>NC_137850.1:18969290-21469290 GCF_948465745.1 Chenopodium album | reverse complement strand
AATCTCACCAATCAATCAACACAATTCCCAAATTAATCACAATCAATCAATCATACAAGTTTCACCCAATTCCTAGCCAAACAACTACTGAAGAATCATCATCTATCAACAAACAACTATAAAAATCAAGAATCTACAAAATATCAAGAACAACTACGCTAATCAAGAATCAAACATCAAAATCAAACCAAACAAACATGCTATTTAACAAAGCAATAAAGAGGAGAGATGGTGAGAAATCCTCATTGATTGATAATGGAGATTTTCAATACAATTGTCATCTTGAATCTTCAATCTCTCAAATAACCATTGAAATCCTTCAATTTCTCTCTCTAAAACTACTCCTAAACTATCCCTAAAACTAGAGAGAGAAGCTCTCAATCTAAGCTAACATATGAGAGAGAAATTCTAAGCTAGTCTAAAGTTGTTCAAAAATAGAAAGGTCGCAAGTATATATAGCAAAGAAAAATAAAAGGGACGGAGAGCCACGGTGCGCACGCACAAGTTGGTGTGCGCACGCGCGCCAACCTTTGGTGCGCACGCACAGGAGGGTGTGCGCGCGGTCACCATATGGTGTGCCAGTCATGCACACTACTGCGCTCACGCACCATAGTGATGGTCGTGCACTCGGCCTCTTGCTTTAGTTCTAGCGCTCACAAGCATGCTCCTCATCGACGCTCTCGAGGTGATGCCCACGAGGAGGGCAGCCTTTTAATCTTCAAATATTTGCGCACTCCGGACCTAAAATCAATGAGAAAACATCCGTAAGAGAGCGGCAAACAAGATTTCAAAACTTCACTTGCAAGAAATCAAGTAAAAGTAAGAGAGAAAGCAAAAAGAATAGAAATTAAACTAAAATAGCTAATTAAGAACAAAAATCATGGAAAACTCATAAAAGTGAACGGAAAACCACAATGAGCTATAAAGACGAAAAATAAGAGAAAACTAGAAAGATTATAAGAAAATAAAACGAGAAATTATAGAAAAAGGAATCGAAAACTACTCTATTGAGCGCCATAAATGACGCTCATCAGTTCCAGATGCGAAACTTTATTTCTTTCAAATTCATTTAGCTCAGCTTGTATAGCATTAATCCAGTCAGCGTCAGTTAAAGTTTCAACATAGTTCTTAGGTTCCATGGATGAAAGGAATGCGTAAAATGCATAAAAGTACCTATGTTGAGATCTGGTTTGAGTTCCTTTAATGATATCACTCATGATTGCATCGACTGGATGTGATTTTTGATGCTTCTAGGACTTTGGTGCAAAGTCCTTGATTGGATACAACCTTTCTTCATTATTGTTGATTGGTACTTCTGTTTGAACTTCATCTTGTGATTCAACTTGAACTTCTTCTAGAACTTCCGGTTGCTCTTGATCTTGGTTTTGAACTGGAGATCCTTGTACATATTTTGTTGTTTGCTCACCATTTGCTTCAGTGTTCTGCTCACCCTCATTTTCTCTAATGATGTTGATTCTTCATCTGGATCACTCTTTCATACAAGTCCTATTTCGAAATCATCATCATCTTCCTGTACATCAGTCAATTGTTCAGCTTTATCAAAAATTACATGTACAGATTCTTTAACACACATTGTTCTCTTATTATAAACTCTATAAGCTTTACTGTTTGAGGCATATCCTAGGAATACCGCCTCATCACTACGTTCATCAAACTTTCCCAAGTTTCTTTTACCATTGTTATGAACAAAACATCTACAACCAAAAGATCTAAAGTAAGAAATATTAGGCTTTCTCCCTTTAATGAGTCCATAGGAAGTCTTGTTGGTGATGGCTCTGACTGATACTCTATTTAGGATGTAACAAGCTGTATTCACTGCTTCTACCCAGAAGTTTCTAAGTAGACCACTTGAGATCAGCATTGTCATGGCCATGTCCTCAAGGCTTCTATTCTTGCGTTCAACCACTCCATTATGTTGTGGAGTTCTTGGGGCAGAGAAGTTGTGATCCATTCCATTATCTGTGTAAAATTCATCAAACTTGGAGTTTTCAAATTCTGTTCCATGATCTGACCTTAGATGCTCCAAGGATTACATGTTCTTCTCTATTCTTTCTTCACAAAAGCAACAAACTCATCAAACATTTCATCTTTGCTAACAAGAAAGAACACCCAAGTGAACCTTGAGTAATCATCAATAATAACCATTACATATCTCTTACCACTTCTACTTTGGATCCACATTGGACTACAAAGATCCATATGAACAAGTTCCAAAGGTCTTTTGGTTCTTACCATTTTCTTTGATTTGAAAGAAACTCGAGTCTATTTACCTCTGACACATGCATGACATACTTTATCATATAGGAACTTAATACAAGGAAGCCCTTCTACTAATTCCTTGGATCTAAGCTTATCAAGCAAGGTAAAACTTGCATGACCAAATCTTTTATGCCACAAAAGAGGATCATCCTCGATAAAAGCTAAGAGAAGAGCTAATCGTGTCAAAACAACTAAAAACGTATTTATACAAAACATCAAAATCCTAATTAAAATCTAAGTAAAGAAAACGCAGAAAATAATCCTCCAAGACACGCGCCCGGTCAGGCGAGGCACTGCCCGGCCTGGCCCGTCTTTTTCACTCTTGAGGTAACTCTCGCGCCCAGTCAGGCGCGAGACAGGGCAAGATATGCTGCAACGTTGGTCTTCTGCCCTGCCCGGTTGGGCGTGCCTCAGGGAGAGGTGGCTGACCGGGCCAGACTAATTGGGAATCGTTGGACTCTCGTTTGGGCTATTAACTCCGGCCCAAACTAAATTTCCTCCTTGGGGCTTTAATCACTCGGTCTAATGCCTCGGTATCTTCAAAGTCGATCCCTTAATCACCGGTTTGACGACTCTAACCGGCCTTGGGCTACAAAAGATGGTCGTGCTCTTCCAATGCTCGTAGTTGCTCCCAATAATCCCGGAAAAATGCTCTAAAGGTGCAACTTCCTACAAAATGCAACCAAAAGTATGAAAACACTGAAAGCACAAATTAGTAATAAAAGTGGCTCTAAAGAGCCAAAAACACTACAAATTATGAGCAAGGGACGGGGGTAAATCACTATATAAAATATACATATCACCTATTATACTCAGACCTTTACTCACAAGTTCTAAACTGAACCTGCTACACATTAGGACCCTATCCTACCCAATCTAAGTCCCTGACTTAGATTCACTCATACTCCTTGAGTAATTTCTCACTCAGCTTCAACCTAGAAGCTTACAACACTGTATGCAAAGATAAATCACACACACACCCCAAGTACCCAACCAATACAAACTAATGACCCTTAGTATATGAGAGATAAGCTACGCATGAAACCCAAAACTAATATGACAAGGTTATAGACTTGGCAAACTTATACAATTAAGCACACTTCAGTTTTTTCACGCATCAACTCTGGAAAAATATGAAATGTGATTACTACGATTTATATAAGACTAGCTCATATAGAAAGTAGGGTTTTCAAAAGATAATTATGTTATTTTTCAAAAATCACAAAACATGGTTTTAAGTAAATCTCTTTTAAAGAAAATCTTTTTAGAAAACTTATCAAAGATAAATCATCAAAAGAATAATATCTTTTGATAATCAGTTTTTAAGAAATAAATCATTTAGAAAATCTTTTCTTAAAACTTATCTTTTTTAAACTTTCCTTTTTTTTTAAGCTTGCCAAGCCCTTTTGTCACGTTTCTAATAAGTCTCATGCGTAACCCTAACAATCATATTTACATCAAATCTAAAAGATAAAAACTTAACAAAACTAATTTGCTCCGCCAATATTCTGTAAACTAGGATACTTGGGCTTCACGCGGTCCAGGACTAAGTTCCTAATGTCACTTATACTCCAGTTCTGAACTGGAACATCGTAGGCCAAGTTCCACTAGAACTTACTCTCTTCAACGTAGACCAAGCCAATACTTCAACTTGTTGTCTTCAAGTTCCTGTTAGGGAACTTAGATAGTTCTTGTTAGAGAACTCTTCTTCTATCATATTTATCCTTTCCTTGGAATCCCTTCATGTCTTCTTAGATTAGGTTACTCTTCCACTTCTAAATTCTACTTCACCTGTTCTAATTATAACACTTAGACTAACCATTATTAGTTGAAGTTTGCTTAGTTTTAGTTCATCATCATCAAAACCTTTAAGCTTCAACAGCGCGGATGTCAACCGCCTGAAGAATGAGATGGCCTAGGCTCAAGCGAACTTCAAGGTGACCCTGGAGGCCGAGCAGGACCGGATCGTTGAAGAAAACGAGTCCGACTGCACGGACAACATGAAGCTTTCTTGGGACACTCTATGCCCGAGGCAGGAGTATGGTCTCTGGGCCTTAGCTTATCAGTATGATGATGAGGTCATTAATGCCAAGGCCGAGGGCAGACCAAACCCTGGGACATTCCATGCTTGGGCCAACCAGGAGGTTGAAGAAGAAAAGCCAGCTCAAGCTGCAGGCGGAGGTAAACAAGAAGATGCTCAAGTGAACTCTTCTCAATCGCCGCCTGAACAAACAGGAGAGGAGGTCCTGGCTGCGCCCCAGAATTAAGTTTTTCTGTCTTTAATTTGGCTTAAAGTCGTCTGCATTTTCGGCCTGCGTGCCGAGTATTTAGATGTAGTGAATCAACAATTTATTTCCTTTTTCCCTGGATGGGTATCCGGCTAACATTTCCTCCAGGCTAATTTGGCCGAGGTTTGTTTATGAAAGTGTCGACTGAGTCGGCTTTGATTCAATTTGTTTTAATTTTTGCGTTTGCGTTTGAATTTTGCATATATATATTGAATTTTGGCCTAACTCTTTGAGAGCATGCTGTAGATAATAAACCGACCGTACATGCCCCTATGCGGTTGTGTGGTTGGTTTCAGCACTTGCTAATTGATTGGCTTAGGAACTTTTGATACTTTAAAGAGTATGAGAGGTTCTCAAGTCAATCAATCACAACAGTGATTTCCCCAAACTAAGTACACAGCCGTCCACTCATACAAGAAAACAACCGTTAGCCCAGGCCGGTGAGATAGTTGTTCTGAACTTTTTTCTTCTCCGCCTTAGGTTCTTGCAATCCAATTATGCTCAATGTCCTTTTGCCGCATTGGGAGGACTTGCATAATTTCGAAAATAATCTAAGTTAGAACTTCAGTCGGTAACCGGCTGATGTCCTTAGACATCCGGTTTTTGTAAACTTAGTCATTCTTTAGATTATGCTGGTCAGACGGCTGTGAGTTGACCAATTAGGTCGTTCAATCTTTGCCGCCTGTAGGAGTTTGTAGAGCACTTTGTCACCCGAATGGGAGATACTCTCTGCGACGATTCCACCCGGATGGGCGTCGCCGGATGCCATACTCATGTTGGATCAGGCGAATTTATAAAGTAGGAGTCATCCGTTCATTGGCCTCATGTCTCTTGAACATTGCACAGACTGTGCTTTAAACATTGAGAATGTGTATATTAAAGAGCAGAATTGAAAGCAAAAATCAACTTTTTCATTAACTAGGTTAAGTCCCGTGCCATGCACGGTAATTTTTAATACTTATCATTAGTTTAAGACTACTATTTAATTATAAAAAAATTATACCTAATTGCAAAATAGGATGAAAGTTCTGTAATTACAAAAAAAAAAAAATTTAAAAATTTATCACACTAAAGAAAACAGAGAGAAAAATATATGCACGACTAATAAAAATAACTAAGCATTACATTACAAAGTTATAAAACTTCTCTAAGAAGCTTTGGCCAAAAAAAATAAAAAAATAAAAAAAGAAAACTTTTGGAGGGAAAGTTTTTAACCAGGAAATGACATGTGTCATTCCTGGTTTCGCCTTTAGTATAAAGTTATAGATGGGCTTTTTATTTACAAAAATTTACAAGTCTCAAAAGTAGTACTTTTTCAAGTTGTCTACATTCCAAGTTCTAGGCAGTCGCCTGCCGTCTGGAGTTTTCAGGCGATAGGTGTCGTCTCTTACTTCTTCATATATCCGGTACGGGCCATCCCAATTTGGAGTTAGCTTTCCATGTTCATTGGTCCTACCAGTTGCCTCCACTTTTCGTAACACAAAGTCCCCAACTTTCAAGGGCCGTTTGTGTACTTTTTTGTTGTAGGCACGGGTCATTCTCAGACGGTAGATCTCATGATGCAAAGCGGCATTGCCCTTGCGTTCCGGGAACGAGTCCAATGCTAGCCGCATGGCCTTGACTCGTAGAGTCGGCTCATAATGTTCGATGGGCAAGACGGCTTCAGCACCGTATACCATGAGAAATGGGGTTTCACCGGTTGCCCCTTTTTTAGTTGTCCGGATGGCCCATAGGGCATGAATTAATTCTTCAGCCCATAAACCACCGGCTCTTTCAATTTTCTTTTTAATGCCGTCTGAGATAAGTTTGTTGAACGCTTCATCTTGGTCGTTTGCTTGGGGTCCGCCGACTAATGCAAAGCAATGTGAGATCCCTTAATCTACCAACCAAGTCTTGAGCTGAGGCGTTTCAAATTGAGGGCCATTATCAAACACCATAGACATAGGTACCCCAAACCGGGTGATGATGTTCTTCCAAATGAAATAGATGACATCCTTTGTCTTGATGCTCTTGACCGCCTCTGCCTCCACCCACTTGGTGAAGTAATCTACAACCACCAAAATATATCGTTTTTCGCCTGGTGCAAGCGTGTAAGGACCCAGAATGTCCATGCCCCATTTAGCAAACGGGACTGGGCTGCGGATTGCTGTCAGGTCAGTTGCCGAATGATGGATGAGCTTGCCAAATCTTTGGCACTTGTCACATTTTTTACCATCTCCATGGCTACTGACTCAAGAGTAGGCCAGAAGTAACCCTGTCGCCTGGTCCTAACAGCTAGGGATCTGCCGCCTATGTGAGAGGCGCAGTATCCCACATACAGTTCTTCGAGAACTTCCTTCCCCTTTTCTGGGGTAACACACTTCAACAGAGGTTTTAGGAAACCCGCCTTGAAAAGTTCTCCGTTTCTTATCTCGAAATTTGCTGATCACTTTTTCAGGACAGCCGCTTCCTGTGGTGAATTAGGCAGCGTGCCGTCTTGAAGGTATGCCCGGACACCATCCATCAAGGTAGAGCTTCGGTCAAGTACTCTAATGGGCTCTTTTTCAATAATACTTCGTTTTTCCATAACTTCCCAGAAGACTGACCGAGGCGTATCATAGGAGGTGGAGGATGCCAATTTTGACAATGCATCCACCTGATTGTTTTCAGATCTGGGTACTTGACTTAGATTAAACTCTTCAGCTTTGACCGCCTGAAGGTATTTGATCATTTTCGGATGAGTGGCTTCGTAATCACCATGGTATTGGCTAACGACCAACTGAGAGTCAGAGCAGGCGTCAATTTTTGTCGCCCCTGCCGCCTTGCACATGCGGATGCCGGCTAATAGGGCTTCATACTCTGCCTCATTGTTTAAGGCCTGGAACTTGAACCGTAGTGCATGCTCATATTTGTCCCCTTCAAGAGACTGACAGATTATGCCTGCACCACAGCCGTTCATAGTAGAGCTCCCGTTTACATACACTTTCCAAACCTGATCAGGATTGTCCGGAGCAACCGGCCTTGTCATTTCGACAATGAAGTCCGCAAACGCCTGACCCTTCACTGCCTTTCTTGGTTGTAAGTGATTTCAAGACTTTGCATTTCAATTGCCCACTTGAGCATTCTACCGGATGACTCAAAGGTTGTCATTGGTCGCTTGAGAGGTTGGTTTGTGTAGATCACCACCGGATGTGCCAAGAAGTAAGGTTTCAACTTCTTAACAGCCATGTAGAGTGCAAGGCCAAAATTGTCAACCATGAGGTACTGGAGTTCAGCATTTCTGAGTAAGTGGCTAATGAAATAGACCGGGAGTTGAATGTTGTCTCTCTTAGCAAGGAGAACGGCACTGAGGGCATGATATAAGACGGCTAAATACATGTAAAGCGTCTCTTTGGGCAGAGGGCTAACAAGTCTTGGCAAAGAGTGTAAGTGTTCTTTCAATTTTTGAAAGGTCGCCTTAGCATCATCTCCCCATTCAAACCTTGTCTTCTTCCTGAATGCTTGAAAGAAATAGAGACACTTGTCACCTGACCGGCTGAGAAATCTTCCTAGTGCCGCCCGGCAACTGGTGAGCTTCTGAACTTCCTTGACAGTGTGGGGTGACTTCATGTCAATTACTACTTGTATCTTTTCAGGGTTAGCCTCTATCCCCCTTTGATCAATCAGGAATCAGAGAAACTTCCCAGACTCAACACCAAAGACACATTTCTTGGGGTATAACATGACCTTATGCCGCCTGAGTGTGGTGAAGGTTTCTCGGAGATCAGCGAGGTGATGCGTCTATAGCTTGGATTTGACTATCATGTCATTAATGTACTCTTCTACATTCCTCCCAATCTGATTAATGA
The DNA here is from genome assembly GCF_948465745.1 of Chenopodium album. Lineage (NCBI taxonomy): Eukaryota > Viridiplantae > Streptophyta > Magnoliopsida > Caryophyllales > Amaranthaceae > Chenopodium > Chenopodium album. Next base: position 21,460,895 of record NC_137850.1, on the reverse strand, counting down.
AGACGGTATTAATCATCTGTTGAAAAGTAGCTGGCGCATTCTTCAAGCCAAACGGCATCACAGTATAACAGAATAACCCTTGATCAGTGACGAAGGCCGTCTTCTCTTGATCTTTTTTTCACAGGGGTATCTGATGGAAGCCTGAGTAGGCATCCATAAAACTTATCAAGGCATGCCCGGTTGTAGAGTCGACCAGGTTGTCGATCTTTGAAAGCGAGTAATTGTCCTTTGGACATGCCTTGTTTAAGTCAGTGCAATCTACACACATGCGCAAGGTACCATTCAACTTCTTCACAAGCACAACTTTCGTAACCCAATCAGGGAAGTTACATGGCCGAATGAACCCAGCGTCTAACAACTTTTTTACTTTGGCAGCTGCCGCCTGACTTCTCTCCTCGCCGTGATTTCTTTTCTTTTGCCGGATGGGATTCTTTTTAGGATCCACAGCGAGTTTGTGGACAGCGAGATCCGGGCCGATACCTGGCATCTCTTCCACTTCAAAGGCAAAAATGTCTTTGAATTTTTTCAGCAGAAGGTGCAAGTTTGCACCCAACCTTTCAAAGGCAACCGTCCCCACCTTAACAATTCGCTCTAGACGGCTGTCATCCAGAGGAATATCAATATGATCACCAGCCGGCTGGGGACGGAGTTCATCCGACCATTCCCTTGTCAGTGATTGCTATTTCTTTTCTTTCTTCACCTCCACCAGCTGATCAGCTTTTCTTTTTTTCCGGCCGCTAGTGGGGCTGGGTCAGAGTCCTTGACATCGTCAAGGTCTATTGGTTCCATCACAGGGCCAGCTGCAGCAGTTATTGGTTTGACTTCTGAGAGGTAACACTCCCTTGCCGTCTTCTGATCACCATTCAGGGAGCCAACAGAGCCATCATCCTTTTCATATTTTAACAACATTAGAGTTGGGATGATGACGGCCTTGCACTCGTTCAGAATGGGTCGGCCCGGAATAATGTTATAGGCGTTCAGCTCTTCAACCACTAAAAACCGGACGATCATATGCCGCCCCTTTTCCCTTCTGCCCCAGCCGGATGGGTAAGTCAATTTGTCCAACTAGGTGCACGACCACTCCCCCGAAACCAACAAGAGGGTGGGAGACGTCGTGCAAATTGTCCAACTAGGTGCACGACCACACCCCCGAAATTCAACTTGGACAGACACTTGTAGCTGATTAGGTCAGAGGAGCTACCCGTGTCTATAAGGATCCGACCAACCAGCTGGTTGGCGACCTTACATTCAATGACGACCGGGTCGTCATGCGGTGGGCGGAATTTGCCCCGATCCTTCTCAGTGATGAGGACGTCTGGCAAAGTAGCACTAGCAGATGCTTGTCCATCATCAACAGAATGGATCATCTTCTTCAGATGATCCTTGGTTGTAATCCCCCGTATTTTTAAATATATTATTAATGAAATTATATTTTATTCATAATATTTATTTGTATTTTTTTCGGATTTAATTTCAAAAGTTTCAAATTATTTTTGGGTTTGATGAACGATTTTATTACAAAGAACTTTTTATGAACCTTTCTTCACTAATTTATATCCAGCAAACAAACCAAACCCACTTTCTTTTCTTAATTGGCCCATTAATTTTATGAGGCCCAATCTTAAAACTAACCCTACACCACTCTCTCTCCTATAAATACCCCATACATCCCCAAAATTTCCAACACAAAAAGGTTAGTCTTATTTTCATCCTCCTTTGTTTCATTATTTTGCTTAATGTTATTTTAATTGTTTTGGGTTTTGATTTTAGTATAAAGATTATATTTTTAGTATTAAATTATATTTTAATGGTATAAAGATTATAAATTTCAGATTATATTTATGTTATAAATTTCATATTTTATGAATTATAAACCTAGGGTTTCAATTTATTGAAAATCATGATTTTAGGGTTTTTATGAACAATTGATTTAGGGATTTTATAGTAATGATGTTTTGAAATTTTGGTGATTATATTACTAATTAGTTTCCAGATTATTTTGAACACGTAAATTCGTGTTTTAATGTTTAGATTTCGGTTCGTTAATATTAATCCCGTTTTAATCCCGGTTAGGTTCTGAACTCATCCGATTTTGACAAAAAAGTAGTGTTTTCCATGTAGAAATGATGTTTTAAGAAAGACTCACTACCTATGGTAGTGAGCACCACCCTATCGTGGCCAAATTCTGCCTCTAAATATGATTTTCGGGCAGTTTTTCATTTTTAACGAAGTTTTTTATGCTTAAAATTTTATCCTTGATTTTGATTAATAAAATTAATTATGTTTAAAGTTAATTAAGCATATAAATATGTTTTATTTATTTTAATAAGTTTTTCATCATATTATATTGTTGGAAATTACTTGGGATAGTAATATTAATTGTTGGTTGTTTTCTAGGAAGTGATTATTCCCTAGGAGAATTTTAAGTGATTAAAAGTGGCTCAAAAGGATTGTTTGTATGAGGTACGTACATGTCTACTTCGTTATAAGTAGTATCATGTTTAGGTACCAAAAGGAAAGAACTTAGTTTTATGATTAGTGAACACTTGGATGGAAATTGTTTGGTTACACCTTGATTTAATTCATGTGCTTATGTTTATGAGATATGTTTTGGTGAATTGATTATGTTTGTATGGAATTATGGATGAAAACATGTTGAGTTAGATTGGATTAATTGTTTGTATGGAATTTTGATACAAACATATTCTATTGGATTGGTTTGTTAACCACATTTGGATGATTAAAGGATTGGAATCGAATGGTTTAAGTGGAATGAAGTTATTAATTATTCCACAAGGTTATTATTATTTATTTATTACTCAATCATAACTTGTTAGTATGTTGAGTAAAGGTGGATTAAGCCGAAATGGCTAGGTGAGTTGACTATGTTCAACAATTTTGGATAATTTGGAAGTTTAATGGAATTAAAGGTTAATTTGTGATGTGATCACCATTGTCCTAAATAAGATTAAAAACGAATTGATGTATGATTGTTATGTATGGTCTTCTTGATTGAGTTGGCTATTAATTAAAATTGTAATCACGTAAAGTGAAACATGGATGAGCAATAAAACTCTGGAAAGCGTGCACTTCTAGAGTATTGACAATTATGGGTTGGGGTACACGGTGGTAGCCCGTGGCTTTTCGAGGCTTGTTTGATCAACATGTCCTCTTCTCTTTTGGTATTTACATTTTATTTTATAATGAAAGTTAGATGGGATCCTAGACTAACTTTGTGAGAATGGAGTCGCGCCCATTCTTGCATCGCGCTAAACTTTTATTTCAAATGGTCATTTGGGACCTGGATTGGACAACCTGGTCTATTGCTTACTCCAAACTAAATTAAATTAATTAAATTGAATATGATGAGTCAAGTGTTTGGAATTTAGTAAGTATGTTGAGTCAATTAAATTGTCTAGGTGTGGAGTCTTGATTAATGAATTCGTGTTGTATGTTTATTTACTTTAATTAATTGAGCATGCTAGGTTTGGTATGTTGTAGCTTGTATGTACTCAGCTTTGCTGATTGCGTGCTTTTGTGTGTGTTTTCTTTTGGTCATGGCCTTCGCCTTTCAATGACCCTGTGATGATCCAATTATTACACTTGTATTATTGGGGAGCAGTATTGCACAGGTTAGCTTGATGATGTGCAGTTCGGGATTTGACAATCGCATTGTCAAGGGATGGTGTGATTGAGTGTATTCGTTCTTTGAAATTATTTATGCTTTGCAATTTCATTTATGTTTTGGATTTTTAATATTGGTTTGGTTTTAAATAAGGGCCTTATATGGTTCCAATTTGTAAGCTTTGACTTATTCGTTTTCTAAATTGTGTTATTTTAAATACTTAAGTTTGTTTTTCCGCTGCGATACTTTGATAAAGCCTTAACGTTTTAATACGTGGCGGTAACATGTCAATGGTTCTCCACTATTTTATTTAAAGTAAGTGGTTTGAAAAAGGGAGAATTATTGGGGTGTTACATTGGTGCCCCTGATGGTCGGGCCACCACTTGCGAATCCGCCTGCTATGGTGTAGACTGGGTCCTTGTTAGTGTCCGAGCTACTAGCAGGGTGAACAGTCTTGGACAACTGTCCTAGATTCGTGTTGACAGTTGCTTTGGACTACAAGATGTAAGATTTCAGCACCCCCTTGTCAGCTAGACGGTCCAACGTCCGCTTGAGGCTATAGTAGTCGTTGGTGTTATGGCCGACTTCCTCATGGAAGTGACAGTATTTATTTTTGTTCCGTGACTGGACGAAACTCTTCATCGGATTCGGCTTTTCAATGGTCAACCGGTCCTTTATCTCCATGAGGATGAAGTAGCAGTCTTTATTAAACTCACACCTCAGATTGTACGGTTAAAATTCTTTCTTTTTCCTTTTGGACGGCTGATCAGGCTCATCAACCACCCAGACTTCTTTTCTCTTTTTGTTCTCTTCAGCTTTCTGAGCCAGCTGAGCAGACCGACTCTCTTTTTGTTTGTCAGACTTCTTGGAGTCTGACTGATGGCTGGACGAGCAGAGGTCGGTGGCTTGAATAAAGCTCTCCGCCTCTATCAACGCCTTTTGAAGGGTGAAAACCTTCTTTCTGACAACGTCAAACTTAAAATTTGACCCGTCCTTCATACCCTTAAAAAAGTCTGTATAAGCTACCTCATCAGACAACCCTTGTATCTGGATTCTCACTAGATTGAACCGTCTAACATAGGAGCAGAGTCCTTCTCTATCTCCCTGCCGTATGGTGCTCAAGTCGAGACTTGTTTTCTTGACAGGGATGTTCATCAAGAATTTGGAGGCAAACTAAAAGGCAAGCCTCCTGAAGTTATCAATGCATCCGGCTGGCAGGTTGCCAAACCATTGTTAGGCTATGCCCTTCAAGGTAGCCGGGAAGCATCGGCACCACATATCATCCTCCAACCCCTACATATGCATAAGATTTATGTAGGCCATAAGGTGGTCCTACGAATTGATGGTACCATCATAAGCACCAACCAAGACATTCTAAACCTTGGCCGGCTGTGCCGTCTCGGTTATTTCCTTGGTGAACGCAGAAGTTTGTTCACCAAGTCTGAGCAGACAAAGCTGCTAGTCTAAGGGCTGGACATTGTGTGCCATCTGACCTCCGAAGAGGGCCGGCTGCATGAATGGTGGAACATATTGCCCGTATGGCGTCTGAGGCACATACGGGACCGTCCCAATCATCTGAGGGCCAGTATGTACGGACTTTCCGCCTGTATGGCTCTCATGCAAGGATTGAGAATTCCTTGCGGATGTATTTTTGAAGCTGTTTGGAAAGCTCGATGTAGAGGCTAACTCAGACAGCTACTGGCTCCGGTTGTGCTCGATGATATGTCGAGTATCGAAGAAGGTTTTCTTGCTGCCATCTGGCTAAACAGCTCAGATGACCTTCCTTTTGCCCGTCTAGGGCAGAAGGATCTTACTCCAGTCAATGGCAGGCATAATCTTCTCCTTTGGATGTGGAGTAGGCTACCGATCTTTAACAGACTTTCTCCTCTCAGCTTGAGGAGTCTTTCTGGCTGACTGACCCTTGCTAGAGCCAGCCGTCATCTTGTTAATCAGGTCCTTGATTTCACCCCTGAAACTTATCATGAATTTCATGAGTTCGTCTCTGGTTACTGGAGCCTGACCCCCTGCCGCCTAGGTGTTACCAGGTGGTGGTCCAACAGTCTTACTGGTACTAGCTTCATTGTTAGGTCGTTCCAGCTTATCTCTGGAACAGATGTGCTTAGAGAGGAGTGATCCATCAGGGCCCACTCAGGTTTCGACTTCACAGTCGTTGTCTGTATCATGGTATGAATAGACCATCCCCTCGGCTTCAGGCCGGTTGGGTTCAGGTGGTGGTACAGACTCTTGAACCATCTTAGAGGTACTCTCCCCACAGACGATGCCAAATGTTTTGGGGGTTTTCGTCCCTCGGGAGAGTTACGTCACCAAGACTGGTCCGGCGCGGTCTGTACCTACAAAACATGGAGACTCCGGTTGGTAGGAGCTCCGCCTCCGATGATCAAGATAGAACGCGTAGGAGAATGCAAAGAGTGCGGAAAAGTAAAGTGAAATCTTCTCGGATTCCGAGATTAGGTGTTTTCTCTGATGAGAGAGAATGTAGGGTAGGTTGTAATAAATTGTAGATGTCCCCAAAATGGGGCGAATCTCCTTATTTATAAGTTCATCGGTAAATGTGCCCCTGATTAGGCCACTCTAACCTAATTCTGATGGGCTACGCCGAATTACGGCTTTTTAGGGATTTGGCCCCTGAAGGCCGCCTTTTTTCCCGAAATCTGGGAATGCCACGTGTCAAATGGGGATAGGTCCGGTTTGGACAGATCTGGGACTGACACGTGTCGCCCTCTTATTGGCCCACGTGGCTTGGGTAAAAATTACCCAAAACAAAAGAATTAAAATTCAATATGTGTACATGCATAGGCTAACTGATACCGCTGTAGGACTTTAGATACTATAAGCGGAATTGCATAAATCACATTCACAAGCATCTAACAACCAAGATCATTACATAACACATAAAGAACACATAATTGTACCTTTGAAGCGTGATTCCACATGTGATCGAGTAAGAAAAATAAGGAGAATAAGAACCCCAAGTGTAATTCCTCTACTTGGTCCATGGGCACAAATTGAACCTCCACTAATGCTAGTTAGTCGTGATTGAACATTTCAATCAACCTTCTACGGAGAGGAGAGGAGACAAACGAGCCACGAACCACCACCATCGTGCGTCCACTGTGTACTGGTGTCCGTGCTGTACGGACAAAGGGGGAGGAAGAGAAAGGCGTGTAGGAGAGAGGGGTTGGGAGTTGGTTGCTTGCTTCACAATTTATTGTATAGGTGAATTATGACTTGTCAGTCAACCCTAGGCATGGCCCCTATTTATATATCACATATATAATTAGAGTCCATGTTAAACCTAAACACTTAACCCAACTCTAACTACACTAGCCCTTCTCCTTACATGGCTTGTCATTACCTCATGAGGCCCATTAATTCAATACCCTTGTGTGTGACCTTATATGATTCATTCTATTGGACTTTGGACTATTTGACCAGCCCAAAAATCATTTATCATATCTAGTAACATACAATGACATCCCGAAAGAATGACCATTTATCTCCATAATAGTGATCCTTAATATATCTATTAATTGCGCTTATCGAAGGCATAATTCCCTTATTGCTTCCTGCATAAATTTTGACGTTTGGGGAGCTGCATAACTTTGTGCTCGAAAAATGTTCTTGAATGTTTTTTTCTCTTAACTTGTTTTTGAAACGTTTTTGCCTTGGCCTGTCAAATACAAAGTAAAAAATGTAGGAATTTTTGTTTACAGATATTGCTTCTTGTGTCAAGTCCTGACTGATGCAGATTTTTAATAGCTTCCTCTGAAATTTCGACTTTAGATGGATTGTAGTTTAGACTTTGCACAATTTTAGAATAGAGGATCTAAATCAAAAGCATATGGAATAATTAAATCTAAGCAAGATCAAATTGTACTTAGGATATGGAGTTATTATTCATAACCAAGGTTTAATACAACTAAAGTTGTCAGCCTTCTCGGCGTGATAAAATATGCAATTCTCTTGTTGAAAACAATTCATACAAATTGATCACACTATAACTCAAATTCAATTATCTACTAATAACATTACAACCTTAAGCCCTTTATCTATGTAGGCAGAACTGACTCTGAAATGTTGCAAAAATAAAAGATAAACTAATCTCTAAACTAAATATATCAAAATAAAAGATAAGTAACAACTAAATATTATCTATAATAACCATCCAAAAGACATACTTTAAATGACTCTTCTACGTATCTTTCCCATATGCATTACCGACGTTGGGAGCCTCATAACTTCGTGCTCGGAAAACATTTTTGACTAATTTTTTCACCAAATTATAGTGATTAAGAAATATAGTGATTATTCATATATGTTACTTCCTTCACAAATCACGACGTTGGGAGTCCCATAATTTCGTGCCTATAGCTAGAAAACATTTTTGAATAATTTTTTCTACTTAAAATTGGTTTTTGAAACGTTTTGCACAAGTCTGTGTAATAAAAAATGTTTACGATTTTTTCATATATGTTGCTTCCTACACAAACCTCGGTGTTCAAAACCCAAGGGGTGAGCATGGATCGAATATCCGATCCAAAACCCAGTTTTGGATCGGATATCTGTATCCAAAAATTCCCATATTTGATATCCGTATCCGATCCGAAACTTTTCAGATCTCTGATATTTGGATATCTGAAGATATCTGAAACTTTCGGATAGGATAACTCGGATATCCAATATCCGACCTATTTAATGGATTATTTTTTCGCTGAATGAAAATTAATACGAAGTATTGCTGTTTCAAAAAAAAAAATTAAACTACATCAATTCGCTAAAAAAATTAATTCATTGCTACTTGAATCAGAAGAAGATTAAATAGACTAGAACTTAAAAAATATCCAACAAATAATTTTCGCAAATTACAAACAAAGAAATTTTATACCAAGCAAAGTACAAAACAAAGAAATTTGACATAAATTAGTAAACTAATTGTCACAAAAAACAAAACAAAGAAATTTTAATTGTTATTGAGTTGAAAAGCCATTGTTGGTGTTGCGGGTTCGAAGCTCGAGCTAGTGATAGATGCATATGGCTGCAGTTGTTGATGGACAGTGGTTGGGGGAGGGCGTTGCGAGGACCGTTGGTGAACCAGCCGTGAGCCGTGAGAATCGAAGGAGGAAGTCGGTCAGGTGGTGCGGTGGGGTTGCATATATTGAAGGGGGAGAGTTGAGCATGAAAAAGAAGAGAGAGGAGAGAGAAGATATTGGGAGGAGGATGAAGGGGAGGGTGAGTGGGTGAGGATGACAGAGAGGTGAGAGGAGATAGAGAGAGAGAAGGGGGGGGGGGTTAGAACTTAGGAGTTTTATTTTGAGGGTTAGTGTAGTAGGTTTAGTTATTTGGGCCTTAGGTGTATTTAAGGTTTGCTACTTTTCTAGTTTGGGACTTTGGGGTATTTTTCCGGATATCGAATCATTTCGGATATTTGGATGTCTGAAATCCAAAATTCCGATATCTGATATCAGACCCGATATTCGATATTCGAAATTTTCGAATCGGATATCCCATCCGAAAATGTTTTTGAATCGGTTATCCTAAATTTCCGGATCGAATGTGGACGGATTTTTATATTTTCAGATAGTTTGCTCAGCCCTACAAAACCCCCATAACTTTGTGCCCAAAATATATTTTAAAATAATTTCAATGGATAAACTTTCTTAACCTGAAAATTGAGGGCAAACATAGAGGATCAAACAGAAGAGATTTGAACTTTTGATCTTGTTTTTGTATTATTTGTAAAATCTCTGAAGTGCAGGCCTTTTACTTCATCTGAGTGTATTCTAATGATATTCAATATGGAGCAGGTTTTCCTAGTGGGGAAGGACTTTGGAGCTATCATAGTGAGTCTAGTAGCCGTACTCCACCCTGAACGATTGTCTGGCTTCATAACCTTAGGAGTTCCTTTCATGCTACCTAGACCGACTGCTGTAAATTCAGATCATTTTCCTAAAGGATTCTACATCATTCGGTGGAAGGTAACTAATCTATTCATGTAGCAAATAACAACCACCCTCTCCTTAATTATGTGACTAACACATCTAGTTATTTCTTGTAACAGGAGCCAGGCAGGGCAGAGGCAGATTTTGGTAGGTTTGACATTAAGACAGTGGTAAGAAATATCTACATACTGTTTTCAGGGAGTGAGCTTCCAGTAGCTGGAGATGATCAGGAAATAATGGACCTTGTTGCTCCAAGTACTCCACTACCCCCCTGGTTCTCTGAACAAGACCTTTTGACTTATGCAAGATTGTATGAAAATTCTGGATTCCGTACAGCCCTGCAAGTTCCATATAGGTAAAAATTAAATATGCATAACCCAAAGTTTACCCCTGGTTCTCTAAAGAGGGCCTTTCGACTTGTGCAAGATTGTATGAAAATTCTAAATTCCTTACACCCCTGCAAGTTCCATATAAGTAAATATGCATGACCCTTAAACTATACAACAAATGAACAGAAACTATTTAAAAACAGATTGAAGAGGTATGAAGAACACTGAAAGGCTGGAGTATCTTTAGCTCTACACTTTGTTCAAAAGCATCATACTATTTTTGTGTTTGAATGTAGGAGCATGTACCAAAGTATTGATATTCCAAATCCACAAGTTAAAGCTCCAGCACTGCTTATCATGTGCGCAAAAGATTATGTCTTAAAATTCCCAGGCATGGAGGAAAACATAAAAAGAGGAGCAATCAAGAAGAGTGTGCCTGACCTGGAGATTGTCTTCATGCCAGAAGGAAGCCATTTTGTTCAAGAACAGTTGCCCGACAAGGTTAATGAACTCCTCATATCCTTCATCAACAAACACACCACCCAGTAGAATAATTTGCTTTACAGAAGATATGCTTCATGTACCGTGATGCTGTGCTCAGTAAGAGCTGTAGTACTTTTGTTTGGATTTGATGTTGAACTGTCTAATAATTCAGTTATTCTAACAGAGTTGACCAGCTTATAATTCTGTAAGCGGTGAGATAAGAGAAACATACGGATATGATCTGAGATAGCTTTTCCAGTAATAGATTTGTATTCCATGATGAATCACTTATTCATGAAAAGCATATATACCGCAGTTATTGTAAATAACAGCACCATTTAATTGAAATCATGGAGGTAACGGGACATACTGATAAAATACAAGTCTGAAACTTTTCAAGTACAAGAGAGCTACACAAGACAGAGATACTAGTGGTTTCTTACAGTTGAGACTTTAAAGACAACCTGGGATGAAAACTAAGAAACAGATCTTATTTGCAGACAATTACAAACTAAAACATGAGCAAAGCCTAAATTTCATTCATGCCCATACGATCAGAGTTTAGATGCGAGGAACCTAGCAGACGTTGGTTCTTTCATATCTAGAAACAGGTAAGCCATACCTCCAATCCCTCCAACCAAAGAGTAAGGATTGTCCCCACCGTGCATTTCTCTGGAAGCAAAATAGTTTTGAGGCAATATCAAGAAGAAAGGACACAAAGGCTTTGGCTTCATACAAGTAACTCAAATTTCCTGTCGTCCTGTATAGAGAGAAGAAAACATTAGCATTATCACTGATTCCATGGCAAATTCCAACCCTCTTGAGCAGCCCACGCCTCCAAACCATCTCTGCAGCCTCTGAAGCTGCCTCCAGAAATACTTATCCCCCAATATCTACATATTTAATTTCAGTAACAATCAAGGATATTATGAGCAGAGAAGCTTTAATGAGCACCTGGTAATCTAATAATGATAAGCTGATAGCTCATGATTAAAAAAAATGAGTTAAAGAAAGAATTATAATCAGTTATCAGTACACTGGACATCATCAACATATGCACTCTTCTTCAAATAAAGATTGGATATTGATGAGGTTATTTAAGTAGAATGCAACACATCTCACTATGATTCATATTATAAATCACTATACATTCATGAGTCACAAAGTTTCACGTTAAAGTTCAATGTGAATTTTTACATGATTCATATACTCACTAGGAAAACAAACAGAGAGGAGCTAATCTTGATGGTCAATTGTTTATCAATCAATCAATCAATCAAAGCCTTAATCCCAAAAGTGGGGTCGGCTAACATGAACCAAATTTGATTATTCCGTGTAGTCATCAACATAAATCTTTCTCCTCCATCCCTTACGATCCAAAACTTCATCCTCACGTAAATCCATGCACTTCATATCCTTCCTCACTCCTTCCAACCAAGTCATCTTTGGTCTCCCTCTTCCTCGTTTAATCCCTCCATGGTCCCACTCTTCCACTCTTCGCACCGGTGCACCCTCGGGTCTCCGTCTTACATGTCCAAACCAACGCAGACGATTTTCCCTTAATTTATCTACAATGTCCGCCACACCTACTTTCTTGCGAATAACCTCATTTCTGATTCTATCTCTTAAAGTGTTTCCACACATCCACCTTAACATGCGCATTTCCGTAACCTCCATCTTTTTAATATGCTCTTTCTTAGAAGCCCAACATTCTGTACCATAGAGCAACACTGGTCTTATGGCAGTCCTGTAGAATTTTCCCTTCAACTTTAAGGGAATGCTGCGGTCGCATAACACTCCCGTGGCCGCTCTCCATTTAAGCCACCCTGACTTAATCCTGTGGGTCACGTCTTGATCAATGTCACCATTCTTCTGGATGATCGACCCTAGGTACTTAAAACATTCACTCATGGTCAAATCCTTTCCATCCAAACTCACCACTTCATTGCTTGTCCCCCTCTGAGTGCCAAAACGACATACCAAATATTCAGTCTTACTCCGACTTAGCTTAAACCCTCTAGATTCCAACCTTTGCCTCCATTGCTCCAACTTGACATTAACCCCATCCTTAGTCTCATCCACCAAAACGATATCATCTGCGAACAGCATACACCATGGAACCTCATCTTGAATTGGTCTAGTTAATTCATCTAGAACCGTTGCAAAAAGAAAAGGGCTTAATGCAGACCCTTGATGCAATCCGATTGTAATAGGGAAATCTTTTGTCAACCCTCCGCATGTCCTCACATTTGTTGACACATCCCGATACATATCCTTAACTAGGTCTACATACCTTCGTGGGATACCTTTCTTCAACATTGCCCACCAAAGTATCTCTCTTGGCACCTTGTCATATGCCTTCTCTAAATCAATAAAGACCATATGAAGATCTTTCTTCTTTACCCTATAAAACTCCATCATTTGTCTTATCAAATGGATTGCCTCCATAGTAGATCTCCCAGGCATAAAACCAAATTGGTTATCTGAAATGCTTGTGCATGCCCTCAACCTTTGTTCAATCACCCTTTCCCACAACTTCATAGTATGGCTCATAAGCTTAATTCCTCGATAGTTAGAACAATCTTGAGCGTCTCCTTTGTTTTTATAAACCGGGACCAAGGTGCTCTTCCTCCAATCTTGTGGGATCCTTGTAGCCGTCCATATCTTGTTGAAAAGGTTTGTTAACCAATCAATACCAATCTTACCCAAACACCTCCACACCTCTATCGGTACCCCATCAGGGCCAACCGCCTTCTTAGGTTTCATCTTCCTCAGTGCAATCTCCACCTCTACTCTCCTAATCCTTCGCACATACTCCATGTTGATTTCTTCATCACTCATAGAGGTATCTCCTATCACAACTCCATTACTTCCATTAAATAATTCATCGAAGTACCCCTTCCACCTGTCCTTGATGCCCTCCTCTTGCACTAGGACCATTTGGTTCTTATCTTTGACACACTTCACCATGCCAATATCCTTCCTTGCCTCTTGTCTTCTCTTTGCCATCTTATAAATGATCCTTTCTCCCTCCTTGGAATCAAGCTTTTCATAAACCTCCTGATATGCCTTTTCTTTTGCTTGGCGAACAGCTGCCTTTGCCTTGCTCTTAGCCTCCTTATACGCTGCAAAGGTTTCATCACTCCTACATTTTCCTAAGGCTTGATAGCATTCCCTTTTTTGCTTAATTACTGCTTTCACCTCTTCATTCCACCACGAAGTATCTCTCTGTACCGAAGTTCTTCCCCTTACTTCCCCTAAGACCTCTTTGGCCACTCTTAGGAAACAGTTCTTCATTCGTAACCAAGTCATGTCCGGATCCACCTCTCCATCCCAATCCGCTTCTTCAATTACCTTTTCTGTAAAAACCTTAGCTTTTGCATCCCTTAGGGTCCACCATCTTATCCTTGGTTCTTCTTGTCTAACTTTTTTCTTCGCCTTCTCTTTCAGACGAATAGTCATTACCAATAGCCGGTGTTGGGTGACCACACTCTCCCCTGGGATAACCTTACAGTTTATGCAACTTTGTCTATCTATGCTCCTTGTGAGCAGGAAGTCTATTTGAGTTGCATTTGCTCCATTCCGAAAAGTTATCAAGTGTGAATCCCTCTTCTTAAACCAAGTATTAGCCAAAATTAAATCATATGATTGGGCAAAATCCATAATAGCTTCACCACCGGCGTCCCTCTGCCCATACCCAAAGCCTCCATGGACACTCTCATAGCCATCTCGGCTCGCCCCAACGTGCCCATTTAGATCCCCTCCAATATATAACTTCTCTGAGTGGTGGACACCCTGCACCACCTCGTCTAGGTCCTCCCAAAATTGTCGTTTCTCTTCTGCATCTAAACCCACTTGGGGAGCATAAGCACTGATAACATTCACAATCTCCTTGCCACATAGCAACTTCAGCCTTATCAACCTATCGTTCTTCCGATAGACCTCGATCACCTCTTTTGCCAACCTCTCATCGAGAACCACACCAACTCCGTTCCTAGCTCCACCATTCCTTGTTCTGTGGCTCGTTTCTTGCCCAACATACCATACCTTATACCCCAAAACCAAGCCTCGAGCTCCTTCTCCTGTCCATCTTGTCTCTTGGAGGCACATGATGTTCACGCGTCGTCTTTTCATTACTTCTACCAATTCTGCTGATTTTCCCGTAAGAGACCCCACATTCCAAGAACCAATCCGCAAACTAAATTCTTTTCTCCCACGCTCCCTCCTGATCCCAACTCCAAGCCCTTGATTATTTGACACCACAATTGGGCAATATGGCGCGTCGCTTCTGGGCGACGACCTAGCAACCCTTACATACTTATCACTGCACCCGGGTCTGGGAAGTGCAGCGCGTCGCTCAGTAGGGAACGCCCCAATGGCACGCCCTTGCTCATTTGACACCACACTCGGGCAATGTGGCGCGTCGCTTCTGGGCGACGACCTAGCAACCCTTGCATACTTATCACTACACCCGGGTCTAGGAAGTGCAGCGCGTCGCTGAGTAGGGAACGCCCCCACGAAAATATCTGTTTGGCTCATGTCATGGGATGTGACGAAGTTTTATACTGGCTGTCACTGGCCTACCGTAACCCTCCTCCTTTATCCAGGCTTGGGACTGGCAGCGGGAAACCCACTGGCGGGAAACCCACTGGCGGAGTTAAAAAAATACTTCCTCTGTTTCTTTTTAGTGACACGTTTCTTTAGTCACGTTTTCCAATGCACAAATTCAATAATTTATATCTTTAATTAGCGATAAGCAAAAATTATAAAAAGTTGATATTTGGAAAATGTACATTGTGATGAATCTAACAAGATCTCACTTGACTATATTTTTCTTCACATATAAAACACAAAATATGGTCAAAGGGAGGTGTGTGTGAATAGTGCTAAAGTCAAAACATGTTAACTAATAAAAAACAGAGGTAGTAGTACTTTAGAGCACAAACAACCTTATAATGTACTTCCTTCTTTTTAATTGCAACATCGTGGCTTTTACACTTGTCAAATGCACATTCTAAATCATTAAAATCTTTAATTACACATTAATAAAAATTACACGGAGTAAAAAGTTACCATCTTGAAAGTAAAAAGACCCCACGTGACAATTTTTTTTTTTTTCCAACATAAAAATCACAAAAGGCCATCAAAGAAAAGTGTGTGAATAGTGCAAAATCTCAAACATCGCTATTTAAAATAAAAAGTGGGAAGTTTTCTTTGGTAACATTGAACTTTTTATATTTCTCTTTGGTGAATTGCAAATAAATCTATTATCTTTGGTAACCTTGTAATTTTTATTACCAAAGATGATAACTATTTCATTAAAATTATTAACCATGGTTAGTTTTTTCATTTCTTTAATAATTAAATTATTTAAAAAAAATAACCAACCCAACCCAACCACCCTCCCCCCAACAATTTGAACCCCCGCCCCCCCCCCCCCCAACTGCCGGCGCCACCCTTGTCCCCTTGCCTGCACCCTAATAAAGATGGCACTGCCGGCCAGCACGAAAAAAGCACAGCACGACACGGGCAGGATGTAGGCTCGACACGGCACATTACTATGTGTGTGGGTCGTAGGCCGGCCTGGGCCACATTTATTTGGAAGAAACACTATAAGCCACGGCAAAACCTGCCGGCGGCACAACAAAGCACACTAAAATAGATGAAATGTTGCTTAAGCACGCAAGCCCGACATGATGGCACATGGACCCATGGGCCACCCTTTTGAAAACTTCGGCCCGATACGGTACGGCACGAAATTCGTGGCCTGAGACATAGGCCGGGCCCAACTAACCGCAGAGCACGAGGCACGACCCCGGCACGGACCATCTTTACACCCAAATCCCCCCACCCCAAATCTCCCTTCCTCCTTTCCCTCCCCCAAAATCCCTAGTGATAGAAAGTTTTTGCGGCGAAGCTGGACGACGGTGTAATAGAAGAATGGAAACCAAATGCCATGCTTTCTCAATGTAAATGTAATTTTAGTAGCTGAAAATTGCGATGTCTGAGCTTGAACTTTGAGCTTGAGATTTGATCTGGAATGAGGAAGTCGAAGAAATTAGGGTTTCAAAAGGAATTGAGTTGAAAATTCAGGATTTGCATGATCCTTGGATAGAGAAAGAGAAAGGGGGGAAAATAGAGGAGAGAGAAAAAGGATTTGCCGCCGAGGGAAGGGTTGGGCACCGGCACGGGAGAGGGTCTGGGCTCTGGCGCTAGCAGGGAAGGGGTGAGCTAGTGGGGAGGGGTTGTGTTTTTAAATAAAAATTATTAAAAAAATTATTTAAATTATATTTATCTCTTTATTTTTAATTGTTAAAAAATAAAAAAATCTAACTATAGTTATAGATTCATTACAAAATCATCATTAATGGTATGTTTATCTTAATATCAATCATACAAGTTTACCAAAGATAATAGGTTTTTTTTATAGTTTACCGAGCAGAAAATTAAAAATTTTAATATTACCAAAGTGAATTTCCCAAAATAATTAAAAAAAACCAGTATTTCTTTTTCATACTATTAAGTCAAAGTCAACAAGAAAAATCGAGTTAAACAATTTTGGCATTGCATGACTTGACAATTTACAAATATTGTCAAAGCCATGTGACACCCCTCAATCAACTTATTACAATTATTTAATAGTAAATACTGCCATGTAGTAAAAACAACACCAACATACATCAATCTACCCAAAAATTCGATAAATTTTTTTTATTAACCACATTATTAAAGCACGGCCATCAGAAAATGCAAGAAACGGTATTATTAGAGCCCAAGAGGAAGCCAAATCTACGACAGAAGAGATTAGTTGCCTTATAAGTTATACACCTACATCACGACGTTGAAAGCCTTTAAATATTGTGGAAAGTGTTGTGCATTCAATACTGCAAAGTGCAAACATCAACAAAACGTGGAATTAGGGTAAGAATTGTTGTTGTGACAGGTTGATTTTGCCTAGTCGGTGTCTCGGTTGTGTTTCTATAGTAGATGAAGATAATTCTTCAAGACTTATGTCAACATACCTAGAGAAACTTTAAATTGCTTAATGGAAGTTTAAATCTATTAAGTTTTAAAGAATGATGACACCAAGACAGGAATCATAGGGGACACCTAGTGAAAGTATTAGGAGGCAAGAACATGTACCTCATATGCCATAAAACAAGAGTACGTGCAACACCAGGAGCCCATGACATCAATGTACTAGATCTCTTTTGATATCATCCTCACTGGCTGGATAATTACGACTAGGAACTGGTTCTGAATCATACATCAAAGTGTGTTTTTATATTCTTAATGTTCATCCGGCTTCAAATATGTTTCCATCAAAACATGCATGATCCCAGCCAGTCCATGAGCAGCAACCCAATACCTCTCACCATACAATTCGAACATGAGTGGCCAGTTTCCCTTATTGGGTGTTTTCCGTTCATCTTCAATAATATCCATGACCACTAACCTCTGAAAATAATGATGTTATTACCAATTAAAAAACTCTTCCAGAAAAACAGTGGTAGGAGTAGGAACAAATGCACTCTACAAAGAAAACTAATTATTAAAGCATATAATTTCACAGACATCATACAAATAATATACGAAACCAACGAAAGGCCTAAGAAACCATCAATCTACAAGAAAATAACTCAAATTGATCAAGCTTTAATGATTACCATAAGCTTTGGAGGAATCGCCCCTTCACCAATATGTTTGTTTACAAATAAAGAGGCACAAGAAACCCAGTACAACCATACACAAAAGTAGCAATCAATTTGAGCTAGCCTAGAATGAGAAGAGACATGATCACCGACAATCTCAAAACAATGATAATAAGGCCAGGCTAGGGCCAAGCTTAAAGGGCTCTTAACGGAGAGGAACTCTAATAGACGAGGCCCTTATTAGTTAGGGTCAATATAGAGCTGAAATGTTTATCCAATTTAATAGATAGAAAATAGATTATGTAAAAAAATTACATAAATATTTCCGTATTCATATATACATTTTTTTTTTTTAGATGAACCGTATTCATATATGCTTAATAATGGCTTATTGGCTTTGTCTAATATTTATGTTAATTGATAGTATGTTGGCCCGCCCATTATCGACCCGCAACACGAATTGGCCCGACCCTCTATTGACCCTATAAAATATGACCCTCTTTGACCCACCTACAATCAACCCACACCGATGCTGATAACCATTTCCATTGTGCTTGCGACCATTTGAGCAATAATTACAACTCTTAATAACCTAAGAAAGCCATATAATCCCGCGAATGCATGAACCTTTTTCTGAGGAGCAGTTATGGACTAATGAGATATAGGAAAACTTGAAGAATAAATTGAAAAAAAAAAAAGGTTTTGACTAAAGATATTTTAGCTATGGGTCTGCTTCTAGGCGGCCCTGAAGTCACCTGATCATTCCACAGCACAAATAATTAAGCATAACAATTCTATCCTATACTATTAAAGTCGATTTTTTTTTCACAAATTTTATCTTCACCTAAATCAACCACAATGTACCACCACATACTTAGGCATTCCAACTCAAATAAAGAAGGTACCATTAGTGAATAAGGAGAAATTTTTAGTTTGGGTTGTTTAAGTTATTTAAAATGCTTGTAAGGTTTTTTTTTTTTTTTTTTAATAAAGGAAACTAGGCTATCAAGTACTATTCCAATAATAAATTGTCTATGAGTACATAAGGAGATAATTTATGAGGATAATGGTTCACCCACATTTGCTCTACCCCAAATGGAACAAGCCTAGCTAAGTGGTGTGCGACAAAGTTGCCTTCCCGTTTAATATGAGACGACGACACCGAATTAAAGTGAACAATGCTTGTAAGTTATGTAAACCACATTGGTACGATTTAGATATCTAAAATAACAATAATCTAACGTGCTACAGACACATTTGTAATAATTTTCAGCAATCTAGCTTCATATCTATACCACAGAATACTCACAATATTTACGCAGCTGTGCAGGTTGATTAGAGAAAAGAGTGACATTAAGCTCTGGATATTTTCTCCTTTCTTCTTCTCTTGTAGTCACGAAGCACTTCTTCTCGATCAAGAGGAGCAGCAGATATCACCCACCTACTGAATTCAATTACTGTCATACCCATGAATTGCGCAATTAAACTAAACTGCCTCTTTTTATTTTCTCTGGATAAAAGCTTCTTATCTGACACACTACTCTGTTGTTTAACACTAATAGGACGGATATGAAGATCCTTCAGATCAATAGTGGGAGCCGCTTGGTCTGTTTTACTGACTCTCGTTCCGGGTCCAAAGTTAACTATATCTTCATTGCGATGAGAATATAAGATACCTGCAAAGCAGATAAACACGTACTTAATTATTCGCATAGTAAATATAGAGTAAGCATCTAAGCATGGACAAAAGCCATGCAAATTTCCCAACCAAGATGGGTAAGACAACTAGGATATATCACCAAGGGTATGTTCAATATTTGCTGCAATGTGGAAGAAAATAATATATTTTCTTGAAACGTTGTATTATTTTTGAAACTTTTTTACATGGTAAAAGTTAATATTTTTGGAACGAGGAAAGTAAATATTTACCGATAAAGCATCTTCTTTCCACAATAGGCATACTTATAGTTTTGAGTGTCTTCAGTTACAATGACCATTGTTATAAGTTTAATTATGTTTATATCTCGTGCTGAAGATGGCAACATTGATGATCTCAGAACTTAAAATCACCAGTTCCATTTTAGAACACTAGAAGGTAATTTCTTCACAAGACAAAGAAAATAGGTGAGGCTTCTGACTTTCGGAGGAAAACAAAACATACCTGAAACCACTAAACTTGGCTACTTGTGTAATTAAGTTATCTTACAGCTAGTTAGTACTAACAGATACTATTCCTAGTTGAATACATGGGTCTTCTCACAGGTAGAGGTTTGACAATGACAAGGTTTATGTTCAAATTTTTAAGCCAAGTTAGTATTCTTAGTAATGCTTAATTTTCAAGGCAAATCACACATTCTGATGGATCAAATAAGATGCAAATGTAGAAGCAATAACAACTATCAATCATAAAAGTATCCAGGAGTCTTTTATCTTATCTAGTAAAGGTTTACAATGAGAAATGGTTTAAGTTCAAAGTACAGTTAGATATGCTTATAGGGTTGTCCCGAGCCAAGCCTGCTTGAGACTCGGCTTGGTCAAAGCTTGGTATAGGCTCAGCTCAAGTAGGCTAGAGTCGAACTCGAGTTCAGCTCGAGATCATAATGAGCCAAGCCTGAGCTATTCGGTTCGAAAGCTCGTGAGAAGCTATTCGGTTCGAAAGCTCGTGAGAAGCTCGATTTTTTTGTATATTATTACTTCATTTTTTATTAGATGCATCACTTATGAAATTGCAGACTACTAGGCAATTTTTAAAGTAGAGAGAGATAAGAGAAAATAAAGAAGACCCATGTGATATGAGAGAGAAAGAGAGAGTTTATTGACTAAAAGGGAAAGTGATACATCTAAATTGAAATTTGATGCATCTAATGAAATACGGAGGAAGCAATTTTTTTGTGATAAATCAATTAGTAACATAAACTTTGTTTCATATTTAGAACTTAGGAACTAAAATAAATTTTCAAATCTCTAGTTTGTGTTCTCACTGAGTGTTGGAGCTTTCGTTCATGGTTTTTGTAGTTGTTTATGTAGAAGAACCAACAAAAAGAGAAAGAAAATAGTACCACATCGAAAAATAGGAGCATGCGATAGATATATAGGAGTTACAAAAGAAAAATTTGATTGTCTTTAAAACAATAGCTATGGGCACCATTTGGGCTTTGCTGATTTTAGGCTTGACAAGCCCTGACCAAGCCCGATGAACTGGGCTTGCATTTAGGAGTAATTTTTCCAAGCTCCACAAGCTTCGAGCTCGAGCTGAACCTACCTAGGCCCGGTCTCGGCTTGGCGCCCCTACTTATAGTAAGTAGTTTATTTACCTAGAATCGTGAACAGAGTTTTGCTAGGTTGTTTATTCTCAATGGATAACCAGTTAGTAAACATGCAAGAATCTCACCCTCGTATTCTTGTGTTTAAAGTCCACTCTCCTATTTCCTATTTCATCAAGACAAACTTTGGTTCCTAGCTCTCCGCCAAAGCTCATGGGGCTTAATATAAATGGTGTCTCCAGCTGGGTATAATGGCAAATACCCTAGAGATCAAGACTTGAATTCGTTTTTTGGGTGTGGGGTGTTAAAGAGGAGCAATTCAGCCATCAAGAATGTTGAGAGCAAACTAATTTGGGCTAAGTAGAGGAATCCTAGTATTGTGAGAGTAGTGAAGCCAAGCCTGAGGCATAGACTGGTCTTTGGAGCCGAAGAAGAGGTGGTTAGGGGCGTAAGGCTGTGGACCTGCAGTTGAGGAAGTTCTCATACCCTACACAATCACGCTCATAATCTAATTCTGATCATGATATTTGTGCTTTCACTTCAGTCACTTTTAATAGAAACTGCATCTGGCAACAAAAAAAAATTAGGTAAAAGAATGGTTCACCAAACACTAAAGTACCTAGCATCAATGTTAAAGGCGAGGCCAGTGAAAGGGGAGTGTAGAATAGCTTCTTCTAGTTGAAAGCTGCTCCTGATTTATACACTTCTTTCTTAATTAGAGCAGGGGGGAGAATCTAGCAATAATTTGTTATTCAAAAAAGACAGCTAGCCTCCCATATATGGATAGAAGGGGAGAAATGATTTTGTGCACCGTATGCTTTGGCAAATTTTTAGAGGAAAAGATATGTAGAAAGAAATCTTTTAATTCTATTGACCAACTTTGCAACAAAGGCAGCTTGCAGAAGATAGTATTTCCTACTTCTATAGGTTATTACAGTAGTTTTTCTGGTTTTCAATCAGACACAAGAAGATCATTTCAAAATTGGGGTACACAATTCTTTAATCATTTAGTATATATGTCGGTAGCTACTATATTAAATCTACCAAACCCGAGGCTACAATTTGTTTCAATAGGGACTAGAGATGACTGATATTATGTATATAATATATATCTATGGAATAAATTTACAAAAAAAAAGTTTAAGAAGACTTACCCAATTCCTCAAGCAGTGGCTTTGTTGTAGTGCTCTCTGAGATACCTGGTTTTTTCACCCTATATTCAGATAGAGATGATTCACCTGCTTCTGTTGGTTGAACAAAATGCTCCCCTAGATTATTCACACTCTCTTGAACCATATTTTCGTGTCCATTCTTTTCATGCTCCTCAATGATCTCATTGGTGAATAACTTGTCAGAAAGATCTCGAAAGAGATTAACTATTCCAAAAAGCTCACCTTGAAATTGTTTGTGGTCCTGAAGGAAAAACCAATAAGCCAATTGAGCTTTCAGCTAGAGAGAGGTTAGAACTAAAGATGATTCTGTAAAACACAAGTTAATGTGAATCTTTTTCCACCTGAACACCTTCAAAATACCGCTTTTCCATCTTTCCAGAAACAGCAATGTTTGATAACTGCTGTTTGTATACTTGGCGAGTATACACAAGTTCCTCAAGAGAACCAGCAGCGATAAGGCGGAAAACAACAACATGCCTCTTCTGGCCCAAACGAAATGATCTGTCTTGGGCCTGCAGGTCATGTGATGGATTCCAATTAGGATCAAATATCACTACTCGGTTAGCGCTAACTAGATTAAGCCCAAGTCCACCAGCTCGAGTAGACACAAGAAACACCTGCAAGGATATTTAGTTGATTAATATCGCTCAACAATAACTAGCTCTTGCAGGGCAAAATTTTCAGTTCATACTACTACCTGCTTGCTTGGACTTGAGTTGAAATCATTAACAAGAGACTGGCGCAGCCCAGTCGGTGTAGAGCCATCAAGTCTTAAAAAGCAATAACCTTTGCGTGTAAGAAACTTTTCCAAGATATCTAGCATCCTGCCAATTTGATATAATGTAAGAACAGAACATACACCGCATTAAATATAAATCACATTATTCTTCTGACTTTAGCGTATCACAATTCCAGCAAAAAAAAACCATATCAGTAGCATCTCATCCAATATAATCCCACTGTGAGCTAGGTCTGTTCAAGCAACTTTAACATCACTAGTTAATAAGAACATAATAAGGTTTGGTAACACATAGTATTCATTATCCCAGAAAGCAATACAAATTTATTTTAAACTTTCATGTCTTCCATATGTTACTAACTACGTAGTACGCTCCAATACGCGAACGAGTATGAATTTGCAATGTGCTAGGTGGGAGCATTGTAATATGTTTGAGGTTTTTCTGTAATAAGATTATTTGGGGTCGTAATACGATATGAATAATACGCCCTAATAAATATAAAAATATTTTAATAAAAATTTTGAAGAAAGGCTTAGATCTGGAGTTCATGGAGGGGAATATTAGGTAACCCTACAAAAAAAACAAACTAAAACATGAAAGCCAAAGAAGGAACCCCCTCCCCCACAAAAAAATCCCTTATGGTGTTTGGTTGGAGTAATGGAGACAAATAAAGAAACTCCACTGTTGTTACTCTATTCTTACTCTCCACCACCGGTCCTCATTAAATCCTATACTCTGACATCACAATACCACGAACACGCTAATTTGGAGTATTAATACGCAAAAATATGGAATTGGGGGGGGGGGGGGGGGGGGGGGGGGGGGGCGCGTAAGCCTTCATATAAAATTTGAATTATATAGAATCTTTTTGTACTGTTTTTTCAATACCTATCATAAAATGATTAAAAACATACAATTATAATCTATGGAAATACAACCAAATACCAAGGAAACCTAAGAGCATTCCCAATTAGTAAAAAGGCAGAATTAAACCAAAAGAGACCCCAAGGGTCACTATTGTGATGCAACTAAGGCTACTTTTTAGAGCCATCTGATAAAAACTTTAGAAAGCAACAAAAATATAAATGACAAGCAAGATATTGGATCCGACCTAACGGAATGACTGAACAAAAGAACTTTGTCACCATGTGAAAGCCAAGAAGCCATTAATCTTTCAAGGACTCTCATTTTCCCACAATCCTTGGCCTCACTAAGGCCCATAAAGCTTTCGCTTTGAGCGCTTCCACCAACCAAATCAATATCAATACCATAAACTTCTTTAGCCAAATCAGCATCTTTCTTTTGTTTCTCCAGGTCATCTTTTGGGTTTGGTTTGATAAGCTCGAGATGATTGCTAATCTGTCATATAATTCACAAAACTCTTCAGAATCAATTACAAGCAACCAAAATATTCTAGGTGATTCGGTTGTCAAACATCGAGATGAAAAATTACTAATCTGCAGAGGTTATTATGTATAAACAAATTTTGAAACTGCTAAACCGATCAAATACTTGGAACTCTTAAGAACATTAATAATGAGGATTTGAAGTGATTACAGCTAGCATACTGCAGACATTGCTGTAAATAAGCAATCAATATCGAATTCTTAGCATCTGGAAGCTGGTAGCCAGGTAGTAGTAAAACATTAAGATGGTATATATCTTAGAGTGCTGGCTATTCCACTTACTTTGAAAATGTAATGTATTAAATAAACAAGAGAAGTACCTCCATAGAAGGACTTAATACTTTTATGTCATTTATAGGGAGAATGTAGTTTATATTAACGACAATCTTCAAGATTCAATGTAGTACTACCTCCGTTTTCCTAAGTCTTACTCGCTTTCCGTTTTCTAAGTTCTACTCACTTTTACTTTATTCCTTTTATGACAACTTTTTATTCATTTTTTATCATACAAAACCCACTTTGTGGAGCCCAATTTTGTTCAATAAATCTCTTACTCTATATTTCTCTCCCTCTTTAATACAAAAATACCCACATGCATGGTCTCCATTTTTACTTTTCCTTGTTTTGCGTAGCTACAGTAACTGAGTAAGATTCAGCAAAAGGAGGCAGTATACAAAATTTCTCTTATGAAAAACCAGACAAAATTTTTGAATTTTCCTTTTTTTTTCGTTTCATTGATCAAGCAATGAAAAACACACAGTAAACACTTCAGCAGCGTTCCTAGTTTTAGATAATAGTGCTTCCTTATAATTTCAACTTCTTATGGCAAAAAATCCACTAATTTGTACATCTATCTCAGTAAAGTTGCCAATTTTGTGTGACTTAAATACTTCCAAATTCCAATATTTTACAGCTGATCCTTGGATAAATTCAAGCCTTTTCTTGAAAATAAATGATAAGACCAACTAAAAACAAGCTATAAGTCACAAGAACCCTGAGAAATTTTATATCAGTAGCTAGGCTGGAGTGTCATCAAAAGCCAGATATCTGATGAGCAGTCTATACTTGAAAATCACATCAAATATAACTTTTATGTGTACCTGGGTTTGGAAGCACATTAGCTAAGACACTTCTCTAGACCACCAAATTTTTAGACAGAGAAAAAGAATCCTTAATAACTGTATTCTACTGGAGAAAGGTATTAGATAAGAAAGAGATAAAGGTGAGATATGTACTTCTGTTTGAATATCAGTGTTTTATGCAAAAGTACATATGAAGTAATCAGTCTAAAGCCCCACTGGATTCAAAATCCCGACATCAAACTTACTAAACCTACTGACACAACATTGAAACTTTGAGAGTAATAAAGCTAGTTCGCTAGGATTGTACAAATTATACAAAAGACTACAATGCCTGGATATATGTATATTAAAACCCCTAGAATTGGCTATGATAACTTGGAGTAGGATTTACAAAGCAAAAATGACATGAAGTCTAAACATACATTTAATGAGTATAATTTTGATACTGGTCCTGAGAAAATACATGAATGATTCAATAAATATAAACATAGACACATTGTACGTAAAATATACTTGAAATAGATAAAGAATATGAATGTATATAATAATAGGTATTGTTAAAACAGAATACAGGTATTGTACAATGAAATGATAATATATGAAAGAGATCAGGATGCACACTATTAATACTAACATATAAATCAAAGACCATGAGCGTAGGACAAAAAAATGCAAAGGACCACAATGCGCATCCTAGTCCCAGTTCCATAATATAAGAATTGTTGCTATAGGTAATCGCAACCACCAAAGAGTCACTTATAGTAGGAATTCCTGTATATAGGTTTACTAAATTGCTTTTTACTGTAAATATGATAATAAAGTAGCTAGAGGACAATGATATTGTAAAAGGTTTAAGAAGGTGAAAATGGATTATAAACTTTGGTAGTTGGGCAATCACAATGTGAATGGAAGTGAAAGTGGTTGATAATATGGAAATTAGACAGATTCAGGTAAAAGGGGATGATTTTTATTCAAGCTGAGTGAGGTATAACTAAAGTTCCAATGGAGAATCAATAATTTGTAGTTGAAACCAAGAATTACGACAATTAAGTCTATCATTGAAAAGGAAAACATGAGATCTTGGCAGCGGCGAATCCAGGAATTTTTAAACAAAATTGTTAAAATAATTTAGAACAGGTTCATTAAAATAGTACTCTTCATTGAATATGGTTCATGGACGAACACTTACATATGAGTGTTAATAAGAAAGATAAAATTACAATAGTTTAGGAGATTGAAAAAGGAATCGTTCTTGCACTCCAAAAATATGAATGACCTTGGGAAATCAGCAACAAATTAGGGTGAAAAATTCAGAGATATATACCAGGGGAAAAAAATAATAAATAAATAAATAAATTGGACAGATGGATTGAACCACGACCTAAGGAAGTACAGCAGGCACTTGCACACAGCATTTCAACTACTCAACCATCCCCTTTCAGTTGACAAAATATGCACACAATTCCTTTATGTGTTTTTTATACTTTCTTTTTTTAAAAAAAAAAAAAAAAAAAAAGAACTGGTGGTTATTTTTTCCGTCATGGATTCAGTTCAATCCGTCATTGGATCTTGGGGGAAATAATTAGTTAGCAACAAGCAGAAAATTTAACTGTTGGCAGTAGGAAGGTACAAGTTAACGAAAGTTCAAAGTTTAGTAACAGTGTGGTCAGTTATGCCCTGGAAGAATCTATTGAGCAAACTCTCAATCTCCTACACTTTTAACTTCATATCCTACAAGATAGAAGATACAAAGAAAGCAAAATACTTGGCAAGTCGTACATAGATAGTAAGCAGTCCCTTTCTTAAACTAAACCAAACTGAAGTTCAAATCTTCACCCTAGCACAAGAGAGAGAGAAAAAAAAAGGAAAAGAAAAGGAGAGAGAAAAGGACACTTAAGTACTTAACTGAAAGATAGAGAAGGATAGACATAAAATCAAGCACTATAGAGAACATTTGTCACTGCAAAAGATCACTACAGCACCAACAACTATGACATCTCACCTAAATGGCTCACCAAATTAGAGCAATCACCCCCCCCCCCCCCCCACCCCCCTATATGATACATTGAACTAAATATTTTAATTTGTTCTTTTCATGGCATGCCTGGATTCCCTTGACTATTTATGGGAGAAATAATTAGTGCCTTAGTGAGAAAATTTTAACTATGGAATTATAAAAGGATAATCATTCCTATTCTTGAAGTTCGGCAATATTCGTAGGGTTAAAATCTCCCTTTTATCATCTTCAAGCCAGTTGCAAGAAAACACTTGATTCCAAATAGTTAAATCACTGCAAATCCCACCACCTCCTTGCAGGAAATCAGCACTCTAGAGAGAATGAGAATTGTAAGGGGGAAAAGATTACACTAGGGGGGCATGAGTAATTTTTACCCTCATATGAAGGGGAATACATTACCCTCTAACACTTTTATTTCCATTCAAGGCATTAAAAAAAATAAAACACAGAATTTTTACTCCCTTGTTTTTTCCACCTCCCATTACTTACAATCCAGGCATGCCCTTATAGTATAGGGTATATAAATTCAATAAAGATGATCATTTTTAGTTCCGAGTTTTTTAAAAATGAAAAAGAGATATAAATATGAAATGCCTAGATAAGAAACTCATATGGACTCCAAACTTGCACAAAATAGATAGGAGTGAACGGGAATTACATTCATAATTCTTTTTAAATGACCAAGCAAGCCCATGCAAGCATTACAAGAGGAATTCAGAGACTAACCTGCTGAAGCTTGAGAATACAGGGAAGAATGAGGCAATTGGGGCACCAGTTACAGCCATCAGGGCTATCTTTATGAAGATATCTCCATATGATTCCATCAGGTATTATCCTATTATGACATTCCCCTTGAGTAAGTGGGCTCCCACATGAGCAAGGAAGGTCCTTGTTCATAAGACATTGAATATCTGGTTGCTGCAACATCCTCTTGTAAGCTCTTTTCTACAATGCACTCATTTCACAAAAGACAATATTATCTTCTTTTCCCAGCATAAGTTTTCCAATAGTCTCCTCCTTTGTTCTCCTTAATAAGTAATTATTAAGCAGCGAAACAAGATGCTGCCTACGCTCTTCAGCAACTTGAACAAACTTATCATGAGCACTAGACCTCTGTCCAAGTTTGAGAGGTTCATCATAAAAATCACGGAAATGCTCACGAGTTCCCAAAGACCCAGGTGAGACCCAATCAAATAAATTGAAAAGCTCCATGATTTTATTCTGCATCACTGTCCCCGTCAGACCATACCTTCTCTTAGTTTTAATGCCGAGACAGGCAGTGTATAGTTTTGACTTCTCATTTTTTAGCAGATGTGCCTCGTCAACAATTACAATATCCCACATAACCTCTGAGATAGTATTTCCATAGATCCTAAAGGTATCAAAACTTGTTATCAATATTTCAAGTTCCTGAGCCTCTGCTTTATCAAGAATTAAGTCACGATTTGGACCATGGCATATAGCAACACGGAAATTAGCCCAATTGGAGAATTCAGTCTCCCAATTTTGTAAAACTGATACTGGACCAATAATCAATACAGGACTTTTCTGATTTCTTTCTGCATCTGGAGGGTTGACAGAATCTCCATCTTTCCCATACACAGCAGCCAAAAATGCAATTGTTTGAATGGTCTTTCCCAATCCCCTAATTCATAACAATATAATCAGGCGGAAAGCAATATAGGTCATTAATGCAACATAATTCTCAGCACCAGAAAACTAATTTCAGGAGAAAGGTATAAAGCAAAATAAGATATTATTGTTTAATTCAATTATTAGCATAACCTTGATATTGTTAGCTTGGTAGGTCAAACTTCTAATTAATTACCCAAAGATTCCCAGCAAAACTTCACATGGATCAGTTGTACAAATTTTAAGGCGTATAAGTTGAAAAATCTCAGCATATAAGATCAGTAGATCCACACCTTAGCAGCAATTCACATACAGTCCGTGTTTCTCACCAGCATTTCAGTTGCTCAAACTGTAAGCATCAATATCTTCAATTGATCATATTTCAGACAAGGTCTGTCAATATTCTGTACCAAGCTCACGAGACATCTAACTAATCCAGTACACAGGGCATTCAATAACTCACATGATAATTATTAGCTTGGCAGGTCAAACTTCTTATAATTTACCCAAAGATTCCCAGCAAAACTTCACATGGATCAGTTGTACTAATTTTACGGCGTATAAGTTGAAAAATCTAAGCATATAAGATCAGTAGATCCACACCTTAGCAGCAACTCACATACAGTCCATGTTTCTCACCAGCGTTTCATTTGCTCAAACTGTGAGCATCAATATCTTCAATTGAGCATATTTCAGATAAGGTCTGTCAATATTCAGCACCAAGCTCACGAGACATCTAACTAATCCAGTACCCAGGGCATTTAATAACACACATGATAATTATTGAAAGGGACTAACAACTTTAGCTGTTTGGTTGAGGGGAGGGGGATTCAAATAAGGGAAAATTATCAAACCCCTATTCTCCATAGTAATTGTTTGGTAGCCCTTTCCCCTTTTACCTTTCTGGGTTCCAAAGAAATCCTCTAAGCTAATTCCCACTCCAACTGGGGACATAAGGAATTCCCTCATTCCTTCAACAACTACACTTTCCTTCACAACACTCCATAACCACATGTCTGCGTGCTTCTATCTCCGCCAACTAACTCTTCCTCACCAGCTCCAGCAACAATTCTTGCCGCCACATCCACTATCTCAAACACAACATCTTGCCCACCACCAACAATGTAGCTCATAACCACCTGACAATCCTTTCACACCTTGATATATCCACTATTGCCAGACAACAACCTCCACATCAACCACCATCATAACTCATGACGAACTCACCATCTTCTCCTAACCACCCAAAACTTCCTTTACGTTCTCTCTTTTGCTTTAATACATGCAAATAAATTCCCCTAATTCTACTTTTATACTCTTTCATGGTCTAACCATGCGACCCTCTTCCACCACTAAAATTCTCTCACCCATGTAATACACCAAATCAGAGAAACTTAATAATGTACCTTTTTGTATAATCAATTACAGTTTTATAAGGTCAATTTCGAAAACGAAAACTCCATATCTGAACTTTCCAATTTTGAATTTGACCCTTTAATCGTCAAATTTAGCGTTTCATGATAATGAATCCTCTAAAAAAAAGAAGCGAGTGAATGGGTGACAGCTGAAATGGAGGGCGGAGAAGAGGGTAACAAGGGGGGCGGTGGTAGCAACAGAAAAGGAGTTGTAGAAGTCAAGGAGAGGGAGTGTGGTGGAGATTGGTGAGGGAAGATAAAGGTTAAACAACAAAACACTACCTTACATATAAAAAATAAATAAATAAATAAAAGTTCTTTTCCTTTCCTTTTCTTCTCAATCACTTTCTTGATTGCATTCCCTTTGCCCCATGCTAACCAAATGCCTTCTATGGGAACAGTCTGGCTCCAACAACAAACAGAGAATTACATGATCAACATCACATCTATCCGTGCGCAAAATCACAAATAAATCTTTCTTCATAACACGACAAAATTAAAGAAACATCTAGATAAACCTAGACAAAACCAACACGGTACAACAATACTACAAACAAACAAGTTAACAATGGAAGCATTGTAATAAGATTTACAAAATATAGAAGACATTGCTTCCCACAAAAAATTGGACCACACCATTGACTAAGAGAGAGGTTAAGGCTCACTTGGTCTTACACCAACTAATATACCGCTGCTAAGGCTCACTTTGTCTAACACCAACTATTTAAGAGGTTCTCCAACATAACCTGAGAACGATTTGGAACATAAGCCAACAACTAATCGGCGATATTTTCCAACTTACCAAATTACTAATAACAATTAATAAAATACACTATACTATTATGGGCACTCACATGTCATCTCCAAGGATCCCTCCATGGTTATTCTTGTACAACTGGTACAAAAATTTAACTCCCTCCCTTTGGTGCTCCAGAAGCCCACAATTGATAGATGCAGGGACCTGTAAAATAATATCCTTTTTAAGATTCAAATCAGATAAACTATCTTATTTAGGAGTAAATGAAATACGTGCATCTTGGTTTTGAAGAGAAAACATCATCTGTCCAACAATTTTGTACATAAATAGATGAACTGTTGTGGTAAAAAGGCAACAAAAATCACACATAAATTTGTCATCATGCATTTTTAAGACTAGCCAACTGCCAACATAAAAATACTGCTTTTAAACATGAAGCAAGATAAATTCCTACAGAATGCTTCAGTCAATCCTTTTCTGATTATTCAGATCCTTTTCTGATTATTCAGTTCTTAGCACCGAACCAAATCAATTGCTCTACAGAATATTTTTAATAAAAATCACCATTCAAAGATAAATCACCATTCACAAGAATCATGACTCTCATCAAGAAGTGCAGAGTACATGTCAACATATAATATTTTTCAAGTTTTTATTAAACAACTTTTCATATTAATATAAGGTGTATTTGAAAGTGATCAAAAGCCATAATTGAAAATAGAAGGCAAGCATAATGAGAGACTCAAACAAGTCTATTTTAGAATAAAGATGAGAAAATGCTAAGTAAGTTACTCTCCACAGTTGGCATAGCTCCTAGATGATATTCTACTTCTTGACTTGGTTGCCATTTTAGATTTAATGATTTTTTTCATTTCAAATTTGGGCTATTACGACGCTATACTTTCTATTTATTTTTTTTTTTAAATTTTAAAGTGAATTGAAGCACCTTATAATGCTAGATATTTTCATGCAAAGACTAGTTAAGACCCTGAACATGAATTACGTGAGGTGATTTTTATTAACTCACTCCTTGCTGGTGTTCTCTTCTTACATCGTAAACTCTTGCCCTCATCTTGTGAAATAAATCTTCAAAGAGAACCCAAGCATCATATTAAATTATGAAGGTGACCTAAAAAGCAAAGATTGTCTGGATAAAGCTCCTTCCCATTATATACAGCATCCCATATTCCATCCCTTAGAACTAAGCATGCATTCTTAGCTCTGGACAAAGCTCCTTCCCATTATATACATCATCCCATATTCCATCCCTTAGAACTAAGCTTCTTAGCCACCACAAAAGAACAATATGAATGATTTGACGATAAGAATAGATACCTTCTGTGGAAAAGATATCGTGTATCACTGATTCACTGCACTGCAATGCAAATTGGTTATGTTAAATAAATATGTGGGTACACTATACTTTTGAGACTCAATAAACCTTCTTGCCTAGGCCTATAAACCTTCTACAGAAGCCCAAACAAGGGGAGCAAGTGAGTCAAGTTGAACGTGGGGAAACACTAGGTCTTTATAATCATTAGGCTTAGTTTGCACAGTTCAAATGTCACCAAGATTTGCAAACTCCATTTTTGCAGTCATAAATTTGAAGATTTACAAAAAAAGTATATTGAAATGGTCACTTAGTATTTTCTTATGAATTTCAAAACATAGATTGAAAAAAGGGAAAAAAAAAAAAAAAACAAACAAACAAAACAAAACAAAAAAACAAACAAAAAAAACAAAAAAACAAAAACAAAAAACGCTTAAAATTTACATTATTGCATTCAATGTTCAAAACAAAAAAAGCCAGCGAATAACAAGAACAACACAAGTCAGAATGACCTAGTCCACCATAAGCACAGTCTTAGCTCTTGAAGTCAAAAACTAGGCAAGTTTACTAATAATTGGCTAAGAAAAATGTCAATGTCAACCAAAAGCAAGCTAAAGTCAAGCCCTCTTACACTTCTGAACACAACATACCAAGAGAACTAGGCTTCATCTGAAGAATCTCGCCCTAGGAACATCAAACCCAAATTTGCTTAACAAAACAAGCCTACACATTATGATGCGGATGCATTTATTATGACGTAAGAAATAGCTATATTTAAGGTTTGCATAAAAGTTTTTACTTCTTAGTTGGGAAAGTTTTTCTTATTTTAGGTTTAGGATATTTAAATTATGCAGTTTTATTTTGCAATGAATTTAGATTATATTGTTGGTTGTCATGACTTTTTATCTTATAGGTTATTACCTTAAGATAAAGTTTTCTATTAGATTTTATTAGCTTATTTATAGTCCATGACTAACAATTAGTTTTATTCATTGATGATCAATAAAAAAAAAAATAAATAAATAAAAAAATTTAAAAAAAATTTGGTTCCTTGAGAAAGCAAAACCTAGTTGAAATTTGAGCCATGAAAGTTCATTATTCTCCATATCCATTATTTGTTTGTTATATAACAACTAAAAAATACATTTATTCCACACAATCTGCATCACATTAATTTGAACACTTATAAAGCGCACAAATTTAGGAGATAAGTTATCTTTCCTCCGTTTCAAAAAAATTGGAACACTTTGACTAAAAAAGTGAGAGATTTATGGTTAGTGTTGCAATGTTTTTTGATGAGAGTTAATGAGGCATTTATGTAATTATCTTAAAGATGAAGTAACGAGTGATAGGAGTTAGTAGGGAATTTATATAGTTATTTTTATAAAAAAAAAAAAAAAAAAGTAGGTGCGATAGAAGATAATATATCCAAACGATAGACTTGGCAAAACTAACTCAAACCAATACCATCACCTTACCCAATTAGACCAAATACAAACCAACCTGACCCAAATTGAACCGGCGTAATAATAAATGTTTCTAATATTGATAATTTTACTAATAAAAGCATATTAACAACCAAAAATGACCTAACCCAACCAATTCGATTCGAACCCTTACCAAAATTGACCAATATAATTCTACCTCTTATGAAAGCATTGAATAAAAATAAACTTCAAATTTACTATATTTTCCTAACAAGAAATAACTCTACACTTTTTCCTTCCCATCTCAAACAAATCAGCATCCCCCCCCCCCCCCCTCTCTCTCTCTAACTTAAAAATAATTATTTGACATTTATCATTTATTTTTTATCTCTTTCTAAACCGAATGTATAGTCGTTATACAATACTACCTCCAACGGGTTGACACACTTTGACTTCTAACACAATTTTGACCTTTAATATCTTTAATTTTACATCAGTTTAATATATGGAAAGTTTATAAATTGAAAATATACATCAAGACAAATCCAACATCTTACTTATGAAATTTATATATTAGCAAAATAAATTGGTCAAAGTTGTGATAAAAGTCAAAACGTGTAAACTAAATAAGGTCAAAGGAGTTCAATCATTAGCAAACTTACACAAGCATGTGACCCCATAACCAATTACTAAAACATGGAACTAATACCCACATAATCCATTGATAACACCTTAGGATGCATAAACAAATATGCAGATAGCATAGATCAAGCTCACCTCTAATGTGAAATCACATATTGAAAATGAGTTTGATAAATAGAAAAGGCCGGTAAATACAGAAACCTATAATGTGCTTTTTCACCTTCCAAGGGTCCTCAACACCAATGAAAAAAATTTATCATATTATAGGAATAAAACATAGATATATGTCAAAGGACTAATGACATGTTACCAGAGATTTAAACTAGCCTACAAAATCTCACAGCTCCACCACCTAAGAGAGTTTGAGATTGATGCCATTGCAATCTAATAAAGTAAATAATGAAGATTGTATGCAAAATTATCCTTTGGCATTGAGTAGGAAGTGAATATCTTATGCAAAGCATTTAAAGAGGGATACACCGTAGTTTTCTGCAGCAGATCCTACCAATAAAATGGTTATGATTGGAGCAACGTTCAAAATTTATTTACAAATATTACTTTAGTTCCTTAAATTAATAACAAGAATTCATGTGATTAAACTGTTTTACAAATGCAACACAACTTTCACAAGAGTTCAATTTGCAGTGTATAATATCGATAAACTTCCTGATCCAAAACAAGATTCAGAATAAAAGTAACAAAGTACAAACAAGAACGAAAATGGTGAAACTATACTCTTCAAGGTAACAATAACAACTCATATAACTTTGAGCACCAAGCCGTCCCCAAGAGTTCGTCTCATTATTAGCATAATCATTCTTGTACATCAAAACACCAATGCAATTACCCACTTCATTACACAGTGTCATACATTTAGCACAATCATAGTTCGTCCACTTCAATCCTCATACAATTGCAACTAGCCCACACAAAAAGGGAAAAAAAAAATTGTCACATTTAACAATTTTTATCAACATTACAATAAATTAATAAACCCTAACCCTATTATAATCAATTCAACATTTTAGGGGAAACAATTTGGGGTCGACTTGAGTGATCAAGGGAATGAAAATTGATTTCGTTTTCAAATTTAGATACATACAAAATTCATCCTATTTCCATTGTTTAAAACCGTAAACGTGCTGAAAAATCACCTGAATCACCGGAATTTCGCCAGCAGACGATAAAACAAGCGGCTCATACGGCCCGGTTTCACCCAACTGAAGAACATCCAATCTGGGTTTCCCAAACCCTCGTTTATCAATATCTTCCTCTTCCTCTTCCTCTTCCTCTTCCTCTTCCTCTTCATCATCACTATCTTTAACATTAGAACTTCGCTTCTCTTGAATCAATGATAGTTTGTTAGGGCCTTTGCTGTCAAGTAGCTCCGGCTGCGATTGCGGCTGCTGCTGTTGTTGTTGGGGTGGATTGGTGCGCAATTTGCGGGGAGGAGAGAAAGGTTGTTGGAGGCGCAGGAGTTGCTGAGCAATGGAGCTTTTGGGGGGGATTCTGCGGGGTTGGAAAGGATTCACATTGGAATCAGAAATTGAAGAAGAAGAAGGGGGTTGAATTGCAGAGACGTTTGAGCAGCGCTTCAAGGTCTCTTTGAAAGTGTCAAGCGACATGGTATACAATTCAAATGGAGGATTTGAAATGTGACTGTGTGTGCGCGCAAGTGGAGCGATGAAGTGGGTAATTGCACAACAAGGGGCAAGGAAGTCATTTCATAGGCGTTAGAGTCCGCCTCTTCTTCTATGTACCCCCTTCCTTTTCCTTGTATTTTTCTTAGATTTTACCTTCTAAGCCCTTTCCTTTTATTTTCTAAACTCTATGGAGTATTATTGTGTTACTGTAATTCTAGTGTTCACTTGTATTTCTCTATGTAATCAATATAAAGCTCTTTAAGGAGTGATTGGTTATTGAATCATAGCTCCTTACCCCATTGTCATTGCTTTAAGACTTGTGTGTTGTTTTAAGCCTTTATAGATATTGTGCTTACCTTGTTTAAAGCATTCCCCTCCAAACCAAGAAACCTCCAAAAGACGCCCCCATTTCGTCGGTTCCGCTTGTGCCCGCTTTGAAGCATCGGCCGTCACAAGCCCCGACTCTGCACCCGTGGTTGACGAGTGTTTTCTTGAGATACCCTTGGTCCGTGTTGCTGTGTGCTCACGAACCTTTCCCGCTTTAGGCTTGCGTCCTTGCCATCAATAGACAAGAGCGCGCCGCACGATCCGGTGTCAGATTATTCGGACCGTGACAGTTGGTATCAGAGCCAAGTTTATTCTAAAGTCGTCCAGCATGGTGATGCCTGAACATGCTGATACGTGGGAAGAGAGAATTGCCTGGCTAGAAGGCAAATCGGAATTTTGGGCTATACTCGAAGAAAGAGTACCTAAGCTCGAAGATATAGTAATAAAACAAGCGGAGCAAATAGAAAAGCTGGAGTCAATGGTTGATGGGTTGACGGAGCAGCTCAATTTCGTTCAAGGAGTAGCGGACGAGGCTCAAGACAAATGTGCTACCCTGATGCGTGCCCAAAGTGGACTCGGGGGAAGTGGGAGTAAGATAAAACCTCCCAAAC
The DNA here is from genome assembly GCF_948465745.1 of Chenopodium album. Lineage (NCBI taxonomy): Eukaryota > Viridiplantae > Streptophyta > Magnoliopsida > Caryophyllales > Amaranthaceae > Chenopodium > Chenopodium album. Next base: position 21,423,382 of record NC_137850.1, on the reverse strand, counting down.
CTCGAACCTTTAATGGCACAAGAGACTCAAAGGAAGTCGATAACTTCATCTTCGATATGGAACAATACTTCCGCATATGCCAATTGGAAGATGATCTTAAGGTCGACACGGCCACAATGTACTTGGTGGACGATGCGAAACTCTGGTGGCGAACTAAGTATGCCGACATACAAGCAAATAGGACGTCGGTAGATACTTGGGAGGATTTAAAGAAGGAGTTGATAGCTCAATTTAACCCAGAGAACACGGAGTTCGTGGCTCGTACGAAGTTGGCCACCTTACAACACAAGACCTCTATTCGGGAGTATGTAAAGGAATATTCCGCGTGCATGCTAGAGATCCATGACATGTCCGAGAAGGATCGCCTGTTTAATTTTGTACGAGGCTTGAAGGATTGGCCCCAGAGAGAGATTTGGCGCCAGAAGATAGACACCTTGTCGGGGGCCATAGCCGCAGCTGAAAGGTTGATAGACTACTCGTCAGACAAGGGACTGAATCAGAAGAAAGGAGCTAGTGGGTCAACATCCAGTACCCCAAAGAGTAACACGGGGAACTCCCAAGTCTGTTCGAACAGCATGGGGAGTAGGTACAAGAGTGGGGGAGATGATCCTCGAAGGAGTGGAGCGTCCGCGTCGTCTAACAGAGGTGCGGCCTCAAGCTCCACCTCATGGAATAAGCCCCTCACTTGTATCATTTGTCGCGGGCCTCACAAATGGTTTGAGTGTCGCCACAAAGGAGAAATTGATAACCTTCAGAAGAAACTCTCTTCGTTGTCATTCGAACAGGAGGAAGTAGAGAGCAGGGAAGAGGCAGAGAACGACGAAGGAGAAACCTCGAGACTAAGCTCAATACGGTTCATGTACTCCATGGGAGCAGACGTGTCGGAACTGATGTACGTGGAAGTATTGATCAATGGGAAAAGGGTCAAAGCTATGGTTGACACTGGAGCCACCCACAACTTTGTTACTAGGGAGATTGCTAGCCAGTTGGGGTTGAAAATGATACGAGGCGGAGGCCGCATTAAGTCTGTCAACGTAGAAGCTCAATCTATCCACGGTATCACCAAGAATGTTCAAGCCAAGATTGGGGAATGGAATGGCATTCTCGATTTCACAGTGGCACCGATGGATGACTTCAAGATAGTATTGTGAATGGATTTCCTCCGTGTCAGCAAAGCTGTCCCAATGCCCCACCTAGGCTCCCTACTTGTTGCCGGCAACCATCCTTGTCTCTTGCGAACGTGCTCACCGGGCAAAACGGGGGAATGTAAGAAGGGCCCTCTCTTGTCCGCAATGCAACTCAAGAAGGGAATGAAGAGAAATGAGCCAACATTCCTTGCTACCCTCTCGTTGAAGGAAGATGAGATAGAGACTGACCTCCCTCCTGCCATGAAGGGATTGCTCGAAGAATTTGCCAACCTTCTTCCTAAGGAGCTGCCGAAAACACTCCTTCCTCGGAGAGCCATCGATCATACCATAGAGTTGGTGCCAGGAGCTAGACCTCCCGCGCGAAGCCCCTACCGAATGGCACCTCCCGAGTTAGCGGAACTGCGCAGACAGCTTGATGAGTTACTCCAATCTGGGTTCATCCGACCTTCTAAGGCACCATATGGAGCACCAGTTCTCTTTCAGAAGAAACAAGATGGGAGTTTGAGATTATGCATCGATTATCGAGCCTTAAACAAGCTGACAATGAGGAATCACTACCCCATACCTTTGGTGGCCGACTTATTCGACCAATTGGGTGATGTTGTCTACTTCACCAAACTTGATCTTCGGTCGGGCTATCATCAAGTTCGGATTGCCCAAGGAGACAAACAGAAGACGGCTTGCGTCACCAGATATGGAGCTTTCGAGTGGTTGGTTATGCCGTTTGGACTGACAAACGCTCCAGCGACATTCTACACGTTGATGAACCAAGTCTTCCACGAGTACCTTGATAAGTTTGTAGTGGTATACTTAGACGACATTGTGATCTTTAGCCGCACCCTTGAAGACCACCTGGAGCACTTGAGGAAGGTATTCTTGAAATTAAGGGAATATCATTTGTTCGTGAAGCGAGAGAAATGTGCTTTCGCTCAGAAAGAAGTGGGCTTCCTCGGACACCTGGTAGGCGGAGGTCGCATTAGAATGGATTCAAAGAAAATCAAAGCCATCAACGACTGGTAGGCTCCGAAGAATGTTTCAGAATTAAGATCGTTCTTAGGGCTAGCTAACTACTACCGCCGTTTCATTCAAGGATATTCGGCAATTGCGAGCCCCCTCACAGACTTGTTAAAGAAGGATCGGAAATGGAGTTGGGCAGACGAGCAGCAGGGAGCTTTTCTCAAGCTTAAGGAAGCGGTGACGAGAGAGCCTGTCCTAACCCTTCCAAACACCAACAAACCATTCGAAGTTGAGACCGATGCATCAGACTTTGCGTTAGGTGGGGTCCTTCTGCAGGAAGGCCACCTAGTAGCTTATGAGAGCCGGAAGCTGAGTGGAGCCGAGAAAAGATATGCTGCTCAAGAAAAGGAGTTACTGGCTATCGTCCACTGTTTGAGAGGGTGGAGGCACTATCTGCTGGGATCCAAGTTCCTTGTTCGCACCGACAATACCGCAGCAAGCCACTTCCTTACCCAACCAAAGCTAACAGGAAAGCAAGCACGATGGCAGGAAGTGCTCGCTGATTTCGATGTGGAGTTCACCTATAGAACAGGAGCCAGTAATCGGGTAGCGGATGCTTTGAGTCAACGAGCTGACTTGGCTGCAGTACGGATGTTGTCCCCTCTAGCCGCCAGCAATGTTTCTACCTCGGTAAAAGATCAGGTCAAGCAACACCTATCTGAAGACCCCATGACGAGCACCATCAAGGGATTGATTGAAAACGGGAAGACAAGACGTTTTTGGATGGACGGGGATCTCATCTACACCAAAGGCAACAAGCTATTCACACCAAAAGCGGGAGGCCTACGGAGGATGCTCCTGAAAGAATACCATGATACCCTATGGGTTGGACCCCCGGTTGGCAGAGGACCTTAAGCTTGCTGTCCATGGGTTATTATTGGCCAGCAATGAAGGAGGACGTCATCAACTACACCCGAACTTGCTTAGTTTGTCAACAAGACAAAGTTGATCGTCAGAAACCTAGAGGTCTGTTAGACCCTCTGCCCGTTCCAGCACGTCCGTGGGAGAGTGTGTCTATGGATTTTATTAGTGGTCTACCTAAGGTGGATCAATATTCAGTTGTGATGGTGGTGATCGACAGGTTCTCGAAATATGCTACCTTCGTCCCCGTGCAGAAGGCTTGCGGTGCTGAAGAGACAGCGACGCTATTTTCGCAATTCACCATTGAAAAAATTAAAAACTACAGTGTTATCAAAGAGAATTTCTCAAAAAATAAAGGGAAAAACAATATTAGAAACATGCTTAGGTTTGATTATTTAATTCCAAGATAGTATCATGATAGGTACTGATTGGAATTGTTGATTGGATTGTTGTTGGTGATTGAATTGTGAAGTCGCATAATTTTGAATGTATAAAGCACAGGACGTTGTATTTTCCTTTTTTATGGTTCTAATATTTTTATGGGAGGAGTTATGCGACTTTATACTTGATCATAACTTCTACTGGGAGTATAGGACGCTGTATTTTCCTATTTATTATTTTATGCACCGGACGTTCGTCACTTCGTGTGACATTTGCCTACCCGGATAGCTCCTGGTGTAATTTACCTCAATTTATTTGGGGCAGGGATTTGGTGGGAAACCCGTTAGATGCGTAATAAAATTAAATAAGTAATTTATTTATCTATTTGTTGGTTGGTTGTGTTGTATGCTTGTAAACAGGTGCAACAAGGTAAGTTGTGTGATGATACGATGCAAGCATATTAGTGTGATTCGTTTACGCTTATGTACTCAGCATCGTTGATTGTGTGTTTGTGTGTTGTTTGGCCTAGTCCTTATCTTGGCTCTACGATGACCCATTTCTAGTTTTATAAGTGATGCGGCGTATTCATGTTGGGGTTTGAGTGAAGAGCGAATCCTATTCTAGTTTTGCTTTGAATATGCATTTTTATTATTTATTGTTGGATTGTTATTGTTGTTTGATGAGACTAACACATTGGTTTTAAATAATTTTGGTTTTGAAAGGACCTGAAATGGTTCCAAGTTATAAGTTTGATTTCGTTTGACTTTGACTTTGACTTTACTTTTGTTTGGTTGGACTTTGACTTTATTTGAAAGCTTTTGAAAATGTCTTCCCCTGTATATCTTTGATAAATGTCTTAGCCATTATCATGGTGGCGTTAATACCCTAATTATTTCCTATTTCGTATTTTAAAAGGGTAAAACAAGTATTTCAAAAGGTATAAATTTCCAGGGTGTTACATGTGACATTTAACCCTTTTTTCTTGCCGGAGTATGTGCTTAATTATTATTTTAGCTCTAATTTTTGAAAAACAATTTGTTGTTGCTAATACTCATTATTAACAACAAGTCAACAAATAATTCTCTCCAATTGGCATGTTACTTTAATAATTTAGAAGTTGAGAGAAAATTTATTTATATAATATTGAATATTGCAAAAAAATAAAAAAAAAATTGAAAGCTCAATGTTTACTCAAATACATGTAATCAAAGCTTAATCTTAGCTTGTAATTTTTTAAGATTAATTTCTATGCATAATCTTAATTATTTCTCTATATTCTCATTTTTTAAATAGTATTCCTCTATATATATTCTCATATTTCCTCCCTTTGTCCTTCTCTTTTATTCTCTTTGGCTTTGTTTCGCTTTTAATAGTGTGTAAAAAAATACACAAACTATTGAGTGTGGCAGCTCGATAGCATCAAATGTTTTGTGCGGCAAAGCCTTATTAATTGGCCCGGCCCACATCTCTTTCTTTTATTTTTTTGTTTTTAGGAAAGGCCAATATTTCTTTCAACTTAACCGTCACCCTACTTTTCTTTCTTCCACTTATTCCACCATTCAACTCCCTTTTTTTCTTCCAAAAAAATTGTCATTTTCAACTCTCTTTCCTTTTCTTCTTCAATGTAATTTCTACTAATTTTTCTCTTCTCTTTTTCAAATTTTTTGCAATTGTTTCACTTTTATATTTCATCTGTTACATTTTTCGCTTAATTTTCCTTCATTTTTGAATGCATTTTTCTTCAATCTATGAAAGATTTTTGAATTCAATATCATCATAAATCTATCACAATGAGGTTGAAGAATGTTAATGCTTCGCTATTGAAGGGCACTGGAAAATCTGTTGATACACTCTTAACTTCAAAAAACTAGGTATTCAACTTTTTCCTAAATTCTTTATTTCTTACGTAGAATTTTTTTATTTAGGTTTTACATTTTATTTTACTATGATTCAGTATACATCTTGTTTATTTTGTACTGATTTTTTTAATTTTAGATTTTTCATTATTTGTACGTACTTTTAAAATTTTACTTTAAATTTAGGTTTCAATATATATTTTCATCGTAATTCAACATATGCTTTATATGTTTTATGACTTCAATTATCGATTTATGAATTTCAAATTAAATTTTTTTTATTTTATATTTTTTAAAGTTGATTTTGATATTTAAAGTTTTAGTGGACACCCCAAATACGGTATTATTTCGGGAAATTTTTCCTATATTATTATATTATATATATAATGTACGATAATTAACATACATGTTGTAACACCCCAATAATTCTCTCTTTAAACCTGTGAGGACCATGAACAATATTCAAGAGAATTACTGGTGTGCTACCGCCACGTGTTCAAATATTAAGGCTATTTCAGAAATTAGCAGCGGAAATTACTGGTGTACTTTTTCTATTCATTCTGTCTCTGTCAACACTTTGTTTGACTCTGGAGCAGCTTACTCTTTCATTTCTACTTCTGTTGTGCGCAAGTTAAACTTAACTGAATCGAGTAATTGATGTGTCAGTTAGTTTGCCTACGGGTAAACTTGTTCATTGTAATAAAATATTCAAAGGCTTGCCTTTGAAAATAGGGGAAGCTATCTTTCCATCGGATCTTATTGAGTTTAATCTAGGGGACTTAGATGTAATTCTAGGGATGGATTGGCTGAGTTCATACAAGGCCAACATAGACTGTGAGATGCAGAAGGTGCAGCTGAGTGATCCTGTGGGTAGGATAGTGTCCTATAGACGTTTAGGGAAGCCTAAGGGTTTTGGGATTATTTCTGCTTTGAAAGTCAAGAAGCTAGTGAATAAGGGGTGTCCGTTGTACTTTTGTTGTGTTCAAGATTTGAATATGAGTAAAAGTAGGCGGATGGAGGATGTACCCATTGTGAATGAGTTTTTAGATGTCTTTCCAGAAGAGATTTCGGGAATGCCACCTAAGAGGGAAGTTGAGTTTACCATTGATTTAGTTCCAGGAGCTACACCTATCTCAAAAGCACCTTATAGAATGGCACCAGCTGAGATGAGCGAGCTTAAGGCTCAATTACAGGAGCTGTTGGATAAGGGGTTCATTAAGCCTAGTGCATCACCTTGGGTAGCACCTGTTTTATTTGTGAAAAAGAAGGATGGGAGTTTGAGGCTATGTATTGATTACAGAGAGTTGAATAATGTGACTGTAAAGAATAAGTACCCTCTACCTAGGATAGATGACTTGTTTGACCAGTTGAAAGGGGCAAGTGTGTTTTCGAAGATCGATTTGAGGTCGGGGTACCATCAATTGAAGGTTGCAGATAAAGACATTCCAAAGACAGCCTTTAGAACTCGATATGGGCATTACGAGTTTACAGTCATGCCTTTTGGGTTAACCAATGCACCAGCCATATTCATGGACTTGATGAACCAAGTGTTTCATGAGTACTTGGATAAATTTGTAGTTGTGTTCATTGATGACATTTTGGTGTATTCAAGGAATGAGGAAGAACATGATCAACACTTGAGAACTACCCTTGAAACTCTTAGGAAGAACAAGCTATATGCTAAGTTTTCTAAGTGTGAGTTCTGGTTGGAGAAAGTTGCATTTTTGGGGCATTACATTTTGAAAGAGGGCGTATCTGTGGATCCTACGAAGATCAAAGCGGTTAGTGAGTGGCCTACACCTAAGAATGTGACTGATGTTAGTAGTTTCTTGGGATTAGCTGGGGTACTATAGAAGGTTTGTTAAAGATTTTTTGAGGATAGCCAGACCCATGACTACCCTTATGAAGAAGCAGAGCAAGTTTGAGTGGAACGAGAGTTGTGAAGCAGCTTTTCAAACCCTCAAAGAGCGATTGACCACTGCACTAGTGCTAGTATTACCCGATGGGAGAGATGGATTCGAGGTGTATAGTGATGCCTCGAAGCATGGTTTGGGATGTGTCCTACAACAGAATGGAAGGGTGATAGCGTACGCATCGAGACAACTGAAGAAACATGAGGTCAACTACCCTACCCACGACTTGGAACTTGCAGCTGTTGTGTTCGCCTTGAAGATTTGGAGACACTATCTTTACGGCGTCTCTTGTAAGATCTTCACAGATCATAAGAGTCTAAAGTACATCTTCACCCAAGATCACTTGAATATGCGGCAACGTAGATGGCTAGAGTTTCTCATAGACTACCATGTCCACATCCAGTATCATGAGGGAAAGGCGAATGTAGCTGTAGATGCCCTTAGTAGGAGGTCGAGTCATAATGTCAATGCTTTGATTGTGGCCAATGAGTTGTGTGAAGATATGAGGAGATTGAACCTTGAGGTTATCAACCAAGGAGAGTTAGAGGGATTACTGAGTGCCTTAACCATCCAACCTTCCATATTTGAGGAGATTAAAGAAAAACAACTGGAGGATGAGTCGTTTTAGAAGATTAGAGATCGTGTGACTAGTGGTGCGGAGACTGAATTCAAGATTCATGAGGATGGGAGCTTGAGATACAAGGAGAGATGGTTTATACCACAAAAGTGTGAGGATATAAAAAGAAAAATCATGGAGGAGTGCCATAACACACCATATTCAGTTCACCCTGGGGGAGATAAGTTGTATAAGGACTTGAAAGAGTGACTTGAAAGAGTTCTATTGGTGGCTGAATATGAAGAGAGAGGTTGTTGAGTTTGTATCAAAGTGTCTGACGTGCCAGAAAGTAAAGATAGACCACAAAAAACCCATGGGAAAGGTTCAACCATTAGAAATACCAGGTTGGAAATGGGATTCTATACCATGGACTTAATGACAGGCTTACCAAAGACTCGTAGTGGGAATAACACGATTTGGGTGATTGTAGACAGACTTACTAAGTCAGCGATGTTCATTCCTATGAAAGAGACCTGGAAAAAGAAGCAGCTAGCAAGCATCTATGTGAAGAATGTAGTTTGTTTGCATGGAGTTCCTAAGGACATAGTGTCAGATAGAGATTCGAGGTTTCTATCAAAGTTTTGGCAAAAAGTGCAGGAGAACCTTGGAATTGCATTGAAGATGAGTACTGCCTTTCATCCTACAACAGATGGTTAAACCGAGAGAACAAACCAAACCATGGAGGATATGCTGCGAGCCTGTGATTTAGATTTCCAAGGGAATTGGGAGGATCACCTACCTTTGATCGAATTCTCCTACAATAACAGTTACCATACAAGCATCAAGATGACACCTTTTGAAGCATTGTATGGAAGGAAATGCAGAAGCCCATTGTGCTGGAATGATTACAGTGAACGGGTTACTTTGGGAACAGATTTTATTGAAGATATGGTGAGCAAGATGAGACTAATTCAGTCACCAATCAAAGCAGCACAAGATAGGCAGAAGAGCTATGCCGACTTGAAGAGAAGGGATGATGAGTTTAGTGTTGGGGACAAGGTTTTCCTAAAGGTTTCTCCAACAAAAGGCGTGATGCGATTTGGCAAGAAAGGGAAGCTTAGTGCTAAGTATGTGGGATCGTATGAAATTCTCCAACATGTGGAGAAAGTGGCTTACAAATTGGCTTTGCCAATGGAGTTCGAGAAAATGCATGATGTGTTCCACATTTCCCAATTAAAGAAGTATGTGCCTAGTGAAACCCATGTGTTGCAACCAGAGACTATTCAACTAGATGAGTCTCTAACTTATGAAGAAAGACCAGTCAAAATCCTAGATCACAAGGTGCGTAGTACTAGAACCAAAGATGTGAAGATAGTGAAGGTCCTTTGGTCGAACCAAGAGTACGAAGAGGCTACTTGGGAGGCCGAGGAAGAGATGAGGAACAAGTATCCCGAGTTATTTGACGAGGTGAGTTACGAGGGTGTAACTCTTTTCTTTTAAGGGGGGTTAGAATGCGATGTAATTTCGCACTTTTACCTCAATTATACCATTTATTGCTTGATTTTGCGTGTTTTTGCTTATTATTATGCATTATTATTGTGTTTACATACAATAAAAGTATGTAAACTTTGGCCAAGTATGAGTTCATTGAGTACAAAGTTCAGTTTGTTGAGTATACATGTTGAGGAGCAAGCAATTTACAGCAATACAAAACATAAAAGTTTGAACAGTTTTGGAGAAATTATGGTTTTTGGGTTAAGTTTCGAGGGCGAAACTTCTTTTAAGAGGGGTAGATAATAATCCCCCATATTTTTCTAAGATAATTATTTATTATTTATACAAATATTTTAATCTTAGTTTTATAAGTACGAGTTATTTAATGTAAAAGTAATAAGATTTTACTAAACCATTAAGTTTTAGTCTAATTATAATTCCCTTTTTAAGTTACTAGCCCAAACACTTAATGCCTATTCAAGCCCAAATTACAAGTTCCTACTCCTAATAAGATTAGGAAAATTTAAACCCAGAAAAAAAAAACAAAACAAAACCCTCACCTCTCCTCTCCTCTTTCACATAAACACAAAAAAAAAACCCCAAGCTTGAAGCCTGCTGCCGACACCTGTTGCCCAGCCAGATGCACCACCACCGGCCGCCTGCACCGTCGCCTGCACTGCCGCCCTGCTGCTGCTGTTGTTCGCCCCTTTCCTCCCTCTCTTCCTTTATTTTTTTTATTTGCTTTATTATCCTATTATATGGTTTAAAGTTTCAATCTTTAATTAAAATTTTGTTCTAAATTATATTATTATGGTTTGATAATATGTTTGGATTATAAAATATTATAAATTTATGAGTTTTGACATGTTTAATTTATTATACAAAATTTCAGATTATATATGTTGTATAATTAAAGGTTTAAATATAGATTTTTCATGTTTTAGGGCTTGAAAATGTGCTAATTAAGTTACCTAATCATATTATGTTTAAATTACATTAAAGTATAATTATTTGATTTATATATAAATTTTCAGATTATAAAAGTTCCAAATTTTATGTATAAATTATGTTAATTTCATATTTTATGCTTCTAATCTCATAAAATAATGTTTGTGGGTATTTTATGATTAAAAAGCTTTGAACTTTAAAGGCTAATATCAAGAATAAATTTTCAGATTTTAAAGTTATTATTTTGAAGCCTCTAATTTCGTTAAATTGATGTATTTTTGGGTTTTAAACATACTAACTTACTATATAAGAATTATTTCAAGTATACTTGTTTATGATATTATTTTATATACTTAAACTAAAATTTCAGATTTATTTACCTACTTTAAAGCTACTGGAATTTCATGTTATACACTATATTTTCATAATTTTGACATATAAACTTATATTTGGGATGTTATATTATTATTATTGACTAATGGGAACAATTTAAGAGCTTTATTTTGATAGTTTAAGAGGTTTTAAAGTAGTTTAGTATTGCTGTAAATTTATTTGCTTGGGTACTAATTTAATTCTCGTTTTTTGGTTTAGGAGAGGAGTTTATAGAAGGTGATTTCTAGTGAGTAAAGTGGCATACCAATTCGTTTACTCAAGGTATGTATGAGTTACGAAACCTTGCTTTTAGATGCATGTTTAAGGACGGATCGAGAACTTAGTATCATGTATAGAGAAGACTGGGCTAAATTGTTTGGTTATACATTGTGATTTCCGTATGTTGTGCACTATTCTATATTTCAAGTGTTGTTTATGCTCTAATTATGCAAGGTGCGCTTAGAGGCAAAGGTATGTGGTTGGTGAAATGATTCATTTATTACTCGTTCTTGATGATGGAGATAGAATGAGTAAAGGAGGAAATTTAAGTCTTATATGACGAGGTTCAAGTTGTGGAGTGCCTTATGCACTCAAGGTGTTTATACACCGAGGTAGTTAAAGGAATAAATACTAAATGTTGCTTGTCGCTAATAAATCAAGAATTGAAGTTGAAAGTTTGCTTTACTTGATTGAATTGATATTGGATTGGTTGTATTGCTTTGCAAATGAGTCATCACCAATTCTAAACTTGTAAATCACGTAAAGTGCGAGATGGATGAGCAACAAAACTCTAGATTTGTGCACATCTGGAGTAATGACAATCAGGGGTTGGGGTACACGGGGTATTAGCCGTGCACTTTTCTTGAGGCCGTATAATCTACGAGTCTCTTATTTTAAATAATTTTCAAAACTAGGAGTTAGATGAGATCTCATACTAGCTACGGTCACGGAGTCGCGCCCGTGGTCATTGGATGTTTTATTGATGTTTCCGAAAGGAGGCATGGGGTTTTCTTTTATTGATGTTCCAAATGGAGCATGGGTTAGACAACCTTGTCTATTGCTTAATCCAATGAATAATAATGATGAGTTAACTACTATTAACTAGTGAAGTCTTAGTAAATTGATAGTTGAGTCATGTGTCGAGTTTACAAATTAATGATATGTGATGATTGATTGTTAGTAGCATGCTAGGGTTTTCTTATTATGTTTCGCAGCTTGTATGTACTCAGCTTTGCTGATTGCGTGCTTTGTGTGTCTTTCTTTGGTCATGGCCTTCGCCTTTCAATGACCCTGTGACGATCCAATTTTTACACTTGTAATATTGGGGAGCAGATTAACCACAGGTTCTTACACATGCAGCATCTGTATCTAGGTGGTGGGATCTTGAATGGAGTGTTGGTTGCTTTTCTTATTTTTATTGTTATTTACTTTTGAAGTTATCTAAACTCAATTTTTCTTTCATACTAACTCTATTGATTCGAGTTTTGAATAAGGGTCTAAATGGTTCCAAGTTGTAAGATTTAATTTGGTTTTGATTATTGGTTTTGAAACTTATTTGAAACTAGAGACTCGTAGATCAGACGGCCTCAAGAAAAGTGCACGGCTAATACCCCGTGTACCCCAACCCCTGATTGTCATTACTCCAGATGTGCACAAATCCAGAGTTTTGTGTTGCTCATCCATCTTGCACTTTACATGATTTACAAGTTTAGACTTGGTAATGACTCATTTGTTGGGGTTTGGTGAGTCCGACTCACCACGGAAACAAACCCAAAACCAAGACCGCACTCACAATAAATAAAACCATAAACATAATTAACTTAATGACAAGATTAAGATAATAATTATACCTTTGACACGTGCTTCGCCCAAACTTGAGGGGCCCTTACTTCGAAAGCTAGCCTCGCAAATACGACCACCTCCAACGGAAGTCCACCCACAACTCGAACACCGACTAGGTCCATGCCTTGGAGTTAGCAAGGCCCGAACGAAACCCGAGTAATTGAGTTCAAAGGTTTTCACAAAGGTGATGCCTTTTTCAACTCTTGAGTTCAAAGGTTTTCACTACTAGTGATGCCTTTTTCAACTCTTACTCAAGTGATTTTTCCAATACCCCAACTTGGGTATTTATAGGGAAAATCATGAGTGTGAAAAGCTCTCCCATCAATGTGGGAGAATTTGATTTTCCCATTTTATTTTAAAGCTAAAATAAAATTAATAATCAAACTAGTGATAAATCAACAAGTGGCAAGCTCATATGAGAGATTAGGTGAGGACCATTTGGAAGGGGGGGACCAAACTTGCTCCCCATTCCCTCTCCCAAAACCGGCCACCTCAATGCCCCAACTCCCATTTATTTTGCGCCATGTGGCACCCACACTTGGCAAGGCACCCAAGGTGGGCTGCCATGTGCTACGGCTCAGCAGGCCCACGCACCAAGTGTGGGCTGCTTGGCCGAGGCTAGCTGCCAGCACACCGCGCACAATGTGCGGGCTGCTAGCTGCTGCTTGCCAGCATGCCTCGCACATTGGTGATGGCTACCAGCTGCCACGACCTAGCAAGCCACGCATTTCTTGCGGGCTGCTAGGCCAAAGCCCAGCTTTCTAGGCAGCACGCAATGGCCCAACCATGCTGCTGCTAGCTGCTGCGGGCTGGCGCGCCTAGCGTGCTAGCTGCTGCGGCATGGCTGCTAGCCAATGCACGTACAAGGCAGCGCCCAGAAATGCGATGCTAGCATTGGTGCGCTAGCACGCACTAGCCATCCTAGGCTCAGCGTGGTGCGCATACTAGCCACCATGCTAGGCCATATGCCCCTAGCACTCGGTTTGCTTGAGGCATTCCGATGCTAGGGGTATTTCGGTATTTGTTGATTTATTATTTTCACGTCTCGTCTTTTACTATTTTCAAATCGACTTCTGACGCTCGGTTTCGATGCTCCAAGCTCGAATTTCCGATGTCTAAATATTAATTACTTGGTCGACTTATTAATTAATTCCTAATTAATTCGTCGCTTCGGCTCGTTAGTTTCTTGGGTGTGACCCGAAGGGTTCAGTCAAGATTAAGCTATAATATTAATTATGCATTAATATTACTGATCGGAAGCGGCCTCCACCCAGGCATTCCGATCACTTGACCTCACTGAAAAATTAGCTTTCTAATAATTCCGAACCCCCTATCGGAATAATACACTTGTTCGAAGGACACTATTCCTTTCATCATTTGCAAAGCAATACCACCAATCCAATATCAATTCAATCAAGTAAAGCAAACTTTCAACTTCAATTTTTGATTTATTAGTGACAAGCAACATTTAGTATTTATTCCTTTAACTACCTCGGTGTATAAACACCTCGAGTGCATAAGGCACTCCACAACTTTAACCTCGTTATATAAGACTTAAATTTCCTCCTTTACTCATTCTATCTCCATGATCAAGAATGAGTAATAAATGAATCATTTTACCAACCACATACCTTTGCCTCTAAGCGCACCTTGCATAATTAGAGCATAAACAACACTTGAAATATAGAATAGTGCACAACATACGAAAATCACAATGTATAACCAAACAATTTAGCCCAGTCTTCTCTATACATGATACTAAATTCTCGATCCGTCCTTAAACATGCATCTAAAAGCAAGGTTTCGTAACTCATACGTACCTTGAGTAAACGAATTGGTATGCCACTTTACTCACTAGAAATCACCTTCTATAAACTCCTTTCCTAAACCAAACAACGAGAATTAAATAAGTACCCAAGCAAATAAATTTACAGCAATACTAAACTACTTTAAAACCTCTTAAACTATCAAATAAAGCTTTTAAATTGTTCCCATTAGTCAATAATAATAATATAACATCCCAAATATAAGTTTATATGTCAAAATTATGAAAATATAGTGTATAACATGAAATTCCAACAACTTTAAAGTAGGTAAATAAATCTAAAATTTTAGTTTAAGTATATTGATAATCTCATAAACAAGTATACTTGAAATAATTCTTATATAGTAAGTTAGTATGTTTAAAACCCAAAAATACATCAATTTAACAAAATTAGAGGCTTCAAAATAATAACTTTAAAATCTGAAAATTTATTCTTGATATTAGACTTTAAAGTTCAAAGCTTTTTAATCATAAAATACCCACAAACATTATTTTATGAGTTTAGAAGCATAAAAATATGAAATTAACACAATTTATACATAAAAATTGGAACTTTTATAATCTAAAAATTTATATATAAATCGAATAATTATACTTTAATGTAATTTAAACATAATATAATTAGGTAACTTAATTAGCACGTTTTCAAGCCCTAAAACATGAAAAATCTATATTTTAACCCTTAATTATACAACATATATAATCTGAAATTTTGTATAATAAATTAAACATGTCAAAACTCATAAATTTATAATATTTTATAATCCAAACATATTATCAAACCATAATAATATAATTTAGAACAAAATTTTAATTAAAGATTGAAACTTTAAACCATATAATAGGATAATAAAGCAAATAAAAAAAATAAAGGAAGAGAGGGAGGAAAGGGGCGAACGGCAGCAGCAGCAGGGCGGCGGTGCAGGCGGCCGGTGGTGGTGCATCTGGCCGGGCAGCAGGTGTCGGGGCAGCAGGCTTCAAGCTTGGGTTTTATTTTTTTTTTTTTTTTTTGTGTTTTACGTGAAAGAGGAGAGGAGAGGTGAGGGTTTTTTTTTTTTTTTTTTTTTTTTTTTTTTTTTTTTTGGGTTTAAAGAGTAGGAACTTGTAATTTGGGCTTGAATAGACATTAAGTGTTTGGGCTAGTAACTTAAAAAGGGAATTATAATTAGACTAAAACTTAATGGTTTAGTAAACTCTTATTACTTTTACATTAAATAACTCATACTTATAAAACTAAGATTAAAATATTTGTATAAATAATAAATAATTATATTAGAAAAATATGGGGGATTACACATATTTAAAACATAACTGTTATATTATATGATAGATCCTTTTAAACTAAAATCGTATTTTCATTATAACTGATATGTTCATTTTATATAGTGATTTACCCCCGTCCCTTGGTCATATTTAAGAGTATTTTTGGCTCTTTAGAGCCACTTTTATTACTAATATGCGTTTTCTAGTGTGTTCGTAGATTTGGTATTGTTTTATAGGAAATTCCAGGTTTGGAGCATTTTCCCGGACTTATTGGAGCCACTACGAGCATTAGAGATATATGACCATATTCCGTAGCCCGAGATCGGTTGGAGTTGTCAAAGCGGTAATTGATGAGTACCATTTATGGCACTCATTTGATGAGTTTTTAGGTTGTTTTACCTTCTTTTCATGGTTTCTTCAATTATAAATGTTTAGTTTTATGCATTTTCTCTTTAATTTCCCTTTTCTCTCTTATTTTGTGTTTTTATGGTTTTTCTAATGTTTCCTCCTTTATTTCTCCTCTTTTTGTGGTTGTAGGTGTTGTACGAGGTTCGGGTCTTGATATTGGTGGCTTTCTAAGTTGGAAGATGCATTTGGAGCAAGCTTATAGCATTGGGAAAGCTCAAGATGCACGAAAGTGGATGCTCCAAGTTCTAGCTCTTGCGCTATCAAGCCGCGCTCTCATGAAACCGTGGTGTTGAACCCACCGTCAAGTCCATTTGAATTGCCATGTGTTAGTGACTATCATGAAGACCTTGCGAGCACACACGAAGTCTAATTAGCGAGCGCACGAAGCGTCGAAGAAACCCAGAAGAGCGCGGGCGCGCAACACACGAGCGCAGGTGCGCTGCCTACGTGCGAGGGCACGCAACCCTGCCCGCGCGGCCGCTCCTCCCTGTTTCCAATTTCGCTCGATTTCGTTTCCGCGCCTCTTATAAATACCTATTTTTGACCCAATTTTTGGAAGAAGCTTTTAGACATAATTTCATCATAATTTTAGCTTAGTTGAGAGTTTCTCTCTCTAGTTTTAGGGTTAGTTTTTGGAGTAGATTTAGAGAGAGAAAGTGAGAGGTTTCATTAGGGATTTGACAAATTGAAGATCCAAGGTGACAATTGTATTGAAGATCTCCATAATCAATCAATGAGGATTGCTAACTCTATCTCATTTAATTGCTTTGTTTGATTTCATGTTTGTTTGATTTGATTTTGATGTTTGATTCTTGATTAGGTCCTTCATATTTTGTTGATTCTTGATTTCTTAGTTGCTTGTTGATTTGATGATGGATTGTAGTGAGTAGTTGCTTTGCTAGGGAATGGGTGAAACTTGTATGATTGATTGATTGTGATTAATTTGGGAATTATGTTGATTGATTGTTTGAGATTAAAGTGATTAATGTAAGTTTGCATGTGTGTAGTTTGATTAGGCCTTGAGAATTATGCTAGATTGCATTATGATTTCTAATGATACTGACCATTAATTTAGGAATTGCAATTATCAATTGGTTTAGATTGTGATTCTCCTAGATTGTTATTCGTAGAGACCACTAGCTTAATGATTAGGAGATAACTCTTTGATTCCAATTGATATCTCTTATCATTAGTCTTCACAACCATTGATTGACATGTCTTTCCCAAGTTGTTGCAATTATCATGATTACTTGTTGATCCCCATTCCCTAGTGTTTTATTTGCTTGATTCTTTGTTTTGTTAGTTGATTAGTCTTGGTTACTCTATTCTTCACTCTTTGACTTTGACCTAGCTTAGGCGCACATTGAGAGCACTTGAACATAACCGTTCCTAGTGATTCGACCCTTGACTTACCTCAATACTTGTATTTAGGTTTGTTAAGTGATTATAAATTTTGTTTGGCTTAGGGAGGATTAGTCAACGACCTAGTTTCCCCCTTGTCAAAATGGCGTCGTTGCCGGGGAACGGTGTCTATGTTTGAGTGTTTTTGATTGCTTGAGTCTAGGTCTTTGTATATATTTTTCTTTTATTTGATTTTTGCTTGTTTTGAAAAAAAAAATAAATAAAAAATGGCATGTCTCTTATTTCCTCAATTTGACGATGAGCCTTTTTGTGAATATTTCAAAAGACTTAAGGGATTTATTGATTATAATTGTTGTAATCTTTGGGAAGCTTGTGAGATTTGTTATTTTGCTTTGAATGAGCAAACTAGGGATGAAGTTGAATGCATGCATAATGGTGAATTTAGAGCATTATCAATCGATGATGCTTGGGATTTTTATGTTTGGTTTGCTTGGGATGTTTATAACAGGGGTAATCATGATTCTAATATTGATGTGCAATGTGTTAATTCTTCAAATGTTAGCATGATTTTCCATGATTTGACACATGATCCCATTAGTGAACCTAGAACAAATGATTTCAACTCTATTTCCCCTTTTGTTCATGATGATGAAATACATGCTCAAGTTGATGCTAATGTTGTGTTTCAATTTTGTTCATTATTTACCACGCCTTCTTGTGATATGCTTCGTTCCCTTAATAATGAATCTCATGTGTTTGATTGTGCCCCCACTCCCCAATGTGATGTAAATGCTCATGTTTATAATGTTGATGATCCTACCCTTGGTTGTGACTCTTCATTTACTCTTGATCCTCAAACCTCTTCACCTTTTAATCCTCTAAACTCTTATGATGAGTCTTTAATTCCATATAGCCAAGTTGATGAATCTTTGAGGGAGTTGGAGATGAATCCTAATCTTAGGCCCTTGGAGAGACAAATAATGGAAATTTTAAGGAGCCAATTGGAGATGCTAGAGAGCGTGAGGATCTTTTTACTGAAGAATTTACAAGAAAAGAAGAGTTGGAAAATCAATTGTCATCTTTGATGCTTGTTTGTGAAAAATCCCAATCTAAAGTGTGTGTTGAGGATGATGATGATGATTTTGAGCAACCAAAAGAGTGTGAGGATCCTATTTGTGAGCATTTGAGTGATGGTGAAGGAGTTGAGAATGAAGAGAGTGTTGATTTCGAAAACCCCAACCCTCCTTTCCATCTTGATGAGTCTCTTGTGCATGATTGTGATTCTTCTATCCATGAGTATTTGGACTCGTTTGAGGTTATATCCAATGTGTTCTTCGAGAGTCAAATGAAAACCCATAGCCTTTTAAATGAGTTCTGATTTGGGTATTTCTACCCCACCACGTGGACCTATACGAGCCCGACACATGTCACCCCAAGGAGAGCCCAAAGTGGACCAACTGGGGAACAACACGTGGCAAGAGGATATTTAGAGGGAAAATGGTGGTCTTCAAGGCCCAAATCCCTAGAGAGCCGCAAAACGCACAACCCAAATCCTTAGGTTATCAAACCCTAGGGCATGGGCACACTTTTCTAGGACCCTATAAATAGGGAGATTCCCCCAATTATTGGGGCACCTTACAATCATTACATCATTTATTATTCTCAAAAACAGAGAAAACACCTGATCTCGAAATCCGAGAAGATATTTACTTTACGCATGTTTTTACTCCGATCTCGTACTAACTTGATCGTGGAAGGCGAATCTCCGAACATCCGGAGCTTCCATTATTTTGTAGGTACAGGCGGCTTGGATCCAGACTGCAAGTTGTAACTCTCCCAAGGGACACAAAAACCCCAAAACATTAGGCGCCGTCTATGGGGAGAGTACCTCAAAGATGGTTTCACAAGAACCTGTACCGCCTCCAAAAACCAACCGGCCTCCGGTTGAAGCAGAGGTCTATTCAAACCATGACTCTGATAATGACTGTGAAATCGAAACCTATGTGGCCTTTGATGGGTCACTCATTTCTAAACGGATCCGCCCCAGGGATAAACTAGAACGGAATAATGACCAGGCGGGTACAAGCAAGTCCCCTAGACAACCATCTGTTTAGACACAGACGGGAGGATCTTCCCCAGTCACCCGAGATGAACTCATGAAATTCATGACAAGTTTCAAGGGTAAAATCAAGGACTTGATCACCAAAAAGACAACTGCTCCTAAAAAAGAGCAGTCGGCTAGAAAACCAGCTCAATCTGAGAGAGCTAAGTCAGTCAAAGACTAACAGCCTACTCCCCATCCTACAACCAAGGAGAAGGGTTGACCTTTGATTGACCTTTCTAAATTCCGTTTCCTAGAAATGGTAAAGAGAAAAGCCATCCGGCATGTTCAGTCGGACGACAGTAAAAAGACTTTTTCTGATGCTCGACTCTACATCGAGCAAAAGAAGAACCAACAGTTGTCCGGGTTGGCCTTCACGTCGACCTACCCAGACAGTTTCAAGAAAACCTCAGTGAGGAATTCACAATCTGTACATGGAACTCCATCAGGCGGTCCTTCCGTCCACACGGGTCCCCATGTCATTAATTCTGCTCAGTATGCGGCCCAACCATTATACCAGCCATCTACATTGCTTTATATTCAGCCTGCCTTCTTTGGAGGCCAGGTGGCATACATTGTCTAGCCTATGGACTGGCAGCTCCGGCT
This sequence comes from Chenopodium album, assembly GCF_948465745.1. NCBI lineage: Eukaryota > Viridiplantae > Streptophyta > Magnoliopsida > Caryophyllales > Amaranthaceae > Chenopodium > Chenopodium album. The sequence continues at coordinate 21,403,429 of NC_137850.1, read as the reverse complement.
GCAAAACCTTAGAGAACAACCCTCTGCGTTCTCTAGGGAAATAACCGAGGCGGAACGACCGACCAAGGTTAAAAACGTGTTGGTGGGCACCTATGATGGTACCATCAACCTAGAAGATCACCTTCTAGCATACACCCACCTCATGTATCAATAGGGGTTAGATGATGCCGCCTGGTGTCGATGCTTCCCAACCACCCTAAAGGGCATAGCCCGATAGTGGTTTGACAATTTGCCGGCTGGATGTATAAACAGCTTCAAGACTCTTGCGTTCTTGTTTGCTTCAAACTTTTCTATAAATATCCCTGCTAAGAAAACAAGTCTCGATCTGAGCAATGTGCAACAGGGGGATAAAGAAGGACTCCGCTCCTACGTTAGGCGGTTCAATTTGGTGAGAATCCAAATTCAAGGATTGTCTGAAGAGGTAGCCTATACAGACTTCTTCAAGGGTCTGAAGGATGGGTCAACCTTCAAGTTTGACTTCGTCCGAAAGAAAGTTTTTACTCTCAGGGAGCTCTAATGGAGGCGAAAGCCTATATACAGGCGACCAAGCTCTGCTCCTCCAACAAGCAATCAGACCCTAAAAAGTCTGATAAGTAGAAAGAGAGTTGGTCTGCTCAGCCGGCTCAGAAGTCTGAAGAGAGCAAAAAGAGAAAAGAGATCTGGGCGGTTGATGACTCTGATCAGCCGTCCCATAAGAAAAAGAAAGAATATAAACCGTATGTTCCAAGGTACGAGTTTAATAAGGACAATTACTCCATCCTCATAGTGATAAAGAACCGGCTGATCTTAGAGAAGCTAAATCTAATGAAAGGTTCCGCCGAAAATCGGAACAAAAACAAACATTGCCACTACCATGAGGATGTCGTCCATGACACCAACGACTGCTACAGCCTCAAGCAGCTGTTGGATCGTCTAGCCGATAAAGGAGCGCTGAAATCATATGTCTTGAGGTCCAAAGCGACTTCCAAGACGAATCCTGGGAAGTCGTTCAAGAAGACGTACTCCCTAGCCTGGTAGTAGTTCGGACACTGATAAAGAGCCGATCTACACCATAGCAGGCGGATTCGCTGGAGGTGGTTCGACCATTCGGGGCATCTAGGACCATCTAAGAAAGATGGATGTAAATGTTGTTGATGAGGGGTAGGCGTCCTCTACAGCCTTCCCAGAGGTCATTATTACTGAAAAGGACAGAAGCAAGGTCCGCAGGCCGCCTGATGACCCTGTTGTCATTGAGTGTAAGGTCGCCAACTAGTTGGTTGGTCGAATCCTCATAAACGCAGGCAGCTCCTTAAATATCATCAGTTACAAGTGCTTGAAGAAACTCAAGTACAAGCCCAGCAGCATGCATCCGGTCGCACACCCCTTAGTTAGATTTGGGGGCGGCGTGGTGCATCCGGTAGGAAGGATTGACCTACCCATCCGGCTGGGAGAGAAAGGGAAAGGACGCCACATGGTTGTCAAGTTCTTGGGTGTCGAGGAGCTGACCGCCTACAATCTCATTCTAGGCCGTCCAACCTTGAACGAATCTAAGGCAGTCATTGTCCCCTCCCTCATGCTGCTGAAATATGAAAGGGATGACGGTTCTGTTAGCTCCTTGAACGGGGACCAGAAGACGGCTAAAGAGTGCTATCTCTCGGACTTCAAGCCCACAGTGGCCGCAGCCTGCCAGGGTGAGGAGCCAATAGACCTTGACGATGTCAAGGATCCCGAGCCAACCCCACCAGCAGCCGGAAAAAAGAGAAAAGTTGATCAGCTGGTGGTGGTAGAAAAGGAGAAGCAATAGCAATCATTGACCGGGGGACGGTCAGACGACCTCCGTCCCCAACCGACTAGTAAACACATTGACATCGCTCTAGACGACAGTTATCCGGAGCACACTGTTAAGGTGGAGACGGTTTCTTTTGCGAAGTTGGGTGCAGACTTACACCTTTTGCTGAAAGAATTCAAGGACATTTTTGCCTTTGAAGTGGAAGAGATGCCAGGCATCAGCGCGGATCTTGCTGTCCACAAACTCGTCGTTGATCCAAAAAACAAAGCCCATACGGAAAAAGAAAAGAAATCACGGCGAGGAGAGAAGTCAAGGGGCAGCTGCTGAGGTTAAAAAGCAATTAGACGCTGGGTTCATGTAACTTCCCTGATTGGGTTGCGAACGTTGTCCTTGTAAAGAAGTTGAATGGTACCTGTCGCATGTGTGTTGATCACACTGACTTAAACAGAGCATGTCTGAAGGACAGTTATCCGCTTCCAAAGATCGACAGTCTGGTCGACTCTATAGCCGGACATGACCTGATGAGTTTCATGGACGCCTATTCAGGCTTTCATCAAATTCCCCTGTGGAAAAAGGATCAAGAGAAGACGACATTCATCACTAATCAGGGGTTATTCTATTATACTGTGATGTCGTTTAACTTGAAGAATACGCCTGCTACTTTCCAACGAATGCTTAATACAGTCTTCATTAATCAAATTGGGAGGAATGTAGAGGCGTACATTGATGACATGATAGTCAAATTGATAGTTAAGAGAGTATTAAACCCTAAAATGGGTATTTATACACAAGGCTTAATAGTAAAAATAGAAAGAAGGTAAAAATAAATAAAATAGAAAAAGAAACTAAAAGAAATAAATTAAAAAGGGAAATGAAAATAAAATCCCCAAAAATAGACCATCAGCCCGCCTTCTTCCTTGTTCGATTCATTTGGCTACTCCAATTCAAACAGATCCCACTTTATCACAATCAAGAGCATCATCATTCAATCAGGACTGGCTATCATCATCAATCAAAATCTTGACCATTAATCGTTGTCAATTGTGGCCCTTGGATTAACCCAATGAATCTCAGCCATCCAAATTCATTAATCCGTACAGAAATTAGAGTGAAATCGGAGCGGCCCCTGTGAGCTTTTGGAGCACCCGCTCATGCCTTCTGCCTCGAATTGTGGAATTGAATGAAAGGGGAGCGACCGCTTCGGAGTTTAGAGCTCCCACTCTAAAGGGTCTGCAATTCGGGGCTATTCGTGGTAATTTGCCGATTGCTCTGCTATGGGGGTCGTTTTGGCGGCTGACGGTGGCTGCCGTGCTGTGAGTTGCGGTGATAGATGCGGCGGCTGGTGTGCGTGGTGTTGGCAGCTGATGAGTGTCATTTATGGCACTCTTAGGCTAGGTTTTCTTTATAGTTTTATTCTCATTTTTAGTTTTTTTTGCCGTGTTTTTATATAATAATGCTTGCTTTGCGTGTTTGTGTGTAAGTTTGGAGAAATGCATGCTTTTATTGGTTTTCTTGTCATTTTGTTCATTTCTCGACTATTTCTCTCGATTCTTTATTTCCTTGAATTTTTTTGTAGGTATGTTGAGTTTCCCGAGGTATGACCACTAAGGAGAAAGCTCGAGCGCATTCAAGAAAGTTAATGGAGCAAAGTTCGGGATTTCGAAAACGCAATTTAAGTTAACTCCGCGAGCTCGAGGGCCTTGGAAGTTATGCTTTGGCTTGAGGCATTCTAATGCTTGGAAGATAAAGGAGCTGCCCTTCTCACGAGCATCACCTTGAGTGCACCAATGATAAGGATGCTCGGGAGCGCGGAGATTGATCGAGAAAGCGAAGGAGGCAAGGACACGAGCACCGAGCAGGGGTGCGCGCGCGCGGCACAGGGGGTGCGTGCGCGCAGACCCACATGTGCGCGCGCCCGGCATGGTGGTGCGCGCGCACCAGGCGCCCCGCCCCCCTTCGCTTGTTCTTCTATTTATACTCTTATCTTTTCCTTTTTGAGAGACGACTCATTTTTTGTACTTGACATATATTTTTCTAGATTTAGTAGAGAGAGAAAGTAGAGAGAGAAGCTTAAGATACTTGATTGTACTTGAATTTGATCTTGGATTTTAATTTGATCTTGGATTTTTTCTTCTCATCAATGAAAGTTTGTGAGATTTCTTTCCCTTGAATTTACTTTTATTGCAATTTCTTTAATTTTGAATGTTTGACTTGAATTTCTTTCTTTGCTTTAGGATTTGTTGAGAGATTGAATTCCTTCTTGATAAGACTTGAGATGAGTATGATTTTGATTGAATTTGTTTTGTTTTCCAATTTCACCATGATTAGTGAGTAGATTAGTTGCTAGGGAGAAGGGGAAGCATGCTAGATTGATGATTTTTGCTAGTTGATGATCCTTGATTGATTGAATTGTTGCAATTAAATTGGTTGACATGGTTGTGCATGTGATTAATTAGACAAGGAGTGATCAACCTATAAGATTAATCTAGATTGCATTGCAAATTTCAATGACATGAACCCTTGATTTGAGAATTGCTTTAATTGATTGATTTTGATTGTGATGTTCCTAGTTAGCCATTCATAGTGAACCCTAGCTTGGCTTATAGGAGATAGCTCTTGAATTTCTTTGATTGCAACTATTGTTTGTCCTTTGCAACGTTTGAATCGATTGAGTGATCCTTCAATTAGCATAATCATTGAGCTTGCATGTGGAACCAATATCCCTAGTGTTTAGTATATTGAATTTCTCGATTAATCTAGTTTTCTCGATACCTTAGTTACCAACCGCATCTTCTCACAATCTTCGAAGTTGCTTGACCTAGGCTATAGCTTGCACCTACTCATTCCCTTGGGTTCGACCCTTGACTTACCATATACTCGTATTAGGTTGGTCGAGTGTTTATAAATTTTCTTTGGCTCTAGGAAACGGTAGAAAATGACCTACTTTTCCCTACGTCAGCAGCGTTGTTGCCGTGTGCGGCGGCTGGTGGTTTGGCAATTTCGGTGGTTGTGGTTGCTGTTGGTGATTGAGGTTGATTTTGGGGATGCGTGGTTTATGCTATTACAGTTGTTGCGGTGGTGATTAGAAGTGGTCTTGGTGTCGATTTTGAGGTGGAGATGGAGGTTGGTAATTAAGGAGTGTGCAGTAGGGAGCAGGGGAGTTGTTTGTGTGTTGCTTGGGGGTGGTGTAGGATAGTGAAGGGTGTGGTGATGGATAAGAGTGGTTGAGCAAAATGGGCAGCAGCTTGATGCTGTACATTTGACTCAAATTCGAGATTTCGAATGTGATTTGAACATGAAAATAGAGCATCAACTCGAACACACCTACAACCAAAAACAAACACGAGGGTAGAACGTAATATAATAAAATCAAATGAAGTAAAAAAAAGGTTAAACTAAAATAAAATAAGAGAAAAGAGAAATTATTAACTAAAATTACGAAATTAAACTAAAATCTATTAAAAACTACAAAAATACTCAAAATAAAGATCCAATAAGGAAAATAAGAGAATGAGAGAAATAAAGCCTAAAACTAGGTAAATTATTAGAAACTAAACCGAAAATTAAGCATAAAAATTCCCTAAAAGTGACATAAAAGTCATTTATCAAACTCCCTAAGCTAATCTTTGCTCGTCCTCGAGCAAAATAACACGAAACACGAGAGAGGGAGAGTGAATTATTCAAGAAAGATGAACTAAAAAGAGAAAGAATATACACTAACTCACTTTCGTAGGAATCATGTTCAATTTTAGCAACTAAAGACAAGCCCTTTAAACCCCTAGATTGCCCTAGAGGACGAGTGAGGTCTCGTGAAGGTTTCCTAAGAGTTTAACCCACAACTCTTGACAAAATACCAAGGAAAGGCAATAAAAAGAAAAGAAAAAGAAACATAACAAGAAAAAGAAAAACACAAGTTCATATTTGGACAAGAGATAAGAACAAGCACCAATGAATGCAAACCTTTCAAAATAGACAAATGTATGCACGTTCCAAGATGTCGATGGTTGATCGAAACATAAAATATGCTAAGCATAGAGAACTAATGAGGACTCAATTCTCCCTCATCCCAACCATTCGATCCGCGTTTTCTTCACTAGTGTCAAATCAACCCTTAAGTTAGCTTCTCATGATTCCTCGAAGGAACCGGAACTTCTAAGGTATTTTTATGCTTATTTTTTGGTTTATTTTCTAATAATTTCTCTAGTTTTAGGCTTTATATCTCTCATTTTCATATTTTACTTATTTGATCTTTACTTTAAGTATTTTTTTAGTTTTTAATAGATTTTAGTTAATTTCGTAATTTTAGTTAATAATTTCTCTTTTATCTTATTTTCTTATTTTATTTTATTTAACTTTTGTTTTACTTCATTTTATTTTATTATATTACATTATACCCTTGTGTTTGTTTTAGGTTGTAGGTGTGTTCGGGTTGATGCTCGATTTTCATGTTCAAATCACGTTCGAAATCTCGAATTTGAGTCAAATGTACAGCATCAAGCTGTTGCCCCTTTTGCTCAACCACTCTTATCCATCACCACACCCTTCACTATCCTACACCACCCCCCAAGCAACACACAACAAACTCCCCTGCTCCTTGCTGCAAACTCCTCAATTACTAACCTCCATCTCCACCTCACAATCGACACGAAGACCATCTCCAATCACCACCGCAAGAACTATACATCTGAACCACGCATCCCCAGCATCAAACTCAATCACCACCAGCAACCACAACATCCGAAATCTCCAAACCACCAGCCACCGCACATAGCAGCAACGCTGCCCAACACCACGCACACCAGCCGCCGCACCTATCACTGCAAATCACAGCACTGCAGCCACCGTCAGCCGCTAAAACGACCCCCATAGCAGAGCAACCCGTAAATTACCACAAATAACCCAAAATTGCAGACCCTTTAGAGCGAGAGCTCTAAACTTCGAAGCGGCCGCTCCCCTTTCATTCAATTCCACCAATTCGAGGCAGATTGCATGAGCGGGCGCTCCGAAAGCTCATAGCGGCCGCTCCGATTTCACTCTAATTTCGGTACGGATTAATGAATTTAGATGGCTAAGATTCATTGGGTTAATCTAGGGGCCACGATTGACAACGATTAATGGTCAAGATTTCGATTAATGATGATAGACGGTCCTGATTGAATGATGATGCTCTTGATTGTGATAAAGTGGGATCTGATTGAATTGGAGTAGCCAAATGAATCGAACAAGGAAGAAGGCGGGCTGATGGTCTATTTTTGGGGATTTTATTTTCATTTCCCTTTTTAATTTATTTCTTTTAGTTTCTTTTTCTATTTTATTTATTTTTACCTTCTTTCAATTTTTACTATTAAGCCTTGTGTATAAATACCCATTTTGGGGTTTAATACTCTCTTAACTTTTAATCAACTTTAATTCACCTTATATTAGATTAGTTTTAGACCTGTCTATTATTTTCTCTCTCTTAGGGTTAGATTAGGATTTTCTCTCTCTAGTTTAGGAGTAGTTTTAGAGAGAGAAATCTTGGATTTAAATGGAGATTTGAGATTTTGAAGAAGAAAATTAGTGGATTCTCTTCTCAATTTTACAACGAGCTTTTATAACTTTCTCTCACCTTTATTGCTTTCATTAATTCCTGTTTTTGCCTAATAGTTTGTTGATTTGAGTAGTTAATTAGATTAGTTGTTTGATTCTTGCTTTATTTCCTGTTTTACCTTATTTTCTATGCTTTTGTTCATCATGATTCCTTAGATTTTGTTCTAGGGAAATTGATGAAGATTATGTTGATGAGTTGAATAATTGATTGTGATTAGTACGCAATTGTTCTTGATTATTGTGTATGGATGATGCTCATATGGATTACAATCTTCCTAGCTAATTGATTCTATGTGTCTTATTTGTGCTTTTAATCAATTCTGAGGAAGTGAGTTGTTTGAGAGTTTAAATTCTTCCATACCTATGCTAGGTTAGTTACACGGGAGTGAATTGGCTTATAGGATAATTAGCATGCTTAATTGCGTAGGAGTGAGTTGAGTGTGTTGATCGTTCCTAATTGAGATCATTTTCATTTAATTGCAATTTTGTTGTTGAATGCATTGATGTAATTGGATTCCACTTTCCTTAGTTTTCGTTGTTTGCTCTAGGTAGTGTTTTAGTTGTACCTTTCTTTATATCATGACTGTCCTACTAGTTTAATTAGCATAAATTGATACACTTACTCTTCGTGGTTCGACCCTATACTTTCCACTAACCAGCTTGGTGTAAGTTTAGGTTTATAAATTTCTAATTTGATTTAGGTTAGTAGTCCCAACGACTACTTTCCCGCGATCAAATTTTGGCGCCGTTGCCGGAGACTAAGGCGTTCATTAGTTTGTGTTGATTACATTAGCTAGATTCTTGTATATAGTTTGATCTTTATTTTCTTTTCTTTAGGTTTTGTAAAAAAATGGCATGTTTATCTTTTCCCCAATTCGATGATGAACCCTTCTATGCTTACTTTGATAGATTAGATGGTTTTCTTAATTCCCATGGGTGTTCTCTAAGTGATGATTGCGGTATAGATTATTGGGGCATGAATGAGTATACTAGGGGAATGATTGAGAACATGTATAATGGTAGATTCCGTCGTTTGTCTATGCATGATATTTGGAATTTCTTCACATGGCTTGTTAGAGATTTTTATGATAGAGATTGTCATGTTTCTTGGTTTGATTCTCAATGTCAAGATTCTTTTAATTTTTGCATGAATTCTCTTGATGCTTCTAATATGCCTTGTGATTATCCAAATATGCATGATAACCCCTTTCCGTGTTATGCTCATTGTGATGAGGTTTGTGCTAATTTTGATGATATGCAATTTGATTTTAACCATGAACCTCAACCTAATAACATTGATGCCCAAATACTTTCCCAAATACAAAATCTCACCCAACAAGTCTATGAACTTCAAGAAGAACAAAAATTGAGAGATGAGAGACTTGCCCAAGTGATGAGTGCAAGGGTTGATGTAAATGGATGTGAGGCACCTCATTTGGAGTGTGAGAGTGTTTTTGAGGATGATGTGGGACAAGGGTGTAAAGGTGAGGGGATATTTTCTTGTGATGAGATGATTTTTGAGGATTTTGATCCTTTTCATTCCCCTTTTGAGCTTGAGTGTCATCCTTCCCCTTATTCACCCCCTTTAAGAACTTCCCTTGGTGAGGATGTGAGTGAGCCATCTTCAATTTTGGATGAGGGATTTCATGAGGATGATGATGATGATGAGTTTGAGCTTCAAAGGGAGATTGAGAGTCCCTTGAGTGATGGTAGATGAGTTGAGAATGAAGTAAATGTCAATTTTGAGGATCCAACCCCCTTCCTTATCTTAATGAGTCTACCTTGCATGTTTGTGACCCTTCTATCCATGAGTCTTTGGACTCGTTTGAGGTTATGACTAGTATGTTCATTGAAGGTGTAACAAAACATTATAGCCTTTTGAGAGAGTTCATTGGAAATGATTCATGAGAAAGGGATGAGTTTGAGAGAAACCTTTATCCTTTCATGCATGGTTTCGAGACTCAAGGCTTTTAGGATGTTGAGGGAGTTGTTGTTCATTGGTGTGATAGAGAGGAAGATTTGGTTTCTCTTGGAGGTTGGATGTTTGAGGGAGATGAAGATCATGAGTGTTCTTCTTTTGAGGATTTTATGATTGATTTCCATGCTATTATTGGTGATTTGAGGAATGGTGGTAAGGAAAAGTTCATTCGTGAGACCAATACTCCTATCCCTTCTTCTCATGTCCCTTTTTCAAAGAAATTTATCCACATTCCCTACTATCCTATGTTCCCCCCTTATTTTGTCATAGAGCCTATTGAGGACCCTTTCTTCTTTGATGAGCTTCTCCCTTCTCGTCCTCCAATTATGAGGAAATGGGTGATTGTGCCACCCAAAAAGATTTTGAGGAGGTTTTGCCTTTTTCTTCTTTTTCTTTTTCTTCTTCTTCTTCCTCATCTTCTTATTTTCTTGATTTTTCTTCTTTCTTTTGGCATCTCCCTCCTCACTTGCATGCAATAATCTTGTTACACGTTCTCATCTCGTCTTTTGCCTACCGTTTATCTTATGAAATGTGTAGTAGTGCATTTGACAAGCTCTTGCGTTCGTTGCAATATTATTTTATTAGAGCGGTCATTCTTGGACCTTAATCAAGTCTTTCTCGGGAAGTAACCCGTGTTTTATTGCTTTCATTTTCTTTTCGTTTTAGTATAGATTTTCTCTCATGGAAATGTTTGTGTGCCTTTTTCTAGGTACATAACTTGATATACTTTGGTGTATTGGCATTGGATCAAGAATCAAGGAAGTTTGACTCCTAATTTTGCTAGCATATGGAAACCTAGATTCAATTCTAGAGGAATTTGGCTTTGAAAGGTTTAATTGGGTCATTTGCGGGTATTTACACCCACCTATATTCGGTAATATCTTTTCTTGCTCTTTCTCTAATGGTTGGTGACTTGTTGGACATGTGTTGGTTTGTTGGATTGATTTCTTTCTTTTCCCTTCCCATGGATTCTTTGGTTTATGTTTGAGCATGTTGTCTCATTTAAGCTTGGGGGAGGGTATTCTATCATGTTTGGTGGGGTGTTGATTTATGTATGCCATGCACTTGAGTATATGCATTTCCAAGTCTTTTCTTATATTTTGAAAAATTCAAAAAGATTTTTGTTTACTTTCAAGGTAATTTTGGCAAAATGTATTTTGTTAGTTCTTGTTTTGGACATTCTATTTTGGAACTTGTATCCTCAAATGTTTATCTTCCTAAGTGGTGAATGTGTGCACGGTTTGAGAACGTCATTGGTTGATTCTAGGATATTATATGCTAAAGTAGTCGGTTAAGAACTTTTGGGGTCCATGAAACCTTAGTTCGTTGCTTGTGGTAAGATTGAGTTGCTCTTCATAGTGGATTTGAAACCCTTGGTTTGTAATTGCTATATATCCCTTGTGAGCTTCATTTGTTCTAGCCTTCATCACCTTGTTGAGCGGCAATTAAGGATCCTTAGCTATGCATGTCTTAATCCTTGTTTTGACCTCTAGCTCCCAAGATCATTACCAAGCCATTCTAGGGGAGGAAAAGGGAACCTTTTCTCATTTTCCTTTATCTTTTTTTTGTTTTGTTACATATTTTGTTTTTATTTTGCATTTTCCTATCTTACTACCCCTTTGAGCCTATTCGCTTTCTTGATTATGATCCACATTAAAAGCCTTATGACCTTTCGTTTCCCTAACCCTTAGTTTTGTGAAGCCTTTTGGTTTGAGAGTTTGTTTTTTGTTGTGATGGTTTGTTTGAAAATGAGAAAGTATTATGCTCTATAGACCAAGCAATAAAGTAAATTGTTTATATTGTGTGTAATAAAGCAAATGCATTTAAGAAAAAGCCGTCCATAATTAAAAAAGGCAAGGACATCAAATAAGAGTTTATGAAAAAAAAAATCCATAAAAATTTGAAAAGAAGCAAAAACAACAAAAATATTATAGTTGGTTTCGTTTTCTTCCCTATTTCAAGATTTGAGGACAATGCTTCGCTCAAGCTTAGGGGGAGCGTTCCTTTGTTTTTGTTTATATTGTGTGTTGGTGTTGAATAAGCTTGGGGGAGATGACATTATTGGTATTTTTGTTTGATGTTTGGTGACTTCTTGAGTTTGTTTTTGAGGTTTGATCACCCTTTTACTTCAGTTAGGAAATATCACCAAAATTTTCAAATTTTTACTCCGCCTTAACCCCTAGCCTTATGTTACAACCAATAAAAGACCCTTAGACCCTTGAGGGTTGAGTCAACATAGATGGAGGGAAATAGTTTTCAAGACTATGGAGAGAGTGTGCATAGCTAAGATGTCGGGATTTCCTTCTCAAAGTTTTTCATTTTCTTTATCTTTTTCCGGTTCCTTTGAGGAATCATGAGAAGCTAGCTTAAGGGTTGATTTGAAACTAGTGGAGAGAACGCGGACCGATTGGTTGGGACAAGGGAGAATTGAGTCCTCTATAGTTCTATATGCTGAGCATATTTTATATTTCAATCAACCATCGACATCTTGGAACGTGCATACATTTGTAAGGTTTGCATTCATTGGTGCTTGTTCTTATCTCTTATCCAAATATGAACTTATGTTTTCCTTTTTCTTTTTATGTTTCCTTTTCTTTTCTTTTTAATTCCTTTCCTTAGTTTTTTGTCAAGAGTTGTGGGTTAAACTCTTAGGAAACCTTCACGAGACCTCGCTCGTCCTCTAGGGCGATCTAGGAGTTTAAAGGGCTTGTCTTTAGTTGCTAAAATTGACCGTGATTCCTACGAAAGTGAGTTAGTGTATATTCTTTCTCTTTTTAGTTCATCTTGCTTGAATAATTCACTCTCCTTCTCTCGTGTTTCGTGTTATTTTGCTCGAGGACGAGCAAAAGATTAGCTTGGGGAAGTTTGATAAGTGACTTTTATGTCACTTCTAGGGTATTTTTATGCTTATTTTTCGGTTTAGTTTCCAATAATTTCCCTAGTTTTAGGCTTTATTTATCTCATTTTCTTATTTTCCTTATTTGATCTTTACTTTGAGGTTTTTTTTTTTTTTTTTTTTTTTTTTTTTTTTTTTTTGTAGTTTTTAATAGATTTTAGTTAATAATTTCTCTTTTCTCTTATTTTCTTATTTTATTTTACTTCATTTTATTTTATTATATTACGTTCCACCCTCGTGTTTGTTTTTGGTTGTAGGTGTGTTCGGGTTGATGCTTGATTTCATGTTCAAATCACGTTCGAAATCTCGAATTTGAGTCAAATGTACAGCATCAAGCTGTTGCGCCTTTTGCTCAGCTACTCTTATCCATCACCACACCCTTCACTATCCTACACCACACCCAAGAAACACACAACTAACTCCCCTGCTCCCTGCTGCACACTCCTCAATTACTAACCTCCATCTCCACCTCACAATCGACACGAAGACCATCTCCAATCACCATCGCAAGAACTGTAACAGCTGAACCACGCATCCCCAACATCAAACTCAATCACCACCAGCAACCACATCATCCGAAATCTCCAAACCACCAGCCGCCGCACATAGCAGCAACGCTGCCCAACACCATGCACACCAGCCGCCGCACCTATCACTGCAACTCACAGCACCGCAGCCTTCGTCAGCCGCCAAAATGACCCCCATAGTAGAGTAACCCACAAATTACAACAAATAACCCCGAATTGCAGACCCTTTAGAGCGGGAGCTCTGAACTCCGAAGCGGCCGCTCCCCTTTCATTCAATTCCACCAATTCGAGGCAGAAGGCATGAGCGGGCGCTCCGAAAGCTCATAGCGGCCGCTCCGATTTCACTCTAATTTCGATACGGATTAATGAATTTAGATGGCTGAGATTCTTTGGGTTAATCTAAGGGCCACGATTGACAACGATTAATGGTCAAGATTTCGATTAATGATGATAGACGGTCCTGATTGAATGATGATGCTCTTGATTGTGATAAAGTGGGATCTGATTGAATTGGAGTAGCCAAATGAATCGAACAAGGCAGAAGGCAGGCTGATGGTCTATTTTTGGGGATTTTATTTTCATTTCCCTTTTTAATTTATTTCTTTTAGTTTCTTTTTCTATTTTATTTATTTTTACCTTCTTTCAATTTTTACTATTAAGCCTTGTGTATAAATACCCATTTTGGGGTTTAATACTCTCTTAACTTTTAATCAACTTTAATTCACCTTAGATTAGTTTTAGACCTGTCTATTATTTTCTCTCTCTTAGGGTTAGATTAGGATTTTCTCTCTCTAGTTTAGGAGTAGTTTTAGAGAGAGAAAGCTTGGATTTAAATGGAGATTTGAGATTTTGAAGAAGAAAATTAGTGGATTCTCTTCTCAATTTTACAATGAGCTTTTATAACTTTCTCTCACCTTTATTGCTTTCATTAATTCCTGTTTTTGCCTAATAGTTTGTTGATTTGAGTAGTTAATTAGATTAGTTGTTTGATTCTTGCTTTATTTCCTGTTTTACCTTGTTTTCTATGCTTTTGTTCATCATGATTCCTTAGATTTTGTTCTAGGGAAATTGATGAAAGATTATGTTGATGAGTTGAATAATTGATTGTGATTAGTATGCAATTGTTCTTGTTTATTGTGTATGGATGATGTTCATATGGATTACAATCTTCCTAGCTAATTGATTCTATGTGTCTTAATTGTGCTTTCAATCAATTCTACGGAAGTGAGTTGTTTGAGAGTCTAAATTCTTCCATACCTATGCTAGGTTAGTTACATGGGAGTGAATTGGCTTAGTAGGATAATTAGCATGCTTAATTGCGTGGGAGTGAGTTGAGTGTGTTGATCGTTCCTAATTGAGATCATTTTCATCTAATTGCAATTTTGTTGTTGAATGCATTGATGTAATTGGATTCCACTTTCCCTAGTTTTCGTTGTTTGCTCTAGGTAGTGTTTTAGTTGTACCTTTCTTTATATCACGACTATCCTACTAGTTTAATTAGCATAAATTGATACACTTAGTCTTTGTGGTTCGACCCTATACTTTCCACTAACTAGCTTGGTGTAAGTTTAGGTTTATAAAATTGTAATTTGATTTAGGTTAGTAGTCCCAACGACCTACTTTCCCGCGATCACAAATCCAAGCAGCATACAGATCACCTTGCTGACCTCCGAGAAACATTCACCACACTCAGGCGGCATAAGGTCGTGCTCAATCTTAAGAAGTGTGTCTTAGGTGTTATGTTTGGGAAGTTTCTCGGATTCTTGATTAACCAGAGGGGGATAGAGGCCATCCCCGAGAAAATACAGGCGGTCATTGACATGAAGTCACCCCGCACTGTCAAGGAAGTGCAGAAACTAACAGGTTGTCTGGCGGCCCTAGGGAGATTCCTCAGTCGGTCAGGCGACAAGTGCCTTTACTTCTTTCAGCAATGAGGAAGAAGACTATGTTTGAATGAGGGGAGGATGTTGAGGCGCCTTCTAAAAGTTAAAGCAACATTTGCACTCTTTGCCAAGGCTAGTTAGCCCTTTGCCCAAGGAGATGCTCTACATGTACTTAGCTGTCTCATATCATGCTCTCAGTGCTGTTCTCCTTACTGAAATAGACGGCATCCAGCTCCCAGTCTATTTCATCATCCATGTTGTTAGAAATGCGGAGCTTCGGTACCCCATGGTTGAAAAATTTGGCCTCGCTCTTTTTATGGCTGTCAAGAAGTTGAAAGGCTACTTCTTGGCACATCTATTTACACTGATCAACTGATCAAACGGCCAATGACAAACTTGGAATCATCCGGCCGAATGCTCAAATGGGCTATTAAAATGCAAAGTTTGGAAATAACTTACGAACCAAGGAAGGCGATAAAGGGTTAGGGATTCGCCGACTTTATCGTCGAAATAACAAGGCCGACTGCACCGAATAACACTAATAAGGTTTGGAAAGTGTATGTGGACGGGAGCTCTACTATGAACAGCTGTGGTGCAAGGTTTATATATTAGTCTCCTGAAAGGGACAAGTACGAGTATGCATTACGGTTCAAGTTTCAAGCCTCAAATAATGAGGTAGAATATGAAGCCCTGCTAGACGGTATTCGCATGTGCAAGGCGGCAGGGGCAACAAAAATTGACGCCTGCTCTGATTCTCAGTTAGTCGTTAGCCAATACTATGGTGACTATGAGGCTACTCATCCGGCTATGATCAAATATTTGCAAGCTGTCAAAGCTGAGGCGGGGACACATGAAGAATTCAATCTGAGTCAAGTGCCCCAGTCCAAGAACAATCAGGCAAATGCTCTCTCTAAGATGGCATCATCCACCTCATACGACATACCTCAGTCAGTCTTCTGGGAAGTTATGGAAAAGCGAAGCATTGAAGAGGATCCCATTAGAGTACTTGACCGAACCTCTACCTGGATGGATAACATCCGGGCATATCTTCTAGATGGCACGCTACCATACTTAGCTCCAGAAGCAGTCGCACTGAAAAAGCATGCGACCAACTTTGAAATTAAATAAGGAGAGCTTTTTAAGAAAGGGTTTCTACAACCCCTCTTGAAATGCACCACCCTAGAAAAGGGCAGGAGATTCTGGAGGATTTGCATGCGGGCTTCTATGCCTTGTTTTGTCTTTTGTTTTTGAATTAAAAATAAAATGGAAAAATGATTTTTACCAACTCTCCCACATTGATGGGAGAGTGGAATGTTTGTGGGTGTATTGGGATTTGAGAAACCCACTTGAGTTGAACTCAATAAGGCATCTCCAAAGAGAGAAAACCTTTAAGTTCATTAGAACTCGAGTAAGTTTATTTTTGGTCTAGCTAGGCTAAACTACAAGTAGAGACCGGACAGGTCGAGTTGCAGGTGGATTTCCGTTGGAGGTCTACGCACGTGCGAGACTCGAAGCTTTCCAAGTAAGAGCCCGTCGAGCGAGCGAAGTGCGAATCAAGGGTAATATTGTCTTTTCTCTTTATCTTGTTAATTATGCCTTTTAGTTATATTAAATGTGAGCGGGTCTTGGGGTCGGGTTCTTTTTTGCGGAAAGTCGGACTTTCCGAAACCCATCAGCGGTATGGGAGCCTTGCTCATTTGTTTTTATAACTAATATTTTCAAGGTGTTTAAAATGGGTTTAATTTCTGGTTATTGTTGCTAAATAGATTAGTAGCTCGATTTTATTAATTTTAATCTTGTTTTAATTAGAATTTTGGCTCCCGAACCCAGATTTTCACCCAATATTAGTGAATTTTGGGTGAAATCGATGTTTTGAAAACATTCTGACCCTTTGTGGTTGTGAAAAAGCCAAATTCTGTTCAGAAATGCCTGTTTCGAGGGATTTTTTTCGTTTTGACAAAGAATTTTAAATCTTGTAAACCTTGAATCTTAATGACATATTAGTTGTGATTTTGTGTTTGGTTCTTTCCTTTATGCTTCTGCAATTTTAGACCACTTTTGAGCATGATTACTTTGTAGTAATTGGTGCTTAATGGTTGGCTCAAATTTTCACATAATTGCAAACAAATTTCTTTAAGTGTGAATAGTTTGTGTTTTGAGGCTCTTAAGTACTAAAGATCTAACCTTTAATGATTTTAGTTGGTTGGAACTTTGTATTACTAAATTCCATGATTGTTTATTGAACTTTCTTGATTGGAATCATAAAGTTTCAAACTTGTGATTGAATTTTAATTAATCTTCATATTAGAAGATGTAATTTTTCAAAGATTCACAAGTTAAAGTTGGAATTTTTCAAAGATTCACAAGTTAAAGTTGGAATTTTTCATTGAATTTTTATGTTCATTATTCCAACTCCCTTTTAATTTTGTCAAATCTCATGATTAATTTATGATGGTTAAAGTAATAGTGAGAGTTGCTGTTCAATTTTTGTTGCATCAAGATGAACTAAATTTTATTAAAGAATAGTTCTTGGAATTAATTTGGTTAGTGCACTTGAATGAATTTATTAAGTTGGACTTGTTCTAATTTTCATTTTTTCTCAAAATATTGTTCTAAAATTAATTTAGAATTGATTAAAAATGTCACACGGAAAATCTGAAAATAATCCAGAGGCACTTGCACATAAACCGAGGCACAATAGCACAAGCATATCTCGGCCAACCGGACTGCATAGCAGCCCACATGTGGCTGCCGACGATGCGTGCTGTGTGCATCGGTGTGTGCAGTGCTACAATGGTGCGTGCATGGGGCAGCAGCTTGGTGCGTGCTGTGCGTGCGTTGTGTGCGAGCAAGCTGCTGTGAGCAGCCTTGCATCACGTAGAAAACGCTACTAGGATGCCCACAGGAGTACCTAGCAGTGCTGCGATGGTGTGGTGCGGGCGCACGCACTATGCTACATTGCCCGAGCTTCTTGGCAGCCGTGGCTAGCAATGTCGCGCGCCTAGCTAGTCTAGGTGCACGTGCCACTTGCATGCGGTCAGCTATGCAATTTTACGTTTTATTGCTGTTTTAATTATTTTATTTATGTTTATTTAATTTAATTAAATTTTTGAGGCTAGGCCTCGGTTTTGAGCGGCACTTGCAATTTTTTTTTTAATTTAGCAAAATATTGGGTCTACCGGCTTAATTAATCGGATTAATTAAGTTGGATGCGGAATTTAGTGGGAGCTTCATTATTTATTTGAGCTATTTTAATTGCGCTTAATCACATAATCGGTTAACAACTTTGACTAGTTTTAACTAGGCGCGTTAATCGGATTAACCACCTAAGTTAGTTACTAGTTTACATGTATTTATGCATTGTTACTTGTTTTTCGTTATAAAATGCGTGGGCCATTCACATATAGTGAATGGATGAATGGAATGTATATTCTCTCACAGGTTTTAAGAAATGGAAACTAGTGGGGCTCGATTAGGATTGAAAATATGGACTGTGTTCCGTCATGTACTTTTGTAAATCTAAATACGGTCTGCGAGCATGTTGCGTATTTTTGTACCTTAACATTTAGATTAGTCCTAATTGTAGAAACTAGTAGTTGCATTATTTTGGTTATGTCTTGAAGACGGAGTTTCTTGGAAGACGAATCCATGAAGTTGCAAATCAAGACCCTTGAAGACTTGAAGAATCAAGGGGTCATGCTAGTTGCCAAATGCATCATTTACTTATGTTTTCGATATATATTTATGCTTGTATATATGAATGATATGTTAGATGCATGTTTAGGATTTCGAATGTTGCGATGATTAATTAAGTTCACTTAAATCAACTAACATAGAAACCCTAGGTCCCTAAAATATTGAGTAAACTTGCCATTCCAAAACAACTCTTACTGAACTATTGAGAATAGTGATGGGCTACGCCAAAGCGAGGCATCACTACTTTCCTAGGAACGTAAGGTATGTTGATGGGTTTGCCAAAGCAAGACATCATAATACATGTTAGTTTTTGTTAGACTCAACGATATGAGTGATGGAGTCCTAACATGTCGTGGCAAAAGAGATAAATTGTTACAACAACATTAGATGCGACAATTTATCTAACCAAGAGTGGCTTGGAGCCATTAGCAAAGAATTGCTTACCTTAGAGTAATAAGTGTTAAGTGAAGCCAAAGCATGCTTAACCACTCATTGATTCTTTGGATCTTGGAATCGACTTATTCTCACCAAAAGAGGCAAATTTAATGTGTGAATAAGATGTTTAAATAAGTTTAAAATATATATATGCATGAATTCAATCTTATTTAGTATTATGAATGGTTTTTCATTTTAAATTTTATCAATTGTAGAACCATGTCTGCGAATAACTCAAACAACCAATGCTCGTTACGCTCAATTCTCGACAAGGAGAAACTGAGTGGGCCAAATTTTCTTGATTGGCAAAGAAACTTGCGTATATTTCTCATGCAAGAGCAAAAGGAATACGTCCTTGATGAGGAAATGCCCGAGACTCCCAGTGAGGAAGTGACTCAAGCTGCCCTGAATCGATGGTAAACTGCCAATCGGGATGTCAAATGCATCATGTCGACCACTATCTCTCCCGACCTTCCAGAAGACTTTCTTTGAGAAGGAGACAACTTTTGAGATCATTTCTGAACTTCAGAATATGTTCCAAGAGCAGGCCCGAACTGAAAGGTTCGAAACCCACAGGCAGATGCTTGAGAGCAAGCTCAAGAAAGGAGAGCCAGTCAACCCACATGTACTCAAAATGATTGGTTTATTTGAGAACATGGAAAGGCTTGATGCGGGGTATTTGACCGAGATGGAAATTGACATTATTCTCCACTCGATGCACAAAGGCTATGATTAGTTCAAGATGACTATAACATGCACAACATGGAGAAAACCCTCACCGAGCTTCATGGTATGTTGAAGCAAGCCGAGCAAACGCTCAAGGATGAGGGAAAGCATGACATGCTTATGGTCAAGAAGGGCAAGCCATTCAAGAGCTCAGGCAAGAAGAAGAAAGGCTTTAAGGGGAAGGGTAAGAAGACCTTTCCACCTAAGTCAAAAGCTACCAAAGACAACAAGGAGAAGAAGATAGCCTCTTCTAAATATGATTCCGAATGTTTCTATGACAAGAAGAAGGGACATTGGAAGAGATTGCCTGAAATATAAGGAAGATAAGATTAGCGGCACCGTTGCTTCTACATAAAGTATTTTCATTATAGACTTAAACTTCGCTAGCACAACATCATGGATATTAGATACTGGATGTGGCTCACACCTTTGTTCCAATTTTCAGAGACTAAGGAGAACTAAAAGGCTAGAGAAAGGAGAGGTTGAACTCCGAGTCGGTAATGGAGCCAGAATTGCAGCCATATCTGTGGGAACTCTCAGTGTGTCTTTACCCTCCGGGCTTGTATTAGAACTTGAAAATTGTTATCATGTTCCTAATATTACCAAAAACATCATTTCAATTTTGGCGTTGGACGCCAAAGGATTTGAGTTTCGAGTAAAAGACAATGAATGTTCATTTTATCTCGTTAATGTTTTATATGGTACTGCACATTCTAAAAATGGTCTTTATCTGCTTTTGTTAGACAAAGAAGTTTATAATGTTAATAATACTAATAAAAAGGGTAAGACCATTAAGTCAAATGAGACATACTTGTGGCATTGTCGTCTTGGCCACATTAACATCAAACACATCAAGAAACTTCTACAAGAAGGTAGTCTTGACTCATTTGACTTACAATCGTTTGAGAACAACGAAGGATGTCTATTAGACAAGATGATAAAGCATCCATTCTCCAAGTTGGGAGAAAGGGAAGGTGACTTATTGGGCCTAATACACACCGATGTATGTGGACCAATGAGCATAACCACAAGGAACGACCATCAATATTTTATCCCCTTCACGGACGACTATAGTAGATATGGATATGTCTACCTTATATGTCGAACAAATCTAAATCGTTTCAGAAATTAAAAGAATTTCAGAGTGAAGTTGAAAATCAGCTTGGCAAGAAAATTAAAGCCCTTTGATCAGGTCGAGATGGTGAATACTTGAGCCAATAATTCGATGACCATCTGAAAGAACATGGTATACTTTCAGAATTGACACCTCCAAGAACTCCACAATGGAACGGAGTATTCGAAAGGAGAAATCGAACCTTTCTAGACATGGTACGATCAACAATGGTTCTTAGTGATCTCCCTATCTTTCTCTCAGGACACACACTTCTAACCGCGACACTAACACTGAACCTTGCTCCGTCAAAAGCTGTAGAAATTTTTCCATATGAATTATGGACGAAGAAACCTCCTAGGTTGTCTTTTCTCAAGATCCGGGGTTGCGAAGCATATGTCAAAAGAATAATTTATGACAAACTTCACCCTAAATCTAATAAGGTTTTCTTTATGGGCTATTGAAAAGAAACCAAAGGGTATTACTTCTACAACAAATCCGAGAACAAAGTGTTTGTTGCTTATGATGGTGTCTTTTTGGAGAAGGAACACCTTTCCAAAATGACAAGTGGGAGGAAAATAGAACTCGATGAAGTTCGAGAGGACGAGAAACAAAATCAAATTGACAGTCAAAGTGCACAAACAGCATATGTTGACGTTGGTCAAACTGTGTAAAGTCAAACAGACAATGCAAATGCTCAGTCCATTACCCTACGTAGGTCACAGAGGCCAAAGTCTCAAACTGATAAATATCTTGGTGTCGTATTAACCGAGAATCAGGACATCCTAGTAGTAGATGGAGACAAACCGACAACCTAAAAGCAAGCTATGGCGAGCTTCTACTCTGCTAAATGGCAAGAAGCCATGAGATCTGAAATGGACTCCATGTTTGAAAATCAAGTATGGGACTTGGTTGATTTACCTAAAGGTTACACACCTATCGAATGTAAATGGATTTTCAAATTGAAAACCGACGAAGATGGAAATGTATTCATTTACAAAGCTAGACTGGTAGCAAAAGGTTACAGGAAAATTCACGGTGTTGATTATGATGAAACCTTTTCTCCTGTCGTAATGCTTAAGTCCGTTCGGATCATCCTAGCGATTGCTACATATTACAATTATGAAATATGGCAGATGGACGTCAAAACCGCCTTCCTCAATGGAATTTAGGAAGAAACTGTGTATATGACATAGCCTGAAGGTTTTGTCGACCAAAACAATGCTGGGAAAGTATGCAAGCTTAAAAAGTCCATTTATGGGTTAAAGCAAGCAAGTAGAAGTTGGAATCTGCGATTCGATGAAGCCATCAGTAAGTTTGGTTTTATCAAGAATCCAGATGAATCTTGTGTTTACAAGAAGGTCAGTGGGAGTGACATCGCCTTCCTAGTCTTATATGTCGATGACATATTGCTAATTGAAAAAAACATTCCAATGCTAGAGTCTGTAAAGGTTTGGCTTGGAAAATTTTTTTCAATGAAAAATTTGGGAGAGGCACAGTACATATTGGGCATTTAGATCTACAGGGATAGATCTAAAAGGATGATTGGATTGAGCCAAAGTACTGACATTGATAAGGCCCATACTTGATTTTCAAACATGGAATCCATTTCAGATCTCATGGCCTCTTGCCATTTAGCAGAGTCGGTGCTCGCTATCCCTTGCTTGTAGGTTGCCGGTTCGTCTCCATCTACTACCAGGATGTCCTGAGTCTCGGTTAATACAACACCAAGATACCTATCAAGTTGAGACCTTGGCCTCTGCGACCTACGTAGGGTAACGGACTGAGCATTTTTGATTGTCGGTTTGACTTTGCACATTTTAACCAGCGTCAACAGATGCTGTTTGAGCACTTTGACTGTCAATCTGATTTTGTTGCTCGTCCTCTCAAACTTCATCGAGTTCGATTTTCCTCCCACTTGTCATTTTGGAAAGGTGTTCCTTCTCCAAAAAGACACCATCACGAGTAACAAACACTTTGTTCTCGGATTTGTTGTAGAAGTAATACCCTTTGGTTTCTTTTTGGTATCCCACAAAGAAAACTTTGTCAAATTTGGGGTGAAGTTTGTCAGAAATTAATCTCTTGACATATGCTTCGCATCCCCACATCTTGAGAAAAGACAACCTTAGAGGTTTCATCGTCCATAGTTCGTATGGAGTCTTTTCCACAGCTTTTGATGGAGCACGGTTCAGTGTTAGTGTCGCGGTTAGAAGTGCGTGTCCCCAGAAAGAGATAGGAAGATCACTAAGACCCATTGTTGATCTTACCATGTCTAGCAAGGTTCAATTTCTCCTTTCGGATACTCCGTTCCATTGTGGAGTTCCTGGAGGTGTCAATTCTGAAAATATACCCTTTTCTTTCATATGGTCTTCGAATTCTTGGATCAAGTATTCACCCCTCGATCTAATTGAAAGGCTTTGATTTTCTTGCCAAGCTGATTTTCAACTTCACTTTGAAATTCTTTGGACTTTTCAAACGATTCAGATTTGTGCGACATAAGGTAGACATATCCATATCTACTATAGTCATCTGTGAAGGTGATAAAATATCGATGGTCGTTCCTTATGGTTGTGCTCATTGGTCCACATACATCAGTGTGTATTAGGCCCAACAAGTCACTTGCCCTTTCTCACAACTTGGAGAATGGCTGCTTTATCATCTTGCCTAATAAACATCCTTCGCAATTCTCAAACGATTTTAAATCAAATGAGTCAAGAACACCTTCCTGTAGAAGTCTCTTAATGCGTTTGATGTTAATGTGGCCAAGACGACAATGCCACAAGTACGTCTCATTTGACTCAATGGTCTTAGCTTTCTTGGTGGTATTATTAACATTATAAACTTGTTTGTCTAATGAAAGCACATAAAGACCATTTTTAGAATGTGTAATACCATGTAAAACATTATCGAGATAAAATGAACATTCATTGTCCTTTACTCGAAATTCAAAACCTTTGGCATCTGACGCCGAAATTGAAATGATGTTTTTGGTAATTTTATGAACATAATAACAGTTTTCAAGTTCCGAAACTAGCCCAGAGGGCAAAGACAAACTGAGAGTCCCTACGGATACGACCGCAATTCTGGCTCCGTTGCCGACCCTTTTAACCTCTCCCTTCGCTAGCCTTCTAGTGTTCCTTAGCCCTTGAGAATTGGAACAAGGTGTGAGCCATATCCGGTATCTAATACCCATGATTTTGAGCTAGTCAAGTTTAAGTCTATAACGAATATAACTAATCTAGAATCAACGGTTCCATTCTTCTTATCTTCCTTGAATTTGAGACAATCTCTCTTCCCATGTCCCTTCTTCTTGCAATAGAAGCATTCAGAATCATATTTAGAAGATGCAACCTTCTTGTCCTTGTTATCTTTGGTAGCTTTTGGCTTAAGCGGAAAGGTCTTCTTACCCTTCTCCTTGAAGCCTATCTTCTTCTTGCCTGAGCGCTTGAATGGCTTGCCCTTTTTTTATCATGAGCATATCATGCTTCCCCTCATCCTTGAGCGTTTGCTCGGCTTGCTTCAACATACCATGAAGCTCAGTGAGGGTTTTTTCCATGCTGTGCATGCTATAGTTCATCTTGAACTGATCATAGCCTTTGTGCAGCAAGTGGAGAATGATGTCAATTGCCATCTCGGTTGAATACCCCGCTTCAAGACTTTCCATGTTCTAAAATAAACCTATCATTTTGAGTACATGTGGGCTGATCAGCTCTCCTTTCTTGAGCTTACTCTCAAGGATCTGCCTGTGGGTTTCAAACCTTTCAGTTCGGGCCTGCTCTTGGAACATGTTCTGAAGCTTAGAAATGATCTCAAAAGGTGTCTCCTTCTCAAAGAAAGTTTTTTGATGGTCGGGAGACATAGTGGCCAACATGATGCATTTGACATCCCGATTGGCAGTTTGCCATCGGTTTAGGGCAGCCTGAGTCACTTCCTCATTGGGAGTCTCGGGCATTTCCTCATCAAGGATATACTCCTTTTGCTCTTTCATGAGAACTATACGCAAGTTCCTTTGCCAATCAAGAAAATTTGGCCCACTCAACTTCTCCTTGGCGAGAATTGAGCGCAACGAGAATTGGTTGTTTGAGTTATTTGAAAGAATTTGAAATGAAAAACCATTCATAGTACTTAAATAAGATTGAATTCATGTATATTTATCAAACTTATTTAAACGTCTTATTCACACATTAAATTGTCCCCATTAGGTGAGAATAAGTCGATTCCAAGATCCAAAGAAGCAATGAGTAGTTAAGCATGATTTGGCTTGTCTTAACATTTAATATTCTAAGGTAATCAACTCTTTGCTAATGGCTCCAAGCCACTCTTGGTTAGATAAATCGCCTCATCTAATGCTCTCTCAACAACTTATCCACTTTGCCACGACATGTTAGGACTCCATCACTCATATCGTTGAGTATAACCAAAACCAACATGCATACCCAGTGTGCCTTACATTTCCTAGGAGTAATAGTGATGCCTCGCTTTGGCGTAGCCCATCACTACTCTCAATAGGTCGGTAAGTGTTGTTTTGGAATTGCAAATTTTACTCAATATTTTAGGGACCTAGTGTTTCTATGTTGGTTGATTTAAGTGAACTTAATTAATCATCACAACATTTGAAATCCTAGACATGCATCTAACATATCATTCATATATATAAGCATAAATATATATCGAAAACATAAGTAAATGATGCATTTGGCAACTAGCATGACCCCTTGAGTCTTCAAGTCTTCAAGGGTATTTTCTTGCAACTTCATGGATTCGTCTTCCAAGAACCTCCGTCTTCAAGACATAACCAAAATAATGCAAATACTAGTATCTATTATTAGGACTAATCTAAATATTAAGGTACAAAAATACTTAATGGTTCGCAGACCATATTTAGATTTACAAAAATACATGCCGGAACGCAGTCCGTATTTTTTATCCTAATCGGGCCTCACTAGTTGGCATTTTATAAAACCTGTGAGAGAATATACATTCCATTCATCTATTCACTATATGCGAATGACCCATGCATTTTACAACGATAAACAATTAATAATGCACCAACACGCGTAAACTAGTAAATAATTTTAGGTGGTTAATCCAATTAACGCGCCTAATTAAAACTAGTAAAAGTTGTTTAATCAACTATGTGATTAAGCGCAATTAAAATTGAAGCTCCTACTAAATTCCGCATTCAACTTAATTAATCCAATTAATTAAGCCGATAAACCCAAAATTTTTCCAAAATAAAATTTTGCTAGTGCCGCTCAAAACCGAGGCCTAGCCTCCAAAATTTAATTAAAATAATTTAAACATAATTAAAATAATTAAAATTGGCAAAACGCAAAATTAACATAGCCCTAAAACCCCAAAGTGCCTAACATCAAGCCTTTCTGCTTGGTGTGCTAGGCACCGGGCCATGGGTACATAGTGAGGGGTCGCGCGCACAGCCATGGCTCGTGCCAAGCGTCACACCCGTAGCCTAAAGCATCGCATACGCGTTATGCTCCCCAGGCGATGTGCTTGCGACACGTGGCCACGAAGGCCACTCAAGCTTGCTGCTGTGCGCGCACCATGCCGCCAGCCAGCAGTACACCGCACACACACACAGCCACCCAGCCGCACTTAGCACGCACATCCCACACGCAGCACGCATGTCACGCACAACATGCGGCCGCTGCTGCGCCATGCTGCTGCCTTGTGAGCATCAGCCACGCATTGGCGCACGCACTACGCACAGCCAGCCCTTGGCAGCCACATGTGGGCTGCTGTGCAGCCCGGCTAGCTGAGGGTGGTTTTTCCTTAGTTTGCGTGCTATACTCTCGGGATTAATTCCGAATTTTGCGTGACTTATGTAATTAATTCTAAATTAATTTTAGAATTAATTTAATGAGAAAAAATGAAAAATATAACAAGTCCAACTTAATAAATTCATTCAAGTGCACAAGACCAAAATTATTTCCAAGAACTATTCTTTAATAATATTGGTTCAACTAGATGCAACAAAATGAATAAGAGCTATTCTCACTATTAATTTAACCAACATAAATTAATCATGAGATTTGACAAAATTAAAAGGGGGTTGGAATTATGAACATAAAAATTCAAATAAAGATTCCAACTTTAACTTGTGAATCCTTGAAAAATTACATCTTCCAATATGAAGATTAATTAAAATTCTATCACAAGATTGAAACTTTATGATTCCAATCAACTTTATAAATGATTAAATAAAAAAAAGTTCAATAAACATACATGGAATTTAGTAACACAAAGTTCCAATCACTTAAAATAATTACTACCAAGTAATTATGCTTAAAAGTTGTCTAAAATTGCAGAAGCATAAAGGAAAGAACCAAATGCATAATCATAATTAATATGCCATTAAGATTCAAGGTTTAAAAGATTTAAAATTTTTCGTCAAAACGAGAAATCCCTCAAAACAGGCATTTCTGGGCAGAATTTGGCTTTTTCGCAACCCTTAAAGGATCAGAATGTTTGCAGAATATAGATTCCACCCAAACTTCAATAGTCTTGGGCGAAAATTTGGGTTCTGGAGCCAAAGTTCTTAAGAAAACGAGATTAAAATTAATAAAATCGAGCTACTAATCTAATTAGCAACACAACCAGAAATTAAATCCGTTTTTAAACCCTTGAAAAATTTAGTTACAAAAATAAATGAACAAGGCTCCGATACCACTGTTGGGTTTCGATGAGTCCAACTTACCGCGGAACAAAACCCGACCCCAAGAACCGCTCATAATTAATATAACTAAGTGACATAAATAACAAGGAAGAGAGAAAAGACGATCTTACCCTTGTTGCATGCTTCGCTCACACCCGAGCTCTTACTTCAAAGCCAAGTCTTGCAAGCGCAGAGACCTCTTACGTTATCCACCCGCAACTCGACCCGACCGGTCTCTTACTTGGAGTTTAGCCAAGTCAGACCAAAACACTACCCGAGTAATTAATGAACTTAAAGGTTTTCTCTCAAGTGGAGATGACTTTTTGAGTTCTTACTTAAGTGACTTTCTCCAATTCCCAAGGTGGGTATTTATAGAGAATGTCATGAGAGAATTCCACTCTCCCATCAATGTGGGAGAGTTGGTAAAATCAATTTTCCCATTTTTTTTTTAAATCAAAAATAAAAGAAAATATCAAACAACTAATTAATCTACAAGTGGCAATCATAGAAGGAGAGATTAGGTGAAGACCACAAGGGGGAGGGGACCAAAATCCTTGCTCTCAAAGGATCCTCAAAACCGCCTCCCACAAGCCACATGCGCCAATCGGGCTGCTCCATGTGGCGCCCAGCCTTGGGTGCAAAGCAGCCTAGCTAGTGCCTAGGCCCTTAGCTGGGCTGCTCGTATGGCCTGCTCGCGTGGGCTGCTCGCACGCTACAGCTGCTGCTACTATGCGCGCACTGCTAGCACTGCTAGCACACTAGTGCACTACTAGCTAGCTAGCGCTGCTAGCTTGTTGTTGCTGTTGTGCACATGCTAGCTGCGATGCTATGGCTAGCAGCGATGCTAGCAGTGGTGCGCTAGCATGCCGCACCACGCACCAGCCTGCCTAGGCTCGGTGCGATGCGCATGCTAGCCACCATATTATCCCAAGCACCCCTAGCACTCGGTTTGCTCGGGGCATTCCGATGCTAGGGGTAATTGTTGATTAAGTATTGATTTTACCGTCTCATCTTTTATTAATTCGACTCGACTTGCGTTGCTCGATTTTGGCACTCCTAGCTCGATTTCCGACTTCTAAGTTCAAATTACTCGAGCGAATCATTAATTCTTTCTGGATTAATTCATCGTGTCGGATCATTAGTTCCTTGGGTGTGACCCGAAGGGTTTAGTCAAGATTAAGCTGTAATATTAATTATGGATTAATATTATTGATCAGAAGCGGCCTCCAAGTAGGCATTCCGATCACTTGACCTCACTGAATAATTAGGTTTCTAATAATTCCAAACCCTCTATCGGAATAATACACTTGTTCGAAGGACACCATTCTTATCATTGATAAGGTACTGGCACGATTCAACATGGAGAAGGCTAAGAGAGGTCACCTACCCATGTCACATGGCATAAACCTAACAAAGAAACAGTGTCCAAAGACACCTGATGAGAGAGAAAGGATGAATCAGATTCCATATGCTTCGCTTATTGGATCGATCATGTATGCCATGATATGTACTAAGCCAGATGTATCGTATGCCTTGAGTGATACGAGCCGATACCAATTAGACCCAGGAAAGGCGCATTGAACTGCGACCAAGTATATCCTAAAGCACCTAAAAAGGAACAATGATGAATTCCTGGTATATGGTGGCTCAGATGAATTAGTTGTTGAAGGTAACACCGACACAAGCTTCCAAACAGACAGAGACAATTTCAAATTGCAGTCAGGATACATATTCTATCTAAATGGAGGAACGTTTAGTTGGAAGAGTGCTAAGAAAAGCACAACTGCAGATTCTACAACTGAAGCCGAATACTTGGCAGCTGCTGAAGCAGCTAAAGAAGCAGTTTGGATTTGTAAGTTCGTTGGTGAACTTGATGTTGTATCCTCAATAAAGGGTCCACTAGTCCTCTATTGTGACAACAATGGAGCTATTTCTCAGGCCAGAGAGCCAAGGGAACATCAGAAGTAAAGCATGTCAAGCGGCGATTTCACATGATAAGAGAATGGAAGTTAGAGGGTGAAATCAGAATTTATAAAGTTGGAACGGACGACAATGTAGCCGATCCACTTACTGAACCTTTGCCTCAAGTGAAACACCACAAGCATGTTGAGGCAATGGGAATCAGGCACATTGATCATTGGCTTTGATTTCCTTGTTAGGTGTTTTAATTAATTTTGAACATTTTAATGTAAAACACTATGATGAACCATTCAAATTTTGGAGAAATTTAATTTCATGCAACATTATCACTCCATTTCTATTAAGTTGTGGTTTAGGATTAAATATTAAGTCCATTCGATTATGAGAATATTCAAAATAGGGTATCAAGACCAATCTTGGATAAAGAAACACCTATTAAGTGAACATTGAATATTATAATCGAAAATTATCCCTAATCGAGGTCATTTAAATGATGGACGATTAATGACCACTTGAGATTAGTGTGTAGTTTGATTGATTTATAACACCGTTTCTTGTGCTACAAGGACATGATTGTCATAAATCATTTGCACGGGTATTGGTTTAGAACCATACCAGATCGACCTATGAGAATACTTTAAGAGATTTAAAAATCGTCATAAGTATACCTCTCATTATGGCTATCGGAACCTCTTTCCTCGACCATGAGTATTGTGAGTTCTCTTCTTTGAGTACTAGTCCGTTTTAATGTTCATCAAATGTCTGCCGTACAAGGGGATGATAACGGAAACACTCGGGCACCTAGGTCCTCTTAGTAAGAGAAGTTAACATTACAAGACTGGGAACGTCCCCCTACTAACAATGAGGAACATGTCTTTGTTGTTTACAAGGCCTCTCGAAGAGCGAGACTGTGAAAATGCATGGCCGTGCTCAGATAGACTTTAAGAAATCATTTACTTATTGACAATCAAACTTAGATTTCGAGAAACACTTCTGGACGTAATAAGGATGACGAATAATGATACCTTATAGTTCATGAAGAGATATTAACTGACATAGGAAATAGACTATACACAAAATGCACACTTGTCCGGAAGGACAAGTGGGAGATTGATAGGAATGATGTCCTTCGAACAAGTGCATTATTCCGATAGAGGGTTCGGAATTATTAGAAAGATAATGATTCAGTTAGGTCAAGTGAACGGAATGCCTAATTGGAGGCCGCTTCCGATCAGTAATAATAACGTATAATTAATATTACAGCTTAATCTTGACTGAACCCTTCGGGTCACACCCAAGTAACTAACGATCCGTCACGATGAATTAATCCGAAAGGAATTAATGAGTTGCTCGAGTATTATGAACGTAGACGTCGAAAATCGATCTAGGAGCGTCGAGACCGAGCGTTGGAAGTCGAGTCAAATTAATAAGACGATGACACGGTAAAAACTAATTAATCATCAAAGTACCAAAATACCCCTAGAATCGGAATGCCCCGAGCAAACCGAGTGCTAGGGGCAATGGTGCTAGCATAGAAGCTAGCATGCGTACCGCACCAAGCCAAGGGTGCTAGGTGCGCATGGCCAGCAGGCAGCTGGCGCGCATCACTAGCAGCACCAGCCGCACGCAAGCGCACCAACAGCCAGCATTGCATGCGTGGCTTGCTGCGCGAATGTGCGGGCTGGTGCACTGGCCAACAAGCCATGGCGCGCTAGAGATGCTGGCAGCAGCGCCCAGTAGCTCGCATAATTGCGAGGCTTGCTGACGCGTGCTGTTAGCCCGTACGACCAGCTGGCAGGTGCAGCCAAGGGGCCAGGCAGCTAGTAGGGCAGCCTGGGCACCCAAGGCTAGCAGCGCTAGCTGACACGCATTTAGTGGCTCCGGTTTGGGGCATGTGTGAGGCGGTTTGGGGATCCTTGGGGGGCAAGGCTTTGGTCCCCCCTTGTGGTCCTCACCTACTCTCTCCCTCCTTACTTGACACTTGTTGATTAATAATTGCCTTGTTTTTTCTTTTGTTTTTGTATTAAAAATTAAATGGAAAAATGTTTTTTACCAACTCTCCAACATTGATGGGAAAGAGGAATGTTTGTGGGAATTCTGTATAAATACCCATGTATTGGGATTTGAGAAACCCACTTGAGTTGTAGAGAAAACCTTTAAATTCATTAAAACTTGAATAAGTTTATTTTTGGTCTAGCTCGGCTAAACTCCGAGTAGAGACCGGACGGGTCGAGTTGCAGTTGAATTTCCGTTGGAGGTCTACGCACGTGCGAGACTCGAAGCTTTCCAAGTAAGAGCTCGTCGAGCGAGCAAAGCGCACATCAAGATTAATATTGTCTTTTCTCTTTATCTTGTTAATTATGCCTTTTAGTTATATTAATTGTGAGCGGGTCTTGGGGTCGGGTTTTGTTCTGCGGAAAGTCGGACTTTCCAAAACCCAACACCCATTTGGGTGAATTCGTCGAAGAGAGAATCTCTCATTTGGCTGGTACATTGCTCTATAAACTAAAAACAAACGGCCCTACCGACTATTTGGATTAAGATAACGCTCGCAGTTGTTTGACTTAATCTAATTTGAAACCTAAAAAGCTTAGTTTTTCAACTATTCTAATACAGGCAGAGAGCGGCTATTATTTCATTTTAGAGGCTTCAACATATATGTATTACCGCCTGTTATTGCTCTGGGGAAATGCAGGCAGACAGATTCTATTTAATGATTATAAGTTAAGTGGGAAGACTTAGCATGTTAGAGTTTCGTTATAAACGACTCGCCAAGGCCTATGGCTGGATATTCCTAGCACTTACCCGTCTGCCCAAGATGGCCGACTCTCCGCTTGGTTTGGGACAATCACCATAGTGATTGATTGACTTAGAAACCAATCATACCCTTTTAAGTATCAATAATTTCTAAGTCAATCAATCCACCTTTGAAACCAAGCGAACATTCGGCCAAGGGCAAAGACATCCGGTATTGCAGACTATCGTATAGTATACAGGCAAGTTAAATACTTAGCTTAAATCTATGCATACCAAACAAATTCGAAAGCTTTAAAAATAAAATTTTTAAGGCAAAACTAAGATCAATATGATAAAAACCGGTCACATAAATTAACCAGCCGTCCCTACGGATGAGTGTAAATATTAACCGGTACAACCTGCAGAATTTGTTGATTCACCCGACCCCTTGGTCGGTAAAAATACAAAGATAAACGGCGCACAGACCAGAAGTAATAGCAGATGGCCATTCGGGTACAGAAAAAACAATAAAGCTTAAGTGTTAGGAGTGGGGTTTTTAGTATCGACAGCCGCATCATCCTTGTGGCCCTAAGGCGGCTGCTCGTCTTTGTCTTCTTCCTCCCCCCCGATCATCATCCCAGAGCTCGACCCCTCTGTAGAGTTGGACACCTTAGCATCAACAACCATCTCTTCCTGGGCTTGCTTCAGGAGCTGGGCGTTGAAATCGTCGTTGGCCACATCAAACTTGTCTTTCCAAGTTTTGTAGTCGGAGCCTGGATGGACAGACTCCCAGGTGGGCTTGGTGCAAGGCTAGCACTGTTGGCGCACCAAGCTAACAGCGCCTAGCAGCTAGCAATATGCTAGTGTGCTAGCACTAGGCGCGCATGCCTTGGCCAGCAGCTCGCAAGCATGCGTGGCTTGCTGGGCCAAGGCAGCAGCCCTCCCGCATCACAGCACGGGCAGGCCCAGCCTAGCACAAGGCCGCCACCTAGGAGCACCTTGGTGCCCAAGGCTGGGCGCCACGTGGCGGCTTGTGAGTGCAGCCGGTTTTGGGGAAGCTTGGGGAGGAAGGCATGGTCCCTTCCCCTTGTGGTCCTCACCTAACCTCTCCTTGTGTAATTGCCACTTGTTGATTAATTAGTTTTTTGCTATTTTATTTTATTTTTGATTTAAAAATAAAAAGGGAAAATTGATTTTACCAACTCTCCCACATTGATGGGAGATTGGAATTCTCTCATAACATTCTCTATAAATACCCACCTTGGGATTTGGAGAAAGTCACTTGAGTAGGAACTCAATAAGGCATCTCCACTTGAGAGAAATACTTTAAGTTCATATAATACTCGAGTAGTGTTTTGGTCCAACTTGGCTAAACTCCAAGTAAGAGACCGGTTGGGGTCAAGTTGCGGGTGGATATTGTAGGAAGTCATTGTGCTTGTAAGACTTGGCTTTTCTCTCTTTCTTGTTATTTATTTCATTTAGTTATATTAATTGTGAGCTAGTCATGGGTCGGGTTTTGTTCCGTGGTGAGTTGGACTCATCGAAACCCAACAGCGGTATTGGAGCCTTGGTCATTTATTTTTGTCACTAAAAATTTTTCAAGGGTTTAAAAATGATTTAATTTCTGGTTATGTTGCTAATTGGATTAGTAGCTCGATTTTATTAATTTTAATCTCGTTTTATTACGAACTTTGGCTCCAGAACCTAGATTTTCGCCCAAGACTAGTGAATTTTGGGTGGAATCGATATTCTGGAAACATTCTAATCCTTTAAGGGTTGCGAAAAAGCCAAATTCTGCCCAGAAATGCCTGTTTCGAGGGATTTTTCGTTTTGACGAAAAATTTTAAATCTTTTAAACCTTGAATCTTAATGGCATATTAATTGTGATTATGCATTTGGTTCTTTCCTTTATGCTTCTGCAATTTTAGAGCACTTTATTTGAATATTTGAGTTCATAATTCCAACTCTCTCTTTAATTTTGTCAAATCTCATAATTAATTTATGTTGGTTAAATTAATGTTGAGAATAGCCCTATTCATTTTGTTGCATCAAGTTGAACCAATTTTATTAAAGAATAGTTCTTAGAAATATATTTGGTTTTGTGCACTTGAATGAATTTATTAAGTTGGACTTGTTATATTTTTCATTTTTTCTCATTAAATTAGTTCTAAAATTGATTTGGAATTAATTAAATAAGTCACGCAAAAAATTCGGAATTAATTCCGAGAGTATAGCACGCAAACCAAGGCAAAACCACTCTCGGCCAATCAGGCTGCATAGCAGCCTGCATGTGGCAGCCAACGGTTGGCTGGGCTTGGTGCGTGCGCCACTCAGGTGCGTGGCTGATGCGCAGCATGGCGCAGCAACATGCGTGGCTATGCACGCCTTGCGTGCTGTGGCTGTGCGTGTGTACGTGCGTTGCTTGCTGCCGCTATGCGTGTGTGTGCACTGCTTGGTGCGTGTGGGTGGCTGGGTGTGTGCGGGTTTGTTGCTGGCTAGCGGTATGGTGCGCGCACAACAACAAGCTTGAGTGGCCTTCCTGGCCACGAGTCACAAGCACGCCCTATAGGGAGCACCATGCATATGCGATGCTTTAGGCTATGGGTGTGAAGCTTTGCTCGGGTCACGGCTGTGCTCGCGACCCCTCACTAGGCATCCATGCCTCGGTGTCTAGCAAAGCAAGCCGAAAGGCTTGATGTTAGGCACTTTGGGGTTTTAGGGCTATGCTCATTTTTGTGTTTTGCAAATTTATTTTAATTAAATTTTGGAGGCTAGGCCTCGGCTTTGAGCGGCACTTGCAAAATTTTATTTTGGCAAAATTTTGGGTTTACCGGCTTAATTAATTGGATTAATTAAGATTTATGCGTAATTTAGTGGGAGTTTCAATTTTAATTGCGCTTAATCACATAATTGGTTAAACAACTTTGACTAGTTTTAATTAGGCGTGTTAATTGGATTAACCACCTAAATTAGTTACTAGTTTACGCGTGTTTGTGCATTGTTACTTGTTTATCGTTGTAAAATTAATGGGCCATTCACATATAGTGAATATATGAATGGAATGTATATTCTCTCACAGGTTTTATAAAATTGCAACTAGTGGGGCCCGATTAGGATAGAAAATACAGACTGCGTTCCGTCATGTATTTTTGTAAATCTAAATACAGTTTGCGAACCGTTGAGTATTTTTATACCTTAATATATAGATTAGCTCTAATCGTAGATACTAGTATTTGCATTATTTTGGATATGTCTTGAAGATGGGGGTTCTTGGAAGACAAAGCCATGAAGTTGCAAAGGAAAACCCTTGAAGACTTGAAGACTCAAGGGGTCATGCTACTTGCCAAATGCATCATTTACTTATGTTTTCGATATATATTTATGCTTATATATATGAATAATATGTTAGATGCATGTTTAGGATTTCGAATGTTGTGAAGATTAATTAAGTTAACTTAAATCAACCAACATAAAAACCCTAGGTCCCTAAAATATTAAGTAAAATTTTCCATTCCAAAACAACACTTACCGACCTATTGAGAGTAGTGATGGGCTACGCCAAAGCGAGAAATCACTATTACTCCTTGGAAACGTAAGGCACATTGGGTATGCATGTTGGTTTTGGTTATACTCAACGATATGAGTGATGAAGTCTTAACATGTCGTGGGAAAGTGGATAAGTTGTTGAGAGAGCATTAGATGCGGCGATTTATCTAACCAAGAGTGGCTTGGAGCCATTAGCAAAGAGTTGCTTACCTTAGAATATTAAATGTTAAGACAAGCCAAAGCATGCTTAACTACTTATTGATTCTTTGGATCTTGGAATCGACTTATTCTCACCTAATGGGGACAATTTAATGTGTGAATAAGACGTTTAAATAAGTTTGATAAATATTCATGAATTCAATCTTATTTAAGTATTATGAATGGCTTTTAATTTCAAATTCTTTCGATTGTAGAACCATGTCTGCAAATAACTCAAACAACCAATTCTCGTTGTGCTCAATTATCGCTAAGGAGAAGTTGAGTGGGCCAAATTTTCTTGATTGGCAAAGGAACTTGCGTATAGTTCTCATGAAAGAGCAAAAGGAATATGTCCTTGATGAGGAAATGCCCGAGACTCCCAATGAAGAAGTGACTCAGGCTGCATTAAACCAATGGCAAACTGCCAATCGGGATGTCAAATGCATCATGTTGGCCACTATGTCTCCCGACCTTTAGAAGACTTTCTTTGAGAAAGAGATAACTTTTGAGATCATTTCTGAGCTGGAGAACATGTTCCAAGAGTAGGCTCGAACTGAAAGGTTTGAAACCCATAGGCAGATCCTTGAGAGTAAGCTCAAGAAAGGAGAGCCGGTCAGCCCATATGTACTTAAAATGATAGGATTATTTGAGAACATTGAAAGGCTTGATGCAGGGTATTCAATTGAGATGTCAATTGACATCATTCTCCACTCGCTGCACAAATGCTATGATCAGTTCAAGATGAACTATAACATGCACAGCATGGATAAAACCCTCACCGAGCTTCATGGTATGTTGAAGCAAGCCGAGCAAATGCTCAAGGATGAGGGGAAGCATGATATGCTCATGATAAAAGCGGCAAGCCGTTCAAACGCTTAGGCAAGAAGAAGAAAGGCTTCAAGGGGAAGGGTAAGAAGACCGTTCCGCCTAAGCCAAAAGCTACCAAAGATAACAAGGAAAAGAAGGTAGCATCTTCTAAATCTGATTCCGAATGCTTTTATTGCAAGAAAAAGGGACATTGGAAGAGAGATTGCCTCAAATTCACGGAATATAAGAAGAAAGGAACAATTTCTTCTGGATCAGGTATATTTGTTATAGACTTAAACTTCACTAGCTCAGCATCATGGGTATTAGATACCAGATGTGGTTCACACCTTTGTTCCAATTGTCAGGGACTAAGGAACACTAGTAGGCTAGCGAAGGGAGAGGTTGAACTCCGGGTCGGCAACGGAGCTAGAATTGCGGTCGTATCCATAGGAACTCTCGATTTGTCTTTGCCTTCTGGGCTAGTTTTGGAACTTGAAAACTGTTATTATGTTCCTAAAATTACCAAAAACATTATTTTAATTTCGGCGTTGGACGCCAAAGGTTTTGAATTTCGTGTAAAGGACAATGAATGTTTGTTTTATCTCGATAATGTTTTATATGGTATTGCACATTCTGAAAATGGTCTTTATGTGCTTTCGTTAGACAAACTAGTTTATAATGTTAATAATACCACCAAGAATACTAAGACCATTGAGTCAAATGAGACGTACTTGTGGCATTGTCGTCTTGGCCACATTAACATCAAACGCATCAAGAAACTTGTACAGGAAGGTGTTCTTGACTCATTTGATTTACAATCATTTGAGAATTGGGAATGATTTTTATTAGGCAAGATGATAAAGCAGCCATTCTCTAAGTTGGGAGAAAGGGCAGGTGACTTGTTGGGCCTAATACACACCGATGTATGTGGATCAATGAGCACAACCACAAGGAACGACCATCGATATTTTATCACCTTCACAGACGACTATAGTAGATATGGATATGTCTACCTTATGTCGTACAAATCCGAATCGTTTGAAAAGTTCAAAGAATTTCAGAATGAAGTTGAAAATCAACTTGGCAAGAAAATCAAAGCCCTTCGATCGTATCGAGGTGGTGAATACTTGAGCCAAGAATTCGATGACCATCTGAAAGAAAAGGGTATACTTTTAAAATTGACACCTCCAGGAACTCAACAACGGAACGGAGTATCCGGAAGATCAATAAGACCCATTGTTGATCGTACCAGGTCCAACAATGGGTCTTATTGATTCTTCTATATCTTTCTGGGGACACACACTTCTAACTGCGGCACTAACACTGAACCGTGCTCCATCAAAAGCCGTGGAAAAGACTCCATATGAACTATGGACGGAGAAACCTCCAAGGTTGTCTTTTCTCAAGATATGGGGATGCGAAGTATATGTCAAGAAATTAATTTCTGACATACTTCACCCCAAATCTGACAAGGTTTTCTTTGTGGGCTACCTAAAAGAAACCAAAGGGTATTACTTCTACAACAAATCTGAGAACAAAGTGTTTATTGCTCGCGATGGTGTCTTTTTGGAGAAGGAACACCTTTTCAAAATGACAAGTGAGAGGAAAATCGAACTCGATGAAGTTCGAGAGGACGATCAACAAAATCAGATTGACAGTCAAAGTGCTCAAACAGCATCTGTTGATGCTGGTCAAAATTTGCAAAGTCATACCGACAATGCAAATGCTCAGTCCGTTACCCTACGTAAGTCGCAGAGGCCAAGGTCTCAACCTAAAAGGAATCTTAGTGTTGTATTAATGTAATACCCCGTATTTTTATACGTATTTTATTTTAAATAAGTATTTTGTGGGGTATTTATATAATTTGAAATGAATTATTTATGACATTTTAATTATTTATTTTAAATAAGTTTGGGAATATTTTATAAAAGGAAAGTTTTATTTAATAAATTTATTTATTAAGTTGGGATTTAATTTAGGAAATTTTTATTTTAGTAAAGTTTAATTAGGAAA
The DNA here is from genome assembly GCF_948465745.1 of Chenopodium album. Lineage (NCBI taxonomy): Eukaryota > Viridiplantae > Streptophyta > Magnoliopsida > Caryophyllales > Amaranthaceae > Chenopodium > Chenopodium album. The sequence continues at coordinate 21,364,927 of NC_137850.1, read as the reverse complement.
GAGATTAGGAAAGAGTAAAAAGGGAAAGTTTAGGTAAGAAGGGTTTCTAGAGAAAGGGGTATAAATATTCAACACTTGGGCAAATTAAACTTTGCCCAGAGTCGAGAATACCCAAGGTAAACTTTCTCTCCCTTCTCCTTTATTTTTCTCTCTTTTTCTTTCTTTTCCCCTTCCCCTTTTCGGTTCACCACCGCCGGCCACCACCACCACCGGTGGGCCGTCGACCACCACCAGCACCAGTCGACAGCAGCGGCAGCGCACTAGCAGCTTGGCAGCAGCAGGCTGTGGTGCCGTGCTGCTGTCCGGCCACCTCCCTTTTCAAAAAAAAAATTAATCTTTTTATTTTTCTTTTGTTTAAATCCTAGATCTAATTATAAATTATGAGTTTTGTGTTAATTTTATGATGATTGATATTAAGTATGGTGCAAATTAATTTTTAGATTTTAATTCTAATTAAAAAGCCCCAATTTTGAAACCCTAGATTCATAAATAATTGATTATTGAAGGAATATAATTTAGGGTGGTTTAAACCTTTAATTTAAGGGTTTCAAAGTATAATTACAGCAAGTTTTTGTTATTTAATATTGCTGGAATTTTTGGTAGTATGCTAAAAATTAAGTTTCTAGAAAGAATTTTAATTACCCATTAATTGAGATTAAAGTATGAGGTTTTAAATGAATTTTCAGCTTATTTTAATTAAATTATGAGTGGTTTAATAAGAGTATATATTGCTGGAAATTTATGTAGAGTGGATTTTAATGCCCTATTATGATTTTGGTTTGTAGGAGACTTTGAAGTGAGTGATTTCTATTAGTCGTGGTGATTTTAAGATCGTATTCAAGGTACGTTTGCGTACTTAGCATATTTTTGATGATGTAGTAACGTGCTAGGCTTGATTAATTAATTACAAGTAGTATCATGTTAGATTATGATTGGAAATTGTGATTTGGTTGATATTGGTTATTGAATTATGAAGCATGATTTATTTGTGATGGATTAATGATTTGAAAATAATTGTTTGGCATGTTGAATATGAACCACACTTTTATTTATGGCATGATAGAAAGCATGTTTAATTAAACTAAATGTTTAATTTGGTTTGGAATATTAAAAGGGAATTTTATTATGATTCATATAATTTTTATTGATGCTATAAGCATGGGAAAGGAGCTATGTAAGTGTCTATGTACATGAGGAATAAATTGTATGTTGGTGCCTTAGTGCACTTAAGGTGTTTCTAACACCGAGGGATAGGAATTTTGGCGCATTACGCGTTAAGGTGTCTTGGACACCGAGGTAGATTTAAAAAGGGTTCAACATGAATATTATGTGGTCACTAATTATTCAAGAATTAAATTGAAATGTTTGATTGTTTGAATAATTATTATGATTGAAGGATTATGGTTTAAGAGTTATCATCGAGTTTAATAATATGTAAATAACGTAAAGTGAAAGAGATTACGCACCAAAACTCTTGGAACGTATATACCTTGAGTATGAACATATGGGGGGAGTTATGGGGTTTTATATTTAACCATAACTTCTACTGGGAGTACAGGACGCTGTATTTTCCTTTAACTATTATGCGCAGGAATTCCGCCACTTACGAGTGGTTCTTTTATACTGGCACGGTTAGCTCCCATGTTAGTACCCCTTTATTGGGGCAAGTTAGGGAGGAAACCCATTCGATGTGTAATCAATAATAAATAAATTATTTAGTTACTTAGTTGAGAAGTTTTATTGTATGTTGTGTGCTTGTAAACAGGTGCAACAAGGTAATTTGTGTGTTGATAGGTAAAAGCATGTTAGTGTGTTTAACTACGCTTATGTACTCAGCTTTGCTAACTGTGTGTTTGTGTGTTTGTTGGCCTTGTGTTTACCTTGGCCCTATGATGGCCCATTTTTAATGGAGAGTAGTGGAAACAAGTAGAGAGAAGCTTTTCAGGTGAGGAAGCATATTCATGATGGGCATGAGTGAAGAGCGAATCATGCTAGTTTCCATAAGTTTATGATCTGTTTATTGCTTTAATTATTTTATGATATTATTGTTTGTGAGACTAACGCAAAGGTTTTAATTTGGTTTTGTTTTGTTAAGGGCCTACAATGGTTCCAAGTTGTAGGTTGACTTTGTTTTACTTTGGTTTGACTTTACTTTTGTTGGTTGACTTTTTTTAAGTTGAGTCGTTTTAAATATTTTAAAGGAGAGTCTTCTGCTGTGTGTCTTTGATAGTTGCCTTAGCCGTTTTCACGGTGGAAATAATGTCTTAGATTTTCCTATTTCGATTTTTAAACAGAGCGAAACAAGTTTTTTAAAAGAAAGGAATTTCTAGGGTGTTACAAAGTGGTATCTTCGATCTTAGGTTGAGATTTTATTACCACTAAAGCCAAAAACGTGTTTTAAAGTGTTTTAATTTGAAACTTAGCTAAGAACGTAATATGAGTTAAAAGCTTGTAAAAGCATGTTGGTGAGATTGGGTAGGAAAGAAATTGGGAATATAAGTTAGAAATAATCATGTTCTTGTATGCATTAATATTTAGGTTGTGAATGTTTGATCATGTGAATGGATTGCTTGTGAGCATGTAATTATGTGATTAGAAATAAGGAAAAATTGTTTGAATGAACATTGAACCTAATTCATGCAAGAACTGTATTATTTTGTTTTCTTTGGGAAAGGGAATTCTTTTCTAAGTCTTTTCCTTTATAGGATGCCGATTCTCCCTAGCTAATTCACCTAAATTGGCACTCTCATTAAGAAAAACAATGAACATCCCTACGATTATGTAGAAGAGATTCACTATTTTTGTTCCTACATGAGCAATGTCCTAAGGGACAGGGTTTATGATAATCCTGACCGTATTTCAGCTATGATTGTTCATTGCCTTCCGGATGAGCCTTCTTATCTCGCCGTCAAAGCAAAATTTTCTGATTTTTATCTTCTAGGGGACATCCCAAACTACCACAAGCATAAGGATTATTTTGGACAATGGTACCCAGACTACAAAGTTTTCATTACTTATCTCATTAGGGTCGAGAAAGCCCATTGTCAATGTTTGCACATTCCATATCTGACTACTATTATGACAATCCAATAGGGAATAATCCCCCTTCTTCTAGTCACCAGTCAGGAAGTTCTTCTTCTTCTTCTTCTCAGGGCGACCAAGTAGAAAATGGAGAGCAAGGAGAGGGAGATAGTTCACTCATGGAAATTTCTAGCCCAAATCTACCTCCAACTCCAATTATAATAGATATTTCATCTGATGAGGAGGAAGAGGGAGAGTTCGTGCAAGTAGAGCCTGAACCAGAGTAACCTGAACCCATGGAAGAGACAGATGATCCTGAGTTCGATCCTAGAAGCTGCAAATAGTCTGCTGATAAGAGAGACAACGTTCGAAAGGATTAGACTTCTATGGTTTCTTTACATTAAGGATTCTTAGTTTTGTTTTCAGTTTATCATTCCTTTCAGTTTTAAAAGTAATAAGTGGCGTGATCATAGTGAGTTAGTGAACTTATGTAATGCATAAGTTTTTAGAACTCATTTTTATTTCAGTACTTCTATTTTATTTCCTTATAATTAATAAAAATTCTATTTATTTCCTTGTCAATTAATTTATATTATTGACAAATAATTCATTTCACTTCCCAAAAATTATTCATTTCGTATCACTATTCCAATGAGCCAAACTTCAATCAAAAGCATTCCAATAAATTATTTCTAAGCTATGGGAATTTATGGGAATTAATTTTTATTTATCTATGTGATGCTTTATTAAATGTATGGTTGGTTAGCAATCAGGGAGAGCCTGACCCTACCATACTGGAAAATTGGTTAAGGGAGTTTGAGAAGCTGTTTGGGGCATTTGGATGCCCAGAAAATTCTAAGGTGGGCTGTGCTACTTATTATCTGAGGGGTGAAGCTGACCTTTGGTGGCAAAAAAATGAAGCTACCATTAGGGCATTACCTGGATTCAATTGGACTAAGTTCCAAGAGAAAGTGAGAGGTAAATTTTACCCTATCTTCTTACAAAAGCAGAAGGCTGAGGAGTTCTCAAACCTCAAGATGGAGGAGATGTCAGTCACTGAATACTACACAAAGTTTATTGATCTGTCTCGTTTTTCTAGAGAGTCTGTTGCTACAGAGAAGGCAAAGGCTAGAAATTTTTAGAGTTGTTTGAATACTGATTTGCAGTTGAAGTTGTGTGGGCAAGTGTTTGAAACCTTGGATGAAGTGTATGGGAGAGCCGCACACCTGTATGCACTAGAGGTGAAGAAGAAGAAAGAACTAGCTGAGATGGAAGGGAAGGAGAAGAGGAAAGAGGTGGGGCAAAGTTCTGGAAATAAACAGGGTATCCAGAACAACTTTAAGAAGCAGAAGTACCACCATAATAACAACAACTTCCACAATAACAATAATATTTCCAGGAATAAGGGAGTGCAGCAAAATGGAGCAAAGGGAAAAAACAACAGCAATGGGAATAATCAACAGAAAGGTAGAGCTACAGGGAAACTGAATGTGTTGAGTAGGCATGAGGCCGATTCCACGAAAGATGTCATCACTGGTACTTTTTCTATTAACTCTATTCCTGTTAAGTTTTGTTTGATTCTGGTGCAACTTTTTCTTTCATTTTAAGGGGTATTGTTTCGAAACTTAAAGACTGTTTAAAAACAGTAGAAGTAGTAGACCTACCAATAACCATTCCAACTGGTGGGGTAGTGAAATGTACCAAAACCTTTAGAGACGTGCCTTTAGAAATTGAAGGGAAAGTGTTTCTGTCTGACCTCATCGAGTTTGGGTTGAGCGATTTTGATTTCATTCTGGGAATGGATTAGTTGAGCAAGTATAGTGCAGAAATCAGTTGTCGATCGCAGAAGGTGAAAATGAACACAAGTGAGAATGAGTTAGTCACTTATTGGATGCATGGTGAAACCAAATGCCCAAAGTTAATATCCGTTTTAAAATTGGCAAAGTACATTAAAAAGGGGCATCTAGTGTACTCTGCAGTGTGAGAAACATGGATCACGAGGAGGCAACTAAACTAGAAAATATAGAAGTGATGAATGAGTTCCTGGATGTATTTCTAGAGGAGATCCCTAGAATGCCACCTAAGAGAGCAATTGATTTCACAATAGATTTAGTCCCAGGGACAACACTAATATCCAAAGCACCATATCGCATGGCACCTGCAGAAACGAGTGAATTGAAGGAGCAACTACAGGACTTATTGGAAAAAGGATACATTAGACCGAGCACATCTCCTTGGGGAGCACCAGTCTTATTTGTTAAGAAGAAAGATGGGAGTATCAGACTGTGTATTGATTATAGAGAATTGAATAAAGTAACAATAAAGAACAAGTATCCACTACCAAGGATTGATGATTTGTTTGATCAGTTAAAAGGTGTAACTGTGTTTTCTAAGATTGATTTGAGGTCCAGGTATCACCAATTGAGGATTACAGATGAGGACATTCCTAAAACTGCATTTAGGACAAGATATGGACACTATGAGTTTACAATGATGCCATTTGGATTGACAAATGCACTGGTAATCTTTATGGATTTGATGAATAGGGTGTTTCATCAATTTATGGATAAGTTCGTCGTAGTGTTCATAGATGATATATTAGTGTATTCAAAGAGCAAAGAAGAACATGTAGAACACCTAAGGGCAATTCTACAAACACTAAGAGAAAACAACCTTTATGCAAAGTTCTCTACGTGTGAATTCTGGTTGGAGAAGGTAGCATTCCTAGGCCATTTTGTGTCTAAGGATAGAGTGGAAGTAGATCCAGCAAAGATCGAAGCTGTGAAGGGTTGGCCTACGCCCAAAATAGTATCTGATGTTCGGAATTTCTTAGGTTTACAGGGTATTATAAGAGTTTTGTGAAGGATTTTTCAAAGATTGCTAAACCTATGACTACTTTAATGAAGAAGTACAAGAAGTTCGAGAGGGATAACAAGTGTGAAGAAGCATTCCAACTCTTGAAACAGCACCAGTGCTTACACTGCCAGACGTTAGTGGAATCTATAATGTTTATAGTGATGCATCAAAGAATGGCTTGGGATGTGTGCTTATGCAAAATGGAAAGGTGATTGCATATGCATCAAGGCAGTTAAAAGCTCATGAAGTAAATTACCCAACCCATGATTTAGAATTAGCTGTAATTATATTTACACTAAAGATTTGGCGGCATTACTTGTATGAAGTGTAATGTAGGATTTATACAGACCATAAAAGTTTGAAATATATTTTCACTCAAAAAGATTTAAACTCTCGCTAGAGAAGATGGTTAGAGTATACGACAGATTATGACTTGGACATACAGTATCATGAAGGGAAAGCAAATGTAGTTGTAGATGCTCTAAGTCGTAAGACCAGTCATGGATTGAATACTTTAGTAGTGGCTAATGAGTTATGTAGAGAGATGAGGAAAATGAATTTAGAAGCCATAGAATGGGGAGTACCAGCCGGCATACTTGCGAACCTGACTGTCCAACCAACGATATTCGATGAAATAAGGGAAAATCAGGCAGGAGATGTGAAGTTGGATAGGATTCGTGAGAAAATAAAACAAGGCAAAGCTACAGATTTCAAAATTCATGAAGATGGGAGTTTAAGATACAAAGGTTGTGTTGGGTTTCAATGAGTCCAACTCACCGTGGAAGAAAACCCGAGCCATGACAACACTCACAATTAATATAATCACAAGACATAATTAACTTAAACAACAAGAATTAAGGAAAGATTAATACCTTTGACGCGTGCTTCGCTCTCAACAAGAGCTCTTACTTCAGAAAGCTTTTAGCTTCGCTCGCACGAAGACCTCCAACGGAAGTCCACCCACAACACGACCCGGACAAGGTCCTATGGTTAGGGGTTAGCTAAGCCCGACCTAAACTCAAGTAATTATATGTGTTTAAAGGTTTTCTCAATGGAGATGCCTTTTCGAACACCTTACTTAAGTGATTTTCCCAATACCCCAACTTGGGTATTTATAGGGAAAAGCATGAGTGAGATTTTCTCTTACATTAATCTGGGAGAATTGATTATTCCTTTTATTTTTAAATCAAAAATAAAATTAATTATCAAGCATCTAATAAACCAACAAGTGGTATATTTAGGAGAAGAGTTAGGTGAGGACCACAAGGAGGGAAGGGGACCAAACTTGATCCCCAAGGAGCTCCATTTGGCCGGCCACCTATCCCTATACATGACCAATCCCCGGCTGCCACGTGGCATCCCAAGAAGAGCACCAAGGCAGCCGATTTTAGGCTGTTGCCATGGCCCAGTAGCTGCGGCCAAGGCGGGGCTTGCGGCTGCAGCCTCGGCTCAGCTAGTTGTTGGCCTTGGTTGCGGCTGCTGCCCTTGGCCGGCTGCCATGGCTAGCACCATGCTAGCCGTGGTGTGCTAACATGCACCAGCCAACCTAGGTTCGGCTTGGTGCATTTGCTAGCCACCCGACTTTTACCAAATGCCCCTAGGCATCGGTTTGCTCGGGGCATTCCGATCCTAGGGGTATTTTAGTAAATTGTTGATTTATTAGTAATTTTACCATCTCGTCCTTTATTATTTTGACTCAACTTCCGACGCTCGGATTCGATGCTCTAAGCTCGAATTTCTGACGTCTAAATATTAATTACTCGAGTGACTCATTAATTCCTTCCGAATTAATTCGTCGTGTCGATCCGTTTGTTGCTTGGGTGTGACCCGAAGAGTTCAGTCAAGATTAAGCTGTAATGTTAATTATTCATTAATATTAATGATCGGAAGCGGCCTCCACCTAGGCATTCCGATCACTTGACCTCACTGAATAATTAGCTTTCTAATAATTCTGAACCCTTTATTGGAATAATACACTTATTTGAAGGACACCATTTCCTATCAATATCCCACTTGTCCTTCCGGACAAGTGCGCTTTTAGTATATAACCTTTTTCCTATGTCGCTTAATATCTCTTCATGAACTATAAGGTAAGATTTATTCGTCATCCTAATTATGTCCAGAAGTGTTTCTCGATCCCGAGTCCGACTGTTAATAAACAGATGATTTCTAAAATCCATCCGAGCACGGCCATGCATTTTTATAGTCTCGCTCTTCGAGAGGCCTTGTAAACAACAAAGACATCTTCCCTATTTTAGTAGGGGGACATTCCCAGTCTTGTAATGTAGCTTCTCTTATTAAGAGGACCTAGCCGCCCAAGTGTTGTCGTTATAATCCCCTTTTACGGCAGACGTTTGACAACATCAAAGCGGACTAGTACTCAAACAAGAGAACTCACAATATTCATGGTCGAGGAAATAGGTTTTGATAGCCATAATGAGAAGTATACTTATGACGATATTTAATTCTCTTAAAGTATTCTCATAGGTCGATCTAGTATGGTTCCAAACCAATACCTGTGCAAATGATTTACGACAATCATATCTTTATAGCACAAGAAACGATGCTATAAATCAAACTACACACTAATCTCAAGTGGTCATTAATCTTCCATCGTTTAAATGACCTCGATTAGGGATAATTTTTTATCATAATATTCAATGTTCACTTAATAGGTGTTTCCTTATCAAGACTAGTCTTGATATCCTATTTTGAGTATTCTCATAATCGAATGGACTCATTATTTAATCCTAAACCACAATTAAATAGCAAACGGAGTTATAAAATTGCATGAAATTTAAATTACTCCAAAACTTGAATGGTTTTTCTTAGTGTTTTACATTAAAATGTTTAAAATTAACTAAAACACTAAACAAGGAAATTAAAGCCAATCTCCAACGTGGCTAATTCCCATTGCCTCAATGTGCTTGTTGTGCTTCTCTTGAGGCAAAGGTTTAGTAAGTGGATCTGCTACATTGTCATCCATTCCCACTTTACAAATTCCGATTTCACCTTCTGATTTCCATTTTCGAATCATGTGAAATCTCCGCTTGACATGTTTGACCTTCTGATGTTCCCTTGGCTCTCTGGCCTGAGCAATAGCTCCATTGTTGTCATAATAGAGGGCTATTGGACCCTTGATAGAGGGTACAACATCAAGTTCACCAACGAACTTACGAATCCAAACAGACTCCTTAGCCGCTTCAGCAGCTGCCAAGTATTCGACTTCAGTTGTAGAATCTGCAGTTGTGCTCTGCTTGGTACTCTTCCAACTAAACGCTTCTCCATTGAGACAGAACACATATCCAGATTGCGATTTGAAATCGTCCCTGTTTGTCTGGATGCTTGCGTCGGTATAACCTTCAACAACTATTTCCTCTGAACCACCATACACCAAGAATTATCCTTGTTCCTTTTTAGGTACTTTAGGATATTCTTGGCCGTATTCCAATGAGCCTCTCTTGGGTCTGATTAGTAACAGCTCGTAGCACTCAAGGCGTACGATACATCTGGCCTAGTACATATCCTGGCATACATGATCGATCCAATTAGCGAAGCATATGGAATCTGATTCATCCTTTCCCGCTCATTAGGTGTCTGTGGACACTACTTCTTGTTTAGGGTTATGCCATGTGACATGGGTAAGTGACCTCTCTTGGCCTTCTCCATGCCGAATCGTGCCAGTACCTTATCAATATAAGTACTTTGGCTCAATCTAATCATCCTGTTCGATCTATCCCTATAGATCTTGATACCCAATATGTACTAAGCCTCTCCCAAGTCTTTCATTGAAAAACACTTTCCGAGCCATGCCTTTACAAACTCTAACATCGGAATGTTGTTTCCAATGAGCAATATGTCATCGACATATAAGACTAGGAAAGCGATGTCACTCCCACTAACCTTCTTGTAAACACAAGATTCATCTAGATTCTTGATAAAACCAAACTTACTGATGGCTTCATCGAATCGTGGATTCCAACTCTTGCTAGCTTGCTTTAGCCTGTAAATGGACTTTTTAAGCTTACAAACTTTCCCAGCATTGTTTTGGTCGACAAAACCTTCAGGCTGTGTCATATACATAGTTTCTTCCAAAATCCCATTGAGGAAGGCGGTTTTAATGTCCATCTGCCATATTTCATAATTGTAATATGCAGCAATCGCTAGGAGGATCCGAACAGATTTAAGCATTGCGACTGGAGAAAAGGTTTCATCGTAATCAATACCATGAACTTCCCTGTAACCTTTTTCAACCAATCTAGCTTTGTAAATGAATACATTTCCATCTTTGTCGGTTTTCAATTTGAAAATCCACTTACATCCAATAGGTGTGTAACCCTCGGGTAAGTCAATCAAGTCCCAGACTTTATTTTCAAACATGGAATCCATTTCAGATCTCATAGCCTCTTACCATTTAGGAGAGTCGGTGCTTGTCGTCGCTTGCTTGTAGGTTGCCGGTTCATCTCCATCCATAACCAGGATGTCCTGATTCTCGGTTAATACAATACCAAGACATCTATCAGGTTGAGATCTCGGCCCCTAAGACCTACGCAAGATAACAGACTGAGCATTTGCATTGTTGGTTTGACTTTACACATTTTGACCAGGGTCAACAGATGATGTTTGAGCACTTTGACTGTCAATCTGATTTTGTTGCTCATCCTCTCGAACTTCATCGAGTTTGATTTTCCTCCCACTTGTCATTTTGGAAAGGTGCTCCTTCTCCAAAAAGACACCATCACGAGCAACTAACACTTTATTCTCGGATTAATTGTAGAAGTAATACCCTTTGGTTTCTTTTGGGTAGCCCACAAAGTAAACCTTTTCAGATTTGGGATAATGTTTGTCAGAAATCAATTTCTTGACATATGCTTCGCATCCCCATATCTTTAGAAAAGACAACCTAGGAGGTTTCTTCGTCCATAACTCGTATGGAGTCTTTTTTACAGCTTTGGATGGAGCACGGTTCAGTGTTAGTGCTGCAGTTAGAACTGCGTGTCCCTAGAAAGAGATAGGAAGATCACTAAGATCCATTGTAGATCATACCATGTCTAACAGGGTTCGATTTCTCCTTTCGGATACTCCGTTCCATTGTGGAGTTCCTGGAGGTGTCAATTCCGAAAGTATACCTTTTTCTTTCAGATGATCATCGAATTCTTGACTCAAGTATTCACCACCTCGATCCGATCGAAGGGCTTTGATTTTCTTGCCAAGCTGATTTTCAACTTCACTCTGAAATTCTTTGGACTTTTCAAATGATTCAGATTTATGCGACATATGGTAGACATAGCCATATCTACTATAGTCGTCTGTGAAGGTGATAAAATATTGATGGCCGTTTCTTGTGGTGGAGCTTATTGGTCCACATACATCGGTGTGTATTAGGCCTAATAAGTTACCTGCCCTTTCTCCCAATTTGGAGAATGGCTGCTTTATCATCTTGCCTAATAAACATCCTTCGCAATTCTCAAACGATTGTAAATCGAATGAGTCAAGAACACCTTCCTGTACTAGTTTCTTGATGCGTTTGATGTTAATGTAGCCAAGACAACAATGCCACAAGTACGTCTGATTTGACTCAATGGTCTTAGCTTTCTTGGCGGTATTATTAACATTATAAACTTGTTTTTCTAAAGAAAGCACATAAAGACCATTTTCAGAATGTGCAATACCATATAAAACATTATCGAGATAAAACAAACATTCATTGTCCTTTACTCGAAATTCAAAACCCTTGGCGTCCAACGCCGAAATTGAAATAATGTTTTTGGTAATGTTAGGAACATAAAAACAGTTTTCAAGTTCCAAAAAAAGCCCAGAGGGCAAAGACAAACTGAGAGTTCTACGGATACGGCTGCAATTCTGCTCCATTGCCGACCCGGAGTTCAACCTCTCCTTTCGCTAGCTTCCTAATGTTCCTTATTTCCTAAGAATTCGAACAAAGGTGTGAGCCACATCCGGTATCTAATACCAATGATATTGAGCTAGTGAAGTTTAAGTCTATAGCGAATATACCTGATCTAGAAGCAATGGTTCCGTTCTTCTTATCTTCCTTGAACTTGAGGCAATCTCTCTTCCAATGTCCCTTCTTCTTCCAATAGAAGTATTCGGAATCAGATTTAGAAGATGCTACCTTCTTTTCCTTGTTATCCTTGGTAGCTTTACACTTAAGCGGAAAAGGTCTTCTTCTTATCCTTCCCCTTAAATCCTCTCTTCTTTTTGCCTGAGAATTTGAACGGCTTGCCCTTTTTGATCATGAGCATATCATGCTTCCCCTCATCCTTGAGCGTTTTCTCAGCTTGCTTCAACATACCATGAAGCTCGGTGAGGGTTTTCTCCATGTTGTGCATATTATAGTTCATCTTGAACTGATCATAGCCTTTGTGCAGCGAGTGGAGAATGATGTCAATTGCCATCTCGGTTAAATACCCCGTATCAAGCCTTTCCATGTTCTCAAACAATCCTATCATTTTGAGTACATGTGGACTGACTGGCTCTCCTTTCTTGAGGTTGCTCTCAAGGATCTGCCTGTGGGTTTAGAACCTTTCAGTTCGGGCCTGCTCTTAAAACAAGTTCTGCAGCTCAGAAATGATCTCAAAAGCTATCTCCTTTTCAAAGAAAGTCTTTTGAAGCTCGGGAGACATTGTGGCTAACATGATGCATTTGACATCCCGATTAGCACTTTGCCATCTATTTAGGGTAGCCTGAGTCACCTCCTTATTGGGAGTCTCGGGCATTTCCTCGTCAAGGACATATTCCTTTTGCTCTTGGATGAGAACTATATGCAAGTTCCTTTTCCAATCAAGAAAATTTGGCCCACTCAACTTCTCCTTGTCAAGAATTGAGCGTAACGAGAATTGGTTGTTTGAGTTATTTGAAGTCATGATTCTACAATTGAAAGAATTTGAAATTAAAAACCATTCATAATACTTATATAAGATTAAAATCATGCATTTTAATCAAACTTATTTAAACGTCTTATTCACACATTAAAATTGTCCCCATTTGGTGAGAATAAATCGATTCCAAGATCCAAAGAAACAAAGAGTGGTTAAGCATGTTTTGGCTTGTCTTAACACTCAATCTTCTAAGGTAAGCAACTCTTTGCTAATGGATCCAAGCCACTCTTGGTTGGATAAATCGTCGCATCTAATGCTCTCTCAACAACTTATCCACTTTGCCACGACATGTTAGGACTCCATCACTCATATCGTTGAGTATAACCAAAACCAACATGTATGTGATGTCTTGCTTTGGCAAACCCATCATCATACCTTACGTATCCTAGGGAGTAATAGAGATGCCTCACTTTGGCGTAGCCCATCACTACTCTCAATAGGTCGATAAGTGTTGTTTTGGAATGGCAATTTTATTCAATATTTTAGGGACCTAGGGTTTCTATGTTGGTTGATTTAAGTGAACTTAATTAATCATCGCAACATTCGAAATCCTAAACATGCATCTAACATATAATTCATATATAAATAATCATGAATATATATCGAAAACATAAATAAAGATGCATTTGGCAACTAGCATGACCCCTTGAGTCTTCAAGTCTTCAAGGGACGGCTTTTGCAACTTCATGGCTTCGTTTTCCAAGAACCTCCGTCTTCAAGAAATGACCATAATTATGCAAATACTAGTATCTACGATTAGGACTAATCTAAATATTAAGGTACAAAAATACTCAACGGTTCGCAGACCGTATTTAGATTTACAAAAATACATCACGGATCGCAGTCCGTATTTTCTATCCTAATCGGGCCCCACTAGTTGCCATTTCATAAAACCTGTGAGAGAATATACATTCCATTCATCCATTCACTATTTGTGAATGGCCCATGCATTTTACAACGATAAACAAGTAACAATGCATAAAACACGCGCAAACTAGTAACTAATTTAGGTTGTTAATCTAATTAACATGCCTAATTAAAACTAGTCAAAGTTGTTTAATTGATTATGTAATTTAGCACAATTAATATTGAAGCTCCCACTAAATTATGCATCCATCTTAATTAATCCAATTAATTATGTTGGTAAACCCAAAATTTTGTCAAAATTAAATTTTGCCAATGCCGCTCAAAACTGAGACCTAGCCTCAAAATTTAATTAAAATAAATTAAACCAAAATAATTAATTAAAATAATTAAACGGCAAAATTAACATAGCCTTAAAACGAGGCACAAGTGCTAAGTGAGGGGTTATGCGCACAGCCGTGACTCATGCCAAGCGTCACACCCATAGCCTAAAATGTCGCATACGCGTAGACTCCCTACGGGGCGTGCTTGCAACACAAGCCACGAAGGCCACACAAGCTTGTTGCTGTGTGCATCGTGCCACAAGCTTGTAGCACACCCACACGCACACCCAAGTCGAACCAAGCAATGCACACCACAAGGCTCAACCACACGTAAGCAACCACGACAGCCGAGCCTATGCACAGCAGCCCACATGGCCGGTGTTGCTGCCGCGCCGTGGTGCTGCTGCTACTTCGGCTGGCAGGCCGTGCTTGCTGGATGTGGCAGCAGCCATGCACAGGCCGCACCCTCATTGAGGTTGCCCTTGGAAGCCACATGCAGGCTGCTTGCCCGGATCGCCAAGGGGCATTTTTCCCTCGATTTTCGTGCAACACCCCTAGTTTTTAACCCTAATTTTGCGTAACTAATTATTATCTCCAAATTAATTTTAAAATTAATAAAATGAGCCAAAAATGAAAAATCAATACAAGTCCAACTTAAATTAAAAAATTCATTAAGGTGCACATACCCAAAATTATTTCCAAGAACCATTCTTTAATAAAAATTTGGTTTAACTTGGCACAACAAAATGAACAAGGGTAATAACTCACTATTAATTAATCATGAGATTTTGACAAAATAAAGGGGAGTTGGAATTATGAACACAAATATTCAAATAAAGATTCCAACTTTAACTTGTGAATCCTTGAAAAATTACATCTTCCAATATGAAGATAAATGAAATTTCTATCACAAGATTCAAACTTTATGATTCCAATCAACTCAATACATGATTAAATCAAAAGTTTAACCAAAAATTCATGAAATTTAGTAACTCAAAGTTTCAATCACTTAAAACAATTAAATATTGAATCTTAAGTACTTAGAAGCCTCAAAGAACAAAATTTTCACACTTAATGCAATGGATTTGCAATTATGTGAAAATATGAACCAATCTTTCAAGCACCAATTACTACAAAGTAACCATGCTTAAAGAGGTTTAAAATTACAGAAAAATTAAGGAAAAAACCAAATACATAACCACCATAAATATGCGATTAAGATTCAAGGTTAGAATGACTTAAAAATTTTCGTAAAAACGAAAAATCCCTCGAAAAAGGACTTTCTGGTCGGATTTTGGCTAAAAACATAGTCCTAAAAGGGTAAAATCATTTCCAGAACACGTTTTCCACCCAAAATTCACTATGTTTGGGCGAAAATCTAGGTTCTTGGCTGAAGACAGCTCTAATACGGGCTTAAAAATAATACAACTGAGCTACTAATCTAATTAGCAACATAAAACCAGAAAAATTAAGCCATAAAAACACCTTGAAAATTATGATTATAAAAATAAATGAGCAAGGCTCCGATACCGTTGTTGGGTTTCGATGAGTCCAACTCACCGCGGAAGAAAACCCGAGCTAAGACCACACTCACAATTAATATAATCACAAGACATAATTAACTTAAACAACAAGAATTAAGGAAAGATTAATACCTTTGACGCGTGCTTCGCTCTCAACAAGAGCTCTTCGTTCGAAAAGCTTTTAGGTTCGCTCGCACGAAGACCTCCAATGGAAGTCCACCCACAACACGACCCCGACAAGGTCCAATGCTTAGAGGTTAGCTAAGCCCGACCTAAACTCGAGTAATTATATGTGTTTAAAAATTTTCTCAATGACGATGGCTTTTCTAACACCTTACTCAAGTGATTTTCACAATACCCCAACTTGGGTATTTATAAGGAAAAGCATGAGTGAGATTTGCTCTTCCATCAATGTGGGAGAATTGATTATTCCTTTTATTTTTAAGTCAAAAATAAAATTAATTATCAAGCAACTAATAAATCAACAAGTGGCATATTTAGGAGAAGAGTTAGGTGAGGACCACAAGGAGGGGAGGGGACCAAACTTTATCCCCAAGGAGCTCCATTTGGCTTGCCACCTATCCCCATACATGACCAATCCCCGGCTACCACGTTGCACCCCAAGAGGAGCACCAAGGTAGCCGGTTTGGGCTGCTGCCACGGCCTAGCAGCTATGGCCAAAGCGTGGCTTGCGGCTGCAGCCTCGGCTCAGCTAGCTGCTAGCCTTGGTTGTGGCTGCTGCCCTTGGCCGGCTGCCGTGGCTAGCACCATGCACCAGCCCGCCTAGGTTCGGCTTGGTGCATTTGCTAGCTACCCCGGATTTTACCAAATGCCCCTAGGAATCGGTTTGCTCGGGGCATTCCGATCTTAGGAGTATTTCGGTAAATTGTTGATTTATTAGTAATTTTACCATGTCATCCTTTATTATCTCGACTCGACTTTCGACGCTCGAATTCGACGTTCCAAGCTCGAATTTCCGACGTCTAAATTATAATTACTCGAGTGACTCATTAATTCCTTCCGAATTAATTCGTCGTGTCGGTCTGTTTGTTGTTTGGGTCTGACCCGAAGGGTTCAGTCAAGATTAAGCTATAATATTAATTATTCATTAATATTATTGATCGGATGCGGCCTCCACCTTGGCATTCCGATCACTTGACCTCACTGAATAATTAGCTTTCTGATAATTCCGAACCCTTTATCGGAATAATACACTTGTTCGAAGGACACCATTCCTATCAGGTCGATGGTGCGCACCACAGAAATGTGAGGAAGTTGATGGAAGACAGTCACAATACACCCTACTCAGTGCACCCAAGAAGGGACAAGCTATACAAGGATTTGAAAAAGGTGTATTAGTGGCCTAGAATGAAGAATGAAGTTGCAGAATTTGTAGCAAAGTGTTTGACTTGTCAAAAGGTGAATATAGAGCACAAGAGACCCCAAGGGACTGTGCAATCATTGGAAATTCCTGATAAAAGTGGGATTGTATTTCAATGGATTTTGTGACTTTCCTTCTAAAGTCAAAGAGTGGAAATGACACCATTTGGGTAATGGTAGACAGACTTACAAAATCTACAGTGTTCATGCCAATGAAGGAAACTTGGAAGATGGAGAAACTTGCAAAAGCTTACATAAAAAATGTTGTGAGGTTACATGGAGTTCCAAAAGATATTGTGTCTGATAGAGATTCCAGGTTTCTTTCAAAATTCTGGAAAAGTGTACAGGAAAACTTTGGTACAACACTTAAGATGAGTACAGCGTTTCACCTTGCCACAGATGGACAAACTAAGAGAACCATTCAAACCTTGGAGGACATGTTCAGAGTTTGTGTTATATATTTCCAAGGAGGATGGGAAGATAGCTTGGATTTGATTGAATTTTCCTATAATAATAGTTATCATGCGAGCATAGGAATGGCTCCATTTGAGGCTTTGTATGGGAGAAAGTGTCGTAGTCCCTTTTGTTGGAACGACATAAGTGAAACAATGATTCTAGGGCCTTAAATGATTGAGGATACAGTGAAGCAAGTAAAGGAAATGCAAGCTAAAATTGAAGCAGCTCAAGATCGCCAAAAGAGCTACGCAGATTTGAAGCTTAGAGAAGAAGAGTTTGAAATTGGTGATAAGGTGTTGTTTAAGGTGTCACCAATGAAGGGAGTGATGAGGTTTGGAAAGAAGGGAAAGCTTAGTCCAAAGTATATTGGTCCATATGAGATACTGCAAAGGATAGGCAAAGTAGCCTATAGGATGGCCTTACCTATGGAGCTAAGCAAAGCGCATGATGTATTTCATGTGTCTCAATTGAGAAGATATATCCCTGATAAGTCACACATGTTACAACCTGAAACAATTGAATTGGACCAAAGTTTAACCTCTGAGGAAAGACCTGTCAAGATTCTTGACAGTAAAGTGCGTAGTACACGCAATAAGAATGTTAAGATTGTGAAAGTGCTATGGTCCAACCAAGAATATGAGGAAGCCACTTGGGAAGCCGAGGATGAAATGAAAAAGAAATACCTAGAGTTGTTTCAGGTATGTTGAGTTACGGGGACGTAACTCGTTTTCTTTACGGGGGGGCAGAATGCGGTAGAATTTCGCGCTTTTTCCCTATATTTTAAGTTATTTTTGTGCTTTTTGCACAATTTTAACAAGTATTTTGAGTAATTGTGTTCTCAAAGAGACACAATAAGGTAAAGTTATGACAAAAAGTACATCAATATTATACAAAGTGAGGAAAAAGTTTGAATTTCGTTTACCAAAGTTTCGGGACGAAACTTCTTTAAGGGGGGTAGACTGTAATACCCCGTATTTTTATACGTATTTTATTTTAAATAAGTATTTTGTGGGGTATTTAAATAATTGAAAAAAAATTATTTATGACATTTCAATTATTTATTTTAAATAATTTGGGAATATTTTAAAAAAGGAAAGTTTTATTTAATAAATTATTTTATTAAGTTGGGATTTAATTTAGGAAAGTTTTATTTTAGTAAAGCTTAATTAGGAAAGGGATTAGGAATAAATTGTCTATGTAAGTGTCTACGTACACGAGGAATAAATTGTATGTTGTGCCTTAGTACACTTAAGGTGTTTCTAACACCGAGGGATAGGAATTTTAGCGCATTACGCGTTTAAGGTGTCTTGGACACCGAGGTAGATTTAAAAAAGGTTCAACATTAAATATATGTGGTCACTAATTATTCAAGAAATAAATTGGAATGTTTGATTATTTGAATAATTATTATAATTGAAGGATTATGGTTTGAGAGTTATCACTAAGTTTAATGATATGTAAATAACGTAAAGTGAAAGTGATTACGCACCAAAACTCTTGGAACGTATATACCTTGAGTATGAACATATGTGGGGAGTTATGGGGCTTTATATTTAACCATAACTTATATTGGGAGTTTAGGACGTTGTATTTTCCTTTTATTATTATGCGCAGGAATTCCGCCACTTACGAGTGGTTTTGTTATACTGGCACGGTTAGCTACCGTGTTAGTACCTCTTTATTGGGGTAGGTTAGGGGGGAAACCCGTTCAATGCGTAATCAATACTAAATAAATTATTTACTTACTTAGTTGAGAAGTTTTATTGTATGTTGTGTGCTTGTATACAGGTGCAACAAGGTAAGTTGTGTGTTGATAGGTAAAAGCATGTTAGTGTGTTTAACTACGCTTATGTACTCAGCTTTGCTGATTGTGTGTTTGTGTGTTTGTTGGCCTTGTGTTTACCTTGGCCCTATGATGACCCATTTTTAATGGAGAGTAGTGGGAACAAGTAGAGAGAAGATTTTCAAGTGATGAAGCATATTCATGATGGGCATGAGTGAAGAGCAAATCATGCTAGTTTCCATAAGTTTATGATATGTTTATTGCTTTAATTATTTTACGATATTATTGTTTGTGAGACTAACGCAAAGGTCTTAATTTGGTTTGGTTTTGTTAAGGGCCTACAATGGTTCCAAGTTGTAGGTTGACTTTATTTTACTCTGGTTTGACTTTACTTTCGTTGGTTGACTTTTTTTAAGTTGAGTCGTTTTAAATATTTTAAAGGAGAGTCTTCCGCTGTGTGTCTTTGATAGTTTCCTGTGAAAGGAATGGTGTCCTTCAAACAAGTGTATTTTTTTGATAGAGAGTTCGGAATTATTAGAAAGCTAATTATTCAGTGAGGTCAAGTGATCGGAATGCCTGGGTGGAGGTCGCTTCCGATCAGTAATATTAATGTATAATTAATATTACAACTTAATCTTGACTGAACCCTTCGGGTCACACCCAAGAAACTAACGAAACGATGCGATGAATTAATTCGGAAGGAATTAATGAGTCGCCCCGACTATTGTGAACAAAGACATCGGATTCCGAGCTTATAGCATCGGAACCAAATCTTAAAAGTCAAGCCAAAATTTAGGAATTGGCGAGACGGGAAAATGCTTCAAATAACAAGTAAAAACCCTAGCCGCGCGAAAGGCTAGGGAAGCGAGTCAAATAGAAGTGCGTCATGTGGCAGCGCCATGTGGCGGCACACGTGGAAGCCACCAAGTAGCAGCGCGCCACGTGGCAGCCACCATGGTGGCGGCATGCCATGTGGTGGCGCACCAAGGTGGCGGCGCACCAAGGTGTTAGCAATGCCATGTGGCAGTGGGCCGCGGACCCGGGTGGCGGGTCCGTGGGCCAAAAGGTGGCGGCCCAACCGAACCCAACTTGGGGCTTAAGGTTGGGTGCCACATGGTTAGATCACAATGCATGTGAGTTGCCTTGGGGAGCAAGTGAGGAAGTGGTCCCCACCTAACTATATGATACTTGTTACTTTGTTATTCCTTGGTTTATTTAACTAAGGATTGAATTCAACATTCTTTCTATGTGGGATCTTTTTGTGAAAAAGTCCCACATTGAAAATGAGTGGAATTCACAAGGAAGCACTCCTTATAAATAGCCAAGGCTTACCTTGGGATTGTTCACTTGAGTAAGGTGTTGAAAAAGGCATCTCCATTGAGAAAACCTTTGAACACATATAATTACTCGGGTTTAGGTCGGGCTTAGCTAACCCCTAAGCATTGGACCATTTTCGGGGGTCGAGTTGCGGGTGGACATCCTTGGAGGTTCTCGTGCGTGCGAGACTTAGAGCTTTCGAAGTAAGAGCTCTTTTAGTGAGCGAAGCACGCGCCAAAGTTATTAATCTCTTTCTTAATCTTGTTGTTTAAGTTAATTATGCTTTATGATTATATTTATTGTGAGTGTGGTCTTGGCTCGGGTTTTCTTCCGCTGTGAGTTTGACTCATCGAAACCCAACAGCCTTAGCCGTTTTCACGATGGCGGTAATGTCTTAGATTTTCCTATTTCGATTTTTAAACAGAGCAAAAAAGGTATTTTAAAAGAAAGGAATTTCTAGGGTGCTACAATTAACCGAGAATCAGGACATCCTGGTAGTGGATGGAGACGAACCGGCAACCTACAAGCAAGCGATGGCAAGCACTGACTCTGCTAAATGGCAAGAGGCCATGAGGTTTGAAATGGATTCCATATTTGAAAATCAAGTATGAGACTTGGTTGACTTACCCGAAGGTTACACACCTATCGGATGTAAGTGGATTTTCAAATTGAAAACTGACAAAGATGGACATGTATTCATTTACAAAGCTAGACTGGTAGCAAAAGGTTATAGACAAATTTATGGTATTGATTACGATGAATCCTTTTCTCCGGTCACAATGCTTAAATCCGTTCGGATCATCCTAGCGACTGCTGCATATTACAATTATGAAATATGGCAAATGGAAGTCAAAACTGCCTTCATCAATGGAATTTTGGAAGAAACTGTGTATATGACATAGCCTGAAGGTTTTGTCGATCAAAACAATGCTGGGAAGGTGTGTAAGCTTAAAAAGTCCAGTTATGGCCTGAAGCAAGCTAGTAGAAGTTGGAATATGCAATTCAATGAAGCCATCAGTAAGTTTGGTTTTATAAAGAATCCAGATGAATCATGTGTTTACAGAGGTCAGTGGGAGTGACATCGCCTTCCCAGTC
The DNA here is from genome assembly GCF_948465745.1 of Chenopodium album. Taxonomy (NCBI): domain Eukaryota; kingdom Viridiplantae; phylum Streptophyta; class Magnoliopsida; order Caryophyllales; family Amaranthaceae; genus Chenopodium; species Chenopodium album. The sequence goes on along the minus strand of NC_137850.1, from coordinate 21,343,410 downwards.
TTATATGTCGATGAAATATTGCTCAATGGAAACAGTATTCCGATGTTAGAGTCTATAAAGACTTAGCTTGGAAAATGTTTTTCAATGAAAGACTTGGGAGAGGCTCGGTACATATTCAGCATCAAGATCTATAGGGATAGATCTAAGAGGATTATTGGATTAAGCCAAAGTACTTACATTGATAAGGTATTGACTCGATTCAACATGCAGGAGGCCAAGAGAGGTCACCTACCCATGTCACATGGCATAACCCTAAGCATGAAGCAGTGTCCACAAACACCTGATGAGCGGGAAAGGATGAATCAGATTCCTCATGCTTCGCTTATTGGATCGATCATGAATGCCATGATATGTACTAGACCAGACGTATCGTATGCCTTGAGTGCTACGATCTGATACTAATCAGACCCAGGAGAGGCGCATTGGACTGCAGCCAAGAATATCCTAAAGTACCTGAAAAGGAACAAGGATAAATTCCTGGTATATGGTGGCTCAAAAGAATTAGTTGTTGAAGGTTATACTGACGCAAGCTTCCAAACAGATAGAGACGATTTCAAATCACTATATGGATATGTGTTCTTTCTAAATAGAGGAGCGTTTAGTTGGAAGAGTTCCAAGCAGAGCACAACTGCAGATTCTACAATTGAAGCAGAATACTTGGCAACTGCTGAAGCGGCTAAGGAAGCAGTTTTGTTTGTTAGTGAACTTGATGTTGTACCCTCCATCAAGGATCCAATAGCCCTCTATTGTGACAACAATGGAGTTATTGCTAAGGCTAGAGAGCCAAGGGAACATCAAAGGGTCAAACATGTTAAGAGGCGATTTCACATGATTAGGGAATGGAAATGAGAGGGTGAAATTAGAATTTTTAAAGTTGGAACGGACGACAATGTAGCCGATCCACTTACTAAACCTCTGCCTAAAGTGAAGCACAACAAGCACGTTGAGGCAATGGGAATCAGGCACGTTGGAGATTGGCTTTGATTTCCCCGTTTAGTGTTTTAATTAATTTTGAACATTTTAATGTGAGACACTAAGATGAATCATTCAAGTTTTAGAGTAATTTAATTTCATGCAATTTTATCACTCTGTTTCTATTTAATTATGGTTAGAATTAAATATTAGGTCCATTCGATTATGAGAATATTCAAAATAGGGTATCAAGACCAGTCTTGGATAAAGAAACACCTATTAAGTGAGCATTGAATATTATAATCGAAAATTATTCCTAATCAAGGTCATTTAAATGATGGACGATTAATGACCACTTGAGATTAGTGAGTAGTTTGATTTATAGCACCGTTTCTTGTGCTACAAGGATATGATTGTCATAAATCATTTGCACAAGTATTGGTTTAGAAACATACTGGATCAACCTATGAGAATACTTTAAGAGATTTAAAAATCGTCATAGGTATACTTCTCATTATGGCTATCGGTACCTCTTTCCTCGACCATGAGTATTGTGAGTTCTCTTGTTTGAGTACTAGTCTGTTTTGATGTTAGTCAAACGTCTGCTGTACATGGAGATTATAACGGCAACACTCGGGCAGCTAGGTCCTCTTAGTAAGAGAAGCTGACAGTACAAGACTGCGAATGTCCCCCTATCATCAATAGGGAACATGTCTTTGTTATTTACAAGGCCTCTCGAAGATTGAAACTGTAAAATGCATGGCCGTGTTCAGATGGATTTTAGAAATCATCTATTTATTGACAGTCAGACTCCGATTTTTTTCGAGAAACATTTCTGGACGTAATAAGGATGACGAATAATCTTACCTTATAGTTCATGAAGAGACATTAAGTGACATAGGAAATAAGCTATACACAAAAACCGCACTTGTCCGGAAGGACAAGTGGGAGATTGATAGGAATGGTGTCCTTTGAACAAGTGTATTATTCCGATAGAGGGTTCAGAACTATTAGAAAGCTAATTATTCAGTAAGGTCAAGTGATCGGAATGTCTAGTTGGAGGCCGCTTCCAATCAGTAATATTAATCCATAATTAATATTACAGCTTAATCTTGACTGAACCCTTCAGGTCACACCGAAGCAACTAACGATCCGACACGATGAATTAATTCGGAAGGAATTAACGAGTCGCTCGAGTATTATATATTCAGACGTTGGAAATCGAGCTAGGAGCATCGAAACCGAGCATCAAAAGTGGAGTCGAATTAATAAAAGACGAGACGGTAAAATCAAACTAATTAATCGACAATTACCAAAATACCCCTAGCATCAGAATGCCCCGAGCAAACTGAGTGCTAGGGGCAATTAAACTAGCATGTGCACCGCACCTAGGCAATGGTGCTAGGTGCACATGGCTAGCATGCACCAGTAGCGCACAAGGCAGCAGCAGCCCGCATGTGCGTGCATGGCTTGCTGCGCATGCGCGGGCTTGGTACAAGACCAACACTGCTGGCGCGTTAAGCTAGCAGCGCCTAGCAGCTACCAATATGCTAGCGTGCTAGCATCGGGCGCGCATGCCTTTGCCAGCAGTCCGCAAGCATGCGTGGCTTGCTGGGCCAAGGTAGCAGCCCTCCCGCATCACAGCACGGGCAGGCCCAGCCTAGCACAAGGCCGCCACTTGGGTGCGCCTTGGTGCCCAAGGCTGGGCACCACGTGGGGGCTTGTGAGATTAACCGGTTTTGGGGAAGCTTGGAGAGGAAGGCATGGTCCCCTCCCCTTGTGGTCCTCACTTAACCTCTCCTTGTGTAATTGTCACTTGTTGATTAATTAGTTGTTTGCTATTTTCTTTTATTTTTTATTTAAAAATAAAAAGGGAAAATTGATTTTACCAACTCTCCCACATTGATGGGAGAGTGGAATTCTTTCATGACATTCTCTATAAATACCCACCTTAAGATTTGGAGAAAGTCACTTGAGTGGGAACTCAATAAGGCATCTCCACTTGAGAGAAAACCTTTAAGTTCATATAATACCCGAGTAGTGTTTTGGTCCGACTTGGCTAAACTCCAAATAAGAGACCGGTTGGGGTCGAGTTACGGGAGGATACCGTAGGAGGTCTTTGCGCTTGCAAGACTTGGCTTTGAAGTAAGAGCTCCGAGTGAGAGCGAAGCACGCGGCAAGGGTAAGATCGTCTTTTCTCTCTTTCTTGTTATTTATGTCGTTTTAGTTATATTAATTATGAGCGGGTCATGGGGTCAGGTTTTGTTCCGTAGTGTGTTAGACTCATCGAAACCTAACATTGTTTGCTTCCCATCAAAACCTTTCCTTTCAAACTAACGTCTTATATGATGCTAGTGTGAGTAGAGGGGAGGTCACTTCTCCGGTTAACTATCCTTATGAGCCGGCCCAACAAGGGCCCGTGCTATATTGGAGAGGTGACAACCAACCTATGTACCCCTTTTGGTCGGGTGTCTCGGACACTAATGAGCCAAGGCGTGAGTTCCCCGATGAGTCCGGTCATTATGACTACCGGGTTTTGGGTGGAATTGATTATAGGGGTGATCATAACTACCCCTATGTTGATCCCTTTCACCCTTTGCCTTTAGTGCAACCCGAGCCATTTGACCAACTGTCCGCATCCCAACTTGACCTCTTTAAAGGACATTATGGGTGGCCTCCCGGTTACACCGGAGGTTGGGATCCCCATGGTCCCCCTTCGGGGTTTTCATATGATGGTTTGAATGGGGATGATGGTGGTGCCGACCCTAGTGGCCAATAGTTTCCCCTTTTGTTTGTTTGTTTTCCCCTTTTGGTCCCTCTCTTTCGTTTTATTTGTATGTGAGTATCAAGGTCGATGCCCTTATCTTGTGTGGGGAGGGGTGTTTGAGTCAAAAGGGAGTATTTTGGGAAAATGTGGGGGAAGGCACCAAGGACTCATGGGAACTATATAGGATTGGTGTTTTGGTCTTCTTGGTGGGTTTTTAGGATTAATGTTTGGTAGCTTCTTTTGTTGTGTTGTTGTTAATGTTGTCTTGCATGATGATGACGATGATGTTTGGGAACAATAAAAGCTTGATGATGATGGTTTTCTAGTTCGTGTATATAGTTCGTGTATAGTTTTCTTTTGTTGATTTTGTTTTGAAGTTACTAACTTTATTTTCTGTAGATATTTCTCCTTTTCTTTCTTTTTGTCTCATATTCTAGGTCCTTTGTTGGAGCATTTGACACATGGAATTTGGTGAGAATTACTTGTTGCCATGCTTGTTCTTTTAACTCGGGATCGCTTGGTAAGACCTTTCTATTTTTCTTCTCTCTTTTACTTTTCTTTATGTGTGCATAGTTTAGGTATAGACTATGAAGATTTGAACAGTTCGAGAATGTTTGCCATTAACACTTTAGAGTGGGAGAATTTGACACATGGAATTGTAGCCGAATGACCGTTTGTTTGTCGATTGGGATATTATTTGATTTGGCTTGCATCCTTGTGTTTTTCTTTTCCGTTTTCCTTTTCTTTCTTTTATTCCTTTTTCTATTTCTTTTTCTTTATTTTTTGTTTTCCTTTCTCTTTTTATTTCCTTCTTTTGTTTTCTCTTTTTATTTTCCTTTCTATAAACAATATTTGCCTTCCAAAAAAAAAAAAAAAAAGATTTTCTTTTGAGGCAAAGTTTTCTTTGTATCTTATGTTTGTTTTTGCTTGGGACTTAGTACCTTACGGACTTGCATTTTTGGATATTAACCTTCCTAAATGATAATGGTTTGCACGGTTTAAGAGTATCCTCGGTTGATTCTAGAATAGTGTATGCTAAGGTTGCAAGGTTAAGAACTTTTGAGGACGTTTGAACCCTTAGTGCACGGGAAAGTGGTAAGATGGAGTTGCTCCCTAGAGTGGATTTAAAGCCCTTTAGTTGGTATTTGCTTCTTTTCTCATCCCTTGTGAGGTTAAATTTGTTCTAGCCTTCATCATTTTTGTTGTGTGGCTTTTTGGATCCTTAACTATGCATGTCTTAATCCTTGTGTTGTCCTCTAGCTCCTAAGTCCGTGATCGAGCAACTTTAAGGGAGGATATGGGCACCGTTTCTCACTCTTCTTTATCTTCTTTTTGTTAGTTACATATTTGATTTTCTATTTTGCATAAACCTTCTTGCTAACCAATTTGAGCCTATTATTTCCTGCTCTTGTTTAAACCACGTTACAAACCTAATGGCTTATGTTTACCAACCCTCTTAGTTAGTGAAGCATTGGCATGTGAGGTTTGAGTTTTGAGTTTGTTGTATATGAACAAGAACACTTTGAATATTGGTTTTAAGTGAGACTTTGAAATTTGAGCTTGATATGTGTTAAAAAGAAAGTTTCATAAGCAAGATATGATTCAAGGAAATCAAATGATGTTTCATAAAAGAAGAAGAAGATGAATGAAAGAAAAAGCCGTCCATAGTTAAAAAAAAGGCAAGGACATCAAATAAGTGCATATAATTGCAAATGTAAAAAAAAATATTGAGGACACCAAAAGCAACAACAAAACCGAAGATATCAAAAATATTTTAGTTAGTTTCGCTTTCTTCCCTATTTTAAGCATTGAGGACAATGCTTTGTTAAAGCTTGGGGGGGAGCGTTACTTTGTTTTTGTATATATTGTGTGTTGGTGTTGAATAAGCTTGGGGGAGATGGTATTAATTGGTATTTTTGTTTGATGTTTGGTGACTACTTGAGTTTTTTTTTTTTTTTTGAGAGATGGCCACTCTTTTTCTTCACTTAGGAATTGCCACAAAATTTTCAAATTTCTTCCCCGCCTTTACCCTTAGCCATGACGTTACAACCTTAATAAAGAACCTTGGACTTTAGAGAAGTGAGGTCAATTACTCAGTGGAGGGAGATGGATTTCAACCCTATGGAGAGAGTATGCATAGTTGAGATGTAAGGAAGACCCTATAATTTCACAAAATGAATCTTTTTCCGGTTCCTTCGTGGAATCATGAGGAGCTAACTAGGGGGTGATTTGAAGCTAGTGGGGAGAACGAGGACTGTCTTGGAGGGGACTAGGGCAGAGAATGAAATCACTAGTTCTCTATGCTTAGCATACATTATATTTCAATCAACCTTGGATATCTTGGAACGTGCTTACCCTTATTTGTTTAGAAAGCTTGATATCTATTTGTGTTTTGTCTATTTGCAAATGTCCATTGTAAAAGCATTTGTGTTCTTTTGTTTTTGCCTTTTTTTCCCCTTTTTGTGCTTTACCTGATTTACTTCGACAGTTATGGGTTAATCTCTTTAGGAAACCCTTACGAGACCTCACTCGTCCTCATTGGCGACTTTGGGGTTTTAAGGGCTTGTTGTGGCTAAAAACAACCGTGATTCCTACGAAAGTGAGTTTTAGTATATATTCCTATCTCTCGTTTTCTTTTCCTTATTTGAATAAGCCCCTCATTTTCCTTGTTAGGTTTCGGTTTTGCTCTAGAACGAGCAAAATTCTAGATTGGGGAATTCATTTTGATGTGGGGTATTTTAGTTCGTTGGATTCTAAAGCACCTGAAATCAAACAAAAGAGATAATCGAACCTACTCCTTGTATAGGGCAAGTCCGTGTCGAACCACGAGGAATGAGGGGGAGATTTCTATAGCCCATAGTCAAGCTACTTCGAAGAATGAGAGGTAATTTGTAGTGTAACTAAGGTTTCAATCAACTAAACAATGTAGAAAATCGATATGATAAACACTAGTGATTAAGGTTCCACATGCAAGCTAAATAATCATGCCAAAAGAAGGAAACTCAATCGATTCAAACGTTACATAGGAAAACAATAGTTGCAATTAATAAGATTCAAGAGCTATCTCCTATAAGCCAAGCTAGGGTTCACTAAGAATGACTAACAAGGAAAATCACAATCAAATTCAATCAATTAAAGCAATTACCAAATCAAGGGTTCATGTCATTGGAAATTACAATGCATTCTAGATTAATCATCAAGGTTGATCACTCCTATTCAAATCAATCACATGCACAACTATATTAGCCAATTTAATTACATCATTTCAATCAATCAAGAATCATCAACTAGCAATGATCATCAATCAAGCATGCTTTCCCTTCTCCCTAGCAACTAATCTACTCAGTTGACATAATAAGATTGAAGAACAAAGCAAATTGAATCACAAACATCATCATCTCAAGCTTAAACAAGTAGAAATTCAATCAATTAAACTTTTAAACCAAAGATCAACAATCAAACAATCATACATGAATCAAAAGTAAAATCAAGCAATAGAGAAGAATTAAAGAAAGGAAATCTCACTAATTATCATTGAATGAAGATGAAATCCAAGCTTAGATGAAGCAATGTTGTAATACAAATCCAATCCAAGAACTACTATCTCTACTTTTTCTCTAACTTCTCTCTAGTTTCTCTCTATAAAAACTAAGCAAATGAAATCATCTAAAAGTTTCTTTTCGAAAGGAAATACAAGAGTATATATATACAAAGAAGAAAAACAAGTCGTCCGCACCCTCTCCTTTAATTCCTGCGATCGCAGAAAAATGGGTACGGAGGATGTAGCAAACTCTGCGGGCCATCTGGGCAAGTGCCGCGCCCGCGGCTAATGTTTCCCACGCCCGCGGCGGCATCACTCGCGCCCGCAGTTAAGGCGCGACAAATCCCTTGCTCCCAACCTACTTCAGGGATCCGCGGTCTCTTCATAAAGTCGAGCTCTCTCCATTCATTCCGTACCTGCGGCCATCCCACTGCACAACCGCGAGTTGCTACTGCCTCAAATCTCCATAAAGTGCACGTTTTCCGCGCCTGCGCCATTATAGCCCGCGCTCGCGGCTTTTGGAAAAGAAGCACGCCCTCTCCAGGCTCTCTCCAAGGGCCTTTCTTCTTCCTTTGCTTTGTCCTTATAGCTCTTCTTGATCCCACTCCGAAGCCAACTCCTTAAACACCTACAAAGTCATCAAAGAAAGGAAATAGGAGAGAAAAAAAGCCAAGTAAAAGGTAAAAAAAAAAGAAAATCCATATAAAGGAAAGCAAAACACGAAGTAAGAAAGGATAAAAGAAACTAAAGGAGAAAAGACCAAACTAAGCAAGGAAAGCTATGAAAATAGGGTAAAAATTCCCTAAAAGACTACCCTATGAGTCCCATAAATGTCACTCATCAGTAGTCCCCTTCACGATCTTTCGCCATCCTTGAACTAATCCTTATGTTGGAGTGATAAGTTTCGAAGGGTCGAAATTTTCGCGTTGTAGCACTGTTTGGATAAGCGTGGAGTTATCGTCGATGCGCTTCTGTTCATTCTTCTTGTACCCAAAGAAGAGACCTATGACGTTAAAGTCAAAGCATGGAGGTGCTTGCTCCTTATGGATAGGAGTTGGGATTTCGTCTAGAAAGTTGCAATCCAATAAGATTTCAAACCCTGGTTGTTGTATTCCATCTTTGACAAACGGTTCGGGAAATTCTTAGCATGGATAATATTCTCCCTCTCTTATGAATTGTTCATTTAGAGTGACAGGATAATGATCCATTAGGATTGCTCTTTTCTGGGTACAAGCATTTCTCCTTGCAATAGCCTTTTCCAGGGCTCGCTTAGGATCCTTTAGTGTTGGATCGAAACCAAGTCCAAAAGTATCTAATTTAGGGAGGCTAGGTAGTTCCATTTGTTTTGCTATTCCTTTCTTCTTTCCTAGAGTCATTCTTAGGAAAGAGTCCTTGTCTCCTAAGAATAGCATTAACTATATGGTTTGAATGGAGGTCATAGCAAAGAGGGGTCTTTTCATCTTCCTTGATTAAAGAGACTTCTTCGGCATTAAAGCCCCATAAATCTTCATCATTTTCATCGTGCTCCACATTTATGATTGGTTTATCAACACCGCTTTAATTCTTGTAGAGGAAGCATCGATTGTGACAGGAATTCCTCCAACTATGGCCTTACCTAGTTGATGGAGGGATGAAAGGATGGCCTTAAGATCATGAAGCCAAGGGCGTCCCAACAGTAAGTTGAATGAGGCTTTGGTATCTACCACTTGAAAAGTAATAGTATGTTCAATGACTCCTGCCATAACATTCATGGTGATAGTTCTAAGAGCTTGACGACGAGTATTGTTGTAGGCTTTTATGCTTGGTGTAGATGGAGATAAGTCCCCATCTTTTATTCCTAACATTCTTTCAATTTGGAGTGGGCAAACATTGATTGCCGACCCAATGTCTACAAGAGTCATTAAAACATTAATTCTTTTACAGATCACTATGAGGTTCAAGCCCTTGTTGTGTTTGTCACCTTTTGGAGGTAAATCCTTGTCAGAAAAGGTGATCAAGTTAATGGGACTAGGAGATCACTTGTGAGGAAGTTGGACAATCCCTCAGGATTGGTTTTTGAGTCTATCCCTACCTTAGCTAAAGCATCCATTACTGCGAGCCTATGCTCGTGAGATGTGGCTAATAGTTTCCATACATTGATCTCAACCTTAGTCTTCTTCAATTGCTTGACAACATCGTTGTCTTCTATGAGTGGTATAAGGACTTGTTGAGTGGTATGAATAGGTTAATTTGTGATGGGAGGTTGCATTCTTCCTGATCTTGTAAGGACATCTATAGGGGAATCTTCTTCATCCCAAATGTCATCAACAAAATAGATCGTGGAGAGTGGGGGTTCCTCTACATCTTTAAGATAAATTTCCTCGTCATCACTATCCTAAACTCCATTGATGCTAACATCCTCTTCTTGTTTAGCTCGAACAAGTCTTCCACTATCAATGAATCCTTGGACGAGATCTTTGACTTTGAAGCAATGATCTATGGTATGCCCTCCAGATTGATGGTATTGATAGTATAACCTATTTGTCCTTTTTAGTGATTCAAATGGTCTTGGCTCGAGAGGTTTGATCTTTCCACTCTCGAAGAAAATTTTGAACATCTTTCCATAGGATGTCCCAATCGGTGTATAGACTTTGTCATTCTTTCTCACTGGTGTGACCACGTTGAAGGTAAATGGTTGTCTTTGAGAGGTTTTAAGGGGAGGAATACTCATCAACTTTTCAACGATGCGTTTGTAGGGAATATTTCAAGCATCCCACACTTTTGCCCCACTGTGATTATACACTTAAACATGGTGGCGTCCAAAGGAAATGAAGCTAGAGTAAAAGAGTCGCTAACAAGTATTAGGAACTTGTAAACCGTTCACAGGGTGAAGGTCACACCCCTTCACGATCCAAGAAATCGCTAACTCCATACTGGTTCTGAACCATGACTGGATATTCGGGGATGAAGGTACAAATCCAACCTAAAAGAGATTGAACCTTCCCTAAATAGGCCTCTACTTTATTCTTCTCATATTCATGTGCGCTTTCCGATCAAAATGCAACCAATATATTATTTCTAAACCTGTTTAATCTATGTTAGTTGATTATTAATGCATAAACAAATCTATTATTGGAGATCACTTGAATTAAAATCATATTAGCCTAAATAAAATTATTAATTATCTTATTAAGCGTGATTTCAAGTACAAATTCCCTTTAAACCTGCAAGAGAGGGCGTGACCAAGCAATAACAATAATATCAAGCAACATATAAATTATTGATACAACAAATCATCATCATCATAACAACATTCTCATCAAAGCATAATATTAGCAAGATCCTGGGCATGATACTAACATGATTAATAACAAATGCTAACATATCACTAAACAATAAAAATCAAAGCTTTATTCCTAACATGATACTAGGATGATATAAGGAATAGGAAGCAACCTAATCATGATACTAGAGAGCAATAAATAACATCCCAACATGATACTAATAGGAATTGATATAATTTAAGCATGCTTTCTAAAGATATATAGCAATAAAACTACTTACTTTGTTGCCTCATATCTCTTTCTATCAAAACAATACACACGTTAATAACTTCAATAAAAATATTAAATCAAACAATTAATTTAAATAATTGAAATAGAGATTTGGGACCAAACCCTTAGAAATTATCAACCTTTCACGTCTAGGGCGAAGTCAAATTCGAGCTTGGCTAGGTGTGTCTAAGTCTCGTGATGGACATATGGTATATTTTTAAAAGGCAAGGCTTAGAAAGCGAGAGAAAGAATAAGGTTCAGTTTAGAGAGACAAAGAATAGAATAGATGATGATTGTTGATGATTTGAAAACGGGGAAATACGACCCTATTTATAGAGAAAAACATTCGTGAACGATCAGAAAAGATAGAATTCAAATTGGAGTAAAACTGCTCCCATTGCGGCGTGACAGTGCTATCACGACGCGATGGTGTTGTCACAATGCGATAGGCCTATCGCGATGCGATGAACCTGTCGCAGTGCAATGGTGCTACATGATAAAATTTATCGTATGGAGTCCTTTTTCCAATATACTTGGGTAATTAGAGTCCGTACTTTATCATTAAAATCAGATTAAATCTTTTTAAAACACTTGTTTTATTTTAACTAAAATTCTTTATCTTTTCTAAAATATAAAAATATAATTATTAGTCCTAATCTCTTCTGAACTTAAAATAAACTTCTAGATCATTCTAGAAAATTAAACTTATTCCTAATGACTTTAGGAATGATAATTAATGGACCCTCCACTTGATCATTGGGTCGCCCATAATTCTTATTTAAGATCCAATTTAGTATTTTGGCCATAACATCCTCATTATTCATCGGAATTGGGCTTATAATATATTGTTGGAAAGCTCTTTTCGAGCCCCATCCAACTACACAATTATTAGACTAATATCATGGAAAAAACTAAATTGGATTGGAAATTTTTCATAAATAAGGTACAAAAAGAAATATTTTCAAAAACGGAAAGGAATATTTTTATTAAAAACATGGGAATCAGGAGACTCTTTCACATTTCACTTCGTTTGATAATCAATGAGGTGAAAGATATTCATCACTGGGTTTGGTTTTTAGGGAGACACAATCAGGTGTCTATATCGTTTCTCTTCGGCCTCTTCTATTCACCTATTGTAATCCTTGAGTACACTTACCTCTTCTCTAGAGGCAAGCTCTTTGGTTGGGGGAAAATCACTCATAGCACCGAAGAAGGTTTCCTCCTCTTCTTCAATAGCATGAGTCTCTTCTGTTGGTTTGATGAGGAGTGATGGATCAATGTGAGCTTCCTCATCAGAAATTGCCAAGGCATCCGAAAGTGGAGCACTATAATACTTTGCTTCTTGCTAGCAGGAGGGAATGGAAGTTTGTGGTTGTCAATCAGATCCTAAATTGCTTCTTTCAACTTCCAACAATTTTCAGTGGGATGGCCCTTGCCTTGGTGATACTTACAGTGTGCATTGGGGTTCCAATTAGCCGTCCTCCATTCCACTGGTGGATCTCCCATTGGTGTAATAGGAGTTATAAATCCTTTAGCATGAAGGCGATCAAAAGCGGTATCATAGCTCATGCCTATAGGAGTAAAGTTTCTCCTAAATGATTTCCTTTGTCCCTGATTGTTCATGGTAAGAACCTCATTCAAGTTAATGGTGCTAACGTTATTCGAGTGGGTGGTTTTAAAAGAAGAAGGATTGTTGTTCTTCTTTCCTTTCCAGCCACTGTTGCTATTGTTAGCAGCTTTTTGTTTCGCGAGGTCGTCCTCGATATCAATGCCTATGTTGTAGACAGCCTTAAAAGTATTCAGATTATTTTGGTATTTTAGGTGTTTTGAATACTTTTCTTGGGGGTTAATGATGAACATCCTCACAGACTCTCTTTCAGTTTGGACCTCGACCATCTTAGCGGAAGTCTCCCTCCACATGTTGAAGAAGGAGGTAAATCCTTCATTTTCTTTCTGTTTCAACATCTAGAGTTCCATATGGTCGGTTTCAACTTGGATGTTTCACTTGTACCTATCTATGAAAGTGTTTGTAATGGTTTCCCAAGAATCTTTTCCTTATCTAAGGAGAAAAACCATTATTGACAAACGATTTCAAGAGATAGTGGGAAAAGTGAGGGAAAGACCCTCTTATCAATTGCCTTAATATTCACTATGGTCTTGAAAGCTCTCAAATGAAAGTAAGGGTTATCATTTGGTTTGAATTTAGGGATGTCATTGGCATTGTTCCCTGTCCACTGAGCCCCCTTGTGAGCTAATCCCATGAAACTTGTAGTCTTGGAAATTTGGTCAAGGCTCTCCTCTATGCGTTTGATAGTATCAAGATGTAGTTGTTTGCTAGGGTTATTGACTTGGAGAGCAAGCCTTTTGATCATTTCAGTAAGTCCATTGATGGTTTTTTTATCTCTTCAACTTCCTGCTGGGTAGCCATTTTCACAAGCCTTCTTCTGCACGGAATGGGTTTGTCGAAGAGTAAGACTTGGACGAAAGTGTTGTCTTTGATTAAGCGGCCTTCTCTTCTTAACCAAGCGCTGTAATATTAAAGCATTGGCTCTCTTAACGACTTAACTCAAATTGACTTTGACTTTTATTGGTTTTAAAAGAAGGCCAAAAGCAAAAAAATGGGTGCATATTTTGGGAATCAAGTATAGGGATCCAATTATGGTTCAAACAGCATGGTTATGCTGCGTGGATAATATCCGACTTACCCCCCTAAAAAAATGACGGAAAACACGCGCACACAAGACTCTTAGACATGGTCGTGGTGACATATATAAAAAGTGTGTGCTTATTAATTAGTGATTGAGAGTGGCATGCTTGACACTTGTGTAAGATCATGGGACTATGTGCCTAGACTCGATTAATGACAAAATTATACCCTCGGTTATTAATTAATTAATAAATTAGACTTGACGCGAAGACCTGAGCAGAAAATTGGACCATCGTGCAACTAATGGCTCTATCGCGTCCCGTCAAAACCATCGATGCGCGATATCACTATCGCGTCGTGATGGACACTGACACTTCACGTCAATATTGGAACGTCAGTTCGAACTTGTTTCTAGTTTTCTGCTTGAAAAGGGAGAGCCTATAGTCATGCTAAGTCATGTTAAGTAAAAAATTATTAAACTATTAATTATCCATATTAATTAATTAAGCAAAGTCCTTTAGTAATTAATTTGTTTATTTAGACTTATTATTAATCACAAGTCAAACAAACGGTTATTTTAATCGCACATAGGTTATGCACAAACAAAGAATGCACAAGTAGTGAAATAGTCACAATATGATGCAATGAGTTTGCAACCTAACCATGGCTCTAGTTCTCTAAAGTTCAAGGATTATGGTAGTCAAAAGAGGGTCCATGGTTATGGGTCCGGATGCATCGCGCGAAAGCCTTACCTTTGGAAGGGTTGGCGCCTATGGATGGGACCCCGCAAGTTAAACTTGCTTCCATGGTTTGGTAAATTCACAAACTCGGATGTACCCGTCATTGCACGGAGCGTTCGATTGGGTAGATGGAGCGTGAATTCCCAAGGGCTAAAGCCACATGTAGAACACATATGAATTTCAGAAAAGAAGAAAAAAAAACTCAATCAGGAAGCAAAATCGGCCAAACAGTACTCGAATCGGTCGAAATATGAAGGCAGATTTCTGGCTCGATATTGGAAGAACTCGGCGCGAGAAAATAGTATCCATCACGAGGAGATGGCTCTGTCATGCCGCTATAAGGCTATCGCACCGCGATAAGGCCATCGCACTACGATGGAACCTGTTGTTTCACGACAGTTCCTACATGCCTCAGCAGCTTTCCGTGTTCTCAGGATTTTTCGATTTTCATAGTGTTTTTTTTATTCTAGTTGTGAAAGATATTTCCTACGTGTAAAAATCCTATGATTTTGACGCATTACAGATAGTCTTTCCAATACGGACCTTTTTATGCTTATGCAACAATGTTGATCAAAATTACGCACATGAATACTAAGAACGTTTCAAGTCTCATCCACTCATTCTAAATTATTGCTAAAATAAATTTTAAGAATTAAAATAGAAATCCTCCCCAGTGGAGTCACCAAAAACTGTAGGGAATATTTCAAGTCACCCAACTTTGAGCCTCACTGTGATCATGCACTTAAGCATGGTGGCGTCCAAAGGGAAGGAAACTAGAGCAAAAGAGTCTCCAACAAGTTTTAGGAACTTGTAAACCGTTCACGAGGAGAAGGTTACACCCCTTCACGATCACAGAGATTGCTAACTCCATAGTGGTCCGAACCATTACTGGATATTCGGGGATGAAGGTACAAATCCAACCTAAAAGAGATTGAACCTGTCCTAAATAGGTCTCTACTTTGTTCTTCTCATATTCGTGTGCGCTTTTCGATCAACATACAATCATTATATTAATCCTAAACCTGTTTAATCTATGTTGGTTGATTATTAATGCACAAACAAATCTATTATTGATGATCACTTGAATTAAAATCATATTAGCCTAAAATAAAATTATTAATTATCTTATTAAGCGTGATTTTAAGTATAAATTCCCTTTAAACCTGCAAGAGAGGGCATGATCAAGCAACAACAATAATATCAAGCAACATAATATTGATAATATTAACTCCACAAATCATCATCATCATAATATTCTCATCAAAGCATAATGTTAGCAAGATCCAAGGCACGATACTAACATTATTAATAACAAATCCTAGCATGTCACTAAATATTAAAAATCAAAGATTTAGCCTAACATGATACTAGAAAACAATAAATCATCCTAACATGTTACTAGGAATTAACAAAAATAATCTAAGCATGATTCCTATATCAAAAGAATAAGAAGAATTAATCTAATTACTTTGATGCCTTGTACTTCTTTGTATCAAAACAATAGACACGTTAGTAACTTTAAGGGAAATATTAAATCAATAAATCTAATCAAAGAATTGAAATAAGGATTTGGGACCAAACCCTCAGAACTATCAACCTTTCACGTCGAGGTCTAAGGCAACTTCGAGGTTGGTTAGGGGCCGTCTAAGACTCGTAATTGAGGAAAGGTGTAGAAAGGCTTAAAAAATCAAGAGAAAGAGAAAGAATAAGTTTTAGCTTAAAGAGAGAAAGAGATGATGATAGTGGGTAAATTGAAAACGGGGAAATCCTCCTTATTTATAGAGAAAAATCGACCGAAACGATCAGAAAAAAGTCATAATTTAACTCGGAGTAAAACTGGCTTCATCGCGGAGTCCGTCTTCCAATCAAATTGGGTTAACCGAAGTCCGTACTTATCTTAAATTAAATCAGATTTAATCCTTTTAAAACACTTGTTTTATCTAATGTAGAATCCTTTATCTTTTCAAAATCAATAATAATATAATTAATAATCCTAATCCCTTTAGAACTCAAAATAACCTTCTAGATAATTCTAGAAGATTAAGATAAATCCTAATGACTTTAGGAATACAATCATAATTAATAGAATCTCAACATGATCATTGGGCCGTATATAAAAACCTTTTGAGGCCCAGTTTAGTATTTTGGCCATAACTCGAAATTGAGCTTATAATATATCGTTGGAAAGCTCTTTTCAAGACTCATCCAACTACACAATTATTTGACCCATATTATGGACCAAACTACACTAGATTGGATGTTTTTCATAAATAGGATACGAAATGAATGGTTTTCGAAATAAGAAATGAATTACTTTTATTAAAACATTTTAGAAAACAGAAGAATTCACGAGACTCTTCAATATTTCACCTTACTCGATATTCAATGACGTGAAAAAGTACTCATCACTGGGTTTGGTTTTTGGGGAAACACAATCAGGTGTCTACATTTATTAATATATCTACAAAATTTGGTTAATTAATTTAAATAGTAGCAAATATTAAAAGTTACATAATTGTATGCAACTTTAACAGTTGCAATAATTGCACTATTAATTTAAGTTTCATGGCCTCTTTTTTGTGGAAATACAAGGTATGCTGGTTGTAAACTTCAACCTATTCCAACTTAAATGGAATTTGTGTAAAACTTTTAAATGTTAATGTAAAACTTATAAATTTTACTATACTATGTTATATTTTTGTTAATGAATTACAATTTAAGTGAAATTACACGTAAGTTCACATTAGAATGAATCTTTTCAATAATGTACCTCATTATAAAATGTAAAAACATTGATTTTGCAAATCAAGATTCTAAATAAACTGTCTTTAATTTATTTTTAAGTGAATTAATAAAAAATATAGATGTCACAATACGTGCAAACACAATTTAATTGTAATTTTATTTTGAGCAACATTCATATTATTTCCTTTATTTCAATTACATTCATTTCAACTCCATGAACTGATTATTCTCGTCAAAATTTGCACAATAATTATTCACCATCGAGTAAAGAAAGAAATTCTCTTAAAAATCATTACGTCTATTTTTGGGGAAATATACCATTAACAATGCTTTTTTTTGGATCAATTATCAATCAAATCGTTAATAGGTTTGGAGTTAACTCTACTAAGGGTCTGTTCTGATTTATTGAATTGACTAAGCTGAACTGAATTGAACTAAACTGAACTGAACTAAACTAAACTAAGTATAGCTCAATTGAAATGTTTATTAGAGAAGGAAATTAGGAACTGAATTGAACTGAACTTATTGGAGCTGAATTGAACTGGACTAAACTGAACTGAATTAAGCAGAAGAAAACAGGCCCTAAGAGTACACAACTTACTTATGTTCTAGATTCAGCTTTACGTCTGTACATTTACGATGGATTAAAATTAAAAAATTCAGATTACCTTAAATTGGTTTTAAATTTTTATCATAAGAACTTATGTTGTTTAAACATATTAATCATAATTTTACTTTTCAGATTATTTACTGCTAAACAATGTTAATAATGTAGTTACTTTTTTAAGTTTTTATTATTATTAACTAAAAAATGTATTGAAAGATTAATACCTATTCAGGGACTTTTATTTTTGACATACATAAATGGAAGATAATTAATACCTACTCACTTTTTTTTAAAATTGTCAGAACATTTTTTAGTCAAATTAATCATATGCTCATAGCTATTGTTTTCATGAGTGCCCTAGTTCCGTCTACACTTTTAAGTCTAATTGATAGCCATAGCACATAAAAAAAAAAAAAAAAAAAAAAAAAAGCCATTTCTTATAAATACATGGTTAGTCAACAATCACTTTAGGTGAAACATTTATTTACCCTTATTAAAGGATTGATTGAATGCGTTAGCTAAATTTGGTTCCTTCATTTTTAGTAAAAATATGCTCAATTATACATGTAAATATTTGGGAATAAATATCTGTACATTAGAAATGTAAATTAATTTTAATTAAATAATCAATTACCATAAGAAATGGATCACAAAGATTATTAAAAATTTCAATTCGTGAAGATTTTTGTTTATAAATATGTATTGATTGTATTTCGTTTTCTTGGGATTGTCATGTCATATCTCTGTTTTTATGACAATTCGTTTATATTGTTTAAAATGTAAACGAATATTTACAATAATAGGTAGATATACGCCATTTATGTTGTCTTTTACACTAGTTTAATAATTTTTATTCACAAGTGCTAAATTTAAATTACCCTAAAATTATTAAATATTCCATTTAGTAGATAGTTGTAAAAATATGTTTTTTTTTTTTTTTTTTGGATAAATCGAAAATTATTAATATAATTTAGCTTTTAATTTTATTTCAATAAAAAATTATATGTATAGTGTACAAATGTACGATACAGACATATCAGATGATGTCTCTTTATCATACACGAACCCAAAGATTTTTGTTCTCTTTTCTTTTTGTAAATGACAGTGGTAAACCCCAATTTTTTTAATTGAGAAAATCCCAAATTGATTTCACTAACCCTAATTACACTTGTTCAACCTATTGATTTTGAAAATTCAATTCGTTGAAGGTTTAATTGCGTAATTTTATACCCTAATTTGCAAAAAAAACGATAAATGAAATCAAATTTGCAAGATGAAGAGATAAAAAGAGGGAAGAACAAGGGAAATCGAGAGAAGAGAGAGTGAAAAGGAAAGGAAGGCCATTTGTGGGACCTATGATGACATCACTCAGAAAAGTGGTGGTAGTTTTTAGCGTTTTGAAAAAAATTAGGTGATATAATACAATAAAAAAAAACCTGAGGTGGTAATGTAAAAATTGGCTACTTTATATGGTGGTGTTTTTCAAATTTTCTAACAAATTATGGCTTAGATTTATTCTTCAATCCCCATTATATTATCTTTTGGGACTTTGCAATCATATTAGTTGTTGTGTTAATATTCTCTTTTTTGTCCCTATTACATTTACCAAGGCTATAACTTAAATGACTTAGTATGTTGATTCAAGGTAATTAACTATAATTAATGTTAATTAAAAAAGGATACTTTTTGGAAAAACATAAATTAATTTTTAAATCCAGAAAACAGTTTTTTTTATTATTAATTATTACCTTGTTTTTTTTGTCCTAAGAGCTTATGTGTTATGCATAAAAAGTAACACTCTGTAAAAAATTAAAAAAAAAAAAATCTAGTAGGCAACTCTAGTAGGTCTAGGTCAACAAGTAATTTCCACTATTTTAGTCAATTTGAAAAAACTGAAGCAAATTTAATTGGCCATATTTACTCCAAATACACTACAATACTTTTCATCATTAAATCTATTAGATTACTTGAAGGCTTGGTGGTATTCAATAGAGGTCTGGTTGTAAGCAATTGCATTTTACAGGGTATTGGGTGGAGCATCTCTAATTAATCTTCCCTTGAGGTAATCTTATATATTGCAATTATTTTAAAATTGAAATAGTCGTATAATGGTTATGTTAATCTGTATTTGATATTCGTATACAATAGTTATAGTAATATTAGGTGTTAATTTCTATATTTTTGTTATCATTACTTAATTGGTTTTTTTTTTTTATTACATATGCATTTCAGTTTATAGGTTTTTTTAGAAACCGTTAAGTTCAATATGTAATTTTGAAGGAAATGGAAAATATGATGATATGATAATATATGATTTGATTTTCTTAGGATATATGATCGAGATGGAAAATATGATGATGATTTTATTTTATTTGCTTAGGATATTATTAGTTGGAAAAAGACATAATTAATTTATGTTGTCATATTAGCTCAATATTCTTGACATATTTATCTTGTATATGTTTATATATTGCGGCTAAGAGCAATGAATACAAGATAAGGAATAAATCTCCATTATTATTTTATCAGTATTACTAGTAGCAGTAGCAGCCTCTTACATCAATCAAATATTTATTCGTAGATTAAATAAATTAATTATGTTAATAACATTACATAATTTTTCAAAATAAATTGATTAAATTTTTTACTCTGGGTTTTGCGAGAATTTATTAACGTGTATATAGAGCATCATTCATCAACATGGTTAATGTAAAATTATTGAAAACTACTGCCTTTCTAAAGTAAATCAAATATGATAGGAACACTAGTTAATTACTGAAATTCATTTAATTATAACAACTTTATACTAAGTGTCATTAAATATCATATCACAGTACACTGTAAATATGTACAAGCGTTTAGAAAAAAATAAACTTAACCGTTTGGTTAATTTTTTGAACTGTTTGTGAAGGTCGTTTATTTATTATTTAATGCAATAGTTTTTTTTTTTTTTGAAAAGCATTTAATACAATAAAATAATCAACTACAAATAAAATTATTACATTTCTGATAAATAAATAATAGATGGTAATTAATGTTCCTAATATTATTTTTAAAAAAACGGTTATGGTTGGATTACCTCCAACTTGGTTTCAATGAATGGTGGATGAAACCACACGCTTAAGACTAGTGAGCTTTGTAAATTTAAGCCTAAATCGTTAATACAATTATAGAAATAGTATTGTTTTGGTGTTTCTGTCCCTCGGGAGAGTTACAGCTCGAGGACTGATCCGACTACGCCTGTACCTGCAAAACAACGGAGACTCCGGGTGGTAGGAGCTCCGTCTCCGACGATCAAGTTAGTACTTGAATGTGGGTAGGAGAAAGTGCGGAAAATGAAAAGTGAATCTTCTCGGATTCCGAGATCAGGTGTTTCTCTTATGTAAGAGAATGTAGGGTCTTTTGTAATAATTAATTCCTGTCCCGAAAATGGGGGAATCTCCCTATTTTTAGGGTGATGGGGAAACGTGCCCTTGATTAGGTCACTCTGACCTAGCTCTGCTGGGCTGCGCCGTATTACGGCTTTCTCGGGATTTGGGCCCTTGAAGGCCGCTTTCTCCCAAGCTCTAGGAGGGACACATGTCAAATGGAGACTGGTCCAATTCAAACCAACCAAAGTATGACACGTGTCAGGACTTAATTGGCCCACGTGGCATGGGTAAAATTACCCAAAACATTTGCCCCTCACAGATGTGACGTGGTGTGCCACGTGGCATCTGTGACGTATGTCACTCAGCCATAGGAAATAGTTTTTTTTTTCTTTTTTTTAATTTTTTTTTACTTTGAAAATTTAACCTTTCACATTCCGGGGAAATTACCTGCCCCATTTTTTTACCCCTCTATAAATACACAACCCCCCTTATTTTGGACGTTTCCAAAACATTATAGAGAGAGAAAATCACCAATCCTGTAGAGAGAAAATATGTCGTCTGCCCGCGTGCACAAGCGTCGTTCGTTTTCCACCTGCATCAGCCGGTTTACAACCGGCTGTGCCCCAAGCAAGCAAAGTCGACTTCAGCAGCATCTCAGTCGGTCATCACCGTTTGCCCCCCTTTCAGAGACAAACGTAAGGTACCGCCTCTACTCCCTTTAGCTCATTTACATTTGCTTCAATTCATTCAATAAATGGACTCATCACCAACACACACGGCACGGCCTAGGTCAGTAGTCAACCGGTCTCCTGGTACGGTTGAGTCTAGGGCTGGGAGTGCCGGATCTGGGTTCATGGAGCAATTTTATACTCCTCAACCGACCATCTACGTGTCTGTGCAGGATACAATGGCTAGAAATAAACAGACAGCCACCAGATGGCGTCGAAGAGACAGTACTTTGGAAGTGCCGTCTGATGAGGTAGCCCCGGTTGAGGGGTCAGAGAGCTATGAAAGCTCAGGGGAATATTCCCCGTCTGAGATTCCTAGAACCCCAAGTGACACAATCCTATACGATGAGGATAGAGACGGGGAGGGAGCCGTCTCCCAGATAGACTTTGATGAAGCTGGCCCCGAAGATAGAGACGGGGAAGATTCTGCATCGGGGTCAGCCGGCGACACGGGAGACGGTGAAAGCTCCGCCTCAGGGTCTAGCTTTGAGGATTATAGTAATGCCCCTCTTTCCCCGCTTGAGGATAGTGAGGCCGAAGAGAGGAAAAAATGGGAAGCAAAGGATGATCCCTTTCAGTTCCATATCTCCGCTAAAGACAGGCGAGCAATGCTAAAAGGCATTGAAAGCTTTGTATAGAAACGGCCTTTGGGAAATGCATATACTATCTAGGTGCCACCTGAGCTAGGCACCATCTCCTGGAAAGATTACCAGGAGAACGCCAACGCCTACTTTGGATGCTGTGAGGCGGCATTCCTGGCAGGCCTCCGGTTCCCGCTTCACCATGATGTGAGAGCCATACTCAGGGGTTATGGCCTAGGCGTCTGGCAGCTCTCCCCGAATTCATGGGCTGACATTCTGGGGTATGTTGCAGCCTGTGAGATGCAAGACTTGAATCCCAGCTGGGAGGATTTTGCTCACATGCACTATCTCAGCCGCAACCCAGGCGGTTAGAGAGCGTGGTACACCTTGACCACTCTCCCTCAGTACCAAATGACATTAGACAAAGTGTCCAAATAAGACGGTTGGAAAATACGTTTCTATCTGCTGTCTGCCCCAACCCGTCGAGAGAACCAAGAGTTGCGACGGTATAATAAAAAGCCCGACCTACTAGGTCGCAAATGTGCCCTTCCCCGGATTCCAGGGGACGACTATGACGCTATCATGGAAACCATGTTTTTTTAGATCCATACGAAGACACTCTCAACCGGGGACGTAATAAAGGTCCCTAATAATTGGATTCCCATGTCCGCATGGTTTAGAGATGAGGCGTTCTTATCCGCCTGTGGGCTTAGCACGATGTTTCCAAAGCGTATGCTTGATATACATCCGGTTTAACTCCTCTCCACCCTGTACTTAGCCAAACAAGGACGGGATGAAACCGCCTCCACCCAAACCAAGCCTGCAAAATCCGCCAAAGCGGCTTTAGGTAAGACGGGCCCTGAAGGCTCTTTTGAGAGGACCCGTCTCCGCGTCGGAGGAGAAACGTCACCATTGGAGGCTTTGGAGTGGGCTTTGATATGGTCCCATCCGGCCTCTCTGCGCCTAGGGGTGGTGCAATTCCCCAAGCTCCTGAAGGTAAATACAATCCCTTTGAATCCCCGCCTGAGCTGGGATTGCCGTTGCGAGTGAAATCTCACTCTCAACAGACTTCATCGTCCGACAGCCGGCATCAAGCTGGTGCCTTCTATATAGCTCACTCACCCCCTTTCACATATGGTGCAGATCAATCCCCCCGATGGCCGGATGTCCAAGCGCATGCTCGGTCCATGCTGGTAGCCGATTCCAAGAAGGAGAAGGATGTCATCCCGGGCATTGAGACGTTCAATGTTAAACGTATCACTACACTCCTGTCTGAGGTATACCTTATTCCCCTTTGCTGGAACTAAGTATAATATATCCCGCATGAATAACACCGTTTGTGTCTACAGGCCATGCTCATGGTTGATGGACTCAAACGGCCATATGCCCAGAAGAGGGAGGAGGTAAAGAGAGCCACTAGATCAGCTAGGGATTCTCAAGATGTTGTTGAATATCAATGTACAATTAATGAACTTGAAACTAAAGCCGAATTGAGCAACAGGCGGAACAGATCAAGGGTCTTCAAAAAGCCCTGGATGAGGCTAAAGAGAAGGCCAATACGGCTGAAACCAGCCTCAAGAAGGCGGAGGAAGACCTCAAGGCCTTGTAGGGTGCCTCCCAAGAGAATGTAAAGCTCAAGGCGGAGGTTGAGAGGCTGAAGAAGGATGCGGAGCGAGTCCAAATGAATATCAAGGCAACAATCGAGGCGGAGCAAGACCGCCTGATTGCTGAAAATGAAGCGGACTCCGACGCCCGGATGAAGATCGCCTGGGAAGCTCTCTACCCCAACAAGGACTATGGTGTGTGGGCTCTGGCTTTTCAATATGCTGAAAATGTAGTGTATTTAAGAGAGAAAGGGGAGCCGGAGCCCAAGCCCTTCGAGGCCTGGGCAAACGTCGAGCTTGAGGAACAGCCTACCAAGGAGGTCCCCGAAGAAGGAGAAGCCATTGAGCTTCAATCTGATGGGGAATCCCAAAGAGGAGAACCAGGAGGCCCAGCCTTGAATTTTCTGCGGCAGTATGCCAAATTTATGCTTTTCCGGCCTACGTGCCGAGTACTTGTGTATTTTTACCGACTGAGGAGTCGGGTGACAAATTTTATTTTGTCTCGGATGTTATCCAGTAATCATTAATATCCGATTTTTACCGGCTGGAATGAAATTTGCCGACATAGTCGGTTTGATGAATTTGCTATTTCGTTTCAATTTTTGAATTTTTGCCTAAATTTTTAAAACATGCGGCAATTCAAATAGTATACCGGCTACTCTTGCCCTTGGCGGCTGTGTGGTTGGTTTCAGTACTTTGATTGATTGACTTTGGAATGCTTGATACTTTAAAGAGTATGGAATATTCCTAAGTCAATCAATCACAGTAGTGATTGCCCCAAACCAAGTACGCAACCGTCAACGACAGCCGTTTTACCCAACCGGGTATTCGTATATAACTTCTTTGTGAGCCAGACGGGAAATTGCCGCCTGACAGTTAGTGGAGCAAGGAACATATTGTCCGCCTGCCTGATGGATTCCAGACAGCTTAATTGCCGTCTGGAATACCTGCAATCCATTGCACCCGATTCGTCTGCCCCATTGGGGTGACTGGTACAATTTCGTTGACCAGCCTAACAGAGAACTTCAGTAATTAACCGGCTGATGTCACTTGCCATCCGGTGTTAAGCTTAATCATTCTTTTAGACTGTTTTGGTCAGACAGCTATGAGTTAACCAATTTGGTCGTTCAATCTTTTCCGTCTGCATATGCTTGTAGAGCAAACGATGGGATTCCCTCTGCGACGATAACACCTGGAGGGGCGTCGTCGGACGCCATACACAAATAGGAGCAGACGAATTTATAAAATAAGTTTGCATCCGGCCATTGGCCTCGGTTTGAATGTTATTTTAGCCACTAAGTCTCTTAACTTAGCTTGGTTTTACTTATTATAGGGGCCGTCTATGCATTGCACTGATTAGCCGCTAGGTTTTTAACCTAGCTTATTTATTCAATAGACCGTCTGTGTTTTCAACATGCGGTAGCATTATGGTTGCGCATGTATATATACAAAGCAATTAACATTGAAAACAAAAAGCAACTTTGCATTGATAGGCTTTTTACTTACAAAAATTTATAAGTCTTAGAAGTAGTACTTTTTCAAGTAATCTACATTCCAAGTTCTAGGCAGCCGCCTGCCGTCTAGAGATTCCAGGCGATAGGTGCCGTTTCTTACTTCTTCATAGATCTGGTAGGGGCCTTCCCAATTAGGAGTTAGCTTTCCTTGCTCATTGGCCCTACCGGTTGCCTCTATTTTTTGTAACACAAAGTTCCCAAATTTCAAGGGCCGTTTGTGCACTCTCTTGTTGCATGCACAAGTCATTCTCATACGATAAATCTCATGACGCAAGGCGGCATTGCCCCTGCGCTCCGGGAGTGAGTCCAATGCTAGCCGCATGGCCTCCCAATTTGCCTCTTCATCGTATAGCATGACTCGTAGAGTCGGCTCATAATGCTCGATGGGCAAGACGGCTTCAGCACAGTAAACCATGAGAAATGGGGTTTCACCGGTTGCCCCTTTTTCAGTTGTCCGGATGGCCCATAGGACATGAATCAACTCTTCAGCCCACAAACCACCGGCTCTTTCAATTTTCTTCTTTATACCATCTGAGATGAGTTTGTTGAAGGCTTCAACTTGGCCGTTTGCTTGGGGTCGGCTGACTGATGCAAAACAATGTGAGATCCCTTGATCTTCCAACCAAGTTTTGAGCTGAGGCGTCTCAAATTGAGGTCCATTATCAAATACCATAGACATAGGTACCCCGAACCGGGTGATAATGTTCTTCCATATGAAGGAGATGACATCTTTTGTATTGATGCCTTTGACCGCCTCTGCTTCCGCCCACTTGGTGAAATAGTCCACAGCCACAAGAATATAGCGTTTTCCACCTGGTGCAGGCGTATACGGACCTAAAATGTCCATGCCCCATTTAGTAAACAAGACTAGACTGTGGATTGCCGTCAGATCAGTAGCCTGGCGATGGATGAGCTTGCCAAATCTTTGACACTTGTCACACTTTTTAACAAATTCCATGGCATCTGACTCTAGAGTGGGCCAGAAGTAATGCCGCCTGGCTCTAACGGCTAAGGATCTGCCGCCTGAGTGGGAGGCGCAGTATCCCGCATGCAACTCTTCGAGAACTTCTTTACCCTTTCCGGGGTAACACACTTCAGTAAGGGCTTCAAAAAACCCGCCTTGAAGAGCTCTCCTTCTCTTATCTCGAAGTTTGCTGCACGCTTTTTCAGCACAGCTGCCTCCTAGGGTGAATTAGGGAGCGTGTCGTCTGTGAGATACGCCCAGATGCCATCCATCCAAGTAGAACTTTGGCCCAGCACTCCGATGGGTTCATCATCAGATATGCTTCGTTTTTCCATCACTTCCCAAAAGACTGACCGAGGCGTATCACAGGAGGCGGAGGATGCCAACTTAGACAGAGCATCCGCCTGGTTTTTTTCAGATCGGGGCACTTGACTTAGATGAAATTGTTCAAGTGTCCCAGCTTCAGCCTTGACCGCCTGCAAATATTTGATCATAGCCGAATGGGTGGCTTCATACTCACCATGGTATTGGCTAACGACCAACTGAGAATCAGAGCAGACGTCAATTTTTTTTGCTCCGGCCGCCTTACACATGCGGATACCGGCTAGCAAGGCTTCATATTCCGCCTCGTTGTTTGAGGCCTGGAATTTGAACCGTAGTGCATACTCATATTTGTCCCCTTCCGGGGATTCACATATTATGCCTGCACCACAGCCGTTCATAGTAGAGCTCCCATCTAAATGCACCTTCCAAATCTGATCAAGGTTATCCGGAGAAACCGGCCTTGTCATTTCAACAATGAAGTCGGTAAACGCCTGACCCTTCACTGCCTTCCTTGGTTCGTAAGCGATTTCAAGACTTTGCATTTCAATAGCCCATTTGAGCATTCTGTCAGATGAGTCCAAGGTTGTCATTGGCCGCTTGAGAGGTTGATATGTGTAGATCACCACCAGATGTGCCAAGAAGTATGGTTTTAACTTATTAACAGCCATGTAAAGAGTAAGGCCAAATTTTTCAACCATGGGGTACCGGAGTTCAGCATTTTTTAGCACATGGCTAATGAAATAGACCGGGAGCAGATTGTCGTCTCTCTCAGCAAGAAGGACAGCACTAAGGGCATGATCTAAGACGGCTAGGTACATATAGAGCATCTCCTTTGGCAGAGGGCTAACAAGCCTTAGAAAGGAGTGTAAGTGTTCTATCAATTTTTGAAAGGCCGCCTCAGCATCATCTCCCCATTCAAATCTTTTCTTCTTCCTGATTGCTTGGAAGAAGTAAAGGCATTTGTCACCTGACCGGCTGAGGAATCTCCCAAGCGCAGCCAGACAACCGGTAAGCCTCTGAGCTTCCTTAACAGAGCAGGGTGACTTCATGTCAATCACCGCCCCTATCTTCTCGGGGTTAGCCTCTATTCCCCTTTGGTCAATCAGGAATCCGAGAAACTTCCCAGACTCAAGACCAAAAACACACTTTTTGGAATTTAACATGACCTTATGCTGCCTGAGTGTGGTGAAGGTTTCTCGGAGATCAGCAAGGTGATCCGTCTGTAGCTTGGATTTGATTATTATGTCATTAATTTACGCCTCTACATTCCCTCCAATCTGATTAATGAAGACTGTATTAATCATCCATTGGAAAGTAGCCGGAGCGTTCTTCAAGCCAAACAACATCACCGTGTAGCTAAATAACCCCTGATAAGTGACGAAGGCCGTCTTTTCTTGATCTTTTTTCCACAGGGGTATCTGATGGAGGCCGGAGTAGGCATCCATAAAACTCATCAAGGCATGCCAGGCTGTAGAGTCGACCTGACAGTCGATCTTTGGAAGCGGGTAACTGTCCTTTGGACATGCCTTGTTGAGGTCTGTGTAATCAACACACATACGCCAGGTACCATTCGGCTTCTTAACAAGCACCACGTTCGCAACCCAGTCAGGGAAGTTATATGGCCGAATGAACCCAGCTTCTAACAGCTTTTTAACTTCGGCAGCTGCCGCCTGAATTCTTTCCTCACCGTGATTTCTTTTCTTTTGCCGAATGGGCTTCTTTTTTGGATCCACGGTGAGTTTGTGTACAGCGAGATCCGGGCTGATGTCTAGCATCTCCTCCACTTCAAAGGAAAAGATGTCTTTGAATTCCTTCAGCAGATGGTGCAAGTCTGCACCAAGCCTTTCAAAGGCAGTCGTCCGTCCCCACCTTAATAGTTCGCTTTGGACGGCTGTCATCCAGAGGAATATCGATGTGTTCACCAGCCGGCTGGGGACGGAGATCGTCTGATCTCTCCCCGGTAAGTGATTGCTATTTCTTCTCCTTTTTCGCCTCAACCAGCTTTTCAGTTTTTCTTTTCTTTGCGGTTGCTGGAGGGGGTGAATTAGGGTCCTTGACATCGTCAAGATCTATTAGCTCCTTCAGCTGACCGGCTACATCAGCAGTCGGCTTAACGTCTAAGAGAGAGCACTCTCTTGCCGTCTTCTGATCCCCGTTGAGGGAGCCAACAGTGCCATCATCCCTTTCATACTTGAGAAGCATGAGGGCTAGGATTATGACGGCCTTGCACTCGTTCAGAGTAGGTCGGCAAAGAATGATGTTGTAGACGGTCAGCTCTTTAACCACCAGGAACCGAACGACCATGTGCCGCCCTTGTCCCTTCTCCCCCAGCCGGATGGGAATGTCAATTTGTCCGACTGGGTGCACGACTCCTCCCCCAAAGCTAACTAATGGGTGGGAGACGTAGCACAGACCATCCCGCTTGTAATTAAGCCGGGACAGACACTTGTAGCTGATGAGATCAGAGGAGCTACCCGTGTCTATGAGGATCCGACCAACCAGCTGGTTGGCGACCTTGCATTCAATGACGACTGGGTCGTTATGCGGTTGGCGAACTTTGCCCCGATCCTTCTCAGTGATGAGGACGTCTGGGAATGTTCCACTTGAGGACGCTTGTCCATCATCAACGGAGTGAATCATCCTCTTCAGATGATCCTTGGTGCCCCAGATGGTCGGGCCACCACTTGCGAACTCGCCTGCTATAGTGTAGACCGGATCCTTGTCGGTATCCGAACTACTAGTAGGCTGGACAGTTTTTGACGACTGCCCTGGATTCGTCTTAGAAGCCACGTTGGACTTCAAGACATAGGACTTCAGCAAGTCCTTGTCAGCCAGACGGTCCAACATCCGCTTAAGGCTATAGCAGTCGTTGGTGTCATGGCCCACCTCCTGATGGAAGTGGCAGAATTTATTCTTGTTCCGAGACAAAACGGAACTCTTCATAGGATTCGGCTTCTCAATGGTCAGCCGGTCCTTCACCTCTATAAAGATGGTGTAGCAATCTTTACTAAATTCATACCGCGAGACATACAGTTTGAATTCTTTCTTCTTCTTTTTGGACGGCTGATCAAGTTCCTCAACCGCCCAGACTTCTTTTCTCTTTTTGCTCTCTGTAGCTTTCTGAGCCAGCTTAGCAGACCGACTCTCCTTTTGCCTGTCGGAATTCTTAGAGTCCGACTAGTTGCTGGACGAGCAGAGGTCGATGGCTTGAATAAAGCTCTCCGCCTCTATCAATGCCTCTTGGAGGGTGAAGACCCTCTTTCGGACAAGGTCGAACTTAAAGGTTGACCCGTCCTTCAGACCCTTGAAGAAGTCTGTATAGGCTACCTCGTCAGACAGCCCCTGGATTTGAATTCTCACCAGGTTGAACCGCCTGACATATGAGCGAAGCCCTCCTCTATCTCCCTGCCGGATGGTACTCAAGTCAAGACTTGTTTTCTTGGCAGGGATATTCATTGAGAAGTTGGAGGCAAACAAGAAGGTAAGCTTCCTAAAGCTGTCGATACATCCGGCTGGCAGGTTGCCAAACCATTGTTGGGCAATTCCCTTCAATGTAGCCAGGAAGCACCGGCACCACATAGCATCCTCCAGCCCCTGCATTTGCATGAGGTTAGAGTAGGCCATGAGGTGGTCCTCCGGGTTGGTGGTACCATCATAAGCACCAACCAACACATTCTTAACCTTGGCCGGCTGTGCCGCCTCGGTTATCTCCTTGGTGAAGGCAGAAGTCTGTTCACCGAGTTTGAGCAGACGGAGCTTCCAGTCCAAAGGCTGGACGTTATATGCCGCCTGACCCCCAAACAGGGCCGGCTGCATGAAGTGAGGAGAATATGGACCGTAGACCATAGGGGGTACATACGGTGCATTCCCAATCATTTGAGGGCCAGAGTGGATGGTATTACCGCCTGTGTGGCTCTCATGCAAGGATTGAATATTCCATGCAGATGTGTTTTTGAAGCTGTCTGGAAAGCTCGAAGTAGAGGCTGACTCAAACAGCTACTGACTTCTCCTGCGCTCGATGATTTGCCAAGCGTTAGGGATAGATTTTTTGCTACCCACCAATTGATTCTCCCAGCGGGGACTCCTTGGACCCTTCTAGGGCAGAAGGATCTTGGACCAGTCAAGGGTTACGACTGCCTTGTCCTTTGGATGTGGAGTTGGCTGCCTGTCCCTGATTGGCTTATTCCTCGCAGTTCGAGGAGACTTCTGGGCCGGCTGACTCTTGCTAGAGCCAACCATTTTCTTTTCGATCAGATCCTTGATCTCACCCTTGAAACTCGTCATGAATTTCATGAGCTCGTCTCTGGTGACTGGAGCCTGACCTCTTGCCGACTGGGTTTCCCCTTCCGGCTGACCAACGGGCCTACTGGTACCCGCCTGGCTTTCACCGCGTTCCAGTGTCTCCCTGGGACAAATGCGCTTAGTGATGAGAGAGCCATCTTTGGCTATGTACTTTTCAACCTAAGGATCATCATCCTCATCATTTGTAAAGACCACCGCCTAGATAGCCTTGGGGTCAAGAGGCGGTACAGACTCTTGAACCATCCTTGAGGTACTCTCCCCACAGACGGCGCCAAACATTTTGGGTGTTTTTGTCCCTAGGGAGAGTTACAGCTCGAGGACTGATCCGACTGCGCCTATACTTGCAAAACAACGGAGACTCCGGGTGGTAGGAGCTCCGCCTTCGACGATCAAGTTAGTACTTGAATGTGGGTAGGAGAAAGTGCGGAAAATGAAAAGTGAGATCTTCTCGGATTCCAAGATCAGGTGCTTCTCTGATGTAAGAGAATGTAGGGTCTGCTGTAATAATTAATTCCTGTCCCGAAAATAGGGGAATCTCCCTATTTGTAGGGTGATGGGGAAACGTGCCCCTAATTAGGTCACTCTGACCTAGCTCTACTGGGTTGCGCCGTATTACGGCTTTCTCGGGATTTGGGCCCTTGAAGGCCGCTTTTTTCTCCCAAGCTCTAGGAGGGACACGTGTCAAATGGAGACTGGTCTAATTCGGACCAACCAAAGTATGACACGTGTTAGGACTTGATTGGCCCACGTGGCATGGGTAAAATTACCCAAAACAATTATAATACTCAATAAAATAAAATTAATGATATCCTTTTTATCAGTTTGTACCCTACAGGTTGAAAGAATTGATGGAGACTACAAATGAAAATTTTTTTGTTAGCTGATATGTTTATTATTTGTTTCAACGGTAATATTTTGAGAATGGAGTCGCGCCCATTCTTGCATCGCGCTAAACTTTTATTTTAAATGGTCAATTGGGACCAAAATGATTTGGTGGGTTGGACAACCTTGTCTATTGCTTAATCCAAATTAAATTAATTAAATTAAATATAAAGAGTCAAGTGTTTGGAATTAGTTAGTAAGTATGTTGAGTCAATTGAATTGTTTAAGTGTGGAGTCTTAATTAATGAATTCATGTTGTATGTTTATTTACTTTAATTAATTGAGCATGCTAGGTTTGGTACGTTGTAGCTTGTATATACTCAGCTTTGCTGATTGTGTGCTTTTGTGTGTGTTTCTTTTGGTCATGGCCTTCGGCTTTCAATGACCTTGTGATGATCCAATTATTACACTTGTATTATTGGGGAGCAGTATTGCACAGGTTAGCTTGATGATGTGAAGTTCGGGGATTTGACATACGCATTGTCAAGAGATTGGTGTGATTGAGAGTATTCGTTCTTTGTGTGGAATTTAATTATGTTTCACTATTTCATTTATGTTTGGGATTTTGAATATTAGTTTGGTTTTAAATAAGGGCCTTTATGATTCTAGTTTGTAAGCTTTAACTTGTTGGTTTTCTAAATTATATTGTTTTAAGTTTTAAGTTAGTTTTCCGCTGCGATACTTTGATAAAGCCTTAACGTTTTAACACGTGGCGGTAACATGCCAATGGTTCTCCTCTATTTTACTTAAATTAAGTGGTTTGAAAGAAGAGAGAATTATTGGGGTGTTACAGATTCATATAGCTGATGTTCGAGAAACTATTTTAAAACATCATTTAATTTTTTTTCAAATACCTCATATATATATATATATATATATATATATATATATATATATATATATATATATCAAATTAATTACAATTTTAAATTTTACTACTACGCGTACATTATCACAAATTAATGATATATAGATTGAGTATAGTATAACTATAAAATAAAAGTTGTGTTTGAAAATTATATAAATTGTCTAATTCTAGGGAAAGGTAATATCAATTAATGTTTTTGTAAATTACGTAATTAAAAATATCAATTTTCTAGCAAATAAAAAAAAAAGAATTATCTGCTACCGAGACTTATGATTGAGATTAATATATCTATATGTATGTTGTACACTTTTGATATTCTTAGATATAAAAGATGATATAGTATTTGTAATTAATATATCTATATGTATGTTGTACACTTTTGATACTAGTTTTAGTGGAGATTTTAGGCTATTGTTTGATTAATGTTTTTGGTGTTTAGAGAGCCATAAGGGCGAGTGATGAAATCGATCTCAAGATCACTTGGAATTGGTAGGGGAGCTCTAACCACTTGAGTTATCCCTCACTCTATGTATGATTAATTTTTTATGTTTATTTAAAGACATTTACAAATAAGTATTTACTAATATATGGCCACTAGTCCTAATCAAAGCCTTGCCTGACAAAATTCTCGAGTATAGGCAGCCTAAAAATATCCATTTTCAAATTTTTTTTTTTAATTTTTTTTTGTTTTTGCTTTGCCTATTGATATAAATTATAACAATATAATTTCTATATGTTTGATGTGTTTGCTTTATCAAATTTTATTTGTTAAAAAATAATAAACTTCTTAAAAATTATTAGATTTACCGTGCATGGCACGGGCTTTAAGCTAGTTTTAAAAATTACTAACGCGAATTAAAAATCTTGTAAATTACTCTTAAAAAATTTTAATTTTTTTTATTTTACTAATGGAGTCCACTTTAGACCATTTATGACTTTACTTTTTCTCCTTAACCCATGTTTAACCCTTAGCTAACCATTTAAACAACCCCTTAAAAAGGAAAAATAAAATCCCCTTAACCCTTCCCCTCTTTAAGCTAAAGCTTATTCTTTCTTTCTTTCTTCATTTTCTAAGCCTAGCCTAAACAAATCAAACACACATCCTTTATATTTCTTTGATTAGTCAACATACCTCATTCACGAGATTTGAATACTTCTAACCAAACTCGAAGTTTCCTTAGACCTCGCCGTGAAAGGCC
This sequence comes from Chenopodium album, assembly GCF_948465745.1. Lineage (NCBI taxonomy): Eukaryota > Viridiplantae > Streptophyta > Magnoliopsida > Caryophyllales > Amaranthaceae > Chenopodium > Chenopodium album. The sequence continues at coordinate 21,309,581 of NC_137850.1, read as the reverse complement.
GATAATTCTGAGGGTTTGGTTCCAAATCAATATTTCAATTATTATTATTTGTTTGATTGATCTTTCTTTAAATTTACAAATGTGTGTATTGCTTTAATAGAAAGAGGTACAAGACTTCAAAGTGAGTAAATCTACTGTCTTAACTATTCTTTTGATATAAAAATCATGTTTATAATATTATTTTAATTCTTAGTATCTTGTTAGGATGTTAATTAATATTTCTAATATCATGTTAATTTCTAGTATCATGTTTAGGCTAAAGCTTTGATCTTTTTTATTAGTGACATGTTAGGATTTGTTATTAATTTGTTTAGTATCATACCTAGGATCTTGCTAATTATATTATGTTAATGGTGATTGTTGTGTCAGTTATTATACATTTTTTTATTATTCATGATTTATTGTTATTGCTTGATCACGCCCTCTCTTGCAGGTTTTAAAGGAAATTTGTACTTGAAATCACACCTAATAAGATCATTAATAATGTGATTTAGGCTTAATATGATTTTAATTCAAGTGATCACCAATAATACATTTATTTGTGCATTAATAATCAACCAACGTAGATTAAATATGCTTAGGATTAATTTATTGATTGTATGTTGATTGGAAAGTGCACATGAATATCATAAGAATTAATTAGAGGCCTATTTAGGGTGGGTTCAATCTCTTTTAGATTGGATTCATACCATCATCCCTAAATATCTAGTCATGGTTCAGGACCACTATGGAGTGCAATCTCTGTGATCGTGAATGGGGTGTAACGTTCACACTTGTGGACGGTTTACAAGTTCCTAAAACTTATAGGCAACTCTTTTTCTCTAACTTCTTTCCCTTTGAACGCCTCCACGCTTAAGTGCATGATCATAGTGGGGCTCAAAGTTAATGTTTGAAATATTCCCTACAATAATTAATACCAAAATAAATTGCCCAAAAATCACAAAGCTCAAAAAGTTTGGCCCTCTTAATTAGACTTTAGGAATTATTTTGTTAGATTTTAGGGATTATAATGATTGTGCAAATAAAATATTTTGTATAAAATAATTAATTAGGAAAATACCAATTATTCACTAATTAATTTCAATAAGAAAATCATATTTTCTTTACCAAGAAAATTCGAAAATTCCTAGTTAATTAATTAGGAGATTCGGCTCTTTTAATTAAATTATAAGATATAAATTTTTGCTTAATTAAATCTATCTATCTATCTATCTATCTATCTATATATATATATATATATATATATATATATATATATATATATATATATATATATATATATATATATATATATATATATATATATATATATATATATATAATCCGGTTTTTAAAATAAAATAAATGGAAAATAAATCTTATCCAAAATCCAAAAATAATAATAAAGTTTAAATATTCTTTTAGCGCCAAAATTCAAATATCATTTAGGCTCCAAAATTCAAATAGTAAAATAAATTACCACAAAACCCTTTATTGAAAATATTAACTAATTAGAAAATACGTTTCAAAAATATGGGGTATTACAGTAATTGCCAAATTTTCCTTAAAAGTATGTTTGCTAATAAATAAAGTTTACTTATCTTGCTCTTCAATGTACTTGGCATATTTAGCTAACCCGTATTTCCTATTTATTGTGGTTCGCCCTTTTTACCGTAATGGTAATAGTGATGAATTTTTCAAGTGGAATCTATGATTAGAGCACATGGGAGTCTCGGGATTTACTTCACCTAGATTAGGAAATGGTGGTTTTGTTTCTTTATGAGTACTAATGACAATGATTATTATTATTATTAAGTATTAACAAAAGAAAGTTGATTTTCAGCTGTAGGTTTATTATTGAGTTAAGCATTTATAAATAGCCTTGTGTAATCACGCAGCAACAGAGGTAATCATTAGGCGGGCCAGGCTAGATTCGGGCTGGGGCTATGCAAAAAAATTCAACTCACTTCTCGAGTCGGGCCAAGATTCGGGGCGGAATTTTTGTGCCCAAACCTGCCTAAAATGGTCGGGCCCTGTAGGCATTTCGGGTCAGGCTAAAAAAATCAACTAAAAATGCATAAAAACACATTCCCAAAACCGCCAAATAAAATAAAATTTCGGGGCGGGCCAGACCCAACCCGATTTCGGGCCGAAAAAAATCCGCCCAAAAACGGGTCAGGCCAAGTTTGATCAGGTCTACGCAGCGGTAATACATCTAAGTCTACCTTTACGGTATAATTATACATATTATACTATGTGTTACAAAATGGTATCAGGATTTTTGTTAAGCCATGAGGTCCGGATTTTTGAAGTTATTGCGCATAATTAGGAGATCTTGAGTTATACTTGGATAATTGAGTTATGAATTGCTTTATACAAATGGAATTTATGAGTTGAATTACTAATGTGAAATAGCATGCATGTACTTATGTGTATTAGAATGATTTATAAACAAATTAAAATGGTTGATGTATGACATAAGGAAGAAATTCTTTTGTTTGCATTATTTCAAAGGTGATGGGAGGTCCAAATATTTTGGTGTTTTGATGCTCATAATTGGGTCATCTTGAGTTATACTTTTTGATTTATACATATTGTTTTATGCAAATGGAATTCATTGAGTTTTTATTTTATTAGCTTATGTGGAATAACATTCATGTGTTTATTGAAGTGATTTATTTAAACAGATGTTGGATGAAGTAAGAAAACGATTCTTTAATATTTATTACTCGAAAGGTGAAGGGATTAGTGTTAAGATTTGATGACTAAGATAACCAACCTTGTTCTATCTCTTTAAGAAGTTTGACCTTGAAGTGTTTATTCAACCACTATGGCTAGTACTATTAGCTCTAGTCCATTTGCCTAAAGTTAAAAGTATGAAACTCTCTTTGAGAGATATGGGTATGTGGTTAAGGATGACGGGTTTTGAGAATGAGAAGTACAATCATGATGGAAAGTGGCTAGCAACCTTAACTCGATTCATAAATGATTTGTACTACCTTAAATATGACTATGAACCTAGGAGAAAAGTTATGAAACCACAAAATTAGTGAGAACCAAACCTTGAAAGAGCTTGATCGACTTCATTACTTGAACTCCTAACTACCATTTTGTTTATCCATGACTTCATAAGGAGTTTGTTTCTTCCATTGATGAATCCATACAACCTCTTGGAAGGCATAAGAATTATCCTTCACCTTCTCCTACTCCAATTTATGAGACTCCTACTTTATGTAGGCGTCTAAGCCTAAAAGCCAATTTTCATAATGCAAAAAAGTCCAAAGTTCATGATGATTCATATCTAACTAAAAGATCACCAAGCCTGGCCTAGAATATCATCATCTTCTCAAAAAGTCCAACGTCATTTCTAAGCCAAATTGTGGATGTGCTAGCCCACACTGTAGCCAAATTTATAATCGGAACAAAGCTTAAGCCATGCTCCAAAATACAGTTATTATAACCCAATTTACCCAACTAAAAATCCTACTCCACTTGGCCTAATTATTGAAGTTTATCAAGTGGCTGGTGAGGTAAAGTATGATGATCTTAATTATAATCCTTCCAAAGGAGACTTTTATATACTTTGAATAAATATCTTAAGTGAAGTTATTCTTGTTTCAATCTTTCTATGTTTTGGAATGAACTAAGTGTTTTCATGATGTATTCCTTTTAATTTTTAAGTATGGTATCAATAACTAGGAATTATGTCTTTAAGAATGGAAAATAGGCGATCTGATTCTAAAGTAGGCAAGGTCCTTAGGAACTTAACCAACAGAGCTGAAAACTTCACACAAGTGATGAATCAAGGAAACCGTCATTGTGACTTGAGTTCTTACACATTGAAACCATTAAAAAGATAACCGCAACTAAACCACCTGTGTACTTGGGAAAGGAGGATCCAGCTGGTCTTGAAAACTAGATTATGAAGTTCGATAATTTGTTTGATGAAATAAATTGCCCAAGTGAGTTGAGGGTAGATAGTGGAGCTTACTACTTGATGAAGGAATCTGATTTATGGTTGAACCGAAGGAAGGACGAGTTGATGAAGAAACCTAACTTTTGGTGGAGTGATTTCAAAGAAGCCTTTGAGAGAAAAAATAATTTTACCCAGCCTACCTGAGAAAGCAAAAGTGTATGGAGTTCACAAATATCAAAATGGGAAGTATATTTAACAATCAGTATTACAACAAAATCACTGACCTAATAAGGTTTGCACCTGAAGTTGTCCCAACTAAAGCTATAAAAATCCAAAGGTTTGAGCAAGGCCTAAAATTAACCCTTCAAGGGAGGCTAGGGGGAGTGACTTTTGAAACCTTAGATGAAGTTTATGGTCGTGTTGCCCATTTGTGTGGGATTAAGGGAAGAGATATTGAGAGTTATGGGGAAGAGAAAAGAAAAGAGTTTTGAGTTTGTTTACGGAGGTGAAAAGAAACACAAGCCAAATGAGAATTCTTAGGGAAATGGAGGTTTTAATGGAAGGAAGGAGAATAAGAGGAACTTTGGGAAGGGAAATGATGGAGAAGAGACCAATGTTGGAGGAAATGGAGATCAAGGAAATAGTGAGAAACCCAAGAGATTATATTCGTGCAAAATGCCACCCTGGGAAAAACTATGAAGGTAACCCAAGTGACTTATCATTATGGTCAAAAGTTAGGCCACCGTGAATATAAGTGCTTCAAGAATCGAGTGAAAGCACTCCTATTAGGACCTGACAGATGGTGAACTATATATGCCTGAGTGTGCGGGGCGAAGCTAGAGGAAACTCTGGTAGAGGCCCAAAGCGATACTGACGTGTAAATTGTTCGTCTGACTTGGGTATATAGGCAAAAGACGAATCAGAGCGTCTAGTAGTTGGTTCCCTCCCAAATTTCCCTGAGGATAACTGAGGCTCATTTGCGAGTTCTATTAGGTAAAGACAATGATTAGAGGCCTCCAGGGCACAACGCCCTCGACCTATTCTGAAACTTTAAATAGATTGTAAGACGGCGGAGCTTCTTCGTTGAGCCATGCCATGGAATAATTGAGAGCTCCTTATGGGCCAATTTTATTAAAAATAATTGGTGATGCGAGATTAATCAGAAGATAAGTTATGGTGCCTAACTACGCCCTAACCTACATCCCACAAAGGGTATTGGTCGATTAAGATAGCTGAACAGTGATCATGGAAGTCGAAATCCGCTTAGGAGTGTCTAACAACTCAACAGTCGAATCTAATGTCAGGGCAAGGAAAGTTCAAGAGAGCAATAATCCATTTCATTCTAATTGATCACATAGTTGGAACTAGTAGCAATGGAGGGAATACTCCTAAGGGGCGTGTGTTTTACTGAATGCTCGTGAAGTAGAAAGCTCTTAATGTTGTGATTTGGCACTTTTTATTATAATATGTTCTCTATATGTTAAAATTTTAATTGATTCGAACGTGTTGCATTCTTCTATACTACTCTTAGAAATAAAAAGTTGAATTATGGAAATTTTTGAATTTTCAAGAATTTTCTGAAGTTTTCTTGTTTGAACTCTTGAGTACATGCTAGCTAGAATTAAATGGAATTTCGATTCCAAGGTGGAAGATACATATTTGATTATCAAGTGGAATTTGAAAATAATTATTTCATTATATGTTATTTAAATGGTTTATATGACGGTATATATGAATTTTAAGATTATTGGTGCGTGGAATAAGAATTATTTAATAAGTGTTCTGAATGTTGGAAATGGTAGATAATTTCCTTATATGGGAATAGATGGATTTATGTTAAAAAATCTTTATTTAAAAGTGTATATATATGGAATTATTGTATTTGTTTACTTTTAATAAGTTGTATGGGTTTATCCATTTAAGTGTGAATTTTAAATAAATTTTATATAATCTATGGATTAATTTCTTTGACCTTATATGGTATAATTAACTATGTGATACATATGTGGCAAGTATTTGAATTATATGAATTTTATGTGTGGTCAATATGGTTAAGTCTTTTTTTTTTTAAGTAATTAAGTAGATTTATTTCTTAAAAAAAACTTTTTTTCAATCAGTCTCAATGTGGGAGCAGAACAACAGGCAACAGACTGTCCTATAAGAACAACAAGCTAATAGAAGGATTATACAACTTGCTCATCTAACCATTCTTTAGCTTTACCATCTATCTTCTTAGAAGTAATTCCTAAGAGTCTATTTCTAATATCTCTCTTTATATTATTTACAACTGTTTCTATACACAAAACTTTTGAATCCCAAAGAGTTATAATCCTAGCTTTCTATATCTAGAACATCATAGCTAAAGTGCAAATTCTCATCAAATATTGCTTGAAAGAAAGCTTATTCCTCCTAGCTTTTACATTTATCTTCCGCAGACTGTCCAGATTCTCAGTCATATTAATCCAAGAACCAAGATGTTCCCATACTTTCTTGCTACATAGACACCAGAAGGATAGGTGATCATGAGATTCTTAGCAGATGCCACATAAGAAATAATAAGTTTCTGAGCAAACTTCAAGCCTAGAGAGTCTGTCTCTAGTCAATAATCTGCCTTGAATGGCAGCCAACTCATAAACTAGTATTTAATAGTAGCTAATATAATCTTTCCCAAACCAGCTTTTCCCATCTGCATTTGTCCTGAGCACATTTTAACAGCTTAAATTCTTTCCTATCTTGTATTACCCTTGGCCAAAATTGTTTCGCATGTATATCTCCTTTAGTTTATCTTTAATCTGACAAAAATTCTTCCAATACCAACTAGTATCAATTTTTGGTTGATACTCATACCAATCATGCTCTTTTAGGTAAACAACATTATTAATCCATTTCAACCAAAGATTCTCTTTTTTCTAAGGCATTGCCCAAACATGCTTTCTTAAGGCTGCAAATATACCAAGTCTCATCATCTTTGATTCCTAACCCTCCTTTGACTTCTTTTTGCAAGCCTAGTCCGAAGAAATGTACCCAAGCTTTTGATGACTAATTTCATGCCACATGAAATCTCTACAGACAACCTTTATCTTATTAAACACAGCTTTAAGCAAGATCATAATCTAGGTCCTGTAAACTTGAATTCTCATAAGAACTGTGTTCACCAAAGTTAATCTTCTAGCAAAGGATAAATGTCTAGATTTCCAGATTCTGATTCTAGCACACATTTTATCCACTAGATGCTCAATTCAACACTTACAATTCTTTTAGAAGAAATAGGAAACTCAAGATATCTAAATTAAAAGGAAGCTTTCCTTTTACAAACCCTGTCATACTCAAAATGATATCTACCTCTGAATATGTCATGCCAATACAATAGACTGTAATCTTCTTTAGAATAGCTTTAAGCCTTGTAGTTTTAGAGAAATCATCAAAGCCTTTCATCATCAACTTCACAGATCTTTGCTCACCTTTACAACACAATATAAGATCATCAGGAAAACACAAGTGAGTCAAACCAGCAGCTCTGCATCTATAATAAAACTTGAAGTTAGTTTTTTGGCTGGCTAGCTTTAAGATCAAAGAAAGATACTCTATGCACCACACAAAGAGTAGGGGTGAAAGAGGATCTAATTGTCTTAGCCCTCTTTTAGAACTAAAAAATCATGCAGGTTACTTTGGATTGTTAAAGGTCATAATCATGAATATTTAGAGGATTTGTGTTATCAAGTCTTTACTTATTTTTGAAATCTAATTTATGTTGAGCATGGAAATATTATTTGTTGTAACGATGACATAAAGATTTTATATAAATGTTGTAGTAAAGGATACCTTTTGAGAGACATGAAATGTGATATAAGATTAGCATTATTAATTTATGATCGTTTGTATCTAAAGGTGGAAAGTATCTATATTGTGATTATTGTGATGATTATTTAAAGCAAAAATTGTTCAGGGTTGAAATTTTGAAGGAAAATAATACAAAAGTTAGAGGATTTTGAGTAAATTGAAGTGAAAGAAAATATAAGAATAGCATTTTGGATACGGGAATTTGTTTGAAATTTAAGTTAGAGAAGGTATTGCGTGCGTACGGACGCACTGTTTGGTGCAGGAGGCTTGGTTGATATATTTTACTCATTGGCTGATATGTTTCATGTGTTGGCTGATATGTTTCATTTGTTGGCTAATATGGTTTTTGGGTTAGCTAATATATTCCTTTTGTTGGCTGATATGTTTTTATTTTCTTTTGTTGGCTGATATCAGACATAATTTGGCTTATATGTTTCTTTAGTTGGATGATATATTTATTTTTTTAGCTGATATGTATATTTTAATTGTTGACTTATATATTTCATGTTGTTAGCTGATATGTATATTTTAATTGTTGACTTATATATTTCATGTTGTTAGCTGATATGTTTATTTTGGCTTACTAATATTATTGTTTATAATTTTTATTCTGTTTATGTAAGTTATCCCTAATCACTCATGACCATCAAAATGTAGTTTGATTTGAAGTTTCTAATTCAATAAAGTCATTTCACGTTGATTTTACCTAATTCATTGAGAGGTTGCTAAATTTTTAAGATTCATATAATACATATAATATGGATTTATGTCTTTTCATCTATTTCAAACTCTTATTTTATTAGTTTATGTGAGTTAATAATTGTACACAAGTAAATACATTGTACATGAAAAACAAAAAAAAAGAAAAAAAAAAGGCAAAAATGCAAGTTATGCTTAATCATGAAGTCGCGACTCAGGACCATCTAAATGTAATTCAATTTGAAGTTTGTAATTCAATAAAGTCATTTCAGTTTAATTTTACCTAACCTACTTCATTGTGAGATTTCCAAGTTTTTAAGCTTCATATAAAACATCTATTATGGAATTATGTCTTTTCATCTACTTCACACATAAAAACTCTTATTTGCTCTGTTTAATTGATTTAATAATTGTACACAAATAAATACTTCCTCTGTTTTTAAATACTTGCTCTATTTCTTTATGTGTAGAGTTTTAGGAGAAATTGGAGAAAGTAATAAAATATGGACATAATGGGATAGGTGGGAGAATAAAAAATTGTAAAAAGAAAAAGTAGTGGAAAGAATTGGAGGAGAGAGAATATGAAATTGATAAAATATGATTTATGGTGGGTTCACTAAATGAGAGAAATTAATTAAATATTGTAAGAGCTTTCCAAATAAAGAAATGGAGCAAGTATTTAAAAACGGCCAAAAATGAAAAGTGGAGCAAATATTTAAAAATAGATGGAGTTATAATGTAAAGGAAATCCATAATAACTTAAACAAAATGCACTAAAAACACATTCATTCATTACTAAATCACTGTACATGTTGCAATTAAAGAGTACCTAATTTAAAATTACAAACATAACAACCTTAATTATAACAAGCTAGGCATATTTTGAAATTCCCGAAATTAAAATAACAATACAACCATTTTGTTAATATCCCCGATCTACTACAACTTCACTAATCGACATAAGTTTGATGTGCCTTCTTTCAAACTTGCTGCCAAACTAGTAAAAAATAAAGCACGCCTAGAAACCGAGTGACCCTTAAATTAACAAATATAATATAATTAGCACATACATTTAATGTGAAGTATAATTTGAACAAAATAGTAAAAAATAAGTAACTGAATTTCATAAAGCAATATTTTGAGATATATCCATACCTTGAAAAATATATCCACCTTCACGTGATCCGGGTGTACACGTCTTTGATCACCTACAATAATGTCATCCCTCTAAAGAACAACAACACCGCCAGAAAGACCATTAGGGGTTGTAAATGAGAAGCGATAACTACCTCGTAGTTCCCTTACAATCAGCTGAACATTCTCACACTTTGCCACGTTTCCAACAAAACAACTACACTAGGTGTATGACGGTCATATAATTGCTTAAAATGTTCAACAAATGAAGGCTTTGCAAGTCCTTTAACATTTCAGCAATATATAATTATGTGATATGGCATCGCAATACAAGGAGTATTAACAAGTGCTACCGCACTTGCGCCGTGAAAAGTAGTAAAATCCACTATATGATAACCTACAACATACTCAGTAAAAATGTCAAATGCAACCCATGTATGAAGAACATGGGGGAATGATGAAGTTTTCAAACATTGAAACGCATCTGTAAAGGGGCTTAACAACAACCTAATAGGGTTTTGATCTAATATCAATATAGGAGAATCTATATTTAAAACAGGCCTCAGATCTAGAACATGCAAAACTAGAATTACATAGTTTGGGTTAAACTGTTGGTATCCAAGACACCACCTCAAAAAAATTTGAAATTCACAACATATTGGGTATATGTTGTGATAGTTGGGTAAATGAGCGGGTCGTGGTACACCGTTTCCATCAATTGGCCTTATAAAAAGGTTGTTTAGTGTATCGTTATTAGGGTTTGAAGGATCAATAATCAAATAAGCTATTGCTTCCATTGAAAGTATTATGAAACCAGTTGGTTTTTTAGGATTTTTGAAAAGGTATTGAAATGATATGAAATCCATCTCAAATACAAGCCCGGATGGTGGAGTGAAAAACATAAGACCTACATTTCCACTTCTTGTTCTTGCATGTCTAGCCATTACAAGAAGAGATGGAAATTAGCAAGAAAATTAAGGGCAATTGGAAGATAAAAATAATATAAAAAGGGGAAAGGAGCTTAATGGTATTGAAACCTTGCGCCACTTACCCTATATATATGTAATTCTTCAAGAGTCGACAAATTTATTGGTCAACAAGTTATCATTAAAGCTAAATATAAGTAAAAGGCATTTAATGCTGATAGGTACATAAAAATTTTGTAGTAACATATACAATATTAACTCCCTCCCATTTTTAAATAGTGTTACAATTCGAGAAAAACATAAATTATATCTTAATTATTGAGTTATTGAATTTTAAAATAGTATGTGTTCTAACTATTTTAGTAAAATTATTGTGAATGAAAATAAATCAAGTTGGTTTCATAGTATATTGAAACTAAGATATTGTGATAGAAAATTTCATACATACATAAAATATTCAATGTAGGGTATTGAAAAAACATAATGGTTAAATATAATATTCAATGTAGGGTATTGGAAAAAATAAATAAATGACACTAATTTTAACTCGACCACAAATCCTTTTAAAAAATAAAATGATGAAAACCCGAGCACAAATTAATTATTGGAGTTGTTCATTTACGTTTATGAAAATAATTATATGATAAAATTATTTTGTTAATATCCCTAATTATTGAACATGCAAGGGAAGCATACACTTAGATAGTTTTTTGTTGGCTAATAAGAAAAATTTAAGAATTGTACAGAGGAATACTTGTTTTAAACAATTCTATCAATAATTCTATGAAATACACACCACACCATATACTTTTGTATATAAACTCACATACAATAATATAAGATTAATGACTTTTGACAATAATACTTAAAAAGATTTAAGTGATTATAGATTATTGAAGTTACATGATGTATGCCGAGTTTAATATTTTATTGAAAAGTACTGTGCAACAAGATCTAAAAAGAAGTAGGTGATTGTAGATTATTGAACTTACATGATATGTGAAAATTACAAATACTACATTATGGACCGAGTTTAATACTTTATTGAAAAGTAATGTGTAACAAGACTTAAAAAGAAGTAGGTGATTGTAGATGATTTAACTTACATGATATGTGCAAAATTACAAATATTATATTATGGACAGAGTTTAATAATTTTATTGAAAAATAATGTGCCAACAAGACCAAAAAGAAGTAGATGGTTGAACTTACATGGTATATGCATTACAAATCATAAATTGTGGACCGAGTTTGATATTTTATTGAAAAAGTAATGTGGAACAAAACCTAAAAAGAAGTTGGTGATTATAGATGATTAAACTTACATGATAAGTGCAAAATTACAAACACTATATTGTGGACTGAGTTTAATATTCTATTGAAAGGTAATGTGCCTACAAGACCAAAAAAGAAGTAGATGCTTGTAGGTGATTGATCCTACATGGTATATGCATTACAAATTATAAATTGTGGACCGAGTTAATATTTTATTGAAAAATAATGTGCAACAAGACGTAAAAAGAAGTACTTTATAATTAGTACTTCCTTCGTGTCACAATGAAAGTCGTTATAATAAAAGTCGTTACAATGCTTCTTTGGGTTTTTACGTTAGAACTAAAATAATTGAAAAAATTAAAAAAAAACTAATGATTAAAAGTACATGTGTGCATTTGGGGTGAGAGAGGAGAGAAACATGAAGTACATGGGAATATCAATCTTTACAAAAAGATTAAAAAAAATGATTTGAACAACTCATCAAAAGGAGGGTAATAATGTCAATAATTGCAAACTTTAAATAAAAACAGGCATTATAGTTTTGTTTTTACCTTATACTTTTATTTGTTTAATGTACTTATTATAGTCTTCCAAAGAACATACAAATTAACCCAAACACTAACCACCGACACAAACTAATTATTACCCAAACAAAACATAATTTGACACAAATTTTCATAATATATTATTTCTTTACCGCAATTGTTTATATGTTTTTGTTATCATGTTATGTGGTATTATTATATAAATAAATGTCATATAATTTTTAAGGAATTTTTGTGTAATACCCCGGAAATTCCCTTAATTTAAATTACTCTTTTTATTCTAATTAAAACTATTTTAAGGAAATAACCAAAATATTACAACGACTGTGATAACGGCTAAGGCTATTTTTCAAAGTCACACAGCGAAAGTCTAAATAAAATAAACCAACTTTTAAAATAAAACTTGAGTTCACAACCTCAAAACAAAAATAAAAGTAATTAAATCACAAGTTAGAACCGTTCTAAACATGGCCCTTTTAAAATCCAACTTTAAATAACACATAAAGGTTAGTCCATAATAAAATAATTCAAAACATAAAACTAGGAAAACATAACAACTAACTCTCGGCACTCATTCCCATCATGCTCTTCATGCTTCAAGTACCTGTCACTTTCCCCTTTATTTCAACCCTCTACTTACCATATAAATGGGTCATAGTAGGGCCGACCAAAGGAAAGCCAAACACAAAACAAAAGTACGAATCAGCAAAAGCTGAGTACATATGCACCATACTAACATGAACATTTTATCAATAAGAATAGTAATAAAACATGCTTGCCACATAATCACAGTCAACTTACCTTTGACTCATAACTAGCAATATTAATTATTAACTAATATCTTTTGGATTACGCATCGAATGAGTTTCCTTCCTTAAAAACATAGCCCATTAAAAATGAAGCTTCAACCAGGGAGCTACCCCTATTGGCACCTACTATGTCACACCTTGGTGATGGAATTCCAGCGCATAAATAATAATAATAAAAGAAAGTACAGCGTCCTGTACCCCTGTAGAAGCTATGGTTAAATGTAAAACCCCATAACTCCCCCTATATGTTCATACTCAAGGTATATACGTTCCAAGAGATTTGGTGCGTATCGTCTTACACTTTACGTGATTTAACAAATTAACATGTGAAGAATCTAACCAATCAATCAAGAATAAACATAATAATAATCATCACATACTTCCAATTAATTTTTGAATTAATTAGTGAGCACATACTATTTATTTAAATTAAAGTTCCTTGCTTAGTTTTGTGCACAAATTTGCACGATTACTACCTTGGTGCATAGAATGCACTAAAAAACTTTCTTAACTTCCCGATCTCAACTTACCTGAGTGAGCAAATAAATAAACTAACTTCCTTGACTCAACTCCAATAATAAATGGGTGAGAATAAAATTCATGACTCATGTTCAATAATTCTAATTGTAGCTCTTTTAAACATACATAAGCCTTGCTTATTAATTTCATGCTTCCTTGATACTCAAAAATAAAATATACTTCCATGATTCACATATATTCAACTTGTATCATGCTTCAAATATCATATTCACATGCTTGCATAATAATTCATGTTCAACCAACATCAATTCCAAGTATATATCAACCAAACATGCTACTAATTCATTACTTCAAACACAATTCACAATCCTAGCATGTTACTACGCATACACAAATATTTTTGTGCACATATGTACCTTGAACATATAGTGGAACATATAACTTGACATTAGGTTGCGAACTTCCTTGCATCATGCGTGACAATGTGTTTATGTGTGCATTTTTTTTGTGACTTTTTTTTCTCTCTTTTATCTAATCCTTTTTTTTATTATAGTCGAGCCATAGTCTTTTTTAATTTATTTTTGAGTCAACCCGGATTTTTATCCCGTATCCTGCACAAGAGTCAACTTGTTTTGGTCATAGCCGGAGTTCTAGAAAAAGTTATGTAGACACCTGATTGTGTCTTCCCAAAAACCAAACCCATTGATGAGTACCTTTCACGTCATTGAATATCGAACGAGGTTAAATGTTGAAGAGTCTCGTGAATTCTTCTGTTTTCTAATAAAATAAGTCATTTCTGTTTTTGAAAATCATTCATTCTATATCCTATTTATGAAAAATTCTAATCCAGCTTGTCCATGATATGAGTCCAATAATTGTGTAGTTGGATGGGGTTTGAAAAGATCTTTCCAACGACATATTATAAGCCCAATTCTGAGTAATAACAAGAAAGTTATGGCCAAAATAATAAACTAGGTCCTAAATGAGTTTTATGGGCGACCCAATGATCATGCGGAGGGTCCATAACTATAATTATATTCCTAAAGTCATTAGGAATTATCCTAGTCTTCTAGAATCTTCTAGAAGGTTATTTTAATTTCTAATGGGATTAGAATTATTAATTATAATTATATTTGATTTTGAAAAGATAAAGAATTCTATTTGGAATAAAACAAGTGTTTTTAAAAGATTAAATCCGGTTTGATTAAAGATAAGTACGGACTCTAAATAACCTAATTTGATTAGGAGAAGGACTCCGTACAGAAACTTTATCATACAGCATCCATTGCGCCGCGATAGGTTCATCGCGCCGTGATTGGCTTATTAACATGTGATGGAGCCAGTTTTACTCCGAGTCTGATTCTGACTTTTTTCTATCATTTACGGTCAATTTTTCTCCATAAATAGGGTCATTTTCCTCCGTTTTCAAATCATCAACAATCGTCTATTCTTTCTCTTCTCTCTCTAAGCTAAAGCTTATTCTTTCTTTCTCCTTCTTGATTTTCTAAACCTTTTCAAAATACACCATTCCTCATTCACGAGATTTGAATACACCTAGCCAAGCTCGAAGTTTCCTTAGACCGTGACGTGAAAGGTTGATAGGTCTAAGGGTTTGGTCCCAAATCCAATTTCAATTATTTTAATTGTTTGTTTTAATATTTTCATTTAAGTTATTAACGTGTGTATTGTTTTGATAGAAAGTGGTATGAGGCTTCAAATTGAGTAATTCAACTGTTATATTTCTTTAGAAATCATGCTTAGATTGTTTTATTAATTCCTAGTGTCATGTTAGGATGCTTTTATTGCTTTCTAGTATCATGTTAGGGTTAAAGCTTTGATTTTTGATGTTAGTGACATGTTAGGGTTTGTTATTAATCATGTTAGTATCACGCTTAGGATCTTGCTAATATTATTATGTTTTGATGAGATTATATGATGATGATTGTTGTGTCAAATTATGTAATTTAACATAAGTTGTGAACTAACGAATTATTTCACGTTATTTGTTATAAGTTTTTCACCATATGCCCCTGAATTTTTTTATTTATTCACCATATACCCCCGAACTTTTTTAAATTCATCATATACCCCTGTGTTTTCACAAAAATACACCATGTACCCTTAATGGCTAATGATGGTTAATTTCGTCAATCATTAGGGTTAATTATGAACTAAAACCATCCTAAATACATTGCTCTACCCCTGAAATTACCCACATTCCTTTTTCTACTCTCAAAATCACCCTAACTTTCCTTTTCTCATCCTCAAAATCAATCATACGGATATGGTTATGGAGATTTAAAGTGGTTTTGGGGGCTGAAAAAAGGAGATGAGTGATTTTGGGGATGAGGGAAAGATCTAAGGTGGTTTTGATATATAATTAACTAAATTTCACTCATTATATTTTCATTAGGGGTACATGGTGAATATTTGTAACAACTTAGGGGTATATGGTGAATTTGAAAATTTTCATGGGTATATGGTGAATAAATAAAAAACTCAGGGGTATATGGTGAAAAAACCGTATTTGTTAAGTAACATATTATTTCATGTTATTTGTTAATTAACGAATAGTTTATATATAATTTGTTAATAATTATATGTTGCTTGATATAATTGCTATTGCTTGATCATGCCATTTCTTGCAGGTTTAAAGAGAATTTGTACTTGAAATCATGCTTAATAAGATAATAAATAATTGGAATTAGGCTAAATGTGATTTTTAATTCAAGTGATCACCAACCATAGATTTGTTTGTGCATTAATAATCAACCAACATAGATTAAATAGGCTTAGGGTTAATTTATTGATTGTATGTTAATTGGAATGGGCACATGAATATGAGAAGAACAAAGTTGAGGCTATTTAGGGCAGGTTCAATCTCTTTTAGGTTAGATTTGTACCTTCGTCCCCGAATATCCAGTCATGGTTTAAACCACTATGGACTTACAATCTATGTGATCGTGAATGGTTTACAAGTTCCTAAAACTTATTGGTGACTCTTTTTCTCTAGCTTCCTTTCCTTTGGATGCCGCCATACTTAAGTGTATGATCATAGTGGTGCTCAAGTGTGGGATGCTTGAAATTTCTCTACAGTTTTTGGCGACTCGACTAGGGAGGATTTCTATTTTAATTCCAAAAATTTATTTTAGCAATAATTTAGAACGAGTGGATGAGACTTGAAACGTTCTAAATATTCATGTGCTTATTTTGATTGGCATTAATTGCATAAGCATAAAAAGGTCCGCATTGGAAAGACCATCCGTAATGCGTCCAAAACATAGGATTCTACACGTTGGAAATATCTTTCATAACTAGAATCGAAAAAAACGCTACGAAAAATCGGAAATCCTGAGAACACAAAAATTTGTCGAGGAACAGGCATGTAGGAATTGTCGCTGAGACAACAGTGTCCATCGCTGCGCTATGGACCCTGTTTTCTCGCGCCGAGCTCTTCCAATACCGAGCCAGAAGTCTGCCTTCTTGTTTTGCCGATTCGAGTATTGTTTGATCGATTTTATTTCCTAATTGAATCTTTTCCTTCTTTTTTGAAAACAATATGTGTTCTACATGTGGCTTTAGCCTTCTGGAATTCACGTTCTATCTACCCAATTGAACGCTCTATGAAACGAAGGGTACATCCGAGTTTGTGAATTCACCAAACCATGGAAACAAGTTTAACTTGTGGGGTCCCATCCATACGCACCAACCCTTCCAAAGGTAAGGATTCCACGCGATGCATTTGGACTCATGACCATGGACCCTCTTTGACTACCATAATTCTTGAACATTAGAGAACTAGAGCCATGGTTAGGTTGCAAAGTTATTGCATCATATTGTGACTACTTGACTACTTGTGCATTTCTTACTTGTGCATAGCCTATGTATGATTAAGCTAACCGTTTGTTTGACTTTTGTTTAATAATAAGTCTAAATAAACTGATTAATGACTAAATGAATTTTCTTAATTAATTAATTAATTTGGATTATTAAAGTCCAATAAAACATGACTTAACACTACTTAGCACGACTTTAGGTTTACCCTTTTTGAGCACAATATTCGAAACAAGTTCAAACTGATGTTTCACTCATGACACTGAAGTTTGGCTTGTGGCGCGAACCTTCAGGGTTCATCACGACGCGATAGCAATATTGCGCCGCGATGGCTCTGTCGCGACATGACAGTACCATCAGTCACGCGATGGTCCAACTTTTTGTTCAGGTCTTCGCGTCAAGTCTAATTGATTGATTAATCAAATAACCGAGTCATAATTTAGCCTTTAATCGAGTCTAAGCACATAGTTCCCATGGTCTTACATAAGTGTCAAGCATGTTACTTTCACTCACTAATCAATAGCACACACTTTGTATATGAGTTTCACCATGACCATGTCTAAGAGTCTTGTGTGCGCGTTTTTCCGTCATTTTTTTTAGGGGGGTAAGTCGGATATTATATCCTCCTACCTAACTATGATGTTTTAAATCATAGCCTTATTTGTAACTTGATTCCCCAAATATGCACCCATTTTTTGCTTTTTTGTCTTTTAAACCTATAAAAGTCAAAGTCAATTTGAGTCAAGTCATTAAGTCAATGGTTTAATATTACAGTGCTTGGTCAAGAAGAGAAGGGCGTTTAATCAAGGATAACACTTTCGTCCAAGTTCTACTCTTCGATAAACCCATCAGGCACAGGAAAAAGTTTCTTATTATGGCTTCCCAACAAGAAGTTGATGAATTGAGGCAAAACATGAATAACTTTAATGAGATAATTAAGAGTCTTGCCTTTCAAGTCAATGATCCTATCAAGCAACAACAAATTGAGCGCATGGAAGAAAGCCTTAGCAAAATTTCAAATGACTACAAGTTTCAGGGAATTAGCTCATAAGGGGTCTTATGGACAATGAACTTCTTCCGCAGAAGTTCAATGCCAATGACATCCCTAAGTTCAAACCAACTGACAACCCTTATTTTCATTAAAGAGCTTTCGAGACTATAATGAATATTAAGGTAATCGACAAAAAGGTTTTCCCTTCATTGTTCTCACTATCTCTTGAAATCGTTTGCCAACAATGGTTTTTCTCTCTAGACAAGGAGAAGGTTTCTTCTTGGGAAACTATTACAAACGCTTTCATTGATAGGTACAAGTGAAACATCCAAGTCGAAACCAACCACAGAGGACTCGAAATGTTGAAACAAAATGAAAACGAAGGATTTACTTCCTTCTTCAACAAGTGGAGGGAAACTTCTGCTAAGATGGTAGAGGTTCCTACCGAAAAGGAGTCCGTGAGAATGTTCATCAAGAACCTCCAAGAAAAGTATTCAAAACATTTGAAATACCAAACCAACTTGAATACTTTCAAGGTTGTCTATGACATAGGTATCGATATCGAGGACGACCTTGCAAAACAAAAAGCTCCTAATAACAACAACAGTGGCTGGAAAGGAAAAAAGAACGACAATCCTTCTTCTTCCAAAACCACCCACTCAAACAACATTAGCACCTTTAACTTCAATGAGGTCCTTTCCATGAACAATCAAGGACAAAAGAAGCCATTTAGGAAAAATTTCACACCTATTCGCATGAGTTATGACACAGCATTTGATCGCCTTCATGCTAAAGGACTCATAACTCCTATTGGAACATTTGGAGATCCACTAGTCGAAAGGAGGACGGCTACTTGGAACCCCAATGTCATTGCAAGTATCACCAAGGCAGGGGCCATCTCACTGAGAATTGCTGGAAGTTGAAAGAAGCCATTCAAGATTTAATTGCTAACAACAAACTTCCATTGCCTCCTGCTAGCAAGAAGTCAAGTATTAATAGTGCTTCACTTTCAGATGGCTTGGCAATTTCTGATGAGGAAGATCACGTTGATCCATCACTCCTCATCAAACCGATTGAAGAAACTCATGCTATTGAAGAAGAGGAGGAAACCTTTTTTGATGCCATGAGTGATTTTTCCTCAACTAAAGAACTTGCCTCTAAAGAAGAGGTATGCGCTCTCATACACACAATGAGGGAGGCAATGAGCCTACTCCGTGATTCCATCAAGCAAATGAAGTTGGCTGACAATAAGCGTATCATTGAAGACATAATGCCCACTAAAGCTACTAAAAGGAAGCCATTTTCTTTCAACATTGTCGAACCGCCCAAAAGGAATAACAAAGTCTATACACCTATTGGGACCTCCTATGCAAACATGTTCAAAATGCTCTTTGAGAATTGAAAGATCAAACCTCTCAAGCCAAGACCATTTGAATCATTAAAAAGGACGAACAGATTCTATTGTCCATACCATCAATCTAGAGGACATACTATAGAACATTGCTTTATATTCAAGGATCTCATCCAAGGATTCATTGACAGTGGAAAGCTTGTCCGAGCTAATCCAGAGAAGGATGTGAGTAATGATGGAGTTTGGGAAAGTGACGACGAGGATGTCTACCTTAAAGATATAGAGGAAACCCCACTCTCCACATTCTTTCCCGTCGATGACATTTAGGATGAAGAAGATTCATCCATAGATGATCTCACAAGATCGGGAAGAATGCAACCTCCCATCATAAACCAACCTATCACTACCACTCAACAAGCCCTAATACCACTTATAGAAGATAATGATGTTGTCAAACAATTAAAGAAGACTAAGGTTGAGATGAATGTATAGAATCTACTAGTGATGAGTGGTATTTATACCACCCTTTTACCCTTTTCTTTAAGGGTTTTTCCCTTCACTTGACACTTGTTTGAGCCTTTTCAAGCACTTTGTTTTAGATTTCTTTGCCTTGTTCCTTTTTTGTGTTTTCCCCTCCTTTTTACTTTGTTTTTGGCCTTGCTTTGCCGCTTTCCCTCTTTTCTATGCTTATGTTTGTGTATGAGTGTTTGAGCAGGTTTGATGGAGTGCTCGCGTGGTCCTGCTCGAGGCTTAGTCAACCTTTTGAGTGCATTGGAATAGCGGAAGAGAGGAGCATGGATTTGGAGAAGAGTCCGGAGCTATAAAGAGGAGCGCCCGCTCACCATAGAGGAGCGCCCGCTCCATTTTCTCGTCTGATCTCCTGATTTCCAGACTTATGGAGTGCCCGCTCCACCAGAGAGGAGCGCCCGCTCCATTTCCTCTGCTAATCCCCTGTTTCCCAGACTTATGGAGCGTCCGCTCCATCAGAGAGGAGCGCCCGCTCCACACCGGGAGCGCCCGCTCCTGTCTGGGAGAGCGCCCGCTCCAGTAAGGCGGTTGTTTAGATTAATACCCTCTGGAGCGTCCGCTCATCCTCGATGGAGCGGCCGCTCTCGTGGGTATTTCCGTGCATTTTAACTCATCTTTAGAGTAATGTGAGGGGCATATTAAGACCCCTAGTTTGGTAATGAGAACATTATGTACATTTTAGCCCTAATCTAGAGAGAGAAACTTCATTAGTAGAGAGAGAAAGTGTGGATTTCCATTGATGAACTTGGATATTGAAGAAGGAGCTTGCTTGAACCTTTATAAATCTTCATCTTCAATTAATGAGCAATTTCTTACTCTCTTTCTTTGCTTTTGTATTTAGTTTTATTTGCTTATTTTGATTTTCCTTAATTGCTTATTGATCATGTTGATGCTTATTGATTTGATGATTGATATTGCCTTCAATATGATTTGTGAGTAGTCCCCTAGCCAAGGGTGTGGGGATGGTGTAGTTGTTGATTGATTCATGCTTATGATGTTGGGGTTTTGTTAATGGTGATTAAAGTCTTTGTGTGTTTGATGTTCTTTAATCTTCTTGCAAGTGCACATTGTTAGTTGATTAAAGGTGAATCTTTGCTAACAAGAAACGGAAGTTGACTTAGTTAAGATTCATTACTATCGATAGTTTTTTTATTGCACCTTCTAATATATGGTTCTAGTGTGGAAACATAGAGGCTATGTTAGGAGAATTTGATTGACCCCGGAAGGCGGTTAGATTAAGCTTTAATTCGATATTCTTACATGCTTAGTTTACCACTGCCTTGCCTCCGTGTTATTGCATGATCAATTGGCCATTACATCTACCTACTCCCCTTGGTGCTTAGTTATTTTGGTTTTGATCATTCTTAATCTCTAGTTTAATTTCTTAACTTTTCACACTTCTTGTTCCGAGGTAGCTTAAGTATTGAGTAGTTAATGTGGTGTTTATGCATATCTCCTTGTGGTTCGACCCCTATACTTGCCTTTTACTTGTATTAGGTTTGTTTAGGTGTATAAATTATATTTGATTGAGGTGTAGTCGTTTGACGACGCGATTATTACCTTGTCAAATTTGGCGCCGTTGCCGGGGAGACGGCTTCCATTAATTTTTCACTACTTCATTTGAGACTATCTCATTCCTTGTCTTTTAGTATTTGTTACTTCTTGTTACTTGTCAGTGCTTACGTTCTCCTTAGCTTTGTTGTATGAACAGAGGACGAACTCGCTCAAGGTCTTTGGTTCCCATTGATCCGGAGTTAGAAAGATCTTTGTCCTTACTTCGAAGAGAAGCGAGAGCGAGGAGTAGAAATTCTTACACCCCAACGAAAGAAGGAGTAAGATAATTGGAAGATACTCCACCATCTTCACCCTCAAGTGAAGACTTAGATAGCCCTAATTCGCTATCAAGTCCCGATATCAACCCCTTTTCAAACTTTAAGTCCGGAGGTGAAGACAGTCCTAAAATGGGAGAGAATACACCTTTGAGTCGTCTTGGGGCTCCCGAAGCCTTTAGAGCCCAAAGTGGGATCCTAACTCCTACCACTCAAGCCAACAACTTCGAAATCAAGCCCAATTTGATTGCTTTGATAGAGAGGAAACAATTCTCAGGTGGAAAATTTGAGAGCCCTCATGAGCATTTAAAAGAATTTGAGAAATATTGTGACACAATCAAAGCCAACGGGGTGACTCAAGAGTACATCCGTCTCAAGATGTTTCCATTTTCTTTAATTGGGAGAGGTCTAGAATGGCTAGAGAAGGAGGTGCCCCCTAACTCTCTCACAACTTGGGACCAAGTGACAACGGCTTTCTTGAGGAAATTTTATAACCATAGGAAGACCGCCGAGGCTCGATCGTTGATCCAAGGCTTTCGCCAAAAGAGTGGTGAGACTCTAAGTGCGGCATGGGACCGGTACAAGGAGCTTCAACGTCAATGCCCACATCATGGGATACCCAAGTATCAACTCATCCACACTTTCTATGGAGGTCTCTCACCTCAAGGGAGAACAAGCCTAGATGCCGCCGCCGGCGGTCCAATCATGAACAAGGGAGAGGATGAAGTGGAATGCATCATAGAGGAGGCCGCAAAGCACTATGATGATTGGTACGAAGGAGAAAGGGAGGCCACTTCTAGCAAAGGTGTCTATGCATTAGAGCAAGCCAACGCAATCAACAACCTTTCTTCCCAAATCTCCAAGATGGCCAAGCAAATGGATGAAATGATGAAAGAAAGGTCCAATCCTCATGGTAATACCTCCCCTTCAACCAAGGGAGGCAATGGTATGGCCACTTCTTCCCCCTCTTCTTATAATAAAATGCCTCAAGGATGCATGTTTTGCTCAAAATGTGAAACCTATGATCATGATACCTCCCATTGTGTGTATGCTTGCGAAGTTCAACCCCCTCCCTATGAATATGATGATAATGTAGAAGATGTCAATGCTATGAATTTTGTTCCTAGAATGGAAAATGTAGGGAACTTGAGGCCAAACCCCAATCAAATGGGGAATTGGAA
The DNA here is from genome assembly GCF_948465745.1 of Chenopodium album. NCBI lineage: Eukaryota > Viridiplantae > Streptophyta > Magnoliopsida > Caryophyllales > Amaranthaceae > Chenopodium > Chenopodium album. The sequence continues at coordinate 21,286,264 of NC_137850.1, read as the reverse complement.
TCAAGGTGGAAACCGTGGTTGGAACCAAAGTGGTGGTGGTTATGATAACCAATACCATGGTGGGGGAGGCCCTTCCAATTTCAATGGAAGAGGCTACTCTAACCAAAGAGGGTATGGCTACCAAAACCAACAACCCAACTCCCGATACCAAGACCATCAAAATCAAAATTTTGGTGATCAAGGTAACATGGGAAATAATCGACAAAGCAATGTTCCCAACCAAGGAACCGGAGGCAATAGGGGCCAAAATGTTTCTAACTATGCCCAAACCAATAGGCCTTCGGGTTTCCATCAATCCCAACTTCCTCCACCTCAACAACCTCTTCAAATTGAGGCCCCTCCTAATGATCCCGTGATGGCTAAGCTAGATGCCATCATGAAGATGCATGAGGAGGAAAAGAAGAGGAATGAGGAGGAAAAGAAGAGGAATGAGGAGGATAAAAAGCGAACCAATGCTCATATGAAAATGCTTGAAACCCAAATTGCCCAACTTGCTTCCAATTCTTCTTCTTCTTCTTCCTCTATCCCTAGTCAAGGAGTCAACCCAAAACCTTTGTATGCCGTGACAACAAGGAGTGGAAAGGTAGTAGGGAGTGACCCCTTAGTTGAGGAAGAACCTCGAAATGAAGTAGAGTTGGAGAGGGGGAGTGAGAGAACCAAGGAACCTTCTAATGTTGTGACAGGCTAAAGTCGTATCACCTAATCAAAAGTAATTACCTAAGTCCTCTAACTAAAGTAGATAGGGAAGTAGGGTCGAATCCACAGGGAAACTAGTCTTTCTATTTCTAACTAATTAATAGCAATCTAAATTATTAGTAACAATTTGTTGTGATTTAAAGATTATACTACGAAGAATATAAGTAGGGAAAATAAAATAAGAGGAATCAATGAATTAAGGACCTAGGGCATAGGTTCACCAATAAATAATATTCCAGGGTAAAACATAATAACCAATCATTAATGCATCAATTAACCAGATAATAAAGGGCTTTCGCTACGTATTACAATCACAGAATTAACCTACCGGTATTAAATCTCATCTCTCGAATCTCGACTTAACCATTTATAGATTAACCTGCCTATTGAAACTAGACCTAAACATCAATTCTCATCTCTCGAATCTCGAATCAATATTGTCAAACTCATGCATAAAAGATCAGGCCTAATCTAGTCACAGAGCATTAAATCAATCAATAGGAAATTAATATAGCATTGATAATTAACAACAATAAATTACCCCTTCATATTACTTATGGATCCCCATAAACCCTAGAAAAAGAACTACTCACACATAATTAAATCTAAACTAATCAAAGCAACAAAATAAAACATGATAGAAGGAATAAAATAAATAACTGAGATTAAGAGAAAAGAAATCGTTACCAAAGTAATCAGAATAAAGAGTTGAGTAAAGAACAAAGTATATAGTGTAGAGAGAGAAAATAAGCTTAAGTAGAGAGAGAAAATCTAAGAGAAAGAATTACAAAAGTAAAGGAAGAATAACGAATTGTAAAAAAAGGAATCCTAAACTTGCTTAACAAAAACATATTTATAATAAGCAAGAATCCTAAACTAAAACAAACTAAACGATGCTTAAAAGATCTATCAGAGACACGCGCCCGACCGGGCGCCACACCGCCCGACCGGGCGCGCCTTTTTGTTGCGATATAAGTCTTCTTTGCCCGATCGGGCGCACCATCGGGCGGACCATCAGGCGGACCACCGGGCGGACCATCGGGCAGACCATCGGGCAGACCACCGGGCAGACCACCGGGCAGACCACCGGGCGGACACCCTTGGGCCGCTTGGACTCCTCGTTTAGGCTCGTAACTTGGCCCAAACCAAATATCCTCTTTGGGGCTTTAATCATTCGGTCCAAATGCCTCGTCTTCACACAAGTCGAGCCCTTATTCACCGGTTTGATTACTCTAACCGATCTTGGGCTACGAAAGATGGCCGTGCTCCTCCAATGCTCGTAGTTGCTCCATAAAATCCCGGGAAAGTACTCCAAAGGTGAAATTCCCTACAAAACTCAACCAAAACTACGAAAACACTAGAAAATACATATTAGTAATAAAAATGGCTCTAAAGAGCCAAAAACACTACTAATAATGACCAAGGGACGGGGGTAAAATACTACATAAACTAGACATATCAAACTCCCCCAAGCCAAACCTTTTCTTGTCCCTAAGCAAAGAGCTCATCTATGAACATATAAAACATTCCTCACCCCAATAATCAAATCAAGAACAGACGATTCAAGGAAAATCTAATGAGCATGCTTCAATATCAATCAATCTCATTCATCCAATCACTCTTCCTCCCCAACAATTGTCAAATAGAGCAAACCACACGAGCATATAGAATTCAAGACTAGTGCTCACACACTCAACTCTCATTTATGTGGCGAGTAAAAGATGTACTCGATCGCTCTCCAACCACCCTTTTATGTGAACAATGCCCTCCCAAACTCACACACTCGTGTGTTTAAAAAGATAAGCACTCAACCTAATAGTCGACTCGGAATATGTCAATTCATAATTTGCATTGACAAACAACACTTTCACATCTACACAACTCTATGCACAAGGTCGGAAGGTCTTTAAAGCTTGTAATGTAAGGCTAGGATAAAGGGTAAGAAATATTTGGGAACATGTGAGAGAAAAGCCATGCTTAAAGGGAGCCAAATCCTAATAAAACCAATGATCAACATCTCCAACATAACTAACTCCAACAAGAATCCACCAAATACTACTCCAAACAACATAAACAATCCCAACACTTACAATTTCACTCATAAAAATATGACAATGTAGAACTTGAGTGAATAAACAAACTTTGAACTCATTCTTTTTTCAAACTTGATACTTTTTTTCCTTTGAATTTTTCTTGGGCAACTTTCATATAGATAATTTGAACATATAACAATTTTTTTCTTTTGCTTTTTTTTTCTTTTTATTCCACATTGGAAATTTGAACTTTGAAACACAAATTCTTATTTTTTCCAATCACAAAAATCAAAGAACAAATTACTCTTCTTATACCTCCACATTGTGCAAATAATGTGCACACTACAAATCCCTCACCTCACTAACTATAGCTCCCCCAAGCCAAGCTTGGGACTAGTAACCAATGGGGCTAAAAAGGCTTGTAATGTGGCTAAATAAACAATAAAAGGGCACAAGCAACAACATGGGTAGCAAGAAGGGAACAAATGTATCTAATATCGTCTGAAGGCTACCTAAAAGAATGAACGCCTTCGTCCTCCTCATGTGCATAATAGGTGAGTCATGAAATACTACTCATAGTTGCAAACCAATACTCAAATTCATTGACATACCAGGAACTAAACACACATTACTAACCAAATCAACTAGTCAAGCACTACATTCACAAGTAGTTGGACAAAATTGACGCATGTTTAGGCATCCAAGCAATTAAACTTCAAATCATGACCAACAAGTCCACAATGCTTATCATCAATAACCAAGAATCAAAACAAATTTTCTCAAGTATGGGGGCATAGAGAAGCATGATTTACAATTCATTGGAACGTATTTTTGGATTTTTTACTTTTCAATTTTTTTGTATTTTTCTTATAGGAAAGCAATAAAACTACACTAGGAAAGCAGTAAAACTACACTAAGCATACCAAGAGAGAGAGTGAAAGATATACCATATGAACACGAGAACCTCCCCCCAAGCTAAATCAGACAATGTCCTCATTGTCTTAAGGGGAAGCAAGTATTCAAGGTGACTACTCTTCATCATCACCACATCAGTGTCACCAAAGCCTCAAGATTGCAATGCATCTCTTTGGAACAAAATTGGGCAAGAAAGAAACAAAGTGTTAGTGGAAAAAAGATAAAAATTGAGTCAGGTGCACTATTCTGATCATAACTTTTGATGTATAATTGATAATTCAATGATTCCAATTGCATTGGAAAGTAGACTTGAAGAGCTTTCCAACGATAGGTCACACGCCAAAAAAGGATAAGAAACGCAAAAGTTATGGCCTGTCAAAGTGGAGCAGTTTTGCTGATCCGCTCTCGCGCCCGGTCGGGCGCCACACCGCCCGGTAGGGCGGTATAAACCCTCTAAATCCTCTTTGTTCTCGCGCCCGGTCGGGCGCCATACCGCCCGGTCGGGCGGTCGAAATGTCCGTACTCGTCAACTCTCGCGCCCGGTCGGGCGGTCCTTCGCCTGGTCGGGCGGTCCTTCGCCCGGCCGGGCAAAAATTGTCAATTTTTCACCCTTGCTCTCGCGCCCGGTCGGGCGGTCCTTCGCCCGGTCGGGCCCGAGGCAATGTTTGGTACGAGAGACTCCTTCTCTTTTTTTTCCAAATTTGACTAACTCTTTTCCTTCTAACCTGTACGACTCAATAAACTCATTAAACTCTCTCCTCTCTCCTCTCACAAGAAATAGAAAGAAGACTAAAAAAAAAAAAACAAAAAAAAAAAAAAAAAAAACAAGAAAAATACGGGTTGCCTCCCGCAAAGCGCTGGTTTATTTAGGTCCCGCACGACCCTCTTACTACATGTCGGGAAGTTAAGCCCCTTGGCCTATCGCCTGGTCGGGTGGTTCTTCACCTGGTTGAGCGATTTTTAAACCACGACTCGGCTTCCTAACACGCCCTGTAAGGCGCCAATTCACCCTATTGGGTGGATCCTCGTTGGCTTGAACTGGTGGGTCTTTAATTTTGTTCGATTGAGAACCCTTTTTGACCGTTGGTTGCCTCGATTTATCACTTTGTTGAGCTATTACAACACGATCTGGTGGAACTCTCACTATAGGCTCAGTTTCCGCAACTTGTGTACTCATTTCCATCTTCTCATCTTCAAAACCAAGACCTTCACAGTATAAGGCTTTCTCTATTGCGTCCACTTCCTCTTTCCATTGGTTAGTTGTACCTGTAGAAGATGCAACACACGATACCGCCTCCAAGGGATCTTTAACAAAAGCTTGGGGCTTATTAGAACAATTACCAACCACATCAATTTTATAACACTTCTCCTCTAGCATGGGGCTTTTAGGGGTATTATTCAAATTAAAAACAATTTTATCATCCCCTACTGATAGTGTCAATTTACCACATTTCACATCTATAATTGCTCCAGCAGTATTAAGGAAGGGTCTACCCAAGATAATTGGGGTATGCAAATCCTCAGCCATATCAAGAACAACAAAATCCACAGGTATATAAAATTTACCTACTCTAACAGGGACGTCTTCTAGAATGCCTATGGGGTATTTAGAAGAACGATCAGCCATTTGCAGAGTAATATTAGTAGACTTTAATTTACCCATTTTTAGCTTTAAACACACAGATAATGGCATGACACTAACACTAGCGCCCAAATCACACAATGCATTATCAATCATTAAATTGCCAATATGACAAGGGATAGAAAAACTACCGGGATCTTTTAGTTTGGGTGGAGATTTATTTTGCAGTACGGCACTGCATTCAGCAGTAAAAGCGACAGTCTCTACCTCACTAATAGACCTTTTCCTAGTCAATATTTCTTTCATGAATTTTGCATATGCAGGTATTTGCGTGATTAATTCTGTAAAGGGAACTGTTACCTGCAAATCCTTCACCGTGTCAAGGAACTTACCAAACTGCTTATCCATGGTGCTTTTCAAATGTCGATTTGGGAATGGTAGTTTGATAATTGGTTGTTGCACATCATTATTCCTGTCTTGAGTTACAACCTTCCCTGAAGTTTTACCCTGCAATATAACATCAGAAATATTAGTACTACCCTTTAGCCCTACAGGGCTAGGATTAATATCCCTTGGTATAAAGGAATCAGGATTAGCGATTTCTATTGAAACAGGTTCATCTTCTTTGGGCATAGGAGGCCCATCATAGTGTGAACCACTCCTGAGGGTAATTGCAAACGCCTGATCTGTGGGTTGTACTGGTTGCGATGGTAGGGCTCCTTGTGGGAGAACCTGAAGAGCAGCGGCTAACTGTGCAATTTGAGTATCTATGAATTTATTGTGGGCTACAATCGAGTCAATTTGTGAGTCTCTACTCTCCATATGCTTTTGCATACTAGTTAACATCGCTCTAATTTCTGATAAAGCTGGGTCAGAAGGTGGTGGAGGAGTTTGCGGTTGGTTTTTCTGGCCAGCATTGGGATGGTAATATTTCTGCTGAGGTGGTGGTGCTGGTTGTTGTGGAGGTGGAGGTGTGGGATTTTGCACATTACTGCTCCTATAGGAAAGGTAAGGATGGTTCCGATACCCGGGATTATTATAGGTGTTGGAGTATGGGTTATTTTGCTTGATGGACTGAAAAGCGTTGACCTGCTCCATAGAATTCCTACACTCATGTTCCCAATGACCTACAATTCCACAATTTTCACAGAAAGCATCATTAGCATTATTATCAATTGCAGAAACATTAGTTATTTTAGAATTAGCAGTAGTAAGGTTATCCAATTTCTGACAAATAAAGGTTAATTGAGATTGCAAAAAGGATACAGAATCGACGTGGTGTTTTCCCTTGTTTGCAAAACCTCTAGGATTCCCATATTGGGAATTATGGATCGCCATATCTTCAATAACCTGACCTGCATCATCAACATTGAGGTTCATAAACCTCCCATTAGCTGCAGAATCCAAAATTGCTCTAGAAGAATTTCCGATCCCATTGTAGAAAGCTTGTATCAACTGCCATTGTGCTAAGTTATGATGAGGGCACTCTCTCTGCAGGTCTTTGAATCTCTCCCAAGCTTCATATAGTGACTCATCTGGCTCTTGGGCGAAATTTTGAATTGCGCTTCTCAATAGAGCTGTTTTCTCTGCAGGGTAATACTTGTTATAAAAATTCAAAACAAGAGTCTCCCAATTAGTAATGCCAAGTGCAGTTCTATTTAAACCATTAAACCACAGTTTAGCTTTTCCACATAAAGAGAAAGGAAAGAGAATCTCCCTTATTTGGTCTTGCGTGACCCCAGCTTGCCTTATAGTGTTACAATATTGACAGTAGTCAGCAATGTGTAGATTTGGGTCTTCACCCTTAGCTCCACTAAATTGCTTCCTTTCTATCATCGTGATGAACTGGGGCTTGATCTCGAATTGAACTCCCTCAAGATCTGGCGTAGGAGAAAGGTGGGGAAAATGCGCCAAAGATGGCTGAGAATAGTCGCTGAGCTTTTTAGGTGGATTTTCTCCCATCTCTAATTCTGATTCTGAAGAAGTGTCTGGATCACTAGAATCAGATGAAGGGTCTCTAGGAATTTCACCACCAGAACTCGCCAGTATTTGCTTGTATAAATTCTTTTGCCTATGGAAAGAGCGCTCGATCTCAGGATCGAAAGGAATGTAGCCTGATCTGGAACACCTGGACATAAACAAAGAACTAGACAACAGATATGAGAACTGTCCCAAAAAACTTATGTTCTCCGGGACGAAGGAAAATAATCTAGACTACAAAAACAATTAGAAATAAAAAATATAACCGTCTCCCCGGCAACGGCGCCAAATTTTGACAGGCTAAAGTCGTATCACCTAATCAAAAGTAATTACCTAAGTCCTCTAACTAAAGTAGATAGGGAAGTAGGGTCGAATCCACAGGGAAACTAGTCTTTCTATTTCTAACTAATTAATAGCAATCTAAATTATTAGTAACAATTTGTTGTGATTTAAAGATTATACTACGAAGAATATAAGTAGGGAAAATAAAATAAGAGGAATCAATGAATTAAGGACCTAGGGCATAGGTTCACCAATAAATAATATTCCAGGGTAAAACATAATAACCAATCATTAATGCATCAATTAACCAGATAATAAAGGGCTTTCGCTACGTATTACAATCACAGAATTAACCTACCGGTATTAAATCTCATCTCTCGAATCTCGACTTAACCATTTATAGATTAACCTGCCTATTGAAACTAGACCTAAACATCAATTCTCATCTCTCGAATCTCGAATCAATATTGTCAAACTCATGCATAAAAGATCAGGCCTAATCTAGTCACAGAGCATTAAATCAATCAATAGGAAATTAATATAGCATTGATAATTAACAACAATAAATTACCCCTTCATATTACTTATGGATCCCCATAAACCCTAGAAAAAGAACTACTCACACATAATTAAATCTAAACTAATCAAAGCAACAAAATAAAACATGATAGAAGGAATAAAATAAATAACTGAGATTAAGAGAAAAGAAATCGTTACCAAAGTAATCAGAATAAAGAGTTGAGTAAAGAACAAAGTATATAGTGTAGAGAGAGAAAATAAGCTTAAGTAGAGAGAGAAAATCTAAGAGAAAGAATTACAAAAGTAAAGGAAGAATAACGAATTGTAAAAAAAGGAATCCTAAACTTGCTTAACAAAAACATATTTATAATAAGCAAGAATCCTAAACTAAAACAAACTAAACGATGCTTAAAAGATCTATCAGAGACACGCGCCCGACCGGGCGCCACACCGCCCGACCGGGCGCGCCTTTTTGTTGCGATATAAGTCTTCTTTGCCCGATCGGGCGCACCATCGGGCGGACCACCGGGCGGACCATCGGGCAGACCATCGGGCAGACCACCGGGCAGACCACCGGGCGGACACCCTTGGGCCGCTTGGACTCCTCGTTTAGGCTCGTAACTTGGCCCAAACCAAATATCCTCTTTGGGGCTTTAATCATTCGGTCCAAATGCCTCGTCTTCACACAAGTCGAGCCCTTATTCACCAGTTTGATTACTCTAACCGATCTTGGGCTACGAAAGATGGCCGTGCTCCTCCAATGCTCGTAGTTGCTCCATAAAATCCCGGGAAAGTACTCCAAAGGTGCAATTCCCTGCAAAACTCAACCAAAACTACGAAAACACTAGAAAACACATATTAGTAATAAAAATGGCTCTAAAGAGCCAAAAACACTACTAATAATGACCAAGGGATGGAGGTAAAATACTACATAAACTAGACATATCATGTTGAGAGGGAGAGGGATGTTGAGGTGCAAAAGGAAAAAGAGACCACCCCCTTGCCCCTAAATCTCCAACCTAGAGAGGAGAGGCTACCTTTTCCCCAAAGATTTGTGAGAGCTAAGCTTGATGCTCAATTTGGGAAGTTTTTGGATGTGATCAAGAACTTGCATGTTTCCCTCCCTTTTATAGATGCTATGAAACAAATTCCCCATTACTCTAAGTTTTTGAAAGATCTTTTGAGTGGGAGAAGGGAGTGTGAAACGGTGAGCTTGACCGCCAATTGTAGTGCAATCCTTTCCAACAAACTTCCCACTAAGTTGAAGGATCCGGGTAGTTTTTCCATTCCTTGTTCTATCAATGGGATTGAGTTTGACAAAGCTTTATGTGATTTAGGAGCGAGTGTGAGCCTCATGCCCTACTCCGTCTACCAAAAGCTCAATGTAGGAACCCTTTCCCCCACCAACACCACTCTCCAACTAGCGGATCGGTCTATTAAATTTCCCATGGGGAAAGTGGAGGACATCCCCCTTAGGGTAGGGAAGTTTACATTCCCCGTGGATTTTTACGTGCTAGAAATGGATGAGGATGAAAGGATTCCTATTATCTTGGGTAGGCCGTTCTTAGCCACCTCTAGGGCCATTATTGATGTGAAGGAAGGCAAAATATCTTTGAAAATTGACAATGACTCAATTGAGTTTGATTTAAATAGTGTCATGCAACAACCTTCCTCAAGTAGTGAATGCTTTAGAGTAGATGTTCTAGATTCCATGCTTAGTGAATTCTCTCGTTCCCATTTGTATGCTTCTAACGATCCCCTAGAGAATGTATTGTTGAATGATTCTAAGCTAGGTGTTCGCAAGGACGACATTCAATTCTATGAGGATTTGCTAGAGGAAAGCAAGAGCAAGTGCATGGATGAGAGCATGGAGGAGGAGGCTTTTCACACCCATGACCTCTTTCAAGTTGAGGAAAGAGAAGAGAACACCAATGGTAAGGGAGCACCGAAGGTAGACTTGAAACCTCTACCTTTGGGCTTGAGGTATGTATTTCTTGGTTCTAATGAGTCTTTCCCCGTGATTGTTAATTCCAACCTAACGGAGGAGCAAACCTCCCTCTTGATCAATGTCTTGAAAAAACACAAGAAAGCTTTAGGCTATACCATTGATGACATCAAAGGTATAAGTCCTTCTTTATGCATGCACAAAATTGATCTAGAGGGAGATGCCAAACCCGTTAGGCAAAGGCAAAGGAAGCTTAACCCTTCCATGCAAGAGGTTGTGCGGAAGGAAGTGGCTAAGCTTCTTGATGCGGGAATTATATACCCAATTGCTCATAGTGATTGGGTATCTCCCGTGCAAGTTGTGCCTAAGAAAGGGGGAATGACGGTGGTGAAAAATGATCATGATCAACTAGTCCCCACTAGGCTTGTAACCGGTTGGCGCATGTGCATTGACTATCGCCAACTCAACACAAGTACATGCAAAGATCATTTTCCATTACCGTTCATTGATCAAATGTTGGAGAGGCTTACAAAGCATTCCTTCTATTGTTTTCTTGATGGCTATTCGGGATTCTTCCAAATCCCGATTGACCCCAAGGATCAAGAGAAGACGACTTTCACTTGTCCCTACGGTACTTATGCGTATCGTAGGATGCCTTTTGGGCTTTGTAATGCTCCCGCAACATTCCAACGTTGTATGATGTCCATTTTTAGTGATATGATTGAGGATGAGATAGAGGTCTTTATGGATGACTTCTCCGTTGGAGGGGCCACCTATGAAGATTGTCTATCTAATTTATCTCGTTGCTTAGAAAGATGTGAGAGGGCTAACCTCGTGCTAAATTGGGAAAAGTGCCATTTTATGGTAGAAAGTGGGATTGTTCTTGGGCACAAAATTTCCCATGCCGGCATTGAGGTTGATAGAGCCAAGGTAGAGGTCATTGAGAAACTTCCTCCCCCCACCAACGTGAGGGAAGTGAGGTCTTTCCTTGGCCATGCCGGGTTCTATCGGCGTTTCATAAAAGACTTTTCTTTGATTGCAAAGCCTCTCACATCCCTATTGCAACAAGATAAAGAGTTTATATTTTATGATGCTTGTCATGAGTCTTTTTGTAGGTTGAAAGAGGCCCTTTGCACCGCCCCTATTGTCCAAGGCCCGGATTGGTCTCTTCCATTTGAGCTCATGTGCGATGCAAGAGACGAGGCTATTGGTTCGGTTCTTGGGCAACGAAAGGATGGGAAGCTTCATGTCATACATTATTTGTCCAAAACTCTCAACGACGCTCAACGAAACTACACAACCACCGAGAAGGAATTCTTAGAGGTTATTCACTCATTTGAGAAGTTTAGAACCTACCTCATTGGTTCTAGGACAATTGTGTACACCGACCATTCGGCTCTCAAATATTTGATAGGGAAGAAGGAAGCTAAACCAAGGTTGTTGAGATGGGTTTTAGTTCTCCAAGACTTTGACTATGAAATGAGAGATAAAAAGGGTGCCGAGAACGTGGTGGCGGATCACCTTTCAAGGTTGGGCGGTGCAAGGTTCAAGGATGATGGTTTGCCAATTGAGGATGCTTTAAGGGATGATGTGCTATACGTTCTTGAGGTGAAGTCGGCTCCATGGTATGCGGATATTGTGAATTACTTGGCTTGTGGTGCCATACCTCCGGATTTCACTTCACAACAACGTCGAAAACTCAAGCACGAGGCAAAGAGATATATTTGGGATGAACCGATTTTGTTGAAGAGAGGGGTTGATGGGTTATTGAGGAGATGCGTTCCCGATGATGAGTTTCAAAGTGTTCTCCACATGTGCCACTCCTCTCCTTGTGGTGGGCATATGAGTGCTCAGAAAACCGCCTCAAAAGTTCTCCAATCAATGCTCTTTTGGCCTTCCTTATTCAAGGACTCATGGATATTTGTCAAGACCTGCGATAGATGTCAAAGGGTGGGGAATATTTCGAGAAGGGATGAAATGCCACAAAACCCCATCCTTGAGCTTGAAGTTTTCGATGTGTGGGCGATAGATTTCATGGGGCCTTTTATCTCCTCAAATGGGAACATATATATTTTGGTAGCTGTTGACTACGTGTCCAAATGGGCGGAGGCCGTAGCTTCTCCAACAAATGACTCAAAAGTGGTGGTCAACCTCTTCAAGAAAGTGATTTTCCCAAGATTCGGTGTTCCGAGGGCAATCATTAGTGATGGGGGGTCACATTTCAAACACCACACCTTCGTGCGACTACTTGAGAAATATGGGGTATCTCACAAGCGGGGGCTTGCTTATCACCCCCAAACAAGTGGTCAAGCGGAGGTCACAAATAGAGAGCTCAAAGTGATCTTGGAGAAAACAGTTGCCAGAACGAGGAAGGATTGGTCCTCTAAGCTCATTGATTCTCTATGGGCTTATAGGACCGCTTTCAAGACGCCAATTGGGACTACCCCCTACAAGCTTGTATATGGGAAGAATTGCCATTTGCCCGTGGAGATGGAGCATCGTGCTCATTGGGCGATCAAGCAAATCAACCTTGATCTCCATAGTGCGGGGGAGCAAAGGCTTTTAGAGTTACATGAGCTAGAGGAATTGAGGTTGAGTGCTTATGAGAATGCAAGCATGTATAAGGCAAGATCAAAAGCGTGGCACGACGCTCAAATCATCAAGAAAGATTTTGTCAAAGGGCAAAAGGTGCTCCTCTTCAACTCAAGGTTGAAACTCTTCCCGGGCAAGCTCCGATCAAGATGGAGTGGGCCATACATTGTTACGGAGGTGTTTCCATATGGTGCTTATGAAATTTCCCAAGAGGGCCACTCCCCTTTTAAAGTCAACGGCCACCGCCTCAAGCCTTATTTTGAAGGATCCCCAAGTGATGAACCGGTTTCAGTTACTCTAAGTGACGTGCATCGTCAATACAACCCTCCTTGATCAACCCGAGGAACGTCGAGATAACGAAGTTAACCAAAAGCGCTTCCGGGAGGCAACCCGAGTTTCTCGTTATTTTCTTTAGTCTTTTGATTTGTGGATTTGGATTAATTTGGATATTTGGTTACTTGGATTGTTGTTGTTTGATGTTGTAGGGTAGGAATGGAGTAGAATATGAGGCTAAGTGAAGGAAAGGAGTTCAAATTCCAAGGAATTAGAGGGCAAAACCAGTTGAATGGTGCGCCCGCTCCACCCAAGTGGAGCGTCCGCACCATTCCAGCAGCTCAGGTAAGTTTCAGACTAATGGAGCGTCCGCTCCACTAGAGGGGAGCGCCCGCTCCATATATGTGGAGCGCCCGCTCCACATTGTGGAGCGTCCGCACCATAACCCCCAAAAAAATCAGAGCCTTTTCTCAGAAAAATGGAGCGTCCGCTCCACCCTTATGGAGCGGCCGCTCCTATCAGTAGGGAGCGTCCGCTCCCCCTAGTGGAGCGCCCGCTCCTTACGATTTTTCGAAAAAAAAAACGAGCTTAAAGCTCGTTTTTCCCCCTTTCCTCTTCATTTTCCCCTCATTTCATACTCTCACTCAAACCCTAAGAAATCCACTTCCCTCATTCCTCACAATTTCTCACTTTAAATCACCCTCACACAATCAAAATCACAAATTTCACTCCAAATTTCACCTCAAAATCAACTCTTCATCTTTTAGTGTTGAGATCGGCGAATTTCATCCAATTTGGGTCTTTGTTCTTTGAGTTTGTTTGAAGCAATTTGGTATGAATTTCTTACTCTACTTCACTTAATTGTTGATTTTGTAAGTATAATTAGCCATCTTGTTTTTTTTAATTTGTGTATTGGAGACTCGAATTTGTTTAAATTTCATGACTACTTGTTCATTCATGTACTACTAGTTTATGGTGTTTGAATAGGTTGAAATTGAGTAGTATGTGTTTGAAATTGTCATGTTTGGGCTTTAACGTTGTTTGGATGAAGTTTGTAGTTGGTTTTGTTTGCAAATTGTCATACTTGTATCATGGGATAAATTTCGCTCATGCTAGCATAATTCTTGTTCTTGATGTTTAATTCAAGCTACACTACAACTATTCATGCTAGTATTGTTTGATTTGATATGATATTGGTATTTGTATGATTTTTGCCAAGATGAATTGTTCTATTGAGCATTGTGTTATTTGGATGACTACTCCTATTTCAACATGCTAAATCAAGCATTTAGATAGTGTTAATGCTTCCATCACCTTTTTTTGAATGTACAAATGTTTTGAAGTGATGATTGAACCCCTCTCACATGTCCTAATTTTTCCTAGTCTTTGTTCGTTGAGTGGTTTCCATTTCACTATTTAATGCCTTTTTTTTGGCTAGTTGTCTTGATTGTGGATGATTTATGTTCATGAGATGAGTATTTGAAGTTGGATTCTTTGTTGTTTGTAGGTACCTATCCTTTGTACTCCTTCTTGTTGCAAGCTCTTAGCATAAGTCATGTCTCGCCGATTAAGAGATATGTTGCCCGGGTCTTCATCCCGCAAATCACAAAAGGGTTCATCCTCTCAAGCCGCATCTAGCTCCGCGGCGGTGCCCAGTACACCTCCTCAACCCTATAAGGTGAAGTTTGCTTCACCTTATCAAGAAAAGTGCTATAACGAGCTTTCCAAGTGGGTCGTTCGATCCACCCGTTTCTATGACAAGGAATGTTGTCAGGCTTTGGGCATCGATGCCGATGTCCGGGACATGGCTGAGTCCTTCGGGTGGCAAACCTTCCTCAACATCAAGGTTCCATCAAAATTCACCCACAACCCGGAGGCCGAGCCCAAGGCACCATTCACTTACCGGGAGCTCACCCTCGAATTCCTCTCTTCATTCAACCTTCAATCCATCGAGAGGCGAGGGGTGAAAGAACTTGAGCTTAACTTCCGTATGTTTAACAACCCGCGGAAGGTTCCAATGAGTGAGCTCAACCGGATGTTCGGGTGGGATCCCGAGGCCCCAGTGCATAGAGCCTATGACAACGAGAGGATGTGGCAAGGCTACGACGAGCAAGAGTGGTGGGGCACCATCACCCAAGGCAACACCAAATTCAAATCAAGATCGGCAAAGGCGTCGGAAATCATCCATCCGGCCCTCCGGTACTTTCACAGGCTAATGGTGTATGCCTTATTTTCTCGCCAAGAGCTCGGGAAAATCAACCAAGAAGAGCTCGTTCTACTGTGGTTGGCCACCGACGGGTACATCAACTACGACCATGGGATGAATTTCGGGGGCCTCCTCACTGACCACTTCCATGAGACGCAACTTGGTGTCTCCCTCACTGGTGATATTCAGTTGGGGGGGATGATTACATGGATAGCCTACAAGTTAGGCTATGGAGCGGAGCTAGCCAAGCTTACCCCAGTCGATGAGCAGCCCTACTTGAACCTAGGGGCCCTCAAGACGGCCGGGATGATCCGCGAGGTGCCTACTCGCGTTGGGGGAGATGAGCGGGTTTGGATGGTCCGCGATTCTTCTTGGTGCCTCCTCCCGAACGACTACATCACCAACCCGCCGGAAGATGAAAATCAATGGCGCGTTCCTCGAGCTAACCTTGAGGAGGGTAGCTTGTCGTTGAGGGAGAGAGCTCCCCGGGCCCCAAGGCAAAGGCGGCAACAAGACCAACAACAATTTCAAGAACAACAATTTCAACAACAACAATTTCAAGAACAACAATTTCAGCAACAACAACAAGGTTTTCAACATTTCGAGCATTAATCCTTCCACTATGGGGAAGGGTCTCAACAAGTGAACGTCCCCCCCTTTAGCGGGGGAGGTATGGCTTCTTCTTCCTCTTCCTCATTTAACATCGAGTCAGCTTTTCAGAATTTGTCTATGCAAGTAAACCGGTTGACGGAAGTCGCCGATGGGAACTCGATTTACAACGCCAACATTTATGATAGGCATGTAAACCAAGGACATTTTGACCCACCGGTGAACTACCCGTATTTTCCGCCCCAACAGGGGCCGGTTCCTTCATACGAGGAACCGCATTCTGACGACACTCCCCGTCAACCGGTTTGGCCCTATTGGTCCGGGCCTTCATCTCAAGGGACCCCCCGAGTGAACTACCCCACCTCTGAGGGGTATGATTACAAAGCACCGGGGGGGTGTGATTACCGTGGGGACCCCAACTACCCCATGTACACATCCGAGCCCCTTGTGATGCCCCCTCCCTATGACCCTCTTCCGGACTACCAACAAGAGTTGTACCGGAACCGTGGTTTTCCACCGGGTTATACCGGTGGTTGGGACCCCCATGGCCCTCCTATCGACGTCGACTACGAGTGGCGTCCATATGGAGAGGGCTCTAGTTCTCACATGGAGGACTAGGGCCCTCGGGCCAAGTTTAGCCCTTCCTCCCACCTATTTCCCAATTTTGATCAAACCGAGGACGGTTTTCGTTCAAGTGTGGGGGGGTGCCTATTCATTGTTTCATTTAAGGGCTTTGTTCTATGGGGCATATTCATGGCCAATAGGTGTCTCTTGCATATGTTTTTTTTTCTCGGTGTTGGTTGATGCTCACCTTCTATGTTCTCTGATTTGATGATAGCCTTGTGTTGTTTTGCTCCCATTTTCAAAAATCCAAATTTCCCCTTTAATCCAAACTCTTTTCTTCTTTTCTTTGTCCTTTTTCTTTAGTAGTTTTTGCTTTTATTTATTTTATTTATTTTATTTTTATTTTGCTTTCTTTTCTTCTTATTTTCCTTTTTCTCTTGCTACTAACCGAATATTTGCCGAGTTGTGTTGGATTTTGACATTTTGTAGGGCTTATTGGCGCGTCCCTCAAATTTTTCCAAGCAATGGAGCTTCATTGATAGTGGACTTGCGTTTTCTAAGCATATTTGGGTGACAAATTTCCCTTCTCAACTCTTTAAATATTTGAATGGTTGCATAGTTTAGTTTAGATTAGGAAGAAGTTGAATGGTTCGAGGTTGTTTGATTTGGTTCTAAGGAACCTGGGATCGTTGATGTTGTATTCAACGATCATTGTATGTCGATTGGGATTTATGTGATTTACATGCCTCTCTTTTGAACCGTTTTGATTTCTTCCTTTTTCCTTTGTGGGTTGCTTTTCTTCTTTCTTTTTGTGACATTCATAATCATGACAAGAGAAAATTTTTGAAAATTGAGAATTTGCTCCTTCATTTGGAAATGTGGACCTATATGCCTTTGTTATGACATATTTTTGAATGCTTACTTTCCTAGTTGAAGAGGGTCTTCACGGTCTGAGAGTGCTTAGGGTTGAACTAGACACATTTTAAGCTAAGGTAGCCCGGTTTAGAACTCTTGAGGACGTTTGAACCCCTAGTTCACGGGAAAGTGGTAAGATGGTGTTGCTCTCCGTAGTGAATAGGATTCTTTTGGTTGGTAATTGCTTAAATTCATATCCCATGTGAGCGTTTATTGTTCAAGCCTTCATCACTTTTGTCGAGCGGCATTTTGGATCCTTAACTATGTGTGTCTCAATCCTTGTGTTGGTATCTAGCTCCCAAGACCGTGATCATATAACTCTAGAGGAGGAAGAGGGCATCTCTTCTCATTTTTCTTTGTTTTCCTTGTGTTTTGTTACAAATTTGGTTTTTATTTTGCATGTACATTCTTGCTAGCCATGTTGAGCCTTATTTCCCCTTTCTTGGTTAAACCACATTACAAACCTAGCGGCCTATGTCTTACCAACCCTTGTAGTTAGTGAAGCATCGGCTTGTGAGGTTCGGGTTTGAGAGTCTTTATTTTAAACAAGAAAGTTGTGCAATTTGGTTCGAATGAGGTCTTGAAAGTCTATTCGTGAAAAAAAAAAAAAAAAAAAAAATAAGAATTTGAAAAAATATTGAGTGAAATGAAAATCTTGAAAAAAAGGAGAGTAGTATTGTCGTGTAATTTGTATTGAAGGTTGTGATTTGAAACTTAGGTTGGATTCTTATGTTGTTATTGAGAGATGGCCACTCTTATGCTTCACTTAGGAGTCTCCACCAAAGTTTTCAAATTAATTCCCTACCTTAACCTTTAGCCATGACATTGCAGCCCTAACTAAGACCCTTGGACTCTAGAGGGGCGTGGTCAAGGAAACGGTGGAGGGAGATGGATTTCAACCCTATGGAGAGAGTACGCATAGTTGAGATGTCGGGATAACCTCATTATTCCACATAGAATTATTTTTTCCGGTTCCCTCGCGGAATCATGAGGAGCCAATTAGGGGATGAATTGAAGCTAGCGGAGAGAACGTGGACCGTCTTGGATGAGGCTAGGGTGGAGGATGAAATCATTAGTTCTCTATGCTTAGCTTAGGTTTGTCTTTTTCAACCTTGAGCATCTTAAAGCGTGTTTTCCCTCTTGAATTGAGAAAGGTAGGTATTCTTTGATCAATGTCATTATATTTGAGCCCGAATTGAGCATTTCTCACCGTGGTATTTGATCGATTGTCGTAAGCCTTGTCATGTTATGTTTGTTGTGTTTGCTCGTTGTTTTGATTCATCTTGCTTGAGGACAAGCAAGAGGCAAGTGTGGGGGATTTTGATGAGTGGTATTTATACCACCCTTTTACCCTTTTCTTTAAGGGTTTTTCCCTTCACTTGACACTTGTTTGAGCCTTTTCAAGCACTTTGTTTTAGATTTCTTTGCCTTGTTCCTTTTTTGTGTTTTCCCCTCCTTTTTACTTTGTTTTTAGCCTTGCTTTGCCGCTTTCCCTCTTTTCTATGCTTATGTTTGTGTATGAGTGTTTGAGCAGGTTTGATGGAGTGCTCGCGTGGTCCTGCTCGAGGCTTAGTCAACCTTTTGAGTGCATTGGAATAGCGGAAGAGAGGAGCATGGATTTGGAGAAGAGTCCGGAGCTATAAAGAGGAGCGCCCGCTCACCATAGAGGAGCGCCCGCTCCATTTTCTCGTCTGATCTCCTGATTTCCAGACTTATGGAGCGCCCGCTCCACCAGAGAGGAGCGCCCGCTCCATTTCCTCTGTTGATCCCCTGTTTCCCAGACTTATGGAGCGTCCGCTCCATCAGAGAGGAGCGCCCGCTCCACACCGGGAGCGCCCGCTCCTGTCTGGGAGAGCGCCCGCTCCAGTAAGGCGGCTGTTTAGATTAATACCCTCTGGAGCGTCCGCTCATCCTCGATGGAGCGGCCGCTCTCGTGGGTATTTCCGTGCATTTTAACTTATCTTTAGAGTAATGTGAGGGGCATATTAAGACCCCTAGTTTGGTAATGAGAACATTATGTACATTTTAGCCCTAATCTAGAGAGAGAAACTTCATTAGTAGAGAGAGAAAGTGTGGATTTCCATTGATGAACTTGGATATTGAAGAAGGAGCTTGCTTGAACCTTTGTAAATCTTCATCTTCAATTAATGAGCAATTTCTTACTCTCTTTCTTTGCTTTTGTATTTAGTTTTATTTGCTTATTTTGATTTTCCTTAATTGCTTATTGATCATGTTGATGCTTATTGATTTGATGATTGATATTGCCTTCAATATGATTTGTGAGTAGTCCCCTAGCCAAGGGTGTGGGGATGGTGTAGTTGTTGATTGATTCATGCTTATGATGTTGGGGTTTTGTTAATGGTGATTAAAGTCTTTGTGTGTTTGATGTTCTTTAATCTTCTTGCAAGTGCACATTGTTAGTTGATTAAAGGTGAATCTTTGCTAACAAGAAACGGAAGTTGACTTAGTTAAGATTCATTACTATCGATAGTTCTTTGATTGCACCTTCTAATATATGGTTCTAGTGTGGAAACATAGAGGCTATGTTAGGAGAATTTGATTGACCCCGGAAGGCGGTTAGATTAAGCTTTAATTCGATATTCTTACATGCTTAGTTTACCACTGCCTTGCCTCCATGTTATTGCATGATCAATTGGCCATTACATCTACCTACTCCCCTTGGTGCTTAGTTATTTTGGTTTTGATCATTCTTAATCTCTAGTTTAATTTCTTAACTTTTCACACTTCTTGTTCCGAGGTAGCTTAAGTATTGAGTAGTGAATGTGGTGTTTATGCATATCTCCTTGTGGTTCGACCCCTATACTTGCCTTTTACTTGTATTAGGTTTGTTTAGGTGTATAAATTATATTTGATTGAGGTGTAGTCGTTTGACGACGCGATTATTACCTTGTCAACTAGCCACATCCCACGAGCATGGGCTTGCAGTAATGGACGCTTTGGCTAAAGTAGGGATAGATTCAGAAACCTCACCTAAGGGTTTAGCTAATTTTCTCACTGGTTATCTTCCTAGTCCCATCAATTTAATCACCTTTTCTGACAAGGACTTACCTCCTGAAGGTGACAAGAATAACAAGGCCTTGAACCTCACGGTTATTTGCAAAAGAATGAATGTTCTAATGACTCTTGTAGATAATGGGTCGGCGATTAACGTTTGCCCACTCCGAACTGCAAGAATGTTAGGAATAAAAGATGAAGATTTATCTCCATCAACACAAGGCATAAGAGCTTACGATAACACTCATCGCCAAGCTCTTGGGACTATCACTATGAATGTCACGGCTGGAGTTATTGAACATGCTACTACTTGTCAAGTGGTAGATATTAAATCTTCATTCAACTTATTGTTGGGATGCCCTTGGCTTCATGATCTTAAGGTTGTCCCTTCGTCCCTCTATCAACAAGTCAAGGCTATAGTTGGGGGAATTCTTATCACGATCGATGCTTCACCCATGAGAATCAAAGTGGTAGATAAACCGATTATAAATGTGGAGCATGATGAAAACGATGAAGACTTATGGGGCTTAAATGCTGAAGAGGTCGCTTTAATCGAGGAAGATGAAAAGACCCCTCTTCTCTATGACCTCCATTTAAATATGACAACCAATGCTATTCTTAGGAAATAAGGACACTTCTCTAGAATTACTCTAGGAAAGAATAAAGGAATAGCAAAACAAATGGGATTGCCTGGCCTCCCTAAGTTGGATACTTTTGGACTTGGTTTTGAACCAACTCTAGAAGATCTTAAGCGAGCCCAGGAACAGTTCAATGCACGAAGAAGTGCTTGTACCCAGAAAAGAGTAATTCCAATGGATCACTACCCTCTCACCCTAAATGGACAATTCATAAAAGAGGGTGAAGATTATCCATGCCATGAATTCCCTGAACCTTTTATTAAAGATGGGATAAGACAACCAGGGTTCGAAATATTCTTGGATTGCAATGATCCCAACTCCCATCCACAAGGACCAAGCACCTCCATGCTTCGACTTCAATGTTATAGGTCTCCTCTTTGGATACGAGAAAAATGAGCCTAAGCGTGTTGATGACAACTCCGCGCTTATCCAAACAACGTTGCAAAGTGAAAACTTTGACCTCTCAAAGCTCATTACTCCGACAGAAGGACTAGTTCAAGGGTGGCGAAAGACCGTGAAGGTAACTACACCAAGTGGAAGAAGAATCTCCATCACCATAGGACAAGGACCAATGTTCGATGAGTCTAAGTTGTCTGAGTCTGAGTATGAGTCTGAATTCGAGTCTTCTATTATCGAGTCTTCCAAATTTCCCATAGTTGCATCTCCTTCTATTCCTCCTAGTTTAAAACCCACTCCTAGGATAGTTAGTAGTCAAGTCCCAACGGACGTGTCTCTTTTTGATGTAATGGTTTCAGAATTCAATAATATGTGTTCTTTCACTTACTCCTCGTGTCATTCTTTTACACAAGATGACGAGCATTGCTTTGCTAACAACGAAAATGACAAAGAAATAATTAAAGTAGTGGAAACACTTGAAAATAAAACTCCGATAATTGAGAATACCGAAACGGTTAATATCTCAAAAGATCCAACCATTAAAAGAGAAGTTAAAATTGGTTTAACTCTTAATAAAAAAGAAAGAACCGATTTAATCTATTTATTAAAAGAATATATCGATGTTTTAGCCTGGTCATATGAAGATATGATAGGAATAAATAGAGAAATTACTCAACACACTATACCATTAATTCCAGGAATGAAACCTGTAAAACAAAAGTTACGTCGCATAAAACCCGACGTAGCTCTTAAGATAAAAGAAGAAGTTCAAAAACAAATAACTCCAGGTTTTACCAAGGTATCCAAAATACCCCGAATGGGTTGCTAAAATGGTACCAGTTCCTAAGAAATATAGTAGGGTAAGAATGTGTGTCGACTACAGAGATCTAAATAAGGCAAGTCCAAAGGACGACTTCCCTTTACCACACATCGATATTCTGGTAGATAATACAGCCAATCACACGCTTCTCTCATTTATGGATGGGTACGCAGGTTATAACCAAATCCTCATGGCCGAAGAAGACATGGAAAAGACCACCTTTATAACACCTTGGGGCACTTACTGTTACACGGTGATGCCATTCGGATTGAAAAATGCGGGTGCCACTTACCAAAGAGCAGCAACTGCCTTACTCCATGACATAATGCATAAAGTGGTTGAAGTATATGTGGAAGATATGATTGTAAAATCAAAAGATCGTCCAGGACATCAAAAGATTCGAGGATTTATTGGCCGGTCGCAATACATAAGTAGGTTCATATCCAAACTCACCATGATATGTGAACCAATATTCAAGAAGCTCAAAAAGAACGTGCCGGTAATATGGGATGAAGAATGTCAAAAAGCCTTTGATAAGATCAAAGCTTACCTCGGTATTCCTCCTGTACTAGCACTTGCAGTCCTAGGAATCCCTCTTCGCCTATACCTCACGGTTACCAAAGAAACAATGGGAGCTATGCTCGTACAAGAAGTAGAAGGCAAGGAAAACGACGTCTACTACCTAAGTAAGAAGATGCTTGAGTATGAAGTATGCTACACACTTCTAGAAAAGTTGTGCCTCGCACTCGTGTGGGCCACAACCAAGCTAAGACACTACATGCTTGTCCATACAGTATATGTAGTATCTCGAAATATCTTTCTTTGAAGTCCACACTTAACAGGCGTATATCTAGATGGATAGTTAACCTAGCCTAATTTGATATAAGATTCAAGCCTCAAAAAGCCATTAAAGGATCAGTGGTTTTAGATTTCATAGCAGACTTCCCGATGGAAGACTCAACGCCAATGCATGAAAAGGACTTCCCGGATGAAGACTTAATGCTCACAGAAGATGATACTTGGACATTATATTTCGATGAAGCATCAAACTAGAAAGGATGTGGTGTAGGAGTCTTATTGGTATCACCTAAAGAGGAACATGTCTCAATCTCAATAAAGTTAGATTTCGACGTTACCAATAATGCTGCAGAATATGAAGCATGTGTGGTAGGCCTCGAAACTGCTTTGGCATTGGTAGTGAAGAAACTTCGAATATTCGGAGATTCTTCCCTCATTATTAACCAAATCTCCAAAAGATGAAAAGTAAGAATTGAAAGTTTGGCTCCTTAGCAAACGTATCTAGAAACTCTTACTGATCAACTCGAGAAAGTAGAGTACACCTACTTACTAAGAGAAGAGAATCAGTTCGCTGATGCCTTGGCACGACTAGCCTCAATAGTTAGAATTCTTAAGGAAATTGAGAAAATGTCTTTGATAATAGAGAAAAGGCATAAACCAGCTTATATTCAAGCTATTTAAGATGAGGAAGTAGTCCAAGAAGAGAAAGAGGAAGAACCTTGGTATACCGATATCCTCAATTATGTCACAAAAGGGGAATACCCACCTCATGCTGACAAAAGAGCTAAACGCGCTCTAAGACTTTTGGCTTCCTAATTCGTGCTCATAAATGACGAGTTGCACAAAAGAGTACCTAAAGGTAGAGCTCTCCTATGCGTAGGCAAGAAAGAAGCCCAAAGGGCAATGAGGATAGTCCACGAAGGAGCATGTGGAACTCATATGAATGGCAAAATGTTAGTCCAAAAGATAATGCGACAAGGATATTATTGGACTACCATGAATAAGGATTGTCATCAATATGTGACAAGGTGTCCCAAATGCCAAATATACACTAACTTACAACATGTTCCACCATCTCTCCTTTACGCCTACACGTCTCCATAGCCATTCTCAACATGGGGAATAGATATCATCGGAAAAATAAAACCTCCTAGGACAGGAGGCCATGAGTACATCCTTGTTGCAGTAGACTACTTTACAAAATGGGTCGAAGCAGCCTCACATGCGAAACTCACTGCAAAACATGAAGCGCTCTTTATCGAAAAAAACACTATATGTCAATATGGAGTCTCACATGAGATGATAAGTGACAATGGAACTCACTTTCAAGCAGAATGCGAGGAATTACTTCAAAAATACGGCATCCAACACCATCACTCTTCCACATATAGACCTCAAGAAAATTGTGCAGTAGAAGCAGCCAATAAGAACTTAAAAGTTATCATTGAAAAGATGACTGAAAACTACAAGGATTGGCCTAACAAGCTCCACTTTGCTCTCTAGGGTACGTAAGACATACCGGGTATGCATGTTGGTTTTTGTTATACTCAACGATATGAGTGATGGAGTCCTAACATGTCGTGGCAAAGTGAATAAGTTGTTGAGAGAGCATTTGACGCGACGATTTATCTAACCAAGAGTGGCTTAGAGCCATTAGCAAAGAGTTTCTTACCTTAGAATATTGAGTGTTAAGACAAGCCAAAGCATGCTTAACTACTCATTGATTCTTTGGATCTTGGAATCGACTTATTCTCACCAAATGGGGACAATTTAATGTGAATAAGACGTTTACATAAGTTTAATTAATATACATGATTTCAATCTTAATTAAGTATTATGAATGATTTTTCATTTCAAATTCTTTCAAGTGTAGAATCATGTCTTTAACTAACAACGACAACAACCTAATGTGCCCGAAACTTCCTGAAAAGTTACCATTTTGCTTGAACTTGGTGAACTTTAAGGAGTGGGAACAAGAACTCCAAAAGACCCTCTGAAATTGCTACCTAGAGCACATTCTTGACATACCCATCCCAAGTGTCTACTCAAAGGGGTAATGAGCGATAAGGCTCATGAGGATTGGAGTTGGGATTGCAAAAGAGTCTCACGACTCATCGAAAACTCCATCCTGGAACAAAGGAAGGGGAAGTTCTCCAACTATTTTTCGAACATGCACCTCAAAGCTCTAGAGGATATAGTCAATTTTAGAGTCACCAAGAGCATCAAAGGCAACTATGATGGTCTCGTGGAGGAAGTGACTAGGTCACTCTCTAACATGAAGATCAAGTCACCGCAAGAGGGGTGCCTAGCCAAGGAGAGGCAAGAGGTATGGGCACAAGTCTACAATGCTAGACTAAGACCCGGAATGCCGCTTCGAGCCCACATGCTTCGAATGACAAGGCTATTCACTCACTTGGCGCTCATTGGCAAGCCGGTGGAGGATGAGCAAGCTGTTCACATGCTATTGAGTTCTCACCACTCGGGATATATCGCATTGAAGATGCGGCTAACTGCCAATCATGACAAACTCTCTTTGATGGAGGTTATCAATGAGCTTCAATGGGCCGACCCTTCCTCATGAGCCCACGTGACAAACTCTCTTCGAGCCCACGTGCTCCGAATGACAAGGCTATTCACTCACTTGGAACTCATTGGCAAGCCGGTGGAGGATGAGAAAGCGGCTCTTGCTATTAAGTTCTCTCCACTTGGGCTATGTTGCATTAAAAATGCGGCTAACTGCCAATTGGAACAAACTCTCTTTGATGGAGGTTGTGCATGAGCTTCAAAGAGCCGATTATTGCGGAAGTACTAAGTTCAAACTTGCTCTAAGGGCAAAGAAGAAGGAGTTCAAGAATAAGGCAAAGATACAATGATTCTACTGTAGTAGGCAGGGCCACTACAAGAGAGAATGCAGCATATACCTGGAAGATGAGGCAAATTGAAAAGAAATATCTACCTCATGTATCTTCTTTATAAACTTACACTTGAATACAAGTAATTCATAAGGTATTAGACGCCATTAATGACTCACTATATGATCCTATTTTAGGAACCAAGTGAGAAGAGCTTACCAAGTGGATGTGGATATACAAGTGGAAGAAGAAGACAATCTTTCTAGAAAGGCTTGTAATCACATAGTTTGTCTTAACATAGAACTTGTTTAAGTTTCGTTATCAACCATTCATTGATCTTCCGACGTTGGACGTCGTTTTGTTTTGATCACAAGACTATTGTTTCAAAATTCTTGCTTATATGTTTAGGAAATGACACGTTTATCTAAAAATGTGTGCTTTCATTAGACAAACAAGTTTATAATGTTGAAAATACCACTAAGAAAGCTCAGACCATTGAGTTAAATAAGACATACTTGTGGCATTGTCATCTTGGCCACATTAACATCAAACGCATCAAGAAACTTTTACAGGAAGGTGTTCTTGACTCATTTGATTTACAATCGTTTGAAAATTGCGAAGGATGTTTATTAGGCAAGATGATAAAGCAGCCATTCTCCAAGTTGGGAGAAAGGGCAAGTGACTTGTTAGGCCTGATACACACCAAAGTATGTGGCCCAATGAGCACAACCACAAGAAACGGCCATCGATATTTTATCACCTTCACAAACGACTATAGTATATATGGATATGTCTACCTTATGTCGCACAAATCCGAATCGTTTGAGAAATTCAAAGAATTTCAGAGTGAAGTTGAAAATCAGCTTGGCAAGAAAATCAAAGCCCTTCGATCGGATCGAGGTGGTGAATACTTGAGCCAAGAATTCGATGACCGCCTGAAAGAAAAGGGTATACTTTTAGAATTGACACCTCCAGGAACTCCACAATGGAACGGAGTATTCGAAAGGAGAAATCGAACCTTGTTAAACATGGTACGATCAACAATGGGTCTTAGTGATCTTCCTATCTCTTTATAGGGACATGCACTTCTAATCGCGGAACTAACAATGAACCGTGCTCCATTAAAAGCTGTGAAAAAGACTCCATACGAATTATGGATGAAGAAACCTCTGAGGTTGTCTTTTCTCAAGATATGGGGTTACAAAGAATATGTCAAGAAATTAATTTCTAACAAACTTCACCTCAAATCCGACAAGGTTTTCTTTGTGGGTTACCCAAAAGAAACCAAAGGGTATTACTTCTACAATAAATCCGAGAACAAAGTGTTTGTTGCTCGCGATGGTGTCTTTTTGGAGAAGGAACACCTTTCCAAAATGACAAGTGGGAGAAAAATCGAACTCGATGAAGTTTGAGAGGACGAGCAACAAAATCAAATTGATAGTGAAAGTTCTCAAACAGCATCTGTTGACGTTGGGCAAAATGTGGAAAGTTAAACCGACAATGCAAATGCTCAGTCTGTTACCCTACGTAGGTCGCAGAGGCCAAGGTCTCAACCTAATAGGTATCTTGGTGTCGTATGAACCGAGAATCAGGACATCCTGGTAGTGGATGGAGATGAGCCGGTAAACTACAAGCAAGCATTGGCAAGCTCCGACTCTGCTAAATGGCAAGAGGCCATGAGATCTGAAATAGATTTTATGTTTGAAAATCAAGTATGGGACTTGGTTGACTTACCCGAAGGTTACACACCTATCGGATGTAAGTGGATTTTCGAATTGAAAACCGGCAAAGATGGAAATGTATTCATTTACAAAGCTAGACTGGTAGCAAAAGGTTACAGGCAAATTCATGGTATTGATTATGATGAAACCTTTTCTCCGGTCAAAATGCTTAAATCCGTTCGGATCATCCTAGCGATTGTTGCATAATACAATTATGAAATATGGCAGATGGACGTCAAAACCGCCTTCCTCAATGGTATTTTGAAAGAAATTGTGTATATGACACAACCTGAAGGTTTTGTCGACTAAAAAAATGTTGGGAAAGTGTGTAAGCTTAAAAAGTCCATTTATGGGCTAAAGGAAGCTAGCAGAAGTTGGAATTTGCGATTCGATGAAGCCATCAGTAAGTTTGGCTTTATCAAGAATCTAGATGAGTCTTGTGTTTACAAGAAGGTCAGTGGGAGTGTCATCGCCTTCCTAGTCTTATATGTAGATGACATATTGCTCATTGGAAACAGTATTCCGATGCTAGAGTCTGTAAAGGCCTGGCTTAGAAAATGTTTTTCAATGAAAGACTTGGGAGATGCTTAGTACATATTGGGGATCAAGATCTATAGGGATAGATCTATGAGGATGATTGGATTGAGCCGTATTACTTACATTGATAAGGTACTGGCTCGATTCAACATGCAGGAGGCCAAAAGAGGTCACCTACCCATGTCACATGGCATAACCCTAAGCAAGAAGCAGTGTCCAAAGACACCTGATGAGCAGGAAAGGATGAATCAGATTCCATATGCTTCTCTTATTGGATCGATCATGTATGCCATGATATGTACTAGGCCAAATGTATCGTATGCCTTAAGTGCTACGAGCCAATACCAATCAGACCCAAGAGAGGCGCATTGGACTACGGCCAAGAATATCCTAAAGTACCTGAAAAAGGAACAAGGATAAATTCCTAGTATATGGTGGATAAGATGAATTAGTTGTTGAAGATTATGCTGACGCAAGCTTCCAAACAGAAAGAGACGATTTCAAATCACAGTCTGGATACGTGTTCTGTCTACATGGGGGAGCGTTTAGTTGGAAGAGTGTCAGGCTGAGCACAACTGCAGATTCTACAACTGAAGCCAAATACTTGGCAGCTGGTGAAGCAGCAAAGGAGGCAGTTTGGATTCGTAAGTTCGTTGGTGAACTTGATGTTGTACCCTCCCGTAAGGGTCCAATAGCCCTCTATTGTGACAACAATGGAGCTATTACTCACGTCAGAGAGCCAAGGGAACATCAAAAGATCAAACATGTCAAGCGGCAATTTCACATGATAAAAGAATGAAAATCAGAGGGTGAAATCAGAATTTGTAAAGTTGGAACGGATGACAATGTAGCCGATCCACTATCTAAACCTCTGCCTCAAGTGAAGCACAACATGCACGTTGAGGCAATGGGAATCAGGCACGTTGGAGATTGGCTTTGATTTCCGTGTTTAGTGTTTTAATTAATTTTGAACATTTTAATGTAAGACACTGTAGGGAATATTTCAAGCATCCCACACTTGAGCCCCACTGTGATCATACACTTAAGCATGGTGGCGTCCAAAGGAAGGAAGCTAGAGTAAAAGAGTCGCCAAGTGGTTTAAGGAACTTGTAAACCGTTCACTGGGTGAAGGTTATACCCCTTCACGATCCATGAGATCGCTAACTCCATAGGTCTGGAACCATGACTGGATATTCGGGGATGAAGTACAAATCCAACCTAAAAAAGATTGAACCTGCCCTAGAAATAGGCCTCTACTTTACTCTTCTCATATTCATGTGCACTTTCTGACTAACATACAATCAATAGGTTAACCCTAAACCTGTTTAATCTATGTTGATTGAATATTAATGCACAAACAAATCTATTATTGGCGATCACTTGAATTTATAATCATATTAGCCTAAACAAGATTATTAATTATCATATTGAGCGTGATTACAAGTACAAATTCCCTTTAAACATTCATAAAAGGTGTGATCAAGCAGTAACAACAATATATATCAAGCAACATAATAAATTGACAACAATCATCATCATCATATTAATAACATTCTCAATATCATCAAAGCATGATAATATTATTAGCAAGATCCTAGGCATGATACTAACAAGATTAATAATAAATCCTAGCATGTCACTAAACCACAAAGATCAAAGCTTTATCCCTAACATGATACTAACATGATATTAGAAAGAATAGGAAGCATCATAGAAACATGCATAATATCATAAATATTAGTTATTACCCTAAACATGATACTAGGAAGCAATAAAACATCCTAACATGATACTAGGAATCAAAATAATCTAAGCATGATTTCTATATAACAATTAAAATTACTTACTTGGATGCTTCGTATCTCTTTCTAATAACAAAATATACGCGTTAGTAACTTCAAGGAAAATATTAAAACAAAAAATTAAATTAAATAATTGAAATAGAGATTAGGGACCAAACCCTCAGAAATTACCAACCTTTCACGTCTAGGGCGAAGACAACTTCGAACTTGGCTAGGTGTGTCTAGAACTAATGAATGTGGAATTTTGTAAGAGGGAAGGTTTAGAAAAAGAATATAGAGAAAGCTTCTAGCTTTAGAGAAAGAATAGAGAGAGATGATTGTTGTTGATTGTGAATCCTTAAAAATGGGGAGATACGACCCCTATTTATAGAAAAATAGTCCGAAAACGATAGAAAATACTTCAAATTCTATACGGAATAAAACTGGCATCTGTCGCCAGGCGACAAATATCAGCGCCAGGCGACAGACATTAGCTCCAGGCGACAGACTTTGTCGTCTGGCGACAAACTCTGTCGTCTAAGATAAAACGCGCTTTGTACGCGGAATCCTCTTCTTAATATGATTAAGCAACTAATTTCGCGTTTATCAAATTAAAATCGGATTTATCATAAAACACTTATTTTATTCCAAATAAAACTCTTTAAAATATAATTATCAATCCTAATACTATTAGAATTTAATAGAACCTTCTAGATATTCTAGAAGATTAAAATCAATCCTAATAACTTTAGGAATAATTAATTAATAGGCCCTTTGGGCCGCATATAAAATTCATTTCGGGCCAAATTTAGTTTAAGTCATAACTTCCTCATTATTCATCGGAATTGGGCTTATAATATATCGTTGGAAATATCTTTTCGAGCCCAATCCAACTACACTATTATTGGACCCTCCATCATGAACCAAACTAAATTGGACTGGCTATTTTCATAAATAGAGTAACGAAAGAAATGTTTTCAAAAACAGAAAGAAAGATATTTTTAAAAAACATCCACATCACTAGACTTTTCACACTTTCACGTCGTTCGATAATCAAATGACGTGAAAAGTATTCATCACTGGGTTTGGTTTTGGGGAGACACATTTGCGTGTCTACAGACACTAAGATGAACCATTCAGTTTTGGAGTAATTTAATTTCATGCAATATTATCATTCTGTTTCTATTTAATTATGGTTTAGGATTAAATATTGAGTCCATTCGATTCTGAGAAAATTCAAAATAGGGTATCAAGATCAGTCTTGGATAAAGAAGCATCTATTAAGTGAACATTGAATATTTAAAATCGAAAATTATCCCTAATCAAGGTCATTTAAATGATGGACGATTAATGACCACTTAAGATTAGTGTGTAGTTTGATTTATAACACCGTTTCTTGTGCTACAAGGACATAATTGTCATAAATCGTTTGCACAGGTATTGGTTTAGAACCATACTAGATGGACCTATGAGATTACTTTAAGAGATTTAAAAATCGTCATAAGTATACTTCTCATTATGGCTATCGGAACCTCTTTCCTTAACCATGAGTATTGTGAGTTCTCTTGTTTGAGTACTAGTTTGTTTTGATGTTAGTCAAACGTCTGCCGTACATGGAGATTATAACGGCAACACTCGGGCGGCTAGGTCCTCCTAGTAAGAGAAGATGACAGTACAAGACAAGGAATGTCCCCCTACTAACAATAGGGAACATGTCTTTGTTGTTTACAAGGCCTCTCGAAGAGCGAGACTGTAAAATGTATTGCCATGCTCAGATGGATTTTTTATAAATCATCTGCTTATTAAGAGTCGAACTCGAATTTCGAGAAACACTTCTGGACGTA
Organism: Chenopodium album; assembly: GCF_948465745.1. Taxonomy (NCBI): domain Eukaryota; kingdom Viridiplantae; phylum Streptophyta; class Magnoliopsida; order Caryophyllales; family Amaranthaceae; genus Chenopodium; species Chenopodium album. The sequence continues at coordinate 21,254,751 of NC_137850.1, read as the reverse complement.
ATAAGGATGACGAATGATCTTACGTTATAGTTCATGAAGAGACATTAAGTGACATAGGAAATAGGCTGTACACAAAAACCGCACTTGTCCGGAAGGACAAGTGGGAGATTGATAGGAATGGTGTCCTTCGAACAAGTGTATTAATTCGATAGAGGGTTCGAAATTATTAGAAAGCTAATTATTTAGTAAGGTCAAGTGATCGGAATGCCTAGTTGGAGGCCGCTTCCGATTAGTAATATTAATCCTATATTAAGCTTAATCTTGACTGAACCCTTCGGGTCACACCCAAGCAACTGACGATCCAATACGACGAATCAATCTGGAAGAAATTAATGAGTCGCTCGAGTGTTATATATTTAGACGTTGAAAATCGAGCTAGGAGCGTCGAGACTGAGCGTCGCAAGTCTAATCGAATTAATAAAAGACGAGACGGTAAAATCTATAATTAATAAACAATTACTAAAATATCCCTAGCATCGGAATGCCCCGAGCAAATCGAATGCTAGGGGTAATGGTGCTAGCATGTGCACCGCACTAAGGGTAAAGTGTTGGGTGCACATGGATAGTTAGCTAGCTGGCGCAATGCTAGCAGCACCAGCCACGCGCAAGCAGCAACAGCAACCCGCATTGCATTCGTGGCTTGCTGCGCGCATGTGCGGGCTGGTGTGAGCCCAGCATGCTGCTGCTGGCGCGCCTAGCAAGCAACGCCCAGCAGCGACCTTCTAGTAAGTAAGGCACGCTTGCTGGGCCGCGCTTGCGAGCGACCAGCCAAGCAGCCCAGCCAAGGGCCTAGGCGCCAGCTAGGCTGCCTTGGCACCCAAGGCTGGGCGCGCCACATGGCACAACTTGATTGGTCTGTGTGCCTTGTGAGTGGCAGTTGGGGAAGCTTGGGGAGGAAGCCTATTGTCCCCACCCCTTGTGGTCCTCACCTACCCTTTCCCTCTATGATTGCCACTTGTTGATTAATTATTTGTTTGAGATTTCTTTTTATTTTTTATTTAAAAATAAAATAAGAAAATTGATTTTACCAACTCTCCCACATTGATGGGAGAGTGGAATTCTCATGTGACATTCTCTGTAAATACCCACCTTGGGAATTAGAGAAAATCACTTGACTAGGAACTCAAAAAGGCATCTCCACTTGGAGAAAACCTTTAATTTCATATAATACTCGAGTAGTATTTTGGTCTGACTCGGCTAAACTCCGAGTAAGAGACCGATCGGGTTGAGTTGCGGGTGGATACCGTAGGAGGTCTTTGCACTTGCAAGACTCGGCTTTTTAAGTAATAGCTCCGTGGTGTGAGCGAAGCACGCATCAAGGGTAAGATGGTCTTTTCTCTCTTTCTTGTTATTTATGTCATTTAGTTATATTAATTGTGAGCAGGTCTTGGGGTCGGGTTTTGTTCCGCGGAAAGTCGGACTTTCCGAAACCCAATACAAAAATCATTCTCTCTTCCTCTATTATACACCCAAAAAATCATTCTCTCTTCTCTCTCATATTTTAAGCCCTAAAACTATTTTTCTAATTACACTATTCCTTCCCTAAGCACACAAAGGAGTCCATACAACACCCGAAATTCTATACATAAACCAAGGCGTGAAAGGTAGAGCCGACTGAAAGGGTTTGGCCCCAAATCAACTCTACTTTTATATAATTTAATTTTAATTTGATTTATATTTTTATTGAATTTACTAACAATTTATTCATAGTGTACCAATTTAAAGAAGCACGCGGAACGTGAGTAATTAATTAATTTAATTGCTTACTCTTATTTTTATTCTTTATTGCTAGTATCATGATTACACTAGTAGAAAAAAGAAGATTGCCACCGGTTCAAAACCCCTCAATGCCACCGGATTTGAACCGTTGAGCATTTGAGGGGTGGCAATTCATCATCGAAAAGCCATCGGTTCATAACCGGCGGCAAAAACACATATTGCCACCAGTTAACCGGTGGAAATAAAATGTATTGCCACCGGTTAACCGGTGGCAAAAAACTTCCCGGGCATTTTTTTTTTTTGGTGCTAAATTTAATTGGCACCGGTTAACCGGTGCCATTACATTTATTTATTTTTTTTTATTTCCTGCAATTATAGTAATAATAATATTAAAAAAAAAAAACCTGTAATTTTTCTGCCATTAACATTGATATTAATTCTGCCACTATACAATTATTGTTAATAATTATAATTAACTATAATTAATTATAATTAATAATAATTATGATAAGAATAATTTCTAAATTGAAATAAGAAAAATAATACATATTATATAGATATTAATAATCCCAAATGCAATACAATAAATAAAAAGTGTCATATACATATATACAAACAATATTAATTATTTAATAATGTAGTTAAAAAGTTGAAAAAATATAAATTCAAATAGAAGTGACATTTACAAATTAAAGGTGATTAAAGATGCCAACATGTCTCGAACTTCATTAAGCTCCTTGCTTGTCAACGGACCTTCCTTTTGTACCTTGCAAAACTTGGAATACATAAAAATTATGTTATAATTAATTACTTAGGTTAAACATTATGTATGAACTATTTCTTTCTCATAACATGTCATTATTACCTAGTCTTAGGTGTCTAAGGCTTGAAATCACATCAAAAGAGCATTTTATTAAGTTTTAAGACGCATTTTATCAAAAATGGCCCAAATATGGCCTATATGACTTCTAATTTGCCCATTTTCTACATTTCTTATCAAATGACCTATTTCTTTCTCACAACATTTCAATTTTACCTAGTTGTAGGTGTCTAAGGCTTGAAATCACATCAAAAGTGCATTTTATTAAATTTTAAGATGCATTTTACTCAAAATGGCCCAAATATGGCCTATATGACTTCTAATTTGCCCACTTTCTACATTTCTTATCAAATGACCTATTTCTTTCTCATAAGTTGTCAATGTTACCTATTTATAGGTGTCTAAGGCTTGAAATCACATCAAAATAACATTTGACTAAGTTTTAAGACGCATTTTATCAAAAATGGCCCAAATATGGCCTATATGACTTCTACTTTGCCCATTTCCTACATTTCTTATCAAATGACGTATTTCTTTCTCATAACATGTCAATTTTACTTAGTTTTAGGTGTCTAAGACTTTAAATCACATCAAAAGAGCATTTTATTAAGTTTTAAGACGTATTTTACTCAAAATGGCCCAAATATGGCCTATATGACTTCTAATTTGCCCATTTTCTACATTTCTTATCAAATGACCTATTTCTTTCTCATAACATGTCAATTTTACCTAGTTAAAGGCGTCTAAGGATTAAAATCACATCGAAAGAACATTTGACTAAGTTTTAAGATGCATTTTATCAAAAATGGCCCAAATATGGCCTATATGAGTTCTACTTTGCCCATTTCCTCCATTTCTTATCAAATGACCTATTTCTTTCTCATAACATGTCAATGTTACCTATTTGTAGGTGTCTAAGACTTGAAATCACATCAAAAGAGCATTTTATTAAGTTTTAATACGCATTTTACTCAAAATGGCCCAAATATGGCCTATATGACTTCTAATTTGCCCATTTTCTACATTTTTAACCAAATGAAATATTTGTTTCTCATTACATGTCATTATTACCTGGTCTTAGGTGTCTAAGGCTTGAAATCACATCAAAAGAGCATTTTACAAATTTTTAGGATGTACCTCATCAAGCTGTAGACTATCCGTACAATGAGTCACTATGTCAAGCATGAATCTCATCACATACAGGCCACAATCAACTCCATTATCTTGTTGTGCGCACTACCATAGGAACAAATCACATGAGTCAAACATGCATAGCATATTAGCAATAATTTACGCAATGTTTATTAAGATAATCACAATATCATGTGGCATTACAATCGGTGATTTCCATGTAGGTCCCTGAGGATCACGACAATGTAGCTTCTTCATAACACTGTAGGAAAGTAAATTCAAATTTGATTAGTTGTCTAACGTCTAAATGAGTTGGGTAATGATAATCAACACTAGCTATATTTACTTTTGTAGTATAGCCTTCACGAGCAACTTCTTTGTTGATCGAGCTGAATCAAAGTGAAAGATTGTGTTATTGGAAAAACAAATCACCATAAGGGTCCAGTGCAACCTACAAAAATTCACAATACACAAACAAATCAATAATTAGGAGTTAACATATAATAAGGGGAAACGATTGAATTTGACATGGTTAGACATACTCATCATAACATGGGGCGAATATGAACTTGTCTCCCACACGCACTGATTCCTTGATACTATGTTCAACATAATACATCACGTCAAGGTGGTTGCCTAAGATTCTAGTAGTGGATATCTGCTCGGGGCATAACCACCCAACTTTACAAGGAAATCAGTGTCACTTAAGTGCTCCAGTAGTGCTCTGCGTGCATGAACATTGAAAAATTAATGGAAATATGAAGGATAATCACCACTAATCTGAATAACATAATTTAAGTGGCATTGAAGTACCTCATGAATGTTTTATTGAGGGAAATGTAAAGCATTGAACCACGTAGAAATTCGTTCACATCTTCTTTGTTAATCCATGCTACTGCATCCTCGTCATAGTGGAACATTGCCTTAGGAAGTGCAACTTCAATGGGATCGACCAAATGACTAACACGATTGTGTAGAAATGCTAAATCCTTAGAGAGCAATTGAAGTACAATGTCTTTAAAAAGTGGAGTAGGTTGCATGGGTGAACCTCTCGAAGAGTTCTTCTTCGAGACTTGTTCACTCTTGGACCGTTGTTCACTCATCTTCTTTGTAGGTTGATCAATGCTTTTAGGCTTCTCCACCCGCCTTCTCTTTAAAGTTTGGCTTTGATTCGAAATCTGATCAAACAATCACGAGTGAGCGTTAAAAAAAAGAAAAAAAAAACATCAAGAAGCAGCTGCCGAGGCCGCCGTAGCCAAGGCAGGACCTGCCGAGGCTACAACAGCCCAAGTAGCAGCTTCTTAGGCCTAGCAGTCGAGGCAGGAGCTGCCCTGGCCGTAGCAGCCAAGGCAGCAGTTGCCCTGGCTGCAGCAGCTGCTCCCCTGCAGCAACCCAGGGCAGCTCCTTGCTTATTAAAGGTGATGAAAGACGCCAACATGTCTCGAACTTCATTAAGCTCCTTGCTTGTCAACGGACCTTCCTTATGTACCTTGCAAAACTTGGAAACATAAAAATTATGTTATAATTAATTACTTAGGTTAAACATTATGTATGAACTATTTTTTTCTCATAACATGTCAATATTACCTATTCTTGGGTGTCTAAGGCTTGAAATGACATCAAAAGAGCATTTTACTAAGTTTTAGGATGCATTTTATCCAAAATGGGCCCAAATATGGCCTATATGACTTCTACTTTGCCCATTTCCTACATTTCTTATCAAATGAACTATTTCTTTCTCATAGCATGTCAATATTACCTAGTCTTAGGTGTCTAAGGCTTGAAATCACATCAAAATAGCATTTTATTAAGTTTTAAGACGCATTTTATCCAAAATGACCCAAATATGGCCTATATGACTTCTACTTTACCCATGTTCTACATTTCTTATAAAATGATTTATTTCTTTCTCATACCAATATAGCAAGTACAATGGATGTACACTTTTTAACTTCCCACTTGAGCTACATATGTAGTTTTCAAGCTAAACTCGTGCTTCACATACGAATCTATAAAAAAAAACAATTACACACAAAAGTTAGTAATTAATTAGTAGCTACATACATTGCTAAGCTAAAACACATCATTCATCAAACTAACAATTGCTAAACTATTTATTAACTAATTTGTTCAAAATTACTCAATAAAACATACCAAAATTCAACTAAAAGGTCACTAATCTCTAATTTATTCAAAATTCCCTACTAAAACAACCTAAAATTACACATTAAAACATACCAAAATTCAACTAATTAAGTAACAAGGTTACTAATCTCTAATTAATTCAAAATTACACATTAAAAAACCTAAAATTACCCATTAAAACATACCAAAATTAAACTAATTAAGTAACAAGGTTACTAATCTCTAATTAATTCAGAATTACACATTAAAACAACCTAAAATTATCCATTAAAACATACCAAAATTCAACTAAGTAACAAGGTTACTAGCTAATCTCTAATTTATTCAAAATTTCCCAATAAAACAACCTAAAATTCAAAAAAATTAGGGTAAAAATATATTCAAACCTTAACTTTAATTTGCCTAACAATAGTTCAAAATGCAAAAGAAAATAATATAAGTAGATATTTTAAAATAATTGTACAAAAACTGCCAAAAAAATTAATATTAACCTTACGTGGAGGTGGAAGGGGAGGTGAGATGGAGGGCAAAGGACGGTGGTCGGTGAGGGAGGAACCCCGGGCGGCGGCGGCTTGGCACGGTGGCTGTACTGTGGAGTGGGCGAACCTTGGGCTGGAGGGTTGCTCGTGCTCGTTGGTGTTGGGAGGATGGCCGGCATTGCAGCAGTACGTGGTGGAGGGTTTCGGGAGAATTGGCGGAAGCTCGAAAAATTCAAAGGGCACGAAAATGAAAATAATGAAGGAAAGGGAAAAGAGAAGGAAAGAAAAGGCGGCTTTTTTATTTTTTTTTTAAATTGACACCGATTTGAACCGGTGGCCTTATATTAAATTTCCACCGGTTTACATGGAACCAATGGCAATATGCTTGCCCCTAATCCCGCCCATTTTTTTCCCACCGATTTTTAAAAATCGGTGGGCATTACTCGGTGCCCTATTGATATTTTCTACTAGTGTTAGGGTTATTACTATGATTTGATTTGAAACGTTGATGGTTAAAATGCATTCAATATTTATGTTAATTCTATTGTTTATTGTTGATCACTATATTGCATATTTAAAGGGAATATTCAATTGAAAATCACGCTTAATAAGATAATTTAGACAACCGTTTTAGGTTTTTAATCTTGTTGCTTAATCAAGTGACCACTAATATTTTAGAATTATGTGTGCATTAATATTCAACTAATTTAGCCTAATAATAGTTTGGAGCGAATCGAATATTTGTTTGCATGCCTTTGAGATCGCAGGAAATACTTTTCATAATAAGAATCGAGTAGAGGCTCAATACGCGCGAATGTGACTCCATGACTCACTTCGTACAATCATCCCTGATCCTCCTTTCGTGGTTCCGAACCATATGGAGTTAGTAATCTCATGGATTATGAATGTGGTGTAACCATCACGGGTCAATCGTTGTTGCCCATTGTTGTCCCTTATCGTGGTTGCCTTAAATGATCAATGAATGGTTTACAAGCTCCTTAAAAACTTGTTTGCGGCTCCCTACTTTGCTTTGTCCCTAATAGTATATGTCAATTTCCACTTCCTATTGAGTGTCAAGTGTTTTGGGTAATTTTACCCATGCCACGGTGGGCCAATCAAGTCCTGACACGTGTCATACTTTGTTGGTCCGAATTGGACCTGTCTCCATTTGACACGTGTCCCTCCTAGAGTTTGGGAGAAAAAAGCGGCCTTCAAGGGCCCAAATCCCGAGAAAGTCGTAATACGGCGCAGCCCAGCAGAGCTAGGTCAGAGTGACCTAATCAGGGGCACGTTTCCCCATGACCCTATAAATAGGGAGATTCCCCCATTTTCGGGGCACGAATTAATTATTACAGCAGACCCTACATTCTCTTACATCAGAGAAGCACCAGATCTCGGAATCCGGGAAGATCTCACTTTTCATTTTTCGCACCTTTTCCTACCCACATTCAAGTACTAACTTGATCGTCGGAGGCGGAGCTCCTACCACCCGAAGTCTCTGTTGTTTTGCAGGTACAGGCGCAAACAGATTAGTCCTCGAGCTGTAACTCTCCCGAGGGACAAAAACACCCAAAACATTTGGCGCCGTCTGTGGGGAGAGTACCTCAAGGATGGTTCAAGAGTCTATACCGCCTCCTGACCCCAAGGTTGTCCAGGCGGAGGTCTTTACAGATGATGAGGATAATGATCCTCAGGTTGAAACGTACATAGCCAAAGATGGCTCTCTCATCACTAAGCGCATCTATCCCAGAGAGACACTGGAACGCGGTGAAAGCCAGGCGGGTACCAGTAGGCCCGTTGGTCAGCCGGAAGGGGAAACCCAGTCGGTAAGAGGTCAGGCTCCAGTCACCAGAGACGAGCTCATGAAATTCATGACGAGTTTCAAGGGTGAGATCAAGGATCTGATCGAAAAGAAAACGGCTGGCTCTAGCAAGAGACAGCCGACCAAGAAGTCTCCTCGAACTGCGAGGAAGAAGCCAGTGAGGGACAGGCACCCAACTCCACATCCAAAGGACAAGGCAGCCGCAACCCTTGATTGGTCCAAGATCCTTCTACCCCAAAAGGGTCCAAGAAAGCCCAGCCGGGAGAAACAACCGGTGGGTAACAAAAATTCTACCCCTGACGCTCGACAAATTATCGAGCGCAGAAGAAGTCAGCAGCTGTCTGAGTCAGCCTCTACTTCGAGTTTTCCAGACGGCTTCAAAAACACATCTGCAGGGAATATTCAATTCTTGCATGAGAGCCATACAGGCGGTAACACCGTCCATTCTGGCCCTCAAATGATTGGGAATGCACCGTATGTACCCCCTATGGTCTATGGTCCGTATTCTCCTCACTTCATGCAGCCGGCCCTCTTTGGGGGTCAGGCGGCATATAACGTCCAGCCTTTGGACTGGAAACTCCGTCTGCTCAAACTTGGTGAACAAACTTCTGCGTTCACCAAGGAGATAACCGAGGCGGCACAGCCGGCCAAGGTTAAGAATGTGTTGGTTGGTGCTTATGATGGTACCACAACCCGGAGGACCACCTCATGGCCTACTCTAACCTCATGCACATGCAGGGGCTGGAGGATGCTAAGTGGTGCCGGTGCTTCCCGGCTACATTGAAGGGCATTGCCCAACAATGGTTTGGCAACCTGCCAGCCGGATGTATCGACAGCTTCAGGAAGCTTGCCTTCCTGTTTGCCTCCAACTTCTCAATGAACATCCCTGCCAAGAAAACAAGTCTTGACTTGAGTACCATCTGACAGGGAGATAGAGAAGGGTTTCGCTCCTATGTCAGGCGGTTCAACCTGGTGAGAATTCAAATCCAGGGGTTGTCTGGCGAGGTAGCCTATACAGACTTTTTCAAGGGTCTGAAGGACGGGTCGACCTTTAAGTTCGACCTTGTCCGAAAGAGGGTTTTCACCCTTCAAGAGGCGTTGATAAAGGCAGAGAGCTTTATTCAAGCCACCGACCTCTGCTCGTCTAGCAACCAGTCGGACTCAAAGAAGTCCGACAAACAAAAGGAGAGTCGGTCTGCTCAGCCGGCTCAAAAAGCTGCAGAGAGCAAAAGGAGAAAAGAAGTCTGGGCGGTTAAGGAACCTGATCATCTATCCAAAAAGAAGAAGAAGGAATTCAAACCGTATGTCTCACGGTATGAATTCAATAAAGACTGTTACACCATCTTTACAGAGAAGAAGGACCGGCTGACCATTGAGAAGTTGAATCCCATGAAGAGTTCTGTTCAGTCACGTAACAAGAATAAATACTGTCACTTCCATCAGGAGGTGGACCATGACACCAACGACTACTATAGCCTCAAGCGGACGTTGGACTGTCTGGCTGACAAGGGCTTGCTGAAGTCCTATGTCTTGAAGTCCAAAGCGGCTTCTAAGACGAATCCGGGGCAGTCGTCAAAAACTGTCCAGCCTACTAGTAGCTCGGATACCGATAAGGATCCGGTCTACACTATAGTAGGCGGATTCGCATGCGGTGGCCCGACCATCAGGAGCACCAAGGATCATCTGAAGAGGATGATTCACTCGGTTGATGATGGACAGGCGTCCTCAAGTGGAACATTCCCAGACGTCCTCATCACTGAGAAGGACTGGGGCAAAGTTCGCCGACCGCATGACGACCCAGTCGTCATTGAATGCAAGGTCGCCAACCAGCTGGTTGGTCAGATCCTCATAGACACGGGTAGCTCCTCTGATCTCATCAGCTACAAGTGTCTGTCCCGGCTTAACTACAAGCGGGACGGTCTGCGCGACGTCTCTCACCCACTAGTTGGATTTGGGGGAGGAGTCGTGCACCCAGTCGGACAAATTGACATTCCCATCCGGCTAGGGGAGAAGGGACAAGGGCGGCACATGGTTGTCCGATTCCTGGTGGTTAAAGAGCTGACTGCCTACAACATCATTCTTGGCTGACCCACTCTGAACGAGTGCAAGGCCGTCATCATCCCAGCCCTCATGCTCCTCAAGTATGAAAAGGATAATGGCTCTGTTGGCTCCCTCAATGGGGATCAGAAGACGGCAAGGGAGTGCTATCTCTCAGACGTCAAGCCGACTGCTGCTTGCAGCCGGTCAACCGAAGGAGCCAATAGACCTTGACGACGTCAAGGACCCTGATTCACCCCCTCCAGCAGCCGCAAAGAAAAGAAAAACTAAACAGCTGGTGGAGGTGAAGAAGGAGAAGAAATAGCAATCACTGACCGGGGAACGGTCAGATGATCTCCGTCCCCAACTGGCTGGTGAGCACATTGATATTCCTCTGGACGACAGCCGTCCAGAGCAGACTGTTAAGGTGGGGACGGCTGCCTTTGAAAAGCTTGGTGCAGATTCTGCTGAAGCAATTCAAAGATATTTCTGCCTTTGAAGTGGAAGGGATGCCAGGCATCAGCCCGGATCTCGCTGTCCACAGACTCGTCGTGGATCCAAAAAAGAAGCCCATCCGGCAAAAGAAAAGAAATCACGGCGAGGAAAGGAGTCAGGCGGCAGCTGCCGAGGTCAAGAAGTTGTTAGACGCCGGGTTCATTCAGCCATGTAACTTCCCTGATTGGGTTGCGAACGTGGTGCTTGTTAAGAAGCCGAATGGAACTTGGCGCATGTGTGTTGACTACACTGACTTGAACAAGGTATGTCCAAAGGACTGTTACCCACTTCCAAAGATCGACAGCCTTATCGACTCCACAGCCGGGCATGCCTTGACGAGTTTTATGGATGCCTACTCCGGCTTCCATCAGATACCCCTGTGGAAAAAAGATCAAGAGAAGCAGCCTTCGTCACTGATCAGGGGTTATTCCGTTATACTGTGATACCGTTTGGCTTGAAGAACGCGTCGGCTACTTTCCAACGGATGATTAATACAGTCTTCATTAATCAGATTGGAAGGAATGTAGAGGCGTACATTGATGACATGATAGTCAAATCCAAGGTACAGACGGATCACCTTGCTGATCTCCGAGAAACCTTCACCACACTCAGGCGGCATAAGGTCATGTTAAATCCCAAAAAGTGTGTTTTTGGCCTTGAGTCTGGGAAGTTTCTTGGATTCCTGATTGACCAAAGGGGGATAGAGGCTAACCCCAAGAAGATACAGGCGGTGATTGACATGAAGTCACCTCGCTCTGTCAAGGAAGCTCAAAGGCTCACCGGTTGCCTGGCTACGCTTGGGAGATTCCTCAGCCGATCAGGTGACAAATGTCTTTACTTCTTCCAGGCAATCAGGAAGAAGACTAGATTTGAATGGGGAGATGATGCTGAGGCGGCCTTTTAGAAATTGAAAGAACATTTACACTCCCTGCCAAGGCTTGTTAGCCCTCTGCCAAAGGAGACGCTCTTCATGTACCTAGCCGTCTTAGATCATGCCCTCAGTGTTGTTCTCCTTGCTGAGAGGGATGACAATCAGCTCCCAGTCTATTTCATTAGCCATGTGCTCAGAACTGCCGAACTCCGTACCCCATGGTTGAAAAATTTGGCCTCGCTCTTTACATGGCTGTTAAGAAGTTGAAACCATACTTCTTAGCACATCCGGTGGTGATCTACACAGATTAGCCCCTCAAACGGCCAATGACAACCCAGGATTTATCCGGAAGAATGCTCAAATGGGCCATTGAAATGCAAAGTCTTGAAATCACCTACGAACCAAGAAAGGCAGTGAAGGGTCAGGCGTTTGCTGACTTCATTGTCGAAATGACAAGGCTGGTTGCTCCGGATAAACTTGATCAGGTTTGGAAGGTGCATGTAGACGGGAGCTCTACTATGAACGGCTGTGGTGCAGGCATAATCTGTGAATCCCCGAAAGGGGACAAATATGAGTATGCACTATGGTTCAAGTTCCAGGCCTCAAACAATGACGCGGAATATGAAGCCCTGCTAGCCGGTATCCGCATGTGTAAGGCGGCAGGGGCAACAAAAATTGACGCCTGCTCTGATTCTCACTTGGTCGTTAGCCAATACCATGGTGAGTATGAAGCCACCCATCCGGCTATGATCAAATATTTGCAAGCAGTCAAGGCTGAAGTAGGGACACTTGAACAATTTCATTTAAGTCAAGTGCCCCGGTCCGAAAACAACCAGGCGGATGCTATGTCTAAGTTGGCATCCTCCGCCTCCTGCGATATACCTCGGTCAGTCTTTTAGGAAGTAATGGAAAAGCGAAGCATATCTGATGACGAGCCCATTGGAATTCTGGACCGAAGTTCTACTTGGATGGATGGCATCCGGGCGTATCTCGCAGACGGCACGCTCCCTGATTCACCCCAGGAGGCAGCCGTGCTGAAAAAGCGTGCAGCAAACTTTGAGATAAGAGAAGGAGAGCTCTTCAAGGCGGGTTTTCTGAAGCCCTTACTGAAGTGTGTTACCCCGAAAAAGGGGAAAGAAGTTCTCGAAGAGTTGCATGCGGGATACTGCGCCTCTCACTCAGGCGGCAGATCCCTAGCCGTTAGAGCAAGGCGGCATTATTTCTGGCCCACTCTAGAGTCAGATGCCATGGAATTTGTTAAAAAGTGTAACAAGTGTCAAAGATTTGGCAAGCTCATCCATCGCCCGGCTACTGATCTGACGGCAATCCACAGCCCAGTCCCGTTTGCTAAATGGGGCTTGGACATTCTAGGTCCGTATACGCCTGCACCAGGCGGAAAACACTATATTTTTGTTGCTGTGGACTATTTCACCAAGTGGGTGGAAGTAGAGGCGGTCAAAGGCATCAAGACAAAAGATGTCATTTCCTTCATCTGGAAGAACATTATCACCTGGTTCAGGGTACCTATGTCTATGGTATTTGATAGTGGACCTCAATGTGAGACTTCTCAGCTCAAAACTTGGTTGGAAGATCAAGGGATCTCACATTGTTTTGCATCAGTCGGCCGACCACAAGCAAACGGCCAAGTTGAAGCCTTCAACAAACTCATCTCAGACGGTATTAAGAAGAAAATTAAAAGAGCCGGTGGTTTGTGGGCTGAAGAGTTGATTCATGTCCTATGGGCCATCCGGACAACTAAAAAAGGGGAAACCAGTATAACCCCATTTCTCATGGTTTACGGTGCTGAAGCCGTCTTGCCCATCGAGCATTATGAGCCGACTCTACGAGTCATGCTAAATGATGAAGAGGCAAACTGGGAGGTCATGCGGCTAGCATTAGACTCACTCTCGGAGCGCAGGGGCAATGCTGCCTTGCATCATGAGATTTACCGTCTGTGTAATCCCCCGTATTTTTAAATATATTATTAATGAAATTATATTTTATTCATAATATTTATTTGTATTTTTTTCGGATTTAATTTCAAAAGTTTCAAATTATTTTTGGGTTTGATGAACGATTTTATTACAAAGAACTTTTTATGAACCTTTCTTCACTAATTTATATCCAGCAAACAAACCAAACCCACTTTCTTTTCTTAATTGGCCCATTAATTTTATGAGGCCCAATCTTAAAACTAACCCTACACCACTCTCTCTCCTATAAATACCCCATACATCCCCAAAATTTCCCACACAAAAAGGTTAGTCTTATTTTCATCCTCCTTTGTTTCATTATTTTGCTTAATGTTATTTTAATTGTTTTGGGTTTTGATTTTAGTATAAAGATTATATTTTTAGTATTAAATTATATTTTAATGGTATAAAGATTATAAATTTCAGATTATATTTATGTTATAAATTTCATATTTTATGAATTATAAACCTAGGGTTTCAATTTATTGAAAATCATGATTTTAGGGTTTTTATGAACAATTGATTTAGGGCTTTTATAGTAATGATGTTTTGAAATTTTGGTGATTATATTACTAATTAGTTTCCAGATTATTTTGAACACGTAAATTCGTGTTTTAATGTTTAGATTTCGGTTCGTTAATATTAATCCCGTTTTAATCCCGGTTAGGTTCTGAACTCATCCGATTTTGACAAAAAAGTAGTGTTTTCCATGTGGAAACGATGTTTTAAGAAAGACTCACTATCATTGGTAGTGAGCACCACCCTCTCGTGGCCAAATTCTGCCTCTAAATATGATTTTCGGGCAGTTTTTCATTTTTAACGAAGTTTTTTTTTATGCTTAAAATTTTATCCTTGAGTTTGATTAATAAAATTAATTATGTTTAAAGTTAATTAAGCATATAAATATGTGTTTTTTTATTTTAATAAGTTTTTCATCATATTATATTGTTGGAAATTACTTGGGATAGTAATATTAATTGTTGGTTGTTTTCTAGGAAGTGATTATTCCCTAGGAGAATTTTAAGTGATTAAAAGTGGCTCAAAGGATTGTTTGTACGAGGTACGTACATGTCTACTTCGTTATAAGTAGTATCATGTTTAGGTACCAAAAGGAAAGAACTTAGTTTCATGATTAGGGAACACTTGGATGGAAATTGTTTGGTTACACATTGATTTAATTCATGTGCTTATGTTTATGAAACATGTTTTGGTGAATTGATTATGTTTGTATGGAATTATGGATGCAAACATGTTGAATTATATTGGATAAAATGTTTGTATGGAATGTTGATACAAGCATAATTTTATTGGATTGGTTTGTTAACCACATTTGGTTTATTAAAGGATTGGAATTGAATGGTTTAAGTGGAATGAATTTATTAATTATTCCACAAGGTTATTATTATTTATTTATTACTCAATCATAACTTGTTAGTATGTTGAGTAAAGGTGGATTAAGCCGAAATGGCTAGGTGAGTTGACTATGTTCAACAATTTTGGATAATTTGGAAGTTTAATGGAATTAAAGGTTAATTTGTGATGTGATCACCATTGTCTTAAATAAGATTAAAAACGAATTGATGTATGATTGTTATGTATGGTCTTCTTGATTGAGTCGGCTATTAATTAAAATTGTAATCACGTAAAGTGAAACATGGATGAGCAATAAAACTCTGGAAAGCGTGCACTTCTAGAGTATTGACAATTATGGGTTGGGGTACACGGTGGTAGCCCGTGGCTTTTCGAGGCTTGTTTGATCAACATGTCCTCTTCTCTTTTGGTATTTACATTTTATTTTATAATGAAAGTTAGATGGGATCCTAGACTAACTTTGTGAGAATGGAGTCGCGCCCATTCTTGCATCGCGCTAAACTTTTATTTCAAATGGTCATTTGGGACCTGGATTGGACAACCTGGTCTATTGCTTACTCCAAACTAAATTAAATTTATTAAATTGAATATGATGAGTCAAGTGTTTGGAATTGGTTAGTAAGTATGTTGAGTCAATTGAATTGTCTAAGTGTGGAGACTTGATTAATGAATTCGTGTTGTATGTTTAATTACTTTAATTAATTGATCATGCTAGGTTTGGTACGTTGTAGCTTGTATGTACTCAGCTTTGCTGATTGCGTGCTTTTGTGTGTGTTTTCTTTTGGTCATGGCCTTCGCCTTTCAATGACCCTGTGATGATCCAATTATTACACTTGTATTATTGGGGAGCAGTATGCACAGGTTAGCTTGATGATGTGAAGTTAAGGGATTTGACAAACGCATTGTCAAGGGATTGGTGTGATTGAGAGTATTCGATTCTTGTGTTGAACTTATTTATGCTTTGCTATTTCGTTTATGTTTTGGATTTTTAATATTGGTTTGGTTTTAAATAAGGGCCTTATATGGTTCCAATTTGTAAGCTTTGACTTATTCGTTTTCTAAATTGTGTTATTTTAAATACTTAAGTTTGATTTTTCCGCTGCGATACTTTGATAAAGCCTTAACGTTTTAACACGTGGCGGTAGCACGTCAATGGTTCTCCACTATTTTATTTAAAGTAAGTGGTTTGAAAAAGGGAGAATTATTGGGGTGTTACAAAGTGGTATCTGGGAGCTTAGGTTCGATTTAATTACCACTAAAATTAATTTAAAGTTTTTAGGCGCCTAACGTTTTAAATCTAATGAGTTTATTCGACTACCTTATTTAAAGTTAACTTAGATTTTCAAAAATTATTCTATTCTAATATATTTATTTCGGCATTTAATAAAAAAAAGTTTATTTATTTGTTTTATATATTTTCAAAGTATTTTTGTTATTTTGAAATAAAATGAATTTAATTATTTATTTTTATTCCTAACTTGTGTGTTTATTTTGCTTATCGATGAGATTTGGGTAGCATTAGAAAGGGCGTATAGAATAGATTATTTATTTCTTTATGCATTGTAATTAATTACTTTATGCTTTTATTATTGTATGAAGTGATCATGCAAGTTATTTAATTGTGTATGTTTATGTAATGGTGCAAACTTGAGTGATCACTTAGTATCATGTTTAAGATTAAAACATGTAATGTAGAATGGAATGAGATTCTTTATGCAATGTGAAATGTTTAAATGAGTTGTTTGTGTGAAGCATGTAACTATGTGTCTACTAATATGTATTTATTTAATGATTCTATACACTTGATGCATGAATTTTTGACGGAATTGAATCAAAGGAATTATTTTATTTTATTTTTCGCGTGCGTAGGAATGATTATAATTAAATAATCATTTCCTTTAAAAGTGACTTATTAGGGGCGATTGTGTGGTCGTGTCCACCTTTCTACCTTAATATATATATTTGATGATTGTGAATGTGATTTATTGAACAAGTAGAGTTCTTTCGTGTTGATGTCGGCCTAAGAGTGTATTACTTTTCTAGGCAGAGAAGGAGGATGGCTAACAACGATGCTTTAGCTGCTGCTATTAGGCTACTAGCTGAGAACTTGAACCAAAACCGCAATGATAATCCTGATCCCGCGGGTGAGATGTTTAAGAAACTTGCTCAAGTCAAGCCACCATACTTTGAGGGAGGTGGAGACCCAACTTTTCTAGAGAATTGGATTAGGGAGTTTGATAAGATTTTTGCTGCTTTGAATTGCCCTGAGAATATGAGAGTAGACCAAGCTGCCATGTATTTGAAGGAAGAGGCAGATATTTGGTGGAGGGATAATGGAGATGTGCTTCGTGCTGAGGCTAATTTTGGGTGGGAGACTTTCAAAACCAAACTTAGGGAGAAATTCTATCCACCATTCTTAAGGAAACAAAAGGCTCAGGAGTTCATCAATCTCCAAATGAACAATATGTCGATTACTGAGTACTATAACAAGTTTATGAACTTGGCAAGGTTTGCCCCTGAAGTAGTGCCTACTGAGGAGTTGAAGGCTCAAAGATTTGAGCAAGGTTTGACTAAACAATTGCAGAAGAACTTGGCTGGAAAGACATTTAAGACTCTAGATAAGGTTTATGGGAGAGCAGCGCACTTGTACTGTCTGAATGCCAGGAGTGCACCTGAGAATGGAAGTGTTGGAGAAAAGCGTAATGATTTTGGGAATTCGAGTGACCAAGGCAACACCAAGAAGCCAAGGAATGAGAATTTCCAGAATAGGAATGTTCAGAACAATGGAGGGTCATCTAGAACTAATGGCGAAGCTGAGAGGCATTACAACTGCAAGAGATATGGCAAGGATCATCCTGGAAAGGATTGTGATGGGAACTTGGTTGTGTGTAGATACTGTAATAAGAAGGGCCATAGGGAGTTTGAGTGTTTCTCCAAATTAAAGCAACAAGGGAATGGGAACAAGTTGACTTCAACAAGCAACCAAGGAGGGAATTCGAATGGCCATAATGGGAATGGAAAGAACGGAAATGTTCACAACAACAACTCCGAGAATCAAGGAAAGAATGTCACTCAAGGTCGTTTGTTTGTGATGAGCAAAACAGAAGCTGAAAGGTCTTTTGACACTGGTAACTTTTCTATTTATTCTATTTCTGCTTAAGCTTTGTTTGATTCTAGAGCCACCTATTGACTTACTTATTAGTTTGCCTACTGGTAAGGTTGTGAGGTACACCAAGATACATAAGAGATAACTTAAATTATTTAATGAGGTGAGTTACGAGGGCGTAACTCCTGTTCTTTAAGGGGGGTAGAATGCGTATAATTTCACGCTTTTTACCCTATTTTATGCTATTTTATGGTGTTTTCATGCTTTTCATAGCGATTTTATTTGTTTACGCATCTAGTGAAGTGCGTAAATTGGAATGGTGATAAAGTATTAGTGTCGATATTATGACACAATTGGGATATAATTTTGTAATTTTTGAAATGGCTTTATGCAAAAGTTTTGCAATTTATGGGATTTTGTGCTAAGTTTCGGGACGAAACTTCTTTTAAGAGGGGTAGATTGTAATCCCCCGTATTTTTAAATATATTATTAATGAAATTATATTTTATTCATAATATTTATTTGTATTTTTTTCGGATTTAATTTCAAAAGTTTCAAATTATTTTTGGGTTTGATGAACGATTTTATTACAAAGAACTTTTTATGAACCTTTCTTCACTAATTTATATCCAGCAAACAAACCAAACCCACTTTCTTTTCTTAATTGGCCCATTAATTTTATGAGGCCCAATCTTAAAACTAACCCTACACCACTCTCTCTCCTATAAATACCCCATACATCCCCAAAATTTCCCACACAAAAAGGTTAGTCTTATTTTCATCCTCCTTTGTTTCATTATTTTGCTTAATGTTATTTTAATTGTTTTGGGTTTTGATTTTAGTATAAAGATTATATTTTTAGTATTAAATTATATTTTAATGGTATAAAGATTATAAATTTCAGATTATATTTATGTTATAAATTTCATATTTTATGAATTATAAACCTAGGGTTTCAATTTATTGAAAATCATGATTTTAGGGTTTTTATGAACAATTGATTTAGGGCTTTTATAGTAATGATGTTTTGAAATTTTGGTGATTATATTACTAATTAGTTTCCAGATTATTTTGAACACGTAAATTCGTGTTTTAATGTTTAGATTTCGGTTCGTTAATATTAATCCCGTTTTAATCCCGGTTAGGTTCTGAACTCATCCGATTTTGACAAAAAAGTAGTGTTTTCCATGTGGAAACGATGTTTTAAGAAAGACTCACTATCATTGGTAGTGAGCACCACCCTCTCGTGGCCAAATTCTGCCTCTAAATATGATTTTCGGGCAGTTTTTCATTTTTAACGAAGTTTTTTTTTATGCTTAAAATTTTATCCTTGAGTTTGATTAATAAAATTAATTATGTTTAAAGTTAATTAAGCATATAAATATGTGTTTTTTTATTTTAATAAGTTTTTCATCATATTATATTGTTGGAAATTACTTGGGATAGTAATATTAATTGTTGGTTGTTTTCTAGGAAGTGATTATTCCCTAGGAGAATTTTAAGTGATTAAAAGTGGCTCAAAGGATTGTTTGTACGAGGTACGTACATGTCTACTTCGTTATAAGTAGTATCATGTTTAGGTACCAAAAGGAAAGAACTTAGTTTCATGATTAGGGAACACTTGGATGGAAATTGTTTGGTTACACATTGATTTAATTCATGTGCTTATGTTTATGAAACATGTTTTGGTGAATTGATTATGTTTGTATGGAATTATGGATGCAAACATGTTGAATTATATTGGATAAAATGTTTGTATGGAATGTTGATACAAGCATAATTTTATTGGATTGGTTTGTTAACCACATTTGGTTTATTAAAGGATTGGAATTGAATGGTTTAAGTGGAATGAATTTATTAATTATTCCACAAGGTTATTATTATTTATTTATTACTCAATCATAACTTGTTAGTATGTTGAGTAAAGGTGGATTAAGCCGAAATGGCTAGGTGAGTTGACTATGTTCAACAATTTTGGATAATTTGGAAGTTTAATGGAATTAAAGGTTAATTTGTGATGTGATCACCATTGTCTTAAATAAGATTAAAAACGAATTGATGTATGATTGTTATGTATGGTCTTCTTGATTGAGTCGGCTATTAATTAAAATTGTAATCACGTAAAGTGAAACATGGATGAGCAATAAAACTCTGGAAAGCGTGCACTTCTAGAGTATTGACAATTATGGGTTGGGGTACACGGTGGTAGCCCGTGGCTTTTCGAGGCTTGTTTGATCAACATGTCCTCTTCTCTTTTGGTATTTACATTTTATTTTATAATGAAAGTTAGATGGGATCCTAGACTAACTTTGTGAGAATGGAGTCGCGCCCATTCTTGCATCGCGCTAAACTTTTATTTCAAATGGTCATTTGGGACCTGGATTGGACAACCTGGTCTATTGCTTACTCCAAACTAAATTAAATTTATTAAATTGAATATGATGAGTCAAGTGTTTGGAATTGGTTAGTAAGTATGTTGAGTCAATTGAATTGTCTAAGTGTGGAGACTTGATTAATGAATTCGTGTTGTATGTTTAATTACTTTAATTAATTGATCATGCTAGGTTTGGTACGTTGTAGCTTGTATGTACTCAGCTTTGCTGATTGCGTGCTTTTGTGTGTGTTTTCTTTTGGTCATGGCCTTCGCCTTTCAATGACCCTGTGATGATCCAATTATTACACTTGTATTATTGGGGAGCAGTATGCACAGGTTAGCTTGATGATGTGAAGTTAAGGGATTTGACAAACGCATTGTCAAGGGATTGGTGTGATTGAGAGTATTCGATTCTTGTGTTGAACTTATTTATGCTTTGCTATTTCGTTTATGTTTTGGATTTTTAATATTGGTTTGGTTTTAAATAAGGGCCTTATATGGTTCCAATTTGTAAGCTTTGACTTATTCGTTTTCTAAATTGTGTTATTTTAAATACTTAAGTTTGATTTTTCCGCTGCGATACTTTGATAAAGCCTTAACGTTTTAACACGTGGCGGTAGCACGTCAATGGTTCTCCACTATTTTATTTAAAGTAAGTGGTTTGAAAAAGGGAGAATTATTGGGGTGTTACAAAGTGGTATCTGGGAGCTTAGGTTCGATTTAATTACCACTAAAATTAATTTAAAGTTTTTAGGCGCCTAACGTTTTAAATCTAATGAGTTTATTCGACTACCTTATTTAAAGTTAACTTAGATTTTCAAAAATTATTCTATTCTAATATATTTATTTCGGCATTTAATAAAAAAAAGTTTATTTATTTGTTTTATATATTTTCAAAGTATTTTTGTTATTTTGAAATAAAATGAATTTAATTATTTATTTTTATTCCTAACTTGTGTGTTTATTTTGCTTATCGATGAGATTTGGGTAGCATTAGAAAGGGCGTATAGAATAGATTATTTATTTCTTTATGCATTGTAATTAATTACTTTATGCTTTTATTATTGTATGAAGTGATCATGCAAGTTATTTAATTGTGTATGTTTATGTAATGGTGCAAACTTGAGTGATCACTTAGTATCATGTTTAAGATTAAAACATGTAATGTAGAATGGAATGAGATTCTTTATGCAATGTGAAATGTTTAAATGAGTTGTTTGTGTGAAGCATGTAACTATGTGTCTACTAATATGTATTTATTTAATGATTCTATACACTTGATGCATGAATTTTTGACGGAATTGAATCAAAGGAATTATTTTATTTTATTTTTCGCGTGCGTAGGAATGATTATAATTAAATAATCATTTCCTTTAAAAGTGACTTATTAGGGGCGATTGTGTGGTCGTGTCCACCTTTCTACCTTAATATATATATTTGATGATTGTGAATGTGATTTATTGAACAAGTAGAGTTCTTTCGTGTTGATGTCGGCCTAAGAGTGTATTACTTTTCTAGGCAGAGAAGGAGGATGGCTAACAACGATGCTTTAGCTGCTGCTATTAGGCTACTAGCTGAGAACTTGAACCAAAACCGCAATGATAATCCTGATCCCGCGGGTGAGATGTTTAAGAAACTTGCTCAAGTCAAGCCACCATACTTTGAGGGAGGTGGAGACCCAACTTTTCTAGAGAATTGGATTAGGGAGTTTGATAAGATTTTTGCTGCTTTGAATTGCCCTGAGAATATGAGAGTAGACCAAGCTGCCATGTATTTGAAGGAAGAGGCAGATATTTGGTGGAGGGATAATGGAGATGTGCTTCGTGCTGAGGCTAATTTTGGGTGGGAGACTTTCAAAACCAAACTTAGGGAGAAATTCTATCCACCATTCTTAAGGAAACAAAAGGCTCAGGAGTTCATCAATCTCCAAATGAACAATATGTCGATTACTGAGTACTATAACAAGTTTATGAACTTGGCAAGGTTTGCCCCTGAAGTAGTGCCTACTGAGGAGTTGAAGGCTCAAAGATTTGAGCAAGGTTTGACTAAACAATTGCAGAAGAACTTGGCTGGAAAGACATTTAAGACTCTAGATAAGGTTTATGGGAGAGCAGCGCACTTGTACTGTCTGAATGCCAGGAGTGCACCTGAGAATGGAAGTGTTGGAGAAAAGCGTAATGATTTTGGGAATTCGAGTGACCAAGGCAACACCAAGAAGCCAAGGAATGAGAATTTCCAGAATAGGAATGTTCAGAACAATGGAGGGTCATCTAGAACTAATGGCGAAGCTGAGAGGCATTACAACTGCAAGAGATATGGCAAGGATCATCCTGGAAAGGATTGTGATGGGAACTTGGTTGTGTGTAGATACTGTAATAAGAAGGGCCATAGGGAGTTTGAGTGTTTCTCCAAATTAAAGCAACAAGGGAATGGGAACAAGTTGACTTCAACAAGCAACCAAGGAGGGAATTCGAATGGCCATAATGGGAATGGAAAGAACGGAAATGTTCACAACAACAACTCCGAGAATCAAGGAAAGAATGTCACTCAAGGTCGTTTGTTTGTGATGAGCAAAACAGAAGCTGAAAGGTCTTTTGACACTGGTAACTTTTCTATTTATTCTATTTCTGCTTAAGCTTTGTTTGATTCTAGAGCCACCTATTGACTTACTTATTAGTTTGCCTACTGGTAAGGTTGTGAGGTACACCAAGATACATAAGAGATAACTTAAATTATTTAATGAGGTGAGTTACGAGGGCGTAACTCCTGTTCTTTAAGGGGGGTAGAATGCGTATAATTTCACGCTTTTTACCCTATTTTATGCTATTTTATGGTGTTTTCATGCTTTTCATAGCGATTTTATTTGTTTACGCATCTAGTGAAGTGCGTAAATTGGAATGGTGATAAAGTATTAGTGTCGATATTATGACACAATTGGGATATAATTTTGTAATTTTTGAAATGGCTTTATGCAAAAGTTTTGCAATTTATGGGATTTTGTGCTAAGTTTCGGGACGAAACTTCTTTTAAGAGGGGTAGATTGTAATCCCCCGTATTTTTAAATATATTATTAATGAAATTATATTTTATTCATAATATTTATTTGTATTTTTTTCGGATTTAATTTCAAAAGTTTCAAATTATTTTTGGGTTTGATGAACGATTTTATTACAAAGAACTTTTTATGAACCTTTCTTCACTAATTTATATCCAGCAAACAAACCAAACCCACTTTCTTTTCTTAATTGGCCCATTAATTTTATGAGGCCCAATCTTAAAACTAACCCTACACCACTCTCTCTCCTATAAATACCCCATACATCCCCAAAATTTCCCACACAAAAAGGTTAGTCTTATTTTCATCCTCCTTTGTTTCATTATTTTGCTTAATGTTATTTTAATTGTTTTGGGTTTTGATTTTAGTATAAAGATTATATTTTTAGTATTAAATTATATTTTAATGGTATAAAGATTATAAATTTCAGATTATATTTATGTTATAAATTTCATATTTTATGAATTATAAACCTAGGGTTTCAATTTATTGAAAATCATGATTTTAGGGTTTTTATGAACAATTGATTTAGGGCTTTTATAGTAATGATGTTTTGAAATTTTGGTGATTATATTACTAATTAGTTTCCAGATTATTTTGAACACGTAAATTCGTGTTTTAATGTTTAGATTTCGGTTCGTTAATATTAATCCCGTTTTAATCCCGGTTAGGTTCTGAACTCATCCGATTTTGACAAAAAAGTAGTGTTTTCCATGTGGAAACGATGTTTTAAGAAAGACTCACTATCATTGGTAGTGAGCACCACCCTCTCGTGGCCAAATTCTGCCTCTAAATATGATTTTCGGGCAGTTTTTCATTTTTAACGAAGTTTTTTTTTATGCTTAAAATTTTATCCTTGAGTTTGATTAATAAAATTAATTATGTTTAAAGTTAATTAAGCATATAAATATGTGTTTTTTTATTTTAATAAGTTTTTCATCATATTATATTGTTGGAAATTACTTGGGATAGTAATATTAATTGTTGGTTGTTTTCTAGGAAGTGATTATTCCCTAGGAGAATTTTAAGTGATTAAAAGTGGCTCAAAGGATTGTTTGTACGAGGTACGTACATGTCTACTTCGTTATAAGTAGTATCATGTTTAGGTACCAAAAGGAAAGAACTTAGTTTCATGATTAGGGAACACTTGGATGGAAATTGTTTGGTTACACATTGATTTAATTCATGTGCTTATGTTTATGAAACATGTTTTGGTGAATTGATTATGTTTGTATGGAATTATGGATGCAAACATGTTGAATTATATTGGATAAAATGTTTGTATGGAATGTTGATACAAGCATAATTTTATTGGATTGGTTTGTTAACCACATTTGGTTTATTAAAGGATTGGAATTGAATGGTTTAAGTGGAATGAATTTATTAATTATTCCACAAGGTTATTATTATTTATTTATTACTCAATCATAACTTGTTAGTATGTTGAGTAAAGGTGGATTAAGCCGAAATGGCTAGGTGAGTTGACTATGTTCAACAATTTTGGATAATTTGGAAGTTTAATGGAATTAAAGGTTAATTTGTGATGTGATCACCATTGTCTTAAATAAGATTAAAAACGAATTGATGTATGATTGTTATGTATGGTCTTCTTGATTGAGTCGGCTATTAATTAAAATTGTAATCACGTAAAGTGAAACATGGATGAGCAATAAAACTCTGGAAAGCGTGCACTTCTAGAGTATTGACAATTATGGGTTGGGGTACACGGTGGTAGCCCGTGGCTTTTCGAGGCTTGTTTGATCAACATGTCCTCTTCTCTTTTGGTATTTACATTTTATTTTATAATGAAAGTTAGATGGGATCCTAGACTAACTTTGTGAGAATGGAGTCGCGCCCATTCTTGCATCGCGCTAAACTTTTATTTCAAATGGTCATTTGGGACCTGGATTGGACAACCTGGTCTATTGCTTACTCCAAACTAAATTAAATTTATTAAATTGAATATGATGAGTCAAGTGTTTGGAATTGGTTAGTAAGTATGTTGAGTCAATTGAATTGTCTAAGTGTGGAGACTTGATTAATGAATTCGTGTTGTATGTTTAATTACTTTAATTAATTGATCATGCTAGGTTTGGTACGTTGTAGCTTGTATGTACTCAGCTTTGCTGATTGCGTGCTTTTGTGTGTGTTTTCTTTTGGTCATGGCCTTCGCCTTTCAATGACCCTGTGATGATCCAATTATTACACTTGTATTATTGGGGAGCAGTATGCACAGGTTAGCTTGATGATGTGAAGTTAAGGGATTTGACAAACGCATTGTCAAGGGATTGGTGTGATTGAGAGTATTCGATTCTTGTGTTGAACTTATTTATGCTTTGCTATTTCGTTTATGTTTTGGATTTTTAATATTGGTTTGGTTTTAAATAAGGGCCTTATATGGTTCCAATTTGTAAGCTTTGACTTATTCGTTTTCTAAATTGTGTTATTTTAAATACTTAAGTTTGATTTTTCCGCTGCGATACTTTGATAAAGCCTTAACGTTTTAACACGTGGCGGTAGCACGTCAATGGTTCTCCACTATTTTATTTAAAGTAAGTGGTTTGAAAAAGGGAGAATTATTGGGGTGTTACAGTCTGAGAATGACTCATGCCTACAACAAGAAAGTGCACAAACGGCCCTTGAAAGTTGGGGACTTTGTGTTATGAAAAATGGAGGCAACCGGTAGGGCCAATGAGCATGGAAAGCTAACTCCTAATTGGGAAGGTCCCTACCGGATCTATGAAGAAGTAAGAAACGGCACCTACCGCTTGGAAACTCCAGACGGCAGGCGGCTACCTAGAACTTGGAATGTAGATAACTTAAAAAAGTACTACTTCTAAGACTTGTAAATTTTTGTAAATAAAAAGCCTATAAATGTAAAGTTGCCTGTTGTTTTCAATGTTAATTGCTTTGTATATATACATGCGTAACCATAATGCTATCGCCTGTTGAAAACACAGACGGTCTATTGAATAAATGAGCTAGTTAAAAACCTAGCGGCTAATCTAATATTTAAAAATTGGTGGACCAACCAGTGTAATGCACAGACGGCCCCTATAATAAGTAAACCAAGCTAAGTTAAGAGACTTAGTGGCTAAAATAACATTCAAACCGAGGCCAATGGCCGGATGCAAACTTATTTTATAAATTCGTCTTCTCCTATTTGTGTATGGCGTCTGGAGACGCCCCTCTGGGTGTTATCGTCGCAGAGGGCATCCTATCGTTTGCTATACAAGAATATGCAGACGACAGAGATTGAACGACCAAATTGGTCAACTCATAGCTGTCTGACCAAAACAGTCTAAAAGAATGATTAAGCTTAACACCGGATGTCAAGTGACATCAGCCGGTTAATTACTGAAGTTCTCGATTACGCTGTTTAACGAAATTGTACCAGTCACCCCAATGGGGCAGACGAATCGGGTGCAATGGATTGCAGGTATCCCAAATGGCTATTAAGCTGTCTGGGGTCCATCAGGCAGGTGGACAATATGTTCCTTGCTCCACTAACTATCAGGCGGCGATATCCCGTCTGGCTCACAAAGAAGTTATATACGAATGCCCGGTTGGGTAAAACGGCTGTCGTTGACGGTTGTGTACTTGGTTTGGGGCAATCACTACTGTGATTGATTGACTTAGGAATATTCCATACTCTTTAAAGTATCAAGCATTCCAAAGTCAATCAATCAAAGTACTGAAACCAACCACACAGCCGGTATACTTTCTGAATTGTCGCATGCTGTAAAAAGTTGGGCAAAATTTCGAAAATTGAAACGAAATAACAAATTCATCAAACCGACTCAGTCGGCAAATTTTATTCAAGCCGGTAAAAACCGGATATTAATATTTACAGGAAAGCATCCGGGACAAAATAAAAATTGTCACCCGACTCCTCTGTCGGTAAAAATACACAAGTACTCGGCACGCAGGCCAGAAAAGCATAAATTTGGCATACTGCCGCAGGAAATTCAAGGCTGGGCCGCCTGGTTCTCCTCTTTGGGATTCTCCCCATCAGATTGAAGCTCAATGGCTTCACCTTCTTTGGGGAGCTCCTTGGCAGGTTCCTCAAGCTCAGCGTTTGCCCAGGCCTCGAAGGACTCGGGCTCCGGCTCCCCCTTCTCTCTTAAATACACTACATTTTCAGCATATTGAAAAGCCAGAGCCCACAAACCATAGTCCTTGTTGGGGTAGAGAGCTTCCTAGCAATCTTCATCCGGGCGTCGGAGTCCGCTTCATTTTCGGCAATCAGGCGGTCTTGCTCCGCCTCGATTGTTGCCTTGATATTCATTTGGACTCGCTCCGCATCCTTCTTCAGCCTCTCAACCTCCGCCTTAAGCTTTACATTCTCCTGGGAGGCACCCTGCAAGGCCTTGAGGTCTTCCTCCACCTTCTTGAGGCTGGTTTCAGCCGTGTTAGCCTCTTCCTTAGCCTCATCCAGGGCTTTTTGAAGACCCTTGATCTGTTCCGCCTGTTGCGTCAACTCGGCTTTAGTTTCAAGTTCATTAATTGTACATTGATATTCAGCAACATCTTGAGCATGGCCGTTTGAGTCCATCAACCCTGAGCATATTAGCTGATCTAGTGGCTCTCTTTACCTCCTCCCTCTTCCGGGCATATGGCCGTTTGAGTCCATCAACCCTAAGCATGGCCAGTACACACAAACGGTGTCATTCATGCGAGATAAATTATACATAGTTCCAGCAATGGGGAATAAGGTATACCTCAGACAGGAGTGCAGTGATACGTTCAACATTGAACGTCTCAATGCCCGAGATGACATCCTTCTCCTTCTTGGGAACGCCTGCCAGCATGGACCGGGCATGCGCCTGGACATCCGGCCATCGGGGGGATTGATCTGCACCATATGTGAAAGGGGGTGAGTGAGTTATATAGGCGGCACCAACTTGATGCCGGCTATCGGACGAAGAAGTCTGTTGAGAGTGAGATTTCACTCGCAACGGCCATCCCAGCTCGGTCGGAGATTTGAAGGGATTGTGTTTACCAGGCCATAACCCCTGAGTATGGCTCTCACAGCATGGTGAAGCGGGAACCGGAGGCCTGCCAGGAATGCCGCCTCATAGCATCCAAAGTAGGCGTTGGCGTTCTCCTGGTCATCTTTCCAGGAGATGGTGCCTAGCTCAGGCGGCACCTGGATAGTATATCCATTTCCTAGAGGTCGTTTCTGTACAAAACTTTGAATGCCTCTTAGCATTGCCCGCCTGTCTTTAGCGGAGATATGGATCTGAAAGGGATCATTCTTTGCTTCCCATTTTTTCCTCTTTTCGGCCTCGCTATCCTCAAGCGGGGAAAGAGGGGCATCACTATCATCCTCAGAGCTAGACCCTGAGGCGGAGCTTTCATCGTCTCCCGTGTCGCCGGCTAACCCCGATGCAGACTCTTCCCCGTCTCTATCTTCGGGGCCAGCTTCATCAAGGTCCATCTGGGAGACGGCTCCCTCTCTGTCTCTGCCCTCATCGTATAGGATTGTGTCACTTGGGGTTCTAGGAATCCCAGACGGGGAACATTCCCCTAAGCCTTCATAGCTCTCTGACCCCTCAACCGGGGTTACTTCATCAGACGGCACTTCCAAAGTACCGTCTCTTCAACGCCGTCTGGTGGCTGTCTATTTAGTTCTAGCCATCGTGTCCTGCACAAACACATAGATGGTCGGTTGAGGAGTATAAAATTGCTCCATGCACCCAGAGCCGGCACTCCCAGTCCTAGACTCAGCCGTACCAGGAGACCGGCTGACTACTAACCTAGGTCGTGCCATGGGGTTTTGGTGATGAGTCCATTTATTGAATGAATTGAAGCAAATGTAAATGAGCTGAAGGGAGTAGAGGTGGTACCTTACGTTTATCTCTAAAAGGGGGGCAAACGGTGATGACCGACTGAGATGCTGCTGAAGTCAACTTTACTTGCTTGGGGCACAGGCGGTCGTAAACCGGCTGATGCAGGCGGAAAATGAACAACACTTGTGCACGCGGGCAGACGACAGATTTTCTCTCTCTAGGATTGGTGATTTTCTCTCTCTAGAATGTTTTGGAAACGTCCAAAATGAGGGTGGTAAATTGTGGATTTACAGAGGGGTAAAAAACAGGGGCATCCTGGTAATTTCCCCGAAATGTGAAAGGTTACATTTTCACAGTTAAAAAAAAAAACTATTTCCTATGGCTGAGTGACATGTGTCACAGATGCCACGTGGCACGTCACGTCACATTTGTTAGGGGCAAATGTTTCGAGTAATTTTACCCATGCCACGTGGGCCAATCAAGTCCTCACACGTGTCATACTTTGGTTGGTCCGAATTGGACCAGTCTCTATTTGACACGTGTCCCTCCTAGAGTTTGGGAGAAAAAAGCGACCTTCAAGGCCCAAATCCCGAGAAAGCCGTAATACGGCGCAGTCCACCAGAGTTAGGTCAGAGTGACCTAATCAGGGGCACGTTTCCCCATGACCCTATAAATAGGGAGATTCCCCCATTTTCGGGGCAGGAATTAATTATTACAGCAGACCCTACATTCTCTTACATTAGAGAAGCACCAGATCTCGGAATCCGGGAAGATCTCACTTTTCATTTTCCGCACCTTTTCCTACCCACATTCAAGTACTAACTTGATCGTCGGAGGCGAAGCTCCTACCACCCGGAGTCTCCGTTGTTTTGCAGGTACAGGTGCAAACGGATCAGTCCTCGAGCTGTAACTCTCCCGATGGGACAAAAACACCCAAAACATCAAGCATATTCACAACATGCTTACGTAGGCGCGCTTTGAATGAGAGGAAGTGCTAATGTAGTGTTGTTATGCATTTGCAAATGCATAACAAATACTAAAATATTAAAAGTCACATATGGAAAACAAAGAAAGGAAGAAAGAGAAAGATGTGTGGGACCACTTCTAATTGTACCACTGAAAGTTTATATAAAATCATTAGTTATTTAGTGATACTATATTTGCACGTAGTTAGTACCACTGAATGCATATATAGTACCACTGAAATATTCAATGGTACTATTTTATTACCCAATGATACTATTGATCACTCAATGGTACTACTCTAAAATCAAAATATAAATTAAGTGCAATTACACTCTTACCCCTCGTTATGCAATTGTTCTTGCATAACGGGACTCCCTTTAAACAAGCTCCTTCAAATGACGCCTACAAACACTATAACATGATGATGTGTCATGTTATGATTGGTCCATTATTGATTTTTTTATTAAAAGCCTAAATATACTATACATGTATGCATAATTGTAAATATATGTATTTTTTAAAAGAATATATAATTATAGATCTTTAAAATCTATTTTACTCTTATTAAAATTATTTCCAAAAATTAAATTATAATTTAAATTTAGAAATTAAAAAATTCATCATTGTTCATCATTGTTCTTCATTCATGATAGTAATTAACCACTCCCATAATCTTGTATAATCTATTCGCAACGCAGACCAAAATTCCGTCCAAAATCCCGTCCAAATTCATTTACAAATTTTGTTTTAGGGTTCGATTGATAATATTGATTAATGTAAAAATCACATTATTTGATAGTTTTGAGATTGAAAAAAGCATTAGGAACGTGTATTATGATGATGTAAAATTCAGATCTTTCATTTTTTTTTAAACGATGAATGGATAACGAGGGTTTGCTCATCGATTTAGAGTCCAAGTTGTTTTTTTTTCTTCTTCTTCCGCACTGTTTGATCCGGAATCTTGTTTTACAATTTTTGTACTCTGTTTGTGGTTAGGTAATCATCTGTATTTAGTCAGGTCATTACCTTAAAATTTTAGTTTTAATTTTGTAGTTGGAATCTACTTGTATGCTAATCGTATTACAAAAAAATGATTTATGGAATTTTTATCATATAATTTTAGCAAAAAAATGTTTTTGGGATCATTATCTTATTTTATTTTGGAAAAAATATTTTTGGAATTTTTACTAAATCATTTGAGCAAAAAATATTTATGGGATAATTATCTTATTATATTTTGGAAAAAGTATTTTTGAAATCTTGGGCATATAAATTAGTTGTTATAATATTGGGAAATTCCTAATTTGCTTTTACTCACTTTTTTTTTTTAGCTTTATATTAAATAATGATAACTTTCTTAAATTACATGTTGTATGCCCGTATACATCTACATCCATAATTTTATGACCCATCCTTTTTATCATTGTTCAATTACATGTCGTATCCGTTTTTTTGCCATTTTTATATATCATATATTTATTTCTTTGTTTACAAAATTATACAAATATAGCTTTGTTATATGATTTGCCCATTTATTTAGCAATTTTATAGAGGAATATTCTCTCTCAAAAAAATTCGTTAATGACATTTAAGAGAATATTTTTAAAAAAATCAAAAAACCTTCACGCATAAGAGTTTACCAAAAAAATTCAAAAATTAGCTTTTACTGTTCACCATTTTTTTTTTTTTTTTGT
Organism: Chenopodium album; assembly: GCF_948465745.1. Classification (NCBI taxonomy): domain Eukaryota; kingdom Viridiplantae; phylum Streptophyta; class Magnoliopsida; order Caryophyllales; family Amaranthaceae; genus Chenopodium; species Chenopodium album. The sequence goes on along the minus strand of NC_137850.1, from coordinate 21,222,901 downwards.
CATTAGCTTTTATTCACCTTTTTATTTCTTTTTTTTTTTTTTTTTTTTTGTTATTAGCTATATATTGTTCTTTATCAAATCCTATGTAATGACCAAACATAGTTTAAGTCATTACCTAACCCACAAACAACTTCGAGAAAACTTAATTACATTTATAAGATCAAACAGGCGTTGCGGTATGTAAAAAAATTCGACCCACTTTATCTTCTACAAACTTGATCCTCCTTGTTCTTTGACAAATTTGCACAATTTGAGTCTACATAAATCATATTTTCAAACCATTTAAAGCGGAATTTTTCTTTTGCAAATACTTATAAATGAGATTGTTATTGAGATTTTTTTACAAACGAAAACCTAAAATCAAAAACTGCCAAAAAAAAAAGCAAAATGCAACACACACAATTTGTTTTCGAATTTTTATCACGATTTTAGTTGGGATTTGCAAATTTATCAACAACTAGCAATGAATTTGGGAATAGGGGGCTAATCTATGACATGGTTGAAGAACAATGATGAACGATATGATCGAACAATGATGAACGATGACGATCGACCAATGATGAACACAGACCAACAAAGATCGAACAATGATGAACCATATGATCGAACGATGACGATCGAACAATGATGACGATGAACGATGATGATGAACAATTTTTATCAGGATGATTTCTAATTATAATTATAAATTTGAAAATTAATTTATATTATAAAAATACATTTTCATAATTTATAATTATGTATTTCTTAAAAAATACATGTATTAAAAATAATACAAAAAAGAATACAATTTTAATACATTGTGGACATTAAAAATAATTCAAAATAAAAATACAAAATATAGGCCAATTATATTTTGCCACATCAGCAAATTATGGTGTCATTTTTAAAGAATGACATTGTAGAATTTTCAGTTTCACTTGCTAAATTATCGCATATCAAATGCCCAACAGGTCAAAACAAAAACCAAAACATTCAAAGTGTTTTTTCTTTTTTTTTTTTGTTAGTCAATTGCTTGATTATTTTTTCAAATCACCATCTACATTTGGGAGGTCGTATCCTCAAAGACTTATTTCATAAGCAAATATCGTGTACCAAGGATCTGAGAAACATCCTGCATAACACATACATAATATTTCATTTCGTCAAGATATAAGTCAATTGTGTTGTGCACAATTCACAAATTAAACTACAATACTCCTAAATTTACACTATAATATTGAATTCAATTTTACTTAATGGATGTTTTCATTAAATCAAATGCCTAATTTGTCCCAAATCAAATTATGTCATGTGTGTGCCCATTACTAAAACAAAATCGCAACATTTAATTTTTTCAAACTATCATTGACTAACGGCATGGTGTTATAACCCTTGTAGTCCAACTATGCAAGCCTATGCGTACGTGGATGCATAGTCAAGGGAAGTAATCCAATTGAGTAGGTGGATTTTACAATCATATCCTCAAATTAATAGGATGAAATACCATAAATGCCCTTAGATTGACAAAGTTTGTCAATCATGAATATTAATATGGAATTCCCGATAGGTCAGTCGTCCCTCGGAAGTGTGTACTTATTATTCAAAACTAAAAAAAAAAAACTATGCTTAATTCCTGTAGTGCTTTTTTAATGCCTTTTCACACATCTTACAATATAAAAAAGGTTACGCAGGGCGGCAGGGGTCTCCTTTTGTCCAGCCAAGATATTCAGGTAGTCAAACTTACATCCAATCTATGGAAGATTAGGTAATACTTTGTGCTATGTAAGTCAAAAATCACAAATATTATATGCTAATAACACACTTTTAAAGGCAAGTAATCACAGCTTAACGCGGTCGAAAAGATCAGCTAAACCAAATTAGTGTTTGATTAGGTACATTGTTAGACCCTATCACATGATCACCTTTTCAAGTCTTATTCACAACAATAAAATCATGCAAATATAGAATCCCTTTGAGAAACATTTTACACTTATGTAAGTGACTGAAGTTGCAGTATGAACAAAATGCCTCTACTGTACTGATAAACTTCAGTCATTTAGTGTAAAACTTGTTATTCAACCATGAATGTTGAAAACATATTACTAATTGTCTTTTCTGTTTTCTATCTACTTATTCTTTCATGTTATGGAGCTGACACTATCGCTGGAAACGGGTATCTAACCGGGGATCAAACGATTGTTTCTGCGACAGGGTTGTTCGAGCTAGGCTTCCACAAACCAGATAACACTTCCAACTATTACATAGCCATATGGTATAACAAAATTCCTGGAAAAGCTGTTATTTGGGTTGCTAATAGAGATAAGCCGGTTTCTGACAAGTATACATCGAATCTAAGAATCTCGAGTGATGGTAACATTGTTCTTGTTACTGAAGGGTTTAAGGCACCAATCTGGTCCACAAACTTGAAGTACAACAGCTCTAAACCTGTAGAGGCTGTCCTGCTAGATAATGGGAATCTTGTTATAAGGGACGGGTCTAATTCAAGTTCTTCTCTTTGGCAGAGTTTTGATCATCCAACTGATACACTTATGCCTGATGGTAAGCTAGGACTGAATAAACTTTCAAAGTCGAGTCAAGTTCTTACATCTTGGAAGAACTTGGAGGATCCTGGGAAAGGTCTTTTTACTGTAGAGCGCGATCCTAATGCTAATCAGTTTATTATGATGTGGAACAGAACTGAGCAATATTGGACTAGTGGCCTGTGGGATCCTGAACAGAGGATTTTTAGCTTAGTTCCGGAACTCAGGTTTCTGAAAACACAGCTGTATAGCTTCAGTTATGTTGATAATGAGAATGAGAGTTACATAACTTATTCTGTTCATAACCCTTCCATTGTAACAAGGTTAGTCATGGATGTTTCAGGACAGCTTAAGAAGCTTACATGGCTGGAAAATTCCCAGCAATGGGTTTTGTTTTGGTCACAGCCCGGACAGCAGTGTGATGTATATTCGTATTGTGGTACTTTCGCTATTTGTAACCAATCATCTCTGCCATATTGTCATTGTTTGCAAGGTTTTGAGCCAAATTCAGCAACTGAGTGGAATTTGAATGATTATTCTGGTGGGTGTGCTCGGAAGACAAAATTATCATGTGATGGTAGCCAAAATGGAGACAAGTTCTTGGTAAGTCCTAATAAAGTATTACCGGAACATCCACATTCTGTCTCAGCTTCTAATGTCACAGAATGTGAATCAATTTGTTTAAGAAATTGCTCTTGTACTGCTTATGCATTCGATGATAATTGTTGTTTCATTTGGTTTATGGACCTCTTGAACATGAGACAACTTTCTTACAATAGTGGTAAAAATCTTCATATTAGGCTTGCAGCCTCAGATGTAGATGTCCAAACAAGCAGGAGTAAGAAAATAGTCATTGGTATTTTAGTAGGCTTAGGTATGGGGTTGGTAGCACTATTTGGCCTGGTTTATGCTGTTTATTGGAGAAAGAGACAGCGCTTGCTCATAGCTACAAAAAATATGCAGCACTCATTGGCACGATTTGCGTATAGAGATCTGCAATCTGCCACCAAGAATTTCTCTCAGAAACTCGGAAGTGGAGGCTTTGGATCTGTGTTTAAAGGAATTTTGCCAGACTCAACAGTTGTAGCTGCAAAGAAACTTGAAAGTGTCAATCATACTCAAGGGGAGAAGCAATTTAGAGCAGAAGTAAGTGCAATTGGGACAATACAGCACGTTAATCTTGTTCGTCTTTGTGGGTTTTGCTCAGAAGGCTCTCAGAGGTTATTGGTTTACGAATATATGCCTAATGGATCACTGAACACTCATCTTTTCAAAAGTGAAAGCTCGCAGATTCTGAGCTGGAGAATGAGATATCAAATAGCTACCGGAACAGCAAGGGGATTGGCTTATCTACATGAAAAATGCAGGGATTGTATTATACACTGTGACATTAAGCCAGAAAATATTCTGTTGGATGCTGAGTTTTGTCCAAAAGTTGCAGATTTTGGGTTGGCAAAGCTAGTAGGAAGGGAGTTTAGTCGTGTTCTGACGACAATCAGAGGTACAAGAGGCTACTTAGCGCCAGAATGGATCTTAGGAGACGCAATAACAGCAAAAGCTGATGTTTTTAGCTATGGGATGATGCTCTTTGAGCTTATTTCAGGCAGAAGAAACATTCAACTTGCAAGTGAAGGAAGGTTTGATTTCTTCCCGACTTGGGCTATGGAAAAACTAACTGAAGGAGAAGATATTTTGAGCATTCTAGACCCGAGGTTAGAAGGAGATGCTGAAAAGGATGAAGTGTTACGAATTTGCAAACTTGCATGCTGGTGCATCCAAGATGAGGAGAGTGAGAGGCCATCAATGGGACAGGCTATACAGGTTCTCGAAGGATTTTTGGATGTTGATATGCCTAGAATCCCACGATCTCTCCGAATGTTTGGGAATAATGCAGAAAGTCCTATATTTCTCAGTGAATTCTCATCAAGTCAGTATACAACTGAAACTACTGGCTTTGCATCAGCTACTTCTGATAGTCAGGACACCTCCACATATATGACTGTTGCCTCTCAAGAGTAGGTTCATCAGATAACTATTGTATTGCTTTTTTAGCCATGATTTGTAATGCTTTCATATGAATTTTTGTCAATAAATATGGTCTATTCTTCTATGAAACTAAGTGACATTCTAAGCTATCTTTTACAGAATTAAAATGGCTCAGTTTTTTTGCAATTTATTGTATCAAAGCACCTATTTTTTTAGTAACTAGTAAAAATAATAGAGATTTAGTAAAATTAATTTTTAACCAACAAAAATGAGTAATTCTAGAAAAAATATATAGTAGTGAATTTGTAAAAATAATATAATTTCGGTAAAAATAATTTAAATTTTGCAAAAATAGTTCAATTTCAATTAAATTTTTTTTAAAAAAAATAATTTCGGTTAAAAAAAAAAGGTAAAGTGAACAATGCCTAAGCCAATACTTGAGATGACCCGACCAATATATATAAGATTTGACATAATATACAACTGTAAGTCTGTAACTAGATTAAATCCATGTACAATCCAATCGGTACAGATGATTTGACCCGATTCACTAGCGAAATGAACAATTTCAACTCAACCCCCATTAACCCAACTCATTTAAGACCTAACCCCGTATGAAGTTGAATCTTCTTCATCCCGACTAAACCCGTATTCAACCCATATTGTTTTAACCCAAAGCGGATTTAACTTGATCACCTACAAATGTACAACACTACTTGAATATGACTCAACTCGTTTAGAAAAATAACACGCGAATAAATAGCTGAATTTAATCACTAATTTTCACATCCGGCCCAAATAAACCTGCCATCTAAATAAACTTGTTTCTAACTAATCCATCTCGACCCGCTATCCTATTAATCCAACCCAACTATCAACTAGAATTGAAAATGATGTGCCACATCCACATGTTAGACTGTTAGCCTGGTTAGACCTGGCAAATGGGTCATTCGGGTCGAGTATGAGTTGGGTAATTTCGGGTCGGATACGGGTCGAATCGGGTCATTTCGGGTTTTGAGAATGATTCGGGACAAGTATCGGGTTGAGTTTGGGTTGGATCAATTTCGGATCGGGTATGTTCGGGTCAGACCATTTTTGGGTCAAGTATGTTCGAGTCATATTCCGGTCGGGTCAAAATCAGGTCCGGTGATGTTCAGGTTGTTCCATTTGTGGATCAAGTTCAAACCAATAATTTTATATTTTGTTATTGTATAATAACTTAATAAGAATTATCAATTTGGTTTATGAGCTTGACTACGGTTGAAGATGAACAATTTCAGTTATTTCAGACATTTTTAGTTCAATTATAGAGTAACTTAAATTGAGGGCATGTCGAATATCAGGTCTGTTCGGGTCAATTTCGGTTATCGGGTTTGTTTGGGCCAAACACTTCGGGTCAATTTCAGGTTAGATCAGTTCGGGTGTCGGGTTAGGATCGGGTTGGGTCAAGTTTGGGTTTTGGGTCACTTACGTGTCGATGTTTTTGGGTTCAATTTTGGGTCATGGGTTAGATCATTCGAGTTGGGTCATCAGGTGTGGGTATGGAACTTTGGATTGCCAGAATGCGAGGTCACCTGTTTAGCCGTTGCACGGCGCTTCCCCAATAATTAGCAGGAAATGAGAGTAAATGCCAACTTTTAACATTACTTCTCTTTTTCTTTAGTACTATTCCGAGCTATTTCAGGCTCATCCTTGACATTGAGATTCAGGTTTTCTCTACAAGATAAATCTATTTATCAATTGTAAGATACTTATTCATAATTTTCCTAATTAATTGCAGAGTTAGGGTTTTCACTTTTCAGAATTAGCGCAAAAGATATGGGAAGCTTAATCAGAAGTTTTTTCCAATCATTGATGAAAATGTTTAATGCAATTGTCGGAATGGCTGGGATTGCTATGGTTATTTATAGTCTATGGATGATACGGGTTTGGCAGAGGCAAACGGGTCAATCTCCGTTCGATGATTCGGACTATCCAGTTCCATGGTTATTTCTCTTTCAATTCCTTTTAAACATTTCTGCATTTTGTGGGATGCATTTTTATGAAGTATAAATGTCCTCATATATTTTCTTGGGTCAACATTAACTTACGATATCGATATGTAGGTCTAGGTGTACCGGGTACATGATAGATGCTCGCTCCCTATATTTCAAGTATATTTTGGGTTTTTATTGCTTATTTTGATTAGCTGTTCTTTTGAACATTTTGTATGCCAAGTTCGAAAAGCTGAATAAAATATGACAAAGTTGTATAATAACATAGACTTATATTAGAATTTGGCAACATGGATGTAAAAGTTGCTATGAAGTAGTGAAGTGTGGCAATGCTTTGAAATAGACCAAGAGAATGCATATCAATTGATCTCTACTTGTTGATGATATTGGATTAATGGGGATTAGCCAGAACATTGATCACGTTATCTACCGGTTGATGTCTTCGTGTTCTATGATACTGGATTAACAAGGATTTACTAAAACATTGATCACACTATCTACTAGTGACTTAATGTGATTGTATGCTAATTAGTTATGCCTTTTTTGCATCGTGTTTTTATTTCGCAGTGTGAAACTTATGCCTTTTATTTATCGTACTTTTTGCAGGTTCATCTATACCTTTCTGGGACTTGGGGTTACCTTTTGTGTGGTTGCATGCTCTGGTCATATTGCTGCAGAGACTTTGAATGGGTGTTGCTTATATCTAGTATCCTAATATATATATTGATTTATATTTAATGAGTTTGAGCAGTGGATTTTCTAGCTTTCTCTTTTCTTTTCCTGCTGAAATTACTCTGTGGTTTGCTTAAATGGTAATTTATTGTATCGAATTATTGCCTCCTAACAGTAGTTGGATTCTGAACTGAGAACTATATACTTGAGGTATTGCGCATTTATTTTCATAGAAAGGCTGTAACAGACTAATAACTAACAGACTACATATTGTTAAAGATTTTTTTCGGATAACATTCATTTTTGGCAACATTAAGGGTTAATCATGGTAATGTTTAGAATCCCATACCATCTACACTGTAAGCTGTTTAACTGACTCTTAAGATCAATTGGGTCTTCTTTTTACTGAAATTGCTTAATCCTACTTTTGACCACTTATTGTTGTCTTGAGAGCCTTTTTAGTGTCAATATTCTTCACTACAGAAGAAATTAACCTTTATGCACCATTTTTTTTTCTACTTGTTTTTCCATAGGTGCTTTATCGTGAGGTTATTGACACAATTTTATATCAATGAGCTGGTGTCTTATATTTCTGTTTGGTGAATCAGCTATTCTTTTTCCTGAAATTGGGGTTATCTATTTCATTTCTGTTTAGCAAGGATCTTTTGTACTTTAGTTTATTAATTTTAATTTACTATTGATGATGAATAGGGATCTGACTCTTTGTGATTACCAAATCATCGCATTGCTGATGTTTGTGCAAATTATGTAATGATTTATGTCATGTGTGGTGAAGTGAAATGTTGTGAAATTTCTTGTGCTATGGTTAACTATTGAAGCATTATTTTTTTGTCTGTGACATTGACTGTTTATAATATATAATACAACGTATTTTTTTTTTTCATGGTGAAATTGTATGTCATGGATCATTGTATGCCTTAAAATACCGTAGTACATTATGTTTATGTTCTTACTACTTGTGCTGGAAGGTGTTATAACTGCAGATGTGTTCCTGAACCGTAAATGGGAGCAGGTGTTTATCTCAAACCCTTCCTTTTCTATATTGATCTACATAAATTGTTGCATTAAATACTGAAAGTACTTCAATATCTCTATGTAACAGGACTTCCCAAAAGATGCAACTGGAAATTTGCATGAATTGAAAGTTTTCATTGGGCAAAATTTTGATTTCTGCAAATGGATTGGCTTGTCAATTCTGGCAGTACAGGTCTCTCTCTCTCTCTCTCTCTCTCTCTCTCTCTCTCTTTTATCATTCTGTATCCGTCATTCATTAATACTCCCTCTTTGTTATTGGTTGCCTCTTGCTATGCATGAATCAAGATGACTTCTTTCTATATGTAGATGCTTAAAGACAAATAATGGCAAGCAGCGGTAAATTGTAATCTGCTTATCTGAGTTGTTCTAGGAAATTACCTTTTAACGTGTCAATTTTTATTTTCTCCTTAAAGTATTAGTATATACAGTTAAGATTTGACATATTCTAGTGTCTTGATTCAGGAATTTCCTCGTCATTAGAATAGGGATGCTTGAAGTTTCATTTATCGAGTTGATTGTTATGGTAATAATTTTCAGAGATTTCGAAAAGATAATGTGTTAAGAATATTTTAAACTGGGTTTAACCTTTTGCATGTATTGACACAAGTCTGATTGCAATCATTACCTTTGCCAGTAATGATGTATCTCAATAATTACCTGTTGTGGTCTCTTTTGTCCTCGTTTTGACAAAGGTCTTATTCCCAAGAAGGATGGCAAAATGTTGTTGAAGTGAATTCTGAAGAAGGGCGGGAAGGGGTACAGAGGATGTCGCAAGAAATTAGGTTATATAACCTTTGATAATGAACTGTGGTGTTTCTCAAATCAAGATATTGAGATGCAGCGCTCCCTCTCTTCTCATTCCCTTCGCCCCTCATTTTTTTTTGGAATTGGGGGAGGAGTGTAAGTATATGAATTTTATTGATTACAATGACCCATCACAACTTTCAGTATAAATTCATCTTGTAAAAAGAACCCAAAAAAAAAAAAACTTTCAGAGTCATCCCGTAGGTCAGAAATGTAAAAAACAACCGTTATAACACTTATGCTATACAAGTTAAACATACAGGATCAATCCCCTCGTCTATACTACTCACTATTTGCCCTATTGTATTTCAAGCTGTCAACTTTCTAAGACTTTTTACAATCTTAACAGTATGCTCTACTGCATGAATATTAGCATTCCAATAAGCATTACTTCTAGCTCTTCATGTCTGATATACATACAAGTAGCCTTCGTGGCGCAAGACTGTTTTCCTGAATTGAGTATTTGTGAATCTGTTGTTATATTCATTAGTTGAATATTAAGCTGATGCATATGTTGCAATGGATGTGTGGAAATCCTAGAAAGGATTGGTTAAGGAATGACGTAATCAGGACATGGTTTTAATCTAAGATGCAGTTGTGATTGTGGTACACGTAACTACTTTTGCGGAACTGAAAGTGGAATGCGGCTGTTGCGGCCTAAAATATACTTCCTCCGTTTCTGTATAGTTGCAACACTTCCCTAAAATGGAAATGTCACAATAGTTGCAACACACTATAATTGGAAAGTATTTTATGTCAAAAATTGTATTATTACCCTTATTATAATCTCATGATCCACTAAATTATACTCTTAACAATCTCCCTCTTTCATTTTAATTGTATTATTACCCTTATTATAATCTCATGGTCCACTTTTCTTAAATACCATGAAAAAGGGTGTGTTGCAACTATTAAAAAACGGAGGAAGTAGGTCGTAGTGAGCTCGAATTTCTTTACAAGTGATGCGGCCGAGATTTAGTACCATGAATTAGGAAGAAGGTTGGGCTATATTTATTGAGCGGGGGGTTACATGAGGGTCACCTAATACTCCCCTTCCTCGCTAACGTATTTTGTATTAATACTTCTGTTGGCGTAAGTTGATTTCTCAAGGAGATAGAATTTAACAAGTAGGGGTGGTGGAGAGTAAGAATAAATCATTAAGGGTGGGCTTTGTTTATTTGTCTCTATTACTTCAACCAAACACCATAGAGGCTATTAGGGGGGAGGAGGGGGAGGGGGTTCCTTCTTTGGGCTTTGTTTATTTGTCTCTATTACTTCAACCAAACACCATAGAGGCTATTAGGGGGGAGGAGGGGGAGGGAGTTCCTTCTTTTGCTTTCCTGTTTGTTTCTTTTACAAGGTTACCTAATACCCCCCCCCCCCCCCCAATGAACACCCAATTTAAGTCTTTCATACCAATTTTCCTAAGCTGATAAAGGACGGTTTCGGTACGCCACTGATAGTCTGTGTAAAACTTTGTCACATCGCTTGACATGAACCACAATGATTGAGAGTAGGAAAACCTGAGGTTGTTTCATGTAGCCGACTCCACTTATGGAATTAAGGCGTTCAAGCAAAAGAAGACCTTTTATATTAATTAGAGTGTATTGTTTATAACATACTATTCCCTAAAAAAGAGTATTACAAAATTACCTCAAACGTATTACAATTTACGCGTATTTGAGAGTATCATAAATAGGTAACTCTACTTACGTCTATTGAGTATAGGTGAGGGAGAATTGCTTAAGTGGTTTGGTCATGTAAAATAGAGATCGAGTGATACACCAGTTAGGTGACTTAAAGAGTAACAAAATGATAGGATTGTGAGGGCAGAGGAAGACGAGAGGAGAGAGAAAGGTTAATTGGAAGGAAAAAAGGGTAAAAATTAAAGGGAGGTTGTTTTGTGGTAGCATGTGACCCTCACGTGAGGTGGTCAACCCTCAAAAACAGAGTCAATGCCGGAATCTGGCCTAAGGTGTGATCTTGGAAAAAAAATAAATTAAATTAAGGCGTTTGATAAATGGCTTTTGGCCGGCTTTTTAATTGGCTTTTGGCTTTTTTTTTTGATGAAACAGCCAAAATACATGTTTGGTAAATAGTTTTTCAGCTAGACTTTTCCGTCAAAAACAAAAAGCTAGTCTTACTAGCTTTTTGTTTTTGGCTTTTGACTTTTCATTAAACAAATTACTTCTTTAACCTTACTTAATACTTAGTAATTAATAATTAATAATTAAAAATTAATAACTAATAATCAATAATTAGTAATTACTATTTACTATTCCTTAAAAAAAAATTACTATTTACTAATTAATAACTAATAATCAATATTAATAATTAATAATTAGTAATTAATAATTAATTATTAATAATTAATAATTAGTAATTAATAATTAATTATTAATAATTACTAATTACTAATTAGTAATAACCAATATTAATAATTAACAATTAGTAATTAATAATTAGTAATTAATAATAAAAATTAGTAATTAGTTATTAATAACTAATAGTTAGTAACTAGTAATTAATAATTAATAATTAACAATTAATAATTAGTCATTAGTAATAAATAATTAATAATTAGTAATTACTCCTTCCGTTTTTAAATACTTGCTCCATTTCTCCATGCGCGGAGTTTTTTAGGAGAAATTGGAGAAAGTAATAAAATATGGAGGTAGTGGGGTAGGTGGAAGAATAAAAAATTGTAAAAAGCAAAAGTAATGGAGAGAATTGGAGGAGAGAGAATATTAATAAAATATGATTTATGTTGGGTCCACTAGGTGAAAGAAATGAATTAAATATTGTAAAAACTTTTCAAATAAGGAAATGGAGCAAGTATTTAAAAACGGCCGAAAAAGGAAAGTGGAGCAAGTATTTAAAAACGGAGGAAGTAATAATCAATAATTAATAGTTAGTAATTAACAGTTAGTAATTAGTAATATATAATTAATAATCATTAATTAATAATTAGTAATTAGTAATTAGTACTTAATAACTAGTAGTTAGTAATTAATAATTAGTAATTAATAGTCAATAGTTAGTATTTTTTATTAGTAATTAATAATTAAAAATTAATAACTTGTACTTAGTAATTAATAATACTGATAATAAATGAATAAGAACAAATAATAATATCCTTTAAGGTAATTTTGCATAGTTATAGCTATACAACAAATGGTCAAACAACCACTACAAACAATCAATACTAACAGCTAGTCAAACAAGCCAAGTTAAACAGCCAATTACGAAAAAGGCCTAAGTTGTGTTCTTACAATATATATATATATATATATATATATATATATATATATATATATATATATATATATATATTTCAGGCCAGCAACTTCACCTTGGTAAGTCTCATTTCAAGGTTAGCCCAAATACTCCTACCACAGTGTAGAATTCCTTCAAAAGTATTTTGGGAATGACTCAGGTTACCCAATTTGAGTCATATTTGGGTGCCCTTATTGACTTAGTTGTGCGGAAGGGTACGCTCTTTTAATTTATAGTTGGCAATATTAAGAAAAGGATTTCGGGGTGGAATGCGATTTGCCTATCACAGTCAGAAGATAGTTCTTATCAACTTAGTCCTCATAGAAATAGCATCCCATATTCTAAACTGTTTTAAGATGCCTGTTTATATTGCTAATAAAATTGACTCGTTGGGTGGGGATTCGAAGTTTGGGGTGTTTTAATAAAGTGTTATTGATGAAGCAGGCATGGAGATTATCGCAGAACCCCGCTTTTGCTTTCAAAGGTGTGTGCAGCTCACTAAGGGAGTTGCCGGTTGCCGGCTAGGGTGCAGAATAGGAACTACTCTTGGGGAATGCGAGGAATACTCTTAGGGTTGTAGTTAGAAGATAGGAAATGGGAGTTTGGTGCTGGCTTGGAAGAATAGGTGGATAGCAGGCAAGGTTCCTGAATTTCATTATGGAGTCACTTTGGAACAGGCAAAGAACTAGAAGGTGAGTCATTTCATCTCCCCAGTAGCAGTTGGAATCTTTCTAGACTACATACTGCTTTTGTGTAGAAAGATGCTTCGTTGATTGCTAGTTTGGAATTACCGGACCAAGATGCTGATGACTATTTGTATTGGGGTTGCCAAAAGTGTGGTTGTTATACAGTCAAAACGGGGTATGCGTTCCTTCAACCGTCTATTGCACCACATACGCACGACAATATTATGAATATATAATAAATACTGTGGTCACTGTTGTAATTCACAAACTTTAATTATGGAAGATTTATTATTAGAATGTGGATTTTAGAATTTGTTTATTTAAGAGGTGGTTTAGAATTAGAACTAATGACATCCTTTCATTGTTTAGAAAAAGGACATGTTATATATCTATAGTTATTGTTTTTGTTGAAAGCAAGCAGAAGAAGGAAAAAGAAAAGGAAGAATATTTGAGAGATATTAAGGAGACATAAGAGGAAGTTTATATTTTGAAATTATATATATTCAGAAGAAGTTTATTTTATATTCTGGGTTGTAACCCATATTTGTATTTCCTTCATATATCCTTATTATTGCTTGAGTTAGCAATTCGTAAATTGTTATAACTTCTACAGTCACTTGATATTATGCCAAAATGGAAACTGTTTATGTGGAATGTGGAAACTACTGAGGAATGGAATTGCAACACAGTGTAATATGGGTAGAAGAGGTAGAGGGTTGGAGATTAAATATTCAGTGCAGCCTTTGTGGGTCTCAGGAGAAGGATTTACAACACTTGTTCAAATTTTGCACTTTTGCTCAAGATGCTTGGAGTGGTGGAATTTTACGAATTCACTCACAATCTAATGCAGACCAATCCTTTGAAGATTGGATCTTGTACTATATCTAGCTTTTCATATGCTAGGATGGTTACCATGGTCATAAAACCACCTTTTTTTTATTGCAACTCTGTGGGGGTTGTGGATATCAAGGAATAATAGGGTCTTTAATGTCCCAGGTACACTCAGTATTTCTATACTAGCCATTATTTGCGAGGGTCTTCGCCAACAGGGCATTTTTATTTTTTCTACTAGGACAGATAATATGCTATGCTGGGATCCTTACACCCGCCGGAACAGATCACGGACCACCCTCCCTGGTTTCTACGAGCTGTTGTACAAGACACGGGTGAAGGGTTGAGGTCCACGGTTATTCTAGTCGATGGTTCTTGGAATAGGCACAAGAGTTTGGGTAGTACAGTTTGGGGAGTACGAGGAACAGGGGTCATTGGGTGGAGCTTCCCATGGGTTGGCACAATCAGCATTACACGCGGAAATGAATGCTTGCTTGGAGGGGCTTCAATGGGCTATCAAACGGGTGCTACGTGCTGTTACTATTATTCCGATTCATCTTCTTTGGTTTACTCGCTTGGGGATTTAAAGGGTCGGGATATTACTCTTAGATGGACGGTGGATCGAATCCGTCAGCCAGACTTTGATTGGTGCAGCGTTCACAAAGTGCAGCGGGACGTGGTCCAGAAGGCTCACAACCTTGCCACGATTGCAAACTCTAGTCTTACTTTTAATTTTTTTATGTAGTGTGTTGTTTAAGCTTATGTCAATATATATATATATATATATATCAGGTGGTTTTTCACAAATAAAGTGTTTTAAAAGATGGTTCGTGACAAATTTTCCTTGTTTTTTTTGGAAGACATCACTTATAGTTACTTTTTCCTCTTTATTTTTTCCAAACCTTTACATTTGTTCTCTTTCCATTTAATTACTCTTTAAATTTATTTTCGTTATCACTACTTGTTTCTTTTTTTTTACCCCTCTAATCTAACTTGCCCTACATTCTTTTTCGCACTCTACTTTGTTTACTTTCTCAACTGATTTTGCCTACTCCAATTCTTAAGGACAGTTTCGCATGATGGTTAATGTTAGCTGCGCCAAATACTTTAGGGATTTAGGCTTTGTTGTTGTTGTTTTTGTTGTTGTCAGTCTCTTGCAAGTCTGGTTGATTTGCTGTTTTTGTCACTTCACTCGCACCAACACCTAAATTGCTGCGGGCATGTCTTACTATATATCTGCACTTAAAAGAATAGGTGCAGACATGTTTCACAGTGATCCCAAAGCAAATAGATCAGTTGTGCTATACTAATCATTGAAATCTTTCACCGTTCTACAATATCCCTAAGAATTGCTAGCCAGAAAATGAATCTGTGTTTCGGTATAGTAACTCTATTCCAGCCCAAGCTATCATACAGTATTATTCACTATTTTTTATAAGTTTTACTCATGGAGTAAGCCTTTGTAAAATCCCACATCTGCATATCCTGTTACACTATACTGCTTAACTTGCATATGTGCTTGTAACACCCTACAGACCAAACTAGGGAAGAAGATATGCTAAACTAGCTTCCCAACTGCAACTTTATTCCAATATACCATATCCTGACCACAGTCCACTCTTCTTTGTGTAGCAAACCCTGTCCTAGTTTTTAATCCCAGCTTTAGTTTCACGATTATACCTTGTCACAGGAAACTCCTGCAATTACCATTCACTTGCTGAAAAGTTTAGGGACAAGGAAGTGTAGGAACATACGTGACGAATAAATGTTCATGCTCGTTAAAACAATAAATATTGCTTGAAGATTCCCAAAAAAATTAAAGATCACTAGTCTTCCAAATTCTGATATTTGCTGTTATTTTCTCACTTAGCCATTCACAGTTGGCCATTTTTTATTGCTTTGTGTTCATAGAAATACATAAATACCTAAAATGGAAGACAATCAGGGCTGAAGCCAATACATCACTTTGTTTTGCACATCATCAACACACGTCTGTACATAATACAAGGCAGATTTCTGTTTATTAGCTATCAAACCAGTTGTCAGAAAATAGCTGAACCCCTTGTAGCAGTAAACAAGTAGACACAAATCACCCCGACTAAACATTGACAAACCATCAGCATAGGAAATAGCTGTGGTTCTGTCTTAGTTCAATTTGAACCTTGAGATTTACTGTACAAAGTAAGCATTTTCTCTTCTCATTCCAATTGTCATGAAAGGTTAGAAACTTAATTTCCTTTATTGAGAAAGAAACTGCAATGAGTTTTAGAAGTAAAGGAGCTCTTTGACTTGTCAGTTTTTTTCCTTACTCCATACAATCATATTTCAATAGCAATCGGGATGGCAAGGAGAGTAGGAGACTTGGGAAATGAAATTTCTTCTGACCATTTTACTTTTATTAGGGAACAGAAGGAATTGAGCTGGAAAAATAACAAATGATTGTTTTTCAATGCATTGAATTTGACATGATTAAGGATGATAAGGTTGTCAAAAGTTCGTGTTGAAACAAAAATATGGATCATGTACATAAATTGTGTCTTTATTAACTATTTTTACAGCTACTGAAACGAAGATCCTAAAGTGTTAAATATGTTTATCACAAAATGTATCCCTTGCACAGTTGCACTCCTTGTCTTTGTGACTAAAAACTCCTCTGGTTTCGTACTTTCCCAATTTGTTCGAAGGATTTGAATTTGAAATATATTTCTCATACCTACGGTGGTCATCCCTCCGCCTCCCCCCAAAGAAAAAAAAAAATTTATTGGCTTTCCTGTTGTATTCTCTCCCTGCCAATTACTGATTTTGAACTATTATATCCAGGGACTATCATTCCTTCTTTCTGTTGTGCTAAAAGCTCTGGGCCCACACAGAGAGAGATATTATGATAGTGATGAGGAGTCGTATGCTGCTTCTAGGCGTCCTCTTTTGAGAAACTCTGCTGATCCGTCTCATCTTGTTGTTGACCCTCGCTATGTGCCTAAGAAGTGACATAAAACATGTGTTAAATCATGTGTTAAATCATGTGATAAGTCTTATAGTGTTCAGTAAATTTGTATGCTCTTGTTTTCATCTTTTCTTTTGATGGTCACTTTCATGTCTTTCTCAATCAGCCCCACTTTATATTGGTAGAAGTTGTGTTTGGGTGAGCGTATCAATTTTCCCTGGTGCTAGTTTGAATTCTGCAAGATTACCATCCAAATAGGGTTTTAGTTCTGGGGAAATAGAGGGCATCTACCTTTAGCCTAAAAATCTCTACTGCTGTAACTGTTCTCCCATTAATGTCTTTGAACTGCATTAATCATTCAGGCTGACAGTACCTTTGTAACCAATGCATATTGAGATTATTTTTCTCCTTTTTAATCTGGCATTGTTTTAGAAATATTTCCATCTTCCTTCCCTCTTTGTCGAGCTGAATTCTACCAAAGCTGGAAAGGATTTGGAAGGAAATTCTTTCCTTTCCCTCCTATTTCCTTCAACGTTGTTCTTCCAAAGTCCAAACAAACTACGTAGTATTAATGATTTTGCAGTGTCACTTTTAGCATGTACATTGATACATGGCTCTTCAAAGGGCTCTCTGTCTTTCCATTTAGATACACTTAAGGTTATCTAATAAACAATTAGAGAGCCAGGAACATGTCTCAATGTCTCATGCAATGAGATAGAGAACTAGCTTTATAAAGAAAATTAAATTGCTCTTGGCGAAGAGTCATCCTCAAGTGGCTCTCTATAGAGAGCTAACCAATATCCCCATATTTGGGGGTACAGATGGCTCTCGTATTTCTCTATCCTTCTTGAGTCTTTTGGAACTCCAAGACAGCCATTGAACACACTCTACACGTTGCTTCTTCTAGCACCATCGACACTTTTGTTTATCCTCTTGGAGTTGCATCTCTTGTTCTATATACCAAGTACATTTCATTTTCTGTTATACTTGTAATTTTTTATTTCCTATCTTGTCGTTAATTCTATATACCAAGTACATTTCACACTATCGCCAAGATTTTGTGGATAGTGTGACTGCTTGTGGATGTTGCAGATCCAGTTTATGAGTTCAAAGGTTTGACCAGAACATACTGGATTAGTGCATAACTTGTATATTGATGGATATGTGTTCATCCTTTCTCATCATTATAGTTTTGTTAAATTTGCATATAAGTTTTGCTACTGTTACCTCTTTCTCATATTGGTTGTGACTTGAGGTTTTGATATTTGTTAAGTATGTTGAAACTGTAGAATTATGGCCGTGTGCTATTGAGATTCAATACGCACAAATAGGAATCTAGAATGCATAGCTAAGAACAAGAAAATATAAGTTTTTCACCTATATTTAGTGGCAATTAGGTAATTACATTGCTATATTCGTGCCAAAAAAAAAAAAACAATTAATTTACTGTTTGTAAACTTGGCATGAATTTTTGAGCTTCTTGCTTCACCATTAATGGAGGTCGAAAGCTCACAAGCAATTCAAGAAGAGAAAGCTTAGCTTTAATGGAGAAAACAATAGAGGAGAGAAGCTCACATACTCTTTAGAGTTAACCATTTTCTCCTATTTTTGAGGGTTATCGTTTAATTTAGGTAAAGCTAGAAATGCTGGTGTTGATGTTGGCAAGTCTCCATTAAAGCAGTTTGAAGGAGACGAAGGTGAGTGGGGATTAAAGGGAGAAGCAGATGAAGAAGATGGAGGTGGGTGAGGGAAGGAGGAAGAAGATGACTGTAAATGAAGACTAGACTGCAAATTACAAAAATATCCTTCATTTTATACAAATTTTTTTTTACAGTTTACCCTTTGTTAAGGAGATAAATTAGGGGCAAAGTTATATTTATTGACACCAACTTGTATTGATACAAACTTGTATCGCTCGTTAAATTGACACTAACTTGTTTAGATAGAATACAATTGTCATAAAAGCTCTAAACATTCGGGTTTACTCCACATCAGTCATCTATTAAGAATTATTTGCAAACAAATGAATGTTGAAAAGGAATTTTGAAACTTTTATGAGAGTTAATAATAAGTAAAACACTCCACACTTCATGGCATGAGATTGGGGGTGTCAATCTAACAAGTGATACATTTTGATGTTAATAAGCAAAAATAATGTGAACTAAACATAGTTTTAGTAGGTGTGTTAAAATCATCGTTGACTCACATATATGGTTGAGGGTGTATTAGACTTGATTATGAGCTGAGCCAACCCTTGGCTAAAAGTTTTCTTGGTTTGGTGATTTAACTCTCCCTCATGTGGATAAGTTGGCCTAGTGTACTTAAGCCATTAAAGGTCTCAAACAGTGAGCCTAGCTTTGATACATTGTTGAATACAAGTCTAGGCTACTGCCGTCAGTAAGACAGACTTTATAAGTCTAAAGAGGTTTCATTCTAAAATCATTTGGCAATAGCCTTATAAAGTGTTAACTGAGCAATGGTACCTAAGGAAAAAAAAAATGAAATTTCACGCAAAACCTTAGAGAGTAATTACTATGCTGAAAAAAAAAAACCTTTTTTTGACGTATAAAAATCAATAATATTAGTAGTACATTCATAAAAAAAATAACATTAATTACAAACTAAAAATATTTTTTTTTTAAAATGATAACATTTATATCAAACATACAAAAATTCCAAAAATAGAAAACATATAAACTCTAATCAGATACCCAACAACCGTATATAAATCAGTGATAATTGTATACAAATCAACAATAACAAAATATAAATTAACAATTACCATATTAAATCAACAATAACTATCATCGACAAATAATTTGCGTCATTGTCTTCAACCCCCCAAATATCCAAATTCGGCATATTTACAGAAGTTTACAAATTCAAAGGAGATATATCTGAGCTTTACGCTTAATTTCGCTACACATGGGATCCCGTATTCATCTCGAGATCTCCTCTTAGTAATGGTAGCTTAGTTTTGGTGATTTTACTATGGTTGGCTCATGGGTTTCATAGTTGACTAGCTTAGACCCTGTTCATTTGAGCTTTTGGGCAGAGCAGAGTAGATTAAATTTCAGCAAAGCAGAACAGATTTCAGGATAGCAGAGTAGAGCCGTGCCGAGCAGAGTAGATTTCAACATTAATAATAATAATAATAATAATATTATTATTATTATTATTATTATTATTATTATTATTATTATTATGTGCATATACCATTGATTTAGGTGAGTGAAAACATAAATAAATATGTACCGTATTTAACATATGTTAATAGTATAAAGATAAACAATAGTTTACTTATATTCATTTCACAAAAAGTTTAAAATAGGGAAATTCTCAATGGTAGCCCTCAACTATTGCTTATTCTCAATGCTAGCCAATTTTTTTTTTGGATTCTTTATGATAGCACTTTACTTTTAAAAACTTGCAACCGTAACCTTATTAACTCTAAACCGTTAACTATCTGTTAACTTTAACTATTTTCAACACTTTTCTCTCTCTTAACCATTTTCTCTCTCATCCCCTTAATTCAACTTCCATGGCAACCACCTCCAAGGCTCCACCCACAAACCCTCCACCATAACATCCTCCACTGTCCACGGTACACCCACCCCCTGTCTTTTCTCTTTCCACCGCACGCAATGGCCACCCCTTCAAGTCAACTTAACCAGCCCACAACAACAACAACATCAGTATATACAAAAACAACAACCAAACACTTCCACCTTTGCACCACCAGATCACCCAACTATACACAACTAAGTAGCCCGTAGCAACCACCATTTGCCACCTCTCTTGCCTCCAACCCACAACAGCAACCATGCAAATTACAGCTTTCACACCAACACCACAATCACAGCCCTCGCGCCGCACCCTAATTGCTCGAAAATTCAACAAAAATGGAGGTAGATGAATTCCCAATTCCTTTCAATCACAAACATAAAAAAAAATCCCCAATTAAAACCCTAGAATTCAGAAATCATCTCCAATTCTTCTTGCACAAGTTCGACATCGAATTCAAATAAAATTCCGGTTTATTCTCCCTCCAATCCCTAACTTTGGCGACCACATTGACGCATATGGTGCAAATTTAATGACGACGGGCGATGGAGAAGAAGAGGAAGAACAAATTGAACCATGTAAAGAGGGGGTAGGGGAAACACCAAAATAGGATGTGTGGGGTGTCGGGTGTAGGGAGAATCTATCACCGGTGGGTGGTGGAGTCGTGGAGGGGGAGGGGGAAAGTGGTTTGGCAGTGGAGGGAGGGGGTGGCTAGGCAGTGAGGGGGAAGAGTGGCTGGGTAGTTGAGGGGAAGGGTGGTTTTATTTATTTACTTTTTTTTTTAATTAACCTTGATTTAAAATAAAGTTAGATTTAATAGAAAAACATAATTAAGGTTACGGTTGTAACTTTTAAAAAGTACAATGCTACCATTGAGAATAAAAAAAAATTGGCTACCATTGGAAATAAGCCATAGTTGAGGGCTACCATTGAGAATTTCTCTTTAAAATAAAATGATTTAATGAATAATAATGATTTTACTTATAAATATGTCTTAATCATATATTTTTAACCCTCAAAATAATAATGATATACAACGTACTACTTGAAAACAACCTCTTTTTTTTAATTCTTAAATTGTATGGAAAGATTTGAAAAATAATTTAACTCAATGAACTAACAATCAATACTCACATAAAATGTTTCTATACATTGTGATTCTAATATCAAATGTTTATAAAAAGAAATTATTATTAATTGTTATTATTATTATTTATTTTTTTTGAAACAATTGTTATAATTATTGGAAATTATTAATTAATAATATTATTAAATATTAATTCTTAATAGTTTGAATTATTAAATATTATTATTGATAATTATTATTATGACTAATAAATATTAATTATTATTAATATTAATAATTATTATAATTATTTTTAATATTAACAATTATTATAATTATTTAAAATAATTAATTATTATTATCATCAATACAATATTAATTATTATTATTGAATATTAATTATTATTGTTATTATTAATTATTATTTGAAAATAGAGCAGAGCAGGGCAGAACAGAGCAGAGCAGATTTCTTTTGAGCAGAGCAGGGCTTAGCAGAGCACAACATCTCTAAATAACGGGGCCTTAGTATACTTTGTCTTGACTGATTTCTGATGGTCGGCTCCTCTTGAGTGGATTTTAGGGATTTCGCGCGTTGTGTAGTGAGTGGCCAGTTTTTACCCCTTTTTCTGTTTTTTCCAATTTTCTATTTCTTTTTCCTTTTTAAGAAAAAACAAATAATCTTTTATATTGGTAGTATTGTCACTCCCAGATAGTGGGTACTCATTTCTCGACACTTGCATGAGTTGTTTGGAAAGATTATGTCTCAACTAGTGTGTCTTGTAGTACTCTTTTGAAGAGCTCACCATCTCTATGGTTACAAGTTTTTATTAGTTGGTCCCTTGACCGTATCTTGTTAAGAGATTATAGCAGTAGACAAAGGATATATAACTTTTTAAATGTACCAATGTTCATGTTCTCATATACACCCCCAACTCAAGACGAAATGCCATTTTATTCTTTGATGTTTGAATGAATAAGCTTACTCTTGGCTGAAGATCATGAAAATAGGTAGATATAATTTTAAATACACAAATTTTTATATGTGGTTGGTCACATGTTGTGATCATCTATCATGGGGGTTACTTCGCTAGTATTATATGGGTTACTCGTTTAGTGGTACAAGGATTACTTCACCAGTATTATACGGGTTACTCAAGGGCTACTCGGTCAGTAGTACTCTTTTCGTCTCAAATTAATCGCAACATTTTGACTTTTTGCATTATTCACACATCTCACTTTGACCATCTTTTTTAGCTATTATATGAAAGCCAATGTAGTCATGTAAGATGTTGGGTGACTTGGGTCTATTTAAATGTATAGTCTCTTAATATAAACTTTTTATAACTTTTATAAATATATAATAAAATATAGGAAAATTCTCAACGGCGACCCTTAACTTCTGTAACATTGAAATGATAACCTCTTATTTTTCAATTATACAAAATGACCTTCTTTAAGAAATTTATCCTAGTTATGATATTAATGAATCTTATTTGGTTAAAAAAACCTAAACCATGGTTAGATTATTTTTTTTTTTTTGGAAAAAAAAAACGAAATTAAAAAAAATTAAACCACCTTCACTAGCCACCTCCAAGCCACCTTCACCAGCCACCTTCACCATCACGCTCTCCTAGCCGCTGCCACCACCTCAGTCTTACCCAGTCGCCGCCACTAGCCCCTCACCCTAACCCGACACCCGTACCAGACCCAAGACCCTCCCTATCTCTCTTCTTTGACCCACGATCTAGGTCACTCCCAGGCACGCCGCTCCTCACTCTCTTTCACCTCTGCCCAGATCGAACCCAAATCCACAACCCAAACCATCTATTTAGGGTTTCGATAAAGGTGGTGGTGGTTCGAAACCCTAACCCGAGCCGTCGCACCTCAGTCGAAACCCTAACCACGGTGGTTTGGGTTCGATCTAGGCGGAGAAGAAAGAGAGGGAAGTTGCGGTGGTAGGAGAAGAGCGAGAGGAGAGAGAGAGAGCATCGTGGGGTTGGGACAGCGTCGCTGTCGGACGGAAGGGAAGCTTTGGCGCTGGCAGGGAGGATAGGTCGGCGTCGGAAGTGAAGGGGGGAGTGGTGATGGTGGCTGGCAAGTTTGGAGGTGGTGATGTGGGTGGTTTGTTGGTGCCTTGGTGGTTTTGTTTTCTTTTTTATTTTGTAAGTTTTTCTTTTTTATAAAAAAAACCTAACTATAGTTAATTAAAATTAACCATTTAATGAAATAAGGTTATACGTGAAAACAAATTCTTAATTGGGGTCATTTTATGAAATAAAAAAAAAGGGAGGTCACCATTTCAGTGTTACAAAACTTGAGGGTCGCCGTTGAGAATTTCCCTAAAATATATGGAGGATCAAATATATGCATCGACAAGCGTGTCCAGTCAAAATGTTGCAAGTAAAATGGGACAAAGGGAGTGTTATAAATGTTACTTGGTCAGTATTATTATAGAGGCTATTCGATCAGTGTTATATGGGTTAAATTTTTGTTTACAAGCGGCCACAGTCACATGATGTGGCCAGCTGTACACAAGATGGTGTGGATCTCTCAAGACTCTCACAAGGCTCGCAAGCTATAATAACATTGGATCTTCGGATTTTAATAAGGACTAAAGAAATTACACGAAAATTTAAAGGATAGTACTCTAATTTTCGCAGGAATAGAGGTTCTCTTCCTAGTCGCAACTAGAAGATGATCACAAGTCGCAACAAGTGATGTTTTTGATTAACAATCAAACGAGCAACGCTCAAAGGATTAATTCCCATAACAAATCTCTCTCATTCTTAAACTATTATTGATATACACCCATATTTATAGGGTGACAAATCGTACAATGATAAGATAGAAAACTAATAATTTTATCCTAAAATAAGATAAAATATTAAGAATCCTAATCCTAATATATCTACTAATCATATTTTAACCAACTACAAAATCTATCCCAACATAAATAAATTAAATAAATAAATATCCTAATGGCTAAAACTCTTAAATCCTAAAAATAGGAAAAATCCTTTCAAGTGAAAGGTAAAAATCCATAGGCAAAAATCCTAATAATTAATAATAACTAAAAGATAGTGTAGGCTTTCTTAAAATTCCATGAATTTTCAAGAATACCCATAGTGGTCTATTGCTCCCGCATCAAGACACACCAATTAAAATAAATATGTAAAATATTACTCTATTCGTTTCATAATACACTGACTTTTTTTTTTTTTTTTTGAAAAATACACTATAATAATCCCAACTATGGGCAATTTACTTCTAATATTCCTAACTAAGGTTTATTTTTCAATAATCCCAACTATATTATGTGTTTACTTCTAATGGTCCCAACCGGTCAACACCAAGTTAACGACTTGTTATTACAAGTAACCATGACACGTGTCAACACGTGATTGGTTCAAAATTAAAAAAAAATATAAAAATGAAAAAATGAAGAAAAAAAAAACCCCAAAAATTCCCAGCCACCTTCTCCCACCTCGAACCCCTAACCTCGCCAGAAACCGGCCAGCCACCCCCCTAACCACCGAAACCGGCCGGCTGGCCTTCTACGAACCCAATTGACCTAGCCCCGACCCCCAAAACCACCTGCCCCAACCACCTTGATCCCCAAAACCTAGCCTGGCTGGTATCGTTGGACTTGTTGGTGGTTTTGGAGATCGGGATGGCTGGGTAGGTGGTTTTGGGGGTCGGGGATAGGTCACATGAGGTCATAGAGAGTCGGCTAGCAAGTTTCAGTGGTTGTTAGGGGCTGCTGACCGGTTTTCGACAAGTTTAGGGGAATAGTTAGGGTTTTGAGGGCTTTGGCGGCAGATTCAAGTAGTATGTTGGTGGTTTTTGGGGTCGGAGTGGGCTGTGTTGGTGGTTTCGGAGGTCTGAGGTGAGTTAAATGGGTGGTAGAGGGCCGACTGACCGGTTTTGGTGGTGAATGGGGGTGGCCGGCCGGAATCTGATGGAGGTTAAGGTTTGGGAGTTACACTGGCTGACTTGTTGGACGATTTTAGGGTTTTTTTTATTATTTTTTTATAATTTGGGTTAATCACGTGTTGACACGTGACTATTACAACCCAAAAAAAAAAAAAAAACACTCTTTCAGCAAGTTACCGGTCATTAGGACAATTTGAGGAAAACACATAGCATAGTTAGGATTATTAAAAAAATAAACCTTAGTTGGAATTATTAGAAGTAAATCGTCAAAGTGGGGATTATTAAAGTGTTTTTTTTTCCTTTTTTTTTCACTATTAATAAAGTTAATTTGAATATAGCTTTTGAGTAATGTACAAAAAACAGTTAGTAACATGTAAAATGTTTTTAAATATATATGAATATGGGTTTTCACAAATTCTTGATTAAGATGGAGTTTCATTAACTTATTGTAAGATGTGTTAGGATGGCCCGTGGTGGGCTAGTTGCTGACTTAGGGTTAGGGTGGTTGGTGTTAGGGGGTTTTGTGGGGGTGGTTGGGCCGTCAGGTTTCAGGGGTGTTGGGGTCGTGGTTAGTTGTGGTGGGGTGGTTGAGGTTAGGAGAGAGAAAGAAGGTGGTGGGGTTAGGTGGTGATCTGTGGCGGTGCTTATGGAAGGGTGGTGGTGGTTATGGTGGGTAACTAAGGTGGGAGATGAGAGATTGAAAAAAATAAAAAAAAGTAAAAAAAAAAATAAAATTAACCTGTTAAACAATTTGTAGGTTAAAAGGCTCATTTTGAGCAGATGAGGGTCAAAAGTGGGATTGTTCTGGGAATTCGAAAAAGTAGGATTGTTTTGAGTAGAAAAGATAAAGGTAAGATTATTAGTTTTCAATTTTCCTTAAAGTTTCCTTTATATATTACAAAAGTTACTATTTTCCTACAAAAAATTGATCATTAAAAAACACTTATAATGTATTCTGTAATCATATTAGCCTTCATAACATATATTCATTAAAAATTAGATTATGAAGTACAATCAAACTCATAACAAACTAATTAAAAGTTATCTTTAAAGGGATTAAGCTAAGGTTACCATGCCGTATTATTGCATTAATGTTTAATTATATGTATCAATGGTTAAACTCCATCCATTGACATAATTGTTAAATTTAACTATGTCAATTATTATAAAACGATTGGAGTAGATACTTAATAATTGTATAAAAGAATTCATTTCGGAAGAAAGATATAATCATTTAACCACTCATTCCATATCATGTTCTCTATGCAATAACGACACCCCAACTTCCATAGGTCATGTAACTGTTTTGCATTATTAGATATTTAGAATTATTCAAAGATAATATCACATTGACTTGATGATTCTATGGATCTTTTCTAGCTTTAATGGCCACTCGTGTCATTTCCTTGCAATTTTTGGTATTATTTTAGAGAGCAATTATTAAGTGTGTCATGTGACCTTATATTATACAACATGCATGATTAATATTAATTCTTCTTCTCCGACAGTTGCGGCTTTTTACCAACACATATCTTAAGGATTAAAGGTTGTCATGTCCTCTAAGACACTTCATGTTGATTATGCTTAAATCATGCTTTTGTGACAAATTAACCTTTAATTATGATTAACCTTTATTTAAATTAAGCTGCATGCACTCTACATTATGGTTATTATTGAGGCCCAATAGATTTTGAATCGTGAATCATGGCTTCTTGTGTCATTGTGTACTTCCATGTTTTCAGTTTATCACTCTAGCTAAAATAGTGTTCGGATAATCAACTAATTACTTGATCCGGTCAACAATATATATTTTGGTCCCTTCATTAACTTGATCTCGGTCTTTTATGGATGTCGACAAGCTTTGCCATGAAATTCTTAGGTCCTGTTCTAATTTATTGAGTTGAAGTGAACTAAACTGATTGGAGTTGAACTGAATTGAAGTGAACTGAAATGAATTGTTTATGAGAGAAGGAAATTAGGAACTGAACTAAAATGAACTGAACTGAAATTAAGATGAAGAGAACAGACACTTAGGCTAGAATTCTAGAACCACTCCGGTTTTGAGATAAAATATTGGAATTATTAGACTCTTTACATCATTGTATTTAGATTTTCTTTGCACCCTAAAATCTACCACTCTAGTTTCAAATTAATTGACAAAAATTAAAATTTTGTACTACATATATCACAATTCACAAATTCTTATATGTGGCTATGGCCACTTCATATAAGCAATATATTGAGTAATAGGGGTTACCACAATAATTAAATAGGGTTACCTGACATATAAGGGGTTACACTAATATTAACATAAGAAGGATTGCTTAAATGAATAAATGTAGTTACTTTTTAAATTAATTAACTAATAGTGGCTCTAGTGTTGTACCAGGTTGCTACTTTAAAATATAATGTTAGTAAAAAAGAGGATTTAAAGAGAGTAACTCTCCATTCTCTTGGAATTGTTCTTAATTCATTTTGTTCAAACTACATATTATTATTTTTTTTAATCTTTTTTTAGATTAGTTAAAGATATATTTATTTATGTGTACAATTGAGAATATAAAGTTACTATTATTTAAGATGGTAAGAAATGATGATTTTATATCCATGAGGTTCAAGTTTGAAACTTGTGGGATGTTTTTTTTCTAGTTAATAATAGCGTAGAATAAGTGTTGCAATGTTAGTGTTGACATGGCAAAATGCTAGTTAAATGATGACGTAACACAATGCTAATGCAAATTTTGTGACACATAAATGTTTATAGAAACGTTTTTTTAATACTACCTCCGCTTCAGATTACTCGCAACAGTTTCCTAAAACGGCCGCTTCACATTACTCACAACAACTTATTTTCTTTCCTTTTTTAGTAAGTTTTTTTGTATAATTTTACAAAATTACCCTTACTTTTTTTAAACACCCTAATTAAAAAAAACTTATTTTATCTTATTAACTTAAACTGTAACATTAATTAACTTAACTATTTCCACCAAAATCAATCCTCTTCCATCTAAATTCATCTATCATCCCAATTCCCAGCCACCTTCTTCCTTCAACCACCTTCATCATCCTTCATCTTCTTCCTCATCCCCATTATTTTTCACTCTCTTCTTTCATCATCAAATTTCATCTTCTTCCTCATTCCCATTATTTTTCTCTCTCCTCATCCAACACCATTCTCAAGGTTTTTCCAAATCTGAGGGTTTTGTGGGTTTGTGCGTGAGTGAGGTTTGCTGGGTTAGTGGTGGTGGTGTTAGTGGTTTCGGTGGTGGTGGTGGTCGTGGTCGTGGTTTTCGTGGGTTCGCTGGGTTGGTGGTGGTGGTGTTAGTGGTGTCGGTGGTGGTGGTGGTGGGGGGTGGTGGCAGTGCTGGTGGCGGGTGGTGGCTTGGTGGTGGTGGGTTATTTATTTTAGTTATTGTTAAATTTGTTTGTTTTTTTTTTTTTTTTTTTTTTTTGGGGGGGGGGGGGTTGGATTAATAGTTAAGTAAATGCCCTTATTTTTCAATAACTACACTTAAGATCTTTTGCCTAGGTTTTCGCAAACTTGTACTTTGTTGCGAGTAATCTGAAGCGGAGGGAGTATATAAAGTATAGATGTTACTCGTATAATAAATTGGGTTTACTCTCATTGACAAAATAATATTTGAGATTATTCGATCATATTAATGAATAAGAGTTACTTTTATAAACAAATGTGATCACACCATGTGTTTAGGCACACATATACAACACTACTTGCCATATGTATACTCCTCCGTTCTTCTCCTTAATGTCTTGTTTGTTTAGAGGAAAAAAGAGGGGAAGTAGGGAATGAGATGGATCAAATTAGAGTGTTTTTTTTTTTTTTTTTTTTGTTTATTTGTTTAGAGGGATGAGGATAATAAAGGGGTCGGAATAAAGATGGAAAAAAACCCTAGTTATCCCTCTAAAATAATAACTAGGGAGAGGTGATATGAGGAATGGGGATATATAGCATTTTTCGACGGAACTTCCGTTGGAAATTCCGACGGACTTTCCAGGCTAGGAAATCTCCTCCGACACCTGAAATTATGTCAAAAAAATGGTTCCGACGAAATTAAAGGCCTTTTTCCTACAAAAAATGTTTCCAACAACTGCTTCCGACAGAAAATCGGGTATTTCCGACGGAATTATACCATCGGAAATCGCTTGTTCACTAGTAGTGAGGGGAGGAGAAAAGTTAATAAAGGTACTTAAGTAGTTTAATTATTTTTTCCTAATTTAATTCCCAATACATACCAAATAAAGGATAATATCATTTTTATTCTTATCGCACCTCTCAATTTCCTATCCTTATTACATCTACTTAGTTTTCTTATCCCTGTCCCTCTTACCAAAAGCCTTGTCATTATTTGCTAGATTAAAATTTGGGTCAAAAATTAACTTTGATCATAATTCCTGTTAATCTAAAAAAAGTTACATGATAAGAATTTTTTGAGTCTCATCCACTCATCGTAATTAAATACCGTCACTCAAATCGATAAGTAATCAAGAATCCTCCCTAGTGAATCGGAGTTGCCAAATTGTAGGCGTTTCTCGAATTGCGCATACGTGGAGCATAGGTGAATACGCTTGACAATAATCAGAAGTTGGATATAACATATAACGATAGGGACAAAAAATAAAGTAGGGAGTTGCCAACAAGTTTTTAAGTAACTTGTAAACTGTTCATGGATCATTAAAGACAACCATGAAAAGGGACAAACTGAAAGCAATAATAAGTCAATCCATGAAGGTTACACCCCATTTATAATCCATGAGATTACTAACTTTATAGTGGTCTTGAACCATAAGTGTATATTCGGGAATGATGGTATGGATTGAGTTATGAACCCAATGCCGCTCGTATTGGCCTCTACTTGATTCTTATAGCGACATGTATTAATCGCAACTCAGAAAACATACAAATAATATTCAATTTACTCCAAACTAATTAATTAATAAATTGGATGAATATTTAATGCACACATAAGTCTAATTATTGTGATCACTTCGATTAAGCAACAAGATTACTAGCTATGAACCTAAACCGGTTGTCCAAATTATCTTATTAGCCATGATTTTCAATTACATATTCCTAATTAAACATGTAATATTAGTGATCAACACAATAGAAAAATCAAATTAACTAAATAATCATGTAAAAATATAGGAAGCAACTTGATAATAATTAAAGGAACAAATTACAGCATCCTAAACATGATACTAAATAATCATTAATAAAATCCAAGGCATGATACTAACAATATTAATATAGCGCCTAAACATGATACTAATAATTATTAATAACAATCTTAAACATGATGCTAGCAAGATTAAATATTTTATAATTAATAAAAGAAAGAATTATTAAATCTACTAACTTTGATTGAGAAACCTTGCAACTATATCATATGACTAAATCGTTAGTAAACTTCAATAAGAATATATAAATCAAATAAACTAAATTAAAAGAAAATAGATTAAATTGAGTTTAGATTGAAACCTTCAGGTTTCATAATCAACCTTTCACGTCGTGGATCGCCAATACACCACTTGAAAGAGGAATTTTGAAAGGTTTAGAGGGATGGAAGATTAAGAAAACAAGAACATTAGGGAGAAGATGAGCCAAAAGCGGTGCTCGTAACCCTCAAAAGACTACGATTTTATAGGAATAAAGTGGAAAAAGATAAAAATTGCATCACCAACACCACAAAACCAACGCGCCAGGTCAACCACCGCCACTTTTGGGGATTTCTGTCACGACGTGACATAATTCCAATTTTTGTGGTTTTTATAATAACTTTTAATCCCGAACTCGAATTAAGGCATATAATATATCATTGGAAATCTATGGAAGTCTACCTTTCAACACAAGTAGAATCCGGTTAATATCTTATTTAAATCCAATGATATTTTCAAAACAGTGTAAGGGTGTCGGTCTTGGATAGAGTTTGGTATTTCGATCATATCTTTTTCGCTATTTCTCTGAATTAAGCTTATGATATATTATTAGAAATCTTATTTTAAGGGATATCCAACCATGTAAGATTTAGATTGAAATTATGGGGCATGAATGTCATATTTGCTCAGTTTCATGCTGTAGTTATGAAAAGAGGAAAATGTGCTAAGATATGTGGATTTTGGTCTAAGAAAAGTGTTAGGGCTATTGAAACGGCTAGAATGGTTTATGAACTGATAGAATATGAAAATGGCATGGAATTATAAACAAGAATCAAGTGCTCCTTTCTTTAAATACTCTACTCAAACCAAATGGTGATGAAAGGTTTTACTCGTCATCGAGTTTCAGTCGAGCAAACATTTTTAGGTGTCTACGTACAATAAGGTAAGTAGGTAACCAACAATAAATCAGTAGTCATGTAAAACAAATAAAAAAATAATTATGACAAAGAGAGAAAAGTTAACTAAACACAAATGCAAAAAATATTATTTTATCAAATATTTCAACTTACGAAAAGAATAAATAAGAGTCAAAAATAAATATAAAAAGTTGGTTTTTTGTTTTTGGTAATATTAAAAAGAATATATAATTTGAAAATAATCACCTTTAACAAATCAGTATTTGTAAAAAATCACCTTACTTTTCTTTTTCTTTAACCACCTTTAAAAAGAAAAAATTAAAGATTTCACCACCACATAACGATTCCGTCACTGAGGCCTACCTTTAAGGTTTGGGAGGCATTTTAGCTCCAGAGGTTCAAAGTGAGGTCAGAATCGTCAAAATAACAATACAAATGCCTCATTTTGCTTGCTAAAAAATATTTTGATTTGTATGTCATTATTGTTTTTAGCCGAAATATTGATCGATTAAGGTTTTAGGGGCCATTTTGGCCCTAAAGAATCCAAACCAAGCTCAAAATTGTATAAGAAAAAAAACAACAAATGCCTCGTTTTGCATGCGATGAAACAAAAACCATTATGTGGTGGTCAAAGATATATATTTTTTTTTCTTTTTTAAAGGTTGTTAAAACTAAATAATAAGTAACAACTAGAATTCCTCTATTTTCGGATCCAATTGCTTTAATCGTGTAGAATCTGATCCACTTACTCATTGAGCGAAGGGTATGAAAAAATACAATTGATTTTGATTTTTCAATCAAAAGTTCTCGTATTTCTTGAAAAAGTGATTCGATTGATGGGATTTGGTACAGGTAGTTAATTTCGAACAATGAATTTTTAAAGGTGGTTATTTTTAAATTTTCCTATTATAAATTCTAAATTTCATAAATAAATCATCACTATTATAAATTAAACAATAAATTTATTAGCTCGTTTCTTTGAATTTGATTAATTTTAATTTAAATTTATCATATTTTATTTTTTTTAAAAATTTTGTATTTGCATGGGCACAAATTTTTATAATTTAAAAATATAGTCAAGTAAAGTATTGCTTAATTCGTCTTGAGTTTTAGGTTTCAAATATGTAATTTATATTTAATATTTTGTAGTATGTGCTTGAGATATTTACAAAAATGGAGAAATTATTATTATTATTATTTATTATTATTATATAATTATTAATAAAAAGAAGAATAAAAATTCAGTTTTATTCAAAAAAACAAGACCTTAGTCTTTCATGAATCCTTTTTTTTTTTTTTTTTTTTTTTTAACGATTAGCAAAAAATTGGTTCCTTGAAAAATAAAGCATAAATTGTTACAAACGGTTCATTGTTTCATCATCAAGCACTTGCCTTCATGTGCAAAAATTCTCCTCTCTACCATAGTTGTCAAAGAAATAAGAAAGGAAAAAGTTTTTCTAAATGAATTTAAAAAAGCAATAAGATTTGGGAGTGATTGACTTTGTTTTTCTTTGATGCGCAATAATATAGTTTAGCTATCATTTTCTTTTACACTCTATTGTGTTGTCTTATTATTATTACACCAAACTTGCCTTAACTAATTTGTAAGATAAGAGGCTAAATTTGACATCTAAATAATTACAAACTCTTAAATGGACTTTGTCCACACTAATTATTTATTGTGGACACTAATATTAGAGACACTATAGTTGTTTAATTAAAAATAAATAAAAAATAAAAAGTGACTGTATTAATATAAAGGTTATTTTATGGAAATAAATATCATTGCGATATTATAAAAGTTATAAGAGGTTAGTTTTTTTTAATGAATTTTTTTTATATAATGTTCAATATAAATAATAAAGGTTACTATGTTAAAAGTAGGGTCACTATGTTTAACATAATGTCATACATCAGGTTCACAATAATATTAAATGTCACACAAGTTTTATTCAAGGTTACTAAGTTAAAAATAAGGTTACTATGTTAAAATAAGGGTTATTATGGCGTTCAATACAATGTAAATTGCGTACGTATAGACCTTGAGTTCACAATAATATTATTATGGACCAGGTCCACGCAAATTTTTTTGAATCATTACTTATTTCTTAAAAGACAATTGTCGTGACTTTTATTATTAATTGTTAACTACTCCCTCTTTTATAACATAAAATCAAGGGAATTTTGTATTTTAATACTGAAAAAAAGACTGAAAATGGTTTTTAACACCCTTGAAAAAAAAAAAATTAGTTTTACACCAAAAAAAATTTTAAAAATTTGATCTTACCACCACTTAATAGATTTTGTCCGAAAATCTGTTAAGTGGGGCCATAAAGCCAGGCGTCGCTTTGTTATTGGCCAAAAGAAGAAAAATATTTATAAAAAACCTAAAACTACCCAGCCTCACCACTGCCACCCTCTTCTCCACTTCGACCGATCACAATCGCCGCCCCTCGGTCAACCGCCGGCAGATCCCCTACCTCAGCCTAAACTTGACCCAGCTGAACCCTCCCCTTCCCTTTCCCCCATCCCTAGACCCAAAACCACCAATCCGTAGTCGTCCTTCCAAAAAAAAAAACAGCAATGAATTCGGCCATTAATGGTCGAAATTGGTCGATTAGCCCCAAAACCGGTCGATTTCAGCCATTAGTGGCCGAATTCGTGGCCGATTTTAGGGACGGAGGGTTGCGGTTTGGGCGTCTAGAGGTGTTGGGTTGGTTTAGGGTCGGGGGAAGGTTTAGGTGGGTTGAGTAAAGGGAGGTGGAGTGAATGCGTCGGCAGCTATGTTGGGTAAGGTTGAAGAAGAAGATGGTGGAGCTGGGTGGCTAGGTAGTTTTTAGGAATTCTTTTTTTTTTAATTTTTTCTTTTTTGTATTTTTCTTTTTTTCTTCAAACCAATGACATGGTTATGGCATGGTTTCACGTGTCACTATGGACCCTACTTAATGGATATTTTGGACGGAGATCGTTAATGGTGGTAAAATCCAATTTTTTAAAAAATTTCCTGGTGTTAGAGGTATTAAAAACCAATTTTGGCCTTTTTCGGGGTGTTAAAATACAAAATTTTGATTAAAGAAAAAAAAAATTATTCCCTTCTTTCCAAATAAGTGACACATGTCTTATTTTTTTAAGACAAACTTAGCACACATGTCTGTGCGGCTGGCCACACTTATGTGGCCACTTGCAAAAGTATAGAATAACCCCTATAACATTGATTAAGTAGCCCTTAGCCCCCTATAACTCCTATAAAACTGGCGGAGTAACCTTAATAACACTAGCAAAGTCACTCCTATAATATTAACAGAGTAATCATGTGATGGCTAATTACCTGGTTTTGTTAGCAACATATAAAAATTCGTGCTATAAAATTTGTTTTTATATGTCACTAATAAGATGATGATTAAAGTTAATATATGAATACTGAAAAAATTAAACGTGGCAATTATTTAGGAACAGAAGGAATAGTTTGTAATTTTGTACTCATGTGAATACACATCCTTGCCTTATTAAAAGTTTGAGGCGACTCTTATGAATAGTGATTAGATTGTCACACCATCTAAAATGTTTATTTACTTACTTTCCCTCATTAATGTTAATTGTCTCTTGTTTTAGGGTTTTTTGGATGTCCCACAAGAAAGTAGAGATACCGAATATGCCCCTCCTAGTACTAGCATCATTAATGATGGGTTTATATAGTGCATGGAGATGCACTTTAATTAGTGTTTTACCCTAATTACCTTAATTATATTTGTTGACGGAGTAATTAGGTAAGACAGACTCATGGCCTATTTGGAATGGTCTTACTTTCCACGTGTCCTGCCCTGGTTGGCTTGACTAGACTAAGTTGGCGGACACGTGTCAGGCTTTCATTGGTCTAATTGAAGGGGTATTTTTACCATAACACTTTTTTTTTATTTGAATTTTTAAGATAGTGTGTAGACATTATACCCCTAAAATATTTATTTATATACTTTTCCTCATTAATGTTACCAACAACTAATTAAGTTTGTGACATAAGGCAAAACCAAAAGAGATCTCTCGAACATGACCAACTATGGCATATGCATTGCGCGCGTTAGCCGTACTAACTTAGTGTTGGTAACTAAGTAATAGCATATATAATGCGTAGTATAAATTTACTATATTAGTAAATATGGAAAGTTAAAAGTTTATCCTATAAATTTACGACTTCCACCATTTTATTTTTTTTGTCCCATTTGAAATCTTGAGAGATTGTAAGGGAAATGAAATCTAGTAACATAATAAGTTTCATATGCTTCAAAAGATAGTCATTTTAAACCTTATTAGATTTGCCTTGATTTTTATTTTGCAAATATGCAATTGTTTTAAGTTTTGTAATGCGTAGCATAAGATATTTTGATTATAATGATATCAAATAAGAGAAACATTTAAAAACAAAGAAAGTACTTGCAATAGTAGTTGAAATAAATATCTTAAAATTTTACTCTAATAGGATGGCTCGGGTGATATTAGATACCTCTGCCTCATTTGACAAATAAAATTATCCGGTTCTAAGTTCGAATATTGTCAAGTTTGAAGGCTGATCAAGATTAGGTTGAGCGCATGACCTTATTCTCAAAGATGCAGTGAAGAATATGTAATTTATATTTCTTTCGTTCCACAAATATTGCAACAATTACAATTTTAAAAAGTTTCACAAATATTGCAACGTTTTCCTATTTGCACATGTTTTTCTCTTTCTTCCTATCTCCTCATCACATGGATTCCTATATTTATTCCTCTCTATCTTTCTCTTCTTCTTAAAATCTATGCCCTTTTTCATGCTGCAATATTAAAGGAACAGAGAAAGTGATTTGTAATTTCTATCAAAGTATTTATCCAAAAAAGAATCTTAAAAATTAAAAATTATTTAACTTTTTGGAATTTAAACATGTCGTATTTTTCAATATATGTCATTTTCTATATAAAATCATCAATTTGATGTGTTCTAATGCCTCATCCTTATATGATGTTTTTGAAAAAAAACCAAGTCTTGAAATAAAGAATGGATCTTTGACACTCCCTTCGTATTTATTAAGTACATCGATTTGACCAATACATGATTTTAGGAAGATAAGTAACTAAATGGAGTAAAATATAAAATATTGTGTCACTAGGGTTTGTTGGGATTAATTCATAAATAATATAAAAGAGCGATAATTCTATAGCACACATTGCAAAACGCGATATGTTATTAAATAACGCACGGGTATGTAACACTAATAAGATTAATTAAATAGATTATTTACTTTTTCCATTTTTAAAGCATGGTTAAACTTAGCTAAGAGGTGATTATACCTCCCTTGAAAGAAAAGGTTTTCCTCCTTCGAGAGAAAAGCCATCACTCCGCTGTAGGCGATTTTTCTCCGGCAATGGCTGGAGATTTGGTGCAAAAGTACTCTGTGCTACTATTGGGTGATGAAGAGAACTATCTAGTGGATTTAGGATGTTTGAATTCGCTGGATCCAAATTTTCTATGGCAGCCTAAACCCTCAAGGAAAATCTTGCCTTGATGCCGGAGCCGGAGGACCTGTCATAAACAAGACGAAAGAGGAGGTGGTGGACATAATTGAAGATGTAGTAAGGCATTACATGGACTGGCAAGAAGGTGAGAGGGAGCCAACAAGCAAAAC
The DNA here is from genome assembly GCF_948465745.1 of Chenopodium album. NCBI lineage: Eukaryota > Viridiplantae > Streptophyta > Magnoliopsida > Caryophyllales > Amaranthaceae > Chenopodium > Chenopodium album. The sequence continues at coordinate 21,185,599 of NC_137850.1, read as the reverse complement.
CGGTTCTACGGTGTACTCAATTGACCACCTTAATGCCATCAACAATTTGTCCTCACAAATTTCAAATTTGGGGAAGGAGATGACCTCGATCAAAGCAAAGCTTGAGAGTGCTTCATCACAAGCACCAATTCTTCACTCCCACAATAAGGGGAAAGGTACATCTTCCAACTCTACTCCTCTTTCTATTTCAAATAATATGCCAAATGGTTGTCTAATTTAAGATATTTGTGGGTCATATGAACATGATGCTTCCAATTGTCCTCATGCCTTTATTGATAGTTGTAATGATGTTGATAATAATGAGAGTGAACATGTGAATTTTATTTCAAACAACAACAATGGGCCAAGATTTGATGGCCAAAGGAACAATGGGAATAGGAACTTTCACCAACAAGGGAACTTCGATAATTATAACCCAAATGGAGGTTGTAGAAACCAAGGAAATCAAAATTTCTGAGGCAACTATCACAATCAAGTTTATAGTGGTAAAAATCAAGGTTAAGGGTATGGAAACAAAAACCAAAATCAAGGTTATGGTAACCATCACCAAAACTATGACCAAAATCAAGGCTGGGATAATTGGAGAAAATAAAATAGGGGTAATTTTCTAAACAACAATAGAAGGGGACCCCCACCCGGTTTTGAATCAAAAACTCAAGGTAATGGTGATAATTCCTATGCCCAACCTTCATCTTCTAGAGCTACTTTGAAGGAAATCATTGAGAATCAAATTAAAATCTTGAACACATACATGGCGGTGAGTGACAAAATGTTCAATGAGATGATGACGCATAGTAAAATGCTTGAGACACAAATCACTCAATTAGCAAATACCTTGAAGGAGAGTGCTAGTCCTTCCTCTTTACCCTATCAAGGGATTGATCCTAAGAAACCGGTCTATTCTATCACAACTAGGAGTGGTAAGGTCCTTGAAGAAAGCATTTCTAGGAAGAGTGAGGAAGGTGAAAAGGTGAGTGATTCGTGTAAGGAGTAAGAGCATGATGTGTCAAAGACAGAGAATAAGGATGCCAAGGAGAAAGTGAAGATTCGAGAAAATTTGCAAGAGGATGTGATCAAACCCAAGGTTCCATACCCTCAAAAGTTCTTGAGGAGCAAAATTGATGATCAATTTGGTAGATTTCTAGCTATGCTTAAGGAGATTCATCTTTCCATCCCTTTTACCGATTCTTTGACTCAAATGCCCAATTATTCAAAATTTCTTAAGGAGATATTGAGTGGAAAAAGAGTGTGTAATGAAGTGGAATCGGTGGATGTTGGGGAGTGTTGTAGTGCCTTGATTCATAATAATTTACCTCCTAATATGAAAGATCCCGGAAATTTCTCTATCCCTTGCAAAATCAACAACAATCTTTTCCAAAATGCTCTTTGTGACCTTAGGGCTAGCATTAGCATTATGCCCTACTCCATTTTCAAGAAACTTAAGCTAGGAGAGCTCTTTTCAACCGACATGACACTCCAAGGAAAGGATTGAAGATGCTCCCCTTAACATAGGAGATTTCACTATCCCCGTTGATTTCATTATTCTAGAAATAGCGGAAGATGACAATATACTTATCATTTTAGGGAGACTTTTCTTAGCCACTTCGGGAGCTTTGATTGATGTGAGGGATGGTCTTATAACATTGCGTGTTGGTGATGATAAGTCGAGCTTTAAGCTTAAGTTTATACATTAACTTTTGTCATATGTGAAAGGCATTAGGTGTGTCGATTCCCCTCAAATAATAATGTTTGTATGGTTGTTCCTTCTTCTAATGATGTTTCTGAAGTTTGTGATGATGGTTGTAACAAAGTTGAAAGCAAAGATGTCAAGGAATCATCAAATCTTGAAGATGAGGAAATAATTGAAATACCTTCATGGTTTGAGCTCTCATCAAAGGATGTTCAAGATGACTCTCTATGTGTTGATGGTGTGAAACCGTCCAGTAAGGTGAGTAGGAAGTCAAAGAAGAAGAAGGGAATTCCCATGAAAAAGAAAATGAAGTTGAAGGAAAACAAGCTTGATCCAGTGTCTATCAAACATGAAGATGCGTTTTATGAAGTGGATTTGCCAAAGATTGGCATGAATTTTGATCTCCCAACCACTTTGAACAAAGTGGTTTTCTTTGACCTTTCGTTATTTAGAGGAAGGATCGAGCTTAGGACCTAAATCAAGCGCTTTTCGGGAAGCAACCCGGACTTCTAACATTTCTCTCTTTATTTTATCTTTCTATATTTTTATCTTGTTTTCCTTTCTTTCACTTGTTTTGTGTTTGAACTTGTAGGGTGTTTTCATAGGAATTGGATTCCTTTGAGCGAGCATAAGCATTATGATGCGGTGTTATATGTGTCATGATGAGAGTGTGCTCGATGTTCTCGAATTATGAGCCATATGGGTAAGGTAATTGTGAAGGTAAGAGTTAAATCATTGGTTTAAGATGGAAAAAGAAGTTATTATAAAGTGAAGGAAGTTTGATCTTGGGGAGTTCATTATGGTGCTCTCACTAATTTGGGATGTTGAACCCACTGTCAAGGCGTTTTGAATCTGGAATGTTTAATGGGTTCAATAATCCCGGGGTTGTATTGAAGCTTGAGCCCACAATCGAGCTCACCAAGAGGAGAGGCCAGTTAACGGGGGCGCGCATCAGCCTGGCACAGCCTACCTGCGTGGGCACGCAGCCCGGGTGCGCAAGAGCGCACGAGCCCAGCCGTGGATTCTTCTTCTTATTTCTTTTCTTTTTCCCTCATTTCCCTACATCCTACCTCACGAACACTTACTCTTCTCTCTTCATAAACACTAACCCTAACCCTCAAACATCTCATTCTTCACTCTAATTCACCAATTCCTAACATAAATCATCATATTCTCACTCATTTTTCACCAAATTAACCAAATTGCATATCCTCCATTTCTTCTTCTCCAAGCTCTTTTCACCATTGAATGCAAATTGGGATTTTTTAATTGGGGTGATTTGGTGCTAAAAAATTGTTCAATCTTACTCCTTGTATGGTATAATCATCTTCGTCTCTACTCTTATTTTACATTGTTTCATCAATTTTGGTTGAGAATTTGGTTATTTCACGCTTGTGAATAGTAGTAGTATCATTTTTTTTATTAATTTAATGATTAATTTGACAATGTTGATGCTTATTATTATTGTTGACTAATTGTTTTTGCTTGACATTGGTTGTTGTTGATGTATAGCTTGTTTGTGCATTTTTGGTGGCAAATTGGAGAAGTTGGAATTTGTGATATTGTGGTAGTAGCTTTGTGGGGTTTATTGTGGTGGTTTGTTAGAGTAGTGTGGTGTTGTGGTATTGGTTGTGTGTTTGTGGTTGATTGTGGAGTAACAAATTGGTTCTTGGTTGTCATCTTTGTGGTATAATCATGTCGAAAATTTTAAAATCCTTGACCTCAAAGAAGAGAAAAATCCAAGTAACAATTGAAGAACCTACACCTTCGGCCTCACCCTCATCCCAAACACGAGAAAACAATGAGCCTCTACCTCTTCTACGTCTCAATTTCGTAAACCCACTTCACAAACCAAAATACAATGACTTCAAGAAAATGATCTTGAGACCTTCTCGACACTACCACCGGCAAGACATGATCAAGTTAGGCATCGATGAAGATTTGTGGGTATTATTTGATAACCTAAGGATTGGTGTGTTAGTAACAAGAGAATTTCTTGCATCATTTTCAAACACTCCGGTAGGTGATGCCGACTATGAGATATCTTTCCAACTCTTCAATGAGCCTCGCACTCTATCTCTAACCAAGTTCAATGCGGCCCTCGACTTCAACCCGGGGGTTGATCTTCTTTTCCCCGAGCATGAGCATTTCAATGGTTTTGCGGACTATGCTTGGTGGAATGTTATATTGGGTAAGGATAGGTTTGCCGCCCAATACTCCCTAGATAGTGATATTTTTCAACCATGTCTTCGAGTTCTTCATCGACTTTTGGGATATTCAGTTTTCCTAAAACAGGATTTGGGAAAACTGTCAAAGCTCAAATTGGTTGTTCTATGGTTGGCCACTAGAGAGAAGTGGCGTGGAAGGTTGAATTTGGGGCATATCTTCATGAGGAGTTGTGAGTCTATGAATGGTGTAAGGAGGACCGGAGAGATTACTTGTGGAAGCATGATCACTAGGTTGGCTTCCAATCATAGGTACAACCGTTACCTAGCTTCTTGTACTCCGGTAGGGGAGGCGGAAGAGCTCTACTTCGACGTCTCTCGGCTTAAACAAGTGAACATCCTAGCGAAGAATGATGATGATGAGGTGTTCGATTGGTTTCTTAAGAATGTGCACCCCTACCTTCCTAACCCCTCCTTGACCTCCTTGCACCGAGATGTTCCCAACATTTGGTTCGTCCCTTTGAGCAACCGGCTCCCCGGTGATGATGAGATGAAGGATGTGCTTGATGATGCACAAAAAGAACAAGAACAACAACCTCGACGACAACAACAACATCATCAATTCTCCAACCCCGAATGGAGGCCTTGAATGCTCAAATGCAAGGCATGCAACTACGCATGGAGGAGATGTACGATCAAGATTTTGAGGCAATCTACAACCAAATGAGGGGCATCATCGAAATGCAACAAGGTATGTTCCTATAACAACAACAAATGTATGAGGCTTTTGTTAATTGTGGCGATATCACCCCCGCGGTTAATTATCCATATTTTCCGCCCCAACTCGGTCCCGTACCGTCTAGAGGGGGTGATGGTATGCCTACGTACCCTTATTGGCCGGGTCCGTAAGGATCTAACACCGAGACTCTTTCTTTCCCGGATGAGCACGGTAACTACGATTACCGTGTGTTCGGTGGGAGTGACTATAGGGGTGATCCCAACTACCTCTATGTTGACCCCACCCATCCTCTTCTACTTGAGTTGCACGAAAAATTCACTCCCTTGGCCCCTTGGAAACAAGACAACTTTCGGGGCCATTATGGTTGGCCACCCGGCTATACGGGGAGATAGGATCCTTATGGTCCCTTATCCGGGTTTTCCTATGATAGGGAGGAAATGATGATGAGGCCGGGCCTAGTGGACAATAGTTCCCCCATTTTGTGCTTTTTCCTCCATCCCTTTTATTATGTGATTTTTCGTTTTGAATTGATTGGGATGTTGAGATATATTTTTATCCAGCTTGAGAGAACCTTTTCTTTGTGAGAAAGCGCCGCTGGGCCAATATTGTTGTTGAGGATTTCCTTGTCTCCTATTGCCTTGATGTTTTGTGATTGCCTTTCTTGATACTTGGATGATGTTGTTGGATGTTGTTGGTTGTTTTGAATGATGATTTCTTAGTGTCTCTTGGTTGTTTTGATGAGCGTTTCTTGATGATGATGATGATGTTTCTTAATGGTGGTGATGTCATGATGATGATGTGAATAATGATGATTTTGCTCCCTTTAAATACAAATCCCTTTAATCCAAAACCCTATAACCCAAATTTTTTGTAGATTAGTGTATAGTTTTATTTTGTTATTTTGCTTTGAAGTTACTAACCTTCTTCTTTGTGTATAATTTTATTATCTTTTCTCACTTGGCTTTGAGGTTCTTGCTATAGCTTTATAAAGATCCATGGAGGTGGAATTTTCTATAACCTCATTTATAGTGGCTTAGCTTGGAGAGCTTGTAATACCCCGTATTTTTGAAATGTATTTTATAATTAATTAATTAATTAGTGTTCTCTTAAAAGGTTATTTTAGTAATTTATTTTACTATTTGAATTTGGAGTCAAAATGATATTTGAATTTTGACGCCTAAAGTATTTTAAAAATCAATTATTATTGGATTTTTTATAAGATTTATTATCCATTTATTTTATTTTAAAAACTGGATTATTTATATATATATTTCAGATATTTTGATTAAGCAAAAATTATATTTTCCTATTTATTTAAAAGGGCTGAAAATCCTATTTAATTAGCTAGTAATTTTGGATTTTCTGAATGTAGAAAATCTGATTTATCTTGGTTAATTAAGTTAGTTTAATTTGATATTTTGTAATTAATTATTTTCTATAAAATATATTATTTACGCAATCATTTTTATTCCTTAAAAACTTACAAAATATTTTCCTAAATATCTAAAGGGAGGTCCGAAAATATGAGCTTAGGAAATCTCAAATTTTCGGCCACCATATTATATTTTGAGAAAAATTATTTTGATAATTTTTGTATTTTAATTATTTTCCTTAAATCTATTATTTTCCTTAATTTTATTTCTCTATCTCCTGAATATTTTATCATCTATCTATATCTTCCTTGATTATTCCTCAAAAAATCTCTTTTGCCATATTATTTTTCATGACAACACACTTTCCTTAAATGAATTATTCTTAACCACCTTAATATTAAACTTTCCATAATTCTTTAACTCTTTTCTCCAAGTAATTTTCTTAATTCTTTTTACCATAATTCTTCCTACATTCGCCTACCATAATTCTTTCATTCAAGAGCCTATAAATACCCCCTCATACCTCTCATATTCTTCACACAAAAACCCAATTCTCTTCTTGTCTCTTATTCTTCTTCTCTCTAAACCTTTTCATACTTTTCTTTCTACTCTTTTCATACATAATCAGCCAGTACGCATTGGAAGCCAATTTTCGGGCACTTCTAGTCAATTTTTGGGGTATTGATGTTTCACAAAAGATTGTTCCTCTCAAAAAATCCTTGAGGTTAGGCTCATAACTCACCCAATTCAGAGTTATATTGAAGGAGATATGGCCTCTGCAAGTTCTGCCCATTCTTTCCAACGAAAATTCAATTCTCTTTAATCCTATTCCTTTATTTTCTTCATGGTTAGTTTTCTAAAATACAAATACCTATTTCAAAGCTATAATTTTACATTAAATTATTATTTTAAAAGAGTTTTATACTCCATGCACATTAGATTTGGGTTTATGTTGTGATAACCTTATGGTTATGTTAATTGCAAGGTGTACTCGTGATTGAAATTTGAAAGTGCGAAGTGTTGATTGAGATTCGGAATCAAGGTACGTTGAAATTTGAAAGTGCGAAGTGTTGATTGAGATTCGGAATCAAGGTACGTTTAGGTGGCTAGATACGTTTGAAAGTGATTGTTTGAATGACATGTTTTATATGATTTATTGGTGATTGAATTAAATTGGTTTGAATTATGATTTATGAAATAAAGTATGTTTTGGAGGTATTGATTTTAATGTTTGTTTTAATAAATGTATTTTTAAAGGATTGATTTTCATATCATGTTTTGAATGGTTTGAATTAAAGAAATTGATTTGAAAATTTTGATAAATTAAATAAAAGGTTTTTCAAAGGAAAAGTTATTGCTTTTGAAAAGTTATTTATATGAGATTTAACTTTCAAATATTTATTAAAAGGTTGATTTTGAAGTATGTTGAAATTAAATACAAAAGGAGTTTTGAGTTAACCTATTATAAAGGTTGATTTTATTCAAAGAAGAATTTTATGAGGATTTATTGAATTATTTATTTAAAAAGCTTTACAAGCATTTATATTAATCCCACTATGCGGATTCATTGAAGACTATGGACTTTGTATGACCTAGTCTTTCTCCAAGTATAGCCTTGAAATAGTAGGAGAAGTATAGCCTTGAAATAGTAGGAGACTAGTTTAGGGGGTGTGCACACTAAGAAAGGAGATTGAGTTTTCGAAAATAATTGATTTTATTAATCATTATTATTGAGTTATTTGAATTATTTTGAGAATATTTGAGAATTAGTTTTGATTCATGATATTGGAATTTATTGGATTAATTATTGGAATTGGTTTTAAAAGCATGTTTGCAAATAAATTGAGTTTACTTATCTTTCACTTATCGTACTTAGCATATTTTGCCGATCCGTATTTCCTATTTGTTTCGGTTTGCCCTATTTATCGTAAGATAAGCAGTGTTGACTATTTTCAGATGGAGTCATGAATGAGTATATGGGAGTCCCGGGATTTACTTTATCTATTATGAATGTTGGTTTTGTCTTTATTCGAGTACTCATAACAATGTTACTATTTTTATAAGCATTAATAAAAGAAAGTTGAGTTTTCCGCTGCAAGTTTTGTTATCGAGTTAAGTATTTTGAGTAGCCTTGCGTAATCACGCGGCGGTAACACTCGTAAGTCTATCTCTACGGTATATTTATATGTATAATACTAGTATTTTCGTAGAGGAAGATTTGGGGGTATTACAAAGTGGTGTCAGTTTTAATGGTCCTAAAAAGATTAAAATTGGGAATAATAAAAATTGTTGGAAGACTTAAGAGGGCACATAGGATAGATAGAGTGTGAGAGTCAAAAGCTTTATTTTTACATAAAAACTATTTTCCTATTTGTAGAAAGATGAATGAGAAAAGGATTCTCAAGTTCTTTACGGAGGCCTATAACGGGTACGACTCTCTGTCTAGGAAAGGCTCACCTCAACGTCGTAGGTAACTTTCCTAGGAGATGAGGGCTCGACCGTCCTATATCATGACTCAAGTAAATTATTATAATTTTCAAAAACAAAAAGAATTGAAACTATTTGAAACTTGAGTTGTGTGGTTATGTGTGCATTAGAGTTGGTGTTAAACCACCTTAGAGTATGGTCATAAAGTCCGATTTTTTTTTTTTTTTTTTGAGTTATTACCCATGGTTAGGTGATCTTGAGTATGCTTGATTTATTATTGAGTTATGAATTGCTTAATGCAAATGGAATTTATGAGTTAAGTTGCTTATGTGGAATACCATTGAATTGATAATTTAAATGATTGATGATATGAGGAGTAAATTATTTGATTTATATTATTTGAAAGTTGATGGGAGGTTCGAAAATTATGGTGTTTTAATGCTCATAGTTGAGTGACCTTAAGTTATACTTGTTGATTTATACGTATTACTTCATATACAAGGAATTCATTGTGTTTGATTTGAATAGCTTATGTGGAATAATATTAATGTGTTTATTGAATTAATTTATTTATATGTTTAAATAGTATGTTGGATGAAGTAAAGAAGTAGATTCTTTAATATTTATTACTTGAAAGGTGAAGGGATTAGTACATGTTTATGATTTTGTGACTAAATTAACCACCATTGTTCTACCTCTTTATGAGAAGTTTGACCTTGAAGTGTTTACTCAACCACTATGTCTATAACTATTATCATTGGCCCATCTACCTGGCCTAAAGTTAAAAACTATGAACCTTTCTTTGAGAATAAGAAGCACCATCATGAGAGAAAGTGGCTAACAACCCTGACTTGATTCAAAAGTGATTTTTACTACCTTAAATGTGACAATGAACGTAGGAGGAGAGTTGTGGAACCATCAAAGTTGGGGAGAACCAAAGCTTGAAAGAATTTGACCAACTTCATTACTTGAACTCCTAACTACTCTTTTGTTCATCCAAGACTTCACAAGGAGTTTGTTTCCTCCATTGATGAATCCATACCACCTTTTGAAAGACGTAAGAATTGTCCTTCTCCTTCTCTTACTTAAAATTATGAGACTCCTACCTCATGTAGGCGTCCAAGCCCAAAAGCCAATTTTAATATTGCAAAAAGCCCAAAGTTCATGATGCTTCATATTATCCACCTTCTCCAAAGATCCAACGTTATTTCTTCTAAGCTAATTTGTGGATTTACTAGCCCATACTATAGCAAAATTTATAACCCAATTCAAATATCAAGTCATGCTCCAAAATACACTGATTACTACCAGTTTACCCAACTAAAATTCCTACTACACTTGGCCCAATTATTGAAGCTTATCGAGTGGATGGTAAGGAAAACTATGATGATCCAAATTATAACCTTTCCAAAGAAGACTTTGATTATAAGAGTTCTGATTAAGTGGTTGAATAACTTAATATGCTTTCAATAAATGTCTTAAGTGAAGTTATTCTTGTTTCAATTTTTCTATGTTTTGGAATGAATTAAGTGTTTTCATGATGTATTCCTTTTAATTTTCAATGATGGAATGAATAACAAGGAATTATGTCTTTAAGAGAAGGAAATAAGTGATCTGGTTCCAAAGTAGGCAAGGTACTTAGGATGTTAACCAACATAGCTTAAAACATCACGAAAGTGGTGAACCAAGGGAACCGTAATTCTGACCTTGACTCCTATAGGAAGTTTTTAAGAGAGTTGCTGCAACCATACCACCTGTTTACTTGGGAAAGGAAGACCCGTCCATTCTTGAAAACTAGATTGGGGAGTTTGACAAGATGTTTGATGCCATCAATTGCCCAAGTGAGCTGAGGGTGAACAATGGTGTTTACTACCTGAGGGAGGAATCTGACTTATGGTGGGTTCAAAGAAAGGATGAGTTGTTGAAAAGACCAAACTTTGGGTGAGATGAGTTTAAGGAAGCCTTAAGGGAGAAAGTTTTACCCTTCTTACCTAAGAAAGCAGAAGTGTATGGAGTTTACCAATCTCAAGATAGGAAGTATGTCTACCAATGAGTATTACAATCAATTCATTGAGCTAATGAGGTTTGCACCTGAAATTGTCCCAACTAAAACTATGAAAGCTAAGTGATTCGAGCAAGGCCTAACCTTAACCTTTCAAGGAAAGCTAGGGGGAGTGACTTTTGAAACCTTGGATGAAGTTTATGGTCATTAAGGGAAGGGAGATTGAGAGTTCTAAGGGAGAGAAATGGAAGAGTTCTGAGTCTGTTCACGGAGGTGAAAGGAAACACAAGCCAAATGGGAATTGTCAGGGGGAATGGAGGTTTTAAGAGAAGGAGGGAGAATAAGATGAACTTTGGAAGGGAAATTATGGACAAGAAACCAATGTTTAAGGAAATAGGGATCGGGGAAATAGTGAGAAACCCAAGAGATTGTATTTTTTTGTAGAAGGTGTAAGAAGAACCACCCTGGGAAAGATTGTGAAGGTAACCTAGTGACTTGTCATTATTGTCAAAAGCTAGGACACCGTGAATATGAGTGCTTCAAGAAGGAATCTGATGTCAAGGCAGGGAAAGTTCAAGAAAGTAAGAACCCATTCAATTCATCTCGGTCTAGTGGACCATAAGTTGGAACTAGTAGCAATGGAGGGAATGTTTCTAAGGGGCATGTCTTCATATTGAATAATTGTGAGCGTGAAAGCTCTGAATGATTGGATATGTTCTCCATGTTGTTAAAATTTTGATTGGTTCAAGCTTTTTGAATTCTTCTATGAGACCCTCATTAATAAAAGTTGAATTATAATATCATTTGAATTTTCAAGGTTCATGTGAAGTTTTCATGAGAAACATAATTGTTTGAATTCTGAGTGCATGTTGAAGTTTTACGGAATTTTAATTCCAAGGTGGAAGATACATATTTGATTATATTAGGTGGAAGTTGGAAATAATTATTTTCATGTACAAATCATGGAATTGTGTGTATATATGTTATTTACCTGGTTTATATGATGGAATATATGAATTCCAAGATTATTGGTGGAATGAGAATTATTTAATGAGTATTCCTAATGTTGAAATTGGTAAACAACTTCCTTACATGGAAATAAATGTTATGAGATCCTATGAAATATTTCTTTCATTAAAAATCATATTATGGAATGATTGTGTTTGTTGTAAATTTCAATATGTTTTATTGGTTTATCCATTTGAGTGTGAATTTTTTTTAAGTTGGATACATTCTCTTGACTAATCTCTTTGACCTTATATGGTACAATGAACTATGTGATATGTGGCAAGCATTTGGATCATACGAAGTTTACATGTGGTTAATATGGTTGAGTTGTTATTTTGAATTTTTCGAATGGCTCATAAAAATATTTTACGAGTTTCCTCACTACTTTTGTAAACAAATCATTTTAAAACCTAAGCTCTTTTGGATGTTTGAAACTTGCTAGTTTTCCTTACTTTGATTAATGATTGTTGGAAAAGTGTTGATTTAATGAGTTAATGTGTTGGTCAAGTTACGAGGGCGTAACTCCTTTTAAGGGGGTAGAGGGCAATAGAGTTTCGCACGTTTGTTTTTCGAGTCATTTATGAGTAATTTTGAGTCTTTATTGAGTTAGTTATGATTTTGAGTCTGGTTAGGATGTGAATGAGTCTAAGAAATTAAAATCAATTACTTTTTATTTTGGCTTAGTGTCGGGACGAAACTTCTTTTAAGGGGGGTAGACTGTAATACCCCGTATTTTTAAAATGTATTTCTAATTAATTAATTAATTAGAATTCTCTTAAAAGGGTATTTTAGTAATTTATTTTACTATTTGAATTTGGAGCCAAAATGATACTTGAATTTTGGCGCCTAAAGTATTTTAAAAATCAATTATTATTGGATTTTGGATAAGATTTATTATCCATTTATTTTATTTTAAAAACGGAATTATTTGTATATATTTCAGATATTTTGATTAAGCAAAAATTATATTTTCCTATTTATTTAAAAGGGCTGAAAATCCTATTTAATTAGCTAGTAATTTTGGATTTTCTAAATGTAGAAAATCTGATTTTTCTTGGTTAATTAAGTTAGTTTAATTTTGTATTTTGTAATTAATCTTTTTCTATACAATATATTATTTACACAATTATTTTTATTCCTTAAAAACTTGTAAAATATTTTCATAAATATCTAAAGGGAGGTCCAAAATATGAGCTTAGGAAAGCTCAAATTTTCGGCTACCGTATTATATTTTGAGCAAAATTATTTTGGTAATTTTTGTATTTTAATTATCTCCCTTAAATGTAATATTTTCCTTAATTTTATTTCTCCATCTCCTAAATATTTTGTCATCTTATTTTCCTACCTTATATCTTCCTTGATTATTCCCCAAGTAATCTCTTTTGCCATATTATTTTTCATGACATCACACTTTCCTTAATTAATTGTTCTTAATCACCTTAATATTTAACTTTCCATAATTATTTAACTCTTTTCTCCAAGTAATTTCCTTAATTTTTTTTACCATAATTCTTCCTACATTCTCCTACCATAATTATTTCATTCACGAGCCTATAAATACCCCCTCATACCTTTCATATTCTTCACACCAACACCCAATTCTCTTCTTCTCCCAAAAGCTTTTCATACTTTTCTTTCTACTCTTTTCATACATAATCAGCCCGTACACATTCGAAGCCAATTTTCGGGCACTTCTGGTTAGTTTTGGGGTTTTGATGTTTCACGAAAGATTGTTCCCTTTAAAATATCCTTGAGGTTAGCCTAAAAAATCACCCAATTCGATGTTATATCAAAGGAGTTAAAGCCTCTGCAAGTTCTGCCTATTCTTTTCAACGAAAATTCAATTCTCCTTAATCCTATTCCTTTATTATTTTCATGGTTAGTTTTCTAAAATACAAATACCTATTTCAAAGCAATAATTTTATATTAAATTATTATCTCAAAAGAGTTTTATAGTCCATGCACATTAGATTTGGGTTTATGTTGTGATAACCTTATGGTTATGTTAATTGCAAGGTGTGCTTGTGATTGAAATTTGAAAGTGCGAAGTGTTGATTGAGATTCGGAATCAAGGTACGTTTAGGTGGCTAGATACGTTTTAAAGTGATTGTTTGAATGACATGTTTTATATGATTTATTGATGATTGAATTAAATTGTTTTGAATTATGATTTATGAAATAAAGTATGTTTGGAGGTATTGATTTTAATGTTTGTTTTAATAAATGTATTTTTAAAGGATTGATTTTCATATCATGTTTTGAATGGTTTGAATTAAAGAAATTGATTTGAAAATTTTCATAAATTAAATAAAAGGTTTTTAAAAGGAAAAGTTATTGCTTTTGAAAAGTTATTTATATGAGATTTAACTCTTACATATTTATTAAAAGGTTGATTTTGAAGTATGTTGAAATTAAATACAAAAGGAGTTTTGAGTTAACCTATTATAAAGGTTGGTTTTATTCAAAGAGGAATTTTATGAGGATTTATTGAATTATTTATTTAAAAAGCTTTACAAGCATGTTGATTATATTAATCCCACTACGTGGATTCATAGAAGTCTATGGACTTTGTATGACCTAGTATTTCTCCAAGAATAGCCTTGAAATAGTAGGAGACTAGATTGGGGTGTGCACACTTAGAGAGGAGATTGAGTTTTCGAGAATAATTGATTTTATTAATCATTATTATTGAGTTATTGGAATTATTTTGAGAATATTTGAGAATTGGTTTTGAATGATGAGTTTGAAATTTATTTGATTAATTATTGGAATTGGTTTTACAAGCATGTTTGCAAATAAATTGAGTTTACTTATCTTGCACTTATCGTACTTAGCATATTTTGCTAATCCATATTTCTTATTTGTTTGGTTCGCCCTTTTTACCGTAATGGTAAGCAGTGTTGACTATTTCAGGTGGAGTTGCGAATGAGCATATGGGAGTCCTGGGATTTACTTCACCTAGTTTAGGAATGTGGGTTTTGTCTTTATATTGATTACTTATAACAATGTTACTATTTTTATAAGCATTAATAAAAGAAAGTTGAATTTTCCGCTGCAAGTTTTGCTATTGATTTAAGTATTTTGAGTAGCCTTTCATAATCACGCGGCGGTAACACTCCAAAGTCTATCTCTGCGGTATAATTATATGTATTATACTAGTATCTCCGTAGAGGGAGATTTTGGGGTGTTACAGAGTTCGATGAGATCTTTTTAACTTTTCTTTTAATTGTGTGCTTAGATTAGGAATAGTTTAGGATGAGTTGAATGGTTCGGGGGTGGTTGCTATTAACACCATATGGGTGTTTGGGGTCATTGACGTTGTTATCGAATGACCACTTGTTTGTCGATTGGGATTTATATGATTAGCATGCATCTTTGTACTTTTCTTTCTCCTTTCCATTTCTTTTCCTTCTCTACTCTTTTCTCTTTCTTTTTCTTTTCTTCATTATCAAAAAGCAAAATTACAAAAAAAGTGAAATTGAGGCATTGTTTTAAGTTTCTTTTGATTTTTTTCTTATGATTTGGACATAATACCATTCGAGCTTATACTTTTGAATAAATGGTTTCCTATATGGTAACGATGTGCATGGTTTGAGAGTATGGTGGGTTGATTCTAGGATGGAGTATGCTAAGGTAGTGTGTTTAGAACTTTTGGGACCTTGAAGCCCTAGTCTACTTGATTATGGTAAGAAGGTGTTGCTTCCTATAGTGAATTTGAAAGTAATAGTGAGTTATTGCTACAACCTTGTGAGGTTTCGTTTTTCTAGCCTTCTACATGAAGGAATTATGTCTTCGATAAGTGCAATTACTAGATATATCAAGGATCACTATGATAGGAATGGTGTCTTTCGAACGTGTATTATTATTCCGATAAAGGGTTTGGAATTATTAGAAAGCTAATTATTAAGTGAGGTCAAGTGATCGGAATGCCTAGTTGGAGGCCGCTTCCGATCAGTAATATTAATGTATTAATATTACAGCTTAATCTTGACTGAACCCTTCGGGTCACACCCAAGCAACTAATGATCCGACACGACGAATTAATCTGAAAGGAATTAATGAGTTGCTCGAGTATTATAAACTTAGACGTCGGAAATCGAGTTAGGAGTGTCGAAACCTAGTGTCGCAAGTCGAGTTGAATTAATAAAAGACGAGACAGTAAAAATCAATTAATCAACAAATTACCAAAATACACCTAGCATAGGAATGCCCTGAGCAAAAGGAGTGATAGGGGCACTTGGGATAACATGGTGGCTAGCATGCGAGCCGCACCGAGCCTAGGCTGCTAGCAGCGCTGGCTGGTGCGTGGTGCAGCGTGCTAGGGAACCAGTGCTAGCAATGCTAGCATCGCTGCTAGCGCATGGCTAGCAAGAAATGCTATCATTCGCGCAGCATGCAAGCAACAGGCTAGCAGCGTGCTAATGTGCTAGCAATGGGCGCGCAAGGGGCCTCGACCAGCAACCCGCAAGCGTGCGAGGCGTGCTGGGCCGAGGCAGCAGCAATGGCACGCGTGGCTGATGCCCAGCAGCAGGCCCAGCCGAGAGCACCAAGCGCCAGCAAGGCAGCCTTGGTGCCCAAGGCAAGGCCTGCCATGTGGCGACAGCTCAATGGAGCCGAGAGAATGTGAATGGCGGCTTGAGGCAAGCTTGGGGATCAAGCTTTGGTCCCCCCTTCCCTTTGTGGTCCTCACCTACCCTCTCCCTCCTTGTGACACTTGTTGATTAATTATTGCTTTAAGATTTTCTTTTATTTTTGATTTAAAAATAAAATGGAAAATTGACTTTTACCAACTCTCCCACATTGATGGGAGAGTGGAGTCCTCATATGAAGTTCACTATAAATGCCCACCTTGGGAATTGGAGAACTTCACTCGAGTTGGAACTCAAAAAGGCATCTCCATAATTGTAAGAAAACCTTTAAATTCACATAAAACTCGAGTAGTTTTTTTTTGTCCGAACTCAGCTAAACTCCAAGTTAGAGACCGTTCGGGTCGTGGTTGCGGGTGGACTATCATTAGAGGTCTACGCGCTTGCGAGACTCGACTTTCGAAGTAAGAGCTCATCGAACGAGCGAAGCACGCGTCAAGGGTAAGATGGTCTTTTCACTCTATCTTGTTATTTATGTCTTTTAGTCATATTAATTGTGAGCGGGCCTTGGGGTCAGGTTTTGTTCCGCCGAAAGTCGGACTTTCCGAAACCCAACAGCGGTATCGGAGCCTTGCTCATTTATTGTAACTTAAATTTTCAAGGTGTTTAAAATGGGTTTAATTTCTAGTTGTTGTTGTTAATTAGATTAGTAGCTCGATTTTAATAATTTTAATCTCGTTTATTTAGAATTTTGGCTCTATAACCCAGATTTTCGCCCATGAATAGTGAATTTTGGGTGAAATCGATATTCTGGAAACATTCTGATCCTTTTTGGGTTGCGAAAAAGCCAAATTCTGCCTAGAAATTGTGTTAATGCATTTAATGGCATATTAATTGTGATAATGCATTTGGTTCTTTCCTTTATGCTTCTGTAATTTTAGGCCACTTTTGATCATGATTACTTGGTAGTAATTGGTACTTAATGGTTGGCACAAATTTTAACATAATTGCAAATAAATTGCTTTAAGTGTGAAAAGTTTGTATTTTGAGGCTCTTAAGTACTAAAGATCCAATCTTTAATTATTTTAAGTGATTGGAACTTTGTGTTACTTAATTTCATGTATGTTTATTGAACTTTCTTGATTTAATCATTTATTAAGTTGATTGGAATCATAAAGTTTCAAACTTGGGTATTGAATTTTAATCTTCATATTGGAAGATGTAATTTTTCAAGGATTCACAAGTTAAAGTTAGATTTTTTCTTTGAATATTTATGTTCATTATTCCAACACGCTTTTATTTTGTCAAATCTCATGATTAATTTACTTTGGTTAAATTAATAGTGAGAATAGCCCTTCATTTTTGTTGCATCAAGTTGAACTAAATTTTATTAAAGAATAGTTCTTAGAATTAATTTTTTTAGTGCACTTGAATGAATTTATTTATTAAGTTGGACTTGTTTTATTTTCATTTATTTTGCTCAATAAATTGATTCTAATTAATTTAGAATTGATAATAAATATCACACGAAAATCGGAATTTTTCCCAAGGCACGAGAACACAAATCGAGGCCTAAGAGCCCCAATCATGCACTCGGCCAGCTGGCCGCCTTAAGTCAGTGTGCATGAGCTGTGTGCGCATAGCCAGCAGCATGGCGCAGCAGCAGGTGCGTGCTGTGTGTACTGCGTGTGTGCGTGCGAAGGTGTGCACATAGGTGCAGCAGCCTATGCGTGCGATTGTGTGCAAGTGAGCGGCTGGTGCGCGGCTTAGTGCGGCATGGTGCGAGGCTAACGCACGTGGTATATTGCTTGCGTAACAATGTGGCGCGATGCATGGTTGCGATGTGCATCTATGCGACGCATAAACTCGCGCAACAAGGCTATTATGGTCGTGACTAGTTGCGTGAAAGTTCGCAGATGTGGTCGGTGTAACATGCAACCGACATCGTCTACTTCCACGTTCATGGAGCATCAAGCAGTTGAGCGAGTAGTGGCCATGCAAAACACTCCAAGTCTTTGTGTTAGACACTTAGATATTATTGGACTAACTTAGATTTAATTATTTTAATTGTTTTATTTATTTTAATTTTTTTTTTAGAGGCTAGGCCTCGGATTTTGAGCGACACTTGCAAATTTTAAATTTTGCAAAAACCGGCTGAATTAATTGGATTAATTAAGTTGGATGCGGAATTTAGTGGGAGCTTCAATTTTAATTGCGCTTAATTACATAATTGGTTAACAACTTTGACTAATTTTAATTAGGCGCGTTAATCGGATTAACCACCTAAATTAGTTACTAGTTTACGCGTTTTACGCATTGCTACTTGTTTTTCGTTGTAAAATGCATGAGTCATTCACATATAGTAAATGGATGAATGGAATGTATATTCTCTCACGGGTTTTAAGAAATGGCAACTAGTGGAGCCCGATTAGGATAGAAAATACGGACTGCGTTTCGTTATGTATTTTTGTAAATCTAAATACGTTCTGTGAACCGTTGCGTGTTTTTGTACCTTAATATTTACATTAGTCCTAATCGTAAATACTAGTAATTGCATTATTTTGGTTATGTCTTGAAGAACGGAGTTTCTTGGAAGAAAAGCCATAAAGTTGCAATTCAAGACCCTTGACTCAAGGGGTCATGCTAGTTGCCAAATGCATCATTTACTTATGTTTTTGGTATATATTTATGCTTATATATATGAATGATATGTTAGATGCATGTTTAGGATTTCGAATGTTGTGATGATTAATTAAGTTCACTTAAATCAACCAACATAGAAACTAGGTCCCTAAAATATTGAGTAAAACTTGCCATTCCAAAACAACACTTACCGAACTATTGAGAATAGTGATGGGCTACGTCAAAGCAAGGCATTACTACTTTCCTAGGAACATAAGGTATTATCATGGGTTTGCCAAAGCAAGACATCATAATACAAGTTGGTTTTTATTATACTCAACAATATGAGTGATGGAGTCCTAACATATCGTGGCAAAGGAGATAAATTGTTGAGAGAGCATTAGATGCGACGATTTATCTAACCAAAAATGGCTTGGAGCCATTAGCAAAGAGTTGCTTACCTTAGAATAATATGTGTTAAGACAAGCCAAAGCATGCTTAACTACTCATTGATTCTTTGGATCTTGGAATTGACTTATTCTCACTAAATAGGGACAAATTTTAATGTGTGAATAAGACGTTTATATAAGTTTGATAAATATGCATGAATTCAATCTTATTTACATATCATGTCTTCAACTAATAACGATAACAACCTAATGTGCCCGGAACTTCCCGAAAAGTTACCATTTTCTTTGAACTTGGTGAACATTAAGGAGTGGGAAGAGGAACTCCGAACGACCCTCCGAAATTGCTGCTTGGAGCACATTCTTGACACTCCCATCGCGAGTTTTTACTCAAAGGGGGTTATGAGTGATAAGGCTCATGAGGAATGGAGTTGGGATTGCAAAAGAGTCTCGCGACTTATGGTAAACTCCATCCCGGAATAATGGAAGGGGAAGTTCTCCAACTATTTTCCGGACATGCTCCTAAAAGCTGTAGAGGATATAGTTAATTTGAGGGTTACCAAGAGCATCAAAGACAACTATGATGGTCTCGTGGAGGAAGTGACTAGGTCACTCTCCAACATGAAGATCAAGCACCGCAAGAAGGATGCCTTGCCAAGGAGAGGCAAGAGGTATGGGCACAAGTCTACAATGCTAGACTAAGACCCGGAATGCCACTTCGATCCCTGATAAGTGACTTTTATGTCACTTTTAGAGTATTTTTATGCTTATTTTCCGTTTATTTTCCAATAATTTTCCTCTTTTTAATCTTTATTTCTCTTATTTTCTTATTTTCGTCTTTTGTCTCTCTTTATTTTGAGTATTTTTGTAGTTTTTAATAGATTTTAGTTTAATTTCGTATTTTAAGTTATTAATTTCTCTTTTCTCTCATTTTCTTATTTTATTTTATTTTCAAGTTTGTTTTATTTTATTTTATCTATTTTAATTTGATTTTATTATTTCTTTTAGTTTTAATATTTTATTTTACTTTAATTTTATCCTTATTTTATTTTAGTTTAGCATTTTATTTTACTTTGTTTTACTTTATTTTATTCTTTATTTTATCTCTTGATAATCTCCTCATGTTTTTGTTGTAGTCGTGTTTGGTGTTCCGGGTTTGAGTCAAACATCACAAGCTGCTGCCCATGTTGCTGCCACCCTAACCTACACCACACCTATTCTTAACCTCCACCACACACTCCTCACCATCTCCCCTGCTCCTCCTTTCATCCCAATCAGCCCCAAACCTCATTACCCCTGCTTCACCATTCACCAATTAACCCAACAAAAGAGCAGCCAACTCCCACGCAACAACAAACCCCCTTATCTCACAGCCACCACAACCACCACTTCGCTCACCCCCCACCCACCAGCGTGACAGCCGCAAAACAGAGCCACCAACAGCAACGGCATCAACAACACCAGCCACCGCACCTCCCTCCACTCACAATACCATAAAACAGCCCGCATTCCAACCCTCAAAACCAACCCTTCAACCCGCAACAGTTTGCAACCACCAAACATGATTTCAGCAGCCTCCCCTACTCCAATTCGAACAGCAGAAACCACCATCAACAACTGACCATCACACGCAGCTCCTTAATCCCGGAATTCCACCAGCAAACCGCCCAGAACCGCCGTCAGCCGCCAAAACCACCGCGAACAGAGCAGCCCGCAACCCGCAGCTGCAATTCAGCCCCAATTTCGATACCCTTTAGAGCGGGCGCTCTGAATTTCGAAGCGGTCGCTCCGCAATTGGTTCAATTTCTCCAATTTAAGGCAGAAGGTGTGAGCGGCCGCTCCTAAGGGTATGCGCGGCCGCTCCAATGTCACGTGCGTAGCTGTACGTATTAATGCTTTCTAACGGGTGCGATTAACCCACTTAAATCAACGGTGAGATCGGTGACGATGGTTCTTGAATGGGTGATTATGGCCGTTGATGTTGATGATGCGCTGATGGTGATGATGGAAATAGCAGCAGCCAAAGAAAGGAAAGAAGAAGGGTCGGTTTGGGGGGGAGCCTGATTGGTATTCGGTGGGTTTTGGTTTTACTTTTATTTTTGGGTTTTATTTTCCTTTTTACTTTCTTTTCTTTTTAGTTCGTTATTTAATTAATTTGTTTAGTTTTATTTCTTTTTATTTTTCTTAATTCATTTTATTTTATTTAAGCTTGCATATAAATACCTCTTTTGGGGTTATTTCTCTCTCAACTTTTTAATCAACTATTATTCTTATTAGATTAGATTAGTTTAGCTTCTTTTATTTTCTCTCTCTTAAGGTTAGTTTAGGGGTCTCTCTCTCTAATTTAAGAGTAATTTTAAAGAGAGAAAGCTTGGATTTTTCATGGGGTTTTTGAGAGGTTGAAGAAGCTAAATGTTGAATCTCTTCTCATCTATTCAATAAGCATTTCTAACTTTCTCTCACCTTTATTGATTTCATTAATTCTTGTTTTTGCTTATTTGTTTATTGATTAGAGTTGTTAATTAGTTTAGTAGTTTAATTTTAGCTTTAATTCTAGTTTTATCTTGCTTTTCATGTTCTTTTTATCATGTTAGCCTAGATTTTATTCTAGGGATTTGGATGAAGATTATGTTGATGGATTGAATGATTGATTGTGATTTGTATGAAATTGATTCTTGATTATTGTGTATGGATAATGCTTATATGGATTAGAATCTTTCTAGCTAATTGATTCTCTGTGCTTTCAATCAATTGTGCGAAAGTGAGTTGTTTGAGAGTTAAATTCTTCCATACCTATGCTAGGCTAGTTGCACGAGAGTGAATTAGTTTAGTAGGATAATTAACATGCTTAGTTGCGCGAGAGTGAGTTGAGTGTGTTGATTGTTCCTAATTGAGGTCATTTTCATCTAATTGCAATGTTGTTGTTGCATGCATTGATGTAATTGGATTCCAATTTCCCTAGTCTTCGTTGTTTGCTCTAAGTAGTGTTTAGATGTTCCTCTCTCTATATCTCGATCATCCTAGTAGTCTAATTAGCATAGTTTGATACACTTAGTCTTCGTGGTTCGACCCTTTACTTGCCTCTAACTAGTTTAGTGAAGAGTTTAGGTATTAGAAACATTTAATTTGGTTAGGTTTAGTAGTCCCAACGACCTACATTAACCCCTGATCAATCCCACGTGCTCCAAATGACAAGGCTATTCACTCACTTGGAGCTCATTGGCAAGCTGGTGGAGGATGAGCAAGCGGCTCACATGCTATTAAGTTCACTCCACTCGGGCTATGTTGCATTGAAAATGCGGGTAACCGGCAATCTGAACAAACTCATTTAAATAGAGGTTATCTATGAGATTCAAAGAGCCGATTCTTGCGAAAGTACTAAGCTCAAACTTGCTCTAAGGGAAAAGAAAAGGGAGTTCAAGAACAAGGCAAAGATGCGATGCTTCTACTGTAGTAGGCAGGGCCACTACAAGAGAGAACGCAGCATATACGTAGAAGAAGAGGCAAAGGGAAGAGAAGCCTCTACCTCAGGTATCTTCTTTATAAACTTACACTTGAATACAAGGAATTTATAAGGTATTAGATACCATTAATGACTCACTATATGCTCCTATTTCAGGGACCAAGTGAGAAGAGCTTACCAAGTGGATGTGGATATACAAGCGGAAGAAGAGGACAATCTTTCCGAAAAGGCTTGTAATCACATAGTTTGTCTTAACATAGAACTTGTTTAAGTTTTATTGTCAACCATACATTGATCTTCCGATGTTGGACGTCGTTTTGTTTTGATCAAAAGACTATTGTTTCAAAATTCTTGCTTATATGTTTATGGCATGACACGTTTATATAAAATGTGTGTTTTTTCTGGACAAACAAGTTTATAATGTTGAAAATACCACTAAAAAAGCTAAGACCATTGGGTCAAATGAAACATACTTGTGGCATTATCGTCTTGGCCACATTAACATCAAACGTATCAAGGAACTTCTACAGGTGGGTGTTCTTGACTCATTCGATTTACAATCGTTTGAAAATTGCGAAGGATGTTTATTAAGCAAGATGATAAAGCAGCCATTCTCCAAGTTAGGAGAAAGGGCAAGTGACTTGTTGGGCCTAATACACACCAATGTATGTGGTCCAATGAGCGCAACCACAAGGAATGGCCATCGATATTTTATCACCTTCACAGATGACTATAGTAGATATGGATATGTCTAACTTATGTCGCACAAATCTGAATCGTTTCAGAAATTCAAAGAATTTCAGAGTGAAGTTTAAAATCAGCTTGGAAAGAAAATCAAAGCCCTTCGATCAAATCGAGGTGGTGAATACTTGAGCCAAGAATTCGATGACCATCTGAAAGAAAAGGGTATACTTTCAGAATTGACACCTCCAGGAACTCCACAATGGAATGGAGTATCCGAAAGGAGAAATCAAACCTTACTAGACATGGTGCGATCAACAATGGGTCTTAGTAATCTTTCCTATCTCTTTCTGGGGACACGCACTTCTAACCGCGACACTAACACTGAACCGTGCTCCATCAAAAGTTGTAGAAAAGACTCCATACGAATTCTGGACGAAGAAACCTCCCAGGTTGTCTTTTCTCAAGATATGGGGTTGCGAAGCATATGTCAAGAAATTAATTTCTAACAAACTTCACCTCAAATCTGATAAGGTCTTCTTTATGGGCTACCCAAAAGAAACAAAAGGGTATTACTTCTACAACAAATCTGAGAACAAAGTGTTTGTTGCTCGTGATGGTATCTTTTTGGAGAAGGAACACCTTTCCAAATGACAAGTGGGAGGAAAATCGAACTCGATGAAGTTCGAGAGGACGAGCAACAAAATCAAATTGACAGTCAAAGTGCTCAAACAACATCTGTTGACTTTGGTTAAAATGTGCAAAGTCAAACCAACAATGCAAATGCACAGTCCATCACCCTACGTAGGTCGCAGAGGCTAAGGTCTCAACCTGATAGGTATCTTAGTCTCATATTAACTGAGAATCAGGACATCCTAGTAGTGGATGGAGACGAACCGGCAACCTACAAGCATGCGATGGCCAACTGTAAGGAGGGTGGGCCCATCATGGGGGATCCTTCTCCTTAAATGCCCATGGCCCTTTAAAAGCCTAGGACTTTAAACTTGTTAAGTTGTATTAGGATTTGAATTCCTGGCTGTTTGGGGGACCTTGAATTAGAGTTGATCCTATCATTACACTAATTTTGTAAGAAACAAGTAGGAGTCGCCAATGAGTTTTAGTAAAACTCATAAACCTCGTTCATGCCTTTCTCCCAAGTAGAGTTCAAGGGATATATATTTAGCACGAATCGTAAGTTTACCCATGCCCAAATTGGTCTATGTGTGCCAGAAATGAGTTCGGGAGCGAGGGTACTAAAATAACGTTCCTTTTAGGGAGGAATCGCTATTTTAGCCCTAGTGCGGCCTCTAGTAGCTCTTCCTTTTTCACAATTTCATCACCAAACAATATACGCAACGTGGCTCCTAAAAACTAAGTTAGTTGATTTTATTTACTAGCATTAATCACGTAGGAATTACATTGCAAAAGTCGTTATTCTTTTGTTATTCAAATTCGTGAAAAGAACAAGAAATAAACAATGTTGGCCTTGAGTTAGGTGATTAAACAATCAATTAATTATTCAAATTCTAGTCTTGATTAACACAGGAATACTATGTGAATTAAATTAATTAAAAGTTTGTTTTAAGTGATCAAGAAACACAATATATTCAATTAAAGTTATTTAAACAATAAAAGAAAAGTGATTTATCTAAGTGCTCAGGAAACTAACTGTTCTTTTATGTTAAATCTCCGTTTAATACATTTATGGACTTTCTTTCTTCTTTGTACCTCCAAGGATTTCAATGGATTCAATTAGGGTTGGAAATTATTTGGGAAGAGAGAGGAAAATTATTATGATAGTAAGAGAACTTGAGAGATTAGGTTTTGAGAATGCTAGGGTTAGAATTCTGATTTTTCCGTCCTCTTTCGAGTTGAACGAAGACCCCTACTTATAGGCGTAGGAATCTAGGTTTAGGGTTTTAGAGCTGTGGTGTCAAGTGGCGCACGCAACTCTCAGAGTCACGCTGGGATGCCCAGTGCAACTCTTTGACTTGCGCTCGGCAGGCGCGCGCAAATCTGATAGTTGCACGCGGTGCGGTTTGCCTTATACGAAAACGCGTTTTTAAAACTTCTATAACTTTTGATTGCAAAGTCGTATTTAGGCTGTGAGATATAATTTGAAAGATCTGAATGTATACTTTCCATTTCCATTAGAATTAGTTTAAAATATGTTGTGTATCAAAAGATATAGCAGTTGGAGTGCAAGGGTGTCGGTTTTAGGGCCCGATTTAGTGTTTTGATCATAACTCCTTCGTGTTAACTCAGAATTGGGCTTATAATATACTGTTGGAAAGCTCTATGAAAGGGTTATCCATCTGTATTGTCCTTGAATAGAAATTTTATGGTTTTTTTTATCTGATTGGCTCGGTTTTTTTAACAATGTAAGATCTATTGGATCCAATCACTGCATTTGACGCATTTCAGTATGTTATTAATCATATTTAAACATGTATGAGCACGTTTTAGGCCTAATTAGTAATTGGACAAGGCTGTAAGATAACTTGTCTTAAATATGGGTTTTAACTTACTTGATAATGCATTTCATAGTCCATAAACACTTCAACTTTGATCTAGCATGAAGAACGGATTTTTATAACATCATCGCACTTCTTTTCGGGACAAGAGGCCAAAAGTAGGTGTCTACAGTTAGCCCCCACTTTGATCGAGTCTAGAATAGATAATGATCAAATTAGCCAAGGAAATAAATCCGAGACTCATTCTGCGAAGTTCCATAAAAATAAGGAATCTTTCAGTAGTGTTTGAGAATGTCAAAACTATCCTTGATTCGCTAAATGTTCAAGATAAGTAGCTACTAAGGCTAGGAAAAGTATTTTCTAGACTTAGTGTGCTAAAGAATCTAGATTGATCCTTTGCAAATGTAGAACGCTTTTACAAGTAAAGGCTATCCTAAGTGATGTTATGTCATGAGAAGATATCGGTTTAAAAAGAGTAAAGAGGATGATATCCTCTCAATTATGGCATCGTTGATCTAAAGTCCCTCCATACGTCATTGAAACTTTAGTCTGATTTTAACAAGTTAAAAAGATGATAAAAGGAGAGGTGTTTTGGCATTCATATCCTAACACGTGAATAAAGTTCTTGCACTCGCTTGTCAAAATGCAGTATTCGGCGTCCACAAGATAGAAATAAATGTCTCAGGACTGGAGGCATATATCCAAATCCATTGAGAGAGAAGAAAATTGGCAACTCTCTCAGCAGTTTTGTCCACAAGATGAAATCACGTGTCTCAGGACTGGGGGCACGTGCTTAAATAGATGCGACATCACACGTCGCTCTTTATACAGGGGGTGGACGGACACCCTGACTGTCTAGTAAGCCAGTAAGCTCACTAACTACCATATTTGCTTCCAATCAAGAGTGTCTGTTCTCGATTGGTTCGGAGCGCCAGTCGACTCGTTTAGCTAACGCCTACAGAAAGACAGAAATTCTATCGTTTTAGTTACGAGAGGTAGATCACGTTGCTAGGAAGAGGTGAAATTTTACACAACACCTATGCCATACAATTTTACGCTGTATGATAACGCCATCCTTTTTGCTGTGGACGCCAAAAAGAAAAAAAAGAACGTGACGTTTCTAAAGTCAGTATAGTAAAATGACAAACCATTCTATGGGAGCTTTTACGTAAAGCACTAAGACACGCTCACGAAAAACATCCAAAACGTATGCTTAGGGCAGGAACAAAGAACGGTGTTCATGCAGGATGTTGCAAAAAGCTAACAAAGAAGAAAATAAACTACAAAATGCAAAGCAATTTTAAATGATTTCGATAATTTGCACGTCATTGCATCTAATAACGTACAAAACTGTTAGAAAAAATTCGAAACGAATCGAAATCTGAGTACCGGTCGTTTAAGTGACCAGTATCCACGCGCAACTCAGTGGGTCACGCTGGCCAGGCTCACGCATGGTTCTGAGTTGCACTGGGATGCCACGCGCATCTTGATGAGTTACGTGCGACATTTGAATTAGTAAAAAGAGGTGGAGAAGCGTGATCTGCAGCTCGCTCTCTTTTTTTCCCTCTTTTGCCATTTTTTATCTCTTTCTCTCTCTACAAAGCTCGTTTTTTTTTTATTGTTGTGTGAAGCCAAGGAAAGTAAATCTTACTCCTTTTATTGTACCAGACTTTGCACTTGGTCAATAAAATAAAGAAAGCCGAATGAGAAACCCTAACTTTTAGAAGTTGGGGGCTTTCGATTCGACTTGTTTTCATGAACTTGTTTGTTTTATGTTGTTGTGATACGTTTAAGCAATATATTGCAACAAATTTCATGTGAAGTGGTAAACTATTGATCCTATATGAGCATATACTAGCATATATGTCTTTTTTATTTTATTTTTTTTTTGTTCATTTTGAATTTGTGCTTTAACTTTTCTTTTTTCTCTCACATGGACTATACTTATAAATTTTAATGTAAATTGAAATGTATAGAACAATAAATATGCATTAAAATTAGAAATAGAATTTTAAACTTTGATAATGGCATGAAATTGTTCTTGTGACTTGTGTTCATGCTTAAGTAGCAAAATTGGTTTTATCAATGATAAAAATAACCAATAGTTATTATTATTCACTTATAAAACTGTGATTTCAAGATTTGCACCAAACTAGTTAGTTTAGGAAATTCTTGAAGACATCATCGAATCGGTGTAGCTTGGTTATATTTTGGGCTTTTGAGCCCCCATTTTATGTTTTTGATTATTGTAGCCCCCAATGTTGGGTGACTTCGATGACTTGTTTGCTTTTAACAATTAGACCCTTTCATGTTGCTTGAAATGAGTTTAGAAATCTTGTGTTTCGTCTTATTATGATAACAACTAGGATCTTGGAAACGATTAAACTGGTGTGTATAAATTGTTTTTGACCATTCATAGTTTTAATAAATGAAATATGCTAAGTCCAGTAATATTGGTCGTTCGTTAGAACAAGTAAGAGGGAAAATGAAATGTTGTTCAATTTTTTCCTCTATTCTCGTTACTTTCGAATTCTTTCTTTTGAGTTCAAATTTTGTTACTAATTTGAACCTCGAGAAAGTAGATGTTATCCTCCTTGTGTGTAATAATGGAGAAAAATAAAGACCTCTTAATTTAGAATTTTGGAGTCTCTTATTCTAACTCATGAAATTTATGTTAATGAAGTGTTTTGATACAAATTTCATGATGAATGATTGAGTACAAAACTTTCGTATGAGCAAGTATGTTGTATGCATTTGAATTCTATTTTGATACTCATGATTTTGTTTCTTTTGCTCTATACTAGTTATACTCCCTAATCTTTAGAGTAAATTAAAATATTCAAACAACAATTATGCACTAAGATTAGTTTTTGAAGTTGAACTTGAAAATGGCTTGAATATGTTATATTTTTGTAGTTTGTTTCTATGGCCAAGTTTAGTTGCGAACTTAGTTTTCAAAGGAACAAAATGATTATTAAATCATTGTGACGCGTTTGAAAATTGTAAGGCTCGAGATCTACGTAAACCATTTGTAGTTTAGGTGATTCTCGAAAGTAACTCGAATGGCATGAATATCTCATTTTGTTTATTGTGGGTATTGGAGCCCCCATGTGTCGGGTTATGCGCATTCTTGCTATTTTACAAGTATTGGAGCCCCCAATTTGGGGTAGTTCTAATGACATGCTTTTGTTTAGGCCATTCATATCATCATGATGTTGGAATGAGCCTATGTATCCCATGTTTTTGTGTTTTTGAGAACATTTTAGGACACTGACATGGCTAACGCCTTTTAGCTAAGGCCATGTTTAAGGAAGCAAGTTAGTTCCTTGCTAGTTTTATAAACCAAAAACAATTGTAGTTAAGGTTTAATAATCTTTACCTAATGTCTAAACGTTTGTAAAGATCATTGCGGTGATTTTATTCTCAAAGTTGATTTTATAACATCACATATTTTCTTTGTTCTTATCAATCTTTGATTTCGGTCTTGTAGGTGGTTCGTTTACCATCCCTAAGCCAATATTCGCCGGATGACTAGGCGAGAACAAGTTCGAGTCAAGGAGAAGTCGAATCTTAGTTCATTCGTTTTGAAAATATTTATGTATATACATGTATTATCCAAACTGTTATTGAGAATCTGAAAATTTATTCATTTGCGAAATGAATTAAAAATTCAAAAAGGAAAATTTGAAGACTATTTCTTTTATTAGAAACATGTTATTTTGAACTAGAATTCAAAATTTAGAGAAGGTCCAATTTAATGAAAGTTTGTTTTGGAAATAAAATGAAGCAAATTTTTCAAGTAGGCAAAATACATAATCATATTATTTTCAAAACTGGACCCAAAATGGAAAGAAAAGTCTAGCTCGTAATGGAGTGTGACTTTTTTGTTCAAGATTGATGAAGTTATGTTGTAATTTGCAACTTATTTCAACAAAGATATGAAAATGTGAGCAAACTTTCGTATGTATAATCTTGTTATCTCTCCCTTTTTTAGTGTTTGTCATCATTGTCATATTTTGTTAATTAAAAGTGAAGTTCTTCCAATTAAACAGGTGCCGTAGTTTGAAAATGAATATTTATCAAACTTAGGTTTGATGGAGTGTTAAAATGATATGTAAAATCATTCGAATCACTTTCCAAAATATGGTCTTAATATAAGTTAGAATAGACCTATATTTTTGTAGCCCCCAAGTGTAATCTTAGGTGGCTTTTGCAATTCATGTATACACATGCTAGGGGATGTTTCTCATATTTGAAGCCCTAGGATTTGTGTTTCCAACTTGTGGGATTTTGCACATATTTATCATAAATTGTTTGATCAAGTAGGAAGTAGTGTTCTTCCTTTTGTCATTAAAAGTTATTAAGATGATTCATAATAAGCTTTGCATGACATTGATTTTGTAACATAATTAGCGAGTTCAAATCTATAAATAGAGGGAAGGAGGGATGTCTTGGGTTTTTAAGCCCCCAACGAGCAAAAATTTGTTACCATTTTTGGAGTTTTAGTTTGCCAATGGGAGGGATCATCCCGACTTACCCACCAAATGAAATGAACAAAAAAGACGGATTTGCATAAAAAGGTAGGGAAATCCAACTTTCCTGTAGAAGAATAAAGAAAAGGTTTAGAAATGTTTTCGAAAAGCAAGGATTATCGACTTAATAGTTTGCCAATGGCAGTGAAGTATACGTGTAATAGCGATAACGATCATTTTTTCATGTAGCGATCATGTTCAATCAACGTTCCTCGCTTAGAGAGGATAAAGATATCCCATGCATGCGGACATATTAGTTGCTCATGATAAGTGAGAAGACCAATGCTCAAGAGTTGTAAAAGACATCTAAAGTTGACGTCGAGGCTGTCGATATATTAAATAAATTTAATGTATTAACTCGTATTCTTTCTAGGCAATGTATATAGAACTTAAATCACCTTGGTAATAAATAGCCCTATTATTAAAAGAAAATAAGATGATTGTTTTTTAAAGTGATAGTCATCTTATTTTTCTTGGCAAAGGATATGGATAACATCGAATTTAGTTTGATTCGATTGCTTTACTAACATGATGTAATCAAGCCGATGGCTTTCAAATCATCTAAATTATTTGATATTTTTTTTTATGATTCTGTAATCATTACTCAACACTTTAAGCATTTTATGTATGGTTATAACTACTTAATAGTAGGTCCATATGTGCAAAGGCCTAAGGTGGGCCATATTTTTGTAGAATGATGATTTTCGTGGTACATGGTTATGGTCTACCTCAAGGAGGGCCTTTCCAGGGTTGTAACGTTGCTAGGCTCAAGGTTATGAAAAAAGGACAGGCTAAAGTATACTCCCTTAATCCCTTACTTTTGGTGTTTCTCAAATTAAAACCTTTCTACTTTGTGTGACAACTCCTACATTAGGTGCCTTTTCCTTATCTTCCCTCTCTTTCTCTTTCTCTTTCTTTTTTTTTTTTTTTTTTTTTTTTTTTTTTTTTTTTTTTTGACAAGCTTGGTTTTGGGTTTAGAACGATTTTGCATTCAATCTTTCCTGTTTTTTTGGGTTTAGACTACTTTTGTGTCCCCCTCTTATGTTTCGTTCCCCCAATTTTTTCATTTGTATCTCTTTGCACCATTCCCATCCCAAGGTTTGGAATAATGTAGGTTGAATAAGTAAAGCTCAATTGACGAATCTCAAAAGGGATAACAAAGTATGGATTGTTCTAAGGTTATTAACATGGGATTATCTACGTGGAGTTTCAAGTTGCCTCCTGTGTTGGTGTAGTCATCATATCTCTGTTTAGTGGGCCAACAAATGGGCCTCTTTTCATCCAATACATCTTATAAGCCAAAGCTCATCAAGATTCTTAAAGTTTTGAGTATGAATGCCTTTTTTAATATTGCCTATTTGCATGTATGTGTTTTATTTAATTCGACCTAATAACAACAAAGAGATTGAAAAGAGAACAAGATAGACATACTTGAAAATATAATTTTTATTCATTAATTATTGAGAGTACATAATAAGTAGACTCGACAGCATGAATCTCTTAGTTTATCATAAAGAAAACAAAAGAAAAAGAAACAAAACAAGACCTAGGGCGCTACATCTTGAATTGTTGACGACTTCTTGAGATTATGTCTTCAAGCTTTGTCCGTTTCCAACGTAGGCGAAATCCTCTCTAAAAATATAGTACATCTATATGATTCATGGTTTCACTTATCAAGTCCATTTCAATTAATGTTCCCATAGTATAGACTTTCTAACATGTGTCTAAACCAAGGTATTGTAAATGACACTTGTATAGTGGAGACATATTGTCTATGAACTTTGGGACAAGTTTAAGATCTGGAGGTCTTTGTGAAAGAAGAGCAACCTTTGATCACCACTAGGAAAAGAAGTCAATAAAGCCTTCTTCTTCCTCTTGCTTAAGCAATTAAAGATTGCGCAAGGTAGTTGTGAGCTCGATGTTGTCTCCATATTGGGCTAAAAACTCTTTTACAACGTCACTCCAAGTGGAAATTTGTTTTGCATCAAGGTTATAAGACCATGATCTAGCAGTTGGGTTCAATGAAAGAGGAAAAGTACATGCATATAAGCTATGCTCACCCCTTTCAATGCCATAATTCTAATAAAGCTCATTAAGTGAGTCCTAGGATTGTCTGTAACCTTAAAGGTTGGTAAATCCATTGTCCAGAACTAGTCTGGGAGAGTCTTTCCACTAGGTGTTTTGGGTGTTTTTGTCCCTCGGGAGAGTTACAGCTCGAGCACTAATCCGACTGCGCCTGTACATGCAAAACAACAGAGACTCCGGGTGGCAGGAGCTCCGCCTCCGACGATCAAGTTAGTACTTGAATGTGGGTAGGAGAAGGTGCGGAAAATGAAAAGTGAGATCCTCCCGAAATTCCGAGATCAGGTGTTTCTCTGATGTAAGAGAATGTAAGGTCTGCTGTAATAATTAATTTCATGTCCCAAAAATGGGGGAATCTCTCTATTTTATAGGGTCATTGGGAAACGTGCCCCTAGTTAGGTCACTCTGACCTAGGTCTGCTAGGCTACGCCGTATTACGGCTTTCATGGGATTTGGGCCCTCACAGACCTCTTTTTTCTCCCAAGTTCTAGGAGGGACATGTTTCAAATGGAGCCTGGTCCAATTCAGACCAACCAAAGTATGACACATGTCAGGACTTGATTGGCCCACGTGGCATTGGTAAAATTACCCAAAACATTTGCCCCTCACAGATATGACGTGGCGCGACACATGGCATCTGTGACATGTGTCACTCAGCCATATGAATTTTTTTTTTGACTATGAAAATTTAACCTTTCACATTCTTGGGAAATTACTAGGATGCCCTTGTTTTTTACCCCTCTATAAATACACAATTTACCCCCGTCATTTTGGACGTTTCCAAAACATTCTAGAGAGTGAAAATCACCAATCCTAGAGAGAGAGAGAGTCCGCCGTCTGTCCGCGTGAACACAAGCATTGTTCATTTTCTGCCCGCCTCAGCCGGTTTACAACCGTTTGTGCCCTAAGCAAGCAAAGTCGACTTCAGCAGCATCTCAGTCGGTCATGACCGTTTGCCCCCCTTTTAGAGACAAACGTAAGGTAACGCCTCTACTTCCTTCAGCTCTTTTACATTTGCTTCAAATCATTCAATAAATGGACTCATCACCAACACACACGGCACGGCCTAGGTCAGTAGTCAGCCGGTCTCCTGGTACGACTGAGTCTAGGACTGGGAGTGTCGCTCTAGGTGCATGGAGCAATTTTATACTCCTCGACCGACCATCTATGTGTCTGTGAAGGACACGATGGCTAGAACTAAACAGAGAACCACCAGACGGCGTCGAAGAGACGGTACTTTGGAAGTGTCGTCTGATGATGTAACCCCGGTTAAGGGGTAAGAGAGCAATAAAAGCTCAGGGTTATATTCCCCGTCTGGGATTCCTAGAACCCCAAGTGACACAATCATATACGATGAGGGTAGAGACGGGGAGGGAGCCGTCTCCCAGATGGACCTTGATGAAGCTGGCCCCGAAGATAGTGACGGGGAGGGAGCCGTCTCCCAAATGGACCTTGATGAAGCTGGCCCCGAAGACAGAGACGGGGAAGAGTCTGCATCGGGGTCAGCCGGCGACAAGGGAGACGGTGAAAGCTCCGCCTCAGGGTCTAGTTCTGAGGATGATAGTGATGCTGTTGGGGCTTAGTGAGTCCTACTCACCGCGGAAACAAACCCAAAACCAAGATCGCACTCGCAATAAATAAAACCATAAACATAATTGAGTTCAAAGGTTTTCACAAAGGTGATGCCTTTTTCAACTCTTGAGTTCAAAGGTTTTCACTACTAGTGATGCCTTTTCCAACTCTTACTCATGTGCTTTTCCGAATACCCCAAGTTGGGTATTTATAGGGAAATGCAAGAGTGTGAAAAGCTCTCCCATCAATGTGGGAGAATTTGATTTTCCCATTTTATTTTAAAGCTAAAATAAAATTAATAATCAAACTAGTAATAAATCAACAAGTGACAAGCTCACAAGGAGGAGTAGGTGAGGACCATTTGGAGGAGGGGACCAAACTTGCTCTCCACTCTCTCCCTCACCTTGCGCCACATGGCAATCCCCACTTGGGCACTAAGAAACCCAAGTGAGCTTCTTATTTTGCTACTGCCCTTAGCCTCGGCCCAGCCATCCCCACACCACAAAATGCGGGCTGCTTGCTAGCACCTTTGGCCAGCAGGCCCCTGCACTTGCATGCGGGCTGCTGCTAGCTTGCCTCGCACCTAGTGCGAGCTGCTAGCTGCAGCATGCTAGCACGCCACGCACTAGGTGCAGGCTGCTAGCCGCAGCTTCCTAGCAAGCCCCGCACTTGGTGCGGGCTGCTAGCTCGGCATTGCCCTTAGCACTCGGGGTTCCGATGCTAGGGGTAATTTTGGTCATTGTTGATTTATTATTATTTCCGATGCAGCAATCACTAGGAGGATCCGAATAGATTTAAGAATTGCGACTGCAGAAAATGTTTCATCATAATCAATACCATGAACCTGTCTATAACCTTTTGCTACCAATCTAGTTTTGTAAATGAATACATTTCCATCTTTGTCGATTTTCAACTTGAAAATCCACTTACATCCGATAGGTGTGTAACCTTCGAGTAAGTCAACCAAAACCCAGACTTGATTTTCAAACATGGAATCCATTTCAGATCTCATGGCCTCTTGCCATTTAGCAGAGTCGGTGCTTTCCATCGCTTGCTTGTAAGTTGACGGTTCATCTCCATCCATGATCAGGATGTCCTAATTCTCGGTTAATACTAAACCAAGGTATCTATCAGGTTGAGATCTCGGCCTTTGAGACCTACGTAGGGTAATGGACTGAGCATTTGCATTGTCGGTTCAACTTTGCATATTTTGATCACTTTGACTTTTGTCAACAGATGCTGTTTGAGCACTTTGATTGTCATTCTGACTTTGTTGCTCATCCTCACGAACTTCGTCGAGTTCAATTTTCCTCCCACTTGTCATTTTGGAAAGGTGCTCCTTCTCCAAAAAGACACCATCGCGAGCAACAAACACTTTTTTCTCCGATTTGTTGTAGAAGTAATACCCTTTGGTTTCTTTTGGGTAGCCCACAAAGTAAACCTTATCAAGATTTGGGATGAAGTTTGTCAGAAATCAATTTCTTGACATATTCTTCGCATCCCCATATCTTTAGAAAAGATAACCTAGGAGATTTCTTCGTCCATAACTCGTATGGAGTCTTTTCTACAGCTTTCGATGGAGCACGGTTAGTGTTTGTGCCGTAGTTAAAAGTGTGTGTCCCCAGAAAGAGATAGGAAGATCACTAAGACCCATGGTTGATCGTACCATGTCTAACAAGGTTCAATTTCTCCGTTTGAATACTCCGTTCCATTGTGGAGTTCCTGGAGATGTCAGTTCTGAAAGTATGCCATGATCTTTCAGATGGTCATCGAATTCTTAGCTCAAGTATTCACCACCTTGATCAGATCGAAGGGCTTTGATTTTCTTGCCAAGCTGATTTTCAACTTCACTCTGAAATTCTTTAAACTTGTCAAACGATTCAGATTTATTCCTTGAAGTTCACCAAATTCAAGCTAAATGGTAACTTCTCGGGAAGATCTGGGATTATTAGATTGTTGTCAATAGTTGAAGTCATGATTCTACAATTTGAAAGAATTTTAATGAAAAACCATTCATGATGCTTAAATAAGATTGAATTTAATTCATGCATATTTCAAACTTATTTAACGTCTTATTTACACATAAAATTGTCCCTATTTTGTGAAAATAAGTCGATTCCAAGATCTAAGGAAACAAAGAGTGACTAAGCATGCTTTGGCTTGTCTTAGCATTCAATCTCCCAAGGTAAGCAACGCTTTGCTAATGGCACCAAGCCACTCTTGATTGAATAAATCGTCGCATCTAATGCTCTCTCAACAATTTATTCACTTTGCCACGACATGTTAGGACTCCATCACTCATATCGTTGAGTACAACCAAAACCAACTTGCATACCCAGTATGCCTTATGAGTCTAGGGAGTAGTAGTGATGCCTCGCTTTGGCGTAGCCCATCACTACTCTCAATAGGTCGATAACTGTTGTTTTGGAATGGCAATTTTACTCAATATTTAGGGACCTAGGGTTTTTATGTTGGTTGATTTAAGTGAACTTAATCAATCATCACAACATTAGAAATCCTAAACATGCATCTAACATATAATTCATATATAGATGATCATAAATATGTAAAGCATAAGCATTTTGATGCATATTTGGCAACTAGCATGACCCCTTGAATTCTTAAAGTCTTCAAAAGGTCTTCTTTTGCAACTTCATGGCTTCGTCTTCCAAGAACCTCCGTCTTCAAGACTTGACCAAAATTATGCAACTACTAGTATCTACGATTAGGACTAATCTAAATATTAAGGTACAAAAATACTCAACAGTACGTAGACCGTATTTAGATTTACAAAAATACATCACGGATCGCAGTCCGTATTTTCTATCCTAATCGGGCCCCACTAGTTGCCATTTTATTAAACTTGTGAGAGAATATACATTCCATTCATCCATTCACTATTTGTGAATGGCCCATGCATTTTACAACGATAAAACAAGTAACAATGCATAAACACGCGATAACTAGTAACTAATCTAGGTGTTTAATCCGATTAACACGCCTAATTAAAACTAGTCAAAGTTGTTTTAACCGATTATGTAAATAAGCGCAATTAATATTTGAAGCTCCCACTAAATTTCGCATCCAACTTAATTAGTCCAATTAATTAAGCCCAAAATTTGCCAAAATTAAATTTTGCCAACGCCGCTCAAAACTGAGGCCCAGCCTCCAAAATTTTAATTAAAATAAACAAGATTAATTAAAATAAATAAAACGGCTAGAATGCAAAAAAATATCCCCTTAAAATCGGGGTATGTGTGCTAATTAAGGGGAGGTGCGCATAGCCGTGACTCGTGCTAAGCGTCACACCCATAGCTTAGAATACCGCATACGCGTCGACTCTTCTACGGGGCGTGTAAGAACACAAGCCGAGGCCGCACAAGCTTGCTAGCTATGCGCACCATGCCGCAAGATCGCAACACAGCCCACACGCACACCCCTGCCGCAACAAGCCATGCACTCAAAATGCTCGCACGCCCTACCGCACCACAGCAGCCATGTGCTGCGCTACGGCAGCAGCACGCACGCACGCACGTAGCACAGCCGCAACATGCTGCTGCTTGGCTAGTGCTGCTGTGGCAGGGTGCGCATGCCACGCACAAGGCTGCACGCAACCATCGAGCAGCCCCTTTGGCAGCCACATGCGGACTGCTATGCAGCCCGGCTAGCCAAGGGAGGCTTTGCCTCGATTTGCGTGCCATAGCCTCGGGATTTCAATCCCAAATTTCGTGTGACAATTTATTAATTCTAAATTAATTTTATAACTAATTTTAATGAGAAACAATTGAAAATTTAAACAAGTCTAACTTGAATAAAAATCATCCAAGTTCATGTAACCAAAATTATTTCCAAGAACCATTCTTTAATAAAATTGGTTTAACTTGGTGCAAATAAATAAGGCAGTTTCTCACTATTAATTTAATCAATTTAAATTAATCTTGAGATTTTGATAAAGTAAAAGGGAGTTTGGAAAAGATGAACATAAGTTCAATAAAGATTCCAACTTTAATACTTGTGAATCCTTGAAAAATTATATCTTCCAATATGAAGATAAACAATTTTCTATCACAAGTTTAAATCTTTATGATTCCAATCAACTTAGAAATGATTAAATCAACAAAGTTCAACAAAAATTCATAGAATTTAGTAACTTTAAATTTTTAATCACTTAACATAATTAAAGATTGAATCTTTAGTACTTAGAAGCCTCAAAGAACAACAATTTCACACTTAATGCAATTATGTTAAAAAAAATAAAAATCAAGCTTTCAAACACAAATTACTACCAAGTAATCATGTCTAAAGAGGTTTAAAATTGCATATAAAATAAGGATTAAACCAATTACATAACCACCATAAATATGCAATTAATTTTCAAGGTTAGAAAGACTTAAAATTTTTCGTCAAAACGAAAAGCCCCTCGAAAAGTGCATTTCTGGTCGTTTTTTTGGCTAAAAACATAGTCCTAAAAGGGTAAAACCATTTCCAGAACGCCTTTTCCACCCAAAATTCAATATTTTTTGGTCGAAGTCTAGGTTCGGGAGCTGAAGTCAGCTCTAATACGGGATTAAAATTAATAAAACGAGCTATTAATCTAATTAGCAACTTAGAACTAGAAAAATTAAGCCATAAAAACACCTTGAAAATAATATGATTTTAAAAATAAATGAGCGAGGCTCCGATACCGCTGTTGGGGTTTGGTGAGTCCTACTCACCGCGGAAACAAACCCAAAACCAAGACCGCCCTCGCAATAAATAAAACCATAAACACAATTAACTAAATGATAAGATTAAGATAATAATTATACCTTTGACGTGTGCTTCGCCCGACCTCGAGGGGCTCTTACTTCGAAAGCTAGCCTCAAAAATACGACGACCTCCAACGGAAGTCCACCCACAACTCGAACACCGACTAGGTCCAATGCCTTGGAGATAGCAAGGCCCGACAAAAATCCGAGTAATTGAGTTCAAAGGTTTTCACAAAGGTGATGCCTTTTTCAACTCTTGAGTTCAAAGGTTTTCACTACTAGTGATGCCTTTTCCAACTCTTACTCAAAGTGCTTTTCCCAATACCCCAAGTTGGGTATTTATAGGGAAATGCAAGAGTGTGAAAAGCTCTCCCATCAATGGGGGAGAATTTGATTTTCCCATTTTATTTTAAAGCTAAAATAGAATTAATAATCAAACTAGTAATAAATCAACAAGTGGCAAGCTCACAAGGAGGAGTAGGTGAGGACCATTTGGAGGAGGGGACCAAACTTGCTCTCCACTCTCTCCCTCACCTTGCGCCACATGGCAACCCCCACTTGGGCACCAAGGCACCCAAGTGAGCTTCTTATTTTGTTGCTGCCTTTAGCCTCGGCCCAGCCATCCCCACACCACAAAATGCGGGCTGCTTGCTAGTACCTTTGGCCAGCAGGCCCCTGCACTTGCGTGCGGGCTACTACTAGCTTGCCTCGCACCTAGTGCGTGCTGCTAGCTGCAGCATGCTAGCATGCCACGCACTAGGTGCGGGCTGCTAGCCGCAGCTTGCTCGCAAGCCCCGCACTTGGTGCGGGCTGCTAGCTCGGCATTGCCCCTAGCACTCGGGGTTCCGATGATAGGGGTAATTTTGGTCATTGTTGATTTATTATTATTTTCACGTCTCGTCTTTTTACCATTTTCGACTCGACTTTTGACGCTCGGTTTCGACGCTCCAAGCTCGAATTTCAAACGTTTAAATATTAATTACTCGGTCGACTTATTAATTAATTCCTAATTATTTTATCGCTTCGGCTCGTTAGTTGCTTGAGTGTGACCCGAAGGGTTCAGTCAAGATTAAGCTGTAATATTAATTATGCATTAATATTACTGCTCGGAAGCGGCCTCCACCCAGGCATTCCGATCACTTGACCTCACTGAAAAATTAGCTTTCTAATAATTCCGAACCCCCTATCGGAATAATACACTTGTTCGAAGGACACTATTCCTTTTAGATGCCCCTCTTTCCCCGTTTGAGGATAGTGAAGCCCAAGAGAGGAAAAAATGGGAAGCAAAGGATGATCCCTTTCAGATCCATATCTCCGCTAAAGACAGACGGACAATGCTAAAGGGCATTGAAAGCTTTGTAAAGAAGCAACCCCTGGGAAATGGATATACTATCCAGGTGCTGCCAGAGCTAGGCACCATCTCCTGGAAAGATTACCAGGAGAACACCAATGCCTACTTTGAATGCTATGAGGCGACATTCCTGGCAGGCCTCCGGTTCCCGATTTACCATGCGCTGGTATAATAAAAAGCCCGACGTACTAGGTCGCAAATGTGCCCTTCCCCGGATTCCAGGGGATGACTGACGCTATCATGGAAACCAAGTTTTTTGAGCTCCATCCGAAGACACTCTCAATCGGGGATGTGATAAAGGTCCCTAATAATTGGATTCCCATGTACGCATGGTTTAGAGATGAGGCGTTCTTATCCGCCTGCGGGCTTAGCACGATGTTTCCAAAGCGTATGTTTGATATACACCCGGTTTAGTTCCACTTGTACTATTGTTAGCCAATTATGATTTTACACTAATCATGTTTATTATTTTTGCAGAAGAAGCTTTGAACATGGTTGCTAACGAGAAGACTCCTAAGCGGTCCTCTGCACAAATCCGAAGAGACCTGGCGGAGGCTAAGGCCGCCAAGCTGAGGGCTGAGGTAAAGAACCATCAAGCTCCTAGAACTGTTTTTCCAACAGACATTGTCGGTTGTATATTTAATACTTCGTTGATTGCAGGATGAAGAGGCCCCTAGGTCCTTTACTAAGAACCTAGCCAAACGGGGACGGGATGAGACCGCCTCCACCCAAACCAAGCCTGTAAAATCCGCCAAAGCGGCTTCAGGTAAGACGGGCCCCAAAGGCTCTTCTGAGAGGAACCGCCTCCGCGTCGGGGGGAGAAATGTCACCATCGGAGGCTTTGGAGTGGGCTTTGGACGGAGGAGGTAAAGGGAGCCACTAGATCAGCTAGGGATTCTCCAGATGTTGCTGAATATCTATGTGCAATTAATGAACTTGAAACTAAAGCCGAATTGACAGGTGGATCAAATCAAGGGTCTTCAAAAAGCCCTGGATGAGGCAAAGGAGAAGGCCAACACGGCTGAAACCAACCTCAAGAAGGCGGAGGAAGACCTCAAGGCCTTGTAGGGTGCATCTCAGGAGAATGTAAAGCTCAAGGCGGAGGTTGAGAGGCTGAAGAAGGATGCGGAGCGAGTCCAAATGAATATCAAGGCAACAATCGACGCGGAGTAAGACCGCCTGATTGCTGAAAATGAAGCGGACTCTGACGCTCGGATGAAGATCGCCTGAGAAGCTCTCCACCCCAACAAGGACTATGGTTTGTGGGCTCTGGCTTTTCAATATGCTGAAAATGTAGTGTATTTAAGAGAGAAAGGGGAGCCGGAGCCCGAGTCCTTCGAGGCCTGGGCAAACGCAGAGCTTGAGGAGCCTGCCAAGGAGCTCCCCGAAGAAGGAGAAGCCATTGAGCTCCAATCTGACGGGGAGAATCCCAAAGAGGAGAACCAGGCGGCCCAGCCTTGATTTTTCTGCGGCAGTATGCCAAATTTTAACTTTTTCGGCCGGCGTGCCGAATATTTGTATATTTATACCGACTGAGGAGTCGGGTGGCAATTTTTATTTTCTTTCCCGGATGTTATCCGGTTAACACAAATATCTGGTTTTTACCGGCTTGAGTGAGATTTACCGACTGAGTCGGTTTGATGAATTTGCTGTTATATTTCAGTTTTTTGAATTTTTGCCAAACTTTTTAAAGCATGCGACAATTCAGATAGTATACAGGCTACTCTTGCCCCTGGCGGCTGTGTGGTTGGTTTCAGTACTTTGATTGATTGACTTTGGAGTGCTTGATACTTTAAAGAGTATGGAATATTCCCAAGTTAATCAATCATAGTAGTGATTGCCCCAAACCAAGTACACAGCCGTCAACGACAGCCGTTTAACCCTACCAGGTATTCGCATATAAACTTTGTGAGTGAGACGGGAAATGGCCACCTGCCTGATGGATCCCAGACAACTTAAAGGCCATTTGGGATACCTGCAATCCATTGCACCTGGTTCGTCTGCCCCATTGTGGGACTGGTACAATTTCGTTGAACAGCCTAATAGAGAACTTCAGTAATTTACCGGCTGATGTTACTTGACATCCGGTGTTAGACTTAATCATTCTTTTAGACTGTTTTGGTCAGACATCTATGAGTTGACCAATTTGGTCGTTCAATCTTTGCCGTTTGCATATGCTGGTAGAGCAAACGATAGAATGCCCTCTACGACGATAACACCCGGAGGGGTGTCGCCAGACGCCATACTCAAATAGGAGCAGACGAATTTATAAAATAAGTTTGCATCCGGCCATGAGCCTCGATTTGAATATCATTTTAGCCACTGAGTCTTTTAACTTAGCTTTATTCATTATAGGGGCTGTCTGTGCATTGCACTGATGATGGTCCACCAATTTTAAATATTAGGTTAGCCGCTAAGTTTTTAACCTAGCTTATTTATTTAATAGACCGTCTGTGTTTTCAACAGGCGGTAGCATTATTTTTGCGCATGTATATATTCAAAGCAATTAATATTGAAAACAAAAGGCAACTTTGCATTGATAGGCTTTTTATTTACAAAAATTTACAAGTCTTAGAAGTAGTACTTTTTCAAGTTATCTACATTCCAAGTTCTCGGCAACCGCCTGCCTTCTGGAGTTTCCAGGCGGTAGGAGCTGTTTTTTACTTCTTCATAGATCCGGTAGGGGCTTTTCCAATTAGGAGTTAGCTTTCTTTGCTCATTGGCCCTACCGGTTGCCTCCATTTTTCGTAACACAAAGTCCCCAACTTTTAAGGGTCGTTTGTGCACTCTCTTGTTATAAGCATAGGTCAGTCTCAGACAGTAAATCTCATGACGCAAGGCGGCATTGCCCCTGCGCTCCGGGAGTGAGTCCAATGCTAGCCGCATAGCCTCCCAGTTTGCCTCTTCATCGTATAGCATGACTCGTAGAGTCGGCTCATAATGCTCGATGGGCAAGACGGCTTCAGCACCGTAAACCATGAGAAATGGGGTTTCACTGGTTGCCCCCTTTTCAGTTGTCCGGATGGCCCATAGGACATGAATCAACTCTTCAGCCCATAAACCACCGGCTCTTTCAATTTTCTTTTTGATACCGTCTGAGATGAGTTTGTTGAAGGCTTCAACTTGGTCGTTTGCTTGGGGTCGACCGACTGATGCATAACAATGTGAGATCCCTTGATATCCTAACCAAGTTTTAAGCTAAGGCGTCTCAAATTGAGGTCCATTGTCAAATACCATAGACATAGGTACCCCGAAGCGGGTGATAATGTTCTTCTAGATGAAGGAGATGACATCTTTTGTCTTGATGCCTTTTACCGCCTCTGCTTCCACCCACTTTGTGAAATAATCCACAGCCAC
Organism: Chenopodium album; assembly: GCF_948465745.1. Lineage (NCBI taxonomy): Eukaryota > Viridiplantae > Streptophyta > Magnoliopsida > Caryophyllales > Amaranthaceae > Chenopodium > Chenopodium album. The sequence continues at coordinate 21,142,320 of NC_137850.1, read as the reverse complement.
AAGAATATAGCGCTTTACGCCTGGTGCAGGCATATACGGACCTAAAATGTCCACACCCTATTTAGCAACCGGGACTGGGCTGTGGATTGTCGTCAGTTCAGTAGCCGACCGATGGATTAGCTTGCCAAATCTTTGACACTTATAACATTTCCTAACAAATTCCATGGCATCTAACTCAAGAGTGGGCCAAAAGTAATGTCGCCTAGACACGACGGCTAAGGATTTGCCGCCTGCATGAGAGGCGCAGTATCCCGCATGCAACTCTTCGAGAACTTCTTTCCCCTTTTTTGGGGTAACACACTTCAATAGAGGCTTCACAAACCCCGCTTTAATGAACTCTCCTTCTCTCATCTCGAAGTTTGTAGCACATTTCTTCAACACGGCTGCCTCCTGGGGTGATTTAGGGAGCGTGCCGTCTGTCAGATACGCCCGGATGCCATCCATCCAAGTAGAAATTCGGTCCAGCACTCCAATGGGTTCATCATCAAATATGCTTCGTTTTTCCATCACTTCCCAAAAGACTGACCGAGGCGTATCACAGGAGGCGGAGGATGCAAACTTAGATAGAGCATCCGCCTGGTTGTTTTCGGACCGGGGCACTTGACTTAGATGAAATTGTTCAAGTGTCCCAGCTTCAGCCATGACCGCCTGCAAATATTTGATCATAGCCGGATGGGTGGCTTCATACTCACCATGGTATTGGCTAACGACCAACTAAGAATCAGAGCAGACGTCAATTTTTGTTGCCCCTGCCGCCTTACACATGCGGATGCCGGCTAGCAAGGCTTCATATTCCGCCTCATTGTTTGAGGCCGGAAATTTAAACCGTAGTGCATACTCATATTTATCTCCTTCTGGAGATTGACATATTATGCCTGCACCACAGCCGTTCATAGTAGAGCCCTCGTCTACATGCACCTTCCAAACCTGATCAGGGTTATCCGGAGCAACTGGCCTTGTCACTTCGATAATGAAGTCGGCAAAAGCCTGGCCCTTCACTGCCTTTCTTGGTCCATAGGTGATTTCAAGACTTTGCATTTCAATAGCCCATTTGAGCATTCTGCTGGATGAGTCATATGTTGTCATTGGCCGCTTGAGGGGTTGATCTGTGTAGATCACCACCGGATGTGCCAAGAAGTATGGTTTCAACTTCTTAACAACCATGTAGAGAGCAAGGCCAAATTTTTCAACCATGAGGTACCGAAATTCAGCATTTCTGAGCACATGGCTAATGAAATAGACCGAGAGCTGATTTCTGTCTCTCTCAGCAAGGAGAATAGAACTAAGGGCATGATCTGAGACGGCTAGGTACATATAGAGCGTCTCCTTTGGCAGAGGGCTAACAAGCCTTGGAAAAGAGTATAGATGTTCTTTCAATTTTTGAAAGGCCGCCTCAGCATCATCTCCCCATTCAAATCTAGTCTTCTTCCTGATTGCTTGGAAGAAGTAAAGGCAAGGAGTGAATCAGGGTCCTTGACATCGTCAAGATCTATTGGCTCCTTCGGCTGTCCGGCTGCAGCAGCAGTCGGCTTGACGTTCAAGAGATAACACTCCCTTGTCGTCTTCTGATCCCCGTTGAGGGAGCCAACAGAGCCATCATCCTTTTCATACTTGAGAAGCATGAAAGCTGGGATGATGACGGCCTTGCACTCGTTCAGAGTGGGTTGTCCAAGAATGATGTTGTAGGCGGTCAGCTCTTTAACCACCAGGAACCGAACGACCATGTGCGGCCCCTTTCCCTTCTCCCCCAGCCGGATGGGTATGTCAATTTGTTCGACTGGGTGCACAACCATTTCGCCAAAGCCAACTAGTGGATGGGAGACGTCCATAGGCTATCCCGCTTGTAATTAAGCCGGGACAGACACTTGTAGCTGATGAGATCAAAGAAGCTACCTGTGTCTATGAGGATCTGACCAACCAGTTGATTAGTGAGCTTGCATTCAATGACGACCGGGTTGTCATGCGGTCGGCGCACTTTGCCGCGGTCCTTATCAGTGATGAGGACGTGTGGAAATGTTCCACTAGAGGACGCCTGTCCATTATCAACCGAGGGAATCATCCTCTTCAGATGATCCTTGGTGCCCCAGATGGTCGGGCCACCGCATGCGAATCTGCCTGCTATAGTGTAAACCGGATCCTTGTCGGTATCCGAACTACTAGTAGGCTTGAAAGTTTTTGACGACTACCCTGGATTCGTTTTAGAAGTCGCTTTGGACTTCAAGACATAGGACTTCAGCAAGCCCTTGTTAGCCAAACGGTCCAACATCCGCTTGAGGCTATAGCAGTCGTTGGTGTCGTGGCCCACCTCCTGATGGAAGTGGCAGATATTATTCTTGTTCTGCTACTGAACAAAACTCTTCATGGGATTCGGCTTCTCAATGATCATCCGATCCTTCACCTTTGTAAAGATGGTGTAACAGTCTTTATTGAAATTCATACCGTGAGACATAAGGTTTGAATTCCTTCTTCTTCTTTTTGGACGGCTGATCAGGTTCCTCAACCGCCCAGACTTCTTTTCTCTTTTTGCTCTCTTCGTTTTTCTGAGCCGGCTGAGCAGACCGACCCTCCTTTGCCTATCGGACTTCCTGGAGTCCGACTGATGGTTGGACGAGCAGAGATCTGTGGCTTGAATAAAGCTTTCCGCCTCTACCAACGTCTCTTGGAGGGTGAAAAACTTCTTTCGGAAAAGGTAGAACTTAAAGGTTGACCCGTCCTTCAGACCCTTGAAGAAGTCTGTATAGGCCACCTCGTCAAATAGCCCCTGGATTTGAATTCTCACCAGGTTGAACCGCCTGACGGATGGTACTCAAGTCAAGACTTGTTTTCTTGGCAGGGATGTTCATTGAGAAGTTGGAGGCAAAAAGGAAGACAAGCTTCCTGAAGCTGTCGATACATCCGGATGGCAGGTTCCAAACCATTGTTGGGCAATGCCCTTCAATGTAGCCGGGAAGCACCGACACCAAATAGCATCCTCTAGCCCCTGCATGTGCATGAGGTTAGAGTAGGCCATGAGGTGGTCCTCAGGGTTGCTGGTACAATCATAAACACCAACAACACATTCTTAACCTTGGTCGGCTGTGCGGCCTCGGTTATCTCTTTGGTAAATGCAGAAGTTTGTTCACCAAGTTTGAGCAGACGGAGCTTCCAGTCCAAAGGCCGGACGTTATATGCCGCCTGACCCCCAAAGAGGGCCGGCTGCATGAAGTGAGGAGAATACGGACCGTAGACCATAGGAGGTACGTACGATGCATTCCCAATCATTTGAGGGCCAGAATGGACGGTATTACCGTATGTATTGCTCTCATGTAAGGACTAAATATTCCCTACAGATGTGTTTTTGAAGCTTTCTGGAAAGCTTGAAGTAGAGGCTGACTCAGAAAACTGCTGACTTCTCCTGCACTCGATGATTTTCCTGGCGTCAGGCGTAGATTTTTTGTTACCCACCGGTTGATTCTCCCGGCGGGGACTTCTTGGACCCTTCTGGGGCATGAGAATCTAGGACCAGTCAAGGGTTACGACTGCCTTATCCTTTAGATGTGGAGTCAGCTGCTTGTCCCTGACTGGCTTCTTCCTCGCAGCTCAAGGAGACTTATTGGCTAGCTGACTCTTGCTAGAGCCAGCTGTTTTCTTTTCGATCAGATCCTTGATTTCACCCTAGAAACTCGTCATGAATTTCATGAGCTCGTCTCTAGTGACTAGAGCTTGACCTCTTGCCGACTGGGTTTCCCCTTCCTACTGACCAGGAGGCCTACTGGTACCCGTTTGGCTTTCGCCTCGTTCCAGAGTGTCTCTAGGACGGATGCGCTTAGTGATGAGAGAGCCATCTTTGGCTATGTATGTTTCGACCTGAGGATCATCATCCTCATCCTCTATAAAGACCTCCAGCTGGTTAGCCTTGGGGTTAGGAGGCGGTACAGACTCTTAAACCATCCTTGAGGTACTCTCCTTACAGACGGCGCCAGTGGCAGGAGCTCCGCCTCCGACGATCAAGTTAGTAATTGAATGTGGGTAGGAGAAGGTGCGGAAAATGAAAAGTGAGATCCTCCCTGATTCCGAGATCTGGTGTTTCTCTGATGTAAGAGAATGTAGGGTCTGCTGTAATAATTAATTACATGTCCCGAAAATGGGGGAATCTCCCTATTGTAAAGGGTCATTGGGAAACGTGCCCCTGGTGAGGTCACTTTGACCTAGCTCTACTGGGCTACGCCATATTACGGCTTTCTCGGGATTTGGGCCCTCACAAGCCGTTTTTTTCTCCCAAGTACTAGAAAGACACGTGTTAAATGGAGCTTGGTCCAATTCGGACCAACCAGCGTATGACACGTGTCAGGACTTGATTGGCCCACGTGGCATGGGTAAAATTACCCAAAACACTAGGTTGTTGTGCAAGCTCATAATTGAAGTACTTATTCCCTCATCTAGCTCGAAGGACAAGTTTCTCCAAGGCCTCTACTCTTTTGGCTCTTGCTTTTTCTTGCAGAATGTTTTCTTTTTCTTTCTTTGCTTTTATTTTAGCCTTTTTGCTTTTTTATGAGCCTTCATTTAGGCTTCTTCTTCTCGTAGGGCCTTTAGGTTTTGGAGTTCCTCTCTATGTTTCTCCAATGCTACTTTGTCACCCATGATTGGACTAGTACGCGAATGTGGAAGATGATCTAGTAATGTGTATCACAAGAAATTGAGTGCGTTCACTTAAACCTTTTCTGCCAAGCATTCAAACAACGATCAAAAGTCAAAATGATTGTTTTTATTTCTTTTTTTTTAATCCTTGTAATACGAATTCACTTTAAGCAAGTTTGTTGATGAAGAATGTCAAAAAATTCATGAACAATCATTAATGGAATGTCACGATTTGTGTTGACTTCAACAAGGTAATCATCTAAGGATTTTACTTGAAGTGAATTGTTTTCGAAAAAAGGAGAAGAGTGATGGGGGGATAAACTAGGTCGTTGACTAATCCTCCCTAAGCCAATTAACGCCTAAGCTAGGTCGATGTCAAGAGTAAAGAGATAACACTAACAACCACTAAAGCAAAGAATCAAACAAATAAAACACTGGGGAATGGGGATCAACAAGTAATCATGACAATTGCAACAAATTGGGAAAAACATGCTAATCAATGGTTGTGAAGACTAATGATAAGAGCTATCAATTGGAATCAAAGAGCTATCTCCTAATCGTTAAGCTAGATGTCTCTACGAATAACAAATTAAGTGTTGGGTTTCAATGAGTCCGATTCACTGCGAAAAATAAAACCCGAGCCCAAGGAAAAAACTCACAATTAATATAACAAAATGCATAAATAATATGATTAGAGAAAAGACTAAATTACCCTTGTAGCGTGCTTCGCTCAATCAGATGGACCTTTTACATGAGAAAGCCAAGTCTCACAAAGGGCGATGACCTCCGACGAAGTCCGCCCACAACACGATCCGACCGGTCTACTACTTTGAGGTTAGCCAAGACCGACCAAAAAGACTACCCGAGTAATTAATGAGCTTATAGGTTTTCTCTCAAGTGGAGATACCTTAATTGAGCTCTTACTCAAGTAAGTTTTTCCAATTCCCAAGTGAGATATTTATAGGAAAACTCAAGTGAGAAATCCACTCTCCTATCAATATGGGAGAGTTAGTAAAATCAATTTTCTCCGTTTATTTTTAAATCAAAAACAAAAGAAAATAGCCAACAACTAATTAATCAACAAGTGGCATTCTAAGAGTAGGGGTTAGGTAAGGACCATAAGGGAAGGGGGGGATCATTACTTATTCCCCAAGGCTCCCAAGAGAACCGGCCAACACTCCCCACATGGCCCAAACAACGCGCGCCAGCTGGCGCAGCCAGCCTTGGACGCCAAGGCTGCCTGGCCCCTTGGCTGGGCACGCCAGCTGCTCGCACAGCCCAGCAGCAAGCGCCAGCACACCACGCATTGCTGCGGGCTGCTGTGCGCTGTTGCCTGCCTTTCCCGCACCAGCCAGCAAGCACAGCTAGCAGTGCCAACATGCTAGCGCGCTGCTAGCTAGCTGGTAGCTTGGCTTGGTGCGCATGCTAGCTACCTTTGCTATACTAAATTCCCCTAGCACTAGGTTTTCTCGGGGCATTCCGATGCTAGGGGTATTCCGGTAAATTGTTGATTAATTAGTGATTTTACTGACTCGTCTTTTATTAATTCGACTCGACTTGCGACGCTCGGATTTCGACGCTGCTAGCTCGATTTCCTACGTCTAAATATTTATTACTTAAGCGACTCATTAATTCCTTCCGAATTAATTCGTCCTGTCGGATCGTTAATTGCTTGGGTGTGACCCGAAGGGTTCAATCAATATTAAGATGTAATATTAATTATACATTAATATTACTATTCGGAAGCAGCCTCCATATTGGCATTACGATCACTTGAACTTACTGAATAAATAGCTTTTCAATAGCTCCGAACCCTCTATCGGAATAATACACTTGTTCGAAGGACACCATTCCTTTCAATCTCCCACTTGTCCTTCCGGATAAGTGCGCTTTTAGTGTATAGCCTTTTTCCTATGTCACTTAATGTCTCTTCATGAACTATAAGGTAAGATTTTTTGTCCTCCTTACTACGTCCAGAAGTGTTTCTCGAAATCCGAGTTTGACTGTCAATAAATAGATGATTTCTAAAATACATCCAAGCACGGCCATGCCTTTTCACAGTCTCGCTCTTCGAGAGGCCTTGTAAACAATAAAGACATGTTCCCTATTATTAGTAGGGGGACATTCCCAGTCTTGTAATGTAACCTTCTCTTACTAAGAGGACCTAGTCGTCCGAGTGTTGCCGTTATAATCTCTATGTATGGCAGACGTTTGACTAACATAAAAAAGGATTAGTACTCAAACAAGAGAACTCACAATACTCATGGTCGAGGAAAGACGTTCCGATATCCATAATGAGAAGTATACTTATGACAATTTTTAAATATCTTAAAGTATTCTCATAGGTCGATCTAGTATGGTTCTAAACCAATACATGTGCAAATGATTTATGACAATCATGTCCTTGTAGCACAAGAAAAGGTGCTATAAATCAAACTACCCACTAATCTCAAGCGGTCATTAATCGTCCATCATTTAAATGACCTCGATCAGGGATAATTTTCTATTATAATATTCAATGTTCATTTAATAGGTGTTTCTTTATCCAAGACTGGTCAAGATACCCTATTTTGAATATTCTCATAATCGAATGGACTTAATATTTAATTCTAAACCACAATAAAATAGAAACGGAGTGATAAAATTGCGTGAAATTAAATTACTACAAAACTTGAATGGTTCATCTTAGTGTCTTACATTAAAATGTTCAAAATTAATTAAAACACTAAACAGGGAAATCAAGGCCAATCTCCAATGTGCCTGATTCCCATTGCCTTAACGTGCTTGTTGTGCTTCACTTGAGGCAGAGGTTTAGATAATGGATCGGCTACATTGTCATCCGTTCCAACTTTACAAATCCTGATTTCACCCTCTGTATGTTTGGAAGCTTACATCGGTATAACCTTCAACAACTAATTCTTCTGAGCCACCATATACGAGGAATTTATCCTTGTTCCTTTTAAGGTACTTTAGGGTATTCTTGGCCGCAATCCAATGCGCCTCTCCTGGGTCTGATTAGTATCGGCTCGTAGCACTCAACGCATACGATACATCTGGCCTAGTATATAACATGACATACATGATCGATCTAATAAGAGAAGTATATGGATTCTGATTCATCCTTTCTCGCTCATCAGGTGTCTTTGGACACTGCTTCTTGCTTAGGGTTATGCCATGTGACATGGGTAGGTGAGCTCTTTTGGCCTTTTGCATACTGAATCGTGCCAGTAACTTATCAATGTAAGTACTCAGGCTCAATCCAATCATCCTCTTAGATCTATCCATATAGATCTTGATGCCCAATATGTACTGAGCCTCTCCCAAGTCTTTCATTGAAAAACATTTTCCAAGCCAGGCCTTTACAGACTCTAAGATCGTAATGCTATTTCCAATGAGAAATATGTCATTGACATATAAGACTAGGAACAAGATGTTACTCCCACTGACCTTCTTGTAAACACAAGATTCATCTAGATTCTTGATAAAACCAAACTTACTGATGGCTTCTTCTATTCGCAGATTCCAACTTCTGTTAGCTTGCTAAAGCCCATAAATGGACATTTTAAGCTTACACACTTTCCCAGCATTGTTTTGGTCGACAAAATCTTCAGGCTGTGTCATATACACAGTTTCTTCCAAAATTCCTCGAGGAAGGCGATTTTGACGTCCATCTGCCATATTTAATAGTTGTAATATGCAGCAATCACTAGGAGGATCCGAACGGATTTAAGCATTGCGTCTGGAGAAAAGGTTTCATCGTAATCAATACCATGAATTTGCCTGTAACCTTTTCCTACCAATCTAGCTTTGTAAATGAATACATTTCCATCTTTGTCGGTTTTCAATTTGAAAATCCACTTACATCCAATAGGTGTGTAACCCTCGGGTAAGTCAACCAAGTCCTAGACTTGATTTTCAAACATGGAATCCATTTCAGATCTCATGGCCTCTTGCCATTTAGCAGAATCGGTGCTCGCCATCGCTTGCTTGTAGGTTACTAGTTCGTATCCATCCATTACCAGGATGTCCTGGTTCTCGGTTAATACAATACCAAAATGACAAGTGGGAGGAAAATCGAACTCAACGAAGTTTGAGAGGATGAGCAACAAAATCAGATTGACATTCAAAGTGCTCAAACAGCATCTGTTGACGCTGGTCAAAATGTGCAAAGTCAAACTGACAATGCAATTGCTCAGTCCGTTACATCTCGAGCAACAAACACTTTGTTCTTGGATTTATTGTAGAATTAATACCCTTTGGTTCTTTTGGGTAGCCCACAAAGAAAACCTTGTCAGATTTGCGGTGAAGTTTGTTAGAAATTAATTTCTTGACGTATGCTTCGCATCCCCATATCTTTAAAAAAGACAACCTAAGGGGTTTCTTCGTCCATAGCTCGTATGGAGTCTTTTCTACAGCTTTTGATGGAGCATGGTTAAGTGTTAGTAACGCAATTAGAAGTTCATGTCCCCAAAAAGAGATAGGAAGATCACTAAGATCCATTTTGGAGTTCCTGGAGGTGTCAATTATGAAAGTATACCCTTTTCATTCAATGATCATCGAATTCTTGGCTCAAGTATTCACTACTCGATTCGATCGAAGGGCTTTGATTTTCTTGCCAAGCTGGTTTTTAACTTCACTCTTAAATTCTTTAAACTTTTCAAATGATTCAGATTTATGCGACATAAGGTTGACATAGCCATATCTACTATAGTCATCTGTGAAGGTGATAAAATATCGATTGTTGTTTCTTGTGGTGGAGCTTATTTGTCCACATACATCGGTCTGTATTAGGCCCAACAAGTCACCTGCCTTTTCTCCCAATTTGGAGAATGGCTGCTTTATCATCTTGTTTAATAAACATCCTTTGCAATTCTCAAACGATTGTAAATCGAATGAGTCAAGAACACCTTCCTGTACAAGTTTCTTGATGCGTTTGATGTTAATGTGGCCAAGACGACAATGCCACAAGTACGCCTGATTTGACATAATGGTCTTAGCTTTCTTGGTTGAATTATTAACATAATAAACTTGTTTGTCTAATGAAAGCACATAAAGACCATCTTCAGAATGTGCAATACCATATAAACCATCATTGAGATAAAACGAACAATCATTGTCCTTTACTCGAAATTCAAAACCTTTGGCGTCCAACGTCGAAATTGAAATAATGTTTTTGGTAATGTTGGGAACATAATAACAGTTTTCAAGTTCCAAAACTAGCCTTGACGGAAAAGATAAACTGAGAGTTCCTACGGATACGGCTGCAATTTTGGCTCCATTGCCGACCCGGAGTTCAACCTCTCCCTTCGCTAGCTTCCTAGTGTTCCTTAGTCCCTGAGAATTGGAATAAACTAATACCCATGATGCTGAGCTAGCGAAGTTCAAGTATATAATGAATATACCTGATATTTGAGGCAATCTCTCTTCTAATGTCCCTTCTTCTTGCAATAGAAGCATTCGGAATCAGATTTAGAAGATGCTACCTTGTTCTCCTTGTTATCCTTGGTAGCTTCTTGCAATAGAAGCATTCGGAATCAGATTTAGAAAAGTCTTCATTCACTTCCCCTTAAAGCTTTTCTTCTTCTTTTCTGACTCTTTATACGGCTTGCCCTTTTTTATCATGAGCATATCACTTCCCCTCATCCTTGAGCGTTTGCTCGGCTTGCTTCAACATACCATGAAGCTCGGTGAGGGTTTTCTCCATGCTGTGCATGTTATAGTTCATCTTGAACTACTCATAGAGAATGATGTCAATTTCCATCTCGGTTGAATGCCCCGCGTCAAGCCTTCCCATGTTCTCAAATAATCCTATCATTTTGGGTACATGTGGGATGACCGACTCTCCTTTCTTGAGCTTGCTCTCAAGGATCTTCTTGTAGGTTTCAAACCTTTCAGTTCGGGCCTGATCCGTGCCATTTATGGCACCTTTAGGCTATGTTTTCTTTATATTTCTATGCTTGTTTTTAGCCTTTTTATTTCGTGTTTTTACGTAATAAAGCTTGATTTGCGTGATTTTGTATTATTTTAGAGAAATGCGCACTTTTAATGTGTTTCTTACTATTTTATTCATTTCTCGGCTATTTCTCTTGCTTCTCCGTTTTTTTGTCTTGTTTTGTAGGTACGTCGCGGGCTATATGCATGGGAATTGAAAATAGCACCCACTAGGATCAATATGCACTTTTCGGAATTGAATTTGAGTTTGAAACAAAGGAAAACGAAGGATTGCAAAGTATCAAATAGGACCTTTGTGCATTGTTTTAGTCATATCTCAAGTTCTACAGATCGGATTAGGGTGATTCAAGTTGGGTTGGAAACTAGACTTGAAGAGCTTTCCAATGATAGGTCGCACGCCATCATACGATTCTTAGATAAGAAGTTACATCCTTCTGAAGTTGGCCCAGGAAAACTGCCGCGGGCTAGAGTTCCCGCGGGCGCGGGGTTGCTGCTGCTCCAAAACTGCCGTATTTGGGCAGTAAGCACCCGCAGTTGTCCCGAGGGCTCCCCGAGGGCGCGGGCCTTGGCTCCGCGGGCGCGGCTATCGGGGTGTCCGTTCCCCTCCGCGGGCGCGGCCGATTTCTCTGCGGGCGCGGGTTTCTGGGTCTTTTAAGATTTTAAGCTTCTTTTCTCCTTTTGTTTATACAGTTTTTGGTTTCCTTTATTCTTCATTCATGTAATTCTTTTGTTTTAGAATAGTTTTCTCTCTCTTAGGTTGAGAGCTTCTCTCTCTAGATTAGGCTAGTTTAGGAGTAGTTTTAGAGAGAGGAAGTGAAGAATTTCAATGGTGATTGAGAGATTGAAGATGCAAGTGTGACAATTGTGTTGGAGATCTTCCTAATTATCAATGAGAATTTCTAAACTCTATCTTATTCAATTGCTTTGTTTAATTTGATGTTTGTTTGGTTTGATTTTGATATTTGATGTTTGATTAGAGTAATTGTTCTTGATATTTTGTTGATTCTTGTTCTCTATAGTTCATAGTAGATTTGATGATGATGTTTCTTGAGTAGTTTACTTGCTAGGGTGTGGGTAAACATGTGTCGTTGATGGATTGAGGTTGATTTGGGAATTTGAGTAGTTCTTGTGTTGTGATTAAATTGATTCATAGAGGTTTGCAAGTTGCATAAGTTTGATTGGAGTAGCTAACCATGATTGTTAGCATTGATTGCATGATTGAATTGATTAACATGACCACTTGATATCGGTTTGATCATAATTAGTTGAGTATTTGATTATGTTTCTTCATATTGTTTAGCACTAGAGAAATCTATGTTAGAGAGTGTGAGGATGATTAGTTGAATGCCCCTAATTGCTCCTACTTTTTGTCTTTGAATTGCTTGGATTGCTTGACTCCCTAATTAGCTTGGTTATCATGAATGCATGTTGATCCCCACTCCCTAGTTTTTCATTTGTTTGGTTCTTGATTTAGGAAGTAGAATAGTGTCACCTTTCACCTTAGACTTCGACCTAGCTTAGGCGTTAATTAGAAATACTTGTACATAACCGTTCCTAGTGGTTCGACCCTTGACTTACCTCTATACTTGTATTTAGGTAGTTGGGTGATTATAAATTTGTTTGACCGTAGGGAGGATTAGTTCAACGACATAGTTTTCCCCACGTCAAAATGGCGTCGTTGCCGGGGATCGGTGTCTATGTTTGATTGTTTTTGATTGCTTGAGTCTAGGTCTTTATTTTTACTTTTCTTTTATTTGATTTTTGCTTGTTTTGTAAAAAAATGGCATGTCTCTCACTTCCTCAATTTGACAATGAGCCTTTTTGTGAATATTTTAATAGACTAGAGGGATTTCTTGATTGTAATTGTTGTAATATTTGGGAGGCTTGTGAGATTTGTTATTTTGGTTTGAATGAGCAAACTAGGGATGAAGTTGAATGCATGTATAATGGTGAATTTAGAGCATTGTCAATTGATGATGCTTGGGATTTCTATGTTTGGTTTGCTAGGGATGTTTATAATAGGGGTAATCATGATCCTAATATTGATATGCAATATGTTGATTCTTCTAATGTTAGTATGATTTCCCATGATTTGTCACATGATCCCATTAGTGAACCTAGAACACATGATTTCAACTCTATTTCCCCTTTTGTTCAAGATGATGAGGTGCATGCTCAAGTTGATGCTAATGGTGTGTTTCAATATCCTTCATTATTTACCATGCCTTCTTGTGATGTGTTTCATTCCCTAAATGATGAATCTCATATGCTCGATTGTGCCCCCTCTCCCCTATTTAATGATGATGCTCATGTTTATAATGATGATGATCCTACCTTTGGTTGTGGCTCTTCTTTTACTCTTGATCCTCAAACCTCTACACCTTTTCATTCTCCAAATTCTTGTGATGAGTTTCTAATCCCATATAGCCAAATTCATGAATCTTTGAAGGAGTTGGAGATGAATCCTAACCTAAGGCCCTTGGAAAGGCAAATGATGGAAACTTTAAGGAGCCAATTGGAGATGATTAGAGAGCGTGAGGATATTTGTAATAAAGAATTGAAAAGAAAAGAAGAGTTAGAAAGCCAATTGTCATCCTTGATGCTTGTTTGCAATAAATCCCAATTTAATGTGTGTGTTGAGGATGATGATGATGATTTTGAGCAACCAAGAGAGTGTGAGGATCCCATTTGTGAGCATTTGAGTGATGGTGAAGGATTTGAGAATGAAGTGAGTGTTGATTTTGAAAATCCTATCCCTCTTTCCCATCTTGACGAGTCTCTAGTGCATGATTGTGATTCTTCTATCCATGAGTATTTGGATTCACTTGAGGTTATGTCTAATATGTTTTTTGAGTGTCAAATGAAAACCCATAGCCTTTTGAGTGAGTTTATTAAGAATGCTTCATGTGAGAGAGATAAGTTTGAAATGAATTTACATCCATTCATGCATGGCTTTGAGACTTTAGGCTTTAAGGAAGTTGAGGGAGCTATTGTTCATGAAGGTAGTGGAGGAGATTACGTGGTTCCTCTTGGGAGTTGGATGTTTGAGGGAGATGGTGATCATGAGTGTTCTTCTTTTGAGGATTCTATGATTGATTTTCATGCCCTCATTGGCGATGTGAGACCTTGTGTTGAGGGAGTCGCGAACCCTTTACCTATTTCTCATACCCCTCTCTCTCAAAAGTTTGACCACATCCCCTATTGCCCTATTTTTCTCCCTTCCTTTGTTGGTAAGCCTTTTGGGGACCCTTTTGTCTATGAGGATTTGCATGTGGCTCATTTGTCTCCAATTGGGGAAAAGGGTGATTTTGCCACCCAAAAATATTCTAGTGAGGAGGATTTGCCTTTTTCTTTTTCTTTTTCCCCTTCTTCTTCTTCTTATTTTCTTGTTTTTCCTTTTGATCCCTCTTTTTCTTTCTTTTGGCATCTCCCTTCTCACTTGCGTGCAATGATCTTGTTGCACGTTTTTCTTCCGTCATTTGCCTACCTTTTATCATATGAAATGTGTAGTAGTGCATTTGACAAGCTCTTGCGATCGTTGCAATATTATTTTACTAGAGCGGTCAAGCTTGGACCTTAAGCAAGCCTTTCTCGGGAAGTAACCCGTGTTTTAGAATAGAGTTTCTTTTGTTTTTAGAATAGATTTTCTCTCATGGAAATTTTTGTGTACCTTTTGCTAGGTACATGAGTTGATATACTTCGGTGCTTCGATTTGGATCAAGAATCGAGGAAGTTTGACTCCTATTTTTGCTAGCATATGGAAACAAGGTTTAATTCTTGAGAAATTAGCTTTGAAAGGTTAAATTGGGTCATTTGCGGGTATTTACACCCACCTAATATCCGGTAATATCCTTCCTTACTCATTCTCTAGTGGATGATGACTTGTTGGACATATGTTAGTTTGTTGGATTGATCTCCTTGTTTTCCCCTCCCATGGATTATATGATTTATGTTTGAGTGTATTGTCTCATTCAAGCTTGGGGGAGGGTATTCTATCATGTTTGGTGGGATGTTGATTCATATATGCTATGCACCTTTGTATATGCTTTTCCATGTTCTTATATTTTGAAAAACATCAAAAAAAATTTGTTTCTATCAAGGCAAATTTGCAATGTGTTTTGTTTTGTTCTTGCTTTGGACATAATAACATTTGGACTTGTATAATTGAATGCTTTTCTTCCTAAGTGGTAGTGGTGTGCACGGTTTGAGATTACGTTTGGTTGATTCTAGGATAAAGCATGCTAAGGTAGTTGTCTAGAACTAGGGGGATCATGAAGCTGGATTCTACTTGTTTGTGGCATGTTTGGTAGTTGCTCCCTTTATTCGATTTGACAACCTTAGTGAGTTTTTGCTACAACCATGTGAGATTTATATTTGTTCAAGCTTTCATCATATTCTTGCATGAGCGGCATGGTGTCCTTGACTTTGCAAGCCTAATCTATAAAGCTTGATGTATGATTCTTAAACCCGAGACCGAGCTATCTAGGGAGGACAAAGGCACCTTTTTCGGGGTGGTATTTTTCATTTTTAGGTTTGTTTGATTCATATTTGTTTTTGGGTTTCCATTTGCCTTCTTGCAACCATTTGAGCCTATTTCCTTCTTTTCAAGCCACATCTTTAGTTCTTTGGCCTTTTGTTTCATTTTCTTTCTATTCTTGGTTTTTTGTGAAGCAAATTGATCGTGTATGATGGAGTTTGTGATGGATAAGTTGGATGTTTGGTTTTTATGAGTGCAAGATTGTGTTAAGTTTTCTTTGTGAATAATGGCAAGTGTATATGAGTAAAAGCCGTCCTACTTCTTAAAAGGCATGGACAAATAATTGCAATTTTGAAAAAGCCGTCCGAATTTAGAAAAAGGCAAGGACAAAGCAAGTAAAAAAAAAAACACACACACACACACACAAAAAAAAAAACACAAAAAAAATTTGAAAAAATTGATAATTCAAAAATATTTTGATGTATTCTTTTCTCCTTCTAAGCATTGAGGACAATGCTTCATTTAAGCTTGGGGGAGAAGCGTTTACGCTTTTTGTATATATTTCTTGTGAGTATAGCTTCCAATAAGCTTGGGGGTGTTGCTTTTGTTTGGTGATTTCTTGATTGTGTTGTTAAGGATTGATCACCCTTTTTGCTTCACTTTTTAAGAAAACCGCCAAATTTTAAAAATTTTAGCCTACCTTCACCCTTTATGCCTTACGTTACAACCTTGGGGAAAGACCTTTCGACCTAGAAAGTTGAGTCACTATTTGGGGGAGGGAATCATGGGTCATTGCCTAAGGAAAGGGGATGCGAAGTCAAGATGTCGAGTAGCCCAAAAATTTGATCTTTTTCCGGTTCCTTCGCGGAATCTATGAGATGCTCACTAAGGGGAGATATGAGATTAGTAGGGGGAACGCGGTAAGACCGTTTGGGATGAAAGTGGAGTGTGATAACTAGTTCCTATGCTTAGCATATTTATGTTTCAATCAACCTTAGGTATCTTATAGCGTGCACCCCCTTACTTGTTTAGAAAGATTTGCGTCCACTTGTGCTTGTACATTTGCAAAAGTCCTTTCATGAACATTTGTTTGCTTTTCTTGTATTTTGTTTTCTTTTTCATGATTTCCCTTGTTTGTATTATTATGAGAGTTATGGGTAAACTCTTAGGATACCCTTACGAGAGCATCACTCGTCCTCTAGGGCGATCTAGGGGTTTAAATGACTTGTCTTTAGTTGCTAAAATTGACCGTGATTCCTACGAAAGTGAGTTAGTGTATATTCCCATCTTCTCTAGTTTTCTCGTTTCTTTCTTTGCTTGAATAATGTCATCATTTTTCCCTTGAGTTGGATTTTGTTTTGCTCGAGGACGAGCAAAAGTTTAGCTTGGGAGAATTTGATCCGTGCCATTTATGGCACCTTTAGGCTATGTTTTCTTTATATTTCTATGCTTGTTTTTAGCCTTTTATTTCGTGTTTTTACGTAATAAAGCTTGATTTGCGTGCTTTTGTATTATTTTAGAGAAATGCGCACTTTTAATGTTTTTCTTACTATTTTATTCATTTCTCGGCTATTTCTCTTGCTTCTCCGTTTTTTTGTCTTGTTTTGTAGGTACGTCGCGGGCTATATGCATGGGAATTGAAAATAGCACCCAGTAGGATCAATATGCAGTTTTCGGAATTGAATTTGAGTTTGAAACAAAGGAAAACGAAGGATTGCAAAGTATCAAATAGGACCTTTGTGCATTGTTTTAGTCATATCTCAAGTTCTACAGATCGGATTAGGATGATTCAAGTTGGGTTGGAAACTAGACTTGAAGAGCTTTCCAATGATAGGTCGCACGCCTTCATACGATTCTTAGATCAGAAGTTACATCCTTCTGAAGTTGGCCCAGGAAAACTGCCGCGGGCGCGGGCTAGAGTACCCGCGGGCGCGCGCTAGAGTTCCCGCGGGCACGGGGTTGCTGCTGCTCCAAAACTGCCGTATTTGGGCAGTAAGCACCCGCGGTTGTCCCGAGGGCTCCCCGAGGGCGCGGGCCTTGGCCCCGCGGGCGCGGCTATCGGGGTGTCCGTTCCCCTCCGCGGGCGCGGCCGATTTCTCTGCGGGCGCGGGTTTCTGGGTCTTTTAAGATTTTAAGCTTCTTTTCTCCTTTTGTTTATACAGTTTTTGGTTTCCTTTATTCTTCATTCATGTAATTCTTTAGTTTTAGAATAGTTTTCTCTCTCTTAGGTTGAGAGCTTCTCTCTCTAGATTAGGCTAGTTTAGGAGTAGTTTTAGAGAGAGAAAGTGAAGAATTTCAATGGTGATTGAGAGATTGAAGATGCAAGTGTGACAATTGTGTTGGAGATCTTCCTAATTATCAATGAGTATTTCTAAACTCTATCTTATTCAATTGCTTTGTTTAATTTGATGTTTGTTTGGTTTGATTTTGATATTTGATGTTTGATTAGAGTAATTGTTCTTGATATTTTGTTGATTCTTGTTCTCTATAGTTGATAGTAGATTTGATGATGATGTTTCTTGAGTAGTTTACTTGCTAGGGTGTGGGTAAACATGTGTGGTTCATGGATTGAGGTTGATTTGGGAATTTGAGTAGTTCTTGTGTTGTGATTAAATTGATTCATAGAGGTTTGCAAGTTGCATAAGTTTGATTGGCGTAGCTAACCATGATTGCTAGCATTGATTGCATGATTGAATTGATTGACATGACCACTTGATATCGGCTTGATCATAATTAGTTGAGTATTTGATTATGTTTCTTCATATTGTTTAGCACTAGAGAAATCTATGTTCGAGAGTGTGAGGATGAATAGTTGAATGCCCCTAATTGTTCCTACTATTTGTCTTTGCATTGCTTGGATTGCTTGACTCCCTAATTAGCTTGGTTATCATGAATGCATGTTGATCCCCACTCCCTAGTGTTTCATTTTTTTGGTTCTTGATTTAGGAAGTAGAATAGTGTCACCTTTCACCTTAGACTTCGACCTAGCTTAGGCGTTAATTAGAAATACTTGAACAAAACCGTTCCTAGTGGTTCGACCCTTGACTTACCTCTATACTTGTATTTAGGTAGTTGGGTGATTATAAATTTGTTTGACCGTAGGGAGGATTAGTTCAACGACATAGTTTTCCCCACGTCAGGGCCTGCTCTTGGAACATGTTCTGCAGCTCAGAATTGATCTCAAAAGTTGTCTCCTTCTCAAAGAAATTCTTTTGAAGGTCGGGAGACATTGTGGCCAACATGATGCATTTGACATCCCGATTGGCAATTCGCCATCGGTTTAGGGCAGCCTGAGCACCTTCTCATTGGGAGTCTTGGGCATTTCCTCATCAAAGACATATTCCTTTTTCTCTTACACGAGAACTATACGCAAGTTCCTTTGTCAATCAAGAAAATTTGGCCCACTCAAATTCTCCTTGTCAAGAATTGTGCGCAACGAGAATTGGTTGTTTGAGTTCTTTGGAGTCATTGTTCTACAATTAATAGAATTTGAAATGAAAAACCATTCATAATATTTAAATAAGATTGAAATCATGCATATTAATCAAACTTATTTAAACGTCTTATTCACACATTAAATTGTCTCTATTTGGTGAGAATAAGTCGATTCCAAGATCCAAAGAATCAATGAGTAGTTAAGCATGCTTTGTCTTGTCTTAACCAAGCCACTCTTAGTTAGATAAATCGTCGCATCTAATGCTCTCTCAACAATTTATCTAATTTGCCACAACATGTTAGGACTCCATCACTCATATCGTTAAGTATAACCACAACCAACATGCATACCCTGTATGCCTTACGTATCCTAGGGAGAAATAGTGATGCCTCGTTTTGGCGTATCCCATCACTACTCTCAATAGGTCGGTAAGTGTTGTTTTGGAATGGCAAATTTTACTCAATATTTTAGGGACCTAGGGTTTCTATGTTGGTTGATTTGAGTGAACTTAATTAATCATCGCAACATTCGAAATCCTAAACATGCATCAAACATATAATTCATATATAATCATAAATATATATTGAAAACATAAATAAATGATGCATTTGGCAACTAGCATGACCCCTTGAGTCTTCAAGGGTCGTCATTTGCAACTTCATGGCTTCGTCTTCCAAGAACCTCCGTCTTCTAGACAAAACCAAAATAATGCAAATACTAGTATCTACAATTAGGACTAATCTAAATATTAAGGTATAAAAATACTCAACAATTCGTTGACCGTATTTAGATTTACAAAAATACATGACGGAACGCAGTCCGTATTTTCTATCCTAATCGGGCCCCACTAGTTGCCAATTTTATAAAACCTGTTGGAGAATATACATTCCATTCATCCATTCACTATTTGTGAATGGCCCATGCATTTTACAACGATAAACAAGTAACAATGCACAAACACGTGTAAACTAGTGGCTAATTTAGGTGGTTAATCCGATTAACGCGCCTAATTAAAACTAGTCAAAGTTGTTTAACCGATTTTGTAATTTAGTGCAATTAAAATTAAAGCTCCCACTAAATTTCACATTCATCTTGATTAATCCAATTAATTAAGCCTGTAAACCCAAAATTTTGCCAAAATAAAATTTTGCAAATGCCGCTCAAAATCGAGGCCTAGCCTCCAAAATTTGGATTAAAATTAATAATCATAATAAATAAACAGCCAAAAAGCAAATGAACATAGCCTTAAAATCGGGGCTTAAGTGCCAAGTGTGGGGTTGTGTCCATCGTGCCGCAAGCCCTCAGCACACCCCATATGCATAGCCCGAGGCTGCACGAAGCACTGCACGCACACAGCCCGCACCAAGGCAGCAGCATGCACACACAACCTCATAGCCGCAGCATGCTGCTGCCTGGCTACTACTGCTGTTGGGCGCACCAGCCACGCAGCTTGTGTGGCACGCACCAAGCGCACCCATGCCTTGGCAATCGCATGTGGACTGCTTAGTAGCCCGGCTGGCAGAGGGTGATGCGTCCTTGGTTTGCGTGCCACACTCTCAGGATTAATTCCGAATATTTGCGTAGCTTAATTAATTAATTCCAAATTAATTTTAGAATTAATTTAATGAGCAAATTGAAAATTATAACAAGTCTAACTTAAATAAATTCATCCAAGTGCACAAAACCAAAATTATTCCCAAGAACTATTCTTTAATAAAATTGATTCAACTTCATGCAATAAAATGAATAAGGCTATTCTCACTATTAATTTAATTAATCTAAATTAATCATGAGATTTGACAAAAATAAAAGGGAGTTGGAATTATGAACACAAAATTCAAATAAAGATTCCAACTTTAACTTGTGAATCCTTGAACATTATATCTTTTAATATGAAGATAAATGAAATTTCTATCACAAGATTGAAACTTTATGATTCCAATCAACTCAATAAATGATTAAATCAAAAGGTTCAACAAAATTTCATGGAATTTAGTAACTCAAAGTTCCAATCACTTAAAACAATTAAAGATTGGATCTGTAGTACTTAGAAGCCTCAAATAATAAATTTTTCACACTTAATGCAATGGATTTGCAATTATGTGAAAATTTAACCAATCTTTTAAGGACTAATTACTACAAAGTAACCATGCTTAAATAGGTCAAAAAATGCAAAAACATTAAGGAAAGAACCAAACACATAATCACCATAAATATGCCATTAAGATTCTGATCGGTGACTTTTATGTCACGTTTAGGAGTCCTTTTAGTGTGTTTTCTAGTTATTTTCCGTATAATTTCTCTCTTTTTAATCTTTATTTCACTTATTTGCTTATTTTCGTCTTTTGTCTTTTAATTTATGTATTTTGGTAATTTTTAGTGTATTTTCGTATTTTATTTATGTTTATTATTCTCTAATGTTTTAAGTTTTGGATCTAGTTATTAATAATCTTCTCGTTTCCTCCTTTTATTTTCTTTTAACTTCAAGTTTGTTTTCTGTATTTTATTTAATTTCATTTGATTTTATTATTTCTTTTAGTTTTAATATTTTATTTAACTTTAATTTTATCTTTATTTTATTTTTATTTTGTTCCCAATTCTCCCTCGTGTTTGTTTTTGGTTGTAGGCATGTTTGGGTCTATAATCAAGTTTTAAGTTTGGTTCAAGTTCGGAATCTTGAATTGAGTCAAACAACATTTACAAGCTACTGCCTCTCACCCCTTTGCTGCTGCTACTAACCTTCACCACTCTATCACTTATCCTCCACCACACCAAGATTGCAGCATCTCCCTCACTTGCATTCCCCTACTCCTAACTCCCCACCAAACAACAGCAATAACAACCACCCAAAACGCATCCCCTGCTTCCCTCACCTCACAAACACAACTCCAGTCACCCATTTCAACCACCACAGCCATTGCACCACCGAACTCAGCCACAACAAACACACAAACAGCCTACTTCCCCTATTCACACCACCGTCAATAACAGCTACACCAAACCACCTCCAACTCCCACACAACCCACAGCCACCATAAGGCCTGAGCAGCAGCTGAATTCACCAGCACTCGCAGACCCTCGTAGCAGCCACCGCGCGCACCACCAATCCCAGCCAACTCGCAATGAACAGCCACCACAACAAATCGACACCAATCGCAATTCGCAGCAACCCAGTCCACCGCGGGCGCGGTTGCTGCTTTCGCGGGCATGGGCTTGTGAGCTCCCTGCCCTCCAATTTTCGGTAGATGGCTGGGAGATGCCTAGCCGCAAGCGCTCAGATTTCTCGATAATTTCTACACGGATTAATAAAATTGGATGGCTGAGATGCATTGAGTCGAATTATTGGCTGTAATTTGTTGATGATTGAACTTTGAGCCGTTTGATGGTGATGATGCGTGGTGAGGATGAAGAACCAAAGAGCAGCCACGAATTGTGGGGAATCGGGAGTCTGATTTGTTTTTGGGGTTTTATTTTTATTCTCTTTTTATTTCTTTTATTTGTTATTTTATTTTCTTTATTTATTAGCCTGTAATATAAATACCCTTTGGGGTTTAATACTCTCTTAACAACTTTAATTCATCCTAGATTAGATTAGTTTAGCCTCTTTTATTTTCTCTCTCTTAGGGTTAGATTAGGATTCTCTCTCTAGTTTAGGAGTAGTTTTAGAGAAAGAAAGCTTGGATTTTCATGGAGTTTTGAGAGGTTGAAGAAGCAATTTGTGGATTTTCTTCTCATATATTCAATGAGTCTTTCTAACTTTCTCTCAGCTTTATTGCTTTCTTTTAATTCTTGTTTTTGTTTATTCTCTGTTGATTAGAGTTGGTAATTAGTTTAATAGTTTGATTTTAGCTTTAATTCTAGTTTTACCTTGTTTTTCATGTTCTTCTTTATCATGTTAGCTTAGATTTTATTCTAGGGAATTGGATGAAGATTATGTTGATGAATTGAATGATTGATTGTGATTTGTATGCAATTGATTCTTGATTATTGTGTATGAATGATGCTTATATGGATTAGAATCTTTCTAGCTAATTGATTCTATGTTCTTAATTGTGCTTTCAATCAGTTGTGCGAAAATGAGTTGTTTGAGAATCTAAATTCTTTCATACCTATGCTAGGCTAGTTGCACGAGAGTGAATTAGTTTAGTAGGATAATAAGCATGCTTAATTGCGCGAGAGTGAGTTGAGTGTGTTGATTGTTCCTAATTGAAGTCATTTTTATCTAATTGCAATGTTGTTGTTGAATGCATTGATGTAATTGGATTCCGCTTTCCCTAGTTTTCGTTATTTTCTCTAAGTAGTATTTTAGTTGCACCTCTCTCTATATCTCGACCATCCTACTAATCTAATTAGCATAAATTGATACACTTATTTTTCGTGGTTCGACCCTTTACTTGCCACTAACTAGTTTGGTGTAAGTTTAGGTTTTATAAATTTATAATTTGGTTTAGGTTAGTAGTCCCAACGACCTATTAACCTGGGATTAAATTTTTGTGCCGTTTCAGGGGACTAAGGCGTTCATTAGTTTGTGTCGATTAGATTAGCTAAGTTCTTGTATATTATTTGATATTTGATTGCTTTTCTTTGTTCTTTGTAAAAAAAAGAAATGGCATGCTTTTCTTTTCCTCAATTTGATGATGAACCGTTCTATTCTTACTTTGATAGATTAGATGGTTTTCTTAATTTCCATAGGTGTTCTCTTAGTGATGCTTGTAGTATAGCTTATTGGGGCATGAATGAGTATACTAGGGGAATGGTTGAGAATATGTATAATGGTAGATTCCATCTTTTGTCTATGCATGATGCTTGGAATTTCTTCACTTAGCTTGCTAGAGATTCTTATGATAGAGTACCCTCCCCCAAGCTTGAATGAGACAATATACTCAAATCATAAGTCATAGAATCCATGGGAGGGGAAAACAAAGAGATCAATCCATCAAACCAACACATGTCCAACAAGTCACCAACCATTAGAGAAAGAGCAAGTAAAGATATTACCAGATGTTAGGTGGGTGTAACTACCCGCAAATGACCCAATTAAACCTTTCAAAACAACTTTCCTCTAGAATTGAATCTCGCCTTCCATATGCTAGCAAATGTAGAGTCATACTTCCTTGAATCTTGATTCAAACCAATGCACAAAGTATATCAAGTCACGTACCTAGAAAAAGGCACACAAACATTTCCATGAGAGAAAATCTATTCTAAAAAGAAAAGAAAATGAAAGCAATAATACACGGGTTACTTCCCGAGAAAGGCTTGCTTAAGGTCCAAGCTTGACCGTTCTAATAAATAATATTGCAACGAACGCAAGAGCTTGTCAAATGCACTACTACACATTTCATAAGAAAGTAAGTATGCACATGACAAAATGAAGGCATGCAACAAGCTTAGTGCACACGTATGGAGTTGAGAATTGGTAGGCCAAGAAGGGGAAGAAGAGAAGGGAAAATTAAGAATGTAAGAAAAAGGAAGATAAATAAAAGAAAAGGAAGAAGGCATTCTCTTCTCAACAAAGTATTTTTGGTTGAAAATCCCACCATTATCCTCAAAAGTCATCAAATGAGGCACTTGGGGGACTAAAGGCTCTTCAAGAGGAGGGGATATGAGAAAAGAAGGTAATGACATGGGATAGGAGGGAACAAGATCAAGCTTTCTTGAAAATGAGGTGTAAGGTGAAGGAATAGGATTTGATTGCTCACTTACACCACTTTCCATGGAAACACAAGCTCTCTCATCCAATGAACTCACATCCAAAGGGCTCTCCTCCAACTCATCGTCATTCAAATTAAGCTTATTCTCAATCATATTCTCCTCATAAACTTTACACCCTAAATGAGCTCTCAAAAGCTTCAAATCATCATCAAGGTTTAAAGAAAGCTCATCACAGGGTTGAGGGTTGAACTTGGGAGGTAGCTCAAGATAAACATAAGAAGTACAACCACCCTCTAAAAAGGCCTCATCATTCTCAATGGTGGAAAATGTAGAAGAGAAGGGGTCATCAAAGGTAAAAGAGGAAGGCAATGGTTGAAGATTTGAGGTAAAAGACCCAACCTCACCAAACACTTCACTCTCATCTTCATAATCATAAAAAATAAGCTCTACCTCCTCAACCCTCTCATATTGATCCTCATCTACATCAAAATCATTTAAGCTCAAGGTCTCACCCTCAAAGAAACCATGGTTATCATGCAAAGGAGATGGGGTAGAAGAAGATTGGTTTTAAAAATAAAGGAATGGGGGAATGAAATCACCATCAAGGGAGGTGGGTGGGGGAATTGACTCCCCAATCGGTTTTTCAACACTCAAAACCTCTTGGTCCTCATCACCCTCAAACATCTAATCTCCCATGGAAACTACTTCATCCTCTCTCTCATTCCTCACAACTTCTCTACGCTTCAAAAATTACAATGTCCCATCCTTCATAACTTGAATTACCATTTCCTTAAAATTAAGAGAAGCCAACATTTTTAGTTTCTCTTCAACTGCATTTAAAGGCTCAATGGAACGAAATTCAAATTGGGAAGGAGGTTCAAAATGCAAACTCTCTTTAGGATCATCCAACTCTGCACCCTTTTTCCCACTCATAGGCTCTCTAACATTTTCCTCACACACTTTGGAGCTCTCAAAACAATCATCTTCATCATCTTCCATATCTACCAAAGTTGTAGAAACTTCATTTACATTCAACATGGATGACAATAAACTTTTCATCTCATTATTCACCTACAATCTTCCTCATTTTCCTCTTCCATCCTTTTCAACATTTCCATTTGGCTTCTCATAATCTCCAAATATCTCATCTCAATTGGCTCCAAATTAGAATTCATCTCCAATTCTTTCAATGAACCGCCAATTTGATTATTAGGAGACTCAAAGCTAGATTCTAAAGATTGGAAAGGTGAAGAGCATTGAGGAGCATCATGGGGAAAAAAATCATGTGCAAGCATGTGGGGATCAACATTAGAGAAATGAGTGGCATCATCAAAATGGGGAATGGGGGCACAAGTAGGCATGCAAGATTCATCATACATGGAACATGGAACATCACAATTATCAATAGAAACATTTGAATAACCATGACCACGATCATAAGTATCTCTAGCAAACCATACATAAAAGTCCTAAGCATCATCAATTGACAATGCTCGAAATCTACCATTAAACATGATTTCAATAATGTCTCTAGTTTGCTCATTCAAATTATGATAACAAATCTCACAAACCTCTGAAAGATCACAACCATGGTAACTAATGAAGTTCTCTAGTCTATTAAAGTACACCCAAAATGGCTCATTCTCAAATTGAGAAAACAAGGTACATGCCTTTTTTTTTTACAAAACAAGCAAAAATCAAATAAAAGAAAAGTATATACAAAGACTTAGACTCAAGCAATCAAAAACACTTAAACATAGACACCGTTCCCCGGCAACGATGCCATTTTGACGAGGGGATAAACTAGGTCGTTGAGTAGTCCTCCCTAAGCCAAACAAAATTTATAAACACTTAACAAACCTAAATACAAGTATAGAGGTAAGTCAAGGGTCGAATCCAAAGGAACGGCTATGTTCAAGTGTTTCCAATTAACGCCTAAGCTAGGTCAAAGTCAAGAGTAAAGAGATAACACTAACAATCGCTAAAGCAAAGAATAAAACAAATAAAACACTAGGGAATGGGGATCAACAAGTAATCATGACAATTGCAACAACTTGAGAAAAATATGTCAATCAATGGTTTTGAAGACTAATGATAAGAGCTATCAATTGGAATCGAAAAGCTATCTCCTAATCGTTAAGCTAGATGTCTCTACGAAATAAGAAACTAAGAGAATCACAATCCAAACCAATCGATAATCGCAATTCCTAAATCAATTGGTCGTGTCATTAGCAATTACAATACAATCTAGCATTATTCTCAAGGCCTAATCAAATTACACACGTGCAAACTTAAATCAATCACTTTAATCTCAATAATCAATCAACACAATTACTAAATTAATCACAATAAATCAATCTTACAAGTTTCACCCAATTCCTAGCCAAAAAACTACTCAAGAATCATCATCTATCAGCAAACAATTATTAAAATCAAGAATCAACAAAATATCAAGATCAATTGCACAAATCAAGATCAAACATCCAAATCAAATCAAACAAACATGAATCAAAACAAAAAATAAGATGAGATAGGATTAGAAATGCTCATTGATAAAAGAGAAGATATTCAACACAATTGTCACCCTTGTATCATCAATCTCTCATATCACCATTGAAATCTCTCACTTTCTCTCTCTAAATCTACTCCTAAACTAACCCTAAGACTAGAGAAAGAAACTCTCAACTAATCTAAAATTATAATCAAAATTATGTCTAAAAAACTTCTTCTTCCTCTAGAAAATGAAGGAATTTTATATATAGTAAAACTAACTAAGGAGAAGTTAGTTAGACATCCAAAAAAGACCTCAAAAGTCGCGGCCTTTCATCACTAAGCGCGGTCGTAAAAAAATGGGTACGGAAATGGGGGGAGGAGAGACGCGCAGCCACTCTTGGCACCTGCGCGGCCGCGCCAGTGGCTTGCGCAGCCGCTCCTCCCTCGCGCGCCGACCGCACCCTGGGAGCAGGGGATGAGGCTTGGTACGCTCGAAGATGCCCTCGTGCGCTCCATATGATGCATGTTGGTGAGGCAGTCACTTGAGGCCCTTACGGTGGGTTCAACACCGTCTTTTAATGTCAAAGCGGCATAAGAGCACGGCCTTGAATACTTGACTCTACTCCTTTGCTTTTGAGCTTCAAGAAGAGGAACCAAGATGCATCTTTGCCTTGTATACCCCGAGAGAATGCCAATGAGTTCCTTGAACATCACTGTAGACACCTAATTATGTCTCCCCAAAAACCAAACCCAGTGATGAATATCTTTCGTGTCATTGATTATCGAATGAAGCGAAAGTGTGAAGAGTCTCGTGATGCGGTTGTTTTAATAAAATAACTCTTCTTTCTGTTTTCAAAATGTACTCTATTTATGAAAATGTCTAGTCCAATTTAGTCTGGTCCATTATAAGGGTCCAATAATGGTGTAGTTGGATTAGGCTCAAAAAGAACTTTCCAACGATATATTATAAGCCCAATTCCGATGAATAATAAGGAAGTTATGGCTAAAATACTAAATGGGGCCTGAAATGGTTTTTATATGGCCCAATGATCTAGTGGAGGGCCCATTACTTACTATTCCTAAAGTTATTAGGATTGATTTTAATCTTCTAGAATAATCTAGAAGGTTATTTTGAATTCTAATGGGATCAGGATTAATAATTATATTTTTTAGAAAATAAAGAATTTTATTGGGATTAAAACAAGTGTTTTAAAAGAGATTAAATCTGATTTTCAAAGATAAGTACGAATTTCAATTAATCGAATTTAATTAAATTAAGGATTCCATGCGGATTTTAGAAAACGCATGAACCATCGCGAAACGACAGAACTAGCGTGCCACGACAAAGCTGTCGCGCCGTGACATAGGTAGTTTTATTCCAGATGGGATTTGGTCTTTTTCTGATCGTTTCCAGGCTATTTTTCTAAATAGGGTCGTATTTCCTCGTTTGTAATCATCAACAATCATTCACAATCACCAACAATCATCTTTCTCTTCTCTCTTCAAGCTAATAGCTTATTCTTTCTTCCTCTTTCTAAGCCCTCCCTTTTCAAACAAAATACCGTATTCACGAGTCTTAGACACACCTAGCCAAGCTCAAAGTTGTCTTTGCCTTAGACGTGAAAGGTTGATAATTTCTGAGGGTTTGGTCCCAAATCCCTATTATTTAAATTAATTGTTTAATTTTATATTTTCCTTGAAGTTACTAACGTGTGTATTGTTTTAATAGAAAGAGATACGAGGAAACAAAGTAAGTTGTTTTATTGCTCTATATCTTTAGAAAGCATGCTTATATTATTTTAATTCCTAGTATCATGTTTAGGATGTTATTTATTGCTTTCTGGTATCCTGATTAGGTTGTTTTCTATTTCTTCTATCATGTTAGTATCATGTTAGGGCTAAAGCTTTGATCTTTATTGTTTAGTGACATGCTAGGATTTGTTATTAATCTTGTCAGTATCATGCCTAGGATCTTGCTAATATTATTATGCTTTGAGATTGAATATTATTATTATGATGACGATTTGTTGTGTCAATATATTATTATGTTGCTTGATATATTGTTGTTATTGCTTGATCACGCCCTCTCTTGCAGGTTTAAAGGGAATTTGTACTTGTAATCACGCTTAATAAGATAATTAATAATTTTATTTAGGCTAATATGATTATAATTCAAGTGATCGCCAATAATAGTTTGTTTGTGCATTAATATTCAACCAACATAGATTAAACAGGTTTAGGATTAATATATTGTTTGTATGTTAGTCAGAAAGCGCACATGAATATGAGAAGAATAAAGTAGAGGCCTATTTTAGGGCAGCTTCAATCTCTTTTAGGTTGGATTTGTACCTTCATCCCCGAATATCCAGTCATGGTTCAGACCACTATGGAGTTAGAGATCTCATGGATCGTGAAGGGGTGTAACCTTTACCCTACGGTTTACAAGTTCCTAAAACTTGTTGGCGACTCTTTTGCTCTAGCTTCCTTTCCTTTGTACGCCACCATACTTAAGTGTATGATCACAGTGGGGCTCAAGTGTGGGATGCTTGAAATATTCCCTACAGTTTTTTGGCGACTCCACTAGGGAGGATTTCGATTTTAATTCCTAAAATTTATTTTGGCAATGATTTAGAATGAGTGGATGAGACTCGAAAAGTTCTAAGTATTCATGTGCGTAATTTTGATTGAAATTATTGGCATAAGCATAAAAAAGGTCCGCATTGGTTAGACTATCCATAATGTGTCAAAAACATAGGATTTTTACACTTAGGAAATTTGGGAAATATCTTTCACAACTAGGATCGAATAACGCTACGAAAAACTAGAAAATTCTAAGAACAGAAAGCTGCTGAGGCATGTAGGAAATGGCACTGTCGCTATGCAACAGCAATGTCACGTGGTGACAGGGTCATCGTCTCACGACAGGCCCTATTGTCTCGCGCTACGTTCTTTCAATACCGAGCCAGAAATCTACCTTCTTGCTTCGACCAGTTCTTGTACTGTTTGCTCGATTCTACTTCCTGATTGAGTTTTTCTCACTTTTCTGAACCCATAAATGTTATACATATGGCCATAACCCTCTAGGAATTCACGTTCCATCTACCCAATCGAATGCTCATTGCAACGAAGGGTACATCCGAGTTTGTGAATTCACCAAACCGTGAAAGCAAGTTTAACTTGCGGGGTCCCATCCATACGCGCCAACCTTCCAAAGGTAAGGCTTCCGTGCGATGCATCCGGACTCATAACCATGGACCCTCTTTGACTAACCCTTATCCTTGAACTTTAGAGAACTAGAGCCATGGTTAAGTTGCAAACTCATTGCATCATATTGTGCATACTTGGCTACTTGTGCAGCTCTTGCTTGTGCATAGTTACACTAACCGTTTGTTTGACTTGTGATTAAGTCTAAATAAACTAATTAATGACTAAAGGACTTTGCTTAATTAATTAATTAATATAAATAATTAAAGTTTAAATAAATTGATCAAACCTAACTTAGTACGGCTATAGGTTTTTTTTTTCCTCTAAGGTAGAACACTGGAAACAGGCCCAAACCAACGTTTCAGCTATGACGCCTAGGTTTGGCCTGTGGTGCGACACGCTAGAGTCTGGCGCGACGCGACAGCAATGTCGCGCCGCGATGGTGATGGCGCATCACCACAATCCCATTGTTTGTGCGATGGTCCAGTTTCCTACTTAAGTCTTCACGCCGAATCTAATTAATCGGTTTATTAATGGCAGAAACCGTATTTAATCCTTATTTGAGTCTAAGCACATAGTCCCATGGTCTTACACAAGTGTCAAATCATGGCACTTTCACTCACTTCTAAAGCACACACTTTATATATATGTTACACCTTGACCATGTCTAGAGAGTCTTGTGTGCGTGTGTTTTCAGTCATTTTTTTAGGGGGGTAAGTCGGATATTAATCCTCCAAACATAACCATGTTGTTTGAACCCTATACTTGATTCCTAAATATATGCACCCTATTTTTGTTTTTTTTCCCTTCAAAAATAATAAAGTCAAAATCAATTTGAGTCAAGTCATTAAAACAAAATGGTTTAATTTACAGCTCTTGGTCTAGAAAGGAAGGACGATTAAGCAAGGACAACACCTTCGTTCAAGTTCTACTCTTCGATAAGCCCATCAGACACAGGAAAAAGTTCGTACTAATGGAAACCTAACAAGAAGTTGATGAGCTTAGGCATAACATTGCTAGTCTAACCGAGATGATGAAGACCCTTGCTCTTCAAGTCAATGACCCTGCGAAACAACAGATGGAGCGAATGGAGGAAAGCTTGAGCAAGCTCTCCAATAACTATAAGTTCCAGGGGATTAGCTCACAAGGGGTCTCAATGGACAAGGAACTTCTTCCCCAGAAGTTCAATGCCAATGACATCCCTAAGTTCAAGCCAACTGACAACCCCTTCTTTCACCTAAGAGCCTTTGAAACTATAATAAACATTAAAGGGATTGATAGGAAAGTTTTCCACACTTGTTCTCACTATCTCAAGAAACCGTTTGTCAACAATGGTTCTTTTCCCTTGAAAAAGAGAAAACGTCTTCTTGGGATGGAATAATAAACGCTTCCATAGATAGATACAAATGCAATGTCCAAGTCGAAACTGACCATAGAGAACTTGAGATGTTGAAGCAAAAAGAGAATGAAGGTTTTACTTCTTTCTTTAATAAGTGGAAGGAAACTTCCGCTAAAATGGTTGAGGTGCCCACTGAGAAAGAATCTGTAAGGATGTTCATCAAGAATCTCCATGAAAAGTACTATAAGCATCTCAAATATCAAAGCAATTTGAATACTTTCAAGGCCGTCTATGACGTAGGAATTAACATTGAAGACGACCTTGCAAAACAAAAAGCTGCTAACAACTCCAATAGTGGTTGGAAAGAAAGAAGAGCGACAATCCTTCTTCTTCCAAAACTACCCACTTAAACAATGTTAGCACCTTTAATCTGAATGATGTCCTAGCTATGAACAATCAAGGACAAAAGAAGCCATTTAGGAGAAACTTCACACCTATTGGCATGAGTTATGACACCGCATTTGATCGCCTTCATACAAACGGTCTTATAACTCCCATTGGACCATTTGGGGATCCACCAATCGAGAAGAGGACAGCTAGTTGGAACCCCAATGCACATTGCAAACCATCAAGGCAGGGGCCATCTTACTGAAAATTGCTGGAAGCTAAAGAAAGCTATTCAAGATCTCATCGACAATAACAAACTTCCATTGCCTCCAGCAAGCAAGAAGCTAAGTATTAATAATGCTCCACTTTCAGATTCCTTGGCTATTTCTGATAAGGAAAATCATGTAGATCCAATAACCCTCATTAAACCAGTTGAAGAAATTCATGCCATCGAAGAAGAGGAGGAAACTTTTTTCGATGCCAAGAAACATACTATTGGTGAGATGTCTACCAGTAAAGAAGAGGTATGCCACCTCATAAACACGCCGAAAGAGGCAATTGATATATGTCGCGAGACCCTCGACCATCTAAACATGGTTCAAAATAAGCGCGATATGGAAAAGATGACAACTGCTAAGACTACTGAGAGAAAACCCTTTTCTCTCCAAGTAGTCGAAAAACCCAAAAGGAGCAATAAGCCTTATACTCCAATTGGGACCTCTTATGCAAATATGTTTCAGAAGCTCTTCGAGAGTGGGAAGATCAAACCTCTCGAGCCAAGACCTTTTGAATCACTAAAAAGGACAGACAGATTCTATTACCCATACCATCAATCTGGAGGACATACCATTGAACATAGCTTCAAGTTCAAGGATCTAATCCAAGGACTAATTGATAGCAAGAAGTTGGTTCAAATAAGTCCGGAAAAAGATGCTAGTATTAATGGAGTTTGGGAAAGTGATGATGAGGATGTCTACCTCAAAGATTTGGAAGAAACCCCACTTTCCACAATCTATCCAGTAGATGACATTTGGGATGAAGAAGACTCACCCATAGATGTCCTCACAAGATCAGGGAGAAAGCAACCTCCCATTACAACACAACCTATTCCTACTACCTAACAAATTCCCATACCCATCATAGAAGACAATGATGTTGTCAAACAACTCAAGAAGACTAAGGTCGAGATGAACGTATGGAAAATACTAGCCACATCCCATGAGCATAGAGTCGTAGTAATGGATGCCTTGGCTAAAGTAGGAATAAATTCTAAAACCACTCCTGAGGGGTTAGTCAATTTCCTCACGAGCGATCATCCAAGTCCTATCAATCTAATCACTTTTTCTGACAAGGATCTACCTCCAAAAGGTGATAAACATAATAAGCCCTTAAACCTCACAGTAATCTGCAAGAGAATGAATGTCCCAATGACTCTTGTAGATAATGGGTCGGCAATCAATGTTTACCCACTACGAACTGCGAGGATGTTAGGAATAAGAGATGAAGATTTATCTCCATCTACACAAGGAATAAGGGCTTATGACAATACCCGTCGCCAAGCTCTTGGGACAATCACTATGAATGTCACGGCAGGAGTCATTGAACATGCTACTACTTTCCAAGTGGTAGATATCAAAGCTTCTTTCAATTTATTGTTGGGACGCCCTTGGCTTCATGACCTTAAGGTCGTCCCTTCATCCCTTCATCAACAAGTGAAGTCCATAGTTGGAGGAATTCCTGTCACTATCGATGCTTCTCCAATGAGAATCAAGGCAATTGATAAGCCTATTATAAATGTGGAGCACGATGAAAACGATGAAGACTTATGGGGCTTTAACACAGAAGAGGTCTCTTTTATCTACAAAGATGAAAAGACCCCTCTTCACTATGACCTCCATTCAAACAAGAAAGTCAATATTATACTCCGAAAGCAAGGACACTTTCCTGGAATGACTCTGGGAAAGAAGAAAGGAGTAGCAACGCAAATGGGATCGCCTGGCCTTCCTAAATTAGATACTTTTGGACTTGGTTTTGAACCGACTCCGAAAGACTATAAGCAAGCCTGGGAAAATATTAATGCACGGAGGAATGCTCGTACTCAAAAGAAAGAAATCCCAATGGACCAATATCCTCTCACTCTAAATGGTCAATTCATAAGAGAGGGTGAGGATTACCCATCTTACGAATTTCCTAAGCCCTTTGTCAAAGACGGGATAAGACAACCTGGGTTCGAAATTTTCTTGGATTGTAATTTCTTAGATGATATCCCAACTCCTATCCATAAGGAGAAAAAACCTCCGTGCTTTGACTTTAATGTCATGGGATTACTCTTTGGCGACGAGAAAAACGAGCCTAAGCGTATCGATGACAATTCTGCACTTATCCAAACAGCCTTACAAAGCGAAGACTTTGATCCCACAAAGCTCATTACTCCAGCAGAGGGATTAGTTCAAGAATGGCCAAAGACTATGAGGGTGACTACACCAAGTGGAAGAAAGATCTCCATAACAACAGGACAAGGACCAATGTTCGACAAGTCTGAGTCATCTGAGTCTGAGTTTGAGTCTTAATTCAAGTCTTCTGTAGTCGAGTCCTCTAAACTTTCTGTAGTAGAACCTCCTTCTCTCCCTTCTACTTCAAAGACTACTCCTAAGATAGTTAGTAGTCAAGTCCCAACGGACATCTCTTTATTTGACGTAATGATTTCTGAATTTAATAACATGTCTTCTTCTACACACTCCTTGTGTCATTCCCTTACTCAAGATGATGAGCATTGCTTAACTAACAATGAATGTGACAAAGAAACAATTAAGGCAATGGAAACACTTGGGAATAAAACACCAGTAATTGAAGATACTGAAACGGTTGATATCTCAAAAGATCCAAACATTAAAAGAGAAGTTAAAATTAGTCTAACTCTTAATAAAGAAGAAAGAACCGATTCAATAAATCTACTAAAAGAATTCATAGATGTATTCGCTTGGTCATACGAAGATATGCCAGGAATTAATAGAGAAATAGCTCAACACACAATACCACTAATTCCAGGAATGAAACCTGTAAAACAAAAGTTACGTCGAATGAAACCCAACGTAGCTCTTAAAATAAAATAAGAAGTTCAGAAACAAATAACAGCAGGTTTTATAAGGGTATCCAAATACCCCGAATGGGTCGCAAATGTGGTACCAGTGCCTAAGAAAGACGGAAGGGTAAGAATGTGTGTCGACTACAGAGATCTAAATAAGGCAAGTCCAAAGGACGACTTC
The DNA here is from genome assembly GCF_948465745.1 of Chenopodium album. Classification (NCBI taxonomy): domain Eukaryota; kingdom Viridiplantae; phylum Streptophyta; class Magnoliopsida; order Caryophyllales; family Amaranthaceae; genus Chenopodium; species Chenopodium album. The sequence continues at coordinate 21,107,494 of NC_137850.1, read as the reverse complement.
CCTTTACCACACATCGATATTTTGGTAGATAATACAGTGAATCACGCACTTCTCTCATTTATGGATGGGTGCGCGGGATACAACCAGATTCTCATGGCAGAAGAAGACGTGGAAAAGACTACATTCATAACACCATGGGGCACATACTGTTACACGGTAATGCCATTTGGGTTGAAAAAGAGCAGCGACTGCCTCACTCCATGACATGATGCACAAAGAGGTAGAAGTCTATGTGGATGATATGATTGTAAAATCAAAAGATCGTCTAAGACACCTACTAGCCTTAAGGAAATTCTTCGAAAGGCTAAGGAAATACAACATGAGGCTAAACCCATCACAGTGCGCTTTTGGAGTCACTTTAGGAAAACTCTTGGGCTATGTCATTAGCTCTAGAGGAATAGAGATAGACCCAACTAAGATTAAAGCAATCATGTCAATGCCGTCGCCCAAGACCGAGAAACAAATTCGAGGATTCAATGGACGGTCGGTTGCAATACATAAGTAGGTTCATATCCAAGCTAACCGCGATATGTGAACTAATATTCAAGAAACTTAAAAAGAATGTGTTAGTAATATGGGACGATGAGTGCCAAAAAGCCTTTGAAAAGATCAAAGCCTATCTTGCTAATCCTCCTCTACTGGCACCAGCGCTCCCAGGAATTCCTCTTCGACTATATCTAACAGTCACTAAAGAGACAATGGGAGTTATGCTTGCGCAAGAAGTAGAAGGTAAAGAGAACGCCATCTACTACTTAAGTAAAAAGATGCTCGAGTATGAAGTACGCTACACACCACTTGAAGAATTGTGCCTCGCATTAGAGTGGGCTACAACCAAGTTAAGACACTAAATGCTCGTTCATACAGTCTATGTGGTATCTCGAATGGACCCACTAAAGTATCTCTTCAAGAAATCTACACTTAACGGGCGAATATCAAGATGGATAGTCAACTTAGCCCAATTTGATGTAAGGTTTATACCTCAAAAGGCTATCAAAGGATCAGTGGTCTCGAACTTCTTATCAGATTTCCCAATAGAAGATTCGACACCAATACATGAAAATGATTTTCTAGACAAAGACTTGATGCTTACAGAAGATGATACTTGGACATTATACTTCAATGGAGCCTCAAACCAAAAGGGTTGTGGCGCAGGAGTATTATTAGTATCACCTAAGGAAGAACACGTCCCAATCTCCATAAACTTAGACTTTGACGTTACCAACAATGCTGCGGAATATGAAGTATGTGTGGTAGGCCTCGAAACTGCTTTCGCATTAGGAGTAAAGAAACTTTGAATATTCGGAGACTCCTCTTTAACCATCAATCAGATTTCCAAAAGGTGGAAAGTAAGGAGTGAAAGCTTAGCTCCTTATCAAACATACTTAGAAACTCTTACTGATCAACTCGAAAAGGTGTAATACACATATCTACCAAGAGAGGAAAACCAATTTGCTGATGCCTTGGCAAGACTAGCCTTAATGGTTAGAATTCCTAAGGAAATTGAGTAAATGCCTCTAACAATAGAAAAAAGGCATAAACCAGCTTACATCCAAGCCATAGAAGATGACGAGGTAGTTCAAGAACAAGAAGAAGAGGAAGAACCTTGGTATACTGACATCCTCAACTATGTCACCAAAGGAGAATATCCACCTCACGCTGACAAAAGAGCAAAGCGAACTCTAAGACTTTTGGCCTCCCAATATGTACTCATCAACGACGAGCTTCATAAAAGGGTACCTAAAGGTAGAGCTCTCCTATGTGTAAGCAAAAAGGAAGCTCAAAAAGCAATGAGAATAATCCACAAAGGAGTATATGGAACTTATATGAATGGCGAAATGCTAGCCCAAAAAGTAATGCGTCAAGGATACTATTGGACTACCATGAATAGGGATTGCCATCAATATGTAAAAAGATGCCCTAAATGCCAAATATACGCTAACTTGCAACATGTTCCTCCCTCACTCCTTTACACCTATACATCACCATGGCCATTCTGGACATGGGGTATAGACATTATTGGAAAAATCACTCCTCCTGGAACAGGAGGTCATGAATCCATCCTAGTGGCAATTGATTACTTCACAAAATGGGTTGAAGCAACATCATATGCAAAAATCACCGCAAAACTTGTAGCACTCTTTATCGAAAGAAACATAATATGTCGGTATGGAGTCCCACATGAAATGATAAGTGACAATGGAACTCATTTTCAAGCGAAATGTGAAGAATTGCTTCAAAAGTATGGTATTCAACATCATTATTCTTCCCCATATAGGCCTCAAGCAAATGGTCCAATAGAAGCAGCTAATAAGAATTTAAAGACTATCATCGAAAAGATGATAGAAAATTACAAGGATTGGCTTGACAAACTCCATTTTGCTCTTTGGGGTTATCGCACGTCAATTCGCTCATCCACAGGAAATACGTCATTCTCCTTAGTATATGGAATAGATGTCGTACAACCTGTAGAGCTAGAAATACCTTCCCTACGCATCGCGTTGGAAAGTAAACTCAATGAAGTCGAATGGACTAGAGCAAGATATGAAGAGATAATTCTACTCGATGAAAAACGACTAGAAGTTCTACATCATACTCAATGCTATCAAACTCGCATGGCTAGACACTTTAACAAGAAGGTCAAGACAAGAAACATTAAAGTAGGAGACTTAGTGTTAAAGGCATTAAGAATTAATGTTCTAGACCCGAGAGGCTAATTTAGGCCTAATTGGTGCGGACCATACATTGTCAAAACTATCCTATCAGGAGGTGTTGTAAAACTAACTAATATGGATGGTAATGAATTCTCAAATATGACAAATCTTGAACAACTTAAGAAGTTCTACCCATAATAACTCGAGTAACATACTCAAGAGAGCTACGTTTGGCATGATTCCTTAGGAAAGGATACGTAGGCAACCCTTTACAGGGTGCAGCCACTTTCATTTTTACAAATCTCGCATCCCCGCAGCAGTTCGCCAACACAGAATAAACGGCGCACGGAATTCAATACCAGCGCAGCACGACAACGTCTGTCGCCCAACGAACGGATCCAGCGCACCACGACAGGGTCGTCGCGCTGCGACAAGTTCAAAATTCCAGCGCCAATATGTCTTTATCGATCTGAGCGAATTTCGGTGTATTTAGAGAATTTTCAACTTCCATACTCGAATAATTTTTGAAATTAATTCAAGTCGTTTTCATTGCTTTAATAAACGATTCAATGTAATAAAAAAAAAGGTCGATTTAATTTAAAAAGCTGAAAATTGCATTAATAAAGTAAAATTACATTATTGATGGAATTAAAAATAAAGGCTTAAAAATAAAATTGACATAAAAATAAAAATTGACTAATAAATTGATAGTAAAAGCAATGCTCTAACCTGTCTTCTTTTTTCTGGCCCTTTTCCAATTATTCTCCGCTTCTTCTTTATCTTCCATCTCTTTCACCAATAGGGATCCCTTAGAAGATCTGCACACAATTTTAGTATCAATAGTCTCTCCAATAGCCATTACACCATGTTTCTTTTCAACCCATATTTTCTTTTCTGTAGAGTCAGTTTTTCTTTTCTCCTTGCCCTTGGTAGTACCTTCCTTCTTAGGCATAACAGGGGTCTTGAATTCAACTCTTTCATCTAAGTGTTCCTTAGGAGGAATTTTCTTATCTCCTAGGCGGTCTTTCACATTAGTCTTACTTGTATTTCGGGCTTTGTTCTTATCCTTTTGAGATCTAACAGCTAACCACTACTTCACATCCCTAGATAAAGAAGAAGGAACCTTTTGGGTAACAACTTCCCACAAAGGTCTAGCACACTAATAGTCATCGAACCTCTCTATATCTTGTGAAATTGGAAATTCATAAGGGCAACGAAGATCTCCGGAGGGGATGGTTTGAGAAAGTCCATATTGTCTCTTCACTCTAGAAGGGTAATAAAAGGTCAACTTGGACAAACTAGGAAGACGGCAAAAAGGTTGGCTATTGACACCAACCATCTTCTCAATCTTCCACCAAGGTACAACCCATTTGATGGCAAAGTTGCAAGTTTCAAAGATTCTACTCCACTCCCGGCGGCCTATCTTTATGGAAAAGTGCTTCTTCCTTCTTACAAAGCAATTTGGTGTATATTTTTCAATATTGTCAAGAGGGCTGATTAATTCAAGCCTTTCCATTAGCCATATCTGCAAAAATTCAATGAAAATAATTAATATTACTATACAAAATTAAATATTTTTTATTTCTGTAATTAAAAGTATTAACTTTCTACTTGTAATAATATTGGAGAACCTCGAAGAGGTGCTTCTGGATCTCTTTTTAGCTCATCTAAACTAAGCATAGTTTCTCCAACAATTAATGGCATTGGATTTCTTCCTTATTCAATTTGCTCCATGACAGACACTAATATTGCTTGGCCCCCACAAATATTACCACTAGTGAGAAGATATTGGCTAAACATGCAAAAAAGGAAAGCCCTTCTCTTATAAACATGAAAAGACTCCGAGCGTGGTCTATCAAAATAAAACATGCAAATTCTTTCAAATTAACCACATTCCCATGCACTATATCTTTTAAATCCCTATCGCTAAGGTTAAGGAAACGCTCAAAATCTTTATAATAATACTCGCTCACCTTAGGAATTACCGCAAGATCTAACGAAGGGAAGCCAAGAATGGCACCAAATTCTTCCGGTAAAGGGAAAATTTCATCATGCCCTAATATAAAGCATTGAGTGTCTGAATCCCAATACTCTAAGGCGATATGAATAAAGACTATGTCAAGATTTACCCCCTTAATACCATACAAACCCCCAAGTGGAAAAAGTCAAGCTTTTTCCTCTCTTTAGCAGTCAAAGACCAACATCATTCACGAGTAAAATTGCTAACACTCTTATACATGATGGAAATTAAAGCTAAGATTATTTTTTTCCAGTTCGGATTATACCAAAATCGACAGATTTGGGGGCTATTTATGAACAGAACCGACGCAAACCGAATCTCGAAAGGATTCGGAGAAGTAAAACCAGCGCGCGCGCGACAAGAGCGTTGCGCCGCGACAATTTAATGCTTCCCGCGTCAGAATTACGCGCTTAGCTGACCATATGTTATCCATCTTTGACTCGGATTCGTACTTTGACTTTACGATTTTGATTCTTTTCAAAGCCTTATCCAAAAATTATTTTTAGCAAAATTATTCCAAATACTTATCCCATATTTGATTATTTTGAGCTTAATTAAATTTAAGCTTACTTTTAGTCAAATTCATTTTTATTTTTCATTTTTATTTTTGGGGGAGAAAGTAGGATACCCTCCATTAAAAATAAAAATGACGGAAAATTTTTACGCAAACAATTTAGTCACATTTTTTTCACACACTCATATGCACATAAAATGAAAAATAAAAATAAAATTACAAAAGATAAAATAGACATAATAATCATAGGATATATATAATATATTTCTAACATAAGTGTCGAGTCATATAATACAAATAAGCAAAGTCCTACAAAATCAAAATAAAAAATATATACAAGTACAACTATGATGGCAGAGGACGCAAATGTAGAGGAACTCCAAATGTATCAAAGAACTGTACAGTCCGAGGAGTCAGTCCCTCACCGGCACCAGGATCACTGATGGACGGGATCAAAAGAGTGGGGCTAGTCCATCCTGCCTCACCCTGCTGCTGCACTCCCAACTGCTAAGGTTGTTGTCGTTGTTGCGACGACGATCCAAACTCGTACGTCCCACCACCCGCTAAAGGAGCCTATGTCACGCCTCCTTGGCCAGTCGGCCTCTTCGAAGCACCCTCAGACGAACGAAGAACCGGAATCCTCTAGTACTACAGTGTGGTTTGACTCCGCCTGACCACCTTGGCTCCCTGCCGAAGTACGTCGACGCCTCGAGCCGGATCCGGATCTCTCCCTCCGATCCTCGGGTCTCGTACGAGTGCGTGTCGGAGGAACAGGCTAAAATAGAAAAACAAATTAAGTCAAGCATAGAGTTAGCAGTGATGTCAAGAGAAATACCTCCATGCCATCATCACCACGACGACAGCTAGCTCGGTGACTCAATCTCACGAGCTAATAACGAAAGGCGTCCATGGCTCTCGTCATCCCTCGTCATCACCTCGCGGGAGAACTGTCAAGCAATAAAGTCATGAACAATCAAAGAACATGTATGCAAATAAAGATAAAAGACTTATCGAGGTCTGGTGGCGAGGTATCAACCTCTCTACCAAGCGCCAGGGCTCAAGGGCTAGAGGAATCATCTCCTCGACCGGGCCAAAGGACCCCTGGTAGATGATGGATGTCGGTGGAGGCACAAACTCCGCTGCCGCTGCCGTAGCCTCTCAAAATAAAATCTAGGTGATTAAAATTTGCTAGGGGGCTATCAAGGGAATAAATTAAAAGGCACAAAATGTACCTCCGCCTCCTCTAATATGCAAGGTGGTGGAGCTAAACGCGACAAGTGACTCTCGCCATAGCTCCGGTCAGGATGGCTATGACGCTGCCAATCCATACCAACTAGAGATCTACCTAGATGGACTCTCATGCCCGTCTGGTCCAACATGTGCCGTGGGGGATGAGTAGGAACAACAAAGGACTCTAAAGACTGCTGAATCGCAACTCTCTCACCCAGATATGCCACAACGTCATACGTCCCCTAAAAATAGTGACGTTGAGCTGTATAATGGACAGCCCGTCCAGGAAGGTCGAAATCGGCCCATGGTCGAAATTGGACCTCAGGCCCCTACAAAACGAATACCCATGAGATAAGATCCTACTAAAGAGCAGAAAAACAAAAGTGTTAAGAAAAGCATACCAAGAGAAGAAACTCTCGAACATGGGCGGTAGCAGTCTGGTCACTGTAACAGCCTCCCCAACTGGCAACAATGGGGAGCCCTCAAGGCGAAGGCCTCGCCGGTGAAAGAGATGGGAAGTACTCATAGAACCAGACCTATAATAACAGGAAAGCGTCAACAAGTGCTAACAATTTTATCACTCCGTTTCTATTTAATTGTAGTTTAAAATTAAATATTGAGTCCATTCGATTCTGAGAATATTCAAAATAGGGTATCAAGACCAGTCTTGGATAAGGGAACACCTATTAAGTGAACATTGAATATTATAATCGAAAATTATCCCTAATCGAGGTCATTTAAATGATGGACTATAAATTACCACTTGAGATTAATGTGTTGTTTGATTTATAGCACCGTTTCTTGTCCTATAAGGACATGATTGTCGTAAATCATTTGCACAGATATTGGTTTAGAACCATATTGGATCGACCTATGAGAATACTTTAAGAGATTTAAAAATCGTCATAAGTATACCTCTTATTATTGCTATCGAAACCTCTTTCCTCGACCATGAGTATTGTGAGTTCTCTTGTTTGAGTACTAGTTCACTTTGATGTTCGTCAAACGTCTTCCGTACATGGGGATTATAACGGCAACACTCGGGCGCCTAGGTCCTCTTAGTAAGAGAAGCTGACAGTACAATACTGGGAATGTCCCCCTATTAACCGTAGGGAACATGTCTTTGTTGTTTACAAAGCCTCTCGAAGAGAGAGACTGTAAAATGCATGGCCATGCTCAGATGGAGTTTAAGAAATCATTTGTTTATTAACAGTCAAACTTGGATTTGAAGAAACACTTCTGGACGTAATAAGGATAACGAATAAATCTTACCTTATAGTTCTTGAAGAGACATTAAGTGACATAGGAAATAGGCTACACACAAAAGGCGCACTTGTCCGGAAGGACAAGTGGGAGATTGATAAGAATAGTGTCCTTCGAACAAGTGTATTATTCCGATAGAGGGTTCATCTTAGTGTCTTACATTAAAATGTTCAAAAATTAATTAAAACACTAGACAAGGAAATCAAAGCCAATCTCCAACGTGCCTGATTCCCATTGCCTCAATGTGCTTGTTGTGCTTCACTTGAGGCAGAGGTTTAGTAAGTGGATCGGCTACATTGTCGTCCGTTCCAACTTTATAAATTCTGATTTCACCCTCTGATTTCCATTCCCTTATCATGTGAAATCGCCGCTTGACATGTTTGACCTTCTGATGTTCCCTTGGCTCTCTGGCCTGAGCAATAGCTCCATTGTTGTCACAATAAAGGGCTATTGGACCCTTGATGGAGGGTACAACATCAAGTTCACCAACGAACTTACGAATCCAAACTGCCTCCTTAGCCACTTCAGCAGTTGCCAAGTATTCGACTTCAGTTGTAGAATATGCAGTTATGCTCTGATTGACACTCTTCTAACTAAACCTCCTCCATTCAGACAGAACACATATCCAGACTGTTATTTGATATCGTCTCTATCTGTTTTGAAGCTTACGTCGATATAACCTTCAACAACTAATTCTTCTGAGCCACCATATACCAGGAATTTATCCTTGTTCCTTTTCAGGTACTTTAGGGTATTCCTTGCCGCAATCTAATGCGCCTCTCCTGGGTCTGATTGGTATCGGCTCGTAGCACTCAAGGCATACGATACATATGGCCTACTACATATCATGGCATACATGATCGATCCAATAAGCAAAGTATATGGATCTTGATTCATCCTTTCTCGCTCATCAGGTGTCTTTGGACACTGCTTCTTGCTTAGGGTTATGCCATGTGACATGGGTAGGTGACCTCCTTTGGCCTCCAGCATACTGAATCGTGTCAGTACCTTATCAATGTAAGTACTCTGGCTCAATCCAATCATCCTCTTATGTTTATACCTATATATCTTGATGCCCAATATGTACTGAGCCTCTCCCAAATCTTTCATTGATGCCCAATATGTACAGACTAACATCGGAATGCTATTTCCAATGAGCAATATGTCATCGACTATGACTAGGAAGGCGATGTCACTCCCACTAACCTTCTTATAAACACAAGATTCATTTGGATTCTTCATAAAACCAAACTTACTGATGGCTTCATCAAATCGTAGATTCCAACTTCTACTAGCTTGCTTTAGCCCATAAATGGACTTTTTAAGCTTACATACCTTCCCAGCATTGTTTTGGTCGACAAAACCTTCAAGCTGTGTCATATACACAGTTTCTTCAAATATTCCATTAAGGAAGGCGGTTTTGACGTCCATGTACCATATTTCATAGTTGTAATATGCAGCAATCGCTAGGAGGATCCGAACGGATTTAAGCATTGCGATCGGAGAAAAGGTTTCATCATAATCAATACCATGAATTTTCCTGTAACCTGTTGCTACCAGTCTAGATTTGTAAATGAATACATTTCCATCTTTGTCAGTTTTCAATTTGAAAATCCACTTACATCGGATAGGTGAGTAACCCTCGGGTAAGTCAACCAAGTCCCAGACTTGATTTTCAAACATGGAATCCATTTCAGATCTCATGGCCTCTTGCCATTTAGCAGAGTCGATGCTCGCCATTGCTTGCTTGTAGGTTGCCAGTTCGTCTCCATCCATTACCAGGATGTCCTGATTCTCTGTTAATAAACACCAAGATACCTATCAGGTTGAGACCTCAGCCTCTGCGACCTACGTAAGGTAACGGACTGGCATTTGCATTGTCGGTTTGACTTTGTAAATTTTGACCAGCGTCAACAGATGCTGCCTGAGCACTTTAACTGTCAATCTGATTTTGTTGCTCGTTCTCTCGAACTTCATCGAGTTTGATTTTCCTCCCACTTGTCATTTTGTAAAGATGTTCCTTCTCCAAAAAGACACCATCTCGAGCAACAAACACTTTGTTCTCGGATTTATTGCAGAAATAATACCCTTTGGTTTCTTTTAGGTAGCCCATAAAGAAAATCTTGTCAGATTTGGGGTGAAGTTTGTCAGAAATTAATTTCTTGACATATGCTTCGCATCCCCATATCTTGAGAAAGGACAACCTTAGAAGTTTCTTCGTCCAAAGCTCGCATGGAGTCTTTTACAGCTTTTGATGGGACACAGTTCAGTGTTAATGTCGTGGTTAGAAGTGCATGTCCCCAAAAAGAGATAGGAAGATCACTAAGACCCATTGTTAATCGTACCATGTCCAGCAACGTTCGATTTCTCCTTTCGGATACTCCATTCCTTTGTGGAGTTCCTGGAGGTGTTAATTCTGAAAGTATACCCTTTTCTTTCAGATGGTCATCGAATTCTAGGCTCAAGTATTCACCACCTCGATCCGATTGAAGGGCTTTGATTTTCTTACCAAGTTGTTTTTCAACTTCACTCTGAAATTCTTTGAACTTTTCAAATGATTCAGATTTGTGCTACATAAGTTAGACATAGCCATATCTACTATAGTCGTCTGTGAAGGTGATAAAATATCAATGGTAGTTTCTTGTGGTTGTGCTCATTGCTCCACATACATCGGTGTGTATTAGGCCCAACAAGTCCCCTTTCTCCTAACTTGGAGAATGGTTGCTTTATCATCTTGCCTAATAAACATCCTTCACAATTCTCAAACGATTGTAACTCGAACAAGTCAAGAACACCTTCCTGTACAAGTTTCTTGATACGTTTGATGTTAATGTGGCCAAGACGACAATTCCACAAGTACGTCTAATTTGACTCAATGGTCTTAGCTTTCTTTGTGGTATTATTAACATTATAAACTTGTTTGTCTAACGAAAATACACATTTTAGATAAACGTGTCAAGCCATAAACATATTAGCAAGACTTTAGAAACAATAGTCTTGTGATCAAAACAAGAATGACGTCCAACGTCAAAAGATCAATGTATGGTTGATAATAAAAAACATAAACAAGTTCTATGTCAAGACAAACTATGTGATTACAAGCCTTACGGAAAGATTATCTTCTTCTTCCGCTTGTATATCCACATCCACTTGGTAAGCCCTTCTCACTTGGTTCCTGAAATAGGAGTATATAGTGAGTCATTAATGGTATCTAATACCTTATGAATTGCTTGTATTCAAGTGTAGTTTATAAAGAAGATACCTGAGGTAGAGATTTCTCTTCTCTTGGCCTCATCTTCCAGGTACATGCTGCATTCTCTCTTGTAGTGGCCCCGCCGACAACAGTAGAAGTGTTCTTGAACTCCTTCTTCTTTGCCTTTAGAGCAAGCTTGAGTCTATCACTTCCGCAAGGATCGGCCGATTGAAGCTCATGGACAACCTCCATCAAAGAGAGTTTGTTCCGATTGGTAGTTAGCCACATCTTCAATGCGATGTATCCCGAGTGGAGAGAACTCAATAACATGTGAGCCGCTTGCTCATCCTCCACCGGCTTGCCAATAAGCACCAAGTGAGTGAATAACCTTGTCATTCAGAGCACGTGGGCTCTTAGTGACATTCCGGGTCTTAGTCTAACATTGTAGACTTGTGCCCATACCTCTTGCCTCTCCTTGGCAAGGCACCCCTCTTGCGGCGGCTTGATCCTCATGTTGGAGAGCGACCTAGTCACTTCCTCCATAAGACCATCATAGTTACCTTTGATGCTCTTGGTGACCCTCAAATTTACTATATCCGCTAGAGCTTTGAGGAGCATGTCCGGAAAATAGTTGGAGAACTTCCCCTTCCATTGTTCCGGGATAGAGTTTTCCATAAGTCGTGAGACTCTTTTGCAATCCCAACTCCATTCCTCATGAGCCTTATCGCTCATAACCCCTTTTGAGTAGAAACTCGGGATGGGTATGTTGAGAATATGCTCTAGGTAGCAATTTCGGAGGGTCTTTCGGAGTTCTTCTTCCCACTACTTAAAGATCACCAAGTTCAAGGAAAATGGTAACTTTTCGGGAAGTTTTGGGCACATTAGGTTATTGTCGTTGTTAGTTGAAGACATGATTCTACAATTGAAAGATTTTGAAATGAAAAACCATTCATAATACTTAAATAAGATTGTAATCATGCATATTAATCAAACTTATTTAAACATCTTATTCACACATAAAATTGTCCCCATTTGGTGAGAATAAGTCGATTCCAAGATCCAAAGAATCAATGAGTAGTTAAGCATGCTTTGGCTTGTCTTAACACTCAATATTCTAAGTTAAGAAACTCTTTGCTAATGGCTCCAAGCCACTCTTGGTTAGATAAATCGTCGTATCTAATGCTCTCTCAACAACTTATCCACTTTGCCACGACATGTTAGGACTCAATCACTCATATCGTTGAGTATAACCAAAACCAACATGCACACCCACTATGCCTTACGTATCCAAGGAGTAATATTGATGTCTCGCTTAGGCGTAGCCCATCACTACACTCAATAAGTCGGTAAGTGTTGTTTTGGAATGGCAAATTTTACTCAATATTTTAGGGACCTAGGGTTTCTATGTTGGTTGATTTAAGTGAACTTAATTAATCATGCAACATTTGAAATCCTAAACATGCATCTAATCATATTATTCATATATATATAATCATAAATATATACCAAAAACATAAATAAATGATGCATTTGGCAACTAGCATGACCCCTTGAGTCTTCAAGGGTCTTCATTTACAACTTCATGGCTTCGTCTTCCAAGACCTTCTTTCTTCAAGACATAACCAAAATAATGCAAATACTAGTTTCTATAATTAGGACTAATCTAAATATTAAGGTACAAAAATACTCAACGGTTCGCATACCGTATTCAGATTTACAAAAATTCATGACGAAACGCAGTCCGTATTTTCTATCCTAATCGGGCCCCACTATTTGCCATTTTATAAAACCTGTGAGAGAATATACATTTCATTCATCCATTCACTATTTGTGAATGGCCCATGCATATTACAACGATAAACAAGTAACAATGCACAAACACGCGTAAACTAGTAACTAACTTAGGTGGTTAATCCAATTAACGCACCCAATTAAAACCAGTCAAAGTTGTTTAACCGATTATGTAATTAAGCGCAATTAAAATTGAAGCTCCCACTAAAATCCGCATCCATCTTAATTAAGCCGGTAAATCCAAAGTTTTGCCAAAATAAAATTTTGCAAGTGCCGCTCAAAACCGAGGCCTAGCCTCCAAAATTTTAATTAAAATTAATAAACTTAATTAAAATAATTAAAATTGCCAAAACGCAAAATATAGCCCTACGCTTTCGTGTGCCTAGCACCAAGCAACAATGCTTGGTTTACTAGACACCAAGCTTCGGCTAGTCGCGCACTAACCTCCCTTATGCACCAAGAACCACATGCACATACTCATGCTCGCACCAGCCGCACATGCCTCGCACAGCCACACACATGCACAGCAGCGTGCATGGCGCGCATAGCATGCTAGCTACTGCTGGCTTGCTGGCCGTGGCGCAAAATGCTGCTGGTCAGCAAGCAGCAGCCACCTCTTGGCAACCACATGCGGGCTGTTGTTCAGCCTGGCTAGCCAAGGGTGGTTTAGCCTTGGTTTGCATGCCAAAAACCTCGGGATTAAATCCTAATTTTGAGTGATTTATTTAATTAATTCCAAATTAATTTTAGAATTAATTTAATAAGCAAAATGAAAATTATAACAAGTCCGACTTAATAAATTCATCCAAGTGCACAAAACAAAAATTATTTCCAAGAACTATTCTTTAATAAAATTGGTTCAACTTGATGCAATAAAATGAATAGGGTTATTCTCACTATTAATTTAATTAGCTTAAATTAATCATGAGATTTGACAAAATTAAAGGGGAGTTGGAATTATGAACACAAATATTCAAATAAAGATTCCAACTTTAACTTGTGAATCCTTGAAAATTATAGCTTTCAATATGAAGATAAATTAAAATTCTATATCAAGATTGAAACTTTATGATTCCAATCAACTTAATAAATGATTAAATCAAAAAGTTCAACAAAAATTCATGGAATTTAGAAACTCAAAGTTCCAACCACTTAAAACAATTAAAGATTGGATCTTTAGTACTTAGAAGCCTCAAATAATAAATTTTTTCACACTTAATGCAATGGATTTGCAATTATGTGAAAATTTAACCAATCTTTCAAGCACTAATTACTACAAAGTAACCATGCTTAAAGAGGTTAAAATATGGAGAAACATTAAGGAAAGAACCAAATACATAATCACCATAAATATGCCATTAAGATTCAAAATTAAAAGATTTAAAAAATTTCGTCAAAAACGAAAATCCCTCGAAAAAAACGGCATTTCTGGTCAGATTTTAGCTTTTTCACAGACCTGAAAGGATTGAAAACTTTCCAAAACACTGTTTCCACCCAAAATTCACTATTTTTTGGCGAAAATCTGGGTTTGGGGCCAAAAATCTCATTAAACGGGATTAAAATTAATAAAACCGAGCTACTAATCTAATTAGTAACATAAAACCAGAAAAATAAAATCATAAAATACCTTGAAAATTTTTAGTTATAAAAATAGATGAGCAAGGTTCCATACCACTGTTGGGTTTCGATGAGTCTAACTCACCGCGGAAATAAAACCTGAGCCCAAGGAAAAACTCACAATTAATATAACCAAAATGGATAAATAACAAGACTAGAGAAAAGACTAAATTATCCCACTCGACCACCAGAGCTCTTACTTAAGAAAGCTAAGCCTCGCAAGCTCAACGGCCTCCGACGATATCCACCCACAACACGATCGCAACGGGTCTCTTACTTGGAGGTTAGCCAAGTCGGACCAAAACACTACTCGAGTAATTAATAAGCTTAAAGGTTTTCTCTCAAGTGGAGATGCCTTATTGAGCTCTTACTCAAGTGAATTTTCCCAATTCCCAAGTGGGATATTTATAGGGAAACTCAAGTGAGAAATCCACTCTCCCATCAATGTAGGTGAGTTGGTAAAATCAATTTTTCCCTTTTTATTTTTAAATCAAAAATAAAAGAAAATCGCAAACAACTAATTAATCAACAAGTGGCATTCTAAGAGGAGAGGTTAGGTAAGGACCACAATGAAAAGGGGGGACCAATACTTGATCCCTAAGGCTTCCCCAAACCAGCTCACAATCCCTTAGCTCCAATGAGCTGCTGCCACGTGGCAGGCCAAGCCTTGGCACCCAAGTAGCCTTGCTAGTGCTTGGTGTGCGTGGTTGGGCCTGCTGCTTTGTGCGGCAGTGCTGCTGGCTTGCTGCCTCGGCCTAGCACGCCACGCAATGCTTATGGGCTACTGGCCAAGGCCCTTGCGTGCCACGCTGCTAGTAGTGCTAGCTAGCACTGCTAGCTTGATGCTGCTGCTGGCCGCACATGCTAGCACAGCTTGCTAGCCATGTGCTGACAGCCTTGCTAGCTAGCAGTGGTGCGCTAGCATGCCGCAGCACCAACCAGCTAGCCTAGGCTTGGCTTGGTGCGCATCCTAGCCACCTTGCTATACCAAATGCCCCTAGCACTCGGTTTGCTTGGGGCATTTTGATGCTAGGGGTATTTTGGTAAATTGTTGATTAATTATTGATTTTACCGTCTCGTCTTTATTTATTCGACTCGACTTGCGATGCTCGGTTTCGACGTTCTTAGCTCAATTTCCAACGTCTAAATATTTAATACTCAAGTGACTCATTAATTCCTTCCGAATTAATTTATCGTGTCGAATCGTTAGTTGCTTGGGTGTGACCCGAAGGGTTCAGTCAAGATTAATCTGTAATATTAATTATGATTAATATTACTGATCGGAAGCGGCCTCCACCTAGGCATTCCGATCACTTGAACTAACTGAATAATTAGCTTTCTAATGGCTCCGAACCCTCTATTGGAATAATACACTTGTTCTAAGGACACCATTCCTTTCAGCTACTTCACAAATAGATTTTACAAGTTTAGAAGCAAAAGTTGCAACTTTACAAGTAGAAGCGTGTTTTTCACCTTACCTAGTTATTGGTTAGAATTAAATAAATGTTATTTACTCTTTCCATTATCAAAACATACCCATTCAATGTTAGTAATGACTAAGCATTGAAGATTCAAAAACATGGTGTAAATGTTATTCTATGCTTTATTGAGTTACGATGTGTTTTGAAAAGCTAAATAGGTTTAAAAGCTTTATATAGTAGATATAGAAAAACTAGTTCAATATATATAAATTGTCTGTAAAATGTCAAATAATTCGGATAAAATGAACATTGCATGCAGAAGATCCAAAGGGATGGACTTTTAACATCATTAGATTATGAATCCATTGATATATGCAAATATCATTCTAATTAGAAAATTTTGACAAAGTCACCATTTATAGAAATGATGATGTGAACTCAAGGTCGAATACATATCGATGTAAGAAAACTTAAGGTTTAAAGGCTATAGACGGACAATGAAACTTCATTTGTGATATGATCACTTGTGCTTAGTTGAAGCTAAAGTGTGAAAATTTTTAAAAGTTCAAAAGGTTCAGTATGATTGTAATGGTGAAAGTTTGAGTCAAGACATTTACTTAGCACCATATTAAAAATATTGCGATATGATCGTAATAATGAGAGTTTGAGCCAAGACCTTGATAAACATCCAAGAGTTGTGAATCGGTTTACAACAAACTATGAAAGAAAACCTTATAAAGTGTCAATGAAAAGGAGCTATCAATCTATATGAGATATATTTTGATAATGGATGAAAATACCCTATCTTCCAACCATTATTCAAGGGATATACTTTTAAGATGAGCTACAAAACTAAACAAAACTACATGTGTCAAATTAAATTGTAGCAAAGGCTTCATGTGTGATATGGATAAGAAAAGTTCTTATAAAGTCTTTCTACAAAGCAAGGAATAAAAGTTGTATTAAATCTTTTGATACACGTTCAATTCCTATACAGAGCACGGGGTACTACTACACAAGTCATACTTAGCACAAAATGTTTGTCGCTCACGTAGGTGTCCTTTATGGAAAAGATGTCATTTCCAAAAGGTCAAGTGGGAGTAATGTAAATTTTGAAAAAGTTCGAGAAAAGCAACAAACAAACATGGTTCAAATTATGGTTGGTTCACCCTATGCTAAATGTGCCTCTTCAAAAGGCAAGTGGGAGTATAAGAATCTCAAAAGTTCGAGAGCCTTGAAAGAGTTCAAGAAAATTTAATTCGAAAATCTTGAAGAAAATCGAAAAATAATCAAATCAAAGCAACAATATGAGCATCATTCACCTCATGTTTTAAATGACAATGTGTGGTCTCATTAAGTGTAATGGGAATAATAACCATGGGTCGAAGGTAGTACATTCCAAGTGCACATCCTCTATTGTCGTTTCTCATTGAAAACTAAACAAAGTTATTGTATGAGTTTCAATTGTTGCATAAAGACCCACAATGATGACTAGCATATCTAAAACTTAGCCAAAGAAATATGATTTCATATTGACTAAGAGTTCTAAAATATTTATATTTGGGACATGATGATTATGCAAGTAATAAAGATGATTTGACAAGTTATAACTCAAAGTGGTTTAAAAACCAGGAAATCTGAAATAGATTCTAAGTCTGTAAGCAAGTGTATGACACGTGATTAATTTGCCTAATTGGGTGAGACCCTTTATAAGAAAAACAGACAAGAAAGAAAATATTTTCTAAACAAAGCAAAGAGTTGTTAAAGAATTCAACAAATTTATAGTATGACTACGACTGCGATGAAACCTTTACATTAGTCACGTTGCAAAGATCTATTAAAGAAATTTTAGTGATTTCTACCTTATGAGATTATTTCAAGACACTTTCTTGAAATTGTTCATGAAAGAAGATTTGTATATGATACAATCAAAATGATTTTGAAAATCTTGTAATCTTAAGGATTCATAAAAGATCCTTAAATGATTGAAGTAAGCATCATGGAGTTAGTGTTCTTAATTTTTGTGAGTTAATCAAAATTGTTTGATGTTCTCATAAATGAAGGTGTTACGTATACAAGATGTTTAGTGGGAGCTATATAGTCTTCTTTGTCTAGTATAAAGAGAAATTATTCATTGCTTGAAGAGTTAAGTAATGGCTAATGCATTTTGTATTAAAAAACCTTGAAGAGGATGATGAGTACATTTGGGATTCGAGATCTATAAAGATAGGTTTAGAAGGATGTTTGAGCTTAGTTAAGAAGCTTATAATGATAAGATTCTCATAAGGTTCAACATTATATTGAAAAGAGTTTCAATCCCATATAACATGGCACAAATCTTAACAAGATTCAATGCTTTAAGAAAGGTTGATGAAATTAAGGTTTTGAGTGGTGCTCCTTATGCAGTTTGCAAAGAGTGCATCATACATGTCATGGACTATACTCATCTATTAGATTCACGCGTTTTAAGAACAAGTGATGATAGATTTCAATCGAAATCCAATGTAACGTTGGAATACAAATTAGAAATTCCTAAGTTCCTTGCGAAAGGACGAAGGAAAATTCTTAGTGTATGGAGATGAAGATTATTATAAAATTTAGAATTTGCAAAATTCATGTTCATGAGAATGTCTCATGAATTGTATTAACTAAACCCCTTCCATGATCAAGGTATGAGAGTCATACTAATGTTCTTGGATTGAAGCAACTTATGTAATTTAAGTTGTGTATGTTTTGAGAAAAACATCACATAAGTAATACATCAACTTGCAGAATTATATTTATCACATAAGTAATACATCAACTTGCAAAATTATATTTATCAATTGAAACAAAGTTTCAATCTTATTTAATCATGATTTTGATATTAAATAAAATGTCCAAAATAATTATGAATTAATGGGCTCATCAGGTTGATGACATGGTGAATGAAACCCCACAGGTGAACTAAATTCACATATTATTTAAGTTCCTAGTTCAAAATCATTAAAATGGACATAAATGATTTCAATTCAAGGACTAGCATGTAAGATTGATTGGATAGCGCAATTTCATGGGCTATAGGGACATAGTGATGATGCTAGGTCAATCACATGGATATGCATGAATGATGCATGATCGAACTATAGACCTACTTTGAAGTTCAAGTATAGAGCTTCCGGATATATTAGTGGATTCCTTTGACATGAGTAGAACATTGATTCCATTCAATGATTGTCTTAACTGTGGTACATTCAAACGTCATGTCGTAAAAGGGGGCTATAAAAGATGTTTCCCGGTTACTTCAAGAATTGAGTGGGAGCTTTGGTTGCCACAAGATTGGATTTAGTCTACCTATTTAATAAGGAATGTGTCTTGACCCCTTAAAGAGGGAGAATTCAGAAAATGCATGGTCGTGCTCAAATGGATTACATAGTAATCATTTGTTTTGTAATTCTAACTTAGATTTCAAGAAAGATTTGTAGATTAATATGATCTCGACATGAGATGCAATCATATTATCAAATCGACGCACATTGACTTAAGGAATTTGAATATTGTGCTCTTGTCTCAGATAAGTGGGAGATTGAAAGAATTATGTCTTCGATAAGTGCAATTACTAGATATATCAAGGATCACTATTATGGAGATAATAAGTTCTTTTGGGTCGTCATTGTTTTGTGCTAGATATGACAAATGATATTTGGGCTAGTTAAATAGTCCAAAGCCCAATGGAATGGATCCTATGAGGTCACACAACAAGGGTATTGGGTTAAACAAGTAAGAGGCCCATTAATGGGCCTCATAAGATCATGACATACCACATGGAGTGTTGGGCTAGAGTAGTTTGATTAGGGTTAGAACTTTGGGCTTGACATGGACTCTTATTTAGAGATATAATTTATAAATAAGATCCATGCCTAAGATTGAATTAAGTCACAATTAACAGTCAGTGAATTGTGAAACAAGGCAACCAGTTTTCCCAAAACCCTAAACTCCCTTTTATCTCTCCTCACGGCCCTCCTCTCTCTCCTCACGTTCGTACGGTCGGTGCCCCCTCGTGGTGGCTCGTGGTGTTCATTGTGATGGTTCGTGGTTAGTTCGTGCCTCTCTTCTCCGTTGAAGGTTGATTGAAGCGTTCAATCACGACTAACTAGCATTAGTGGAGGTTTAATCTGTGCCCGTGGACCAAGTAGAGGAAGCACGCGTGAGGTTCTTTATCTCCCATTGTTCTTGCTCGATCGCATGTGGAATCACGCTTTAAAGGTACAATTATATGTTCTTTATGTGTTATGCAATGATCTTGGTTATTAGATGCTTATGAATACGATTCATGAAATTTCGCTTAGAGTATCTAAAGTCCTACACTACATATATTGCATGAGCGGCACATGGATCCTTGACTATCACTTAATTTATCTAGAACTTGACTTTTTTCTCCCGAGATCGTGACCGAACCATTTAGGAAGGATAAAGGCTTTTTTTCGGGGTGGTAATTTTTCTTTTTCTAGGATAAATTTTATTTCTTTGTTTTGGGTTTACATTTGCCTCCTTGCTAACCATTTGAGTCATATACCTTCTTTTCAATCCATATCTTTAGCTTTTGAGCCTTTTGTTTCATTCTTGTTTCCATTCTTGATTTTTGTGAAGCAATGAGTTTGAATATTTGGTTCTTACGCTTTTTGTATATATGTTTGTGATTTTGGTTTCGAATAAGCTTGGGGAAGTTGGTTTTTTGTTTGGTGATTGCTTGATTATGGTGTTGAGGATTGATCACCCTTTGCTTCACAATTTAGGTATATCACCAAATTTCAAATTTTAGCCTACCTTCTCCCTTTTTGCCCTTACATTACAACCCTTTCCAAAACCTTTTG
The DNA here is from genome assembly GCF_948465745.1 of Chenopodium album. NCBI lineage: Eukaryota > Viridiplantae > Streptophyta > Magnoliopsida > Caryophyllales > Amaranthaceae > Chenopodium > Chenopodium album. Next base: position 21,086,941 of record NC_137850.1, on the reverse strand, counting down.
ACCTTTGTGGTTGAGTCACAAGTCGGTGGAGGGAGATGAGAGTCAAGCCTATGGAGCGGTTTGCATAGTCAAGAAGTCGAGTAGCCTTAAAATCTCTTATTTTTCGGTTCCTTTAAGGAATCATTGAGATGCTCACTAGAGGTGGATTTGAAACTAGTAGGGAGAACGCGATAAGATTGTTTGGGATGAAGGTGAATTGTGTCTCATTAGTTCTCTATGCTTAGCATATCTTATGTTTCAATCAACCTTGGATATCTTGGAATGTGCATACCTTATTTGTCTAGAAAGTTGTTTATTCATTTGTATTTGGTCATTTGCAAAAGTCCATTTCAAAAGCTTTTGGTTTTACCTTTTCCCTTTTGATTTCATTTTCCTTTTATGATTTGCCTCATTTTACCTTTGAGAGTTATGGGTCAACTCTTTGGATACCGTTACGAGAACCTCACTCGTCCTCATTGGCGACTTTGGGGTTTAAAGGGCTTGTTGTAACTAAAAACAACCGTGATTCCTACGAAAGTGAGTCTTAGTGTACATTCTTATCCTTTTCTTTCATTTTTCTTATTTGAATAAGTATTCCATCCTATTCCTACTTGCTTTTTTTTTTTTTGCTCGAGGACAAGCAAAAGTCTAGATTGGGGGAATTTGATGAGTGTCATTTATGACACTCATTTAGCTTCATTTTGGATGATTCTTAGTTGCTTTTATAGCTCTTTTTATATCTTTTTCTCTAGTTTTAGCTTTTATTTCTCTACTTTGTTCATTCTTAGTTGTTTTCCCTTTTTTTTTTTTTTTTGCATTTTTAAGTTTATGTTGCCTTTTCTCTTTTATTTATTTGATTTTCTTTGTTTTCAGGAGAGAGGTGGTGTCCAACGCTCTCCATGGCGTTTCATCGGGTTCTATGAAGCTTAAGGTGTAAGTTCATCACTCTTTTGTAGCTCACAAGTCAAGGTGTGCTAGTTCCAAGTGTTCAAGCCTACGCTCTCATGCTGCGCTTGCATAAAGAAGCAGTGTTGAACCCACTGTCGGCAAGATTTGGGACTGCCATGTTTATCAAGTGGAGCGCATGGATTGCATCGACGAACGCATGAGGAGGGTGCCCTGCTCCAGGGGTGCGGGCACGTACCTCCTGTGCATGGGCTCGCCACCCCTGCTTCCCGTTCCGTACCCTTTTTCTTTGCGACCGTGCAATCCGGAGTGAGGGCGTGCTTGTACGGGTCTTTTTAGGACGACCAACTGATTTCTCCTTAGATAGTTTTACTATTTATAGATTTTCTTTCTATTTTGAGAATATCTTGAATCATATTAGAATTAGATTTTGAAACTAGATTTTTAGAGAGAGAAGTTTATTCTTGGAAATTCTTGTTCTTAGATTCTAGAGAGAGAAACTTGTTGATTTGATGATTGCTACATTTGATCTCCATTTTCTTTGATTTTGATCAAATTTTTGTAAGAATCTCTTTCTCTTTGATCCAATCTTTGTATTTGATTTTGATAATTTATTGAATTTCAAGTTGATTGATTGTTGATAGTTTGATTGCAATGTTGATGATGATTTGTTGAGTTTTGTTCGTCATTTTTACAATGTGTAATGAGTAGATTCCTTGCTAGGGATGTGGTCAAGCATGCATAAATGATAGATCATAGCTAATTGGTGGATTTTGATTGATTTGATATTGTGATTAAATTGGTTGATGGAAATTGTGCATGTATTTAATTTGTTAAGGAGTAGCTAACCTTGATTTTCAAGCTAGATTGCATTGTGATTTTCCATTGATATAACACATTGATTTGGAAAGTACATTTATTGATTGAACTTTATTTGTGATGTTCCTAGCTAGTCATTCGTAGAGACCCCTAGTTTGACCCCTAGGAAATAGCCTGTTGAGTCCTTTTGATTGCAATTGCTATTTCCCCTTGCAATGTTTGATTGATCAATCTCCTATCCAAATAGCATTTCTATTGTGAGTGCAGGATCCTAATTCCCTAGTGTTTGTGATATTGATTTTCATTCTTGATTAGTTGTTAAACCTAGACTACACTAAACCCTTTCCAATCCCTTCGGAATAGCTTAGCTTAAGACGATAACACTTGGCCTACCATTCATCGTGGATCGACCTCGACCTACCCTATACTAAGTCTAGGTGTAGTAAAGTTCATAAATTTTGTTAATGAGATTAGAGCACTTGACGACATGCTTAGACCGCCCATCAAATTATCATTAGCAATATTATTAGACATAATGATTAACTTAAATAGTTTGGTCCACCTAAACTAAATTGTCATTAACAATATCATTAGCTAAATCATATAAAACAAAAAAATTAGCAAAAGAAAACTAAATTGTCATTAATAATATCATTACCTAAACTGAACTGAACTGATTAGAGATGAACTAAACTGAACCGAACTGAAATTAAGCTGAAGAGAACAGGTTCTAAATCTAACAAACAATTTTTAAAAGATGAATGAAATACTTCCTCCATATTTTAATAAGTGAAACATACCCCTTGTGCACGTATGCGAGTGCAACACTTTGACTGATGATGTTTTTTTACTACCGATAAGTAAAAATTATAACAATTAAACATTAAATGATACTCCGTATATTTTATTATCGATAAGTAAAAATTTTAACAATTGAACATTAATAAATCATTCATTGGGATGATTCAAGTATCCACAATATTATATTTATTTGTATAAATCACAAACACTAGTCAAAGTAAATTAGATAAATAGTGTAAAAGTCAAAACGTTTAACTAATTTAAACACTGCGGGAGTACATTTCACAAAGTTTCATATGTGAATAGCCACACCATATCGTGTGGCTTGGGTTACTTATTCACATGTTACTCTATTCTAAGTTACTTAGTTATGGTCACTTAGTAGGGGTTATTCGGTGGGTTAGGGATTACTCAATCAAGGGTTACTCAATCAGTGAAAAGTTACTCATTTAGTATTTTAGCGTGTGTTAGCCAGCCATACCATGTGATCAATCATATAGAAAATGCATTGATACTCCCTTCGTTTTTAAATACTTGCTCCACTTTCCTTTTTCGACCGTTTTTAAATACTTGCTCCTTTTTCTTATTTGGAAAGCTTAAAATATTTAATTAATTTCACTTACCGAGTGGACCACCATTAATCATATTTTATTAATTTTATGTTCTCTCTCCTCCAATTCTCTCCACTACTTTTGTTTTTTACAATTTTTTATTCTTTCACCTACCCCACTACCTTCATATTTTATTACTTTCTCTAATTTCTTCTAAAACTCATCGCATGGAGAAATAGAGCAAAGTTTTTAAAAGCAGAGGGAGTATATTTACTTAATAAAAATTTTACTTGTACCTACCTTCCAATTGAAAACTAACCATAAAGATACGAATCAAGCGTAATTAACGCCAATACCGTTAACGGGACCCACCACAGAAACGAAGTGATGGTAGTTATGTAAATATGCCATGAATTTTTTATTTTTTTATTTTATTTTATTTTTTGTCCCCACAATATTTCAAGTAATGAATGCGCAACTGTGTGTAACATCCCTCGCCTTTTGGGCATTATAAAACGAGGCCACCACTTTGGGTCTAAAAAACAGAACAAACTAAAACTACTACTCACTATTCACTTTCTTTCTCTTTTTCTAGGGTAAACGAAAGAAGAGCATTTCTTCTTTGTTGCCCCCCCCAAAAAAAAATAGAAGTGTCTGTAAATTTTTATTTAAATCGCTCCACTATACTTTTCCTCACCCATTGCTTTGTTCTCGCCTCCATTACCTCCGCAAACCCGAGAATTTAGATATTTATCCACAATGTGGTCGTTTAAGAAGCATTTGAGCCTCTGTTTAGTAGGGGCTTTTTTTATTTTTGGGTTTGAGGAGGTTGTTGCGACGGCATTGCGCAAGAAAACCGTCGCACATTGGAAACCCGCTACTGCTACTTGGTACGGTGAACCTAATGGTGACGGCAGTGATGGTGAGTGCGCTTACTTGCTTCTCAAATAAAATTTTAACTCTTCTTGCCTTATTTTCGCCGCTTTACTCTAGTAATTTTGACACAAGTATTGTCAACTTTTTATTGTTAATTGATTAGTGCAATAGTGCGTTACCTTACATAATTTTTACTAATTGAGCATTGCGTTGATATTTCAGTTAGTAATGTGAAATCTCTTTGTATTCTTGTCTATTGCATTTACTTTATATTCTAAGGGTCTAGCTTAGTTTCCTAGGCTAATAAATAAGTGTACATGACTTTATGTCATAAACTCCTAATTAATTGGTCCTACATTGCTCAATTTTATTACTGTATTGTAGAAGTAGTTACGAGTATTTTCAGTAAAAATAAAATTGCCCTGCCTTGTTTCTAGTGACCTTTTTCTAAGTGTGACCAACATACTTGTTAATGCAATATTAGAGCTGGTTTGTCATTGTTTTTTGTTTTCAGTTTTTTAGAAAACAAAAAAAAAAAAAAAAAAAAAAAAAAGTGTTTTTACTTTTCTGTTATCATTTTTCAAAATTATCATGAGTTTAATAAATTTGAGTAATTCTTTTATTCAATATGTGATATATCATATAATTTTGAAAAACAAAAAACTAAAAAACAGAAAACCCTATTAATGATATTTTTAATTATCAATAAATGTGATTTATAAAAGGTTAACATTTGATAATCAATTCTAACAAATAAACACATAATTATAGGTAGTTTTATATTTACACATTCATTGATCAAAGTAGTGGGGTAAATTTTCCATCGTACAAGAAACAAAATGGGACACCTATAAAAATGGAGTGAAATTAATCTTATTTGACATTTTTTTTTTTTTTTTTTTTGTAGTGATTAAGACATGTTTAACTTTTGGATACATATAGAGAAAAGTTATAGGTGATAATTATCGAATTATAACTGCAATTTTTAGTGGAAATTTTTTTAATTGCTACCATCACTCAAGTATTTTCTCTTACTGTAAGTAAAATTAATAAATTATTTACACTAATTTTCTTTTTAAATGAGGTACAGACTAGTAAGGAGGAAGTAAAATTATGATGAGTAGTTAGCTACCAGTGCTCCGTAAAAGAGTAAATTATCTGCTTAGCGCTTTCTAGAATGAGAATCTATTGAGACTATTGTTAAATTGTTATACTCCTTAATATGGCTTAATATTATCCACCAAAAAAAAAAGTTTATAGTTACTAGACGAAGTGTTATTAGTAGTTCATATTACATTATCGAAGTGATTATTAATTTTTCTTTATCTTAAACTAATTAAAATTTTCTTAGGCAAGTAAAAATCTGCTTAATTAAGATAATACACGAGATAATTAGTGAATAATGAAGACGGAAAAATTGATGCAGGTGGGGCATGCGGGTACGGATCATTAGTGGATGTAAGACCATTTAAGGCACGTGTCGGTGCGGTTAGCCCGATCCTATTCAAGAACGGAGAAGGTTGTGGGGCCTGTTATAAGGTCAAGTGTTTGGACAGTGAAATTTGTTCTAGGAGAGCCGTTACTGTTGTCATTACTGATGAGTGCCCTGGTGGTTATTGCTCCGGCGGAAATACCCATTTTGACCTTAGTGGTGCCGCCTTCGGTCGCTTAGCCGTTGCCGGTGAAGGTGGTCAGATTAGAAACCGTGGGGTCATTAATGTCATTTACCGAAGGTAACTTTCTTTCTTCTCTTTATATTTGTTGTCTTGTTGAGTTATGTAGTGTTTATATGAAAGCGGTTTAAGGACGTTAAATGAAAGTGATTTTAGGAGTCAATGCTCTTTGTGTATAAATATTTTCTCGATTTTATATTACTCCAGTTGACACATTTATTTAAATAAGTTTGTAAATGCAAAATTTTATTTAATTTTGTACTAAGTATATGAAAATTGGGGTGTGATAATAAACCATTATACACGTTATTTTTACTTGTCTAATGAGATTCTCTTATCTCCCGGCTCTACTCTCAATCGTTAACCTATGGAGCTAGACTAACTTAACATGTAAAAAGTGCCGATTATCTTAATTTTTTGTTTTTTTTTTTTTGAAAGATCTTTCATCTTACCTTATACAGAGTAAAAGCATTAAAATTATACACTTTATTTTTACTTGTCTAATGTTGGTTTAATTTATACTTGTACGTAGTATTATAATAGCCAATAAGGGCTGATTTAGGAGATGGGTTATGTAATTTTGTTCTCATTTGTTTTAGCCTTTTTGACTGGAAGCTTTTCTGACGTCTATTGTTTTGACTATTTGACTGCATTGAGATGTACTGTGTTTAATGTACTCGCTGTTGACTGCTCTATTGGTAGTTTTGTTGCTAACTGACTGAAAATTTGTCATGGAAAACTTCCGTATTTTAATAAGTGTAATACTTATTAAATTCGGTCGTGTTTTAATAGGTGTTACACTTTTTTTTCTGGCAAAAAACTACATTTAAATATTATATCTCTCTTCTCTTATAATCTCCATCCAAACCCACTACTACTTTTTTATTATAACTTTCCTCTCACATTCATTATTTTTTAATAAATTATTAACCCCACTATCTTTCTTTTACAATTATTTAATAATCCAATTACCCTATTTACCTCTTATTTTATTTAAATCAATTAAATTGTCTAAAACTATATGCCGGTCAAAATGTAACACTTATTAAAACATAGAGGGAGTACTCAAACTTCGTATAAATTATCATTATTACTCCTTTTGTTTTTTTTACTTGCATCACTTTGGATTGCACAAAGTTTTAGGAGAGTAATATAATATTATGAGTGGGTGAATAAATTATTATAGTAAAAGTAAGATGGGGACCATGAAAGCGAAAGTATGTGAAAAAGGATAGATATTTATATTATTTCAGTGGGTCCATGAAAAAGAGAGAAATGATAAAATAAGTTGAGTGGAGTTTAAAGTAAGAGAGTGAAATGATTAAATATAATAAAAAGTTACCAAAAATAAAAGTGATGTATTTAAAAAAAAATACTTCAAAAAGAAAAGTGATACAAATAAAAAAAAAAAAAAACGGAGGGAGTATTATGCTTCTTATTATATGTATAATTCTTTTTTATTGATACATATTCCAATTATCATTAAGGTGTAAAATAGTAAAACTAATGAAATTTTTTGTTCTCATTCAAAAAGGTGAAAAACTATATGTGAGCGTGTGACCAAAGTCTTTGCCTCACTATATTATAATCACCCAATTGTTACTTAATAATGCTAATTTTTAAATGTAATCACCTACTAAGTCATGTTAAGCTGTTGACTAATGCTTTTTTCTTTGTCCATAACACAAGTAATTTACAAATGTACAGTAGATTTTTTTATAGAGCAAATTAAATAATTATTATTTTGTTTAGTAACGTTACGGCTAATAATTTCGTGCTTAAATATATTTCTAACTTAAGTTTCTATCAAAATTATAGGACACCTTGTAAATATCCTGGAAAGAAGGTAGCCTTCCATGTAAACGAAGGCTCGACTAATTATTGGCTTTCTCTTTTGGTGGAATTCGAAGATGGAGATGGTGATGTAGGTTCAATGCACATAAGAGAGGTAATGTGTTCATGCGTCGGTTCATACATTTTTCCTATAATAATAATAATAAAAATAATAATTAATAGTAATAAGAAGGAAATTTTGATTTTTACCACCTCCAAACAACCACTTATTTGCTTTTATCACATCCATTAAAAAAAAAAATATTTATTTTACCACCATATAAAAAAAATGAAAATTGGCTTTTACCATCAATCACCACTAACTAACGGATTCCATCCATAAATCTGTTTGTGAGGCCTATCATGTCCACGTGTAACCATATTATTGGGTAAAAATTAAAAAAAAAATCTAATAATATGATGACACGTGGACATGGTAGGCCCCACTTCGGATTTATAGACGGAATCCGTTAGTTGACGGTGATCGGTGGTAAAAGCCAACTTTTATTTGTTTATGTGGTGGTAAAATAAAACTTTTTTTAAAAAAGGTGGTAAAAATAAATTTTTTGTTTTTTGCAAGTGATAAAAGTCAAAATAACAATAATAATGTCTCGTTTTCATTTTTTATTCAATACTAGTATAAGTGTATATCCCTTATTATGATCGTGTTTTGAAGATATTATATGGATTCTAAGAGCATCGTTAATGGTAATAGTGAGAGATTAGCTTGTTTATAAATTTCTAGCTAACACTAACCTGATCATTTAATAGACATGATAAAAGATACTTAACATACAAACAGGATTAAAGTTTAGTTTTTTTTTTTTTTTTTTTTTTTTTTTTTTTTTTTTTGGGTGTGCGTGTGTGCTGACGGGATAAGATAGTATTAAAGTTAAAAAAATGAAGGCAATATCATTAGTTCAAAAGATAATTTGTTATTTTTGAGTTCAAAAGAGGCATTTTAAAAGATAATTTGTTAGTGGTTCAGTAGTTCATCCATCATAAAAAAAGTTGCATCTTTTAATCTTTGGTGCCTAAAAGCACTGAACAAAAGCAGTGGAAATCTCTGAAGGCAATATCTTTTCATTTCTAGTAGAATATAATTTTCATGAAAATTTATAAAAAAGGTAGCTTTTGTGTAATACAAAATTAAAACATATATATAATCCCAAATATCACGGAACAAAGTTTGTAATTCCACCAAATCAACGTTCTCAAGCTACAATTATTATAACACAAACTTTTAAATAAATCGGATATACAATAAATATTGTACATCCGTTATAAAGTTACCCCTAAAATAAGCAAAAGTTACCCTAATATGGATAAATGTTACCCTAACATAAATAAATGTTACAAAGTATTTATACTTTATTGATAAAAGTTACCCAAAAAATTGTAAAAGTGACCCTAAATTTGATAAAAAGTGACCCCCGATGTACAGTAAATTACTGTACACCGGATGTATACAAAAGTTATTATTATTATGAGTAACTAAAGAAGATTAGAAAAAAAAAAAAAAGTATAGTTGTTCAGAAGAAGAATTAAATTTGTCAGTTTTGGTCGTGACAAAGTGTAAATGCGCAGTGTGCGCAATAGAGTGTGTATCATAGCTTTAATTTGCTTGACCCTCTTTGCTAAAGATTTTCTATGGGAGAACATGCAAAAGGACCCTACTTTTTTGTGTGACTTCTTACATCAAAGCATCACCTTCTGTTTAAATCAAATAATAGCCTTTCTTATTCCTTTTGAAATGGAAAAATCATGTATCTTCGATATACTCCTTCCGCTCATAAATAATCGTTTCAATTTTACTTTTATATTTACTATAAATTAAAGTAATATTTACCCATTATATATCTAATTATTTAAACATATTACTATGAAGTAACCAAATCATAAATCAGGTGTGCAACCCGGGTCGGATTCGTATGTAGTTGGAGCTAAACTCCCGTGAACCGAATTGGGCAAACTCAAAAGAAAAAAAAAAAAAAAAAATTATTGTACTATGAAGTAAATGGAATTTTACATAGCAATAACATTCTATAAACATACGATTAATGTAAATGTCAAAACGTCTGTTTAAAACTTCACCCTTATATCTTTTTTCTCATTGTGTTTGAAAATTGTGTAAATACTGAATACTCCCATGTAGTATACAGATGTGTTTTGAAGGTGTATCTAATTGTTTAATTAGTAATGATTTCTTGATCGAATGTAGCCTTCGATACAATATATTAACATCACCTAGGTAGCTAATTTATTAGTATAGTGACCTAGCTCATGTGCATCATTATTATTATAACCAAGTCAAATTCGCGACTTGATTATTAAACTAAACTTCCCATAACTATTCAAATAATCAGTTTCAGAGAAGCCGAAAATTGCCAACTATGTCTGACGAAAGTATTTAACTTCTAATGTAAAAAATTAAATGATGGCTTCTTAATCCATTAATATACAGTTTAGATTCCCCCTAAATAGAAGGGTTTGGATTAGAGTCGTTACTTAAAAGTTTATTGATTAAGAAGCCCTTCTCATGAGCAAAACAACTTATCTAAGTTATTTTTCCAAAGTTTTAATACACCCAATAAAGATTTACCCTATTTCGTCATCTCTAGTAGTCTACTAGAAAGTGCATTGTAATGAATTATAGTTAGAAAAAAGAACTAGCTACAAATAAGGTTTTCATGATGCACCATCAAATGTCTTCTCCACTAGAAAAAAGGCATAATAATAATGAGACAAAAAATTATACTAATTTTAGCATCCTACCTTAACTTTTGAACTTGACGTAATTTTCCATAAATTAATAATATCTATGTAAAAGGATGATTTAACATGAGTTAGGTAGATTATTCATTGGCCATATTGCACATGATTATAATTGTGAATGCAATTGTAGCAAAATCATTCTTTCTTGAGTTTCGAATTTGGGGATGTCTCAATGTCATGTTAAATGTATTTTATTTCAAAATCATCACATATTCACATTAGTGACATACTATGACTCAACTTTTTTGAAAAATTATGTACACACCACGTATGTATGAGGATATTTTTACTCCGGTCATTTGAAATATGACTCATATTATTTTAATAATAAATAGTTTAATGATGATTTAATTTTCTCGAAAAACTAATTCACATAATTTTCTAAATCAAAGAAACATGGTATGATTAAGGCCATTATACAAGACTTAATATTGAGCATTTTACCACCTATATGGCTCCATACCACTCTAATATCCTAATCTATGTTTGACAAAAAGTGTGAGAGCTTCTTTGTCAAACGAGCTTAGTAAAATGAAACGGAGGAATAGTATTGCTTGTGCATTATGTTATGTTAGAATATGTTAATATGTGTACGAATGAGCCTTTTTCTTTTTCTTCTTTTGTACCAAACTACCAACACATTTGGTTTATCATTACTCTCTACTTAAACTCAAGCTTGAGTCTTTTTTAGAACAACGTTAACATATCCATTGTCCAAAACCTTATTTTGATGTTATTTTCGAACAATGTAATTGGTTGTAAGCTCTTTCTACTAGTACTTGTAATTATAAGAGTTGGAGCTTAAAGCAAACATGGGAGTGTCTTTGATTGAAATTGGCAGGCAACATCAAGTGAGTGGATTGAAATGACGCATTTGTGGGGAGCAAATTGGTGCATAATTGGGGGACCTTTGAAGGGCCCATTTTCGGTTAAATTGACAACACTTTCAACGGGAAGAACCCTCTCAACTAGGGACGTCATTCCACAGAATTGGTCACCGACAGCCACTTATACTTCTCGCCTTAACTTCCTTCCTTAACTATTGTGATCCATTATCATGAAACTGTCTCATACAAGACTTTTCCTTTCCAAGGATCGTGCAACATTCGTATGGGATGGTGCACATGCAACTTAATATCGTGTTTCATTATTGTCTATCTTTTTTTTTTTTTTTTAAAGAAAGATGAAAAGTAGCATCTGATGCTCTTTCATTTTTCTTTGATTATCCTCTCAAAGTCTTTGTAATTGATGCTTCTTTCTAGTAGGGTGATCTGGAAGGGTTTGAAGGGAGCCCTCTCCTAAAGGAGGAGAGAGAGCGACAGCATGTGAGTCTTCGTTGTATGATACTATATAGTTGTAAGTTTGTGAGTTATTTATTCATGTTGTGTTTGTGTTTTTTTAATCATGAATGAGTAGCTTCAAGTTCAAATGTTAGTTGTGATTATGGATGAAAAATATAATATGTAAGACTATTTACAATAGGGTATAACCCTTTGTTTTATATTGAAAATTTCATCATTCTAGCTGCTATTGACGTCTTTTCTTCGTTTGTGGTTTTGTATGGTGACCTACTAATTTTCTTTACAGCACACAATTTAGAAACAAACTAAGATATATTGTATCATCCAATGGATGCTTACAATTTTAGTGGGTCAAATAATCTTTGATGTTTATCTACTGTTTGGGTGAAACAATATGTGGATTGAAGATCGGTTTGGACCGTGTGAGATGACCCGAAGAATACCTACACAGAAGAGAACAACAACTGGCCTGGGGGTGTCTTAGGAAACCCCTCCAGTGTTTAAGTTAGTATGTGAGATTGAAAGCTCAATGAGAGAATTTAATGCTTGCAAGTGTAGTAAATGAGAAGTGATTTGTAGATACCTTTGTCTATGTGGTTTTGGAGTTTTTATACCTTACAAATATGGGCCCTAGTATTGATGGGCTGTTTTGGTCCATATGGCAAAGGGATTTGCTTAGTGGACTTTAGATGTGTTGGACTTGAGGCATGGTAAAGGCTACAAATTTTATGCTAGACTCGCATCTAGTTAGAGCTGATTGGGTCTTGTGACCAGAAATAAACATTTACTATGACAAAATTGAACATTTAGTAATTGAACATATTTAAAAAGTAGTTGGTCCTCCCCAACAAAAAATGAACATTTACTACAAAAAAATAAACATTTAGTAAATGACAATATTTGAAAAGTAATATAAAACTGCACGTATATCAGAAAATTAAGATGAATACTTTGTTAAATGAATTGAACACTTTTTTAATGAAAAATGAATTCCAAATCAAAAGAAAGAAATATCCAAAACTTTAAATTAACATTACAATATATAAAAATGAACATTATAATATAATAGTAAAATAAAGAGACTATGAAAGTGAAAAAAAAAATATTGTAGATCTAATATTATATAATTGAAAAAAATAAACATATAATGTTGTTGCTTATTCATTAACATTAAGCTTCAAGTGAAATCATATTTCATGAAAATGGACATTTATATTATAAGAATGAACATCATACTACATGAAAAAGAACATTTAATTATTGAAAATACAAAACATCCGTAATACAAATGAACATCTAATTTCATAATTTTAAATTGAAATAAATAAATAAACAATTTGTTTTTTTATTTTTTTATTAACGTGATATACAAATAAATTAAACATACATTTTTATGATTATGAACACTTTGCTAATATTAACATGAACATCATTAATATACTCTTCAATTGTAATAAATTATTCACAAATGAACATAAAACATATGAGAATGAATATATATTGATTTTATAATGAACAAAATTGTACAATATGTTAAGTTAGAAAATGTTTATTTTTGTTATAAAAAATGTTCATTTCTGGTCGCAGAATCAGACAATTTTGGCTGGACGCGGGTCTAGCTAATCAATCAATCAATATATATATAATACTAAAACAGACACCAGGAATGACACATGTCACTTCCTGGTGTTGTTTTTTCCTTCCAAAACTTCTTCTATACTTTTTTTTGTTATTTTTTAATTTTTTTTCCAATGCCTTCATTTACTTTCTACTCACTATAAATTATATACAAAGTATTTGTGATATTTTTGATATATATACATATATTTCCATATATGTTATAAAATATCTTCCATATCTTTTTTTTTTTTTGAAGGAATAATTTCCCTATCGTATATATTATAATCCTATATATTTTAATAGAACAATACATTATATTTTATTCCTTCAAATATTGCATATGAACATTTAACATATAATAGATTTTAAATAAGCAAGGTAATTTTGTAACAATATTAACATATCTTAACATTATAAGCACTTAATCTATACATATTTAATCATGTAAGAAAATTTATTTAATTGTTTTTTTTTGTATCTCCAACACTTTCATAATATATACACACAAATGTATGGTGATCCAAGCGGAATTTTTTTTTTTTGCTCATTTGACGATTAAATGATCAATAATAATCATAAAAAAAAAAAAAAACAAACAAACAATATCCTTAACTTGGTGCACCCATATATAAGAATCTTTCTATTACTTATGCCCATTGGGTGCAGTACATAATTTCATAATACTTTAAAAAGAAAATTTATCATTATCTAAATACTCATGTAGATTAAGATGTAAATGAATATAATATTTATCTAATCCACAATTTCATGGTATATATATATATATATATATATATACATATATATATATATACATATATATATACATATATATATATATATATATATACATATACATATATATATATACATATATATATAAGATGTAAATGAATATGATCATTTATCTAATCCACTATTTCATAGTATATATATAAGAAGAAAATAATTATGTTATAGTTATATTTTGTCCATGTTAATTTATAAAACAAATATTTTTTTAATTAAATATAGTGAAATTATCGTGTATGGCACAAAACCTAATCTAGTACCAACTGAAGTGCTTCCCCTGTCCACGTCAGCTTTGTACTGTCAGCAAGTTAGTTATACATCCAACAGAAAGTTGTTAGCGTTTATTTTTGGATTATTACACTATATATATTCTACTCTTGTAGTTTTTATAATCAGATTTTCCCATAATAAAATTTCTCGAAATTTTCTCTAAGTTTCTTCTCTCTAGAATCTTCATCTTCTAAATTTCTCATAATTTTCTCTCAATTTCTTCTCTCTAGAATCATCATCATCATCATCATCATCATCATCTTCTTCTTCTTCTTCTACATCTCTGTTTCTTCACGTGGAGAATCATCGGTCAATCCGGTATGGTTCCAAACCAATACCCGTGCAAATGATTAATGATGTTCATGTCCTTGTTGCACAAGAAATAGTGCTATAAATTATACTACATACTAATCATGTTCATTAATCGTCCATCCTTTAATGGACCTCGATTAGGGATAATTTTGATATGACATTCAATATTCACTTAATAGGTGTTTCTTTATCCAAGAGATTGTCTTGATACCCTATTGATGTGAATCAAGAAGTTAATTCTTTTGAAGGGCCAAAGACACTTTTAGATGGTCCAAATAGCTTCATTATAGGCTGCCCAAAGAAAGAAATAAACAAGGAAAGACCCAATAGATCAATTGGGAAAGAAGGAAACTTGATCATCAAGGAAGAGGAAATTGTGCGGTTTTCTTCTGACGGCAATTGCGAAGGCAGCGCGCCACTCCAAGGGCCACGCGCCACCTTCCCGGAACCGCCTTGAACCCAGGTTCAACCATAGCCGGCGCGTGAGACATGGGGCAGCACATGAGGTGGTTTTCCGACGGCGATAAGAAATGGATGAAAATTTATACTTAGTTTATTTTTGAGTTTTGCTTGCAAGTTTTTACCTTTCACTTGAAAGAGTTTTTCTTGGTTTAGGCACTTAGGATAAGGTTTATTTTCTGATTATTTAGTTGCTATAAAACTTCCTAAGTATATTAGGAAAGTTTTTAGTTAATTAAGTAAAGTTTGTTTAAGATTAGTTTTAGTTTTCCTATTCTAATTAGAAGTAGTTTCCTATTCTAGTTAGGATACTTGGGGGGGCAAGGTTAGGGGTTTGTCCTAATCCTTGTAGGGATGGAAGTAGCTTATTTTTAGTCTATAAATATGGGAATTTCGTGGCTCTTAGAGACATAGAAAATCAAATTAATTTCAATTGAAATTGTTTAGCTTTGCTTAAACGTTTTCTTGCTAGTTTTCAATTCAAGGAGTTATTTTGATAATTAGAACGTGCAATTCTTAGTTCTAGGAGTAGTCTAAGATTGTTCATCAAAATACTTAGTTCTAGGAGTAGTCTAAGTAGTTTGATTAGGCATTGAATTCGTTCCAGGAGTGGTCGTTTTCAAGGTCATATCCAGTTACTTTCAATCGTTTTTTGTTTGAATTTCTTATCAAGAATGAAGCTTTATTCTTATTGTGTGATTTTAGATTCTTTATTAGTTTTAGGGGTTTAAATCCACATCAAATTGGTGTCAAGCTTCCTTCTTTCCCAATTGATCTATTGGACCTTTCCTTGTTTATTTCTTTATTTGGGCAGCTTATAATGAAGCTATTTGGACCTTCTAAAAGTGTCTTGGGCCCTTCAAAAGAATTAGCCTCTTGATTCACATCACTCTCCCCTTCTTCAAAAGAATTTGCCCTCAAATTCACATCATAAAAACAAGTAAAGAGGTTTGCAATGTTATATGCAGAATCTTCGTTACCATTATCAACAGAAAAGTCTTCCTTGTACTCACCGTCTTCACATGCCATGGGTCCTCTATTGATCTCTTCTTTGAATACTTCTTCCCTTAGAAACAAACTTGAACTTCGATTACTATTTGGGCACTTACTATGTCCTTTATGAGACAAAGGGTGTAGACTAAAACGTTTGTTCCCAACCTTCAAGGAATACACATTGGTCTTGCCATCATGTTTAACTTTTCGATCAAATTGCCATGGTCTTCCCAAAAGTAAGTGACAAGCATTCATTGGAATCACATCACACCATAATTCATCTTTGTAATTTCTTATGGAGAAATTCACTAGTGCTTGCTTCTTAATTTGAAAACCCTTTGAGTTATCAAGCCAATTCACTTTATATGGTTTTGAATGATCACGAATAGGAAGGTTTAATTTACTCACCATAGTAGTTGAAGCAACATTCGTGCAAGAGCCACTATCAACGATCACATTGCAAGTATTTTCACTAACTTTGCATCGAGTATGAAACAAACTCTCACGTTGAGTGTTATTGGAAGTGGACTAGGCATGAAGGATCTTCTTTATCACAAGACAATTATCATCACTCTCGGGAAAAACCTCCTCCTCTTCTTCCTCATCAGTGTGTATCTCCTTAGCTTTGGACTTTTCATCTTCACACTCAAAGGTTATGTTTTGCTCTTCCTCTTCCATTTGTCGATATTGCTTGATTGTAAAAGCTTTCTTTGTAGGACATTGATCGGATCTATGGCCCTTTCCTTGACACTTGAAACACCTAATTCGGCTATCAAATTCCTCTTTTGACACCTTGACAACCTTCTTTTCTCCACTCATCGAACTCTCTCCTTTGTTCTCACTAGAAAAAGTTGTGGAACTAGACTTGAAAGGTTTCGAAAAACTTTTACTTGTCTCCGTTTTTTCCTTATCCTCGAGCCAATGATTTTCGATCTTCAAAGCTAGCTTGCACACATCATTGAATGACTCATAGGCACTCAATTCAATTTTCCTAGCAATAGGCCGATTAAGACCTTTGAGGAATCTAGCAATCGGCAATGGTTCTTTCTCTTCCAAATCACAAAGAGAGGTTAGTTTATCAAATTCAGCAATATATTCATTAACACTCTTAATATCTTGTGACAACAAAGTGGGTCGAATGTATAGGGTTTGTTCGAAATCATGTGGAAGGTATTTAGAGCTCATCTTTTTCTTCAAAACCGTCCATGTCTTGATTTTCTCCTTCCCTGCTCTAGCACGTCAAGCCTTTAAATTATCGAACCAAATTCCCGCATTCTTAGTGAGTCGAATATAAGCAATTTTGAAACGTTTAGCATCATCAAAACCCTTATAATCTGAAATTTTCTCCAATTGTCTCGCCCACTCAAGAAAATCTTCGGGGCTTCCTAGACCCGTGAAATCATCAAGTTTTATTCCAAAATCATCAAGTTTTATTCCTCTATCATCGATCTTATGCTTATGATTAGTATCATCATCACTACTAGAAGCATCACTATCACTATCTTTATGTTTTTTCTTCTTTTTATGATCTTGAAGTAACTTAGCAAAAGCATCAAACCTTGCATCAGCACGGCCAGTCAACTTTTCTTCCAAAATCTCAAATTTCTCCTCAAATTTTTCAATTAATTTTCTCAAAGCTTCCTCTCCCATGATTTATACACAAAATATGCGCACAAAACAAAGCAGGAAACCAATCAGAGTATAGCAGTAGCACGAAAGCAAATTATATGATCAAAACACCTTAAAAATACACTAGAACACACAGGAAAATCCCAGCAAAAATCGCAGTACAATTCGAGCAAAAACGAATCAAAACAGAAGCATGTATCAATTCGAACCAAAACAGACCAGTACGCACAGAACAGACTAGTTTAATAGAAAAAAAACTCGAAAAAATTCTGAAATTTTGTAGTCAGAAAGAAGAAAAAATTTCACCCAAATTAAAAAAAAGAATCACCTGAGAAGACCTCGTAACGAAGGAGAACGAGCCCTCTGATGGTGATCGAGCAAACTGATCCTCCAAGAACAAGTGCGATTTGAACGAGTTGTAGATAGATCAAACTCTTGAAGCTCTGATACCAATTTGATGTGGATTTAAACCCCTTAAATTAATAAAGAATCTAAAATCACACAATAAGAATAAAGCTTCGTTCTTGATAAGAAATTCGAACCAAAAATGATTGAAAGTAACCGGATATGACCTTGAAAACGACCACTCCTGGAACGAATTCAATGCCTAATCAAAATATTTAGAATACTCCTAGAACTAAGTATTTTGATGAAAAATCTTAGACTACTCCTAGAACTAAGAATTGCACGTTCTAATTATCAAAACAACTCCTTGAATTGAAAACTAGCAAGAAAACGTTTAAGCAAAGCTAAACAATTTTAATTGAAATTAATCTGATTTTCTATGTCTCTAAGAGCCACGAAATTCCCCTATTTATAGACTAAAAATAAGCTACTTCCATCCCTACAAGGATTAGGACAAACCCCTAACCTTGCCCCCCCAAGTATCCTAACTAGAATAGGAAACTACTTCTAATTAGAATAGGAAAACTAAAACTAATCTTAAACAAACTTTACTTAATTAACTAAAAACTTTCCTAATATACTTAGGAAGTTTTATAGCAAATAAATAATCAGAAAATAAACCTTATCCTAAGTGCTTAAACCAAGAAAAACCCTTTCAAGTGAAAGGTAAAAACTTGCAAGCAAAACTAAAAAAAAAACTAAGTATAAATTTTCATCCATTTCTTGTCGCCGCCGGAAAACCACCTCATGTGCTGCCCCATGTCTCACGCGCCGGCTATGGTTGAAGCTGGGTTCAAGGCGGTTCTGGGACGGTGGCGCGTGGCCCTTGGAGTGGCGCACGATGTTCGCAATTGCCGTCGGAAGTAAACCACACAATTTCCTCTTCCTTGATGATCAAGCTTCCTTCTTTCCCAATTGATCTATTGGGCCTTTCCTTGTTTATTTCTTTCTTTGGGCAGCCTATAATGAAGCTATTTGGACCATCTAAAAGTGTCTTGGGCCCTTCAAAAGAATTAGCATCTTGATTCACATCACCTATCTTGAATATCATCAAATCGAACGGACTTACCATTTAATTCTAACCTTCACTAAATGATCAGGGAATAATAAGCAAAATTTTATTCCACTACGAAACTTTTCAACGTTTCATATTATGATAAATGGTTTTCCTAAATTCTTAAAATTAATACTCATTTCAAACATTCAAAGAAATCACACCTGTATCTAATATGCTTGATTTCTTTTGTGCAATTGTGAATGTTGTAGTTCACCTATTGCACAGGTTTAGTTATCATTACTTTGCAAATCTTGACATCTTTATTATCAAACACTTTTATAATAAGATGATAATTAATATTTGAGTTTGTTATGGATTACATGTGATCTAGGAATTGCTCGATCAAGTGATGGCTCCCACTCATTTTCATGATTTGAGACTATCAACTTGGCAACCTACAATCATCAAAGTTCAACAACAAACTATCATTGAACAACTTCCCTTTTATTTCCTTTAAGGCAACAATGCTCTTAACATGTACTTTAGTAGACTTTCCAATGATGCTTTGCTTGGATTTTACTCCAACTAGTTCATAATGATATGGGATACCCTAATCATTTGTGACCATGGAAATTTACCTTGAATTTCCGCACATTACACAAGGATGCAAGTCCATGTTACCATTCTCAAGCCACGACGCATCTAAGCTCGTGCTTATAAATGGATTTCTTATTAAGGATCTTGTTAAGGTCGTGCTTGCAACATCAAAACTCAATTTATATTTATTTCTTTGCATCAAGAACTCATCCTCTTACTTAACCAAATACTTTGGATGTTCTTGATCATAATCTAATGATCCATTACTTAGATTCAAGTTGATTGGTACTTTATACTTGTCATGCTCTAAGCATGCAAGTAATGTGATGATTCCATATCATAGCATACATGATGGATTCAATTTCAGATCTATTCCCAATTTGATCCCATGCACTCATGTGACTTTTAGCTCATCCAGATTCACCGAGTCTCGCTAAACTGTTTGCTATATGATACAGTTGAATGTCTCTATTAGAGTATTTCATGTTTGACTTAGTATTTGCACAACTTATACTTAGTTCAAACAATTACTTAGATTCATACATATGGGTTGAAAGCCTTTTAAAGTCCTTTTAGTTTTAACTCGGTAAATTCCTTTATTTACTCGTTCAATCATTATTAAGTTTATATTGATCTTAATTCCCACTATGTACTAAGTGTCGCCTTAGCTTGGTCCATCATTGTAAAGTACTTTAAAATCTAAGAATCTGCATTTGATAGTCTTCTGCAATAGAGTTCGTAAACTTCTTACTGGACCTTACAAAATCAACTTTCCTTCTACTAAACTTCCTATCTAATAGAATTTCTATGTTTCTCAATAAGCCAAACCTTTTATTAACTTTATGAGAAAATACATTCCAATTCCTATATGCTTCCCTCAATCCACCAATGGACTCCTTGAGCTTGTTTTCAGATCTAGCATTATTTAGATTAACAAAACCCTTAGATTGTATTCATAGTCTCTTCTAAAATCCCATTTTAGTATTTTGTCATATTTCATATTCGCAATTTTTGCTAGAATAATCACGAAAAGACTTTAAGCATTCCGATTGGTGAATAGGTTTATTTAAATCAACGCCGTGAATTTAATTGGAACTTTTCAACCAATCTAGCTATGTATGCATATACATTTCCATGTTTATCAGTTTTCTCCTTGAAAAATTATTTGCAATCAATGGGTCTTTACCCTAGCCTTCATGAAAATTAATCAAGTTCCAAACCTAATTTTTAAACATGGAGTCTATTTTGGATTTTATGGCCTCGAACTATTTTCCGGAATTTGGATTTGTCGTAGCTATCTTACAAGACATTGTTCCCTTACTATCCTACTATCAAATAGTAAATAATATTCTTGCAAGTTTTAGGTTCATTTCTAACTTAATTGAAACTTTATAGGATTCAATCCAAGCTTTTGGTGAATTTTGCACCTATATGTGGTAATTGCATCAAAAACAAGTATCAAGGCGCTTCTAAAGCCCTTTTGACTATTTTGATCATACTCCAACACTTCTAATGTTTTGTGAGAAATGAATTTTCTTAAGGCACTTTTAAAGTCCTTTGAGTATTCTTGATCAATCATTCTCATGAAGCCTTTAGAGATTCAGTTTCCTCATCTCGATGGTTATCGAGTTCATTTTCCTCCCACTTGTCATTTCAGAAATGTGTTGCTTTTTCAGAAAGACACCACTTAGAGCAACAAGTACTATGTTCTCAATTTGGTTGTGGAAGTAATGCCCCTAATCTCACTTGAATGCTTACAAAGAGAGATGTATGTTGTCTTTGGGTAAAAGTTCGTTGCAAAACAAATAGTTAGCTCCCACTTAAGCTACCTTAGCCCTTATTGAGCCACTTAGCTCCCACTAAGCCAATGAGCTCCCACTGAGGCTAAGATACCTTGAAATTGATTGGATTGAATAAGCATGTTTTGTATGATTTTTATGATGATTAAATTGAATTGGATTGAATTATGATTTATGAAATAAAGTATGTTATGGTGAATTAAATAAAAGGAGAGGTAAGTTTGAGTGTTAGATTAAGTTTGTTTTTATGCCTAAAATGGTATAAAATCATGTCAGATTTATCCCTAAGATTATTTATCATGTTTTTGGGTAAGTTTGAGCATGATTATTTGCCCAAACGTGAGCAGAGGTACTGCTGCCATTCAGCTTGAGGGGGCTGTGATTTGAGTTTGTTTAAGTGATGTATTGCCTAATTTTTATGTCTAATCTTATGCCTATCATGACCAATTATGTTTTTAGAGTATGTATGTTAATGGGATAAGGTTAATTATGGATTTAAGGTTGGTTGTGGGCGATTTTTGTTGTGCAATATGCTGCTGTAATTTTACTAGGGGCTGCTATTTTGTCTTGTTGTTTTTAGCATGTTAAAGTCATGAATTTAAGCCTATCTTGTATGTATATATTGCCTAATATGTGGTTTAATATGTCATAGTTTGATTTTATCATTTTGGCATGAAGTATGTAATTGTGAATATTAATTAAAATCATGCGTTCTAGTGAGTTTGATATTCTTATACATCTTACATAATTTATTCTTATGCTATAATAAAATGGTTTTAAAGTGTCAAGTAAGTTGTCGACGTTGTTGTGCTTTAAAGTAGAATAACACTGTTTTTAGCACCGTTTCGTCAAGGGTTGTGTACGGAGTGTATTGTGATATTTTAACATAATTAGCTTTGTACCCAAATCCAGACAATAAGAGTGACACCTTGTTTGATATACAAATGATTTTTTCTATATTTTGAAGAATTTTGAAGTTAAACTCTTTTGAAGGATTTTCGTTGAATTTTGGTCTTAGAAGTAAAAATCTGCAGTATTTTTAAATTGGGGTTGATGATCCCTAAATGTGTTTGGATGATTTTGAAGAACTATTTTTACTGTTTTTTATGATTCGTGAGTGTAAGACAACCATTGGGCTGCGAAATTCAATGGTTGGAACATGCCAACATCTTAGGCTGTGGAATTCGAGATGTAATTTCCTAGGTTAATTATTGTCGTCCGGAACTACTAGGGCTGCGAAATTCGAGTAGGAAAACTGGGAGTTTAGCCATTCTCAGACGCAGACGGCTGTGAAATCGTCTGTAGATTCGCCCTGACAAACCTTTGGTGGTGGGCTGTGGGATTCACCGGCGTTCATATTTTATATTCTTGCCTCACTAAGGATCAGTATTTGAAAAGTTATATTTCCCTATTTTAAAACTTTTACTACTTTGAGAAGGTCTTCTTAAGTCTAGACATGAATTTTTCTTAATCTTGTTAAAGAATCTTTAAAAAATATTAATTATTGTTTATATGAGTTTATCGTTTTGTTTTAGGTGCTTTTATTGTTCTTACTCTTAAATTTTGTTGTAATATACTTACATTGTTCAATATACTTTGTATTATAATCATGTTGCATGTTTTGAACTGTATTCCTATCCATGTATCTCATCATGTTTATCTTGTCTATATTATTAAGTTGTTGCTTAACATGTATATATGTTGTATTATTTATTTGTCTGCTTCTATGCTTTACTCTATGCTTAGCTTTGTGTTTCTACAAGTTTTGGGAGAACTACTAGTTACTCCCCACTGATTGTGGAACCTAAGTGTTAATTGCAGGTGAAGAATAGTTCCTACTGAGTCGGGGCTGAGAGCAGAGTGTTAGTTTGTTTTTTGGAAGTTTTATAGACTTTCTTTTGTTATCTTTTAAACTTCTCTTTTCTTGGGATAGTCGGTTTGAGGTTTTTCTGCCTCGTTCAAAGTTTGCTTTGATCAATTTATGTATTTTTTCTGTTATTTATTTATTCCCTTTAGAATTAGTAACCTTTAAAGTGACATTTTCGTCTCGACGTTATTTCCGCTAACGTCTCGCCTTCTGTTTTAAACGGGGTGTTACAATATTTCCTATTTGTTTTGGTTTGCCCTGTTTACCTTAAGGTAAGCAGTGTTGACTATTTTCAGGTGGAGTCATGAATGAGCATATAAGAGTCTTTGGGATTTGCTTCACCTAGTTTAAAAATGTTTGTTTTGTCTTTATTTTGAGTACTCATAACAATGTTACTATTTTTATAAGTATTAATAAAAGAGAGTTTGAGTTTTCGCTGCAAAGTTTTGGTTTGAGTTAGTAGTTTTGAGTAGCCTTTCGTAATCACGCGGCGGTAACATGCCTAAGTCTATCTTTACGGTATAATTATACGTATTATACTAGTATTTTCGTAAAGAGATATTTGGGGGTGTTAAAAGCCTAGCTTGCTAGCCCCATCCTTGGGCTCCAAGGAACGCCAAGTTGGTGGCCTTTCCCTTGGCTGGCCTGCTAGCTAGACCTGGAAAATAGGTCATTCGAGTGAGGACTGGGTTGGGTCACATTCGGGTCGGGTCATTTTGGGTCAGCTAACATCCAGGTCGAGTATGGGTCAATTAGGGTTTCGGGTATGACTCGGGTCAGGAATAGGTCGAGTTCGGGTTGGGTCAATTTCGGTCAGGTATATTCAGGTCGGGTCAATTTCAGGTCAAGTATGTACGGGTCATATTCGGGTCAGGTCAAAATCTGGTCGGGTCATGTTTGGGTTGTTTCATTTGTGGATCAAGCTCAAATCAATAGTTATATATGGAGTATATTTTATTATTGTTATAATAAAAGTATCAATTCAGTTTATGAGCTTAGCTACGGTTGAAGATGAACAATTTGAGTTATTTTTGGCACAAGATATTTTTAGTTCAATTATAAGGTAATTTTAGTTCTAAACATTTCGAGTATTAGGTCAATTTGGGTTAATTTTGAGTATTGAGTCTATTCGAGTTAAACACTTTAGGTCAATTTTGGGTCAGGTTAGTTCGGGTGTTGGGTCAGGATCGGGTTAACTCCATTTTCATGTCGGGTATGGGTTGGGTCAGGTCAATGTTTTTGGGTCAATTTCGGGTCATGGTTGGGTTATTCGGGTTGGGTCATCGGGTTAGGGTTAGGATTACCAGGACTACTGCCAGCCTATCGCAAGCCCATGCGAGGCTTGCTAGCACTAGCGAGCTGCTAGCAACGAGCTGCCAGCCTGCTCGTGTGCTACTACTATGCGAGCTGGTGAATGCTTGTTGGGTTTTGAAGTGTCCAACACTACGCGGATTAAAAACCCGCCCATGATTCGCACACAAATTAAGATAACTAAACATGCATATTAATTAACAACCACATAATTAATTAACAAAGAGAGAGAAATAAGAAAAGACGATTATACCCTTGATGCGTGCTTCGCTCTTTCGTAGAGCTCATACTTGAAAGTGAAGAGCTCCGCAAATGCCCAAGCCTCCAACGGCTTTCACCCTCGGGACCCGACCCGAATGGCCCCTACCCCGAAGCTTAGTCGGGGCTAGACAAAAAGTACTTAGAGTATTAAAACGAAAGTGTTCTCGCTTTTGGATATCCTTTCAAGTTCACAACTCAAGTGCCCTGTAATGCTAAATTATTGGTATTTATAGGGAAAAAAGCCCTTGAAATCCCATCTCCCATCCATGTGCAGTGAGAGAGTTGGTAAAAAGGCATTATTCAATTTAATTAGTTCAAGAATCTAATTAAAATGCAAATGAATCAACGAATAACAAGTATCAAGTGGAGAGCAAGGGGTTAGGTTAGGACCAGAAGGGGGGACCACCCACCCCTTGCTCCCCAAGCAAGCCTCAAGAAACCGGGCTCCCTAGCTCTCGGCCAAAAATAGCCCGCCAGCTAGCGTGGCCTGCCTTGGACGCCAAGGCTGCCTCGCTGGCGGCCTGGCTCCTTGGCCGGGCCTGCTAGCTGGTCGTGCACTCAGCCCAACACGCTGCGTGCACTTGCGGGCTACTAGGCGAGTGCTGCTAGCAGCAGCTAGCAAGGCCCATCGAGCTTTGCTAGCTGCTGGCCTTACTAGCGCTGCTAGCATTACTAGCATGCTAGCACGCATGACGCGCGCCAATGATGCTGTAATTCCCCCAAACCTTCGAGTAAATTATATTTATATTTCTTTATTTTCTTTACAATATTTAAAACATTTCGGAATGATTTATAAAAATAAAAGTAATGATTTATATATTTCAATAGCAATATTGTTTTCTTATTCATATTTTGATCAATGTTTTTAAAACTTCCAACCAACCTACTATTTGAAGGTCTATTTTTCAAAAGCAAATTCATAAGAGCATAATTGCCCATTTTAAGCCTAATACTACAATTCTAGTCCTATTAGAACTAGAGAATCACTAAGCCCATGTTTGATTCATAAAAACCCCCCAAACCCCTCACCTATTCTACGTACATAAGCAAATAACAGCAAAAAAAAAAAACACTGCACCCTTACTGTCGCCGACGGCAGCCCACCACCGGTGCCGTCGTCCTGCCTTCGGCGACCACACCGCACCACCGCTGCCCAGCCAAGCCGCCAGTTGTTGCACCCCCTCTTTATCTCTTTCCTTTTCTTTCTTTCTCTCTCTTATAAGTTCTTGTTTTAATTTCAAAGATTCAATATAATCACAATCAATCAATCATACAAGTTTCACCCAATCCATAGCCAAGAAACTACTCAAGGATCATTATCTAATCAACAAGCACCTAAAGAAATCAAGAATCAACAAAATATGAAGAACAATTACACTAATCAAGATCAAACATTAAAATCAAACCAAATAAACATGAAATTAAACAAAGCAATAAAATGTGATAGAGTTATAAATCCTCATTGATTGATTATGGAGATCTTTAATACAATTGTCACCTTGAATCTTCAATCTCTCAATTTCTCTCTCTAAGTCTACTCCTAAAACTAACACTAAAACTAGAGAGTGAATTTCTTAACTAAGCTAAAGTTATGATCAAAATTATGTCTAAAACTTCTTACAAAAATCGGGTTAAGAATATGTATTTATAAGAGCCGTGGAAATAAAATCGAGCGAAACCGGAAACATGGAGGAGCGCCCGCGCAGGCAGAGGTGCGCGCTCGCGCAAGGGGGCTGCCTGCTCGCGTGTGTAGCCTGTGCGCCCGTGCTTTTCTGGGTTTCTTCGACTTCTTCGATGCCTCGTGCGCTCGCAAAAGGGTCTTCGCGAGCTCCACTTGATGAACATTGGGGGTGGCAGTTTCCAAGTGCCTCTACGGTGGTTTCAACACTATCTTTCACGAGAGAGCGGCTTGAGAGCGTAGAAGCTAGAACTTAGAGCATCCACTTCCTTGCATCTTGAGCTTTTCCAATGCTATAAGTTTGCTCCAAATGCATCTTCCAACTTAGTTGGCCACCAATATCAAGACCTAAACCTTGCACAATACCTATAACCACGAAAAGATAGAAAATAAAGGAGAAAACACTAGAAAAACCATAAAAACACAAAATAAGAGAGAAAAGGTAAACTAAAGAGAAAATGCATAAAACTAAGCAGTTATTGAGAAAGAAAGCTATGAAAAGAAGGAAAAAACAACCTAAATACTCATCAAATGAGTGCCATAAATGGCACTCATCATTTTTCCAACAGGCGGCTCCGCAAGTTCATGATGAAATCGAAGTCGATTCCATGGTTTTGGTGGATTTAAAAACTCGGATGAACCCTTGTTTTCATGAACGTTTTTGGGTTGATAGAGCTTAAATCCCCCGGGCTAACCACATACGTAGAGCACGTACTATTGTGGCAAAATAAGTAAGCTAAAATGAATATGCATATGTGACAATGCCAATTAAATAGCAGGAATAAAATTCTAGAATCTTTTAAGTCTCATCCACCCATCTCAATTAAATATTGATCACTAAAATCAATAAATAACCAAGAATCCTCCCTAGTGGAGTTGCCAAATTGTAGGCGTCATTCGAAGCGCCTACGTTATGCATGTTGTGAATATTCTTGGCACTCATAGGAAGTGGGAATTGACATATATGATAGGGATACACGATTAGGGACAAAGCAAAGTAGGGATCCGCCAAGAAGTTTTTAAGGAAATTGTAAACCGTTCACGGATCATTTTAGGAAACCACGATTAAGGGAATATGAAAGGCAATAACGATTGACCCGTGAAGGTTACACCCCATTCATAATCCATGAGATTACTAACTCCATATGGTTTGGATCGAAACCACTAAAGGAGGATCGGGGATGATGGTAATGCGCCGCGGAAAAACCCCAAGGAAATGCCGCGTCACGGGATGTGTGACGCAACACGACGCGTTGTACCATGACACGACATAAAATATCGTCACACGGTATGTCTGCTGTGACACGATATTCAACTTTTCCTTAAAACCGTCCAGATTCATCTTTATCTTTTCTTAACAACTAAGAACGTGATATTTTAGGCGTCGTTTCAGCTATTCTAGAATAATTTTAGGCTTTAGGGTTTTATTATTAATTAATCGGGCTTAATTAATAAATAACGAAATGAATTAGATAGGGTTTGGGCTAAAATATGAGCTGGACTATGCTTTGACTAAATATTAGGATTGATATGTTGACAGTTTTGTAAGTTGTGTTAGTTAAACATGGATTTTAAGCACTCTCGAGATTAAATACTTGACCCACCCAATAATGGCGGTAAAAGGTTGTTCATCATCGGGTTTGGTTATCGGGGAGACATTTTTAGGTGTCTATAGTAACGAAAATTTGTTGTTTGAGTTATTTGCAGACATGTTTCTACAATTGAAAGAATTTTAAATAAAAAATCATTCATAAAACCAATAAGTTTGAATTTTAAAGAATTCATGCAAATTTCGAGCCTATTAAGCGTTTAATCCACACAATAAATTTGTCCCTTTTAGGCAAGAATAAAATGATTCCAATATCCCAAAAATCAAAAAGTGATAAAGCATGCTTTGTCTTGTCTTAACACTTAATATTTTAAGGTAATAAATCTAATTGCTAATAGCTCTAAGCTATTCTAGGTTCGATAAAATGTCATATCTAATGCTTCTGTGACGTTTATCTCCATTGCCACGACATCTAAGTACTCCTTACCGATATCGTTGAGTTTAACCAAAATCAACTTGTATACCTAGTATACCTTACGTTCCTAGAAAAATAGTGATGCCTTGCTTTGGCATAGCCCACCACTATTCTTATAGTTCGGTAAGTGTTATCTTGAAATAGAAAATTTGACTTAATTTTATAGGGACCTAGGGTTTCTATGTTGGTTGATTTAAGTGAACTTAATTAATCATCGCAACATTCGACTTCCTAAACACGCTTCTAACATATCATTCATTTATAAGCATAATTATATATAGAAAACATAAGTAAAAGATGCATTTGACAACTGGCATGACCCCTTGAGTCTTCAAGTCTTCAAGGGTCTTCATCACATCTTCTTGGCCTCGTCTTCCAAGAGTCGCCATCTTCGAGACATCGCGATTAATAATGCAACTACTAGTAATTACGATTAGGACTAATCTAAATATTAAGGTACAATAATTCGCAACGGTTCGTAGACTATATTTAGATTTACAAAAATACATAAAATTAGCTCATATAATTTATGAAGCTCCCACTAAATTTCTCATCCAACTTAATTAATCCAATTAATTAAGCAGGTTCACCTAAATTTTGCCAAATTATTTTGTAAGTGCCGGGAAAAACAGAGGCCTAGCCTTATTAAAATAAAAATTAAAAAAAAGCAAAATTCGCAAACTTTAATAGCCCCCTTAGGGCCGAGTGCCTAGCATCTAAGCCACGAGGCTCGGTTTTCTAGGCACCAAGGCCCCTGTTGCCATGCGTAGGTGCTTCCTAGCATAGCCACATCAGCGTTAAGCACCTGCTAGTTGCTGACAATTTTGCATCACATGCGTTACACTGGCGCTAGCAACGTGCTTGCACGCACGCATGTGCTAGCCCAAGGCGAAGCTGTGCAAACTGCGCACTGCCTAGCAGCCGCGTCCACGCACCACGTACACAGCTCTCTGCACCAAGTTGCTGCTATAACACACTTGCGCACCAGCACGTGCACTCCCTCGGCAGCCACAGGTGGGCTGCGCAAGCAACCCAACTAGCCGAGGGTTGTGCTTGAGGCATGGTGCCTTAATTTGCGTACTTCTGCCTCAGAGTTTTATGCCAATTTTGTGTGTGACAAAATAAAATTAATTCTAAATTATTTTTAGAACTAATACTGAGCAAAAACGAAAACAAAAGAAGTCCAACTTAAATAAATTCCATTTTTAGTGCACAAACCAAAATTAATTCTAGAACCATTCTTTAAATTATTTTTGGTTCAACTTGATGATAAAAAAATTGAGGGTTGTACTCACAATTAATTTAACCAAACATAAACTAATAATGAGGTTTGACAAAATTTAAAGGAGTTGGAAAAAATAAACACAATCATCTAATGATAAATTTTTAACACTAACTTGTGTGAACTTGACAAATTACATCTTCTAATATGAAGATTAATCGAATTTCAATCACTAGTTTGAACTTTTAAGACTTTAATAAATTCAAAAATAATTAAAATAAAAAAAATTAGTTCAACATGGAATATAAAAAGTCAAGATCCAACCAAATAAAAGATTAAAGATTAAAGATTGGATCTTTAACATTTTAAGGGCTTAAAAAATACAAATTCACCGTTAACATTTACGCTTGAAGCAATTATTTTGCAAAAATGTGAAATTGCAAGTTTATGTGAATAATGAACTCACCAAATTAAGCACCAAATATGACTTCATAAGCATGCTTAAAAAGGGTTATTATTACATTAGATTAATGATGTAACCATACACATAATCTAACAATAACATGCCATAATTAAACAAGGTTTAAAGTGTTCAGGGTGCGGATCCAAGGGTTTTGGCTGGCACGGGTTGGGTATGGTTGGTGACCTGCGTAAGGAACCCCCTGCGATGCCTAAGTTAGAGTGTGTTTTGATGAGTGCCATTTAGGTCACTTATTTGATGAGTATTTAGGTTGTTTTTACCTTCTTTTCATAACTTTCTTTCTTAATAAATGCTTAGTTTTATGCATTTTCTACTTTGTTGCCCTATTCTATCTTATTTTGTGTTTTTATGGTTTTTCTAGTGTTTTCTCCTTTATTTCCTCTCTTTTCGTGGTTGTTGGTATTGTACAAAGTTCGGGTCTTGATATTGGTGGTTTTCTAAGTTGGAAGATGGATTTGGAGCAAGCTTATCACATTGGGAAAGCTCAAGATGCAAGAAAGTGGATGCTCCAAGTTCTAGCTCTTGCGCTCTCAACCCGCGCTCTCATGAAATCACGGTGTTGAACCCACCGTCAAGTCCATTTGAATTTTCCATGTTTAGTGACTATCATGAAGACCTTGCGAATTCTAATTAGCGAGCTCACGAAGCTACGAAGCATCAAAGAAACCTGGAAGAGCGTGGGCGCGCACCCTTGCCTGTGCGGGCGCTCCTCCTTATTTTGGGTTTCGCTTGATTTCGTTTCCACGCCTCTTATAAATACCTATTTTAACCCAATTTTTGTAAGAAGTTTTAAGACATAATTTTGATCAAAATTTTAGCTTAGTTAAGAGTTTCTCCCTTTAGTTCCAGGGTTAGTTTTAGGGGTAGATTTAGAGAGAGAAAAAGAGGGATTTCACTGGTGATTTGAGAGATTGAAGATCCAAGGTGACAATTGTGTTGAAGATCTCCGTAATCAATCAGTGAGGATTTCTAACTCTATCTCATTTAATTGTTTGGTTTAATTTCATGTTTGTTTGATTTGATTTTGATGATTGATTTTTGATTAGTGTAATTGTTCTTCATATATTGTTGATTCTTGATTTCTTATTTCCTTGTTGATTAGATGATGATTCTTGAGTATTTGTTTGGCTAGGGATTGGGTGAAACTTGTATGATTGATTGATTGTGATTGATTTGGAAGTTATGTTGATTGATTGTTGAGATTAATGTGATTAATGTAAGTTTGCATGTGTGTAGTTTGACTAGGCCTTGAGAATTATGCTAGATTACATTGTGATTTCTAATGATATGACCCTTTGATTTGGAATTGCAATTATCGATTGGTTCACATTGTGATTCTCCTAGTTTGTTATTCGTAGAGACAACTAGCTTAACGTTTAGGAGATAACTCTTGTCATTAGTCTTCACAACCATTGATTGGCATGTTCTTCCCATGTTGTTACAATTGTTATGATTACTTATTGATCCCCATTCCCTAGTGTTTTATTTGGTTGCTCGTTTGTTTTAGTAGTTGTTAGTGTTACCTTCTTCACCCTTGACTTCGACTTGGCTTAGGCGTTTATTGGAAACACTTGAATATAACCATTCGTAGTGGTTCAACCCTTGACTTACCTCTATACTTGTATTTAGGTTTGTTAAGTGATTATAAATTTTTTTTTGGCTTAGGGAGGATTAGTCAACGACCTAGTTTTCCCCTTGTCAAAATGGCGCCGTTGCCAGGGAACGGTGCCTATGTTTGAGTGTTTTTTATTGCTCTACTCTAGGTCTTTGTATATACTTTTGTTTTATTTGATTTTAGCTTGTTTTGAAAAAAAACATAAAAAAATGGCATGTTTCTCGTTTCCTTAATATGACAATGAGCCTTTTTGTGAATATTTCAATAGAATTGAGGGAATTATTGATTATAATTGTTGTAATCTTTGGGAATCTTGTGAGATTTGTTATTTTAATTTGAATGAGAAAAATAGGGATGAAATTGAATGCATGCATAATGGTGAATTTAGAGCATTATTAATCGATGATGCTTGGGATTTTTATATTTGGTTTGCTTGGGATGTCTATAAAGGGGGTAATCATGATCCTAATATCGATGTGCAATGTCTTGATTTTTCTTACATTAGCATGAATTCCCATGAATTGTCATATGATCCCATTAGTGAACCTAGAATAAATGATTTCAACTCTATTTCCCCTATTGTTCATGATAATGAGGTACATGCTCAAGTTAATGTTAATGGTGTGTTTCAATTTTCTTCATTATTTACCATGCCTTCTTGTGATGTGCTTTGTTCCTTTAATGATGAATCTTATAAGCTTGATTGTGCCCTCTCCCCCAAATTTGATTCTTCTCATGTCCCTTTTTCAAGGAAATTTAACCATATTCCTTACACTCTTATATCCCTCCCTTCCTTTAATTTGTTAATGAGCCTATTGGGGACCCCCTCTTCTATGATGATTTACATGTCCCTCATTCGTCTATCATTGAGGAAAAGGGTGACTTTGCCACCCAAAAATATCTTGAGGAGAGTTTGCCTTATTTTTCTTTTTCTTTTTCTTCTTCTTCTTCCTTTTCTTATTTTGTTGAATTTTCCTTTGATTCTTCTTCTTTCTCTTGGCATCTCTCTCCTCATAGGTGTGCACTAAGCTTGTTGCATGCCTTCATTTTGTCATGTGCATACTTACTTTCTTATGAAATGTGTACTAGTGCATTTGAAAGGCTCTTGCGTTCGTTGTAATATTTTTTCCTAGAGCGATCAAGCTTGGACCTTAAGCAAGCCTTTCTCGGGAAGTAACCCGTGTTTTATTCCTTTCATTTTCTTTTCTTTTTAGAATAGATTTTCTCTCATATAAATTTTTATATGCATTTTGCTAGTTACATAACTTGATATACATTGGTGCATTCGTTTGGATCAAGAATCAAGGAAGTTTGACTCCCTTTTCTAGCATGTGGCATACAAGGCATTGCTTTAGAGGAAATTGGCTTTGGAAGGTTGAATTGGGTCATATGCGGATATTTACACCCACCTAAATCTGGTAATATCTTCCGTTGCTCTTTCTCTTATGGTTGGAGACTTGTTAGACATGTGTTAGTATTGTTGGTTTGATTTCTTTCTCTTCCCCTCCTATGTATTATTTGATTTATGATTTGAGTGTATCGTCTCATTCAAGTTTGGGGGAGGGTATTCTATCATGTTTGGTGGGATTTTGATTCATATATGCCATGCACGATTGAATATGCATTTCCATGTTCTTTATTTTGAAAAACTCCAAAAAGATTTTTATTTTCTATCAAGGCAAATTTGCAATGCGTCTTTGTTTTGTTCTTGCTTTGGACATAATACTTTTAGACTTGTACAGTTGAATGATTTTCTTCTTAAATGGAATCGGTGTGCATGGTTTGAGAGTATGTTTGGTTTGTTCTAGGATAGAGTATGCTAAGGTAGTGTGTTTAGGACTTTTGGGACCTTGAAGGCGGAATCTACATGGTTGGGGTTAGAAGGTGTTGCTCCCTTTGGTGAATTTGAAATACTAGTAATTTATTGCTACAACCATGTGAGGTTTCATTCTTTTCTAGCCTTCTACACACTTTGCACGAGCGACACATGGATCCTTGACTATTGCATGCTTTATCTAGAACTTGACTCTTATCTCCCGAGATCGCGACCAAACCATTTAGGAAGGACAAAGGCATCTTTTCAGGGTGGTAATTTTTCTTTTTCTAGAATAGATTTTCTCTTTTTTATTTTGGGTTTAAATTTGCCTCCTTGCTAACCATTTGAGCCATTTACCTTCTTTTCAAGCCATGTCTTTAGCTTTTGAGCCTTTTGTTTCACTCTTGTTTCCATTCTTGGTTTTTGCGAAGCAATTGATCATTATTGTTGCAGATTATGGTGTATGAGTTTGGTTATTTGATTCTCATATTGAAAGCAAGGTTGTATTGTGAATATTTTGTGAATAAAGGCAAATGCAAGTTGAAAAAGCCGTCCATAGTTAAAAGAGGCGAGGATAATGCAATAAAGTAAAAAAAAAGAAAAAAATGAGAAAAAAACATAAAGCACATTCAAATGCTTTGACAAAAGTGAAAAAAAAGAAAAAAAAAGTTTTAAAAAAATATTTTGATGTAAGAGTATTTTTCCCCATTTTGAACATTGAGGACAATGCTTCATTTAAGCTTGGAAAGCGTTCTTACGCTTCTTGTATATGTTTATGATTTTGGCTTTGAATAAGCTTGGGGGTGTTGGTATTTTCGTTTGGTGATTTCTTGATTATGGTGTTGAGGATTGATCACCCTTTGCTTCACAATTTAGGTATACCACCAAATTTCAAATTTTAGCCTACCATCACCCTTTTCGCCCATACATTACAACCCTTTTCAAGACCTTTTGACCTTTTTGTTGAGTTACAAGTCGGTGGAGGGAGATGTGAGTCAAGCCTATGGAGCGGTTTGCATAGTCAAGATGTCGAGTAGCCCTAAAATCTCTTTTTTTTTTGGGTTCCTTCGAGGAATCATTGAGATGCTCACTAGAGGTGGATTTGAAACTAGTAGGGAGAACGCGGTAAAATTGTTTGGGATGAAGGTTAATTGTGTCTTATTAGTTCTCTACGCTTAGCATATTTTATATTTCAATCAACCTTGGATATCTTAAAACGTGCACTCCCTTACTTGTATTGAAACAATTTCGTTCATCTATGCTTGTTCATTTGCAAAAGTCCATTCATCAACATTTGTTTTCTTTTCTTTTTCTTTTGGTTTACTTTTCATGCTTTGCCTTGTTTGTTTGGTTTGAGAGAGTTGTGGGTTAACCTCTTAGGAAACCCTCATGAGACCTCACTCGTCCTCATTGGCGACTTTGGGGTTTTAAGGGCTTTTTGTAGCTAAAAACAACCGTGATTCCTACGAAAATGAGTTAGTGTATATTTTTGTTTCCTCTCTTCTTCTTTTGTTTGTTTGAATAAGCTCATCATTTTTCCCTTACTTGTTTTGTTGTTGCTCGAGGACGAGCAAAAGTTAAGCTTGGGGTTATTTGATGAGTGCCATTTATGGCACTCATTTGATGAGTATTTAGATTGTTTTTACCTTCTTTTCATAGCTTTCTTTCTTAATAAATGCTTAGTTTTATGCATTTTCTCCTTAGTTTCCCTTTTCTATCTTATTTTGTGTTTTTATGGTTTTTCTAGTGTTTTCTCCTTTATTTCCTCTCTTTTCATGGTTGTTGGTATTGTACGAGGCTTGGAACATGATATTGGTGGTTTTCTAAGTTGGAATATGCATTTGGAGCAAGCTTATAGCATTGGGAAAGCTCAAGATGACAGAAAGTGGATGCTCCAAGTTCTAGCTCTTGCGCTCTCAAGTCGCGCTCTCATGAAATCACGGTGTTGAACCCACCGTCAAGTCCATTTGAATCTGCCATGTTTAGTGACTATCATAAGGACCTTGCGAGCGCACGAAGCTACAAAACTACGAAGCGTTAAAGAAACCCAGAAGAGCGCGGTCGCGCAAGCCACGAGCGCGGGCCCACTGCCCAGCTGCGTAGGCACGCAAGCCACGTGCGCAAGGGCATACCCATGCCCGTGTGGGCGCTACTCCCTGTTTCTAATTTCGTTTGATTTTGTTTCCGCGCCTCTTATAAATACCTATTTTAACCCGATTTTTGTAAGAGGTTTTGAGAAATAATTTTGATCATAATTTTAGCTTAATTTAGAGTTTCTCTCTCTAGTTTTAGGGTTAGTTTTAGGGGTAGATTTAGAAAGAGAAAGTGAGGGATTTCATTGGTGGTTTAAGAGATTGAAGATCCAAAGGAAAAATTGTATTGAAGATCTCCATATATAATCAATCAATGAGGATTTCTAACTCTATCTCATTTAATTGCTTGGTTTTAATTTCATGTTTGTTTGGTTTGATTTTTATGATTGCTTCTTGATTAGTTTAATTGTTCTTCAAATTTTGTTGATTCTTATTTTCTTAGTTGCTTGTTGATTAGATGATGATTCTTGAGTAGTTGTTTGGCTAGGGATTGGGTTAAACCTGTATGATTGATTGATTGTGATTGATTTGGGAATTATGTTGATTGACTGTTGTGATTAAAGTGATTAATATAAGTTTGCATGTGTGTAGTTTGATTAGGCCTTGAAAGTTATGCTAGATTGCATTATGATTTTTAATGATACAACCCATTGATTTAGGAATTACAATTGTCGATTGGTTTGGATTGTGATTATCCTAGTTTGTTATTCGTAGAGACCACTAACTTAACGATTAGGCGATAACTCTTTGATTCCAATTGATATCTCTTATTATTAGTCATCGCATTTATTGATTGGCATGTTCTTCCCAATTTGTAACAATTGTCACGATTACTTGTTGATCCCCATTCCCTAGTGTTTTATTTGTTTGTTCGTTTGTTTTAGCAGTTGTTAGTGTTACCTTCTTCACCCTTGACTTCGACTTAGCTTCGGCGTTAATTGGAAACACTTGAACATAACCGTTCCTAGTGGTTCGACCCTTGACTTAACTCTATACTTGTATTTAGGTTTGTTAAGTAATTATAAATATGTCTGGATTAGGGAGGATTAGTAAACGACCTAGTTTTCCCCTTGTTAGTTTTCTAGAGAAAGAAAGTGTACTAAGAGAAGTAGATTGTGAAATGGAATGTGTGTCTAACCTCTTTTCTATTGTACTTTATCTCATATTTATAGGTGTACGGTCTTCTTTGTGAGGAGTCTTACTTAGTCAGCCTGCGGGCTGATTCTATCGGGCTAGTGAGGCCCTCTTAGTGCTCTTCAAGTGGTGAGTGAGAACCTCGAGAGTGAGGTTAGGAGCCTGGTGATAGCTTAACAGGAGCTATCCCAAACAACTAGCCCCTCAAGAGGTGGTATGAGGTCACTCATGCCGACTCTTATCCGAATGATACTGCCTCCTTAGGATGGGCTTAGCCAAGAGGGAATAGCTTGGCAGGAGCTATCCCATACAACTAGCCCCTCAAGAGGTGGTATGAGGTTACTAACAACCAAAATATAAGTGCCCCCTCTCCGTGTATCGAGTCTGATTCTTCCCCTAAGCTGTATCACTTACGTGAGCGCTTTGCGCGCACTTCCTTTACTTCTCCTACTTCTTCCCCCAATCCCTTGCAAGTATTTATGCCAAGCGACCCCTTTCTTGCTGGGAGCAGGGCGAGTACTATAGCGACTCCGCCAGTTGCATCTAGGTCAAGTAGTAGTCGTCCTACTGCCGATAGTGCTTTTTGCTCTTTTCGATCCAAAACTCGTCCCGATTTCTTTGATCCCTGTTACGAGTGGGTTCTTACCCATGATGGGATTCCTATGCCTCATCTTATTCGATTGAGAATGCGCGCAATGCGCCATAAACGACTAGCTGATGAGGTTGAGGATAATTGATGAGTGTCATTTATGGAACTCATTTAGCCTCTTTTAGGATGAATTTTGATTGCTTTTATAACTCTTTTATCCCTTTTTCTTTAGTTTTATATGACTTTTTCCCTAGTTTGTGCTTTCTTATTTGTTCTTCCCATTTTCTTGCATTTCTTAGGTTTATTTTTCTTTTTCTCGTTTATTTGTTTGCTTTTCTTTGATTTCAGGAGATAGTGTCTAAGGAGCTCAATTACCTTTTCTCGGGATTTGCAAGGCTCAAGATGGAAGCCGGTCCCTCCCTTTGAAGCTCAAATTCGAAGGAGTGCAAAAATCAAGTCTTCAAGGCCGCGCTCTCAAGCTACGTGGGCATTAAAATCGGTGTTGAACCCATCGTGAAGGCCTTTGGAAACTGCCACCCCCAACATGCATCAAGTGGAGCACACGGAAGCATTAACGGACGCACGAGAAGGAGGTTCCCTGCTCCCAGGCGCGGGCGCTTAGAGCAATGGCGCGGTCGCGCAACCTTTTTTCCCCCTGTTTTGTACCCACTTCTTTGCGGCCGTGCATGAAGAGGAGAGAGCGCACCTATTGGGGTTCTTTTTGGATGTTTAACTAACTGCTCCTTTGTTAGTTTTACTATATATAAAATTTCTTCAATTTTAGAAAAAGATTAATTAGATTAGAATTCATAATAGATTGGATTTTTAGAAAGAAAAGCTCAAATTGGGGAAACTTTTGTTCTTAGATTCTAGAGAGAGAAACTTGGTGATTTTGATGAATGCTGCTTTGAATCTTCTTCCTCTTCGATTTTAATCAAAGTTTTGTAAGAATTCTTTACTCTTTAATGCAATTTTAGTATTTGATTCTTGATATTTGATTAAATTACTTGTTTACTTGATTTGATTTTTGATAGCTGGAGTATATTTTGAATACAATGTCGATGATGAAATTGGAGATTAGTTTAGTTTTGCTATTCAATTTTGCAATGTGTAGTGAGTAGATTGCTCGTTAGGGATATGGTGAACCATGTATGAGTGATAATTCATTGCTAATTGAGGGATTTTGATTTATTAACATTGTGATTAAATTGGTTGGTGAAATTTGTGCATATGTTTGATGTCTTGAGGAGTGATCAACCTTAACTATCAAGCTAGATTGCATAATAGTTTTCACTGATACGATAAATTGATTTGGAAGCTATTATTATCGATTGATCTTGTTTTGCGATTTTTCTTTGAAGTCATTTGTAGAGACATCTAGCTTGACCCAAGGAAATATCTCTTTAAGTGATTTTGATTGCATTTGCTACCTTCCCTCACATTGTTCGATTGGTTGAATTCTTGCCTAATTAGTATGATTATTGTGAGTGCATGTGGATCCTAATTCCCTAGCATCCTTAATATTGTTCTTGTATTTATTTAGTAGAGTTGTTTAGTTTGTTTAGACCAACCTTTACCTAGACTTCGGGATAGCTTAACTTGTGACTTTAGCTTATACTTCATTCCCTTGGGTTCGACCCAGACTTACCCCTATATTTAGGGTTGGGTTTGGTTATAAATTTTGTTTGATCGGGGGATACTTAGAATTCAACGACCTACGTTTTTCTCCCGTAAAAAATGGCGCCGTTGCCGGGGAATGGCATGGTTATTTGCTATTGTTGATTGAGTCTATTCCACTTTATTTGAAAACATACAAAAAGATTTTCTTTCTTTTAGGCTACATTTGTAGCCGTGCTACTAACCTTTTCTTTGAGATTGTATGCGTAGATCTTGTGTTCGTTCTTTATTGCCTTTTGATCCATAAATTTAAAGGACAATTACAAAGTTTAGAGTTGCTAGACATTCTCCAAGGCAAGAAGAAGAGCAAGTCATCATGGGAGATAACCAAAGAGTGGCATTAAAGGAGTTGGCAGTTCCGGGAGCCTATAATTATGAGAGTGGGATTGCTCTACCTACGACACAGGGAAACGACTTTGAGATTAGACCGGCCATGATTACCTTGATAGAAAGGCGTCAATTTAGTGGTGCAAAGCATGAGAGTCCCCTCAACCATCTTAAGGAATTCGAGAAGTATTGCAACACTATTAAAGTGAGTGGGGTTTCTCAAGAGTTTATTCGCCTTAAGCTTTTCCCTTTTTCTCTCATTGGACGAGCATTGGAGTGGTTGGACAAAGAGGTGAAACCAAACTCCTTGAGAACATGGGATGAAATGAAAAAAGAGTTTTTATCTCGGTTTTACCCAGAAAAGAAGATGGCCGAAGTAAGAGCTCTCATTCAAAGCTTAAAGTAAAAGCCCAATAAAAGCCTTTATGAGGCATGGGAGAGGGAGAAGGAATACAAAGGAGAGTTCCCACATCATGGGATTCCCACCTATCAAATCATCTAAATCTTTTATGGAGGTCTAAGACCTCGAGTAAAATCTCGCTTTGATGCGGGAGCCGGAGGACTAATAATGAACAAGTCGGAGGAGGAAGTGGTGTACGTCATTTAAGATGTAGTGAGACATTATATGGATTGGCAAGATGATGAGCGTGGAAAAACAAGCAAAAGTGGTACTTTGGTGTACTCGGTTGATCATATCAATGCCATCAACAACTTGTCCTCACAAATCTCGAAATTAAGGAAGGAAATGACCTCCATCAAAGCCAAACTTAAGAGTGCTTCATCTCAAGCACCGATTCTTCCCTCCTAAAATAAGGGGAGAGGTACATTTCCTAACTCAAATCCCCTTCCCTCTTTTAGCAACATGTCTAGTGGCTGTATGTTTTGTGATTTGTGTGATTCATATGATCATGATGCTTCAAATTGTCCTAATGCTTCTTTTGATGGATGTAATGACTATCTTTGTACTGAGAATGAACATGTGAATTATGTGTCTAATAACAATGTTGGACCTAGATTTTATAATCAAAGAAATAATGGGAATAAGAACTATAATAATGGGAATTTTGATAATTATAACCAAAATAGGGGTTATAGAAACCAAGGAAACCAAGGTTTCCGAGGCAACTATAACCATCAAGGTTATGGTGGTCAAACCAAGGCCTAGGATATGGATACCATAATCAAAATTATGGTAATCATAACAAAAATGGCTAAAGTCAAGGTCAGGGCAATTAGAGTAACCAAAATTGGGGCAATTTTCAAAACAACAATCAAAGGGGTCCCCCACCCGATTTCACTCCAGGGCTCAAGGTCAAAATGATAGCTGTTATGCCCAATCATCTTCTTCTAGAGGTAGTTTGGAGAATGTCATTGAAAATCAAATCAAGGTGTTGAATTCTTACATGTAATCTAGTGATAAGAAGTTTAATGACATGATGGCTCAAAGTAAGATGTTGGAGAATCAAATTTCTCAATTGGCGAATGTTTTGAAAAAACATGCTAGCCCTTCTTCTCTACCATATCAAGGTTTAGACCCTAGGAGACCAATTAATGCCATAGTGACAAGGAGTGGTAGGATTCTTGAGAATGTAGAGCCTAAGAAAAGGAGAGTCCTAAGGAAGTTTTGGTTGAGGATGAGGAAGGAAAAAGCTCTTTGAGTAAGGACTGATTAACCTTAACTATCAAGCTATATTGCACAATAGTTTTCATTGATACGAAAAATTGATTTGGAAGCTATTATTCGATTAATCTTGTTTTGCGATTTTCCTTTAAAGTCATTTGTAAAGACATCTAGCTTGACCTTAGGAAATAGCTCTTTAAGTGATTTTGATTGCATTTTCTATCTTCCCTAACATTGTTTGATTGGTTGAATTCTTGCCTAATTAGTATGATTATTGTGAGTGCATGTGGATTCTAATTCCCTAGCATCCTTAATATCGTTCTTGTATTCATTTAGTAGAGTTGTTTAGTTTGTTTAGACCAACCATTACCTAGACTTCGGGATAGCTTAACTTGAGACTTTAGCTTATACCAAAGTGAAAGTAAGAGAAGTTATTAAACCCAAGCTCCCATATCCCCAAAACTTCAATAAGCACAAACTAGATGAATAATTTGGCAAATTTATAGAGATACTTAAGCAACTTCATCTTACCCTTTCATTTACCGATGTCATTGACCAAATGTGGAATTATG
Source organism: Chenopodium album (assembly GCF_948465745.1). Lineage (NCBI taxonomy): Eukaryota > Viridiplantae > Streptophyta > Magnoliopsida > Caryophyllales > Amaranthaceae > Chenopodium > Chenopodium album. The sequence goes on along the minus strand of NC_137850.1, from coordinate 21,045,266 downwards.
CAAAATTCCTTAAGGACATCTTGAGTGGAAAAAGAACTTGTGATGTAGCGGAAACAATTAGCTTGATTGAAAATTATAATGCAATCATTATGAACAAGATGCTGCCCAACTTGAAGGACCCTGGAAACTTTTATATCCCTTATGCTATCTATAAGATGCACATTGATAATACCTTGTGTGACTTAAGAGCTAGTGTTAGCCTTATGAAATATTCGGTTTATCATAGACTTGAGTTAGGGGAACTTTTGCTTATCAATATTACCTTACAACTAGCCGATAGATTAATTAAGATTCTAAAAGGTAAGGTAGAAGATGTTCCTTTGAGGGTAGGAAAGTTTGTAATTCCGGTTGATTTTGTTGTTCTTGAAATGGATGAGGATGCCAGTATTCCTATCATACTTGGTAGACCTTTCCTTGCTACCTCGAGTGCCATGATTGATGTTAAAAGTGCTAAGATTTCTCTCAAAGTTGGAGAAGAAGTCATTAAATTTGATTTGAATGAAAGCATGAAATATCCTTCTTCTTCACTTGAAAATTGTATGAGAGTTGAAATCTTGGATAATATTGTGAATTCTATGCATGAGCACTTGCTCACTTCTAATGATCCACTTGAGTGTGTTTTGTTGAATAAGGAAAAGATAGGTGAGCATGGCAAGGGAATGGCTTTCTTTGAAAGAGTCATTGATGAGAGCATGGAAGAGAGTGATGATTACATTTTCATGGGAATCTCAAGTCAAGATGCATTACAAGTGGCCTCAACTAAGGAAGGTAAAGGTGTTCCAATTGTAGAACTCATACCTCTACCATCACACCTTAGGTATGAATTCTTGGGCCCCAATTCTACTTATCCTGTTATTGTTAGCTCCTCCTTAAGTGAGAGTCAAGCTCAAGAGTTATGTGATGTTTTGAAAACGCAGCAAGGTTCTTTGGGTTATACAATTGATGACCTCCAAGGTATATGCTCGGCTTTATGTTCACACCATATCATTCTTGAGGAGGGCGCCTCACCTAGCATTGAAAGGCAATGAAAGCTACACCCTCAAATGGGGGAGGTAGTTAAGAAGGAAATCACTAAGCTATTGGATCCGGGAATCATATTCCCCATCTCTAGCTCTAGATGGGTTTCTCCGGTCCACGTTGTCCCAAAAAAAGGAGGCATAACCGTTGTAGAGAATGAAAGAGGTGAGCTCATTCCTACAAGGACGGTCACGGGATGGCGAATGTGTATAGACTATCGACGTCTAAACACATCCACTAAAAAGGATCATTTTCCCCTTTCCTTCATTGATCAAATGCTTGAAATACTAACAAGGCACAAGTATTATTGTTTTCTTGATGGATATTCCGGGTTTTTCCAAATTCCTATTCACCCGGATGACCAAGAGAAAACAACTTTTACTTGTCCATATGAAACTTTTTACTATAGGAGAATGTCATTTGGGCTTTGCAACGCCCCGCCACTTTCTAACGATGTATGATGAGCATATTTGGAAATATGTTGGAAGAAGAAATGGAGGTGTTCATGGATGATTTTTCGGTAGGTGGTTTTTTATTTGAAGCTTGCCTTAAGAATCTTGAGAAATGTTTGGATCGATGTGAGAAGGTGAATTTGGTTTTGAATTGGGAGAAATGTCATTTCATGGTTGAGGAAGGCATTGTCCTTGGTCTTAAGATCTCCCATAAAGGAATAGAGGTGGACAAGGCGAAGATTGAAGTGATTTAAAAGCTTCCACCTCCGGTTAATGTGAACGGAGTGAGGTCTTTCTTAAGGCATGCCGGGTTTTATAGAAGATTCATTATGGATTTCTCTCTTATTGCAAAGCCTCTCAATGATCTTCTTCATAAAGATGCCGTATTTGTATTTGATGATAGATTCTTGGAAGCTTTTAACAAGTTGAAAAAGCTTTGATCTCTACTCCCATTGTCCAAGCCCCAAGATGGGATTTTCCTTTTGAATTGATGTGCGATGCTAGTGACACGGCCATTGGGGTAGTGCTAGGTTAAAGGGTGGACAAGAACCTCCATGTCATCTACTACATGTCAAAAACCCTTAATGGAGCTCAAAGGAACTACACAACAATGGAAAAGGAATTTTTGGCAATTGTGCATGCTTTTGAAAAGTTTCGTTGTTACTTATTAGGTTCTAAGACCATTGTCTTTACGGATCATGCGACTCTTAAATACCTTTTTGACAAAAAGGAATTCAAGCCTAGGTTGATCTGTTGGGTGCTCGAACTTCAAACTTTTGATATAGAGATTAGAGATAAGAAAGGAGTAGAAAATGTGGTGGCGAACCATCTTTCCCGCCTTGAAGATTCCCAAATCCATGATGATGGTTCTCCAATTGAGGATAAGATGCTTGATGACTCCTTGTATGCCATTAATGTTAAGGAGCTCCCATGGTTTGCCGATTTGGTCAATTTCCTTGCATGTTGGGAGTTTCCACCTTTGTTTTCTAAGAATCAAAGAAAGAAGCTCAAGAGAGAGGCTAGGCACTATTTGTGGGATGATCCCATCTTGTACAAACGAGGAGTCGATTGCTTGCTAAGGCGTTGTGTTCCAAATGAGGAGGTGCCAAATGTTTTAAAGATGTGTCACTTGGATCCTAGTGGTGGTCATATGGGTGTTTCTAAAACCGCTACTAAGATTCTTCAAAGTGATTTATGGTGGCCTCATCTCTTCAAGGATATATGGGGTTTTGTGAAGTCATGTGATCGATGTCAACAAACCGAGAACATTTCAAAGCTCAATGAGATTCCTCAACAACCTATCCTTGAGTTGGAAGTATTTGATGTGTGGAGAATTGATTTCATGGGACCGTTTCTGGTATGAAATAACCAAGAAAAACCAAGAAAAGGGGGGAAAAATCAAGTAACAACAATTTCAAATCACAAAATAAGATAAACCTATCTAAAAAATCACCAAGATATATGAAATAGGGGTTCTTATTCAAAGCTAACACAAAGTAAAGCTAGGATTAATGTATAACCACAAAGATTAAAAGTAGCAATCACAAAGAAAGCAAATAATCACAAAGATTATGGATAGAGAGAGAAAATCTTATTGATTTCAAAATTAAGCAAAGTTCCTCTCCAAAGAAAGTTTAGCCCTATTTAAAGGCTTTACAAATAACCCTAAAGTTCTTAAATTACACCCCTTAGATTACAAATGAAAGGCCAAGATTAAAAGATAGTAAAAAGAAGCACAAAAGAAAGGAAGTCGTTTGCTCGAAACAAGGCATTGGGAGCGGCCGCTCTAAAGGTTAGGAGCAGGCGCTCCTCATTTCTAGAATTTCAAAAGCCACCCATAGGAGCGAGCGCTCCTTTGTGAGGAGAGGGCACTCCTCCTGGGGGAGCGGGCGCTCTTTATAAGGGGAGCGGTCGCTCCTTGCGACTGACTGGATAGCTCATCTTCAAAAGTTCATAGCTTCTTCGTTTCTTGCTCAAATTTGGCATGTGACCTGTCGTTGGAAACCTCTTGAACTCTACGTCCACCTCCAACTTGAATCATCTAAAAATTTCTTGTAACTAAGGATATATGGTTGAATGAAGTAGATACATCATACATTGATAAATATCTTTCTTGACTAACACACGGAATCCTTGGGGCTTTATTCTAAGAAAACAAAACTTACTCAAGTTTGATGATAGTTAACCCCGAGAGGTGACCACCAGGGAGTTTAGCTCGACTACGTGTCACAACACGTGGCACGTCTTCAACTTCCTCCACTAAGTTCCATGCACCTGCGTCAAACCCCTCCTCTTCAAAAGGAATTGCCCTCAATTCCGGATCATTATCACCAACATATTCTTCAAAAAGAAAAGGAGCAAGATCACCAACATTACAGGTAGCATGAACTCTAAAGTCTCCCGTAAGTTTGAGCTTGTAAGCAATTATATCCAACCCTCTCCACAATTTTTAATGGGCCTTCGGATCTTGGCATGAGTTTGTTCTTTCTATTAGCCGGAAATCTTTCCTTCTGAAGATGGAGCCACACAAGATCTCCTACATTGAATTCCCTTGGCTTCTGGAATTTGTTTGCTTTTGCCTTATTACTCTCATTTGCTTTCTCAATCCTCTTCTTGACATCTTTATGAAGCTTTTTCATCGTTTTAACTCTATCTTTTGCCTCAAAACTCAACTCCTTTTGAGGAATACTACTAGGCAACAAGTTAAGTGGTAAGCGGGGATTGAAACCATACACTCTTCAAATGGTGTTTTCTCGGTAGCTATGCAATGAGAGCGGTTGTAAGAAAATTCAACTTGAGGAAGTTTAAGATCCCAATCTTTCATGTGTTTGCTAATGATAGCTCGGAGAACGGTGGACATGGTACGATTAGTCACCTCCGTTTGCCCATCGGTTTGAGGGTGACTAGAAGTACTAAATAAGAGCTTGGTTCCTACTAACTTCCACAAGGTCTTCCAAAAGTAGCTCAAGAACTTAGGATCTCGATCCGTCACAATGCTTTTTGGAATGCCATGAAGCTTCACCACTTCTCTAAAGAATAAGGTAGCCACATGAGAAGCGTCATCGGTCTTGTGACAAGGAATGAAATGAGCCATCTTTCTAAAACGATCAACCAGAACAAACACGGAATCATTTTTCCTTGAAGTGCGAGGGAGAGCAACCACAAAATCCATACTAAGGTCATCCCATGGGTGACTAGGAACCGGAAGAGGAGAGTAAAGTCCTTCATGGAATTGACTCTTAGACTTACGACAAGCCCCACAATGAGCTATTACGTCTTGAACATCACCAAACATTTTAGGCCAATAAAAATGTTCTCGAAGGATGTCATATGTTTTTGCAACCCCAAAGTGTCCGGCTAGGCCTCCATGATGAGCTTCTTTAACAAGTAACTTTCGATGAGAACATTTCGGAACACAAAGCTTGTTTCCCTTGAAAAGGAAACCTTCTTGCATCATGAAAGAGCCATTGACCCCCTCCTCACACTTTTTCATAAACTCACCAAAATCCTCATCATCACTATACAACTCTTTGAGCAACTTAAACCCCAAAAACTTCGCATCAAGAATAGTGATCATACAATTCCTCCTAGAAAGAGCATCGACCACAACATTGCTCTTCCCTTCTTAGTACTTAGAAGATAAAGTGAAATATTGGAGAAATTCAACCCATTTGACATGTCTTGCATTGAGTTTATGAGAACTATTGATGTACTTGAGAGATTTATGATTGGAATGTAGTACAAATGGTCTAGGCCTCAAGTAATGTGACCAATGATCAAGAGCCCTCACAATGGCATAAAACTCTTTGTCATAGGTATTATATCTCATTCTTGCCCCACCAAGCTTCTCACTAAAATAAGCAACCGGCCTCCCTCCTTGAACAAGTACCGCCCCAAGTCCAACCCCACTAGCATCACATTCAACCTCAAAGGGTTGATCAAAATTTGGAAGATCTAAGATTGGAGCCTCACAAAGCTTCTTCTTGAGAGTCTCAAAAGCCCTTTGAGCCAATGGTGTCCACTCAAAAGTACCTTTCTTTATGCATTCGGTTATCGGAGCCAAAATAGTGCTAAAATTTTTCACAAATCTTCGATAGAAAGAAACTAGACCATGGAAGCTCCTAACTTGGGTGAGAGTGGTAGGAGTGGTCCAAGATTGAATGGCTTCCACCTTACTAGGGTCCATTGAGATCCCTACATTTGAAATAACATAGCCAAGAAAAACAATACTATCCACCATAAAAGTACATTTTTCTAACATGGCAAAAAGCCTCCTACTTCTCAATGTTTCAAATACTTGCTTCAAATGTTCAACAAGATCAAGTTCACATTTGCTATAAACAAGTATCGTCAAAATAAACAACAACAAATCTACCAATGAAGGGCCGAAGTACCTCATTCATGAGTCTCATGAAAAAGCTAGGAGCATTTGAGAGCCCAAATGGCATACAAGCCACTCATACAAGCATTGCTTTGTCTTAAAAGCGGTTTTCCATTCATCTCCTTCACGCAAGCGAATTTGGTGGTACCCCATCCTCAAGTCAATCTTTGAAAACACCTTGGAACCATGCAATTCATCAAGCATATCATTAAGTCGGGGTATAGGAAATCGATACTTGATGGTAATATTATTGATGGCCCTACTATCCACACACATCCTCCATGTACCATCTTTTTTTGGAATTAAAAAAGCCGGAACCGAACAAGGGCTAAGGGATTCCCTCACAAATCCTCTTTCCATTAACTCACCAACTTGTCTTTGAAGTTCTCTTGCTTCATCAGGAGTACATCTATAAGTCGGTATATTAGGGAGTTGTGATCCGGGAATAAGATCAATTTGATGCTCAATTCCCCTAATAGGTGGCAAACCGGGTGGGAGGTCATCGGGGAAAACATCATGGTACTCAACCAACACTTCCTTGACAAGGGGGTGGATTGGGTTCTCTCGCTCACTCTCTTGTGTTTCCCTAAGAAGACAAATGAAGACAATTTTTCCTTGATTTATCTCCTTTCCCACCTTATTTTCCCCAATGAGAAGGTTCTCATTGATTGTGTTTCCCGTACCCGAGGGTTCTTTATGTTTAATTGTGGGGGACAAAGGGTTGAATAAAATCTTTTTCTTATCCATCATGAATGAATAAGTGTTTTTTCTTCCATCATGCAATACATTTCTATCAAATTGCAAAGGCCTTCCAAGTAAAACATGATAAGTATCCATAGGCAACACATCATAAAGCACCTCATCTTTATATAATTTGCGAATTGAAAAAGAAAGAAGAGTTTGTTTTGTTACCTTCACCTCATTGTGATTATTAATCCATTGAAACTTATAGAGAGTAGGATGATCGGTAGTGTCAAGATTGAGCTTGCTCACTAATGCTGTTAAAGTTACATTAGTGCAAGAGCCACTATTAATGATAAGGTTGCAAACTCGATCTTTGATTGTGCAACGAATTTGGAAAATGTTCTCCCTTTGCTCTTCCGCCAAAGGAGTGGAAATGGAGTGAAGTGCCCTTCTAAAAACAAGGATTTGATCCTCATCGGATTCTACCAAAACCTCATCCTACTCATCATATATAGGGTCCCCAAAATCCTTCTTCTCATCTTCGTAGTCATCATCATCCATTTCACGAATCATCATAGCTCTACTATTGGGACACTCATTAGTAAAATTTCCATAGCCTCTACACATGTAGCAAGCCTTCCTATTGCTAATCTTGTTATGTTCATCTTTGCTAGAAGATTGCATAAGAGCCTTGCCTTTGTCATCTTTGGCAATGGGCTTGCTTGTCTCACCCTTTGGAGTAAAAGGATTCTTGAAGGTAGGTTTAGAATACCCACTAGCACTACTTATCTTGTCATACTTCTCAAACTTCAAAGCCTTTTGCACAACTTGATCAAAACTTCCATGGGCATTTACATCAACCTTTTGCCCAAGCTTTCTCTCAAGGCCGCCAATGTACCTAGCAATCTTATGCTCCGATGCTTCTTCAATTCCACTCATAATAGAGAGTTTTTCAAACTCCCTAGTATACTTTTCTACCGACATAGCCCCTTGCTTAAGAGAATTCAATTTAAGATAGGCATCTTGCAAATAATCTCTAGGCACAAAAGCCCTATTCATATGTTTCTTCAATTTCTCCCAAGAAGTGACTTTTGATTTTCCATCTTTCCTCCTACGATTCTTTAAGTTCTCATACCACAAAGAAGCATGCTTTTTAAGTTCAAGGATGGACAATTTGCAACGTTTTTCATCATTGTAACCCTTATATTCAAACATATTCTCCATACTTCTAACCCAATCAAGAAATACAAAAGGATCAAGATTACCTTCAAACTCCGGAAATTCCAAATAGATGTCTCTGTCACAGTTGTCCTCATGGTGTCGTTGGTGGTGTTCCCTTCTCCGGTGATGAGAGTGAGAACCATCTTCTCCACTTCGACTTCTCCTTCTTCTTCTAGGACTTCTTCTATTCTTCAAGACCTCAAGAAGTCTATCAAACTTCCTTTCTAAAGCATCCAATATAGAGTGCTCATTGTAACTTTTATTATCTTCATAATAGTACCTATCATCCATGTTTCTAGATAGAAAGCTTGTATCTTTGAGAGAAAATTTCAAATTTTGTGGGAAAAAGATGAGATCTTTTGAGAGGGGGAGAGAGAAATTCAAAATGTAGGATCTTTCTAGGCTAATAACCTGGCTCAGATACCAAATTGGTATGAAATAACCAAGAAAAACCAAGAAAAAGGGGGAAAAATAAAGTAACAACAATTTCAAATCAACAAAATAAGATAAACCTATCTCAACAATCACTAAGATATATGAAATAGGGGTTCTTAATCAAAGCTAACACCAAGTAAAGCTAGGATTAACGTGTAACCACAAAGATTACAAGTAGCAAACACAAAGAAAGCAAATAATCACAAAGATTATGGGTAGAGAGACAAAATCTCATTGATTTCAATATTAAGCAAAGTTGCTCCCCAAAGAAAGTTTACCCCTATTTAAAGGCTTTATAAATAACCCTAAAGTTCTTAAATTACACCCCTTGGATTACAAATGAAAGGCCAAGATTAAAAGATAGTAAAAAGAAGCACAAAAGAAAGGAAGTCGTTCAATCGAAACAGGGCATCGGGATCGGCCGCTCTAAAGGGTAGGAGCGGGCGCTCCTCACTTCTGGAATTTCAAAAGATACCCATAGGAGCGTGCGCTCCTTTTTGAGGAGCGGGTGCTCCTCTTGGGGGAGAGGGCATTCCTTATAAGGGGAGCGACTGCTCCTCACGACTGCCTGGATAGCTCAACTTCAAACTTTCATAAATTCTTTGCTTCTTGATCAATTTTGGCATGTGACCTGTCGTTGGAAAGCTCTTGAACTCTATTTTAATCTCTAACTTGAATCACCTAAAAATTCCTTGTAACAAAGGAGATATGGCTGAATGAAGTAGATGCATCATACATTGATAAATATCTTTCTTGGCTAACACATGGAATCCTTAGAGCTTTATTCTAAGAAAATAAAACTTACTCAAGTTTGATGATAGTCAACCTTGAGAGGTAACCGCCAAGGAGTTTAGCTCAACTACGTGTCACAACATGTGGCACGTCTTCAACTTCCTCCACCAAGTTCCATGCACCCGCGTCAGTTTTCTTCTTCTTTTGGGAACCAATACAATCTTGTAGCCGTGGACTATGTTTTGAAATGGGTTAAGGCCATTGCCTCCCCAACAAATGACCACAAGTGGTGATGAAATTGCTCAAAAAGATCATTTTCCTAAGATTTGGTGTTTCTAAGGCGGTGATTAGTGACAATGGCTCACATTTTGTGCACAATGCCTTTCGAAAGATGTTGAAAAAGGATGAGGTTCATCAACGTTTTGGCCTTCCTTATTATCCTCAAACTAGTGGATAAGTTGAGGTGTCCAATCGTCAAATTTAGTTAATTCTTGAGAAGATGGTTGCTAGAAATAGGAAAGATTGGGCGGACAAGCATAATGATGCCTTGTGGGCATATCGAATGGCTTTTAAGAATCCTATCGGCACAATTCATATCATCTTATCTATGACAAATCATGCCATCTTCCGGTGGAACTTGAGCACCGTGCTCTTTGGGTGATCAAGAAAATCAATTTTGATTTAGCAAGTGCGGGAGAGAAAAGGTGGTTAGATCTGAATGAGTTAGAGGAGCTTAGGCTTGATACATATGATTGTGCTATGTGTTTTTCCTAATGGAGTTGTGGAAATTTCTATGTTGGATTCATCATCTTCTTTCAAAGTCAATGGTCATCGGCTCAAGAAGTATTTTGATGGTGTTTTTGTTAGCCTTATTCCCAAAATGACTCTTTATGATCCAGCTTGAGAAAGGGTGGAGAACGTCAAGCTAATGACGTTAAACAAGCACTTCTCGGGAAGAACCCGACTTTCTAACCTTCTTTTTATTTTATCTTTCTTCTTGATGTTTATGGACTAACCAATTTTCTTTGTTTGTTGTTATTTTAGGTAGTTTTAATATGATGGAAGTTAGTTTTCCAACAATCTTGGTATCAAATTTTAATAATAAAATGTTTTTGTGCTTATTGGAAGTTTTGAGTAAGAATTGAACTTTGGTGGGGTGCAAGATGGTGGGTTCATGAAATATGGATGTTGAATCCATTGCCAAGGGGTTTAGAAACTACCTATGTTCGTGTTTATCATCATCATAGGTGTTGTGCGCACGAAAATTGCAAGGAGGCATAAGCAACCTCAAGTTGCGCGGCCGCACGCGAGGTCTGCGCGGGCGCGCAGGGGGCTGGCGCTCGTCTGCTGCGTGCCCCCTTAAACGCACCTCCTCTCTTTTCTCTCTCTCTCTCTCTCTTTATTCATTTTGCTTCATTTTTATTGAATACTCAAGCAATTTCCCCATTTTTGTCACTATATTTTATCAAAAGATCATCATTATTTCATTTTTCTTGGTTTATAATCACTTCAAATCCCCAATTTTTTTTTGCTTTTTAATTGATTTTCTCTCTCCAATAGTTGGGAATTTGGGTTGTATTATTGATTTAGGTTTTGGAACTTGTAAGCTTGGGATTGATAGCTAGTAGTTGTGCTTTGTACTCCATTTCATTTGATTTAACTACTCATTCAAGGTATGAATTCTCTATTTCACTTGATCTTTACGATAAATTTCTCACCTTGTATGCTCTTGTTGGATTTGAATGTCTTGGTGTATGCTCTAATGTGTCTCTACTTTTACTATTTCATGTCCCCAATTTTTGTATTAATGATGAATATTGATGCATATATGAACTTGTGTTGCTATGGTTTTGCTTGATTGAACTACAATTTTGTTACCACCATTGTTGGTCTTCATCCTTAAAGTGGTCATAGATGCTTGTAAGAATGTTGTGTCTCACTCTTTATTCTCAAATGGCTTATGAATCCTTGCTTATATTTTGGTTTGAATGTGCTTCCATACTTGATATGTGCCAATTTATTAATTCTCTTTCAATGATTGGTTGTTAATTCATCCATTTTTGTAATGCAACTTGTTGAGAGCACCATATCTTTCATGCTTTTGAACTATTATCTTGGCTTGTTTGTGTTACAGATGGCACCTCTCTGATGTCCAAAAAGATCCCGCGGCTCTAGTTCGTGTGAGGTAGTGCCACCCCCCCAAACGTAAGTGAAACTTACAGAATAGAGTTTGCCAAGAACGAGCATTGGGAGAACTTTACTCGGCTCTCCTCCAAAAAAACTCTTATTAATAAGAGTTTATAATCGATCAACAACTACGATGCTTGATTGCTTGGAATAGATGATGATGTGAGGCGTTTGTCCCGGAACCTTGGTTTGGAGGATTTCATTGTCCTAAATGCTCCAACTTACGCCCGTCTCACTTTTGAGTTCCTCTATTCTCTGGAGGTGCATGGGGAGAAAGAAGGTAGTGAGCTTGTTCGTACCTTGATCTTCAAAATGTTCAATAATGACCACTCCATCCCGCTATCTTACCTCAATGAGGTATTCAAATTCCCTGTACCTTTAGAAGAATTAGAGTATATCTACCCGGCCTTTGAAGAATTGAAAAATAATCATGGGTATAACGAGGGTCGTTGGTGGAGGCATATATCGGTGGAAGGGACATATCAACCTCAATATTCTAAAGCAGCTTCAATCATTCATCCGGCTTTGAGGTATTTCAATAGATTACTTACCTATGCTTTCTTCTCGAAGGAATCCCTCAGTGCCATTTCTAGGGAGGAATTAAGTTGGTTATGGTCGACTGATCAACCATTTGAAGAAATTAGGGTTATTGACTTTGGGATTCAATTGCTTGATCGATTTGTCGATATTCGTGACGGTGTCTTTATTTCCGAAAGCATCCAATTGGGAGGATTGATCACCATCATTGCTATTTCTCTGAATAAGAAGTATGAGAAGATGATCTTGTCTTTTGAGCCCATCCGGGACCGCCGACAGAAGTCTATGTCCTCTCTCCTCAACACTTATGCTTTGATCAACCAAAAATTCTTAGAGCAGACTTTTAAAGAGGATTTATTCATTTGGAAAGTTTCAAGGACTACCGATTTGTGCCCGTTCCCTCATCTGGAGTCCACCGCTCGGTGCTTGGACACCCCTCTCCCTTGGCATCCCAACAAATGGCCTATCGACCCATCTCTCAAGAGGACTCCTCCGCCCAACATTCGCATCAACCCTCTTGCTCTTGTTCTTGTTCTCTCTCATGATTTGCCCCCGGTGTCTCGGGGAGGTACTCCTATGATCTCTTCTTCTTCTTCTACTTATCAATGTGATTTGCCTAGTTTACATGCAAAAATTGATTCCATTATCAATGTGTTGAATGCTTCCCCTTTGGGAAATGACTTTGTGCTTGGTTAAGACTATCATACTAGGTAAATTTATGACTTGCATGTAAGGAGAGGAGAGATTGAGCCATATTTGAATTACCCCTACCTCCCGGTCAAACAAGGACCCGTACCCCAATGGGTCCCGTACGATCCGGACCAAGGGATATCTTTGTGCTATCCTTATTGGGAGGGGCCCCATGTGCCCCTAATGCAATTAGAAGGACCAACCCGACCTCCTATGATTATAAGAGGCCCGGGGGTTGTGATTTTACCTATGACCCGGCTAACCCTAACCCCTTCCCTAATCCCAAAACCTTTGGCCGATGGGGGCTATAGGGTGAGCCAACTCTTGATGATTGGTCTCACTATTTTGCTATGGATAAGGCTCGGAGGGAGAGTAGGTTGAGAGGTAAAGGGCCGATGATGGTAGATGATGTTGTTAGCCAAGTCTTCCCTGAGATCGGTGAGGGGAGTACCCATTTTACCCTTACCATAGCGCCGACTGATACCATATTAGCTACCCTCCCTTTAACGCTTACTTTGCATTGATGTTGTTCTTTTGCCTGCTTCTTGCTAGGATTTTAGCTTGGGGGGGGGGTATCTAACTCTATTCTTAGGGGAGTATTCTTATGATTTTATGTGCTTCTTTGGTCTCCCCTTTGCTTCTATTGTTCACTGCGGTTTTATCTTTGAATTTCTATCCCATTTTTGATGATGATTTAGGATGATGATTTCTGTCTTATGATGATGTTTTCTGATGATGATATTGTAGGCGTCGTTTGAAGTTCGTCTACGTTAAGCATGTGTGAATATGCTTGGCACTCAAAGGAAGTGGGACTTAACGTATACGATTAGGGACAAATAAAGTAGGGAGCCGCCAACAAGTTTTTAAGGAACTTGTAAACCGTTCACGAATCATAAAAGGCAACCACGAATAAAGGGACGATTAACCCGTGAAGGTTACACCCCATTCATAATCCATGAGATTACTAACTCCATATGGTTCGGAACCACGAATGGAGGATCGGGGATGATGGTACGAAGTGAGTCATGGAGTCACATTCGCCCGTATTGGCCTCTACTCGATTCTTATAGTGAAAAGTGATTCCTTCGATCTCAAAGGCATGCTAGCAAAGATTTAATTTGCTCTAAACTATTATTATGCTAAATTGGTTGAATATTAATGCACACACATAATTCTAAAATATTTGTGATCACTTAATTAAATAACAAGATTAAAAAGGAACCTAAACCGGTCGTCCAAATTATATTATTAGGCGTGATTTTCGATTACATATTCCCTTTAACATGTAACATAGTGATAAATAAATAATAATAGAATAAAAATTAATATTGGAAACAATTTAACAATAATCCAAAAATTAATATATGACAAACATGATAAAAGTTAAAAAAAAAAAAAAAAAATAAAAGGAACATGATTCCTTATTTTGATTTTGTTTGCTTGCAACTATAAAACAATAAACGAGTTAGCAACTTCAAGGAAATAAATAAAACAATAATTAAAATTAAATTAAATAGAGTTGATTTAGGGCCAAACCCTCAAACAGTTCTACCTTTCACGCCTTGGTTTAACGATGGAACCTCGGGATAAAGTACAGACTCCTTGGATTGCTTAAAGGAAGTATTTTGGAGGAATAGGGTAGGCTAGTGTTTAGGCTAGAGCATAGAAGAGAGAAGAGAGAATTAATTGATGCCCCAAACTGCAGAAATGAGGGTCATATTTTTAGGGAAAATGACTAGAGGGAACACACGGAACCCTAAAATGATAAAACCCAAAATTTAGGTGTCGTTGCACGTTAGGGGTTTGCCATGACACGGCAAAATAACTGCCCTAAAAAGATAAAACGCGTTAAGGTCTTACGCGGGGAAAACACGAAAAAATCCCGTGTCACGACATGTGTACCGTGACACGGCAAAATATGCCACGACGCGGCAAATTTCACCGTGGCGCGGCACGTGATGTCGTGACACGGTGGACATTTTTTCCACTTTTGCGTCCAAATTCATTTTAAACCTAATTACGCTTAGAAGTTTTAAGTGTCATTTTATAATTTCGGGATATTTAGGTTTATTATTCATTAATTGGGCTAAATTAATAAATAATATGAAATGAATAAAAAAGGTTCAGGCCAAAATATAAATTGGACTATGCTTTGACTGAACATTTGGACTGATCCATTGACTATTTTGTGTGCTGAGTTTGATTGAACATTGACTTTGAGCACTTGTGGGATTGAATACTCAACCCGACCAATAATGGCGGTGAAATATTGTTCATCATCGGGTTTGGTTTCGGGGACACATTTTTAGGTGTCTACAGAAGCCCCCACTTTAACTGAATTTGTAGAAACGTCAGTTTCGAAAGTGATAATCGAAGTAGTCGATAGGGATGGAGAATGATTTAAGACGTTCTGCGATCCTAAATCACTCTGTTATGCCGATACCTGCAGAAAAGCGTTAGTTCTACAGATAAAAGAGTAAAGGGATAGAATGCTTATCCAACACCAGTGTATCGGTGGCAAATATGTTAGATAGTATCTGACACCAGTGTATCTGTGACAAATGAGTTTAGTAGCTTTCTATGCTTGAAGAAATCCACCGAATGATGTTTGTTGCGATACTTTCCATGCTTGAGGAAAGTTAACAGAGGATATAATCGCTGACTACTTCGCCTTGAGAGGTGGCAACGACCGACAATTTTCCATGCTTGAGGAAAAACTTGTCTGATGATGAGATTGCAAGTCTCTGTGTATCGTGAACCTTGCGTTGTGAATCATCTTCGCATGGGAGGTGATCACTAAAATGATGATGGTTCGATTAACCCCGAACGTGGGCTGTAGTTGGTTTGCTTGTCCTCGAACGTGTGCTGTAGATGATTAGACCATCAAGTCGACTATTCGACCATATTAGGTGCTTGAAATATGACTTTGATACTTGGTAGGGGTAAAATGGTAATTTTGGTACCATTTAAATACCAGTTATAATTTTTCGCGAGTTTTTCGGTGAAAAAATAACTGTCACAAAGTTGCGGAAAACAATTCGAGCTGGTCAAAGATGCCTGGAATATTTCGTGACACATGCTTCTTTTTCTGCGGCTGAATTGGTCAGAAGCTGCCGGAATATTCGCGCTCATACGGTGTCACGTGGCCAGAAACCGTGACACGGCGTTTTCCGCCGTCACGCGGCATTATTTTGCGTGACGTGGTGCTTTTTTCCTGCTGAAATGGTCACGCGTCCTCGAATTCTGCACCCGTTGACTTGCTGTTTGAACGCGTCGCGTGGGATTGCACTATTACACGACACGTGTTATTGTGTCGCGTCGTAGAGTACCATGTCACGGTGCTAATGTTTCAATGAATACTACAAGAAGGGGGGTTTGAATTGTAGTATGACAGAATAGTCAAACTTTTTGCGGAATTTAAACTAAGTAAGCTAGAGGAACAGAAAGATAAGCTAAAGGAACTAAAAAGTGCAAGAGAGATTTTTACGGGAAAAACTCCTTGGCCCTAACAAGGAGAAAAACCACAACCACTTGGGATTTTAAGAAAAGAATCTTCACTAGAATAGGGAAAATGGTCCTATTACAAACTAAAGACTCTAACTTCAAGTTCTTCAACGAACTTGAAACCCCGAGGAACAAGTCACTCAACTTGTTACTCTTCTCTTCTCTATCTTTCTTCTCTTTTTCTTCTCTTTCTCACTTCTCTTTCTCTCTTCTTTTTCTCATAAAACAAAATTTCACTCAAACTTCCCAATTCCCTAAAATACAACTCAAAAAAAATTAACTCTAGTATAAGGACATTAGAACACTCTTTTTCACAAGTGTGGAATTGACTCTTGACTCGATTATAGAAAACAAAGGTTGAAATCTTATTTGAGCAAGGGAAAGTTTTTACAACTAAAATCAACAACTATTTATAGACCAAAATTCGTTTAGGAAAAACCTCTTGTGCAGAAAATCCATAATGCCACTACTCCAACCCACTAAGAAGATCATGTCCTAAATTCAAGGAACACAAACTTCTCAATGTGCAAGACCATGACTGAATAAAGAACATGGGGAGTTTGCCACAAGTTTTGGAAAACAAAACAGATTTTATTTGTGTAACTAATTTTCGAAAATAAATAAAATAAAATTCTTTTGATAAAGATAGAATTTAAACTCAACTGTTTTCCTAAAAACTAGCTAGCATAATATTAACTTTTTAGACCAATTCCACACAAATATTTTCGAGTGTAATATTATCCTTATACTTACATAAATCCTAAATTACAAAAATATATTTGTCTTCATGTTTTACGATGAAGCTTCTACTCCGAGGCTTCTGTTCCTCAAGGGGAACTTCTCTTCTCTGGTGAAACTTCTGCTCTGAAGCTTCTGTTCCCTGAGGGGAACCTTCTCTTCTCAAGTCTTCATTTCTGAAGCACCAATTCCTGCAAAGGAACTCTTCTTCTTGGATAGCTTTTCTTTTGGCCTTCTTGTTTCTCATGGTATCTTTACAAGACTCTTAGTTCTCCTGGTCTTTGCAACTGATCACACACTTAAACAATCAAGCACTTATTAGTCTGTAAGTAAGTGAGGTTGTGTCATCATCAAAATCATTAAGTCCAATAATATTCCCCCTTTTTGATGATGACAAATAAACCAAACTTACTTACAAGGAAACAAAGATAATCCAACCTATTCTAAAAGAACAAAAATGCAAAAACAAAGTATAATGCAGAAAGGGAACTAATATTAAGAAAGAAAAACAATACTTAAACGAAAAACTTGAAAAACTTGTATATACATTATACCTGCTTGTAGAGAGTAGGCAGCTTTTGAAGATTTCTAAAAGAGACCATAGAATGATTAAGTTTCCTTGATAGTTTGCATCTCTTTCCCCTTTTGGCATTATCAAAAACCAACACACAAGCAATAGTATACCCTAACACAGCACCATCTTTGTGGTTTGGTGTTAAGACAGGAAGCATACATAGAGAATAAATATTCACAAAGCATATAGATAGAGCAAACATAGATACTAATCATCCAAAACCAATTTAAAACATTGGCCAAATGTACCAAATTCATAAGTTTAGCAAAAGAAACAAAAGTACCCAATAATTACAAACTGAAAGAAATTGTTCCCAAAAGCAGATAAAATAGAGTTTCATCAAAATAAACAGGCAGCAAGGTAAGGTGAAATCATGAAGCAGCACTTTGGTCATCATCAACAGCAAGATCCTCCAGCTTCTTGCTAATTTGAGACACAATGTCCTTGACAATGGACTGTCTCCCTTCATTAGTGCTTGTGACCAGCTTCTTTACATCAGCATTAAGAGTGAGCACACTCTTTTTCAAATCCTTCATCTCTGGTTGGAACTTCTCCTGTTCCTTGAGCACTTTCTAGAGCAGTTCCTTCACCTTTTTCAAGCTCTCTTCAGCTGCAAATCCTGCAGATGCACGCCTAATAGAAGTAGGAGTACTAGGGAGCTTCTGCAATTCCTCTTGGGCACTAGAAAGATCAATGTACACTGGAGATGGATTCCCCTTCTTTTTCAACAACCTCAAACTTTTTCTCTTTTTCCTTCCCCCTGTTTCCAACACCTCCCCTACATCTTTCTTTTCCTCTTCCTCCTGCTCTCCCTCATCCTGAATATCTTGAACAACTTTCTCAATGACCCCTACTGCTTTCTTTTCTTCCCCCTCAGCTACATCACTCACTTCCTTTGGCCTCTTATCTTTTTCTTCTAGCATTACTTCAAAACATCCATTCCCAATTTCCAGTTTATGGTTTTCAAGAAATATGGGCTGTATGAATTCGATGTTTTTGAGAGGTAGGGGCTCTTTCTTGGCAAAGGAAATTCCAAAGCTTTCGAAGACAAAGGTGAGTAAGTTTCCATATCCAACCTTCCATCCTTTTGGAACACAGTGGGTAAGGTGTTGGATCATGATTGAGGGAAAATTGATAGGTATTTTTCGGGCTAGGCAGTAGATTAGGACAGAGTCAAGCTTGTTGGCATTGTCTCTCTTTTGGGAGCGAGGGATTCTGTCATTGAACACAACTTTTAGCAGAATTTTGTCAAGAGGGGTTAGGTCATTATGGTTTATGTAGGGTTCCTCAGGGTCTCCTCCTAAATGCTCAACAATTTCATCCATGTTAGCTTCAGGAAGAGGGTTTCTAATGGCATTGGTTTTTGTTTCGGGGTTTTTTGTGAACTCCTCGGATACTGGTCGCGTTCTTCTGACAATGAGACTTGGACACCTGCAAAACAACGAATATTCCGTTTATCGGAATATTCGCTTCCGACGATCAAGTTAGAGATCGGAAATCGGAAAAGCTAGAGAGAGAAAGTAGAGAGAAGTTGGAGCTTTTTAATGCTCTATATTTATGTTATGTCGTAATCCACCCCTCCCATCATAAATGATTGGGGTATTTATAGGGGTGGGAACATGTGCCCCTCTAGGGTTTATACCCTAGAATTTAGTGACGTGATTGGCTGCGCAATCAGGGATCGCCACGTGTCATGGGGGACGCCGTTTTACGGCATTCAAGGTTTTTCTCGGGATTTGGGCCTGATGTAATCAAGGCCTTTTTCTCTTTCTGATGTTGTATTGTGTATTTAAAGGTAGCTGACATGTGTCACCCTGTCAGGAGGACACGTGTCACCCTCTCATAATGCCACGTGTCGCCTTCTTGTTGGGCCACGTGTCACTATGAGATTGGGCCACGTACTTGGGGTATTTTTACCCTAAACATTTGCCCCTCAGAGGGGGTGGCTCGTACACTTACTGGCCGCCTCCTCTGATCTTCCATTTTGGACGTCCATGTACCCTGGGTTGGGTTTACCTCCCATCTGCCCTGGACGTCCATATACTTTGGACTCAAAGCTCTTTTTGCTACCTGGACGTTCGTATATTTTGTTCTGGACGTCCTCGTAGTCTGGAGTGAGCTTGTCTTCTTGCTCATTTGGGCGTCCATATTGTGTACTGGACGTTCTTGTACTTTGAGAGAGGCTTAACCCCTGGTTCATTTGGACGTCCACATACTTTGGACTGGACGTCTTCACGCTATGGGAGGAGCTTATCTCCTAGCTCATCGGGACGTCCGCATATTTTTGACTGGACGTCCTCATACTCTGGGAGGAGCTTATCTCCTAGCTCATCGGGACGTTCGCATATTTTGGACTGGACGTCCTCATACTCTGGGAGGAGCTTATCTCCTAACTACCTAGAGCGGCCTCAGCAGTGGGACTAGACGTCCTCCTTTTTTGGTCTGGACGTTCTGATACTCTGGGAGGAGCTTATCTCCTAACTACCCAGAGCGTCCACATATTTTTGAAATGGATTGGGCTTCCTTGATTTCAGGCGTACTCTATGGTTCTTTCATCATGCTGCGTACGTCTGAATTTTCCCCTTTGGACTAAACGTCTGAGAACTGGGCGGACGCATTTTCCTCTTAGATATTTTTAAGTTCTGGAGACTAAGTGTTGAAGGTGTAAATCTCTTGAATTTAGGACTTAACTCACTTCAACTCACTTTGACGTGTCGTCAATTGTCCGTCTGATTTTTTCACAAGTTAACAGAACCCTAACGTCATTCTGTCCCTTTCTTCGAGTAATTTCTCCAAAAATTACCGTTTGAATGTTTTGGCGGGAAAGGTGGTTTTACCATTTTTCCCCCATGAGTTCATTCTATAAATATGGGAAGTGAATTCTCATTTTCACACTTTACCCAATTGCGAATTCTAGAGAGAAGTCAGAGCAGTCTAGTGAGAGAAAGTGATTTTCCTTTTAATCTTCAAGAGCGCCGCCGTGAGTTTGAATTGTCCGGGCATTTTTGAGTTTTCCGGTCAATCTTCAACAACACCAAGAACACTTTCGAAGTTTTCAGAACGTACAAAGGTAGGCCGTCTACACTTCTTTCTTTTCTTTACTTGTATTTTTCTTTTATTTCAATTCTGGATCCATACTCGGCTTCGTCCGACTCTCCTCATGAGGCCGGCCGTTCGCCTGGGACTAAGGAGTCTAGAGTGGACGGAGAAGAGTTGTCTCCTCCTTGGAGTGAGTCTATGTCTGGTGCGTACATACTCACCCCCACTTATTCTTCTCTATCCCCACAGGCAATGGCAAGAACAATGCGTACGCGCGAGCTTCATGCGGCCAGGAACCCAGACGGTAGTCTGGTTCACCCTAGGGTCCCTTAAGACCCTAATAACCCAAGTACCATGGAGGTGGAGACTACCTCCACCACCTAAACAACGACCGCCTCCACTGGCTTTCATCACTTGGCCGTGGAGGTCACTTCTTCTTTCGAGGAACGCCAACAAGCTCAAGGCGCCTCGTCCACCCCTGCTCCGGAACTTAGGTTCCCTCAATTTTCCAGCTTATTCATGGATGAGGCCGAGCTAGTAGCCTGCAAAGACCATCCTACTAATTTTGGGGCGGACGCTGCTGGTTCGTCTGTCCCCTCTTCCTCTCAACCTCTACTCCAACTGGGCAGGGCGGACAGACCTATGACGGGAATCTCAATCAGGGAACCGTCCGATCTGCCTATTCGCAACGCCCCTTCTTCGGGGAACGAGGCGGACGCTGCCAAAGACAAAGGCAAGCGTCCATTAGTTGAGGAGGGCGTTCCTTCTTCCACGGGCGTACACAGCTCAAGAGGCCGAAGCTCGGTCGAGGCAGCAGACCTGGATAGGGTGCTGTCTTCAGAATTTGGGAGTGCCTCCTCTCACCAAATGGAAGAAGAAGAAGTTGAGAAAGAGGCCGTGGGTGAGACGGCCGAAGGTGAGGCGGCGGCCGAAGAAAACTTCGCCAACATTGATAACTTCAGGGACCCGTACGCCTGTACAGTTGGAGAGACGGCCCTGAAGTTCTTGAAGAAAGAATTTGAGGAGTACAAGGAGTCCCTCCGTTTGGGGGAGGGATTTGAGATACAAGTCCCCAGGAAAGCCATTGCTGTGGCTACCTGGGATGAAGAGAAGCCGCGTAAAAGGGCTTTTTGCGTTTATAGGGTCGCCTTGGATGTAGGCCTTCGCTTCCCTCTTCATCCATTCGTCCGGACAGTTCACGATGAATATGACATTGGCCTTTCCAACTGACGCCAAACAGTTGGTTAAACGTATTTGGGTACTTGGTGACGTGCATCTGCAAGGGTTTTACGCCAGAGTTTGCGGTCTTCTGTGAGATGCACTCACTTACACGGCTGGAAAAAGATACGGATGGTTGGCTCGTCTTGAGTGCAACCAGGGATTACATGGTTGTGGTCGACTGTGTCAGCAAATGGAGGGACTGGAATCACTGTTTCTACCGCATCAAAACCAAAGATGCAGAGTTCAACCTCCGCATGAATAAGTGCCGTCCAGATCCCATTCAGCTCGGACGAGGGGATCACAAGCCTGATAAGCCGCCCATCCATCCAAGCCAAGAACACCAGCTTGAATATTTCAAGGTCAATCGGGTCAAGCGGGGTAACAAAACTGAACGTGTCCCTCGCCATTGGGTTCCTCTAGCCAATTGGCTTAGGGACACTACCTTTATGTCTGCGTACGGCCTGTACCAGAACATGCCCCAAGGTGAACACTTAGATATATAAACTTTTTGTACGCACGTAGAGTTTTTTAGAAAAATATTCTAACACTTTGCTTTTTCCTCTTTGCAGCGGAGGCGTATGCTATGCTTGACCCGGCACAGAAGGGAGAAGTGGCTATGTCCGAGGTGGACATTGCCCGTTACAAGGGTCGTTTCAAGATGTACGAGCAAATCAAGGAGGTATACACTCAGTTTATTTTTGAGTCTTTCTTTTTATTGTCCGTTCTGCTGTATTGGGAGGAACTAGCTTCCTAAGTTTGCACGGACGCATTTCGTCCGTTCATATATGTTGGAAGGGAGCTCCTTCCCCAATTCACACGGACACTGACATGCTTTCTGCCTTGTGTAGTTTTTTTAACTTGCTTGTATGTTTAAAGTCTTCCTCTACCCCAAAGGCAAGAAGAAAGCAGCCGGCTTCTTCCACTCCTGATGCGAACGCATCCAAATGGAGGAAGACGGTCACCACGAAGACGCCCTCCAAATCCGCGGCCAAGACTAAGTCGCAGACTGCTCAAACGCAGTCTAAAGGAGATCAACCTCGGCTGGTACAAAGCGAGGCCTCCAAGTCCGTGGATCCTGTTACTGATCAGGTCCACGACGCGTCCATCCCTATGGACGACGGGGGTAAGTCAACCCCGGAAAAAATGACCGGCCTCACCTCGACTCCGCATGTCGAGGTAGTTAAAAAATCTGATTGGCTAAATGCCAGTCAGTCGGCTAGTGACACTGCTGGCCGTTTAGACAACGAGGGGGACGCCTCTATGCCGCCCCCTCCCATCAATCTCTCTCCTCCAAGCTTCTCCACTAGTTAGCCTTTCTTCTTTATTCTTGTACCATTTGATTTACTTGTACTTGTAAATTTTAGCTAACTCTTCTTGTCCGGTCGTCCGCAGACATCTCAGAGGAGTTGCAAATGAGGCTGCCCGGCCAGTCACTGACTGGCGCGGACAGGAAGGCCATGCGCGAGGCCATGGTTCGCGCGGTTCCCCAAGCGCAGCGTAATAAGCTGCGGGGAATCAATGAGGGCTTCCTCGGCCCTATGCTCAACTGTAGTGCTGAGGTACGTCTCCTTTTCTCTATACCTTTTCTTTCCAACACTTAGCAAATTTTTCTATATTTGACTAAGTTTCCTTCTTCTGTCCGCAGCTCTTCCTCCGCCTGAACGCCTTCCTTGAATGGAAGGATAAAGAGAACGAGCGGTTGAAGCAAGCTTGGCTTGAGATTAGAAAGGCCAAGGACGCTGTGACTGGGACGGCCGCCGTCCAAAGGGTGCATTTTGAGACCCAGATAACCGCGCTGTCCGACAAGGCGGCGCGGCAAACAGAGGACCTGGTCAAACTGGGCAAGGCACTCGAACAAGAGTCCTTGGCCAGGGAGGCCTTGAGGGTTGAAAGGGACGAGGCCGTCCTAGAGAAGGAAAAGTGGAGGCTGGGCTTCGAGGCGTCTGAGGCCTTGAAGAGTGAGCTGAAGTTGGCCCAAGCCAACCTTAAGTCTGCTTTGGACGAAGCGGCCGCGATGAAGGCCGAGGTTGAGGCCTTGAAGAAGTCAATTTCGGACTATGCTAAGTAGCTAAAAGCTCCTCGGCCGCCCAGCGCGGAGGAAATCGTTCGCATTGAGCAGAATGCCGAAGACAAGCTTAGGGCATACTTCTTCGATGCCTTCGAGCTGATGGTTGATGACGGTGAGGCCTCTTACTATGAAGAACGCTTCAAGAAGCGGCTGAACTATGTCTGCCTCAGAGAAGAGGCGAAGAAGGCCGGCCAGCCTCCTCTAGAGCTGGTAGTTACCTCTCCTGAGTCTGGAGAGGACGAGGAAGAGGGAGATGAGGAGGCGGACGGTGACGCCGCTCCGGCCGAAGACACCAAGGTTGCGGAGGAGCCTGCCAAGGATGATACGGCTAAGTAGAGCTCAGGTCCTCCAGCAACCGTCTGCTCAGCTACCCAGCTTTTTCTTTTCTTTTTTTTTTTTTCAGCTTTACTTAGCATATTCTGTACTCTTTTTTGTTCTTATTTTGAGGCCGCCTGTTAGAGCGGTTTTGTAAACATTTCGGCCGCCTTTTGCGCGGTCAGTTTAATGAAGATTTCGTCCGCCCGTTGAGCGGTTCTTTAATTCTGTTTCATACTTAGCAATTTTTGCAATGTTGTGCTTTTTGAATGTTTTTCGTACGCTCCTAGGGGTATGCCCCTTTATTCGGTGTTCGCCTAGTCCATACTCTAAGATATTTGATTAACTTGGTAGTCTTTATGCCTTAAAGGGTATGACGACTAGCAAGTTAATCAAATCATAGTAATAATTGCCCTTGGACTAGGTGAAGCACCGAATCAATTTAATTGGCCGTTCAACTATCTTTGTACGAGTAGTCCGTTGAAACTATCGCTCGGGCGTACTCTTGAAATCCAAAGTATTATCTCAACTTAGAGATTCCTGGCTCGGCCGGGCTAAACGCCTAGGTATGCCCTTGCCCTATTTGTAAAGGACACTTGCTTTTTTAAACAATGTTCAGAATACCTTGCCTCAACCGTTCGCCTTGAATTGGTGCGGACGCATTGTTCTCTGAATTAAATCAGTTTTTTTTTTTTTTTTTTTTTTTTTTTTTTTTGTGGCCGAATTGCTCCATCGGAAGCATTCTTGCTTCCTTGTTGCTTTGGCCACTCAGTAAGACTGATAAGCCGTGTTGCTATATTGGAAGCAACTTAGTAAGTCATTTCACTCGGCCTTTAATTACAAATCATAATATGCAAATAAAGATAAGTAAAATAGCAAAATAGTTCAACAATGCTTGACTTTTCATTAATTTTGTCAAAAGTACATTGTTGTAGCCGTATGGCTTTGATTACATGGCTCGGTCAATAGCCCTAGCTGTATACACAGCTTCTTGGCTAAGTACTTAGAGAGACTTAAACATGATATTTCTTCAGATTGTCAGTGTTCCATGTCAGTGGGATCTGACGACCATCAATGGCTTCAAGGCGATATGTGTCGTCTCGGACTTCTTCCCTAATTCGATACGGCCCCTCCCAGTTTGGGGTCAACTTGCCGTCCTCATTGGCACGGCCAACAGCTTCCATTTTCCTCAACACTAGATCCCCCATTTTGAGTGGCCGCTTAGACACTCGGCGGTTATATGCCCTTGTCATCCTTAAGCGATAAATTTCATGTCTAAGCGCCGCATTGCCCCTAGCTTCTTGAAGAAAGTCTAGAGCGGTCTTCATGGCCTCCCAATTGGCCGATTCATCATAGAGCATTACCCGCAAAGTGGGCTCGCACATTTCAATTGGGAGTACAGCTTCAGCTCCATAGACCAAAAAGAATGGAGTCTCCCCTGTTGAACTCTTTGCTGTTGTTCGTATGGACCATAGCACATTAACCAACTCATCTGCCCATAGGCCGCCTGCCTTTTCAAGCTTGCGCTTGATCCCATTTGAAATCAACTTGTTATAGGCCTCAACTTGGCCATTGGCTTGTGGTCGGCCGACTGAGGCAAAACAATGAGTTATGCCTTGGTCCCCCAACCATTCCTTGAGTTGGCGCGTCTCAAACTGAGGTCCATTGTCGAACACCATTGACTGAGGTACCCCATACTGAGTGATTATGCTCTTCCAAATGAAGGCGGACACATCCGTCCATTTGATGCCCCGGACGGCCTCAGCTTCAACCCATTTAGTGAAGTAGTCTACTGCCACTAGTACATATCGTCTCTGGCCGGACGCAGGAGTATACGGCCCCAAAATGTCCATGCCCCATTTAGCAAAAGGAAGCGGACTACTGATGGCTGATAAGCTATTTGCAGGACGATGAATAAGGGTTGAAAACCTCTGGCACTTGTCATATTTTTTCACCATTTGCATGGCGTCCGTATTCAAGCTTGGCCATTAATATCCCAAATGTGTCGCTTTTCTAGCTAAGGCTCGTCCTCCAATATGTGAGCCACAATGCCCCTGATGGAGGTCGTCCAACACATCATGCCCTCTTTCAAGAGTTATACATTTAAGATAAGGTTTCACAAAAGCCTTTTTGAATAGCTCCCCATCCTTCATCTCGAACCAGGCCGCTCTCCTCTTCATTAGCCAACTCTCTTTTGGGTCGTCCGGAAGTATTCCATCCCTTAGATAGGAAATAATTCCGTCCATCCAGGTTGAACTTCTATCTATTATCTTAACGGGCTCGGCATCAATACTCCTTTTCTCCTTTACTTCCAAAAACACTGATCTTGGAGTATCACATGATGCCGAGGAAGCCAATTTGGAGAGCGCGTCCGCTTGATGATTTTCTGATCGAGTAACTTGTCTGAGAGAGAAATGTTCTAGGCACTCGGCCTCATCCTTCACTAGCTGCATGTACTTCATCATGGCCGGCTCCCTAGCTTCGAAGCCACCATTGACTTGGTGGACTATTAGCCGGGAGTCCGAGCACACTTCAACTTTGGTTGCCCCGGCCGCTTTACACATCCTTAGGCCGGCCAACAATGCTTCGTACTCAGCTTCATTGTTTGACGCTTGGAACTAAAATCTCAACGCATACTCATATTTGTCTCCTTCAGGAGATTCACATATGACACCAGCTCCACACCCGGTCGCTGTTGCACTACCATCCACAAACACTTTCCAGACCTGGTCCCCGGCCGGCTAAAGATCAGGCTGTGCCATTTCAGCCAAGAAATCCGCAAAAGCTTGCCCCTTGATGGCCATTCTTCGTTCAAACACAAGGTCAAAGCCCCTGAGTTCCAAAGCCCACTTAAGCATGCGGCCACTTGCTTCTAACGTTGAGAACGGCTTCTTCAAAGGTTGGTCTGTGTAGACCACAATTGAATGTGCTAAAAAGTACGGCCGCAGCTTCTTTGATGCCATGTACAAGGCCATGCCAAATTTTTCAATTGGGGGGTACTTAAGCTCAGCATTGTGAAGTACATGGCTGATAAAATACACCGGGACCTGATGGCCGTCCCTCTCAGCAAGAAGGACGGCACTTAGAGAATGTTCAGAGATGGCAAGATAGATATATAGCTTCTCATTCTTGAGCGGACTGACGAGGCGAGGCAATGTATGCAAGTGACTTTTCAACTGTACGAATGCTTCCTCGGCCTCCTCTGTCCACTCGAACATGGCTTTTTTCTTAATGGTTTGAAAAAAGTAGCGGCACTTATCCCCTAACCTTGACAAAAATCTTCCAAGGGCTGCTAAACAGCCGGTCAGTCTTTGCACCTCCTTAATTGTTCTTGGAGACTTCATGTCAAGGACGGCTTGAATTTTTCAAGGTTGGCCTCAATTCCACGTTAATCAATCAAAAATCCGAGAAACTTGCCGGACTCAATACCAAATACACACTTCTTTGGATTCAACATCATCTTATGCCGCCTGAGTTCGGTGAACGTTTCTCGTAGATCCTTGAGATGGTCGGCCGACTCTTTTGACTTGACAATCATGTCATCAATGTACGCCTCCATGTTCCGGCCGATCTGGTCTCTAAAGACTGTGTTAACAAGCCTCTGAAAGGTAGCAGGGGCATTCTTGAGGCCGAATGGCATAACTTTATAACAGTACAACCCTGCTCGGTCACAAACGCTGTCTTTTCTTGATCTTCTTCCCACAAGGGAATTTGATGGAATCCGGAGTATGCGTCCATAAAACTCATTAGGGCGTGTCCAGCCGTAGAATCAACCAAACGGTCAATCTTAGGCAAAGGGAAGCTATCCTTAGGACACGCCTTGTTCAAGTCCATGTAGTCCACGCACATTCTCCAAGTCCCATTCGGCTTTTTTACAAGAACTACATTAGCCACCCAATCTGGGTAGAAGCATTGCCGAATAAAACCGGCGTCCAGCAACTTTTTCACCTCTGCTGCGGCCGCCTGTTTCCTCTCTTCTCCGTGATTCCTCTTCTTCTGGCGGACAGGTTTTATCAAAGGATTCACGGCCAACTTGTGCACGACCAGGTCAGGACTTATCCCTGGCATTTCACCAACTTCAAATGCAAACACATCTTTGAATTCTCTTAAAAGCTGAACTAACTCATCCCCAAGCAATCCCAAAGCTATAGTGCCGACACTAACTGTCCGTTCTGGGTGGTTGGAGTCAAGAACTATATCCTCAACTCATCTGGCCGGCCGACAGTCATTAATTGCTAGGCTTCTTCTGCCCTGGCTGCCTTACGCTTCTGGCCGACCTGGTATGCTGGGAGTGAGGTTCCTTCTTCCTTTGACTCGGACAATTTTGGGCCGCGCGCTGTTGGCTTCACGGCCAGCTGATTACATTCCTTAGCCATTTTCTGACTTCCTTGAATTGTTCCAATTTTTCCGTCCGACCTTTCAAACTTCAACAACATTAAGTGGGGCACTATGACCGCCTTGGCTGCATTTAGAGTGGGGCGGCCTAGGATGACGTTGTAGCCGGTCTACTCTTTAACAACAAGGAAGCGGACGACCATGTCTCCCCCCTCTCCCTTCTGCCCGAAACGGATTGGAAGATCAATCCGTCCGACCGGATGAATG
Organism: Chenopodium album; assembly: GCF_948465745.1. Taxonomy (NCBI): domain Eukaryota; kingdom Viridiplantae; phylum Streptophyta; class Magnoliopsida; order Caryophyllales; family Amaranthaceae; genus Chenopodium; species Chenopodium album. Next base: position 21,016,869 of record NC_137850.1, on the reverse strand, counting down.
ACATTCCCCCCAAATCCTACCAAGGGGTGAGTGATGTCCTGGAGAGCATCTTCTGGGAAGCTTAAATTTCTTAGGGCGGACAAGCTGATGATGTCGGCCGAACTGCCGGTATCAATCAATATTCGTCCCACCTTCAAATTTGCTATCTTCATGATAAAGACCATGGGATCATTGTGCAAAGCCTTGATCTCTCCACGGTCAGCCTCACTTATGATCACTTCAGGAAATGGCTCGGCCTTAACGGCGTCCGTTTGCATCACATTTGACAAATTTCGAGCGTCCTACTTGATTCCTTTCATGGTAGGGCCGCCTGAAGAAAAGCCTCCTGATATCACGGCCACAAAACCTGAATCAGTGCTATTCCCATCATCTTCCTTGTCATTTTTCTTATCACTTTGTTGCTTTTCTCGGACGTGTTGTCTGTCCGTTTGTAGGTGAACTTGGACTTGGTCACATAGGGTTTCAACAGACCCTTGTCGGCCAACTTATCCAACAGCCTCTTGAGATTGATACAATCGTTCATGTCATGACCAACATCTTTGTGGTAATGACAATACTTGTTCTTGTTTCTGTACTGGGCCGAGCCTCTCAAAGGCTGAGGCTTCTCAAACTCAAACTTTTCCTTTATCTCCATCAAAATGGAGTAGCCATCCTTGTTGAACTCATATTGAGGCTCGTACGTCTTGCTTTTCTTTGACTTGGGTTGCTTGTCATCAGCTACCCAAATTTCTTTTCTTTTGCTTCCTTCTTTCTTTCGGCCGGCCGAGTCTTGCTGAGAAGATTGCTTCTTTTCAGCCCCCTTGGCCGGCTGTTCTGATTTGGTGAGCGAACAAAAGTCCGCGGCCTCAATATAGGCTTTGACTTCCCGCAATACACCTGCGTATGACCGAATCGTTTTCCTTACCAAATCAAACTTAAAACCATTATGCCTTAATCCCCGGAGAAATTCTGAGTATGCCATTTCGTCCGGAAGATTATGAATTTGGACTTTTTCTTGGTTAAATCTTTGGACGTTTGAGCGTAGTCCTTCATTCTTCCCTTGAACAATTGTTGCCAAGTTGAGACTTGTCTTTCTTGGTGGGATGTTGTATGAGAAATTTCCCACAAACAACAAACTGAGGGTAGTAAAGCAATTTATGCATCCAGCCGGAAGGCTGTTAAACCAATCCTAGGCCACCCCCTTAAGAGTGGCCGGGAAGCATCTGCACCATGTAGCATCATCTATACTTTGCAAGTACATCAAATTCCTGTACGAGGTAATATGTTCCTCTGGGTTGCCCGTACCATCATAGGCACCCACTAATACACTCTTCACTTTTGCTGGTTGAGGGGACGTTAGTATGTCTTGCGAAAACGGAGGCGGCTTATCTCCCAAATTCAACAAACGCATCTGCCAATCGATGGGGTGAGGCTGCGCGGACGTTCCAGCCAGGTAGGGAGCCTGGCCGAACACCTGGCCATACGGCCCATATTGCCCAAAGACTTGGGGAGTTGGCTGTATCAACCCATTGAGTACTTGAGGGGGGCTGATATTGTGATGGCTGAACTGGTCTGGGAGTAATGGTATGAGCGGCTTGACTTCTGTTGGAGACGGCCGTGTTGGTGTATTGTGAGAAAGATTGGTAGGAGGCTTCATCCGGCATGGTTGGGGTAGAGGCCGTGTTAGAATATGCGGCCCTCTCCCTTTGCTTGTGCCGAATGTAATCCCTTGCTTCTTTGAAACGCTGTGACGGCTCAGTCTCAACTCTTTTCGGCTGTCTGCCCCTCCCCCCAGCCGACAGTGTTTTCGCCAACAGACTAGAGAGATTGGTCCGTGGGACTCGGGGAGACCTTCCATGCGGACGACGGAATGGGGTATTACCAGCATCAGTTGCATTGGTCTTGTTGTGTGTTTTCTTGGAAGCACCTCCTCCCCCTTTTTGTTGGTTGGAGGCCAACTCTTGGCGAAGCTTAGTCAGCTCGGCCATTAGGGTAGCTGGGGTAACAGGAGGTTGTTCGGCCTCTTGAAATGAGGCAGTCAAAGGATTTCTAGAATGTATGGTTGTATGTAAGTCTTCTACATATCCGTCCTCGCCTGGATGAGGACCAGTATTAGGTTTCTGACCATCTATTGCCATAACGGACGAGTATCCCCACAGACGGCGCCAAATGTTTCGGGGTTTTTTGTGAACTCCTCGGATACTGGTCGCGTTCTTCTGACAATGAGACTTAGACACCTGCAAAACAACGAATATTCGCCTCCGACGATCAAGTTAGAGATCGGAAATCGGAAATGCTAGAGAGAGAAAGTAGAGAGAAGTTGGAGCTTTTTAATGCTCTATATTTATGTTATGTCGTAATCCACCCCTCCCATCATAAATGATTGGGGTATTTATAGGGGTGGGAACATGTGCCCCTCTAGGGTTTATACCCTAGAATTTCGTGACGTGATTGGCTGCGCAATCAGGGATCGCCACGTGTCATGGGGGACGCCGTTTTACGGCATTCATGGTTTTTCTCGGGATTTGGGCCTGATGTAATCAAGGCCTTTTTCTCTTTCTGATGTTGTATTGTGTATTTAAAGGTAGCTGACATGTGTCACCCTGTGAGGAGGACACGTGTCACCCTCTCATAATGCCACGTGTCGCTTCTTATTGGGCCACGTGTCACTATGAGATTGGGCCACGTACTTGGGGTATTTTTACCTTAAACAGTTTTGAAATACAAATCATACCTAGCATTCGGCACATCAAACAACTCAGCCAAATACACAACATCAAATTCAATTTCCTTCCCATACACCGCACTATGAATAGTACCCTTAGAGTACTTAAATTTTTGCAGAATTCTTTCATAGCATCAACATACAAACTCCGATTAAAACATTCACTCAACAAATTTACCCAATTTTAAAACTCAAGCAAATCAAGTAATTCATATAATTTCACAGATCTACACAAAGGTAAATGGAGTACCAAACCTCTCACAAAGTGTTCGCCCATCTCCTTTAGCTTTTTCATGCGGCAGGTTTGTCTCGGTAATTCACCCCTAGTTCCGGAACACTTTCCTCTTCCTCTTGCATGTCATTGGCTTTCCTTTTGTGAGAGGACTGAGATTCGGTGGTTGATTCATTCTTTGGAGGTTCAGAGATCTCTTTGGTTGAGTTTTCCAGAAGGTTTTCCATGGTGGGATCTTGAATGGGTTTAGAAAAGGGTTCGGTTTCGGCTTGGGTTTTTGGTGAAGTATCCATGGGAGATAAGTTTTGATCTATGTGAGGAGTGAGAAGGTAATTTTTGAGTGGTGTAAAATTGGGTGAGGCTGACATCCTTTTTATGGTGGAGGTAACTTGGTGAGGTTAATCTGTGAGGTGTCGATTGGAGGGTGAAGAGAATTTAGATGATTTAACACTTTATTTATTGCCTAGGGAAACACAAACCGTGTTTTATGAGATAAGTGTATGTGGGTAACTTTTTGAACAAAAGATAGAGATGAATATTAGATGCATTCATCAGAAATTGTGTTTAGAGAGAAAAAATAGGAATTTCAAAAGTCAATTAAACACAAGAAAATTATCTTTTGATTTTTGAATGAAGAACACTTGTAAATGCAACTTGGTACACGGAACAATTCAACAAGGCTTATGCAATCAATTAAGGACTTTCATAATCTATGCCTTTCTAGTTAACATGCCTTAACAAATATTGTTCCTGCTCACAAACCTGTCTCAACTATGTAATTAAACATATAACACTTGTGCATAACATATAATGATCAAGCACGTCAGTTTGTGTTTCATACCTGAGGGAACTTGATGCATTTTTCTTAGTTTAACTTAATCATCCCAAGTTCCATTCTCAACTTCTCATGCCTTTCTCTATTCAAGGGTTTTGATAAAATATCTGCAATTTGATTGTTAGTTTGGCAGAAATCTAATTTAATCAAACCCTTTTCAACATTATCCTTAAGGAAATGATGCCTTATATGAATATGCTTGTCTCTTGAATGATGGACTGGATCTTTAGATAGTAATGCAATTAAATTTAATACCAAAGTCACGCAACTGTTGTTTGATCCAAAGGACTTGAGAGCAACAAGAAGCTGCTGCAACATACTCAGCCTCTGTAGTAGACAATGCAAAGGTATTTTGTTTCTTGGAACCCCAAGAAACTAGACAAGGGCCAAGGAACTGAACCATACCTGAGGTGCTTTTCCTGTTGACTAAGTCACCAGCATAGTCAGTATCTGTAAATCCTCTAAGCATAAATTCATCACTTCTAGGATAGAACAGACACTGGTCATCTGTTCCTTTGAGGTATCTCGAAATTCTCTTCACAGCCGTTAGATGTGATTCTTTAGGATTAGACTGAAATCTAGCACACAATCCAACACTAAAGGAAATGTTAGGCCTACTAGCTGTTAGATATAGCAATGAACCAATAATACCTCTTTACGTGGTTTGATCCACACTTGTTCCTTGTGGATCCTCATCAAGTCTTGTTATTGTTCCCATAGGTGAGTGATTTGTCTTGGCATTCTCCATGTTGTACTTCTTTAAAAGTTCCTTAACATACTTCTATTGGTGAATCATGATTCCTTCTGCAGTTTGTTTATTTGTAGTCCAAGGACGAAATTCAATTCACCCATCATGCTCTTTTCGAATTCACCACCCATTAGCTCAGCAAACTACTTGCATAAACCATTGTTAGTAGCACCAAATATAATATCATCTACATAAATCTGTACAACTAACAAATCAGTTCCTTGAGATTTAAGAAAAAGAGTTTTATCTACTTTTCCTCTTTTGAAATCATTTTTCAGTAGGAACTTTGAAAGCCTTTCAGACCAGGCTCTTGGAGCTTGTTTAAGCCCATAGAGAGCTTTATCAAGCTTAAAAACATGTTTGGAAATTTAGGATTTTCGAAACCTAGAGGTTGTTCAACAAATACATCCTCATTTAAGAAACCATTAAGAAAGGCACATTTCACATCCATTTGATAGAGTTTGAAACCCATAAAAGAGGCAAAAGGTACTAGGATTCTAATAGCTTCTAATCAAGCTACAGGAGCAAAGGTTTATCGAAATCAATACCTTCCTATTGGTTGTAGCCCTTCACAACCAATCTGGCCTTGTTCCTTACTATAGTTTCATGTTCATCAAGCTTGTTCCTGAACACCTATTTGAGCCCAATTACTTTCTTACCCTTAGGCTTTGGCTCAAGGTGCCAAACTTTGTTCCTCTCAAACTCATTTAGTTCCTCTTTCATGGCCACTATCCAGTCAGCATCTCCCAAGGCTTCTTGATGATTTCGAGGCTCTAGGATGGACAAAAATGCATGGAACGCACAAAAATTCCTCATCTGCGATCTTGTTTGAGTTCCTTTTCTTATGTCACTGATTATGAGATCAGTTGGATGGGAACCTTTATATTTGAATATCATAGGTTGAAATTCCCTTGACGGAACTCCGTTTTGAGGATCTTCTTGTTATGTTCCTTCTACTTCTCCTTCTTCTGCTGCTTCCTCATTCACCTGTTCTTCATCTTCATTCTCTTGAGGATTTTCTTTTGGAGCAGGCTGCTTTTCTTTGGTTTGCTTCTGAATCTCTTCTTCAGCCCTGTCTCTTATCAATCAAATTTCAAAATCATTATCATCTTCTTGTTCCTGTACACTCACAAACTGGTTAACTTCATCAAATATTATGTGAATGCTTTCCTAAACACACATTGAACTTTTATTGTAAACTCTATAAGCTTTGTTATTAGAGGCATATCCAAGAAATATGGCCTCTTCACTTCTTTCATCAAATTTCCCTAGGTTTTTCTAACCATTATTATGTATAAAGCACTTACAACCAAAGGCTCTAAGATGAGATATGTTTGGCTTCCTTACTTTAACAGTTCATAGGGAGTCTTGTTGATGATACTTCTGATTGTTACCCTGCTGAGGATGTAACATGTGGTATTCACGGCTTTAGCCCAGAAGTTCCTTGGTAATCCACTTGCAATCAGCATCGTTCTAGCCATTTCCTCAAGGGTTCGATTCTTCCTTTCTACAACTCCATTATGTTGGGGAATCCTTAGAGCTGAGAAGTTATGATTCATGCCATTTTCCCTGCAAAAACTCATCAAATCTTGGGTTTTTAAATTCAGTTCCGTGATCTGATTTGAGATGGACTATGGAGTGACCACTGATTTTCTGTATTTTCTTAGCAAAAGCAACAAACTCGTTAAAAGTTTCATCTTTACTAGCAAGAAAAGTAACCCAAGTAAATCTGGAATAATCATCAACAATAACCAAAACATATTTCTTGCCACTCCTGCTATGAATTCTCATGAGGCCACACAAATCCATATGGATCAATTCCAGAGGCTTTGTGGTGCTTACCATTTTCTTCAATTTAAAAGATGAGCTAACATGCTTGCCTTTCACACATGCATCACAAACTTTGTTCTGTAGGAACTTAATTATAGGAAGTCCCACAACCAAGTTCCTTGACCTCAGTTTCTCCAGTAATGAAAAGCTAACATGTCCAAAATCATTATGCCATAGCAGGGGATCATCTTCAACAACACTCAAACATGTAAGGTTGTTCCTTGGGATTAAGTTGGGGTCAACTATATAAGTATTTCATCTTCTTGTTGATGATGTTGCTCGAGTCAGAAGTAAAACTTACGGAGTTTCCTTTATCACATAACTGTGATATGCTGAGCAAATTATGCATTAAGCCCTCGATTAGGAACACATTATCAATGGAATGAGATTTTGATCTTCCAATTTTGTCTTTTCCAATGATCTCGCCCTTCTTATTATCCCCAAAGGTTACTGTTCCTCTAGGGTAGTGTTCTAGTGAGAGGAATTTTGATTTATCACCTGTCATATGCTTTGAACACCCGCTGTCGAGATACCACGAGTTCTTCCTCCTCACTAGGACCTGCATGAAAACTAAGCATTAGGTTCAGGAACCCAGGTTTCCTTGGGTTCCTTAGACATGGATGCAATATCAGTTTTCTTGACCCACACTTGTTTTACATTTCTTTTATCAGCTTCTTCTCTTATTCTACATTGACCATAGAGATGTCCAAACTTACCACAAAAAGTGCATACCTTCATGCCAGGAAGCTCAACATAATTCTTTTGCTTACCCTTTTTCTTGGTCATATAGCCAATTCCTTCAGTTCGTTTTCCTTGAACTTTAGATATCCATTTAAGTATGACTTTTGGTTCAATACTTCTATCCTTTCTAGCATTCAGTTTCGATTCAAGTTGATCCTTTTGGGTTTTTTTTTTCAAATTTTCAAAATCAACATTGAATTTAAGCAACTGATCGCTTGAGGAACTGCTAGAACTAATATTAGAATTCATGAGCTTATACTAAGTTAATTCAACATTCAGAAGAATACTTTCATTCTTGATTCTATCAGCTATCTCTGTTATGTGTTTATATTTAAAATCAAGCTCTCTTAATTTTCTTTGAGACTTAGCACAGGCTGTTTCCAACCAAGCACCATGTTCCTTGCAAACCTTAAGAGCTTTTTCACACTTATTCAATTTCACACAAGTATCTCTAAAGAATTCTTCTTCTTCTAGACATATATCTATTAGGACATCTTTAGAGAGAGTTTAAGCTATTTAGGATCAAGAAATACCTCTTTCTGGAGTTCCTCAAGGTAGGCCTTTTCATCATCCGATTTAGCCATCAGACAAAGATTAGCCATCTCCTCCTCTGGTTGGTCATCCACTTCTTCTTCACTATCTGAATCTCCCCAGGCTGCTATCATAGCTTTCTTCATGTCTTACTTGTTGTAGTTTGCTTTGCTGAACTTTTCTTTTCCTTGCTCCTTAGGCTTTCCTTTTCCTTTATCCTTTTCCCAGAGGGGACAGTCTCTGATAAAGTGATCTGGAGATCCACACTTGTGGCATCTGTAGTCAGGTTTTAGATTTGAGGTCTTTTTCCCGAAGTTCCTTACGGTGCGACTTTTCTTGATCATCTTCTTGAATCTTCAAACAATTAGGGCAGTCTCATCCTCGTCCACTTCTGAGTCTTCCTCTTCTTCAGCCTTAAGAGCCAACCCCTTGTTCCTCATGGATTTGTTTGTTGACTCCAAGGTGTAGCTGATGAGTCATGAGAGAACATGCTAGTTGTTCAATATTGAATTTTGTGAAGTCCTTAGATTCCCGAAGGGCTGTCACCTTAGCTCTCCATCTCTCATCTTGCGCAAGACTTCTAAGAACCTTCCTAACCTGCTCATCTGTAGGAATCTGTCTACTAAGGGAAACTAGCTCATTTATGATGTTAGTAATACGGGTTAGCATCTCTTGGATAGTTTCCTTTGGTTGCCTCTCAAATCTTTCATACTTAGACATAAGCAGATCGATTTTTGAGCGTTTAACCTCATTAATTCCTTCATGAGTAATCTGCAACAAATCCCAGATTCCTTAGCGTTCTTGCACCCCATAACACGATTGTGTGCATGAGGTTCAAGTCCACAGTGGAGAAATTTCACAGCCATAGCATTGATTTCCATTTTATCAAAATCCTCTTTCTCAAATTCAGACATAGGCTTAGGGATTACCTCATTTTGAGCATTTGTTTTGGTAACTTCGAAATCACCAACTTCGATGACCCTCCAGACTTGGTAGTTCTCTACCTTGATAAAGATCTCCATTCGGTTATTCTAGTAAGTATAGAACTTGCCATTGAACATAGGAGGCCTCTGAGATGAGTATCCTTCCTCGATCTTTTCATGAGTATTCATCCTTTCTAAGACCTTTCTTCTTCAGGGTTTCCTGATTTTCCTAGAATTTAGGCTCTGATACCAATGGTTATTTCAATGATACTACAAGAAGAGGGGGTTGAATTGTAGTATGACAGAATAGTCAAACTTTTTGCGGAATTTAAACTAAGTAAGCTAGAGGAACAGAAAGAAAAGCTAAAGGAAATAAAATGTGCAAGAGAGATTTTTACGTGGAAAACTCCTTGGCCCTAACAAGGAGAAAAACCATGACCACTTGGGATTTTAAGAAAAGAATATTCACTAGAATAGGGAAAATGGTCCTGTTACAAACTAAAGACTCTAACTTCAAGTTCCTCAACGAACTTGAAACCCCGAGGACCAAGTCACTCAACTTGTTACTCTTCTCTTCTCTATCTCTCTTCTCTTTCTCTTCTCTTTCTCACTTCTCTTTCTCACTTCACTTTCTCTCTTCTCTTTCTCACAACACAGAAGTTAGCTCAAACTTCCCGATTCCCCAAAATACAACTCAAAAAGATTAACTCTAGTATAAGGACATTAGAACACTCTTTTTCACAAGTGTGGAATCGACTCTTGACTCGATTAAAGAAAACAAAGGTTGAAATCTTATTTGAGCAAGGGCAAGTTTTTCCAATTGAAATCAAAAACTATTTATAAACCAAAATTCGTTTAGGAAAAACCTCTTTGTTCAGCAAATCCATAACGCCACTACTCTAACCCACTAAGAAGATCATGTCCTAAGTTGAAGGAACACGAACTTCTCAATGTGCAAGACCATGACTGAATAAAGAACATGGGGAGTATGCCACAAGTTTTGGATCACAAAACAGATTTTATTTGTTTAACTGATTTTCAAAAATAAATAAAATAAAATCCTTTTGATAAAGATAGAATTTAAACTCAATTGTTTTCCTAAAAAATAGCTTGCACAATATTATCTTTCTAGACCAATTCCACACAAATATTTTCGAGTGTAATATCATCCTTATTCTTACATAAATCCTAAAATATAAAAATATATTTAGTCTTCATGTTTTCTTATCAAGCTTCTACTCCGAGGCTTCTGTTCCTCAAGGGGAACTTCTCTTCTCTAGTGAAGCTTCTGCTCTGAAGCTTCTGTTCCCTGAGGGGAATCTTCTTTTCTCAATTCTTTATTTCTGAAGCACCAGTTCCTGCAAAGGAACTCTTCTTTTTGGACAGCGTTGCTTCTTGCCTTCTTGTTCCTCATGGTATCTTTACAAGACTCTTAGTTCTCCTGGTCTTTGCAACTGATCACACACTTAAACAATCAAGCACTTATTAGTCTGTAAGTAAGTGAGGTTGTGTCATCATCAAAATCATTAAGTCCAACAGGTGATAGGCCGTCGTTGAGCCTACCAAAGATAAAGTCCTATCTTGGTCTCACTAGCTAATAGCAAGGGTAGGAAAGGGTCGAACCCAAGAGAGGCGTTGAATCAACCACCGAGATACTACCGCATAAATAAGCTAAATGAAGTTGAGATTGGTTGGGTTTTATGTAACAAGTGCTAGTTCAAGTCTACTAAAGTTAGGGGGAGATTAACAATATTTAGAGAGTTCTAGGGCTTGGGATATACCACTCAATTTCGTCACAAATCACAATTAGCAAGTAGAAAACAATGGTAATTTGAGGGGATAATATAGAGGAAGTCATCTAAAGCACCCAACTACTCTCTCAAGCTAGAGGGATTACTCGAATTATGAATACCACCTACTCTTGTGGTTACAAAGCATAAAACAAGTATTAAAGCATAATCACGATGACAAAAACATTCCCTTGACTGGAAATTCCTATTCTCATGGCATTTCAAGTCAATTAAGCATAAGGGAGCTAACTCAAGTTCATCTCTCGATCCTTCGTTGAGAAAGCTTAGATAATAGTTCTAGCAATGGCCATATACAAGAACTAAGCAATTAAACCACTTAAGCTCAACTAATTAACACCCAACAATTACCAAGTTAACACATGCAACAAGTAATTAGTGACTACATTGAGGGTTTTACCCAAACCCTAGAAAATTAGACTACTCACAATCCATGGAGATTAAAGCAATTAAGGATTTCAAATAACTCATGAACAAGAATTAAATAAAGATTAAGCTAAATAACAATCTAAGCATACAAGAATTAAGCAAGATAATTAACAATCAAAGCAATTAAAATGGAAGAGAAGAGTGAGAAAATGTTACTAGAAGCTTCAACTTGAATATCAATGGTGGAACTTGTCTTCTACAATGATTGAGAATGAAATTTCCAAGCTAATAATTATAATCTAACAAATGATTGAGAATATTTGTGTTTCTACAATTGCAAACTAAGAGGAAGCACTAAAAACTTGTCTCCCGTACAAATGAGCTCCCTTGGTTATTTATAAAGACCCCCAAATAAAAAGGACGGAGAAAACAAGAGTCGGGCACGGCTACAGGTCAGCACGGACGTGCTGAGGTTGGCACGGACGTGCAACTATACGTGCACAGACGTGCTGAGGTTGGCATGGGCGTGCACCTGGGAGGCAGAAGGTACTGTTTTAGTCAGGGCATCCTGCACGGACGTGCAAAATATGGCACGGACGTGCAGGCCTTGAAAGTAGTAGGTAGTAGCTTCGGGTCGTGCTGGAACACTTCTGCACGGACGTGCAAAGTGTGGCACGTCCGTGCAGACTCTATAAGGCCTTCACCTTCACTTTTCTTCGGTTTTTCTCCATTGTTTCGGCTTCTAACCTCGGTTTATCATCCAAATGCCTTAAATGGTCGTCTTTGAACCTAAAAACCCAACAAAAACACTAACAACCCGTGAAGCAAGGGATACACAAAAGTTGAACAAAAATAGAGTAAAAGTGAACCAAAATGCCAATATACCAAGTAAACAAGGTTCGAAATCACTCTAAAATCGTATCAAATAACAAGTTATCAAATCCCCCCAAGCTAAGCTTTTGCTAGTCCTCGAGCAAAACAAACATGTCAAATCGAGAAGGAAGATTACTTGCTAATGATCAAACCAAGAAGAGATACTTAAAGAGGAAACACAAACACAAATCCGCATGGCAAGAATCATAAACAGTTTTAGCAAAAGTGAAAAGCAATTTAAACCCCTAAGTCACCTAAGAGGATGAGTTTTTATCTCGTGAGGGTTTCCCTTGAGCTTAACCCACAACTTACACAAACCTTGCCAAAATTATCATAACACATCATCATCGTCAAGGTGATCAATACACACCAAAACCAATGTTTTTATTGCCCAAGTCAACTCATCGGGATATAAATCACAAGCGAGACAAGTGAGCGATTTTCAAGAATTACCGAACATACAAATGTGCACATGAGTTGGGGGTAGAGAGGAGAATTAAGCAAGGTTTCACTAGGATACTTCCTTATACCTTTTACTAGTTCATTAGAGCACGTCTAGATATTCCAAAATTGCAAAAAGCCCTCTTTCGGTTATAAAATCTCAAAATGCAAGTCCACCTCCCAAAATGCACTCCCAAGCCCTTTCAACTACGCTCTAATTGGGAAATTTACACAAGAAACATCTTAATAGATAGTGTGTGGGAGGCACCCACAAATTGACCTTTAGAGAAGAAAAAGTGAAAACTTTGAGAAATTTGGAGGAGCTTTTAATCTCCTTTTCTTTTTCTATTTTTTTTTTTACATTCATTGCCCTCGCCTCTTTTAACTGTGAGCGGCTCTTTCTTTTATTCGATACATGTGGCTTATTATGCCACTTATTACACCAGATACAAATAGAACCAATTCCCTAATAGAGTTTCATTTAGGGGGAGGAGGGGAGGAACATCAAGGGCACAAGGGACCGCAATTCGATTCAAATATAACCTACTTTGGGCAAATTTGACAATATCCTATACTAGACGTGCAATTGAGCATTCATCGATAAGATTAATAAGCCTCTAAATGACCCCAACTCTTGCACACACCCTTCTAAAAGAACTTTTACTCATCACTCAAGAGTCAAGCAAGCAAATCATATAAGCATCGTCATTTGAGTCTCATCCAAGGGCCATTTTTCCATTTTTTTTTTTTTTACTAGAGGTTGCTAGAAAACAAGAATAAATAAAAAGCTAAGATAACTAAGCTAATCATAAAAAAAAAGAAAAAAAAATTGAAGCACAACTATACATCTAAATAAATAAAGAGAGAAGAGAAGAGAAGTATTCACATATTAAGAGATTTGGATTTAGGGTGTTGGATTTCAAAGGGAGCAAATTTGGATGTTTAGGAGTTTTGGATGCTAGGGGAGGGAACAAACAACATGCAAAGTTTATACCAACAAGAACATACAAGAACCAACATATGAACAGAAGAGAAAGACTCCCCCCAAGCTATCATGAACATTGTCCCTAATGTTAAAACAATTAAAGCACAAGAAGGGGAAGAAAGAGAACTAACTCATTGGCTCGGGCCTCCTTGGGAGCTTGAGCCCCCGGGGTACCAATGTCGGTAGACGTTCCGGAATTCACCCAATTCTGATCGAAGAACCTCAAAGCTTGTCCTCATATTGTCGTAGGAGGATCTCATGTCTTCGTGAGACTTTCTCATAGTCTCGAACTCGGTGGACATGCGGTTGAACCCGGCATTCATCATTTGCATTTGTTGCTCGAGGGAAAGGGGTGGGTTGCCCTCACCCATGCCTTGACCTTGGTACCCTTCTTGGTACCCTTGTTGGTGCTCATATTGTTGTTGTTGTTGGAATTGTTGTTGTTGCGGTTGTTCTTGCTCTTGCTCATGCTCTTCTTCATCATCACCAGGAATCCAAGGGTGGTCCCTCTCGAAGACCCAGTTGCCCTCGTCGTAGATGAAGGTCTGCTTCGGATCGGGGAGGTAGGCATAGGGGCGGCCACTCACGTGCCACAAGTAAGGATGCATCCCTTCCACATCTGCAACCCATCTCATGGTCCTAAGCGACTGCATGCCAAGCTGCGTCGGCCCTAGGCAAACCTGCTCATCTGCAAAATCAAGGTTAAGAGCAGAAGCAATAATAATGATCATGCCACCTATGGTGATGTTGCCGGACCTAGTGGCAACATCCTCTAGGTGATCGACAAACCAGGCCCCTACATCTAGGGTCGTACTACACTCGCTCAATTGCCATAGGAAATGAAGCTCCCTAGTGGACACTACACCCGAACTATCACCTCTAGCGAACGTCGTGTTCGCTATGGTGCGCTGTGATATCCTAAAGGCGGGGTGGATTATGGCCGTAGCTTTATCAATCCTAGGGTTGTAGTCGAAAAGGCCGGTGATCTTCCTCCAAAACTCACCCGCACAATAGTTACAGGGGGGCCTATCCTTTCGTCCTATGGTGCTGTTAATTGGCCACCCAAAAGCTTGGTTCACCCTCTTTATGTTCAAGTTTTGTTGGGTGTTCATGAGCTGGAAGGTAAGGCGGCGGGGGGATCTGTTGTTGTCTCGTTACACTTGAAGGGTGGAGAGGAATTCAAGTGTCAACCTTTTGTAGGCCGGGGCGCTTAAATCTAGCCAATTTCCTAAGCCACAACCCTCGAAAAGAATCCTAACATTGTCCCCTACCCCTAAAGCCTCGGCAACACTCTCGTCATAGAACTTTGTAGGTCGAACTCTCCTCCTACTTATTCTTATATAGTTTTTCAAAAATGTTGGGTCATTGAACACGATTCCCATAGTGTCCACTTGTGGTGGATCAACGGGAGGAGGAGGAAAGGGGTTACGGTACCTAGCATCCGTGTTTCTAGGTCGATTTCTTCTAGACATGGTCGGTTTTAATGCAATGCAATAAAAAAAACCAAGACAAAATAATCACCTCGCAACCACACAAAGAGACTAAGTCCACAAGTCGACCAACCAAAGCTCAAACAAGGCCAATGAACACAACACAATCAAGTCAAGTTCTAAGTCTCCCACCTAAAACAAGCAAATCACCAAGTAACAAAGACCACTTCAATAATGCATCTACAACAATTCTACATCGATTTCATGCAATATTATCAAACAAACCAACACAACAATCCACCTAAATAAGCATGTTCTTCCTTCATGAAAATCAACTTTTCAACCTCACTTACAAAATCCAATTCTCAAAACACACCAAAATCCATTCAAACTCAATAATGCTTTTCAATTATCAACTATCAATCACTCACAACCAATTCAAACAAACTTTCTCAAGCAATTTCATGCAAAAATTCAAGGAATTAAACATGAAATTAGTGAAATGGAGGAACGATTATACCGAGCTTATCGTGGGTGTAAAACCCGCAAATGAACCTTTCTTATATTCCTTTTGCTTACTTAAACTTATCCTTCAACCAATTGGTTTGAACTTTAACTCCAAAGAAAACCCCCAAATTGATTTTTCAAGGTTAGGGTTTGAGTATTTTTGGTGATTATTGGGTTTGAATGTGGGAAAAGGAGTAGTAGATTGTGAAAATGTTGAAATAGAGTGAAGATTTTGGAGAAAATTGTTGAATTTGGGTGAGGATTTGGGTGAGAATGGAGAATTGAGTGGGTTTTGAAGGAGGAAGTAAGAGTTTTAGAGAGAGGAGGAGTGAGAATTGTGAGATAGAGAAATAAGAATGAGTGAAATTTTTTTTTTTTTCGTTATAACCGTGCTGCTGCCAGCCATTTTCGGGGAGGCACGGACGTGCAACAATTGGCACGGACGTGCAGCCTTAGATAGAAATGTGGGTAGGGTACTGACTTATTTGGCACGGACGTGCGTCGTTGCACGGACGTGCGTCGTTGTACGGACGTGCGTAATTTGGCACGGACGTGCAGCCTCAGAGAGAAACTTAGATAACATACTGACTTGTTTAGCACGGACGTGCAGTACTTAGCACGAACGTGCTTAGCCACCTTGCACGGACGTGCTTAATTTGGCACGTCTGTACCAATATGGAGAAATTTATATCAAAATTTCTGATTGCTTCTGACTGTCTCCGCACGGACGTGCGATGCTCTGCACGTCCGTGCAGACCTGATGCTGCACGATCCTTCATTTTTTTTTTTGAATAATAGTAATAGTAAGGCATAATAATATTAATAAGATTATTATCATTACCATTATTATTATTATTATTATTATTATTATTATTATTATTATTATTATTATTATTATTATTATTATTATTATTATTATTATTATTATTATCTACTACTTCACTTCCACAAAAACCTTTTCCTACTTTTCTTTTCATCAACACCTACAAAAGACATTGAGAGAAAAGTTAGTAGTAGTAAGAGTGATGGAAATTAAATAATAGTTTGTGTGAGAGAGAGAGAGAGTTGAGAAACTCAGGTTGCCTCCCGGAAGCGCTCTTTTAACGTCACTAGCTTGACGACATTGCGAGCTCAATGAGTGTAGGGAACATCAAACTCATTAAGGTGAACAAACTTGGCTTCCTCATGCACAAAACCGTCAAAGTATGCCTTAAGCCTTTGGTCATTCACTTTGAACGGTTCACCATTGTCATTTGAGATTTCTATCGCTCCATATGGAAACACCCTCTTAACGGTGAAAGGTCCACTCCATCTTGACTTAAGCTTACCCGGAAACAACTTCAACCGGGAATTGAAAAGTACGACCTTATCACCTTCCTTAAACTCCCTTTTGCTAATATGCTTGTCATGCCAAGCCATTGTCTTTTCTTTGTAAATCCTTGCACTCTCATATACATCCATTTCTTAATTCTTCCAAGGCGTGGAGGTCAAGCAACCTCTTCTCACCGGCGCTTTGAAGGTCGAAATTCAATGTTTTGATAGCCCAATGAGCCCGATGCTCAAGTTCTACCGGCAAGTGGCATGACTTCCCATAAACAAGCTTGTATGGTGTGGTGCCAATAGGAGTTTTGAACGCGGTGCGAGAGGCCCATAAAGCATCATCAAGCTTTGTAGACCAATCTTTTCTAGACCTATCCACCGTTTTCTCAAGGATCATTTTTACCTCCCGGTTTGAAATTTCAGCTTGACCACTTGTTTGGGGGTGGTAAGCTAATGACACTTTGTGCCTCACACCATATTTCTCAAGGAGAGATTGAAAGGATCGCTTTGCAAAGTGTGAACCTCCATCACTAATCACAGCCCGGGGCACTCCAAACCTTGGAAAAATTACTCTTTTGAAGAGCTTGACCACAACCTTAGCATCATTAGTAGGAGATGCAACCGCTTCCACCCACTTTGATACGTAATCGACGGCCACTAGAATGAACTTGTTCCCAAAAGAGCTCTGGAAAGGCCCCATAAAATCGATGCCCCATACATAAAAAATTTCAAGTTCAAGGATGTTGTTCAAAGGCATTTCATTTCTTTTTGAAATATTACTGGTTCTTTGACACCGGTCACAAGCTTTCACCACACCCCACACATCTTTGAACATTGTTGGCCAAAAGAAACCGCATTGCAATATTTTCGCTAAGGTCTTGTTGGCACTCATATGTCCTCCACAAGGTGAGGAGTGACACATTGCGATAACATCTTCAATTTCATTATCCGGGACACACCTTCTAAAAAGGCCATCAACACCTTGTTTGAAGAGCAAAGGGTCGTCCCAAAAGTATTGGCGAACATCATGAAGAAACTTCCTTTTTTGTTGATAGGAGAGGTCCAAAGGGAGAATAGAGCAAGACAAATAGTTTGCAATGTCCGTAAACCATGGTGCTGGTGCTTGGAGAATAGCAAATAGTTGATCATCCGGGAATGAATCATCGATTGGCAAGTTATCAAGATCACCTACAAGGATAGGGAACCGTGAAAGATGATCGGCCACCATATTTTCGGTACCCTTCTTGTCCCTAATCTCAATGTCATAGTCTTGTAAGAGCAAGACCCACCGTATCAATCTTGGGTTTGGTTCCTTCTTGGACAAGAGGTACTTCAAGGCCGCATGGTCGGTGAAGAATATGACTTTAGATCCCAACAAGTATGACCTAAACTTCTCAATTGCAAGAACAATGGCTAGAAACTCCTTTTCCGTGGTTGTGTAATTCCTTTGTGCATCATCCAAAGTTTTGCTAGTGTAGTAGATAGCATGGAGCTTCTTATCCTTCCTTTGTCCAAGAACGGACCCAATGGCAAAATCCGAAGCATCACACATAAGCTCAAAAGGAAGCTCCCAATTAGGGGGTTGAATGATAGGAGCCGAAATCAATGCCTCCTTCAACCTATCAAATGCTAGCAAACAATCATTAGTAAACACAAAAGGGGCATCCTTTACCAACAATTGAGTGAGCGGCTTTTCGATTTTTGAAAAATCCTTTATGAACCGGCGGTAAAAGCCCGCGTGTCTAAGAAAGCTCCTTATCCCCTTCACATTTGCAGGGGGTGGGAGGCGCTCAATGACCTCAATTTTGGCACGATCTACTTCAATGCCCCTACTAGAAATTACATGACCAAGAACAATTCCTTCTTCTACCATGAAATGACATTTTTCCCAATTCAAAACCAAGTTCACCTCTTGACATCTTTACAATACTTTAATCAAATTTGAAAGGCAAATGTCAAAAGATGAACCAAAAACAGAAAAGTCATCCATGAATACTTCAATTGATGATTCAAGCATGTCGAAAAAAATAGACATCATACACCTTTGAAATGTGGAAAGGTGCATTACAAAGTTCAAATGGCATCCTTCGATAAGCAAAGGTGCCAAAAGGGCATGTGAATGTAGTCTTCTCTTCATCCTCGGGTTGGATTGGGATTTGGAAGAATCCCGAGTATCCATCCAAGAAACAATAGTGACTATGTGATGCTAGTCTTTCCAATATTTGATCGATGAAGGGGAGTGGGAAGTGGTCTTTCCGTGTGGACTTATTCAATTTTCGATAATCAATACACATCCTCCACCTGGTGACCGACCTCGTAGAAATGGTCTCACCCTTATCATTCTTGATGATGGTCATGCCTCCTTTTTTAGGAACAACTTAAACCGGGCTAACCCACTTACTATCGGAGATAGGGTAGATTATGCCCGCTTCAAGAAGTTTTAAAACTTCTTTTTTCACAACTTCCTTCATGTTTGGATTGAGCCTTCTTTGGTGCTCAATCGAGGAAGCATGATCATCATCAAGTAAAATCTTATGCATGCATATAGTAGGACTTATCCCCTTGATGTCATCAATTTTGTACCCAATGACACCTCTATACTCCCTTAAAACAACTAGGAGTTTCCCAAGAGAGGTATCATCAAGTTTAGCATTGACAATAACGGGATAATTCTCACTATCATCAAGAAAAGCATATTTAAGTAAAGGAGGAAGGGGTTTAAGTTCAACCTTGTGAGGAGGCGTAGTCCTCTCCTCTTTTACCTCCACATTAAGCACTTCAACTTTCTTTTCATTGTGGACTAAAGGTTGGTTGAGCAAAAGATCATACCCCACGTTTCATCACCTTCCTAAACTAAGCCTCCCGTTAGGATAGCTTGTAAAGGATCTCCTTCAAACAAATTTTCTTAGAACTTCTCTAAGTCCCTTTCCAATGTATCAACTCTATGAACTTCATCATACAATGGCTTTTTCAATGTTTGTGGGAATGAAAATGATATTTTCTCATCTCCCACATTCAAGGTCAATCTTCTTTGCTTCATATCAATCATAACACCCGCGGTGTTCAAAAATGGTCTTTCCAAGATTAGGGGCACCGTAGTATCTTCTTCCATTTCCATTACCACAAAATCACATGGCACAAATACTCTTCCAACTTGAACCGGTACATCTTCAAGAATTCCCAAAGGTAGCCTAACCGTGCGGTCGGCCAATTATAAGGACATTCTTGTTGGCTTCAAGTCTCCCACTTTCAAACTCTTAGCAATAGAATAGGGCATCAAACTCACACTTGTCCCAAGATCACATAAAGCATCCATAGCCTCTAAATCTCCAATCTTCACCGGTATTGCATAGCTACTGGGGTCACCAAGCTTTTGAGGGAGCTTGTTTTGAATGATTGCACTCACCTCCTTAGGAAGGGAGATGTTTGCACTCTCTTCAAGCCTACTCTTGTTGGATAAAAGATCCTTCAAAAATTTTGCATATGTAGGCATTTGTGACATAGCATGAAGAAAGGGGATATTCACTTGAAGTCCTCTCATGACTTCAAGAAATTTTGAAAACTTTTCATTCAATTTCTTTTCAACAATCCTATGAGGTAATGGAATGGGAGTCTTGTATACTTTCATATGGGGCTTTTCTACCTTTTCCTCATCTCCCTCATTCTTACTTTGTGGCTCCTTTCTCTCAACATCAACTATCTCATTTTCAAACTCATCCTCATTTCTCACCACAACTCCCTCATCTCTCTTTTGTGGCTCCTCTTCACTCATAATCGGCCCTTCATAACCTCTCCCCGATCTCAAAGTAATGGCCTTAGCTTGCTCTTTTGGGTTCACAACCGTTGAGCTTGGGAAGGGACCACTAGGATTGGAGGATGAACTTCCAACTTGTTGCGCATTTTGAGCCAATTGATTCTCAATTATCTTGTTGTGTGCTTGAAGTTGTTGGATGTTCGCTTGCATATCCGCATTGCTTTTTCCTTGTTGTGTAATGAAGGTCTCAAGTGCGGCTTCAAGGCTAGATTTTTGAGGAGGTGGAGGAGTGGGTTAGTAATATTGTTGCCTTTGTTGGTTTTGGTCCCTTTGGTTAGGATGACAGTAAGGAGCTTGTTGGTTTTGTGGATGAGATTGGTTGTATTGGTTTTGAGGGGGGCCTTGATTTTGTTGTTTCCAACCCGTGTTTTGTTGGGGTTTCCAACCTTAATTGTACGGGTGAGAGTATTGATCGTTTCTTTGCCCAATAGCCGCATCTTGTTCTTGGTTAGTTGAGTTGCAATAGGAGGACAAGTGATCATTTCCTCCACAAGTTTCACAAGACATGACTTGTTGTGAAGAAGAGCTTGGAGATGTAAGGGTGGCTTGATCAAGCTTGTGAGCTAGCATGTCGAACTTTGATGCAATAAGGTCTATTGCACTAAGGTCTATTGCACTAAGGTCGTGGATTCCACCCTTCTTTGCTTGAGGTTGCCGTCTATCACTTCCGTATGCATAGTGCTTTGCCACTTCTTCAATCATCTTGTATGCATCATCTACCGATAGCTTTTTAAGGCTACCACCGGCCCCGTTATCAAAGTTGGCCCTTGAAGTAGGAGTAAGACCATCATAAAAGCTTTGAATAATGATCCATGATGTGAAACCATGGTGTGGGCATTTTCTAGTGTAGTCCTTGAAACTCTCCCAAGCTTCACTTAAGGTTTCATCAATCTCTTGGTTGAAATTGGTGATTTTCCTTCTTAGTTCGGCGGTCTTTTCGGGTGGACAATACTTTCCAAGGAATGCTCTAGTGACTTCATCCCATGTGGTAAATGATCCCTCTTCTACCGTTCTCAACCAATGCTTTGCTTTGTCACGGAGGGAGAATTGAAACATGTGCATACGGATGAACTCTTCCGTGATATTGTTTTGCTTGATGGTTGTGCACAATTCGAGAAAGTTGTCCAAATGAGCAAAAGGACACTCATGAGAACTCCCACAAAATTGATCACTTTGTATCATACGGATGAGTTGAGGTGAAAGCTCAAAATTATTTGCATTCGTAGTAGGGAGACGTATGCCACTCCGAAGTGTGAAGGCATTGGGGTGGTCATAATCTCGTAAAAATGGTGGAGGAGGATTGTTATCACCCATGTTATCTTCTTCGTTGGTTGCAAAGATTTCCTCCGGATCGGAATCCGAATATACAATAGAGAACTCGGGTGTGCCTTGCAAAAGCCTCCTCACGTTTCTCAAAGTCCTATTTAACTCTGGATCAATGGGGATAAGTGGTGATTGCTTACTCTTCCGTGTCATGCAAGGTCAAACAAAGCTAAGAAAAACGTTAGCAATGACTATCAAAAGTTGAAAACACAAACATACAAAAATAAATAAGAGATATTATGATACAAATATACACACTTAGACTCATTCAACAATAATACATTCAATGTAACTTTGCCTCCCCGGCAACGGTGCCAAAATTTGATAAGCCGTCGTTGAGCCTACCAAAGATAAAGTCCTATCTTGGTCTCACTAGCTAATAGCAAGGGTAAGAAAGGGTCGAACCCAAGAGAGGCGTTGAATCGACCACCGAGATACTACCGCATAAATAAGCTAAATGAAGTCGAGATTGGTTTGGTTTTATGTAACAAGTGCTAGTTCAAGTCAACAAAAGTTAGGGGGAGATTAACATTATTTAGAGAGTTCTAGGGCTTGGGATATACCACTCAATTTCGTCACAAATCACAATTAGCAAGTAGCAAACAATGGTAATTTGAGGGGATAATATAGGGGAAGTCATTTAAAGCACCCAACTACTTTCTCAAGCTAGAGGGATTACTCGAATTATGAATACAACCTAGTCTCGTGGTTACAAAGCATAAAACAAGTATTAAAGCATAATTACGATGACAAAAACATTCCCTTGACTGAAAATTCCTATTCTCATGGCATTTCAAGTCAATTAAGCATAAGGGAGCTAACTCAAGTTCATCTCTCGATCCTTCATTGAGAAAGCTTAGATAATAGTTCTAGCAATGGCCATATACAAGAACTAAGCAATTAAACCACTTAAGCTCAACTAATTAACACCCAACAATTACCAAATTAACACATGCAACAAGTAATTAGTGACTACATTGAGGGTTTTACCCAAACCCTAGAAAATTAGACTACTCACAATCCATGGAGATTAAAGAAATTAAGGATTTCAAGTAACTCATGAACAAGAATTAAATAAAGATTAAGCTAAATAACAATCTAAGCATACATGAATTAAGCAAGATAATTAACAATCAAAGCAATTACAATGGAAGAGAAGAGTGAGAAAATGTTACTAGAAGCTTCAACTTGAATATCAATGGTGGAACTTGTCTTCTACAATGATTGAGAATGAAATTTCCAAGCTAATAATTATAATCTAACTAATGATTGAGAATATTTGTGTTTCTACAATTGCAAACTAAGAGGAAGCACTAAAAACTTGTCTCCCGTACAAATGAGCTCCCTTGGTTATTTATAAAGACCCCCAAATAAAAAGGACGGAGAAAACAAGAGTCGGGCACGGCTACAGGTCAGCACGGACGTGCTGAGGTTGGCACGGACGTGCAACTATACCTACATGGACGTGCTGAGGTTGGCACGGGCGTGCACCTGGGAGGCAGAAGGTACTGTTTTAGTCAGGGCATCCTGCACGGACGTGCTAAATATGGCACGGACGTGCAGGCCTTGAAAGCAGTAGGTAGTAGCTTCTGGTCGTGCTGGAACACTTCTGCACGGACGTGCAAAGTATGGCACGTCCGTGCAGACTCTCTAAGGCCTTTACCTTCACTTTTCTTCGGTTTTGCTCCATTATTTCGGCTTCTAACCTCGGTTTATCATCCAAATGCCTCAAATGGTCGTCTTTGAACCTAAAAACCCAACAAAAACACTAACAACCCGTGAAGCAAGGGATACACAAAAGTTGAACAAAAATAGAGTAAAAGTGAACCAAAATGTTAATATACCAAGTAAACAAGGTTCGAAATCACTCTAAAATCGTATCAAATAACAAGTTATCAACAGGTGCTTTTGTGCTGCCCATAAATTCGAGAATTTTAGCTTCTTCTTTCATTTCATTTTCTCATACTGCTGATGTTGTCGCGGTTTTTCAAGCTTGCGTCACTCATTTCTTCACCGTTTTCGCTCAAATCTCTTGCAAAGTTCCTCATTTTCGAATTCTTACTAGGTTCTTATGTAAGTTTCCTTGCCTCTTGTTTGAAATTTCATTGTAAATGAGCAATTTTCATGTAAAAACCCTTGAAAATTCAAATTGGGGATTTTGATTTGGAGGTTTAATGTCAAAATTCTTGCCGTGAATTAGCTTGTATATGAATGTATGTTGGTTTGTGAGCAATTTGAGACCATGTTTCCATGATTTGGTGAAGAAATGAGTAAATCACCATTTTTGATACTACATTGTGTGTAAATGTGTTCTTGTTGTTTCTTTGCACTTGAAATGATGATATAATTGTTGTAGATCTTGTAAAACATGCTGTTATTTGCCGATCTATTTTTTTGTGCAATTTCGAACATGCTCTGTTTTTGTGTATGTACTACATTGTCATGGAGAACATAGTATCATGCGATTAGGAGAACTATAGTATTAGTTTGTCGTGGAGAAACAAAATACTAGAAATGATTCTATTATTTTGCCAACTTTTAGCCTTGAGGTAAAAATTTAGCGTATAATAGAAAATGCAAGTTGAAGTAGCTGTTAAGCTGTTTTTGAATAAATAACTTAGGAAATAATGCTAATTAGTATTTAGATTTTTATCTTTTGTTTGAACATAATAGCATGCCTAGACAATGAGACCGAGATAATTCTACTCGTGGCCGGCGTCAGGCTTTCCGGGAGGACACTCCCACGGTTCCCGAGGATATAGTTGATGCCTTAAAGACCGAGCCTCACCCCTCTACAAGTAGGGGTAGGTGGACTCCATCTTCGTGGACACCATACGAGTTAGTTTTCTGTCGTGAGAACCATATTTCTCATCGTCCGCTTACTGGAATATTCGATGGTGTACTTCGCCATCATGGCTTAGGAGAAGGAGACTTGATTCCCCGGCTATACAGAATCATCACAGGAGATCCCTTCACCAACGCCTTGTAGGAGTCTGCTGGTTTAGGAGATTTTTATTTAGCAGTTGTGGGATTTCGCAGCCCCCGAGGCTGTGGTTCGATAGTCGTTCGAGCGCTGTTGGAGTATTTTTGGGATACTACCAACACTTTCCATTTCACTTGGGGGGAGATGATTGGTGACTCCTCTTGATTTCACCATGATCAGCAGCTTGCGTTTCACTGATCGGCCTGTCCAACAGTTTCCTAACCTGACTTGAGGGGCGAATGAGAAAGTGGAGTTGTTAGGTCCTGTCGTTCACTATATCAGGACTCGACTGATGGCTCGTGGTGGTCCTAGGAGTGGACGATCAGAGTCGGCTTCTGTTCTCGCCCATGGTTTTGATATAGCTAAGACGACGTTTGAGCAGCGAGTACGAATCTTCATCTTGATCCTTATTTCCGGGACCCTTTCTCATGATAGGAGTTCTCGTGCGCTCATTTGTTACCTGCCGTCTTTGACCAGGATTGCTGAGATAGGATCCTTCAATTGGGCTAGTGTAGGGTATGCTGATCTGCTCTCGTCGCTGCATCATGGCTATAGGCAGTTGAACGATCAGTCCCCTGTCGCTGTTTATGGTCTTTGGAGAGTCGTAGAGGTGACGATCTTTCCTTTTCAGTGTTTTGCTGTTACCGAATTGGCTCATGTACTTGGAGATTATTCTTGTTGCAGCTACGGTTCTATGAGTACTTTCCAGGATTAGCCCCTCGACGGCGTCGCGGAGCAGTCCATGATTTTCCAGTCGGTGCCAGCTGGCGTGACCGGGGCGAGTCACGAGTGGAGTCAGTATCGAGTCTGCGAGGGCTATTGCGTCGGGGTACCTATACTGTTGGTGTAAGGATCGACTTCATAGTGTATTTCTTTCACTTTTTATTTTTCATCATTCATTGCATTCTTTTACGGTTTTCAGGTCCTGGTCGAGATCCATTATCGGCCTTGGGCTAGCTTGACCGACTTTCTCGAGGCTTTGGAGCGCTCGGCGTGCCATACCGTCTTCTTTGGTACATCACATTTTGTTTGGCACCTTGCAGAGCGTGTAGTCCGTCAATACATCGTTGATCGTTTTGTGGTGCCATTGCCTCCACATGTGTCGATGTTTCACTTACGCTTGTTGTAGGAGTTGCTAAATAGGAGAAAGCGCTATCAGTTTCCTTGGCAGGAGCTTGTGTGCATGGATGGCGATTATTCTCAGGACTTGCTTCCTTACTTGGCTCCTCCACCCCGTCTTCCCGAGGTTTGATTTTCTTTGAAGAATTTTCATTTTTTGCTAGTCCCTGTTTAAACTGTCGAATAACATGATTATTCGATCATGTTTTAGACGACTATTCATCGTAGGGGGTAGGTCGAGATCCTGCCTCAGTCTATCCGTTACTCGGGGCCGATTATTATGGTTGAGGAGCATATTGCTGATGCACCGGAGGGTTTTAGACAGGCGCAGGAGCCAGTAAGCTTTCTAACACATCTTTCATCCTTCTTAATATTGCTTGTTACTGATTTTTTTCTTTCAGGTCACTTACTCAGATATGATGGGCTTGATGAAGTTAATTGATGCTCTAAAGCATTGTGTCATCAAGCTACGAAACGGTGCGAGTTGTTAGAGTGGTTTAGACGATGTTCACGAGGTATATTCATTTGTTTTCCCATGTTTACCTTTTGTTTTGTCTTACACCACTAATATCTTTTCATTTTGTGTCTTTCAGGAGCGACAGAGGCGACGGAGGTCTCGCTCGTGCTCGAGGCATAGAGGCTCGAACGAGGGGGAGTCTAGTCACCGCAGACGATCCTTTGAGGTTCGTCGGCATTCTCATACTTAGTGGCAGCAGCCTCATACTTCTTACCCATTTTAGGGGTTTCAGACTCAGTGGAAGCAACCTAAGTCTTCTCAGCTGTTTCAGGATACTCAGTGGCAACAGCCTTAGTCTTCTCAGCCATTCCAGCACTTTCAGGCTCAGTGGCAGCATCCTCCATCTTCCCAGCCATTCTAGCCTTCAAAGCCTGTGTTTAGGCCGGTCATTACTCCAGTGGATCAGGGCTTATTTTCAGTTCCATTGTATTGATGACACTGATCCTAGTTCTTCTGGATCTGGAGAGTTTTGACCGAGGGTTTTATTATGTACATTGACACTACTTATACCATGACTCATTCTTGTACATTTTATTCACGCTTTATGCATTTGACTTTTATTTACTCATTTAGTGTGTATATTAGTGTGTGCTCGTGACTATTTGTGTATGATCGTGTATTTATTAATGACGCAAAAAAAACATTGTTTTTTCGTAAGTGGAGGGTCCCGACTTACAACTTGCAACTTCCAAAAAAAAAGAACAAAAAAAGAGGAACAAGTTTTACAACTTCCCCAAAAATAAATAGAAATAAAATAAAATAAATAAATAAATAAAATGGGACAAGTTTTACAACTTCTCCAAAAATAAAAAGAAATAAAAATAAAATAAAAATAAAAAAGGCGAATTTTATTAGGTATAAAACTCTCGAAACAAGAGTTCGAAAGATAAACGGTTAAGAAAACATAAGAAAAATCCAAGAAAAATAGGTCAAGATAAAAATTGATAACGCGTCACCACCGTTACAAGTGGGCCACTATTGTGTCACGGTATAAGTTGCCGCGTTATGGCAATCTGTCTCGTGACACAGTGTACTTTACCGTGTCAGGGTGCGCGAATAGTGCAGCAGTGCGTTTGCGCGTGGGACAGGATAAAATTCTTTTGCGTTTCTAGGCTCTTTTGGCTATAAATTACGACCAGTTAATTCGTGATATGCATAATTATGAAACATAAAATAGCTGGAATTTCATATTTCAATAATAATGTCTCTGAATTTTGATAATACATTGCGTGACTGGTCATATTCTTTGACTAATTCAGAGGTTTATTAGCATTAAGGCATGTAACAATTGAACATGATTTTTTGAGAGAAGCTTTAGACTATTGGAGTCCGAAAACCCAATGTTTCAAGTTCGATTATGATGAAATATGTCCTCTGTCGGAGGAATTTGGTGCTGTCTTTGGCTTCCCTGCTAGAGTTCTCGTTGCGATGCCTACTTTGCGTGAATATTATTACCAGGATT
Source organism: Chenopodium album (assembly GCF_948465745.1). Lineage (NCBI taxonomy): Eukaryota > Viridiplantae > Streptophyta > Magnoliopsida > Caryophyllales > Amaranthaceae > Chenopodium > Chenopodium album. The sequence goes on along the minus strand of NC_137850.1, from coordinate 20,989,374 downwards.
TCGAGCGTCATCTAAATCTAACAGATCCAGATTTAAATAAAATTGTGTGTGGTAATGAGGTAGATCTAGAAAAGCTTTCAAATTTATATTTCAATCGTCTGGTGTCTGAGTAATGCCATGTATACTTAGGAGAGCTTATATTTTTTGCAGGTTTAGCAAGCTTTTATTTGCAAACGGTAGAGTAGGACATGCTAGCTTAGCGTCTGTGCTTGAACATGTTGAATCTGGGAGATCCCCTATGCCTACTTGCCTTGGAGAAACTTTGCGTGGTCTCGATGAAGCAAAATCTGACCGGAAAGCCATCAAGAAGGGCTCTCTAGTACTGTTGCAGGAAAAAACGGTTTCAATTTGGTTACCATGACACGTGGCTGGCATCGTGCCACGGCGCTTCTTGCCGCGACACGGTGCGTTGTGCCGTGTCACGGTGCCCCATCAATAATTATTTATTTATTTTTTTTCTCAAATTTGGTTGATGGAACTCTTGAAAAATACAGTCCCAATGATCTAGTTCGTAGGAAGAAAAATTCCTCTGCAAACATGTCATATGATGATTGGAAATTATTCTTTGCGAAGCGAGAATTTTCCATTCGATGGGTGGTGCCTTGGTGGAGACTTACTAGGATGGTCGGGCCGGGATGAATGATACCCCGTATTGTCGTGTTCTTAGCATGTCAAAGTTGACTTTTTATTACCCTTCCCAATTGATGCGACAATATGGACTTGAGAAAGTAGTTCCACGCTATAATGATAGTCCTCGTGAATTATCATTAGATGCAAGTAATATTCATAAGTATGAGACCTATTAGATTGGAAGTCCTATGTGGACTGTTTCTGCGAGTATTCAACCTCCTCCACCCTTGTCTAGTACATACAAATCATGGTTGAATCCTCGAAGTAGGAGAAAGCGAGTTGGATCGCGTAAGTTTGACAGTGATGTGAAGGAACGACTTGGAAGGAAGAAGGCACCTCCTAAGGATTGTCTTGGTCCGAGAACATAGAGGATTGCCTTAGAAGAAGAGTTGGGTAAAATGAAAGGGTAAAGATAAGATGGTGTATAGAGAGAAACAATATAAGAAAATTGAGAGAGGTGAAAGGGGTGAAAGCTCTACTAGGGGTGTGACAGTTCGAGCTACGAAGGACACACTAATGGTGAAGGCCGACATAGTTGAAAAGAAGAAAGAAATTCCTAAGGCTAAGAAGAATTAGACCAATATTGCTTTGCTTTTATGATTTAAGTTTAATTTTTAAATAAGGCGTATGATGCCAATAATTGTAGTGACATAATAGCATATTTATTTTTGCCTTAATTAAAACTTATAATGACATTTATTATTATTATTATTATTAATTTTTTTTTTTATATTATTATCCGAGTCAAGGAGTCGGACGCAATGGAAGAATAATAATATTCGTCAAACAAATAATCGTACAAAGACAAAATAAATCGCAATATCCTACAACACATTCCGCCGCGCCACAGTACGTTTGTCGCGTCATGGCAATTTATGCCGCGTCATGTTACGTTATGCCGCGACACGGTGCATTTGTGCCTGCTGCATATTTTCGCCAAAATTCCGCCGTGTCGCATTATTTTTTGCCGCGTCGTGGCGTTTTCTTGACATCACACGGTGCCTGTTGCTTTGCGATTTTCTTCAATATATGTTGTAGTTGTGTTGTCGAAGAAAGGATTTTTATTTTTAAAGTGGTCGGGCCTACTTGAGGGGCTGCCTACGTATCCTTAACAAGGAATCAAGCCAAACATAGGTATATTAGGTCTTGAACCCATGGAACTAGGCATAAAATTTCTTGAGTTGATCCAAGTTGGTTAAATTATGAAAGCCATTGCCATCCATGTCTACTAATTGTGCCGCTCCGCCCAACAAAATGGACTTGACAATGTATGGACCTGACCAATTTGGTCTAAATTTTCCTCTTGGATTTAACACATTTTTGCGTAGTGCCTTAAGCACTAAATCACCTTCTTTGATATTCCTAGTCTTGACTTTTTTTTTTTATTGAAAAGCCATGCCATACGCTGTTGGTAGGTTTAGACGTGATGGAAAGCTGCCAAGCGTTTTTCGTTAAGTAAGACTAGTTCATAATATCTTGCTCTAATCCAATCGACTTCATCTAGTTGGCTTTCCAACGCGATTCATAGAGAAGGAATTTCTAGCTCTATTAGTTATACGGCTTCAACTCCATAGACTAAAGAGAAAGGGGTAGCCCCTGTTGATGTACGAACGGAAGTTCGATAACCCCAAAGAGCGAAATGTAGCTTGCTCGGCCAATCTTTGTAATTTTTCGTCTTCTTTTCGATGATAGTTTTTACATTCTTATTGGACGATTCAACCGCACCACTCGTTTGTGGTCTATAGGGTGATGATTTGTGGTGCTTGATATGATATTTCTGTAATAGTTCTGTGCACTCGGCTTGGAAATGTGTTCCATTATCACTGATCATTTCGTGCGGTACACCATAGCGGCATATGATGTTTTTCTCGATGAATTGAGCTACATGTTTTGCCGTGAGTTTAGCATATGAAACAACTTCGACCCATTTAGTGAAGTAGTAGATTTCTACAAGGATGAACTTGTGTCCCCCTTGTCCTGGTGGTGTTATCTTCCCAATGATGTCGATTCCCCAAGTAGAGAAAGGCCATGGAGAAGTGTATGTGTAGAGAAGCGAAGGTAGAACGTGCTATAAATTTGCATAGACTTGACACTTCATACATTTCTTGACATATTCGTGACAGTCCCTTCATGGTAGTCCAATAATAACCTTGCCGTTGAATTTTTTGGACTAACATCTTAGCATTCATATGCGTTCCACATATTCCGGCATGAAGATTGTCCATGGTTCTATATGCTTCTTTCTTAGCTATGCAAAAGAGATTTCTCCCTTGTGCGATCCTTTTGTGCAGTTCTCCCCTGAGGAGCACATAATGTGAGGTCAGGAGCCTCAAAGCACGGCGTGCCCTTTTATCAGTGTTTGGAGGGTATTCTCCCTTCGTTACATACTTAAGGATATCTGTATACCATGATTCTTCATCTTCTTCTTGTGATTCTTGTTAATCATCAAGTGCATGAACATAAGCTGGCTCATATCTTCTTTCTATGGTCAATGGCATTCAGATTGTGTCTCTTGGGACTCGCACCATTGATGCCAACTTAGCTAGTGCGTCGGCAAACTGATTCTCTTCTCTAGGCAAATATGTGTATTCCACTTTATCTAGTTGCTTCGTGAGAGTTTCCAGATGAGCTTGATACGTAGCGAGACTTTCACTTCTCATTCTCCATCTCTTGGAGATCTGGTTGATAATTAGTGACTAATCGCCGTAGATTCTAAGCTTCTTAATTCCCAAGGCCACAACTGTTTCTAATCCCAAGATGCAAACTTCATATTCTGCAGCATTGTTGGTGACATCAAAATCGAGCTTCATGGAAATTGGGATGTGTTCTTCGTTGGGTGATACGAGCAAGACTCCTACGCCACAACCCCTTTGGTTCGAAGCTCCATCGAAATAGAACGTCCAGCTATCATCCTCGGTCATTAGTAGATCCTCATTAGGGAAATCATACTCTTCTTCTTCTTTCTCAACTTCTTCCAGTAGAAAATCTTCTTAGAAGTCAGAAACTGCAGAACCTTTGATGGCCTTTTGTGGTACAAATTTCAAGTCAAACTGAGCAACGTTGACTATCCACCTTGATAATCTGCCATTGAGTGTTTCCTTTTCGAACAAATACTTGAGAGGATCCAACTTTGACTCAACATGAACTATATGAGTGAGCATGTAATGTCTTAACTTTTGTGCGGCCCACACGAGTGCGAGACACAACTTTTCAAGTGGTGTGTACCTGGTCTCAAAACCTTGAAGCTTCTTACTCAAATAATAGATTGCATTTTCTTTGTTTTTGATCTCTTGTGCTAGCATTGCTCCCATCGTTTCTCTTGCGACTGTAAGGTAGAGTCGAAGAGGAAAGTCAGGTATTGCTGGCGCTAGCATAGGTGGGTTTGCCAGGTACTCTTTGATCTTGCCGAAAGCTTTTTGGCAGTCGTCATCCCATGTAACTGGAACATTTTCCTTCAGCTTCTTGAATATAGGTTCACATATCACAGTGAGTTTTGATATGAACATACTTATATATTGCAACCATCCCATAAAACCTCCAATCTCCTTCTCAGTCTTCGGTGGTGGCATGGCCATGATTTCTTTAACTTTTGTAGGATCTATATCAATCCCTCGAGAACTGATCACATAACTGTAGGGAATATTTCAAGCATCCCATACGTGAGCCCCACTGTGATCATACACTTAAGCATGGTGGCATCCAAAGGGAAGGAAGTTAGAGTAAAAGAGTCGCCATCAAGTTTTAGGAACTTGTAAATCGTTCATAGGGTGAAGGTTACACCTATTAACGATCTAGGAGATCGTTAACTCCAATAGGTCTGGAACCATGACTAGAAGTTCGGGGATGAAGGTACAAATCCAACCTAAAAGACATTGAACCTGCCTTAAATAGGCCTCTACTTTATTCTTCTCGTATTCATGTGCACTTTCTGACTAACATACAATCAACAAATTAACCTAAACCTGTTTAATCTATGTTGGTTGAATTTTAATGCACAAGCAAAACTATTATTGGTGATCACTTGAGTTATAATCACATTAGCCTAAACAAGATTATTAATTATCTTGTTAAGCGTGATTACAAGTATAAATTCCCTTTAAACATGCAAGAGAGGGTGTAATCAAACAATAACAACAATAATATATCAAGCGACATAATGACAACAATCATCATCATCATATTAATATTCTCAATAAAGCATAATAATAATAACAAGATCCTAGGCATGATGCTAACAAGATTAATAACAAACCCTAGTATATCACTAAACATTAAAGATCAAATCTTTATCCCTAACATGATATAAACATGATATTAGGAAAGAAGTAGGAAGCGTCATACATGATATTAGAAATATTAGTTAATCCCAAACATGACACTAGGAAGCAATAAAACATCCTAACATGATACTAGGAATTATAATAATTAAAGCATGATTTCTATATCAAAAGAATAATGAAGTAATCACTTACTTCGATGCCTCTTATCTCTTTCTAATAACAAAATACACACGTTAGTAAGTTCAATGAAAATAATAAATCAAACAATTAATTCAAATAATTGAAATAGAGATTTGGGACCAAACCCTCAGAAATTATAACGTGTGTAGGGCAAAGGAAACTTTGAACTTGGCTAGGTGTGTCTAGAACCAATGTATGTGGAATTTTTTGAGGAAAGGTTTCGAAAAAGAATAGAGAGAGAGAGAAAGCTTCTAGCTTTTAGAGAGAAAAGAGAGAGATGATGGTTGTGAATGATGATTGATTGTTGTGAATATTTGATGATGGAAAACGGAGGAGGTACGACCCCTATTTATATAAAAATAACTTGGAATCAAATTAAGTCATATTCGGAATAAAATACCTCCTGTCGCTAACGACAGGAGTTAGCGCCAGACGACAGGAACAGGGCGACGGCTGTCAGCGCCAGGCGACAGCTGTTAGCGCCAGGCGACGAATTTTTCGTCTCGCGCAAAGTCAAAATTAAAACGCGCTTTGTACGCGGAATCATCTTCTTAATACGATTAAGCAGCTAATTCCGCGTGAAGCAGATTAAAATCATATTTGTGCCAAATTACATATTTTATTCAAAATAAAACTCTTTAAAATTTAATTATCAGTCCTAATTCCATTAGAATTAAAAAGAACCTTCTAAATAATCGAGAAGATTAAAATCAATCCTAATAACTTTAGGAATAATAATTAATAGGCCCTCCTCTAGATCATTGGGCCACATGTGAAATCATTTCGGGCCAAATTTAATTTAATCCATAACTTCCTCCTTATTCATCGGAATTGGACTTGTAATATATCGTTGGAAAGCTCTTTTCGAGCCCAACCCAACCACAATGTTATTGAACCTTTATTATGGACCAAACTCAATTTGATTGGCTATTTTCATAAATAGAGTAAGAAAAGGAATATTTTCAAAAACAAAAAGAGAGATATTTTAATAAAAACATCCACATCACTAGACTTTCCACACTTTCACTTCGTTCTATAATCAAATGACGTGAAAGATATTCATCACTGGGTTTGGTTTTGGGCAGACACATTTGGGTGTCTACAATAGCCAAGGAGTTTGCCTGATGTAACTCCAATTGCGCACTTTGCTGGATTCAATCTCATGTTGTACTTGCGGAGTCTTTCAAAGAATTTGCGAAGTGCAATGATGTGACCTGGTTGATCTTTTTATTTGACGATCATATCGTCAACATAGACCTCCACCTCTTTATACATCATATCATGTAACAATGCTGTGGCTACTTTTTGGTAGGTGGCACCCGCATTTTTCAACCAAAATGGCATTACCGTATGACAATATGTACCCCATTGTGTGATGAATGTGGTTTTTCCATGTCTTCCTCGGCCATCAGTACTTGATTATATCCAGCGTACCCGTCCATGAAGGATAGGAGTGCACGGTTTGATGTGTTGTCGACCAGAATGTCAATGTGAGGTATAGGGAACCCATCCTTTGGGCTTACCTTGTTGAGATCCCTGTAATCAACACACATTCTTACCCTTCCATCTTTTTTTTGGAACTGGAACCACATTAGCTATCCACTCTGGATATTTGGATACTTTGATGAAACTTGCAGCCAGTTGCTTTCTGATTTCTTCCTTGATTTTGAGAGCCACATCTGGTTTCATACGGCATAGCTTTTGTTTGACAGGCTTCATTCCTAAAATGAGTGGTATCGTATGCTGACCTATATCCCTGTCATTCCCTGGCATATCTTGGTATGACCAAGCAAATACATCAACAAATTCACTAAGCAAGTTAATTAGCTCTTTGCGTTCATCTTGACTTAGTTTTAATTCAATTTTAACTTCTTTGATAGTCGTATCATTGGAAATATTAACTGTTTTTATATCTTCAATAATTGCAGTTTTATTTTCATGTTCTTCCATTGCTTTTATTATTTCTTTGTAATCTTTATCATAGCAAAGCAGTATTGATCAGGGCTAGGGGAGTGACTCTCATCGTAAGCAAAGGTACTCATCTTATTGAATTAATTAAACATTACATCAGAGAGGGAAATGTCACCTACGACTGCACCGGAATTACATGGGATAGAAGGAGGAGACTCGACAAGAGGCTCAACACTAGGAGGAACTACAAAAAAAGACTCAACAGCAGAAAGAGGGTCGGCCTTAGATCCTAAAGACTCGTCAACAGACTCAAACTCAGACTCGGACCCAGGCAATTCAGATTCATCAAACATAGGGCCTTCTCCTGTGGTCACTTCCAGCTTTTCTCCACTTGGCGTAGTGATCTTCACCATCTTGCGCCATCCCTTTAGAACATCATCACTTGGGACAATTAACTCAGAGTGGTCGAACTCTTTGCTTGACATGACAGCGTGAATGAGCTCAGAATTTTCATTGTCAATGGGCTTAGGTTCATTCTTTTCCAGCCCGAAAAGAAGGTTAATATTCATATCATCAGAGCTTGGACTAATTGGTTTCTCAGCTGTTGAGAACTCATCGCCATCGTCGATGAAATTACAATCCATGAACACCTCGAAACCTGGCTCACGTTTCCCATTGTGGATGAATGGTTCGGGAACTTCATAGCATGGGAAGTCTTCCCCTTCTTTGATGTACTGGCCATTGAGAGTGAAGGGATAAGGATCCATGGCCATTTTTGTTTTCATGGTGCGAGCATTGTTACGAGCTTTCATCATCAAGAGAGCTTGCTTCATATCTTCCTTTTGTTGGCTTGAATCCTAAGCCAAAGGTGTCTCTCTTGGGTGCATCTGGGTGGCCCCAAAGATCAGCCATCTTTTTCTTAAGTCCTTGGGTCATTGTAGGGAAATGCCCTTGCTTCTTCATGATTGCATTAATGTTGGTATTCAAATAGGGATCGAAGTGATGGGTGTCATAAATGGCACCCATTTGATGAGTATTTAGGTTGTTTTTACCTTCTTTTCATAGCTTTCCTTCTTAATAAATGCTTAGTTTTTTGCTTTTGCTCTTTGTTTACCTTTTGTCTCTTATTTTGTGGTTTTGTGCATTTATATAGTTTTTCTAGTCTTTTCTCCTTTATTTTCTCTCTTTTTGTGGTTGTAGGTATTGTACGAGGTCCGGGTCTTGATATTGGTGGTTTACTAAGGTGGAAGATGCTTTTGGAGCAAGCTCATGGCAATAGGAAAGCTCAAGATGCAAGAAAGTGGATTCTCCAAGTTCTAGGTCTTGCGCTCTTAAGCCACGCTCTCATGAAGATAGGGTGGTGAACCCACTGTCAAGTGCTTTTTGAAACTGCCACTCTTAGTGTTCATCATCATATATTGCGCGCTCATTCGAAGCCATTAGCGAACGCACGAAGCCTCGAGAAGAACTGAAGAAACCCAGAGGAGCGCGGGCGTGCAACCCACGGACCCGCCACCAACCTGCGCGGGCGCGCCGCTTTAGGTCCCAGTTTTTGCTCGGTTTCGTTTCGCGCCTCCTATAAATATCTACTTGTAACCCGATTTTAGAGGAGATTCTAGACATATTTTTTATCATATTCTTAACTTAGTTGAGAGCTTCTCTCTCTAGTTTTAGGGTTAGTATAGGAGTAGATTTAGAGAGCGATAGTGAGGAATTTCAATGGTGATTGAGAGATTGAAGATTCAATGGTGACAATTGTGTTGAAGATCTTCTTTATTATCAATGAGAATTTCTAACTCTATCTCATTTTATTGCTTTGTTTAATATTCAAGTTTGTTTGGATTGATTTTGATATTTGATGCTTGATTAGTGTAGTTGTTCTTCATATATTGTTGATTCTTTATTTCCTTAGTTGTTAATTGATTAGATGATGATGTTAGAGTAGTTGTTTGGCTATGGATTTGGTGAAACTTCAATGATTGATTGATTGTGCTTAATTTGGGAATTGTGTTGATTAATTGTTGAGATTAAAGTGATTAATGGAAATTGTGTAATTCGATTTGGCCTTGAGAATTATGTTAGATTGCATTGTGAGTCTACATTTATACGGACTATTGATTTGTAGCTCATAATTGTCGATTGAGTTCGGTAAGTGACGTTCTTAGTTAGAGTCTATTGTAGTTGGCGCTAGTTAGACCTTTAGGAGATAGCTTGTTGAGCTCTTTTGATTGCTCTTACCATTAGTCTTCGCAACCTTTGATTTGCATGTTGTTCCGGAGTTGCTACAATTGTCATGATTACTTGTTAATCCCCGTTCCTAGTGTTTTATTTCCTTGGTTGTTTATTTTGTTAGTTGGTTAGGTTTTACCTTTTATCCTTAGACTTCGACCTGGCTTAGGCATTGATTGGAAGCATTTGAACATTACCGTTCCTAGTGGTTCGACCCTTGACTTACCTCTTTACTTGTATTTAGGTTTGTTAAGTGATTATAAATTTGTTTGACACTAGGGAGGATTAGTTAATGACCTACATTTTCCCTACGTCATGAAGTCGAGATGACACCTTTCTTCTTCTTCGATCATGAGAACGTCTTCTAGAGAGAAACCCCAGAGATCTTCATCTTCCTCATCATGTTCGACATGTACGATGGGAGAATCAATGACTTGAATTCGCATAGGAGAGGCATCAATGGTGATTGGAACCCCTCCAACTATGGAATTGACTTTCTGCTGAAGCAATGATGGGATCCCCTTTAGCTCATGAAGCCAAGGACGACCTAATGACAGATTGAAAGAAGCCTTAATGTCCACTACTTGAAACTTGGTGCGACATTCAATAGCTCTAGTAGTTATGTTTAAGATAATAGTACCCACGGCCTGACGACGGGTATTATCATAAGCACGAATCCCTTGGGTAGAGGGAATCAATTCTTCATCTTTTATGCCCAACTTCTTCGCAGTGCGCAGTGAGCATACATTGGTTATTGAGCCATTATCAACTAGGCTCATGGGAACATTCATCTGCCTACACACCACAGTTTGGTGTAAGGCCTTGTTATGTTGATCCCCTTCCGGGGGCAAATCCTTATCAGAAAAGGAAATCAGATTGTTTTTACTCGGCAATTCAGTAGTGACAAAGCTGACTAGCCCTTGAGGAGTCATGTCACTATCAACCCCTATCTTCACAAGAGCATTCATTATAGTCGTTTGATGCTCGTGAGAGGTAGCCAAAAGCTTCCAAACATTCATTTCCACCTTAGTGCGGCTGCTTATTCACATCGTTGCTTATAGGGCCGATGGGATCGACTATTGGTTGTGCTTGCGGTGGAGGTGGAGGTGGACTAGGTTGCTGTAACCTTCCATTCCTAGTGAGAACCTTGCCCTCAAGGTCCCCCATAAAATTTTCGCTATCTTCATGGTTGACAGCGACAAGAGATGAGTTGACTATATCTTTGAGATAGACGGCTTCGTCATCACTATCCCAAATTCCATTAACTTCTTCATAGCTTGAAACAAAAACAATTTCTGGTAGAAGTTCATCTACAGATTGGAAGAGTAGTGACGGATCAAAGGAGATTTCATCTTCCGTGATAGCCAAAGCATCAGAAAGAGGACCTGTTTGAATATTAGGCTTCTTGCCCCCTGGAGGAACAGGAAGTTAATTAGTATCAATCAAGTCTTGGATCGCATCCTTTAACTTCTAGCATTTCTCAGCAGTATAATCGTTGCCTTGGTGAAACTTGCAATGAGCATTGGGGTCATAGCTAGCACTTCCGTTCTCTGGTCTGGGTTCTGGAAATAGGCATGATCAATCCTTGACTGTGCAAGCGATCAAAAGCAGCATCATAGCTCATTCCCAAAGGTATGTAGAACCTCCTTTGCCTTTGGAATCTCTGATTGGGAGCATTAAGGGCCAACACATCATTGAGGTTAATGTTGTTGGTGGCATTATTGGGCTTGGAAGACGAAGAAGGAATGTTGTTCTTCTTGTTTTTCTAAGTGTTGTTGTTGTTATTGTTTCTACCAGCGGTCTTCATCAACTCATCCTCAATATTGATCCCAACATCATACACAGCTTCAAAGGTATTCAAAGGCAGAAACTTCAAATGTTGCTTGTACTTATGAGTCAGATTCTGAATGAAGAGACGAACCATCTCCTTCTCTTTGGGAGGATCCACCAAGAGTGCAGCTGTTTCTCTCCACCTCTTTAGATATGTAGTGAAGCCTTCATTCTTCTTATGTTTCAGAATGGAGTGTTCACGTTCAGAAGTCTTGGCTTGGATGTTACATTTGTAACGACTCATAAAGCTTTCAATAACATCCTCCCAAGTCACATTATGCTTGGAATCCAAAGAGTAAAACCAATGCTGACAAGCATGCTCCAAGGAAAGAGGGAACACAATAGGGAAGGGTGCTACATCTAATCCTTTGAGAGCCATAGTTGTAGAAAAAGCCTTCAAGTGGAACATGGGGTTATTAGTAGGTTTGAATTTTGGGATGTCAGCTGTAGAAAACTTCTCAAGAAGCTTGTCCTTGACATTCAGAGAGGTGGTAGGTTGCTCCACGTAAGTGAAGTCTTTAGAAATCTTAGGAGATAAGGAATGAACTACAAAAGCAAGGGGGGAAACGGTGAAGCACAGAAACAAATGACATAAAGCACCCCCAAGCGTAAACTGGACTACCCCCCTAACTCTAAACCTAAAGACATATAGGTGTAGACACCCATTTGTGTCTCCCCAAAACCAAACCCAGTGATGAATGCCTTTCACGTTGTGTTATTATCGAATTAGGTGAAAGTGGTTTAGAAGTCGAGTGTTGCGGTTTGGTTTTAATTAAATTCTTTTCTCTCTGTTTTTTAAAATGACTTTATTTATTTGAAAATAGCCAAACCAGTTTATTTTTGTCCATAATTAGGGTCCAATAATAGTGTAGATGAGTGGGGCTCGAAGAGACCTTTCCAACGATATATTATAAGCCCGATTCCGATGAATATTGAGGAAGTTATGGCCAAAATACTAAACTGGGCCTGGTTAATTATTTAAATACGGGCCAATGATCTAGAGGAGGGCCCAATATTAATTATTGTTCCTAAAATTATTAGGATTAATTATAGTTTTCTAGAAGTTTCTAGAAAGTTCTTTTTAATTCTAATATTATTAGATTTAATAATTAATTATCTTTAATAGATTTTTATTTGGAATGAAATATCGTTTTGTTATCTTAAAAATATATTTTATCTTCTGTACGGATTCCGTAGATCAAGTTGATTAAAGATCGGATTCCGCGTGAAGAAAAACGCGCTAATACAGGTTGTCGCCAAACGACAAGTCTGTTGCCTCTGTCGCCGCGCGACAGATCCTGTCGCCTCGCGACAGACATTGTCGCGTCGCGACAGAGTCGATTCCTGGCGACAGCATGTAGTTTTATTCCTTATCAAATTCTATGATTTTTCGGACTGTTTTCTTATAAATAGGGTCCGAAGCTCTGTTTTTATTAATTAATTCTCTCAATCAATTCTAATCATCAACTATCATCAACTCATCCTTGATTCTCTCTATTCTCTCTCTAAGCAATATAGCTTATTCTTCTCTCCCTATTTCTAAACTAGCCTTTTTACAAACAATATTCCGCATTCACAAGATCTTGAATCACCTATCCAAGTTCGAAGTTGCCTTCGCCCTAGACGTAAAAGGTTGATATTATCTGAGGGTTTGGTCCAAAACTAGTCAAAACTTTGTTTATTCTGATTTTAATTTAATTCTTTAATTCTTTAATTATTCTTTATTATTTTCATTGAAGTTACTAACTTGTGTATTTTGTTATTAGAAAGAGGTACAAGGCTTCAAAGTATGTAATCTTATTACTCTCTTTCAATGTAAAAAGCATGTTTAGATTTGCTTATTATTGTTTTATATTCCTAGTATCATGTTAGGATGTTATTTTATGCTTTCTAGTATCATGTTTAGGGTGCCTTTACTTATTTCTAATATCATGATATCATGTTAGTACCATGTTAGGTTTAAAGCTTTGATCTTTATTGTTTAGTGACATGCTAGGATTTGTTATTAACCTTGTTAGTATCATGCCTAGGATCTTGCTATTATTATTAAGCTTTACTATGCCTTATCATGTTATTATCATCGTTATTATTATTTCTTGATTTATTATTATGTTGCTTGATATTTATTTTTATATTTGTTGTTATTGCTTGATCACACCTTTTATGCAGGTTTAAAGGGAATTTGTACTTGAAATCACACTTAATAAGATAATTATTAATTTGGTTTAGGCTAATGTGATTTTAATACAAGTGATCGCCAATAATAGTTTTATTTGTGCATTAATATTCAACCAACATAGATAAACAGGGTAGGTTTAATATAATGTTTGTATGTTATTCGAAAAGCGCACATGAATACGAGCAGAACAAAGTAGAGGCCTATTTTATAGGGCGGGTCCTTTCTTTTGTAGATTGGATTCGTAACCTCATCCCCGGACCCTGTTTGGTTCAAGACTTTATGGAGTAGTTGACGGTCCTTTGGATTGTCTTTTGGGTTTACAAGTTCCTAAAACTTGTTGGTAACTCTTTTTGCTCTTTGTCTTTCCCTTTGGAACGCCACCGTACTTTAGTGTATGATCACAGTGGGGTTCAAGTTTGGGGTTATCGTAATGCTTGAAATATTCCCTACAGTTTTTGGCGACTCCACTGGGGAGGATTACTATATATATTCCTGAAATTTATTTAATTTTGGCAATTATTTAGAACGAGCGGATGAGACTCGAAAAATTCTAAGTATTTCATGTGCGTGATTTGATTAACATTATTGTCATATGCATTAAAAGGTCCTCATGGGAGCACCCCATGAGTCAATCCATAGGAATTTTACACGTAGGAAATTTGAGAAATATCTTTCATGACTAGAATCGAAAAGATGATGCGAAATCTGGAAAATTCGAAGAACACAGAAACTTGCCAAGGCATGTAGGAACTAGCGTCTAGAAAACAGGGCTTGTCGCTGGTAAAAAGTTTCTGTCGCCTGGCGACAGTTCTGTCGCTTGGCGACAGGAGCTTTTTTGCGGCGACAATCCCTATAGTCTGGCGCCAAGTTCTTCCAATACCGAGCCAGGGGTCTGCCTTCTTGCTTTGACCATTTCTAGCATTGTTGGCTTGATTTTACTTATTGATTGAGTCCTTTTCTCACTTTTCTGAACCCATATGTGTTCTACATATGGATATAACCCTCTGGGGGTTCCTGCTTCACCTGCCCAATGGAATATCCCACTATCATGTGCAATGTTCAGATTTGGGTACGTGCAAAGTTTGTGAATCCACCAAACCATGGAGTCGAGTTCGATTTCATCACGAACTCGCGGAATCCTGTCCATTCGCTCCGACCCTCCCGGTAGGCTTGTGTGCAATGCATATGGATTCTTAACCATGGACCTTTTTTACTTAACCCATATCCTCGAACTTTAGAGAACTAGAGCCATGGTTAGGTTGCAAACTCATCATATTGTGACTATGTGAACTACTTGTGCACCCTTGCTTGTATATATTATATATGTGTTAACCGTTTGTTTGACTTGTGTTAAAGACTAAATAAATTGACTAATGACTAAAAGGACTTTGTCTAATTAATTAATTAATTTTGAATTAATTAAAGGCTAATAAATTAATCAATTCGACTTAATACGACTTTAGGCATGTCCATTTAGAGTGAAATTACTGGAAACAGCCCAGATTAATGTTCCAGCAATGGCACAGGAATTTGGACTGTGGCGATGCAGTGTAGTGTCTGTTGCCTGGCGACAATTTTGTCGTCTGGCGACAGGCTCTAAACAGTGGCGACAGTCCTGTTGTTTTAGCGACAGTCCAGTTCTCTTGCTCGAGTCATCACGACGAGTCTAATTCACAGTCTACTAATCAGTTTATCAATTTATTAATGGCTCAAACCATGTTAAGTCTTTAATTGAGTTTAGGCACTTAAAGTCCAATGGTCATACGCTAAGAGTCAAAGACTTTGTTTAATTAATTAATTAATTAATTTGAACTAATAAATAAGCCTAAAATCGAGTCATAGTTCCTTTTAGTCAACCCGGATTTTTATTCTCGTACACTGCACATGCGTCAACTTGTTTTGGTCATAGACGAAGTTCTAGGAAGAACCACGAGTCGTATAACCTATGGATCTGTAGCCCCGAGTTTTATCTTTAATATGGCGTTGGTTTCATCCCAATGAGAGTCACAGAGTAAAAGTTATGACTAAAATACCACAGCCTGTCCAGTTTAATGCACATACGTGAAGTCTTAATTTAGTCTTTGCTTAAGTCTAGTCACATAGTCTAGCCACATGGTCATGACACAAGTCTTAACATGTCACCTACACTCATTAGTCTTAGCACACACTTTGTACATGTCACCATGACCATGTCTTAGGTTCATGCATGAGTCGTTTTTCCGTCATTTGAGTTGGGGGTCCATTCTATTCCTAATTCTTCTATATTTCTCCATCTCCATCATCTTCCCACTCTCCACATTCTTTCTCCACACATATCATACCTCTCACTCTTCCATAATCTTTTCCCATCTATTGCATGTTGAATAAAGCTTGAGTTAAAATAATTGGTATAAAACTTATCCTTAATTTCCCTTTCTACAGTACTTGGTCAAGGAAAGAAGGGCGTTTAATCAAGGACAACACCTTTGTTCAAGTTTTACTTTTTGACAAACCAATCGGTAGGAAAAGGAAAGCTAAGAAGGCAATGGCTAGTCAAGAAGAACTTGATGAGGTAAAGGGACAGGTAGCCAACTTGGCTGAGATGTTACAAAACTTATCACTGCAAATAAGTAATCCTGAAAAACAAAAACAAATGGACCTAATCCAGGAAAGCTTAGGAAAACTGTCCAACGACTTTAGATTTCAAGAGATTAGCTCCCAAGGGGTCTCGGTTGATAAGGACCTTCTCCCACAAAAGTTCAATCCCAATGACATCCCTAAGTTCAAGGCTATGGATAATCCTTATTTTCATTTAAGAGATTTTGAAACTGTAATGAGTATTAAGGGGATAGATAGAAAAGCATTTCATTCTGTATTTTCATTATCCTTAGGAGTTGTATGTCAACAGTGGTACTTTTCACTTGATAAAGAAAAGACCTATAGTTGGGGATCTATTGTAAGTGCTTTCATTGAAAGGTATAAATGCAATATACAAATTGAAACCGACCATAGACAGCTTGAGATGCTAAGACAAAAAGAAAATGAAAGTTTCACCTCCTTCTTTAATAAATGGAGGGAAACTACTGCAAAAATGATTGAAGTCCTTACTGAGAAAGAGGCTGTGAGGTTGTTTATCAAGAATTTACAAGAGAAGTATTCGAAGCATTTGAGATATCAACACAACTTGAACACTTTCAAGGCAGTCTATGACATAGGCATTGAGATTGAAGATGACCTTGCAAAACAAAAAGCTACTAACAATAGTAACCAAAGTGGCTGGAAAGGAAGGAAGAACGGCAATCCTTCTTCTTCTGAAAACACCCACTCTAGTAACAATGTTAGTACCTTTGACCTCAATGAAGTCTTAGCCATGAATAACCAAGAATCTAAGAAAGAATTAAGGAAAGAATTCACTCCTATTGGGATGAGCTATGATGTTGCCTTCGATCGACTCCATACTAAGGGGCTCATTACTCCCATTGGACCTATTCAAGATCCCGCACCTGAAAAGAGATTGCCTAGTTGGAATCCAGATGCACATTGTTAGTACCATCAAGGTAGGGGTCATACTACTGAGAGCTGTTGGAAGCTAAAGGAGGCCATCCAATATTTGATCGACAATAACAAGCTTCCTATACCTCCAGTCGGCAAGAAGACCGAGTGATGATAAAGCACAAGACAAGAGGCGAGCTTCAACGACAAGATTTCGTGACATCTTTTTTTCTATTTCTTTTTTATTCTTTTCCCCAATAAGTCTAGCATAGGCACCCTTTGTCTACCTTAGATTTATTACATAGGTTTTTTATTTATTTACTTTTTTTCCCTTTTAATAAAAGGAGCATTTTAATTTCTTGCATATGATCATTACATTGCATTATTAAAAAAAAAAAAAAAAGCAGAATTAAGCACAAGGTATACCAATGATTTAAGGCACCCCTTGTAGCCATATCATATCTCTCACCCTTTAAATATATAATCCTTTTCTTGATAAACCACTTTGAGCCTCGTATAACGATAGACCTTTCTTTTTTCAACCCACATCTACTAACCTTGGGATGGGATGGTGTGTAACTTATGCAAGTTCCAAATATGAAAGCTTGAGTGATCTCAAAAGAGTAAAATAAAAATAAGCAAAAATGAATAAAAGTGTACAAAAGGGCAAGTGTTCCAATGTCTTGGATATAAAAATATCTTTGATAAGAACATGTCTCATATTGCGTTTCTTATCGAGTGCTCGGTACCGTGCCTAAGAAACATGAATGCCAAGTGAGTGATAGACCGCATGATCGAGATTGCCCACACTTATAAAAAAAATGCGAATATGAAAAATGCAAAAGCGAAAAAGAAGAGCAAAAACAAAAAAACAAAAAAAAGAGCTCAAAAATGAGAAAACTCAAGCATAAAAAATACAAAGATTCAAAAGCAAGGTTTCACACCTTGGGGGCTTATCTAGGGTCTTGAGCCTTTATCCCCTTCTTCTCTAACCTTTAGCCTAACCACGTTACAACCCTTAAAAAAGACCTTTTTGAGGTATACACACACTTGTGCGAGGTTCGGCTAGAGCTACGTTTGGCCTGATTCCTAACGGATACGTAGGCAACCTCATATTGAGGTGCGGCCATAATAAAAATGCATTCATTTTCACATTCACACACTTACACCATGATCATATCAAGGGATTTCCAATGCTCATCCCTATTTACTTAGAGCTAAACTTGGGGGCTTGATCCTTACATCATTAGCCTACCTAGCCTAAGAGTCATCATTATTTGACTCTTATCAAATAATACTTTTTCACACCGTTAGCCTTTGTAGCCTAACTTTAGTGTCACTTTCACACACTGCACAGATACATGACTAAATAGACTCCCAATTAGGAACCCTTTGTCATGAAGTCTTAACATAACGTTGAAGCATGCTTTATCATATCAACATCACTCATCACTTATAATCATCATTGTATCAAAGTATGAAGTGTTTAGCCTCCGTGCCTAAGTTACCTAAATACTTTCATAATCGAGTCAACTAAGATAGTTTAGGAGGAATTACTCCTTGCACCTTGAGAGACAACATTGAACGCATATACTAGATTAAGCTCATTCAACATGCACCATCAAACACTTCGATTCTTTTTCGCGTCTTTCTTTTTCGGGAGAAAGTCGGTACCCTCCACAAAAATGACGGAAAATTTTTGCTTTTTTGCATTTTCAAGACGCACTTTACACACGAGTCATGTACATTGAGTCATGTCGTGTCATATCACATCGAGTAGAGTCTAGCTAACACATGTGTCAAACGATTTGAGTAATTCCTCCAACAAGGGAATAGACTCTTTTTAATCTTAAATCCAAAGTAACGGTTCACAACAATTTCCTAGGATAGAAGAAGATTTAAAGATTCGAGATGACGAAGCCTTCAACAGGGGGCTTTTAGATTAAAAAGAGTCTATTGCTTGGATTTGAGAAGGGCGGTTTGAGATGAAGCGACCTTCAATAGCTTTCACTATGATTGGGGAGGTTATTATTAGATTTGAGAAGAACGATTCAAGATGAAGCGGTCTTTGATAGCTTTCGCTAAGATTGTGAAGGTTATCACTTGATTTGACAAGATAGCACGAGATGGGCAATCTTCGACGACCTTCGCTAAGATTGTGGAAGTTGTCATCAAGATTTGAGAGGATAGCACGAGATGGGCGATCTTCGACAACATTCACTAAGATTGTGGAAGTTGTCACCTAGATTTGAGAAGAGCGGTTCGTGATGAGGCGGTCTTCGACAACATTCGCTAAGATTGTGGAGGTTGTCACCTAGATTTGAGAAGAGCGGTTCGTGATGAGGCGGTCTTCGACGACATTCGCTAAGATTGTGAAAGTTGTCACCATGATTCAAGGAAAAGCTCGAGATGTAGCAGCAATGATAGACAACGTTCCCTAGGATGTGGAGTGTTGTCTCAAATTTTGAAGATGGCGAAGCAAGGTCACCTTCGACGGTCCCTCAAGGTAAAGAAGAGATTGTCTATAGTGGCGACGTACTGCCGTGGAGACATACGGCCACAACCTAGAAGATGACGACATACAGTTATTTTCGACGGTGTTCCCGAAATACTGTGGAGGATTGTCACCAAGAATATTGAAGACGACGACATATGGTTATCTTCAACGATGGCGTTCACGAGGCACTGTGGGTGTTGTCACAAACAACAAAAGCAACAACAAAATGATTACGTTTAGAGACGTGTGCTCGACGGTGCAAGATAAGCGTTTCTTAACTCTTTTATCTGTTTAACTAACATTGTTTGCAGGTATCGGCGTTATAAGAATGATTTGGAATCGCAGAACGTTTTGAATCATTCTCCGTCCCTATCCATACATTGACTTTCGTTTTCGAAACATAAGTTTCTCCAAACTCAGTCAAAGTGGGGGCTTCTGTAGACACCCATTTGTGTCTCCCCAAAACCAAAACCAGTGATGAATGCCTTTCACGTTGTGTTATTATCGCATTAGATGAAAGTGGTTTAGAAGTCGAGTGTTGCGGTTTAGTTTTAATTAAATTCTTTTCTCTCTATTTTTGAAAATGACTTTATTTATTTGAAAATAGCCAAACCAGTTTATTTTGGTCCATAATTAGGGTCCAATAATAGTGTAGATGGGTGGGGCTCGAAGAGACCTTTCTAATGATATATTATAAGCCCGATTCCGATGAATATTGAGGAAGTTATGGCCAAAATACTAAACTGGGCCTGGTTAATTATTTAAATACAGCCCAATGATCTAGAGGAGGGCCCAATATTAATTATTGTTCCTAAAATTATTAGGATTAATTATAGTTTTCTGGAAGTTTCTAGAAAGTTCTTTTTAATTCTAATATTATTAGATTTAATAATTAATTATCTTTAATAGATTTTTATTTGGAATGAAATATCGTTTTGTTATCTTAAAAATATATTTTATCTTCTGTACGGATTCCGTAGATCAAGTTGATTAAAGATCGGATTCCGCATGAAGAAAAACGCGCTAATACAGGTTGTCGCCAAACGACAAGTCTGTCGCCACGCGACAGACCCTGTCGCCACGCGACAGACCCTGTCGCCACGCGACAGACCCTGTCGCCACGCGACAGACCCTGTCGCCTCGCGACAGACATTGTCGCGTCGCCACAGAGTCGATTCCTGGCGACAGCGTGTAGTTTTATTCCTTATCAATTTCTATGATTTTTCGGACTGTTTTCTTATAAATAGGGTCCGAACCTCTGTTTTTATTAATTAATTCTCTCAATCAATTCTAATCATCAACTATCATCAACTCATCCTTGATTCTCTCTATTCTCTCTCTAAGCAATATAGCTTATTCTTTCTCTCCCTATTTCTAAACTAGCCTTTTTACAAACAATATTCCGCATTCACAAGATCTTGAATCATCTATCCAAGTTCGAAGTTGCCTTCGCCCTAGACGTGAAAGGTTGATATTTTCTGAGGGTTTGGTCCAAAACTAGTCAAAACTTTGTTTAATTTGATTTTAATTTAATTTTTAATTCTTTAATTATTCTTTATTATTTTCATTGAAGTTACTAACTTGTGTATTTTGTTATTAGAAAGAGGTACAAGGCTTCAAAGTATGTAATCTTATTTCTCTCTTTCAATGTAGAAAGCATGTTTAGATTTGCTTATTATTGTTTTATATTCCTAGTATCATGTTAGGATGTTATTTTATGCTTTCTAGTATCATGCTTAGGGTGCCTTTACTTATTTCTAATATCATGATATCATGTTAGTACCATGTTAGGTTTAAAGCTTTGATCTTTATTGTTTAGTGACATGCTAGGATTTGTTATTAACCTTGTTAGTATCATGCCTAGGATCTTGCTATTATTATTAAGCTTTACTATGCCTTATCATGTTATTATCATCGTTATTATTATTTCTTGATTTATTATTATGTTGCTTGATATTTATTTTTATATTTATTGTTATTGCTTGATCACACCTTTTATGCAGGTTTAAAGGGAATTTGTACTTGAAATCACGCTTAATAAGATAATTATTAATTTGGTTTAGGCTAATGTGATTTTAATACAAGTGATCGCCAAAAATAGTTTTATTTGTGCATTAATATTCAACCAACATAGATAAACAGGGTAGGTTTAATATAATGTTTGTATGTTATTCGAAAAGCGCACATGAATACGAGCAGAACAAAGTAGAGGCCTATTTTATAGGGCGGGTCCTTTCTTTTGTAGATTGGATTCGTACCCTCATCCCCGAACCCTGTTTGGTTCAAGACCTTATGGAGTAGTTGACGGTCCTTTGGATTGTCTTTTGGGTTTACAAGTTCCTAAAACTTGTTGGTGACTCTTTTTGCTCTTTGTCTTTCCCTTTGGAATGCCACCGTACTTTAGTGTATGATCACAGTGGGGTTCAAGTTTGGGGTTATCGTAATGCTTGAAATATTCCCTACAATAGGCAACATAGAAACATCATATAAAGCACATAAGAATGGGGGTAGCCATGGTAGTATCACTCCGCACTATGGTAAAGGGTAGAATGAGAACTCCCCTCACCGGTCTTCGTCATATGACTAGAGCTAGCCATCTCGCTCACATCCATGGGAGCCTTACCCCCTAACCTACCTTCCCTCCTAGCTCTATCAATCTAAAAATAATGAGACCAATCATCTAAGATCGGCTCACCCGACCTACCCCACCTTCCAAAAGTCTCGGGGTCCGGAAAGGGCGAAGGATTAGCCGGATCATATGTGTAATCACAACCACCGGGCTGCCGATAATCGTAAGTGGCCGGGGTGGTGCTTATGATAGAACTAAGGTGAACATCAGGGCCTTCGCAATAAGGGTAGCAAGTCCGAGGACCGACGGTAGGATCAAAAGGCTCCCATTGAGGGATAAGTCCTTGTTAGACCGGGAGGGTAATTCACATAGGGCTCGATCTCCCCCCTCCAAACATGTAAATCGTACAATTGATTTGTGTGATAGTCATAACCAAGATTAGTGGTTTGCATAGAAGGCATAGTATATAACACATTAGTAATAGAATCAAGCCTAGCATGAATGGTTGACAAATCAAAAGTAAAAGGAGTAGGAGAGGGGGAAGGAAGAGGCGTACCTTCCGGTTGAGGAGTAGGAGTAGGAGTGTGAACATTCGAGGAGAAGGCATTGGTTGAGCGGCCTCTTGTATGTTTCGTCCTTCGTCGAATAGAAGGATCAATATCTCGCACCGGAGGCCTCCAAGACAAGGAATCTTTCTCCTTTGGTTGGGTAGTTGCCTCTTTGCATGGGATTAAGAACCATTCTTTAATACGGGAAACTTTCCGAATGAAAACATCATCCTTTCCAGTACTATCGTGAAACTTTTGGTTCACAAGGGCTCATTTAACAAAGGCCTCCAAGAAGAAGATTTTTCTCGAGGATCGATAATTGGGGGAAGCTCATTTAACAAAGTCTTATAGTCGTCATTGATGTAAAGATCTAGGATAGAAATCATCCCTCCCAATTGGATGATCCCCGATAGGCTAACTCCATCACGGAAATCAAAGAATCGATTGATCAAATGCTCCGTGAAATCAACTAGCTCAATCTCAAAGTCGTTTTGGTCGGCTATCCACAACCAACAAAGCTCCTCTCGGGAGATAGCTCCCAAAGAGTCCTTGGAGCAAAGAGCGTAAGTGAGGAGACAGTTGAAATACCGCATAGCCGGATGAATCATGGAAGTGGTCTTGGAATTTTGAGGCTCATATTTTCCTTCCTCCGAGATACTTCTCCACCAACGTTGCTCATTATATCCATGGTCATTTTCTATTCTACTATGCGCCAGATAGATACAATGATCCGCGTCCTCGGCCCATGGAAACTTAAAGTACGAACATAGTTGAGAATCCTTCAATGAGTGATCATGATTGAAAAGTTGGAAAGTCAAAATTCTTGAGGAATCGTCACTCGGTTCTCGGACTACTTCAAGAGAAGAAAGAAATTCATAGTTCACCCTAGAATAAGTAGGGGCGCTCAAATCCAAGAACTCTAAAAGATCAAGGCCCTTTGCAAGAAGCCGAACGTCCTCATCTATGCCGAGAAACTTGGTTGTTGCTTGATCGTAGAATCTTGTTGGTCTTAGCTTCCGCTTGAAATGATCCCAATGTGATTCTTTGGAAAATTCAATGTCGTATGTCTCTTCTACCTCGGGTGGAGGTGGAACAACATGCCTAGGTTTGCTTGAACTTGATCTTGCCCGCTTCTTGTGACGGATTGGAGCCATCTACAAGAAGGAAAACAACTCATGAGCAAATATTTACATTTGTCATATTTCAATAATAAGCATAAGTAATTGCTCAAGAATCAACCACAAATGCAATTATCTCAAAATAGAAACAAGAGATGGCTACATATGAACAATTCCATTAATATATAATCATGAATTTGAAGCAAGTAGGCATGGATTTAAAGGCAAAATTGAACATAAGAGACCAAATCATGAATCAAATTGAGCAAAATAACCTCAAACATTGAATTATCAAAGCAATAAAACCATCATAAAGAATACCCATGAGAGAGAAAATGACCAACAATGTTGAATAAAGGAATCAAGCAAGGTATACAAATTCATCATGAAAAAGCTTCAATTTATCATCCAATAACATCATTCAACACAAATTACAAGCTAAAAGAACCAACAATGGAGTTCTACCATGAAAGCAAAAACAAGGGTTTCAAGCTTGAACAATGAGGAAGAAGATGAATAGAAAATAAGAAATTATACAACAATGAAGCCTTGAATTACTTGTAAATTGCCGAAAATGAAGGTTTAAGAACAAATAGAACACCCAAAGACAAGTTCCAAACCTCAACATAAAGCTTTAAAATTCGAAAAATAACCCAAAAATTTCGAAATTGGGTTCGAAAATCTGGAAATTGTTTGGTTTAAATTCAAAAATGTGATGTGTTTAATGTAATTTGTGATGAAGTGAAATGAAAAAGGATTAAGTTGCTTGATTTTCAAAGATAATGAAGGGTTTGAAAGGATAAAAAGGGGTATAGGGATGAAGGAATAGTCGAGGAGAGCGAATGGAGAAATAAGGTGGTGCGTTTTTGGGGTTAAAAGGGGGCGCTGAACGCACCTGGCTGCTAGGGACAGTACGTGCGCGCAGGCGACGGTGCGTGCGCACCAGCGACAGCAGGGGGGCGTTTGTCGCAAGGCTAGGATCTGGAAAATTGGCCAAAAATGCTGCCTACCTGGTGCGTGCGCGCATCCAAGAGGTGCGTGCGCACCCGCTAGGGGCTACGGGGGTTGGTTCTCTCTTGAGACACACCAAAAGCAGGCCAAAATTCTGAACCCTATGGTGCGCACGTGCAGGTATGGGTGCGTGGGCACCAAGGGGGTACGGGGATGGTTCAAAAACCGTCAAATTTTGTCAAAGTTAGTGAAAATTTCTAACCCCTTTGGTGCGCGTGCACCAAGCAAGAATATTTCGGCCTTGAATATACTCTCGTGTTTGCATAATGAGATAGTTGAAAGCGCATTCGAAAAAGAGTAGAAAATCAATAAAAATGCAAACATGAGAGCATAAAACCCCAACAAGCCTTTTCCACCTAAACTTAACCAAACCTCGTGAAATCTTGAAGTAACACCAAAATTGTTGGAAATTTTCTTCCATCCAATCTCATGGTACCTAATATCAAGAGAACAAACAAAAATAAAGAGAAATAAGAAAAATTATCAAGGGTAAAAGAAATATAGAAAATTGTAAAATCAAAAGAAAAAGGTTAGAAAATCGGGTTGCCTCCCGGGTAGCGCTTGTTTAACGTCATAGCTCGACGTCCTCCACCAATTAAGGTGGTTGTCGGAAAAGCAATGAGTGAACAAGGCCAACAAAAGCACCGTCGAAATACTTCTTGAGATGATGGCTATTGACCTTAAACGGAGAAGAAGAATCCATCATTGAGACCTCTACAACATCTCTTGGAAAAACATTCTTTACCAAATAGGGACCGCTCCATCTTGACATGAGATTTCCGGGAAATAACTTCATTTTGGAATTGTAGAGAAGAACCTTATCGCCAACACAAAAATCTTTCTTCTCAATAAGCTTGTCATGTGTTTCCTTGGAACGAGCTTTGTACACACTAGCACAATCATAAGCATCAAACCGAAGCTCCTCTACCTCATGAAGATCTAACCACCTTTTCTCCCCCCGCACTTGCCAAGTCAAATTTTATCTTCTTAATTTCCCACAAAGCACGGTGTTCAATTTCAAACGGGAGATGGCATGACTTGCCAAAGACTAGGCGGTATGGAGTGGTACCTATGGGGGACTTGAAATCCGTTCGATAATCCCAAAGAGCATCATCCAACTTTTCCGACCAATCCTTTAGATTCCTTGAAACCGTCTTTTCAAGGATGAGCTTGATTTGACGATCAGAGACTTCCACTTGACCGCTCGATTGGGTATGATATGGGAGGTCGAATCTTTGATGGACTCCATGCTTCCTCAACATCTTTTGAAAGGCATGGTGAATAAAATGAGAACCGTTGTCGCTTATCACCGCCTTTGGTACCCCAAATATCTTCTTAAACAACTTCATAACCACCTTCTGGTCATTAGTTGGGGAGGCAATGGCCTCAACCCACTTAGACACGTAATCGACTGCCACAAGAATATATTGATTTCGGAAAGATGAGGGAAATGGCCCCATAAAATCAATACCCCATACATCAAACACTTCCAACTCGAGTATGGGTTGTTGAGGCATTTCATTTCTCTTGGAGATGTTCCCAACTCTTTGACATCGGTCACATGTCTTTATAAAGCCCCATGAGTTTTTAAAGAGATGTGGCCACCATATACCGCATTGAAGGACCTTAGTGGCGGTCTTAGAGACACCCATATGGCCCCCGCTTGGATCTGAATGGCACATTTTCAAAACACTAGGCACCTCTTCGTTTGGCACACAACGTCTAAGTAAGCCATCGACCCCTCGCTTGTATAAGATGGGATCATCCCACACATAATGCCTTGCCTCTCTCTTGAGCTTCTTTCTTTGGTTCTTAGAAAAGGAAGGAGGAAACTCCCCACATGCAAGAAAGTTCACTAAATCGGCAAACCATGGGAGCTCCTTTGCTTCAATAGCATATAAGAAGTCATCAAGCATCCTATCCTCAATTGGAGAACCATCATCATGAGTTTGAGAATCTTATAAACGAGAAAGATGGTCCGCCACAACATTTTCCGCCCCTCTCTTATCCCTAATCTCAATGTCAAAAGTTAAGAGCTCAAGAACCCACTGGATCAACCTTGGCTTGGACACTTTCTTGGCAAAAAGATACTTGAGAGCCGCATGATCCGTGAAGACAATGGTCTTGGGACCTAATAGATAACAACGGAACTTCTCAAAAGCATGAACTATAGCCAAGAATTCCTTCTCCGTTGTAGTGTAATTCCGTTGAGCTCCATTTAGAGTCTTGGACATATAAAAGATCACATGAAGTTTCTTGTCCACTCTATGACCCAAGACACCTCCTATTCCCGAATCACTTGCATCACACATTAACTCAAATGGTAAATCCCATCTTGGAGCTTGAAAAATAGGAGTAGAGATTAGAGCTTTCTTCAACTTATTAAAAACCTCCAAACACTTATCATCAAATACAAACTCGGCATCTTTTTGAAGAAGATCATTGAGGGGCTTTGCAACGAGCGAGAAATCCTTGATGAATCTTCTATAAAAACCGGCATGCCCTAAGAAAGATCTCACTTGTGAGAGATCTTGTGGCCAAGGACTATACCCTTCAATGACTTTTCAATGACTTTAATTTTAGCTTTTCAATGACTTCAATTTTAGCTTTATGCACCTCTATCCCCTTGTGAGAGATCTTGTGGCCAAGGACTATGCCTTCCTCCACCATGTAGTGACATTTCTCCCAATTCAAAACCAAGTTCACCTTCTCACACCTTGCAAGACATTTTTCTAGGTTTTCAAGGCATGCCTCAAATGAAACACCACCTACGGAGAAGTCACCCATAAAAACCTCCATCTCCTCTTCCAACATATCTCCAAATATACTCATCATGAATCTTTGAAATGTCGCGGGATCATTGCAAAGGCCGAAAGGCATTCTCCTATAAGCAAATGTACCATATGGACAAGTGAAGGTTGTTTTCTCTTGGTCATCCGGGTGGATAGGGATTTGGAAAAATCCCGAATAACCATCAAGAAAACAATAGAACTTGTGCCTTGTTAGTCTCTCAAGCATTTGATCAATAAAAGGAAGGGGAAATGATCTTTCTTTGTAGATGTATTTAGACGTCTATAGCCTATACACATCCTTTATCCCGTGACCGTCCTCGTCGGAATGAGCTCACCTTTCTGATTCTCAACGATGGTCATACCTCCCTTCTTTGGGACAACGTGAACGGGAGAAACCCACCTAGAACTAGAAATGGGGAATATGATTCCCGCATCCAAAAGTTTGGTGATCTCCTTCTTAACTACCTCTCTCATTTGGGGGTGTATCTTTCATTGTCTCTCAATAAAAGGTAAAGCACCCTCCTCAAGAGTTATGTGATGTGTACATAAAGCGGGGCTTATTCCTTTAAGGTGATCAATGGTATAACCCAAAGCACTTCGGTGCTTTCTCAAAACACCACACAACTTTTGAGCTTGATGCTCACTCAAAGAAGAGCTAACAATCACGGGATAAGTTGAGTTGGGTCCCAAAAATTAATACCTAAGGTGTGATGGAAGAGGTTTGAGCTCAACCATTGGAAAACCTTTACCTTCCTTCGATGTTGCCACTTGCAACGCTTCTTGGCTAGAAATTCTTAAACACATTTGCTCTTCAACATCCTCAAAGCTTCCATTGAGCAAATCTTCATACAAAGTAATCTACTTGCTAGGAGTACCTATCTTTTCCTTATTCAACAAAACATTCTCAAGAACATCGTTAGGAGTGAGCAATTGCTCGTGCATAATAGACACAACATGATCAAGAGAATCAATCAACATGTAATTTTCTAAAGAAGAACTTGGATACTTCATGCTATCATTCAAGTCATATTTTAACACTTTTCACATCTATCAAAGCACCCAAAGTAGCAAGGAATGGTCTCCCGAGAATGATAGGAATATTAGCATCTTCATCCATCTCAAGCACCACAAAATCTACCGAAATAACAAATTTTCCATCCCTCAAAGGAACATCCTCTACCTTACCCCTAGGAAACTTAATTGACCTATCGGCCAATTGCAAAGTGATGTTAGTAGGTAAGAGTTCCCCTATCTCAAGTCTTTGGTACACCGAATATGGCATAAGGCTAACACTAGCTCCTAGGTCACACAAGGCATTCTCAATTTGCATTTTATAAATGGCACAAGGGATGGAAAAGTTTCCGGGGTCTTTTAGCTTAGGTGGCATCTTGTTCATTATGATAGCACTACAATTCCCGGTCAAGTTCACCGTCTCTACTCCATCACAAGTCCTCTTACCACTCAAAATGTCTTTGAGGAATTTTGCGTAGTTGGGCATTTGGGTGATAACTTCGGTAAATGGTAGAGAAAGGTGAAGTTGCTTAAGCATGTCAATGAATCTTCCAAATTGTTCATGTAACTTATGTCTCATGAATTTTTGTGGATAAGGAAGCTTGGGTTTCACAATATCTTTCTCCACTCTCACCTCACTAGGCTTCTAAATCTCAACCTCACTCAAAGATGCACCATCTCTCTCATCTTCAACCAAAACCTCTTTTGTGTCCTCTTTGGTCTCACTCTTCCTAGGCAAACTCTCCTCAAGAACCTTACCACTCCTTGTGACAATAGCATTGACCGGTCTCTTGGGATCTAGGCCTTGGGAAGGTAAAGAAGAAGGAATAGCATGGTCTTTCAAAGCATTAGCAAGCTGAGAAATTTTGTTTTCAAGCATCTTATTATGAGTCATCATTTCATTAAATTTCTTATCACTTACGGTCATGTATATGTTTAACAACTTTGTTTGATTTTCAATGATTTCTTCCAAATTTGTTCTATGTGTAGAAGAAGATGATTGAACATAGGAATTATCATTTTGGGCCTTTGGAGCAAATCCGGGATGGAGGTCCTCTTTGAGCATTGTTTTGAAAACTGCCTCTACCTTGATTGTTTCAATTACCCCTGTTTTGACCATAACCTTGATTATGGTTACCACTACCTTAATTATGATTCCCATAACCTTGGTTTTGATTAGCATAATATTGGTTTTGATTTTGGCTACTATAACCTTGATTGTTATAGTTACCTCGAAAACCTTGGTTCCCTTGGTTCCTATAACAACCACCTTGGTTATAGTTGTCAAAATTGCCATGATTGTTGTAATTCCTATTCCATTGACCTCTTTGATTCTCAAACCTAGAATCATGATTATTTGACACATAGTTCACATGCTCATTCACATTTCCATCTTGATCATCACAAACATCCATACATGCATGAGGGCAACTAGAAACATCATGATCATACGATCTACAATCATCACAAAACAAGCATCCACTAGGCATGTTATTATAAGAGAGAGGGGGTTGAGAATTAGAAGACATACCTCTCCCCTTAGATTGGGAGGGAAGACTTGAAACTTGTTAGGTAGGACTTTCCAACTTTACCTTGATACCGGACATCTCCTTCCCCAAGTTTGTCATTTGTGAGGATAGATTGTTGATTGCATTTAGATGATCAACCGAGTACACCGAAGAGCTACTCTTGCTAGTTGACTCTCTTTCTCCATCTTTCCAATCTCTATAATACTTCACTACGTCTTCAATTATGTCCAACACTTCCTCTTCCGTTTTGTTCATGATAGGACCTCCGACTCCTCCATCTAAACATGATTTTCCTTGAGGGCTAAGGCCTCTATAGAAGATTTGAATGATTTGATAGGTTGGAATTTCGTGATGAGGACACTCTCTTTGATACTCTTTGTATCTCTCCCATGCTTCATAGAGGCTCTCACTTGGCTTTTGCTTGAAATCTTGAATCAAAGCTCTAGCCTCCGTCGTTTTCTTTTGTGGATAAAAACGGGATAGAAATTTCTTGGTAACCTCGTCCCATGTCCTTAGAGAATTCGGCTTAATCTCCTTATCTAGTCATTCCAAAGCGCGCCCTATGAGAGAAAAAGGAAAGAGCTTGAGGCGGATGAATTCTTGAGAAATGTCGTTCACATTGATAGTATTGCAATATTTTTTGAACTCCTTGAGATGATTTAGTGGGCTTTCATGCTTGGCCCCAATAAATTGTCGCCTCTCTATCAAAGTGATCATTTCCAGCCTTATTTCAAAGTCATTTGCCGGTGTTGTAGGTGGAGCTATCCCACTCTCAAATCTATATGCACCGAGAATTCCCAATTCTATCAATGCCACTCTTGGATTTTCTTCCATTCTTGCTTGTTCTTCTTGTTGTGGTTCTTCTTCACTTGAAATGCTAGGGCTCAAAGATTGTCTAGCACTCCTCAACCTTGCAATAGTTCTCTCAATTTCCGGATCCAATGGCACTAGTAAATGACCACGTGCTGTATGCATAAAATCTCAAAAGAAATGGTTAGTAGCACGACTACAACTGTAGCCTAAAAGAAAATCTTTTTGTATTTTAAAGGTGAAATAGACTCAAAAAATATAACAAAGCACCAATATCATTCCCCGAGTACCGCAGGTATAATAGGAAGCTCAACCTGTTGGGTCAGAAGTGTGCCCTCCCTCGGATTTCGAATGAGGACTTTGAGAGAATAATTGAGTCAGGTTTCTTTGAGCTGACCACTACTCCCTTCTCAACCAGAGAACTCATAGCCATGCCAAAAAATTGGATACCAAAACACGAGTGGTTTGTTGGGTTTCGGTGAGTCCAACCCACCGCGGAAAGAATCCCGACCCAAAACCAAACTCACAATAGTTATAACCATAAAGCATAATTAACATAAACACAAGACTAAGTAAGAGATTATTACCTTTGTAGCGTACTTCGCTCACTTAATTGAGCTCTTACTTCAAACGCTCTTAGCCCCGCTCACACGAGGACCTCCAACGAAGTCCACTCACAACGCGAGCACTGAAATTGGTCTATTGCCTTGGAGTTAGCAAGGCCCGACCTAAACCCGAGTAATTAATTGTGTTCAAAGGTTTTCACATTGTGATTCCTTTTTCAACACTTACTCAAGCTATTTTCCCAATACCCCAACTTGGGTATTTATAGGGAAATACAAGAGTGAGAAATGTGCACCCATCAATGTGGGAGATTTGTTTTTTCCATTTTATTTTAAATCTAAAATAAAAAAAATAATCAAGCTACTAATAAATTAATAAGTGTCAAGCTTGCTCCCCACTCCCTCTCCCAAAAACGGCCAACACACACCCTAAACACCCAATGAGATCGCGCAACGTAGCAGGCTTATACATGCACCAAGGCACCCCAAGTGGGCTGCCATGGCTGCTGCCATCTTTGGCCCACCAGGCTTATACATGCGGGTTGTTAGCTGCAGCATACTAGCACGCCACACACTAGGTGCAGGCTGGTAGCCGCAGCTTGCTTGCAAGCCTCCCACTTGGTGCGGGCTACTAGCTACGGATTGCTGCTTGTGCAGGGCGTGGCGCGCCATGCCACATGCATCGCTGCCCCTGCATGCCAGCATGCACACACTACTAGAAGTGCCAGCACGCTAGCGCGCTGCTAGCTAGCTAGTATTGCTAGCTTGTGCTCCTACTGCTAGCAATGGTGCGCTAGCACGCATTAGCCAGCCTAGGCTCGGCTTGGTACGCTTGCTAGCCACCTTTCTAGACCATATGCCCCTAGCAGTAGGTTTGGTTGGGACATTCCGACACTTGGTTTCGACGCTCCAAGCTTAAATTTCTGACGTCTAAATATTAATTACTCGATCGACTCATTAATTCCTTTCGAATTAATTCGTCGCTTCGGTTCGTTAGTTGCTTGGGTTCGACCTGAAGGGTTTAATCAAGATTAAGCTATAATATTAATTAAACATTAATATTATTAATCGGAAGCGGCTCCCACCCAGGCATTTCGATCACTTGACCTCACTAAATAATTAGCTTTCTAATAATTCCGAACCCTCTATTGGGATAATACACTTGTTTGAAGGACACCATTCCTTTCAATCTCCCACTTTTCCTTCCGGACAAGTGCACATTTAGTGCATAACCTTTTTCCTATGTCACTTAATGTCTCTTCATGAACTATAAGGTAAGATTTATTTTTCATCCTTATTATGTCCAGAAGTGTTTCTCGATCCCGAGTCAGACAGTCAATAAACAGATGATTTCTAAAATCCATCCGAGCATGGCCATGCATTTTATAGCCTCGCTCTTTGAGAGGCATTGTAAACAACAAAGACATCTTCCTTATTTTTAGTAGGGGGACATTCCCAGTCTTGTAATGTAGCTTCTCTTACTGAGAGGACCTAGCCGCCCGAGTGTTGCCGTTATAATCCCCTATTACGACAGACGTTTGACAACATCAAAGCGCACTAGTACTCGAACAAGAGAACTCACAATACTCATGGTCGAGGAAATAGGTTCCGATAGCCATAATGAGAAGTATACTTATGACGATTTTTAATCTCTTAAAGTACTCTCATATGTCGATCCAGTATGGTTCTAAACCAATACCTGTGCAAATGATTTAGGATGATCATGTCCATCGTTTACATGACCTTGATTAGGGATAATTCTGGATTATAATATTCAATGTTCACTTAATAGGTGTTTCCTTACCAAGACTGGTCTTGATACCTTATTTTGAATATTCTCATAATCGAATGGACTCATTATTTAATCCTAAACCACAATTAAATAGCAAACGGAGTGATAAAATATTGCATGAGATTTATATTACTCCAAAACTTGAATTGTTCTTCTTAATGTCTTACATTAAAATGTTCAAATTTAACTAAAACACTAAACAAGGAAATCAAAGGCAGTCTCCAATGTGCTTGATTCCCATTGCCTCAATGTGCTTGTTATGCTTCACTTGAGTCAAAGGTTTAGTAAGTGGATTGGCTACATTGTCATCCGTTACAACTTTGTAAATTCTGATTTCACCTTCTGATTTCCATTCTCGAATCATGTGAAATTGCTGCTTGACATGTTTGACCTTCTGATGTTCCCTTAGCTCTCTTGCCTGAGCAATAGCTCCATTGTTGTCACAATAGAGGGCTATTGGTTCCTTGATTGAGGGTACAACATCAAGTTCACCAACGAACTTATGAATCCAAACAGCCTCCTTAACCGCTTCAGCAGCTGCAAAGTATTCGGCTTCAGTTGTAGAATTTGCAGTTGTGCTCTGCCTGGCACTCTTCCAACTAAACGCTCCTCCATTTACACAGAACACATATCTAGATTGCGATTTGAAATCGTCTCTCTCTGTCTGGAAGCTCGCGTCGATATAACCTTCAACAACTAATTCCTCTGAACCACCATACACCAGGCATTTATCCTTGTTCCTTTTTAGGTACTTTAGATATTCTTGGCCGTAGTCCAATGGGCCTCTCCTGGGTCTGATTGATAATGGCTAGTAGCACTCAAGGCATACTATACATTTCGCCTAGTACATATCATGGCATGCATGATCGGTCTAATAAGCGAAGCATATGGAATCTGATTCATCCTTACCCGCTCATCAGGGGTATGTGGACACTGCTTCTTGCTTAAGGTTATGCCATGTGACATGGGCAGGTGACCTCTCTTAGCCTCCTCCATGCCGAATCGAGCAAGTACCTTATCAATATAAGTACTTTGGCTCAATCCAATAATCCTTTTCGATCTATCCCTATATATCTTGGTTCCTAGTATGTACTGAGCCTCTCCCAAGTCTTTCATTGAGAAACACTTTCCGAGCCAGGCCTTTACAGACTCTAACAACGGAATGCTGTTTCCAATGAGCAATATGTCATCAACATATAAGACTAGGAAGGCAATGTCACTCCCACTGACCTTCTTGTAAACATAAGATTCATCTGGATTCTTGATAAAACTAAATTTACTGATGGCTTCATCAAATCGCAGATTCCAACTCCTACTCACTTGCTTCAGCCCATAAATGGACCTCTTAAGCTTACAAACTTTCCCAGCATTGTTTTGGTCGACAAAACCTTTAGGCTGTTTCATACACACAGTTTCTTCCAAAATACCATTGAGAAAGGCAATTTTAACTTCCATCTGCCATATTTCATAATTGTAATATGCAGCAATCGCTAGGAGGATCCGAACGGATTTAAGAATTACGAATGGAGAAAAGGCTTCATCGTAGTCAATACCATGAACTTGCCTGTAACCTTTTGCTACCAATCTAGCTTTGTAAATGAATACATTTCCATCTTTATCGGTTTTCAACTTGAGAATCCACTTACATCCGATAGGTGTGTAACCTTTGGGTAAGTCAACCAAGTCCCAGACTTGATTTTCAAACATGGAATCCATTTAAGATCTCATGGCCGCTTGCCATTTAGCAGAGTCGGTGTTTGCCATTGCTTGCTTTAAGGTTGCCGGTTCATCTCCATCCATTATCAGGATGTCCTGATTCTCGGTTAATACTAAACCAAGATATCTATCAGGTTGAGATCTCGCCCTGTAAGACCTACGTAGGGTAATGACCGAGCATTTGCATTGTCGGTTTGACTTTGCACATTTTGACCATTGACCTGTGTCAACAGATGCTGTTTGAGCACTTTGACTGTCATTCTGATTTTGTTGCTCATCGACACGAACTTCGTCAAGTTCAATTTTCCTCCCATTTGTCATTTTGGAAAGGTGCTCCTTCTCCAAAAAGACACCATCGCGAGCAGCAAAACACTTTGTTCTCCGATTTGTTGTAGAAGTAATACCCTTTGGTTTTTTTTGGGTAGCCCATAAAGTAAACCTTGTCAGATTTTGGATGAAGTTTGTTAGAAATCAATTTCTTGACATCTGCTTCGCATCCCCATATCGTTAGAAAAGACAACCTAGGAGGTTTCTTTGTCCATAACTCGAATGAAGTCTTTTCTACAGCTTTTGATGGAGCATGGTTCAGTGTTAGTGCTGCAGTTAGAAGTGCGTGTCCCCAGAAAGAGATAGGAAGATCACTAAGACCCATTATTGATCATACCATGTCTAACAAGGTTCGATTTCTCCTTTTGGATACTCCGTTCCATTGTGGAGTTCCTGGAGGTATTAATTCTGAAAGTATACCCTTGTCTTTTAGATGGTCATCGAATTCTTGGCTCAAGTATTCACCAGCTCGATCCGATCGAAGGGCTTTTTCAACTTCACTCTAAAATTCTTTGAACTTTTCAAACGATTCAGATTTATGCGACATGAGGTAGACATAGCCATATCTACTATAGTCGTCTGTGAAGGTGATAAAATATCGATGTCCGTTCCTTGTGACGGAGCTCATTGGTCCACCAACATCGGTATGTATTAGACCTAATAAATCTCTTTCCCTTTCTCCTAACTTGGAGAATGGCTGTTTAACCATCTTGCCTAATAAGCATCCTTCGCAATTCTCTAACGATTCTAAATCGAAAGAGTCAAGAACACCTTCCTGTAGAAGTAACTTGATGCGTTTGATGTTAATGTGGCCAAGACAACAATGCCACAAGTAAGTTTGATTTGACTCCATGGTCTGAGCCCTTTTGGCGGTATTATTCAAATTATAAACTTGTTTGTCTAAAGAAAGCACATAATGACCATTGTCACAATGTGTAATACCACATAAAACATTATCGAGATAAAATGAACATTCATTGTTCTTTACTCAAAATTCAAAACCCTTGGCGTCCAACGCCGCAATTGAAATAATGTTTTTGGCAATGTTGGGAACATAAAAGCAGTTTTCAAGTTCCTACGGATACGACTGCAATTCAAGCTTCATTGCTGACCCGGAGTTCTATCTCTCCCTTCGCTAGCTTCCTAATGTTCCTTAAACCCTGAGAATTGGAACAAAGGTGTGAGCCACATCCGGTATCTAATACCCATGATGTTGAGCTAGTGAAGTTTAAGTCTATAAGGAATATACCTGATTCAGAAGCATCGGTTTCGTTCTTCTGATCTTCCTTGAACTTGAGGCAATCTCTCTTCCAATGTCCCTTCTTCTGACAGTAGAAGCATTCGGAATGAGACTTAGAAGACGCTACCTTTTTCTCCTTGTTGTTCTTAGTAGCTATAGACTTAGGCGGAAAGGTCTTCTTCTTACCCTTCGCCTTAAAGCCTTTCTTCTTCTTGCCTGAGAATTTGAACGGCTTGCCCTTTTTTACCATGAACATATCATGCTTCCCCTCATCCTTGAGCATTTTCTCGGCTTGCTTCAACATACCATAAAGCTCAGTGAGGGTTTTCTCCATTTTGTGCGTGTTATAGTTCATCTTGAACTAATCATAACCTTTGTGCAATGAGTAGAGAATAATGTCAATTGTCATCTTGGTTAAATACCCCGCATCAAGCCTTTCCATGTTCTCAAACAATCCTATCATTTTGAGTACATGTGGGCTGACTGGTTGTCCTTTTTTGAGGTTACTCTCAAGGATCTGCCTGTGGGTTTCAAACCTTTCAGTTCTAGCTTGCTCTTGGAACATATTCTGCAGCTCAGAAATGATCTCAAAAGCTGTCTCCTTCTCAAAGAAAGTCTTTGAAGCTCGGAAGACATTGTGGCCAACATGATGCATTTGACATCCCGATTGGCACTTTGCCATCGGTTTAGGGCAGCCTGAGTCACCTCCTCATTGGGAGTCTCGGGCATTCCCTCATCAAGGAAAATTCCTTTTGCTCTTGCATGAGAACCATATGGAAGTTCCTTTGCCAATTAAGAAAATTTGGCCCACTCAACTTCTCCTTGTCGAGAATTGAGCGTAATGAGAATTGGTTGTTTGAGTTATTTGAAGACATGATTCTACGATTGAAAGAATTTGAAATGAAAAACCATCCATACTACTTCAATAAGATTGAAATCTTACAGTTTAATCAAACTTATTTAAACGTCTTATTCACACATTAAAATTGTCCCCAGTTTGGTGAGAATAAGTCGATTCCAAGATCCAAAGCAAAAAAGAGTGGTGAAGCATGCTTTGGCTTGTCTTAACACTCAATCTCCTAAGGTAAGTAACTCTTTGCTAATGGCTCCAAGCCACTCTTGGTTGAATAAATCATCACATCTAATGCTCTCTCAACAATTTATTCACTTTGCCACGACATGTTTTGACTCCATCACTCATATCGTTGAGTACAACCAAAACCAACTTGCATACCCGGTATGCCTTACGTAACCTAGGGAGTAATAGTGATGCCTCGCTTTGGCGTAGCCCATCACTACTCTCAATATGTCGATAAGTGTTGTTTTGGAATGGCAGTTTCACTCAATATTTTAAGGACCTAGGGTTTCTATGTTGGTTGATTTAAGGAAACTTAATTAATCATCACAACATTCTAAATCCTAAACATGAATCTAACATATAATTCATATATAAATGATCATAAATATATATTTAAAACATAAATAAAGATGCATTTGGCAAGTAGCATGACCCCTTGAGTCTTCAAGTCTTCAAGTGACGACTTTTGCAACTTCATGGCTTCGTCTTCCAAGAACCTCCGTCTTCAAGACATGACCATAATTATGCAAACACTAGTATCTACGATTAGGAATAATCTAAATATTAAGGTATAAAAATACTCAACGGTTCGCAGACCGTATTTAGATTTACAAAAATACATCACGGATCGAAGTCCGTATTTTTTATCCTAATCGGGCCCCACTAGTAGCCATTTTATAAAACCTGTGAGAGAATACACATTCCATTCATCCATTCACTATTTGTGAATGGCCCATGCATTTTGCAATGATAAAACAAGTAACAATGCAAAAAACACGTGTAAACTAGTAATTAATTTAGGTCGTTAATCCAATTAACATGCCTGATTAAAACTAGTCAAAGTTGTTTAATTGATTATGTAATTTAATGTAATTAATTATTGAAGCTCCCACTAAATTCCACATCCATCTTAATTAATCTAATTAATTAAGCTGGTAAACCTAAATATTTGCCAAAATTATAATTTTGCAAATGCCGCTAAAAAACCGAGGCCTAGCCTCCAACATTAATTAAAATAATTAAAACCAAATTAAATTAATAAAATAATTAAAACGGCAAAATAAACAAACACGAATCTAACCGCACTCAAGTGGCTCACGCACTACTTGCGTGCCATATGCAAGCCAAGGTCGTCTAGCAACCCCGGACTATGCGGCTTGGTGCATGTGCCTCCACCACCCCACGTAGCACCAATTAGGCCGAGCCTAGTAGCGTTTTCTACGGATTAACTGGTGCTAGGCAGACGCCCCATGGCTGCTTGCCCCTTCGCACCAAGCACCAAGCTTTCACATGCTGCCCACGACCCACGCATCACAGCAGCTCGCACGCACGCACGCACGGCCACAGTGTGCTGCTCCTTGGCATGTGCTGTTGTGCGGCTGCTGTGGCTAGGCACACAACCATGCTGCCTTTGTATATGGCGCGCACCAGGCAGACCCACCTTGGAAGCCACATGCAGGCTGCACAACAGCCCGACTAGTCGAGGGGTGTTGCTTGGTTTGCATGCCACACTCTCGGGATTTAAAATCGAGTTTTTGCGTGACTAGTTAATTAATTCTAAATAAATTTTTACAACCAATTTAGTGATCAAAAATGAAAAGTTAAATAAGTCCAACTTTAATTAAAATTCATAAAAAGTGCACACAACCAAAATTATTTTCAAGAACCATTCCTTAATAAAATTGGTTTAACTTAATGCAATAAAATAATAAGGGCAATCGCTCACTATTAATTTAATTAATTTAAATTAATCATGAGATTTTGACAAATTAAAAGGGAGTTGGAAACATGAACACAAGTTCAATAAAATTCCAGCTTTAATACTTGTGAATCCTTGAAAAATTGTATCTTCCAATTTCAAACTTTACAATTCCAATCAACTTAATACCTTATTAAATCAAAAGTTTACAAAATTCATGGAATTTAGTAACTCAAAGTTTCAATCACTTAAAACAATTAAAGATTGAATCTTTAGTACTTGGAAGCAACAAAGAACAAACTTTTCACACTTAATGCAATTAATTTGCAATTATGTGAAAAATAAAACCAAACTTTCAAGCACAAATTACTATCAAGCAATCATGTTTAAAGAGGTTCAAAATTGCATATAAATTAAGGAATGAACCAAATACATAACCACCATAAATATGAAATGAATTTTCAAGATTAGAAAGACTTAAAATTTTTCGTTAAAACGAAAAATCCCTTAAAAAGTGCATTTCTGGTCGTTTTTTTGGCTAAAAACACAGTTCTGAAAGGGTAAAACCATTTCCAGAACGCCTTTTCAACCCAAAATTCTCTATTTTCGGGCGAAAATCTGGGTTCGGGGCAGAATCAGCTTTAATACGGGTTTAAAATAATCAAACTGAGCTACTTATCCAATTAGCAACTTAAAACCAGAAAAAATAAGCCATAAAAACACCTTGAAAAAAAAATATGATTATAAAAATAAATGAGCAAGTCTCCAATACCGCTGTTAGGTTTCGGTGAGTCCGACCCACCACGGAAAGAAACCCGACCCAAAACCGAACTCACAATAACTATAACAATAAAGCATAATTACCATAAACACAAGACTAAGTAAGAGATTATTACCTTTGTAGCGTGCTTCGCTCACTTAATTGAGCTCTTACTTCGAAAGCTCTTAGCCCCGCTCACACGAGGACCTCCAATGAAGTCCACTCGCAACACGAGCACCGAAATCGGTCTATTGCCTTGGAGTAAGCAAGGCCTGACCTAAACCCGAGTAATTAATTGTGTTCAAAGGTTTTCACACAGTGATGCCTTTTTCAGCACTTACTCAAGCTATTTTCCCAATACCCCAACTTGGGTATTTATAGGGAAATACAAGAGTGAGAAATTCTCACCCATCAATGTGGGAGATTTATTTTCTCATTTTATTTTAAATCTAAAATAAAATAAATAATCAAGCTACTAATAAATCAACAAGTGTCAAGCTCACATGAGAGGTTAGGTGAGGACCATTT
The DNA here is from genome assembly GCF_948465745.1 of Chenopodium album. NCBI lineage: Eukaryota > Viridiplantae > Streptophyta > Magnoliopsida > Caryophyllales > Amaranthaceae > Chenopodium > Chenopodium album. The sequence continues at coordinate 20,949,076 of NC_137850.1, read as the reverse complement.
GGAGGAGGGGGACAAAACTTGCTCCCCACTCCATCTCCCAAAACCGGCCAACACCACTCCAAACACCCAATGAGATCGCACCACGTGGCAGCCCCACTTGGGCACGAAGGCACCCTAAGTGTGCTGCCATGGCTGCTGCCACCTTCGGCCCATCATGCTTATGCGTGCGGGCTGCTGCTGGCCGAAGGCCGCTGCTAGCAGGGCTTGCACCATGTGCGGGCTGCTAGATGCAGCATGCTAGCAAGCCTCGCACTTGATGCGAGCTTCTAGCCTCAGCTTGCTAGCAAGCCTCGCACTTGGTGCTGGGTGTGGTGCGCCATGCCACATGCATCCCTGGCCCTGCGCCAGCATGCACACACTGCTAGCAGTGCTAGCACGCTAGCTAGCATTGCTAGCTTGTGCTGCTGCTACTAGCAATGGTGCGCTAGCATGCACCAGCCAGCCTAGGCTCGGCTTGGTGCGCTTGTCAGCCACCTTACTAGACCATATTCCCCTATCATTCGGTTTGCTCGGGGCATTCCGACGCTAGGGGTATTTTGGTAATTTTGTTGATTTATTAGTAATTCTCTCTGTAGGAGTTTATAGGTACAAATGCGGAAAACATAAATCATATTCATATAGCACCTAATCCCAAGATCATGCATAACACATAAAGAATTAGAATTAATACCTTTGAAGAGTGATTCCACGTGCGATCAAGCAAGAACAAAAGGGAGATAAAGAACCCCAAGCGTGATTCCCCTTCATTGGTTTACGAGCACGGATCAAACCTCCACTAATGCTAGTTAGTTGTGATCGAACATTTCAATCAACCTTTGACGGAGATGTGAGTCACGAGCACACTACAAACCACCCAGGACACCACCACACGCGCCACCTAAGGAGGAGGGTCGTACGGACATGGAGGAGAGAGAAAGGGCCGAATAGAGAGAGAGAGAATTAGGGTTTTGGTCTTGGTTGCTTGATTCACAATTAACTATTAATTGTTATGTCATACAACACTAGGCATGGACCATATTTATAGATCACATCTCTAAATAAATCCACATCAAGCCCAAAACATATTAAGCCCTTCTAACAGATAATGACGACCCAAAAGAACGAACTTATTATCTCCATAATAGTGATCCTTGATATATCTAGTAATTGCACTTATCGAAGACATAATTCCTTCACTCTCGTCTCGTCTTTTATTATTTTCGACTCGACTTCCGATACTTGGTTTCGACGGTCTAAGCTCGAATTTCGGACGTCTAAATATTAATTACTCGGTCGACACATTAATTCCTTCCGAATTAATTCATCGCTTCGGTTCGTTAGTTTCTTGGGTGTGACCTGAAGGGTTCGGTCAAGATTAAGCTGTAATATTAATTATACATTAATATTACTGATCGGATGCGGCCTCCACCCAGGCATTCCGATCACTTGACCTCACTGAATAATTAGCTTTCTAATAATTCCGAACCCTCTATTGGGATAATACACTTGTTCGAAGGACACCATTCCTTTCAATCTCCCACTCGGACAAGTGCGCATTTAGTGTATAGCCTTTTACCTATGTCACTTAATGTCTCTTCATTAACTATAAGGTAAGATTTATTCTTCATCCTTATTAAGTTCAGAAGTGTTTCTCGATCCCGAGTCCGACTATCAATAAACAGATGATTTCTAAAATCCATCCGAGCACGGCCATGCATTTTACAGTGTCGCTCTTCGAAATCCTTGTAAACAACAAAGACATCTTCCCTATTTTTAGTAGGGGGACAATCCCAGTCTTGTAACGTAGCTTCTCTTACAGAGACGACCTAGCCGCCCGAGTGTTGCGATTATAATCCCCTATTACGGGAGACTTTTGACAACATCAAAGCGGACTAGTACTCAAACAAGAGAACTCACAATACTCATGGTCGAGGAAAAAGGTTCCGATAGCCATAATGAGAAGTATACTTATGACGATTTTTAATCTCTTAAAGTATTCTCATAGGTCGATCCAGTATGGTTCTAAACCAATACCTGTGCAAATGATTTCTGACGATCATGTCCTTGTAGCACAAGAAACGGTGCTATAAATCAAACTACACACTAATCTCAAATGGTCATTAATCGTCCATCGTTTAAATGACCTTGATAAGGGATAATTCTCGACTATAATATTCAATGTTCACTTAATAGGTGTTTCCTTACCAAGACTGGTCTTGATACCCTATTTTAAATATTCTCAAAATCGAATGGACTCATTATTTAATCCTAAACCACAATTAAATAGCAAACGGAGTGATAAAATATTGCATGAGATTTATATTACTCCAAAACTTGAATTGTTTTTATTAGTGTCTTACATTAAAATGTTCAAATTTAACTAAAACACTAAACAGGGAAATCAAATCCTTTCTCCAACTGTCCTTTGGATATGTCTTATTCAAGCCAGTCTCCAACTACCCTTTGAATATTCTTAGAGTCGACCAGACTGTCAATCTTTAGAAGCGGGTAACTGTCCTTTGGATATGCCTTATTCAAGTCAGTCTAATCAACACATATGCGCCAGGTACCATTTGGCTTCTTTATCAACACACTCAGCACCTAACAACTTTTTATTCTCGGCAGCTGCCGCCTGACTTCTCTCCTCGCCGTGATTTCTCTTCTTTTTCTTTATAGGCTTCTTTTTTGTATCCATGGCGAGTTTGTGGATAGAAAGATATGGGCTGATGCCTGGCATCTCTTCTATTTCAAAGACAAAGACATCTTTGAATTCTTTTAGCAGAAGGTGCAACTCTACACCCAATTTTTCAAAAGAAAACGTCTCCACCTTAACAGTTCGATCTGGATGGCTATCGTCCAGAGCAATATCAATGTGCTCACTAGCCGGCTGGGGACGGAGTTCCTCTAACCGTTCCCCGGTCAGTGATTGCTATTGCTTCTCTTTTCTCACGGCCACTAGTTGGCTGGCCTTTCTCTTCTTGCCGGCTACTGCTGGAGCAGGCTTAGCTTCCTTGACATTGTCAAGGTCTATTGGCTCCTCCCCTTGGCCGACTGATGCCGCTGTGGGCTTGACATATGAGAGATAGCACTCTCTAGCCGTCTTTAGGTCCCTGTTTAGGGAGCGAACAAAACCATCATCCCCTTCTTACTTCGGCAGCATGAGAGCTAGGATGATGACGACCTTGCACTCGTTGAGTGTAGGACAGCCTAGAATGAGGTTGTAGGCGGTTTGCTCTTCAACCACCAAAAACTGGATAACCAAATGGCGCCCCTTTCCCTTCTCTCCCAGCCGGATGGGTAGGTCTACCTATTCGACTAGGTACACGACTCCACCTCAAAAACTAACAAGAGGGTGGAAGACGTTGCATATGATGTCGACCTTATACTTCAACTTTGATAGGCACTTGAAGTTGATGATGTTAGACGAGCTACCAGTGTCTATAAGGATTCGACCAACCAGCTAGTTGGCCGCCTTGCATTCGATAACCACTAGGTCATCATGCGATCAGCGGACTTTGCCCCGATCCATTTCAGTGATGCTGAGCTCTGGAAATGTGCTGATAGAGGCCTGGCCTTCATTAGCATAGTTGACGTCCATCTTCCTTAAAAGGTCCTTGCTGCCCCAGATGTTAAGGCCCTCTCTAGTAAAACCGCCTGTTATGGTGTAGTTTGGTTCTTTTTCAGCGTCTGATCTACTAGTAGGTTGGGAAGCCTTTTTGGAAGACTGCCCTGGGTTTGTCTTCAAAGTAACCTTGGGCTTGAAGATATAGGATTTCAAGATCCCCTGATAAGCCAGACGATCCAATAACCGCTTGAGGCTATAACAGTCATTGGTGTCATGGCCAATGTCCTCATGAAAATGGCAGTATTTGTTTTTGGTCCGACTTTTGGCGGAACCCTTCATAGCAGAGGGTTTCTCTATGGTCAGGTGGTCCTTGATCTTTACGAGGATGGAGTTGTAGTCTTTGTTAAACTCGTACCTAAGCATGTATGTGGCTGAGCAGGCTGACTGTCCTTTTGCTTGTCAGACTTCTTGAAGTCTGACTAGTTGTTGAGCGAGCAAAGGTCGGTCGCCTGTATATAGGCTTTTGCCTTCATCAACGCCTCTTTGAGAGCAAAAACTCTCTTTTTGACGAGATCAAACTTAAAAAACGACCCATCCTTTAGACCCTTGAAAAAGTCTGTGTAGGTAACCTCGTCGAACTGTCCTTGAATCTGGATTCTTACCAGATTGAACCGCCTAACGTAGGAGCGGAGACCTTTTCTCCCTCCCTGCTTGATGGTGCTCAAGTCGAGACTAGTTTTCTTAGTAGGGATGTTCAATGAGAATTTTGAAGCGAATAAGAAGGTAAGCCTATTGAAGCTGTCAATACATTCAGCTGGCAAGTTGCGAAACCATTGTTGGGCTATGCCCTTCAATGTAGCTGGGAAACATCTACACTACGTGGCATCATCCAACCCCTGTAGATACATGAGGTTAGTGTAGGTCATTTGGTGATCTTCAAAATTGATGGTACCATTATAGGTACTAACCAAGACATTCTCAACCTTTGTCGGCTGTGCCGCCTCGAAATTCTCCTTGGTGATCGTAGAAGACTATTCACCAAGTTTGAGCAGATGGAGCTGCCAGTCCAGGGGCTGGACGTTCTATGCCGCCTGACCTCCAAAGAGGGTCGGTTGCATGTAAGATGGGGCATATTGTCCGTATGGCCTCTAGGGCACATACGAGGCTGACCCAATCGCATTAGGGCATGTATGGACGAATTTGTTGTCTTGGAAGCTCGACGTCGAAGCAAATACTAACAACGCTTGATTTTTCTTATGCTCAATAATATGTCGAGCATTAGAAAAAGATTTTTTGCTGCCATTCGGTTTAAATTACCAGATGACCTTCCTTATGCCCGTCTAGGGGAGAAGAACTTTGGACCAGTCAATTACAGTCGCAACATTCTCCTTTGGGAATGGAGTAGGCTGTCTTTCCCTGACTGGTTTTCTCCTCTCAGCCTGAGGAGTCTTCTTGGCCGACTAACCCTTGCCAGAGCCAGCCGTCCTTTTTTTGATGAGGTCCTTGATCTTCCCTTTGGAACTAGTCATGAATTTCATGAGTTCATCCCTAGTGACGGGAGCTGTCCCTCTTACCACCTAGGTTTCCCCAGCCGGTGGTCTAGAGGATTTACTTGGACCTGCTTGGATGACGCCCCGCTTTAGGTTGTCCCTAGGTTGGATGCGTCTAGTTCTTAGTGGCTAAACAAGGATCACATATGTTTCGACTTCAACGTCATTATTAGTGTCATGGTCTGAAAAGACCTCTGTCTCAACCCGAGGTTGATTCTCATTAGGAGGCGGTACAGACTCATGAACCATCTTAGAGGTACTCTCCCCACATACGGCACCAAATTTTTTGGGGGTTTTTGTGTCCTGCAAGAGTGTTACAGCTCCAAGACTAAGCCAGCTGTCTATACCTACAAATAACGGAGACTCTGGGTTGTAGGAGCTCCCCTCCGATGATCAATTTAGAGTTTGTTCGGAGAAAAGTAAAAAGTGTGAAAAAGGTAAAAGTGAGATCTTCTCGGATTCCTTCCTTCCTAGCCAGTAGTATCCCATCGAGAGTATACCGAGGGTTCTCTGCCACCTTGGATGTCCCGCTCATAGCGTGTCGTGGCATTCCTACAACAACATCTTTCTTAATCCCCCTAATTGGATCATGTGACAAATCATGGGAATTCATGCTAACATAAGAAGAATTAAGACATTGTACATTAATGTTAGAAACGCAATTACCCCTATTATAGACATCCCAAGCAAACCAAAGATAGAAATCCGAAGCATCATCAATTGGCAATGCTCTAAATTCAGCATTATGCATGCATTCAACTTTATCCCTAGTTTGGTCATTCATACCAAAATAACAAATCTCACAAGCCTCCCAAAGATTACAACAATTGTAGTCCAAAAATCCCTTAAGTTATTGAAATATTCACAAAAGGCTCATTGTCATATTGAGGAAATGAGAGACATGCCATTTTTTTATTATTTTTTTTTTACAAAACACACAAAAAACAAATAAAAAAAAAGTATATACAAAGACCTAGACTCAAGCAATAAAAAACGCTCAAACATAGACACCGTTCCCCGACAACGGCGCCATTTTGACGGGGGGAAAACTAGGTCGTTGACTAATCTTCCCTAAGCTAAACAAAATTTATAAACTCTTAAAAAACCTAAATACAAGTATAGAGGTAAGTCAAGGGTTGAACCCAAAGAAACGGTTATGTTCAAGTCCTTTCAAAGTGCGCCTAAGCTAGGTAAAAGTCGAAGGTGAAGAGGTAACATAACCAACTAACAAAACAAATAACCAAACAAATAAAACACTAGGGAATGGGGATCAACAAGTAATCATGACAATTGCAACAACTTGGGAAGAACATGCCAATCAAAGGTTGTGAAGACTAATGATAAGAACTATTAATTGGAATCAAAGAGCTATCTCCTAATGATTAAGCTAGTGGTCTCTACGAATAACAAACTAGGAGAATCACAATCCAACCTAATTGATAATTGCAATTCCTAAATCAATTGTTCATGTCATTAGCAACTACAATGCAATCTAGCATAATTCTCAAGGCCTAATCGAATTATACACATGCAAACTTACATTAATCACCTTCATCTCAACAATCAATCAATCAATCATACAAGTTTCACCAAATCCCTAGCCAGACAACTAATTAAGAATCATCATCTAATAACAAAAAACTAAGAAATAAAGAATCAACAAAATATCAAGAACAATTACTCTAATCAAGAATCAAACATCAAAATCAAACCAAATAAAGATGAATCTAAATGAAACAATAAGATGAGATAGAGTTAGAAATGCTCATTGATAATAGAGAAGATCTTCAACACAATTATTACCCTTATATCATCAATTTCTCATATCACCATTGAAATCTCTCACTTTCTCTCTTTAAATCTACTCCTAAACTAACACTAAAACTAGAGAGAGAAACTCTCAACTAAGCTAATATTATGATCAAAATTATGTCTAAAATCTTCTTACAAAAATCGGTTGTCAAAAGGTATTTATAAGAGGCGCGGAAAACGAAATCGAACGAAGCCAGAAATAGGGTGGAGCGCCCGCGTGGGCAGTGGTGCGCGCCCACGCACGAGGCATGCGCGCTTGGGAAAGGGTTGTGCGCACCCGCGCTCGTAGGTTGCGCGCCGGCGCTCTTATGGGTTTCTTCAACATTTTCGCCGCTTCGTGCGCTCGCAAATGGGTCTCGTGAACTCCACTTGATACATGTTAGAGGTGGAATTTTCCAAGGGCCTCCACGGTGGGTTCAACACCATATTTTATGAGAGCACGGCTTGAGAGCGCAAGAGCTAGAACTTAGAGCATTCACTTCCTTGCATCTTGAGCTTTCCCAATGCTATGAGCTTACTCTAAAAGCATCTTCCAACTTAGAAAACAACCAATATCAAGACTCAAATCTTGTACAATACCTACAACCATGAAAAGAGGAGAAATAAAGGAGAAAACACAAGAAAAACCTTAAAAACACAAAAACGAGAAAAGGGAAATAAAAAGAAAATGCATAAAACTAAGCATTTATTAAGAAAGAAAGCTATGCAAAGAAGGTAAAAACAACATAAACACTCGTCAAATGAGATCCATAAGTGCCACTCATCAGTCAAATCGAGTCATAGTTCTTTTCATTTACTTTGAGTCAACCAGGATTTTTATTCTCGTATCCTGCACAAGCGTCAACATTTTTTTGGTCATATCCTTAGTTCTATGAAGAGTTACATGTCTGATGAGTGTCATTTATGGAACTCTTAGGCTAGGTTTTCTTTATAGTTTTATTCTCATTTTTAGTCCTTTTTGCCATGTTCTCACATAATAATGCTTGCTTTACGTGTTTGTTTGTAAGTTTAGAGAAATGCATGCTTTTAATGGTTTTCTTGTTATTTTGTTCATTTCTCGACTATTTCTCTCGATTCTTTGTTTCCTTGACTTGTTTTGTAGGTGTGTTGAGTTTCCCGAGGTATGTTCACGTAGGAGAAAGCTCGAGCACATTCAAGAAAGTTGATGGAGCAAAGTTCGGAATTCTGAAAACACAAATCAAGCTAGCTTCGCAAGCTCGAGGGCCTTGGAAGTTATGCTTTAGCTTGAGGCATTCAAACGCTTGGAAGATAAAGGAGCTGCCCTTCTCAAGAGCATTTCCTCGAGTGCACCAATGATAGGAATGCTCGGGAGTGCAGAGATTGATTAAGCAAGCGAAGGAGGCAAAGCCACGAGCATCGAGCATGGGTGCGCGCGCGCGACACAGGGGGTGCGTGCGCGCAGACCCACCTGTGCACGAGCACCAGGCGCCCTGCCCCCTTCGCTCGTTTCTTCTATTTATACCCTTAAACTTTTCCTTTTGAGGGAGGACGACTTAATTCGTACTTGACACATATTTTTCCAGAATTAGTAGAGAGAGAAAGTAGAGAGAGAAGCTTAAGATTACTTGATTGTACTTGAATTTGATCTTTGATTTCAACTTTATCTTGGATTTCCTCTTCTCATCAATGAAAGTTTGTGAGATTTCTTTCCTTTGAATTTACTTCTATTTTAATTTCCTTTAATTTTTGAAAGTTTGATTTAAATTTCATTCTTTGCTTTAGAATTTGTTTAGAGATTGAACTCTTTCTTGATTACACTTGAAATGAATATGATTTTGATTGAATTTGTTTTGTTTTTCAATTTCACCATGATTAGTGAGTAGATTAGTTGCCAGGGAGAAGGGGAAGCATGTTAGATTGATGATTTTTGCTAGTTAATGATCCTTGATTGATTGAATTGTTGCAATTAAATTGGTTGACATGGTTGGGCATGTGATTAATTAGACTAGGAGTGATCAACCTATAAGATTAATCTAGATTGCATTATTGCAAATTTCAATGACATGAACCCTTGATTTGAGAATTGATTTAATTGATTGATTTTGATTGTGATTTTCCTAGTTAGCCATTTATAGTGAACCCTAGCTTGGCTTATAGGAGATAACTCTTGAATTCCTTTAATTGCTACTATTGTTTGTCCTTTGCAACGTTTGAATTGATTGAGTGATCCTTCAATTAGCATAATCATTGAGCTTGCATGTGGAACCAATATCCCTAGTGTTTAGTATATTGAATTTCTCGATTTATTTAGTTTTCTTGATACCTTAGTTACCAACCACATCTTCCCACAATCTTCGAAGTAGCATGACCTAGGCTATAGCTTGCACCTACTCATTCCCTTGGGTTTGACCCTTGACTTACCATATACTCGTATTAGGTTGGTCGAGTGTTTATAAATTTTCTTTGGCTATAGGAAAGGGTAGAAAACGAGCTAATTTTCCCTACGTCAAAAATGGCGCTGTTGCCGCGGAATGATATTTGTGCTTTGTTATAGTTGTTGAGTCTATTTCATCTTTAATCGAAAATACAAAAAGATTTTCTTTTAGGCTACATTTGTAGCCGTGCTACTAACCATTTCTTTTGAGATTTTATGCATAGAGCACGTGGTCGTTCACTAGTGCAATTTGATCCGGAAATTGAGAGAACCATTGCAAGGTTAAGGGGTGCTAGACGATCTTTGAGCCCTAGCATTTTAAGTGAAGAAGAACCACAACAAGAGGAACAAGAAAGAATGGGAGAAAATCTAAGGGTGGCGTTGAAGGAATTGGGAACCCGGTGCATATAGATTTGAGAGTTGGATTGCTCCACCTATAACACCGGCAAATGACTTTGAAATAAGACCGACAATGATCACTTTGATAGAGAGGCGACAATTTAGTGGGGCCAAGCATGAAAGCCCGCTAAATCATCTCAAGGAGTTTGAAAAGTATTGCAATACTATCAAGGTGAATAAAATTTCCCAAGAATTCATTCGCCTAAAGCTTTTTCCTTTTTCGCTCATAGGGCGTGCCTTGGAATGGCTAGACAAGGAAGTCAAGCTGAATTCTCTAAGGACATGGGATGAAGTGAACAAGGAGTTTCTATCCCTTTTCTATCCACAAAAGAAAACGGTGGAGGTTAGAGCTTTGATTCTAGGTTTCAAGCAAAACCCTAGTGAGAGTCTTTATGAAGCATGGGAGAGATACAAAGAGTATCAAAGAGAGTGTCCTCACCACGGAATTCCTACTTACCAAATTATTCAAATCTTCTATGGAGGCCTTAGTCCTCAAGGAAAATCATGTTTAGATGGAGGAGCCGGAGGTCCTATCATGAACAAAACGGAAGAGGAAGTGGTGGACATAATTGAACACGTAGTGAGGTATTATAGAGATTGGCAAGATGGAGAAAGAGAGTCAACTAGCAGGAGTAGCTCTTCGGTGTACTCGGTAGATCATCTAAATGCAATTAACAATCTATCCTCACAAATGACAAACTTGGGGAAGGAGATGTCCGCTATCAAGGCGAAGTTGGAAAGTGCTACCTACCAAGTTTCAAGTCTTCCCTTCCAATCTGAGGGGAGAGGTATGTCTTCTAATTCTCAACTCCCTCTCACTTCTAGTAACATGCCTAGTGGATGCTTGTTTTGTGATGATTGTGGGTCGTATGATCATGATGTTTCTAATTTTCCTCATGCATGTATGGATGTTTGTGATGATCAAGATGGAAATGTGGATGAGCATGTGAACTATGTGTCAAATAATAATTATTCTAGGTTTGAGAATCAAAGAGGTCAACGGAATAGGAATTACAACAACCATGGTAATTTTGACAACTACAACCAAGGTGGTGGTAATAGGAACCATGGGAACCAAAACTCCCGAGGTAGCTATAACAACCAAGGTTATAGTAGGCAAAATCATAACCAAAATTATGGTAATCGTAACCAAGGGTATGGTAACCATAATCATGGTAGAGGTAATTGGAACAATCAAAATACGGGAAATTTTGAAAATAATTCTCAAAGGGGTCCCCCACCCGGTTTTGCTTCAAAGGCCCAAAATGATAATTCCTATGTTCAATACTCTTCTTCTTCTCATAGAGACAATTTGGAAGAAATCATTGAAAATCAAACAAAGTTGTTGAACACTTACATGGTCGCAAGTGACAAGAAATTTAATGAAATGATGACTCATAATAAGATGCTTGAAAACCAAATTTCTCAACTTCCTAATGCTTTGAAAGACCAGGCTAGTCCTTCTTCTTTACCTTGCCAAGGCTTAGATCCCAAGAGACTGGTGAATGCTATTGTCACAAGGAGTGGTAAGGTTCTTGAGGAGAGTTTACCTAGGAAGAGTAAGACCAAGGAGGGCACAAAAGAAGTTTTGGTTGAAGATGAGAGAGATGGTTCATCTTTGAGTGAGGTTGAGATTGAGAATCCTAGTGAGGTGAGAGTGGAGAAAGAAATTGTGAAACCCAAGCTTCCTTATCCACAAAAATTCATGAGACACAAGTTAGGTGAACAATTTGGAAGATTCATTGACATGCTCAAGCAACTTCACCTTTCTCTACCTTTTACCAAAGGTTTCATCCAAATGCCTAACTACGCAAAATTACTCAAAGACATTTTGAGTGGTATGAGGACTTGTGATGGTGTAGAGACGGTGAACTTGACCGATAATTGTAGTGCAATCATAATGAACAAGATGCCACCTAAGCTAAAAGACCCCGGAAACTTTTCCATCCCTTGTGCCATTTATAAAATGCAAATTGAGAGGTCCTTGTGTGACCTAGGAGCTAGTGTTAGCCATTATGCCATATTCGGTGTACCAAAGACTTGAGCTAGGGGAACTCTTACCTACTAACATCACTTTGCAATTGGCCGATAGGTCAATTAAGTTTCCTAAGGGTAAGGTAGAGGATGTTCCTTTGAGGGTTGGGAAATTTGTTATTCCGGTTGATTTTATGGTGCTTGAGATGGACGAAGATGCGAACATTCCTATCATTCTAGGGAGACCATTCCTTGCTACTTCGGGTGCTTTGATAGATGTGAAAAGTGCTAAAATTTCAGTCAAAGTAGGGGATGAGGTGATAGAATTTGACTTGAATGATAGTATGAAGTATCCAAGTTCTTCTTTAGAAAATTTCACGTTGATTGATTCTCTTGATCATGTTGTGTCTTTTATGCATGAGCAGTTGCTCACTTCTAATGATGCTCTTGAGAATGTTTTGTTGAATAAGGAAAAGACAGGGATTCCTAGCAAGGAGATGGCTTTGTATGAAGATGTGCTCAATGGAAGCTTTGAGGATGTTGAAGAGCAAATGTGTATGAGCATTTCTAACCAAGAAGCGTTATAAGTGGCGACATCAAAGGAAGGTAAAGGTGTTCCAATGGTTGAGCTTGAACCTCTTTCATCACACCTTAGGTATGAATTCTTGGGACCCAACTCCACTTATCTCGTGATTGCTAGCTCTTCTTTGAGTGAGCGCCAAGCTCAAGAGTTGTGTGATGTTTTGAGAAAGCACCAAGGTGCTTTGGGTTATACCATTGATGACCTCAAAGGTATAAGCCCCGCTTTATGTACACATCACATAACCCTTGAGGAGGGTGATCTACCTTTTATTGAGAGACAACGAAAGCTACACCCCCTTATGGGAGAGGTAGTGAAGAAAGAGATCACCAAACTTTTGGATGCGGAAATTATATTCTCCATCTCAAGTTCTAGGCGGGTCTCTCCCATTCATGGTGTCACAATGAAAGGAGGCATGACCATCGTCAAGAATGAGAAAGGTGAGCTCATTCCGACGAGGACGGTAACGGGATGGAGGATATGTATAGACTACAAACGTCTAAACACGTGCACCAAGAAAGATCACTTCCCCTTTCCTTTCATTGATCAAATGCTTGAGAGACTAACGAGGCACAAGTTCTATTGTTTTCTTGATGGTTATTCGGGATTTTTCCAAATCCCTATCCACCCGGACGACCAAGAGAAAATGACCTTCACTAGTCTATATGGAACATTTGCTTATAGGAGAATGCCGTTTGGCCTTTTTAATGCTCCCTCAACATTTCAAAGATGCATGATGAGTATATTTGGAGATATGTTGGAGGAGGAAATGGAAGTGTTTATTGATGACTTCTCCGTGGGCGGTGTTTTATTTGAGGCATATCTTGAAAATCTTGAGAAATGTTTGGCAAGGTGTGAGAAGGTGAACTTAGTTTGAATTGGGAGAAGTGTCACTTCATGGTGGAGGAAGGCATAGTCCTTGGCCATGAGATTTCTCACAATGGGATAGAGGTGGACAAAGCAAAAATTGAGGTTATTGAGAAGCTTCCAACTCCAGTTAATGTAAAAGGAGTGAGATCTTTCTTAGGACATGCCGTGTTTTATAGAAGATTCATCAAGGATTTCTCGCTCATTGCAAAGCCCCTCAATGATCTTCTTCAAAAGGATGTCGAGTTTGTATTTGATGATAAGTGTTTGGAGGCATTTAATAATTTGAAGAAGGCTTTAATATCTACTTCTATTGTTCATGCCCCAAGATGGGCTTTACCTTTTGAGTTGATGTGCGATGCGAGTGATTTGGCAGTTGGAGGTGTCTTGGGTCAAAGAGTGGAAAAGAAGCTACATGTGCTCAAAGGAACTACACCACAACGGCAAATGAGTTTTTGGCTATTGTTTATGCGTTTGAAAAGTTCCGTTGTTATTTGTTAGGTTCCAAGACCATTGTCTTCACGGATCATGTGGCTCTCAAGTAGCTTTTTCCCAAGAAAGAATCAAAGCCTAGGTTGATTCGGTGGGTGCTCGAACTTCAAACTTTTGATATTGAGATAAGGGATAAGAGAGGAGCGGAAAATGTTGTGGCGGATCATCTATCTCGTCTTGAAGATTCTCAAATTCATGATGATGGTTCTCAAATTGAGGATAGGATGCTTGATGACTTCTTATATGCTATTGAGGCAAAGGGGCTCCCATGGTTCGCCAACTTAGTGAACTTTCTTGCATGTGGGGATTTTTCACCTTCCTTTTCTAAGAATCAACGAAAGAAGCTCAAGAGAGAGGCAAGACACTATGTGTGGGATGATCCCATCTTGTACAAGCGAGGAGTCGATGGCTTACTTAGGCGTCGTGTTCCAAATGAATAGGTGCCTAGTGTTTTAAAGATGTGCCACTCGGATCCGAGTGGTGGCCATATGGGTGTTTCTAAAACCGCCAATAAGATTCTTCAAAGCGGTTTTTGGTGGCCGCATCTCTTCAAGGATTCATGGGGTTTTGTTAAGAAATGAGATCGTTGTTAATGAGTTGGGAATATCTCCAAGAGAAATGAGATGCCTCAACAACCGATTCTTGAATAAGAGGTATTTGATGTTTGGGGAATTGATTTCATGGGACCGTTTTCCTCATCTTTTGGAAATCAATATATTCTTGTTGCAGTTGATTACGTGTCTAAATGGGTTGAGGCCATTGCTTCCCTAACTAATGACCACAAGGTGGTAATGAAGTTGTTCAAGAAGGTCATTTTTCCAAGGTTTGGTGTTCCAAAGGCGGTGATAAGCGATAATGGTTCTCATTTTATTCACAATGTCTTTCAAAAGATGTTGCGAAAGCATGGAGTTCATCAATAATTTGGCCTTCCATATCATCCACAAACAAGCGACCTAGTCGAGGTTTTCCAATCGTCAAATCAAGTTAATCCTTGAAAAGACGGTTGCAAGAAATAGGAAGGATTAGTCGGACAAGTTGGATGATGCTCTTTGGGCCTATAGAACGGCCTTCATGACACCTATAGGTACCACTCCATACCGCATAGTCTATGGGAAATCATGTCATCTCCCAGTTGAGCTCGAACACCGTGCTTTGTGGGCAATCAAGAAGATAAACTTTGATTTGGCAAGTGCGGGGGAGAATAGGTGGTTAGATCTTCATGAGCTAGAGGAGCTTCGATTTGATGCTTATGATTGTGCTAGTATTTACAAAGCTCGTTCCAAGGAAACTCATGATAAGATTATTCAGAAGAAAGAGTTTTGTGTTGGTGATAAAGTTCTTCTCTACAATTCGAAAATAAAGTTGTTTCCAAGAAAGCTCATGTAAAGATGGAGCGGTCCTTACTTGGTTAAGAATGTCATTCCTAGTGGTGTTTTAGAGGTTTCAATGATGGATTTTTAGTCTCCATTTAAGGTCAATGGCCATCGACTCAAGAAGTATTTCGATGGTGCTTTTGTTGGCCGTATTCACATATTGCTTCTCCGACAACCAACTTAATAGGTGGAGAACGTCGAGCTATGACGTTAAACAAGTGCTTCCCGGGAGGCAACCCGGTTTTCAAACCCTTTTCTTTTGATTTTTCATTTTTCTATATTATTTATTTTTGAGAACTTATCTTAATCTTCTTTATTTTCTTGATTTTAGGTGCTATAAGATTGGATCAATGAAAATTTCTAACAATTTCGGTGTTAATTCAAGGTTTCACGAGGTTTGGTTAAGCTTAGGTGAAGAGGTTTGTTGGGGTTTTATGCTCTCGTGTTTGCATTTTCATTGATTTTCTACTCTTTTTTCGAGTGAGTTTTCAACTATCTCGTTAGTGCAAACACGAGAGTATGTTCGTGGCCGAAATTTTCTTGCTTGGTCCGCACGCATCATAGGTTGTGCGCGCGCACCAAAGGGGTCAAAAATCTAAGCTCATGTTAATGAAATTTGACGGTTTTTGAACCCCCCCCCCCCCCCCCGTACCCCCTTGGTGCGCACGTACCACCATCCCAGCGCGCGCGCACCAAGAGGGTTAGATTTTTGGCCTTCTTTTGGTGCGTCTCAAGCAAAAATCAGCCCCCCAAGCACCTACCGGTGCGCACGCACCACCTAGCTGCGCGCACGTACCAGGTAGGCAGCGTTTGTGCTCGTGTTGTAGCCCCAAGCACGGAGAGAACCCTACCCCCTGCCGTAGCCGGTGGGCACACACTAACCCCGCTGTGCGCGCGCACTAGCCGCAGCAGCTAGCTACCCCTTTTCGTGCCCCTTTCATTCCCAAATCCTCCATTATTCACTCCATTCTCACTCCCAGACTTCCCTTTCTTTCCTGTAGTCTATTTTCTCTCTTCAAACCCTTTCAATCTCTTTGAAAATTCAAGCAACTTCATCTTTTTATTTACAATTCATCACAAAATTACATTAACCTCATTTAAATCTTTAAAAAAAAAAAAAAAAAAAAAAAAAAAAAAAAAAAAAACTGAAATTTTCAATTTTATTTTCTAAAATTTGAGGCTAAAATTCAAATTTGAGGGTTTGTTTTGGTGCTTGAATCTTAACTTTGGGTGGTCTAGTTGTTCTATATTCATTAATTGTGCAATTTGCAAGTAATTCAAAGCTTCATTGAGGTATAATTTCTCATTTTCTTGTCATCTTCTTCCTCATTTTTGAAGCTTGTAATCCTTGTTTTTGCTTTCATGGTAGAACTCCATTGTTGGTCTTTTTAACTTGTAATTTGTGTTGAATGATGTTATTGGATGTTAAATTGAAGCTTTTTTATGATGAATTTGTATACCTTGCTTGAATCCTTGATTCACCATTGTTGGTCATTTTCTCTCTCATGGGTATTCTATATGATAGTTTCATTTCTTTGATAATTCAATGTTTTAGGATTAATTTGCTCATAATGATTCATGATTTGGTCTCTTGTGTCCAATTTTTCCTTTACTTCATGACTAGTAGCTTCAAGCTTATGTCTCAATATTCATGGCATTGTTCATGTGTGACCATTTCTTGTTTCATTTTTGATTGAATAATGTTTGTGCTTGATTTTAGAGCAATTTCTTTTGAATATTCTTGAACAATAATAATTGTAAATGAATTGCTCATGAATTGCTTTGCTTCTTGTAGATGGTTCAAATCCATCATAAGAAGCGTGATAGGACAAGTTCAAGCAAAGCTAGGAACGTTAATCCACCTCCACCCGAGGTGGTAGAGACATACGACATTGAATTCTCTAAGGAATTACATTAGGATAGATTCAAGCAACTATCCAAGCGGAAGCTCAAGTCAACAAGATTCTACGATCAAACAAAAACCAAGCTACTTGGAATAGATGATGACGTTCACTACCTAGCCAAGAACCTCGGTCTCTTAGAGTTCTTGGATTTGAGCGCCCCTACCTATGCTAGGGTGACGTATGAGTTTCTATCATCCCTTGAAGTGGTCCGAGAGTCAAGTGGTGACTCTTCGAGACCTTTGACCTTTCAACTTTTCAATAATGATCATCGGTTGTTGGAGTCACAATTTTGTTCCTACTTTCGGTTTCCTTGGGCCGTTGATGAAGACCATCTTGTCTATCTGGCCAATGGAAAAATGACTAGCGACCATGAATATGATGAACTCAGGTGGTGGTGGTGTATCTCTGATGAGTTGAAATATAAGCCTCAAAATTCTAAATCCGCATCAATCATTCATCCGGCTATGAGATACTTTAATCATATTCTCACTTATGCCCTATGCTCTAAGGAATCTTTGGGATTTATCTCCCGCGAGGAGCTTTGTTGGCTATGGATTGCCGACCAAGAGTCGCATTAGATCGAGCTTGTTGATTTCACTCAACATTTAATCAACCGATTTTTGGATATCCGAGATGGTGTTTCGCTTTCGGGGAGCATCCAAATTGGAGGAATGATCTATATCCTAACTCTTTGCCTAAATGATTCATATAAAGATTTGCTATGCGAGCTCCCTCCGATAGTTGACCCTAGGGAGAGGATGGCTTCTCATTTCCTCAATGTCTATGACCTTGTAAACCAAAAGTTCCTTGATCATACCAAGAGGCATAATGTTTTCATATGGAAGGTATCCTGAGTGAAAGATTGGTTCTTGATTCCGAGTAAGGAGGCTACAAACCGTAAGTCAAAGAAGGATTCTTTGACTTGGAGACCTCCAAGATGCAACATCGACCCCTCTCTTCGGAAGAAGTCAAATCATACAAGAACCGCCTCCAATGATGCTCTCTCGATGAATTTCCAAGCTTTACCCCCGGTTGAACGGGGAGGTACTCCTATCCCTCCTTCTACTTCTTCTTTTACATTTGATTTATCTACTATTCATGCCAAGTTAGATTCCATCACTAATGTCTTGTTTTCCATGCCTTTGGGGCGTGATTCTGCTCTTGGCTATGATTTTCATGCTAATCAATTGTATGACTACCATGTGAGGAGGGGGAAGATTGAACCTTACTTGAACTACCCATACCTCCCGGTTCAACAAGGACCTATCCCTCAATGGGAACCCTTTGACCCTATTGTGGGTCCTAGACCTTATTACCCCTATTGGGAGGGTCCTCATATCCCTCCTAGTGCTATCATGGGAACCACCCCGGCCACTTACGACTACAAGCGGCCCGGTTGATGTGATTATACATATGATCCCGCGAACCCAATGCCTTTCCAGAACCCCGAGACTTTTGGTAGGTGGGGATTATCGGGAGAGCCGGTTTTGGATGATTGGTCTCATTTCTTTGAGATAAACCGTGCTAGGCAGGAGGGGAGGTTAAAGGGGAAAGCTCCTATGGAGGTGAGTGAGATGGCTAGCTCGGTTCATATCTTAGAGACCGGTGAGGGAAGTTCTCATTCTACCCCTTACCATAGTGCAGAGTGAGACTATTGTGGCTACCCCCCCTTTTCCTATGTGCTTTATATGATGTTCTCTTTTGCCTATGTGTTATTAGGTATGGAGTTCGGGGGGTTGTTCATTCTGAGCTTGGGGGTGATTTATGTCGTTTGTGTGCTTCACTGTTTCCTTCCTCGCTTTTGTAGTTCACTCCTAGTCTCTTTTGCTTCTGGTATTGATCTTTGTGTATCTCTAGCTTCTCTGGTGATGATGATGATGTATTTCTGCTGATTTCTCTGTCCAGTTCTTGGTTTTGTTTTTTGTTCTGCTGATCGCTGTCTGCTGTGTATCTCTGTTTCTCTATGATTATGATTCCTGATGATGATTGTTTGATATCTTGTTTCTTGACTCTGCTTCTGTCTGATGATTCTGCTTCCTAATATCATTGCTGACCCTATTCCTGATGTTATCATATATTACTTTTTTTTTCTTTATTTACATACATTTTATCTTTTATATTCTTCTTTTCTTTTGTATTGAAGTTACTAACAATTTTCTTTGTATATAGTCTATATTCTCTCTCACCCTGCTTCGTCGCTTATGCTTTGGATATTGATGCTTCATTAAGGTGCTCTCTCACTTTGTTTAATGTAGCATAGCTTCGACGCCTGGTGAGATCCTTCTGATCTTCTTTTTATTCTCTTCTCTTGGATGCTTAGTTTTGGTTTAGCTTAGGGGAAGTTGAACGGTTCGAGGATGTTTGCTTTATAACACCTTAGTGTGTTTGGGAACATTGGCGTTGTAGCCGAATGTTCACTTGTATGTCGATTGGGACTTATGTGTGTTAGCATGACTTCCTTGTTGCATTTCTGCTTCTCTTTTGCTTTTCTGTTTCTTATTTTATTTCTTTTTCCTCCTTTTCTATTTTCTTATGTTTTTCTTTTTCTTTTTGTTTCCCTTTTTCCATTTTCTTCTACTTTCCTTTTTACACTTTGCTTTCATACATTTTAATTTTATACTTTCCTTTGCAAAAAGAAAAAAAAAATAAAAAAAAAAAGAAAAAAAAAGAAGAATAAAAAGAGAAAAGAAGAAAAAACAATAAAAAAAATTAAAAACCAAAAAGGATTTTGTAAATATGAATAACATGTTTTTGTGGCATTGCTTTTCTTTCTTAAAATTTTGCTTTTGCTTTGGAATTAGTACCACTTGAGCTTGCACATTGGCTATTATTCTTCCTAAAATAATGGTTTGCACGGTTTGAGAGTATCTTTGGTTGATTCTAGGATAGAGTATGCTAAGGTAGTCCTTTAAGAACTATTGGGACCTTGACGCCGGATTCTTTTGTTTTTGAAAACTCGCACTCGTTCCCCTTTAGTGAATTTGAAGCTTTTTGTGAGTTTTTGCCACATACTTGTGAGGTTTCATTGTTTTTCACGCCTTCTACAATAACTTGCATGAGCGGCATGGATCCTTGACTATTGCGGACCTAATCTTGAATCTTGACTCATAATTCTCAAACACGAGACCGAACCATCTAGGGAGGACAAAGGCATCTTTTCGGGGTGGTAAATTTTTTTTTCTAGGTTAATTTTCTTCATTTTTAGTTCCTGGGTTCACATTTGCCCACTTGCTAACCATTTGAGCCTTTTTCCCTTCTTTTCATAAGTTTGGATATTGGTTCTTATTTGGGCCTTTTGTTTCTTTTTGTTCCATTTTTTGTTTTTGTGAAGTAAAAGATCATGTCTTGGAGATTGTGGTATATAAGTTTGGATATTGGTTCTTATTTGTAAGCAAGCTTGTGTTTTGTATATCTTGTGAATAATGGCAAGTGAATAAATGAAAAAAAAGCCGTCCATAGTTAAAAGAGGCAAGGACAATGAATAAAGTGAATAATGAAAAATTGAAAAAATGAGAAAAAGCAAAGCAAATTCAAAAAGCTTTGGCAAAAATTGAAAAAAAAAAGTAAAAAATGAAAAAGTTCAAAACCATTTTGATGTAAATGTTTCTCCCTATTTTAAGCATTGAGGACAATGCTTTGTTCAAGCTTGGGGAAAGCGTCTTACACTTTTTCTATATATGATTGTGGTTATAGCTTTGAATAAGCTTGGGGGTGTTAGTTTGTTTTTATTTGGTGACCTCTTTGATTTGGTGTTGAGATTTGGCCAATCTTTGCTTCACAACTTAGGTGTACCACCAAATTCTAAATTTTAAGCCTACCCTCAACCTTTTGCCTTTACGTTACAACCTTTGGGAAAGCCCTTTTGATCTAGTGGTTGAGTCATATACCGAGGGAGGTCATTATGAGTTAAAGCCTAAGGAGAGGGGATGTAAAGTCAAGATGTCGAGAAAACCTCAAATCTATTTATTTTTGCGGTTCATTCGAGGAACTATTGAGAGGCTCGCTAAAAGAAGATTTGAAGCCAATTGGGAAAATGTGCTAAAATTATTTTTAGATGAAGGTGAATTGCTTTTTGGTAGTTCTCTATACTTAGCATGTCCTATGTTTTAATCAACCCTCGATATCTTAGAACGTGCTTACCATTGCTGTTTTAGAAAGTTTGGTATCCTCTCGTGTTTTGATCATGTGCAAAAGTCCATTGTATAAGCACCTCTTTTGTTTTCAAGGTTTTAATTTTCTCTTTTCTCCTTTTATGTTTTGCCTCCTTTTAATAAAGAGTTATGGGTTAACCTCTTAGAAAACCCTTACGAGAGCATTACTCTAGGGCGATCTAGAGGTTTAAATGTCTTGTCAATTGTTGCTAAAATTGACCGTGATTCCTACGAAAGTGAGTTAGTGTATATTCTCTTATTCTCTAGTCTTTATCGTTTCTTGCTTGCCTAATTAATGTCATCATTTTCCTTTAAGCTTGACTTTATTTTGCTCGAGGACGAGCAAAGGTTTAGCTTGGGGGAATTTGATGAGTGTCATTTATGGCACTCTTAGGCTAGGTTTTCTTTATTGTTTTATTCTCATTTTTAGTCCTCTTTGCCGTGTTTTCAATGACATGAACCCTTCATTTGAGAATTGCTTTAATTGATTGATTTTGATTGTGATTTTTCTAGTTAGCCATTCATAGTGAACCCTAGCTTGGCTTACAGGAGATAGCTCTTGAATTCCTTTGATTGCAACTATTGTTTGTCCTTTGCAACGTTTGAATTGATTGAGTGATCCTTCAATTAGCATAATCATTGAGCTTGCATGTGAAACCAATATCCATAGTGTTTAGTATATTGAATTTCTCGATTTATCTAGTTTTCTCGATACCTTAGTTACCAACCACATCTTCCCATAATCTTCGAAGTAGCTTGACCTAGGCTATAGCATGCAGCTACTCATTCCCTTGGGTTCGACCCTTAACTTACCATATACTCGTATTAAGTTGGTCAAGTGTTTATAAATTTTCTTTGGCTCTAGGAAAGGGTAGAAAATGACCTACTTTTCCCTAGGTCAATGTCGTGCCACCTAAGGATCTATAACCTCAGATTTTATCTTTCATTTAGCATTGGTTTCGTTCAATTTGGAGTCATAAATCAAAAGGTATGACTGAAAACTACAGCCTGTCTAGTTTAGTGTATATAGATGAAGTCTTAACTTAGTCGTTGTACAAGTCTAACCACGTGTCTAGTCCCATGGTCATTCCACGAGTCTTGAGCATGTCACTTTCACTCACAAGTCTTATCATAAACTTTATACATACTTTTTTCACACCACGCCCATGTCTTAGGTTCATGCATGAGTTGTCTTTTCCGTCATTTGAGTTGAAGGTTCATTCAACTTCCAAATTCTTCCATATCTCTCCATCTACATCACTTTTCCATACATTAATACGGTTTTAATCGCACTACATCTTCATACGGTGGGATTCGTTTTTGGGGATACATTTGATTTGGGTTTTCAGTTGATCCTTTAAGATCGATGGTTATTGACACTGTTTTATTGTGGGGTCTGAATGGTTTCAGTGTCTTTAGAAGCTGGTTTTAGTACGGCTTCTGTTGGGTTTTGATGAGTCCGACTCATCGCGGAAGAAAACCCGAGCCAAGATCATACTCACAATTAATTCTTGTTAATTATTTAACTTAATTAACAAGAATTATGGAAAGATTAATTACCTTTGACGCGTGCTTCGCTCGTACCCCGAGCTCTTAGTTGAGAAAGCTTTATATCTCGCACGGGCGAAAACCTCCAATGGTATCCACCCGCAACACGACCCCGACTAGGTCTATTGCTTGGAGGTTAGCCAAGCCCGACCAAACTACTCGAGTAATTATGAGTTTAAAGGTTTTCTCAATGGAGATGCCTTTTCTAACTCTTACTCAAGTAAACAATCCCAAGGTATGCCTTGGCTATTTATAAGAAGTGCTTCTTTTTGAATTCCACTCATCCTTCAATGTAGGAATTTTTCACAAAAAGATCCCACATGGTAAGAATGTTGAATTCAATCCTCAGTTAAATAAAACAAGGATAACAAAGTAACAAGTGTCACATGGTTAGGTGAGGACCACTTCCTCACGTCCTCCCCAAGGCAAACCACATGCATTGTGAGCTAATAATGTGGCACCAAACCTTGAGCCCCAAGTTGGGTTTGATTGATCCGCCACCCTTCGGCCCGTGTCCATGACCCGTTACCCGAGTCTGCGGCCCGTTGCCACATGGCATTGCCAACGTAGCGCATTGCCACTTGGTGGCTGCCACGTGGCGCGTTGCCATGTGGCACGCCACCACCATGGTGGCCACCACATGGAGCTGCCACGTGGCGCACTTCTATTTAGCGCGCTTCCTTAGCCTTTTGCGCGACTAGGGTTTTTACTTATTACTTGAAGCATTTTCCCGTCTCGCCAATTCCTAAATTTTTCTCGACTATTATGATTTGGTTCCGACGCTCTAAGATCGGGATCCGACGTCTTTATTCACAATACTCGAGCGACTCATTAATTCTTTCCGAATTAATTCGTCGTCTCGGTTCGTTAGTTGCTTACGTGTGACCCGAAGGTTTCAGTCAAGATTAAGCTATAATATTAATTAGACATTAATATTGCTGATCGGAAGCGGCCTCCACCCAAGCATTCCGATCACTTAACTTCACTAAATAATTAGCTTTATAATAATTCCGAACCCTCTATCGGAATAATACACTTGTTCGAAGGACACCATTCCTTTTAATCTCCCACTTGTCCTTCCGACAAGTGCGCCTTTAGTGTATAGCCTTTTTCCTATGTCGCTTAATGTCTCTTCATGAACTATAAGGTGTGTTGTATGCTTGCGGCATGATGCGCACAACCCCACACTTGGCACTTAAGCCCTGGATTTAAGGCTATGCTAATTTCGCGGTATTGGTCGTTTTAATTATTTTAATTAAGTTTATTAATTTTAATTAAAATTTTGGAGGCTAGGCCTTGGTTTTGAGCGGTACTTAGTGAATGGATGAAATTTTGGGTTTACCGGCTTAATAAATTGGATTAATTAAGATGGATGCGGAATTTAGTGGGAGCTTCAATTTTAATTGCGCTTAATTACATAATCGGTTAAACAACTTTGACTAGTTTTAATTAGGCGCGTTAATGGGATTAACCACCTAAGTTAGTTACTAGTTTACGCGTGTTTGTGCATTGTTACTTGATTATTGTTCTAAAATGTGTGGCCATTCACATATAGTGAATGGATGAAAGGGATGTATATTCTCTCACAGGTTTTATAAAATAGCAACTAGTAGGGCCCGATTAGAATAGAAAATACGGTCTGCGAACCGTTGAGTATTTTTGTACCTTATTATTTAGAGTAGTCCTGATCGTAGATACTAGTATTTGCATTATTTTGGTTATGTCTTGAAGACGGAGGTTCTTGGAAGGCGAAGTCATGAAGTTGCAAATGACGACCCGTGAAGAATTGAAGACTCAAGGGATCATGCTAGTTGCCAAATGCATCATTTATTTATGTTTTCAATATATATTTATGATTATATATATATGAATAATATGATTAGATGCATTTTTAGGATTTCGAATATTGCGATGATTAATTAAGTTCACTTAAATCAACCAACATAGAAACCCTAGGTCCCTAAAATATTGAGTAAAATTTGCCATTCCAAAACAACACTTACTGAATTATTCAAAGTAGTGATGGTACGCCAAAGCGAGGCATCACTATTTTTCCCTAGGATTCGTAAGGCATACCGGGTATGCATGTTGGTTTTGGTTATAATCAACGATATGAGTGATGGAGTCCTAACATGTCGTGGCAAAGGGGATAATTTGTTGAGAGAGCATTAGATGTGACGATTTATCTAACCAAGATTGGCTTGGTGCCATTAGCAAAGAGTTTTTTACCTTAGAGTAATAAGTATTAAGACAAGCCAAAGCATGCTTAATCACTCATTTTTTCTTTAGATCTTGGATTCTCTTTATTCTCGCCAAATGGGACAAATTAAATGCATGGATTAGACGCTTAATAAGGTTGAAATTTTGCATGAATGCTTTTAAATTTCAAACTTATTATGTTATTTTCTTGATAAATGATTATACTTTGCACTTATATTTGTATAATTCCAAATCAAACTATATTGTTTTCTATGATTGGTAAGTATATCTTGGAGAATAATTCTCAAAGAAAGGAAATGCATTTCTAAAATACAATTCTCATAAATGACTTTTATAACTAATTCCGAAAGGACGGTTGGACATCATGTATTCAAAATACTAGGTAGTTTTGATAAATATGAAGTGTTGAGTTGAAAACTCAAATAGTCAATGCTTGACAACCAACATAGCTTTTCGCTTTATACACTAGTAAGTACAACTCATTGATGTATTAATTCAAGTACGAATTAAAGGAAAAGATGGAACTTTGTTATACGGCACACTAGATGCTTAATCATGCCTAACAAAGTATAAAAGTCAAAACTCTTAAAGAAATTATTCTGAAAGATTATGAGATAAAGTATGATAAGAAATATAGGAAACAAGGAACAAAGAAAAGGAATAAAATTTCATTTCTACTAAAGAGTTCATGTTATTCTAATTAACTTAGCAAGTCATTATCTTCACAAGTATCAGATACTTCTTGAGTGTTCCACTTTAAAAGTGACCTCAAACTATTGAAGTAAAGCTATGTTATTGACTTACAAATGAAGCGAATGGTGCTACATCAGTTGTAAGGTTGTATGCTTTGTTTAAAGACCTTTTAAAGCTAAGGCTGGAATAAATAATGGTTATTATTATGTTCCATAATTAGCAAATAATCCGTTTACACACGGAAAGACTCATATTCGAAGTAAAGAGCAAAAGATGCGAATTTATTTGAATGGCATGGTTATCTAAACCATGAGTCAAGAATGATTTATTATAAACAAACATTTCCCTAACATGAAAACTCACAAAGTTCAAATCATGGCATGATTTGTGTTCCGAACAAATTTAGCAATGTCACATTAACAAGAACGTACTCAAGGCTATATAGGCTCTTGACAGTTGATCGATTCGGAATCGTTCTAAGACAAGCAAGTCTTACTTCTTAAAAAACGAGAAGTAAAGAGCTATTGTTCTTGGCATATACAATTGACTCCAAACGCTAAAGAAGATTCGGTTACTTCAAAGTTTCACAAAGAATTTGAAAGAATGTGGCTATATTAATCAAATGTGAACAAACTTGACTTAAGTAGCTCAAGAGTTTAGTGAAGTACAGAATCAACTTGGCAAGATATCAAAACGTCTAAATTAGATAGAGCGATGTTTTCTTGAGCCAAGCGTGACAATCACAAAGTTATGGATTGAAATTTTCATAAATAACTCCACAAAGAACATAGTGTATCTTCACGGAGACCTCGATGCCATTTGAAAATGAATCGAACAATGATGGATCACATCCCATCCTATAAAACTCTTAAAGATTTGCAAAAATGACTAATGTAGACAAAATGTCGGAGCTAAGTAAGGCCACCATATTCAGTTATGGATAGAATTCACTTCAAATGTCTTTTCAAGTATACGTCTAAGGCTCTTAGCCACAATGGGAGCTAAGTGGCTTAGTGGGAGCTCACCGGCTAAGCAAAAGCTATGTGGCTCAGTTGGAGATTAATGTCTCATTAAAGGCTAATATAGCTCAAGTAGGAGCTAACTATTTGTTTCACAATGAACTTTTACCCAAAGAAAGTATACATGTCTCTTTGTATGCATTCAAGTGAGACTACGGGCATTACCGCCACAACCTAATTGAGAACATAATGTTTGTTTCTCTAAGTGGTGTCTTCCTGGAAATTAACACATTTCCAAAACGACAAGTGGGAGAAAAATAAACTCGATGACCATCGAGATTAGCAACAAACTAGAATTGAGAATCTGAAGAATCTTGGAAGACCTTAAAAGGGCTTCATGAGAATTCATTACTCACAAAACTTCTTAATAGTTGGAGTAAGATGAACATAATCAAAGGGCTTTGAAAGCGCCTTGAAACTCGGTGTTTGATGCAATTACCCCGTATAGATATAGAATTCACCAAAGGCTTGGATTGAATCCTATAAATTTCTATTAAGTTAGAAATAAACCTAAGACTTACAAGCATAATATTAACTATTAGATAGTAAGGGAATAATGCCGTGTAAGATAGCTATGACAAATCCAAATTCCAAATAATGGTTAGAGGCCATAAATTCCGAAATAGACTCCTTGTTTGAAAATCATGTTTAAAACTTGATTAATTTGCTTGAAGGGAAAAAGACCCATCGATCGCAAATAAGTTTTCAAGGAGAAAACTAACAAATGTGGAAATGTATATGCATACATAGCTAGATTAGTTGAAAAGGATATAATTAAATTCATGGAGTTGATTTTAATAAAAACCTATTCACCAATCTGAATGCTCAAGTTTTTTCGTGATTATTGTAGAAAAATTGCACATATGAAATATAGCAAAAAGGATACCAAAACCGCTTTCCTAAAATAGGATTTTAGAAGAAATTATGAAAATAGTCCAAGGGTTTTGAAAATCTAAATAATGCTAGATTTGAAAGCAAGCTCAAGAAATCTATTATGGGATTGAAGGTAGCATTGCATAAAGGAATTGGAACGTGTTTTCTCATAAATTTAATAAAAGGATTGAATTATGGAGAAAGATAAAAAATCTTGTGGATAAGAAGTTTAGTGGGAGCAAGAGTCAAACTTGTAAGGTCCAACAAGAAGTTTATGAACTCTATTGTGAAATAACTATCAAATGCTAAATGCTTAGATTTGAAAGTATTTTCGACAATGGACCAAGCTAAAGACGATACTTAGTGCATATTGGGAATTAAGATCTATTGTATAGACTTAATATAATGTTTGAACGAGTAAAGGAATTTACCGTGTTAAACATGAATTGAAGGACTTTAAAAGGCTTTCGACCCATATGTATAAAACTATGTAAATGTTTGAACAAAGTATAAGCTAGGCTAAATACTAAGTCAAACAAGAAAGACTCTAGTAGAGACTTTCAACCGTATCACATAGTAAACATTTTAGCAAGACTCAATGAAACTAGATGAGCTAAAATGTAACATGGATGGAATAAGATTGAGAATTATTCTACAATTAAATCCATCATGTGCGCTACGACATGGAATCATCACACGACTTACTCACTAGGAGCATGAGAAGAATAAAGTACCAATCAAAATAAATCTAAGTCATGGTTCGTTAGATTATGATAAAAAACATCCAAAGTACTTGGATAAGTAAAAGGGATGGATTCTTGATGCATGGAAACAAATGTAATTTGAGAATTGATGTTGCAAGCACAAACCTTAATAAGGATCAGATCCTTAACAAGGAAGCCATTTATAAGCACAATCTAAGAAGCGTCATGGCTTGAGAATGGTAACATGGATGTGTATCCATGTGTAATGTGCGGAAATTTAAGGTAAATTTCCATGATCACAAGTGATTAGGGTATCCCAAATCATTGTGAGTTGTTTGGAGTGAAACCCAAGCAAAGCATCATCAGGAAGTCTACTAAAATATATGTTAAGAATATTGTTGCATTAAAGGCAATAATAAGGAAGATGTTAAATGGAAAGTTCGTTGTGAAACGTTGATGATTGTAGGTTGTCAAGCTGAAGATCTTAATCATGAAAATAAGTGGGATCCATCACTTGGACAATAAATCCTAAATCACAGACAATCCATAACACTCTCAAATTTTATCATCTTATTATGAAAGTGATCAATAATGAAGATGCTAAGATTTGCAAAGTAATTATAACTAAACCTATGCAATAAGTGAACAACAACATTCACAATTGCACGAAAGAAATCAAGCATATTAAATATGGGTGTGATTTCTATAAATGTTTATAAAGAGTATTACTCTTAAAGCATTTGGAAAACCATTTATCATAAGATGAAACGTTGAAAGGTTTCATAGTGGAATAAAAATTATTACTAATTATTCCATAAAACTATTTAATTGTGGTTTAGAATTAAATATTGAGTCCATTCGATTTTGAGAATATTCAAAATAGGGTATCAAGACTAATATTGGATAAAGAAACACCTATTAAGTGAACATTGAATATTATAATAAAAAATTATCCCCAATCAAGGTCATTTAAATGATAGACGATTAATGACGCTTGATAATAGTGTGTATTTTGATTTATAGCATCGTTTCTTGTGCTACAAGGACATGATTGTCATAAATCATTTGCATAGGTATTGGTTTAGAACCATACTAGATCAACCTATGAGAATACTTTAAGAGATTTAAAAATCGTTATAAGTGTATTTCTCATTATGACTATCGAAACCTCCTTCCTTGACCATGAGTATTGTGAGTTCTCTTGTTTGAGTACTAGTCCGTTTTGATGTTAGTCAAACGTCTGCCGTACATGGAGATTATAACAGCAACACTTGGACGGCTAGGTCCTCTTAGTAAGAGAAGCTTACATTACAAGACTGGGAATATCCCCCTACTAATAATAGGGAACATGTTTTTGTTGTTTACAAGGCCTCTCGAAGAGCGAAACTGTAAAAATGCATGGCTGTGCTCGGATGGATTTCAAAAATCATCTATTTATTGACAGTCAAACTCGGATTTCAAGAAACACTTCTAGACGTAATAAGGATGCCGAATAATCTTACCTTATAGTTCATGAAGAGACATTAAGTAACATAGGAAAAAGGCTATACACTAAAAGCGCACTTGTCCGGAAGGACAAGTGGGAGTTTGAAAGGAATGGTGTTCTTCTAACAAGTGTATTATTCCTATTGAGGTTCGGACCTATTAGATAGCTATTTATTTAGTAAGTTCAAGTGATCAGAATGCCTAGGTGGAGGCCGCTTCCGATCAGTAATATTAATGTATAAAAAATATTACAGCTTAATCTTGACTAAACCCTTCGGGTCACACCCAAGCAACTAACGATCCGACATGACTAATTAATCCGAAAGGAATTAATGATTCACTCGAGTATTATGAACAAAGTCGTCGGATTCCAAGCTTAGAGCGTCGGAACCGAATCTTAAAAGTCGAGCCAAAATTTACGAATTGGTGAGACGGAAAATACTTCAAGAAACAAGTAAAAACCCTAGCCGCGCGAAAGGCTAGTGAAGCGCGCCAAATAGAAGTGTGCCACGTGGCAACACACATGGCAGCGCACGTTGGTATCCACAAAGTGGCAGCGCGCCACGTTTGCAGCGCCATGTGGCAAGGGCCGCAGACCCGGGTGATGGGTCATGGACGAGGGCCGAAAAGGTGGCGGCCCAACCGAACCCATCTTGGGGCTCAAGGTTGGGTGCTACATGGTTGGCTAACAATGGATGTGAGTTTCCTTGGGGAGCAAGTGAGGAAGTGTTCCTCACCTAACCATGTGACACTTGTTACTTAGTTATTCCTTGGTTTATTTAACTAGGAATTGAATTCAACATTCTTTCCATGTGGGATCTTTTTCTGAAAAAGTCCCACATTGAAAGATGAGAGGAATTCACAAGGAAGCACTCCTTATAAATAGCCAAGGCATACCTTAGGATTGTTCACTTGAGTAAGAGCTCAATTAGGCATCTCCACTTGAGAGAAAACCTATAAGCTCATTAATTACTCGAGTAGTCTTTTTGGTCGGACTTGGCTAACCTCCAAGTAGTAGACCGGTTGGGTCGCGTTGTGGGTGGAGTTTGTCGGAGGTCATCGCCCTTTGTGAGAATTGGCTTTCTCAAGTAAGAGCTCCATCCGATTGAGCGAAGCACGCTATAAGGGTAATTTAGTCTTTTATCTATTCTTGTTATTTATGCATTTTGTTATTTTAATTGTTGGTTTTTCCTTGGGCTCGGGTTTTATTTTACGTGGTGAGTACGTATCATCTTGTTCAACGTATATAAGTCCTTGGACTTAATTTGTCGCCTTAGTTTGATTGCACGCTTGGGTGTTACCCAACAATGGTTTGGCAACCTGTCAGCCGGATGTATCGACAGCTTTAGGAAGCTTGCCTTCCTGTTGCCTCCAACTTCTCAATGAACATCCCTCCAAGAAAACAAGTCTTGGCTTGAGTATCATCCGGCAGGGAGATAGAGAAGGGCTTGGCTCCTATGTCAGGCGGTTCAACCTGGTGAGAATTCAAATCCAGGGGCTGTCTGACGAGGTAGCCTATACAGACTTCTTCAAGGGTCTGAAGGACGGGTCAACCTTCAGACCCTTGAAGAAGTCTGTATAGGCTACCAAGGACGGGTCTGACATTGGAACGTCTGGCTGACAAGGGCTTGCTGAAGTCCTATGTCTTGAAGTCCAAAGCGACTTCTAAGACGAATCCGGGGCAGTCGTCAAAAACTGTCCAGCCTACTAGTAGTTCGGATACCGACAAGGATCCAGTCTACACTATGGCAGAAGGATTCGCAAGTGGTGGCCCAACCATCTGGGGAACCAAGGATTATTTGAAGAGGATGATTCACTCAGTAGATGTTGGACAAGCGTCCTCAAGTGCAACATTCCCAGACATCCTCATCACTGAGAAAGACCGGGGTCAAGTTCACCGACTACATGACGACCCAATCATCATTGAATGCAAGGTCGCAAACCAGCTGGTTGGTCGGATCCTCATAGACACGGGTAGCTCCTTTAATCTCATCAGCTACAAGTGTCTGTCCCGGCTTAATTTCAAGAGGGATAGCCTGCGCGACGTCTCCCATCCACTAGTTGGCTTTGGCGGAGGGGTTGAGCACCCTGTCGGACAAATTGACATACCCATCCGGCTAGGGGAGAAGGGAAAGGGGCGGCACATGGTCGTCTGGTTTCTGGTGGTTAAAAAGCTGACCGCCTACAACATCATTCTTGGCCGACCCACTCTGAACAAGTGCAAGGCCATCATCATCCCAGTTCTCATGCTTCTCAAGTATGAAAAGGATGAAGGCTCTTTATGGCACTCATTTGATCCCTTTTTGGATGATTTCTATTTCATTTTATCTCTTTTTTCTTTAGTTTTCCTTAGTTTTATTCTTGTTTTCTTCATTTTATGCTTTTTGTAGTTAGTTTCTCTATTTCATGCTTTTTCTAGTTTACTTGTTATTTTTCTCTTTTACTTTCTTTTTATCATTTGTTTGTAGGTGGTAATTGATTGTCCAAGAATTCCGGAGCTTCCTCTCTATGAGCTTTCATTGTTTTCATGCCTAAAGATGGTGCAAGAAGCTTCAAGTCAAAGGTGGATCCAAGAGGCAAGCTTCAAGGCTTTGTATATGCCTTCTTCATGGCTTATACTTTTCAAAAAATTCAAGAAAGTTTCTGCCTACTTTGTCCTCCATCATCATCATCTAGGACGTGTGCACCGCTTGAGCTAGGACGAAGAGAAGAAGGGGGAAAGACCCAGAAATGTGCAGGCGCACCAAGGTGGTGTGCGGCCGCACACCTGGTGCGTGCGGGTGCACCAATATGGGTGTGTCCCGTGCGCACCATTCTCTCTCCTCCGAGCGCCCACACCTACGAGGGTCTATTTTTGGGCGTCAATGCCGACCTCCTCTTTGTATATATAGTTATTTCTTTCTATTTTTAGAAGGAAGCTTTAGATTGGATTTCATAGTTAGTTTTTGATAGAATTTTAGAGAGAGAAACTCAAGGATTGAAGAGAGAGAAACTCATGGTTTTTGGTGATTGTTCAAGAATTCTTCATTGTAATTGATCTTTAGATCAAAGTTTTGTAAGGATTTTCTTCTTGATTTCAATACAAGTTTGATTCTAGTTGATTTCATTTGTTTTCCATGTTATTGATGATTGATTGAAGTTTGTTTGATGATTGATTGTAGTTTAATTGATTTTTGATTGATTGTTGGTTTAATCTTTGATTTCAATTATGTTGATGATGAAATTGATGATTAGTGTAGCTTTGATCTTGATTTCCATGGCTAGTGAGTAGTTTTCTAGCTAGGGAAATGGTGAAGCATGTTTGAGTGATGGATTAGAGTAATTTGGGGATAATTGATGAAGTTGATGATATGATTAAATTTGGTTGATAATTCATGTGCATGTGTGTGATTGATTGAAGTTTAGCCATCTTTGATTATTGCACTAGATTGCATTGTGAGCTTGCTATGATACGGACCATTGATTAGTAACTTTCACGATTGAGGTGCTTGGTGACGTTCCCTAGGTAGTGTTTAGCGTAGTTGACGCTAGTTAAACCTCTAGGTGAACTATCTTGGTATGCTCTTTTGGATACATGATTGATCTTCCTTCATATCACTTGACTTAGTTGGTTTGACCTCCCAAATTACCATTTTCCATTACAATTACATGTGGATCCATTACCCTAGTGCCTTTAGATTGATTTCATACAAGTCCTTGCATCATTTAGCTCTAGCTCTAGTTTCCTTCATAAACCCCCTTTACTTGACTCCGAAATAGCTTGACTTAGGCATTGTGCATTCGACCTCCATTCCTTTGGGTTCGACCTTGACTTACCACTACACTAAATAGGGGTTTGTTAAGTTACAAATTTTGTTTGATTGGGTGGGGTGGTAGCCAAACGACCTACCGTTCTCCTTCCCATCAAAATGGCGCCGTTGCCGGGGAATGGTGCTTTGAGTGCATGTTGCTGTTGAGTGTATTTCATTTCATTTGCAAAATACAAAAATTTTTACACTTTAGGCTACACTT
Organism: Chenopodium album; assembly: GCF_948465745.1. Lineage (NCBI taxonomy): Eukaryota > Viridiplantae > Streptophyta > Magnoliopsida > Caryophyllales > Amaranthaceae > Chenopodium > Chenopodium album. The sequence continues at coordinate 20,915,482 of NC_137850.1, read as the reverse complement.
GTAGCCGTGCTACTTATATTTTCTTTGAGTTTTGTATGCATAGGTCCCGAGATCGCTCATTTGTTCCTTTTGATCCGGAGATTGAAAGAACTCTCTCAAGGAGGAGAGTAGCAAACAAGAATTTGGATTATAGTTCCTCAAGCGATGAAGAGATTGAACAAGAGCAAGTCATGGGAGAACAACCAAGAGTTGCCTTGAAATAATTGGGAGTACCCGGTGCATATAGGTTCGAGAGCGGCATAGCTCCACCTACAACACCGGCAAACGATTTTGAAATTAGGCCGGCAATGATCACCCTAATTGAGAGGAGACAATATAGTGGGGCAAAGAACGAGAGCCCATTGAACCATCTTAAGGAGTTTGAAAAATATTGCAACACGATCAAGGTTAATGGAGTGTCTTAAGAATTCATCCGCCTTAAGTTGTTCCCTTTCTCCCTCATAGGAAGGTCTTTGGAATGGCTAGACAAAGAGGTGAAGCCCAATTCATTGAGAACTTGGGATGATGTCACTAAAGCTTTCTTGTCCCGTTTCTATCCTCAAAAGAAAACGGCGGAGGCGAGGGCTTTAATTCAACTTAAAGCCTTCAACAAACTTATCTCACACGGTATCAAAAAGAAAATTGAAAGAGCCGGTGGTTTATGGGCTGAAGAGTTGATTCATGTCCTATGGGCCATCCGGACAACTAAAAAGGGGGCAACCAGTGAAACCCCATTTCTCATGGTTTACGGTGTTGAAATCGTCTTGCCCATCGAGCATTATGAGCAACCTCTACGAGTCAAGCTATACGATGAAGAGGCAAACTGGGAGGCCAGGTGGCTAGCATTGGACTCACTCCCGGAGCGCAGGGACAATGCCGCCTTGCGTCATGAGATTTACCGTCTAAGAATGACTCGTGCCTATAACAAGAGAGTGCACAAACAGCCCTTAAAAGTTGAAGACTTTGTGTTACGAAAGATGGAGGCAACCGGTAGGGCCAATGAGCAAGGAAAGCTAACTCCTAATTGAGAAGGCCCCTACGGGATCAATGAAGAAGTAAGAAACAGCAGCTACCGGCTGGAATCTCCAGACGGCAGGCGACTGCCTAGAACTTGGAATGTAGATAACTTGAAAAAGTACTACTTCTAAGACTTGTAAACTTTTGTAAATAAAAAGCCTATCAATGCAAAAGTTGCTTTTTGTTTTCAATATTAATTGCTTTGTATATATACATGCGCAACAATATACTACCACCTATTGAAAACACAAACGGTCTATTGAATAAATAAGCCAGGTTAAAAACTTAGCGGCTAACCTAATATTTTAAATTGGTGGACCATCATCAGTGCAATGCATAGACGGCCCCTATAATGAATAAAACTAAGCTAAGTGTAGACACCCAAATGTGTCTCCCCAAAACCAAACCCAGTGATGAATACCCTCATCCCCGAATTTCCAGTCATGGTTCCAGACCTATTGGAGTTAATGATCTCCTGGATCATTAGAGGTGTAACCTTCACCCTATGAACGATTTACAAGTTCCTAAAACTTGTTGGCGACTCCTTTAATCTAGCTTCCTTCCCTTTGGACGCCACCATGCTTAAGTGTATGATTACAGTGGGGCTCAAGTGTGGGATGCTTGAATTATTCCCTACACTAAGTTAAAAGACTTAGTGGCTAAAATGATATTTAAACCGAGGCCAATGGTCGGATGCAAACTTATTTTATAAATTCGTCTACTCCTATTTGAGTGTGGCGTCCGGCGACGCCCCTCCGGGTGTTATCGACGTAGAGGGAATTCTATCGTTTGCTCTACCATCATATGCAGACGGCAAAGATTGAACAACCAAATTGGTCAACTCATAGCTGTCTGACCAAAACAATCTAAAAGAATGATTAAGCTTAACACCGGATGACATCAGTCGTTTAATTACTGAAGTTCTCTATTAGGCTGTTTAACGAAATTGTACCAGTCACCCCAATGGAGCAGACGAACCAGGTGCAATGGATTGCAGGTATCCCAGACAAAGGCTGTCTGGGGTCCATCAGACAGGCGGACAATATGTTCCTTGTTCCATTAACTGTCAGGCGGCAATTTCCCATCTAGCTCACAAAGAAGTTATATGCGAATACCCGGTTGGGTAAAACGACTGTCGTTGACGGCTGTGTACTTGGTTTGGGGCAATCACTATTGTGATTGATAGACTTCGGAATATTCCGTACTCTTTAAAGTATCAAGCATTCCAAAGTCAGTCAATCAAAGAAGTACTGAAACCAACCACACAGCTGCCAGGGCAAGAGTAGCCGGCATACTATCTAAATTGCCGCATGCTTTAAAAAGTCAGGCAAAAATTCAAAAATTGAAACAAAATAGCAAATTCATCAAACCGACTCAATCGACATTTCATTCAAAACTGGTTAAACTCGGATAATATTGTTAACCGGATATACATCGGAGATAAGAGAAAGTATAATTGTTACCCGACACCTCAGTCGGTAAAACTACAGAAATACTCGGCACGCAGGCCGAAAAAAGACAAAGGTTGGCATACTGCCCCTGAAAGAAAAAATGGAGGAAGCTTACTCACGGCTGCTGGGTCTGCTCCGGCTAGTTCTGACCCACAGGGAGGCTTGTTTCAGTTTGAGCATCCGGGACCTGACCATCCTGGACTTGATCAGCTTGAGCTTCATTAGCATGGATCTGATCTTCGGGTCCACAGCCGGCTCCTCCTCACCATCAAAAACCTCGTAGCCTTATTCAAGGGCCCATTCCTTAAAGGGAGGCGGGGCCTCCTTGTTGAGCTGCTGTGCATCATACAACTCAGTGGCGTAATCGTATCGAAGCCTAACCACATCAAACTCAACCTTGGGATGGAGTAGACCCCATGCAATGCGCAGCCGGGCTTCAGTGTCCTGTTCGTTCTCAGCAACCAACCGCTTCTGCTCTTGGGCAATCTTGGCCTGGTGTTTATTCCATAGTTGGACGAGTTCGACCCCCAAGCGGCTGACGTCTGCCCTCAACTGGGTGTTTTCTGTGTTAGCTCCATCCAAGGCCTTGAGGTTCGACTGGGTAGTCTTCAGCTCCTCTTCAAGCTTGGCCACCCGCTCGTTTGCGGCGTCATTAGCAGCCGTCAAGTTCTTTATCACCTCCTCCTATTTTAACTCTACTACTTTAATTTCAACATCACATTGTATTTTACTGTATTCAGCAGAGTTGAGAGCTTGAACGGCCCTCTATTTAGCGTCATTTACCTCTTCTCCCTTCCGTCTGAAGGGGACCCTAAGCCCGTCTACCCTCTGCATCGCCTGAAAAGGTGGGGTTAGACGGTTAATAAGGAGAGCTTTAAAAAGATGAGGTTATGAGTAAAAGTTACCTCAGCCAGCAGGCCCTGGATTCGGTCGAAGTCCACGACCTGCACATCCAGCACAGAGTGTTTCTCTGTCCGGGTAAGTGTCTACACCCTCCTCTTAGCAAACACCTGCATGTCAAGCGGAGCTCGGGGAGTATCTGCACCAAAGGAAGTACTTTGTGAGAAAGCAGCATAGGCGGCACCCGACTCATGCTGGCTAGTGATCGAACCTTCATGCGGATTGACCCGAGTCTTCACTCGCATATAGTCAACCGGCCAGGGGAGTTCGACTCGTGTCTTACCTTGGACGTGGGGCTAAGGAGACTCCCCTTCAGCCGCTACAGCACCGACTACAACAGTGAGTGGCTCGCCACTCTTCGATGCCGTTGAGACATCCGGCTGTTTCCAGCAGATCGCCCTGAGCTTTCACTCAACGCTCTCATTACAGCCGGGCCTTTGCCCCCAGTTGTAAGACGATCTGGGTTGGCTGAAGAGGAAGTAGAAGGGTTTTTTCTCCCCGTCTTAGATGGAGTTTTGGCCAGCTCTTCCGCCGGCCGCTTGAACAGTTTGGTGATGGAGCGGGGGATTGATTTGCTTCCGCCCTACAAGCAACAAAATACGAGATACAAACGGAAATTCATAAGTTGAATGAAAGGGGTATAGCCGGAATTTTGAGTTTAGAAGGCGGCTTACCTCTCCCTTCTTGGCTTCCTTGGCTTCCAAGGCCGCCTTCTTCTCTAGAAGCTGCTCCTTCCTCAAAAGAGCAGCCGACTTAGCAGGCGTCATTTCTGGAGGTACCCTATTCTTCCCTTCTTCCACAAAGACAAAGAAAACAATAGGTCAAAAGATTAACAAAAACAATTAAGGGATTAATACAGAAGGCAAATTGCCAGGTGTGTTATAAGTCTACCTTGATTGAACATAGGGCTAAGACCACAAGCGGAGAGGAAGGCCTCGTTCTTAAAGAAGTCCGGATGAGGTATCCAGTTCCTAGGAACAATTATTTGAGTCCCAACCTCTAAGGGCATAGGTGTTGTCTTAAAAAAGCCTGGCTCCATGATCTGCTCGTAAGCCCTAGAAGACATCCAAGGCAGGGCACACTTTTTTCCGAGCAGCTCCGGATCTTGATTGTACCGGCGAAGGAACCGGTTGTGCCCCAGAGTTGGAGAGAATATCAAATAAAATCCGTCCTTCAAGCCAGACCATTTGGACGGCTTGTCCAAGGTCATTAAGTATTGCGGGTGTGTGGTTAGAGTGTACCACGCACCACACCCGCCTGAGGCCCTACTCATATAATGCATATGAGCAAACGCAGTAAAACTATGTTCTATGTTTTGATACTCGCAGGCGGCAATATAGCCCAAAATGTTAATCCACGAGTTTGGGGTAAGCTGCCAAACACCCAAGTCATACCCCTTCAAAATTCTTTTAATCCCTGTGTGAAGTGGGAAGCGGAGGCCGGCTTTAATTAAGGCCTCATAACAGCGAAAACAGTTGCCGGCGTTCTCAATATCGTCTTCCCAAGCAATCGTTGCCTCAAGCGGAGGAACCTCTATTCTCCATCCCTCTCATACTGGATGCACATCTGCAAAAGCTCTAAAGCTGCTTTGCATAACAGCTAAGTCCCCCAGTTCTAAACTCAGCCGTACCAGGAGACCGGCTGAATGACCTAGGCGGTGCCGTATAGGTCGATGGAGAGTCCATTTTATCTTTCAAGCTTAACTACACAAGCGGAAAAGTATAAAAAGCTTGAAAGGAGTATAGGCGGTTACTTTAAACAAAGCTCTAAATATCTGAAAACTGCTACACACGGTGACCGGATGTGTTCCTTGAAATGCAGCCGGAAAAACGCAAAATCACCGCAGACGGATGTAGAGTTTCTCACTATAAAAAGCTTTCTTTCTCTCTCTAAGAAGTCAAAGGCTCTGGTGTGAAATGGGGAGAGAGAGAGAGGGTAAAACCTTCTATTTATAGAAGGGTAAAAGCAGGGACATCCCCGTAAAACCCTAGAAGGTGAATAGTTTTTACTATTCACCTTTACTAAATGCCGCGTGTCACAGGCGCCACATGGCCAGCCACGTGCCACATGTGAGGGGCAAATGTTTTGGGTAAAATTATCCTGTCCAAGTGGACCAATCAGAGAGGACCACGTGTCAAGCCTAGGCAGGTCCATTTGGGCCAATTGCCAGCTGACACGTGTCAACCTCAGATGCTTCGTGAGCTGCGGCCTTCAAGGCCTAATTCCCAAGAACGCCGTAAAACGGCGTAGCCCACCAAATCTATGTCAAATAACCTAGAAGGGGCACGTTCTCTAATGACCCTATAATTAGGGAGATATTCCCCAAATTTTGGGGACATTCAATCATTAATTACACCTACCCTACATTCTCTCACATCATAGAAACACCTGATCTCGGAATCCGAGAAGATCTCATTTAATTTTCCGCACCTTCTCCTAGTCACATTGGCGCGATGGTTGCTGCATGATAAGATTTCCGTACGGAGTCCTTCTATTAATCAAATTACGTTCCTTGGAGTCTGTACTTATCTTTAATTAAACCAGATTTAATCTTTGAAACACTTGTTTTATTCCAATTAAAATTCTTTATCTTTTCAAAATCAAATTTAATTATAATTAATAATCCTAATCCCATTAGAACTTTAAATAACCTTCTAGATGATTCTAGAAGACTAAGAAAAAACCTAATAAATTTAGGAATACAATTAAAATTAATGGACCCTCCACATGATCATTGGATCGCCCGTAAAACTCATTTAAGATCCAGTTTAGTATTTTGACCATAACTTCCTGGTTATAACTCAGAATCGGGCATATAATATATCAATGGAAAGGTCTTTTAAGACCCATCAAACTACTTAATTATTGGTCCCAGATTATGGACAAAACTAAAAATATATTGGAACTTTTTCATAAATAGAATACGAAATGAATGATTTTCGAAAACAGAAATGAATTAATTTTATTAAAACATTTTAGAAAATAGAGGAATTCAAGAGACTCTTCAACATTACCTCGTTCGATATTCAATGACCAGAAAGGTACTCATCACTGGGTTTGGTTTTTGGGGATACACAATCAGGTGTCTACAAGTTGCATTTATTTATATGCGGGTCTTGTGGTTGGGTTTTGATTCCGCATGGTGTTGGACATTGTGAAACCCAATAGCGATATCTGAGCCTCGCTCATTCAAATTTTTGTAATATTTTTCAAGGTGACTTAAAATGACTTAAAATTCTGGTTATGCTTGCTAATTAGATTAGAAGCTCGTTTTGTCTATTTTAATCTCGATTTTAAATCAAGTTTGGCTCCAGAACCTATATTTTGACCCAGAACTAGTCAATTTTGGGTGGAAACATGATTCTGGAAACAATGTTCTCAAGGCTTTTTTCGTTTTATTGAAAAATTTTAACCTTGTTTGTTTAATGACATATTAATTGTTTATTATATGTATGGTTATTCTAATTAACCTACTGTATATATAAGCCTACATTGAGCTTGATTATTAAGTTATAATTAGTGCTTAAATGGTCTGCTAATTTTTCACAAATTGCAAATTAATTGCTTTATATGTTGAAAAATTTGTGTTTGAAGCTTTCAAGCATTAAAGTTCTAATATTTAATTAATTTAGTTGATGGGAACTTTATGTTACTAGATTCCATGATTGTTTATTGAAATTTCTTGATTTAATTATTTATCCATGTTGATTAAAGTCATATTTCAAACTTTGTGATTGAAATACAATTAGTGTTCATATAGGAAGATGTAATTATTTCAAATGAACACAAGTTAGTGTTGGAATTATTTTTCATTAGATGATTATTTTATTTCCAACCTATTTTAATTTTGTCAAAAGTCATTATAAATTTATGTTTGGTTAAATTAATTATGAGGTTAAACCAAAATTATTTAAAGATTGGTTCTTGAATTAATATTTGTTATGCACTTGAAATTGAATTTATTTGATTTAGACTTATTTTATTTTTCATTTTTTCCCAAAATTAGTTCTAAAATTAATTTAGAATTAATTATATACGTTACACAAAATCGGGATAAAAAAATCCCAAGGCAAGAGCACTCAACCCATGCGAACCCCTCGGCCAGCTGGGCTGCTTGCGTAGCCCGCATGTGGCTGCCAAGGGTTGCGGAGTGGTGCCTCGAGAGGGCGCTACTCGAGCAAGGTGGGCATGGTCTAGTGCGTGGTTGGTGCTGCAGTTGTGTGCAGGGCATGTGCGAGGGATAGCCATGGCGTTGCAGCAGCTGCGGCCATGGCGCGCAATATGGTGTGTTTGCTGTTAAGTAACATGTAGCACATGCGTGCGTACGAGGGCTCGGGCTGCTTGCCTTGGCCAACCCGAAGCAACTAAATTCTCTCGATTTTATTATTTTTCTTTATTTTACCGATTTAATTATTTTAATTGTGTTTAAGTTATTTTAATTAAAAATGGAGGCTAGGGCTCGGGTTATGAGCGGCATTTGCAAAATTTTATTTGGAAACATTTATGGGTTTACTGGCTTGATTATCGGATTAATAAAGTTGGATTCGGAATTTAGTGGGAGCTTCATTGTTTATCGCGTTTAATCACATAATTGAATAACAAATTTGACTAGTTTTAATTAGGCGCGTTAATCGGATTAATCACCTAAATTAGTTACTAGTTTACGCGTAATATTGCATTGTTACGTGTTTTTCGTTGTAAAATGCATAGGCCATTTGCATATAGTGAATGGAATGCATATTCTCTCATAGGTTTTAAGTAAATGGAAACTAGTGGGGCTCGATAATGATAGAAAATACAGACTGCAATCCGTTATGTATTTTTTTAAATCTAAATACGGTTTGCAAACCGTTACGTATTTTTGTACCTTAATATTTAAATTAATTCTAGTCATAGTTACTAGTAGTTTCATAAATGATGGTGATGTCTTGATGACGGTGTTTCTTTGAAGATGAAGCCTTCAAGTTGCAAAGAAGACCCTTGAAGACCCTTCAAGTTTCATAAATGATGCATGCTAGTTGCCAAATGCATCTTTTTCTTATGTTTTTTTTATATATATTTATGTTTAATTATATATGAATGATATGTTATATGCATGTTTAGGATTTCGAATGTTGCGATGATTAATTAAGCTCACTTAAATCAACCAACATAGAAACCCTAGGTCCCTAAAATATTGAGTCTAATTTGCCATTCTAAAATTACACTTACCGAACTAATGAAAATTGTAATGGGCTACGCCAAAGCGAGGCATCACTATTTTCCTAGGGACGTAAGGTATACCGGGTATACAAGTCGATTTTAGTTAAACTTAATGATATCAGTATTGAGCCCTTAGATGTCGTGGCAATGGAGATAAACGTCATAAAGCATTAGATGCGACGTATTATCAAACCAATAATAGCTTAGAGCAATTAACAAGGAGTTGCTTACCTTAGAATAATAAGTGTTAAGACAAGCCAAAGCATGCTTAATCACTCATTGATTATTTGAATCTTGGAATCTTTTTATTCTCGCCAAATGGGGACAAATTTAAGGTGTGGATAAAACGCTTAATAAGCTTAAAAATTACATGAACGCCTTAAAATTCAAAACTTAGTGTTTCATGAATGGTTTTTCATTTTAAATTCTTTCAATTGTAGAAACATGTATGGGAATAACTCAAACAACCAATTTTCGTTTCGCTCAATTCTCGACAAGGAGAAACTAAGTGGGCCAAATTTTCTTGATTGGCAAAGGAACTTGCGTATAGTTCTCATACAAGAGTGAAAGGAATACGTCCTTAATGAGGAAATGCCCGAGACTCCCCAAAAGGAAGTCACTCAGGCTGCCCTAAACCGATGGCAAACTGCCAATCGGGATGTCAAATGCATCATGTTGGCCACAATGTCTCCCGACCTTCAAAAGACTTTCTTTGAGAAGGAGACGGTTTTTGAGATCATTTCTGAACTTCATAATATGTTTTAAGAGTAGGCCCGAACTAAAAAGGTTCGAAATCCACAGGCAGATCTTTGAGAGTAAGCTCAAGAAAGGAGAGCCAGCTAGCCCACATGTACTCAAAATGATCGGTTTATTTGAGAACATGGAAAGGCTTGATACGGGGTATTCGACCGAGATGGCAATAGACATCATTCTCCATTTGCTGCACAAAGGCTATGATTAGTTCAAGATGAACTATAATATGCACAGCATAGGGAAAACCCTCATCGAGCTTCATAGTATGTTGAAGCAAGCCAAGCAAACGCTCAAGGATGAGGGGAAGCATGATAAGCTTACGATCAAGAAGGGCAAGCCGTTCAAGCGCTCGGGTAAGAAGAAGAAAGGCTTGAAGGGGATGGGTAAGAAGACCTTTCCGCCTAAGTAAAAAGCTACCAAGGACCACAAGGACAAGAAGGTAGTCTCTTCTAAATCTGATTCCGAATGTTTCTATTGCAAGAAGATAGGACATTGAAAGAGAGATTGCCTTAAATTCAAGGAAGATAAAAAGAACGAAACTGTTGCTTCTGGATCAGGTATTTTTATTATAGACTTAAACTTCATTAGCACAACATCATGGGTATTAGATACCGGATGTGGCTCACACCTTTGTTCCAATTCTCAGGGACTAATGAAAACTAGAGGGCTAGAGAAGGGAGAGGTTGAACACCGGGTTAGAAATGGAGCCAGAATTGCAACCGTATCCGTGGGAACTCTAAGTTTCTCTTTGCTCTCCGGGATAGTTCTAGAACTTGAAAACTGTTATCATGTTCCGAACGTTCTCAAAAACATCATTTAGATTCGGCGTTGGACCCCAAAGGATTTGAATTTCAAGTAAAAGACAATACATGTTCATTTTATCTCATAATGTTTTTTATGGTACCACACATTCTGAAAATTGTTTTTATGTGCTTTCTTTAGACAAACATGTTTATAATGTTAATGATACTACCAAAAGACCTAAGACCATTGAGTCAAGTCAGACATACTTGTGGCATTGTCGTTTTGGCAACATTAACATCAAGAGCATCAAGAAACTTCTTCATGAAGGTATTCTTGACTCATTTGATTTACAATCATTTGAGAATTGCGAAGGATGCTTATTAGGCAAGATGATAAAGCAGCCATTCTCCAAGTTAGGAGAAAGGGTAGGTGACTTATTGGGCCCAATACACACCGATGTATGCGGACCAATGAGCCGCAAGGAATAGTTATCGATATTTCATCACCTTCACGGACGAATATAGTAGACATGGATATGTCTACCTTATGTCGAACAAATCTGAATCATTTGAGAAATTTAAAGAATTTTAGAGTGAAGTTGAAAACCAGCTTGGCAAGAAAATCAAAGCCCTTCGATCGGATCGAGGTGGTGAATATTTGAGCCATGAATTCGATGACCACTTGAAAGAACATGGTATTCTTTAAGAATTGACAACTCCAGGAACTCCATAATGGAACGGAGTATCCTAAAGGAGAAATTGAACCTTGCTAGACATGGTATGATCAACAATGGGTCTTAGTGATCAATCTATCTCTTTCTGGGGACACGCACTTCTAACCATGACACTAACACTGAACCATGCTCCGTCAAAAGCTGTCTAAAAGACTCCATATGAATTATGGATGAAGAAACCTTCGAGGTTGTCTTTTCTCAACATTTGGGGTTGCAAAGCATACGTGAAAAGATTAATTTTTGAGAAACTTCACCCTAAATCTGACAAGTGTTTCTTTGTAGGTTATTGACGGTGGGTGAAACTAGGTCGTTGAAAGCTAGATTTCCCGGTCAAAACAAAATTTATTAATCTAAACCCAACCCAATGTATAGGGCAAGTTTAGGTCAAATCCAAAGGGAAGGTGGTTTCACAAAAGTCAAGGCTAAGATATTCCGAAAACTCAAAGAGATTGGGTTGGTCTAAACTATCGAAGTCAAATCAATCAAACAAATAAAATAGAAATCAATTATCAAAACACTAGGGAATTTAGGATCCACATGCATCAATATCAAACTTGCTAATTCAAGGGAATACAATCAACTAAGCAATGCAAGGGAAAACAAAATATGCAATCAAGATCACTCACGAAGCTATTTCCAAGGTTCAAGCTAGATGTATCTCCAAAGGACGTCAAAGGAAAATTGCTAATCAAGATCAATCGATAATAATAGCATCCAAATGAATTATTCATGTCATTGAAAGCTATTATGAAATCTAGCTTGATCATCAAGGTTAGCTACTCCTCTTCAAACCAAGCACATGTACAAATTTCATCAACCAATTTAATCATATTAACAAATCAATCAAAAACCTCAAATTAGCTATAGATTATCACCAAGACATGCTTCATTACATTCCCTAGCAAAGGAAATACTCACTAATTATGGTGAAATTAAAAGGCATAACAAAAGAAATCATAAATCTCATCATCAACATTGTGATCCAAACTTCAACAATCAAATTCAAGCTAACAATAGAAATTCAACAATATATCAAAATCAAACATAAATTTGCATTGAAAAGTAAAGGATTCTTACAAAACATTGATCAATATCAAAGAGGAATGAGGTTCTCAATATCACAATCATCAAACACCAAGTTTCTCTCTCTAATATCTAACAACAATATCACAAAATCAAGATCTTCTCTCTCTAAAATTCTAATCAAAACTAATTCTATTTCTTTCTAATTGATTCTCTCTCAAAAAATGAAGGAAAATCTATATATAGTAAAACTAACTAAGGGGAAGTTAGTTAGACGTCCAAAAGACACCTCAAAAGGCGCGGCCTCTCACTCCTATACGCAGCCGCAACAAAATGGGTACGTAAACAGGAAAGAGAGGGAGGCGCGGCCGCTCCTTGCTCGCGTGCGGCTGCGTAGGTGCTTGGCGTGGCTGCTCCTCATTCGTGCGCGCCAGCGCCATGTGAGCAGGGGAAGCCTCCTTGTGTGGCCGATATTGACCTTATGAACTCCGGATGAGGCATGATGATATAGGCAGTCTCTAAGAGCTCTCTTGGTGGGTTCGACACCACCTTTTCATTCCCACTCGGTATGAGGGCGCATCTTTGAAGACCTTGCTCTTGGACTCCTTTGCTTTTGGGCTTCAAAAGGAGAAACCGGGATAACCTCTTTGGCTTGAAAACTCCGAGAGGAATGCTATTGAGCCTCTCGAACATTGCCAACTTCCTAGAATCAATGAAAAGCAAATAAGTAAAGAAGAAAATGCAAAATAAAATTGAAAAGCAAGAAAATAAGAAAACATCTAAGAAAATGCAAAATAAAGAAAATGCAAAGAAAACTAGAGAAAAGGAAATAAAAGAGATACAAAAGTCATGTAAAATCAACCTAAAGGCGGATAAATGAGTGCCATAAATGACACTCATCAAACTCCCCCAAGCTAAAATTTTGCTTGTCCTCGAGCAAAACAAAGCAAGAAGAAATAGGATGTAAGACTTATTCAAACAAAGAAAAAGAAAGAAAGAGATAAGAATATACACTAAGACTCACTTTCGTAGGAATCACGATTGTTTTTAGTATAACAAGCCTTTAAACCCAAAAGTCGCCAATGAGGACGAGTGAGGTCTCATAAGGGTATCCTAAGAGTTTCACCCATAACTCTTAAAGTTAAAACGAGGCAAAATCATTAAAATAAAGTAAGATCAAAAATTCAAACAAGTAGCTAATGAAACGAACTTTTACAAATGACCAAATTCAAGTGCATAAACAATTTTCTACACTGTAATGGTATGCACATTCCAAGATATCTAAGGTTAATTGAAACATAGGATATGCTAAGCATAGAGAACAAATGAAACGCAATTCACTTTCATCTTAAAACATTTTAGCACATTCTGCCAATTAGCTTCAAATCCACTTTTAGTAAGCATCTCAATGATTCCTCAAAGGAACCGGAAAAAGAAAGAGATATAAAGCTACTCGATATCTTGACTGAGGCATACCGCTCTATAGGCTTGACCCACATCTCCCTCCACCGACTTGTGACTCAACCACAAAGGTCAAAAGGTCTTGAGAAGGGTTGTAATCTAAGGGCGAGAAGGGTGAGGGTTGGCTAAATTTTGAAATTTGGTGGTATACCTAAATTGTGAAGCAAAGGGTGATCAATCCTCAATGCCATAATCAAGAAATCACCAAACAAAAACACCAACACCCCCAAGCTTTTTCAAAGCCAAAATCACAATCATATATACAAAAAGCGTAAGAACGCTTCCCCCAAGCTAAAATAAAGCATTGTCCTCAATGCTTAGGAAGAAAGCCACTCACATCAAAATACTTTTGAATTTTTCATTTCTCAACTTTTATCACTTTTGCCAAAGCTTTTTGAAGTTTCTTTGCTTTTTCTCATTTTTCACTTTATTTCATTGTCCTCGCCTCTTTTAACTATGCACGGCTTTTTCAACTTGGCATTTCCCTATTATTCACAAGATATATACAATACAAAATCGCATTCAATATAAGAACCAATATACAACTCATCCACCATATACACCAACAATAATGATCAATTGCTTCACAAAAACCAAGAATGGAAACAAGAATGAAACAAAAGGCTCAAAATCTAAAGATATGGCGTGAAAAGAAGGTTTATGGCTCAAATGGTTAGCAAGAAGGAAAATGAAAACCCAAAATAAAGAAATAGAAAACTATCCTAGAGAATATAAAAAATATTACCACCCCAAAAAGATGAGCCAATCCAGTCTTGGAAAATTTGTCGTTGAAGAATGATGTGCTTCTTTCTGAACCATTACTTCGGTGCTTGCGATGAGCCAATACTTAGGCGCTTTAAGCTAAGTGAGACGATCATTTGTTAGGTCGATCAATTACTGTGATTGTAATCGAGCCGACTACTAATCATGTCAATTTTCTTATAGGGGCTAACTGGCATACCAAGGAACCCAATCCATCAATATGACCATTTGACTCTAGTTGATTTGCTAAGTTGTTTGTGTCGTTTTGTTTCAAAATTTTTGTAAAGATCACCTGTCCGTCAGGGACTTAGTGTGCCTACATTTATATTTTGGACTATAGGACTTTGCTCATGTCTTTAAGGTTGACTTTGTGTGACTTAATGCTATTTCCTGACTCGACGTGTAACTCGATGTACGCAAATTAACTCGCGTGCTTCATGGTTGTGTTAAGATTTCATGACAAAGGGTTCCTATGGGGAGGATTATTTGTCTATATATCTGTGATGTGTGTGAAAGTGACGCTAAAGCCAAGCTGCAAAGGCTAACGGTATGGAAAAATATTATTTCAAGAAGAGTCAAATGATGCTGACTGTTAGGCTAGGTAACCTAATGATGTAGGGATCAAGCCCCCAAGTGTAGCTCTAAATGGATAGGGATGAGCATAGGATATCCCTTGATATGATCATGCATGAATGTATATGTGAATGAATGCATGTTATTACGGCCGCACCTCATTGTGAGGTTGCCTACGTATCCGTTAGGAATCAGGCCAAACCTAGCTCTAGCCGAACCTTGCACAAGTGTGTGTATACCTCAAAGAGGTCTTTTAAGGGTTGTAACGTGGTTAGGCTAAAGGTTGAAGAAGAAGGGGATAAAGGCTCAAGACCCTGGATAAGCCCCCAAGGTGTGCAACCTTTTTTTTGAAATCTTTATATTTTTATGCTTGAGGTTTCCTCACTCTTGAACTCTTTTGTTTATTATTTTTGCTCTCTCTTTTTGCTTTATCATTTTTTATTTTGATAAGTGTGAGCAAACCCGATTATGCGGTCTATCACTCACTTAGCATTCATGTTTCTCAGGCACGGTACCGAGCACTCGATAAGAGACGCAATCTGAGACGTATTCATATCAAAGACATTGGAACACTTGCCCTTTAGCACACTTTTATTATTTTTATTTTTTTTTTTGCTATTTTAATCTTTTAAATCATTTAATCTTTCCTATTAATATCCCATCCCAAGGTTAGGTAGATGTGTGTCGAAGAAAGAAAGGTCTATCATTACACGAGGCTCAAAGTGGTTTATCAAGAAAGGATTGTATATTTGAAGGTGGAAGGTAATATGATATGGCTACAAGGGGTGCCTCAAATCATTAGTATACCTCGTGCTTAATTCGGCATGGATTTTATTTTTTTTTAATTTTAATTTTAATTTTTTTTTATGCAATGCAATGCGATAATAATATGCAAGAAAATAAATGCTCATTTTATTAAAGGAAGAAGAAAAAACCTACAAAATAAAATCTAAGGAAAACAAAGGGTGCCTATGCTAGACTTATTTGGGGAAAGGAGGAACAAAAAAAGATAGAAAAAGAGGTTACGAGATCTTGTCGTTGAAGCTCGCCTTGTGTCTTTTGCTTGATCATCACCCAGTCTTCTTGCTAGCTAGAGGCAATGGGATCTTATTTGCTTCTATGAGGTGTTGAATGAGATTTTGAAATCTGTAACATTCATCCGTGGTATGACCCTTTCCTTAATGGTACTTGCAATAAGAGTTGAGATTCTATCTTAAAGATCGCCTTTCTGGCGTTGGATCTTCAGTGGGGCCAATAAGTTTGATTAATCCTCGATCATGGGGACGATCGAAAGCAGCATCATAAGTCATTCCAACGGGCGTGAACTCTCTTTTTGGTTTCTTTTTAGATCCTTGATTATCCATGGCTAAGACATCACTTAAGTAAAAGGTACTAACATTGTTACTAAAGTGGGTGTTTTCGGAGGAAGAAGGATTGTCGTTCTTCTTTCCTTTCCAGCCACTGTTGTTATTATTGTTAGTAGCTTTTTGTTTCGCAAGGTCATCTTCGATTTCAATACCTTTGTCGTAGACAGCCTTGAAAGTATTCAAATTATGTTGATATTTCAAATGCTTCGAATACCTATCTTGAAGGTTCTTGATGAACATCCTCACAGACTCCTTTTCAATAGGAACTTCAACCATATTAGCGGAAGTTTCCTTCCACTTGTTGAAGAAAGAGGTGAACCCTTCGTTTTCTTTTTGTTTTAACATCTCAAGTTTTCTATGGTCTGTGTCCACTTGGATGTTGCACTTGTATCTATCAATGAAAGCGTTTATTATTCCATCCCAAGTAGAGGTTTTTTCTTTGTCAAAGGAAAAGAACCATTGTTGACAAAAGGCTTCAAGGATAAAGAAAACAAAGAATGAAAGACTTTCCTATCAACCCCTTTAATATTCATTATGGTTTCAAAAGCCCTTAAGTGAAAATAAGGATTGTTTGTTGGCTTGAACTTAGGGATGTCGTTGGCATTGAACTTCTTTGGAAGAAGCTCCTTGTCCACCGAGACCCCTTGTGAGCTAATGCCCTAGAATCTATAGTCATTGGAGAGTTTGCCTAAGCTTTCTTACATGAGCTCCATTTTTTGTTGCTTCACAGGGTCTTTGATTTGAAGAACCATGGTCTTTATCAATTCAGTTAAGTTGGCCACGTCCTTCCTAAGTTCGTTAACTTCTTCCTGAGACGCCATTATCTTCTTAGCTTTTCTTTTCCGACTAACTGGTTTGTCAAAAAGTAGTATTTGAATAAAGGTGTTGTCCTTGATTAATCTCTCTTCTCTCCTTGACCAAGTGTTGTGAAAAGGGAAGTTATGGATACTTTTTGTTAATTATTTGACTCAAACTCTATCCAACATGCAGTAGATGGAAGGAGGTAGAAAGAATGAAGGTTGTGATATGGAGAAAGCATGTAGAGAATGGAAAGACAATGTAGATGGAGAGGTATGAAAGAATTAAGAATAGAATGTACCCCCAACTCAAATGACGGAAAAACCGACTCATGCATGAACCTAAGACATGGTCATGGTGATATATTCACAAAGTGTGTGCTAGAACTAGTGAGTGTAGATGACATGTTTGACTCGTGCCATGACCATTTGACTAGACTATATGACTAGACTCAATTAAGGACTAAACATGACTATTGTCATTAATAAACTAGTTAATCTAATTAAGTAAATTGATTAACTAAACTCGTCGTGAAGACTCGAGCAAAAACATTGACTGTCGCCGGACGACAAGATTGTCGCCAGACGCTAAGGATCAGCGCCAGACGACAACATTGTCTCCTGGCGCTAATCAATAGCGCGTGGCGCTACAGTCCCAACCTCTGCGCCATTGCTGGAACATTGGTCTGGAACTGTTTTCAGTATTTTACTCTAAAAGGACGAACCTAAAGTCGTACAAAGTCAAGTTTGATCAATTTATTTAGATTTTAATCATTTATTAATTAATTAATTAATTTAGCAAAGTCCTTTAGTCAATAATTAGTTTATTTAAACTCATTCACAAGTTAAACAAACGGTTAGTGGAAACACATATAGGTTATGCACAAACAAATAATGCACAAATAGTCAAATAGTCACAATATGATGCAATGAGTTTGCAACCTAACCATGGCTCTAGTTCTCTAAAGTTCGGGATATAGGTTAGTCAAAGAGGGTCCATGGTTATGAGTCTGGATGCACCGCACGGAAGCCTTACCTTTGGAAGGGTTGGCGAAACTCGATGGGACCCCACGAGTTAAATTCGCTTCCATGGTTTTGAGAATTCAACAAACTCGGATGTACCCTTCATTGCCAGGAGCGTTCGATTGGGTAGATGGAGCGTGAATCCACAGAGGGTTGTGGCCATATGTAGAACACATATGGGTTTCGTAAAAAGGGAAAAACTCAATCAGGAAGTAAAATCGAGCAAACAGTACTAGAAACTAGTCGAAACAAGAAGGTAGAATTCTGGCTCGGTATTGGAAGAATTCGGCTCAGATAAGCGGCTGCGCAAGAGCTGTTCTTCTTCTTGCTTGATTATTGCTCTTGGTACGTTCATACATGGCTTAATGATCTTTATCATCCCGGGATTATTGAACCTACTAAAATTATCAATTTCTAAATCCATTTCCAGTGGGTTTAACATCCCAAATTAATGAGAGCACCATAATGAACCCACCAAGCTTAAACTTGCTTTAAATTTTAGCACAACATTTCCTAACTTACCTCCTAAATTACCTTACCCACTCAACTCAAAATTCAATAATATCGAGCATATTCTCACCAAACACCACGAAACACCTTCCCATTGTGCTCATGCTCGCTCGAGGTAGTCCAATTCCAATGAATTCAACCTATTAATCCAAATACAAAACAAGTGAAAGAAAGAAAAGCAATTGAAAAGAAACTAAGAAAAATAAATTTAAAAGAAAAAGTTAGAAAACCGGGTTGCCTCCATGGAAGCTCTTGCTTAAGGTCCTTAGCTCGACCCTTCCTCCAAATCATGGAGGGTTAAAGAACATCACCTTATTCAAAGTGTTAGAGGGGACAAACTCCTCCTCAATTTTTAGCAACTTCACATCGTTGCTTGATGAATCCTCACTTGATGAAACTTCTGAAACAAGCCTATTTTGTTTCAACTTCATTTTCTTCTTTCTAAAAGCTCTCTTTTTCTTCTTTGTCTTCTTAATCCTTCTAGTGGACGGCTTCTCACCATCAACACACTTGGAGTCAACCTCGTCTTCTTGAGGGTAGAGCTCAAACCATGGAGGAATATCAATCACCTCCTCATCCTTAAGCTTCAAAGGCTCCTTATTCTCTTCACTAACCTTCTTGCATTCAACACTCAAAAGACAATTATTGTAGGGAATATGTCAAGCACCCCACACTTGAGCCCCACTGTGATCATACACTTAAGCATGGTGGCGTCCAAAGGGAAGGAAGCTAGAGCAAAAGAGTCGCCAATAAGTTTTAGGAACTTGTAAACCGTTCACAGGATGAAGGTTACACCCCTTAACGATCTAAGAGATCGTTAACTCCAATAGGTCTGGAACCATGACTGGAAGTTCGGGGATGAAGGTACAAATCCAACCTAAAAGAGATTGAACCTGCCCTAAATAGGCCTCTACTTTATTCTTCTCGTATTCATGTGTGCTTTCCGACTAACATACAATCAATATATTAACCGTAAACTTGTTTAATCTATGTTGGTTGAATTTTATGCACAAGAAAAACTATTATTGGCGATCACTTGAATTATAATCAAATTAGCCTAAACAAGATTATTAATTATCTTATTATGCGTGATTACAAGTACAAATTCCCTTTAAACATGCATAAAAGGCGTGATCAAGCAATAACAACAAATAATATCAAGCAACATAAAATAATCACAATCATCATAATCATAATCTCAATCTCATGAAAGCATGATAATATTAGCAAGATCCTTGGCATAATACTAACAAGATTAATAAAAAATCCTAGCATGTCACTAAATAATAAAGATCAAAGCTTTATTCCTAGCATGATACTAACATGATATAAGAAAGAATAGGAAGCATCATAGAAACATGCATGATATTAGAAATCTTAGTTATTACCCTAAACATGATACTAGGAATCATAACAATCAAAGCATGATTTCTATGTCAAAATAATAACAATTAAATTATTTACTTGGATGCCTCGTATCTCTTTCTAAGAACAAAATACACACCTTAGTAACTTCAAGGAAAACAATAAATCAAACAATTAAATTAAATAATAGAGATAAAGATTTGGGACCAATACCTTAGAAATTATCAACCTTTCACGTCTAAGGCGAACGAAACTTCGAACTTGGCTAGGTGTTTCTAGAACTAATGTATGCGGAATTTTGTGAAAGGAGAAGTTTAGAAAAAGAATAGAGAGAGGGAAAGCTTCTAGCTTTAGAGAGAAAGAAGAGAGAGATGATTGTGAATTCTTGATTGCTGATTGAAAAACGGAGGTCTAGGACCCTATTTATAGAAAAATAGTCCGGAAACAAATCAAGTCCTATTTGAAATAAAACTGGCATCTGTCACCAGGTGACAGACATCAGCACCAGGCGACAGGATTAGCGCCCGGCGACAGATGTTAGCGCCAGGCGAGAGACTTTGTCGTTTGGCGCTAATTAAAAGATAAAACGCGTTTGTACGCGGAATCCTCTTCTTAATATGATTAAGCAGCAAATTCCGTGTTTATCATAAAACTCTTTTAAAATATAATTATTAATCTTAATTCCATTAGAATTAAAAAAAGAACCTTCTAAATATTTTAGAAGATTAAAATCAATCCTAATAACTTTAGGAATAATAATTAATAGGACCTCCTCTAGATCATTGGGCCAGATATAAAATTCATTTCGAGCCCAATTTAGTTTAAGCCATAACAACCTCATTATTCATCAGAATTGGGCTTATAATATATCGTTGGAAAACTTTTTTCGAGCCCAATCCAACTACACAATTATTGGACCCTACATCATGGACCAAACTAAATTGGACTGACTATTTTCATAAATAGAGTATAAAAATAAATATTTTCAAAAACAGAAAGAAAGTATTTTAATAAAAACATCCACATTACTAGACTTTTCACACTTTCACCTCGTTCGATAATCAAATGACGTGAAAGATATTCATCACTGGGTTTGGTTTTAGGGAAAAACATTTGGGTGTCTACAATTATCACAAACCTCAAGAACTTTGTTAGTAGAAGAAGCAATCATGCAAACATCATCATTGTATGCAGGGGAATTTACACACAAAATTCCATTCACATGAGAAAAAGATTCATGCATCAGTTTAAACTCAAAACTAGCCATATTGTTACCAACTCTCAAAGTAATAAGACCTCCTTTCACATCTATCAAAGCTCCCGAAGTAGCTAAAAAAGGTCTTCCTAGAATGATAGGTATGTTATTATCTTCCGCTATCTCTAGGACAATAAAATCAATCGAAATGGTGAAGTCTCCTATCTTGAGGGGAACATCCTCAACTCTTCGCTTTGGAAACTTAATAGATAGATCGGCCAATTGCAAAGTCATGTTGGTTGGAAGAAGCTCACCTAGCATAAGCTTCCTAAAGACCGAATAAGGCATGATACTCACACTAGCACCAAGATCACAAAGACCATTTTGAAACAACTTTCCATTGATTTTGCAAGGGATAGAGAAGTTACCCGGATCTTTCATTTTCTTGGGTAAGTCATTTTGAATTAAAGCACTAAAACATTCCCCAACCTCTACCGAGTCAATCTCATTGCACTCTCTCTTGCCACTCAAGATTTCCTTAAGGAACTTAGAATATTTAGGCATTTGGGTCATGGCTTCGGTAAGAGGGATTGAAAGATGAACTTCCTTAAGCATATCAAGAAATCTCCCAAATTGTTCATCAATTTTGTTTCTCAAAAACTTTTGAGGATATGGAAGTTTGGGCTTGATCACCTCCTCTTGCACTTTTTCATCACTCTTCTATTCCTCTTAGGCTTCTTTACTCACCTTCTTTGACACATTTCTCTCTTTTTCCTCACACGAATCATTCATCTTCTCATTTTCCTCACTCTTCTTAGAACAGCTCTCTTCAAGCACTTTCCCACACCTTGTGGTGATGGAATACATGGGTTTCTTAGGTTTAACTCCTTGTGAAGGTAAAGAAGAAGGGCTAGCATTCACACTCTCTTTTAAGGTGTTAGCCAATTGAGCGATTTGAGTTTCGAGCATCTTATTGTGTGTCATCATCTCATTGAACTTCTTATCACTTACCGACATGTAAGTGTTCAAAATTTTGGTTTGGTTCTCGATGATCTCTTCCAAGGTGGTCTTAGAAGTTGAAGGTTGAGCATAGAAATTCTCACCATTGCGTTGGGTTCTTGGAGCAAATCCGAGTAGGGATCCCCTTTGGTTGTTATTTTGAAAATTACCTCGGTTTTGGTTACTCCAATTACCCCAGTTTTGGTTTTGGCTATTATTTTGGTATTGATTGCCATACCCTTGGCCTTGATTTTGATTATTAATAACCTTGATTATTATAGTTACCTCAGAAATTTTGGATTCCTTGGTTTCTATAACCACCATTATTATAATTGTCAAAATTCCCTTGTTAGTGAGCATTCCTATTCCCAAACTTCCTTGGACTATCAAATCTTTGTCCATTGTTGTTGTTTGAAAGAAAATTCACTTGCTCACAATCATTATTCTCACCATCATCACAACTCTCAAATGCATGTGGACAATTAGAAGAATCATGGTCATATGACCCACAAACATCACAAAACACACATCCAATTGGCATATTACTTGAAGTTGAAAGAGGAGTAGAGTTAGAAGATGTACCTCTCCCCTTATTGTGGGAGGGAAAAATAGGTGTTTGTGAAGAATCACTCTCAAGCTTTGCCTTAATTGAGGTGATTGAATAAACCGTTGAACCGCTTTTGCTTGTCGACTCTCTCTCACCTTCTTTCCAATCCATGTAATATCTCACCACATCTTCAATTAAGTCAACCACTTCATCCTCCGTTTTTTTCATGATAGGGCCACCGGCACCGGCATCTAAGCAAGACTTGCCTTGAGGACTTAAACCTCCATATATGATTTGGATGATTTGTTAGGTGGGAATCCCATGGTGTGGGCACTCTCTTTGGTACTCCTTATACCTTTCCCATGCCTCATAAAGACTTTCACTCGGCTTTTGCTTGAAGCTTTGAATGAGAGCTCTTACTTCGGCCGTCTTCTTTTGTGGAAAGAAACGAGATAGAAACTCCTTAGTAACTTTATCCCATGTTCTTAAAGAATTTTGCTTCACCTCCTTGTCTAACCACTCTAAAGCACGTCCGATAACAGAGAAAGGGAAAAGCTTAAGTCGGATAAATTCTTGAGAAACCCCCGTTCACCTTGATTATGTTGTAATATTTCTCAAATTCTTTAAGATGGTTGAGAGGGCTCTCATGCTTTGCACCACTATATTGACGTCTCTCTATCAGAGTGATCGTTGCCAGCCTTATCTCGAAATCATTTGTCGGTGTCGTAGGTGGAGCAATCCAACTTTCAAGCCTATAAGCTCTGGGAGTTCCCAACTCCTTCAAAGCTACCCTTGGATTAGCTCCCATGCTTCCTCGTTCTTCTTCTTCTTCTTCTTGATGGATTTCCTCTCTTGGGGAACTCAGACTTGAGGAATGATTGGAAACCCTTATCCTTGTTATGGTCCTCTCAATTTCCGGATCAAATGTCACTAAATTTCGATCTCGTGCCCTACGCATACAAAAAGTCAAAGCAAATATCAATAGCACGGCTACAAATGTAGCCTAACAGGAAGAAAATATCTTTGTAATTTTTCAAATTAAATGGGATAGAGTCAATCAACAATAGCAATCACCATGCCATCCCTGGAAACGGCGCCATTTTGGACGGCGAGTGAAACTAGGTCGTTGGAAGCCAAATTTCTCGGTCAAAACAAAATTTACGAATCTAAACCCAACCCAATGTATAGGGCAAGTCTAGGTCGAATCCCAAGGGAAGGCGGTTTCACTAAAGTCAAGGCTAAGCTATTCTGAAAACTCAAAGAGATTGGGTTGGTCTAAACTATCGAAGTCAAATCAATCTAACAAATCAAATAGAAATCAATTACCAAAACACTAGAGAATTTAGGATCCACATGCATCAATAATAAACTTCCTAATTCGAGGGAATCCAATCAACTAAGCAATGCGAGGGAAAACAAAATATGCAATCAAGATCACTCAAGAAGCTAAATCCTAGGGTCAAGCTAGATGTCTCTACAAATGACTTCAAAGGAAAATTGGTAATCAAGATCAATCGATAATAATAGCATCCAATTCAATTGTTCGTGTGTTTGAAAGCTATTATGCAATCTAGCATGATCATCAAGGTCAGCTACTCCTCTTCAAACCAAGCACGTGCACAAATTTCATCAACCAATTTAATCATATCAACAAATCAATCAAAAACCCCAAATTAGCTATAGATTATCACTAATACATGCTTCACCACATTCCCTTGCAAAGGAACTACTCACTAATCATGGTGAAATTTAAAAGCATAACAAAAGAAATCATAAATCTCATCATCAACATTGTAATCCAAACTTTAACAATCAAAGTCAAGCTAACAGTAGAAATTCAACAATATGTCAAAATCAAACATAAAATTTCATTGAAAAGTACAGGATTCTTACAAAACTTTGATCAATATCAAAGAGGAATGAGGTTCTCAATATCACAATCATCAAACACCAAGTTTCTCTCTCTAAAATCTAACAACAATATCACAAAATCAAGATCTTCTCTCTCTAAAATTCTAATCAAAACTAATTCTAATTCTTTCTAATTGATTCTCTCTCAAAAAATGAAGGAAAATTTATATATAGTAAAACTAACTAAGGGCAAGTTAGTTAGACGTCCAAAAGAGACCTTAAAAGGCAAGGCCTCTTACTCCTATGTGCGGCCGCAACAAATTGGGTACGGAAACAGGGAAGAGCGGGAGGCACAGCCGTTCCAAGCTCGCGCGCGGCCGCGCAGGTGCTTGGCGTGCCCGCTCCTCTCTCGTGCGCGCCCGTGCCATGTGAGCAGGGGAAGCCTTCTTGTGCCGCCGAGATTGATCCTGTGAGCTTTGGATGAGGCATGATGATAAAGGCAGTCTCTAGGAGCTCTCTTGGTGGGTTCGACACCACCTTTTCATTTCCACACGGTATGAGGGCGCATCTTTGAAGACCTTGCTTTTAGACTCCTTTACTTTTGGGCTTCAAAAGGAGAAACCGGGACAACCTCTTTGGCTTGAAAACTCCAACACGAATGCTATTGAACCTCTCAAACATCGCTAACTTCCTAGAATCAAAGAAAAGAAAAAAAGTAAAGAAGAAAATGCAAAATAAACTAGAAAAGCAAGAAAATAAGAAAACATCTAAAGAAAATGCAAATAAAGAAAATGCAAGCAAAACTAGAGAAAAGGAAATAAAAGAGATACAAAAGTCATGTAAAATCATCCTAAAAGAGGCTAAATGAGTGCCATAAATGACACTCATCAGTTTTCCAAAAGAAACCAAGGGGTATTACTTCTATAACAAATCCGAGAACAAAGTGTTTGTTGCTTACGATGGTGTCTTTTTAGAGAACGAATATCTTTCCAAAATGATAAGTGGGAAGAAAATTAAAATCGATGAAGTTCGAGAGGACGAGTAACAAAGTCAAATTGACAGTTTAAGTGCTCAAATAGCAACTATTGACATTGGTCAAACCGTGCAAAGTCAAACCGAAATGCAAATGCTCAGTCCATTACCCTACGTAGGTCACAAAGGCCAAGGTCTCAAGCAGATAGATGTCTCGGCACTGCATTAACCGAGGATCAAGAAATCCTAGTTATGGATAGAGATGAGCCAACGGCCTACAAGCAAGCTACGACGAGCCCCGACTCTGCTAAATGGCAAGTAGCCATGAATCTGAGATGGACTCCATGTTTGAAAATCAAGTATGGGACTTGGTTGATTTGCCGAAAGGTTACACACCTATCGGTTGTAAATGGATTTTAAAGATGAAAACCGACAAATATGGAAATGTATTTATATATAAAGATAGACTATTAGCAAAAGGTTATATGCAAATTCACGGCGTTGATTATGATGAAACCTTTTCTCCAGTTGCAATGCTTAAGTTCGTCCGGATTATCCTAACAATTACTGCCTATTACGATTACGAAATACGGCATATGGATGTCAAACTGCCTTCCTAAATTGAATTTTGGTAGAAACTGTGTACATGACACAGCCTGAAGGTTTTGTTGATCCAAGCAATGCTGGGAAGGTATGCAAGCTTAAGAAATCCATTTTTGGGTTGAAATAAGCAAGCAGAACTTGAAATATGCGATTCGATGAAGCCATAAGCAAGTTTGGTTTTATCAAGAATCCAGATGGGTCTTGTGTTTACAAAAACGTCAGTGGGAGTGACATTGCTTTCCTCGTCTTGTATGTCGATGACATATTGCTCATTGGAAACAGTATTCCAAAGTGAGTAAGGATGAATCAGATACCATATGCTTCACTTATTAGATCGATCATGTATGCTATGATATGTACTAGGCCGGATGTATCGTATGCTTTAAGTGCTACGAGCCGATACCAATCAGACCTAAGAGAGGCGCAATGGATTGCGACCAAGAATATCCTAAAGTACCTAAAAAGGGACAAGGATAAATTCCAGGTCTATGGTGGGAGTAATGATTTTGTTGTTGAAGGTTACACCGACGTAAGCTTCTAGACAGATTGAGACGACTTCAAGTCGCAATCAAGATAATATCTTATCTCAATAGAGGAGCGTTTAGTTAAAAGAGTGCTAAGCAAAGCACGATTGCAAATTCTACAACTGAAGCCGAATACTTGGCAGCTTCTGAAGCAGCTAAGGAGACAGTTTGGATTCATAAGTTCGTTGGTGAACTTGATGTTGTACCCTCCATAAAAGGTCCAATAGACCTCTATTATGACAAAAATGGAGCTAATGCTCAGGCAAAAGAGCCAAGGGAACTTCAGAAGGTCAAACATGTCAAAAGGTGATTTCACATGATAACGGAATGGAAGTCCAAGGTTGAAATCAAAATTTTTAAGATTGGAACAGATGACAATGTTGCCGATTCAATCACTAAACCTTTGCCTTAAGTGAAACAAAACAAGCACGTTGAGGCAATGGGAATCAGGCATGTTGGAGATTGGCTTTGATTTCCCCAATTATGTGTTTTAATTAATTTTAAATATTTTAATATAAAACACTATGTTGAACCATTCAGTTTTTGTAGTAATTTAAATTTTATGCAATTTTATCACTCCATTTCTATTTAATTGTGGTTTAGAATTAAATAATGAGTCCATTCGATTTTGAGAATATTCAAAATAGGGCATCAAGACAATGTCTTGGATAAAGAAACACCTATTAAGTGAACGTTGAATATTATAATCGAAAATTATCCCTATTTAAGGTCATTTAAAAGTTGGACGATTAATGACCACTTGAGATTAGTGTGTAATATGATTTATAGCACCGTTTCTTGTGCTACAAGGACATGATTGTCATAAATCATTTGTATAGGTATTGGTTTAGAACCATACTAGATCAACTTATGAGAATACTTTAAGAGATTAAAAATCGTCATAAGTATATTTTTCATTATGGCTATCAGAACCTCTTTCCTCAACCATGAGTATTGCAAGTTCTCTTGTTTGAGTGCTAGTACGTTTTGATGTCAGTTAAAAGTCTTTCGTACATGGGGATTATAACGGAAACACTTGGGCGGCTAGGTCCTCTTAGTAAGAGAAACTTAAAGTACAAGATTGGGAATGTCCCCTTATTAAATAAATAGGGAACATCTCTTTGTTGTTTACAAGGCCTCTCGATGCGCGAGACTGTGAAAATGCATGGATGTGCTCAGAAGAATTTTAGAAATCATCTGCTCATTGAAAGTCAAACTCAGATAACGAGAAACAATTCTGGAGGTAATAAGGATGACGAATAATCATACCTTATAGTTCATGAAGAGACATTAAGTGACATACGAAATAGACTTTACACTAAAACCGCACTTGTCCGGAAGGACAAGCACTACTACAAAAATAGGCAAAGAGACCCGTTGAAATATGCTTGAGAGACCGCCTTTTGGACGGGTCTCTATCTCAGGGGTCTCTTTGATTAAGAGACCCTTTCTGATGAGGGGTTTGTTTGTGCGGACAAAGAGACCCGTTGTTACTGACAACGGGTCTGTTATTTACGGGATGAGATTGATAGTTTCGAAGAGAAAGAGACCCGTTGTTTGATATAAGGGGTCTGTTTAACTGTATGAAACAGACCTGTCAAGTCAAATAACGGGTCTCTTTGTTCTTTAATATTTTGAAAAAAAATAATTATTTTTTGAAAAAAAAATAATTTTTTTTTTTACGGTTTGTGTTTTAATTAATTTTGTTTTTATGCTCTATACGAATTGGCAGAATTGAGGAGCTAAATTATAAATTGGTATTAGTAATTTGTATACTTAATTTGTACACTTAATATATACACTTAATTTTTATGTAACATGCAAAAAAAAAAAATCAATGAACATAAAATCCCAACAAAAAATTGTTTGAATTTATTGAAATTTACAATTACAATTACATTAACTAGACTTGAGTACTCCGATCCATTTGCTACCTTGTAACGACATCAACCAGATCTGACAAAACAAAATTCAAAAAATGAATGATTATAATTGAGAATTCCACTAGAAAACTTTAGATTTACATTCAACAACAAAAAAAAAAAAAAATAAAATAAAATAAAATAAAATAAAAAATTAAGTAAATGAGATTTGCACAACAATTTTAAAGTGTAAATATAAAATTTAATTGAAAAACATAGAAACAACGGGAGAAAAATTGCACCTCATCAAACTAATTAAAGAACCATTTGCCAATATGTTTTTCTTTAACACTTGGAGCACCACTAATCCACTATTGTCATCGTCTTCATCAAACTGTTAGAAGACAATGGCGAATTTAATTGAGAATTTCATTTTTTTTTGAATTAAAATTAAATTGAAAAAAAATCAAAATTCTCACAGAGCATTTCAACAAACTGTTAGAAGGCAAAGAAGATAGAAATCATACCTATAGATTAGAGTTTAACCAAATATAAATTCACCCCATTCAACATTCAAATAGAACAGAAAAAAAAACAAGAAAAATACCAATAAAACACTACCAGACCACCCGTAATTACCCCAGCCACCCACGAAAAAATATCAAAACAACTCAACCTAAACCAAAATCACTACGAAAAAACTCAATCACCTAACAAAAAAACTAGTAAAATTAATTTTTTTTTAAAAAAAATAGATATGAAAATTTACCTTTTTTGGCCAAATTAACCATGAAAACTCCAGATCTGGAGTTTTTATCGTCAACATTAACCTTGAAAGCCTTAAATATAAGCTTTTATTGATCGTGATGAAATAAAATACGAGGCAACAATGGCTGTGTTAAGAAGGATGAGCGAGGTAGCAACGAAGGCATTAAGGAGGAGAAAGCGGCGCCAACATTAAGGAGGAGGAGGCCGGAGGAAGAGACGTCGCGATTAAGAAGGAGGAGGCAGAGATACCGGCGTTAAGAAGGAGGTGGTGGTAACGTATTTCTAGGAGAAATACAAGAGGAGAGGAGAGGAGAAGAGAGTGAAAGAGAAATAGGGAGCGGCGTGATGGGGTTTAGGGAAATGACAAGAGATCGAAAGAAATAGGGTTTTGGTTAATGTTTCCAAAAAAATATAAAAAATAAAAATTGATTAAGTGGTGGGCCCCTTACACACATATGGGACCTGTTAAGGAAAGCTAAGGTCTCTTATTTTTTTCCCTCCATCTTTTCAAAACTATTGGTGGGCCCTTTGATATATAAGAGACCCGTTGTCTCTAATATAAGATCTTTTATATCAAAGAGATCCGTTGTATTAACCAACTGGTCTTTTAATATAGGTCCTTTTGCTCATTTTTGTAGTAGTGAAGTGGAAAATTTATAGGAATGGTATCCTTCAAACAAGTGTATTATTCCGATAGAGGGTTCGAAATTAATTAGAAAGCCAATTTTTCAGTGAGGTCAAGTGATCGGAATGCCTTGCTGAAAGCCGCTTCCGATCAGTAATATTAATGTATAATTAATATTACATCTTAATCTAGACTGAACCCTACAGGTCACACCCAATCAAGTAATCGATTCTTGGTGACGAATTACTCCAAAAGTAATTAATGAGTCGTTAGAGTATGATGAGCATAAACGTCAGAGATCGAGCTAGGAGCGTCGAAACCGAGCGTCTCAATGGATTTACAAAACAACGCGACAGTAAAATCAAGCAATCAACAAAGTCACAAATACCCCTATCATCGGAATGCCCTGAGCAAACCGAGTTCTAGGGGCATGACAGCCGAGCATGGTAGCCGCACCATGCCAAGCAATGCTAGCATCGCTAGCTGGTATGGGCAACCATGCTAGCCATGTGCACGCATTACGCATGCTATCATGCTAGCAAGCTAGCAGCGCTAGTAGGCCAGCAACATGCTACGGCCTTGCTAGCTGCTCCTAGCGTAGCACAACACGCACCTCCCCGCACAAGCAACCTGCATCAAGCAAGCATGGCCTGTTGGGTTTGCGCGCATGGCAGCAAGCAGCAACGGCCAGCAGCCCGCAATAATGCGCGACTTGCTGGCGCGGGCAACTGGGCCATGCGACTAGGTGGCAGGGCTAAACAGCCAGCTGGGAAGCCTTGCGTAGACATCTACTTTTTGGCCTCCTTTTTTGACCGGAAGTGCTATGACGATAATTAAAACCATCTTTGTGTTGGATTAACGTGAAGAATACTTATGGACAACTGATTGAGCCATAAGAATACAAAATACATAGCCTAACTCAAAACAAAATAAATTAAAGTCCAATTAACTAAGCCCGATCAGAAATTAGGCTTAAACCCGAAGTCTAAACCTAATTTTGATAGACTTAGAGGCGCCTAGGTTAAAAATAAAAGCTGCCATAGAAAAATCCGCACGCATCTCAAAGAGACGCGCTGGTCTGGCACGCACAACTCATACAGTTGTGTGTGGCGTCTAGCGCATCCTCTAATGATGCGCTCGTGGAAGATTCAGAATTTTATAAAAATTTAAAATCGAATCTTACCATAATACCGCGCGCAAGACGTTCCGTTGCGCTGCCCGTAGCAGCGCACCTGAATAACTTGCGCTGAGCAGGCGCACGCAGCCCATTGAGATGCGCGCGAAACCTTTTGCGGCAGAATAATTGAAACCCTAAATGCACCCATTCCCTAAAAATAGAGGCTTAACACGAGGCTTAGATAGACAGAAAATCAGCCGAAATTCTTGCAGAAACTTTGTGAACTTTTATACTACCAACCTTCTTGTCCTAAACACTCACCCCCTTTATTACTTGTTACTACTTTGGAGGTTCCCAAACAAGAAGGAGTCTATAAGTGTTCTAGATCTACCAAGGAAAAGTGGTAAATTTCCGAGCACTGAGATCAATCACCTTTTCTTTTCTTGTTTAAACAATCTTTAATTGATTAATTAATGTTGTTTGATCGCTTTAAAAAAACTTTAAATTAATTAATTTCACACAGTATCTTGCGTTAAATAAAGAATAGTATTGAATAATTAATTGTTGTTTGATCACTTAAGACAAGGCAAATATTGTTTATTTATTGTTCTTTTCACGAATATTAATAAAATAAAGAATAACGACTTTTGCAATGTAATTCCCACGTGATTAAGCTTGTAAATAAAATCAATTAACTTAGTTTTTAGGTATCATGTTGCATATATTGTTAGGTAATGAAATTGTGAAACAGGAAGAGCTAGTAGAGGCCGCACTAAGGCTGGAATAACGATTCCCTCTTAAAGGGAACGTTATTTTAGTACCCTCGCTCCCGAACTCATTTTTGGTACAGGTAGACCACTTTGGGCATGGGTAAACTTACTATTCGTGCTAAATATCCCTTGAACACTACATGGGAGAAAGGCATAAACGACGTTTATGAGTTTTCCTAAAACTCATTGGCGACTCCTTACTAGTTTCTTACAAAAAAAGCATAATGATAGCATCAACTCTAATTCAAGGTCTCCCAAACAGTAAGGAATTCAAATCCTAATACACCCTAACAAGTGTAAAGTCCTAGGCTTTTAAAGGGCCATGGGCATATAAGGAGAAGGATCTCCTACGATGGGCACACCCTCCTTATAGTGGCGACTCCACTGGGGATTTAGAGGTTACAAGATTAGTTTTTAGTTATGGTCCAAGGTTTCCAACACTAGGTTGCCTATGGGTTGTTATGGGAACAAACTTGGATAATCTCTAGTTAGAGAGCGAAACTTGAATGCATAATATCTTCCTTTTTCACAAAAGTAAAAGCTAAACAAGCAACATTACATCATGCATAGTCATAGCACACTATAATCCATGGGGATTGGCTCATTGATTAGGGGTTGCCAAAACTAGGCTTCTATCCCAAAATCAATAACAATCATCCCACCCACATCGCTAACAAAATGTTGGGAGGACTATGTCATGAGTCAACACGTTGAGTGATTGATTTGTGCATCGTTTCTTAAGATATGGTACCTTTGGACACCCAAGCTTTCAACCATTAGAAAGGAATTATGTTGATCTTGGCTTACGGTATGCTTATGTGATTACATAACTATTTGCGATGTGTTTTAGGATAGCTTTTTAGTTTTAGTTTAGGTTCCTTATTACGAAGTTGTCCCCTCGTAATTTTGAGTCAGATACGAAGGGTATCATAAAAAATCAAAAGTCGTGATATTATACCGAGCACACCTAGAGCAACTTAACGACCATTTTGATTATATTGACTTTAAATATCTCCCAAGGGATGAGAATCAATTGCTGATGCGCTAGCAAAATTAGCCTCAATGATCAATATTCCAAATCACTTAAATATGATGCCATTATGCATTGATAGAAGAAATGAACCAACTTATTGCAACATAATAGAGGAAAGAAATGACATCGAAGGAGAAAATCATTGATATGATCATATCCTCCAATACATTACTCATGGCACATATCCTGCAAATACTTCATCAAAAGACCAACGAGCTTTGAGAATGCTCGCAGCCCAATATGGTTTAGTAAATGGTCAATTATGCAAAAAGGGACCCAATGGTCAAAGATTATTGTGTATAGACCAACCTAAATCCACATGCCTTATACTCACAAAGGCGTTTGTGTACCTCACATGAATGGAAAAATGCTTGCTAAAATAATCTCACGACAAGGGTACTTTTGGTCCACAATAGAACATGATTGCATACAATATGTCAAAAAATGTCTAGAGTGCCAAATGTTCGCTAATTTACAACAGCTCCCACCATCCGAACTATATAACCTCACTTCCCCTTGGCCCTTTTTAACTTGGGGAATCGTCCTAATTGGTAAAGTTTCTCCAATAAGAGCAGGAAGACATGAGTACGTACTAGAAGCCATTGATTACTTTACTAAGTGGATCGAGGCGGCTTCTTACGTTAACATCACTTCTAAACATGTCACAAAGTTTCTCGAACGAAACATATTTTGTAGATATGGAGTTCCACATGAACTAATTAGTGACTAGGGATCTCAATTCAAAGCGGAAGTTGAGACCCTCTTAGCTCGTTATAAAGTAAAACACCATCATTCGTCTCGAAATAGACCCCAAATGAATGGAGCAGTAGAATCGGCGAATAAAAACATAATAGTCATCATCAAGAAAATGGTAGAAAATTATAAAGACTGGCCAAACAAACTACACTTCGCCCTATGGGGTTATATAACATCCATACGAACATTAATAAGAATAACTCCATACTCTGTAGTTTTCGGCATGCACGCAGTTCAACCAGTTGAACTAGAAATACCATCCCTGCGCATCGTACTCGAAAGTAAGCTACCCGAAGTTGAATGGGTACGAGCAAGGTATGAAGAACTTTTATTCCTCGATGAACAACGATTAAAAGCTTTGCATCATGTACAAGTCTATCAATGACGCATCACGTGACACTTTAACAAAAGGGTACGACCCTGCAATATTAAAGAAGGTGACTTTGTACTACAAGAGGTTAGGGGTCCACCAACCGATCCAAGAGGGAAATTGTAACCTAATTGGATAGGACCATACCGTGTAATTGAAATTCTATCAGAAGGAGCCGTTCGATTAATGGATATTGATGGCGATGAAATCCGTCAACTAATAAACATTGATCGACTTAAAAAGTATTACATATAAAAATCCGGATAAACTCGTTCATTCATAATAAATAATCATGTTTCTTAGCATTCAAATAAAGATTCTAAGTGTTATGCACTTTACCGAATCGCATGGTAAAGCTCATAACACTTGGGGGGGTAATAAAAAAATATATACCATTAAAAGTGTTCAGATTTTTTCAAACTTTACAAAAAAACTCTTCACACTTGGGGGGAGGAGGAATAATGATTAAAAAAAAATTTACGCTCATAGCACAGGTGTCATGCTCAATTAAATGAGTTGCATGCGGATGTCACGCGCAACCTTGGACATTGCGAACGCCACCTGATGAAGTACTACGAATCCAGGATTTTACAGTTGAATAAATTTTTATTTTTACTAGCGATTAAATTAAGGGCGTTTCCAAGCATTATGTGTACTCGAAAAACAACAAAACTAAAACTTTGATTTAAATTATTTAAACAAAGTTTGATTAATTTTTCATTTAATTTCTACAAAAAATTAATGAAAAATAATAAATAAAAATAATATAACTTCGCAAAGAACTATGCAAAGATCTGATTTCGTAATACGAATACGTAGGCAAACTTTTTGATTCGGTCATATAAAAGAGCTCATATTTATTCCAAACAAGATAAAAAAAACGTCATAGAACTAGATAATAAATTTTTTTTAAAAAAAAAAAAACATAGTAGTGATTACACTTTATCTAAAAAATTTAACTACTAATATTGTGTAACACCCTAAGGTTTTACTATATCCTCAATCGTCACAGTTGAAGGAGGAGTAGTTTCCATTGCAGTACTCTTAGTAACCTTAGAGCTTTTTCCTTCTGCCTTCTTTTTGACCCAAACATTGTTTTTCAATTTAGGTATAGGGGCTCTTTCAACTCTTTTTCCCCTGTCTTTTGCGTTGGACGGAGTCTTCTTACGGGGATTTGATGAAGGTTCTTTAATCTTTATTCCTCGTTGCGCAGGTTTTGGAGCAACCTTCCTCTTGGGTTCTCTTGAACGAGCCTTAGGTGATGAGGAGAAGTCTAATTTTCTTCTCACTCCTTTGTTTTGACCACTAAGAGGAGTAGTTGTGGCCGATTGCATCAAAGGTTTGGGTGGATTGCGAGCCGAGGCGGCTTGACTCTATTGACGAGATTTGTTAAACTTTCCCTTATCCACCGCATTCATCTAAGCCTTGTAAAAGGAAGAGAGTACTATGCTAGCCGTAAGATTTTACACCACCTACTTAGGAAGACTAGACCAATATTCCATCCAACGTGGGATCCTTTCGGCCTTTAAAGTCACATCCTTAGGAGTATCACAATCCTGTGGGGGAATAATTTGCTTCATCCCGTACCGTCTCATTACTCTGCAAGGAAATATGTAAGTAGTACTAGAAAGGCCTAAAAGCCTAATGTAGGGACAATTGAAACTATTCCCGATCATACTACTTATGTTCCAACAAGGAATCACAAAGCGTATGTTGGGAACCCCGTGACAGATAAGCATCGTCCATTCTTGTTCATTCTTATGTTTGTAAAGAATGCGACAACCATGGAACGTCCTTACTCCGTTAGCCTTTAGATTTTGTGGCTGATCAACAATCCGCAAGCGCTCCATGAGCCAAATCTAAAACGGAAAAAAAAAAGAGTAAAAAAAAATTAGCTCGCGGCAATACGACAGCAGGTGGCGCGTGCAAGAAAGAAGGTCGCGTGCGCCAGCCACGCACATCCTGGTTGATTGTGCTGGTCAGACCAGCGCAACTTCCATAGTTGCGCTGATATACGACGAAAAAAAAACATACGTGTAATAAGAGTGGATTCCCCGTGAAACCATTCTCGTTTGGATCTTCTTTAATAAGACGGTTCAAGCAAAGTAGGGTTTCCGCCAAAGCCAATAGAGCGGGTGAATGACATCCCTCTATTTGCTCCACTGTGGACACCATTGAATAATACCTATGTTCTTTGCCTGTCCTAAGTAAACAATTAACAACAAGACAAAAACACAAAGCACGAATTTTAAAACGTTGTTTAGTCAAGTTGTCACGAGGAGCGACAAAATGTTCAATAAATCGAATAAAATTCACGCCTTCTTCTGTCCCAATTTTGGCCATATCATTGTCATCCAAGCCAAAGAATCACTGAAACGAAGGTTTCAAATCTGACAAGGTAGGGGCATACGTCACAAGGAGAGTATTTGTAGGGAAGCCTAGTAGAGCCTCAAACTCAACAGGTAATGGGACAATTGCATTCCCCTAAAAAAATAAAAAGATGGTGGTTCGAGTGCCAATGATTAACTGCAGTATGGAGGAAATCAAAATTTATGTTGAGTTGCAGATAACTTAATAGGGGGTCAAGGTGGTATATTTTAAAGGCTAATTTATCCTCAGTATGGAAGTGACCCATTGTTTAAAACGTTTTCACCATTGTTCAAACAAATGAAAAGAGAAAAAGAACGAGTAAAAAAAAAGAAAAAGAGCAACAATTATCTTTATGAATAATACTATCAACGAATGAATGTGAGATGATCAAAAGTCTACACGAAACCGCGTTTAAATAAATCGAAATGGGATAATTTTTTGGCCATTTTTGCCCAAAGAAAATTTCACCTGCAGGTGGCACGCGCATCTCACAAGTTGTGCGCGCCTGCCACACGCAACCGATTTACATGCGCGCGACAGCCGCACGCAACCCGTCAAGTTGCGCGCGCCCTATTCGGTAGCGACATGTTGATTGGTTTATTTATGTATTTCGGACAACCAAATAATGGAATATCAACAAAATCTTATGAATAATCCATACGCTTGCCTTTGTTAGTATTAAGGAAAAACAGGTTGATAACCGATATCAACAAAAATATGTTTATATCACAATTTTTTCTCTCTCCTCCCCTCAAATGACCAATTTTTTCTCTCTCTCCTCAATTCTCATGGCCACTACTTCTTTCTCTCTCCTCCATTCCCATGCCAAAGTTCGACAACATTCGAGGATCTAAAGCGGCCGGCCGGCCAAAAAAAAGACACCCTAGTAGCAATTTATGAAAATTGGGGTCATACAAACCCTTTAGGGAAAGGGATTTGCTCGTACTGGTGGTTTTGCGGCGGTCGAATGTTGGTGCTCGGTCGATTGGTGGTGCTTGAGATTGTGCGGTGGTCGATTGGTGAAGTCGTGCGATGGTTGCTGGGGTCGATTGGTGAAGGTAAAGGACGTATGGTGGTCGGCTGGGGTCGATTGGTGAAGGTAAAGGTCGTGCGATGGTCGGCTAGTGAAGCTAAAGGTGGTGCTGCAGGTGGTAGTAGAGGTTGGACGGTGGTGATAGAGAGGAGAGAAAGGGGGTGTGGTTGCTAAAATTACAAAATTACCCTTTTGTGGTAGCTAAATTTACAAAATTATCCTTGATATTCACAAGTGTTGTTGATATCTGATATCAACTTGTATTTTCTAGTCAGTATTGTTTCCTTTTTATTTCTTTTTAATTTATTTTATTTTTAAGCTCTTTTTTTTCTTTCCTCATTTTTTTTCTTCTTTCCCTTTTGTTTTTTCTTTTTCTTTTCTTTTTTCTTTATTTTTTCGAAGGGGGTAAGTTAGGAACCCTTTACCTCCCTCGGAAAATTTTTTCGCTTTTAAATACTCATGGAAATATAAAAAAAAAACAAAATATGATATATACAAAAAATGTGTCATATGTACAACAGTAAAAATAAAAAAAATGTACATCTACCATAAGGCAAAAAAAATGTAATAAAAAAAGAAAGTCAGGATGCTCGGCGGTTCC
This sequence comes from Chenopodium album, assembly GCF_948465745.1. Classification (NCBI taxonomy): domain Eukaryota; kingdom Viridiplantae; phylum Streptophyta; class Magnoliopsida; order Caryophyllales; family Amaranthaceae; genus Chenopodium; species Chenopodium album. The sequence goes on along the minus strand of NC_137850.1, from coordinate 20,877,826 downwards.
CAAAAGGCTGCTGTACATCCTGCAAAATCCAAAACAAAGATTAATACACACATGTGTAATAACTTTGATAAGAAAATAAAGAAAGACTTACAACGACCAACCAATGATCACGGCATGACAAAGCCACGAGGGCTCTCCGATAAGCAGCTCGGAAAGCACGCATAGTCCTCAGCATGCCATTCACGGTCTCCTGCAAAACCTGTTCTAAAAGTAATAACAACAAAGGACAGTATTAAAAAAAATGTATATGATATATGAAAGACAAAAGATATACATGTACAGAATAAACATACAGACTTAACCGTCTCTGGTACAAACGGTAGATCCTCATCCTCCGCCGCCGGAAGCGTCTCACGAATTACCGACCCAAAAACGATGGTATACGTCACCTCCGCCGTAGCAGAAACCTAACCACCCGGCTCGACTCGCTAAAATATATACAATAAAAAGAATCAAAGTTCCAAACAATAGATAAAGAAAGGAAAAAAAAAAGGAAAAGAGAAAAGAAAAATGCTAACCAGGACAAAAGCTGGGAAAGGAGTCAGCCTGGATGCAACAAACGCCGGGTAAGACACATCCGTTAGCACCAACTGCTCCGCTGGATAACCAAGGATCGACTGAGCTCGATCCTCAGTAGACAGCAAATCCGGAAGCAGCATCCGTCTCGGAGGATCCGCAGGAACCAAAGGCTCCTCGGACGCGAACTGCCAGAGAACACGCTCGTCTAAAAACCAAGCGTATGTCCTCTGGAGCACAGAATGTCCCTGATAAAGGGCTCGAAAACGGCAGCGGACTATGCCTGCTCGAACGGCCTTAGGGACCCTGACAATCAAACTCCAAGGACGAAGATCGATCTACAAAACACAATCACATAAGAAAGCCACTCGAAAAAAATATACATATGTGTGTTGTCAAAACCTTACTGACCGACGCACGAGTCGCCGAAAGAATCCTCTGGTGAAAGTCGTCGGCTATAGTAGCTCGCTTCTTCCTTATCATGACCAAATGATGGTCCATAGGAAAACGACTCTCTGAGTATCCTGGGGGCTAGGAAAGACAGGTACGAGTACCCCCAAGTCTAAAAAAGAATACATGTGATCAAGAAGAGCCAAAATGGTGATGAAAAATAATAAAAAGATTAAGATAAATACGCACCTCGAGGATACGACCATGCCACGAAATGGAGATCCGGGGCACCTCAGTAGCTTCCACGAATCCATCACCCGGGTCGCCTTGCCTACAGCTGTGGGCATACAAGCATACGACACCTCCGCCCAACTCAAGTTACCCACTTGCCCCAAGTCACTGTGACAAACAAGAAACCTGATAGCGAAACGCTCTCCCCGATCACTCAAAATAGTGACAGAAAGAACATGGGCAATGTATATCCGAGCCAGCTGTTCAGGTGTACACTACCGATCAACCTCGTCAACCGACAGCTCGTCGGTAAGAACGGAATACGAACAAGACTGCGCGTACATATGAAGGGTCACCGCAAGACGATCCCCCACAAGGTCACGCAGCCTCACGTCTGACCCCTTCACGGTCGATATAACCAAAGGCTCACCTCTGAAAGGAAAACCCGTGATCATAGAGATGTCAAAAGGGGTAACTGTTATCGCCCCCCACGAGAAGTGGAAAGTATTGGTGGAAACCCACCAAAACACTAGCAACCCGCGAAGGAAAGCTGACGATGCAGGCCGACTCGATAAGTCCCGTAAAGCTACTAGCGGGGGCTGATCCCCGAAAGCTCCAACACCTCCTTCATCACATCGGGTAAACTCTCGAAATGGCCTCTCAAGTCACCCGAACCATACAGATGCATGCTAGGCTCGCTCTAAATAAAATATATGAGAAAATGCAGTTATGACTTTTCAAAAAAAAGAAAGAAAGAAATGATAAAAGGACGGAGGCGTAAAAGAAATCACTATGCCGCGCTAATCTCGGATCGAAACGTGATGGTCTAGGTCCCACCTCAGGACTCGAGGGTCCCAATTGGAAGGAGCCTCCAAGACCACATCCTCATGACGACGTCGATCAGCCCCGACACGTCACTCTGGAACCTCCTCACGAGGACGTGTCATCCTGTTTCGAGGGAGAGTCGCCTCGTCAGGCACTCCTCCTAGATCCTCCTCGGCATCGACGAATGGAGGGGGGTCCATACTATAATCGATAAAACTCCTTATTAGTTTACTTTCTTAAAAGACTAATATACGTGTTCTAAACCCATTTTGGCAGCATAATGACTACCGAGAGGGAAAAACACAAAAATCGAATGTCACCCACGCTTGGGGGCTATGATACCTGCAGTTAAACTCAGTAAATGGGGGCTTTAACACCCACAAAAGCCATCCTATACCAGTTTCAACTAAATTATTTTAGAGATTATATTCCTAAATATCAAAGAATCAACTATTTTTCAGGCAAATAATAATAACATAAACATAATTATCATCTAACAAACAATCTTAAGGTTCGAACATGGCAAAAATAAGCTAAAGTGTATACTTCGCGCCATTTTTCGGATTCAAAATTTTCGAAACATGATTCATGAAAGTAATCGTAGTTCTAATACTATAATTCACTTCATAAACAACAAGTATAACCAAATGAGCAAGCAAATAACAACAAATTCGAACTAAAATTCGACCAAAATACCAAGAACGCACTTAAATAAAGAAATGCTCATAAAAAGTTTAATACTCAACCATTTTTCATGAAATTTGTTGTAAAACACTCCTTAAACATAGCATGACAACATGGAACAAACAATTTCAAGAATAATGGCCCGAATTAAAAACCCCCAAATTCGAATTTTGGGGTTTAACGGTTTGATTTTCCCCAAATTCTGCCAAAAAACGAAGTAAAAAGCAAAAACTTACATTGGATTGTGGCAAATATGAATAGGAGACAAGATCTACTTCCTTTAGCTTCAAAAAACAAAGAATTATGAGCTTTTTAGAGAGAGAGAGAATAAAAAATGGTGAAGGAACAAGAAGAGAAGGTGAAATGAAAAATCGCGCTTCACGATTTTCTTTTACCGACTTAAGTGTCGCACGCAACTGAATCTGTTGCAAGTGAAAACCCAGCACAACCAAGAACGATGAGCGCACCTGGCCAACGCGACCCACTGAGTTGCGCGCGGATATTGGTCACTTAAAAGACCGGTATTTTTATTTCAATCCGTTTGATTTATTTTTAATGGTTTTTGCTCGTTATTAGGCGTAACGGCGCGCAAATTATCGAAATCTTCTGATTTTTTTGCATCGTGTAGTTTATTTTCTTTTTTGATATTTTTTTGCATCATCCTGCATGCACACCGTGCTTTGTGCCTGACCCAAGCATACGTTTTGGACGTTTTTCGTGAGCGTGTCTTAAAACGTTCTGGAGTGATGCTTTGCGTAAGAGCTCCCATAGACAGGTTTGTCGTTTGTTATTTTATTATACTAAATTTAGAAATGTCACGTTGTATTCGGTTTTTTTGGGCGTCCATAGCAAAAAGAATGGCGTATCGTGCAGCATAAAATTGCATGGCGTATCGTACATCGTAAAATTGTATGGCGTAGGTGCTGCATAAAATTGCATCCTCTTCCCCAGCAATGTGATCTACCCCCCATAACGAAAATGGTAGAACTTCTTTCCAAAACTTTAGGCGTTAGCTTTACGAGTCGACTGGGCGCGCCGAACCATCGTGAACAGACACATTCTCGATTGGAAGCAAATACGGTAGTTAGTTAGCTTACTAGCATACCGGACAATTAGGGTGTTCGTCCACCCCCTGTATAAAAGAGCGACATGCCAAAGTCGCACCTATTTAGACACGTGCCCCCAGTCCTGAGATGTTTGTTTTCATCTTGTGGACAAAGCTGCAGAAAGAGTAACCAATTTTTTTCTCTCTCACTAGATTTGGATATATGACACCAATCTTGAGACATATATTTCTATCTTGTGGACCCCGAATACTTCGTTTTGGCAAGCGAGTGTCAAAACCTCTATTTACGTGTTAGGCTACGAATGTCGAAACACCTCTCTTTTATCATCTTTTAACTTGTTAAAATCATGGACTAAAGTTTCAATGACATATCGAGGGGCTTTAGATCAACGATGCCATAATTGAGATGATATCATCGTCTTTACTCTTTTAAATCGATATCTTCTCATGACATGACATCGCCCAGGACAACCTTTACTTGTAAAACCGTTTTACATTTACAAGAAGTCAATCTAAATTATTTAGCGTACTAAAACTAGAAAATACCTTTTCTAGCCTAAGTAGCTTCTTGTCTTGAACATTTAGCGAATCGAGAATAGTTTTGATAGTCTCAACACTACTAAAAGATTTCTTCTTCTCAAAGGAACTTCGCAGAATGAGTCTCGGATTTATTTCCTTGACTACTTTGATCCTCGTCTATTCTAGACTCGATCAAAGTGGGAGCTAACTTTAGACATCTACTTTTGGCCTCCTGTCCCGTCCGGAAGTGCTATGACGATAAATAAAACCATCTTTGTGTTGGATCAACGTGATGAATACATATGGACAACTGATTAAGCCACAAGAATACAAATACTTAGCATAACCAAAAACAAAATGAATTAAAGTCCAATTAACTAAGCTCGATCACAAATTAGGCATAAACCCGAAGTCTAAACCTAATTTTGACAGACTTAGAGGCGCATAGGTTAAAAATAAAAGCTGCCGTAGAAAAATCCACGCGCATCTCAAAGAGTCGCGCTGGTCTGGCACGCGCAACTCATAAGGTTGCGCGTGGCGTCCAGCGCAGCCTCTAGTGATGCACTCGCAGAAGATTCATAATTTTATAACAATATAAAATCGAATCTTACCATAATACCGTGCGCAAGACGTTCCGTTGCGCTACCTGTAGTAGCACACCTGAATAACTTACGCTGAGCAAGCGCACGAAGCCCATTAAGATGCACGTGAAACCTGCTACGGCAGAACACTCGACACCCTAAACGCACCCATTCCCTATAAATAGAGGCTTAATACGAGGCTTAGACAGACAGAAAACCCGAAATTCTGGCAGAAACTTTGTGAACTTGTGTACTAACAACCCTCGTGTCCTAAACACTCACCCCCTTTATTACTTGTTACTACGGTGGAGGTTCTCGAACAAGAAGGAGTCCATAAGTGTTCTAAACGAAGATCTAACAAGCAAAAGTGGTAAATTCACAAGCACTTAGATCAATCATCTTTGCTTTTCTTGTTTAAACAATCTTGAATTGATTAATTAGTGTTGTTTGATCACTTTAAACAAACTTTTAATTAATTAATTTCACATAGTATCTTACGTTAAATAAAGAATAGAATTGAATAATTAATTGTTGTTTGATCAATTAAGACAAGGCGAATATTGTTCATTTATTGTTCTTTTCACGAATATTAATGAAATAAAGAATAACGACTTTTGCAATATAATTCCTACTTGATTTATGCTAGTAAATAAAATCAATTAACTTAGTTTTTAGGTATCACGTTGCATATATTGTTTGGTATTGATATTGTGAAAAAGGAAGAGCTAGTAGAGGCCGCACTAGGGTTAGAATAACGATTCCCCCCTAAAGGGAACATTATTTTAGTACCCTCGCTCCCGAACTCATTTCTGGTACAATTAGACCAATTTGGGCATGGGTAAACTCATGATTCGTGCTAAATATCCCTTTAACTCTACTTGGGAGAAAGGCATGAACGAGGTTTATGAGTTTTCCTAAAACTCATTGGCGACTCCTTACTAGTTTATTACAAAACAAAGCATAGTGATATGATCAACTCTAATTCAAGGTCTCCCAACTACTCAGGAATTCAAATCCTAATACACCTTAACAAGTGTAAAGTCCTAGGCTTTTAAAGGGCCATGGGCATCTAAGGAGAAGGATCCCCTACGATGGGCACACCTTCTTACACCTTGGCTCCCAAGGCCGGCATCACCAGCTGGCCCGCGGCTATTGGCCGTGCACTAAAGGGAAAGTCGGTTTATGAGGATGCTTGGGGAGCAAGGGAAATTGGTCACCTCCCTTTATGGTCCTCACTTACCCTTGGTAATATAATGACACTTGTTGATTGTTGATTGTTCGCCTTTTTCTTTTGATTTTTGATTTTTGATTTAAATTAAATTAGAAAAAAGGGATTTTACCAACTTTCCCACATTAGTGGGGGAGAGGAATGTTCATGGGATTTTTCGCTATAAATACCAAGCTTTGGGATTTGAGAAAATCCACTGTGAGTTGTGAGCTTAAGAGGATCACAAAAAGTGTGAACACTTTTGCTTGTAATACTATAAGTTCTTTCGGTCTAGCCCCGGCTAAGCTCCGGGGTAGGGGTCGTACGGGTCGAGCTTGAGGGTGTTAGCCGTAGGAGACTCTTGCATTTCCAAAGCTACGCTAGCTTTCAAGTAAGAGCTCATTCGAAGCGAAGCACGCGTCGAGGGTAGTTTCGTCTTTCCCTTTTCTTTTTTTATTAATTATGTCGTTAATTAATATGCTTGTTTAGTTGCATTTATTTATGTGCGTTTCTTGGGGTCGGGTTTTGATTTCGCGTGGTTTTGGACATCACGAAACCCAACAGGTGCCTGGACGAAACCTCCAGCACGTAGCCTCTATCGCATGGCTCCCACAAAATTGGCGGAGCTCCGAAGACAACTAGACGACTTACTAGAAGCAGTCTTCATCCACCCCTCAAAAGCTCCGTACGGGGCACCGGTGCTCTTTCAGAAGAAACAAGATGGAAGTCTCCAATTTTGCATCGACTACCGAGCATTAAATAAGGTAACGGTGCATAATCACTACCCCATTCCTTTGGTGGAAGGTCTGTTCGATCAGTTAGGGGATGTAGTTTACTTCACCAAGTTAGACTTAAAGTCTGGCTATCATCAAGTTTGCATCGCTGAAGGAGATGAACCAAAGACCGCTTGTGTAACGAGGTATGGGGCATTCGAATGGCTGGTCATACCCCTTGGGTTGACGAATGCCCCTGATCCCTTCTGCACTCTAATGAACCAGGTGTTCCGCGAATACTTGGATAAGTTTATGATCGAGTACCTTGAAGATATTGTGGTCAACAACAAGACTTTTAATAATGATGAGCGTCGTTTTTGGCGCTCAAAAGAATAAGATTTAGGTTCATTTTCTTCATTTTCTTTCATCATTTTCATATAATTCTTTTACTTGATTTTCCATTTTTTATAATTCACTTTAGTTGTCGATTGGTTTTTACGAGTTTTTCATATTTTTAGTTATTAATTCATAATTTTAGTTTTAGTTTTGCCTTGCTACGCTTCCTCTCTTTGTTTTATTTGTGTTTTGTAGGTGAAAAATCAAGTCAATTTGCTCATTTTAGGACTGCCATGTTCGCGGGCATCATCTCGAGTGCACTGATGTTGGGGATGCTCGGGAGCACGGAGTTTGATCAAGCAAGAGAAGGAGCCAAAGCCCATGCATCTCACAGGGGTGCGTGCGCGCAGACCCAGCTGTGCGCGCGCGCGGTTGAGCTGTGCGTGCGCATGACCTGTGCGGTCTTCTTCGCTCGATTTTTCTTATTTATAGCTTTTGACTTTCTTTTTGATGACGATTTAACTTTGTACTAGAGAGAGAATTTTTCCAGAAATAGTCGAGAGAGAAAGTAGAGAGAGAAGCTTAAGATTTACTTATTAGTACTTGAATTTGATCTTAGATTTCAATTAAATTTTGAAGTTCCTTCTTCAATTCAATGGATATTTGTACGATTTCTTTCCCTTGATTTACTTTTAATGCAATTCCTTTTAGTTTCTTGGATTTTGATTGAGATTATATTCCTTGCTTTAGAAATTGTTGATTGATTGATTTTCTTTTGATTTAGCTTTAAATGAATATGAATTTGATTGAATTTGTTTTGTTTCTTAATTCCACCATATTTAGTAAGTAGATTAGTTGTTAGGGAGAAGGGGAAGCATGCTTGATTGATGATTTTTGCTAGTTGATGAGGCTAGATTGATTTGAATGGTGCAATTAAATTGGTTGACATAGTTGTGCATGAGATTGATTGGACTAGGAGTAATCAACCTATAAGATTAATCTAGATTGCATTGCAAATTTCAATGACATGAACCCTTGATTTGAGAATTGCTTTAATTGATTGAATTTGATTGTGATTTTCCTAGCTAGCCATTCATAGTGATCCCTAGCTTGGCTTATAGGAGATAACCCTTGAATTCCTTTGATTGCAACTATTGCTTGTCCTTTGCAATGTTTGAATTGATTGAGTGATTTTTCAATTAGCATAATCATTGAGCTTGTATGTGGAACCATATCCCTAGTGTTTAGTATATTGAATTCCTCGATTCATCTAGACTTCTTGATACCTTAGTTACCAACCGCATCTTCCGCAAACTTCGAAGTAGCTTGACCTAGGCTATAGCTTACACCTATTCATTCCCTTGGGTTCGACCCTTGACTTACCCTATACTCGTATTAGGTTAGTCGAGTGTTTATAAATTTTCTATGACTCTAGGAAAGGGTAGAGGATGACTTACATTTTTCTCGTGTCAAAAATGGCGCCGTTGCCGGGGAATGAAATTGGTGCTTTGTTATAGTTGTTGAGTCTATTTCACCATTAATTGAAAAAAAAATACAAAAAGATTTTCTTTAAGGCTACATTTGTAGTCGTGCTACTAACCATTTCTTTTGAGATTTTATGCATAGAGCACGTGATAACTCACTAGTGCCATTTGATCCGGAAATTGAGAGAACTATTGCAAGGTTGAGGAGTGCTAGACGATCTTTGAGCCCTAGCATTTCAATTGAAGAAGAGCCACAACAAGAAGAACAAGCAAGAATGGGAGAAAATCCGAGAGTGGCATCGAAAGAATTGGGGATTCCCGGTGCATATAGATTTGAGAGTGGGATTGCTCCGCCTACAACACCGGCAAATGATTTTGAAATAAGACCGGCAATGATTACTTTGATAGAGAGGCGACAATTTAGTGGGGCCAAGCATGAAAGCCCACTAAACCATCTCAAGGAGTTCGAGAAGTATTGCAATACTATCAAGGTGAACGGAATTTCCCAAGAATTCATGAGCCTCAAGCTTTTTCCCTTTTCTCTCATAGGCTGTGCTTTGGAATGGCTAGACAAGGAGGTAAAGCCGAATTCTCTAAGGACATGGGACGAGGTCACCAAGGAATTTCTATCCCGTTTCTATCCTCAAAAGAAAACGGCGGAAGCTAGAGCTTTGATTCAAGGTTTCAAGCAAAAGCCAAATGAGAGCCTCTATGAAGCATAGGAGAGATACAAGAAGTATCAAAGAGAATGTCCTCATCACGGAATTCTAAGCTATCAAATCATTCAAATTTTCTATGAAGGTCTTAGCCTTCAAGGAAAATCATGTTTAGATGGAGGAGCCGGAGGTCCTATCATGAACAAAACGGAAGAGGAAGTGGTGGACATAATTGAGGACGTAGTGAGGTACTATAGAGATTGGCAAGATGGAGAAAGAGAATCAACTAGCAAGAGTAGCTCTTCGGTGTACTCGGTTTATCATCTAAATGCAATCAACAATCTATCCTCTCTAATGACAAACTTGGGGAAGGAGATGTCCGCTATCAAGGCAAAGTTGGAAAACGCTACCTACCAAGTTTCAAGTCTTCCCTCCCAAACTAAGGGGAGAGGTACGTCTTCTAATTCTCAACCCCTTCCTTCTTCTAGTAACATGCCTAGTGGATGCTTGTTTTGTGATGATTGTGGGTCGTATGAGCATGTGAACTATGTGTCAAATAATCATGATTCTAGGTTTGAGAATCAAAGAGGTCAATGGAATAGGAATTACAACAATCATTGCAATTTTGACAACTATAACCAAGGTGGTGGTTATAGGAACCAAGGTTCTCGAGGTAACTATAACAATCAAGGTTATAGTAGCCAAAATCAAAACCAAAATTATGGTAATCAAAACCAAGGTTATGGGAATCATAATCAAGGTAGTGGTAACCATAATCAAGGTTATGGTCAAAATCAAGGTAGGGGTAATTGGAACAATCAAGGGAGAGGCAATTTTCAAAACAATGCTCAAAGAGGCCCTCCACCCGGATTTGCTCCAAAAGCCCAAAATGATAATTCCTATGTTCAATCCTCTTCTTCTTCGCATAGAACAAATTTGGAAGAAATCATTGAAAATCAAACAAAGTTGTTAAACACTTACATGAACGTAAGTGATAAGAAATTTAATGAAATGATGACTCATAATAAGATGCTTGAAAACCAAATTTCTCAACTTGCTAATGCTTTGAAAGACCATGCTAGTCCTTCTTCTTTACCTTCCCAAGGCCTAGATCCTAAGAGACCGGTCAATGCTATTGTCACAAGGAGTGGTAAGGTCCTTGAGGAAAGTTTGCCTAGGATGAGTGAGACTAAAGAGGGCACAAAAGGGGCATTGGTTGAAGATGAGAGAAATGGTGCATGTTTGAGTGAGGTTGAGATTAAGAAACCTAGTGGGGTGAGAGTGGAGAAAGAGATTGTGAAACTTAAGCTTCCTTATCCACAAAAATTCATGAGACACAAGTTAGATGAACAATTTGGAAGATTCATAGACATGCTTAAGCAACTTCACCTCTCTTTACCATTTATCGAAGTTGTCACCCAAATACCCAACTACGCAAAATTCCTCAAGGACATTTTGAGTGGTAGGAGAACATGTGATGGTGTAGAGACGGTGAACTTGATCGAGAATTGTGGTGCTATCATAATGAACAATATGCCACCTAAGCTAAAAGATCCCGGAAACTTTTCTATCCCTTGTGCCATTTATAAAATGCAAATTGAGAATGTCTTGTGTCACCTAGGAGCTAGTGTTAGCCTTATGCCATACTCGGTATACCAAAGAATTGAGCTAGGAGAACTCTTACCTACTAACATCACTTTGCAATTGGCCGATAGGTCAATTAAGTTCCCTAAGGGTAAGGTAGAGGATGTTCCTTTAAGGGTCGGGAAATTTGTTATTCCGGTGGATTTTGTTATGCTTGAGATGGATGAAGATGCTAACATCCCCATCATTCTAGGGAGACCATTCCTTGCTACTTCGGGTGCTTTGATAGATGTAAAAAGTGCTAAAATTTCACTCAAAGTAAGGGATGAAGTGATAGAATTTGATTTGAATGATAGCATGAAATATCCAAGTTCTTCTCTAGAAAATTGCATGTTAATTGATTCTCTCGATCATGTTGTGTCTTCCATGCATGAGCAATTACTCATTTCTCACGATGCTCTTAAGAATGTTTTGTTAAATAAGGAGAAGATAGGTACCCCAAACAAGGAGATGGGTTTGTATGAAGATTTGCTCAATGGAAGCTTTAAGGATGATGAAGAACAAATGTGTTTGAGCATTTCTAGCCAAGAAGCGTTGCAAGTGGAAACATCGAAGGAAGGTAAAGGTGCTCCAATGGTTGATCTCAAACCTCTTCCATCACACCTTAGGTATGAGTTTTTGGGACCCAACTCCACTTTTCCCGTGATTGTTAGCTCTTCTTTGAGTGAGCATCAAGCTCAAAAGTTGTGTGGTGTTTTCAAAAAACACCGAAGTGCTTTGGGTTATACCATTGATGACCTCAAAGGTATAAGCCCCGCTTTATGTACACATCACATAACTCTTGAGTATGGTGCTTCACCTTCTATTGAGAGGCAACGAAAGCTACACCCCCCAATGGGAGAGGTAGTGAAAAAGGAGATCACCAAACTTTTGGATCCGAGAATCATATTCCCCATTTCTAGTTCTAGGTGGGTTTCTCCCGTTCACGTTGTCCCAAAAAAGGGAGGTATGACCGTCGTTGAGAATGAGAAAGGTGAGCTCATTCCGACGAGTATGGTCACAAGATGGAGGATGTGTATAGACTATAGACGTCTAAACACATCAACAAAGAAAGATCATTTCCCCCTTCCTTTTATTGATCAAATGCTTGAAAGACTAACACGGCACAAGTTCTATTATTTTCTTGATGGTTATTCGGGATTTTTCCAAATCCCTAACCACCTGGATGACCAAGAGAAAACAACATTCACTTGTCCATATGGTACATTTTCTTATAGGAGAATGCCATTCGGCCTTTGCAATGCTCCCGCGACATTTCAAAGATGCATAATGAGTATATTTGGAGATATGTTGGAAGAGGAGATGGAGGTTTTTATGGACGACTTCTCCGTAGGAGGTGTTTCATTTGAGGCATGCCTTGAAAACCATGAAAAGTGTCTTGCAAGGTGTGAAAAGGTGAACTTGGTCTTGAATTGGGAAAAATGTCACTTCATGGTGGAGGAAGACATAGTCCTTGGCCACAAGATCTCTCATAAGGGGATAGAGGTGGATAAAGCTAAAATCGAAGTCATTGAAAAGCTTCCACCTCCAGTGAACGTTAAGGGAGTGATATCTTTCTTATGGCATGCCGGGTTTTGTAGAAGATTCATCAAGGATTTCACACTCATTGCAAAGCCCCTTAATAATCTTCTTCAAAAAGATGCCGACTTTGTGTTTGATGATAAGTGTTTGGAGGCATTCAATAATTTGAAGAAAGCTCTAATCTCTACTCCTATTGTACAAGCTCCAAGATGGGATTTACCATTTGAGTTGATGTGTGATGCAAGCGATTCGGCAATAGGAGGTATTTTGGGTCAAAGAGTGGACAAGAAACTTCATGTGATCTATTATATGTCCAAGACTCTAGATGGAGCTTAACGGAATTACACTACAACGGAGAAGGAATTTTTTGCCAAAGTTCATGCTTTTGAGAAGTTTTGTTGTTATCTATTGGGTTTCAAAACCATTGTCTTTATCGATCATGCGGCTCTCAAGTATCTTTTTGCTAAGAAAGAGTCCAAGCCAAGGTTGATTCGGTGGGTTCTTGAGCTCCAAACCTTTTACATTGAGATTAGGGATAAAAGAGGAGCGGAAAATGTTGTGGCGGACCATCTTTCTCGTTTGGAAGATTTTCCAATTCAAGATGATGGTTCTCAAATTGAAGATAGAATGCTTGATGATTTCTTGTACGCTATTGAAGCAAGGGAACTCCCATGGTTTGCCGATTTAGTGAACTTTCTCGCCTGTGGGGAGTTTCCTCCATCTTTTTCTAAGAATAAAAGAAAGAAGCTCAAGAGAGAGGCACGGCATTATGTGTGGGATGATCCCATCTTATACAAGCGTGGAGTCGATGGTTTACTTAGACGTTGTGTGCCAAACGAAGAAGTGCCTAGTGTCTTGAAAATGTGCCATTCGGATCCAAGCGGGGGCCATATGGGCGCCTCTAGGACCGCCACTAAGGTCCTTCAATGCGGATTATGGTGGCCACATCTCTTTAAGGATTCATGGGGCTTTGTCAAGACATGTGACCGATGTCAAAGAGTTGGAAACATCTCCAAGCGAAATGAAATGGCTCAACAACCCATACTTGAGTTGGAAGTGTTTGATGTGTGGGGTATTGATTTTATGGGACCTTTCCCCTCATCTTTCGAAAATTAATATATTCTTGTGGCGGTTGATTACGTGTCTAAGTGGGTTAAGGCCATTGCCTCCCCAACTAATGATCACAAGGTGGTTATGAAGTTGTTTAAGAAGATAATCTTTCCAAGATTTAGGGTTCCCAAGGCGGTGATAAGCGACAACGGTTCTAATTTTATTCACCATGCCTTTCAAAAGATGTTGAGAAAGCATGGAGTCCATCAAAGATTCGGCCTCCCATATCATCCTCAATCAAGCGGTCAAGTAGAAGTATCTAATCGTCAAATAAAACTTATCCTTGAAAAGACGGTTGCGAGAAATCGAAAGGATTGTTCGGATAAGTTGGATGATGCTCTTTGGGCCTATCGAACGGCTTTTAAGACCCCCATAGGTACCACTCCATACCGCCTAGTCTACGGCAAGTCATGCCATCTCCCGGTTAAAATCGAACACTGTGCTTTGTGGGAAATCAAGAAGATAAACTTTGACTTGGCAAGTGCGGGGGAGAAAAGGTGGTTAGATCTTCATGAGTTAGAGGAGCTTCGGTTTGATGCTTATGATTGTGCTAGTGTGTATAAAGCTCGTTCCAAGGAAATCCATGACAAGCTTATCGAGAAGAAAGATTTTTGTGTTGGCGATAAGGTTCTTCTCTACAATTCAAAAATGAAGTTGTTTCCCGAAAAACTCATGTCAAGATGGAGCGGTCCCTATTTGGTCAAGAATGTTTTCCCAAGTGGTGTTGTAGAGGTCTCAATGATGGATTCTTCTTCTCCATTTAAGGTCAATGGCCATCGTCTCAAGAAGTACTTCGATGGTGCTTTTGTTGGCCTTGTTCACTCATTGCTTTACCGGCAACCACCTTAATTGGTCAAGAAAGTCGAGCTGTGACGTTAAACAAGCGCTACCCGGGAGGCAACCCGGTTTTCTAACCTTTTTCTCTTGATATTACATTTTTCTTTATTTCTTTTATCTTTGAGATTTTTCTTATTTCTCTTTCTTTTTAATTGTTTTCTTGAGTTTAGGTACCATGAGATTGATTCGGAGACAATTTCCAACAATTTTGGTGTTATTTCAAGCTTTCTCGAGGTTTGGTTAAGTTTAAGTGGAATATTTTAAAGGTTTTATGCTCTCATGTTTGCACTTTTCAAGCTTTCAAATATCCCCTTATGCAAACACGAGAGTATATTCATGGCCGACATATTATTGCTTGGCGCACGCGCACCATAGGCTGCGCGCGCGCACCAAAGGGGTCAGAAATTCTTCCCTACTTTTGGAAAAATTGCAAGTTTTTAAACCATCCCCGTACCCACCTGGTGCGCACGCATCATAACCCTGCGCGCGCGCACCATAGGGGTCAGGGATTGGCCAAATTTTCCAGCTTAAACAGGCCCACCTGGTGCGCATGCACCCCTGCCTGCGCACACGCACCAGGAGGGCAGGGATTTTTGCCCCCTGTCGCCAGCCAACGCAGGCCAGCCCACTGCACTGGTGCGCACGCACCAACCGCAGCAGCCTGGCGCGTGCCCCTCCCTTAAAACCCCAACGTTTCCACCTTATTTCCCCTTTCTCTCTCCCCGATTTCTTGCTTCTTTATCCTCTAATAAAACCCTATCATCCTTTCTAGCAATTACACCTCAATTTCCCCTCTTTTATTTTCATTTTAACACCAAATTACATCAAATTCATCACATTTTCGATTTTTAACAAAAAATTCCAGATTTTCCAACCATAAATTCGAAAATTTTGGGTTATTTTCGAAATTTTGAGAATTTGTGTGAGGTTTGGAACTTATCTTGGGTGTTCTATTTGTTCTTAAATCTTCATTTTGGGCAATTTGCAAGTAATTCAAGGCAACATTGAGGTATAATTTCTTATTTTCTAGTCATTTTCTTCCTCCTTGTTCAAGCTTGAAACCTTGTTTTTGCTTTCATGGTAGAACTCCATTGTTGGTTCCTTTAACTTGTAATTTGATCGTACGAAGAAGGATGATGTATTCATTTAGAAAGTTTCTCGGGTTAAAGAATGGTTTTTAATCCCATGCAAAGAGGCAACCACCCGTCCAAGAGTGAAAGACTCCTTTTCTTGGAGGCCTCCAATGCAAGATATTCCTCCTTCTATTCGGCGTAGGACGACACAAACAAGAGGCCGCTCGACCAACGCTCTCTCATCGAATGTTCAAGCTATTCCCCCAGTTGAACCGGAAGGTACACCTATTCCTTCCCCCTTTTCCACTCCTTCTACTTTTGATTTGTCAACCATTCATGCTAGGCTTGATTATATTGCTAATGTGTTATGTTCCATGCCTTCTATGCAACCCTCTAATCTTGGTTATGACTATCATACAAATTAATTGTACGATATGCATGTTCGAAGAGGGGAAATCGAGCCATATGTGAACTACCCTTATCTCCCGGTCCAACAAGGACTTATTCCTCAGTGGGAACCTTTTGATCCTACCATTGGTCCTCGGCCTTGCTACCCTTATTGGGAGGGCCCTCATGTTCACCCTAGTTCTATCATGGGCACCACCCCGGCCACTTACGACTATCGGCGGCCCGGTGGTTGTGATTACACGTATGATCCGGCTAATCCTTCGCCCTTTTCGGACCCTGAGACTTTTGGGCGGTGGGGTAGGTCGGGTGAGCCGATCTTAGATGATTGGTCTCAATATTTTGAGGATGATAGAGCTAGGAGGAATGGTAGGTTAAGGGGTAAGGCACCCATGGACGTGAGTGAGATGGCTAGCTCTAGTCATGTGATGGAGACCGGTAAGGGGAGTTCTCATTCTTCCCCTTACCATAGTGCGAAGTGATTCTACCATGGCTACCCCCCCTTCTTATGTGCTTTATATGATGTTTCTCGATTGCCTATATGTCTTTAGGTTTAGAGTTAGGGGGGTAGTCTAGTCTAAGCTTGGGGGTGCTTTCTGCATTTGTTTCTGTGCTTTCCCATATTCCCCCCTGCTTTTGTATTTAATTCCTGGTCTCCTATGCTTTTGATATTGATCTCTGTGTTGTTCGGTTTTATGATGATGCTGCTGTATTTCTGCTGATTTCTCTGCCCGGTTATTGGTTTGTTGTTTGTTTCGCTGATTGTTATCCGCTGAGTTTCTCTATGTCTTTCTTATGATGATTCCCGATGATGACTGTCTGATTTCTAATCTCCTGATACTATTTTTGTTTGTTGATTCTGACCCTTGCTGCTGCTATTACTGGCTTTTTCTTTATTTTTCCTACATTTTATTTTCTATTTTCTTCTTTTCTTTTGTATTGAAGTTACTAACAATTTTCTTTGTGTATAGTTTTTTGTTATTCCTCACCTTGCTCTATTGCTTATGCTTTGGATTTCGACGATTCTTCAAGGTGCTTTTCACCTTTTTTAATGTGCAAAAGCTTTGGCGCCCGGTGAGATCTTTTTATTTATTTTCTTTTTCTTCCCTTGGTTGTTTAGTCTAGCTTTAGTTTTAGGAGAAGTTGAATGTTTCGAGGTTGTTTGCTTTCTAACACCCTAGTGTGTTTGGGAACATTGGCATTGTGGCCGAATGTTCACTTGTTTGTTGATTGGGATTTATGTGTGTTAGCATTATTTCCTTTTTGCATTCTACTACTCCTATATCTTTCAGTTTTTCATTTCATTTTCCTTTTCTTCGTTTTCTTTTTCTTTCTCTTTTGTTTTCATTTTTCTTCTTGTTTTCCTTTCTCTCTTTTTCTTATTCTTTTGTCTTATTTTTTTTTCTTTTTTTTTCCTCTTAAAAAACAAAAAAAAAAGAAGAAGAAAAACAAAAAAAAAAAAAAAAAATTAACCTTGCTTTTGTGAATACGAATAAATGTCTTTGCTTTCACTTTGGCTTTAATACCTCTTGATCTTGCACATTGGCTATTTTTCTTCCTAAATACAATGGTTTGCACGGTTTGAGAGTATCTTTGGTTGATTCAAGGATAGAGTATGCTAAGTAGCGGTTTCGACCTTTTAGGGCCTTGAAGCTGGATTCTTTTGGTTTATGGTAAGACGGAGTTGCTTCCTTTGGGGGATTTGACACCTTTAGTAAGTTTTTGCTACAACCATGTGAGGTTTCTCTTTTTCAAGCCTTCATCACTCTTGATTGTGCGACATGGATCCTCCACCTTTGCATCCCTAATCTTGAATCTTGACTCATAATTCTCAAACACGAGACTGAACCAACTAGGAAGGACAAAGGCCATTTTTCGGGGTGGTAATTTTTCATTTCTAGGATTTTCTCCTTTCTTTTTAGTTCATTGGGTTTACATTTGCCCTCTTGCTAACCATTTGAGCCATTCCCCTTCTTTTCTAGCCACATCTTTAGCACTTTGAACCTTTTGTTTCTTTTTGTTTCAATATTGGTTTTTGTGAAGCAAATGGTCATGCCTTTGGAGTTTGTGATATAGAAAGTTGGAAGTTGGTTTTATTTGTTTGCGAACTCGTCTATTGTACATATTGTGAATAATGGCACATGAATACAATCGAAAAAGCCGTCCATAGTTAAAAAAAGGCAAGGACATAATAAATGTAATATTAAAAAAGTCGTCCCAAGTTAAAAGAGGCGAGGGCAATTGCTTTGACATATTGAAAATTACATAAAAAAAAAGAGAAAATGAAAAATACAAAAATTAGTTTGTTGTCATTCTTTTCCCTTTTCTCGCGGGCAATTGCTTTGACATAATGAAAATTACATAAAAAAAAGAGAAAATGAAAAATACAAAAATTAGTTTGTTGTCATTCTTTTCCCTTTTCTCGCATTGAGGACAATGCTTCCTTTTAGCTTGGGGGAGAAGCGTTCACGCTTTTTGTATATATGCTTGTGGATATAGCTTTGAATAAGCTTGGGGGTATTAGTTCGTTTTTGTTTGGTGACTTCTTGGTTTTGGTGTTGAGGTGTGGCCAACCTTTGCTTCATAATCTAGGTGTACCACGAAATTTAAATTTTAAAAAAGTACCCCTAACCTTTTGCCCTTACGTTACAACCTTTGGGAAAGTCCTTTCGACCTAGTGGTTAAGTCATTCACCGAGGGAGGGCATTATGAGTTAAAGCCTAAAGAAAAAGGATGCAAGGTCGAGATGTCGAGACCCTCAAATTCTAATCTTTTCCGGTTCCTTCGTGGAACCATAGAGACGCTTACTAAGGGAAGATTTGAGGCCATTAGGGAGAACGCGGTCGAATTGGTTGAGATGAAAGTGGATTGCGCCTCATTAGTTCTCTACGCTTAGCATACCCTATGTTTCAATCAACCCTCGATATCTTAGAACGTGCTTACAATTGTGTTTTGAGGAAGCTTGATATCCTTTGTGCCTTAATCATGTGCAAAAAGCCTTTGTATAAGCATTTCTTTTTAAGGTTTTAAAACTTTTTCTTTTCTTTTTACTTTGCCTTTTTTTTAATAAAAAGAGTTATAGGTTATCCTCTTTGGAAACCTTTACGAGAGCATCACTCGTCCTCTAGAGCGATCTAGGGGTTTAAATGGCATGTCCTTAGTTGCTAAAATTGACCGTGATTCCTACGAAAGTGAGTTAATGTATATTCTCATCTTCCCTAATTTTCTTGTTTCCTTCTTTGCTTGAGTAGTGTCATCATTTTCCCTTGGATTTAATTTTGCTGGAGGACGAGCAAAAGTTTAGCTTGGGGGAATTTGATGAGCGTCGTTTTGGGCGCTCAAAAGAATAAGATTTAGGTTCATTTTCTTCATTTTCTTTCATCATTTTCATATAATTCTTTTAGTTTTACTTGATTTTCCATTTTTTATAATTCACTTTAGTTCTCGATTGGTTTTTACGAATTTTTCATATTTTTAGTTAATAATTCATAATTTTAGTTTTAGTTTTGCCTTGCTACGCTTCCTCTCTTTGTTTTATTTGTGTTTTGTAGGTGAAAAATCAAGTCAATTTGCTCATTTTAGGACTGCCATGTTCGCGGGCATCATCGCGAGTGCACTAATGTTGGGGATGCTCGGGAGCGCGGAGTTTGATCAAGCAAGCGAAGGAGCTAAAGCCCATGCATTGCATAGGGGTGCGCGCGTGCAGCATAGGGGTGCGTGCGCGCAGACCCAGCAATGCGCGCGCGCGGCTGGGCTGTGCGTGCGCATGACCTGTGCAGCCTTCTTCGCTCGATTTTTCTTATTTATAGCTTTTGACTTTCTTTTTGGTGACGATTTAACTTTGTACTAGAGAGAGAATTTTTCCAGAAATAGTAGAGAAAGAAGCTTAAGATTTACTTGTTAGTACTTGAATTTGATCTTAGATTTCAATTAAATTTTGAAATTCCTTCTTCAATTCAATGGATATTTGTAAGATTTCTTTCCCTTGATTTACTTTTAATGCAATTCCTTCTAGTTTCTTGGATTTTGATTGAGATTATATTCCTTGCTTTAGAAATTGTTGATTGATTGATTTTCTTTTGATTTAGCTTTAAATGAATATGAATTTGATTGAATTTGTTTTGTTTCTTTATTCCACCATGTTTAGTGAGTAGATTAGTTGCTAGGGAGAAGGGAAAGCATGTTGGATTGATGATTTTTGCTAGTTGATGAGGCTAGATTGATTTGAATGGTGTAATTAAATTAATTGACATAGTTGTGCATGAGATTGATTGGACTATGAGTGATCAACCTATAAGATTAATCTGGATTGCATTGCAAATTTCAATGACATGAACCCTTGATTTGAGAATTGCTTTAATTGATTGAATTTGATTGTGATTTTCCTAGCTAGCCATTCATAGTGATCCCTAGCTTGGCTTATAGGAGATAACCCTTGAATTCCTTTGATTGCAACTATTGCTTGTCCTTTGCAATGTTTGAATTGATTGAGTGATTTTTCAATTAGCATAATCATTGAGCTTGCATGTGGAACCATATCCCTAGTGTTTAGTATATTGAATTCCTCGATTCATTTAGACTTCTTGATACCTTAGTTACCAACCGCATCTTCCGCAAACTTCGAAGTAGCTTGACCTAGGCTATAGCTTACACCTATTCATTCCCTTGGGTTCGACACTTGACTTACCCTATACTCGTATTAGGTTGGTCGAGTGTTTATAAATTTTCTTTGACTCTAGGAAAGGGTAGAGGACGACTTACATTTTTCTCGTGTCAAATAAGCACCTCGAACACCTAAAGTTGGTGTTTGAGAAGTTGAGAGAACATCACCTATTGGTGAAGCGAGAAAAGTATGCTTTTGCGTAGGAAGAAGTCAGATTTCTTGGACACTTTGTGGAGAAGGGTTGATTGAGGATGGCCCAAAGAAGATATGTACTACTCGTGATTGGCAAGACCCCAAGAACTCCTCCGAATTGCGATCCTTTATGGGATTGGCAAACTACTGCCTAACATTTATTAAAGGATGTTCAGAGACCGCAAGCCCTCTCATCGATCTATTGCCAAAAGAAAGTCGTTGGGAATGGTCAGGGCCACAGAAGGAAGCGTTCCGAAAGTTCAAGGAGGCAGTGATGGAAGGGCCAGTCCTTGCCCTTCCTGACATCAACAAACCGTCTTTGGTCAAGACAGGTGCTTCGGACTTCGCACTAGGAGGAGTGCTCCTCCAAGAAGGACACCCTATTGTGTTCGAAAGCAAAAAGTTGAATAATGCTGAGAGAAGGTATGCGGGGCAAGAGAAAGAATTGCTAGACATTGTGCACTGCCTTAGAGGATGGAGACACTACTTATTGGGATCGATGTTCACCGTCCACACAGATAACACATCGGCGACTTATTTCTCTTCCAACCAAAACTGACGGGAAAACAAGCCTGATGAGTGTCATTTATGGCACTCATTTGATGAATATTTAGATTGTTTTCACCTTCTTTTCATAGCTTTCTTTCTTAATAAATGCTTAGTTTTATGCATTTTCTCTTTATTTCCCTTTTCCCTCTTATTTTGTGTTGTTACGGTTTTTCTTGTATTTTCTCCATTATTTCTCCTCTTTTCGTGGTTGTAGGTATTTTATGAGGTTTGGGTCTCGATATTGGTGATTTTCTAAGTTGGAATATGCTTTTGGAGTAAGCTCGTAGCATTGGGAAAGCTCAAAATGCAAGGAAGTGGATGCTCCAAGTTCTAGCTCGATCTTGCGCTCTCAAGTCGTGCTCTCATGAAAGATGGTGTTGAACCCACCGTGGAGGCCTTTGGAAACTACCACCCCCAACATGTATCAAGTGGAGCGTACGAGACCCATTTGCGAGCGCACGAAGCGACGAAGAAGTCAAAGAAACCCAGAAGAGCGTGGGCGCGCACAACCCTTGCGCGGGCGCACACCACTGCCTGCGAGGGCCCGTACAACCCTTGCGCGGGCGCTCCTCGCTGTTTCTGGCTTCGCTGGATTTCGTATTCCGCGCCTCTTAAAAATACCTTTTGACAACCGATTTTTGTAAGAAGTTTTTAGACATAATATTGATATAATTTTAGCTTAGTTTAGAGTTTCTCTCTCTAGTTTTAGGGTTAGTTTAGGACTAGAATTAGAGAGAGAAAGTGAGAGATTTCAATGGTGATATGAGAGATTGATAATACAAGGGAGACAATTGTGTTGAAGATCTTCCCTATTATCAATGAGCATTTCTAACTCTATCTCATCTTATTGTTTTGTTTAGTTTGTTTGATTTGATTTTGATGTTTGATTCTTGATTAGAGTAATTATTCTTGATATTTTGTTGATTCTTGATTTCTTAGTTGTTTGTTATTAGATGATGATTCTTGAGTAGTTGTTTGGCTAGGGATTGGGTGAAACTTGTATGATTGATTGATTGTGATTAATTTGGGAATTATGATGATTGATTGTTGAGATTAATGTGATTAATGTAAGTTTGCATGTGTGTAATTCGATTAGGCCTTGAGAATTATGCTAGATTGCATTATAATTGCTAATGACACGACCAATTAGTTTAGGAATTGCAATTATCAATTGGTTTGGATTGTGATTCTCCTAGTTTGTTATTCGTAGAGGCCACTTGCTTAACGATTAGGAGAGCTCTTTGATTCCAATTGATAGCTCTTATCATTAGTCTTCACAACCTTTGATTGGCATGTTCTTCCAAAGTTGTTGCAATTGTCATGATTACTTGTTGATCCCCATTCCCTAGTGTTTTATTTGTTTGGTTGTTTGTTTTGTTAGTTGGTAGCATTTCTTCTTCACCTTCAACTTTGACCAAGCTTAGGCGCACATTGAAAGCACTTAAATATAACTGTTCCTTTGGGTTCGACCCTTGACTTACCTCTATACTTGTATTAAGGTTTGTTAGGTGTTTATAAGTTTTTTTTTGGCTTAGGGAAGATTAGTCAATGACCTAGTTTTTCCCCCGTCAAAATGGCACCGGTGCCGGGGAACGATGTCTATGTTTGAGTGTTTTAGATTGCTTGAGTCTAGTTCTTTGTATATACTTTTCTTTTATTTGATTTTTGTGTGTTTTGTTAAAAAAAAAAATGGCATGTCTCTCATTTCCTCAATATGACAATGAGCCTTTTTGTGAATATTTCAATATACTTAAGGGATTTTTGGATTACAATTGTTGTAATCTTTTGGAGGCTTGTGAGATTTGTTATTTTGGTATGAATGAGCAAACTAGGGATGAAGTTGAATGCATGCATAATGGTTAATTTAGAGCGTTGTTAATTGATGATGCTTGGGATTTCTATGTTTGGTTTGCTTGGGATGTCTATAATAGGGGTAATCATGATTCTAATACTGATGTACAATGTCTTAATTCTTCTTATGTTAGCATGAATTCCCATGATTTGTCACATGATCTAATTAGTGAGCCTAGAACAAATGATTTCAACTCTATTTCCCCTTTTGTTCATGATGATGAGGTACATGCTCAAGTATATGCTAATGATGTGTTTCAATTTTCTTCATTATTTACCATACCTTCTTGTGATGTTCTTCGTTCCCTTAATAATGAATCTCATGTGCTTGATTGTGCCCCCACTCTCCAATGTGATGAATATGCTCATGATTTTTGGTTATTCCAATCTTATTTGTACTCCTTCTTCTTTTGTTGAACCTCATTCTTCTACACCTTTTGAATCTCTTGTTGATAATTTTGAATCTCAATTAGGCACATTGATCTTGATAATGATCTTGGGCCTAGTAAGGAGTTGATTCTTAAATTTATGAGAAGTCAATTAGAGATAATGAAAAAGAATGA
The DNA here is from genome assembly GCF_948465745.1 of Chenopodium album. Classification (NCBI taxonomy): domain Eukaryota; kingdom Viridiplantae; phylum Streptophyta; class Magnoliopsida; order Caryophyllales; family Amaranthaceae; genus Chenopodium; species Chenopodium album. The sequence continues at coordinate 20,854,210 of NC_137850.1, read as the reverse complement.
GGAATGTCTTAAGGAAGGAAGGAGAAGGAAAAAGGAGCTAGAAAAACAATTGTCATCTTTAATGCTTGTTTGTGAAAGTTCTTATTTTAATATGTGTGTTGAGGATGATGATCGTGATTTTGAGAAACCAAGAGTGTGTGAGGATACTATTAGTGAGCATAGGAGTGAAGGAAAGGGAGTTGAGAGTGATGATGATGAGGATGATTTTGTGAATCTAAACTCCCCTTCCTTTGTTGATTATGATGAGTCTCAAGTGCATGATTGTGATTCTCCTATCCATGAGTATTTGGACTCGTTTGAGGTTATGTCCAATGTGTTCTTTGAGAGTAAAATAAAAACCCATAGCCTTTTGAATGAGTTCATTGAGGATGATTCATGGGAGAGAGATGAGTTTGAAATAAATTATGTAGTCTCTCTTGGATGTTGGATGTTTGAGGGAGAAGAAGATCATGAGTGTTCTTCTTTTGAGGATTCTATGATTGATTTTCATGCTCTTATTGGTGATGTGAGGCATGGTGGTGAGGAAGAGTTCATTTGTGAGACCATTGCCCCTATTCCCTCTTCTCATGTCCCTTGTTCAAGGAAATATTAAGAGGACCTAGGCGCTTGAGTGATGCCGTTATAATCCCCTATTACGGCAGACGTTTGACAATCATCAAAGTGGACTAGTACTCAAACAAGAAAGCTCACAATACTCATGGTCGAGGAAAAAGGATCCGATAGCAATAATGAGAAGTATACTTATGACGATTTTTTATCTCTTAAAGTATTCTCATAGGTCGATCTAGTACGGTTCTAAACCAAAACCTGTTCAAATGATTCATGACGATCATGTCCTTGTAGCATAAGAAACGGTGCTATGAATCAAACTACACACTAATCTCAACGGGTCATTAATCGTCCATGGTTTAAATGACCTTGATTAGGGATAATTTTTTATTATAATATTCAACAGTCACTTAATAGGTGTTTCCTTACCAAGACTGGTCTTGATACCCTATTTTGAATATTCCAAGAATCGAATGGACTCATTATTTAATTCTAAACCACAATTAAATAGTCAACGGAGTGGTATAAATTGCATGAAAAATTTAATTACTCCAAAACTAAATGGTTCATCATAGTGCTTTACATTAAAATTGTCCAAAATTAATCAAAACACTAAAATAAGGAAATCAAAGCCATCTCCGATGTGCCTGATTCCCATTTCCTCAACGTGCTTGTTGTGCTTCACTTGGGGCAAAGGTTTAGTTAGTGGATCGGCTATATTGTCATCCGTTCCAACTTTACAAATTTTGATTTCACCTTCTGATTTCCATTCTCGTATCACGTGAAACCACCGCTTGACATGTTTGACCTTCTGATGTTCTCTTGGCTCTCTAGCTTGAGCAATAGCTCCATTATTGTCACAATAGGGATCTATTGGTCCCTTAATGGAGGGTACAACACCAAGTTCACCAATGAACTTGCGAATCCAAACTGCCTCCTTAGCTGCCTCAGATGCTGCCAAGTATTCGGCTTCAGTTGTAGAATCAGTTGTGCTTTTCTTAGCACTCTTCCAACTAATTGCTCCTCTTTTGAGACAGAATATGTACCCAGACTGTGACTTGAAGTTATCTCTGTCTGTCTGGAAGCTTGCGTCGGTATAATCCTCAACAACTAATTCATCTCTGCCACCATAGACCAAGAATTTATCCTTGTTCGTTTTCAAGTACTTTAGGATATTCTTGTCCGCGGTCCAATGCTCCTCTCCTGGACATACGACACATCTGGCTTAGTACATATCATGGCATACAAGATCGATCCAATAAGCGAAGCATATGGAATCTGATTCATCCTTTCTCGCTCCTTAGGTGTCTTTGGACACTGCTTCTTGCTTAGGGTTATGCCATGCGACATGGGTAGTTTGCCTCTCTTGGCTCCTTCCATGCAGAATCGAGCTGGTACCTTATCAATATAAGTACCTTGACTTAATACTATCATCCTTTTTGATCTATTCCATAGATCTTGATGCCTAGTATGTACTGAGCCTCTCCCAAGTCTTTCATTGAAAAACATTTTCCGAGCCAAGCCTTTATAGACTCTAACAATGGAATGCTGTTTCCAATGAGCAAAATGTCATCGACATATAAGACTAGGAAGGCGATGTCACTCCCACTGACTTTCTTGTGAACACAAGACTCATCTGGATTCTTGATAAAACCAAACTTACTAATGGCTTCATCAAATCGCAGACTCCAACTTCTGCTTGCTTGCTTTAATCCATAAATGGATTTCTTAAGCTTACATACCTTTCCAGCATTGTTTTGGTCGACAAAACCTTCAGGCTGTGTCATATACACAGTCTCTTTCAAAATATCATTTAGGAAGGCGGTTTTAACGTCAATCTGCCATATTTCATAATTGTAATATGTAGCAATAGCTAGGAGGATCCGAACGGATTTAAGCATTACGACCGGAGAAAAGGTTTCATCGTAATCAATACCATCAACTTGTTTATAACCTTTTGCTACCAATCTAGCTTTGTAAATGAATACATTTCCATCTTTGTCGATTTTTAACTTGAAAATCCACTTACATCCGATAGGTGTGTAGCCTTCGGGTAAGTAGACCAAGTCCCAGACTTGATTTTCAAACATGGAATCCATTTCAGATCTCATGGCCTCTTGCCATTTAGCAGAGTCGATGCTTGCCATCGCTTGCTTGTAGGTTGCCGGTTCATCTCCATCCATGATTAGGATGTCCTGATTCTCGGTTAAAAATAATCCAAGATATCTATCCGGTTGAGATCTCGGCCTCTGAGACCTACGTAGGGTAATGGACTAAGCATTTGAATTGTCGATTTGACTTTGCATATTTTGATCATTTTTACCTTCGTCAACAGATGCTGCTTGAGCACTTTGACTGTCATTTTGATTTTGTTTCTAATCCTCACGAACTTCGTAGAGTTCGATTTTCCTCCTACTTGTCATTTTGGAAAGGTGCTCCTTCTCCAAAAAGACACCATCGCGAGCAACAAAAACTTTGTTCTCCGATTTGTTGTAGAAGTAATACCCCTTGGTTTCTTTTGGATAGCCCACAAAGTAAATCTTATCAGATTTGGGATGAAGTTTGTCAAAAATCAATTTCTTGACATATGCTTCGCATCCCCATATCTTTAGAAAAGTCAACCTAGGAGGTTTGTTCGTCCATAACGCGTATGGATTCTTTTTGCCAGCTTTCGATGGAGCACGGTTCAGTGTTAGTGCCGCAGTTAAAAGTGCGTGTCCCCAGAAAGAGATAGGAAGATCACTAAGACCCATGGTTGATCGTACCATGTCTAACAAGGTTCGATTTCTGCGTTCGGATACTCCGTTCCATTGTGGAGTTCCTGGAGGTGTCAGCTCTGAAAGTATACCATGATCTTTTAAATGGTCATCGAATTCTTGGCTCAAGTATTCACCACCTCGATTCGATTGAAGAGCTTTGATTTTCTTGCCAAGCTGATTTTCCACTTCACTCTGAAATTCTTTGAACTTGTCAAACGATTCAGATTTATGCGACATGAGGTAGACATAGCCATATCTACTATAATCGTCTATGAAGGTGATGAAATATCGATGTCCATTTCTTATGGCTGAGCTCATTGGTCCACATACATCGGTATGTATTAGATTCAATAAGTCACCTGCTCTTTCTCCCAACTTGGAGAATGGCTGCTTTATCATCTTGCCTAATAAACATCCTTCGCAATTCTCAAAAGATTCTAAATCGAAAGAGTCAAGAACGCCTTCTTGTAGAAGCTTCTTGATGCGTTTGATGTTAATGGGGCCAAGACGACAATGCCATAAGTAAGTTTGATTTGACTCCATGGTCTTAGCTCTTTTGGTATCATAATAAACAATTTTGTCTAAATACACAAAAGTGTCATTTCGATAAATATGAACAAGACATGAAACAAAAGTCTTGTGATCAACGTTAAAATGACGTCCAACGTCATGAGATCAAAGTATGGTAGATAAAACTCAACAAGTTTTAGAATTTAAACAAAACACATGAGATTTCAAGCTTTCTTTGGATAGATTATCTTCATCTTCCACTTATGTACTCATGTCCACTTGAAAAAGCACCGATCACTTTGTTCCTGAAACAAGAGCATAAAGTGAGTCAATTTTTCGGTATCTAATACCTTATAATTGCTTGTATTCAAGTGTTAAGATGATACCTGAGATTGAGGCTGCTTTTCCTCTTGCCTCATCTTCCAGATACTCGCTACATTCTCTTTTGTAGTGACCTTGCTTAATATAATAGAAGCAGCGCATCTTAGCCTTGTTCTTGAACTCCTTCTTCTTGGGCCTTGGAGCAACTTTAGCCGCCTTCCAAGAATAGGTTTTCTGGAGCTCTTGGACAACTTCCTTGTAGGATAGTTTATCCTGATTGTTGGTAAGTTGCATCTTAATTGTAATGTACCCTAACTGGAGTGAGCTTAAAAGCACATGAGCCACTTGCTCATCCTCCACCGGCCTACCAATCAGTTCCAAATGGTTAAATAACCTTGTCATCTTTTTCACATGGGCTTGAAGTGGCATCCCGGGTCTAAGTCTTGCACTATAGATCCTAGCCTATACTTCTTGCCTCACTTTGCTGAGACAACCATCTTGCAGTGGCTTGATCCTCATGTTAGACAGTGACCTAGTCACTTCCTCCACAAGTCCATCATAGTTGCCCCTGTCGCTCTTTGTGACCCTCAGATTGACCACATCTTCTAGAGCCTTGAGGAGTACATCCGGAAGGTAGTTGGAGAATTTCTTCTTCCACTGTTCCGGGATGGAATTTGCCATGAGTCGCGAGACTCTCTTGCAATCATAACTCCACTCCTCATGAGCTTCATCGCTCATAACCCCTTTTGAGTAGAAACTCGGGATGAGTGTATCCAAGATATGCTCTAGGTAGCAATTGCGGAGGGTCATACGGAGTTCTTCCTCCCATTCCTTGAAGTTCACCAAATTCAAGCTAAATGGTAACTTCTCGGGAAGATCTGGGATTATTAGATTGTTGTCGATAGTTGAAGTCATGATTCTACAATTTGAAAATTTTTTAATGAAAAATCATTCATGATGCTTAAATAAGATTGAATTTAATTCATGCATATTTTAAACTTATTTAAAGTCTTATTTACACGTAAAATTGTCCCTATTTTGTGAAAATAAGTCGATTCCAAGATCCAAGGAAACAAAGAGTGACTAAGCATGCTTTGGCTTGTCTTAGCATTCAATCTCCCAAGGTAAGAAACGCTTTGCTAATGGCTCCAAGCCACTCTTGGTTGAATAAATCTTCGCATCTAATGCTCTCTCAACAATTTACCCACTTTTCCACGACATGTTAGGACTTCATCACTCATATCGTTGAGTACAACGAAAACCAACTTGCATACCCGGTATGACTTATGAGTCTAGGGAGTAGTAGGGTTGACTCGCTTTGGCGTAGCCCATCACTACTCTCAATAGGTCGATAAGTGGTGTTTTGGAATGACAATTTTACTCAATATTTAGAGACGTAGGGTTTCTATGTTGGTTGATTTAAGTGAACTTAATTAATCATCGCAATATTTGAAATCCTAAACTTGCATCTAACATATAATTCATATATAAATGATCATAAATATGTAAAGCATAAGCATTTTGATGCATATTGGCAACTAGCATGACCCCTTGAATTCTTCAAGTCTTCAAAAGGTCTTCTTTTGCAACTTCATGGCTTTGTCTTCCAAGAACCTCCGTCTTCAAGACTTGACCAAAATTATGTAACTACTAGTATCTACGATTAGGACTAATCTAAATATTAAGGTACAAAAATACTCAACGTTACGCAGACCGTATTTAGATTTACAAAAATACATCACGGATCGCAGTCCGTATTTTCTATCCTAATCGGGCCCCACTAGTTGACATTTTATTAAACCTGTGAGAGAATATACATTCCATTCATCCATTCACTATTTGTGAATGGCCCATGCATTTTACAACGATAAAACAAGTAAGAATGCATAAACACGCGATAACTAGTAACTAATCTAGGTGGTTAATCCGATTGACATGCCTAATTAAAACTAGTCAAAGTTGTTTTAGCCGATTATGTAAATAAGCGCAATTAATATTTGAAGCTCCCACTAAATTCCGCATCCATCTTAATTAATCTAATTAATTAATCCGGTAAAACCCAATTATTGTCCAAAATAAAATTTTGCAAATGCCAATCATAAAAAAAAAAAACAAGGCCTAGCCTCCAAAATTTTAATTAAAATAAACAAGATTTAATTAAAATAAATAAAACGGCTAAAATACAAAGTAATAATATCGTCTCAAAACTGTGGTATATGTTCTAATTAACGGGAGGTGCGCATAGCCGTGACCCATGCTAAGCGTCACACCCATAGCTTAGAACACCGCATACGTGTCGACTCTTCTACGGGGCGTGCAAGAACACAAGCCACGAGGCCGCACAAGCCTACTAGCTATGCGCACCATGCCGCAAGCTCGCAGCACAGCCCACACGCACACCCCTGCCGCACCAAGCCACGTACTCAAAATGCTCGCACACCCTACCGCACCACAGCAGCCATGTGCTGCGCTGTGGCAGCAGCACGCACGCACGTAGCACAACCGCAGCATGCTTGGCTGGTGTTGCTGCGTTGCTACTGTGGCTGGGCGCGCATGCCACGCACAAGGCTGCACGCAACCATAGCCCCTTTGGCAGGCACATGCGGGCTGCTATGCAGCCCGGCTAGCCAAGGGAGGCTTTGCCTCGATTTGCGTGCCATAGCCTCGGGATTTCAATCCCAAATTTCGCGTGACAATTTATTAATTCTAAATTAATTTTAGAACTAATTTTAAAGAGCAAAAATTTTAAATTTAAACAAGTCTAAATTAAATAAAAGGGAATTTTGACTTTTACCACCTCCAAAATACGACATAATTGATTGCTTTATAAAAAAAAGAGTTACTTTACCACCACATAAAAAAATAAAAGTAGGCTTTTACCACCAATCACCTTCAACTAACGGATTCCATCCATAAATCCGTTAGTGGGGCCTACCTTGCACACCTGTCGCCATATTATTGGCCCACAGTAATATGTGTCAGCATTTTATTTGTTAAAAAAAAGAGAAATTAAAAAACAAAAAAAAAAACCTAAAACCACCCCAGCCACCATCACAGCGCCACCCCCGCGCCACCGCCGCCTTTCCCCCTACTCACCACAGCCCTCCCTGAAACCACCACCCGCGTCGCACCACCAGCCCCTCCCTTTCCCGCAACCATATCGCCCCCAAAAACCACTAAACCCAAAACCCTCGTCCCCCCTAAACGACCACGAATCCGGCCTTAAAAAAGCCGAAATCAGCCGGTTAAGGCAACTAAGCCCCAAAATCGGCCGATGTCGGCCATTTGTGGCCAGATTCGTGGCCGTTTTAGGGAACGAGGGTTTTGGATTTCGTTGTTTTCGGGGGCGACAGGGTTGCGCGAAAGGGAGGTGGTGGGTTCAGGTGGGTTGGGGCTGGTGGTGCGACGCCACTATGACCAGCCCCACCACTTAACCGTTACCAGCCCCCACCACCTATTCGCCACACAACGACCACCGTACAGCTACCGCACCGCACTGCACAACCACAGCCACCACACCGAATTTGGACCCCCTTTCCACCAATTTCAGACTCAAAACCCTAGTCACCAAATTCCGACCACCCATAAAGCCCCTCCTAATTCCGACCACTCTTAAACCCTAGCCACCACCAAATTCCGCACTCCTAAAACCCTAGCCACCACCTAATTCCGACCACCTCCCTAACCCACACACCAAATTTCGGCCCCTCCTTAGCCCCACACGAAATTTCGACAACCAAGGTAGTTGATTTCGTTGGTGGTTGGTTGACATGGAAGATCGAGGAAGATGAAGAAGAAACGTCAAAAAGGTGGGCCCTACTAACGGTTTCATGGACGGAATCCGTTATTTGGTGGTAAAATCGAATTTTCGGAAATTTTGTTGGTGGTAAAATAAATCTTTTTTTTTATGGAGGTGGTAAAATCAATTAAGTCGTTTTTTGGAGGTGGTAAAAGTCAAAATTTCCTAAATAAAAATCATCCAAGTGCATGTAACCAAAATTATTACCAAGAACCATTCTTTAATAAAATTGGTTTAAATTAATCTTGAGATTTTGACAAAGTAAAAGGGAGTTTGGGAAAAATGAACATAAGTTCAATAAAGATTCCAACTTTAATACTTGTGAATCCTTGAAAAATTATATCTTCCAATATGAAGATAAACAATTTTCTATCACAAGTTTCAAACTTTATGATTCCAATCAACATAGAAATGATTAAATCAACAAAGTTCAACAAAAATTCACGGAATTTAGTAATTTTAAAGTTTCAATCACTTAACATAATTAAAGATTGAATTTTTAGTACTTAGAAGCCTCAAAGAACAACAATTTCACACTTAATGCAATTAATTTGCAATTATGTGAAAAAATAAAACCAAGCTTTCAAACACAAATTACTACCATTTCCAAAACGCCTTTTCCACCCAAAATTCATTATTTTTGGGTCAAAATCTAGGTTCGGGAGCTGAAGTCAGCTCTAATACGAGGTTAAAATGGATAAAACGAGCTACTAATCTAATTAGCAACTTAAAACCAGAAAAATTAAGCCATAAAAACACCTTGAAAAATATTATGATTTTAAAAATAAACGAGTGAGGCTCCGATACTGCTGTTGAGGTTTGGTGAGTCCGACTCACCGCGGAAACAAACCCAAAAACAAAGCCGCACTCGCAATGCCCCTAGCACTCGCAAAACTAGGTGCGGGCTGCTAGCTTGGCATTGCCCCTAGCACTCGGGGTATTTTGGTCATTGTTGATTTATTATTGTTTTCACATCTCGTCTTTTTACCATTTTGGACTCCACTTCCAACGCTCAGTTTTGACGCTCCAAGCTTGAATTTCCGACGTCTAAGTATTAATTACTCGGTCGACTTATTAATTAATTCCTAATCAATTTGTCGATTCGGCTTGTTAGTTGCTTGGGTGTGACCCGAAGGGTTCAGTAAAGATTAAGTTGTAATATTAACTATGCATTAATAAACTGATCGGAAGCGGCATCCACCCAGGCATTCCGATCACTTGACCTCACTGAAAAATTAGCTTTCTAATAATTCCGAACCCCCTATCGGAATAATACACTTGTTCGAAGGACACTATTCCTTTCAGGCCAAAACTTAACAAGAGAAAGAAATTCAGCAATATGATCAAAATGTACTGATTGTGACATTTATGTTATTGAATATGGCCTAAGGTAAGTGGCACATAATGCAGCCTTAAACGGAAAGTGTTAGTTGAGATGAACACTACAAGAGGGGGGTGAATTGTATGTGAGTTTTATTGACTACTTTTGCGGAATTTAAAACAAAATGCAAAGGAACTTGTAATGCACACAATATTTTACAAGGAAACCTTCCAGGTCCCAACTGGAAGTAAAATTTCGACCCTCTAAGGGATTTCCAAAACCAAACCAATCCACTATAATAGGGCAAGAACACAAGTTACAACCTATTATACTCAGACCTTTACTCACAAGTTCCAGACTGAACTTGCTACACAGTAGGACCCTATCCTACCCAACCTAAGTCCTTGATTTAGATTCACTCCTACACCTGACGTAGGGAAAATGTTGGTCGTTGACTAATCCTCCCTAGTGTCAAACAAATTTATAATCACTTAACAAACCTAAATACAAGTAAAGAGGTAAGTCAAGGGTCGAACCACTAGGAACAGTAATGTTCAAATGCTTTCAATCAATGCCTAAGCTAGGTCAAAGTGTAAGGATAAAAGGTAAACACTAACCAACTAACAAAACAAACAACCAAGGAAATAAAACACTAGGAACGAGGATCAACAAGTAATCATGACAATTGTAGCAACTCGGGAACAACATGCAAATCAAAGGTTGCGAAGACTAATGGTATGAGCAATCAAAAGAGCTCAACAAGCTATCTCCTAGAGGTCTAACTAGCGCCAACTACGATAGACTCTTACTAGGAACGTCACTAACCGAACTCAATCGACAATTATGAGCTACAAATCAATGGTCCGTATGAATGAAGACTCACAATGCAATCTAGCATAATTCTCAAGGCGTAATCGAATTACACACATGCACAATTTCCATTAAACACTTTAATCTCAACAATTAATCAACACAATTCCCAAATTAAGCACAATCAATCAATCATCCAAGTTTCACCCAATCCCTAGCCAAACAACTACTCTAACATCATCATCTAATCAAATAACAACTAAGGAAATAACGAATCAACAATATATGAAGAACAACTACACTAATCAAGCATCAAACATCAAAATCAATCCAAACAAACTTGAATATAAAACAAAGCAATAAAATGAGATAGAGTTAGAAATTCTCATTGATAATAGAGAAGATATTCAACACAATTGTCACCATTGAATCTTCAATCTCTCAATCACCATTGAAATTCCTTACCTTCTTTCTCTAAATCTACTCCTAAACTAACCCTAAAACTAAAGAGAGAAGCTCTCAACTAAGCTAAGAATATGATCAAAAATATGTCTAGAATCTCCTGCAAAATTGGGTTACAAGTAGATATTTATAGGAGGCGCGAAATGAAACCGAGCAAAAACAGGGACCCGGAGTGGCGTGCCCGCGCCCGTGGGTTATGCACCCGCGCTCCTCTGGGTTTCTTCGGTTCTTCTCGAGGCTTCGTGCGTTCACTAATGGCTTCGAATGAGCGCACAATATGATGATGATGAACACTAAGATTGGCAGTTTCAAAAAGCACTTGACAGTGGGTTCAACACCCTATCTTCATGAGAGCACAGCTTGAGAGCACAAGAGCTAGAACTTGGAGAATCCACTTCCTTACATTTTGAGCTTTCCTATTACCATGTTCTTGCTCCAAAAGCATCTTCCACCTCAGTAAACCACCAATATCAAGACCCGGACCTCGTACAATACCTACAACCATGAAAAGAGAGCAAATAAAGGAGAAAAGACTAGAAAAACTATAGAAATGCACAAAACCACAAAATAAGAGAGAAAAGGTAAAACAAAGAGCAAAAGCATAAAACTAAGCATTTATTAAGAATGAAACCTATAAAAAGAAGGTAAAAACAACCTAAATATTCATCAAATGGGTGCCTTATGACACCCATCAATTACCCCCAAGCTTATCTTTTGCTCGTCCTCGAGCAAAACAAAACCAAGGGATGTAAAATGATGAGCTTATTCAAACAAACAAAAAGAAGAGAGGAGACAAGAATATACACTAACTCACTTTCGTAGGAATAACGGACAATTTTAGCAACTAAAGACAAGCCATTTAAACCCCTAGATTGCCCTAAAGGACGAGTAATGCTCTCGTAAGGGTTTCCTAAGAGATTAACCCGTAACTCTTATAAACCAAACAAAAAAGGAAAATCATGAAAAAGAAGCAAAAAGAAAAGGAAAGAAAATAAATGTTCATGAGTGGACTTTTTGCAAATGTACAAGCATAAATGAATCCAAATCTTACTAAACAAGTAAGGGAGTGCACGTTTCAAGATATCTATGGTTGATTGAAACATAGGACATGCTAAGCATAGAGAACTTATCAAGACACAAGTCACTTTCATCTCAAAACATTTTTAGCACATTCTCCCAATTAGCTTCAAATCTACTTTTAGCAAGCATCTCAATGGTTCCTCGAAGGAACCGGAAAAAGAAAGAGATTTGAGGCTACTTGATGTCTCAACTATTGCATCCCGCTCTATAAGCTTGACCTACATCTCCCTCCACCGACTAGTGACTCAACCACAAAGGTCAAAAGGTCTTGGAAAGAGTTGTAATGTAAAGGCGAGAAGGGCGAGGGTAGGCTAAAATTTGAAATTTGGTGGTATACCTAAATTGTGAAGCAAAGATTGGCCAAATCTTAACACCAAAAGCAAGTATTCACCAAACAAAAACATATCACCCCCAAGCTTATTCAAAGCTAAGAATCACAAACATATGTACAAAAAGCGTACGAACGCTTCCCCCCCAAGCTTGAACAAAGCATTGTCCTCAATGCTTAAAATAGGGAGAAAGACACTTACATCAAAATATTTTTTGAATTTTCTCATTTTCACTTTTTAATTACTTTTTCCAAAGCATTTTGAATTTTCTTTGATTTTTCTCATTTTTTCAATTTTTTCAATTTTTCACTTTATTCATTGTCCTCGAGTCTTTTAACTATGGACGGCTTTTTCAACTTTGCATTTGCTTTTTATTCACAAAATTTATACAACACAAACTTGCTTACAGCATAAGAACCAAACAATCATTCTCATACACCAAAACTCCAACATAAGAGACCAAGTGCTTCACAAAAACCAATGATAGGAACAAGAATGAAACAAAAGGCTCAAGATCTAAAGATGTGGCTTGAAGAGAAGGGTATATGGCTCAAATGGTTAGCAAGAAAGAAAATGAAAACCAAAAATATATAAAAGAAAACTATCGTAGAAAGGGAAAAATTACCACCCCGAAAAGATGCCTTTGTCCTTCCTAAATGGCTCGGTCGCGATCTCGGGAGATGAAAGTCAAATTCTAGATAAATCATACAATAGCCAAGGATCCATGCGCCGCTCAATCAAAAAATGTTGAAAGCAAGAAGACATAAAACCTCACATGGTTGTAGCAATAACTCACTATTAGTTTCAAATTCACTAAAAGGGAGCAATTGCAAATTTTCAAAAACAATAGAATCCGGCTTCAAGGTCCCAAAAGTTCTAAACGACTACCTTAGCATACTCTATCTTAGAATCAACCAAAGATACTCTCAAACCGTTCACACCGTTACCATTTAAGAAGAAAAACATTTAACTATACAAGTCCAAAAGTATGATGTCCAAAGCAAGAACAAAACAAAACACATTGCAAATTTGCCTTGAAAGAAACAAAAATCTTTTTGGAGTTTTTCAAGATAAAAGAACATGGAAATGCATATACAAATGTACATGACATATATGAATCAAAAATCCCACCAAACATGATAGAATACCCTCCCCCAAGCTTGAATGAGACAACATGCTCAAACATAAATAAAATATTCCATGGGAGGGAAAAGAAAGAAATCAAACCAACAATACCAACACATGTCCAACAAATCATCAACCATTAGAGAAAGAGCGAGGAAAGATGTTACTGGATTTAGGTGGGTGTAAATACTCGCAAATGACCCAATTAAACCTTTCAAAGCTAATTTCCTCTAGAATTGAATCTTGTTTTTCATATGCTAGCCAAATAGGAGTCAATCTTCCTTGATTCTTGATTCAAACCAATGCACCAAAGTATATCGAGTCATGTACCTAGAAAAAGGCACACAAACATTTCAATGAGAGAAAATTTATTCTAAAAAGAAAAGAAAATGAAAGTAATAAAACACGGGTTACTTCCCGAGAAAGGCTTGCTTAAGGTCCAAGCTTGACCGCTCTAGAAAATAATAATTCAACGCACGCAAGAGCTTGTGAAATGCACTACTACACATTTCGTAAGATAACAAGTAGGCACATGACAAAAAGAGAACGTGCAACAAGATCATTGCACGCAAGTGAGAAGAGAGATGCCAAAAGAAAGAAGAGGAAGGATCAAAAGGAAATTCAAGAGAATAAGAAGTAGAAGGGGGAAAAGAAGAATGGAAAGAAAAAGAAAAAGGCAAATCCTCCTCACTAAATTTTTGGCTGGCATATTTCCTCTCTTCCTCAACAATGATGAAATGAGGGACATGAAAATCTTCTATAGAAAAGGGCTCCCCAATAGGCCCTTTGAGATAGGAAGGGAGAAAAATAGGGCAAGAAGGGATGTGGTCAAACCTTTGAGAAAAAGGGGTATGAGAAATGGGAAAAGGGGTAGCTACTCCCTCAACACAAGGTCTCACATCGCCAATGAGGGCATGAAAATCAATCATAGAGTCCTCAAATGAAGAACTCTCACAATCTACACCTCCCTCAAGCTCAAAAACTCCAAGGGAATCAACCTCAACCTCCTTTCCACCACAATAAACAACCTTTCCTTCAACTATCTCAAAACCCAACTCCTTAAAACCGTACATTAATGGAGGTAAAGTCATCACAAACTCATCAAAGTCCCAAAAAGCATTCTCGATGAACTCATCCAAAAATCTATAAGTCGTCTTATGACTCTCAAAAAACAAATGGGACATTACCTCAAAAGAGTCTATGTACTCATAGATTGAAGGCTCACAAACATACACTTGAGGCTCATCAAGATGGGGAAAGAGGGTTAGGATTTTCAAATTTAACACTCTCTTCGTTCTCAACTTCTTCACCATCACTCAAATGATCAACAATGGGATCCTTACACTCTCTTGGCTGTTCAAAATGTTCATCATCATCCTCAATACACACATTAGATTTGAAGTTTTCACACACAAGCATCAAAGATGACAATTGGCTATCAAGCTCTCCACGTCTCCTTCTTCCCTTTTTAAGACACTCCTTACTCTTTTTCATCATCTCCAATTGACTTCTCATAGAATTAAGAATTGACTCCTTATTAGGCCCAAGATCATTACTAAGCTCAATATGCCTAATTTGAGTTTCTAAAGTAGCAACAAGAGATTCAAAAGGTGTAGAAGATTAAGGTTCAACAAAAGAAGAAGAAGTATAACCAAGATTGGAAGAATCAACATTAAGATCATGAGCATATACATCACATTGGGGAGTGGGGGTACAATCAAGCATATGAGATTTATTATTGAGGGAACGAAGCACATTACAAGAAGGCATGGTAAATAATGGAGAAAATTGAAACGCACCATTAGCATCAACTTGAGCATGCACCTCATCATCATGAACAAAAGGGGAAATAGAATTGAAATCATTTGTTCTAGGTTCACTAATGGGATCATGTGACAAACCATGGGAAATCATGCTAATATTAGAAGAATCAAGACATTGAACATCAACATTAGAAACATGATTACCCTTATTGTAAACATCCCAAGCAAACCAAACATGGAAATCCCAAGCATCATTAATTGAAAATGCTCTAAATTCACCATTATGCATGCATTCAACTTCATTCCTAGTTTGCACATTCAAACCAAAATAACAAATCTGACAAGCCTCCCAAAGACTACAACAATTCACTACTACAAAACTTGGAAAAAAGACCCCTAACTAAAGACCCGTTTTCTCAATCAACGGGTCTGATTGAAATAAGAGATCTAATAACAATGATATCAGGTCTCATATGTGCATGTGGACCCACTATGTTTGGTGGATAAAAATATATATAGATATAAGAGACCCGTTGTCATTGTTACAGGTCTTTTATGTGCACGAGGGCCCACTTCTCTTACTTGGAAAAAAAAAGTAGAGATATATAAGAGACCCGTTGTCCAAATAAAAGGGTCTCTTGCATTTCTTTTTTATTTATTTTTTTTAAATCAAACCTTTTTTGGAATTCCTAACAAAGTTTCAAGTCACAAGTTCTACCCCCATCTCTCCCTTATTTACTCACCTTGAAATTAACTCCATAGCTGCTAAAGTTTCATACTTTCACAAACATAACTCTTCCTCCCTTCATCCACTCATTATTTTTTTTCCTATCCTCTTATCTCTTATTTCATGTATTTCCTCCATTTTTTTTTAATTATTAACCCAAAAGCTGGAGCAATCCCCCCTCCCCGAGCTTGCACTTTGAGGATGGAACAATCATTTTTACAGCTTAGCTTCAACACCCTTTGCTTTTGTTCACTGCTTTCTGTCGACTCGTATGGGTGGTGCTGCTGGTTTGTACTTCTTGTCCTGGTTGTCGCCGTTGGATCTGCGGTGTTTTGACGAGAAGAGTTTGTAAAAGGCTCGGCAACCTTATTAACTTCGAATCCTTCTACAACCTCAATTAATCTAAGTATAATTATACTTCTTATGTTATTAGAGTTTATATGTGACATGAAGATTATTGGGTTTTCATATTTGGTGAATTTATCTTTTTTTTTGAAATTTTTTATCTTGAATTTTGGATTTTATTGAGTTTCCATTTCCAATTCAATCCTCGTTTCATATTAATATTTACTGTTCCTTGTTTTTTTTCGGTTTAATTTCTTCTATAATCTAAACTTTTTTAATTAAATTAAGACTTAATGTCTAGATCTATTGTTTAATTTTGTTCTTGACTTTTTTTTTCTCCATTTTTTCCCCAAATGTCTTATTTCTGATTTTACCGATTTTATGGAATTTCGGTAGCATCACAGTATGTCATAAACCTTAATTGTTACTTAAATTTTCAGTAAGCAGCTAGCTTTGTGACTAAATTCCCAAAGATTTTAAACTTCAATTACCTTGGTTTGAATAGAATAGTCAATAGTCATTATATTCTGTGACTTGATTGAGTTTTCAATACATTTTGTTACTTATTTCCAGCGACAATGACTAAAATAAGAAGCTCATGATCTATTAATTGAATGTTGTGTTGGTGAAAATATGATGTTTTACTCCAAATTATGCTTGGTTTAATTTGATTTTTTAATATATTTTGAATTTTTGTGTTTGATTTGTTTTCCAGTTCGTGACAATTGCAGTAATTGAAATGAATTGGATGGAGATGGTGACTTGGTGAGCAAAAGTCCGATTATGAGAAGAAAATATATGATTATGGTTGAGGCTTCTTCAGCTAGTTAGCTTTCCATTACCAAATAATCACAATTGGCAAGTTTATGAATTGCAATACCTTTTTTTTCCACATCAATTACAATACTTTGTTAGTGTTCTTGAATGCTAAGTGTCTTTGTTAAACTTGTTGAACCAAAGAGGTTTAATTTTATGTTGGTGATTGAGTAATTGTAGTTGTAAAATTCTATACTATTAATGTTATTTTATTTAATCTTGAATTGTATTGGTGTAATTCAAATTTTAAAATTTCAGTAATTTAAATGGAGCGGTAACAAATTAAAACTTTCAAAATTCAAATAAATATTACACTAAATTTTTTTTTTTTTTGGAAAATAAAGGGATCAAACAGACCCGTTATATAACATAACAGGTCTATTTCACTCCCCTCAAAAAGACCCCATGTCACACATAATGGGTCTTTTTCCCTTCTAATATAACTATTATACACCACGCCTAACAAACCGCCTAACTCTAATATCAGGTCATTTTGTTTTTAAAAACAGACCCCTCTAAATGAGGGGGTCTCTTTATCAAACAGACCTCTGAGATAGAGACCCGTTCAAGACGGGTCTCTAAAGCCAATTTGGACGGGTTTGTTAGCCTATTTTTGTAGTAGTGATTATAGTCTAAAAATCCCTTAAGTCTATTGAAATATTCACAAAAAGGCTAATAATCATATTGAGGAAATGAGAAACATGCCTTTTTTTTTTTGTACAAAAAAAGCAAAAATCAAATAAAAAAAAAGTATATACAAAGACCCAGACTCAAGCAATCAAAAACACTCAAACATAGACACCGTTCCCCGACAACGGCGCCATTTTGACGTATGGAAAATGTAGGTCGTTGACTAATCCTCCCTAGTGTCAAACAAATTTATAATCACTTAACAAACCTAAATACAATTAAAGAGGTAAGTCAAGGGTCGAACAACTAGGAACGGTAATGTTCAAATGCTTTCAATCAATGCCTAAGCTAGGTCAAAGTCTAAGGATAAAAGGTAAACACTAACCAACTAACAAAACAATTAACCAAGGAAATAAAACACTAGGAACGGGGATCAACAAGTAATCATGACAATTGCAGCAACTCTTGAACAACATGCAAATCAAAGGTTGCGAAGACTAATGGTAAGAGCAATCAAAAGAGCTCAACAAGCTATCTCCTAGAGGTCTAACTAGCGCCAACTACGATAGACTCTAACTAGGAATGTCACTAACCGAACTTAATCGACAATTATGAGCTACAAATCAATGGTCCGTATCAATGTAGACTCACAATGCAATCTAGCATAATTCTCAAGCCCTAATCGAATTACACACATGCACAACATCCATAAATCACTTTAATCTCAACAATTAATCAACACAATTCCCAAATTAAGCACAATCAATCAATCATCCAAGTTTCACCTAATCCCTAGCTAAACAACTACTCTAACATCATCATCTAATCAATTAACAACTAAGGAAATAACAAATCAACAATATATGAAGAACAACTACACTAATCAAGCATCAAACATCAAAATCAATCCAAACAAACTTGAATATTAAACAAAGCAATAAAATGAGATAGAGTTAGAAATGCTCTTTGATAGTAGAGAAGATCTTCAACACAATTGTCACCATTGAATCTTCAATCTCTCAATCACCATTGAAATTCCTTACCTTCTATCTCTAAATCTACACCTAAACTAACCCTAAAACTATAGAGAGAAGCTCTCAACTAAGCTAAGAATATGATAAAAAATATGTCTAGAATCTCTTTTAAAATCGGGTTCCAAGTAGATATTTATAGAAGGCGCGAAACGAAACCGAGCAAAAAAAGGGACCCAGAGCGGCGCACCCAATTCCCAAGAATGCTGTAAAATGGCTCAGCCCACCAAATCTAGGTCAAATGACCAAGAAGGGGCACGTTCTCCAATGACCCTATAAATATGTAGATATTCCCCAAATTTAGGGGACATTCAATCATTTATTACACTTACCTTACATTCTCTCACATCAGAGAAACACCTGATCTCGGAACCCGAGAAGATCTCATTTCCTTTTCCGCACCTTCTCGTACTCGCATTCAAGTACTAACTTGATCGTTAGAGGCGGAGCTCTAAACACCCGGAGTCTCTGTTGTTTTGCAAGTACAGGCGCAGTCGGATCAGTCCTCGAGCTGTAACTCTCCCGAGGGACAAAAACACCCAAAACAGTTGACTCCGTCTGTGGGGAGAATACCTCAAGGATGGTTCAAGAGTCTGTACCGCCTCCTGACCAAACGGTTAATCAGCCGGAGATCTTTACTGACCACGAGGATGATGATCCTCAGGTGGAAACGTACATAGCCAAAGATGGCTCTCTAATCACCAAGTGTATCCGTCCCAGACACTCTGGAATGGGGTGCAAGCCAGGCGGGCACTAGCAGGCCCCCTAGTCAGCCGGAAGGGGAAACCCAAAGAGCAAACGGATCCGCCTCATTCACTCGGGACGAACTCATGAAATTCATGACCAGTTTAAAGGGTGAAATCAAGGATCTGATCACCAAAAGTAAGGCTGGCCCAAGCAAGGGTCAGTCGGCCAGGAAGACTCCTCCAGAGAGGAGGAAGCCAATCAGGGACAGGCAGCCAACTCTGCATCCAAAGGACAAGGCAGCCGAGACCTTAGACTGGTCCAAGATCCTTCTGCCCATAAGAATCCAAGAAGTCCCCGCCGGGAGGAACAGCTGGTGGGTAACAAAAAATCTAGTCCTGACGCTCGACAAATCATTGAGCGTAGGAGGAGTCAGCAACTGTCTGAGTCAGCCTCTACTTTGAGATTTTCGGACAGCATTAAGAATACATCTGCAAGGAACATTCAATCCTTACATGAGAGCCACACAGGTGGTAATACCGTCCATTCTGGCCTTCAGATGATTGGGAATGCACCGTATGTACCTCCTATGGTCTACGGTCCGTATTCTCCTCACTTCATGCGGCCGACCCTCTTTGGGGGTAAGGAGGCATATAATGTCCAACCTTTGGACTAGCAGCTCCATCTGCTCAAACTTGGTGAACAAACTTCTGCCTCCACCAAGGTGATAACCGAGGCCGCACAGCCGGCCAAGGTTAAGAATGTGGTGGTGGGTGCTTATGATGGTACCACCAACCTAGAGGACCACCTCATGGCCTACTCTAACCTCATGCACATGCAGGGGCTGGAGGATGTTGTGTGGTGCCGGTGCTTCCCGGCTACATTGAAGGGCATTGCCCAACAATGGTTTGGCAACCTGCTAGTCGGATGTATCGACAGCTTCAGGAAGGTGGCCTTCCTGTTTGCCTCCAACTTCTCAATGAACATCCTTGCCAAGAAAACAAGTCTTGACTTGAGCACCATCCGGTAGGGAGATAGAGAAGGGCTTCGCTCCTATGTCAGGCGGTTCAACCTGGTGAGAATTCAAATCCAAGGGCTGTTTGACGAGGTAGCCTATACAGACTTCTTCAAGGGTCTGAAGGACAAGTCGACCTTTAAGTTCGACCTTGTCCGAAAGAGGGTTTTCACCCTTCAAGAGGCGTTGATAGAGGCAGAGAGCTTTATTCAAGCCACCGACCTCTGCTCGTCCAGCCACCAATCGGACTCCAAGAAGTCCGACAGGAAAAAGGAGAGTCGGACTGCTTATCCGGCTCAGAAAGCTGAAGAAAGCAAAAAGCGAAAAGAAGTCTGGGCGGTTGAGGAACCTGATCAGCCGTCCAAAAAGAAGAAGAAGGAATTCAAACTGTATATCTCACGGTATGAATTCAATAAAGACTGTTACACCATCTTCATAGAGGTGAAGGACCGACTGACTATTGAGAAGCCGAATCCTATGAAGAGTTCTGTTTAATCGCGAAACAAGAATAAATTCTGCCACTTCCATTAGGATGTGGGCCATGACACCAACGACTGCTATAGTCTCAAGCGGACGTTGGATCGTCTGGCTAACAAGGGCTTGTTGAAGTCCTATGTCTTGATGTCCAAAGCGACTTCTAAGACGAATCCGGGGCAGTCGTAAAAAACTGTCCAGCCTACTAGTAGTTTGGATACCGACAAGGATCCAATTTACACTATAGCAGGCGGATTCGCAAGTGGTGGCCCGACCATCCGGGGCACCAAGGATCATCTGAAGAGGATGATTCACTCGGTTAATGATGGACAGGTGTCCTCAAGTTGAACATTCCCAAACGTCCTCATCAATGAGAAGGACCGGGGCAAAGTTCGCCGACCGCATGACGACCAAGTCGTCATTGAATGCAAGGTCGCCAACCAGCTGGTTAGTCAGATCCTCATAAACACGGGTAGCTCCTCCTATCTCATCATGACGACCTACATTTTCCTCTTGTCAAAATTGGCGCCGTTGCCGGGGAATGATATTGGTGCCTTGTTATAGTTGTTGAGTCTATTTCACCTTTAATTGAAAATACAAAAAGATTTTCTTTTAGGCTACACTTGTAACCGTGCTACTAACCATTTCTTTTGAGATTTTATGCATAGAGCACGTGGTCATTCACTAGTGCCATTTGATCCGGAAATTGTGAGAACTATTGCAAGGTTAAGGGGTACTAGACGATCTTTGAGCCCTAGCATTTTAAGTGAAGAAGAACCACAATAAGAGGAACAAGCAAGAATGGGAGAAAATCCGAGAGTGGCATTGAAAGAATTGGGGATTCCCGGTGCATATAGATTTGAGAGTGGAATTTCTCCACCTACAACACCGGCAAATGATTTTGAAATAAGACCGGCAATGATCACTTTGATAGAGAGGCGACAATTTAGTGGGGCCTAGCATGAAATCCTGCTAAACCATCTCAAGGAATTCGAAAAATATTGCAATACTATCAAGGTGAACGGAGTTTCTCAAGAATTCATCCGCCTCAAGCTCTTTCCCTTTTCTCTCATAGGGCGTGCTTTAGAATGGCTAGACAAGGAGGTTAAGTCGAATTCTCTAAGGACATGGGACGAGGTTACCAAGGAATTTCTATCCCGTTTCTATCCACAAAAGAAAACGGCGGAGGCTAGAGCTTTGATTCAAGGTTTCAAACAAAAGCCAAGTGAGAGCCTCTATGAAGCATGGGAGAGATACAAAGAGTATCAAAGACAATGTCCTCATCACGGAATTCTAACCTATCAAACGATTCAAATCTTCTATGGAGGCCTTAGCCCTCTAGGAAAATCATGTTTAGATGGAGGAGCCGGAGGTCCTATCATGAACAAAACAGAAGAGGAAGTGGTGGACATAATTCAAGACGTTGTAAGGTATTATAGAGATTGGCAAGATGGAGAAAGAGAGTCAACTAGCAAGAGTAGATCTTTGGTGTACTCGGTTGATCATCTAAATTCAATCAACAATCTATCCTCACAAATGACGAACTTAGGGAAGGAGATGTCCGCTATCAAGGCAAAGTTGAAAAGTGCTACCTACCAAGTTTCAAGTCTTCCCTCCCAAACTAAGGGGAGAGGTACGTCTTCTAATTCTCAACCCCTTCCTTCTTCTAGTAACATGCCTAGTGGATGCTTGGTTTGTGATGATTGTGGGTCGTATGAGCATGATGTTTCTAAATGCCCTCATGCATGTATGGATGTTTGTGATGATCAAGATGGAAATGTGAATGAGCATGTGAACTATGTGTCAAACAATCATGATTCTAGGTTTGAGAATCAAAGAGGTCAATGGAATAGGAATTACAACAATCATGGCAATTTTGACAACTATAACCAAGGTGGTGGTTATAGGAACCAAGGTTCTTGAGGTAACTATAACAATCAAGGTTATAGTAGCCAAAATCAAAACCAAAATTATGGTAATCAAAACCAAGGTTCTGGGAATCATAATCAAAGTAGTGGTAACCATAATCAAGGTTATGGTCAAAATAAAGATAGGGGTAATTGGAACAATCAAGGTAGAGGCAATTTTCAAAACAATGCTCAAAGAGGACCTCCACCCGGTTTTGCTCCAAAGGCCCAAAATGATAATTCCTATGTTCAATCCTCTTCTTCTTCACATAGAACAAATTTGGAAGAAATCATTGAAAATCAAACAACGTTGTTGAACACTTACATGGCCGTAAGTGACAAGAAATTTAATGAAATGATGACCCATAATAAGGTGCTTGAAAACCAAATTTCTCAACTTGCTAATGCTTTGAAAGACCATGCTAGTCCTTCTTCTTTACCTTCCCAAGGCTTAGATCCCAAGAGACCCGTGAATGCTATTGTTATAAGGAGTGGTAAGGTTCTTGAGGAAAGTTTGCCTAAGAAGAGTGAAACTAAGGAAGTCCCAAAGGAAGTTTTTGTTGAATATGAGAGAGATGGTGCATCTTTGAGTGAGGTTGAGATTGAGAAGCCTAGTGAGGTGAGAGTGGAGAAAGAAATTGTGAAACCCAAGCTTCCTTATCCACAAAAAATTCATGAGAAAGAAGTTAGATGATCAATTTGGAAGATTCATTGACATGCTCAAGAAACTTCACCTTTCTCTACCATTTACCGAAGTTGTCACCCAAATTCCCAACTACTCAAAATTACTCAAAGACATTTTGAGTGGTAGGAGTACTTGTGATGGAATAGAGACGGTGAACTTGACCGAAAATTGCAGTGCAATCATAATGAACAAGATGCCACCTAAGCTAAAAGACCCCGGAAAGTTTTCCATCCCTTGTGCCATTTATAAAATGCAAATTGAGAATGTCTTGTGTGACCTTGGAGCTAGTGTTAGCGTTATGCCATATTTGGTGTACCAAAGACTTGATCTAGGCGAACTCTTACCTACTAACATCACTTTGCAATTGGCCGATAGGTCAATTAAGTTTTCTAAGGGTAAGGTAGAGGTTGTTCCTTTGAGGGTTGGGAAATTTGTTATTCTGGTGGATTTTGTGGTGCTTGAGATGGACGAAGATGCTAATATTCCTATCATTCTAGGGAGACCATTCCTTGCTACTTTGGGTGCTTTGATAGATGTGAAAAGTGCACAATATTCACTCAAAGTAGGGGATGAGGTGATAGAATTTGATTTGAATGATAGCATGAAGTATCCAAGTTCTTCTTTAGAAAATTGCATGTTGATTGATTCTCTTGATCATGTTGTGTTTTCAATGCATGAGCAATTGCTCACTTCTAACGATGCTCTTGAGAATGTTTTGTTGATTCTCTAGGTCAAGATGTCGAGAACCCTCAAATTTTATTCTTTTCCTGTTCCTACGAGGAACCATAGAGACGCTTACTAAGGGAAGATTTGAAGCCATTAGGGGGAACGCGGTTAGATTAGTTGGGATGAAAGTGGATTGTGCCTCATTAGTTCTCTACACTTAGCATGCCCTATGTTTCAATCAACCCTCGATATCTTAAAACGTGATTACCATTGTTGTTTTAGAAAGTTTGATACCCTTCGTGCTTTGATCATGTGCAAAAGTCCATTGTATAAGCATTTCTTTTCTTTTCAAGGTTTTAAACTTTCTCTTTTCTTTTCTTATGCTTTGCCTCCCTTTTAATAAAAAGAATTATAGATTAACCTCTTTGGAAACCTTTACGAGAGCAACACTCGTCCTCTAGGGCGATCTAGGGGTTTAAATGGCTTGTCTTTAGTTGCTAAAATTGACCGTGATTCCTACGAAAGTGAGTTAGTGTATATTCTCATCTTCTCTAGTTTTCTTGTTTCTTTCTTTGCTTGAATAGTGTCATCATTTTCCCTTGGGTTTGATTTTATTTTGCTCGAGGACGAGCAAAAGTTTAGCTTGGGGGAATTTGATGAGCATCGTTTATGGAGCTTAAAAGAATAAGATTTAGGTTCATTTTCTTTATTTTCTTTCATTATTTTCATATAATTTTCTTAGTTTTATTTGATTTTCCATTTTTTATAATTCACTTTGGTTCTCGATTAGTTTTTACGAGTTTTTCATATTTTTAGTTAATAATTCATAGTTTTATTTTTAGTTTTATTTTGTTATGCTTTCTCTCTTTGTTTTATTTGTGTGTTGTAGGTGAATAATCAAGTCAATTTGCTCATTTTGGGACTGCCTTGCTCGCGGGCATCATCTCGAGTGCACTGATGATGGGGATGCTTGGGATCGCGGAGTTTGATCAAGCAAAGCGAAGGAGCCAAGGCCTCGTGCACCACACAAGGGTGCGTGCGCGCGGCACAGGGGTGCGTGCGCGTAGACCCAGCTGTGCGCACGCGCGGCTGGTGGTGCATGCGCACGGCCCTATGCAGCCCCCTTTTCTATTTATAGCTTTTGACTTTCTTTTTTATGACGACAGAACTTTTGTACTTTAGATATGATTTTCCAAAAATAGTAGAGAGAGAAAGTAGAGAGAGAAGCTTAAGATTTACGTGTTTGTAAGTGAATTTGATCTTAGATTTCAATTGGATCTTGAAATTCCCTCTTAAATTCAATGAAAGTTTGTAAGATTTCTTTCCTTTGATTTACTTTTAATGCAATTCTTTCTAGTTTCTTGAATTTTTATTGAGATTACATTCCTTGCTCTAGAATTCGTTGATTGATTAATTTTCCTTTGATTAAGCTTTAAAAGAATATGAATTTGATTGAATTTGTTTTGTTCCTTAATTTCACCATGATTAGTGAGTAGATTAGTTGCTAGGGAGAAGGGGAAGCATGCTTGATTGATGATTTTTGCTAGTTGATGATACTAAATTGATTGGATTGTTGTAATTAAATTGGTTGACATAGTTGTGCATGTGATTAATTAAACTAGGAGTGATCAACCTATAAGAGTAATCTAGATTGCATTGCAAATTTCAATGACATGAACCCTTTATTTGAGAATTGCTTTAATTGATTGAATTTGATTGTGATTTCCCTTGTTAGCTATTCATAGTGAACCCTAGCTTGGCTTATAGGAGATAGCTTTTGGATTCCTTTGATTGCAACTATTGTTTTTCCCTTGTGATGTTGAATCGATTGAGTGACCTATAAATTAGCATATTCATTAAGCTTGCATGTGGAACCTATATCCCTAGTGTTTAGCATATTGAATTCTTCGATTTGTCTAGCTTTTTGACATTTTAGTTACCAACCACAACCATTTATATTCTTCGAATTAGCTTGACATAGGCTATAGCATCGTTCCTACTCATTCGTTTGGGTTCGACCCTTGACTTACCATATACTTGTATTAGGTTGGTCGAGTGTTTACAAATTAGGTTTGGCTCTAGGGAGAGGTTGATAACGACCTACATTTTCCTCTTGTCAACCACCAAATGTTCTGAACAATTAAGCTAGTCCGGAATAATAGGAGATACGTAAACTAAAGTCTAAAGATGCTAAAACAAGAAATAAAACACTAAGGGAAACGGTTTAGGTATAGCATTCACTCAAGCATAAACAAAGGCATAGAAGTTGAATTAATCATGAACTAAACATGCTCGAATATCTATGTAAGGGATCCAATCTAGCCACCTTTCGGGGTCAATTGGCTTCTCCTAACATAGCCTCTATGCTATTACATTAGAACCATATATTAAAAGGTGAAATCAAGTAATTTGACAAGGGAATAAACACGTCGTCAAATGCCTATCCCTAGATCAAATACAATTTATACAACCTAAACAAACCCAATACGAGTATAAGGCAAGCATAGGGTTTGAACCACAAGGAACGAATAATCACCACCAAATGTTATCGACAACTAAGCTAGTCTGGAATAGGAGATAAGTAAACTTAAGTCTAAAGATGCTAAAACAAGAAATAAAACATTAAGGGTAATGGTTTAGGTATAACATTCACTCAAACATAAACAAAGGCATATAAGTTGAATTAATCATGAACTAAACATGCATGAATATCAATATAAGGGGTTCAATCTATCCAACTTTCAGGGTCAATTGACTTCTCCTAACATAGCCTCTATGTTCTCACATTAGGACCATATACTAAGAGGTGCAATCAAGGAGCAATTGATACAAATGAATCTTGCTAAGTTCGCTATCGCATCATCAAGCAATAATTCACCCTCAATCAAATAATAACATGCATTTTGCAAGTAGATTGAAGAACGTTAAGCATATAAAGACTTTAATCACAAACAAATCAACTCCAAACCCAAAATATACTCAAGATCCAACTAAATAACAACCATCCCCTTAATGTGGAAATTACTCACTAATCATGCTAACAACAAGATTAATCAATAAATAATCGAGCATAAACATGATTACCAAGCAATACTAACAACTACAATAATAATCAAATAGCAAGATAATGAGAAAAGATTAAGGACATGCTCATTGATTGAAGGTTGAAGATCTACAAAGAGGTTGAATAAGCTTTTTCTTCAAAATCCAAGATCAACAATGAAGAAATCCTCACTTTCTCTCTCTAAATTACTCTAAACCTAATCTAAACCTAGAGAGAGAAGCTCTCCTAAAACTAATTAAGAGTGTAGAATAATAGTTCTCTATGATTACCCTCAAAATGGGTATTTTTACGAAGTTAATAAAAATAGAAAAATAAAATAAGGGAAAATAGAATAAAGAGAAACAAAATAAAATAAAACTAGAGAAGATATAAGAAATAAGAAAAGGAAAATAAATAAAAGGAAAAGGAAAACAAAAAAATGAAAATGGAAAGAAAACAAATCCCACCAAAATGAAACCGTCTGACCCCCCCAAACTCATTTTCTTCTTCTTCAAATTTCGCTGCTCTGAACTTTCATCACCGCCGCTCATCAACATCATCAATGGCTATCATTGAATATCATCTTCGATCTTCAATCTCAACCATTAGATCTTATTAATTATCATGTGCGAAGCTCGTGAAGTGGTTCGGTCGAACCAAGGGCATGTTCGGCCAAACTATGGGTTGGTTCGATCGAACCACGGGTGTGTTCGACCACACCTCTTCAAATTAGAAAACGTCATGACTTCCTGACCGTTTTTGACACTTTTGGCACTTCGATCGAACTTTTATGCAGTTTGCCCGAACCCAAATGAACTTGCAATTTACTCTGATTTTGGGGCTTAATTAAGGGGCCGAATTGCGGTTGCAGTTGTTGCGGTGGCTTGAGATGTCAGGGCTGCGAACTGGTGGTTGTTGTTGTGGTGTGCGTGAGGTGGAGATTGGTGCAGGGGTGCGGCGTGCAGTGGTTTGATGTGGCTGAAATTGGTGTTGCGTGAGGGAGTGGGTCAGTGGGAACAGGTGGAGTCGTGGGCTGAGATGCGGCATGTTGCGGTTGTGAGGGAATGTACAAGAGAGCAGGGAGGTTTGGCTGGCTGCGGTGGTGATTGGAGATGGTTTGGTGGAGTCATGGGTGTTTATTGTGGCTGAACGTGAGGTTAAGGTGGCTGTTGTGAGGGATGTTTGGGTGTTATAGATGGGCTGCAGTTTGGGAAAGCAGCAGGTATGATACGGGTTGGTGGCTAGAGAGGTGTAGGGGCTGCTGGGTGGTTTCTATGCGAAATGATGGCAGGTGAAGATTAGAGATGCGGGCTGCTCTGGTTGTTGGCGGTTTGGAATTGCACGGTTGCTGCTGCGTGAGGTTGGGGCAGAGGTGAAGTGCGGCTAGGATTGATGGTGATTTCGGTGGCTGGTGGAAGGTGGAGGTTGTGTGGCTGTTTTTGGTGTGGGTTGACGGTGGTGCTGGTGGCGGTGAGGAGCTGCTAGTTTGGTGAAGTGAAGGGGGTTGGTTCGGTGTTTTGGGAGTGAGAGATGATTAAGGGCAGAAAGGAGATAGGGAGCTGATGGTCGGAGTTGTGGTTTGGTGAGGTTCAGTTGGTTGTTGTAATTGGTGAGTAGTAGAGTGCGGTTGGAGGTTGACGGTGGTGCAGGTGGTGTTATTGGGTTTATGCGGCTATTTTCGGTGGACTGAAATGGTGGTCTGGTGGTGATTGTGGGTTATGATTTGGTTGGGAATGGTGGCTGGTTTGGTTGTGGGTTATAGTAGTGATTGAGTGAGGGAGCAGGGGAGTTTGGCTGTTTTGGTGTGGTGGAGGATAAGGGACAGATGGGGTGAAGGCTAAGGGGGCAGCAAGAAGCAGGGCAGCTCATGATGCCCTTGTCTCAAACCCGAAACTCAGTCCGTTTGGAAATTGTAGCACATGCCTTGACCCTCGAACACACCTATAAACACGAGCAAGACCGAGGGTGAAACCGAGACATATTTTGGGTGGAATCGATGTTCTGGAAATATTTTGATCCTTTTAGGGTTTTGGAAAAGCCAAATTCTGCCCAGAAATGCCAGTTTCGAGGGATTTTTCGTTTTGACGAAAATTTTTAAATCTTTTAAACCTTGAATCTTAATGGAATATTAATTGTGATTTTGTGTTTGGTTCTTTCCTTTATACTTCTATAATTTTAGACTACTTTTGAGCATGATTACTTTGTAGTAATTGGTGTTTAATGATTGGTTCAAATTTTCACATAATTGCAAATAAATTGCTTTAAGTGTGAAAAGTTTGTGTTTTGAGGCTCTTAAGTACTAAAGATCTAACCTTTAATTATTTTAGTTAGTTGGAACTTTGTGTTACTAAATTCCATGATTGTTTCTTGAACTTTCTTGATTTAATCATTTATTAAGTTGATTGGAATCATAAAGTTTCAAACTTGTGATTGAATTTTAATTAATCTTCATATTGGAGGATGTAGTTTTTCAAAGATTCACAAGTAAAGTTGGACTTGTTTATTAAGTTGGACTTGTTTTAATTTTCGTTTTTGCTAAAAATATTGATTCTAAAATTAATTTAGAATTGATTAAAAATGTCACACGGAAAATCGGGAAATAATCCTGAGGTACTTGCACACAAACCGAGGCACAGTAGCACAAGCATCTCCCGACCAGCCGGACTACACAGCAGCCCACATGTGGCTGCTGACGATGCGTGCTGTGCGCATCGGTGTGTGCAGTGCTACGATGGTGCGCGCATGGGGCAAAAGCTTGGTGCATGCTGTGTGTGCGTTGTGTTCGAGCAGGTTGCTGTGCGCAGCCTTGGTGTGGTGCGATGGGCAGGCAGCCAAGTGCGTGCCGCCTTGCACCTTGCAGCCCAAAGCAAACTCTGCTAGGATGCCCACGGGAGCACCTAGCAGTGATGTGTTGGTGTGGTACGGCTGTACGCACTATGCCGTATTGCCCGAGCTGCTACGCAGCCATGTCTCACAATGGCGCGCGCCTAGCTAGTCTAGGTGCGCGTTCCACTTACGTGCGGTCGACTATGTAATTTTGCGTTTTATTGCCGTTTTAATTATTTTATTATGTTTATTTAATTTAGATAAATTTTGTAGGATAAGCCTCGGTTTTGAGTGGCACTTGCAATTTTTTTTTTTAATTTGGCAAAATATTAGGTCTACCGACTTAATTAATCGGATTAATTAAGTTGGAAGCGGAATTTAGTGGGAGCTTCATTATTTATTTGAGCTATTTTAATTGCGCTTAATCACAAATCGATTAACAATTTTGACAATGGGTGAGCGGAGTGTATTGATCAAAGCTTCCAGGCCTGCCTCCTTGTTTCTGGTCAGATCTTCTTACTCCCACTGCCGTGTCTGCATCCCTGCGACCTTGCTCAGCTTTGCTGGGCTGGTCCACCCTGGCTGTATTTTCTGCTCGAGTGGCTTCAGCTCGCTTAATTATGTCACTTGGTGCGTTTTTGTTCAACATTGCCCTGTCGGTTTCATCTGTTTTTTTGAACTTGTGCACTTTTCCCAACGCTTCAGCTAGCGTTTTGAGGCTCTTTTGCCCCATGTACGCTCTTAATGGCGAGCCTTGTTAGCAGCGCTACCTCTTGACTCATATTTGGGATGGTTGTTGCGTCCTTGTTGAATCTAGTGATGAACTCTCTTAGGGGCTCATCTTTTCCTTGAGCCAATGACATCAACTCGGTGGTCATTTTTGTACGATCCACTAGGGGTGACAAAGTGCTCCATGAACATTCTCTTTAGCTGATTATAAGAATAAACGGATCCTTTCGGGATGGCTCCGTACTATTCAGCTGCCAACCCCTCCAAGGTCGGTGGAAATGCCTTACACCAGACTATGTCTGTCATAGTGTAGATTTCCATGTGGTTCTCAAACGCTGAAACATGGTTCTTAGGTGTTTTGGTACCATTGTACTTACAACTAGGCATCTTTTTTTTCTCCATCGGCTCCTCCAGAATCTCCGTGCAAAATGGGGAATCATCTGCAATCACCTGGATCTGCGCTCGCTTCTCCTTGTCTAGGCTTTGTCCTCGCTTAGAGGCTGGTGATCTGCCGCGGGAGACTCGAGTCTCCGGGCTGCCCTTATCTTAGGCTGCCTCCTCTACACTCCACTCTCGATTCAGATTTCGAGCTTCCAGTTCCAACATCTTCTTCCTCAGCTGGACCAGCTCCTTCTGCTCCGGGGTGAGAGTTATAGGTGTTGCCTTCTTTACGGTTGGCTCTGTAGCTGTAGCTACTGGTGGGGAGGCTGTCCCTTTATCGAAATTAGTAAGGACTGTTGTCATGGCTACCAACTGCTCTTTACTACACTTAGAGAGGTTCTGCAGGATGGCTGGCATATTGACGGGCTGCGGTTTCTAGGTTATTGGTGTTGAAATGATGGGTTCATTGTTCGCGCCTATCAATGGCATTCGAAACTTAAAAGAGGAACTAGACCCCACCAGATCTACTGGCTTCGCCGCCGCTTTGGCTGCAGCAGACGCCGATCCGGTTGGGTTAGATTTCTGAGAGATATTGGATTTGGGTTTTTAATCGATCCTTTTGGATCAAGAGTTACTAACGCTGTTTTTTGTGGTGTTTGGTTGCCTTCGATAGCCTTAGAGACCGGTGTTTGTACAGTTTCTTCTCTGGCCATGGCGCTCTGTCAACTACTAGTCCCTTGCTCAGCTGGTGAACCTCAGATTAGATGATCCTACCCCTTCTTCTAGCGCCAACTGTTCCAGGTGTGGATCTAAGGGTTCTGTTGGCACAAGCTGGGTCCCGTTGATGACCTGTGCAAGGTAACACACGTGAACTGACCTCGGGGGTGGCTCGAGGAACCCCCCTCCGATGCTTAAGTTAGAATGTGTTTAGAGAGAGAAAGTGTACTTAGAGAGATGTATAAAGTGTAATAACTTATGTGTCTAACCTCTTTTCCGTTGTACTTTAACCTCTATTTATAGGTGTATGATCTCCTTTGAGGAGTATCTTACTTGGTCAGCCTGCAGGTTGACTCTATTGGGCTGATGAGCCCTTCTGATTGTTCTTCCAGCAGTGAGTGCGCAACCCGTGGGCCAGTCTGGGAGCCTGGTGATAGCTCAACAGGAGCTATCCTATACAGTAGTATATTAATCTCACTGATCGGAAGCAGCCTCCAGCTAGACATTATGATCACTTGACTTCATAGAATAATTAGCTTCCCTAATTAATTCCGAACCTTTTATTGGAATAATACACATGTTCGATAGACTCCATTCCTTTCGCTATACTCATGTTAGGTTTGCTTAGGTTTTATAAATTGTATTTGATTTAGAGGTTTTCATTTGACGACCTGTTTAATCCTTTACCAAATTGGCGCCGTTGCCAAGGAACAACTTCCATTTTGTGTTATCTTATTGAGACCAGTCCATAGTTTTTTGTTTATGTTAGTTACTTTAGTTAATTGTCGTTGCTCATCTTGTGCTTAACTTTGTTGTATGAATAAGGGGACAAACTTGTTCAAGATCTTTTGTTCATATTGATCTCAAATTGGAACGTTCTCTATCCCTACTCATAAGAGAAGCAAAATCCTGAAGTAGATGCATCAACACTCATCACCACACTCCTACAATGCTGGTCAACCAAACCTCAACTCCCTCATCCTTTTCAAGTGAGGATGAACTTAGTCCAAGATCTTCTTCTTCAAGCTTAGATTCCAATCCTTTCTTCGGCTTAGAATTTGGAAGCAACACTCAACAAAGAGTAGCAGATCAATGGTCATATTGATTGTGGGATTTTGATACCGAATATACAAGGAAAGACCTTTAAGATATAGCCACATTTGATAACATTGATTGTGCGTAAACAATTTTCTGCTGGAAAGTATGAAATCCCCCATGAGCATCGTAAGGAGTTCGTGAAGTATCACGACACAATGAAGATCAATGGTGTCATCCAAGAATACATAAGGCTCAAGATGTTTCCCTTCTCTCTTGTTGGGAAAGCCTTGGAATGGCTAGAGAAGGAGGTGCCTCCCAATTCCCTTACAATATGGGATCAGTTTTCCTCAACGTTCTTGAGGCGGTTCTACAACCATAGAAAAATCGTCGATGCTTGATCCAAGATAAAAGGTTTTTTCCAAAAGAACACAGAGTCTTTAAGGCATGGGAGAGGTATAAAGAACTTCAACGTCAATGCCCTCATCATGGATCCTTAGGTTCGAAATTATTCAAAGCTTCTGTGGCCTCTCACACTAAGTGAGGACAAGCCTTAATACCGGTGCGGATGGTCCTATTATGAACAACGGAGAAGATGAGGTAGAGAGCATCATCGAGCAGGTTTCACAACATTATGAATATTGGTATAAGGGTGAAAGAGAGACCTCCTCAAGCAAAGAAGCGGTGTATTTTTTAGATTATGCAAATGCAATCGCCAATCTCACTAACCAATTTACAAAGATGTCCAAGAAAATGGAGGATTTCATGAGCCAAAAAGTCAACTCCTTAATAATGTCACACCTTCTCTTCCTCCAAGGGAGGCCATGGTATTGGCTTTAACTCACATGATTATAATTCAATGCCTTTATGTGTTATATCTTGTGAAATTTATAAGAATTATGATCACACCTCTCAACAATACATGAATTTGTGTGACTCCCAAACCCCTTTCGATGTTGTACATGAATTAGGATCGGAACTCGCTGATAGGAAAGGAAAGAAAAAGAAAGCAATGCCAAGAGCTCCATTAATCTGTTGTTCATTGATAGACAAAGCTCTCTCTGTATCATCTCGTGCCAGATGCAACAAAGGATGAGTCCTTTTTCCTTCTCGTGAACCACAAGAGCGCCTAGCGCCCAAACGAGCAAAGCTCATTTCCTTTCAGGGTAAAGTGGCGCATCAAAAATAACTGACCCGTTAAAAGTCCGGTTCCTTCACGAACAAAGTTTAGAATCAACCAGAGTTCGTAGAACGAAGAGAGTGTATAACTGGGGTTCGTGAAGAACTTTACTTTTTTGTTCGTAACGAGGAAGAGATAGAATAGAGTTCTTCACGAAGTTTAAGATAAAGTAAAAAAGAAGACTTTCTCTACGACCTCCTCATGTTGAGACATTATGGCTTTGGGGTTAACCCCGGTGACAAAGAAGGAATCCATAAAAACTTGGGATTCTACACCATAATAAAATACTACCTTCATGATTAGACCATGTCCCTGAGATTTGATAAAAGAAAGGTGCATTAGCGGTTAATACGTTGTAATTGGATAAGTTATTAGGAATATGACAGAACAAAATACTAAGGAAAGAAAAAAGAATACACCAAAATGCAGGTGGTTGTTTCTTGTTGTAAGTGAATGCAATGAAAAGACTCGGAAATAACGAATAATGAAATAATTCTTTTATTGACATTTCGTGCTCATTTAAAAATTTCTGTTATTCCCATGATCTGGTAACAACAAGATGATCCACAAGAAAGGCTTCAGGATTCGAACCCATGACCGGCCCACCCCTGACCTGCTGGGTTGGGTGGTTGGGTTAGCACCCCTCGTCGCTTTTGTAATCGAAATAGATGCGCTTTGCTACCCAACGCCTAACCTTGTTTCCTCACTATAGGAGAGTAGCTTCCAAAATAAGCTCTCTAAGGCTAAGGTTGCACCTCAGATGCGAAGTAAACAAGGGAATCGCTTGAGAACTAACTTCATACCTAAAGTTAGCTTGTGTGCGCATAGCCATATCTTATCTTTTAAGACATCCTTTAAGAGCCTAGAAAGTGTTTGTTTTGCATGAGAGCAGCTAAGCCTACTTCTCATGCCCCCACTCATTGATTAGCCAATACGAGAGATGGAGTTAAGCTACATCAGCTATAGAATCAAACAATGGACCCAAAAGCAACCAAGATCGGAAAGAAGAGTGGCAACGTTTTTCCTGTTGGGTTTCGTTGATTCTAAATCACCGCGGAAGAAAACCCGAGCCAAGACCACACTCACAATTAATATAATCACAAGACATAATTAACTTAAACAACAAGAATTAAGGAAAGATTAATACCTTTGACGCGTGCTTCGCTCACTACAAGAGCTCTTACTTCGCAAAGCTTTTAGTCTCGCTCGCACGAAGACCTCCAACGGAAGTCCACCCACAACACGACCCCGAAAAGGTCCAATGCTTAGAGGTTAGCTAAGCCCGACCTAAACTCGAGTAATTATATGTGTTTAAAGGTCTTCTCAATGGAGATGCATTTTTTAACACCTTACTCAAGTGATTTTCCTAATACCACAACTTGGGTATTTATAGGGAAAAGCATGAGTGAGATTTGCTCTTCCATCAATGTGGGAGAATTGATTATTCCTTTTATTTTTAAAACAAAAATAAAATTAATTATCAGGCAACTAATAAATCAACAAATTGCATATTTAGGAGAAGAGTTTGGTGAGGACCACAAGGAGGGGAGGGGACCAAACTTGATCCCCAAGGAGCTCCATTTGGCCGGCTACCTATCCCCATACATGACAATCCCCGGCTGCCACGTGACACCCCAAGAGGAGCACCAAGGTAGACGGTTTTTGGCTGCTGCCACGGCCCAGCAGCTGCGGCCAAGGCGCGGCTTGCGGCTGTAGCCTCGACCCAACTAGCTGCTGGCCTTGGTTGCGGCTGCTGCCCTTGGCCGGCTGCCGTGGCTAGCACCATGCTAGCCGTGGTGTGTTAGCATGCACCAGCTAGCCTAGGCTCGGGTTGGTGCATTTTGTAACCACCCGACTTTTACTTAATGCCCTTAGGCATCGGTTTGCTCGGGGCATTCCGATCCTAGGGGTATTTCGGTAAATTGTTGATTTATTAGTAATTTTACCGTCTCGTCCTTTATTATTTTGACTCGACTTTCGACGCTCGAATTCGACGCTCCAAGCTCGAATTTCCGATGTCTAAATATTAATTACTCGAGTGACTCATTAATTCTTTCCAAATTAATTCGCCGTGTCGGTCCGTTTGTTTCTTGGGTGTGACCCGAACGGTTCAGTCAAGATTAAGCTATAATATTAATTATAAATTAATATCACTGATCGGAAGCGGCCTCCAGCTAGGCATTCCGATCACTTGACCTCACTGAATAATTAGCTTTCTAATAATTTCGAACCCTCTATCGGAATAATACACTTGTTCGAAGGACACCATTCCTATCAATCTCCCACTTGTCCTTCCGTACAAGTGAGCATTTAGTGTATAGCCTCTTTCCTATGTTGCTTAATGTCTATTCATGAACTATAAGGTAAGATTTATTCGTCATCCTTATTATGTCCAAAGTTGTTTCTCGATCTCGAGTTTGATTGTTAATAAACAGATAATTTCTAAAATTCATCTAAGCACGGCCATGTATTTTTACAGTCTCACTCTTCGAGAGGCCTTGTAAACAACAAAGACTTGTTCCCTATTTTAGTAGGGAGACATTCCTAGTCTTGTAATGCAGCTTCTCTTACTGAGAGGACCTAGTCGCCCGAGTGTTGCTGTTATAATCCCCTTTTACGGCAGACGTTTGACAACATCAAAGCGGACTCGTACTCATACAAGAGAACTCACAATACTCATGGTCGAGGAAATAGGTTCCGACAGCCATAACGAGAAGTATACTTATAACGATTTTTAATTCTCTTAAAGTATTCTCATAGGTCGATCCAGTATGGTTCCAAACCAATACCTGTGCAAATGATTTACGACAATCATGTCCTTGTAGCACAAGAAACGGTGCTATAAATCAAACTACACACTAATCTCAAGTGGTCATTAATCGTCCATCATTTAAATGACCTCGATTAGGGATAATTTTCGATTATAATATTCAATGTTCACTTAATAGGTGTTTCCTTATCAAGACTGGTCTTGATACCCTATTTTGAATATTCTCAAAATCGAATGGACTCATTATTTAATCATAAACCACAATTAAATAGCAAACAGAGTGATAAAATTGCATGAAATTTAAATTACTTTAAAACTTGTATGGTTTTTCTTAGTGTCTTACATTAAAATGTTTAAAATCAACTAAAACACTAAACAGGTAAATCAAAGCCAGTCTCCAACGTGCCTGATTTCCATTGCCTCAACGTGCTTGTTGTGCTTCACTTGAGGAAAAGGTTTAGTAAGTGGATCGGCTACATTGTCATCCGTTCCAACTTTACAAATTCTGATTTCACCTTCTGATTTCCATTCTCGAATCATGTGATATCACCGCTTGACATGTTTGACCTTCTGATATTCCCTTGGCTCTCTAGCCTAGGCAATAGCTCCATTGTTGTCGCAATAGAGGGCTATTAGACCCTTGATAGAGGGTACAACATCAAGTTCACCAACGAACTTATGAATCCAAATAGCCTCCTTAGTCGCTTCAGCAGCTGCCAAGTATTCGGCTTCAGTTGTAAAATCTGCAGTTGTGCTCTGCTTGGCACTCTTCCAACTAAATGCTTCTCCATTTAGACAGAACACATATCTAGATTGTGATTTGAAATCATCTCTGTCTGTCTGGAGGCTTGCGTCGGTATAACCTTCAACAACTAATTCTTCTGAGCCACCATACACTAGGAATTTATCCTTGTTCCTTTTCAGGTACTTTAGGATATTCTTGGCCATAGTCCAATGGGCCTCTCCTACGTCTGATTGGAAACGGCTCGTAGCACTCAAGGCATACGATACATTTGGCCTAGTACATATCATGGCATATATGATCGATCTAATTAGCGAAGCATATGGAATCTAATTCATCCTTTCCCGCTCATCAGGTGTTTGTGGACACTGCTTCTTGCTTAGGGTTATGCCATGTGACATGGGTAGGTGACCTCTCTTGGCCTACTCCATGGCTAATCGTGCCAGTACCTTATCAATATAAGTACTTTGGTTCAATCCAATCATCCTTTTTGATCTATCCCTATAGATCTTGATACCCAATATGTACTGAGCTTCTCCCAAGTCTTTCATTGAAAAACACTTTCCGAGCCAGGCCTTTACAAACTCTAACACCGGAATGATGTTTCCAATAAGAAATATGTTATCGACATATAAGACTAGGAAGGCGATGTCACTCCCACTGACCTTCTTGTAAACACAAGATTCATCTGGATTCTTGATAAAACCAAACTTACTGATGGCTTCATCAAATTACAAATTCCAACTCCTGCTAGCTTGCTTTAGCCCATAAATGGACTTTTTAAGCTTACAAACTTTCCCAGCATTGTTTTGGTTGACAAAACCTTCAGGCTGTGTCATATACACAGTTTCTTTGAAAATCCCATTGAGGAAGGCAGTTTTGACATCCATCTGCCATATTTCATAATTGTAATATGCAGCAATCGCTAGGAGGATCCAAACGGATTTAAGCATTGCGACTGGAGAAAAGGTTTCATCGTAATCAATACCATGAACTTGCATATAACCTTTTTCCTACCAATCTAGATTTGTAAATTAATACATTTCAATCTTTGTTGGATTTCTATTTGAAAATCCACTTACACCCGATAGGTGTGTAACCCTCGGGTAAGTTAACCAAGTCCCTGACTTGATTTTCAAACATGGAATCCATTTCAAATCTCATGGCCTTTTGTCATTTAGCAGAGTCGGTGCTTGTCATCGCTTGCTTGTAGGTTGCCGGTTCATCTCCATCCATAATTAGGATGTCCTGATTCTCGGTTAATACAATAACAAGATATCTATCAGGTTGAGATCTCGGCCTCTGAGACCTATGCAGGGTAACGGACTGAGCATTTGCAAATTCGGTTTGACATTGCACATTTTAACCATTTGAGTAGCATCAACAGATGTTGTTTGAGCACTTTGACTGTCAATCTGATTTTGTTGCTTGTCCTCTCGAACTTCATCGAGTTCAATTTTCCTCCCACTTGTCATTTGGAAAGGTGCTCCTTCTCTAAAAAGACACCATCGCGAGCAACAAACACTTTGTTCTCGGATTTATTGTAGAAGTAATACCCTTTGGTTTCTTTTGGGTAGCCCACAAAGTAAACCTTGTCAGATCTGAGATGAAGTTTGTTAGAAATCAATTTCTTGACATATGCTTCGCATCCCCATATCTTTAGAAAACACAACCTATGAGGTTTCTTCGTCCATAACTCGTATGGAGTCTTTTCTACAGCTTTTGATGGAGCACGGTTCAGTGTTAGTGCCACAGTTAGAATTTTGTGTCCTAAGAAAGAGATAGGAAGATCACTAAGACCCATTGTAGATCGTACCATGTCTAACAAGGTTTGATTTCTCCTTTCAGATACTCCGTTCCATTGTGGAGTTCATGGAGGTGTCAGTTCTGAAAGTATACCCTTTTCTTTTAGAGGGTCATCAAATTCTTAGCTCAAGCATTCACCACCTCAATCCGATCGAAGGGCATTGATTTTCTTGCCAAGTTTATTTTCAACTTCACTCTGAAATTCTTTGAACTTTTCAAACGATTCAGATTTGTGCGACATAAGGTAGACATAGCCATATCTACTATAGTCGTCTGTGAAGGTGATAAAATATCGATGTCCGTTCCTTGTGGCAGAGCTTGTTTTGGGTGTTTTTGTCCCTCGGGAGAGTTATAGCTCGAGGACTGATCCGACTATGCCTGTACCTGCAAAACAACGGAGACTCCGGGTGATTGGAGTTCCGCCTTCGACGATCAAGTTAGCACTTGAATATGAGTGGGAGAAGGTGCGGAAAATGAAATGAGATTTTCTCGGATTCTGAGATCAGTTGTTTGTTTTATGTGAGAGAATGTAGGGTAGGTGTAATAAATGGTTGTTTATCCTCTAAATTTTGAGGAATATATCCCTATTTATAGGGTCATTGGTGAACGTGCCCCTTCTAGGTCATTTGACCTAGATTTGGTGGGCTGCGCCGTTTTGCGGCGCTCTTGGGAATTGGGCCTTGAAGGCCGCAATTCAGGAAGCATCTGAGGTTAACATGTGTCAGCTCGCAATTGGCCCAAATGGACCTACCTAGGCTTGACACGTGGTCCTCTCAGATTGGTCCACGTGGACAGGGTAATTTTATCCAAAACAGAGCTCATTGGTCCACATACATCGGTGTGTATTAGACCCAACAAGTCTCCTGCCCTTTCTCCTAACTTGGAGAATGGCTGCTTAATCATCTTGCCTAATAAACATGCTACGCAATTCTCAAACGATTGCAAATCGAATGAGTCAAGAACATGTTTGTTGATGCGTTCGATGTTAATGTGGCCAAGACAACAATGCCACAAGTACGTTTAATTTGACTCTTAGCTTTGGTATCATTGTAAACATGTTTGTCTAAACACACATAAACGTTTCATTCCATAAATATAAGCAAGACATAAAATATAAGTCTTATGATCAAAGAAGTCAAAATGACGTCCAACGCCAAGAGATCAAAGTATGGTTAATAAAACTAAACAAGTTTTCATACTAGACAAAACATGAGATTACAAGCTTTCTTTGGACAGATTATCTTCATCTTCCACTTGTGTACTCATATCCACTTAAAAAGCACTGCTCACTTTATTCTTGAAATAGGAGCACATAGTGAGTTAATTTTCCGGTATCTAATACCTTATAAATTGCTTATATTCAAGTGTAAAGATGATACCTGAGATTGAGGCTATTTTTCCTCTTCCCTCATCTTCTAGATACATGATACATTCTCTATTGTAGTGTCTTTGCTTATAAGGATAGAAGCAGCGCATCTTAGCTTTGTTCTTGAACTCCTTCCTCTTAGGCCTCAGAGAAAACTTAGCTCCCTTGCAAGAATAGGTTTTCTGAAGCTCTTGGATAACTTCCTCTAAGGACAGTTTGTTCCGTTTGGCAGTAAGTCGCATCTTTAATGCAACATAGCCCGAGTAAAGGGAGCTTAGAAGCATGTGAGCCACTTGCTTATCCTCCATCAGTTTGCCAATTAGCTCCAAGTGGGTGAATAACCTTGTCATCTTAAGCACATGGGCTTGAAGTGGCATCCCGGGTCTTACACTATAGACCCTAGCCCATACTTCTTGCCTCTCTTTGCTGAGAAACCCATCTTGCGGTGGCTTGATCCTCATGTTAGAGAGTGACCTAGTCACCTCCTCCACATGACCATCATAGTTGCCTCTAACGCTCTTCATGACCCTCAAATTGACTACATCCTCTAGAGCTTTGAGGAGCATATTCGGAAAATAGTTGAAGAATATCCCCTTCCATTGTTCCGGAATGGACTTTTCCATGACTCGTGAGACTCTCTTGCAATCATAACTCCACTCCTCATGAGCCTCATCACTCATAACCCCTTTTAAGTAGAAACTCGGGATGGGCGTATCCATAATATGCTCTAGGTAGCAATTTCGGAGGGTCTTTCAGAGTTCTTCTTCCCATTCCTTAAAGTTCACCAAATTCAAGCAAAATGGTAACGTTTCGGGAAGTTCCGGGCACATTAGATTGTTGTCGATAGTTGAAGACATGATTCTACAATTGAAAGTGTTTTGGGTGTTTTCGTCCCTTGGGAGAGTTACGGCTCGAAGACTGGTTGCACGCGGCCTGTACCTGCAAAACAACGGAGACTCCGGGTGATAGGAGCTCCGCCTCCAACGGTCAAGTTAGTACTTGAATATGAGTAGGAGAAGGTGCGGAAAATGAAATGAAATCTTCTCAGCTTCCGAGATCAGGTAATTCTCTAATGTAAGAGAATGTAGGGTATGCTGTAATAAATTGTAGATGCCACAAATATGGGGGGAATCTCCCCATTTATAGGGTCATTGGGAAACGTGTCCCTAATTAGGTCACTTTGACCTAATTCTGCTAGGCTGCGCTGTATTACGGCTTTCTCAGGATTTGGGCCCTTGAAGGCCGCCTTTTTCTCCCAAGTTCTAGGAAGGATACATGTCAAATGGAGATTGGTCCAATTCGGACCAACCAGAGCATGACACGTGTCAGGACATGATTAGCCCACATGGCATGGGTAAAATTACCCAAAACATTTGCCCCTTATAGATGTGACGTGGCGCGCCACGTGGCATCTGTGACACAAGTCACTTAGCCATAGGAATAGTAATAAAGTTTTTTTTTTTACTGTGAAAGTTTAACCTTTCACATTCCGAGGAAATTACCAGGATGCCCTGTTTTTTAACCCTCTATAAATACACGATTTACCCCCCCCCCCCTCTATTTGGACATTTCCAAAACATTCTAGACAGAGAAAATCACCAATTCTAGAGAGAGAGTATGCCGTCTGTCCGTGTGTAAACACAAGCTCTGCTCATTTTTCGCCTGCCTCAGCTGTTCAACAACCGCCTGTGCCTCAAGCAAGCAAAGTCAACTCCAGCAGCATCTCAATCAGTCAT
Source organism: Chenopodium album (assembly GCF_948465745.1). NCBI lineage: Eukaryota > Viridiplantae > Streptophyta > Magnoliopsida > Caryophyllales > Amaranthaceae > Chenopodium > Chenopodium album. Next base: position 20,812,071 of record NC_137850.1, on the reverse strand, counting down.
CACCGTTTGCCCCCCTTTTAGAGACAAACGTAAGGTACCGCCTCTACCCCCTTCAGCTCATTTACATTTGCTTCCATTCATTCAATAAATGGACTCATTACCAACACACACGACACGGCCTAGGTCAGTAGTCAGCCGATCTCCTGGTACGGCTGAGTCTAGGACTAGGAGTGCCGGCTCTGGGTGTGTGGAGCAATTTTTTACTCCTCAACCGACCATCTATGTGTCTGTGTAGGACACGATGGCTAGAACTAAACAGACAGCCACTAGACGGCGTCGAAGAGACGGTACTTTGGAAGTTCCGTCTAATGAGGTAACCCCAGTTGAGGGGTCAGAGAGCAATGAAGGCTCAGGGGAATATTCCCCGTCTGGGATTCCTAAAACCCCAAGTGACACAATCTTATACGATGAGGGTAGAGACGGAGAGGGAGCCGTCTCCCAAATGGACCTTGATGAAGCTGGCCCCGAAGATAGAGACGGAGAAGAGTCTACATCGGGGTCAGTCGGTGACGAGGGAGACGGTGAAAGCTCCACCTCATGGTCTAGCCCTGAGGATGATAGTGATGCCCCTCTTTCCCCGCTTGAGGATAGTGAGGCCGAAGAGAGGAAAAAATGGGAAGCAAAGGATGATCCCTTTCAGATCCATATCTCCGCCAAAGACAGGCGGACAATGCTAAAGGGCATTGAAAGCTTTGTAAAGAAGCGGCCCCTTGGGAATGGATATACCATCCAGGTGCCGCCTGAGCTACGCACCATCTCTTGGAAAGATGACCAGGAAAACGCCAATGCCTACTTTGGATGCTATGATGCAGCATTCCTGGCAGGCCTCCGGTTCACGCTTCACAATGCTGTGAGAGCCATACTCAGGGGTTATGGCCTAGGCATCTGGCAGCTCTCCCCAAATTCATGGGCTAACATTCTAGGATATGTTGCCACCTGTGAGATGCAAAACTTGAATCCTAGCTGGGAGGCTTTTGCACACATGAACTATCTCAGCCGCAACCCAGGTTATTGGAGGGCGTGGTACACCTTGACTACCCTCGCTAATTATCAAATGACTTTGGACAAGGTGTCCAAATATGACGGTTGGAAGACCCGTTTCTACCTGCTGTCTTCCCCAACCCATCAAGAGAACCGGGAGCTGCGCTGGTATAATAAAAAGCCCAACCTAATAGGTCGCAAATGTGCCCTTCCTCGGATCCCAAGGGATGACTATGACGCTATCATGGAAACAAAATTTTTTGAGCTCCATCCGGAGACACTCTCAACCGGGGACGTAATAAAGGTCCCTAATAATTGGATTCCCATGTGCGCATGGTTTAGAGATGAGGCGTTCTTATCCGCCTGTGGGCTTAACCCGATGTTTCCAAAGCGTATGTTTGATATACATCCGGTTTAATTCCGCTTGTACTATTGTTAGCCAATTATGATTTTGCACTAATCATGTGTTCATTATTTTTGCAGAAGAAGCTTTGAATATGGTAGCTGACGAGAAGACTCCCAAGCGGTCCTCTGTACAAATCCGGAGAGACTTGGCAGAGGCTAAGGCCGCCAAGCTGAAGGCTGAGGTAAAGAACCGTCTAGCTCCTTGCACTGTTTTTCCAACAGGTATTGCCGGTTGTATATTTAATACTTCTTTAAATGCAGGGTGGAGAGGCACCTAGGTCCTTGACTAAGAACCTATTCAAACGGGGACGGGATGAGACCGCCTCCACCCCAACCAAGCCTGTAAAGTCCGCTAAAGCGGCTTCAGGTAAGACGAGCCTCGAAGGCTCTTTTGAGAGGAACCGCCTCCGCATCGGGGGGAGAAATGTTACCATCGGAGGCTTTGGAGTGGGCTTTGATATGGTCCCATCCGGCCTCTCTGCACCTGTGGGTGGTGCAATCCCACAAGCTCCTGAAGGTAAATACAATCCCTTCGAATCTCCGCCTAAGCTAGGATGGCCGTTGCGAGTGAAATCTCACTCTCAACAGAATTCTTCGTCCGACAGCCGGCATCAAGCTGGTGCCGCCTATATAGTTCGCTCAACCCCTTTCACATATGGTGCAGATCAATCCCCCCGATGGCTGGACGTCTAGGCGCATGCCCGGTCCATGCTGGCGGTCGTCCCTTAGAAGAAGAAGGATGCCATCCTAGGCATTGAGACATTCAATGTTGAACGGATCACTGCACTCTTGTCTGAGGTATACCTAATTCCCCTTTTCTGGAACTAAGTATAATACATCCCACATGATTAACACCGTTTGTGTCTGCAGGCCATGCTCAGGGTTGATGGACTCAAACGGCCATATGCCTGGAAGAGGGAGGAGGTAAAGAGAGCCACTAGATCAGTAAAGGATTCTCAAGATATTGTTGAATATCAATGTACAATAAATGAACTTGAAACTAAAGCCGAATTGATGAAACAGGCGGATCAGATCAAGGGTCTTCAAAAAGCCCCGGATAAGGCCAAGGAGAAGGCCAACACAGCTGAAACCAAGCTCAAGAAGGAAGAGGAAGACCTCAAGGCCTTGCACGGTGCCTTTCAGGAGAATGTTAATCTCAAGGCGGAGGTTGAGAAGCTGAAGAAGGATGCGGAGCGAGTCCAAATGAATATCAAGGCAACAATCGAGGCGGAGCAAGACCGCCTGATTGCTGAAAATGAAGCGGACTCCGACGCCCGGATGAAGATCTCCTGGAATGCTCTCTACCCCAATAAGGACCATGGTATGTGGGCTCTGGCTTTTCGATATGCTGAAAATGTAGTGTATTTAAGAGAAAAAGGAGAGCCAGAGCTCGAGTCCTTCGAGGTTTGGGCAAACAGAGATCTTGAGGAGCCTGCCAAGGAGCTCCTCGAAGAAGGAGAAACCATTGAACTCCAATCTGATGGGGAGAATCACAAAAAGGAGAACCAGGCGGCCTAGCCTTGAATTTTCTGCGGCAGTATGCCAAATTTTTAGCTTTTCTGACCTGCGTGCCGAGTATTTGTATATTTTTACCGACTAAGGAGTCGGGTGACAATTTTTATTTTCTTTGTCCCGGATGTTATCTTGTTAACACTACTATCCGGTTTTTACCGACTTGAATGAAGTTTGCCGACTAAGTCGGCTTGCTGATTTTGTTTCAATTTCTGCACTTAAATTCTTCAAATTTAATTTTGATTTTTGAATTTTTGCCTAACTTTTTAGAGCATGCGGTAATTCAAATAGTGTACCGGCTATTCTTGCCCCTGGCGGCTGTGTGGTTGGTTTCAGTACTACTTTAATTGATTGGCTTTTGAATGTTTAATACTTTAAAGAGTATGGAATGTTCCTAAGTTAATCAATCACAGTAGTGATTACCCCAAACCAAATACACAGCCGTCCACAGAATCAATAAGTAGCCGTTTTACCCAATCGGGGAGTAGGCTGGATCAAAGCCTTATTTCCCCTTTTTGTTGCATTTACATTTCATTTCTTTGTGAGCCAGACGAGAACTTGCCGCCTGGTAGTTAATGGAATAGGGAACATATTGTTCGTCTGCTTGATGGTCCTCAGACGGCTTAAAGGACGTCTAGGGTGCCTGCAATCCATTGCACCTGGTTCGTCTGCCCCATTAGGGTGACTGGTACAACTTCGTTGAATAATCTAATAGAGAACAGTAATTAATCGGCTGATGTCACTTGACATCCGGTTTTAAGCTTAATCATTCTTTTAGACTATTTTTGTCAGACAACTATGAGTTAACCAATTAGGTCATTCAATATTTGCCGTCTGTATATGCTGGTAGAGCAAACGATAGAATGCCCTTTGCGACGATAACACCCGGAGGGGCATCGCAGAAAGCCATACTCATATTGGAGCAGATGAATTTATAAAATAAATTTGCATCCGGCCATTGGCCTCTATTTCAGGTTAGCCGCTAGGTATTTATCCTAGATTATTTATTCAATAGACCATCTGTGATTTCCATAGTCGGTAGTAGATTGTTGCGCATGTATATACAAAGCAATTGGAAATAAAAATCAACTTTTCATTGGTGGGCTTTTTATTTACAAAAATTTACTAGTCTCAGAAGTAGCATTTTTTCAACTTGTCTACATTCCAAGTTCTAGGCAGCCGCCTGCCGTCTGGGGTTTCCAGCTAGTAGGTGCCGTTTCTCACTTCTTCATAGATCCGGTAGGGGCCTTCCCAATTAGGAGTTAGCTTTCCTTGTTCATTGACCCTACCGGTTGCCTCCATTTTTCGTAACACAAAGTCCCCAACTTTCAAGGGTTGTTTGTGTACTCTCTTGTTATAGGCACGAGTCATTCTCAGACGGTAAATCTCATGACGCAAGGCGGCATTGCCCCTGCGCTCTGGGAGTGAGTCCAATGCAAGCCGCATGGCCTCCCAGTTTGCCTCTTCATTATATGGCATGACTCATATAGTCGGCTCATGATGCTTGATGGGCAAGACGAATTCAGCACCGTAAACCATGAGAAATGGGGTTTCATCGGTTGTCCCTTTTTCTGTTGTCCGGATGGCCCATAGGACATGATTTAACTTTTCAGCCCATAAACCACCGACTCTTTCAATTTTCTTTTTGATACCGTCTGAGATGAGTTTGTTGAAGGCTTCAACTGATGCAAAGCAATGTGAGATCCCATGATCTCCCAACCAAGTTTTAAGCTGAGGCGTCTCAAATTGAGGTCCATTATCAAATATCATGGACATAGGTAGCCCAAACCGGGTGATAATGTTCTTCCATATGAAGGAGATGACATCCTTTGTCTTGATGCCTTTGACCGCCTCTGCTTCCACCTACTTGGTGAAATAATCCACAGCCACGATAATGTAGCGCTTTCCGCCTGGTGCAGGCGTATAAGGACCTAGAATGTCCATGCCCCATTTGGCAAACAGGACTGGGCTGTGGATTGCCGTCCGGTCAGTAGCTGGGCGATGGATTAGTTTGCCAAATCTTGACACTTATCACATTTTTTAACAAACTCCAAGGCATCTGACTCAAGAGTGGGCCAGAAATAGTGTCGCCTGGCTCTAATGGCTAAGGACCTGCCGCCTACATGAGAAGCGTAGTATCCCGCATGCAATTCTTCGAGAACTTCTCTCCCCTTTTCTAGGATAACACACTTCAATAGAGGCTTCAGAAACCCCGCCTTGAAGAGCTCTCCTTCTCTCATCTCGATGTTCGCAGCACGTTTCTTCAGCACGGCCGCCTCCTAGGGTGAATCGGGGAGCGTGCCGTCTGTCAGATACGCCTGGATGCCATCCATCCAAGTAGAACTTCGATCATGCACTCCAATGGGTTCATCATCAGATATGCTTCGTTTTTCCATCACTTCCCAAAAGACTGACCGAGGCGTATAGCAGGAGGCATAGGATGCCAATTTTGACAGAGCATCCGCCTGGTTGTTTTCAAACCGAGGCACTTGACTTAGATGAAATTGTTCAAGTGTCCCAGCTTCATCCTTGACCGACTGAAAAATATTTGATCAAAGCCGGATGGGTGGCTTCATACTCACCATGGTATTGGCTAACGACCAACTGAGAGTCAGAGCAGGCGTCAATTTTTGTTGCCCCTGCCGCCTTACACATGCGGATACCGGTTAGCAGGGCTTCATATTCTGCCTCATTATTTGAGGCTTGGAACTTGAATCGCAGTGCATATTCATATTTATCTCCTTCTAGAGATTGACAGACAATACTTGCACCACAGCCGTTCATAATGGAGCTCCCGTCTACATACACCTTCCAAACCTGATCAAGATTGTCCGGAGCAACCGGCCTTGTCATTTCGACAATGAAGTCAGAAAACGCCTCACCCTTCAATGCCTTCCTTGGTTCGTAAGTAATTTCAAGACTTTGCATTTCAATAGCCCATTTGAGCATTCTACCAGATGAGTCTAGAGTTGTCATTGGCAGCTTGAGGGGTTGATCTGTGTAGATCACCACCGAATGTGCCAAGAAGTATGGTTTCAACTTCTTAACAGCCATGTACAGAGCAAAGCCAAATTATTCAACCATGGGGTACCGGAGTTCAGCATTTCTGAGTACATGGCTAATGAAATAAACCTTAAGCTGAATACCGTCTCTCTCAACAAGGAGAACGGCACTGAGGGCATGATCTGAGACAGCTAGGTACATGTAAAGCGTCTCCTTTAGCAGAGGGCTAACAAGCCTCGGCAAGGAGTGTAAATGTTCTTTTAATTTCTGAAAGGCCGCCTCAGCATCATCTCCCCATTCAAATCTAGTCTTCTTCCTGATTGCCTGGAAGAAGTAAAGGCACTTGTCACCTAACCGGCTGAGAAATCTTCAAGTGCAGCCAGACAACCCGTAAGCCACTGAGATTCCTTGACAGAGCAGGGTGAGTTCATGTCAATCACCGCCTGTATCTTCTCGGGGTTAGCCTCTATCCCCCTTTGATCAATCAGGAATCTGAGAAACTTCCCAAACTCAACACCAAAAACACACTTTTTGGGATTTAACATGACATTATGCCGCCTGAGTCTGGTGAAGGTTTCTTGGATATCATCAAGGTGATCCGCCTGTAGCTTGGATTTGACTATCATGTCATCAACGTACGCCTCTACATTCCTCCCAATCTGATTAATGAAGACTGTATTAATCACCCGTTGGAAAGTAGCCGGCGCATTCTTCAAGCCAAACGGCATCACCGTATAGCAAATATAACTCCTGATCAGTGACGAAGGCCGTCTTCTCTTGATCTTTTTTCCACAGGGGTATATGGTGGAAGCCCGAGTAGGCATCCATAAAACTCATCAAGGCATGCCCGGCTATAGAGTCGACCAGGCTGTCGATCTTTGGAAGTGGGAAACTGTCCTATGGATATGCCTTGTTCAAGTCAGTGTAGTCAACACACATGCGCCAAGTACCATTCGACTTTTTTACAAGCACCACGTTCGCAACCCAATCAGGGAAGTTACATGGCCGAATGAACCAGGCGTCTAACAGCTTCTTGACTTCGGCAGCTGCCGCTTGACTTCTTTCCTCGCTGTGGTTTCTCTTCTTTTACCGGATGGGCTTCTTTTTTGGATCCACGGCGAGTTTGTGGACAGCGAGATCCGGGCTGATGCCTAACATCTCTTCCACTTCAAAGGCAAAAATGTCTTTGAATTCTTTCAGCAGAAGGTGCAAGTCTGCACCAAGCCTTTCAAAGACAAATGTCCCCACCTTAATAGTTCGCTATGGACGGCTGTCGTCTGGAGAAAAATCAATGTGCTCACCAGCCAGCTGGGGACGGAGATCATCTGACCGTTCCCCGGTCAGTGATTGTTATTTCTTCTCCTTCTCCACCTTCACCAGCTGGTCAATTTTTCTTTTCTTTGCGAATGCTGGAGGGGGTGAATCAAGGTCCTTGATGTCGTCAAGGTCTATTGGCTCTTTCGGCTGTCCGGCTGCAGTAGCAGTCGGCTTGACGTCTGAGAGATAACATTCTCTTGCCGTCTTCACATCCCCGTTGGGGGAGCCAACAGAGCCATCATCCTTTTCATACTTGAGAAGCATTAGAGCTGGGATGATGACGGCTTTACACTCGTTTAGAGTGTGTTGGCAAAGAATAATATTGTAGGCAGTAAGCTCTTTAACCACTAGGAACCGGACGACCATGTGTCGTTCTTTTCCCTTCTCCCCCACCGGAAGGGTATATCGATTTTTCCGACAGGGGGCACGACCCCACCGCCGAAGCTAACTAATGGATGGGAGACGTCGCGCAGATTGTCCTGCTTGTAATTAAGCCGGGACAGGAACTTGCAGCTGATGAGGTCAGAGGAGCTACCCGTGTCTATTAGGATCTGGCCAACCAGCCGGTTGGCGACCTTGCATTCAATGACGACTTGGTCGTCATGCGGTCGGCGAACTTTGCCCCGATCCTTCTTAGTGATGAGGACGTATGGGAATGTTCCACTAGAGGACGCCTGTCCATCATCAACTGAATGGATCATTCTCTTCAGATGATCTTTGGTGCCTGGAATGGTCGGGCCACCACATGCGAATCCGCCTACTATAGTGTAGAACGGATCCTTGTCGGTATCCGAGCTACTAGTAGGCTGGACAGTTTTTGACGACTGCCTCGGATTCGTCTTAGAAGCCGCTTTGGACTTCAAGACGTAGGACTTCAGCAAGCCATTGTCAGCCAAACGGTCCAACGTCCGCTTGAGACTATAGTAGTAAGAAGGTGAAATCAGAATTTATAAAGTTGGAACCGACGATAATGTAGTCGATCCACTTAATAAACCTCTGCCTCAAGTGAAGCACAACAAGCACGTTGAGGCAATGGGAATCAGGCACGTTGGAGATTGACTTTGGTTTCCCTGTTTAGTGTTTTAAGTAATTTTGAACATTTTAATGTAAGACACTAAGATGAACAATTCAAGTTTTAGAGTAATTTAATTTCATGCAATTTTATCACTCCGTTTCTATTTAAATGTTGTTTAGAATTAAATATTGAGTCTATTCGATTATGAGAATATTCAAAATAGGGTAGCAAGACCAGTCTTGGATAAAGAAACACCTATTAAGTGAACATTAAATATTACAATCGAAAATTATCCCTAATCGAGGTCATTTAAATGATGGACAATTAATGACCACTTGTGATTGGTGTGTAGTTTGATTTATAGCACCCTTTCTTATGCTACAATGACATGATTGTCATAAATCATTTGCACAGGTATTGGTTTAGAACCATACTGGATCGACCTATGAGAATACTTTAAGAGAGTAAAAAATTGTCATAAGTATACTTCTCATTATGGTTATCGGAATCTCTTTCCTCAACCATGAGTATTGTGAGTTCTCTTGTTTGATTACTAGTCCGTTTTGATGTTAGTCAAACGTCTTCCATACACGGAGATTATAACGACAACACTCGGGAGGCTAGGTCCTTTTAGTAAGAGAAGCTAACAGTACAAGACCGGGAATGTCCCCCTAATAACAATAGGGAACATGTCTTTGTTGTTTACAAGGCCTCTCGAAGAGCGAGACTGTAAAATGCATGGTCGTGCTCGGATGGATTTTAGAAATCATCTGTTTATTGACAGTCAAAGTCGGATTTCGAGAAACACTTCTGGACGTAATAAGGATGACAAATAATCTTACGTTATAGTTCATGAAGAGACATAAAGTGACATAGGAAATAGGCTATACACAAAAACTGCACTTGTCCGAAAGGACAAGTGGGAGATTGATAGGAATGGTGTCCTTCGAACAAGTGTATTATTCCGATAGAGGGTTCAGAATTATTAGAAAGCTAATTATTCAATGAGGACAAGTGATCGGAATGCCTAGGTGGAGGCCGCTTTCGATCAGTAATATTAATCCATAATTAATATTACAGCTTAATCTTGACTGAAACCTTCGGGTCACACCCAAGCAACTAACGATCCGATACGAATTAATCCAAAAGGAGTTAATGACTCGCTCGAGTATTGTATATTTAGACATCGGATATCTAACTAGGAGCGTCAAAATCGAGCGTCGCAAGTCGAGTCAAATTAATAAAAGACAAGATGGTAAAATCTATAATTAATCAACAATTACAGAAATACCCGTAGCATCGGAATGCCCGACCAAACCGAGTGTTAGGGGCAAGTGGTGCTAGCATGCGCACCGCACTAAGCCAAAGGTGCTGAGTGCGCATGGCAAGGCAGCTGGCGCGTCGCTAGCCAAGCTAGCTACATCGACCGCACACAAGCGCACAAGCAGCCCGCATTGCATGCGAGGCTTGTTGTGCGCGTATGTGTGCTGGTGTGTTGGCCAACTAGCATGGGAGCAGCACCATAGCGCGCCACGCCTAGCAGCAAGCAACAAGCAATGGTTGCTAGGCTGGCGCGCGAGAGTGCTGGCAGCAGCGCCCTACAGCCCGCATGAATGCGAGGCGTGCTGGCGCTCGTTGCAGGCCCATGTGACTAGTTGGCAGGCCAAGCCAAGGGGCCAGGAAGCCAGCTAGGCAGCCTTGGCGCCCAAGGCTGGCAGTGCCAGCTGGCGTGCCATGGTTGGCTCCGTGTGGGCGGTTGGGGATCCATGGGGGGCTAGGCTTTTGGTCCCCCCTCCCCCAATTGTGGTCCTCACCTACCCTCTCCCTCTTTGTCACGCTTGTTGATTAATTATTGTCTAGAGTTTTCTTTTTATTTTTGATTTGAAAATAATATGAGAAAATTGATTTTACCAACTCTCCCACATTGATGGGTGAGTGGAATTCTCACATGACATTTTCTATAAATACCCACATTGGGAATTGAAGAAAGTCACTTGAGTAGGAACTTAATAAGGCATCTCCACTTGAGAGAAAACCTTTAAGTTCATATAATACTTGAGTAGTGTTTTTGTCCGACTTGGCTAAACTCTGAGGAAGAGACCGATCGGGTTGAGTAACGGGTGGATAACGTAGGAGGTCTCTGCGCTTGCAAGACTTTACTTTGATGTAAGAGTTCCGGGTGTGAGCGAAGCACGCGGCAAGGGTAAGATCGTCTTTTCTCTCTCTCTTGTTATTTATGTCATTTAGTTATATTAATTGTGAGCGGGTCTTGGGGTCGGGTTTTGTTCCGCGGTGAGTTAGACTTACCGAAACCCAACAAAGCAGATAGGGAAGTAGGGTCGAATACACAGGGAAACAAGTCTTTCTATTCCTAATTTATTAAAATAATCTAAATTATTAAGTAACTAAATTATTGATATGACGAATTAAATTAAGGAGAATAAAAGTAAGAAGAAATTAATAAATGAAAGCCTAGGGTATAGGTTCACCAATAAACAATGTTTCAGGGTAAAACATAACAATCAACACCAATGCAATAATTAATCAAATTATAAAGGGCTTTCGTTACGTATTACAATCACACGATTAATCTGCCGGTATTAAATTGCATCTCTCGGATCTTGAGTTAACCATTTATAAATTAATTTGCCTATTGAAACTAAGCCTAAACATCAATTCTCATCTCTCGAATCTCGAATTAATATTGCGTAACTCATACAATTAAACCAGACCTAACCTAATTCCATAGCATTAAATCAATTAATAGGAAATTAATCAAGCATTGATAATCAACAATAATAAATTACCCTTCCATATTATTTCTAGATCCCCACAACCATGGAAAATAATCTACTCAGACATATTTTTCAGTAGTCAGTTGAAAATAAACTACGGAAAACCATAGTCAGTTTCGTCGACTCTCACGCCCGGTCGGGTGCACCTTCGCCCGATTAGGCGAAAATACCTCCGAAATTTTTCCTTAGGCTCGCGCCCGGTACGGCGGAGCTTCGCCCGGTCAGGCAATTTCTTTCTTTTTCCGAACTTTCCTCCCGCGTCCGTTCGGGCGGAGTCTCGTCCGGTCGGGCAATTTTCCTTCGCAATCAACCTCTCTCTCGCGTCCGGTCGGGCAGAGCTTCGCCTGGTCGGGCGGAGCTACGCCTAGTCGGGCGCGCTACATCATTGAGGTTCGATTTTCTTCTCTTTTCTCCAAATTTTACTAACTCTTTTTCTCCAACCTGTACCAAAAACTCTAAAACACATTAGATTCCCTCCTCTCACAAAATAGAAAAAGTGAGGAAAAGTCTACACTAAAAAGCATGAAAATACGAGTTGCCTCTTGCAAAGCGCTAGTTTATCTAGGTCCCGCACGACCTTCTTACCATATGTCGCCCAAGATGGAACGAAATCGATTAGGTGAAGTAATTCAACCGCACCAATCGTAGCCCCTTCATGGTAAAACTTTAGTCTTTGACCATTTACCTTAAACTCACCACCATGTTCATCAAGTCATTCCACAGAACCGAATTTGTTTGCCCTTTTCACAGTAAAAGGACTCAACCACCTTAACTTCAACTTTCTTGGGAAAAGTTTTAGTCTAGAATTGAACAAAAAAACTTTGTCACCCTCTTTGAATTCTCTTGGAAGGATTATCTTGTACTGTCGTGCCATTTCTTGGTCTTCTCCTTGTAGATGCGTGCAATATCATAGGCCATCAAACTAAACTCATCTAATTGGTTAAGTTGTAGAAGCCTCTTCTCTCCTACTATCTTAGCATATAAATTAAGCTCTTTAATAGCCCTATAAGCTTTGTACTCTAATTCCACCGGGAGGTGATATGCTTTCCCATACACAAGTCTATAGGGGGAAGTACTAATTGGGGTCTTAAATGTGGTTCTATATGCCCAAAGGGGTCATCCAACTTATCACTCCAATTTCTCCTAGATTTTGCTATCACCTTCTCTAGAATAGCCTTAATCTCACGGTTAGAAACTTCAACTTGGCCACTAGTTTGGGGATGGTAAGCTAAACCCATCCTATGGTATAAACCATACTTCTTAAGCAGAGTGTCTAACTTTTGCTCATGAAAGTGAGATCCTCCATCACTAATAATAGCTCTAGGGACTCCAAATCTAGTAAAAATTATTTTCTTGAATAGCTTATAGACCACCTTGGCATCATTAGTAGGTGAGGCAATGGCTTCAACCCACTTGGACACATAATTAATGGCGACAAGGATATAGCGATTACCTCTTGAAGAAGGAAAATGTCCTATGTAATCAACACCCCAAACATAAAAAATTTCAACTTCCAAAATACCAGTTTGAGGCATCTCATGCCGCCGCGAGAAGTTGCCAGTCCTCTGGCAAGAGTCACAAGCTTGAACTAAAGAGTGAGCGTCCTTGAACATGGTAGGCCAATAGAAACCCGACTCATTGATCTTTGCAACCGCTTTGGTGGGACCATGATGTCCTCCATAAGGTGAGTTGTGGAATCTAGTGAGAACACTGTGAACTTCCCATTCGGGTACACACCTATGAAATAATCCATCTGCACACTCACGAAACAAAAAAGGATCATCCCAAAAAAAAATGTTTAACATCATAAAGGAACTTCTTTTTCTGTTTGTAGGACACATCGGGAGGTAGAGTACCGCCCACCACATAATTAGCATAGTCGGCATACCATGAGTGTTACTCTAGAACTGCATACAAGTGGTCAGCAACAACGTTCTCTGCACCTTTTTTGTCTTTAATTTCCATATCAAATCTTGGAGCAAGAGAAACCAACGGAGGAGCCTAGGCTTTGATTCCGCTTTGGCTATTAAATATTTTAAAGATGCATGGTCAGTAAAAACAATAACTTTAGAACCAACTAGATATGATCTTAATTTTTCTATACCATAAATCATAGCAAGAAACTCCTTCTCCGTGGTGGCATAATTGACTTGGGCTTAATCCAAAGTTTTACTTGCATAATAAATAGCATGCAAAACTTTGTTCTTTCTCTGTCCTAGCACGACTCCTAATGCAAAATCACTAGCATCATACATGATCTCGAAAGGAAGATTCCAATCGGTAGCACATATGATAGGTGCCGATATCAAAGCCTGCTTAATCCTGTTAAAAGCCTTAAAAAAACTCGTTAGTAAAATCAAATGGGGCATCCATGAGTAAAAGCTGAGTTAGTGGTTTAGCAATTTTAGAAAAATCTTTGATTAAGCGACAATAAAACCCCGCATGACCTAACTGGTGGAGGTAATTGCTCAATCACAGAAACTTTAGCTTTATCTACTTGTATACCCTTATCAAATATAATATGACCAAGAATTACTCCTTCTGTCACCATAAAGTGACACTTTTTCCAATTTAAAACCAAATTGCATTCTTCACATGTTTTTAAAATATAGCTAGATTACCGAGGCATGAATCAAATGAAGACCCGTAAACACTAAAATCATCCATAAAGACTTCCATGATAGACTCTATGAAATCAGAAAAGATACTCATCATGAAACGTTGAAAGGTAGCAGAGGCATTACAAAAACCAAAGGGAATTCTACGATATGCAAAAGTACCATAAGGGCATGTAAATGTAGTATTTTCCTGATCTTCAGGGTGAATTGGAATTTAGAAAAATCCCGAATACCCATAATAACAAAAGAACTTATGCTTAGCTAAACTTTCAAGAATTTGATCAATAAAAGGGAGAGGGAAGAGATCTTTTTTAGTGGCGATATTTAATCTATGATAGTCAGTGCACATATGCCACCCGGTAACAGTTCTAGTGGGAATTAATTCATTCTTATTATTTTTTACTATAATCATCCCACCCTTTTTAGGAACCACCTGTACAGGACTTACCCACTTCGAGTCAGAAATAGGATAGATAATACCTGCATCAAGTAACTTCATAACCTCTTTCTTGACTACCTCTTGCATGTTATGATTCAACCTCCTCTAGGGTTGAATACACGGCCTGTAATTGTCCTCTAAGTATCATATGCATACAAAAATCAGGGCTAATACCTTTGAGATCATCAATACTGTACCCTATTGCCCTTTTGTGGGTTCGAATAACCAATAGAAGTTGGGAAGCTTGTGGGTCATCAAGTGCAGTACTAATGATCATAGGGTGTAATTCCTGATCATCAAGAAAAACATATTTTAAATGAGAAGGGAGAGGTTTTAGTTCAAGTTTTGATTCCTTAACTAATTTTACTACCTTCTTGCTCTCCTTAGGATCTAGTTCATCTATAGCAAGAGCTTTTTCTATGGCATCCACCTCTCTGCTCCAAATGCCTACATCACCTGTAGTAAATTCACCACAAAGGACTTCGTCCAAGGGATCCCTTGCAAGAACCTGTCGTAAGCTATCTTCACAAACAACATCCATGACATCAATAACATCAATTAAACAATAATTTTCCTCTAACATAGGACCTTTCAAAACCTTCCCTAAATTAAAAGTGATATTATCATCTCCAACAAAAAGGGTTAGTTTTCCATTTTTAACATCAATAATGGCTCCTGCAGTATGGAGGAAAGGCCTACCTAAAATTATGGGAATTTGAGTATCCTCTGCCATGTCTAAAACAATAAAATCAACAGGGATAAAAAATTTACCTACCCTAATAGGAACATCTTCTAAAATACCTAAGGGGTATTTAACAGAACGGTCTGCCATTTGCAAGGTAATATTAGTAACTTTTAAATCACCCATATTAAGATTTGAGCACACAGACGATGGCATAACACTAACACTAGCACCCAAATCACACAATGCTTTATCAATGAAGAAATTACCAATATGACAAGGGATAGAAAAACTACTAGGATCCTTTAATTTAGGAGGGGATTTATTTTGCAATACGACACTACATTCCTCTGTAAAAGCTACAGTTTCTACCTCATTAAAGGCCCTTTTCCTAGTCAAGATATGTTTTATAAATTTAGCATATGCAGGAACCTGAGTGATTAAATCAGTGAAAGGAACTGATACCTGCAGATTTTTCACAACCTCTAAAAACTTACAAAATTGCTTATTAAACTTATTCCTCAAAGGTCTATTAGGGAATGGAAGTTTGATAACTAGACCCTGCACATCTCCAACCTTGTCTTGAGGCTCACCTTGCAAAGAAACAATAGAATAGTTAATTTTGTCCAGGGGCCCTGCAGGGTTAGTAACATTAGCACTTGGTACAAGGGAATTAGGATTAGCAATTGTTCTTGTAACAGGTTCATCATCTTTGGACATAAAAGGCCCATCATAGTGTGAACCACTCCTCAGAGTAATTGCATTAGCATGATCTGTGGGGTGTACTGGCTGTGATGGTATAGCTCCCTGCTGGCAAGTTTGTAGAGTAGAGCAATCTAATTATCAATGATTTTATTATGTGCTAAGATTGAATCAATTTGTGCGTCCCTACTCTGCATGTGCTTTTGCATATTAGCTAGCATCGCTCTAATTTCTGACGAGGCAGGGTCAGTGCGTGGAGGTGGAGTTGGTTATTGGGTCCTTTGGTGAGGGGTTTAGTTGCATTTTTGATGTGGTTGTGATGGTGCTTGTGGTTGTGATGGTTGTGGAGTTGTTGGGTTTTGTATATTGGTGCTCCGGTAAGATAGGTAGGGATGATTCCGGAGGCCAGGATTATAGGTGTTGGAGTATGGGTTAATTTGTTAATAGGCTTGGAATGCATTAACTTGCTCCACAAAACTCCTACAATCTTGTCCCCAGTGACCTATAATTCCACAATTTTCACAAAAAGCTTCACTAGTGTTATTATTAACAACATAAACATTAGCTAAAGTAGTAGGATAAACAATACTAAGATTATCTAATTTTTGACAAATAGAAGTTAATTGAGCTTACACAAAATATACGGAATCGACACTGTGTTTCCCTTTGTTTGCAAAGCCTCTAGGATTCCCGTATTGGGAATTGTGAATTGCCATCTCTTCGATAATTGTTCCTGCTACATCTACTTGAAGATTCTTAAATCTTCCATTAGCTGATGAGTCAAGAATTGATGTAGATGAATTTCCAAGCCCATTGTAGAAGGCTTGGATTATCAGCGACTACGCTAATCCATGATGGGGACATTCTATTTCTAAAACCTTAAATCTTTCCCAAGCATCATATAAACTTTCATCGGCTTCTTTGGTAAAATTTTAGATTGAACTCCTTAATAAAGTTGTCCTCTCTGTAAGGTAATATTTATTATAGAAATTCAATGTAAGAGTATCCAAGTCAGCAATACCAAGTACATTTCTATTTCAATCCATTATACCATAATTTAGCTTTACTACACAAAGAAAAGGGAAAAAGAATCTCCCTGATTTGGTCGTGAGTGATCCGAGTTTGCCTAATAGTATTGCAATATTGAAAGAAATCTAAAATATGAAGATTTGGATCTTCACCCTTAGCTCCGCCGAATTACTTCCTTTCAGTCATAGTAA
The DNA here is from genome assembly GCF_948465745.1 of Chenopodium album. Lineage (NCBI taxonomy): Eukaryota > Viridiplantae > Streptophyta > Magnoliopsida > Caryophyllales > Amaranthaceae > Chenopodium > Chenopodium album. The sequence continues at coordinate 20,795,382 of NC_137850.1, read as the reverse complement.
TAAACTGCGTTTAATCTTAAATTCCACTCCCTCAAGATTAGGTGTAGGAGCAAGATGAGGAAAATCTTGCAGGGACGGATGCAAATAATCGCTAACCTTGCAAGGTAGAGGAGGTGGTGGATTTTCCATCTGTAATTCAGGTTCTAAAGAAACTTGTGAATCACTAGAATCGGATGGGGGTTCCAAAGGTGTATTACCCTCGGAAGTAGCTCGTATCTGTCTAGAAAAATTCTTCTGTCTATGAAAAGATCGTTTGATTTCAGGATCGAATGGAATGTAACCTGATCTAGAAACCCTGGGCATAAACACAAAACTTAACAAACAAATATGAAAAATTTGTCCCAAAGAATTTGCGTTCTCTTAGACGGGAGAAAATAATTTAGACTACAAAAACAATTAGAAATAAAAATAAAACCATCTCCCCGGCAACGACACCAAAATTTGACAAGTTAAAGTCGTATCATCTAATAAAAAATAATTCCTAAATCCTCTAGCTAAAGCAGATAGGGAAGTAGGGTCGAATCCACATGGAAACAAGTCTTTCTATTCCTAATTAATTAAAATAATCTAAATTATTATGTAACTAAATTATAGATATGATGAATTAAACTAAGGAGAATAAAATTAGGAAGAAATCAATAAATTAAAGCCTAGGGTATAGGTTCACCAATAAACAATATTGTAGGGTAAAACATAACAATTAACACCAATGCAATAATTAATTAGATTATAAACGGCTTTTGCTATGTATTACAATAACAGGATTAATCTACCGGTATTAAATCGCATCTCTCGAATCTTGACTTAACCATTTATAAATTAATCTGCCAAAATATCAATTCTCATCTCTTGATTCTCGAATTAATATTGCACAACTCATACAATTAAATCAGGCCTAATCTAATTGCATAGCATTAAATCAATCAATAGGAAATTAATCAAGCATTGATAATCAACAATAATAAATTACCCTTTCATATTATTTATGGATCCCCACAACCATGGAAAATAATCTACTCAGACATATTTAAATCTAAACTAAATAAAGCAATTAAACAAGACATGATAAATCAAAGCAAATAAATTACCGGAAATAAAAAGTGAAGAAATTGTTACCAAAATTAACAGAAATAATGAGTTGCATAAACCAAGAGTTGTAGAGAGAGAAACAAGAGAGATATCTAAGCTTAAAACTAAGTATGAGAATTTTAGCTAATGGAAGAGATAATTGTATAGAGCTAAGAAAAACTTATTTATACAAAAGCTTAAAAAAATCCTAATTAAAATCTAAGAAAAAATCGCCGAAAACGCTCTTAGAAACACACGCCCGGTCAGGGGAACCTTCCCTCGTGCCTGGTCGGCCGAGCCTTCGGGCGAGCTATCACCTGGTCAGGCGAAGCCTTTTGGACAAGGGTGGACTTTCAACTTGGACTATTTCTTGGCCCAAGTCCATATTTCCTCTTCGGGGCTTGATCACTCGGTCCATTGCCTCGGTTTCTTCTATGCCGAGCCCTTAGTCACCGGCTTGAGGATTCTAACCGGCCTTGAGCTACGAAAGATGGTCTTGTTTTTCCAATGCTTGTAGCAGCTCCAAATAATTCCGAGAAAATGTCCAAAATCCGCAATTTCCTATAAAACAACATTAAAACTACGAAAACACTAGAAAACACATATTAGTAATAAAAATTGCTCTAAAGAGCCAAAAATACTCCTAATTATGACCAAGGGACGGGGTAAATCACTATATAAAATAGACATATCAAGTACTGTAAATTATTTTTTGTTTAAGGGCTGCTCGCACTACCGATATACTAAAGGATTTCGAGGCTTACACCTCTTACAAGACCTAAAAAAAGCTTTCAATATGACCTTTACTCTATCAAGTAAGAAAATAGGAATTACCTTAAAATCTAAGCCTTTTAAAGTGCCAGTAGTTGTAGTTGTGGGTAGGGATCTCGTTCTTATCGCTCCGAGTTGTGATCTATATGACCTCCGGACGGTACAAAGTAAACTTATTCCGAAGAGGCAGGTAATAACCTTACTTTGTTCAACGGGGGCCCTACGTACTTGTCTAGCCCAGGACAACTGAGATCTTCCGTTCTATGTGTGTGGGAACAACACAAACAAAGAAAAGTCTAGTTTAAATTCAGGCACGGCCCGCTTGTCTGCTACTAGGTCGGGGAATGCGCAAGTCGAGGGCGCCGCTATGCCCCTTAATCATATCGAATGGTCCTTCGACCTTCGTTTGATTTTTGCGGCCGGCATAGATCTCATGAGACCCGCCCACTATTACTACGAAAAAAGAGCCTTGCCCTTTTCCTTCGCTATTAGGAGAGTAAGCTACTTCTATTAGTGAAGGACCTTGATTCGAATTTATCGTGTCATGTGCAACGTCCATCAATAATGGTTCATTAATGTCCATTGATTTAGACTCCTTCCCTCTTCCCAACAACGAAAAAGAGCGAGAGGCGAAGAGAAAACTTAGAACGGAAACGGAAGTCTTTTTACTCCCCAGTCTCTCTTGAATAAAGCTCGCCAAGGCGATCTGGGCAGGTGGACCGGGTCTTTCCCTGTTGTTTTGTTTCTGACACGAAAAAGATGCACAAAAGAAGTATGCCCAGCGCGTAGAAGATCCATTGATAGTTTTTGTTATCTCGGTAGGGAACTTTACGATCTTTTCCCCTCTTGTATTGAATCAATAAAAAAGTAGGTCAGTTACTACGACCTCTTATTGTTTGATCCAATATTGACCAAGGACGAGCCCCGACTTCCATAAGTCCTTGGTTTGACCTCCTTGACAAGGGTCACCTTGCTTTAAGAAAGCGGAGCAGGGCCAATTTATCATACTTGCTTAGTGTGTCCTCCTTTCATCGAGTGCTCTTCCCGGTTCACCGGGCTGTTAGCCTACCAAGAACAAAGAGAGGAAGCGTAGCAAAGTAAAACTAAAGCTAAAATTATGAATTACCAACTAAAAATATGAAAAACTCGTAAAAACCAATCGAGAACTAAAGTGAATTATAAAAATGGAAAATCAAATAAAACTAAAAGAATTATATGAAAATGATGAAAAAAAATAAAGAAAATGAACCTAAATCTCATTCTTTTGAGCGCCATAAACGACGCTCTTCAAATTCCCCCAAGCTAAACTTTTGCTCGTCCTCGAGCAAAACAAAATCAAACCCAAGGGAAAATGATGACACTACTTAAGCAAAGAAAGAAACAAGAAAATTAGAGAAGATGAGAGTATACACTAACTCACTTTCGTAGGAATCACGGTCAATTTTAGCAACTAAAGACAAGCCATTTAAACCCCTAGATCGCTCTAGAGGGCAAGTGATGCTCTCGTAAAGGTTTCCAAAGAGGTTAACCTATAACTCTTTTTATTAAAAAGGAGGCAAAGTAAAAAGAAAAGAAAAGAAAAAGTTTAAAACCTTGAAAAGAAATGCTTATACAAAGGCCTTTTGCACATGATCAAGGCACAAAGGATATCAAGCTTTCTAAAACAACAATGGTAAGCATGTTCTAAGATATTGAGGGTTGATTGAAACATAAGGGTATGCTAAGCGTAGAGAACTAATGAGGTGCATTCCACTTTCATCCCAACCAATCTAACCGCGTTCTCCCTAATGGCTTCGAATCTTCCCTTAGTAAGCGTCTCTATGGTTCCACGACGGAACCGGAAAAGAATATAATTTGAGGGTTCTCGACATCTCGACCTTGCATCCTTTTTCTTTAGGCTTTAACTCATAATTCCCTCCCTCGGTGTATGACTCAAACACTAGGTCGAAAGGACTTTCCCAAAGGTTGTAACGTAAGGGCAAAAGGTTAGGGGTAGGCTTAAAATATAGAATTTGGTGGTACACCTAGATTATGAAGCAAAGGTTGGCCAAACCTCAACACCAAAACCAAGAAGGTACCAAAAAAAACAAACTAATACCCCCAAGATTATTCAAAGCTATATCCACAAGCATATATACAAAAAGCGTAAACGCTTCTCCCCCAAGCTAAAAGGAAGCATTGTCCTCAATGCGAGAAAAGGGAAAAGAATCACATCAAACTATGTTTTGAATTTTTCATTTTCTCTCTTTTTTTTATGTAATTTTCATTATATCAAAGCAATTGTCCTCGCCTCTTTTAACTATGGACGGCTTTTTCGATATATTGCATTTATTATGTCCTTGCCTTTTTTTAACTTTGGAAGGCTTTTTCGATTATATTCATTTGCCATTATTCACAATATATACAAAAGACGAGTTCGCATACAAATAAAACCAATTTCCAACTTTATAGACCACAAACTCCAAAAGCATGACCATTTGCTTCACAAAAACCAATAATGGAATGAAAAGAAACAAAAGGTTCAAAGTTCTAAAGATGTGGCTTGAAAAGAAGGGGAATGGCTCAAATGGTTAGCAAGATGGCAAATGTAAACCCAATGAACTAAAAAGAAAGAATAAAATCCTAGAAATGAAAAATTACCACCCCGAAAAATGGCCTTTGTCCTTCCTTGTTGGTTCGTTCTCGTGTTTGAGAATTATGAGTCAAGATTCAAGATTAGGGATGCAAAGGTGGAGGATCCACGCCGCACAATCAAGAGTGATGAAAGCTTGAAAAAGAGAAACCTCACACGGTTGTAGCAAAAACTTACTAAAGGTGTCAAATCCACCAAAGGAAGCAACTCCGTCTTACCACAAACCAAAAGAATCCGGCTTCAAGGCCCCAAAAGGTCTAAACTGCTACCTTAGCATACCCTATCCTAGAATCAACCAAAGATACTCTCAAATCATGCAAACCATTGTATTTAGGAAGAAAAATAGCCAATGTGCAAGTTCAAGTGGTATTAAATCCAAAGTAAAAGCAAAAACATTTTATTCATATTCAAAAAAACAAGGTTTTTTTTTTCTTATTATATATATTTTTTTTATTTTTTTTAATTTTTTTTTTAAGAGAAAAGAGATAAAAAGAAAAGAAAAGAATAAGAAAAAGAGAAAAAGGAAAAGATGAAGGAAGAAGAAAACAAAAGAAAAAGAAAAAGAAAAAGAAGAAAAGGAAAATGAAATGAAATGAAAAATAGAAAAGTATAGGAGAAGTAGAAAGCAAAAAGGAAGTAATGCTAACACACATAAATCCTAATCAACAAACAAGTGAACATTCGGCCACAACGCCAATGTTCCCAAACACACTAGGGTGTTAAAAAGCAAACAACCTCGAACCATTCAACTTCACCTAGAACTAATCCTAGACAAAGCAAACAAGAAAAGGAAAAGAAAAGAAGTAGAAAGATTTCACCGGGCGCCAAAGCTATTGCACATTAAACAAGGTGAAAGAGCACCTTTATGAATTGTCGAAATCCAAAGCATAAGCAATAGAGCAAGGTGAGAAATAACAAAAAAAACTATACACAAAGAAAATTGTTAGAAACTTCAATACAAAAGAAAAGAAGAAAATAGAAAATAAAATGTAGGAAAATAAAGAAAAAGCAAGTAATAGCAGCAGCAAGGGTTAGAATAATCAGACTAAAATAGTATCAGGAGATAAGAAGTCAGACAGTCATCATCAGGAATCATCATAATAAAGACACATAGAAACTCAACGGACAACAATTAGCAAAACAAACAACAAACCAATAACCGGGCAAAGAAATCAGTAGAAATACAGCAGCATCATCATAAAACCGAACAACAGAAAGATTAATACCAAAAACATAGGAGACCAGGAATGAACTACAAAAGCAGGGGGGAAATATGGTAAAGCATAGAAACAAATGCAGAAAGCACCCCCAAGCTTAGACTGGACCACCCCCCTAACTCTAAACCTAAAGACATATAGGCAAACGAGAAACATCATATAAAGCACATAAGAAGGGGGGGCCATGGTAGTATCACTCCGCACTATGGTAAGGGGTAGAATGAGAACTCCCCTCACCGGTCTCCATCACATGACTAGAGCTAGCCATCTCACTCACGTCCATGGGAGCCTTACCCCTTAACCTACCATTCCTCCTAGCTTTATCATCCTCAAAATAATGAGACCAATCATCTAAGACCGGGTCACCCGACCTACCCCACCGCCCAAAAGTCTCAGGGTCCGGAAAAGGCGAAGGATTAGCCGGATCATATGTATAATCACAACCACCAGGCCGCCGATAGTCGTAAGTGGCCGGGGTGGTGCCTATGATAGAACTAGGGAGGAAAATGAGGGCCCTCCCAATAAGGGTAGCAAGGCCGAGGACCAATGGTAGGATCAAAAGGTTCCCACTGAGGAATAGGTCCTTGTTAGACCGGGAGATAAGGGTAGTTCACATAGGGCTCGATTTCCCCCCCTCCGAACATGCAAATCGTACAATTGATTTGTATGATAGTCATAACCAAGATTAGAGGGTTGCATAGAAGGCATAGAATATAACACATTAGCAATAGAATCAAGCTTAGCATGAATGGTTGACAAATCAAAAGTAGAAGGAGTAGAAGAGGGGGAAGGAATAGGTGTACCTTTCGGTTCAACTGTGGGAATAGTTTGAACATTCAATGAGAGAGCATTGGTCGAGCGGCCCCTTGTATGATTTGTCCTACGTCGAATAGAAGGGTAAATATCTCGCATTGGAGGCCTCCAAGATAAGGAGTCTTTCTCTCTTGGTCGGGTGGTTGCCTCTTTGCATGGGATTAAGAACCATTCTTTAACCCGAGAAACTTTCCAAATGAAGACATCATCCTTCTTCATACGATCGAGGAACTTTTGGTTCACAAGGGCGGAGATGTTGAGGAAATGAGAAGAGATTTTTCTTGAGGATCAATAATTGGGGGAAGCTCATTTAACAAAGTCTTATAGTCGTCATTGATGCAAAGAGCTAAGATAGAAATCATCCCTCCCAATTGGATGCTCCCCGATAGGCTAACTCCATCACGAATATCCAAGAGTCGATTGATGAAGTGCTCTGTAATATCCATCAACTCAATCTCAAAGTCATTTTGGTCGGCTATCCACAACCAACAAAGCTCCTCTCGAGAGATAGCTCCCAAAGAGTCTTTGGAGCAGAGAGCGTAAGTGAGGAGACTGTTGAAATATCGCATAGCCGGATGAATCATGGAGGCGGTCTTGGAATTTTGAGGCTCATACTTCCCTTCCTCCGAGATACTTCTCCACCAACGTTGCTCATTATATCCATGATCCTTTGCCATTCTACCATGTGCCGGGTAGATACATTGTTCCGCATCCACGGCCCAAGGAAACTTGAAGTAAGAACATAGCTGAGAATCCGTCAATGAGTGATCATGATTGAAAAGTTGGAAAGTCAAAATCCTTGAGGAACCGTCAATCGATTCTCGGACTACTTCAAGAGAAGAAAGAAATTCATAGGTCACCCTAGCATAAGTAGGGGCGCTCAAATCCAAGAACTATAAAAGATGAAGGCCCTTTGCAAGAAGCCGAACGTTCTCATCTATGCCGAGAAATTTGGTTGTTGCTTGATCGTAAAATCTTGTTGGTCTAAGCTTTCTCTTGGATAGACGCTTGAAACGATCCCAATGTGATTCTTTAGAGAACTCAATGTCGTATGTCTCTTCTACCTCGGGTGGAGGTGGAACAACATGCCTTGGTTTGCTAGAACTTGATCTTGCCCGCTTCTTGTGACGGATAGGAGCCATCTACAAGAAGTAGAACAACTCATGTGAAAATCTTACATTTGTCATATTTCAATAATAAACATAAGAAATTGCTCAAGAATCAAGCACAAAAGCAATTATCTCAAAATAGAAACAAGTAAGAGACCAAATCATGAGATGGCTACATATGAACAAAATGCCATTATTATATAATCATAAATTTAAAACAAGTAAGCATGGATTAAAGGCAAAAATGAACATAAGAGACCAAATCATGAGTCAAATTGAGCAAAATAATCTCAAGCATTGAATTATCAAAGCAATAAAACCATTATAAAGAATACCCATGAGAGAGAAAATGACCAACAATGGTGAATCAAGGAATCAAGCAAATTATACAAGTTCATCATGAAAAAGCTTCAATTTAACACTCAATGATATCATTCAACACAAATTACAAGTTAAAAGAACCAACAATGGAGTTCTACCATGAAAGCAAAAACAAGGTTTCAAGCTTGAACAATGAGGAAGAAGATGACTAGAAAATAAGAAATTATACCTCAATGTAGCCTTGAATTACTTGCAAATTGCCCAAAATGAAGATTTAAGAACAAATAGAACACCCAAAGATAAGTTCCAAACCTCAATACAAATCTTCAAATTTTCGAAAATAAACCCAAAATTTTCGAATTTTTGGTTCGAAAATCTGGAATTTTTCTTGTAAAATTCGAAAATGAGATGAGTTAAATGTAATTTGATGTTAGAATGAGGATAAAAGAGGTGAAATCGATATGATTTTGCAAGAAAAATAATAGGGTTTGATGAGAGAATAGAGTTGGGAAAGTTTGGGAAAAAAATCGGGGAGAGAGAAAGGGGAAATAAGGTGATGCGCTTGGGGTTATAAGGGGGCTGGCGCGCCAGGCTATTGCGGCTGGTGCGTGCGCGCAGGAGCCTGGTGCGTGCGCTCCAGCGCAGGGCTATCCTTGCGTTGGCCGGCGACAAATGGTGAAAACCCCTGCCTACCTGGTGCGTGCGCGCAGACAGAGGGTGCATACGCACAAGGTAGGGCTAGTTTTGTTCAAAAATTCAGGCCAAACTCTGACCCCTATGGTGCACGCGCGTAGGGATGGGGTGCGTGCGCACCAAGGGGGTACGGGGATGGTTCAAAAACCGTCAATTTTTGCCAAAGTAAGTGAAAAATTTATGACCCCATTGGTGCGCGCGCACAGCCTTTGGTGCGCGCGCACAGCCTTTGGTGCGCGTGCACCAAGCAAGAATATTTCAGCCATGAATATACTCTCGTGTTTGCATAAGGAGATATTTGAAAGCGCATTCGAAAAAGAGAAGAATATCAATAAAAATGCAAACATGAGAGCATAAAACCCCAACAATATTCCACCTAAACTTAACCAAACCTCGAGAAAGCTTGAATTAACACCAAAATTGTTGGAAATTTTCTCCAAACCAATCTCATGGTACCTAAAATCAAGAAAACAAATAAAAAGAAAGAGAAATAAGAAAAATCTCAAGAATAAAAGAAATATAGAAAAATGTAAAATCAAAAGAAAAAGGTTAGAAAACTGGGTTGCCTCCCGGGTAGCGCTTGTTTAACGTCATAGCTCGACGTCCTCCACCAATTAAGGTGGTTGTCGGAAAAGCAATGAGTGAACAAGGCCAACAAAAGCACCGTCGAAATACTTCTTTAGACGATGGCCATTGACCTTAAATGGAGAAGAAGAATCCATCATTGAGACCTCTACAACACCACTTGGAAAAATATTCTTGACCAAATAGCGACCGCTCCATCTTGACATGAGCTTTTCGGGAAACAACTTCATTTTTGAATTGTAGAGAAGAACCTTATCGCCAACACAAAAATATTTCTTCTCAATAAGCTTGTCATGTGTTTCCTTGGAACGAGCTTTATACACACTAGCACAATCATAAGCATCAAACCGAAGCTCCTCTAACTCATGAAGATCTAACCACCTTTTCTCCCCCGCACTTGCCAAGTCAAAGTTTATCTTCTTGATTGCCCACAAAGCACGGTGTTCAATTTCAACTGGGAGATGGCATGACTTGCCGTAGACTAGGCGGTATGGAGTGGTACCTATGGAGGTCTTAAAAGTCGTTCGATAGGCCCAAAGAGCATCATCCAACTTATCCGACCAATCCTTTAGATTTCTCACAACCATCTTTTTAAGAATAAGTTTGATTTGACGATTAGAGACTTCCACTTGACCGCTCGATTGAGGATGATATGGGAGGCCGGATATTTGATGGACCCCATGCTTTCTCAACATCTTTTGAAAGGCATGGTGAATAAAATGAGAACCGTTATCTCTTATCACCGCCTTGGGAACCCCAAATATTGGGAAGATTATCTTCTTAAACAACTTCATAACCACCTTGTGGTCATTAGTTGGGGAGGCAATGGCCTCAACCCACTTAGACACGTAATAGACCGCCACAAGAATGTATTGATTTCCGAAAGATGAGGGGAATGGTCCCATAAAATTAATACCCCACACATCAAACACTTCCAACTCAAGTATAGATTGTTGAGGCATTTTATTTCTCTTGGAGATGTTCCCAACTCTTTGACATCGGTCACATGTCTTGACAAAGCCCCATGAATCCTTAAAGAGATGTGGCCACCATAATCCGCATTGAAGGACCTTAGTGGCGGTCTTAGAGACACCCATATGGCCCCCGCTTGGATCTGAATGGCACATTTTCAAGATACTAGGCACTTCTTCGTTTGGCACACAACGTATAAGTAAACCATCGAGCCCACGCTTGTATAAGATGGGATCATCCCACACATAATGCCTTGCCTCTCTCTTGAGCTTCTTTCTTTGATTCTTAGAAAAGGAAGGAGAAAACTCCCCACATGCGAGAAAGTTCACTAAATCGGCAAACCATGGGAGTTCCCTTGCTTCAATAGCATACAAGAAATCATCAAGCATTCTATCCTCAATTGGAGAACCATCATCTTGAATTTGAAAATCTTCCAAACGAGAAAGATGATCCGCCACAACATTTTCCGCTCCTCTTTTATCCCTAATCTCAATGTCAAAGGTTTGGAGCTCAAGAACCCACCGAATCAACCGTGTGGTCAGCATCCGGTAGCAACAACAACAACAATATTTATACAACTTATTGTTTTAATTTTGATGATATTGGTGTTTAGAAGAAACAAGGGATGGTGAGAAATATCGATGGAAAAAATCTAGTTGAACAGTGGAAATGCATTACCATGACAACATATGGGATATTCTATTCAGATAGATACCCACATAATTCATTTCTATTTCTCACTAATCTAGCTTTGTCATAAAATCATTATTATACAAAAAGCAACTTCAAAATATAAAATACAAGGGAAAAAAAACAACTAGAGAGACAAAATGCATAATATTAATAATTACAGCACAATATTACTACAAAGTATACGCAAAATATCTCAGTTCAAGTAAACTCAAATGAATAACATCAAGGCTAAGGCCAAAACTTAAAAATGGTTTGATGAATTCACTATTATAATGCCTGTAAAGAGGAAGCCTCCATCAATTCACTAGTTGCACGTTAATAAAAAAAAATTAAAAACTAAAGGTCTAACCAGCAGATTACAAGTTACCTTATCAGGAAGGACAGAAGGATTCACCTTTTGAATCATTAGGCAAATAGCTATGCTATGTTAGAAATCCACCTTGAACTGAAGAAGCATCAAAAAGTGATGATGTTAGGAACATCACGTCAGTTTTGAGTCATTTTGGAACACTCGGGTACTAAAAAGAAAAAGAACATTTTAACAAATTATATCATCATCCAAGACAATTAAAGTGACATAGTATTCATTAAAATAACTCAAAACTAAACTAGAGTAAGCTAAAGGTAGAAAATTTTAGCACCATAATGAAATGCTAAAACAGGACTAAGACACTTATGCTTCAAAATCAAAACGTTAGCTACCAAAGAACTTAAATATCTCTAGATGTGACGACTGTAGTGTGGCTCTAGTGTTCATCTGGTTCACAATCTGCAAGAAACTCATCAAGTCAGCGTCATTGATAGTAGATTATGTAGAAGCATATAAAGCAGTTTGGAGAAATCAAACTCACAATGCATGAAAACTGCAATGAATTGAACAAGTGCAAAGAATACATTTCTTTTTAATGGAGAGAGGGAAGCTAGGGGGATAAGTGATGGAAGTTTGCAGCTTTACACCTGAAACTTCAGTAAGGCTAGACACTCATATCCAAGTCTGCAACATAAGTATAATGCTTATTTTAGAAAATGATAAAAATAACCCCCATTTTACACCAAAGACGCATTATATAAATTGCAGTCACCTCTCATAACATTCTACATATAATATAACATGGATTTGCTACATTGAAACATTAACTATCTAAAATTAAAGTTCAATGAACAAAATCCTCATCTCTCATGAATGAATAATTAAAATTCTATATTACTAATTACCTGATTTCGAATCATCCTTCTTGTGAAAAAATAAGCAAATTTATTATAAGAAGTAAAATTCCAGAATTTAGAGAAGATAAAAGGCATAAAAAATACAAGTTTTTATCTAAGCAAAAGCAAAACACAACCCAAAACGTAGGGAGCAGAAACAATTGGGACAAGCAAGCACTCCAAACAAGTAACATAGTTATAACAAAAGCAATCTTTGAAAATTTTTTATGCAAATCAATATAACCATAATTATGAAGCTGACCATCTTAGAATCTAACACTAATAAATCTAATGTAATTCTGCAATCAAGAAAAATTTTAAAAAATAAAGGTGATTTAACAAACAATAACAGTCTAATAGATGTTTTTACAGCTAAAGAATGTTTAACTTATTTTACACCAATTACAAAAGGTCCCATGTTCATGCATACAATACTACCTGTTTATAACATATTCTCAATAGTGGAAAAATTGTCATTTGTAACACCCTATTTGTAACAGGCATGATAAAATCCGTCACAAAAAGAGTAATTATAACGGGCAAAATATATGATCGTTACGGAAAAAACTTATTTGTAACGGGCAAACAAATGTCCGTTACGAACAATTAATAATTGTAACCGGCAAATAAATTCCCATTACGAACAGTTGATATTTGTATCGGACAAATTTGTATCGGACAAATATAAAGCCCGTTACAACTTAAATAAGGCTCTAGGGTTTAAAACCTTATTTTGTTCCCACTTCCCCCAGCCGCATTTCTTCCTCACACCTCTTCTTCCTTCACTCCTCCTCTCTTTCTCTCTCCTCAAATCACCAGGCACCGGCTCACCGCATTCCATAGCGTCTCATGCCCACCAATCCACCACCTCGCAAGCTTTTTACGCCCACCGTTAAGCCAGTATCAGTCCGAAGCATCAGTTCGTTGCTCGATCAGTTCAACACTTCTCTTCTCTTTCTCTCTCTTCTTTGTTGAATGATTTCTGAAATGGTGGATGTTTGCAGAAACGAACTAGGGCTTGGAAATTGAATCGAGAACCTGTTGTTGAGCAAAGTCCGACTTATCTTGATGTTGATGATTCTTTCGACGATTTTAAGGAGGTTCGCCCTAAAGCTAAGCGGAATCGCGCTGTTGAGGCTTCTGCTTGTGCTTATTTAGGTTAAAATATAATACTTTTTCTTTTTTTTTTTTTTTTAATTCAAATTTTTGATTATAATTAATTTGTTTTTTTTTTCTTGTTATTACTTAGATCTGATTTACTTTTTGTTTATTTTAAGATAATTGTTTGTGTTAATTTTTATTTAATTTTGTTAATTTTTGGGAGTTGTAGCGGATTCTGTGTGTAGTGGGTGCTGAAGGTGGTGGTGTGGATTGTGGGGGTGTGTCGCAGTTGGGGCCTGGTGAGTGGGGGTGGGCGCGTCGGTGGTGTGGGTCGTGGGGGTGGGCGCATTGGTGGTGTGGATTTGTATATTTTTTTTTATATTGAAGCTGTTGTTGATTTAAATAATTTCAATTATCTTCGTTTAGATTTTTTTAATTATTAGGATAACTTGAATTTGAGTGGAAATTGAACTAAATTGGCCAATGGTAGTTTTTAAGCTACTTGGTTTGAATGCAGTTGAACAAGTTATTAGATTTTGTATTTTATGTGTGATCTATTTTCAGGATTGCTTTTTTTATGCAATTGAAGTGAAATTGGAATGTGTTTTAGTAAGGAATTTCTTTAATTAGTAAGCTTTGGTCACTTAATTGTTAGTAAAATTGATATATAATGAAATTCGAACTGATGTGTGCTTAGATTACTGTTTGATGGTAATGTAATAGTATGAGTTCATTTATTGTTAGAGATCTGAATTCAGATTTTCAATCTTTGTCGCAAAGTTTATAATTTATTTGGTGATTTTCGTTTTCGTTTTTCATGTTTTTCCTTTACATCATGTTTAAACGATTTTTCATGCGAAATTATGTTACATACATACATTTGGCTCCTTATCACCATACATACATTCATCATTTTTTTTTTTTTTATTTCTAAGCTACCTAATTAATTACACTCACATGCATATGTTAATGTGTTTCGGTGTTTTGTGTTGTCTTATGGCACGCTCTTTTTTGAATCTGATATCATGGTTTGAATCTCCTACTAGATATTTCCTTTAAGGGATGGTGTGAGGGTGGGAACTTTAATAATTTTTAGTATATTATTTTTATTTTAATCATGAGGTTATTGTAAGTGTGAAATGTTAGTTGATTGTGTTCCTATTTGATCCCGGGTATATAGTTATGGTAAAAGTTTTTAAGTATCCTTTAGGCATATTATAATTAATTGATGCGTGGGTTAAATGTTTTGCTTTTGGAACAACATCATAGTCTCTTGTAACTCTTCCATGTCACTTGACTTTCATCATAAGCTATAGAGGCGAAGATTTGAAATTAGCTCTTTGGTTTCCATTGATAGTATCATATATATTTTGTCACAATAGGTGGTTCAATTGTAATGAAAGCTTGATGCATAAAAAATAAGTATGTGTAGGATCTTTAAATGATTGGTAAAAGAAGGGTTGAGTATTCCTCTTGGGGTGGTGGAGAAGATTACCATGCCTTACATATATTTGACAGAATTACAACACTAGAATTGGCTATTGTACTTGTATTGTGCTACTCATTATTATATATTTGTTTATTAATAATTAAAAAGCCTTAGTGATTTATGGCTTACTTGTATTGCTGCCCCTCACAATATTTTTTTTAATGATTGCGATGCTGCTGTATTCTTGTTTGTAATATTATGATTGATGATTGATAAAGTTGAATGGTGTGGATTCAGAATGATATAATTTGATTTATGGCTTTCGTAGATTACCTGAGATATTAAATCTGTGCACATTTCCTGAACATTGTATGAGAATTCCTTTGCTGATTTTGTGTTTGTTTTGGAATGTTATTGGATCGTTTCTTGTAATCACAATATATGAGATATTGCTAATCAGTTATTGACTTAGCACACAATATATTCTAAAGCTATCTAAATGGCCAAATATGCTTAATAGAAGTTCATTTTTATGTATCTAGTTTTATTTTTATGTATTTACTTAAATCACAATATAATCATTGACTTAGCTCACAATTTGGTATAGATCAGCTCACAATTCATTTTTGTTCTAGGTTTCTTGTAACTAAGGGGTGCATAGAGCCATTATGTGATCTGCTTGTGTGCCCCTGATTCAAGGATCATTACTGTTTAGCTGGAAGGGTTGGAGAACATTCTGAAGGTAGGTGAAGCAGAGAAGAATTCGGGCACCACCGGAGATGTTAATTTTTATGCGCAAATGATAGATGAAGCTGAGGGATTGGAAAACATTGGAAATCTTCAAAGTCATGATAACAATGAGATTTATGAGTGAAAATTCTCCATTGGAGGAAGAGGATGAGCGAGGCTGCTGTTGGACCATCTGGTGATAATACCCAAGCTAGGTTCTAGATGTGGAGCAATGAAGGCCCCTCTGGTGGATTTAAGTTTGGCTGAAAGTAGTGTAACAGTACAAAGACAAACAAGTCAAACATAATGCCTTTAGAGGAAAACAAGTGTACTTGTGATTTGGTTTAGCTGTTCTCTTAAGTTTTAGTTATTAGTTTATTGTATATTAATTTGTATAAAATATAAACATCTCTCATTAAATTATAAAATGGTGTGCAAGCAATCCAGCATTTGCTGGATTTTTTTTAAAATTGGATTACACATTATTTGTAACGGGCAGATTTTAGGCCTGTTACAAATAAGTAGGTATTCAACGGGCAAAACATGTCCTGTTACGAATAACGGGGTTATTTGTTACGGATATTTGGGTGCTGGTTACAAATAACCCCATTATTTGTAACGGGCATTTCAAATGTCCGTTACAAAATAACCCCATTATTCGTAACGGGCACTTGTTTTGCCCGTTACGAATAACTACTTATTTGTAACGGGCAAGTGCCCGTTACAAATAACATTTGCTATCCGTAACGGTCACGTGTGTAACGGCCATTGCCCGTTAAGGATGGGTTGTTTTTGCCCGTTACTGATAGGCTTTTTTTCACTAGTGTCTATCTTAAAGTAAAGCTAAAAGTTGAGGGGTAGAATAAGTCTATGTGTGTTGCCATGTAAAGAAGCAACTAGGTCATATATATAATAGCTATTATGAGTCCACATGTCTATCAATCTCATGGTAAAGCATATAAAATAGAGAAAAATATATCAAGCAAATTAGGACATAGATATGATGATCTGATGGAGTCAAGCACACAACTGCTCTTTTCATCAGGCTGGCCATAGAACAAAGGTACCTCACTTTTAGACCATATCATATAAGCATTCTCTATATGACAAGATACTAATAAAATTAAGGATGAATTACGTTTGTATTCTCTCTATGACAAGACACTAATTCAATATATACTAAGCACAATGCTAATAATGAAGGGAGATAAATTGCATAATAATTTGTTTAGAAAGAGTAGCTTATTAGTGTGATCTTGAATGGCTAAGCTTAAGTATACTATAGTTACTAGCCAAGCCATTAATTCTATCTATTAGTATATATTTATCATACCATCAAAACCAAGATAAATAAATTAAATGTCACAAAGTGCCTCTTTGCTAACTATACTAGAAAGATTGCATTGTATGAACACAGGCCCAAATTTTTATCACATGCACTAAATAACCTAGAATTAAGAACATTCGAACTTGTTAATGACACGATATTAGCAATATTCTCTAGAAGCTAATTTTCATCTTCAAGCTGCATCAAACTAACCTACACCCCAATCGATCTAGGTCTACAAAGATTCAATTAATAACAAAATTCCGAAATTACCAAAACAATCTTACTTAAACCAAAATTACATACTCAAATATTTGCATAAAAATACATACAAGAAGTAATTTAGATGCGAGAAATTACCTGAAAGTAAAGGGGCGGATAAGCTTAGCGACATCTGGGTTTGGGTATAGAAATTCGATTGCAATTTTTTTTTTTTTTTTTTTTTTTTTTTTTTTAACATCTGATATTGAAACGACTTCAAAATCATTCTTCTTCCTCAATGATAAATTAAATAAAATAAATCAGGAAAAAAATGAAGAACCATAAAAATCAAAATTCTAAAAATCAAAATGTAAAGAGAAATGAGAGAATACCTAAAAAAAATTAGAATACTAGATTTGATGAATTCGAAGAGCATCTTTTAAGTTTAACTTGTTGCTAGGATTGTGATTTTTGAGAGGGATGAATTTCTGAAAGAGAATTTTAGTGATAGGCCAAGGTTTATTTATAGGAGACTGGAGGGTAAAGGAGGAGCGGTTTTTATGATTTCCCCTAATTTGTTTAAGTTTGCAGGCTAGAACACATGTGCTTATCACGTGGTTAGTATTCTAGACACTTTTCAAAGTTAATAATAAGTGAGGACGCTGAAAAGCGTCGCAAAAACACGGGAATCCAAATTTCCACTGATGCCCAGTTCACAGCGTTGAAGGCAATGTGTCGAGAATTAGTGCATTTTGTAGTAGTGTCTGGGAAGTTATGGAAAAACGAAGTAATACATAAGAAGAGCCCATTGGAGTATTTGACCGAAGCTCTACTTGGATGGATGGCATCCGGACATACCTACAAGACGGCACGCTGCCTGACTCATCAAGGGAAGCGACTATCATGAAAAAGCGAGCTGCAAACTTTGAGATAAGAAATGGAGAACTCTTCAAAGCAGGTTTTTTAAAACTCTGTTGAAGTGTGTTACCCCAGAAAAGGGGCAGGAAGCTCTCGAAGAATTGCATGCCGGATACTACGCCTGGCACATAGGCGGCAGATCTTTGGCTGTCAAGGCCAAGCGACAGGGTTATTTCTGGCTCATTCTTGAGTCAGACGCCATGAAAATGGTCAAAAAATGTGACAAGTGTTAAAGGTTTGGCAAACTCATCCATCAACCGGCCACTAACTTGACAGCAATCCATAGGCCAGTCCCGTTAGCAAAATGGGGCATGGACATCTTAGGTCCGTATACACCTGCACCAGGCGGGAAACGGTACATTCTGGTGGCTGTGGATTACTTCACCAAATGGGTTGAGGCAGAGGCGGTAAAAAATATCAAGACTAAGGATGTCATCTCTTTCATTTGGAAGAACATCATCACCCGATTTGAGGTACCTATGTCTATGGTTTTTGACAATGGCCTTCAATTTGAGACGCCTTAGCTCAAAACTTGGTTAAGAGATCCAGGGATCTCACATTTCTTTGCATCAGTCGGCCGACCCCAAGAAAACGGCCAAGTTGAAGCCTTCAACAAACTCATCTCATACGACATTAAAAAGAAAATTGAAAGAGCCGGTGGCTTATGGGCAGAAGAATTAATTCACGTCCTATGGGACATCCGGACAACTAAAAAAGGGGAAACAGGTGAAACCTCATTTCTCATGGTTTACGGTGCTGATGTCGTCTTGCCCATTGAGCATTATGAGCCGACTCTACGAGTCATGCTATATGATGAAGAGGCAAACTGGGAGACCATGCGGCTAGCATTGGACTCATTCCCGGAGCGCAGGGGCAATGCCGCCTTGCGTCATGAGATTTACCGTCAGAGAATGACCCGTGCCTACAACAAAAGATTACACAAACAGCCCCTAAAAGAGGGTAACTTTGTGTTATGGAAAATGGAGGCAACAGGTAGGGCCAATGAGCAGGGAAAGTTAACTCCTAATTGGGAGGGTCCCAACCGGATTTATGAGGAAGTAAGGAACGACACTTACCGCCTGGAGACCCTAGACGGTAGGCGGCTTCCCAGAACTTGGAATGTAGACAACTTAAAAAAGTTCTACTTCTAAGAATTGTAAATTTTTGTAAATGAAAAGCCTATCAATGAAAAAGTTGCTTCTTGTTTTCAATTCTATTATTTATTTATATTACATGCGCAATGTTTCAAACACCGCCTGAACGATGTATAAACAATTAAGTTTCACGAAATAGATTTAAAACTAAGTTAAAAATTTATTAGCTAATGTCCAAAAGACATGAGGCCAATGACCAGATGATAAACTAAGTTAAAAACTTAGTAGATAAATAAATGTCTAAGGGACGTGAGGCTAATGGCCGGATGATAATTTATTTTATAAATTCGTTTACTCCAACATGAGGGCATCATCAGGGTGAATTTTCGCAGAGGGCATCTCCCATTTTGGTGGCACATTGCTATATAAACCCATGCAGATGGTAAAGATTGAACGACCTAATTAGGTAACACATAGCCGTTTGCCCAGGATAATCTAAAGAATGACTAAGTTTACGAAAATCGGATGTCCAAGGGCATCAGCCGGTTGCCGACCGAAGTTCTAATTTAGATTATTTTTCGAAATTATGCAAGTCCTCCCAATGGGGAAAAAGGACGCCGAGCGTAATTGGATTGCAAATACCCCAGGCGGAGAAGAGGAAGTTCATTATAACTATTTCACAACCTGGGCTAACGGCTACTTTCTTGTATGATTGGACGGTTGTGTACTTGGTTTGGGGTAATCACTACTGTGATTGATTGACTTAGCAACATCTCATACTCCTTAAAGTATCAAAAGTTCCCAAGCCAATCAATCAGAAAAGTATTGAAACCAACCACACAGCCGCCCAGGGGCAAGCACAGCCGAATTGTCATTTACTGCATGCCATTACTAAGTTAGGCAAAAATTCAAGTATATAGGTATGCATAATTTAAATGCAAAAATTGAAACAAAACTTAGAGTAATTGAACAAAACCGACTCAGTCTGCATACTTCATAAATTTAAAACCGACCAAATGGCCGGGTGATAATCTTAATCGGATATGCATTCGGGCCAAAATATATATATATATATATATTGTTTATTTACCCAACTCATCAATCGGTAAAGATACACAGTTGCACGGCATACAGGCCGTAGAACAACGAATGACATACTGCCGCTGAAAAAACCAAGGCTGCTGAGTCTGCTCCGTCTGGGTTTGGCCTGTTGGGAGGTTTGCTTCAGTCTGCTCGGGTTGGACCAAGTTAGGGTCAACCGAGGCTTGATCAGTTTGATCCCCCACCTTCTCTTCTTCCTCGTCAGAGGCAACCTCAATGCCTTGTTCTAAGGCCCATTCCTTGAACGGTGGCGGTGCCTGATCCTGCAAGACCTCAGCATCATACACCGCTGTGGCGTACTCATACCTCAAGCGGAGATACTCAAAGTCAGAGCCTGGGTGAACAAGATCCAAAGCAAGCTTCAAGCGGGCCTCGGTATCTTTCTCGTTCTTAGCAACCAGCCATTGGAAAGCTCCTCTTGGTGATTGTTCTTCATTTGAATCATCTCAATATTGAGCCGACTGTTCTCTTCCTTCAACTGGAGGTTCTCCTTGTCCGCCGCCTCTAAAGCCTTCAGTTCAGACTTAGCGTTTTTTAATTCTAACTCTAAGATGGAGGCTTTGGCATTGGCCTCATCTACTGCAGACATCAGGTTCTTGATCAGCTCCTCCCATTTCAACTCTTGATCTTTAATTTCAATTTCACTCATGGTATTATGATATTGAGCATAGTTGAGAGCTTCCCATGCCTTTGTTTAGCATCATTTAATTCTTCTTGCTTCCGCCTGAACGGGACCTTGAGCCCGTCAACCCTCAGCATCGTCTGTAGAGTACAGACGGTAAGTTAGAATTCGGACAAGAAGAAAAAAGTACTTAAAAAAAATTCTAAGTTACCTCAGCCAGTTGGGCAAGGATCTGTTCAAAGTTGACCACCTGCAGCCCAGGCACTTTGTCCTTCTCTGACCTAGTGAAGGTCCTAAGCATCCGCTTAGCAAACTATTGGACATCAGGTCGGCTGTTGGAGGCATCTGCACCACAAGAAGTACTTGGTGATAGGGCAGCATAGACGCCACCTAGGTTGTGCCGGCTACTAATTGAATCTCTAGACGGGCTTGCTCGAGTCTTGACTCGCATAAAGTCAAGCGGCCAAGGGGGTTCAAAGCAGTTATTCTTAGCTTGGTCCCTAGGTTGGGAAGTTCCTCCTTCCCCAACCGTTGCATTACCGGTTGCAGCATCGAGTGGCACGCCACTCTTCGACGCCGTAGAGGCGTCCGACAATTTTGCAGTCGGACCTGAGCTTTCGCTCAAGGCCTTCAATACAGCCGGGCCTTTGCCATAGGTTGTTGGGTGTGTAGGATTCGGCTGCACAGAAGAAGTTGGTCGGGGGGCGGGGTTTTGTTTCCCCACCTTAGCCGGGGTCTTCTTTAACTCGTTTGGCTTGTAGGATTCGCTTGAACATCTTGCTGATAGAGCGGGGGATAGGCTTATTGCCACTTGATGAGTGGCATTTATGCAACGATTAAGGTTCATTTTGATGGTCATTTTCCCACATTTGCGTCTTGTTTGCATCCTTTTCTTTGCACTTAGTTCCCTTTCCCTTTATGCATCTTCTTTCCTAAATTTTGCCCTTTTTCCTACTCTTTACTTTGATTTCCATGATTATTCTTTGTAGGAACCGGGGTCTTTAAGAGGAGGAAACCAAAAGTTCAAGGAAAGCTGAAGATAAGCAAGGTTAAGGAGAGGTTCGGCCGAACCCCCTGAAGGTGCCGTCGAACCAGGGTGTGGCCGAACCTGCTCCACTGTCTGATCGAACGCAGAGGCAGAGTCAGGTTGCATTTTGGCGATTTTACAGGAGTAGTCGAACCTCAGAAGTTCGACCAGACCAAGATCAAGGGAGTTCGACCGAACCTACCCATGGTTCAGCCGAACCTACCCTATAGTCCGACCGAACCTTCCCAGTGTTCGGTCGGACCACTCCCTTACTTCAGCTAGCTGTGTACGGACTATATAAGTCCCATTTTTGAGAACGTTTTGAAAAAATTAGATTAACTTAGTTTTAAATTTTCTGCATTTTTTTAGCTTAATCTAGAGAGAGAAACACTATTAGTCTTCATTTGGTAGAGAGAAAAAGTATAGATTTCTTCGTTGATGAACTTTGATTTTGAAGAAGAAGCTTGTTTAATCCTTTGCATTTAATTTTGTTTGTTTACTTTGATTTTCCTTCTTTGCTTATTGATCATGTTGATGCTTATTGATTTGGTGATTGATATTGTTTTCAACATGATTTTGAGTATTCACTTAGCCAAGGGTTTGGGGATGGCGTAGTTGCTAATTGTTCATGCTTATAATATTGGGATTAAGTTAATTGTGATTAAAATCTTTGCATGCTTGATATTCTTTGATCTTCTTGCAAGTGCACATTGTTGATTGATTAAAGGTGAATCTTTGCTAACAAGGAACGGAAGTTGACTTAGTTAAGGTTCATTACTATCGATTGTTTTTTGATTGGACCTCCCAATATATGGATCTAGTGTGGAAACATAGAGGCTATGTTAGGAGAAACCGATTAACCCCGAAAGGCGGTTAGATTGGACCTTATTTCGATATTCACGCATGTTTAGTTCACTATTGATTTGCTTTTATGTTATTGCATGATCAAGCGGCATCTACATCTACCCATTTCCCTTGGTGTTAGTTATATTGATTTTAACTCGTTTTACCTTTAGTTTAATCTCTTAGTCATTCCTGTCCTTTGTCCCGAGATAGCTTAAAGTCTAGTGATGAATGCGGTGTTTATGTGCTTCTCCCTGTGGTTCGACCCCTATTCTTGCCATATACTTGTATTAGGATAAGTCGAGTGTTATAAATTGTATTTGATTTAGGTGTAGTTGTCTAACGACGCGATTATTCCTTTATCAAATTGGCGCCGTTGCTGGGGAGACGGCTTCCATTGCTATTTCATTGCTTGTTTGAGACTATCACACCTTTTATTTGTTAGTGTTTGCTACTTTTGTTACTTGTCAGTGCTTACGTTCTTCTTAGCTTTGTTGTATGAAAAGAGGACGAACCCGCTCAAGGTCTTTGATTCCCATCGATCCAGAGCTAGAGAGGTCTTTGTCCCTGCTTCGAAGAGAAGCGAGAGCAATGAGTAGAAATTCTCACACCCCGACGAGATGAGTAAGAGAATTAGAAGATACTCCACCCTCTTCACCCTCAAGTGTAGAATTAGATAGCCCTAACTCATCATCGAGTCCGAAAATCAAACCTTTCTCAACCTATAAGTTCGAGAGTGAAGAAGGTCTTAAAATGGGAGAGAATACACCTTTGAGTCATCTTGGGGCTCTCAAAGCCTTTAGAGCACAAAGTGGGATCTTAACTCCTACTACTCAAGACAATAATTTCGAAATCAAGCCCAATTTGATTGCTTTGATACAGAGGAAACAATTCTCGGGTGGGAAATTTGAGAGTCCCCATGAACACTTAAAAGAGTTCGAGAAATATTGTGACACAGTAAAGGTCAATGGAGTGACTCAAGAATATATACGCCTCAAGATGTTTCCATTTTCTCTAATTGGGAGAGGACTAGAGTGGCTAGAGAAGGAGGTGCCCCCTAACTCTCTCACAACATGGGACCAAGTGACTATGACTTTCTTGAGAAGGTTTTATAACCATAGGAAGACCGCCGAGGCTCGGTCTTTGATCCAAGGTTTTCGCCAAAAGAGTGGTGAGTCTCTAAGTGCGGCATGGGAACGATACAAAGAACTTCAACGTCAATGCCCACACCATGGGATACCCAAGTATCAACTCATTCACACTTTCCATGGAGGTCTCACACCTCAAGGAAGAACAAGCCTAGACGCCGCGGCCGGCGGTCCAATCATGAACAAAGGAGAGGATAAAGTGGAGTGTATTATAGAGGAGGCCGTAAAGCACTATGATGATTGGTATGAAGGAGAAAGGGATGCTACTTCTAGTAAGGGTGTTTATGCATTGGAGCAAGCCAACGCAATCAACAACCTCTCTACCCAAATCTCCAAAATGACCAAGCAAATGGACGAATTGATGAAAGAAAGGTCCAATCCTCATGGAAATACCTCTCCTTCAACTAAGGGAGGCAATGGTATGACCACTTCTTCCCCCTCTTCTTACAATACAATGCCCCAAGGATGCATGTTTTGTTATAATTGCGAAACTTATGATCATGATACCTCCCATTGTGTTTATGCTTGTGAAGTTCAACCCCTTCTCCATGAACTTGTACATGATGATAATGTGGAAGATGTCAATGCTATGAATTTTGCTCCTAGAATGGGGAATGTAGGGAACTTGAGGCCAAACTCCAATCAAATGGGAAATTGGAATCAAGGTGGAAACCGTGGTTGGAACCAAGGTGGTGGTGGTGGTTATGATAACCAATACCATGGTGGGGGAGGCCCTTCCAATTTAAATGGAAGAGGCTACTCTAACCAAAAGGGGTATGGTAATCAAAACCAACAACCTAATTCCCGATACCATGACCATCGAAATCAAAATTTTGGTGATCAAGGTAACATGGGAAATAATCAACAAAGCAATGTTCCTAACCAAGGCACCGGAGGCAATAGGGGTCAATATGTCTCTAACTATTCCCAAACTAATAGGCCTCCGGGTTTTCATCAATCCCAACTTCCTCCACCTCAACAACCTCTTCAACTTGAAGCCCCTCCATTTGATCCCGTGATGGCTAAGTTAGATGCTATAATGAAAATGCATGAAGAGGATAAAAATCGAACTAATGCTCACATGAAAATGCTTGAAACCCAAATTGCTCAACTTGCATCTAATTCATCATCATCATCATCATCTTCTTCTTCTTCTTCTTCTTCTTCTACCATTCCAAGTCAAGGAGTCAACCAAAACCCTTTGTATGCCGTGACAACTAGGAATGGGAAGGTAGTAGGGAGTGACCCTTTAGTTGAGGAAGAACCCCAAGAGGAGGTGGAGTTAGAGAATGAGGGTGAGACAACCAATGAGTCATTGAGTGTTGAGAAGGAAAAAGATGTTGAGGTGCCAAAGGAAAAAGAAGCCACCCCCTTACCCCTAAATCGCCAACCTAGAGAGGAGAAGGTTCCCTTTCCACAACGATTTGTGAGAGCTAAACTTGATGCCCAATTTGGGAAGTTTTTGGAAGTCATTAAGAATTTGCATGTTTCCGTTCCTTTTGTTGATGCTATGAAGAAAATGCCCCACTATTCCAAATTCTTGAAAGACCTTTTGAGTGGGAGAAGGGAGTGAAACGGTGAGCTTGATCGCCAATTGTAGTGAAATTATTTCCAACAAACTTCCTACCAAATTGAAAGATCCGGGTAACTTCTCCATCCCTTGTTCTATTAATGGCATTGAGTTTGATAAAGCCTTGTGTGATTTAGGAGCAAGTGTGAGTCTCATTCCCTATTTCGTCTACCAAAAGCTTAGTGTTGGAACCCTCTCCCCCACTAACATAACTCTCCAACTAGCGGACCGTTCCATTAAGTTCCCCATGGGCAAGTTTGAGGTCATTCCCCTTAGGGTAGGAAAGTTCACATTCCCCGTGGATTTCTATGTGCTAGAGATGGATGAGGACGAGAGGATTCCTATAATTTTGGGTAGACCATTTCTAGCTACTTCTAGAGCTATTATCGATGTGAAGGAGGGTAAGATATCCTTTAAAATTGACAATGATTCCATTGAATTTGATTTGAATAGTGTCATGCAACAATCCTCCTCAAGTGGTGAATGCTTTAGAGTAGATGTTCTTGATACCGTGCTTAATGAATTTTCTCGCTCCCACTTTCATGCTACTAATGATCCTCTCGAAAGTGTGTTGTTGAATGAATCCAAGATAGGTACTCACAAAGAAGACATACAATTCTATGAGGATTTTCTAGAGGAAAGCAAGAAGGAGTGCAAGGATGCAAGCATGGAAGAGGAGGCTCCTTACATTCATGACCTCTTTCAAGTTGAAGAAAGAGAAGAGAACCCCAATGGTAAGGGAGCACCAAAGGTAGACTTGAAACCTTTACCTTTGGGCTTGAGGTATGCATTTCTTGGTTCCGATGAGTCTTTCCCCGTGATTGTCAATTCTAACCTAACGGAGGAGCAAACCTCCCTCTTGATCAATGTTTTGAGAAAACACAAGAAAGCTTTGGGTTATACCATTGATGATATCAAAGGTATAAGTCCATCTTTATGCATGCACAAAATTGATCTAGAGGGAGATGCCAAACCCGTTAGACAAAGGCAAAGAAAGCTTAATCGTTCAATTCAAGAAGTTGTGCGGAAGGAAGTGGCTAAGCTTCTTGATGCGGGAATTATTTACCCAATTGCTCATAGTGATTGGGTATCTCCCGTACAAGTTGTGCCTAAGAAAGGGGGCATGACATTAGTGAAAAAAGATCATGATCAACTAGTGCCTACTAGGCTTGTTACCGGTTGGCGCATGTGTATTGACTATCGCCAACTTAACACAAGCACATGCAAAGATCATTTTCCACTACCGTTCATTGATCAAATGTTGGAAAGGCTTACAAAGCATTCCTTCTATTGTTTCCTTGATGGTTACTCGGGATTTTTCCAAATCCCGATTGAACCCAAGGATCAAGAGAAGATGACTTTCACATGCCCCAACGGTACTTATGCGTATCATAGGATGCCTTTCGGGCTTTGTAATGCCCCCGCAACATTCCAACGTTGCATGATGTCAATTTTTAGTGATATGATTGAGGATGAGATAGAAGTCTTCATGGATGACTTCTCCGTTGGAGGAGCCACTTATGAAGATTGTCTATCCAATTTATCTCGTTGCTTAGAAAGATGTGAGAGAGCCAACCTCGTGTTGAATTGGGAAAAGTACCACTTTATGGTGGAAAGTGGAATTGTTCTTGGGCACAAAATTTCCCATGCCGGCATTAAGGTAGATAGAGCCAAGGTGGAGGTCATTGAGAAACTTCCTCCTCCCACCAATGTGAGGGAAGTGAGGTCTTTTCTTGGCCATGCCGGGTTCTATCGGCGCTTTATAAAAGATTTTTCTTTGATTGCTAAGCCTTTCACATCCCTATTGCAACAAGATAAAGAGTTTGTGTTTGATGATGCTTGTTAAGAGTCTTTTTGTAGGTTAAAAGAAGCACTTTGCACCGCTCCTATTGTCCAAGGTCCGGATTGGTCTCTTCCATTTGAAATCATGTGCGATGCAAGCAACGAGGCTATTGGATCGGTTCTTGGGCAACGAAAGGATGGGAAACTACATGTCATACACTATTTGTCTAAAACTCTCAATGATACCCAACGAAACTACACAACCACCGAGAAGGAGTTCTTAGCGGTTATTCACTCATTTGAGAAGTTTAGAAACTATCTCATTGGTTCTAGGACAATTGTGTATACCGACCACTCGGCTTTCAAATATTTGATAAGAAAGAAGGAAGCTAAACCGAGGTTGTTGAGATGGGTTTTAGTTCTCCAAGACTTCGATTATGAGATGAGAGACAAGAAGGCAGCCGAGAATGTGGTGGCGGATCACCTTTCAAGGTTGGACGGTGAAAGGTTTCATGATGATGGTTTGCCAATAGAGGATTCTCTAAGGGATGATGTGCTATATGTCCTTGAGGTGAAGTCGGAGCCATGGTATGCGGATATTGTGAATTATTTGGCTTGTAGTGCCGTACCTCCGGATTTCACTTCACAACAACGTCGAAGACTCAAGCATGAGGCCAAGAGATACATTTGGGATGATCCTATTTTATTGAAGAGAGGGGTCGATGGTTTGTTGAGGAGATGCGTCCCCAACGACGAGGTTCAAAGTGTTCTCCATATGTTCCACTCTTCTCCTTGTGGTGGGCATATGAGTGCTCAAAAGACCGCCTCAAAGGTTCTACAATCTATGCTCTTTTGGCCTTCTCTATTCAAGGATGCTTGGATTTTTGTTAAGACTTGTGATAGATGTCAACGGATGGGGAATATTTCTAGGAGGGATGAAATGCCGCAAAACCCTATCCTTGAGCTTGAAGTTTTTGATGTGTGGGCTATAGATTTCATGGGCCCTTTTATTTCTTCACATGGGAACAAGTATATTTTGGTTGCCGTTGACTATGTCTCTAAGTGGGCGGAGGCCGTGGATTCCCCTACGAATGATTCTAAGGTAGTGGTTAATCTTTTTAAGAAAGTGATTTTCCCAAGATTTGGTGTTCCAAGAGCCATAATTAGTGATGCGGGGTCACATTTAAAGCACCACACCTTCGTTCGACTTCTTGATAGATATGGAGTGTCTCATAAGCGGGGGCTTTCTTACTACCCTCAAACGAGTGGTCAAGCGGAGATCACCAATAGGGAGATCAAAGTGATCTTGGAGAAGACGGTTGCTAGAACAAGGAAGGATTGGTCTTCTAAACTCATCGACTCTCTATGGGCGTATAGGACCGCCTTCAAAACTCCTTTAGGGACCACTCCCTATAAGCTTGTTTATGAGAAAAATTGTCACTTGCCCGTAGAGATGGAGCATCGAACCCATTGGGCGATCAAGCTAATCAACTTTGACCTCCATAATGCGGGTGAACAAAGGCTTCTCGAGCTACATGAGTTAGAGGATTTGAGGATGAATGCTTACGATAGCGTAAGCATGTACAAGGCACAGACTAAGGCTTGGCACGATGCTCAAATTGTCAAGAAGGAATTTGTCAAAGGCCAAAAGGTCCTCCTATTCAACTCCCGCTTGAAGCTTTTCCCGGGCAAGCTTAGGTCAAGGTGGATTGGGCCGTACATTATCATGGAGGTATTCCCATATGGCGCTTATGAGATTTCCCAAGACGGGTATACTCCATTCAAAGTGAACGGTCACCGGCTCAAGCCCTACTACGAAGGATTCCCAAGTGATGAACCAATTTCTGTGACTCTTCTTGATATGCATCATCAATTTGACCCTCCTTGATTAGTTTAAGGAACGTCGAGCTAACGATGTAAACCAAAAGCGCTTCCGGGATGCAACCCGAGTCTCTAACCCTTTTCTACTCTCTTCTTTTCTTGTTGCTTTGTTATTTATCTATCTAGAATTTTGGATTATTGGATTTTTGAGTTTTGATTGTGTTGGAATTTTTGGTATGCTTTTCTTTAGCATGATTGTATGGTGTTTTAGTGTGTTCTGAAGAGGGGTGTTTGTGCATATTTTGCTGCAAAATGAGCATTTTTAGGTGGTTCGACCGAACTCCCTGAAGGTTCGGTCGAACTTTCTGAAAGGTTTGCCCGAACCTTCTTGAGTTCGGTCGCACCTCCTTTGGAAGCTAAATATGAAAACTTTCTGCCAGAATTGCAGAAATTAAGGATTCAGAGTAGGTTCGACCGAACAGATAGGGGGTTCGACCGAACCTTAGTTCGCCCAAACATTATTGAGTTCGGTCGCACCTCCTCTGGAATTAAAAACTGGAAACTTTCTGCCTATTTTGTGAATTCAGCGTTAGAGAGAAGGTTCGACCGAACCTTGAGCAAGTTCGGCCGAACTATTTCAATGGTTTGACCAAACATACCCAAGGTTTGGCCGAACCTTTGACAGGTTTTAAAAAAAAAAGGGCTGCTGTTTTTCCCCACGGTTTCTCAATTCATTTCAGCCTCTCTCTCTATTCTCCTCCTTCTCCCTCTAAACTCCATTGCAACCCCTCATACAACCTCCCATCTCCATTAAAATCACTCAAATCTTCTCTTTTTCTCACTTATTTTCCATCCTCTACTCACTTTCTACAATCTCCACCCAAATTCCACACAAAAATCCCATCTTTCAATTTTTCCCCAATGTCTAGGGTTTGAGTGCTTTGGTGTTTTTGGGTTTCTACTTACTTACAATCAATTGTGGTATGGTTTTCCTACCTTTTGCAAGTTCATTTCTTCAATTTCTCATACTTTTACCATGTTTTGCATGTTTAAATATGAATTGTAGTATTCTTGAAATTGTTGGTAATAGCTTGTTTGATTCATGTGGTTCTTTGGATTTACTTGTTGCAATTGATTGGTAATTGATAGTAGAACATATTGCTATGATGATTATGCATGTATACCTTGGTTTTATTTGATCTCAATGTCTTTGCTTAAATATGTTGATTTCATGCTAGGGTGTTCATGCTACTATTTGATGATTGAGAAATTCATGAGTTGGATGTTGTTGGAGATTGATTCTCGTTGTTTTTGGTTTGATTTTGATGGTTTGGTGAATGATTATCACGTAATCAGGGGACATCATGCCAAAATTCACCTAGACTTTGTTAGGACTTACATATGAATGTCATAGGATTTCTTGCCCATGCCTTGGTTTAAATGTGTCCATTTATGCCTTGAATTGTATTGTTGTTATCCTCTACATCTATTTCACAACTCAAGGCAGCTACTTTCATGCATACACTTTTACCGTGGCTAGCTTCTTATGTCATTTCTTATCAAATTGTCCTAATGATAGCTCTCGGTAATTTTGTAGAATCATGGTACTCGGTAAGAGCAAGTCAAAGAGGAAGAGAGTGGGTGAATCTTCATCAACGAATTTCCCGCCCCCTCCCGGCATAAATGATCATAGCATAATTTCTCCGAATGAGCACTTTTGGGACGTCTACAAAACCCTCATCAATCGTCTCATCCGATCAACAAGGTTCTTTTGTCCTACAACGTTGCAAAAACTCGGTATCTTGGATGAGGTAGTCCGGTTAGCACAAAATTTTGGATGGGGTGACTTCATCTACCTCCACGCTCACACCTATGAGCGAGTGACTTTGGAATTCCTTGCCTCTCTCTGCAAGGAAGTCATAGAGCCGGAATTCAACGATGAAGAACCTCAACTTGTGATACATTTTCGCATGTTCAATGAGGATCACTCCCTAACCGAGAGTGATCTAAACGAGATCTTTCATTGGCACGCGACCGGGCTAGATCATCCTTGCGAGATGACTTCCACTCACCGCATCCCTTACAACGAGCAAGAGTGGTGGAGGAGCATATCCACCAGGGATAGTTTCCGAACTAACACCTCTAAGGTCAACAACATCATCCATATAGCCATGAGATACTTTGCTCGGCTTCTCCAATATGCCGTGTTCTTCAAAGCAAACCTCAGCTCAATGGTTAAGGATGAGGTAGCTTGCCTATTTTTGGCCGATAACCCTCAGCGCCTCAAGTTCCAATGCTCCTCCACCTTCATCCAAAGGCTTTTGGATACTCGGGACAACTGTCTTGGTGACGATATTTTTATGGGGGGCATGATCACTATCATTGCCCTTTTCTTGAAGAATGGAGCTTACAAGGAACAAATAGAAATGCTCCCCTTTGAGCACCAAACCCGAGAGGAAGTCACCGACGAGTATCCTCCCCATTCTCTCTCCCTTAGTGCTCTCCGTCACAACCGCTTCATCAACTACACCACAAGCAAGCGCAAGTTTATCCTCTTAGTGGATAAAGAGGTAGAATGGTGTGTCCTTTCGGACCCCTCTCTCACTACGGTGGACCACTCCACTCCTCTTAAATGGAAGATCCCTCGACAGCACATCCCTGATGAATTGAGAAGAACCCGAACCCGAGGTGCAGTTCCTCATCCTCCACCGGTCCACCGCCCGGAGCAAACCGTTCCCCCCCTTAGCAGGGGAGGTGAGGCATCTTCCTCTTCTTCCTTTCCTCCCTTTGATTTGAATGCCCTCCATAGTACCCTCGAGGATATCAGCCGTGATAACCAAGCCACTTTTCTAGGCCATATGCCCCTAGCACTCGGTTTGCTCGGGGCATTCCGATGCTAGGGGTATTTTGGTAATTTTGTTGATTTATTAGTAATTTTCTTGCCTCGTCTTTTATTATTTTCGACTCGACTTCCAAAGCTCGATTTCGACGCTCGAAGCTCGAATTTTCGACGTCTAAATATTAATTACACGGGCAACTCAATAATTCCTTCCGAATTAATTCGTCACATCGGTTCGTTAGTTGCTTGGGTGTGACCCGAAGGGTTCAGTCAAGATTAAGCTGTAATATTAATTAGACATTAATATTACTGATCGGAAGCGGCCTCCACCCAGGCATTCCGATCACTTGACTTCACTGAATAATGAGCTTTCTAATAATTCCGAACCCTCTATCGGAATAATACACTTGTTCAAAGGACACCATTCCTTTCAATCTCCCACTTGTCCTTCCGGACAAGTGCGCTCTTAGTGTATAGCCTTTTTCCTATGTCACTTAATGTCTCTTCATGAACTATAAGGTAAGATTTATTTGTCATCCTTATTATGTCCAGAAGTGTTTCTCGATCCCGAGTCCGACTGTCTATAAACAGATGATTTCTAAAATCCATCCGAACACGGCCATGCATTTTTACAGTCTCATTCTTCGAGAGGCCTTGTAAACAACAAAGATATCTTCCCTATTTTAGTAGGGGGACATTCCCAGTCTTGTAATGCAGCTTCTCTTACTTAGAGGATCTAGCCGCCCGAGTGTTGCCATTATAATCCCCTTTTACGGCAGACGTTTGACAACATCAAAGCAGACTAGTACTCAAACAAGAGAACTCACAATACTCATGGTCGAGGAAATAGGTTCCGATAGCCATAATGAGAAGTATACTTATGACGATGTTTAATCTCTTAAAGTATTCTCATAGGTCGATCCAGTATGGTTCTAAACCAATACCTGCAAATGATTTATGACAATCATGTCCTTGTAGCACAAGAAACGGTGCTATAAATAAAACTACACACTAATCTCAAGTGGTCATTAATCGTCTATAGTTTAAATGACCTTGATTAGGGATAATTCTCGATTGTAATATTCAATGTTCACTTAATAGGTGTTTCCTTACCAAGACTTGTCTTGATACCCTATTTTGAATATTCTCATAATCGAATTGACTCATTATTTAATTCTAAACCACAATTAAATAACAAACGGAGTGATAAAATATATAACAAACGGAGTGATAAAATATTGCATGAAATTTAAATTACTCTAAAACATGAATGGTTTTTCTTAGTGTCTTACATTAAATCTTCAAAAATTAACTAAAACACTAAACAGGGAAATCAAAGCCAGTCTCCAACATGCCTGATTCCCATTGCCTCAACGTGCTTGTTGTGCTTCACTTGAGGCAAAGGTTTAGTAAGTGGTTCGGCTACATTGTCATCCGTTCCAACTTTACAAATTCTGATTTCACCTTCTGATTTCCATTCTCGAATCATGTGAAACCGCCGCTTGACATGTTTGACCTTCTGATGTTCCCTTGGCTCTCTGAACTGAGCAATAGCTCCATTATTGTCACAATAGAGGGCTATTGGACCCTTGATGGAGGGTATAACATCAAGTTCACCAACGAACTTACGAATCCAAACAGCCTCCTTAGCCGCTTCAGTAGCTGCCAAGTATTCGGCTTTAGTTGTAGAATCTGCAGTTGTGCTCTGCTTGGCACTCTTCCAACTAAACTCTCCTCCATTAAGACAGAACACATATACAAATTGAGATTTGAAATCGTCTCTGTCTGTCTAGAAGCTCGCGTTAGTGTAACCTTCAACAACTAATTCCTCTGAACCACCATACACCAGGAATTTATCCTTGTTCCTTTTCAGGTACTTTAGGATATTCTTGGCTGCAGTCCAATGGGCCTCTCTTGGGTCTGATTGGTAACGGCTCGTAGCACTTAAGGCATATGATACATCGGGCCCAGTACATATCATGGCTTACATGATCGATCCAATTAGCAAAGCATATGGAATCTGATTCATCCTTTCCCGCTCATCAGGTGTCTGTGGACACTGCTTCTTACTTAGGGTTATGCCATGTGACATGGGTAGGTGACCTCTCTTGGCGTCCTCCATGCTGAATCGAGCCAGTACCTTATCTATATAAGTACTTTGGCTCAATCCAATCATCCTTTTCGATCTATCCCTATAGATCTTGATGCCTAGTATGTACTGAGCCTCTCCTAAGTCTTTCATTGAAAAACACTTTCCGAGCCAGGCCTTACAGACTCTAACAATGGAATGCTATTTCCAATGAGCAATATGTCATCGACATATAAGAGTAGGAAGGCGATGTCATTCCCACTGACCTTCTTGTAAACACAAGATTCATCTGGATTCTTGATAAAACCAAAGTTACTAATGGCTTCATCGAATCGCAGATTCCAACTCCTGCTAGCTTGCTTCAACCCATAAATGGACATTTAAAGCTTACAAACTTTCCCAGCATTGTTTTGGTCGACAAAACCTTCAGGCTGTGTCATATACACATTTTCTTCCAAAATATCATTGAGGAAGGCGGTTTTGACGTCCATCTGCTATATTTCATAATTGTAATATGCAGCAATCGCTAGGAGGATCCGAACGGATTTAAGCATTGCGACTGGAGAAAGGTTTTATCGTAATCAATACCATGAACTTGCCTGTAACCTTTTGCTACCAATCTAGCCTTGTAAATGAATATATTTCCATCTTTGTCGGTTTTTAATTTGAAAATCCACTTACATCCGATAGGAATGTAACCTTTGGGTAAGTCAACCAAGTCCCAGACTTGATTTTCAAACATGGAATCCATTTCAGATCTCATGGCCTCTTGCCATTTAGCAGAGTCGGTGCCTACCATCGCTTGCTTGTAGGTTGCCGGTTCATCTCCATCCATAATCAGGATGTCCTGATTCTCGGTTAATACTATACCAAGATACCTATCAGGTTGAGATCTCGGCCTCTGAGACCTACGTATGGTAACGGACTGAGCATTTGAATTGTCGGTTTGACTTTGCACATTTTGACTAGCGTCAACAGATGTTGTTTGAGCACTATGGCTGTCAATCTGATTTTGTTTCACGTCCTCTCGAACTTCATCGAGTTCGATTTTCCTCCCACCTGTCATTTTGGAAAGGTGTTCCTTCTCCAAACAGACACCATCACGAGCAACAAACACTTTGTTCTTGGATTTATTGTAGAAGTAATACCCTTTGGTTTCTTTTGGGTAACCCACAAAGTAAACCTTATTAGATTTGAGATGAAGTTTGTTAGAAATCAATTTCTTGACATATGCTTCCCATCCCCATATCTTTAGAAAAGACAACCTAGGAGGTTTCTTCGTCCATAACTCGTATGGAGTCTTTTCTACAGCTTTTGATAGAGCACAGTTCAGTGTTAGTGCCGCAGTTAGAAGTGCGTGTCCCCAGAAAGAGATAGGAAGATCACTAAGACCCATTGTAGATCGTACCATGTCTAACAAGGTTCAATTTCTGCTTTCGGATACTTCGTTCCATTGTGGAGTTACTGGAGGTGTCAATTTTGAAAGTATACCCTTTTCCTTCTGATGGTCATCGAATTCTTGGCTCAAGTATTCACCACCTCGATCCGATCGAAGGACTTTGATTTTCTTGCCAAGCTGATTTTCAACTTCACTCTAAAATTCTTTGAACTTTTCAAACGATTCAGATTTGTGCGACATGAGGTAGACATAACCATATCTACTATAGTCGTCTTTGAAGGTGATAAAATATCGATGTTCGTTCCTTGTGGCGGAGCTCATTGGTCCACATACATCGGTGTGTATTAGACCCAATAAGTCTCCTGCCCTTTCTCCCAGCTTGGAGAATGGCTGCTTAATCATCTTAACTAATAAACATCCTTCGCAATTCTCAAACGATTGCAAATAGAAAGAGTCAAGAACACCTTCTTGTAGAAGTTTCTTGATGCGTTTGATGTTAATGTGGCCAAGACGACAATCCCACAACTACGTTTGACTTGACTCCATGGTCTTAGTCCTTTTGGCGGTATTATTCACTTTATAAACTTGTTTGTCTAAAGAAAGTACATAAAGACCATTTTCAGAATGTGCAATACCATATAAAACAATATCGAGATAAAATGAACATTCATTGTCCTTTACTCGAAATTCAAAACCCTTGGCATCCAACGCCGAAATTGAAATAATGTTTTTGGTAATGTTGGGAACAGAAAAACAGTTTTCAAGTTCTAAAACAAGCCCAGAGGGCAAAGACAAACTGAGAGTTCGTACGAATACGACTGCAATTCTTGCTCCGTTGCTGACCTGGAGTTCACCCTCTCCCTTCTGTAGCTTCCTAATGTTTCTTAGTCCCTGAGAATTGGAACAAAGGTGTGAGCCACATCCGGTATCTAATACCCATGATGCTGAGCTAGTGAAGTTTAAGTCAATAACGAATATACCTGATCTAGAAGCAATGGTTCTGTTCTTCTTATCTTCCTTGAACTTGAGGTAATCTCTCTTCCAATGTCCCTTCTTCTTACAATAGAAGCATTCGGAATCATATTTAGAAGACGCTACCTTCTTCTCCTTGTTATCCTTAGTAGCTTTAGACTTAGGCGGAAAGGTCTTCTTTTTTTAGCCGACTCAAGTCCAAACCTTCTTACCCTTCCCCTTAAAGCCTTTCTTCTTCTTACCTGAGAATTTGAACGACTTTCCCTTTTTGATCATGAGCATGTCATGCTTCCCCTCATCCTTGAGCGTTTTCTCGGCTTACTTCAACATACCATGAAGCTCGGTGAGGGTTTTCTCCATGCTGTGCATGTTATAGTTCATCTTGAACTGATCATAACCTTTGTACAGCGAGTGGAGAATGATGTCAATTACCATCTCGGTTGAATACCCCGCATCAAGCCTTTCCATGTTCTCAAATAATCCTATCATTTTGTGTACATGTGGGCTAACTGGCTGTCCTTTCTTGAGGTTACTCTCAAGGATCTGCCTATGGGTTTCAAACCTTTCAGTTTGGGCCTGCTCTTGGAACATGTTCTGCAGCTCAGAAATGATCTCAAAAGCTGTCTCCTTTTCAAAGAAAGTCTTTTGAAGCTCGGGAGACATTGTGGCCAACATGATGCATTTGACATCCCGATTGGCACTTTGCCATCGGTTTAGGGCAGCCTGAGTCACCTCCTCATTAGGAGTCTCTAGCATTTCCTCATCAAGGACATATTCCTTTTGCTCTTGCATAAGAAATATACGCAAGTTCCTTTGCCAATCAAGAAGATTTAGCCCACTCAACTTCTCCTTGTCGAGAATTAAGCGCAACGAGAATTGGTTGTTTGAGTTATTTGAAGACATGATTCTACAATTGAAAGAATTTGAAATGAAAAGTCATTCATAATACTTAAATAAGATTGAAATCATGCATTTTAATCAAACTTATTTAAACGTCTTATTCACACATTAAAATTGTCCCCATTTTTGTGAGAATAAGTCGATTCCAAGATCCAAAGAAACAAAGAGTAATGAAGCATGCTTTGGCTTGTCTTAACACTCAATCTCCTAAGGTAAGCAACGCTTTGCTAATGGCTCCAAGCCACTCTTGGATGGATAAATCGTCGCATCTAATGCTCTCTCAACATCTTATCCACATTGCCATGACATATTAGGACTCCATCACTCATATCGTTGAGTATAACCAAAACCAACTTGCATACCCGGTATGCCTTACGTATCCTAGGGAGTAATAGTGATGCCTCGCTTTGGCGTAGCCCATCATTACTCTCAATACGTCGATAAGTGTTGCTTTGGAATGGCAATTTCACTCAATATTTTAGGGACCTGGGGTTTCTATGTTGGTTGATTTAAGTGTACTTAATTAATCATCACAACATTCGAAATCCTAAACATGCATCTAACATATAATTCATATATAAATATTCGTAAATAGATATATATCGAAAACATAAATAAAGATGCATTTGGCAACTAGCATGACCACTTGAGTCTTCAAGTCTTTAAGGGACGGCTTTTGCAACTTCATGGCTTCGTCTTCAAAGAACCTCCGTCTTCAAGACATGACCATAATTATGAAAATACTAGTATCTACGATTAGGACTAATCTAAATATTAAGGTACAAAAATACTCAACGGTTGGTAGACCATATTTAGATTCACAAAAATACATCACGGATCGCAGTACGTATTTTCTATCCTAATCGGGCCCCAATAGCTGCCATTTTATAAAACTTGTGAGAGAATATACATTCCATTCATCCATTCACTTTTTGTGAATGGCCCATGCATTTTACAACGATAAAACAAGTAACAATGCATAAAATGCGCTCTTTCTCTCTCTAGACTTGTATAATGGTCAAAGATGGGGGAGAAAGAGGGGGGGGGGGGTAAAACCCTATTTATAGAAGGGTAAAAACGGGGGCATCCCCGTCACTCTACCAGTAAGTGACTAGTTTTTTTACTGTTCATTATCCACAGGGGGACGCGTGTCACAGGCGCCCCGTTGCTTGCCACGTCACCCCTGTGAGGGGAAAATGTTTAGGGTAAAAATACCCTAGACACGTGGCCTAATAAGAGAGGGACACATGTCAACCCCGGACAGGTCCAACATGGGCCACTCACTAGTCGACACGTGTCAGCCTCGGATAATAGATGGAATTGCGGCCTTCAGGGCCCGATTCCCAAAAGCGCCGCAAAACGGCGCCGCCCATTAGGTCGTTAACTAATCCTCCTAAGCCAAACACATTTAACAAACCTAAATACAAGTATTGAGGTAACTCAAAGGTCGAACCCAAAGGAACGGTTATGTTCAAGTAATCATGACAATTGCAACAACTTGGGAAAAACATGCTAATCAAAAGTTTTGAAGACTAATGATAAGAGCTATCAATTGGAATCAAAGAGCTATCTCCTAATAGTTAAGCTAGATGTCTTTACGAATAACAAACTAGAAGAGTCACAATCCAAACCAAACGATAATTTTAATTCTTAAATCAATTGGTCGTGTCATTAGTAATTACAATGTAATCTAGCATAATTCTCAAGGCCTAATTAAATTAGACACATACAAACTTACATTAATCACTTTAATCTCAAAAATCAATCAACACAATTCCCAAATTAATCACAATCAATCAATCGTATAAGTTTCACCCAATCCCTAGCCAAACAACTACTCAAGAATCATCATCTAACAACAAACAACTAAGAAATCAAGAATCAACAAAATATCAAGAACAATTACACTAATCAAGATCAAACATCAAAATCAAATCGAATAAACATGAATCTAAAAATAACAATAAGATGAGATAGAGTAGGAATGCTCATTAATAATAGAGAAGATCTTCAACACAATTGTCACCCTTGTATTATCAATATCTCAAATCACCATTGAAATCTCTCACTTTCTCTCTCTAAATCTACTCCTAAACTAACCCTAAAACTAGAGAGAGAAATTCTCAACTAAACTAAAATTATGAAAAAAAACTATGTCTTAAACTTGTTACAAAAATCGGTTGAAAAAATTATTTGTAAGAGGTGTGAAAATGAAACCAGCGAAATTGGGAAATAGGGAGGAGTGCCAGCGCACGCACCATGCGCGCCCGTGCACAGGGGCTTTGTGCCCGCACGGCTGGGTGGCGCTCCCACGCGCGCGGGTTGCGCGCCCGCGCTCTTCTGGGTTTCTTTCGACTTGCTCGCCGCTTCGTGCGTTCATAATTGGGTCTTTGAGTGCACTTAGTATGATGATGATAGACGCTAAGAATGGAAGATTCAAATGGACTCCGCAGTGGGTTCAACATCACTTCTTCATGGGAGCACGGCTTAAGAGCGTAAGAGCTAGAACTTGGAGCATCCACTTCCTTGCATCTTGAGCTTTCCCATTGCTATGGGCTTACTCCAAAAACATCTTCCAACTTAGAAAACCACCAATGTCGAGACTCGAACCTCGTACAATACTTACAATCACGAAAAGTGGAGAAATTAAGGAGAAAATACAAGAAAAACCATAGAAACACAAAGCAAGAGAAAAAAGGGAAATAAAGAGGAAATGCATAAAACTAAGCATTTAATAAGAAAGAAAGCTATGAAAAGAAGGTAAAAACAATCAATCACATGGAGGATCACATGTCTTTTTCCCGACCACGGTGGAGGCATGTATAGTTTAAACACCAAGTGTAGAAAGGTGGCCTTTTATGACCCTCCTTGAATAGGAGGAAGGGTTAAGCTAAACACCCTAAACAAGCGCTTCCCAAGAGGCCACTAGAGTTCTAATTTCTCTCTTATTATTTTTTTTTATTTTTTCATTTTCTTTTGTTTTACATTCTTTGTGTGCTTTTATTTTAGTTTTTTTTCCTTATCTTGTAAGATTGCATTGGGAACATTTGGACAGAGTTACAATTGGTGAAATTATTTCTTATTCCATGGTTACCTTTTCCCATGCTCCTGGTAAGATATTTCTGAATTTTCTTACTTTGTATGCATAAGTTACGTTTTAGTTTAGATTAGAGATGAATGGTTCAAGGTTGATAGGTAGCCAGATTGTCCTTTTCTAAATGATGTCAATTAGCTCCGATAGGTAGCTAGCTTGTGCTTTGAAACATGGAAAATGAGATGTGTTAGTTCATGCTTTGATTCAATGTTGTAGACACCCATTTGTGTCTCCCCAAAACCAAACCCAGTGATGAATACCTTTCATGTCGATTGATAATCGAATAAAATGAAAGTGTGAAAAGTTAGGTGTTGCGGTTAGTTTTATTAAAAATTCTTTCTTTCTGTTTTCGAAAAACAACTCTATTTTATGAAAACAGCCAATCCAGTTTAGTTTGGTCCACGACAAGGGTCCAATAATAGTGTAGTTGGATGGGGCTTGCAAAGAGCTTTCCAACGATATATTATAAGCCCAATTCAGATGAATAATGAGGAAGTTATGGCCAAAATATTAAACTAGGCCCGCTTTGATCTTTACATGCGGCCCGATGATCTAGGGGAGGGCCCAATATTAATTATTATTCCTAAGGTTATTAGAATTAATTATAGTCTTCTAGAATTCTCTAGAAGGTTCTCTTAAGTCTTAATAAAATTAGAACTATTAATATATTTTGATAAGTTTTATTTGGAATAAAATATTAATTATGAAAAATACGATTTCAGTTTTCATGCGGACTTTACAAGTCAATTTTGATTGTTTGGTCCCAAAGGTTATAATTTCAGAGGGTTTGGTCCCAAATCTCTATTTTAATTATTTAATTTGATTGTTTGGATTATATTTTCCTTGAAGTTACTAACACGTGTATTTTGTTATTAGAAAGGGGTACGAGGCATCAAAGTATGTAATCTTATTGCTCTATTCTTCTAGAAAGCATGTTTAAATTTGTTTAATTCCTAGGCATCATGTTAGGATGTTATTATTGCTTTCTAGTATCATGTTTAGGGTGCCTTTTACTCTTTTCTGATATCATGTTAGGGCTAAAACTTTGATTTTTAATGCTTAGTGACATGCTAGGATTTGTTATTAATCTTGTTAGTAACATGCCTAGGATCTTGCTATTATTATTCTTTATGATTATCATGATTATTCTTATAATTGTTATAATTATGATGATGATTATTATGTTGATTGATGCTTATTTATTGTTATTGCTTGATCACACCTTTTATGCAGGTTTGAAGGGAATTTGTACTTGTAATAACGCTTAATAAGATAATTAATAATCTTGTTTAGGGCTAATATGATTATAATTCATGTGATCACCAATAATAGACTTGTTTGTGCATTAAACTCAACCAACATAGATAAACAGGTTTAGGGTTAACCTATTGTTTGCATGTTAGTCAGAAAGCGCACATGAATACGAGAAGAATGAAATAGAGGCCTATTATTAGGGCAGGTTCAATCTCTTTTAGGTTGGATTTGTACCTTCATCCCCGAACCCTATTTGGTTCAAGACCTTTTGGAGT
This sequence comes from Chenopodium album, assembly GCF_948465745.1. Lineage (NCBI taxonomy): Eukaryota > Viridiplantae > Streptophyta > Magnoliopsida > Caryophyllales > Amaranthaceae > Chenopodium > Chenopodium album. The sequence continues at coordinate 20,753,767 of NC_137850.1, read as the reverse complement.
TGACGATCTCATGAATCGTTAAGGGGTGTAATCTTCACCTTGTGAACGGTTTACAAGTTCCTAAAACTTGTTGGCGACTCTTTTGCTCTAGCTTCCTTCCCTTTGGACGCGACCATGCTTAAGTGTATGATCACAGTGGGGCTCAAGTGTGGGATGGCTTGAAATATTTCCTACAGTTTTTGGCGACTCCACTGGGGAGGATTTCTATTTTAATTCCTAAAATTTATTTTGGCAATAATTTAGAATGAGTGGATGAGACTCGAAAAGTTCTAAGTATTTCATGTGCGTAATTTTGATTAGCATTATTGTCATATGCATAAACAAGGTCCTCATTGGATAGACCATCCGAAATGAGTAAAAATATAGGATTTTTACACGTAGGAATTTGAGAAATATCTTTCACAAGTAGAATTGAAATAATATTGCAAAATCTGGAAAATTCTAAGAACGTAGATACCTGCTGAGGCATGTAGGAACTAGCGTCTAGAAAACAGGGCTTGTCGCCTGTAAAGTGCTTCTGTCGCCTGGCGATAGTTCTGTCGCTTGGCGACAGGGGTACTTTTGCGGCGACAGTCCCTGTAGTCCGGCGCCAAGTTCTTCCAATACCGAGCCAGAACTCTGCCTTCTTGTTTTAACCATTTCTAGCACTGTTGGCTCGATTCTACTTCCTAATTGAGTTTTTCTCTCTTTTCTGAAACCCATATGTGTTCTACATATGGACATAACCCTCTGGGGGTTCACGCTCCATCTACCCAATCGAACGCTCCTGGCAACGACGTGTACATCCGAGTTTGTGAGTCCAACAAACCGTGGAAGCAAGTTTTTAACTTGCGGGGTCCCATCCATACGCGCCAACCCTTCCAAAGGTAAGGCTTCCGCGCGATGCATCCGGACTCATAACCATGGACCCTCTTTGACTAACCCATATCCTTGAACTTTAGAGAACTAGAGCCATGGTTAGGTTGCAAACTCATTGCATCATATTGTGACTATTTGAACTATTTGTGCATTCTTTGCTTGTGCATACCCTATATGTGCTAATCGTTTGTTTGACTTGTGTTTAAGTCTAAATAAACTAATTAATGACTAAAAAGGACTTTGTCTAACTAATTAATTAATTAATTTGACTAATTAAAGACTAATAAAGTAATCAATCTGACTTAGTATGACTATAGGCATGTCCCCTTAGAGTAAACTTACTAGAAACAGTCCTAGATTAATGTTCCAGCAATGGCTCAGAAGTTTGGGCTGTGGCGCCGCAGTTTACTGTTTGTCGCCTGGCAAAAAATTTGTCGTTTGGCGATAAGCTTCAAACTGTGGCGACAATTCTGTTGTTCCGGCGACAGTCCAGATTCTTACTCGAGTCATCACGACGAGTCTAATTAAACAATTTTCTAATCAGTTCGATTATTTTATTAATAAACAGTGCTTTGTTAAGTCCTTAATTGAGTGTAGTCACATAGTCTAGCCGCATGGTCTTACACAAGAGCCTTAACATGTCACATACACTCACTAGTGTTAGCACACACTTTATATAGTCACCATGACCATGTCTTAGGTTCATGCATGAGTCGGTTTTTTCCGTCATTTGAGTTGGGTGTACATTCTATTCCTAATTTTTTTCATACCTTCTCCATCTACATCATCTTTCCATTCTCTACATGCTTTCCCCATGTCACAATATTCATTCTTCCTACCTTCTTCCATCTATTGCAAGTTGAATAGAGTTGAGTCAAATAATTAACAACAAATATCCCTTAATTTCCCTTTCCACAGTACTTGGTCAAGGAGAGAAGGACGATTAATCAAAGACAACACCTTTATTCAAGTTCAACTTTTTGATAAGCCAATCGGTCGAAAAAGGAAAGCTAAGAAGATAATGGCAAGTCAGGAAGAAGTCAACGAACTCAAGGGACAAGTGGCTAACATGGCTGAAATGTTGAAGAATCTGACTCTTCAAATCAATGACCCTGTGAGAACAGCAAATGGAGCTCATCCAGGAAAGTTTGAGCAGATTATCCAATGACTATAGATTCCAGGGCTCGGTGGACAAGGATCTTCTTCCGCAGAAGTTCAATGCCAACGACATCCCGAAATTCAAGGCAATGGATAACCCTTATTTTCACTTAAGAGCCTTTGAAACTGTAATGAATATTAAGGGAATAGATAAGAAAGCTTTTCATTCTGTGTTTTCTCTATCTTTAGAAACTGTTTGTCAGCAATGGTATTTTTCTCTTGATAAAAAGAAAACCTCTAGTTGGGAGTCAATTGTAAATGCTTTCATAGATAGATATAAGTGCAACATTCAAGACGAAACAGACCACAGACAACTTGAGATGTTAAAACAAAAAGAAAACGAAGGGTTCACTCCTTTCTTCAACAAATGGAGGGAAACTTCTGCTAATATGGTCAAGGTTCCTACCGAGAAAGAATCTGTGAGGATGTTCATCAAGAATCTTCAAGAAAAATATGCAAAGCACTTAAAATATCAACACAACTTGAATACTTTCAAGGCTGTGTATAATATATGCATTGACATTGAAGATGACCTTCTGAAAGATAATAGTGCGAGAGGAAAGAAGAACGACCATCCTTCTTCTTCCTCTCCCATTAATGAAGTACATGCTACGATCACCTCCAAACGACGAATCCAAAGGTCGAAAAGAGTGTTCACTCCACTTGGTATGAGTTATGAAACAACTTTCGAAAAATTACACCACAAAGGACTAGTAATGCCCATAGGGCCTATCAAAGATCCAGTTCCAGAGGCCAGGCCACCCAAGTGGGATCCTAATAAGCACTGCAAATATCACCAAGGAAAGGGTCACGACATTAAGGAGTGTTGGAAACTTAAAGAAGCTATACAAGATCTGATCGATGACAATAAAACTTCCGAGATTCTAGCCATCGCAGAAGATCAAACGTCCTTTGATCCTTCACTCCTTATCAAACCTGTAGGTAAGCCCATGATCGAGACAGCTTATATAACCTCGACAGGCCTGTCGCTACGCGACAGAGCTTGTCGCCAAGCGACAGGTTTGGTTTTGCGGTGACAGCGTGGAGTTTTATTCCTTATCAAATTCTACCTATTTCCTGACTGTTTTCTTATAAATAGGGTCCTGAACCTCCGTTTTCAATTAGGAACAATCATCAATTCTCATCATCAATCAGTCTATTCTCTAAATTCTCTCTAAGCTCTCATCTCTTTAGCTTTTCACAAACAAAATTCTTCATACACAAGATCTAGAAACACCTAGCCAAGTTCGAAGTTGCCTTTGCCCTAGACGTGAAAGGTTATAATTTCTGAAGGTTTGGTCCCAAATCTCTATTTAAATTATTTTATTTGATTGTTTGATTATATTTTCCTTGAAGTTACTAACACGTGTATTTTGTTATTAGAAAGGGGTACGAGGCATCAAAGTATGTAATCTTATTGCTCTATTATTCTAGAAAGCATGTTTAAATTTGTTTAATTCCTAGGCATCATGTTAGGATGTTATTATTGCTTTCTAGTATCATGTTTAGGGTGCCTTTTACTCTTTTCTGATATCATGTTAGTATCATGTTAGGGCTAAAGCTTTGATTTTTAATGCTTAGTGACTTGCTAGGATTTGTTATTAATCTTGTTAGTATCATGCCTAGGATCTTGCTATTATTATGCTTTATGATTATCATGATTATTTTTATAATTGTTATAATTATGATGATGATTATTATTTTGCTTGATGCTTATTTATTGTTATTGCTTGCTCACACCTTGTATGCATGTTTAAAGGGAATTTGTACTTGTAATAACGCTTGATAAGATAATTAATAATCTTGTTTAGGGCTAATATGATTATAATTCAAGTGATCGCCAATAATAGACTTGTTTGTGCATTAAACTCAACCAACATAGATAAACAGGTTTAGGGTTAAACTATTGTTTGCATGTTAGTCAGAAAGCGCACATGAATACGAGAAGAATGAAATAGAGGCCTATTATTAGGGCAGGTTCAATCTCTTTTAGGTTGGATTTGTACCTTCATCCCCGAACCCTATTTGGTTCAAGACCTTTTGGAGTTGACGATCTCATGGATCGTTAAGGGGTGTTATCTTCACCTTGTGAACGGTTTACAAGTTCCTAAAACTTGTTGGTGACTCTTTTGCTCTAGCTTCCTTCCCTTTGGACGCCACCATGCTTAAGTGTATGATCACATTGGGGCTCAAGTATGGGATGGGTTGAAATATTCCCTACAAATGTCCATGCCTTGTTTATGCTTGAGTGAATGATATACCTAAACCATTTTCCTTAGTGCTTTATTCATCTTGATTATAGCTTGTTTTTATTTCTTATTTTAGTGCCTTGTTTATGCTGCCCAAGGCAAGGCCAGCCTGCTGGACGGATTTTATTAGGGGCTTGTTTTTTCTTGGGGATCAAGGAGGGACTTGTGGTCCTCCCCTAACTAACCCTCCTAAGAATTGAACAAGTATCGTTTGCTTATTTGTCTTGGCTATTTAATTTATTTTAGAAATAAATTAATTAGCTAGGGTTTTGATTTACTCTGGTTATCCCACCTCGATAAATACCCCTTAATTTTTGGGGATTTGTTAAAGAGTTTGACTCTATGGATCCCTATTAAAGAATGAGAAAACCATGAGTTCAAATCTCTAAGTAGTGTCGTTATTCGGTCTAAGCTATGAAATCTCGACCATGTTTTGGCGAGTGGGTGAGATGTGTCAGAGGAATCACATGTAATATTCTTGCTCCCATTGTTGTGGTTTTTAAGGGTCGTGCTTCTGGTTTGTGAGAAGTGTGCTACAAATAAGGTATAACCGCTTAACCCGATTATGTATTTACATGTTTTAGTCGTATATTAATTACACATGGGTCCAGGGCGGGTTTTGGTTTCCGCACGGTGTATAGAACACCGTAAAACCTAACAATACTCTCCAACCCTATTAGAATCAGGTTAAAATCAATTGTAGATTTTATGATATGGAAGAAACAAAGCAAGGGTGTCGGTTTTTAACAAGCTTAATACTTAGCTTATTTCTTATTCATGTTAAATTAAAATTGGGCTTATAATATATCATTAGAGAACCACATATGATTTGCATAAAAGTTATGAGGCACGAAAATTAGATTTGCTTGGTATGTAAAAGGGTATGGGTTTAAATGAGTGTATATAAAAATAATTTATGGACAGTAAGAAGGAAGATGGGCTATGCCAGAGGAAGTCAGGTAACTCTCGAATCTCATATGCAACCAGACCAAATGGTGGTTAGAGGCCATTCATCATTAGGATTAAGTTGGAGAGAATCGAAACAATCAGGTGTTTACAAATTTACGTTAATTTATTGTTAAATATCCTTAATTTCTTAACTAAAAAATTATGAAAATATCATATTTTAAAAAACAATATTTTAATACGAATCTAATGACATCATAGTTGATAATTTTTATAATATGAATTAGTGTAAATGTTGGGTTAAAGTTTAGTCAAATTAGATAAGATCGAATAAGATCACATGAACTGATCATAGCCTTATTGTTCTATCAATTATTTAATTATTTAAAAAATAATATACTACATAAATAAGATAAGAGAATCAAATAAAAAAAAAAAATTCACTTGGTAGCTCTACATCAATCCATTTATCTTATAATGATATTGATAAATGTATTGATATTGATATTAATATATTTATATTGATTTATATTGATATTGATATTAATTAGTACTGATACTGATATTGTTATATTGATATTAATATACAATGTATTTACATATATTGATATGATACTTAATTTGACCTTGATTCATATCCATTTAATTTACAAATATTCATAATGATTGACACCTATATTGATGTACTAATATTATCAATAAATGGAAAAAAATGAATATTTCCATAAAATATATGATTACATACATAACAAATCAAATTCAAATCATACATAGAAGGAGAATATATGTTTTAGAATAGGAAAGCAGAGACTTGATATGGATCATTAATCTTTGATAATATTAGAATATATAAATTGATATTAATATATTGATATTGATTTATACTGATATTGATATTAATTACTATTGATATTGATATTGTTATATTGATATTAATACACAATATATTTACATATATTGATATGATACTTAATTTGACCTTGATTCATATCCATTTAATTTACATATATTCATATTGATTGACATGGATATTGATATACTAATATTATCAATAAATGGAAAACAAATGAGTATTTCCATAAAATATATCATTACATACATAACAAATCAAATTCAAATCATACATAGAAGGAGAATATATGTTTTAGAATAGGAAAGCAGAGATTTGATATAGATCATTAATCTTTGATAATATTAGAATATATAAATATAAAAGCAGGCCAGGCCAAAGGTTTGGAGAGTTATACTCACAACACTTATTCACCATATTAATTTATAAATTCTATTCTCTCTTTAAGCTAACTCAAATGGTAGGAAAGAGATTTTCTGTGCCTCTCATGCTAGTACTACTTGTTATTTTGTCTTGGGGTAAGTGGTTTACAGTTTGACTAATTTTCTTGGCTTGGATTAAGTTTATGCTTTGGATTTTCTATAAAATTCAATCAAATAAGGCTCATTTTAATTTTTTGATTTTGTATTGTAAGTCCTCAATACAATATAATTATTGTTTCAATTAAATTTTACCAAGTATAAATATCAAATTTATTTTTTCTATTTTGATAATTGTAGGTTCAAGTACTATGAGTTCTAGGCAGGATAAAGTGTTCCTTCAAGGGCTTCAACATGTTGGAGTAATTGATCAAATGTGTGAGCTCTTGCCGGATTGTACTGACGATGCATGTACGAAGTTACGTGGTGGGTCTCCAAGCAAATGCCTCGGTCCCGATAAATGTTGTAGTAATGATTTGCACTTACATAAATAATCAAAATAAATTAATACAAGTTCAATTGCAATGCACTTTTTACATCCGCAAGATATTTCATTATGGATATTTCGTTATTGGATCAAATGAATCAAGATATTGCTATGTACTTGATTAATGATTGCTATACACAAAGAATTGAGTTTCTAATAATACTTCGTAACTTATATCTCTTAGACTATTTTTTATTCACATTAAATTATTTCATTACTAGATTAATTTTTTTTAATTATTTTAGAAATAATAAGTTAAATTTAGACCTTATTGTATTATTTGTGACTTTTTATATCTAAATACTCCCTCCGCCCCCAATTACTCGTAACATTTTGACTTTTTGCACTATTCACATATCTCACTTTGACCATCTTTTTTAGCTATTATATGAAAGCCAATGTAATCATGTAAGATGTTGCTGGGTCTATATTAATGTATGGTCTCTAAATATAAACTTTTTATAGCTATTATAAGTATATAATAAAAGATATCGACAGTCAAACATGTATATCGATAAGCGTGTCCAGTGGAAATGTTGCAAGTAAATTGGGACAAAATGAGTAATTTTAATTCCATGATGAAAACTATTATGAAAAGGAAAAATACACTTTAATGATCCCTACTTTGGCCAATTTACTTTGAATATTCCCAAGTATCGATTATTCTAAAATAATCCCAACTTTTACCTCTGTTTTCTTTCTTTAATTCCAAAAACGATTACTTGTTGAGAAGGTTTTATACAAAAAAGATTCTTAATAGCCATGTGTCACGCATTAATTGGTCCTAAAAGCTAAAAAAAAACAAGTTAAAAAAAAACCCAGCCCGCCATCCTTATCTCAGCTCCGGCCAACGGAGTTAACTCCCCCTTCCCCAATTGCATCCGTAGCCCCACCGAAAACCACCCCTCCCTCCATTGCCTCCAAAACCTACCCCAACAACCACATTCTCCAGCCTCTAAACATGTAGAAAAGGGTTCGCGATCTGGGTGTGTTATATTACGAAGTATCCACCAATGACTATAAACTTTTCGGTGCATTTCCTTCTCGTAAATGTAATCGATTTTATTTAGGGTAAAAATACCCCCCAAACGTGGTCTAATCCAATAGAGACAAGGGGGTCCTTTTATATGAGCACTTGAAAATGAGAATAAAGGGCCTCCTTACATCAGGAGGCCCAAATCCCGAAAAAGCCGCAAAATGGCGCCCCCTAGGACACGTGTCCTCTCCTGATTTTGCCGCCAATCAGAGGGAAAATATTAGGGCAGCTACCCTAAGGGGCATAATCCCCCACCCCTATAAATACCCCAATCATTTATGATGGGAGGGGTGGATTGTGACATAACATTTAAGAGCATACTTAGGCTCCAACTTCTCTCTACTTTCTCTTTCTAGCTTTTTCGATTTGTGGTTACTAACTTGACCTTCTGAGGGGAATATTCCGGCAACGGGATATTCATTCTTTTGCAGGTATTCGAGCCAATCTGTCCAAAGAGCGCAACTAGTATCCCAAGGGAAATCCAAAAAATCCCAGAAACACTTGGCGCAGTATGTGGGGATACTCGTCCGTTATGGCAATAGATGGTTAGACACCTAACACTTGTCCTGGTCATGGTGAGGACGGACATGTAGAGGATACAGTCGCAACGATCAATTCTAGTGATCCTCTGACAGCTTCATTTCATGAGGTCGAGGATCCTTCGATGACTGCTGGTTCACTTAAACTCACCTTCAGCAAGCTCCAAAGAGAGTTTGAAAGTAAGATGCCTTCTTCTTCAAGGCCACCGCCTAGCAGAGGAGGAGAGCGCACTTTGAAGAAAGCTAAAAGCAAGGCGACCAATGCCGAAGATGCTGGGAACACCCTTTTCCGACGACAGGGAAGATCTCCCAGGGAGCCGCGGACGAACATGTCCAAGCTCCTTGAGAAAACACAGTTGAATAGGGGGACAAGCAACGGGAACAAGCATCTTATTCGGACACTACCTCTACTCCAACAATGCTGGATGATTTCTCAAACCATACCCTCTCCAAGAATACTAGCTCGGCCAGGACCAGCAGAAGTCAAGCTCATCATACTCAAACTCTAATTCCAACTCAACCACTTCAGTATCAGACCCCCTAAAATTTCAATGCAATTCTGCCACCTAACCCCCCTTTCTTCGGATAGTACGGGCATTATGGCCAGTCGTTCGACCAGGCTACTTACCTGGCCGGACCGGCCGCACAACCTCAGCTTATTGATTGGCAAATGTCTTTGTTAAATCTTGGTGACAAGCTGCCTCCATTTTCTCAAGAAATTCTCAATTCTCTTCATCCAGCTAAGGTGAAGAGTGTACTTGTGGGTACCTATGATGTTACGGGCAACCCAGAAGAGCATGTCACCTCGTACAAGAACTTAATGTATCTGCAAAGCGTGGATGATGCCACATGATATAAGGTAAGCAAAGTGTCGAATCGCAGGGAGAAGTTAAACAGCGTAATCACTACTAATCAATTAAGCTATCTCGGAACAAAGAGTGGAATTATATAAGATTAAACTACGAGAAAATTGAATTAAAGGCAATATAAAGAAAACACCAAGGGGAATGGGTAGATGTAGGTTTCATTTGAACATGCAACAGCATAGAAACGAATCGATAATGAACTAAACATGCATGAATACCAATATAGAGGGTCCAATCTAGCCACTTGTCGGGGTCAATTGGCTTCTCCTAACATATCCTCTATATTGTCACATTAGAACTATATACTAGGAGGTGCTATCAAGAAACAATCGATATAAATGAACTTAGTTTAGTCAACCGTCATTTTATTTAGCAAAGATTCACCTTTAATTAACTAACAATGTACACTTTGTAAGAAGATCAAAGAACAATCAAGCATGTAAAGTCTCTAAATCACAATCAATTTGAATGCTAACACTATAAGCATGAACAAACTCCAACTATATCATCCTCACACCCTTGGCTAAGTAACTACTCACTATCCATGGCAATCATCAAGTCAATCATGATATTAACAAGCAAACGCATGATTAATGAGTAATTAACAAAACAAAAGCAATTTAACACAAAATTTAATAGCAAAATAAAGAGAAAAGAGTAAGGAAATGATCATTCATTGAAGTTGAAATTCTACAAAGAGGTTGCTTAAGCTTCTTCTTCAAATCCCAAGGTCAACAATAAAGTAATCCACACTTTCTCTCTCTAAAATGCCAAAACAAATGGTGTTTCTCTCTCTAGATTAAGCTAAAAAAAATCAGAAAATTAAGCTAAGCTAATCTAATTTTTTTCTAAAACATTGTGAAAGGGGGCTTATATAGCCCGTACAAAATTAGATGAAATCGAGAAAAGGTTCGACTGAACTCTTGGTAGGTTCGGTCGGACATCTGGGTATGTTCAGCCGAACCAAGGGTAGGTTCGGTCGAACCTCCCTGCTCCTGGTTCGGTTGAACTTCTGGGTTCGACCTCTCCTGCAAAAATGCAGAAAACTGATATGTCTCTGCCTCTAATATTCGGTCGGACACTTGAGTAGGTTCGTTCACACCTTAGTTCGACCGAACCTCTGAAAGGTTCGACCACACCTCTTCTTGAATTTGCTTCCCTAGGCTCCCTTCAACCTAAAACCTTCTCCTCTTTGAAGACCCCGGTTCCTACAAGACACAAGCAAGAAAATGAAAGTAGGAAGTAGGCAAAGAAGGAAAAATCTAGGAAAGAAGAGAAGTAAAAGAAAGGAGAACTAAAGGTAAGAGAAAGGGGGGCAAACAAGCTACAAGTATGGGGAAAACTCATTAGAATGAACTCTTAATCATGGCATAAATGCCACTCATCACTAGGCAGAGGCGATATGTGTTAAAAGCAGTAGACTACTTCACCAAGTGGGTTATAGCTGAGGCAGTCCGAGAAATCAAGTGGATGGATGTGTCCGTCTTTATCTGGAAAAATGTCGTTACTCGTTATAGTGTGCCGCAGTCAATGGTATTTGATAATGGGCCCCCATTTGAAACGCGCCAATTCAAATATTGGCTTAGTGACCCAGGGCATCACTCACTGTTTTGCCTCGGTCGGACGCCCGCAAGCCAATGGCTAAGTTGAGGCCTATAACAAGCTTATCTCTAATGGCATCAAGCGTAAGCTTGGAAAAGCACGCGGCCTGTGGGCAGATGAGTTGGTCAACGTGTTATGGTCCATATAAATAACAGAAAAAAGTTCCATAGGAGAAACCCCCTTCTTTCTAGTTTATGGTGCCGAAGTAGTGATCCTGATTGAGATGTACGAGCCTACTCTCCGAGTAATGTTATATAATGAATCGGCCAATTGGGAGGCTATGAAAACTGCCTTGGAATTTCTTCCGGAAGCCAAGGGCAATGCGGCGCTCAGACACAAAATCTAGCGTATAAGGATGACAAGGGCATACAACCGCCGAGTGTCTAAGCGGCCGCTGAAGATAGGGGATTTGGTCTTAAGGAAGATGAAAGCGGTAGGTTGAGCCAATGAAGATGGAAAGTTAACCCCGAATTGGGAAGGGCCCTATCGAATCAAGGAAGTAGTGCGAGATGGAACTTACCGTCTCAAAGCCTTAGATGGTCGTCCTATTCCTCGAACATGGAATACGAACAGCTTGAAAAAATACCATGTTTAAAGCTTATTAGCTAAATGTTGCATCTAAGTCTAAATGACTGAGTAGTGTAACCGAGCCTTAATGGCCGAGTAATGTAATTAAGCCGAAAGGCCACCAACAATGTAAAAATTTGATAATTATCAATGAAAAGTCAAGCATTGTTACTAAAATTCTTTGTTATTTACTGATTTTGAATGTCTATATTAAGCTAAAATGCCGAATGAAAATTACAACAAGGTGGCTCACATCAATGCTGGTCAGCCACCCAAGAATGAGCATAGCAGCCGCCTGAAAAGAGATACCAGTGCCGTTTATAACACAACAGCTCGGTCGTCTCAAAACAGGGTATAGACTGGAGGCTGAGCAGAAACTCACTAAGAGCATGTCAAAATAGACTTACTCGACCAAACCTAATCGAACAATGATGCACCAAACGACGGCCGAGTAAAATGCTAAGCAAGGGCTTCCATAGAAAAGCTACTCGGTCAATTTCCCAGCGGCCTAGTAAAATTTTAAGCAAGGGCTTCCCTAGCTAAACAGCTCGGCCATGTAGTCAAAACGGACGATCAAACATCCGGTCCTACGCCAAGTGGCCGTCTATACTAAGAAAGTCCCTAAAAGATGCTGACTACAAAGTGTAGCAAGGGCATACATTCTTATGCCACTCGGCCACCTAGGCTAAAAGGTCAATCTTATCATTCGGCCCCACCAGGCCAAAGTAAAGAAAAATGGAAGTTCAAAATCTATCTAAGGTATGTATTACCCATTTAGGACGAAGACTTCCCTAGGAAAACGTGCCCAGTAAACAGTAATTTACAAGTTGAGAGAATACTTGAAATTTCTTGGGTACGTCTGAGCGATGGCTTCAACGGACGACTCAAACAAAGCCAGTAAAGAGGCCATATACTTAATGTTGATTCGGCGTTCACCTAGTCTAAGGGAAATCATTATTATGATTTGATTAACTTACTAGTTATCATACCCTTCAAGGTATAAAATCTACTAAGTTAATCAAACCACTTAGGATATGGACTAGGAAAATGTCGAATAAAGGGGCATACCCCCAGTGTACGTATGAAAAGAAATAAAAAGCATAAATAAGATGTCAAATTGCAAAGTATAAAAATGCATAAAAATCGCATAAACTGCTCAAAAGCGGCAAAATTAAATAAATTAAAAGCGATCAGAAGGCGGAAAAATATCTTTACAAACCACTCAAAAAAGGCGACAAACAGAAATAAAAAAAAATGTTCAGCAAAAACAGAAAAAAAGATAGAATACATAAAGCTTGAAAAAAAGCTGCGGAAGAGAAAAAAGCTCCTTAGATGGCCGCCTCATTTCCATCCGGGCCATTGGCCAATTTGTTAGCGGCCGCATCAAAAGTTTGGCGGGCTCCTCCTCCTTAGACGACTCTTTGAATTTGGCAGGCTACTCCTCCTATGTCGGCTCCTTATCCTCGGCCTCCTCCTCCTCTTCCCCTGCCTCCCCGTCCAAGTCATCAGACTCATCGAACCAAGAGTCTCAACAAATGGTGAGACCGGCAGACCAATAGCTTGGCATTCATCCCTCATAGTTATGAAGTCCAGCCTCCTGGTAAAGCGCTTAAGGTAGTAGCCGATCTCACTTTTGTCTACCATCATGGAGAAGGCCTCGTCGAACTGGTTCTTGAGCCGGGTGGTGGCTGATTTCTCTATTTTGACAACCTCGGCCGGGGTGATTGGTCGAGAAGCGCTCAGTTGTTTCATCAGCTCTTCTACCTCCTTTTTTAGACGCTCAGTCTCTTGGTTTCGCTCGTCCGCAACCTTTAGCACCACGTCCAAGGCCTCTCTGTTGATCAAGCTCGGCCTTGAGCTTGGTTGAAGCCTCGGTCGCATCCTTCCAATTGGCTTCTTGAAAGACCGCCTCTTCCCTCTCTTTCATGAGAGTTTCTTTAGCTAGCCTTTCCTTCTTGATGGCATCACCTAGTTTGACGAGATCCTCTGTCTGTTTGGCCGCCTTCTCAATAACGGCATTGAGGGCAGTCTCGTGCCGGATCTTCTCCAGGGCCAATTATTTTGGGTTTTTTTTGTCCCTCGGGAGAGTTACGTTACCAAGACTGGTCCGACGCGGTCTATACCTGCAAAACACGGAGACTCTAGTTAGTAGGAGCTCCGCCTATGACGGTCAAGTTAGAACGTGTAGGAGAAAGTAAAGAGTACGGAAAGGTAAAGTGAGCTCTTCTCGGATTCCGAGATCAGGTGTTTTCTCTAATGTGAGAGAATGTAGCGTGGGTTATAATAAATTTTCGATGTCCCCAAAATGGGGGGAATATCCCCATTTATAGAGTCAGTGGTAAATGTTCCCCCGATTAGGTCACTCTGACCTAATTTTGAAGGGCTATGCCGAATTACGGCTTTCTCGGGATTTGGGCCCTTAAGGCTGCCATTTTCCCCAAATTCTAGGAACGCCACGTGTCAGATGGGGATTGGTCCAATTTGGACTAATCTTGGTCTGACACGTGTCGCCACCTGGTTGGCCCACGTGGCTTGGGTAAAAATTACCCAAAACATTCGCCCCTCACAAATGTGACGTGGCACGCCACGTGGCATCTGTGACATGTGTCACTCTGCCACTGGTTGAATTTTAACTATGAATTTTAACTTTTCACATTATGGGAAAATTACGAGAATGCCCCTGCATTTACCCTTCTATAAATACAGATTTTACCCTTCTCATTTTTGGACGTTTCTAAAAAGTTTTTAGAGAGAGAAAGTCAAAGAGTTCTAGAGAGAGAAGCTTTGACCACCGCCTATGTTAAACACAAACAACTCCTTTTTCACCCGTCTGCCCAGCTGGTTAACAACGGCTTGTGTTATATAAAAGCAAAATCACCTATAACCCGCTTGTTGCAGCCGGTCAACGCTTGACCCCTTCAAGAGTCAAATATAAAGGTACCGTCTTTACCCTCTTCAGCTCATTCTTGCTTTTTCCATTTGTATTCAAATAAATGGATTCATCACCAACACACACGGCACTACCTAGGTCAGTAGTCAGTCGGTCTTCTGCTACGGCTGAGTCTAGGAATGGGGGTGTCGGCTCTAGGTACATGGAGCAATTTTGTACGTCCCCCAAAATGACCGTCTCTGTGTCTGTGCAAGACACAATTGCTAGAACGAAAACAAACAGCCACCAGACGGCGAATGAGTGATGGTACATTGGAAGTACCATATGATGAAGTGACCCGGTTGAGGGGGAAGAAATGCAAGTTGACTCGGGGGAATACTCCCTGTCTGGGGTCCCTAGGACCCCTAGTGACGAGATCTTGTATGAGAATGAGGCTAGAGACAGTGAGGAGGCCGCCTCCAATGCTGGGTGTGAAGAAGTTGACCCTGAAGATGGAGACGGGGAGGGAACCGCATCTACCTCAGGGTTCGACGGTGAAGAGGTGATGAAAAAGAACGCAAAGAATGGAAAGAGAAGAACAACCTGGCCGAGATCCATGTGTCAGCCTAAGACAGAGCTGCAATGGAGAAGGCTTAGACAATTTGAAGCTCAAGTACCCTCTAGGAGACGGATTCAACATCCGGTTGCCGCCTGAATTAGGCACCATTGCCTGGGAGGACGAACAAGTGAATGTGAATCGGTACTTCGGCTGTTATAAGGCGACATTCCTAGCTAGCCTCCGCTTCCCTCTTCACGAAGAAGTTAAAGCCATCCTCCGGGGATACGTCTTGGGTGTATGGCAGTTGACTCCAAATTCTTGGGTCAAAATTTTGGGTTATATAGCAGCCTGTGAATGGCAAGGACTCCACCCCGGGTGGGAGACTTTTGCACACATGCATTACCTCAGTCGAAGCCTTAGCAGGTGGAGAGCGTGGTACACTCTTACCACATACCCTAAGTACCATATAACCTTAGAAAAATTATCTAAGTGGGATAGCTGGAAGGAGCGCTTCTATCTGGTGTCTTCCTCCAAGGAGAGAGAGAACTGCGAGTATAGGTGGTACAATAGGAAGCCGGACCTTCTTGGTCAAAAGTGCAAATTCCCTTCCATTCCAGACGAGGACTATGAGAAAATCATAGAGGCGGGATTCGTTGAACTTACAACCGACTACCTTTCAACCGGGGAAGCAATAAGTGTCCCCAAAAATTGGATACCTAGGCATGTATGGCTAAGAGACGAGGCATTTTTGTCCGCCTGCGGTCTCAGCATAATGTTTGATAGACGTATGTCCAATGTATATCCGACAGTACTTGTGCCGTCTGCGTTAAATTCTTGATTTTATTTCGTTTTGTTTGTAGAGACGGGTAGGAACATGGTTTTTAAAGAGAAAACCCCCACAAGGTCTATAGCACAAATCCACAAGGATAAGGCGGAGAAGTAAAGGGCGGAAATTGCCGCCAAGGGTAAGATTTTCACCTTTGACCAGCTTACTTTGAATTTATTTTAATATTTTACTAGAGGCGGTTCATTGCCGGCTGTGAACTCATTTTATCATTGCTTTGCAGGATGTTCCTCGACCCTTCAAAAAGCTTATCAAGCGGAAGCCAAATGAGACGGTCGACAGTTCCACCAAATCTCTGAAGGTGTCGTCGACCCAGACGGCTCCTGAACTACCGGGTGGGAATACCTTTCTCACCATCGCGGGGATGAGCATCAGCTTGAAAGGCTTTGGCCTAGGGATAGACCTAGGCAAGAAGTTTGGCGCAGTGGCGGTGCGTAAGGCGGACTAAAAGCCCAAGGCAGCTCACAGTTCTGCCACGGCTGTGGGTGATGACAACTTGCAGATTATTGAGCAAGGTACAGTTAGTCCTCTCAGACCACCGTTTGAGCTTCCCTGGCCCATGCGGGTGAAGTCTCATTCACAGTAGACTTCAGAGGGCTCATTAGGGAGCTGTTTGCAGATAGGTGCCGTCTACGTAGCTTACTCACCCAATGTTGGTTGTGATGCAGATTCCCCCCGGTGGCCGGATGTGCAGCAGTACGCCAAGTCCATGCTTGGGGCCATCCCCAAGAAGGAGAAGGATGGCATCCCGGGCATTGAGGCATTCAACCTTGACCGGATCGTGGCTCTCCTGTTTGAGGTTTGACCCTTCAAATCAAATTTCATCAAATTTCATCAAGTATTTTCCTGTTTGGGTCCTTAACACTCCGCTTGTGGCCATAGGCTATGCAGAGGGTGGATAGGTTGAAGAGACCATGGCAGTGCAAGCAAACTGAGGTAAAACGGGCCAATAAAGCTGTGCAAGACTTCGCAGACGTTGCTCTCAATTCAAATACAATAAATGAACTTGAAACTAAAGCTGTGGAACTGAAACAGGCGAAAAGCATCAAGAAGCTGATGCCTGAGCTGGAAGAGGCCAAGAAGAAGGTCAACGACTCTGAGGCGCCCTCAAGAATGCTTAGTCTGATCTCAAGGTTCTTAAGGCGATTGACAAGGAAAACATAGAACTCCACGCAGACGTCAACCGTCTGAACAATGAAATGGCCTAGGCTCAAGCGAACCTCAAGAAGACATTGGAGGCCGAGCAGGACCGGATCGTTGAAGAGAACAAGTTTGACTGCGCAGACCGCATGAAGCTTGCCTGGGACACCCTATGCACGGGGCAGGAGTATGGTCTCTAGGCCTTGGCTTATCAGTATGCTGATGAAGTTATTAATGTCAAGGCCAAAGGCAAACCAGACCCTAGGACATTCCATGTCTGGGCCAACCGGGAGGTCGAGGAAAAAGAGCCAACTCAAGCTGCAGGCGGAAGTGAGAAAGAGCAGAAACAAGAGGATGCACAAGTAAACTCTACTTAACTGCCGCCTGAACAGATAGGAGAGGACTTCCCGGCTGTGCCCCAGAATTAAGTATTTCGGTCTTCAATTTGGCTTCAAGCCGTCTGCATTTCTGGCCTGCATGCCGAGCATTTTAGATGTAATGAATCAATAATTTATTTGCTTTTCCTGGTTTCAGTATCCAGTCAACATTTACCAACGGCTAATTTGGCCGGAGGTTTCTATGAAAGTGCCGACTAAGTCGGCTTTGATTCAATTTGTTCTTAATTTTTTTTCAATTTTTGCATTAGCGTTTGAATTTTGGACATATATATATGCTTGAGTTTTTGCCTAACTCCTTGAGAGCATGCGGCAGATATCGAACCAGCTGTACTTGCCTTTGGTCGGCTGTGTGGTTGGTTTAAGTACTTCGCTGATTGATTAGCTTGGAAACTTTTGATACTTTAAAGAGTATTAGAGGTTCTCAAGTCAATCAATCACAGTAGTGATTGCCCCAAACCAAGTACACAGCCGTTCACTCAACTGTTAGCTCAGGTAGTGAAATAGCTATGCTGAACTCTATCTTCTCCGCTTGAGGCACTTGCAATTCATTATTCTCAATGTCCTTTTGGCCCATTGGGAGGACTTGCATAATTTCGAAAATAATCTAAGTTAGAACTTCAGTCAGCAACCTGCTAATGTCCTTAGACATCCGGTTTTTGTAAACTTAGTCGTTCTTTAGATTATTCTGGTCAGACGACTATGAGTTGACCAATTAGGTCGTTCAATCTTTGCTGCCTGTAGGAGTTTGTAGAGCACTTTGTCACCCAGATGGGAGATACTCTCTGCGACGATTCCACCCGGATGGGCGTCGCCGGACACCATACTCATGTTGGATCAGGCGAATTTATAAAATAAGTGTCATCCGGCCATTGGCCTTATGTCTTTAGGACATTGATTCGGCCACTAAGTTTTTAACTTAGTTTGATTTTAATTCGTTTTTAACTTAGTTTGATTTTATTCGTGACAGTTGACCATCTGTGCAGTGCAGAGATGGTGCTTTAAATATTGCGCATGTATATAAAAATTATAGAACAGTATTGTAAACAAAAAGCAACTTTTTCATCGATAGGCTTTTTATTTACAAAAATTTACAAGTCTCAGAAGTAGTACTTGTTCAAGTTGTCTACATTCAAAGTTCTACGCAGCCGCCTACCGTCTGGAGTTTCCAGGTGGTAGGTGCCGTCTCTTACTTCTTTATATATCCGGTAGGGGCCTTTCCAATTTGGAGTTAGCTTTCCATGCTCATTGGCCCTCTCGTAGAGTCGGCTCATAATGTTAGATGGGCAAGACAGATTCAACACCGTATACCATGAGAAATGGGGTTTCACCGGTTGCCCCATTTTTAGTTGTCCAGATGGCCCATAGGACATGAATTAGTTCTTTAGCCCATCAACCACCAGTTCTCTCAATTTTCTTTTTATTGCCGTCTAGATGAGTTTGTTGAAGGCTTCAACTTGGCCGTTTGCTTGGGGTCGGCTGACTGATGCAAAGCAATGTGAGACCCCTTGATCTCCCAACCAAGTCTTGAGTTGAGGTGTTTCAAATTGGAGGCCATTATCAAACACAATAGACATAGGTACCCCAAACCAGGTGATGAAGTTCTTCCAAATGAAAGAGATGACATCCTTCATCTTGATGCTCTTCACCGCCTTTGCCTCCACCCACTTGGTGAAGTAATCCATGACAAGAGGAAAATGTTGGTCGTTATCTACTTCTCCCAAGAGCTGACTAGAGGAAAATTAGGTCGTTTACTAATCCTCCCTAAGTCAAACTAAATTTATAAACACTTAACAAACCTAAATACGAGTATAGAGGTAAGTCAAGGGTCAAACCCAAAGGAACGGTAATGTTCTAGCACTCTCAATTATGCGCCTAAGCTAGGTTGAAGTCGAAGGTGAAGAAGGAATAGTAACAACTAACAAACTAACAATCAAACAAATAAAACACTAGGAATGGGGATCAACAAGTAATGATGATAATTGCAACAACTTGGAAGATCATGCCAATGAAAGGTTGTGAAGACTAATGATAAGAGCTATCAATTGGAATCAAAGAGATATCTCCTAATCGTTAAGCTATGGTTCACTATGAATAACAAACTAAGAGAATCACAATCCAAACCAATCGATAATTGTGATTCCTAAACCAATTGGTCGTGTCATTAGCAATTACAATGCAATCTAGCATAATTCTCAAGGCCTAGTCGAATTACACACATGCAAACCTTCATTAATCACTTTAATCTCAACAATCAATCAACACAATTCCCAAATTAATCACAATCAATCAATCATACAAGTTTCACCCAATTCCTAACCAAACAACTCCTCAAGAATCATTATCTATCAACAAACAACTAAGCAAATCAAGATTCAAAAAAATATCAAGAACAGGGAGCTTAGTTGGTGCTTATGCTTGCGAAGCTAGCTTCCAAGGTGCTTGTGCTTGCGGAGCTAGCTTGGTTTGCTTGAGTTGCATGCTTGGATTCTCGAACTTAGCTCCATTGATTTCCTTGAATGCGCTTGAGCCTCCTCCTCGATAATTAAATCTCGAGAAACTCGGCACACCTACAAAACAAGTCAAAGAAACGGAGAAGCGAGAGAAATAGCTGAGAAATGAATAAAATAATAAGAAAACTAATAAAAGCACGCATTTCTCTAAACTAACACACAAACACACAAATCAAGCATTATTCCCTAAAAACACGACATAAAAGACTAAAAACGAGTATAAAAATAAGAAGAAAACCTAGCCTAAGAGTGCCATAAATGGCACGCATCAAGAGCCAAACTTAATTTGTAAACACTCGACCAACCTAACACAAGTATATGGTAAGTCAAGGGTCGAACCCAAAGGAATGAGTAGGAACGATGCTATAGCCTATGTCAAGCTAATTCGAAGAATATAAATGGTTGTGGTTGGTAACTAAGATGTCAAAAAGCTAGACAAATCGAAGAATTCAATATGCTAAAGACTAGGGATATAGGTTCCACATGCAAGCTCAATGATTATGCACGAGGCCTTGGCTCCTTCGCTTTGCTTGATCAAACTCCGCGCTCCCTAGCATCCCCATCATTAGTGCACTCGAGATGATGCCCGCGAGCAAGGCAGTCCCAAAATGAGCAAATTGACTTGATTATTCACCTACAAAACACAAATAAAACAAAGAGAGATAAAGCATAACAAAATAAAAACTAAAACTAAAACTATGAATTATCAACTAAAAATATGAAAAACTTGTAAAAACTAATCGAGAACAAAAGTGAATTATAAAAATGGTAAATCAAATCAAACTAAGAGAATTATATAAAAATGATGAAAGAAAATAAAGAAAATGAATCTAAATCTTAATCTTTTGAGCGCAATAAACGACGCTCATCAAATTCCCCCAAGCTAAACTTTTGCTCATCCTCGAGCAAAACAAAATCAAACCCAAGGGAAAATGATGACACTATTCACGCAAAGAAAGAAACAAGAAAACTAGAGAAGATAAGAATATACACTAACTCACTTTCGTAGGAATCACGGTCAATTTTAGCAACTAAAGACAAGCCATTGAAACCCCTAGATCGCTCTAGAGGACAAGTGATGCTCTCGTAAAGGTTTCGAAAGAGGTTAACCTATAACTCTTTTTTATTAAAAGGGAGGCAAAGCATAAGAAAAGAAAAGAGAAATTTTAAAACCTTGAAAAGAAAAGAAATTCTTATACAATGGACTTTTGCACATGATTAAAGCATGAAGGATATCAAACTTTCTAAAACAACAATGGTAAGCACATTCTAAGATATCGAGGGTTGACTGAAACATAGGGCATGCTAACCGTAGAGAACTAATGAGGCGCAATCCACTTTCATCCCAACCAATCTAACCGCGTTCTCCCTAATGGCTTCAAATCTTCCCTTAGTAAGCATCTCTATGGTTCCTCGAAGGAACCGGAAAAGAATAGAATTTGAGGGTTCTCGACATCTTGACCTTGCATCCCTTTTCCTTAGGCTTTAACTCATAATGCCCTCCCTCGGTATATGACTCAACCACTAGGTCGAAAGGACTTTCAAAGGTTGTAATGTAAGGGCAAAAGGTTAGGGGTAGGCTTAAAATTTAGAATTTGGTGGTACCCCTAGGTTATGAAGCAAAGATTGGCCAAACCTCGACACAAAAACCAAGAAGTCACCAAACAAAAAAAAACTAAAACCCCTAAGCTTATTCAAAGCTATATCCATAAGCATATATACAAAAAGCGTAAACGCCTCTCCCCCAAGCTAAAAGGAAGCATTGTCCTCAATGCTTGAAAAGGGAAAAGAATTACATCAAACTGCTTTTTTTGAATTTTCTCATTTTCACTTCTTTTTTTTTTTTTTTTTTGTTGAAATTTTCAATTTATCAAAGCAAATGTCCTCGCCTTTTTTAACTTTGGACAACTTTTTTATTTATTCATTTGCCATTATTCACAATATATAAAAACACAAGCTTGCTTACAAATAAAACCAATATCCAACCTTTAAGACCACAAATTCCAAAAACATGACCATTTGCTACACAAAAACCAAGAATGGAACAAAAAGAAACAAAAGGCTCAAAGTTCTAAAGATGTGGCTTGAAAAGAAAGGGAAAGGCTCAAATGGTTGGCAAGATGGCAAATGTAAACCCAAAGAACTAAAAAGAAAGAAGAAAATCCTAGAAATGAAATATTACCACCCTGAAAAATGGCCTTTGTCCTTCCTAGTTGGTTCGGTCTCGTGTTTGAGAATTATGAGTCAAGATTCAAGATTAGGTGTGCAAAGGTGAAGGATCCACGCCGCACAATAAAAAATGATGAAGGCTTGAAAAAGAAAAATCCTCACAAGGTTTTAGCAAAAACTTACTAAAGTTGTCAAATGCACCAAAGGAAGCAACTCCGTCTTACCATAAACCAAAAGAATCTGGCTTCAAGGCCCCAAAAGGTCTAAACCGCTACCTTAGCATACCCTATCCTAGAGTCAACCAAAGATACTCCCATACCGTGTAAACCATTGTATTTAGGAAGAGAAATAGCCAATGTGCAAGTTCAAGTGGTACTAAGTCCAAAGTAAAAGCAAAAAGATGAAGAAAGAAAAGCAATGCCTCAAAAACATTTTATTCATAATCACAAAAACAAGTTTTGTTTGGGTTTTTTTTTTATTTTTTTTATTTTTTTTTTATTTTTTATAGAAAAGAAAAGAAAAAGAAAAAGGAAAATAAGAAAAGGAAAATGAAATGAAAAATAGAAAAGTAAAGGAGAAGTAGAAAGCAATAAGGAAGTAATGCTAACACACATAAATCCCAATCAACAAACAAGTGAACATTTGGCCACAACGCCAATGTTCCCAAACACACTAGGGTGTTAAAAAGCAAATAAGCTTGAGTTTTCAAAGAGATTTATGGGTTTTGAAAGCAATGTAATAGTAGGGGAATGAAGGGGAGGTCGAGGAGAGAGAATGGGGTGAAGAAAGTAGGGTAGGGGAATGAAAAAGGGGCGAAAAAAAAGGGGCGGCTGCTAGCGATGGTGCGTGCGCTCAGGGGTTGGTGCGTGCGCACCAGCGACAGCAAGGGGGATGGTTTGACGCGAGGCTTGGGGCTGCAAAATTGGCCAAAAACGCTGCCTACCTGGTGCATACGCATAGCAAGGAGGTGCGTGCGCACCAGGTAGGGGCTGATTCTTACTTGAGACGCACCAAAGGTAGGCTAAAAGATCTGACCCCTGTGGTGCGCGCGCGCAGGTATGGGGTGCGTGCGCACCAAGAGGGTACATGGGTGGTTCAAAAACTGTCAAATTTTTTCAAAGTTAGTGTAAATTACTGACCCCTTTGGTGCGCGCGCAACCTATGATGCGCGTGCACCAAGCAAGAATATCTCAGCCATGTATATGCTCTTGTGTTTGCATAATGAGATAGTTGAAAGCGCATTCGAAAAAGATTAGAAAATCAATAAAAATGGAAACATGAGAGCGTAAAACCCCAACAAGCTTTTCCACCTAAACTTAACCAAACCTCGAGATATCTTGAAATAACACCTAAATTATTGGAAATTTTCTTCAATCCAATCTCATGGTACCTAAAATCAAGAGAACAAACAAAAGAGAAATAAGAAAAATTCTTAAGGATAAAAGAAATATAGAAAATCGTAAAATCAAAAGAAAAATGTTAGAAAACCGGGTTGCTTCCCGGGTAGCGCTTGTTTAACGTCATAGCTCGACGTCCTCCACCAATTAAGGTGGTTGTCAGAGAAGCAATGAGTGAACAAGGCCAACAAAAGCACCGTCGAAATACTTCTTGAGACGATGGCCATTTACCTTAAACGGAGAAGAAGAATCCATCATTGAGACCTCTACAACACCACTTGGAAAAAAATTCTTGACCAAATAGGGACTGCTCCATCTTCATTTTTGAATTGTAGAGAAGAACCTTATCGCCAACACAAAAATCTTTCTTCTCATTAAGCTTGTCATGTGTTTCCTTGGAACGAGATTTGTACACACTAGCACAATCATAAGCATCAAACCGAAGCTCCTCTAGCTCATGAAGATCTAACCACCATTTCTCCCCCGCACTTGTCGAGTCAAAATTTATCTTCTTGATTTCCCACAAAGAACGGGGTTCAATTTCAACCAGGACATGGCATGACTTGCCATAAACTAGGCGGTATGGAGTGGTACCTATGGAGGTCTTGAAAGCCGTTCGATAGGCCCAAAGAGCATCATCCAACTTATTCAACTAATCATTTCGATTTCTCGTAACCATCTTTTCAAGGATGAGCTTGATTTGACGATTAGAGACTTCCACTTGACTGATCGATTGGGGATGATATGGGAGACCGAATCTTTGATGGACTCCATGCTTCCTCAACATCTTTTGAAAGGTATGGTGAATAAAATGAAAACCGTTGTCGCTTATCACCGCCTTTGGTACCCCAAATCTTAGAAAGATTATCTTCTTAAACAACTTCATAACCAACTTTTGGTCATTAGTTGGGGAGGCAATGGCCTCGACCCACTTAGACACATAATCAACCGCCACAATGATATATTAATTTCCGAAAGATGAGGGAAATGGCCCCATAAAATCAATACCCCATACATCAAACACTTCCAACTCGAGTATGGGTTGTTGGGGCATTTCATTCTCTTGGAGATGTTCCCAACTCTTTGACATTGGTCACATGTCTTTACAAAGCCCTATGAGTCCTTAAAGAGATGTGGCCACCATAGACCGCATTAAAGGACTTTAGTGGCGGTCTTAGAGACACCCATATGGCCCCCGCTTGGATCTGAATGGCACATTTTCAAAACACTAGGCGCCTCTTCGTTTGGCACACACCGTCTAAGTAAGCCATCAACCCCTCGCTTGTATAAGATCGGATCATCCCACACATAATGCCTTGCCTCTCTCTTGAGCTTCTTTCTTTGATTCTTAGAAAAAAAAGGAGGAAACTCCCCACATGCGAGAAAGTTCACTAAATCGGCAAACCATGGGAGTTCCCTTGCTTCAATAGCATACAAGAAATCATCAAGCATTCTATCCTCAATTGGAGAACCATCATCTTGAATTTGAAAATCTCCCAAACGAGAAAGATGATCCGCCACAACATTTTTCGCTCCTCTTTTATTACTAATCTCAATGTCAAAGGTTTGGAGCTCAAGAACCCACCAGATCAACCTTGGTTTGGACTCATTCTTAGCAAAAAGATACTTGAGAACCGCATGATCGGTGAAGATAATGGTTTTGGAACCCAATAGATAACAACGAAACTTCTCAAAAGCATGAACTATAGCCAAGAATTCCTTCTCCGTTGTAGTGTAAATCCATTGAGCTCCATTTAGAGTCTTGTACATATAATAGATCACATGAAGTTTCTTGTCCACTCTTTGACCCAAGACACCTCCTATTGTCGAATCACTTGCATCACACATCAACTCAAATGGTAAATCCCATCTTGGAGCTTGAACAATAGGAGTAGAGATTAGAGCTTTCTTCAACTTATTGAATGCCTCCAAACACTTATCATCGAATACAAACTCGACATCTTTTTGAAGAAGATCATTGAGGGGCTTTGCAATGAGCGAGAAATCCTTGATGAATCTTCTATAACATCCGACATGCCCTAATAAAGATCTCACTCCCTTTACATTCACTGGAGGTGGAAGCTTTTCAATGACTTCAATTTTAGCTTTATCCACCTCTATCCTTTTGTGAGAGATCTTGTGGCCAAGGACTATGCCTTCCTCCACCATGAAGTGACATTTCTCCCAATTTAAGACCAAGTTCACCTTCTCACACCTTGCAACACATTTTTTAAGGTTTTCAAGGCATGCCTCAAATGAAACACCACCTACGGAGAAGTCATCCATAAAAACCTCCATCTCCTCTTCCAACATATCTCCAAATATACTCATCATGCATCTTTGAAATGTCGTCGGAGCATTGCAAAGGCCGAACGACATTCTCCTATAAGAAAATGTACCATATGGACAAGTGAAGGTTGTTTTCTCTTGGTCATCCGGGTGGATAGGGATTTGGAAAAATCCCGAATAACCATCAAGAAAACAATAAAACTTGTGCCTTGTTAGTTTCTCAAGCACTTGATCAATAAAAGGAAGGGGGAAATGATCTTTCTTTGTAGATGTGTTTAGACGTCTAAAGTCTATACACATCCTCCATCCCGTGACCATCCTTGTCGGAATGAGCTCACCTTTCTCATTCTCAACGACGGTCATACCTCCCTTCTTTGGGACAACGTGAACGGGAGAGACCCACCTAGAACTAGAAATGGGGAATATGATTTCCGCATCCAAAAGTTTGGTGATCTCCTTCTTCACTACCTCTCCCATTTGGGGGTGTAGCTTTCGTTGTCTCTCAATAGAAGGTAAGGCACCCTCCTCAAGAGTTATGTGATGTGTACATAAAGCGGGGCTTATACCTTTGAGGTCATCAATGGTATAACCCAAAGCACTTCGGTGTTTCCTCAAAACACCACACAACTTTTGAGCTTGATGCTCACTCAAAGAAGAGCTAACAATCACGAGAAATGTAGAGTTGGGTCCTAAGCACCACAAAATCCACCGGAATAACAATCACGAGCTAACAAACACCTCATCCCCTACTTTGAGTGAAATTTTAGTACTTTTCACATCTATCAAAGCACTCGAAGTAGCAAGGAATGGTCTCCCTAGAATGATAGAAATATTAGCATCTTCGTCCATCTCAAGCACCACAAAATCCACCGGAATAACAAATTTCCCAACCCTCAAAGGAACATCCTCTACCTTACCCTTAGGAAACTTAATTGATTTATCGGCTAATTGTAAAGTGATGTTAGTAGGTAAGAGTTCCCCTAGTTCAAGTCTTTGGTACACCGAATATTGCATAAGGCTAACACTCGCTCCTAGGGCACACAAGGCATTCTCAATTTGCATTTTATAAATGGCACAAGGGATGGAAAAGTTTTCGGGGTCTTTTAGCTTAGGTGGCATCTTGTTCATTATGATAGCACTACAATTCTCATTAAAGTTCACCGTCTCTACTCCATTACAAGTCCTCCTACCACTAAAAATGTCTTTGAGGAATTTTGCGTAGTTGGGCATTTGGGTGACAACTTCGGTAAATGGTAGAGAAAGGTGAAGTTGCTTGAGCATGCCAATGAATCTTCCAAATTGTTCGTCTAACTTGTGTCTCATGAATTTTTGTGGATAAGGAAGCTTGGGTTTCACAATTACTTTCTCCATTCTCACCTCATTAGGCTTCTCAATCTCAACCACACTCAAAGATGCACCATCTCTCTCATCTTCAACCAAAACCTCTTTTGTGCCCTCTTTGGTCTCACTCTTCCTAGGCAAACTCTCCTCAAGAACCTTACCACTCCTTGTGACAATAGAATTGACCGATCTCTTAGGATCTAGGCCTTGGGAAGGTAAAGAAGAAGGACTAGCATGGTCTTTTAAAGCATTAGCAAGTTGAGAAATTTGGTTTTCAGGCATCTTATTATGAGTCATCATTTCATTAAATTTCTTATCACTTACGGTCATGTAAGTGTTCAACAACTTTGTTTGATTTTCAATGATTTCTTCCAAATTTGTTCTATGTGAAGAAGAAGAGGATTGAACATAGGAATTATCATTTTGGGCTTTTGGAGCGAATCCGGGTGGAGGTCCTCTTTGAGCATTGTTTTGAAAATTGCCTCTATCTTGATTGTTCCAATTACCCCTATTTTGATTTTGACCATAACCTTGATTATGGTTAGCACTACCTTGATTATGATTCCCATAACCTTCGTTTTGATTAACATAATTTTGGTTTTGATTAACATAATTTTGGTTTTGATTGGCTACTATAACCTTGATTGTTATAGTTACCTCGAGAACCTTGGTTCCTATAACCACCACCTTGGTTATAGTTGTCAAAATTGTCATGATTGTTGTAATTCCTATTCCATTGACCTCTTTGATTCTCAAACCTAGAATCATGATTATTTGACACATAGTTCACATGCTCATTCACATTTCTATCTTGATCGTCACAAACATCCATACATGCATGAGGGCAACTAGAAACATCATGATTATACGACCCACAATCAACACAAAACAAGCATCCACTAGGCATGTTATTAGAAGAAGGAGGGGGTTGAGAATTGGAAGACATACCTCTCCCCTTAGATTAGGAGGGAAGACTTGAAACTTGGTAGATAGATCTTTCCAACTTTGCCTTGATAGTGGACATCTCCTTCCCCAAGTTTGTCATTTGTGAGGATAGATTGTTGATTGCATTTAGATGATCAACCGAGTACACTGAAGAGCTACTCTTGCTAGTTGACTCTCTTTCTCCATCTTGCCAATCTCTATAATACCTCACTACGTCTTCAATTATGTCCACCACTTCCTCTTCCGTTTTGTTCATGATAGGATCTCCGGCTCCTCCATCTAAACATGATTTTCCTTGAGGGCTAAGGCCTCCATAGAAGATTTGAATGATTTGATAGGTTGGAATTCCGTGATGAGGACACTCTCTTTGATACTCTTTGTATCTCTCCCATGCTTCATAAAGGCTCTCACTTGGCTTTTGCTTGAAACCTTGAATCAAAGCTCTAGCCTCCGCCGTTTTCTTTTGAGGATAGAAACGGGATAGAAATTCCTTGGTAACCTCGTCCCATGTCCTTAGAGAATTCGGCTTAACCTCCTTGTCTAGCCATTCCAAAGCACGCCCTATGAGAGAAAAGGGAAAGAGCTTGAGGTAGATGAATTGTTGAGAAACTCCGTTCACCTTGATAGTATTGCAATATTTTTCGAACTCTTTGAGATGGTTTAGTGGGCTTTCATGCTTGGCCCCACTAAATTGTCACCTCTATATCAAAGTGATCATTGCCAGTCTTATTTCAAAATCATTTGCCGGTGTTGTAGGTGGAGCAATCCCACTCTCAAATCTATATGCACCGGGAATCCCCAATTCTTTCAATACCACTCTCGAATTTTCTCCCATTCTTGCTTGTTTTTCTTGTTGTGGTTCTTCTTCACTTGAAATGCTAGGGCTCAAAGATCGTCTAGCACCCCTCAACCTTGCAATGGTTCTCTCAATTTCCGGATCAAATGGCACTAGTGAATGACAACGTGCTCTATGCATAAAATCTCAAAAGAAATTGTTAGTAGCTCGGCTACAAATGTAGCTTAAAAGAAAATCTTTTTGTATTTTCAATTAAATGAGAAATAGACTCAACAACTATAACAAAGAACCAATATCACTCCTTGGCAACGGCGCCAATTTTGACAAGAGGAAAGTGTAGGTCGTTATCTACTTCTCCCTATAGCCAAACTTAATTTGTAAACACTCGACCAACCTAATACAAGTATATGGTAAGTCAAGGGTCGAACCCAATGGAATGAGTAGGAACGATGCTATAGCCTAGGTTAAGCTAATTCGAAGAATATAAATGGTTGTGGTTGGTAACTAAGATGTCTAAAAGCTAGATAAATCGAAGAATTCAATATGCTAAACACTAGAGATATTGGTTCCACATGCAAGCTCAATGATTATGTTAATTTATAGATCACTCAATCGATTTAACATTAGAAGGGATAAACAATAAGCTATAGCATCTCCTATAAGCCAAGCTAGGGTTCACTATGAATGGCTAACAAGGAAAATCACAATCAAATTCAATCAATTATAGCAATTCTCAAATCAAGGCTTCATTTCATTGAAATTTGCAATGCAATCTAGATTAATCTTATAGATTGATCACTCCTAGTTTAATTGATCACATGTACAACTGTGTCAACCAATTTAATTGCAACATTCAAATCAATTTAGCATCATCAACTAGCAAAAATCATCAATCAAGCATGCTTCCCCTTCTCCCCAGCAACTAATCTACTCACTAATCATGGTGAAATTAAGGAACAAAACAAATTCAATCAAATTCATATTCATTTAAAACTTAATCAAAAGAAAATTAATCAATCAACAAATTCTAGAGCAAGGAATGTAATCTCAATCAAAATTCAAGAAACTAGAAAGAATTGCATTAAAAGTAAATCAAAGGAAAGAAATCTTACAAACTTTCATTGAATTGAAGAAGGAATTTCAAGATCAAATTGAAATCTAAGGTCAAATTCAAGTACAATCAAGTAAATCTTAAGCTTCTCTCTCTACTTTCTTTCTCTATAATTTCTGAAAATTATATCTAAAGTACAAAAGCAAAGTCATCATAAAAAAGAAAGTCAAAAGCTAAAAATAGAAAAAATCGAGCGAAGGGGGCTGCACAGGGCCGTGCGCACGCACCGACAGCCGCGCGCGCGCACAGCTTGGTCTGCACGCACGCACCACTGTGCCGCGCGCACGCACCCCTGCGTGGTGCACGAGGCCTTGGCTCCTTCGCTTTGCTTGATCAAACTCCGCGCTACCGAGCATCCCCATCATCAGTGCACTCGAGATGATGCCCGCGAGCAAGGCAGTCCTAAATGAGCAAATTGCCTTGATTATTCACCTACAAAATACAAATAAAACAAAGAGAGAGAAAGCGTAACAAAATAAATCTAAAACTAAAACTATGAATTATCAACTAAAAATATGAAAAACTCGTAAAAACCAATCGAGAACCGAAGTGAATTATATAAATGGAAAACCAAATTAAACTAAGAGAATTATATGAAAATGATGAAAGAAAATAAAGAAATTGAATCTAAATCTTATTCTTTTGAGCGCTATAAACGACGCTCATCAATCCACAGCAACCAAAATATATCATTTTCCGCCTAGTGCGGGCGTGTGAGAACCCAAAATGTCCATGCCCAATTTAGTAAATGGGACTGGACTATGGATTGCTGTCAGGTCAGTTGCCGGCTGATGGATGAGATTGCTAAATATTTAGCACTTTTCACATTTTTTTACCATCTCCATGGCGTCTGACTCAAGAGTGGGCCAGAAGTAACCCTGCCGCGTTGTCCTGACAGCCAGAGATTTGCCACCTGTGTGAGTGGCGCAGTATCACGCATGCAGCTCTTCGAGAACTTCCTTCCCCTTTTCTGGGGTAACACACTTCAACAGAGGTTTTAGGAAATCCGCCTTGAAGAGTTTTTCGTTTCTTATCTCGAAGTTTGTTGCTCTCTTCTTCAGGACAGACGCTTCTTGTGGTGAACTAGGCAGCGTGCTGTCTTGAAGATATGCCCGGATGTCATCCATCCAGGTAAAGCTTCGGTCAAATACTTTTTTTTTCCATAACTATCTTGAAGACTGACCGAGGCGTATCACAGGAGGCGGAGGATGCCAATTTTGACAATGCGTTCGCTTGAATATTTTCAGATTTGGGCACTTGACTTATATTGAACACTTCATGTGTCCCAGCTTCATCTTTGACCGCCTGAAGGTATTTGATCATAGCCGCATGGGTGGCTTCATAATCACCATGGTATTGGCTTACGACCAACTGTGAGTTAGAGCAGGCGTCAATTTATTTTTCCCCTGCCGCCTAACACACGTAGATGTCGGCTAGCAGGGCTTCATATTCTACCTCATTGTTTGAGGCCTGGAACTTGACCTATAGTGCATACTAATATTTGTCCCCTTCAGGGGACTAACAGATTATACCTCCACCACATCCGTTCATAGTAGAGCTCCCGTCTACATACACTTTCTAAATCTGATCAGAATTGTCCGGAGCAACCGGCCTTGTCATTTTGATAATGTAGTCGGCAAACGCCTGACCCTTCACTACGTTCCATGGTTCGTAAGTGATTTCAAGACTTTGCATTTCAATAGCCCATTTCCGCATTCTACCGGATGACTCCAAGGTTGTTATTGGCTGCCTGAGAGGTTAGTCTGTGTAGATCACAACCGGATGTGCCAAGAAGTAAGGTTTCAACTTCTTAACAGCCATGTAAAGTGCAAGGCCAAATTTTTCAACCATGGGGTACCGTATTTCAGCGTTTCTAAGCACATCGCTAATGAAATAGACCGGGAGCTAAATGCCGTCTCTCTCAACAAGGAGAGCAGCACTGAGGGAATGATTTGAGATGGCTAAGCAAACCGACTCTCTTTTTGTTTGTTAGACTTCTTGGAGTCTGACTGATGGCTGGGCGAGCAGAGTTCGGTGGCTTAAATAAAGCTCTCTGCCTCTATTAACGCCTCTTGGAGGGAAAAGACCCTCTTCCGGAGAAGGTCAAACTTAAAGGTTGACCCATCCTTTAGACCCTTGAAGAAGTCTGTATAGGCTACCTCGTCAGACAGCCCTTGTATCTGGATTCTCACCAGATTAAACTGTCTAAGGTAGGAGAGAAGTCCTTCTCTCTCCTTACCGTATTGTTCTCAAGTCGAGACTTGTTTTCTTGGCAGGGATGTGCATTAAGAAGTTGGAGGCGAATAGGAAGGCAAGCCTCTTAAAGCTATCAATGCATCCGGCTGGCAAGTTGCCAAACCATTGTTGGGATATGCCCTTCAAGGTATCAGGGAAACATCGGCACCACATAGCATCCTCCAACCACATAGCAGGGTTGGTGGTACCATTATAGGCACCAACCAACACATTCTTAACCTTGGCTGACTATGCCGGCTCGGATATCTCCTTGGTGAAAGCAGAAGTTTGTTCACCAAGTTTAAGCAGACGGAGCTTTCAGTCAAAGGGTTGGACATTATATGCCGCATGTCCCCCAAAGAGGGTCGGCTGCATGAAAGGAGGAGTGTACTAACCGTATGGCATCTAGGGCACATACGGGACTGCCCCGATCATGTGAGGGCCAGTATGGACGGACTTGCCGCCTGTATGGCTCTCATGCAAGGATTGGGAATTCCTTGCGGATGTATTTTTGAAGCTGTCTGGAAAGCTTGATGTAGAGGCTGACTCAAAAAGCTGCTGGCATCAGAGAAAGTTTTCTTGCTGCCATCCGGCTGAACAGCTAGGATGACTGACGAGGGGAAAAACTAGGTCGTTTTCTTATTCTCCCTAAGTCAAACTAAATTTATAAACACTTAACAAACCTAAATACAAGTATAGAGGTAAGTGAAGAGTCGAACCCAAAGGAACGGTTATGTTCAAGTGCTTTCAATTTGGGCGCCTAAGCTAGGTCGAAGCCAAAGGTAAAGAGGTAACACTAATAACTAACAAACAAACAAACAAACAAATAAAACACTAGGAATGGGGATCAACAAGTAATCATGACAATATTGCAACAACTCGGGACAAACGTGCCAATCAATGGTTGTGAAGACTAATGATAAGAGCTATCGATTGGAATCAAAGAGCTATCTCCTAATCGTTAAGCTAGATGTCTCTACGAATAACAAACTAAGAGAATCACAATCCAAACCAATCGATAATTTTAATTCCTAAATCAATTGGTCGTGTCATTAGCATTTACAATGCAATCTAGCATGATTCTTGAGGCCTAATAGAATTACACACATGCAAACTTACACTAATCACTTTTAATCTCTCAAATCAATCAACACAATTCCCAAATTAATCACAATTAATCAATCATACAAGTTTCACCCAATCCCTAGCCAAACAACTACTCAAGAATCATCATCTATCAACAAGCAATTAAAGAAATCAAGAATCATCAAAATATGAAGAACAATTATATTAATCAAGATTAAACATCCAAATCAAATCAAACAAACATGAATAAAAAAAAACAATAAGATGAGATAGAGTAGATCTTCAACACAATTGTCACCCTTGTATCATCAATCTCTCAAATCACCATTGAAATCTTTGAATTTCTCTCTCTAAATCTACGCCTAAACTAACCCTAAAACTAGAGAGAGAAACTCTTAACTAAGCTAAAATTATTATTAAAATTATGACTAAACTTCTTTTATCATCCTCTCTCTAAAAATGGAGGAAATCTATAAATAGTAAAACTAGCTAAGGAGAACTTAGTTGGACGTCCAAAAGAGACCTCAAAAGGCGCGACCTCTCACTCCTTAGTACGGCCGCAAAAAAATACGTACGGAAATAGGGAAGAGAGGGTGCGTGGCCGCATCAGCCACCTACTCGACCGCTCCACCCTTGCGCGCGGCCGCGTCATTAAGAGGGATTCCCTTTTGTGCGCTCGAAAATTACCCCGTGAGCTCCGGATGATGCATGTTGATAGTGGCAGTTTCTAAGAGCCATTATGGTGGGTTCAACACCGCCTCTTCATGTCCACGCGGTATGAGGGCGCATCCTTGAACACTTGACTCTTGCACACCTTTGCTTTTGGGCTTCAAAAGGAGGGATCGGGACACATATTTGGCTTGAAAACCCCGAGAGAATGCCATTGAGCCTCTCGAACATCCCCAACATCCTAGAATCCAAGAAAAGCAAACAAATAAAGATGAAATAGAAAAATGAACTAAGAAAAGCAAGAAAATAAGGAAATAACTAAGGAAAAATGAAAATAGAGAAAATACAAGTAAAGCTAAAGAAAAAGAGGTAAAAGAGAAGTAAAAGTCATGAAAAATCATCCTAAAAGAAGCTAAATGAGTGCTATAAATGACACTCATCAAACTCCCCCAAACTAAAAGTTTGCTCGTCCTCGAGCAAAACAAAGCAAAAAGAAAAAGGATGAAAGACTTATTGAAACTAAGAAAAGAATGTAAGAGATAAGAATATACACTAAGACTTACTTTCATAGGAATCACGGTCAATTTTAGCAACTAAAGACAAGCCATTTAAACCCATAGACCGCCCTAGAGGACGAGTGATGCTCTCGTAAGGGTTTCCTAAGAGATTAACCCATAACTCTCACAAACCAAACAAACAAGGTAAAGCTGAAAAAGAAACAAAAAGAGAAGAAAAGAAAACACATATTCATGAGTGGACTTTTGCAAATGAACAAGCACAAATGGATGCAATTCTCTCTAGACAAGTAAGGGAGTGCACGTTTCAAGATATCTAAGGTTGATTGAAACATAGGATATCGTAAGCATAGAGAACTAATAAGACGCAATTCACTTTCATCTAAAAACATTTTTAATACATTCTCCCAATTAGCTTCAAATCTACCTTTAGCAAGCATCTCAATGATTCCTCGAAGGAACCGCAAAAAGAAAGAGATTTAGGCTACTCAACATCTTGACTAATGCACACCGTTCTATAGGCTTGACCAACATCTCCCTCCACCGACTTGTGACTCAACCAAAAAGGTCAAAAGGTCTTGAGAAGGGTTGTAATGTAAGGGCGAAAAGGGTGAAGGTAGGCTAAAATTTGAAATTTGGTGGTATACCTAAATTGTGAAGCAAAAATTGGCCAAATCTTAACACCAAAACCAAGTAATCACCAAAAAAAACACCAACACCTCCAAGCTTATTCAATGCCAAAATCACAAACATATATACAAAAAGCGTAAGAACGCTTCTCCCCAATCTTGAACAAAGCATTGTCCTCAATGCTTAAAGTAGGGAGAAAGACACTTACATCAAAATAATTTTTAACCTTTTCATTTTTCACATTTTTTAATTCACTTTTGCCAAAGCATTTGAATTTGCTTTGCTTTTTCTCATTTTTTCATTTTTTCACTTTATTGCAATGTCCTCGCCTCGTTTAACTATGGACGGCTTTTTCAACTTGGAATTTGCCTTTTATTCACAAGATATTTACAATACAAACTTGCTTACATTAAACGAACCAAACAATCTATTTTCATCCACCAAAACTCCAACAATAGAGACCAAATGCTTCTTAAAAACCAAAGATAGGAACAAGAATGAAAAAAAAGGTTTGAAGGCTAAAGATATGGCTTTAAAGGAAAGGTTTATGGCTCAAATGGGTAGCAAGTAGGCAAATGAAAACTCGATATAAAGAAATAGAAAACTTTCCTAGAAAAAGAAAAATTACCACCCCGAAAAGATGCCTTTGTCCTTCCTAAATGGCATGGTCGCGATCTCGGGAGACAAGAGTCAAGTTCTAGATAAAGCATTCAATAGTCAAGGATCCATGTGCCGCTCATGCAAGATATGCAGAAGGCTTGAAAAGAATGAAACCTCACATGGTTATAGCAATAACTCACTATTAGTTTCAAATTCACTAAAAGAGAGCAGTTTTAACTTTTCAAAAACAATTAGAATCCGGCTTCAAGGTCTCAAAAGTTCTAAAGACACTACCTTAACATACTCTATCCTAGAATCAACCAAACATACTCTCAAACTGTGCACACCGTTACCATTTAAGAAGAAAAGCATTCAACTATATAAGTCTAAAAGTATTATGTCCAAAGCAAGAACAAAACAAAAACATGTTGCAAATTTGCCTTCATAGAAACAAAAATCTTTTTGGAGTTTTTCAAAATAAAGAGCATGGAAATGCATATTCAATCGTGCATGGCATATATAAATCAACATCCCACCAAACACGATAGAATACCCTCCCCCAAGCTTGAATGAGACAACATGCTCAAACATAAATCAAAGAATTCATGGGAGGGGAAAAGAAAGAAATCAAATCAACAATACTAACACATGTCCAACAAGTCACCAACCATTAAAGAAATATCAAGGAATGATATTACCGGATGTTAGGTGGGTGTTAATACCTGCAAATAAACCAATTCAAACTTTCAAAGCCAATTTTCTTTAAAATTGAATTTTGCTTTCTATATGCTAGCAAATGTGGAGTCATGCTTCCTTGAATCTCAATTCAAACAAATGCTCCAAAATATATCAAGTCATGTACCTAGTAAAAGGCACACAAACATTTCCATGAGAGAAAATCTATTCTAAAAAGAGAAGAAAATGAAAGCAATAAAACACGGGTTACTTCCCGAGAAAGGCTTGCTTAAGGTCTTATCTTGACCGCTCTAGAAAATAATATTGCAATGAACGTAAGAGCTTGTCAAATGCACTACTACACATTTCGTAAGATAACAAGTAGGCACATGACAAAAAGAGAACGTGCAACAAGATCATTGCATCCAAGTGAGAAGGGAGATGCCAAAAGTAAGAAGAAGAGGGATCAATAGGAAATTCAAGAAACTAAGAAGTAGAACGGGGAAAAGAAGAATGGAAAGAAAAAGTAAAAGGAAAATCTTCCTCACTAAATTTTTGGTTGGCATATTTCCTCTCTTCCTCAACAATGATAATATGAGGGACATGAAAATTATCCATAGAAAAGGGCTCCCTAATAGGCTCTTTGAGGTAGGAAGGGAGAAAAATAGGGCAAGTAGGGATATGGTCAAACCTTTGAGAAAAAGGGGTATGAGAAACGGGAAAAGGGGTAGCTAATGAGGGCATGAAAATCAATCATAAAGTCCTCAAATGAAGAACACTCACAATCTACACCTCCCTCAAGCTCAAAAACTCCAACGGAATCAACCTCAACCTCCTTTCCACCACAATAAACAACCTTTCCTTCTACTATCTCAAAGCCCAAGGCCTCAAAACCGTGCATGAATGGTGGTAGAGTCATCTAAAACTCATCTAAGTCCCAAGAAGCATTCTCGATGAACATGTCCAAAAATCTATAAGTCCTCATATGACTCTCGAAAAATAAATGGGACATTACCTCAAAAGAGTTTATATACTCATTGATTGAAGGGTCACAAACATACAGTTGAGACTCATT
The DNA here is from genome assembly GCF_948465745.1 of Chenopodium album. Classification (NCBI taxonomy): domain Eukaryota; kingdom Viridiplantae; phylum Streptophyta; class Magnoliopsida; order Caryophyllales; family Amaranthaceae; genus Chenopodium; species Chenopodium album. Next base: position 20,716,377 of record NC_137850.1, on the reverse strand, counting down.
AAGATGGTAGAGGGGGTTAGTGTTCACAAATTCAACATTGGCTTCATTCCTAACTCCTTCTCCATCCCTCAAATGCTCACCAATAGGATCCTCACACTCTCTTGGTTGCTCAAAATCATCATCATCATCCTCAACACACACGTTAGATTTGGAATTTTCACAAACAAGCATTAAGGATGACAATTGGCTTTCTAGCTCTTCTTTTCTTTTCAATTATTAATTAAAAATTTCCTCATGCTCTCTAATCATCACCAATTGCCTCCTTAATGTTTCCATCATTTGTCTCTCCAAGGGCCTAAGATTAGGATTCATCTCCAACTCCCACAAAGATTCATTAATTTGACTATAAGGGATTAGAGACTCATTACAAGAGTTTGGAGAATGAAAAGGTGAAGAGGTTTGAGGATCGAGAGTCAAAGAAGAGTCACAACTAAGGGTAGGATCATTAACATTAAAATCATGAGCATATTCATCACAATGGGGAGTGGAGGCACAATCAAACATACGAAATTCGTCATTGAGGGAACGAAGCACATCACAAGAAGGCATGGTAAATAATGATGAAAATTGAAACACACCATTAACATCAACTTGAGCATGCACCTCATCATCATGAACAAAAAGGGAAATAGAATTGAAAACATTTGTTTTAGGTTCACTAATGGGATCATGTGACAAATCAAGAGAATTCATGCTAATATTAGAAGAATGAACACATTGCGCATTAATATTAAGAACATGATTACCCCTATTATAAACATCCCAAGCAAACCAAACATAAAAATCCTAAGCATCATCATTTGATAATGCTCTAAATTCACCATTATGCATGCATTCAACTTCAACCCTAGTTTACTCATTCATACCAAAATAACAAATCTCAAAAGCCTCCCAAAGATTACAACAATTATAATCAAAAAACCCCTCAAGTCTATTGAAATATTCACAAAAAGGCTCATTGTAATATTGAGGAAACGAGAGACATGTAATTTTTTTTCTTTACAAAACACACAAAAATCAAATAAAAAGAAAAGTATATACAAAGACCTAGACTCAAGCAATAAAATCACTCAAAAATAGACACTGTTCCCCGGCAACAGCGCCATTTTGAAGAGGGGAAAAACTAAGTCGTTGACTAATCCTCCCTAAGTCAAACTAAATTTATAAACACTTAACAAACCTAAATACAAGTGTAGAGGTAAGTAAAGGATCGAACCCAAAGGAACGGTTATGTTCAACTGCTTTCAATTTGTGCACCTAAGCTAGGTCGAAGCCAAAGGTAAAGAGGTAACACTAATAACTATCAAACAAACAACCAAACAAATAAAACACTAGGAATGGGGATCAACAAGTAATCATGACAATATTGCAATAACTTGGGACAAACATGCCAATCAATGTTTGTGAAGACTAAAGATAACAGCTATTAATTTGAATCAAAGAGCTATCTCCTAATCTGTAAGCTAGATGTCTCTACGAATAACAAACTAAGAGAATCAAAATCCATACAAATCGATAATTGCAATTCCTAAATCAATTGGTCGTGTGATTAGCAATTACAGTGCAATCTAGCATAATTCTCAAGGCCTAATCGAATTACACACATGCAAACTTACACTAATCAGTTTTAATCTCAACAATCAATCAACACATTTCCTAAATTAATCACAATCAATCAATCATACAAGTTTCACCCAATCTTTAGCCAAACAACTACTCAAGAATCATCATCTATCAACAACCAACTAAAGAAATCAGGAATCAAAAAAATATGAAGAATAATTACGTTAATCAAGATAAAAGATCCAAATCAAATCAAACAAACATGAATAAAAACAAAACAATAAGATGAGATAAAGTTAGAAATGCTCATTGATAATAGAAAAGATCTTCAACACAATTGTCTTCCTTGTATCATCAATCTCTTAAATCACCATTGAAATCTCTCAATTTCTCTCTCTAAATCTACGCCTAAACTAACCCTAAAACTAGAGAGAGAATCTCTAAACTAAGCTAAAATTATTATCAAAATTATATCTAAACTTCGTTTATCATCCTCTCTCTAGAAATGAAGGAAATCTATAAATAGTAAAACTAGCTAAGGAGAAGTTTCTTGGACGTCCAAAAGTGACCTCAAAAGGCGCGGCCTCTCACTTCTTAGCACGGCCGCAACAAAATGGGTACAGAAACAGGGGAGAGGGAGTGCGCGGCCGCCCCTGGCAGCTGCGCGGCCGCGCCAGCTATGAGAGCAGGGATTCCCTTTTGTGCACTCGAAAATGACCCTGCGAGCTCCAGATAATGCATGTTGATAGTGGAGGTTTCTAGAGCCATTTCGGTGGGTTCAACACCGCCTCTTCATGTCCACGCGGTATGAAGGTGCATCCTTGAAGACTTAACTCTTTCACACCTTTGCTTTTGGGCTTTAAAAGGAGAGACAGAGACACATCTTTAGCTTGAAAACCCCGAGAGAATACGATTGAGCCTCTAGAACATCGCTAATTTCCTAGAATCAAAGAAAAGCAAACAAGCAAAGAAGGAAATGCAAAATGAACTAATAAAAGCAAGAAAATAAGGAAACAACTGAGAAAAAATCAAAATAGAGAAAATAGAAGTATAGCTAGAGAAAAAGAGGTAAAAGAGAAGTAAAAGTCATGAAAATCATCTTAAAAGAAGCTAAAAGAGCGCTTTAAATGACACTTATCAATGACCTTCCTTACCTGTCTGAGGTAGAAGGACATTTGTCCAGTCAATGGCAGGCGTAGTCTTCTCCTTTGGAAGTGTAGTAGGCTGCCTGTCTCTGACTGACTTTCTCCTCTCAGCTTGAGGAGTCTTCTTGGCCAACTGACCTTTGCTAGGGCCAGCCGTCCCTTTGTTGATCAGGTCCTTGATTTCACCTTTGAAACTTGTCATGAATTTCATGAGTTCATCTCTGGTTACTTGAGCCTAAGCCCCTACCGCCTTAGTGTTACCAGGTAGTGGTCCAGCAGTCTTGCTGGTCCCTCGGGAGAATTACGTCACCAAGACTGGTCCGACACGGTCTGTACCTGCAAAACCCGGAGACTCAGTTGGTAGGAGCTCCGCCTCCGATGATCAAGTTAGAAAGTGTAGGAGAAAGTAAAGAGTGCGGAAAAGTAAAGTGAGATCTTCTCGGATTCCGAGATCAGGTGTTTTCTCATATGTGAGAGAATGTAGGGTGGGTTGTAATAAATTGTCGATGTCCCCAAAATGGGGGGAATCTCCCTATTTATAGGGTCATTGGTAAATTTGCCCCTGATTTGGTCACTCTGACCTAATTCTAATGGGCTGCGCCGAATTACGGCTTTCTCGGGATTTGGGCCCTAAAGGCTGCTTTTTTCCCAAATTCTTAGAATGCCACGTGTCAGATGGGGATTAATCCAATTTGGACTAATCTTGGGCTGACACGTGTCACCACCTGGTTACCCACGTGGCTTGGGTAAAAATTACCTAAAACACCAGTGAGCCCGTATTCCCGTCTGGCAGCTTCTAGACGTTCTCCCTGCTAAAGAAGAGTCAGGGAGTCGAGCGTTCGCTTCCTCATAGATGTTTGTAAGAGAAAAACACAAGTTAGAAAGATGGAACACAAAGGTTAAGTATAAAGTCATGAAAATATGGATTGTACAAGTACCTTCTGAGAAAGAAGGTGGTGCTCGCGGACGCCATTCCGAGGTTTGAGTAGGCGTAGGTTGCTGTTTGGCCGACTTGGACGAAGACAGCTGCCGTTCCTATGCTTGGGGGTCCGCTGCCCAAACCCCTAAGAACTCAACATGCGGAGTTGAGTAGTTGCCGGTCGTTTGGTCCAGGGACGACTCTCCCTCTTTGTCGTTACGGACAGTCTTGTCTCGGGCTACGCTAGACAATCGTGGCTTTGAGGGCTTGGAGCCCCCACTAGTTGTCGGCTGGGGTTTTTCTCCTTTAGGCTGCTCGTTAGCACCCCGCGACTTTACCTTAGCCGCCTGTGCCCTTGAAAGGGTCTTGGAAGTAGAGATTTTGCGAGATTTAGACGACCCCTCGTCCTTTGAAGCCGATGCCGTTCTCAACCTCGCTGGCTTTAGGGTGGCCGACTAGGAAAAGAGAAATTAATTGTCAGTGTTACTGGCTGAGTAAAACATCACTGAACCACCCTAAAATTTGGGATGGTTCGGTCAGAAGAAGTTGGACCATTATGTCCGAGTAGAAAAGAAGGGAAAGTCCCTCCAACATACATCCACTCGGCCAGACCAAGGTATGAGAAGGTTGTCTAGATGAAAATGAAAATTAGTCTGCCCAAAGTAAAGCAAATCGGACTTAAAAAAATGTTTGCATCCGTACCCCTTGACTTCTCGTACTCCTGCCTCAAGAGCCGATAGCGCTCTATGTTGAACTCGTTCGTGTCAATCTCTCCCTTCTGTGCTAGGTCAAAATGAGACATGGCTTGTTCTGCCAAAAAGAAAAAACAAGTGTTAGGCACCATTTCACAACAAAATATGTTCGTACAGGCATGACATGAAATTCCACCTGGAGTGTAGTTTTAGAGTAGGCCGAATGGGGACATTAAGGCAGGATCCCTTAGCCAGTCTACTAGGGGAATCCATTTGGGAAGAACGGATACTCGCTGACCCCTCCGGTACTTCTTCTTGAATTTGAAATAGTAAAATTAATGTGCATGGTCCGGATGTATTCGGGGGCAGTACGTTCGATGATCCCCTCGTCCAAGCTGAACAGGAGAAGAGTTAAAATTGTTCATCTTCCTGTTAAATTAAAATTTCGATCCTTGCATCGGACGAGGTAAAACCTCTTCTTCTAGTCTGGCCATTTAGAAGGCTTGTGCAAGACGACCATGTACTCAGGACGGGTGTTCAAGATGAACCACCCATCCACTTCTGCTTTCAGCTTCACCATGTTGTGCATGGCGCAGAAGACCGGGAAATTTGGGGTGAAGCCCATCCTAAGGCATGTCACCAAATACCCAAAAATATTTGCCAAGCTGTTCGGCCCCAGCTAGAACAAAGCAATTTGATATTCGTCCATTAACTCCTGGACAAATGGATGAAGAGGAAAATGAAAGTCGATCTTCCTCCAACCGAGCCCTGCCCTAGCTCGGCCACCACCACCCTTTCAGGCACTAAGGGGCCTATGCCCTTGTCTTTAGCTCCGCCCCCAGAACTGTGACTTCCAGATGGAATGTTACAGGGGCAGTTGGTCGGCTCGACAATGTGAATGGCAGATTAAGGCCTAGCCGATCCAGAATGTTGTTGAGGGGGTGGTGGTAAAAACTATTCGAACACTACATGAGGTTGTGGCTGATTTTGGATAGATTGAATAGCGTCCGATCGAGATGAAAACGAGGCCTCCCAAAAGAATGTCTCTCGGACGATCTTACGTCCGAGCTAATATGTTGTGCTAGGGGTGATTGGGGTTTAGCCTGGACGCTAATCCGGAAGAAAAAGTGTTTGCCTGATTTGCAGTCCAGGTCCGTCTAAATGTAGACGTGCCTCGTTGATTTTGGCGCTCCCTAAAGAAGTGGTCACCTCAATCACCGAGCATGCACTGCCACCAGCAGTGGTAGAGGTGTTTGTGTTTGTGTCTGTATTGGTGGTCTCCACGTATGTATTATTCGGGTCATAAGAGGCCAAGGGTTGAATTATGCTGCCGTAGATTTCTTGCAGCATAACGGTCGTACGTCTTCCTCGTACGCGCCATGTTCGAGTGTATGTACATAGAAGAATAGGTGAGGGTGAGTTGGTACGCACTAGAAATGGACCCACTCCATAATGACGAGGACTCGTCCCCGTCCACCCTAGATTCCTCATTCTCAGGCGAACAGACGGCCTCATGAGGAGAAACGAACGAGGCTGAGTATTGATCCAGTGTGTTTGGAAATAAAACAAGTATAAAAAGAGAAGGGAAAAGAGAAAGAGAAAATAAAAGTATTCAGTTACCTCTGTCCGAGTAGAAAACTTGAAAACTTTGAAGATCTTGTTGAAGATTGGCCTGAGAACTCAACCCTTAAACTAGAAAACCCCAAAATCACGGTGAAAATCTCGAAGATTCAAAGAAAACCCAACTTTCTCTCTCTAGAAGCTCTGACTTCTCTTTAGAAAGTAATATAAACCAAAGTAACCAAATGAGGTCAAACCTCTGCTATTTATAGGCAAAAATTTACAGAGGCAGGATGGTAAAATCACTTTTTCCGACTAAAGAAGTCCAACGGTTAAAATCTTTGAAAGTTTAACTTAGAAGTCAAACGTTGAAAACCGTTCCGTCATTTAAAACGGAAATTCGAACAGGCATCATGAAGACCCGTCAAAGGTAACGTTCCTCTTGGAACTTGAACCTTTTTTTCGGAAAATCCGGAAGGAAATTAATTTTTTCCCAAAGCCATTCGGTCAAAGCCGTCCGTCTAAATTCCTAAGAAAGTCCCTTAAGGAAATCAGGCGAACCGTACAAAGGCTTCAGCCCAAAAGCTCACAAATACACGGACGAATTCGTTCGACCCTTGCTAAAATTCCATGTTGCTCGCCATAGCCTAAGTCCTTGAGATAAACGAGGTTTAGAGGAGGTGGGCCGTCGAGTACGAGTCACCCCCTCTCAGGGGTAAATGTTTTGGGTAAAAATACCACAAAACATTGTCCAATCCTATAGAGACACGTGGCTCAAATTAAAAACAACACGTGTCCTTATAGGAAGATGACACGTGTAAAGCTATTATATGAGTACCCGAAAATGAGAATAAAGGGCTTCCAAACATCAGGAGGCCCAAATCCCGAGAAAGCCGCAAAACAACGCCCCCTAGGACTCTCCTGAATGCGCCTCCAATCAGAGGGAAGAATGTTAGGGCAGCTACCCTAAGGGGCACAATCCCCCACCCCTATAAATACCCCAATCATTTATGATGGGAGGGGTGGATTGTGACATAACATTCAAGAGCACACTTGGGCTCCAAATTCTCTCTACTTTCTCTCTGTAGCTTTTCCGATTTTCGTTTACTAACTTGATTGTTAGAGGCAAATATTCCGACAACGGGATATTCGTTCTTTTGCAGGTGTGCGAGCTGATCTTTCCGAAGAAGGCGACCAGTATCCCAAAGGAAATCCAAAAAATCCCCGAAACAAATTTTATGTCTATTCTCTAAGTGCTGGTAATTGGACAATAATTAATGATTTAAACAAGTGTGTGGAATCAATTGATCTTGAAGATGTAGCTTTGATTGATGGTACTGTTTACGTGTATGTTGGAGTAGAAAATCCCATATTTGAGTTTGATTTGAGTACAGAACAGATTAAGGAAATATCAAGGATGAATTGGCTGAAAAACTATTACGGGTTTGGAGTATGGGCGGTTTTGGGGTTTTTCTTTTTCGCAAGCCCGTTTGTTCTTTTTTTTGGTATTTCTTCATTGTAGTTGTACACTAATTTCTACTCTTTTGTAAATGGTGTTACTACTCATATTAGTTTAGCCCCAAATACTTGTCACTCTCTCTCATCTTTCTCAATCTCTTTCCTTTCTCCTTTGTCTCTCTCTTGTAGCTCCTACGCTCCTTTTTATGTCCTCCCCCCCTCATTTCTAATGTATGAGTTTATCTATTCTCTTCATCTTCGTTTGTGGAGTTCGTAGTAGGAATGTAGGTAATTATCTAATTATCATTCTCGGTTGTGTGAGGCTGGTGGATTCGTTCTTTCAAGGTTTAGTCTTTTAGTGAAAAATTAAAGCAAAAGGGCGGTGAATCGTATTTGTGGGTAATTCGAAACTTTAGGGTAGCGCTTATATGGAATTGATTTGATTGTTCCCCTTGACAATTGATTTCGACTTAAACTCAAAATTTTAGGGTTACGGTAATTAAGAAGGATTGAATTGGGGGATAATTTTGCTAGTTCCCCTTGACAATTGATTTCGACTTTTTGCTTATTTGAAAATGCGAGTTTGTTTATCGGATTTTTGAGTTTTTGATTTTGACTTTTGAATACTGAGTTTGTTAGGGTTTTATAATGCCGATGATTTTGGGGTTTAAAATTATGTTATTGGGTATATCCAGTTTTAAATTTCTATGTTTCTTATTGTGCTATCTTGAATAATTTCATTAAAACTTGTGCTTTGCACTTACCGCATTGTATTTTCAAAGCTAAGTTCACCTAGATAGATGTTAAATGTGTTCTATTCTCTTGCTGTTGTTGTTGTCTTGACTTAAGTGGGTATGTCTGTGGCTTAAATTTGAAAATTTGGCTTCTATAGTTCCTTAAAAACTCATTCATCAAAGAATATCATCAAGGTATGCTCTCGATGTCATCCTAATTGATGTACTTTTGATTAATTTAAGTTATTATTTGAAAAAAAAGAAATAAAGAATTCTAGGGTTTGTGATTTTATTTGTTAATTTAATTTAATAAAAGTTTTGGGCTTTTAACACTTGCTAGTTGCAAATTCGGATTTCATAGTAAAACTGGGATTGATAAAAGAACATCAAATTTGAGCAGTTGGTGGTGAAAGTTTCGACCGCAAGAGAAAGAACCTCGTGCAAGTAAACTAGGATTGATTAAAGAACACCACATTTTAGGGCAAGTAAACCTCGGGCAAGGAATTAGTGTTGTATAAATTTCAAATATGCCAAATTATGAAGTAAAGTAGGAGTTTTTAACTGAACATTGTTTATATTAAATCATCTTTCGGTATTGTAAGGAGGTGTGGCCATCGTCAGGGATCCTTCTCCTCTATTCCCATGGCCCTTTTAAAAGCCTAAGACTTTACACTTGTTTGGGTGTTTTAGGATTTGAATTCCTTGCTGTTTGGGAGACCTTTGAATTAGAGTTGATCCTATCATTATGCTTTTATGTAAGAAACTAGTAAGGAGTCGCCAATAAGTTTTAGGAAAACTCATAAACGTCGTTCTCACCTTTCTCCCAAGTAGGGTTCAAGGGCTATTTAGCATGAATCATAAGTTTACTACATGCCCAAATTGGTCTACTTATACCAGAAATGAGTTCGGGAGCGAGGGTATTAAAATAACGTTCCCTTTAGAGGGAATTGCTATTTTAGCCCTAGTGCGGCCTCTACTAGCTCTTCCTTTTTCACAATTCCATCACCAAACAATATATGCAACGTTATACCTAAAACAAAGTTAGTTGATTTTATTTACTCCCGTTAATCACATAAGGATTACATTGGAACGAATGTCGTTATTCTTTGTTATTCAAATTCGTTAAAATAACAATAAATAAACAATATTCTACCTGAATTAGCTGATAAAACAATCAATTAATTATTTAAATTCTAGTCTTGATTAATGCAAGAATTCTATGTGAATTAAATTAATTAAAAGTTTGTTTAAAGTGGTTAAACAACAGTAGTTAATCAATTAAAATTAAAAGTGATTTATCTAATTGTTCAGGAAACTAACCGTTCTTCTTTTATGCTAAATCTCCGTCTAATGTGTTTATAAACATGCTTTCTTCTTCGTACCTCCAAGGATTTCAATGAATTTAATAAGGGTTGGAAATTGTTTGGGAAGAATGGGGAAAAGTAGTATGATAGGAAGAGGGTTTGAGAGATTAAGAATTTTAGAATTTAAAGTTCAGAATTTTGGTTTTTCTGTTGTGTTTAGGGTTGAACGAAGACCCCTATTTATAGGCGTAGGAATCTAGGTTTAGAATTTTAGAGCCACGGTGTTAGGTGGTGAGCATAACTCTCGGAGTCGTGCTGGGTGCCGCACGCATCTCAATGACACCTAACAAGGTTACGCTCGGTGCGGTTTGCCTTATACGAAAATGTATTTTTAAAACATCCATAACTTTTGATTGCAATGTTGAATGAAGGCGTGTATGATATAATTGGTAAGCTCTAAAAGTCTACTTTCCAATGCCCTTGGAATTAGGTTAAAATCTATTATAGATCAAAAGATATAGCCGTGTGAGTCCAAGGGTGTCGGTTTAAGGGTCCGGTGTAGTATTTTGATGGATAACTTCTTCGTTTTAGCATGGAATCGGGCTTAAAATATACTGTTGGAAAGATCTTTGAAAGGGCTATCCATATGTATATGCCTTTCACGGAAATTCGATGGTTGGTTTATCTGTTTGGCTCGGTTTTCATCAATGTAAGATCAATTGGATCCAATCATTGCATTTGACGCATTAGGGTCCGTTATTAATCAAGTTTAAACATGTATGAGTACTTTTTAGACCCAATTAGTAATCGAACAAGGCTCTAAGATAACTTGGTCTCAAATATGGTTTTTAACTTACTTCATAATGCATTTCATAGTCCATAAACACTTAAACTTTAATCTAGCATGAAGAATGGGTTTTTGTAACATCATCGCATTTCCTGTCGGGATAGGAGGCCAAAAGTAGGTGTCTACAGATGAATGAAACTATGTGATTACTATTTATGGATAGGAGTACATCACAAGGAACTTTTTTTTATATAATAGGTGTAATTTGCATATATAGCTCAATAACTGTCAATATGTCACGGAGTAACGACTCTTTTAACTAACAAAAATAAGGCTCTAGATGTGAATTATGTTGGGTTTCTAAAAGTTTGACTTTCCGCGGAACAACACCCGACCCCAAGACCCGCTCACGATTAATATAACTAAAAGGCATAATTAACAAGATAAAGAGAAAGATAATATTACCCTTGATGCGCGCTTCGCTCGCTCGAAGCGCTCTTACTTAGAAAGCTTCGAGTCCCGCACATGCGTAGACGGAAATCCACCTGCAACATAACCCGTCCGATCTCTACTAGGAGTTTAGCTGAGCTAGACTAAAAATAAACTTACTTGAGTTTTAATGAACTTAAAGGTTTTCTCTCATTGGATATGCCTTATTGAATTTAACTCAAATGGGTTTCACAAATCCCAATACATGGGTATATATAGATAATTCCCACAAACATTCCACTCTCCCATCAATGTGGGAGAGTTGGTAAAAATCATTTTTCCATTTTATTTTTAATTCAAAAATAAAAGAAAACACAAGGAAAAAATTAATCAACAAGTGTCAAGTAAGGAGGGGGAGAGTAGGTGAGGACCACAAGGGTGGGGGGACAAAAGCCTTACTCCTTAAGGATCCCCAATCTGCCCCACACATGCCCTTAATCGGAGCCACTAAACATGCGCCAGCTGGCGCTGCCAACCTTGCATGCTAAGGCTGCCCAGCTGGCTGCCCGGCCCCTTTGCTAGGCCTACCAGCTGGTTGCACAGGCCAGCAGCACGCGCCAGCAAGCCTAGCAATAATGCAGGCTACTGGGAACTGCTACCAGCATCTCTCGCGTGCCATCGTTTACTGGCCAGTACACCAGTCCACACATGCGAGTAGCAAGCCACTCACGCAATGCGGGCTGATGGTGCGCTTGGGTGCGGCTGGTGCTGCTATTGCTAGTGATGCGCGCCAGCTGCCTGCTAGCCATGCGCATCCAGCACCCTTGGCTTGGTGCGGTATGCATGCTAGCTTCTATGCTAGCACCATTGCCCTAACAATCGGTTTGCTCAGGGCATTCTAATGCTCGGGGTATTTTGGTACTTTGTTGATTAATTGATATTAACCGTCTCGTCGTCTTATTAATTCGACTGGACTTTTGACGCTCAGTTTCAACGCTCCTAGCTTGATATTCGACGTCTATGTTCATAATACTCGAGCGACTAATTAGTTCCTTTCAGATTAATTCGTCGTGACGGATTGTTAGTTGCTTGGGTGTGACTCGAAGGGTTCAATTAAGATTAAACTGTAATATTAATTATACATTAATATTATTGATCGGAAGTGACCTCCAACTAGAAAAACCGATCACTTGACCTCACTGAATAATTAGCTTTCTTATAATTCCTAACCTTTAATCAAAATAATACACTTGTTCGAAGGACATCATTCCTATCAATTTCCCACTTGTCCTTCTAGACAAGTGTGCTTTTTGTGTACAGCCTATTTCCTATGTCACTTAATGTCACTTCATGAACTATAAGGTAAGATTAGTCATCATCCTTATTACGTTCAGAAGTGTTTCTCGAAATTCGAGTTCTACTGACAATAAGCAGATGATTTCTTAAAATCCATCTGAGCACGACCATGAATTTTTACAGTCTCGCTCTTCGAGAGGCCTTGTAAACAACAAAGACATGTTCCCTATTGTTAGTAGGGGGACATTCCTAGTCTTGTACTTTCAGCTTCTCTCACTAAAAGGACCTAGCCGTCCGATTGTTGCCGTTATAATCCCCATGTATGGCAGACGTTTGACGAACATCAAAACGGACTTGTACTCAAACAAGAGAACTCACAATACTCATGGTCGAGGAAAAAGTTTCTAATAGCCATAATGAAAGGTGTATTTATGACGATTTTTAAATCTCTTAAAGTATTCTCATAGGTCGATCTGGTATGGTTCTAAACCAATATCCATGCAAATGATTTATGACAATCATGTCCTTGTAGCACAACAAACGATGCTATAAGTAAAACCACACACTAATCTCAAGTGTTCATTAATCATCCATCATTTAAATGACCTCGGTTAGGGATAATTTTCAATTATAATATTCAATGTTCACTTAATAGGTGTTTCTTTATCCAAGACTGGCCTTGATAACCTATTTTGAATATTCTCATAATCGAATGGACTCAGTAATTAATCCTAAACAACAATTAAATAGAAACGGAGTGATAAAATCGCATGAAATTAAATTACTCCAAAGTTTAAATGGTTCATCATAGTGTTTTACATTAAAATGTTCTAAATTATTTAAAATACCAGGAATATTCCTTTTCAGGTACTTTAGGATATTCTTGGCCGTAGTCTAATGCGCCTCTCCTGGGTCTGATTGGTATCGGCTCGTAGCACTCAAGGCATATGATACATCTAGCCTAGTACATATCATGGCATACATGATCGATCCAATAAGCGAAGCATATGGAATCCGATTCATCCTTTCTCGCTCATCAAGTGTCTTTGGACCTTACTTCTTGCTTAGTGTTATGCCATGTGACATGGGTATGTGACCTCTCTTGGCCTCCTTCATGTTGAATTGTGCTAGTACCTTATCAAAGTAAGTACTTTGGCTCAATCCAATCATCCTTTTAGATATATCCCTGTAGATCTTGATGCCCAATATGTACTGTGCATTGAAAAACATTTTCCAAGCTAGGCCTTTACGGACTCTAGCATTGGAATGCTATTTCCAATGAGCAATATGTCATCGACATATAAGACTAGGAAAGCGATGTCACTCCAACTGAACTTCTTGTAAACACAAGATTCATATGGATTCTTGATTAAACCAAATTTACTGATGGCTTCATCGAATTGCAGATTCCAACTTCTGCATGCTTGCTTTAGCCAAAAATTTCTTCAAAAATTCCATTAAGGAAGGCGGTTTTCACGTCCATCTGCCATATTTCAGAATTGTAATATGCAGCAATCGCTAGGATGATCCGAACGAACTTAGGCATTGCGACAGGAGAAAAGGATTCATCATAATCAACACTGTGAATTTTCCTATATCCTGTTGCTACAAATCTAGCTTTGTAAATGAATACATTTCCATCTTTGTCGGTTTTCAATTTGAAAATCTATTTACATCAGATAGGTGTGTAACCTTCGGGTAAATCAACCAAGTCTGACGGAAGGAAAACCTAGGACATTGAGTTCTAAGTATTCCCCGATCAAAACCAAATTTATAACCAAACCCCACCTTAAGTATAGGAGTAAGTCTGGGTTGAACCCAAGGTGATAAGGTATAAGCTAAAGTCTCTAGTTAAGCTATTCCCAAATCTTAAGCAATTGGGTTGGTCTAAACTAGCAATCAACACAATCAAAGCTAACAATAGGAATCAATAATAAAGTACTAGGGATTTAAGATCCACATGCATTCACGATAAACTTGCTAATCTGTTGAGAAATTGATCAAAAGCAATGTGAGGGAAAACGGTATTTGCAATCAAAATCACTCAAAGAGCTATTTCCTAGAGTCAAGCTAGATGTCTCTACGAATGACTTCAAAGGAAAATCACAAAACAAGATCAATTGATAATAATAGCTTCTAAATCAATGTGTCGTGTCATTGAAAACTACTATGCAATCTAGCTTTGATAATCAAGGTTCGCTACTCCTTATCAAATCAAACACATGCATAAATTCCATTAACCAATTTAATCACATTATCCAATCAATTAAAAACCGCCAAATCAGCTATAGCTTATCATTCATACGTGCTTCACCATTTCCCTAGCAAAGGAACTACTCATTACACATTGTAAAACTGAAAAGCATAACTAAACTAATAATCAATTTCATAATCAACATTGCAATCCAAATATTCAACAATTAAATCAAACAAACTATAGAAATTCAACAATATATCAAGAAGCAAACACTAAAATTGCATTAAAAAAGAAAGAATTCTTACAAAACTTTGATCAATATCAAAGTGAATGAAGAGCAAAATGTAGCAATCATCAATTACCAAGTTTCTCTCTCGAAAATCTAAGAACAATGTTTCCCAAAATCTTGATCTTCACTCTCTAAAAATCCAATCATTACAAATTCTAGTCTAATTCTCATTCATTCCCCCTCTAAAAAGAAGAAAAATCTATATATGGTAAAGCTAACAAAGGGGAAGTTAGTAAGACGTCCAAAAAGAACCTCAATAGGCGCGCCCTCTCCTCTAAATGTGCGGTCGTAAAGAAGTGGGTACGGAAAAAGGGGAGAGCAGCTGCGCAGCCGCACCTCCCACCTGCGCGGTCGCGCACAGGCCCTACGCACCCGCGCCTAGGAGCAGGGGAGATATTTCTTATGCGTCTGTTGATGCTTTCATGCGCTCCACTTGATACATGTTAGGGGTGGCAGTTTCCAAAGGCCTCCACGGTGGGTTCAACACCATTTTTTATGCCCCACGCAGCCTGAGAGTGTGGCCTTGAAGACTTGGACTTTGCACTCCTTAGCACTTGAGCATTTAAGGGAGAGACCGACTTGCATCTTGAGGTTTATATATCCCGAGAAAAAGCCATTGAGCTTCTTGAACATCATCAATCTCCTGAAATCAAAGAGAAGCAAACAAATAAACTAGAAAAAGTAAAATAAACTATGAAATGCAAGAAAATAGGAGAACAACTAAGGAAAACACAAACTAGAGAAATAAAAGTAAAACTAAAGAAAAAGAGATAAAAGAGCTATAAAAGCGATTAAAATCTATCCTAAAAGAGACTAAATGAGTACCATAGATAACACTCATCAAATTCCCCCAAGCTTAACTTTTGCTTGTTCTCAAGCAAAACAAAAGCAAGTACAAATAGGATAAATACTTATTCAAACAAGAAAATGGAAAGAAAATAAATAAGAATGTACATTAAAACTCACTTTCGTAGGAATCACGGTTGTTTTTAGCTTCAATAAGTCCTTTAAACCCCAAAGTCGCCAATGAGAACGAGTGAGGTCTCGTAAGGGCATCCAAAGAGTTTGACCCATAACTATTGAAGGTAAAAATGAGGCAAATCATTAAAAAGAA
Source organism: Chenopodium album (assembly GCF_948465745.1). Lineage (NCBI taxonomy): Eukaryota > Viridiplantae > Streptophyta > Magnoliopsida > Caryophyllales > Amaranthaceae > Chenopodium > Chenopodium album. Next base: position 20,700,890 of record NC_137850.1, on the reverse strand, counting down.
AGTAAAATAAAATATTCAAACAAATAGCTTTTGAAATGGACTTTAACATATGATCAAATGCAAGTGAATAAACAATTTTCTATATAATAAGAGTATGCACGTTCCAAGATATCCAAGGATGATTGAAACATAAGATATGCTAAGCATAGAGAACTAATGCGACATAATTCACCTTCATCCCAAACAATCTTACCACGTTCTCCCCACTAGTTTCAAATCCACCTCTAGTGAGCATCTCAATGATTCCTCAAAGAAACCGGAAAAGAAGAGATTTTAGGGCTACTCGACATCTTGACTATGCACACCGCTCCATAGGCTTGACTCACATCTCCCTCCACCGACTTGTGACTCAACCACAAAGGTCAAAAGGTCTTGAGAAGGGTTGTAATGTACGGGCGAAAAGGGTGAAGCTAGGCTAAAATTTCAAATTTGGTGGTATACCTAAATTGTGAAGTAAAGGGTGATCAATCCTTAACACCATAAAGCATTCACCAAACAAAACACAGCAACACTCCCAAGCTTATTCAAAGCCAAAATCACAAACATATATACAAAAAGCGTAAGAACGCTTCCCCCCTAGCTAAAATAAAGCATTGCCCTCAATGCTTAGAATAGGGAGAAATATATTTACATTAAAATATTTTTAAACTTTTTCATTTTTCACAATTTTTTCACTTTTGCCAAAGCGTTTGAATTTGCTTTGCTTTTTCTCATTGTTTCAATTTTTCAATTTTTCACTTTATTGTAATGCCCCCGCTTATTTTAACTATGGACGGCTTTTTCAACTTGGCGTTTGCCTTTATTCACAAAATATACACAAAACAAAGTTTCGTACATTATAAGAACCAATATTCAACTAGTTTATCACAATCTCCAACAATAATGATAAATTGTTTCACAAAAACAAAGAATGGAAACAAGAATGAAACAAAAGGCTTAAAATCTAAAGATATGGCTTGAAAAGAAGGTTTATGGCTCAAATGGTTAGCAAGTAGGCAAATGAAAACCTAAAATAAAGAAATAAAAAACTATCCTAGAAAAGGAAAAATCATCACGCAGAAGAGATGCCTTTGTCCTTCCTAAATGGCTTAGTCGCGATCTCAGGAGACAAGAGTCAAGGATCCATGCCGCTCATGCAAAATATGTAAAAGGCTTGAAAAGAATGAAACCTCACATAGTTGTAGCAATAACTCACTATTAGTTTCAAATTCACCAAACGAAGCAACTCCTACTTACCACAAACAATTAGAATCCGGCTTGAAGGTCCCAAAAGTTCTAAAGACACTATCTTAACATAATGTATCCTACAATCAACCAAACATACTCTCAAATCGTGCACACCGATACCACATAGGAAACCATTCATTCAAAAGCAAAAGGTCGGATGGTATTATGTCCAAAACATAAGCATAACATGAAAAGAAAACGAAAAGAAAGCCTCAAAATTATATTTTTGTATTTTTGCATTTTTGAAAAGAATGAAAAAAAAAGGAAAATAGAAAAGAGAAGAAAAGGAAAAGAATAGGAAAATATAAATAAAAGTGCAAAGATGTATGCATGTCATATAAATCGCAATCCTCATATAATCGGTCATTTGACAACATCTCTAATGATCCCAAACACCTATGGTGTTACAAAGCAAACATTCTCAAACCGTTCAACTCTTGCTAAACTAATCCTACTCTAAGCAACTAATAAAAGTAAAGAAAGAAAAGGGAGAAATAAGTAAGATCTCACCGAGTTATCCATGCTAAGCTAAGAAAAGCGGGGTAAAGAAAATACCACCTCCATGAAGCTCCAATCAAGCGTTAGCATAAATTGTCAAAACCAAGTGAGAATGAAAAAGAGAAAATGGAGCTATATACAAAGAAAAAGATTAGTAACTTCAAAACAAAATAATAAGAAAGCAAAATCAAAATAAAAAGACAAAGTAACAAAATCAAACTAGTCTACAAAGTAACAAAATCAAAATAAACCAATCAAAATAGCAAAATCAATTATACACTAAAGCTACAATCATTTGGATTAAAGGGATTTGGGTTCTAGGGTTTTGGATTTAAGTTTTGGATTAAAGGAGAAAAATAATATCAACTCATCATCAAAGAGCAATCATTGACGTAGGGAAAATGTAGGTTGTTGTCTAATCTTCCCTAGAGCGAAACAAATTTATAAACACTTAACAAACCTATATACTAGTACAGAGGTAAGTCAAGGGTCGAACCCAAAGGAACGGTAATGTTCGAGCACTCTCAATTATGCGCTTAAGCTAGGTAGAAATCAAAGATAAGAGGTAACACTAACAACTAACAAAACAGATAACCAAACAAATAAAACACTAGGAATAGGATCAACAAGTAATCATGACAATTGCAACAACTTGAGAAGATCATGCTATTCAAAGGTTGTGAAGACTAATGATAAGAGCTATCAATTGAAATCAAACATCTATCTCCTAATTATTAAGCTAGGGTTCACTATGAATAACAAACTAAGAGAATCACAATCCAAACAAATCAATAATTGCAATTCCTAAATCAATTGGTCGTGACATTAGCAATTACAATGTAACCTAGCATAATTCTCAAGGCCTAATCGAATTACACACATGCAAACCTTCATTAATCACTTTAATCTCAACAATCAATCAACACATTTACCAAATTAATCACAATCAATCAATCATACAAGTTTCACCCAATTTCTAGCCAAACAACTACTCAAGAATCATCATCTATCAACAATCAACTAAAGAAAACAAGAATCTATAAAATATCAAGAATAATTCCACTATCAAGAATCAAACATCAAAATTATACCAAAAAAACATGAAATTAAACAAAGTAATAAGATGAGATAGAGTGAGAAATGCTCATTGATTGATTAAGAAGATCTTCAATACAATTGTCAACATTAAATCTTCAATCTCTCAAACCACCATTGAAATCCATCACTTTCTCTCTCTAAAACTACTCCTAAACTATCCCTAAAACTAGAGAGAGAAGCACTCAACCTAAGCTAAGATATGAGATAGAAAGTCTAAGCTAAACTTAAAAATCGTCCACTAAAATAGAAGGGTTAAGGCTATTTTATAATAAAACAAGCGAAGGGAAGTAGATAGACCATGTGCATGCACCAGCTCCCTGTGCGCACGTACAGCAAGGTTGAGAGTAGTCCGTGCGCACTTATCCAAGTTTGTGCTTGCAACATCATTAATCAAATTATATTTGTTTCCATGAGTCAATAACTCATCCTCTTACTTATCCAAGTTCTATGGATGTTCTTGATCATAATCTAACGATCTATTACTTAGATTCAAGTTGATTGGTACTATATACGTACTTCACATGCTCTAAGTAAGTAAGTCGTGTGACGAATCCATATCGTAGCGTACATGATGGATTTAATTGTAGAATGATTCTTAGTCTTATTCCATCCATGTGACATTTTAGCTCATCCAGTTCCACTGAGTCTTGCTAAATTGTTTGTTATGTGATACGGTTGAAAGTCTCTACTAGAATCTTTCTTGTTTGACTTAGTATTAAGCCAAGCTTATACTTAGTTCAAACATTTACTTAGTTTTATACATATGGGTCGAAAGCCTTTCAAAGTCCTTCATGTTTAAGATGGTAAATTTCTTAACTCATTTAAACATTTAATTAAGTCTATATCATAGATCTTAATTCTCAATATGTACTAAGTATCGCCTTTAGTTTGGTCCATTGTCGAAAATACTTTGACACAAGGAAAATGTAGGTCGTTCTCTACCCTTTCCTAAAGCCAAAGAAAATTTATAAACACTCGACCAACCTAATACGAGTATATAGTAAGTCAAGGGTCGAACCCTAGGGAATGAATAGGTGTAAGCTATAGCCTAGGTCAAGCTACTTCGAAGTTTGTGGGAAGATGCGGTTGGTAACTAAGGTATCAAGAAATTTAGATGAATCGAGAAATTCAATATACTAAACACTTGGGATATAGGTTCCACATGCAAGCTCAATGATTATGTTAATTGAAGGATCACTCAATCAACTCAAACATTGCAAATGACAAACAATAGTTGCAATCAAAGGAATTCAAGGGCTATCTCCTATAAGCCAAGCCAGGGATCACTATGAATGGCTAGCCAGGAAAATCACAATCAAATTCAATCAATTAAAGCAATTCTCAAATCGAGGGTTCATGTCATTGAAATTTGCAATGCAATCTAGATTAATTTTATAGGTTGATCACTCCTAATCTAATTAATCACATGCACAACTATGTCTACCAATTTAATTGCACCATTCAAATCAATTTAGCATCATCAACTAGCAAAAATCATCAATCAAACATGCTTCCCCTTCTCCCTAGCAACTAATCTACTCACTAAACATGGTGAAATTAAGAAACAAAATAAATTCAATCAAATTCATATTCATTTAAAGCTAAATCAAAAGAAAATCAATCAGTCAACAATTTCTAAAAAAAGGAATTTAATCTCAATCAAAATCCAAGAAACTAGAAGGAATTGCCTTAGAAATAAATCAAGGGAAAGAAATCTTACAAACATTCATTGAATTGAAGAAGGAATTTCAAAATTGGATTGAAATTTAAGATCAAATTCAATTACAACCAAGTAAATCTTAAGCTTCTCTCTCTACTTTCTCTCTGGGCTTCAAGAAAAATTCTCTCTATAGTACCAAGTTAAGTCGTCCTTAAAAAAGAAAGTCAAAAGCTAAAAATAAGAAAAATCGAGCGAAGAAGGCCGCACAGGCCGTGCGCACGCACAGTGACGCGGGTGTATGGAACTTAGTGGAAGAAGTGGAAGACATGCCATGTGTCATGACACGAAGTAGGTCCAAGCTCCTTGGAGGTCACCTTTCGGGCTATCCATCATCACACTTGAAGACAAGAAGCTTATCAATATATGATGCAACTACTTCATTCATCCATATCTCCATTGTTACAAGAAATTTTTAGGTGATTCAAGTTGGAGGTGAAAGTAGAGTTCAAGAGCTTTCCAACGACTGGTCACATGCCAAATTTGAGCGAGAAACGAAGAAGTTATGAACGTTTGAAAATGAGCTGTCCAGGAGCAGGGGAGTTCGGCCGAACCTACACTGTGGTTCGCCCGAACCTTCCAGGCAGTTTCAGAGCTAATTTTTGCATCTTTGCAGGAGTGGCCAAACTCTAAAAGTTCGACAGAACCTACCCACAAGTTCGACCGAACTTACCCAGAGTTCGACCGAACCTTTTCCCGTTTTTCTGTCAGTTTGTGCGAACTATTTAAGTTGTTTTAAGACGTTTTTGCATATTAATTTTTTGAACTTTGTAATCAAGAGACTTTCTCTCTCTACCATAATCTTTGTGATTATCTTGCTTTCTTTGTGATTGAATCTCTTGTAATCTTTGTGGTTACACCTTAATCTTAGCTTTACTTGGTGTTGGCTTTGATTAAGACCCCTATTTCATCTATCTTTGTGAATTTGAGATAGGTTATCTTGGTTTGTTGGTTTGAACTTGTTGTTACTTGATTTCTCCTCCCTTTTACTTGTCTTCCTTGGTTATTTCGTATCATTTGGTATCAAGAGCCTAGGTTATTAGCCTAGAAAGATCCTACCTTTTTTATTTCTCTTTCCCCTCTCAAAAGATCTCATCTTTTCCCACAAAATTTGAAATTTTTTCTCAAAGATAAAAACTTTCTATCTTGAAACATGGGTGATAGATACTATTATGAAGATGATGAAGGTTACAATGAAAACTCTAGATTGGATGCTCTAGAAAGGAAGTTTGATAGACTTCTTGAGGTCTTGGAGAATAGAAGAAGTCCTAGAAGGAGGAGGAGCCCTAGTGAAGAAGATGACTCTCACTCTCCTCACCGGGGAAGGGAACAACGCCAACGAAACTATGAGGACAACCGTGACCTAGACATCAAGTTGGAATTTCCGGACTTTGAAGGTAATCTTGATCCCAATGAATTTCTTGATTGGGTTAGAAGTATGGAGAATGTGTTTGAATATTAAGGGTTATAATGATGAAAAACGTTTCAAATTGGCCATCCTTAAACTCAAAAAACATGCTTCTTTGTGGTATGAGAACTTTAAGAATCGTAGGAGGAAAGATGGAAAATCAAAAATCACTTCTTGGGAGAAATTGAAGAAACATATGAACAACGCTTTTGTGCCTAGAGATTATTTGCAAGATGCTTATCTTAAATTGAACTCTCTTAAGCAAGGAACTATGTCGGTAGAGAAGTATACTAGGGAGTTTGAAAAACTTTCTATCATGAGTGGAGTTGAGGAAGCACCGGAGCATAAGATTGCTAGGTATATTGGTGGTCTTGAAAGAAAGCTTGGGCAAAAGGTTGATGTGCATGCCCATGGAAGTTTTGATCAAGTGGTGCAAGTGGCTTTGAAGTTTGAGAAGTATGACAAGGTGAGTAGTGCTAGTGGGTATCCTAAGCCTACCTTCAAGAATTCTTTTGCTCCAAAGGGTGAGACAAGCAAGCTCATTGTCAAGGATGACAAAGGCAAGGCTCTCATGCATTTTCCTAACAAAGATGATCACAACAAGATGGGAAATCGAAAGACTTGCTACAAGTGTAGAGGCTATGGACATTTTGCTAATGAGTGTCCAAATAGTAGAGCTATGACGATTCGTGAAATGGATGATGATGAGTACGAAGATGATAAGAGGGATTTTGGTGACCCTATATATGATGAGGAGGATGAAATTGTAGTTGACGCTGATAAGGGTCAAATCCTAGTAGTGAGGAGAGCACTTCACTTCATTTCCACCCCTTTAGCGGAAGAGCAAAGGGAAAACATCTTCCAATCTTATCATCGATAGTGGCTCTTGCACTAATGTGGCTTCAACAACATTGGTGAGCAAGCTCAATCTTGAAACTACCGATCATCCTACTCCCTACAAGCTTCAATGGCTTAATAATCACAATGAGGTGAAGGTAACGAAACAAACTCTTCTTTCTTTCTCAATTGGCAAGTTATATAAGGATGAGGTGCTTTGTGATGTATTGCCTATGGATGCTTGTCATGTATTGCTTGGTAGACCTTGGCAATTTGATAGAGATGTGATGCATGATGGATGAAAGAACACTTATTCATTCATGATGGATAAGAAAAAGATTGTACTCAACCCCTTGTCCCCCACCATCAAACACAAAGAACCCTTGGGTACGGGAAACACAATCAAAGAGAACCTTCTCATTGGGGAAAATGAGATGGGAAAGGAGATAAATCAAGGATACATTGTCTTTATTTGTCTTCTTAGGGAAACACAAGAGAGTGAGCGAGAGAACCCAATCCACCCCCTTGTCAAGGAAGTATTGGTTGAGTACCATGACGTTTTCCCCGATGATCTCCCACCCGGTTTGCCACCTATTAGGGGAATTGAACATCAAATAGATCTTATTCCCGGATCACAACTTCCTAATAGACCGGCTTATAGGTGTACCCCCGATGAAGCAAGAGAGCTTCAAAGATAAGTCGGTGAGTTGATTGAAAGAGGATTTGTAAGGGAATCCCTTAGCCCTTATTCGGTTCCGGCTCTTTTGGTTCCGAAAAAGGATGGTACATGGAGGATGTGTGTGGATAGTAGGGCCATCAATAACATCACCATCAAGTATCGCTTCCCTATTCCCCGACTTGATGATATGCTTGATGAGTTACATGGTTCCAAGGTGTTTTCGAAGATTAACTTAAGGATGGGGTACCATCAAATTCGTATGCGTGAAGGAGATGAGTGGAAGACCGCTTTCAAGACAAAGCAAGGCTTGTATGAGTGGCTAGTTATGCCATTTGGGCTCTCTAATGCTCCTAGCACTTTCATGAGGCTCATGAATGAGGTACTTCGCCCTTTTATTGGTAAATTTGTTGTTGTTTATTTTGATGACATACTTGTTTATAGCAAATGTGAACTTGATCATGTTAAACATTTGAGGCAAGTATTTGAAACATTGAGAAGTAGGCGACTTTTTGCCAAGTTGGAAAAATGTACTTTTATGGTGGATAATATTGTTTTTCTTGGTTATGTGATTTCAAATGTAGGGATTTCAATGGACCCTTGGAAAGTGGAGGCCATTCAATCTTGGCCTACTCATACTACTCTTACTCAAGTTAGGAGTTTCCATGGTCTAGCTTCCTTCTATCGAAGGTTTGTGAAGAATTTTAGCACTATTTTGGCCCCGGTGACCGAATGCATGAAGAAGGGTACTTTTGAGTGGACACCATAGGCTCAAAGGGCTTTTGAGACCCTCAAGAAGAAGTTGTGTGAGGCTCCAATCTTAGCTCTTCCGAATTTTGATCAACCCTTTGAAGTTGAATGTGATGCTAGTGGGGTTGGAGTTGGAGCGGTTCTTGTGCAAGGAGGGAGGCCGGTTGCCTATTTTAGTGAGGAGCTTGGTGGAGCAAGAATGAGATATAGTACCTATGACAAGGAGTTCTATGCTATTGTGAGGGCTCTTGATCATTGGTCACATTACTTGAGGCCTAGACCATTTGTACTACACTCCGATCATGAATCTCTCAAGTACATCAATGGTTCTCATAAACTCAATTCAAGGCATGCTTAATGGGTTGAATTCCTCCAATCATTCACTTTCTCTTCTAAGTACAAGGAAGGGAAGAGCAATGTTGTTGCCGATGCTCTTTCTAGGGGGCATTGTATGATCACTATTCATGATGCGAAGTTTTTAAGGTTTGAGTTGCTTAAAGAGTTGTATCACGATGATGAGGATTTTGGTGGGTTGATGAAGAAGTGTGAGGAACGGGTCGATGGCTCTTTCGTGGTGCAAGAGGGTTTCCTTTTCAAGGGAAACAAGCTTTGTGTTCCGAAATACTCTCATCAACGGTTGCTTGTTAAAGAAGCTCATCAAGGAGGGCTAGCCAGACACTTTGGGGTTGCGAAAACATATGACATTCTTCGAGAGCATTTTTATTGGCCCAAGATGTTTGGTGATGTGCAAGATGTGATAGCTCGTTGTGGGGCTTGTCACAAGGCTAAGAGTCAATTCCGTGAAGGACTCTACTCTCCTCTTCCGGTCCCTAGTCACCCTTGGGATGATCTTAGCATGGATTTTGTGGTTGTTCTCCCTCGCACTCAAAGGCAAAATGATTCTGTGTTTGTTGTGGTTGATCGTTTTAGCAAGATGGCTCACTTCATTCCTTGCCATAAGACCGATGACGCTTCTCATGTGGCTACCTTGTTCTTTAGAGAAGTGGTGAAGCTTCATGGCATTCCAAAAAGTATTGTGTCGGACCGTGATCCTAAGTTCTTGAGCTACTTTTGGAAGACTTTGTGGAAGTTAGTGGGAACCAAGCTCTTGTTTAGTACCTCTAGTCACCCTCAAACCGATGGCCAAACCGAGGTGACTAATCGTACCATGTCCACCGTTCTCCGAGCTATCATTAGCAAACACATGAAAGATTGGGATCTTAAGCTACCTCAAGTTGAATTTGCTTACAACCGCTCTCATTGCATAGCTACCGGGAAAACACCATTTGAAGTAGTGTATGGTTTTAATCCCCGCCTACCACTTGACTTGTTGCCAAGTATCCCTCAAGAGGAGTTGAGCTTTGAGGCAAAAGATAGAGTTGAAACGATGAAAAGGCTTCATGAAGATGTCAAGAAGAGAATTGAGAAGGCAAATGAGAGTTACAAGGCAAGGGCAAACAAATTCAAAAAGCCAAGGGAATTCAATGTAGGTGATCTTGTGTGGCTCCATCTTCGGAAGGAAAGATTCCCGGCTAAGAGAAAGAACAAGCTCATGCCAAGATCCGAAGGCCCCTTTGAAGTTGTGGAAAGAGTTGGACCTAATGCTTATAAGCTCAAACTACCGGGAGACTTTGGTGTTCATGCTGCCTTTAATGTTGGTGATCTTGCTCCTTTTCTCTTTGAAGATGATATTGGTGATGATGATCCGGAATTGAGGGCAATTCCTTTTGAAGATGAGGGGTTTGACGCGGGTGCATGGAACTTAGTGGAAGAAGTGGAAGAAATGCCACGTGTCATGAGACGAAGTAGGGCCAAGCTCCTTGGAGGTCATCTTTCGTGGTTAACCATCATCACACTTGAAGACAAGAAGCTTAACAATATATGATGCAACTACTTCATTCAGCCATATCTCCTTCGTTACAATAAATTTTTAGGTGATTGAAGTTGGAGGTGAAAGTAGAGTTCAAGAGCTTTCCAACGACTGGTCACATGCTAAATTTGAGCGAGAAACGAAGAAGTTATGAACGTTTGAAGTTGAGCTGTCCAGGAGCAGGGGAGTTCGGCCGAACCTACACTGTGGTTCGCCCGAACCTTCCAGGCATTTTCAAAGCTGATTTTTGCATCTTTGCAGGAGTGGCCAAACTCCAAAAGTTCGACCGAACCTACCCACAAGTTAGACCGAACTGACCCAGAGTTCGGCCGAACCTTTTCCCGTTGTTCTGTCAGTTTGTGCGAATTATTTAAGTTGTTTTAAGACGTTTTTGCATATTAATTTTTTGAACTTTGTAATCAAGAGACTTTCTCTCTCTACCATAATCTTTGTGCTTATCTTGCTTTCTTTGTGATTGAATCTCTTGTAATCTTTGTGGTTACACCTTAATCTTAGCTTTACTTGGTGTTGGCTTTGATTAAGACCCCTATTTCATCTATCTTTGTGAATTTGAGATAGGTTATCTTGGTTTGTTGGTTTGAACTTATTGTTACTTGATTTCTCCTCCCTTTTACTTGTCTTTCCTTGGTTATTTCGTATCACACAGCCCATCCGCGCGCGCGCACAGCTGGGTATGCGCGTACGCACCCCTGTGCCGCGCGCGGGCACCCCTGTGCGATGCATAGGCTTTGGCTCCTTCGCTTTCTTGATCAAACTCCGCGCTCCCGAGCATCCCCATCATCAGTGCACTCGAGATGATGCTCGCGAACATGGCAGTCCCAAAATGAGCAAATTGACTTGATTATTCACCTACAAAACACAAATAAAACAAAGATAGGAAGCGTAGCAAGGTAAAACTAACACTAAAATTATGAATTATCAACTAAAAATATGAAAAAATCGTAAAAACCAATCAAGAACTAAAGTAAATTATAAAAAATGGAAAATCAAATAAAACTAAAAGAATTATACGAAAATGATGAAAGAAAATAAAGAAAATGAACCTAAATCTTATTCTTTTGAGCGCCATAAACGACACTCATCAAATTCCCCCAAGCTAAACTTTTGCTCGTCCTCGAGCAAAACAAAATAAAACCCAAGGGAAAATGATGACACTACTCAAGCAAAGAAAGAAACAAGAAAATTAGGGAAGATGAGAATATACACTAACTCACTTTCGTAGGAATCACGGTCAATTTTAGCAACTAAAGACAAGCCATTTAAACCCCTAGATTGCTCTAGAGGACGAGTGATGCTCTCGTAAAGGTTTCCAAAGAGGTTAACCTATAACTCTTTTTATTAAAAAGGAGGCAAAGTAAAAAGAAAAGAAAAGAAAAAGTTCAAAACCTTAAAAAGTAAAGAAACGCTTATACAAAGGCCTTTTGCACATGATCAAAGCACAAAGGATATCAAGATTTCTAAAACAACAATGGTAAGCATGTTCTAAGATATCAAGGGACAAGGGTTGATTGAAACATAGGGTATGCTAAGCGTAGAGAACTAATGAGGCGCAATCCACTTTCATCCCAACCAATCTAACCGCGTTCTCCCTAATGGCCTCAAATCTTCCCTTAGTAAGCGTCTCTATGGTTCCACGAAGGAACCAAAAAAGAATAGAATTTGAGGGTTCTCGACATCTCGACCTTGCATCCTTTTTCTTTAGGCTTTAACTCATAATGCCCTCCCTCGGTGCATTACTCAACCACTAGGTCAAAAGGACTTTCCCAAAGGTTGTAACGTAAGGGCCAAAAGGTTAGGGGTAGGGTTAAAATTTAGAATTTTGTGGTACACCTAGATTATGAAGCAAAGATTGGCCACACCTCAACACCAAAACCAAGAAGTCACCAAACAAAAACAAACTAATACCCCCAAGATTATTCAAAGCTATATCCCCAAGCATATATACAAAAAGCATAAGCTCTTCTCCCCCAAGCTAAAAGGAAGCATTGTCCTCAATGCGAGAAAAGGGAAAAGAAACACATCAAACTATTTTTTGAATTTTTCATTTTCTCTCTTTTTTTTGTGTAATTTCCATTATATCAAAGCAATTGTCCTCGCCTCTTTTAACTTTGGACGGCTTTTCCGAGTATATTCATTTGCCATTATTCACAATATGTACAAAAGACGAGTTCGCATACAAATAAAACCAATTTCCAACTTTTTAGATCACAAACTCCAAAAGCATGACCATTTGCTTCACAAAAACCAATAAAGGAACGAAAAGAAACAAAAGGTGCAAAGTTCTAAATATGTGGCTTGAAAAGAAGGGGAATGGCTCAAATGGTTAGCAAGATGGCAAATGTAAACCCAATGAACTAAAAAGAAAGAAGAAAATCCTAGAAATGAAAAATTACCACCCCGAAAAATGGCCTTTGAACTTCCTAGTTGGTTCGGTCTCGTGTTTGAGAATTATGAGTCCAGATTCAAGAGTAGGGATGCAAAGGTGGAGGATCCACGCTGCACATTCAAGAATGATGAAAGCTTGAAAAAGAGAAACCTAACACGGTTGTAGCAAAAACTTACTAAAGGTGTCAAATCCACCAAAGGAAGCAACTTCGTCTTACCACAAAGGAAAAGAATCCGGCTTCAAGGCCCCAAAAGGTCTCAAACCGTGCAAACCATTGTATTTAGGAAGAAAAATAGCCAATGTGCAAGTTCAAGTGGTATTAAATCCAAAGTAAAAGCAAAAACATTTATTCATATTCACAAAAACAAAGTTTTTTTTATTATATTTTTTTAAGTTTTTTTTTTATTTTTTTTTTTTATTTTTTTTTTACAAGAGAAAAGAGATAAAAAGAAAAGAAAAGAATAAGAAAAAGAGAAAAAGGAAAACATGAAGGAAGATGAAAACAAAATAAAAAGAAAAAGAAAAAGAAGAAAAGGAATATGAAATGAAAAATAGAAAGATATAGGAGAAGCAGAATGCAAAAAGGAAATAATGCTAACACAAATAAATCCTAATCAACAAACAAGTGAACATTCGGCCACAACGCCAATGTTCCCAAACACACTAGGGTGTTAAAAAGCAAACAACCTCGATCCATTCAACTTCTCCTAGAACTAATCCTAGACTAAGCTACCAAGAAAAGAAAACGAAAAGAAGTAGAAAGATCTCACCGGGCGCCAAAGCTATTGCACATTAAACAAGGAGAAAGAGCACCTTTATGAATCGTCGAAATCCAACGCATAAGCAAAAGAGCAAGGTGAGAAATAACAAAAAAAAAAAAACTATATACAAAGAAAATTGTTAGTAACTTCAATACAAAAGAAATGAAGAAAATAGAAAAGAAAATGTAGGAAAATAAAGAAAAATCCAGTAATAGCAGTAACAAGGGGAAGAATCATAAGACTAAAATAGTATCAGGAGATAAGAAATCAGACAGTCATCGGCAGGAATCATCATAATAAAGACAGACACAGAGAAACTCAACGGACAACAAACAGCGAAACAAATAACAAACCAATAACCGGGCAGAGGAATCAGCAGCAATACAGCAGCATCATCATAAAACCGAACAACAAAAAGATCAATACCAGAAGGATAGGAGACTAGGAATGAACTACAAAAGCAGGGGGGAAATATGGTGAAACACAGAAAAAGATGCAGAAAGCACGCCTAAGCTTAGACTGGACCACCCCCCTAACTCTAAACCTAAAGGCATATAGGCAATCGAGAAACATCATAAAAAGCACAGAAGAAGGGGGGAGCCATGGTTGTATCACTCCGCACTATGGTAAGGGGTATAATGAGAACTCCCCTCACCGGTCTCCATCACATGACTAGAGATAGCCATCTTACTCACGTCCATGGGAGCCTTACCCCTTAACCTACCATTCCTCCTAGCTCTATCATCCTCAAAATAATTAGACCAATCATTTAAGACCGGCTCACCCGACCTACCCCACCTCCCAACAGTCTCAAGGTCCGGAAAGGGCGATGGATTAGCCGGATCATATGTGTAATCACATCCACCGGGCCGCCGATTGTCGTAAGTGGCCGGGGTGGTGCCTATGATAGAACTAGGGTGAACATGAAGGCCCTCCCAATAAGGGTAGCAAGGCCGTGGACCAATGGTAGGATCAAAAGGTTCCCACTGAGGAATAGGTCCTTGTTGGACCGGGAGATAAGGGTAGTTCACATAGGGCTCGATTTCCCCTCTCCGAACATGCATATCGTACAATTGATTTGTATGATAGTCATAACCAAGATAAGAGGGTTGCATAGAAGGCATAGAATATAACACATTAGCAATAGAATCAAGCCTAGCATGAATGGTTGACAAATCAAAAGTAGAAAGAGTAGAAGAGGGGGAAGGATTAGGTGTACCTTCCGGTTCAACTGTGGGAATAGTTTGAACATTCGATGAGAGAGCATTTGTCCAGCGGCCTCTTGTATGATTTGTCCTACGTCGAATAGAAGGAGCAATATCTCGCATTGGTGGCCTCCAAGATAAGGAATCTTTCACTCTTGGTCGGGAGGTTGCCTCTTTGCATGGGATTAAAACCATTCTTTAACCCGAGAAACTTTCCAAATGAAGACATCATCCTTCTTCGTACGATCGAGGAACTTTTGGTTCACAAGGGCGGAGATGTTTAGGAAATGAGAAAAAGATTTTTCTCGAGGATCAATAATTGGGGGAAGCTCATTTAACAAAGTCTTATAGTCTTCATTGATGCATAGAGCTAGGATAGAAATCATCCCTCCCAATTGGATGCTCCCCGATAGGCTAACTCCATCCCGAATATCCAGTAGTCGATTGATGAAGTGCTCTGTGAAATCCACCAACTCAATCTCAAAGTCCTTTTGGTCGGCTATCCATAACCAACAAAGCTCCTCTCGAGAGATAGCTCCCAAAGAGTCTTTGGAGCAAAGAGCGTAAGTGAGGAGACGGTTGAAATACCGCATAGCCGGATGAATCATGGAGGCGGTCTTGGAATTTTGAGGCTCATACTTCCCTTCCTCTGAGATACTTCTCCACCAACGTTTCTCATTATATCCATGATCCTCTGCCATTCTATCATGTGAAGGGTAGATACATTGTTCCGCGTCCGCGGCCCAAGGAAACTTAAAGTAAGAACATAGTTGAGGATCCGTCAATGAGTGATCATGATTGAAAAGTTGTAATGTCAAAATCCTTGAGGAACCGTCACTCGATTCTCGGACTACCTCAAGAGAAGAAAGAAATTCATTGGTTACCCTAGCATAAGTAGGGGCGCTCAAATCCAAGAACTCTAAAAGATGAAGGCCCTTTGCAAGAAGCCAAACATCCTCATCTATGCCGAGAAACTGGGTTGTTGCTTGATCGTAAAATCTTGTTGGTCTAAGCTTTCTCTTGGATAGACGCTAGAAACGATCCCAATGTGATTCTTTAGAAAACTCAATGCCAAATGTCTCTTCTACCTCGGGTGGAGGTGGAACAACATGCCTTGGTTTGCTAGAACTTGATCTTGCCTGCTTCTTGTGACGGATTGGAGCCATCTACAAGAAGAAGAACAACTCATGAGAAAATCTTACATATGTCATATTTCAATAAGAAACAAAAGTAATCGCTCAAGAATCAAGCACAAAAGCAATTATCTCAAAGTAGAAACAAGTGAGAGACCAAATCATCATATGGCTACATATGAACAAAATGCCATTAATATAAAATCATAAATTTGAAACAAGTAAGCATGGATTAAAGGGAAAAATGAACATAAGAGACCAAATATGAGTCAAATTTAGAAAAATAACCTCAAGCATTGCATTATCAAAGCAAAAAAACCATTATAAAGAATACCCATGAGAGAGAAAATGACCAACAATGGTGAATCAAGGAATCAAGCAAATTATACAAATTCATCATGAAAAAGCTCCAATTTAACACTCAATGATATCATCCAACACAAATTACAAATTAAAGGAACCAACAATGGAGTTCTACCATGAAAGCAAAAACAAGGTTTCAAGCTTGAACAATGAGGAGGAAGAAGATGACTAGAAAATAAGAAATTATACCTCAATGTAGCCTTGAATTACTTGCAAATTGCCCAAAATGAAGATTTAAGAACAAATAGAACACCCAAAGATAAGTTCCAAACCTCAACACAAATCCTCAAAATTCCGAAAATTAACCCAAAATTTTCGAATTTTTGGTTCGAAAATCTGGAATTTTTCTTGTAAAATTTCGAAAATTAGATGAGTTAAATGTAATTTGAGGTTAGAATGAGAATAAAAAAAATGAAATTGATATCATTTTGCAAGAAAAAATAATAGAGTTTAATGATAGAATAGAGTAGGGAAAGCTTGGAAAAACCGGGGAGAGAGAAAGGGGAAATAAGGTGAATAGCTTGGGTTATAAGGGGGGCTGGTGCGTGCGCGCAGAAGCCTGGTGCGTGCGCACCAGTGCAGGGGCTGGTCTTGCGTTGGCCGGCGACAAATGCTAAAAACCCCTGCCTACCTGGTGCGTGCGCGCAGGCAGGGGATGCGTGCGCACCAGGTAGGGCTAGTTATGCTAAAAAATTCAGGCCAAACTCTGACCCCTGTAGTGCGCGTGCGCAGGGATGGGGTGCGTGCGCACCAAGGGGGTGCGGGGATGGTTCAAAAACTGGCAATTTTTGCCAAAGTAAGTGAAAAATTTCTGACCCCTTTGGTGCGCGCGTGCAGCCTTTGGTGCGCGTGCACCAAGCAAGAATATGTCAGCGATGAATATACTCTCGTGTTTGCATAAGGGGATATTTGAAAGCGCATTCGAAAAAGAGAAGAATATCAATAAAAATGCAAACATTAGAGCATAAAACCCCAACAATATTCCACCTAAACTTAACCAAACCTCGAGAAAGCTTGTAATAACACCAAAATTGTTGGAAATTGTCTTCGAACCAATCTCATGGTACCTAAAATCAACAAAACAAATAAAAAGAAAGAGAAATAAGAAAAATCTCAAAGATAAAAGAAATATCGAAAAATGTAAAATCAAAAGAAAAAGGTTAGAAAACCGGGTTGCCTCCCGGGTAGCGCTTGTTTAATGTCATAGCTCGACGTCCTCCACCAATTAAGGTGGTTGCCGGAAAAGCAATGAGTGAACAAGGCCAACAAGAGCACCATCGAAATACTTCTTGAGACGATGGCCATTGACCTTAAATGGAGAAGAAGAATCTATCATTGAGACCTCTATATAAACCACTTGGAAAAACATTCTTGACCAAATAGGGACCGCTCCATCTTGACATGAGCTTACCGGGAAACAAATTCATTTTGGAATTGTAGAGAAGAACCTTATCGCCAACACAAAAATCTTTCTTCTCAATAAGCTTGTCATGTGTTTCCTTGGAACGAGCTTTATACACACTAGCACAATCATAAGCATCAAATAGAAGCTCCTCTAACTCATGAAGATCTAACCACCTTTTCTCCCCCGCACATGCCAAGTCAAAGTTTATCTTCTTGATTGCCTAAAAAGCACGGTGTTCAATTTCAACCGGGAGATGGCATGACTTTCCGTAGACTAGGCGGTATGGAGTGGTACCTATGGGGGTCTTAAAAGCCGTTCGATAGGCCCAAAGAGCATCATCCAACTTATCCGGCCAATCCTTTCGATTTGTCGCAACCGTCTTTTCAAGAATAAGTTTGATTTGACGATTAGAGACTTCCAATTGACCGCTTGATTGAGGATGATATGGGAGGCCGAATCTTTGATGGACCCCATGATTTCTCAACATCTTTTGAAAGGCATGGTGAATAAAATGAGAACCGTTGTCGCTTATCACCGCCTTGTGAACCCCAAATCTTGGAAAGATTATCTTCTTAAACAACTTCATAACCACCTTGTGGTCATTAGTTGGGGAGGCAATGGCCTCAACCCACTTAGACACGTAATCGACCTCCACAATATTATATTGATTTCCGAAAGATGAGGGGAATGGTCCCATAAAATAAATACCCCACACATCAAACACTTCCAACTCAAGTATGGGTTGTTAAGGCATTTCATTTCCCTTGGAGATGTTCCCAACTCTTTAACATCGGTCGCATGTCTTGACAAAGCCCCATGAATCCTTAAAGAGATGTGGCCACCGTAATCCGCATTGAAGGACCTTAATGGTGGTTTAGAGACACCATATGGCCCCCGCTTGGATCCGAATGGCACATTTTCAAGACACTAGGCACTTCTTCATTTAGCACACAACGTCTAAGTAAACCATCGACCCCATGCTTGTATAAGATGGGATCATCCCACACATAATGCCTTGCCTCTCTCTTGAGCTTCTTTCTTTGATTCTTAGAAAAAAAAGGAGGAAACTCCCCACATGCGAGAAAGTTCACTAAATCGGCAAACCATGGGAGTTCCCTTGCTTCAATATCATACAAGAAATCATCAAGAATTCTACCCTCAATTGGAGAACCATCATCTTGAATTTGAAAATCTTCCAAACGAGAAAGATGATCCGCCACAACATTTTCCGCTCCTCTTTTATCCCTAATCTCAATGTCAAAGGTTTGGAGCTCAAGAACCCATCGAATCAACCTTGGCTTGGACTCTTTCTTGGAAAAAAGATACTTGAGAGCCGCATGATTCGTGAAGACAATGGTTTTGGAACCCAATAGATAACAACGGAACTTCTCAAAAGCATGAACTATAGCCAAAAATTCCTTCTCCGTTGTAGTGTAATTTCGTTGAGGTCCATTTAGAGTATTGGACATATAATAGATCACATGAAGTTTCTTGTCCACTCTTTGACCCAAAACACCTCCTATTGCCGAATCGCTTGCATCACACATCAACTCAAATGGTAAATCCCATCTTGGAGCTTGAACAATTGGAGTAGAGATTAGAGCTTTCTTCAAATTATTGAATGCCTCCAAACACTTATCATCAGACACAAAGCCGGCATCTTTTTGAAGAAGATCATTAAGAGGCTTTGCAATGAGCGAGAAATCCTTGATGAATCTTCTATAAAACCCGGCATGCCCTAAGAAAGATCTCACTCCCTTTACGTTGACCGGAGGTGGAAGCTTTTCAATGACTTCAATTTTAGCTTTATCCACCTCTATCCCCTTATGAGAGATCTTGTGGCTAAGGACTATGCCTTCCTCCACCATGAAGTGACATTTTTCCCAATTCAAGACCAATTTCACCTTCTCACACTTGCAAGACATTTTTCAAGGCATGCCTCAAATGAAACACCTCCTACGGAGAAGTCGTCCATAAAAACCTCCATCTCCTCTTCCTACATATCTCCAAATATACTCATCATGCATCTTTGAAATGTCGCGGGAGCATTGCAAAGGCCGAATGGCATTCTCCTATAAGCAAATGTACCATATGGACAAGTGAATGTTGTTTTCTCTTGGTCATCCGGGTGGATATGGATTTAGAAAAATCCCGAATAACCATCAAGAAAACAATAGAACTTGTGCCTTGTTAGTCTTTCAAGCATTTGATCAATAAAAGGAAGGGGGAAATGATCTTTCTTTGTTGATGTGTTTAGACGTCTATAATCTATACACAACCTCCATCCCGTGACCGTCCTCGTCGGAATGAGCTCACCTTTCTCATTCTCAACGACGGTCATACCTCCTTTCTTTGGGACAACGTGAACGGGAGAAACCCACCTAAAACTAGAAATGGGGAATATGATTCCCGCATCCAAAAGTTTAGTGATCTCCTTTTTCACTACCTCTCCCATTTGGGGGTGTAGCATTCGTTGCCTCTCAATAAAAGTTAAAGAACCCTCCTCAAGAGTTATGTGATGTGTACATAAAGCGGGGCTTATACCTTTGAGGTCATCAATAGTATAACCCAAATCACTTCGGTGCTTTTTCAAAACACCACACAACTTTGAGCTTGATGCTCACTCAAAGAAGAGCTAACAATCACGGGAAAAGTGGAGTTGGGTTCCAAAAATTCATACCTAAGGTGTGATGGAAGAGGTTTGAGCTCAACCATTGGAGCACCTTTACCTTCCTTCGATGTTGCCACTTGCAACGCTTATTGGCTAGAAATGCTCAAACACATTTGCCCTTCAACATCCTCAAAGCTTCCATTGAGAAAATCTTCATACAAACCCATCTCCTTGTTTGGGGTACCTATCTTCTCCTTATTTAACAAAACATTCTCAAGAGCATCGTTAGAAGTGAGCAATTGCTCATGCATGGAAGACACAACATGATCGAGAGAATCAATTAACATACAATTTTCTAGAGAAATTTTAGCACTTTTTACATCTATCAAAGCACCCGAATTAGCAAGGAATGGTCTCCCTAGAATGATGGGGATATTAGCATCTTCATCCATCTCAAGCACAACAAAATCCACCGGAATAACAAATTTCCCGACCCTTAGGGAACTTAATTGACCTATCGGCCAATTGCAAAGTGATGTTAGTAGGTAAGAGTTCTCCTAGCTCAAGTCTTTGGTACACCGAGTATGGCATAAGGCTAACACTAGCTCCTAGGTCACACAAGGCATTCTCAATTTGCATTTTATAAATGACACAAGGGATATAAAAGTTTCCGAGGTCTTTTAGCTTAGGTGGCATCTTGTTCATTATGATAGCACTACAATTCTCGGTCAAGTTCACCGTCTCTACACCATCACATGTCCTCCTACCACTCAAAATGTTTTTGAGGAATTTTGCGTAGTTGGGCATTTGGGTGACAACTTCGGTAAATGGTAAAGAGAGGTGAAGTTGCTTAAGCATGTTTATGAATCTTCCAAATTGTTCATCTAACTTGTGTCTCATGAATTTTTGTGGATAAGGAAGCTTATGTTTCACAATCTCTTTCTCCACTCTCACCTCACTAGGCTTCTCAATCTCAACCTCACTCAAAGATGCACCATTTCTCTCATCTTCAACCAAAGCCCCTTTTGTGCCCTCTTTAGTCTCACTCATCCTAGGCAAACTCTCCTCAAGGATCTTACCACTCCTTGTGATAATAGCATTAACCGGTCTCTTAGGATCTAGGCCTTGGGAAGGTAAAGAAGAAGGACTAGCATGGTCTTTCAAAGCATTAGCAAGTTGAGAAATTTGATTTTCAAGCATCTTATTATGAGTCATCATTTCATTAAATTTCTTATCACTTAAGTTCATGTAAGTGTTCAACAACTTTGTTTGATTTTCAATGATTTCTTCCAAATTTGTTCTATGTGGAGAAGAAGAGGATTGAACATAGGAATTATCATTTTGGGCCTTTGGAGCAACTCCGGGTGGAGGGCATCTTTGAGCATTGTTTTGAAAATTACCTCTACCTTGATTGTTCCAATTACCCCTACTTTGATTTTAACCATAACCTTGATTATGGTTACCACTACCTTGATTTTGATTCCCATAACCTTGGTTTGGATTACCATAATTTTGGTTTTTATTTTGGCTACTATAACCTTGATTGTTATAGTTACCTTGAGAACCTTGGTTCCCTTGGTTCCTATAACCACCACCTTGGTTATAGTTGTCAAAATTGCCATGATTGTTGTAATTCCTATTCCATTGACCTCTTTGATTCTCAAACCTAGAATCATGATTATTTGACACATAGTTCACATGCTCAATCACATTTCCATCTTAATCATCACAAACATCCATACATGCATGAGGGCAACTAGAAAAATCATGCTCATACGACCCACAATCATCACAAAACAAGCATCCACTAGGCATGTTACTAGAAGAAGGAAGGGGTTGAGAATTAGAAGACGTAACTCTCCCCTTAGTTTGGGAGGGAAGACTTGAAACTTGGTAGGTAGCACTTTCCAACTTTACCTTGATAGTGGACATCTCCTTCCCCAAGTTTGTCATTTGAGAGGATAGATTGTTGATTGCATTTAGATGATCAACCGAGTACACCGAAGAGCTACTCTTGCTATTTGACTTTCTTTCTCCATCTTGCCAATCTCTGTAATACCTCACTACATCCTCAATTATGTCCACCACTTCCTCTTCCGTTTTTTTCATGATAGGACTTCCGGCTCCTCCATCTAAACATGATTTTCCTTGAGGGCTATGACCTTCATAGAAGATTTGAATGATTTGATAAGTTGGAATTCCGTCATGAGGACATTCTCTTTGATACTCCTTGTATCTCTCCCATGCTTCATAGAGGCTCTCATTTGGCTTTTGCTTGAAACCTTGAATCAAAGCTCTAGCTTCCGCCGTTTTCTTTTGAGGATAGAAACGGGATAGAAATTCCTTAGTGACCTCGTCCCATGTCCTTAGAGAATTCGGCTTTACCTCCTTGTCTAGCCATTCCAAAGCACGACCTATGAGAGAAAAGGGAAAGAGCTTGAGGCGGATGAATTCTTGGGAAATTCTGTTCACCTTGATAGTATTGCAATACTTCTCGAACTCCTTGAGATGGTTTAGTGGGATTTCATGCTTGGCCCCACTAAATTGTCTCCTCTCTATTAAAGTGATCATTGCCGATCTTATATCAAAATCATTTGCGGTGTTGTAGGTGGAGCAATCCCACTCTCAAATCTATATGCACCGGGAATCCCCAATTCTTTCAATGCCATTCTCGGATTTTCTCCCATTCTTGCTTATTCTTCTTGTTGTGGCTCTTCTTCACTTGAAATGCTAGGGCTCAAAGATCGTTTAGCACTCCTCAACCTTGCAATAGTTCTCTCAATTTCCGGATCAAATGGCACTAGTGAATGATCACGTGCTCTATGCATGAAATCTCAAAAGAAATGGTTAGTAGCACGACTACAAATGTAGCCTTAAAGAAAATCTTTTTCTATTTTCGATTAATGGTGAAATAGAATCAACAACTATAACAAAGCACCATTATCATTTCCCGGCAATGGCGCCATTTTTGACACGAGGAAAATGTAGGTCGTTCTCTACCTTTTCCTAGAGCCAAAGAAAATTTATAAACACTCGACCAACCTAATACGAGTATATAGTAAGTCAAGGGTCGAACCCAAGAGAATAAATAGGTGTAAGCTATAGCCTATGTCAAGCTACTTCGAAGTTTGTGGGAAGATGTGGTTGGTAACTAAGGTATCAAGAAATGTAGATGAATCGAGAAATTCAATATACTAAACACTAGGGATATAGGTTCCACATGCAAGCTCAATGATTATGCTAATTGAAGGATCACTCAATCAACTCAAACATTGCAAAGGACAAACAATAGTTGCAATCATAGGAATTCAAAGGCTATATCCTATAAGCCAAGCTAGGGATCACTATGAATGGCTAGCTAGGAAAATCACAATCAAATTCAATCAATTAAAGCAATTCTCAAATCAAGGGTTCATGTCATTGAATTTTGCAATGCAATCTAGATTAATCTTATAGGTTGATCACTCCTAATCTAATTAATCACATGCACAACTATGTCAACCAATTTAATTGGACCATTCAAATCAATTTAGCATCATCAACTAGCAAAAATCATCAATCAAGCATGCTTCCCCTTCTCCCTAGCAACTAATCTACTCACTAAACATGGTGAAATTAAGAAACAAAACAAATTCAATCAAATTCATATTCATTTAATGCTATATCAAAAGAAAATCAATCAATAAACAATTTCTAAAATAAGGAATGTAATCTCAATCAAAATCCAAGAAACTAGAAGGAATTGCATTAGAAATAAATCAAGGGAAAGAAATCTTACAAACATTCATTGAATTAAAGAAGGAATTTCAAAATTAGATAGAAATCTAAGATCAAATTCAAGTACAAACAAGTAAATATTAAGCTTCTCTGTCTACTTTATCTCTCTAGTACCAAGTTAAGTCGTCCTTCAAAAAGAAAGTTAAAAGCTAAAAAAAAGAAAAATCGAGCGAAGAAGGCCGCACAGGCCGTGCGCACGCATAGCCCAGCCGCGCGCGCGCACAGCTGGGTCTGCGCGCATGCAACCCTGTGTCGTGCGCACGCACCCCTGTGCGATGCATAGGCTTTGGCTCCTTCGCTTGCTTGATCAAACTCCGCACTCCCGAGCATCCCCATCATCAGTGCACTCGTGATGATGCCCGCGAACATGGCAATCCCAAAATGAGCAAATTGACTTGATTATTTACCTACAAAACACAAATAAAACAAAGAGAGGAAGCGTAGCAAGGTAAAACTAACACTAAAATTATTAATTATCAACTAAAAAAATGAAAAACTCGTAAAAACCAATCGAGAACTAAAGTGAATTATAAAAAATGGAAAATCAAATAAAACTAAAAGAATTATATGAAAATGATGAAAGAAAATAAAGAAAATGAACCTAAATCTTATTCTTTTGAGCGCCATAAACGATGCTCATCATTCTTTCATATCTAAGCATTTAGCATTTGATAATTATTTCACAATAGAGTTCGTAAACTTCTTATTGGACCTTACAAGATTGACTCTTTCTCCCACTAAACTTCTTATTCATAAGTATTTCTATGTTTCTCCATAAGCTAATCCTTTTATTAACTTTATGAGAAAACACGTTCCAATTCCTATATGAAATGCATCCTTTAATCCCATAATGGATTTCTTGAGTTTTCTTTCAAATCTAGCATTATTTATTTTTTTAAAACCCTTAGAATATTTTGATAGTCTCTTCCAAAAACCTATTTTAGGAAGGCGATTTTGGTATCTATTTTGCCATATTTCATACACGCAATTTGCTAGAATAATCACGAAACGACATAAACATTCCGATTAGTGATAAGGTTTTATTAAAATCAACTCCTTGAATTTAATTATATCCTTTTCAACCAATCTAGCTACGTATGCATATACATTTCCACATTTGTTAGTTTTCTCCTTGAAAACTTATTTGTGATCGATGGTCTTGTACCCTTCATGCAAATTAATCAAGTTTTAAACATGATTTTCAAACATGGAGTCTATTTTGGATTTTATGGCTTCTATTCATTATTTGGAATTTGGATTTCTCGTAGCTCTCTTACAAGGAATTATTCCTTACTATCTAATAGTAAAGAGTATGCTTGTAAGTCTTAGGTTTATTTCTAACTTAATAGAAAATTTATAGGATTCAACCAAAGCCTTTGGTGAATTATATACTTATACGAGATAATTGCATCAAACACTGAGTTTCAAGGCGCTTTCAAAGCCCTTTGATTATGTTGATCTTACTCCAACATTTCTGATGTTTTGTGAGTAATGAATTCTCCTTTAAGGCACTTGTAAAGTCCTTTTGAGTATTTTTGATCAAGTATTCTCACAAAGCCCTTTTAAGGTGTTCCGAGATTCTCAGTTCTAGTTTGTTGCTAATCTCGATTGTCATCGAGTTCATTTCCTCCCACTTGTCGTCTTGGAAATGTGTTACATTCCAGAAAGACACCACTTAGAGCAATAAACATTATGTTCTCAGTTAGGTTGTGGAGGTAATGCCCGTAGTCTCACTTGTATGCTTACAAAGAGACATGTATATTGTCTTTGGGTAAAAGTTCGTTGTGAAAAAAACAGTTAGCTCCCACTTGAGCTATCTTATCCTTTAATAAGCCATTAAGCTCCCACTGAGCCACCTAGCTTCCATTAGTCTTGTAGGCTCCTACTTAGGCTAAGAGTCTCAGACATATACTTGAAAAGACGTTTGGAAGTTATTTCTATCCATAATTGAATATGGCGTCCTTTCTCGGCTTCGACATTTTATTTAGTGAAACAATAGTCATTTGTGCAAATCTTTAAGAACTTTATAAGAAGGGATGTGATCCATCATCGTTCGAGTCATTTCAAATAACATTGAGGTCTTCGTGAAGACATACTATGTTCTTTATGGAGTTGTTTATGAAAATCTATTCATAATTTTGAGATGTTCACACTTGGCTCAAGCAAATTAAACATCACTCGATATAATCTAGACGTTTTGATATCTTGCCAAGTCGATTATGTACTTCACTGAACTCTTGAGCTACTTAAGTCAAGTTTGTTCACATTTGATGAATATAGCCATACTCTTTCGAATTCTTTGTGAAATGTTGAAGTAACTGAATCCTCTTTAGCTTTCGGAGTCAATTGTATATACCAAAAACAATAGCTCTTTGCTTTGTCCGTTTCAACAAGTAGGACTTGCTTGTCTTAGAACGATTCCAATTCGATCAACTATCAAGAGCTTACCTAATATAGCCTTGAGTACATTTTCATCGATGTGACATTGCTAAAGATGTTTGGAACACAAATCATGCCCATGACTTGAACTTTTGTGAGTTTTCATGTTAGGGAAATGTTTGTTTATAATCAAGCATTCTTGACTCATGTCCTGAACAACCATGCCATTCAAATAAATTCGCAACCATTTCCTTTTACTTTGAATGTGAGTCTTTTTGTGTGTAAACGGATCATTTGCTGATTATGGAACTTAATAATAACCATTATTCGTTCTAGCCTTAGCTTAAAAGGTCTTTAAACAAAGCATGTGACCTTACAACTGATGTAGCTCTCCTCGCTTCATTCTTATTAGCTTGTAAGTCAATAACTTAGCTTATCTTCAATGGTTTGAGGTCACTTTCAAAGTGGAACACTCAGGCAGCATCCGATACTGATGGGTGTCATAAATGGCTCCCATTTGATGAGTATTTAGGTTTTTTTTACCATCTTTTCATAGCTTTCCTTCCTAATAAATGCTTAGTTTTATGCTTTAGCTCTTTGTTTTACCTTTTCTCTCTTATTTTGTGGTTTTGCTTTTTGATGGTTTTTATTTGCTCACTTTTTGTTGTTGTAGGTGCTGTACGAGGTTCGGGTCTTGATATGGATGGATTACTAAGGTGGAAGATGCTTTTGGAGTACGCTCATGGCAATAGGAAAGCTCAAGATGCAAGGAAGTGGATTCTTCAAGTTCTAGCTCTTGCGCTCTCAAGCCGCGCTCTCATGAAGGAGTGGTGTTGAACCCACCGTCAAGCTCCCTTGGATCTTCCATCCTTGGTACGCCCGCTCGAAAACCCTTAGTGAACGCACGAAGCCTTGAGAAGAACCGAAGGAACCCAGAGAAGCGCGGGCGCGCAATCCACGGGCGTGCCGCTTCGGGTCCCCGTTTTTTTCGGCTTCGTTTCGCGCCTCCTATTTATACCTGGTAACCCGATTTTTGAGGAAGAGGAAGCAATTAGAGATAATCTTTGATCATAATATTAGCTTAGTTGAGAGCTTGTTTCTCTACTTTTAGGGTTAGTTTAGGAGTAGATTTAGAGAGAGAAAGTGAGGAATTTCATTGGTGATTGAGAGATTGAAGATTCAATGGTGACAATGGTGTTGAAGATCTTCTCTATTATTAATGAGCATTTCTAACTCTATCTCATTTTATTGCTTTGTTTAATATTCATGTTTGTTTAGATTGATTTTGATGTTTGATGCTTGATTAGTGTAGTTGTTCTTCATATATTGTTGATTCTTGATTTCCTTAGTTGTTAATGATTAGATGATAATGTTAGAGTAGTTGTTTTGCTAGGGATTGGGTAAAACTTGGATGATTGATTGATTGTGCTTAATTTGGCGATTGTGTTGATTAATTGTTAAGATGAAAGTGACTACTGGAAATTGTACATGTGTGTAATTCGATTAGGCCTTAAGAATTATGCTAGATTACATTGTGTGTCTACATTGATACCGACCATTGATTTGTAGCTCACAAATGTCGATTGAGTTCGGTTAGTGACGTTCCTAGTTAGAGTCTATCGTAGTTGGAGCTAGTTAGACCTCTAGGAGATAGCTTGTTGAGCTCTTTTGATTGCTCTTACCATTAGTCTGCGGAACCTTTGATTTGCATGTTGTTCTCGAGTTGCTACAATTGTCATGATTACTTGTTGATCCCAATTCCGTATTGTTTTATTTGTTTGGTTGTTTGTTTGTTAGTTGTCAGTGTTCTCTCTTATCTTTGACTTTGACCTAGCTTAGGCGCATAATTGAGAGCTCTTGAACATTACCGTTCCTTTGGGTTAGACCTTTGACTTGCCTCTATACTCGTATTTAGGTTTTTTAAGTGTTTATAAATTTGTTTGGCTCTAGGGAGGATTACATAACGACCTACATTTTCCTTATGTCAAAATGGCGCCGTTGCTAGGGAACAGTGTCTATGTTTGAGTGTTTTTGATTGCTTGAGTCTAGGTGTTTATATATACTTTTCTTTTATTTAATTTTTGTTTGTCTTATAAAAAAAAATGGCAAGTACCTCGTTTCTTCAATTAGAGAATGAGCCGTTTTGGGTGTGCTTTAATAGATTAGAGAACTTCATTAGTTACCATGGTTTTGATATTTGGGAGGCTTGCGAGATTTGTTGTCATGATTTGAATGAGAAAACTAGAGACATTATTGAAAGCATGTTTAATGGTAGATTTCAAGCATTGTCAATCGATGATGCTTGGGACTTTTATGTATGGTTTGCTAGAGATACTTATGATCATGGTCATGGTTATTCAAATGTTCTATTGATAATGGTGATGTTTCATGTTCCATGTATGATGAATCTTGCATGCCTAATTGTGCCCCCATTCCCCATTTTGATGATGCCACTCATATCTCTTATGTTGATCCCCGCATGCTTATACATGATTCCTTCCCCCATGATACTCCTCAATGCTCTTCACCTTTCCAATATTTAGGATCTAGCTTTGAGTCTCTTCATGGGACGAGATATTTAGAGATTATGAGAAGCCAAATGGAATTGTTGAAAAAGTTGGAAGAGATTAATGAGGGCGTTCTTAGGAAGAATGAGGGGATGGAGAATTAATTGTCATCGATGTTGAATGTAAATGAAGTTTCTACCAAATTACTAGATATGGAAGATGATGAAGATGATTGTTTTGAAAGCTCCAAAGTGTGTGAGGAGGATGTTAGAGAGTCTATGAGTGAGGAAAATAGTGTAGAGATGGATGTTCCTAAAGAGAGTTTGCATTTTGAACCTCCTTCACAATTTGAATTTCGTTCCATTGAGCCTTTAGATGGAGTTGAAGAGAAACTAAAATTTTTGGCTTCTCTTAATGTTGAGGAAATGGTAATTCAAGTTTTGAAGGATGGGACATTGCAATTTTTGAAGCGTGGAGATGTTGTGATGAAAGAGAGAGATGATGAGGAAGATGAAGTAGTTTCCATGGGAGATTGGATGTTTGAGGGTGATGAGGACCAAGAGTTTTTGAGTGTTGAAAAACCAATTGAAGAGTCAATTCCCCAACCCACCTCCCTTGATGGTGATTTCATTCCCCCATTCCTTTATTTTGAATACCAATCTTCTTCCACCCTATCTCCTTTGCATGATAACCATGGTTACTTTGAGGAGAATGTGATTGAGAATGAGCTTAATTTGAATGATGATGAGTTGGAGGAGAACCCTTTGGATGTGAGTTCATTGGATGAGAGAGCTTCTGTTTCTATGGTTAGTGGTGTAAGTGAGCAACCAATTCCTATTCCTTCACCTTACACCTCATTATCAAGAAAGCTTGATCTTGTTCCCTCCTATCCCATGTCATTACCTTCTTTTCTCAAATCTCCTTCTCTTGAAGAGCCTTTAGTCCCCCAAGTGCCTCATTTGATGACCTTTGAGGATAATGGTGGGATTTCCAACCAAAAATATTTTGTTGAGAAGAGTATGCCTTCTTCTTTTTCTTTTATTTCTCTTCGTTTTTCTTACATTCTTGTTTTTCCCTTCTCTTCTTCCCCTTCTTGGCATACCTCTTCTCAATCCAATAGGTGTGCGTTGTGCTTGTTGCATGTCTTCTTTTTGTCATGTGCACACTTACTTTCTTATGAAATGTGTAGTAGTGCATTTGACAAGCTCTTGCGTGCGTTGAATTATTATTTTCTAGAGCGGTCAAGCTTGGACCTTAAGTAAGCCTTTCTCGGGAAGTAACCCGTGTTTTATTGCTTTCATTTTCTATTTAGAATAGATTTTCTGTCATGGAAATGTTTGTGTGCCTTTTGGTAGGTACATGACTTGATATGATTTGGTGCAGTGGTTTGGATCAAGAATCAAGAAAGATTGACTCCTATTTTGCTAGCATATGGAAAGCAAGATTCAATTCTAGATGAACTTAGCTTTAAAAGGTTG
This sequence comes from Chenopodium album, assembly GCF_948465745.1. Lineage (NCBI taxonomy): Eukaryota > Viridiplantae > Streptophyta > Magnoliopsida > Caryophyllales > Amaranthaceae > Chenopodium > Chenopodium album. The sequence goes on along the minus strand of NC_137850.1, from coordinate 20,670,783 downwards.
AATTGGGTCATTTGCAGGTATTTACACCCTCCTAAATCCAGTAATATCTTTCCTTTCCCTTTCTCTAATAATGGTTGATAACTTGTTGGACATGTGTTGGATTGTTGGATTGATCTCTTTGTTTTTCCTTCCCGTGGATTATTTGATTTATGTTTGAGCATGTTGTCTTATTCAAGCTTGGGGAAGGGTATTCTATCATGTTTGGTGGGATGTTGATTCATATATGCCATGCACATTTATTTATGCGTTTCCTTGCTCTTTATTTTGAAAAACTCCAAAAAGATTTTTGTTTCTATCAAGGCAATTGCATTGTGTCTTTGTTTTGTTCTTGCTTTGGACATAATACTTTTGGAATTGTATAGTTGAATGCTTTTCTTCTTAAATGGTAACAGTGTGCACGGTTTGAGAGTATCTTTGGTTGACTTTAGGATAGAGTATGCTAAGGTAGTGTCTTTAGTACTTTTGGGACCTTGAAGCCGGATTCTATTGTTTTTGAAAATTTGCAATTGCTCCCCTTTGGTGAATTTGAAGCTTATAGTGAGTTTTTGCCACAACCTTGTGAGGTTTCATGCTTTTCTAGCCTTCTCCATATTTTGCATGTTCGGCGTTTGGATCCTTAACTATTGTATGTTTTATCTAGAATTTGACTTCCATCTCCCGAGATCGCAACCGAGCCATTTTGGAAGGACGAAGGCATCTTTTCGGGGTAGTAATTTTTCCTTTTCTAGGATAGTTTTCTATATCTTTATTTTGGGTTTTCATTTGCCTACTTGCTAACCAATTGTGCCATATACTCTTCTTTTCAGCCACATCTTTAGATCTTGAGCCTTTTGTTTCATTCTTTTTCCTATGATTGGTTTTTGTGAAGCATTTAGTCTCTTATGTTGGAGTTTTGGTGGATGAAATGGATTGTTTGGTTCTTATAATGAAAGCAAATTTGTGTTGTAAATATTTTGTGACTAAAAAGCAAATGCAAAAGTTGAAAAAGTCGTCCATAGTTAATAGAGGCAAGGATGTGAAAAAATGAAAAAAAATAAAAAAAATGAGAAAATGCAAAGCAAATTCCAAAGCTTTGGCAAAAATTGAAAAAAAAAAAGTAAAAATGAAAAATTCAATTAAATACTTTTGATGTAAGTGTCTTTCTCCCTATTTTAAGCATTGAGGACAATGCTTTGTTCACGCTTAGGGGGAAGCGTTCTTACGCTTTTTGTACATATGTTTGTGATTCTTGGCTTTGAATAAGCTTGTGGGTGTTGTGTTTTTGTTTGGTGATTACTTGGTTTTGGTGTTGAGATTTGGCCAATCATTGTTTCACGATTTAGGTATACCACCAAATTTCAAATTTTAGCCTGCCCTCACCCTTCTCGTCCTTACATTACAACCCTTTCCAAGACCTTTTGACCTTTGTGGTTGAGTCACAAGTCGGTGGAGGGAGATATAGGTCAAGCTTTAGAGCGGTGTGCAATAGTTGAGACGTCGAGTAGCCTCAAACATTTTTCTTTTCCGGTTCCTTCGAGGAACCATTGAGATGCTCGCTAAAATTAGATTTGAAGCTAATTAGGAGAATGTGCTAAAAATGTTTTGAGATGAAAGTGACTTGTGTCTTGATAAGTTCTCTATGCTTAGCATATCCTATGTTTCAATCAACCTTAGATATCTTAGAACGTGCACTCCCTTGCTTGTTTAGAAAGATTTGCATTCATTTATGCTTGTACATTTGCAAAAAAAAACATTCATGAACATTTGTTTTCTTTCCTTTTCCTTTTGCTTCATTTTCATGCTTTGCCTTGTTTGTTTCGTTTGTGAGAGTTATGGGTTAATATCATAAGAAACCCTTACGAGAGCATCACTCGTCCTCTAGGGCGATCTAGGGGTTTAAATGGCTTGTCTTTAGTTGTCAAAATTGACCATGATTCCTACGAAATGAGTTAGTGTATAATCTCGTCACCTCTTTTCTTTTGTTTATTTGAATAAGCTCGTCATTTTCCTTTCCTTGGCTTTGTTTTGCTCGAGGACGAGCAAAAGATAAGCTTGGGGGTATTTGATGGGTGTCATAAAGACACCCATTTGATGAGTATTTAGGTTGTCTTTACCTTCTTTTCATATCATTCCTTCCTAATAAATTCTTAGTTTTATTCTTTAGCTCTTTGTTTCACCTTTTCTCTCTTATTTTGTGGTTTTGTGCATTTTGATGGTTTTTCTAGTCTTTTCTTCTTTATTTTCTCTCTTTTCGTGGTTGTAGGTATTGTACAAGGTTCGGGTCTTGATATGGATGGATTACTAAGGTGGAAGATGCTTTTGGAGTAAGCTCATGGCAATAGGAAAGCTCAAGATGCAAGGAAGTGGATTCTCCAAGTTCTTGCTCTTGCACTCTCAAGCCGCGCTCTCATGAAGGAGTGGTGTTGAACCCACCGTTCCATCCTTTGTGCACCTGCTCGAAGTACCTTAGTGAACGCACTAAGCCTCGAGAAGAACCGAAGGAACCTAGAGAAGCGCGAGCGCGTAATTCACAGGCGCGGGCTCCCAGCTCCCTTGCACTTCAATAGCAAACTTGAGCATTTTACCAGATGACTCCAAGGTTGTCATTGGCCTCTTGAGAGGTTGGTCTGTGTAGACCACGACCGAATGTGCCAAGAAGTAGGGTTTTAACTTCTTAACAGCCATGTAAAGGGCGAGGCCAAAATTTTCAACCATGGGGTACCGCAGTTCAGCATTTCTAGTACATGGCTAATGAAATAGACAGGGAGCTGAATGACGTCTCTCTCGGCTAGGAGAACGATACTGAGGGCATGATCTGAGACGGCTAAGTACATGTAAAGCGTCTCCTTGGGCAGAGGGCTAACAAGCCTTGGCAAAGAGTGTAAATGTTCTTTCAATTTTTAAAAGGCCGCCATAGCATCATCTCCCTATTCAAATCTAGTCTTCTTCCTGATTACTTGGAAGAAGTAAAGGAATTTGTCTCCTGACCGGCTGAGGAACCTCCCCAACGCAGCCAGGCAACCGGTAAGCTTCTGAAGTTCCTTGATAGTGTAGCGTGACTTCATGTCAATTACCGCCTGTATCTTTTTGGGGTTAGCCTCTATCCCCCTTTGATCAATCAAGAATCCGAGAAACTTCCCAAACTCAACACCAAAACACACTTTTTGGGATTTAACATGACCTTATGCCGCCTAGGTGTGGTGAAGGTTTCTCGGAGATCAGCAAGGTGATCCGTCTGTAGCTTGGATTTGACTACCATGTCATCAATGTACGCTTCCACATTCCTCCCAATCTAATTAATGAAGATTGTATTAATCATCCGTTGGAAAGTAGCCGGCGCATTCTTTAAGCCAAACGCCATCACCGTATAACAGAATAACCCCTGATCAGTGACGAAGGCTATCTTCTCTTGATCTTTTTTGCACAGGGGTATCTGGTGGAAACCTGAGTAGGCATCCATAAAACTCATCAAGGCATGCTCGGCTGTAGAGTCGACCAGGCCGTCGATCTTTGGAAGCGGGTAACTGTCCTTTGGACATGCCGGTCAGTGATTGCTATTTCTTCTTTTTCTTCACCTCCACCAGCTGATCAACTTTTCTTTTCTTTCCGGCTGCTGGTGGGGCTGGGTTTTAGTCCTAGACATCGTCAAGGTCTATTGGCTCCTTCGGCTGACCAGCTGCAGCAGCCGTTGGTTTGACGTCTGAGAGGTAACACTCCCTTGTCGTCTTATAATCCCCGTTCAGGGAGCCAACAGAGCCATCATCCTTTTCAAATTTTAACAACATGAGAGCTGGGATGATGACGGCCTTGCACTCGTTTATCCTTTTCAAATTTTAACAACATGAGAGCTGGGATGATGACGGCCTTGCACTCGTTTAGAGTGGGTCAGCCCAGAATGATGTTATAGGCGGTCAGCTCTTCAACCACTAAGAACCGGACGATCATATGTTGCCCTTTTCCCTTTTGTCCCAACCGGATAGGTAAGTCAATTTGTTCGACAGGGTGCACGACCCCCCCCCCCCTAAAGCCAATAAGGGGATGGGAGACGTCGCGCAGATTGTCTAGCTTTGGACAGACACTTGTAGCTGATGTGATCAGAGGAGCTACCAGTGTCAATAAGGATCCGACCAACCTGCTGGTTGGCAACCTTACATTCAATGACGACCGGGTTGTCATGCGGTTGACGGATTTTGCCCCTATCCTTCTCAATGATGAGGACGTTTGGGAAAGTACCACTAGTGGGCGCTTGTCGATCATCAACTGAGTGGATCATCTTCTTCAGTTGATCCTTGGTGCCCTGGATGGTCGGGCCACCACCGGCGAATCTGCCTGCTATGGTGTAGACCGGATCCTTGTCGGTGTCTGAACCACTAGGAGGCTGGATAGTCTTAGACGACTGCCCCAAATTCGTCTTGACAGTCGCTTTGGACTTCAAGGCATAGGAGTTCAGCACCCCTTTGTCAGCCAGATGGTCCAACGTCGGCTTGAGACTATAGTAGTCGTTGGTGTCGTGGCCGACTTCTCATGGAAGTTACAATATTTATTTTTTGTTCCTTGACTGGACGGAACTATTCATTGGATTCGGCTTCTCAATGGTAAGCCATTCCTTTATCTCCATGAGGATGGAGTGGTAGTCTTTATTAAACTCGTACCTCGTGACGTACGGTTTGAATTCTTTCTTTTTCTTTTTGGACGGCTGATCAGGCTCATCAACCGCCCAAACTTCTTTCCTATTTTTGCTCTCATTAGCTTTTTGAGCCGGCTGAGCAGACCGACCTTCTCTTTGTTTGTCAGACTTCTTAGAGTCTGTCTGATGGCTGGACGAGCAGAGGTCGGTAAATTGAATAAAGCTCTCCACCTTTATCAACGCCACTTGGAGGGTAAAGACCCTCTTTCGGACGAGGTCAAACTTAAAGGTTGACCAATCCATCAGACAGTTGAAAAAGTCTGTATAAGCTACCTCGTTAAACAACCCTTGAATATGGATTCTCACCAGATTGAACGGTCTGACATAGGAGCGAAGTCCTTCTCTCTCTCCCTACCTTATGGTGCTTAAGTCAAGACTTGTTTTCTTGGCAGGGATGTTCATCGAGAAGTTGGAGGCAAACAGGAAGGCAAGCCTCCTAAAGCTATCAATGCACTCGGCTTGCAAGTTGACAAACCATTGCTGGGCTATTCCCTTCAAGGTAGCCGGGAAACATCGGCACCACATAACATCTTTTAACCCCTGCATGTGCATAAGGTTGGAGTAGGCCATGAGGTGGTCCTCAGGGTTGTAGGTACCATCGTAGGCACCAACCAAAATATTCTTAACCTTTGCCGGCTGTGTTGCCTCAGTTATCTCCTAAGTGAACGCAGAGGTCTGTTAACCAAGTTTGAGCAGATGGAGCTACCAGTCCAAGGGTTAGACATTATATGTCGCTTGTCTTCCAAAGGTGTGTATTGCCCGTATGGCATCTGAGGCACATACGGGGCATTTTCAATAATCTGGGGCCAATATGGACGGACTGGCCGCCTGTATGGCTCTCATGCAAGGACTAGGAATTCCTTACGGATGTATTATTGAAGCTGTCTGGAAAGCTCGATGAAGAGGCTGACTTAGACAGCTGCCAACTCCGGTTGTGCTCGATGATGTGTCGAGCATCGGAGAAGATTTTCTTACTGCCATCCGGCTGAACATCTCGGATGACTTTCCTTTTTCCAATCTAGGGAAGAAGGATCTTAGTCTAATCAATGGCATGTGTAGTCTTTTCTTTTGGATGTGGAGTAAGCTGCTTGTCTCTGACTGACTTCCTCCTCTCAGCTTGAGGAGTCTTCTTGGCCGATGACCCATGTTAGAGCCAGCCGTTCTCTTGTTGATCAGGTCCTTGATTTCTCCCTTGAAAATTGTCATGAATTTCATGAGTTCATCTCGGGTTATTGGAGCCTGACCTCCTGCGGCCTAGGTGTTACCAGGCGGTGGTCCAACAGTCTTGTTGGTACCAGCTTCATTGTTGACTCTTTCTAGCTTGTTTCTAGAACGAATGGGTTTAGAGATAAGTGACCTATCAAGGCCCACTCGGGTTTTAACTTCGCAATGACTGTCTGTATCATGGTCTGAATACATCTCACCATCGGCTCTAGGTCGGTTGGATTCAAGCGGTGGTACAGACTCTTGAACCATATTAGAGGTACTCTCCCCACAGACGGCGCCAAATGTTTTAGGTGTTTTTGTCCCTTGGGAGAGTTACAGCTCGAAAACTAGTCCAGGGCGGCCAGTACCTGCAAAACAAGGGAGACTCCGGGTGGTTAGAACTCCGCCGTCGACAATCAAGTTAGAACGCGTTGCAGACTCCGAGATCAGGTGTTTGCTCTAATGTGAGAGAATGTAGGATATGCTGTAATAAATTGTAGATGTCCCCAAAATCGGGGGAATCTCCCTATTTATAGGGTCATTGGTAAATGTTCCCCTGATTAGGTCACTCTGACCTAATTCTAATGGGCTGCGACGTCGAATTACGGCTTTCTCGAGATTTGGGCCCTGAAGGCCGCCTTTTTCCCCAAATTCTGGGAATGACACGTGTCAAATGGAGATTGATCCAATTTGCACTAATCTGGGTCTGACACGTGTTACTACCTAGTTGGCCCACGTGGCTTGGGTAAAAATTACCTAAAACACCTAGTATTTTGAATACATGATATCCAACCGTCCTTTCGAACTTAGTTATAAAATTCATTTATGAGAATTATATTTTAGAAATGATTTTCCTTTCTTTAATAACCACCCTCAAAGATTTCCTTTACTAATCATTGCAAACAATATAGTTTTATTTGGAATTCTACAAATATAAGTGCAAAGTATAACCATTTATCAAGAAAATAACATAATAAGTTTGAAATTTAAAAGCATTCATGCAAACTTTCAATCTTATTAAACGTCTTATCCACACATTTAAAATTTGTCCCTATTTGGCGAGAATAAGGCGGTTCCAAGATCCAAAGAATCAATGAGTGATTAAGCATTCTTTGGCTTGTCTTAACACATATTACCCTAAGGTAAGCAACTCTTTTCTAATGGCTCCAAGCCACTCTTGGTTAGATAAATTGTCGCATCTAATGCTCTCTCAACAAATTATCCCCTTTGCCACGATATGTTAGGATTCCATCACTCATATCGTTGAGTATAACCAAAACCAACATGTATATGAAGTCTTGCTTTGGCAGACCCATCAACATACCTTACGTTCCTTGGAGTAGTAGTGATGCCTCGCTTTGGCGTAGCCCATCACTACTTTCGTTCGGCTGGTAAGTGTTGTTTTGGAATGGCAATTTTTACTCAATATTTTAGGGACCTAATATTTCTATGTTGGTTGATTTAAGTGAACTTAATTAATCATCGCAACATTCGAAATCCTAAACATGCATCTAACATATCATTCACATATATAAGCATAAGCATAAATATATATAGAAAGCATAAATAAATGATGCATTTGGCAACTAGCATGACCCCTTGAGTCTTCAAGTCTTCAATGGTCTACTTTTGCAACTTCATGACTTCGTCTTCCAAGAACCTCCGTTTTCAAGACTTATCTAAAATTATGCAACTACTAGTATCTACGATTAGGACTAATCTAAATATTAAGGTACAAAATTACTCAATGGTTCGTAGACCGTATTTAGACTTACAAAAATACATCACGGAACGTAGTCCGTATTTTCTATCCTAATCGATCCCCACTAGTTGCCATTTCATAAAACCTATGAAAGAATACCCATTCCATTCATCCATTCACTATTTGTGAATGGCCCATGCATTTTACAACGACAAACAAGTAACAATGCATAAACACACGTAAACTAGTAACTAACTTAGGTGATTAATCCAATTAATGCGCCTAATTAAAACTAGTCAAAGTTATATAATTGATTATGTAAATAAGCGCAATTAAAATAAGCTTAAAATAAAAATAATGAAGCTCCCACTAAATTCCTCATCCAACTTAATTAATCCAATTAATTAAGCTGATAAACCAAAAAATTTTCCAAAATAAAATTTTGCAAGTGCCGCTCAAAACTAAGGTCTAGCCTCCCAAAACTAATTTAATTAAATAAAATAATTAAAATAATTAAATCGGCAAAAATCGGAAAATGAAATCAAGAAAGTTTAGGTGCATCTGGTTGCCTAAGGCAAGCACCCCGAGCACTCATATGCACGCATGTGCTGTGCGCTGCATAGCAGCCTCGCACACCATGCGTGCCGAGCTGCTGCTTGGGTTTCCTGGTCAGCCCGCACACCCTACGCACCATAGCCGCAGCTGCTGCTGCGCCATGGCCCTCCCTCGTATGCCCTTCACGCACCAAGTCGCGTACAGCCCAACGCACACCCTTAGCACATCACGCACCAAGCGCACCAACTCGCATCCTCGGCAGCCACATGCGGGCTGCGCTTGCAGCCCAGCTGGCCAAGTGATGCTCGTGGCTATTGTGCCCTGGTTTGTGTGCAAGTCTTCGGGATTATTTCTCGATTTTTCGTGTGACACTTTAATCACTTCTAAATTAATTTTAGAATCAATATTTTGGGCAAAAAAATGAAAATAAAACAAGTCCAACTTAATTAAATTCAATTTAAGTGCACAAAACCAAAATTATTTTCAAGAACTATTCTTTAACAAAATAGGTTCAACTTGATGCAACATAAATGAAGGGTTATTCTCACTATTAATTAACCAACATAAATTAATCATGAGATTTGACAAAATTAGAAGGGAGTTAGTATAATGAGCATAAACATTCAAATAAAGATTTCAACTTTAACTTGTGTATCCTTGAAAAATTACATCTTCCAATATGAAGATTAATGAAATTTCTATCACAAGATTGAAACTTTATGATTCCAATCAACTTAATAAATTATTTAAATCAAGAAAGTTCAACAAAATTCATGTGAAAATTTAACCAATATTTCAAACACTAATTACTACTATGTAACCCATGCTTAAAGAAGTCTAAAAATGCAGAAACATTAAGGAAAGAACCAAATACATAATCACAATAAATATGTCATTAAGATTCAAGGTTAAAAGACTTAAAAGTTTTCATCAAAAACGAAAAACCCTCAAAAACAGCATTTCTGGTCGGATTTTGGCTTTTTCACTGTCCTGAAAGGGTTGAAAACTTTCCAGAACGCTGTTTCCACCCAAAATTCACTATTTTCAGCCGAAAATCTGGGTTCGTGGGCGAAAATCACATAAAAAAGGGATTAAAATTAATAAAATCGAGCTACTAATCTAATTAGCAACACAAAACCAGAAAAATAAAGCCATAAAAACCTTGAAAATTTTGTAGTTATAAAAATAAATGAGCATGGATCCGATGCCGTTTTTGGGTTTCGATGAGTCCGACTCACTACGAAAATAAAACCTGAGCCCAAGGAATACTCACAATTAATATAACTAAAAGACATAAATAACAAGATTATGGAAAAGACTAAATTACCATTGAAGCGTGCTTCGCTCGACCACAAAGGGCGATGACCTCCGACGGTATCCACCCACAACGCGACTCGACCGGTCTACTACTTAGAGGTTAGCCAAGTCAGACCAAAAAGACTACTCGAGTAATTAATGAGCTTATAGGATTTCTCTCAAGTGGAGATGCTTAATTGAGCTCTCAATTAAGTGAACAATCCCAAGGTATTTCTTGGCTATTTATAAGGAGTGCTTCCTTGTGAATTTCTCTCCTCTTTCAATGTGGGACTTTTTCACAAAAAGATCCCACGTGGGAAGAATGTTAAATTCAATTCCTAGTTAAATAAACCAAGGAATAACTAAGTAACAAGTGTCACATGGTTAGGTGAGGACCACTTCCTCACTTGCTCCCTAAGGCAACGCACATCCATTGTGAGCTAACCATGTGGCACTAAACCTTAAGCCCCAAGATGGGTTAGGTTAGGCCGCCACCTTTCGGCCCGCGCCCATGACCCATCACTCGGGTCCGCGGCCCTTACTACATGGCGCTGCCAATGTGGCATGCTGCCACTTGGTGGCTGCCAACGTGTGCTACAAAATAGCGCTGCCACGTGTGCTGCCACATCTATTTGGCACGCTTCCCTAGCCTTTTGCGCGGCTAGGGTTTTTACTTGTTACTTAAAGCATTTTCCCGTCTCGCCAATTCCTAAATTTAGGCTCGAATTTTAAGATTTAGTTCTGACGCTCTAAGCTCGGAATCCGACGTCTTTGTTCACAATACTCGAGTGACTAATTAATTCCTTTCAAATTAATTCGTCGTGTCGGATCGTTAGTTGCTTGGGTGTGACCCGAAGGGCTCAGTCAAGATTAAGCTATAATATTAATTATACATTAATATTACTGATCAGAAGCGTCCTGCACCTAGGCATTCTAATCACTTGAACTTACTGAATAATTATCTTTCTAATAGCTCTGAACCCTCTATAGGAATAGTACACTTGTTCAAAGGACACCATTCCTTTCATGAGGTTGTTGCTGCTGTTGTTGTTGTTGATCAATTTTGTTGGATTTGTTACTATTCATCAAGGACATCTTCCATATCATCATCATCATCGGGGAGGCAATTGCTTTGGGGCACAAACCACACATTTGGAACATGCCGGTGAAGGGAGGTAAAAAAGGGGTTAGGAAGGTAGCAATGATGTTGATGAGTGGCATTTATGCCACGATTAATAGTTCATTCTAACGAGTTTTTCCCATACTTATAGCTTGTTTGTACCCCTTTTTTATTATCTTTAGTTCTCTTTTCTTTTGTCCGTCTTCTTTCCTATTTTCACCTCCTTTGCGTATTTTCTAGTTTGGCTTTCTTGTTTGTGTTTTGTAGGAACAATGGTGCTGAAAGAAGGAAGCTTTGAACCAAGTATTCAATGTCGCGCGCGAGCTGGAGAGGCCGCGCATTGATAGTGCGCGGGCGCGCATAATGGTGAGAAGGCGTGCATAAGGAGGAATTCAAGGAGCCAAGCAGGTTATTCTGTGCGACTGCTGCGCGGCAACCTGCACGGGCGCTCAGCCTTGTCAGAACCCGCATAGCTAAGCTCAAGAAACAGAACCAAACTAGAGAGTTTGCGCGCCTGCTGCACGACCTCTGTGCGGGCGCGCAGCCTTGTATTGCGGGAGCACATTCAAGGGCTTCTTTTCTCCATACCCACAAAGTTGCAGGCGCACATGAAGTGTGGATTACTCCATTGTTGAGCTTGGAATTGGAAGAAGAAGCTTAATCAACCTCTTTGTAGAACTTCAACTTCAATGAATGAGCATTTCCTTACTCTTTTCTCTTTACTTTGCAAGTTGATTTTGTATTAAGTTGCTTTTGTTTTGTTAATTACTCATTAACCATGCTTTTGCTTGTTGATATCATGATTGACTTGATGATTACCATGGATAGTGAGTAGTTGCTTAGCTAAGGGTATTGGGGATGGTGTAGTTGGAGTTTGTTCATGCCTATAGTATTGGGATTCAAGTTTATTGTGATTAAAGTCTTTACATGCTTGATTGTTCTTTGATCTTCTTGCAAAGTGCGTGTTGTTAGTTGATTAAAGGTGAATCTTTGCTAAATGAAACGACAGTTGACTTAGCTAAGTTCATTTCTATCGATTGTTACTTGATAGCACCTCCTAGTATATGGTTCTAATGTGACAACATAGAGGCTATGTTAGGAGAAGCCAATTGTCCCCGACAGGTGGCTAAATTGGACCCCCTATATCGATATTCATGCATGTTTAGTTCATTATCGATTTTTTTCTATGCTATTGCATGTTTAGGTGAAGCCTACACCTACCCATTTCCTTTGGTGTTTTCTTTATATTGTCATTAATTCAATTTGCTCTTAGTTTAATCTCTTAGATAATTCCACTCGTTGTCTCGAGATAGCTTAATTATTTAGTAGTGATTATGGTGTTTAACTTCTCCCTGCGGTTCGACCCTTTGCTTACCTTATACTTGTATTAGGTTTGTTTAGGTCTTATAAATTTTATTTGATTTAGGGATAGACAATTTGGCAACGTGTTAATTCCCTTTGTCAAATTGGCACTGTTGCCGGGGAGACGGTTTTCATTGTTATTTCATTGCTTTATTGAGACTATCTCACCTTTTATTTGCTAGTTTTGATTACTTTTGTGGTTGTTAGTGCTCACTTTCTTCTTATGTTTTTTTGTATGATCAGAGGTCGAACCCGTTTAAGATCTTTGGTCCCCTTCGATCCCATGCTCGAGAGGTCTTTGTCATTGCTAAGAAGAGAAGCAAGAACAAGAACTAGAAACTCCCATACCCCTATAAGAGAGGGAGCAAACATAGAATAAGATACTCCGCCTTTTTTACCCTCAAGTGAAGTCGCGGGTAGCCCTAGTTTTTCACTAAGTTCGGAAATCAATCCTTTTTCTACCTTTGACTTTGAGAGTTTGAAGCCCCTGAAAATGGGAGAGAATACGCCTTTAAGTCGTCTTGGGGCTCCCGAAGCCTTTAGAGCGCAAAGTGGAATCCAAGCTCCCACTACTCAAGCCAATAATTTCGAAATCAAGCCTAATTTGATTACCCTGATAGAGCGGAAACAATTTTTAGGTGGAAAGTATGAGAACCCTCATGAACATCTAAAAGAATTCGAGAAGTATTGTGACACAATAAAATCCAATGGGGTGACTAAAGAATACATTCGACTCAAGATGTTCCCATTCTCTTTAATTGGGAAAGGTTTAGAATGGCTAGAGAAGGAGGTGCCCCAAAACTTTCTCTCAACTTGGGACCAAGTTACGATGGCATTCTTGAGAAGGTTCTATAATCATAGAAAAACCGCCGAAGCTCGATCTTTGATTCAAGGATTCCGCGCAAAAGAGTGGTGAGTCCCTAAGTGTGGCTTGGGAACGATACAAAGAACTCAAATGCAAATGCCCACATCATGGAATATCTAAGTATCAACTCATTGACACTTTTTATGGTGGTCTCTCACCTCAAGGAAGAACAAGCTTAGATGCCGGAGCCGGTGAACCAATCATCAACAAAGGAGAAGATGAGGTGGAACGAATCATAGAGGAGGCCGCAAGGCATTATGAAGATTGGTATGAAGGAGATAGGGATGCTACATATAGCAAGGGTGTTTATGCTTTAGAGCAAGTTAACGCAATCAACAACCTCTCCACCCAAATCTCCAAGATGACCAAGCAAATGAATGAGCTAATGAAAGAAAGATCCAATCCTCAAAGGAACACCTCCCCTCCAACCAAAGGAGGCAATGGTATGGACGCCCCTTCTTCTTCTTCTTACAATTCAATGCCTCATGGATGTATGTTTTGTGCTAATTGTGGAACCTATGATCATGATACCTCTCAATGTGTATATTCTTGTGAAGTTCAACCCCCTCCCCAAGAACATGATGATAATGTAGAAGATGTTAATGCTATGAATTTTGCTCCTCGAATGGGGAATATGGGGAACATGAGGCCAAACTCCAATCAAATGGGGAATTAGAATCAAAGTGGAAACCGTGGTTGGAACCAAAGTGTTGGTGGTTATGATAACCAATATCATGGTGGGGGAGGCCCTTCCAATTTCAATGGAAGAGGCTACTCTAACCAAAGAGGGTATGGTAATCAAAACCAACAACCTAACTCCCGATATTATGACCATCAAAATCAAAATTTTGGTGATCAAAGTAACATGGGAAACAATCAACAAAGAAATGTTCCTAACCAAGGCACCGGAGGCAATGGGGGTCAATATGTCTCTAACTATGCCCAAACTAATAGGCTTTCGGGTTTCCATCAACCCCAACTTCCCCCACCTCAACAACCTCTTCAACTTAAAGCTCCTCCAAATGATCCCGTGATGGCTAAACTAGATGCCTTATGAAATTGCGTGAGGAGGATCAAAGGAGGCATGAAGAGGAACTAAAACGATCCAATGCTCATATGAAATGCTTGAAACTCAAATAGCTCAACTTGCTTCTAATTCATCTCCTTCTTCTTCTTTGTTCCACCATTCCAAGTCAACGAGTCAACCCAAAACCTTTGTATGCAGTGACAACTAGGAGTGGGAAGGTAGTGGGGAGTGACCCTTTAGTGGAGGAAGAGCCTCAAGAACAAGTGGAATTAGAGAATGAGGGTGAGAGAACCAATGAGCCATTGAGTGTTGAGAAAGAAAAGGATGTTGAGGTGCCGAAGGGGAAGGAAGTTACCCCCTTGCCCCTAAATTGCCAACCTAGAGAGGAAAAGCTACCCTTTCCACAGCGATTTGTGAGAGCTAAGCTTTATGCCCAATTTGGGAAGTTTTTGAATGTGATAAAGAATTTGCATGTTTCTCTTCCTTTTGTTGATGCTATGAAACAAATGCCCCACTATTCCATATTCTTGAAAGACCTTTTGAGTGGGAGAAGGGAGTGTGAAACGGTGAGCTTAACTGCCAATTGTGGTGCCATTCCTTCTAACAAGCTTCCTACCAAGTTGAAGGATCCGGGTAGTTTCTCTATTCCTTGTTTCATTAATGGTGTTGAGTTTTACAAGGCATTGTGTGATTTAGGAGCAAGCGTGAGTCTTATGCCCTATTCCGTCTACCAAAAGCTTAGTGTAGGAACCCTTTCACCCACAAATGTTACTCTCCAACTAGCGGACCGTTCTACCAAGTTTCCCATGGGTAAAATTGAGGACATTCCCCTTAGGGTTGGAAAGTTCACATTTCCCGTGGACTTTTATGTGCTAGAGATGGATGAGGATGAGAGGATTCCTATAATTTTGGTTAGACCATTTCTAGCTACTTCTAGAGCAATCATCGATGTAAAGGAGGGTAAGATGACCCTAAAAATTGATAAAGATTCAATTGAATTTGATTTGAATAGTGTCATGCAACAACCTTCTTCAAGTGGTGAATGTTTAAGAGTTGATGTTCTTGATAATTTGATTAGTGAATTTTCTCACTCCCCTTTGTATGCTACTAACGATCCTCTTGAAAGTGAATTATTAAATGAATTCAAGATAGGTGCTCACAAGAATGACATGCAATTTTATGAGGATTTGCTTGAGGAAAGCAAGAGGGAGTGCAAGGATGAAAGCATGGAGGAAGAGGCTCCCTTTATTCATGATCTCTTTCAAGTTGAAGAAAGAGAAGAGAGCTTCAATGGTAAGGGAGCACCAAAGGTAGACTTAAAACCTCTACCTTTGGGCTTGAGGTATGCATATCTCGACTCCAATGAGTCTTTCCTTGTGATCATCAATTCTAATCTAACGGAGGAGAAAACCTCCATCTTGATCGATGTTTTGAGAAAACACAAGAAGGCTTTGGGATATACCATTGATGATATCAAAGGTATAAGCCCATCCTTATGCATGCACAAAATCGATCTAGAGGGAGATGCTAGACCCGTTAGATAAAGGCAAAGGAAGATTAACCCTTCCATGGAAGAGCTTGTGCGGAAGGAAGTGGCTAAGCTCCTTCATGCGGGAATTATCTACCCAATTGCTCATAGTGATTAGCTATCTCTCGTACAAGTTGTGCCCAAAAAGGGTGGCATGACGGTAGTGAAAAATGATTATGATCAACTAGTTCCTACTAGGCTTGTCACCGGTTGGCGTATGTGCATTGAATATCGCCCGCTCAATACAAGTACATGCAAAGATCATTTTCCACTACCGTTCATTGATAAAATGTTGGAGAGGCTTACAAAGCATTCTTCCTATTGTTTCCTTGACGGTTACTTGGGATTTTTCCAAATCCCGATTGACCCCAAGGATCAAGAGAAAACGACCTTTACATGTCCCTACGGTACTTATGCATATCGTAGAATGCCTTTTGGATTTTGTAACGCCCCCGCAACATTTCAACGTTGCATGATGTCAATCTTCAGTGACATGATTGAAGATGAGATAGAAGTCTTCATGGATGGCTTCTCCGTTGGAGGGGCCACCTATGAAGATTATCTATCCAATCTATCTCGTTGCCTAGAGAGATGTGAGAGGGCAAACCTTGTGTTGAATTAGGATAAATGCCATTTTATGGTAGAAAGCGGAATTGTTCTTGGGCATAAGATCTCCCATGCCGGCATTAAGGTAGATAAAGCCAAGGTGACGGTCATTGAGAAACTTCCTTCCCCCATCAATGTGAGGGAAATGAGATCTTTTCTTGGCCACGCCGGGTTTTATCGGCGTTTCATTAAAGATTTTTCATTGATTGCTAAACCTCTCACATCCCTCTTGCAAAAAGATAAAGAGTTTATGTTTGATGATTATTGTCAAGAGTCTTTTTGTAGGTTGAAAGAGGCACTTTGCACCACCCCCATCGTCCAAGGATCGGATTAGTCTTTACCATTTGAACTCATGTGCGATGCAAGCAATGAGGCTATTGGATCGGTTCTTGGGCAACGAAAGGGAGGAAAACTTCATGTCATTCACTATTTGTCCAAAACTCTAAGTGATGCTCAACGAAATTATACTACTACCGAGAAGGAATTCTTGGCGGTTATCCATTCTTTTGAGAATTTTAAAACTTATCTCATCGGTTCTAGGACTATAGTGTACACCGACCACTCGGCTCTCAAATTTTTGATAAGCAAGAAGGAAGATAAGTCAAGTTTTTTGAGATGGGTTTTAGTCCTTCAAGATTTTGACTACGAAATGAGAGACAAGAAGGGGGCCGAAAATATGGTGGCGAATCACCTTTCGAGGTTAGGCGGTGCAAGGTTTCAAGACGATGGATTGCCGATAGAGGATGCCCTAAGGGATGATGTTTTATATGATCTTGAGGTGAAGACGGAACCGTGGTATGCGGACATAGTGAATTATTTGGCTTGTAGTGCCATACCCCCAGATTTCACTTCACAACAACGTCGAATACTCAAGCATGCGGCAAAGAGATATATATGGAATGACCCGATTTTATTGAAGAGAGGGGTCGACAGTTTATTGAGAAGATGCGTCCCCGATGACGAGGTTCAAAGTGTTCTTCATATGTGCCACTCTTCTCCTTGTGGTGGGCATATGAGTGCTCAATAGACCGCCTCCAAGATCTTACAATCTATGCTCTTTTGGCCTTCTCTGTTTAGGGATGCTTGGAAGTTTGTCAAAACTTGCGATAGGTGTCAAAGGACGGGGAACATCTCTAGAAGGGACGAGATGCCTCAAAATCCCATCCTTGAGCTTAAGGTCTTCGATGTATGGGCTATAGACTTCATGAGCCCTTTCATTTCTTCTCAAGGGAACAAATACATCTTGGTATCAGTTGACTATGTCTCGAAGTGGGCGGAAGCCGTAGCTTCTCCAACGAATGATTCAAAGGTGGTGGTTAACCTATGTAAGAAGGTGATTTTTACAAGATTTGGTGTCCCAAGGGCTATAATCAGTGATGAGGGGACGCATTTTAAGCACCACACCTTTAGCTGCCTTCTCGATAAGTATGGTGTATCTCAGAAAAGAGGGCTTGCTTACCACCCTCAAACGAGTGGTCAAGCGGAGATCACCAATTGAGAGCTCAAAGTAATTTTGGAGAAGACGGGGGCAAGGACAGGGAAAGATTGGTCCTCTAAGCTCATTGACTCTTTATGGGCGTATATGACCGCTTTCAAGACTCCAATAGGGACCACTCCCTATAAGCTTGTCTATGGAAAAAATTGTCATTTGCTGGTAGAAATGGAGCACCGAACTCATTGGGCTATAAAGCAAATAAATTTCGATCTCCATAGTGCGGGTGAGCAACGACTTCTTGAGTTACATGAGTTAGAAGAGTTGAGAATGAACGCCTATGATAGTGCGAGCATGTACAAGGCAAAGACAAAAGCTTGGCATGATGCTCAAATCGTCAAGAAGGAATTTGTCGAAGGCCAAAGAGTCCTCCTCTACAACTCTTGTTTGAAGCTCTTCTCGGGCAAGCTTAGGTCGCGATGGAGTGGCCCATTCATCATCACAAGAGTGTTTTCCTATGGTGCTTTTGAGATCTCGAATGACGAGAACCCCCCGTTCAAAGTTAATGGTCACCATCTCAAGCCCTACTATAAAGGACTCCTCGTTGATAAGCCAATTTCTACGACGCTTCTTGATGTGCATCGTTCACATGATCCTCCTTGATTTAGTTCGAGGGCGTCGAGCTAACGACATAAACCAAAAGCGCTGCCGGGAGGTTTCTAACCCTTTTATACCAATTTCGCCATTCTTATTTCTTTCTGAGTCTCATTTACGTCCTTTTGGTTCATGGGTGTTTGGATGATTTGGTTAAGACTTTTCAATGTCGAAGATGAGAGAATAAGGCAATTCAAGGGAAAGCTCTGCGCGCCCTCTGTGCGCCTTATGTGCGGGCGCGCAAGGGAAAAGTGCGCGGGCGCGCAGCCTTTAGAACCCGCGCACAAATGGTCGAAATTGCAGAATCGAGGCAGTAAGTGTGCACGGCCTGTGCGCGACCTGTGCGCGGGCGCGCATACATCTGCACGGGCGCGCAGCGCTGGGTAAATCGGGGTTAAATCCTTTCTTCCCCATTTCACCCCCTCATTTCTCAAACCCAATTTTCGTGCTCTCTTCTCTCTCCTCAGAAACTCAAACCCTAACTCTTCAAATTCACCCACATCTCACAAATTCCCTTGATTTTTCACCAAATCCATCATATTTCTTCACTATAATCACAAAATTCACCACTTTCTCTCTCCAAAATACCCAATATTCCCCCATTTTCGTGGTTGTGCAAGCTTGGTTGAAGGTGGTGGTCTTGGGTGTTCTTGGTGGTGTTCAAGCTTCTCCTTAGTGGTATGACTCTAAATTTTGCTACTTTATTGCTTAATTTCACTAGTTTATGCAAAGTTTTGAGTTATTAAGTATGGTTTAGCTTAAGTGAGTTTAATGTGATTTTGGGTTTCGTTGCTAAGGATTGATTGGATTTTAGTGTGATATTTTGTAATTTTGGAACATTGTTGTTGGCATTATTGATATTGAAGCTATTTTCATGGCACTTGTTTGAGTAATTTTGTATTATTGTTAGTATTGTTGATGATGAGACTATTTCCATTGAAATTACTTGATCAATTTGACATTGTTGTTGACATACTCTATCTTTCATCATAATATTTTGTGATTGTGTAAATTGTTGTTGATTCTAGTTGTTCTTTGAGCCATTATTGTGTGGTTTGTTGTTGCTACTAACCTTTTTGCAGATTGTTAAAGCTCGTTTTGTTGTTGTTGTGGTTCAAATTTGGTTGAGTTGGGTGTGAGTTCCTATTTGGTTTGGTTATCGGTGTGTTCTTTGGGCTATTTGTGTTGTTTAAGGCTATAGTGAGTAAGAGAAAGAGTAGAAAGGAGCCCCGGTTGGTAATCGAGGAGCCTACTGCTCAAGCTCAATCCCAAACACCCATTGTTCTCCCCTGTGTGAAATTCATAAACAATCTCCATACTGCCTTCTACAATAACCTTCTAAAACGGAAACTTAACCCCACAAGGCACTACTATCAGCGCTCTATGAGTGATTTGGGGATAGACGAAGACCTCAGGTCACTCCTCGACAACCTTAGAATGAGTGAGTTCATTACACACCACCATCGAACATACAGAGAGCCCACTCTTGAATTCCTAGCCTCCTTCAAAAAGGAACCATGTGGGAACAATGATTTCCAAATTTCATTCCAATTATTCAACAACCACCATACCATGAATCTTCGTGACCTCAATCCCTTGCTGGACTTCCACCCCGATGCGGATCTCCTTGCCCCATCCATGAGCCCTTTCCCCGAATATGATGCACTCCGTTCGTGGCAAACAATTACTGATTTGGAAGAGTTCAATACTCGGTATTCGGTAGCAAGCCAAATCATCCACCCTACTCTCCGTATTCTTCACCGCCTCTTGGGGTATGCGGTGTTTAGCAAGAAAGACTTGAGCAAGCTCTTGCATGAAGAGCTCTTTACTTTAGGGGTTGCAACTAGGGAGGAATTGAGAGGATGGCTTAACATGGGGCATATGTTCGTTTTGTGTTGTGAAGCAATCAAATCGGGCAACAAGACGGGTGAAATCGCCCTTGGTAGGATGGTAACTAGGATTGCTAGTAAGATTAAGTATGAGCACTTCTTTCCCGCCTGTACTCAAGTTGGGACTGATAAGGATCTATTCTTTGATATCCAGCAAATGAGAAGGTCGAGGTTCATCCAACCCACTGCCGATGCCAACAATTTTCATGATTGGTGTGTCGAGCGCCAACACCATTGCATCTTGCCTAATCCCAGTCGAACATCTTTGGAACGGAATGCTAGGAATGTTTGGAAAGTTCCACTAGACAATGGTGTGTTACCCAACACCTTGGGCGACGCAAGAAATTTTGATAGTCGAAGGTGAACAAAAACTACAACAACAACATCATCATCAAGGCATGAGTAGCCTTGAGAACCAAATGATGAGCATTCAACTTCGCATGCAAAGCTTGCTTGAGAACCAACAAGGTATGTTCGTGCAAACTCAAGCTCTTTACGGTGCGGCCGTGGATAGAGGTGAGGTCACCCCCCCGGTCAATTACCCTCATTGGCCACCTCAGCATGGCCCGGTCCCTCAGTGGCAGGGATCACAGCCTACTTGGCCCTTTTGGCAAGGGCCCTCCTTCCAAGGCGTCCCCCGGGTAGATTACCCGACGGAGATCGGGTACGATTATCGTGCCCCGGGAGGGAGTGATTTTAGGGGTGACCCCAACTACCCATATGTCGACCCTTCCCACCCTTCCCTACTTCAACTTCCCGCCCCCTACGACCCGTTGCCTCAATGGCAACAAGACTTCTTTCAAGGTCACTATGGTTGGCCCCCGGGTTTCACCGATGGTTGGAACCCGCATGGCATTCCTCCGGACGGGTTCTCTTAAGATCCCGTGGAAGATGGGGATGATGATGGAGCCGGCTCTAGTCTCAACTAGCCTCCCTCCTTTTTATTTCTCCCATTTGCCCCCTTCCCATTATTTTTATTTGGCGCACCACAGACGGTGCTTTGCTTTAGTGTGGGGGGAATGTAAGAGGAAAAGGGATACTTTTTTTTTTGGTAGTGCGAGGTAAGGTGTAGCATCATGCTAGTGTGGGGGGACTCCATTATAGGTGGTAGATTTCCATGGTTCGATTGGTCCTAGCATGTATTGATGTTGATTATTTTTCTTGATTGTGATGATGATTTTTCATGGTGATTTTGATGAGATCTTGCTAATGAATTTTCAATGAAAATTTGAGTGTTTGTGTAGGCGATTACGCTCCTAAGAAGGAAAATCCAAACTCCCGATAATCCAATTTCCCTTGATCCAAACTTTGTAGATAGCTTTTTGTTTCTTCTCTTTCTCTTTGTTTATAACTCTAATCTTTTTCTTTGTTTACTAACTTTTTCTTGTTTAGTTGTAGTTTCTTTTGTTTGGGCTCACTTTCCATGTAGCTTGAAGAACGAGGACAAAAGGAAAGCTAAGGAGCGGCACAAGCTCCCTCGGTGAGATTGCATAATTTTCTTGTCTTCTAATTCAAGCGGCATTTGGTGAGACCTTTCCCCTCTTTTATTTTCTCTTGTGTGTATATTTAGTTAGATTAGGATGGAATCGATTGTTCGAGGTTGTGTGCATTTGATTCTATGGAATCTGGTGATCGTTGGTTTGATGTCGAACGATCTTTGTTTGTCGATTGGGAATTAAATGTTTACTTGCCTCTTATCACTTTTACTCTCCTTCCTCTTTGAAAAAAAATAAAATAAAAAAATTAAAAAAAATGCTCTTTTTGTTCAAGACAAACCACAAAATCTTTAGTGTTTCATCTTCACTTTGAGCATAACAAAAGTTAACTCGCGTTATTGAATGTCCTTCTTGCTAAGTGCTTAAAGTTTATACGCTTCGGGATTGCCTTCAGTTGACTCTAGGATAGGTTAATGCTAAGGTATCCAGTTTAGAACTCGTAAGGCCCATCGAACCCAATTTCACTAGTTTGTGGTAAGAAGGTGTTGTTCTCATTAGGGGATTTGAAGCCCTAGAAGTAGTTTTTGTAACCCGATGTGAGTTTCATTGTTCAAGCCCCTAACAATATTTGTTTGAGCGGCATAGAATCCTTACCAAGGCATTCTTAGATCTAGAACTTGGCGTTTAGCTTCCCGAGATCGCGACCGAGCTAACGTAGGGATGATAAAGAGCATTCTCCATTCGGTGACTATTTTGTTTTCTAGGATTAGCTTTTATTTTATTTTTGGTATTTTTGGTTTTCTAGGATCGCGACCGAGCTCTTGTATTTTTGGTTGCATTTTCCCTTTTTCTTGCCATGTTAAACCTTTTCATAGCACATTACAAGCTTATGGCCTTTTTGTTTTGCTTTTGCCCTTAGTATCGTGAAACTCAAGCCGGAAGCCTATTGATGCTTTGATATGAAAATTAGGAGGAAAGGATTCTTGTTGAAAGCAAAGTAGTGGTGTTGTGAATATTTGTTTCAATAAAATCAAGTGTAATTTATAGAAAAAGCCGTCCGTAATTGTGAAAAGGCATGGATGTAAAAAAAAAAAGAGAAAAATTTGAAAATGATGAATGATGATGGAAATTTGAAAATGTTTGGCAATGTAATTCAAGTTTGTTGCAATATAGTTGAAATTGGTAGGAGTTTGATTTTGGAAAAGAGGCTTGATCACCCTTTGTATCACGATTAGGCTAAGCACCAATTTCCAAATTTTACCACACCTTCACCCACTAGCCAACGTTACAACCCTCTTAATGCTCTTTTGACTTAGGAAAGTTGAGTCACTAGTCTGTGGAGGGAGCTAGACTTCAACCATATGGAGAAGGCATGACTTAGTAAGATGTCGGGTTTCCCTATTTTGTATTGTTTTACCTTTGTTCCGGCTCCTTCGTGGAGTCATGAGACGCTACCTCCAAGGGTGGATTTGAACCTAGATGAGGGAACGCGGTAAGAATGTATGGAATGCGGGGGGAGTGGTGCATTTCAGAGTTCTCTACGCTTAGCATGATTTATCCTTCAATCAACCATTGCCATCCCCTTGCGTGTTTACTTTCACTATGTAGAAAGTTTGGTATCCACTTATGCTTGTTGCCTATAAAAGCTTGATTTGATTATGATTTGCATGTGCTTGATGATCCATATTATTGTCTTCTCCTTTTAGTTTTTCTTGGACACGATTTTGTAAGAGTTTTGGGAAAGCTCTTTGGAAACCCTCACGTGATCACAACTTGTCCTTATCGGCGACCGTGAGGTTTAAATGGCTTGTTGCTTTCGCTAAAAGCAAAGTCGGTTTTTCCGTAGTTTGTCTTGTTCTAGCCTTCTTCGCTTGAGGACAAGCAAGAAGCAAGTGTGGGGGAAGTTGATGAGTGGCATTTATGCCACGATTAATAGTTCATTCTAATGAGTTTTTCCCATACTTGTAGCTTGTTTGTACCCCTTTTTATTATCTTTAGTTCTCTTTTCTTTTGTCCGTCTTCTTTCCTATTTTCACCTCCTTTGTGTATTTTCTAGTTTGGCTTTCTTGTTTGTGTTTTGTAGGAACCATGGTGCTGAAAGAAGGAAACTTTGAACCAAGTATTCAATGTCGTGCGCGAGCTGGAGAGGCCGCGCATTGATAGTGCACGGGCGCGCATAATGGTGAGAACGCGCGCATAAGGAGGAATTCAAGGAGCCAAGCAGGTTATTCTGTGCGACTGTTGTGCGGCCACCTGTGCAAGTGTGCATCACTTACCGTGCGGGCACGCAGCCCTGCCTGAACCCGCGCAGCTAAGCTCAAGAAACAAAACCAAACAAGAGAGTTTGCGCGCCTGCTGCGCGACCTCTGTGCGGGCGCGCATTCAAGGGCTTCTTTTCTCCGTACCCACAAAGTTGGGGGCGCGCATGATTCT
Organism: Chenopodium album; assembly: GCF_948465745.1. Classification (NCBI taxonomy): domain Eukaryota; kingdom Viridiplantae; phylum Streptophyta; class Magnoliopsida; order Caryophyllales; family Amaranthaceae; genus Chenopodium; species Chenopodium album. The sequence continues at coordinate 20,647,006 of NC_137850.1, read as the reverse complement.
GAGAGGGCGCACATGACACCTTCGCGGGCGCCGGAATTCGTGTGCGGGCGCGCACCGCTGGGTCTCAGATTTTTCTCCGCCTTGTTGCTCAATTTTCTTTCTCTTTAGAAGCACATATGTATAGTTTGTACTCTCTTTTGGAGGGGCGTAATTTTACTCTCTTTTGGAGGGGCGTAATTTTAGATTAGCTTAATTTTAATTTTTTGCTTAATCTAGAGAGAGAAACACCATAAGTTTTGGCATTCTAGAGAGAGAAAGTGTGAATTACTCCATTGTTGAGCTTAGAATTTGAAGAAGAAGCTTAATCAACCTCTTTGTAGAATTTCAACTTCAATGAAAGAGCGTTTCCTTACTCTTTTCTCTTTACTTTACTAGTTGATTTTGTATTAAGTTGCTTTTGTTTTGTTAATTACTCATTAATCATGCTTTTGCTTGTTAATATCATGATTGACTTGATTATTGCCATGGATAGTGAGTATTTGCTTAGCCAAGGGTATGGGGATGGTGTAGTTGAAGTTTTTTCATGCCTATAGTATTGGGATTCAAGTTTATTGTGATTAAAGTCTTTACATGCTTGATTGTTATTTGATCTTCTTGCAAAGTGCACGTTGTTAGTTGATTAAAGGTGAATCTTTGCTAAATGAAACGACAGTTGACTTTGCTAAATTCATTTCTATCGATTGTTACTTGATAGCACTTCCTAGTATATGGTTCTAATGCTATGTTAGGAGAAGCCAATTGACCCCGACAGGTGGCTAGATTGGACCCCCTATATCGATATTCAGGCATGTTTAGTTCATTATCGATTTGTTTCTATGCTATTGCATGTTCATCTGAAGCCTACACCTACCCATTTCCCTTGGTGTTTTCTTTATATTGTCTTTAATTCAATTTTCTCTTAGTTAAATCTCTTAGATAATTCGACTCTTTGTTCTGAGATAGCTTAATTATTTAATAGTGATTACGGTGTTTAACTTCTCCCTGCGGTTTGACCCTTTGCTTACCTTATACTTGTATTAGGTTTGTTTAGGTCTTAAAAATTGTATTTGATTTAGGGATAGACAATTTGATGACGTGTTAGTTCCCTTTGTCAGATGTGCATTCCTCTTCAACTCATCAAAAATCTCGTCATCATTGTTCTTTGCTAAGAATTGAACTTGCTTGATCTAAGCAATGTCGAGGTAGAGAGTGTTGGCTTCCCCCACTGGGGTACAAGAAGGGAGGTATCGAGCAAAACCAAGCTTGGTAGCTAATCTAGTCACCATGCTACCACATTGAATGTCCCCCTGACTTCTCACCATGCATGTCAATGCAATTTTTCAAGAAAATGTGCCCAAGGTTAACCCTTCCTCGCAACTCATCTCTAGTTGCAATTCAAAGAACCGCTAACTCGGCCTTCGATATCTTTCTCAAGTCTTGCTTTGGGAAGATTGAGTATTCTAAGAGCCGACGAAGCACACGAAGGCACGATTGGAAAATATCACTTGCAAGAGAGTAGTGAGCGGTGAACTCATCCAATCTCGAGATATCATGCCACCATGCATTTTGGGCAAACCCATCAAAGAACTCATGCTCAGGAAAAAGAATATCCGCTCCCGGATTGAAATCAAGGGCCACATTGAATTCGGCAAAAGACATAGTCCTCACAACATTGAAGAATTAAAAATAAATTTGGAAATCCTTGTCACCAACCGGAGTGGAAGTTAATGAAGCTAGAAACTCCCTAAAAGGCTCAAGGTAGGTTCGGTAGCATGTGTTGACAAAGCTACCTAACCGAAGGTTATCAAACAAAACCCATAAGTCCTCATCGATCCCGAATTTGATCATACTCTCTCGATGATAATCCCGTGAGGGTTTTATGGTTCGTTTTTTTAATATGTCAAAAAGAGGTTAGTGGCTTGGATTAGCAAATCGTGTTTTTTGGCAATGGTAGAGGATCATTGTTCGGTTGTGTTTGAGATGAGGGTGAATTTGTGGGTGAAGGTTCTTCAATTGTTACTTGGGTTTTTCTCTTTTTAGAGGTGAGGGCTTTCATGATTTTCGACATGTTTACTTGACAAATATCACAACAAAAATTCAATCATAAACTCCACTATCAACCACAATCAAAATTCAACCACAACACTACCACACCACTTAATTCAAGCAAACCACTACTCCATCACCAACTTACTACCAACAATTCCAAATTTCAATCTTCTTCAAAGAGCCACCAATTTTCACAATCAACAACAACACAATGTGAGGCAATTTCGATCAACAAACAACAAATATAAGCATCCAAATTATCCAATCAATCATCATATTCAACAAAATCAATACTACTACTATTCATAAGTATGAATAATCAAATTCTTGCTACAAATTGATTTAATAATGCAAAATAAAGGTATAGAAAATGATTATACCATACAAGAAGCAAATTTGACCAACTTTCGAGCTCTAAAATCAACCAAAACAAAAATCCTCAATTTGCTCTTCAATGGAGGAAAGAGAATGGAGAGGATGAAATGGAGGAAAGTAGTATGAATTTTGGTGAAATTGATGAAATTTGAGTAAGAATTTAGTGATTTTGTGAGGAATTATGAGGATTTGAGTGAAGAATTTGATGTAGGAGGTTAGGGTTTCGTGTGAATAGATGAGATGGGTGCGGACGAGGGTGAGGTTATGAGGGAATTAAGGGAATGAAAGGAGAAAATAAAGAAGAAATACCTTGGCTGGGCTACTACGCGGCCGCGCAGCATGGGTGCGCGCCCTACTGTTTCTCTTCTTTGCTTGCTTTTTCTATCTCTTGGTGCGTTCGACTATGGGCTCTATGCATCTTTATCATCTCGGGATTATTGAACCCACTAATCACATTAGTTTCAAAACGCCTTGGCAGTGGGTTCAACATCCCAAATTAATGAGAGCACCATAATGAACCCACCAAGCACAAATTCCCTTCTCATTTAAGTACAATTTTTCCAAATCTTACCTCCTTGATTACCTTAAACATTTAACTCGAAATTCAAGAAAGTTGAGCATACTCTCATCATTTATCACGAAACTCCTTCCCATTATGCTCATGCTTGTTTGAGGGATCTGAATCCCATGAAAACAACCTATAATCCAAATACAAAATAAGTGAAAGAAAGAAAAGCAATTAAAAGAGAAATAAGAAAGATAAAATCAAAATAAAAAGGTTAGAAAAGCGCTTTCTTATGGTCCTAAGCTCGACCCTTCCTCCAAATCACGGAGGGTAAAAAAAACCACTTTGTAAAAAGTGGTAGAGGAAACAAACTTCATGCCATTGCTTGGCAATTCCACTTTCTTGTTTCATGTATTCACTTGTTTTGAAAATTCCGAATCAAGTTTACTTTGTTTCAATTTAATTTTCTTCTTCATAAAAGCTTTCTTTTTCTTCTTTGTCTTTTTGCTCCTTATAGTGGACGGCTTTGCACCATCAACATATTCGGAATCATCTTCATCCTCTCTCGGGTAGAGCTCAAACCAGGAAGGTATATCAATCACATCCTCATCCACAAGTTTTGAGGGCTCCATGTTATCATCACTAACCGTCTTGCTTTCAATACTTAAAGGAACATTATCACAAACTTCAAGAACATCGTTAGTTGAAGACACAAACATGCATACATTATCATTGGAGAAAGGTTAATTGATACACATAATTCCTTTTTCAAATGACAAAGATTCATGAATCGACTTAAGCTCAAAACTTGGCTTATTGTTACCAACAGGCAAAGTAATAAGGCCACCTTTCACATCAATCAAAGCACCCGAAGTAGCTAAGAATGGTCTCCCTAAGATGATATGTATGTTGTCATCTTCCACTATTTCAAGCACAATGAAATCAACGGGAATTGTAAACTCACCTATCTTAAGGGGGACATCCTTAACTCTTCCCTTAGGAAACTTAATAGAACAGTCGGCCAATTTTAAGGTCATGTTGGTTTGGAGAAGCTCACCTAGCTTAAGCTTCTTAAAAACTGAATAAGGCATTATGCTAACACTAGCACTAAGATCACAAAGAGCATTTTGAAACAATTTTCCATTAATCTTGCAAGGGATTGAAAAATTACCCGGGTCTTTCATCTTTCTGGGTAAGTCATTGTGAATTAAAGAAGTAAAACATTCCCCAACCTTTACCAAGTCAACTTCATTACACTCTCTCTTGCCACACAAAATTTCCTTAAGGAACTTAGAATATCTTGGCATTTGTGTCATAGCTTCGGTAAAAGGGATAGAAAGATGAACTTCCTTAAGCATATCAAGAAATCTCCCAAATTGCTCATCAATCTTGTTTCTCAAAAACTTTTAGGGATATGGAAGTTTGGGTTTGATCACATCCTTATGCAATTTTTCATCAATTTTCTTTTCCTCTTTTGCATCTTAACTCACCTTCCTTGACACATCAAGCTCTTTCTTCTCACTTGAATCACTCACCTTCTCACCCTCCTTACTCTTCCTAGAAACACTCTCTTCAAGCACTTTACCACTCCTTGTGGTAATAGAATACACCGGTTTCTTAGGATCAACTCCTTGAGAGGGTAAAGAAGTAGGGCTAGCATTCACACTCTCCTTCAAGGTGTTTTCTAAATGGGTGATTTGTGTTTCAAGCATTTTGTTGTGTGTCATCATCTCATTGAACTCTCGTCACTCACTAACATGTAAATGTTCAAAATCTTAGTTTGGTTCTCTATGATTTCTTCCAAAGTAGTCATAGAAGATGAAGGTTGAGCATAGGAATTGTCACCATTACCTTGAGCTCTTGGAGTAAATCCGGGTGGGGGTCCCCTTTGATAGTTGTTTTGAAAATTACCCCGGTTTCGGTTGCTCCAATAACCCCGGTATTGATTTTGGCCATTGTTTTGGTGATTTACCATAGCCTTTGTTTTGGCTTTGGTTTCCATACCCTTGACCTTGACTTTGATTATTATAGCCTTGATTGGTGTAGTTTCCTCGGAAATTTTGATTTCCTTGGTTCCTATTACCACCAATTTGGTTATAATTATCAATGTTCCCTTCTTGGTGAGAATTTCTATTCCCAAAATTCCTTTGTCCATCAATCTTTGCCCATTGTTATTTTTTGAAACAAAATTCACTTGTCCACAATCATTATTATCAATATCATCACAATTATCAAATGCATGTGGACAATTAGAAGCATCATGGTCATATGATCCACATACAACACAAAACAAACTCCATTTGGCATATTGTTTGAAGTACAAGGAGGAATTGAGTTAGAAGATGTACCTCTCCACTTATTGTGGGAGGGAAGAATTGGTTCTTGTGATGAAGCACTCTCAAGCTTTGCTTTGATCGAGGTCATCTCCTTTTCCATGTTTGAAATTTGTGAGGTCAAATTGTTGATGGCATTGAGATGGTCGATTGAATACACCGTAGAACCACTCTTGCTTGTCGACTCTCTCTCACCTTCTTGCCAATCCATGTGATACCTTACCACATCTTCAATTAAGTCCACCACTTCATCCTCCATTTTGTTCATGATAGGGCCTCCGGCACTGGCATCTAAGCAAGACTTTCCTTGGGGGCTTAGACCTCCATAAAAGATTTGGCTGATTTGATACGTGGGAATCCCATGGTGTGGGCACTCTATTTGGTACCTCTCCCATGCCTCATAAAGACTTTCATTTGGCTTTTCTTGAAGCTTTAAATGAGAGCTCTTGCTTCGGCCGTCTTCTTTTGTGGATAGAACCAAGATAGAAACTCCTTAGTCACTTCATCCCATGTTCTCAAAGAGTTTGGCTTCACCTCTTTGTCCAACCACTCTAGAGCACGTCTAATAACAGAGAAAGGGAAAATTTTAAGTCGAATGAACTCTTGAGTAACCCCATTCACCTTGATGGTATTGCAATACTTCTCAAACTCCTTAAGATGGTTGAGGAGACTCTCATGCTTGGCTCCACTAAATTGACGCCTCTCTATCAAAGTAATCATCGCCGGTCTTATCTCAAAGTCATTTGCCGGTGTCGTGGGAGGAGCAATTCCTCTTTCAAACCTATAGGCTCCTGGAGTTCCCAACTCCTTCAATGCTACTCTCGGATTAGCACCCATGCTTTTTCGTTCTTCTTCTTCCTCTTGATGGATTTCCTCTCTTGAGGGACTTGAGCTTGAGGAACGATTAGCAACCCTTATCCTAGTTATGGTCCTTTCAATTTCTAGACCAAATGGCACTAAATTTTGTTCTCGTGCCCTACCCATACAAATCTCAAAGGAAAATATTAATAGCACGGACTACAAATGTAGCCTAAAAGAAAGAAAACCTTTTCGTATTTTTCAAATAAAGTGGAATAGACTCAATCAACAACAGAAAATAACCATGCCATTCCCCGGTAACGGCGCCATTTTGACGGAAGGAAAACCTAGGTCGTTGAGTTCTAAGTATTCCTTGATCAAAACCAAATTTATAACTAAACCCAACCTTAAGTATAGGGGTAAAGTTTGGGTCGAACCCTAGGGAATGAGGTATAAGCTAAACTCTCTAGTTAAGCTATTTTGAAATCTTAAGCAATTGGGTTTGTCTAAACTAGCAATCAACACAATCAAAGCTAACAATAGAAATCAATATCAAAGTACTAGGGATTTATGATCCACATGCATTCACAATAAACTTTCTAATTTGTCAGGAAATTGATCAATCAAGAAATGTGAGGGAAAACGGTATTTGCAATCAAAATCACTCAAAGAGCTATTTCCATAGGGTCAAGCTAGATGTCTCTACGAATGACTTTAAAGGAAAACCGTAAAACAAGATCAATTGGTAATAATAGCTTCCAAATCAATGTGTAGTGTCATTGAAAACTACTATGCAATCTAGCTTGATAATCAAGGTTAGCTACTCCTCGTCAAATTAAACACATGCACAAATTCCATCAACTAATTTAATCACATTATCCAATCAATCAAAAACCGCCAAATTAGCTATAGCTTATCATTCATACATGCTTCACCACTTCCCTATCAAAGGAACTACTCACTACAGATTGTAAAATTGAAAAGCATAAAAATTACGAGAAGCACATTCTTACCAGGCCATCAACCCTTTTTAGTAACCTTGAGAAATATATATTTAAAGTTAACCTCAAAATAAAGATCTAATTAAGAGGAATTAAATAAAAACAATTATTTAAGTTGACGTCATAGGAAATTTTGATAAAAACAAATATCAGTGAGAAATTGCCGATTAAATGCATACGGAACTCTATTCGATTTTGCAAACTAGAAAAAAATTGAAACCTCGATCATATCAAATAATTCTAGATAATTAAATATTTGATTAGTTGAAAGACAGAATCGTACCTTTATAGCCTTAGAGCTCCTAATCTTTGGTTATATACTCTGTAATTTTCCATTTCATTATAAGAGTAACAAAAATGGGAATTTAGGATTTAAACAAAAATTATACTACAAATTGGAACAAAAAATTAAAATCTGAAGATTCTGACTATTAAAAAGATGGAGGCAGTGATAATATTTGGGTAAAAGACGTACAATGGTTGTCACAAACACCGTTCTATATATACTGAATTTTTTTATTTAATAATTTTTTATTTGGGTAAAGAAAATAGAGGACGGTTGGGTAATCTTAGCGTTCTATATTTCTCAACATATAATACGGTTGGAGGGGAAAAGCGTTCTATTTTGTTTTACAAAACGCTTATCTCCGCTAACCGTTTTGTATCTTGTGTTCCATATTCCACCTTTTGTAGTAGTGTTATTTATTTATTTATTTATTTTTAAGTTTGTAGGTTTTATTTTTGAAATTTCATAATGTTTGAATTTTCAGAATATTGATTTCCGAATCTATGAAAATTCATAAATATATATGAAAATTATCTTTGTTAATTAGCATTTTCAAATATATAAAATTCAGAAATGCATTTTAAAATATATAAAAGTTATGAAAAGTTATTGACATGCTAAAGTTGTATCACCTGATGAAAAGTATCACCTAAGTCCTTTAACTAAAGCAGATAGGGAAGTAGTGCTGAATCCAAAGAGAAACAAGTCTTTCTATTCCTAATTAATTAAACTAATCTAAATTATCAAGTAACTAAATATTTGTGAATTGAATTAAACTAAGGAGAATAAAAGTAGGGAGAAATCAATAAATAAAATACTAGGGCATAGGTTCACCATTAAATAATAGTCCAGGATATAACACAATAATCTATCATCAATGCATCAATTAATCAGATCTTAAAGGGCTTTCGCTACGTATTACAATCACAAAATTAATCTACCGGTATTAAATCGCATCTCTCGAATCTTGACTTAATTAACTATTTATAAATTAACTTGCCTATTGAAACTATGCCTAAAGATCAATTTTCATCTCTCAATCTCGAATCAGTATTGCATAGCTCATACAATTAAACCAAGCCTAATCTAATTGCATAACATTAAATCAATCAATCAATTGAAAATCAATCAAGAATTGACAATAAAAAATAATAAATTACCCCTTCATATTATTTATGGATCCCCACTAGGGGTGTCCATAATTTGGATTAAAACAAAAATCCAATCCAATCCAAACCAAATCATCAATTCGGATCGAATCCGAACTTTAAATCGGATCGGATCGGATCGGATTGAGAATTTTTCAAAATTCAAATTTTCAGATCAGATTAGATCGACCTGAATCGAATCCAAACTAAATTGAAAACCGAATTATAAAATTAAGCATGTATGACTATGGACTCAAATATGGAACGTATGCTGTTGTAAAACGCTGCTGCTACCTACTATTGAAAGTTATTGGCGCTAACATGCTGAAATTTCTTACTTGCTGCTGATATTTGCCTATTTGCTGCTTGGTGTTAATATTGTAATGGTGTTTCCTTATAGGTGTACTAATGTTAATTAGTTTTGAACAATTTATTTTATATAATCACGACTATTTTTGAAATTTGTATTAATATTAAGGCTTGGACAAATGTGATTTTTATAATTGCATTTATAATAATTTTTATCATTGTATAAGTGTATTAGATGCTAAAAATAAAAGTTTTAATTCGGATTTTCGGATCAGATCCAAATAATCGAATTTTAATTCGGATTGGATTAGGAGAGTAATTCGGATCGGATTGAAAAATTGAAAACAGAATTATATTTTGTATCGGATTGGATTTGGCCTAAATGCAAACCAAAAACCGAACGGACACCCCTAATCCCCACAAACCTTAGAAATTAAACTACTCACACATATTAAAATCTAAACTAAGCAAGGCAAATAAAAAAGACTTGATTAATCAAAGCAAATAAATTATTGAAAATAAAAGGGGAAGAAATGGTTACCAAAGTAAAGGGAAATAATGAATTTCATAAAGCAAAAGTGTAGAGAGAACAAGAGTAATAATCCAAAGCTTTAAACTAAATTTGTGAAATTAATTAAAGAGAAGATGTAATCAATCCCGCTTAACAAAAACATATTTATACTTAAGCTAAGGATCCTAATTGAAAAAAGTAAAACTATCGTTGAAACTCCTATTAGAAACACACGCCTAGTCCGGCGAAGCTTCGCATGGCTGGGCCCGCCTTTTTGGAAAGAGGAACCTCGCTCGCGCCCGGTCGGCTGAGTTTCCGGGCAAACTAAGACTTCGATTGGGCCACTTCTTAGCCCAATCCGGATTTCCTCCATGGGGCCTTGAATACTTAGTCCATTGCCACGATCTCTTCTTTACCAAGCCCTTAATTACTAACAAGGGGGAAACTAGGTCGTTGGCTAATCCTCCCTAAGCCAAACAAAATTTATAATCACTTAACAAACCTAAATACAAGTATAGAGGTCGAACCACTAGGAACAGTTATATTCAAGTGCTCTCAATGTGCGCCTAAGCTAGATCGAAGTCAAAGAGTGAAGAATAGAGTAACCAAGAATAATCAACTAACAAAACAAAGAATCAAGCAAATAAAACACTAGGGAATGAGGATCAACAAGTAATCATGACAATTGCAACAACTTGGGAAAGACATGCCAATCAATGGTTGTGAAGACTAATGATAAGGGCTATCAATTGGAATAAAAGAGCTATCTCCTAATCGTTAAGCTAGTGGTCTCTATGAATAACAAACTAGGAGAATCACAATCCGAACCAATCGATAATTGCAATTCCTAAATCAATTGTCCGTATCATTGGAAATCACAATGCAATTTAGCATAATTCTCAAGCCTAATCAAACTGCACACATGCAAACTTACATTAATAACTTTAATCACAACAATCAATCAACATTATTCCCAAATTAATCACAATCAATCAATTATACAAGTTTCACCCATTCCCTAGCAAAGCAACTACTCACTACAATCCATCATCAAATCAACAAGCAACTAAGAAATCAAGAATAAACAAAATATGATGGACAATTACACTAATAAAGAATCAAACATCAAAATCAAATCAAACAAACATGAAATTAAACAAAGCAGTTAAGTGAGATAGAGTTAGAAATCCTCATTAATTGATAATGGAAATCTTTAATACAATTTTCACCTCGGATCTTTAATCTCTCAAATCCCCAATGAAATCTCTCACTTTCTCTCTCTAAATCTTCTCCTAATAATAAACCTAAAACTAGAGAAAGAAACTCTCAACTAAGATTAAATTATGTCTAAAAGCTTTTTCCAAAAATCGGGTCAAAAATAGGTATTTATAAGAGGCACGGAAACGAAATCGATAGAAACCGAAAACAGGGTTTCTTCGAAGCTTCGTAGCTTCGCTAATTAGACTTTGTGTGTGCTCGCAAGGTCTTCATGATAGTCACTAAACATGGCAGATTCAAATGGACTTGACGGTGGGTTCAACACCGCGGTTTCATGAGAGCGCGGCTTGAGAGTGTAAGAGCTAGAACTTAGAGCATCCACTTTCTTGCATCTTGAGCTTTCCTAATGCTATAAGCTTGCTCCAAATGCATCTTTATAGGGAATATTTCAAGCATCCTACACTTGAGCCCCACTATGATCATACACTTCAGCATGGTGGCGTCCAAAAGAAAGGAAGATAATGCAAAAGAGTCTTCAACAAGTTTTAGGAACATGTAAACCATTCACGATCACAAAGATCGCTAACTCCATAGTGGTCTTAAACCATGACTGGATATTCGGGGATGAAGGTACAAATCCAACCTAAAAGAGATTAAACTGATGTGTGTCATTTATGGCACTCATTTAGCTTCTTTTAGGATGATTTTTCATTGCTTTTGTATCTCTTTTATCTCTTTTTCTTTAGTTTTACTTGTATTTCCTCTAGTTTGTATTTTCCTTAGTTGTTTTCTCATTTTATTGCATTTCTTAGTTTATGTTGCCTTTATCTCCTTTATGTTTGCTTTTGTTTGTTTTTAAGAAAATGATGATGTTCGAGAAGCTCATTGGCGTTCTCTTGGGGCATACAAAGCTTAGGATGCAACCTGGTTCTTTCTCTTGAAGCTCAAAAGTGAGGGAGTGCAAAAGCCAAAGTCTTCAAGGCCGCACTTTCATGCCACGTGGACATCAAAGTCGGTGTTGAACCCCCCGTGAAGGCCTTTAGTGATCGCCTTCCCCAACATGTATCAAGTGGAGCGCACGGAAGCATCAACGACCGCACAAGAGGGAAGTGTCCTGCTCCCAGGAGCGGGCGCGCACGAGCCAAGAGCGGGCACACAGGCCCAGTTCGCGGCCGTGTAGGTGTGAGGCCACGCACCTCCTCCTCCCCTGTTCCATACACAGTTTTGAGGCGATGGTTGCTATATGATAAAGTTTTCGTACGGAGTCCTTCTCCTAATCAAATTAGGTTACTCGGAGTCCGTACTTATCTTTAATTAAACTAGATATAATTTTTTAAAACACTTGTTTTATTCCAATTAGAATTCTTTATCTTTTTCAAAATCAAATATAATTATAATTAATAATCCTTATCCCATTAGAACTCAAAATAACCTTCTAGAAGATTCTAGAAAATCAAGATAAATCCTAATAACTTTAGGAATACAGTTAAAATTAATGGACCCTCTACATGATTATTGGGTCGCCCACAAAACTCATTTAGGACCCAATTTAGTATTTTGGTCATTACTTCCTCGTTATAACTCGAAATTTGGCTTATAATATATCGTTGGAAAGATATTTTCAAACCCCATCAAACTACACAATTATTGGACGCATATCATGGACTAAACTAAACTGGATTGGAAGTTTTTCATAAATAGGATACGAAATGAATGATTTTTGAAAACAAAAATTAATTATTTTATTAGAAAACAGAAGAATTCACGAGACTCTTCAACATTTCACCTTGTTCGATATTCAATGACGTGAAAGATACTCATCACTAGGTTTGGTTTTTGGGGAGACACAATCAGGTGTCTACAATCTTCCAACTTAGAAACCACCAATATCAAGACCCAAACCTCATACAATACCTACAACAAAAAAAAAAGGAGAAATAAAGGAGAAAACACTAGAAAAACCATAAAAACACAAAATAAGAGAGAAAAGGGAAATTAAAGAGAAAATACATAAAAGTCAACATTTATTATTGAAGAAAACCATGAAAAGAAGGTGAAAACAACCTAAAAACTCATCAAATGAGTGCCATAAATAACACTCATCAAATACCCCAAAGCTTAACTTTTGCTCGTCCTCGAGCAAAACAAAAATAAGTAATGGAAAAATGATGAGCTTATTCAAACAAACAAAAGAAGAAGAGAGGAGACAAGAATATACACTAACTCACTTTCATAGGAATCACGGTTGTTTTTAGCTACAACAAGCCCTTAAAACCCCAAAGTCGCCAATGAGGACGAGTGAGGTCTCGTGAGGGTTTCCTAAGAGGTTAACCCACAACTCTCTCAAACCAAACAAACAAGGCAAAGCATGAAAATGAAACCAAAAGAAAACAAATGTTTATGAATGGACTTTTGCAAATGAACAAGCACAAATGAATGCAATTCTTACTAAACAAATAATGGAGTGCACGTTTCAAGAGATCAAAGGTTGATTGAAACATAAAATATGCTAAGCATAGAGAACTAATAAGACACAATTAACCTTAATCCCAAACAATCTTACCACGTTCTCCCTACTAGTTTTAAATCCACCTCTAGTGAGCATCTCAATGGTTCCTCGAAGAAACCGAAAAAGATGAAATTTTAGGGCTACTCGATATCTTGACTATGCAAACCGCTCCATAGACTTGACTCACATCTCCCTCCACCGACTTGTGATTCAACCAAAAAGGTCGAAAGGTCTTGAAAAGGGTTGTAATGTAAGGGCAAAAAGGGTAAAGCTAGGTTATACAAAAAGGGTGATCAATCCTCAACACCATAATCAAGAAATCACCAAAAAAAAACACCAACACCCCGAAGCTTATTCAAAGCCAAAATCACAAACATATATACAAAAAGCGTAAGAACGCTTCCCCCCAAGCTAAAATGAAGCATTCCCAAGCTAAAATGAAGCATTGTCCTCAATGCTCAAAATAGTGAGAAATACACTTACATCAAAATATTTTTCAACATTTTCATTTTTCATATTTTTTTTCACTTTTTCCAAAGCATTTGAATGTGCTTTGCTTTTTCTCTTGTTTTTTCATTTTTCTATTTTTCACTTTATTGCATTGTTCTCGCCTCTTTTAACTATGGACGGCTTTTTCAACTTCGAATTTGCGTTTATTCACAAAATATACACAAGAAGAACTTGCTTACAATATAAGAACAAAAAATCAAACTCATACACCACGATCTCCAACAATAATGATAAATTGCTTCACAAAAACCCAAGAATGGAAACAAAAATGAAACAAAAGGCTCAAAAGCTAAAGATATGGCTTGGAAAGAAGGGTATACGGCTCAAATGGTTAGCAAGTAGGCAAATGTAAACCCAAAATAAAGAAATAAAATCTATCCTTGAAAAAAAAAATTACCACCCTGAAAAGATGTGTTTCTCCTTCCTAAATGGTTCGGTCGTGATCTCGGGAGATAAGAGTCAAGTTCTAGATAAAGCATGCAATAGTCAAGGATCCATGTGCCGCTCATTCAAGATATGTTAAAAGCAAGAAGAAAAGAAACCTCACACCGTTGTAGCAAAAACTTAGTATTAGTTTCAAATCCACTATAGGGAGCAACTCCTTCTTTCCACAAACAAGAAGACTCGGGCTTCAAGGTCCCAAAAGTTCTAAACACACTACCTTAGCATACTCTATCCTAGAATCAACCAAGCATACTCTCAAAACGTGCACACCGTTACCATTTAAGAAGAAAAACATTCAACTATACAAGCCCAAAGATATTATGTCCAAAGCAAGAACAAAGTAAAGACACATTGCAAATTTGCCTTCATAACAACAAAAATCTTTTTGGAGTTTTTTTAAAATAAAGAACATGATATGAATCAACATCCCACCAAACATGATAGAATACCTTCCCTCAAGCTTGAATGAGACAACACACACAAATAATAAATCATAGAATCCATTGGAGGGAAAAACAAAGAGATTAATCCAACAAACCAACACATGTCCAACAAGTCACCAACCATTAGAGGAAGAGCAAGGAAAGATATTACCGGATTTAGGTAGGTGTAACTACCCGCACATGACCCAATTAAACCTTTTAAAACCACTTTCCTCTAGAAATGAATCTTGCTTACCATATGCTAGCAAATGTGGAGTCATACTTCCTTGAATCTTGATTCAAACCAATGCACCAAAGTATATCAAGTCATGTACCTAGCAAAAGGCACACAAACATTTCCATGAGTGAAAATCTATGCTAAAAAGAAAAGAAAATGAAAGTAATAAAACACGGGTTATATCCCGAGAAATGTTAGCTTAAGGTCCAAGCTTGACCACTCTAGTAAATAATATTGCAACGATCGTAAGAGCTTGTCAAATGCACTACAACACATTTTATAAGATAACAAATAGGCAAATGAGGGAAAGAGGATGTGCAACAAGGATAGTGCACGTAAGTGAGGAGAGAGATGCCGAGAAAAGGAAAAAGAATCATAAGTAAATTCAACAAAATAAGAAGAAGAAGAAGAAGAAGAAGAAGAAGAATAGGGCAAACTCTCCTCAAAATGTTTTTGGATAGTATAATCACTTTTTTCCTCAATAGAAGGCGAATGAGGGACATGTAAACCGTCATAGAAGAGGGGCGTCCCCAATAGGCTCATTAACAAAGGAAGGCAGGTATATAGGAGTGTGGGGAATATGATTAAATTTCCTTGAAAAATGGACATGAGAAGAGGGAATAGGGGCTATGGTCTCACAAATGAACTCTTCCTCACCACCATGCCTCATATCACCAATAAGAGCTTGAAAATCAACCATCGAATCCTCAAAAGAAAAACACTCATGATTTTCTTCTCCCTTAAACATCCAACTTCCAAGAAAGACTACATAATCCCCTCCATTACAACTATGAACAGCAACTCGCTCAACATCCTTAAAGCCTAAAGTCTCAAAGTGATGTGTGACATTTTTGGCACTCATTTGGTTCCTTTTTGGATGATTTTTATTTCATTTTATCTCTCTTTTCTTTAGTTTTCCTTAGTTTTATTCTTGTTTTCTTCATTTTATGCTTTTTGTAGTTAGTTTCTCTTTTTCATGTCTTTTTCTAGTTTACTTGTTATTTTTCTCTTTTACTTGCTTTTTATCTTTTGCTTGTAGGTGGTAATTGATTGTCCAAGAATTCCCGGGCTTCCTTTCTATAGTTTTCTATTGATTTTCATGCCTAAAGCTTGTGCAAGAAGTTTCAAGTCAATGAGAGGTTCAAGGAGCATGCTTCAAAGTCTTGTTTATGCCTTCCTCATGGCTCATTTTCTTCAAGAAATTCAAGGAAGTTGCTGCCTACCTTGTCCTCCATCATCATCATCTAGGGTGCGTGCACCTTGTGAGCAAGGGCAAAGAAGAAAGGAGGAAGCTGCAGCTATGTGCGGGCGCACTTGAGGAGTGTGCGGCCGCACATCTGTCGTGTGCGGCCGCACATCAGGTGTGTGCGGGCGCACATTCCTGGGTACACTCCTTCGAGCGCCCGCACTTACGAGGGTCTATTTTTGGGCGTCATTACCGACCTCTCCTTTGTATATATAGTTATTTCTACCTGTTTTTGGGGAGGAGGTTTTAGTTTTAGATTGAATTTGATAGTTAGTTTTTGGGAGAATTTTAGAGAGAGAAACTCATGATTTTTGGTGATTGCTCAAGGATTCCTCATTGTATTTGATCTTTGGATCAAAGTTTTGTAAGGATTTCTTCTTGATTTCAATACAAGTTTGATTTTAGTTGATTTCATTAGTTTTTCATATTGTTGATGATTGATTTGGTTATTGATTGAATTTTGATTGATTTTGATTGATTGTTGGTTTAATTTTTGAATTCAAGTATGTTGATAATGAATTTGATGAATGTAGTAGTTTTGCTCTCCATTTCTATGGCTAGTGAGTAGTTTCCTAGCTAGGGAGATGGTGAAGCATGTATGAATGATGGAATAGTGTAATTTGGGGATAATTGATGGAGTTGATGATATGATTAAATTTGGTTGATATTTCATGTGCATGTGTGTGATTAATTGAGGTTTGGCCATCTTTGATTAATACACTAGATTGCATTGTAAGCTTGCTATGATACGGACCATTGATTAGTGAACTTGCAATTTCACGATTGAGGTGCTTTGTGACGTTCCCTAGTTAGTGTTTAGCGTAGTTGACGCTAGTTAGACCTCTAGGTGAACCACCTTAGTATGCTCTTTTGGATACATGATGATTTTCCTTCATATCGCTTGACTTAGTCGGTTTGACCTCCCAAATTACCGTTTCCATTATGATTGCATGTGGATCCATTGCCCTAGTGTCTTAGATTGATTTAATACAAGTTTGCATACCTAGTTAGCTTTACTTCTACCTCAAACCCCTTCTTGATTCCGAGATAGCTTGATCTAGACTTCGTGCACTTGATATCCATTCCCTTGGGTTCGACCTTGACTTGCCACTACGCTAAATAGGGGTTAGTTAAGTTACAAATTTTGTTTGATAGGGTGGGGTGGTAGCCCAACGACCTACCGTTCTCCGTCCCATCAAAATGGCGCCGTTGCCGGGGAATGGTGCTTGAGTGTATGTTGTTTTTGAGTCTATTTCATTTTGATAAAATACAAAAGATTTTGTTTCTCTAGGCTACATTTGTAGCCGTGCTACTAACATTTTTGTGTGAGTTTTGCATGCATAGAACCCGTGATCGTCCCCTTGTTCCCCTTGATCCGGAAATTGAGAGGACTCTTTCAAGAAGAAGAGTGGATAATAGATCCTTGGCTTATAGCTCTTCAAGTGAAGAAGAAATTCAAGAAGAACAAGGAATGGGTGAAAATCCTAGAATAGCCTTGAAGGAGCTTGGAGTGCCCGGGGCATATAGGTTTGAGAGTGGAATAGCTCCACCTACTACCCCGGCAAATGACTTCGAAATCCGGCCGGCAATGATCACCTTGATTGAGAGAAGGCAATATAGTGGGGCTAAGAATGAGAGCCCATTGAACCATTTGAAAGAATTTGAAAAATATTGCAACACTATCAAAGTCAATGGGGTCTCTCAAGAATTCATCCGCCTCAAGTTGTTCCCTTTCTCTCTATTAGGAAGATCTTTGGAGTGGCTAGACAAGGAAGTGAAGCCCAACTCCTTGAGAACTTGGGATGATGTTACAAAGGCTTTCTTGTCCCGTTTCTATCCCCAAAAGAAGACGGCGGAGGCAAGAGCCTTGATTCAAGGGTTCAAGCAAAGGCCGAGTGAAAGCCTTTATGAAGCATGGGAGAGATTCAAAGAGTATTAAAGGGAGTGCCCTCACCACGGAATCCCCACATACCAAGTGATCCAAATCTTCTATGGCGGTTTAAGTCCCCAAGGCAAGTCATGCCTTGATGGAGGGGCCGGGGGCCCTATCATGAACAAAACCGAAGAAGAAGTTGTGGACATCATTGAGGACGTGGTGACATATTATAGGGATTGGCAAGATGGGGAGAGAGACTCTTCAAGCAAGCAATCTTCATTGTATTCGGTGGACCATCTCAATGCAATCAACAACCTTTCCTCCCAAATGACAAACTTAGGAAAGGAGGTCACCGCAATCAAAGCTAAGTTGGAGAGCACTTCTACCTCTTCTCAAGCTTCTAATCTTCCCTCCCAATTTAAGGGGAGAGGTACTCCTTCTAACTCTCAACCCCCTCACTCTTAACATAATATGCCTTTGGGTTGCTTGTTTTGTGATGCATGTGGATCGTATGATCATGACTCTAGTGTTTGTCCTAATGAATGTGTTGATGAATTTGACAACAATGAGTGTGAACATGTTAATTTTGTGTCAAACAACAATGTTCAAAGGTTTGATAATCAAAAAGGCCAATGGAATAGGAATTACCAAAACCAAGGCAATTTTGACAACTATAATCATAATGGTGGTTATAGGAACCAAGGGAATCAAGGTTCTCGTGGCAACCATAACCAAGGTTATAGTAGCCAAAATCAAAGCCAAAACTATGGTAATCAAAATCATAATTATGGTAATCAAAACCAAGGTTATGTAAATCATAACCAAGGTAATGGAAACCATAATCATGGTGGTGGTAACCATATTCAAGGTTATGGTTCAAATCAAAATAGGAGTAATTGGAACAACCAAGGAAGGGGAAATTTTCAAAACAATGCTCAAAGAGGTCCCCCACCCGGTTTTGTTCCAAAGACTCAAAATGAAAATTCCTATTCACAACCTTCTTCTCCTAAGACAACCTTGGAAGAGTTGATTGATAATCAAACTAAGATCATTAACACCTATATGGCGGTTAGTGATAAGAAATTCAATGAGATGATGACCCACAATAAGATGCTTGAGACTCAAATTACTCAATTAGCAAGCACTATTAAGGATTTTGCTAGTCCTTCATCTTTGCCTTCCCAAGGTGTTGAACCAAAGAAACCCGTGTACTCTATTGCCACAAGTGGTGGAAATGATTTTGATGAGGGAGTTTCTTGTTCAAAAGAGGGAAGAGATGAGAGTGGTGCTAAGGAGAATGAAGTGGAAAGGGTTGAGTCTAAGGAAATCTATTGTGAGGTTGACAAAAGAGAAGAGTGTGTTGGTGAAAAGATGAGTTAGATAGAGAGATTTCCCGATCTACCATATCCCCAAAAATATTTGAGATTCAAAATGGATGAGCAATTTGGGAAGTTCCTTGAAGCTTTTAAGGATGTTCATGATTCTACACCCGCTACCGAACCAATTCCCGACATGCCTAAGTACTCCAAGTTTGTTAAGGAGATCTTAAAAGAGAGAGAGGATTTTGATGAGGGTAGTTCGGTGGAAGGATGGAAGTGCTTTAGTGCTCTTATCCATGGTGAACTTCCGAAGAAGATGGAGGATCTGGGGAATTTTTCAATCCCTTGTCGAATTAAGGAAATGGTTTTTGAAAATGCTTTGTGTGACCTTGGTGCCAGTGTTAGCATTATGCCTTTCTCGGTCTTCGAAAGGCGTGATCTAGGTAAGCTTCAACCGTCCAAGATAACACTTCAATTGGCCGACCGTTCTATTAAGCTTCCTAAGGGAAGAATTGATGATGTCCCCTTAAGGATTGGAGAGTTTGTTTTTCCGGTGGATTTTGTTGTTCTAGAGATTGAGGAGGATGAACATATTCCAATCATCTTAGGGAGACCTTTCTTAGCTACCTCGGGAGCTTTAATAGATGTCAAAGGAGGTCAAATTACTTTGAGGTGTGGGAAATTAGAAGAGAGTTTTAAGTTAAAACCAATGCATGAGTCTTTATCTTGTGTCCAAGATATCGCATGTGCTAGTCTTTCTCGTTCCATTGATGGTATGTGCATGATTGATTCTTCTACTAACAATGTTTTTGAGATTGTTGATGATGTTTGTGCAAGTATTAATGACGTTAGTGAAGAAGAATTTGTGATTCAAAAACCAAAGGATGAGAAAGATATTGGTTTTCCAAATTGGTTCAAGCTTAATTCTCATGAGGAAGAGAAAGCTTCCATGATTAAGGATGTTGAAGTCAAGCCGAAGAAAAAGGCCCGTGACTCGAAGAAAACAAGGAAATGGAAGAAGTTGAGAAGTGAAAAAGAAGAATTTGAAAAGAATTTTGTGAGAGTTTCATCAAGCATTAATGAGAGGTTGCCCAAGGTTGAAGAAGAATTTGCTCTATCAACCACCTTGAAGAAGGTGGTGTTCTTTGATCCTCCATGATTAAGAGGAAGGGTCGAGCTTAGGACCTTAAGCAAGCGCTTCCCGGGAGGCAACCCGGAGTTTCTAACCTTTCTCTTTGATTTTTGAATTTTCTCATTTTTGTTTCTTTTATTACCTTGTCTTTTCTTTTACTTTTCTCCTTATTTGGATTTTTAGGATGTCCGTTTGTGGGATTGGAATTCAACAAATATGCATGATGGATGGAAGGTGTTCATGGCACAAATCATATTTTGTTCGATTCTAGTCGAAATTTGAGGTAAAAGGGTAAGAATTTTAGAGAGGTAAGATAGGAATTTCATATTTTGAAAGTTGGAGGAAATTGATACTTAGTGAATTTTTGTGGTGTGCACATGAATTTTCAACTTTGAGGACTTTGAAAATGATTTTAGCTACTGCCTATGTTGTTCCTCATCACCATCATGATTCATGTGCGCACCCAAATAGGCAGTAAGTATCAAATCTTTGAGGAAAAAAGAAGGAAGGAGCACGCACAGGGATGTGCGGTCGCACACGAGGCATGTGCGGGCGCACAGCCTGCGTGTGCGGCCGCACATCAGTGCTGTGCGGCCGCACAGATGCTGGACGTGCATTTATCTTCTTCTTCCTCCTTTTTCCCCTCATTTTCTCACTTCCCTCATCTTCCTCACTCATACCCTCATTCAAACCCTCCTTTGTGTGCACTCCTCCACCCTCATTCATCATCCAAAAACACTCAAACCCTCACCAAAATCACTACATTCTTACTCAAAATCACTCACAAATCTTTCTACACTACAAATTCCTCACAATTTGACCCAAATTTCACTCACTCTCTCTCCTACTCTTGGTGGCCGAAAATTGGGGGTTTTGTGTGGAGTTGGAATTGCTTGCTCAAAATTGGTTTATCTTGCTTCTTTTATGGTATAATCACTAATCCTTGCTTTAATTTTGCCAATTATATCATAAATTTGCATGAATTACAAATTTGTATGAGCATGAATAGTGTAGTATTGATTTTGTGAATTTTGATGCTTGCTCTTGATTTTGGTTGTGATTTGGTGATATTTGTTGATTGATTTTGCATGACATTGTGTTGTTTGTTGATTTTGTAGCAATTTTCATCAATTTTGGTTGAATTCTTGTGAGTTGAAATTTTGGAAAGTTGGTAGTAAGTGGTGATTTCGGTATTGGCTTTGTGTTTGCTCTTGGATTGATTGAAAAGGAATTTTTCTTGGTTCATTGATATTGTTGATTGGTTTGGAATTGGTTTGATTGAAGGGAATTGTGAAATTGGAGTTTGGTGATATTGGTAGTAAGTGGTGAATTTGGGTGTGGTGCTCTTGGTTCTTTGGTTTGCTACTTGATTGGTTGTTGGTGATCTTCTATACTTCTCACAATGTCTAAATACCTCAAGAAACTCACCAAAAAGCGAAAAACCGATGTTAGCATCGAGGAACCTCCCCGCCCAAGTACCTCCACTAGGCCTAGTACATCTTCTAGGCCTAGTACTTCCAACCCATCTTCCACTCAAACACGACCTACTACCTCTCTTCTAAAGAAGAAAAATTTCACCGATAAACAAAAAGCCTTTTATCAAAATCTGAAAGACGAAAGAACCCTCAAACAAACCCGCCATTACTTTCAATCCGATATGCTGAAGTTGGGGATTGATAATGATGTGCGGTCATTGCTTTTGAATTTGAGATTAGGGACTTTCATCGCCGACGCCTACCGCACCTACAAGGAGCCTACCTTGGAGTTCTTGGCTACCTTGGAGCTTGTACCCATTGGAGGGGTATATAGGGTGCGGTTCCAATTGTTCAACAACATATTTGACCAATCTTTAGAAGAGTTCAACGCTGCTTTG
Organism: Chenopodium album; assembly: GCF_948465745.1. Lineage (NCBI taxonomy): Eukaryota > Viridiplantae > Streptophyta > Magnoliopsida > Caryophyllales > Amaranthaceae > Chenopodium > Chenopodium album. The sequence continues at coordinate 20,624,925 of NC_137850.1, read as the reverse complement.
GACTTTGATCCCCATGGGGATATTATTAACGTTGAACACTTCATCTTCCCGGATTATGATCAAGATTCTTGGTGGGAAGACATCTCCGGTGGTAGTGAGTTCATCGCCAACAAGGCCAAGATCTCGGACGTGTACCAACCTTGTCTTAGGGTTGTACACCGTCTATTGGGCTATGTCTTGTTCCCCAAGCAATAGATGGGGAAATTGAGTAAATTGGAGCTCAAAGTCCTTTGCCTATCTACTCGCCCGGAGTTTGTGGGCCGGTTGAACTTGGGCTACATCTTTGCCCAATATTGCTTGGACCTTCGCAAAAGGAGGACGGGAGAGATCCCTTGTGGGGGTATGGTAACTAGGCTTCTGACTCACCTTCGCCTCGATGATTATCTCCCCTTTTGTAAGGAGATCGGGGATGCAGATTCCATCTACCTCGATATGCAACAATTGGGTCAAATCCAATTTATCTCCAAGGGTTTTAGTGAAGGGAGATATGAGTGGCTAAGGGGCCACGAGCATTGGTGCTTCTTGCCTAACCCTAGCTTGACTTCTTTGGCTAGGATTGCCTACAATGTTTGGCATGTTCCCAGGTCCTTCCGGCATCCCAACTTTGATTCCAAGGAGGATGAAGAAGAAGATGAGGAAGAACAACAAAATCAACAACAACAACAACATCAACAACAACAACATTTTTCTCCACAACAACAAGCTCCTCATGAGCAAGAACAAGAGCAAGGGCAACATGCTTTTGCCAATGAAGATTTGAAGGCTCTTACTGAGCAAATGAGTGGATTGAAAGTCCACGTAGACGGCATGTACGATCAAGACTTTGGGGCCCTCTATGACCAAATAAGAGGTATTCAAGAGATGCAACAAGGTATGTTTATACAACAACAACAACTTTATGATGCGGAAGTTAACCGTGGGAACATTACCCCCCCGGTTAACTATCCGTATTTCCCGCCCCAACAAGGTCCTCTACCTTCGTTTGGGCATCCTTATTGGTCGGGGCCTTCTAACCCCGACACCGAGCGTCACTATTACCCGGACGAGCATGGTAACTATGATTACAAGGCTCCGGGTGGTAGTGACTATAGGGGGGATCCTAACTACCCCCATGTCCATCCCAACCACCCTTTTGAGCTCACTTTGCCCGATACCTACACCCCTCTTTCTCCTTGGCAACACGATCTTTTCAAGGGGCATTATGGGTGGCCCGAGGGGTACACCGGAGGATGGGAGCCTTACCCTCATCCCTTCGATGACCCCGAGCGCAACAGAGATGGGGCCGGGCCAAGTGGGAGTGGTGGTGGTGATGGTAGTAGTTATTAGTTCCCTTTTAGCTTCTCATGCTTTTTACCTCCGTCCCTCATATTTTTGATACTTGCTTTGTTTTGATCGGGATGTTGAGATGTATTTTCTATCTAGCTTGGGGGAACTAGTAACTTGCTCGGTGACCTTGTTGTTGTTGTGTACATATCTTAGTTGCTTGCATGTTTATTTTCATTCCTCTTTTTGGTTTCCTCATTTTCTTGATCTCTAGGCTACTTTTCTTGTAGCTAGCTTGTTTGCCCTATTTTCTTGGATGATTGTTGTTTGTGGAGTTGTTTTGCTTGCCATGTTGTTGTTGATGATCCCTTATATCCAAATCCCTCAATCCAAATCCCTTAAATCCAAACCTTGTAGTTTAGAGTAGTTCTTTAGTTAGTATAGATTTTATTTCTTTTATTCTTTATTTTATTTGGTAGATTAGCTTCTCTTTCCTTTAGTTGTATATACTTCTTGCTTTATTTATTTTCTTTTATTTGTTGTTTTCTTTTATTTGTTTTGAAGTTACTAACCTTTTTCTTTGATTCATAGTTTCTTTTATTTTTTTTTTCTCACTTAGTTCCTTGAAGAGCTTATGGATATGGAATGATACGAGGTGGTTTCTTATTGCTTCGTTTGTTTTTGCTATGCTTGGAATCCCGGTGAGACCTTTCTTATTTTTCTCTTTATTTTCCTTGGTTGCATAGAATAGGATTAGTTTAGGAGAAGTTGAATGGTACGAGGATGGATGCTTGTTAACACGCAATGTGTTTGGGATCGGTGACTTTGTTGTCTATCGATCACTTGTTTGTCGATTGGGATTTTTATGTGTTTAACATGCTTTCTAGTCCTTTGCATGCTTTTCTCCTATGTTTTCCTTTCCTATGTCTCCATTTCTTTTCTTTTACTCTCTTTTATTTTACCTTTTTCTCTTACTTTCTTTTATTTTTCTTTTTATTTTTGATGTGATTTTGAGGCATTGTTTTTCATTTCTTTTCTTTTGAAATGAACATTGTACATTGGACTTGTCTTTTACATGATTTTCTTCCTAGGTTGTAAAGGTATGCACGGTTTGAGATTATGTTCGGTTGACTCTAGGATAGTGTATGCTAGGGTAGTTGGTTTGAACTAGGAGGATCATGAAGCCGGATTCTACTTGTTTGTGGTATGTTGGTAGTTGCTTCCTATAGTTGATTTGACACCATTGGTGAGTTTTTGCCACCACCTTGTGAGGTTACTTGTTTTTCAAGCCTCCAACATTCCTTGTTTGAGTGGCGTGGATCCTTGACTATGCAAACCTAATCTAATAACGCTTGATGTATGATTCTCAAACACGAGACCGAACTATCTAGGAAGGACAAAGGCACATTTTTCGGGGTGGTATTTTCATTTTTACTATATTTTGTTATTTTGTTTTGTTTTTGGTTTACATTTGCCTTCTTGCAACCATTTGAGCCTTATCCCTTCTTTTCAAGCCACATCTTTAGTTATTTGACCTTTTGTTTCATTTTCTACCTTTCTTGATTTTTGTGAAGCAATATGATCATTTGAGATGAAGTTTGTGGTGGTTACGTTGGAATTTTGGTTTTTATGTAAAGCAAGATTGTGTTATGATTTCTTTGTGGATAATGGCAAATGGGTATGCGTAAAAGCCGTCCTTTATAATAAAAGGCATGGACAAATAAGTGCAAAAGTTGTAAAAGCCGTCCGAATTTAGCAAAAGGCACGGACTTTGCAATTACAATTTAAAAACACAAAAAAAAAATGAATGAAAAGTGAAAAATTCAAAAATATTTTGATGTATTCTTTTCTCCTTCTAAGCATTGAGGACAATGCTCCATTTTAGCTTGGGGGAGAAGCGTGTACGCTTTTTGTATATATTTTTGTGAGTATAACTTCAAGTAAGCTTGGGGGTGTTGTTTTTGTTTGGTAATTTCTTGATTGTGGTGTTAAGGATTGATCACCCTTTTGCTTCACTTTTTAGGAAAATCACCAAATTTTAAAATTTTTGCCTACCTTCACCCTTTTATGCCTTACGTTACAACCTTGGGGAAAGACCTTTCGACCTAGATAGTTGAGTCACTATTCGGGGGAGGGCATCATGGGTCATTGCCTAAGGAAAGGGGATGCATAGTCAAGATTGTCGAGTAGCCTTAAAATATTTCTTTTCCGGTTCCTTCGAGGAATCATTGGGACACTCACTAAGGGGAGATTTGAGACTAGTGGGAAGAACGCGGTAAGATTGTTTAGGATGAAAGTGAATTGTGATAACTAGTTCCTATGCCTAGCATACCCTATGTTTCAATCAACCTTGGATATCTTGAAATGTGCATACCTTAACTACTTGAGAAAGATTGTCATTCACACGCTTTATAGTCTTTATGTTGATTCATTTTGTAAAGATTTGTTTCTATTTCATTTTCTTTCTTTTAATTCTATGGTTTGCCTCATTGATGTTTGGTGGAGAGTTATGGGTCAAACTCTTAGGATACCCTTACGTGACCTCACTCGTCCTCATAGGCGACTTTGGGGTTTAAAGGGCTTGTTGTAGCTAAAAACAACCGTGATTCCTACGACAATGAGTTTTAGTGTATATTCTTATCTTGAGTCTTTCTTTTTCGTTTTTAATAAAATTTTCATCCTCTCTTTTTCTTGCTTTGTTTTGCTCGAGGACGAGCAAAAGTTTAGCTTGGGGGAATTTGATGTGTGACATTTTTGGCACTCATTTGGTTCCTTTTTGGATGTTTTTTATTTCATTTTATCTCTCTTTTCTTTAGTTTTCCTTAGTTTTATTCTTGTTTTCTTCATTTTATGCTTTTTGTAGTTAGTTTCTCTTTTTCATGTCTTTTTCTAGTTTACTTGTTATTTTTCTCTTTTACTTGCTTTTTATCTTTTGCTTGTAGGTGGTAATTGATTGTCCAAGAATTCCCGGGCTTCCTTTCTATAGTTTTCTATTGATTTTCATGCCTAAAGCTTGTGCAAGAAGTTTCAAGTCAATGAGAGGTTCAAGGAGCATGCTTCAAAGTCTTGTTTATGCCTTCCTCATGGCTTATTTTCTTCAAGAAATTCAAGGAAGTTGCTTCCTACCTTGTCCTCCATCATCATCATCTAGGGTGCGTGCACCTTGTGAGCAAGGGCAAAGAAGAAAGGAGGAAGCTGCAGCTATGTGCAGGCGCACTTGAGGAGTGTGCGGCCGCACATCTGTCGTGTGCGGCCGCACATCAGGTGTGTGCGGGCGCGCATTCCTGGGTACACTCCTTCGAGCGCCCGCACTTACGAGGGTCTATTTTTGGGCGTCATTACCGACCTCTCCTTTGTATATATAGTTATTTCTACCTGTTTTTGGGGAGGAAGTTTTAGTTTTAGATTGAATTTGATAGTTAGTTTTTGGGAGAATTTTAGAGAGAGAAACTCAAGAACTAGAGAGAGAAACTCATGATTTTTGGTGATTGCTCAAGGATTCCTCATTGTATTTGATCTTTGGATCAAAGTTTTGTAAGGATTTTCTTCTTGATTTCAATACAAGTTTGATTTTAGTTGATTTCATTAGTTTTTCATATTGTTGATGATTGATTTGGTTATTGATTGAATTTTGATTGATTTTGATTGATTGTTGGTTTAATTTTTGAATTCAAGTATGTTGATAATGAATTTGATGAATGTAGTAGTTTAGATCTCCATTTCTATGGCTAGTGAGTAGTTTCCTAGCTAGGGAGATGGTGAAGCATGTATGAATGATGGAATAGTGTAATTTGGGGATAATTGATGGAGTTGATGATATGATTAAATTTGGTTGATATTTAATGTGCATGTGTGTGATTAATTGAGGTTTGGCCATCTTTGATTAATACACTAGATTGCATTGTAAGCTTGCTATGATACGGACCATTGATTAGTGAACTTGCAATTTCACGATTGAGGTGCTTTGTGACGTTCCCTAGTTAGTGTTTAGCGTAGTTAACGCTAGTTAGACCTCTAGGTGAACCACCTTAGTATGCTCTTTTGGATACATGATGATTTTCCTTCATATCGCTTGACTTAGTCGGTTTGACCTCCCAAATTACCGTTTCCATTATGATTGCATGTGGATCCATTGCCCTAGTGTCTTAGATTGATTTAATACAAGTTTGCATACCTAGTTAGCTTTACTTCTACCTCAAACCCCTTCTTGATTCCGAGATAGCTTGATCTAGACTTCGTGCACTTGATATCCATTCCCTTGGGTTCGACCTTGACTTGCCACTACGCTAAATAGGGGTTAGTTAAGTTACAAATTTTGTTTGATAGGGTGGGGTGGTAGCCCAACGACCTACCGTTCTCCGTCCCATCACAAAGCCATGCATGAATGGATGTAAATTCATTTTAAACTCATCTCTCTCCCATAAAGCATCCTTAATGAACTTGTTTTGGGGTTTTTTGTGTCCCTTGGGAGATTTACAACTCGCATTCTGGATCCAAGCCGCATGTACCTGCTCTGACGGTCAAGTTAGTACGAGATCGGAGTAAAAACGTGCGAAAAGTAAATATCTTCTCGGATTCCAAGATCAGGTGTTTTCTCTGTCTTCGAGAGTAATACATTATGTAATGATTGTAAGTTTCCCTAATAATTGGGGTAATCTCCCTATTTATAGGGTCCTAGAAAAGGGTGCCCCAACCCTAGGGTTTGATGACCTAGGGATTTGGACTGCGCCGTTTTGCGGCTCTCTATGGATTTGGGCCATGAAGGCCGCCATTTCCCCTCTAAATATACGCCTGCCACGTGTCGTGCCCTAGTTGGTCCACTTTGGGCTTTCCTTTAGGTGATACGTGTCGAGCTCGTACAGGTCCACGTGGTGGGGTAGAAATACCCAAATCATTTTCCCCTCACAAGGAGGACGTGGCATGCCAGGTGAGACCTGTGACATGTGTCACGCATGCATTGGTGCATGCTTTTACCGTTTATCTGGGGTAAAAATTAGGGTTTTACCTTAGGTTTTCACCCTTCTATAAATAGCCTTTGAACCCCCTCTCATTTTCGCTCGTTTACGAAAAATCTTTGAGAGAAAATCTTTACCTTGAGAATTTATCCTCCTCTATGAAAGCATCCGCCGTTCATGACCTATTCCGCCTGTCAATAGACGTCTCTGGCCTTTCAAGCGGCTCTCGTTCCTTCACTTGTAAGGTAACCGTCTATTTTCCTTTTATTTTGTTTTATTTTTGTCTCTTTCTTTTGTAAATGGTTTCCCAAACGCGCGCGGCACGACCTAGGTTAGCGATCACCCTGTCACCGAGGACGGCTGAATCTAGAACTAGGAGTATCGACTGCTCATTCTTGGACTCCCCTTTGCGATCTTCTCCGAATTCGACCGTATTTGTGTGTGTGCAAGACACCATGGCCAGAACAAAGCAGACAAGTAGGAAGTATAATCCGGATAGTTCCTGGTACCATTCGGAAAACTCCACGATCTATTCAGAAAGCTTAATTAAAGCGCCTGTTAGTGAAATCTTCTACCATCCGCCCAGTCCTCCTAGTACACCGGGCTCTTCAATTTGTGAGGAGGCTGAGGATAAGATACTGTTGGGTTTCGATGAGTCCGACTCACCATGGAAAATAAAACCCAAGCCCAAGGAACAACTCACAATTAATATAACCAAAATGCATAAATAACAGGATAAGAGAAAAGACTAAATTACCCTTGTAGCGTGCTTCACTTGACCAAATGGAGCTCTTACTTGAGAAAGCTAAAGCCTCGCAAGCGCAACGGCCTCCGACAATATCCACCCACAACACAATCGCGACAGGTATCTTGCTTGGAGGTTAGCCAAGCCGGACCAAAACAGTACTCGAGTAATTAATGAGCTTATAGGTTTTTTCTCAAGTGGAGATGCCTAATTGAGCTCTTACTCAAGTGAGTTTTCCCAACTCCCAAGTGGGATATTTATAGGGAAACTCAAGTGAGAAATCCACTCTCCGATCAATGTGGGAGAGTTGGTAAAATCAATTTTCCTCTTTTTTTTTTTTTAAATAAAAAATAAAAGAAAATAGACAACTAATTAATTAACAAGTGGCACTCAAATGAGGGAAGGTTAGGTAAGGTGTAACACCCTAGAAATTCCTTTCTTTTAAAATACCTGTTTTGCCCTATTTAAAACTTTAAATAGAAAAATCTAAGACATTACTGCCACCGTGAAAATGGCTAAGGCAACTATCAAAGACACACAGCAGAAGACTCTCCTTGAAAATATTTAAAAACGACTCAACTCAAAAAGCCAACCAACGAAAGTAAAGTCAACCAAAGTAAAACAAAGTCAAATCTATAACTTGGAACCATTATAGGCCCTTAACAAAACCAAACCAAATTCAAAACCTTCACGTTAGTCTTGCAACAATAATATCATAATATAATTAAAGCAATAACACATCATAAACTTATAGAAACTAGCATGATTCGCTCTTCACTCATGCCCATCATGAATATGCTTCATCACCTGAAAAGCTTCTCTCTACTTGTTTCCACTACTCTCCATTAAAAATGGGTAATCATAGGGCCAAGGTAAAGACAAGGTAAACAAATACACAAACACACAATCAGCAAAGCTGAGTACATAAGCATAGTTAAATACACTAACAAGATTTTACCTATCAACACACAACTTACCTCGTTGCACCTGTTTTCAAGCACGCAATATATAAAACTTCTCAACTAGGTAACTAAATAATTTATTTATTTTTGATTACACATCAAACGGGTTTCCCAACCTAACCTGCCCCAATAAAGGGGTACTAACTGTTGGGGTTTGGTGAGTCCGACTCACCACGAAAACAAACCCAAAAACAAGACCGCACTCGCAATAAATAAAACCATAAACATAATTAACTTAATGACAAGATTAAGATAATAATTATACCTTTGATGCGTGCTTCACCCGACCTCGAGGGGCTCTTACTTCGAAAGCTAGCCTCGAAAATACGAAGACCTCCAACGGAAGTCCACCCACAACTCGAACACCAACTAGGAACAATGCCTTGAAGTTAGCGAGACTCGACTGAAAAACCCGAGTAATTGAGTTCAAAGGTTTTCACAAAGGTGATGCCTTTTTCAACTCTTGAGTTCAAAGGTCTTCACTACTAGTGATGCGTTTTTCAACTCTTACTCAAGTGCTTTTCCCAATACCCCAAGTTGGGTATTTATGGGGAAATGCAAGAGTGTGAAAAGCTCTTCCATCAATGTGGGAGAATTTGATTTTCCCATTTTATTTTAAAGCTAAAATAAGATTAATAATCAAACTAGTAATAAATCAACAAGTGGCAAACTTACAAAGAGAAGTAGGTGAGGACCATTTGGAGATGGGGACCAAACTTGCTCTCCACTCTCTCCCTCACCTTGCGCCACATGGCAACCCCCACTTGGGCACCAAGGCACCCAAGTGGGCTTCTCATTTTACTGCTCGGCCCAACCATCCCCGCACCACAAAATGCAGGCTGCTTGCTAGCACCTTCGGCCAGCAGGCCCCAGCACTTGCGTACGGGCTGCTGCTGCTGAGGGCTGCTGCTAGCTTGCCTCGCACATAGTGCGGGCTGCTAGCAATAGGTGCAGGCTGCTAGCCGCAACTTGCTAGCAAGCCCCGCCCTTGGTGCGGGCTGCTAGCTCGGCATTGCCCCTAGCACTCGGGGTTCCGATGCTAGGGGTATTTTGGTCATTGTTGATTTATTATTAATTTCACGTCTTGTTTTTTTAGTATTTTCGACTCGACTTCCGACGCTTAGTTTTGACGCTCTAAGCTCGAATTTCCGACGTCTAAATAATAATTACTCGGTTGACTCATAAATTAATTCCTAATTAATTCGTCGCTTCGTCTCGTTAGTTTCTTGGGTGTGACCCGAAGGGTTCAGTCAAGATTAAGCTGTAATATTAATTATGCATTAATATTACTAATCGGAAGCGGCCTCCACCCAGGCATTCCGATCACTTGACCTCATTGAAAAATTAGCTTTTTAATAATCCGAACCCCTTATTAGAATAATACACTTGTTCGAAGGACACTATTCCTTTCACTAACACGGGAGCTAACCGTGCCAGTATAAAAAAAACTCACTTGTTAGTGGCGAAATTCCTGCGCAAAATAATAAAAGGAAAATACAGCGTCATGTACTCCCAGTAGAAGTAATGGTTAAATATAAAATCCCATAACTCCCCCCATATGTTCATACTCAAGGAATATATGTTCCAAGAGTTTTGGTGCGTAATCTCTTTCACTTTACGTTATTTACATATTATTAAACTTGGTGATAACTCTCAAACCATAATCATACAATCATAATAATTATTCAAACAATGAAACACCCCAGTTTAATTCTTGAATAATTAGTGACTACATAATATTTAATGTTGAACCCTTTTTAAATCTAACTCGGTGTCAAACACACATTAAACGCATGATGCGCCAAAAATCCTATCCATCGGTGTTAAAAACACCTTAAGTGCACTAAGGCACCAGCATACAATTTATTCCTCGTGTACCTAGACATTTACATAGCTGACAGACTAAAGTCGTATCACCCGATCAAAAGAATTACCTAAGTCCTCTAACTAAAGTAGATAGGGAAGTAGGGTCGAATCCACATGGAAACAAGTTATTCTTTTCCTAATAAATTAGTATAATCTAAATTATTAAGTAACCAAATTGTTGTTAAGGGAAATAAACTAAGGAGAATAATTAAACTAAAGCGATTAAGAATTATAGGAATTACAATAAAACAAAGCCTAGGGTCATAGGTTCACCAATAATTAATACTCCGGGATTAAACATAACAATCAATTATCAATGCATAAATTAGCCAGATTATAAAGGGCTTTCGCTACGTATTATAATCACAGAATTAATCTATCGGTATTAAATTGCATCTCTCGAATCTTGAATTAACCTTTTATGAATTAATACTACTATTTGAAACTAGGCCTTAATATTAATTCTCATCTCTCGAATCTCGATTCAATATTGCATAACCCATACAATTAAATCTGCCGCAAATCTAATTGCATAGCATTATAACAATCAATAGGAAATTAACCCACAACATTAACAATCAACAATAATAAGTTATCCCTTCATATTAATCATGGATCCCCAAGAACCCTAGAATTAAACTACTCGCACTTAATTAAATATAAACTAATCAAAGCAATTAAAGAAAGCATGATAAAGATAATAATAATCAAACTAATATGAAAACAAAAAATTAAATTAAAGTAAAACAAAAGCATTAATATAACTAATGCAATGAAAACTATAAAATTACGAAATCTAACTGATGTAATCTCAAAGAAAATTATGGAGTACTAAAGAAACACTAAACAAACTAATTAAAGGAGAAAAGCTTAAATTAACTAAAACCAAAACTAAAGAAAACTGAGCAAAAGTTCCGTAACAAAAATAAAGTCAACTAACAAATCATGAAAATCCCACTAAAACTAAACAAAGAAAATAATAAGCTAACCTCCCCCCAAAAGTTGCCCAAATTAGAAATTTATATAAGCCTAATAACATGACAAAACCGACTATGATAAGGCTTGCAGCACACTCGCCCGATCGGGCCCGCTAAAAATCACGCCCAGTAGTATTTGTGGGCTGCTTGGTTCTTCGTTTGGGCCAATAATTTAAGTGTTATTTTATAATTCATGGCCTCATTACTTGGTCCGTAAATTCCTTCTTCTTAATATATCTTAGACTTGTAACAATACAAAGTATTATAACTCAAAACGAACCGAGCCCTTAATCACCGAACAAAATATAATAAGCTCGACTTTGGGCTACAAATATACGGTCATGAAATACGATCAAACTCCAATGTCTTTGTACTGGTTAATAAGCTCGGGAATTATCATAAATCTGTAAATTCCTTAAAAATAATACCAACTCTACAAAAACACTAGGAAACGTATATTAGTAATAAAAGTAGCTCCGCAGAGCTTAAATAAGCATAAATATGACCGTGGGACGGGGAATATAAATATATATAAAATAGACTCATCAATAGCTCCTTTCCCATGCTTATAACATCAATAAAAATTATATGGACCATAATAAAATTCTCTATTAATATTCCAAATCAAATTAAATATTTAGTTTAATTAAACATGCTTTCTATCATGCCATAAATAAAAGTGTGGTTCATATTCAACATGCCAAACGATTATTTCAAAATCAATAATCCATCACAAATAAATCATGCTTCATAATTCAATCACCAATAACAACCAAACAATTTCTAATCATAATCTAGCATGATGCTACTTGGAATTAATTAACCACATCTAGCATGCCACTGTATCATCAAAAATATGCAAAGTACGTGAACGTACCTTGAATACGATCTTAATATCGCCACAACTAATAGAAATCACTCACTTCAAAGTCTCCTACAAATTAAAATAATAATAGTGCATTAAAATCCACTCTACTCAAATTTCCAGCAATATATAATCGTATTAAACCACTCATATTTTGATTAAAACAAGCTGAAATTTTATTTAAAACCTCTTACTTTAAACCCAATTAATGGGTAATTAAAATCCTTTAAAGAAAATTTATTTTTAGCATGCTACCAAAAATTCTAGCAATATATATTAATAAAAACTTGTTGTAATTATACTTTATAACCCTTAAATTAAAGGTTTAAACCACCCTAAATCATAAGCCTTCAAAAATCAATTATTTATAAATCTAGGTTTTCAAAATTGGCGCCTTTTTTAATCAGAATTAAAATCTGAAAATTAATATGCACCATATTTTATATCAATCATCATAAAATTAACACAAAACCCATAATTTATGATTAGATTTAAGGTTTAAACAAAAATTAAAAACAAAGATTAATTTTTTTTTTCGAGAATAGGGGTGGTTGGACAGCAGGTGGAGCCACTGCCGGCTGCTACTAGCCTGGTGGTGGTCCCCGCTGCTGCCGACTGGTGCTGGTGGTGGCTGGTGGCCCACCGTGGATGGTGGTGGCCGGCGGTGGTGAACCGAAAAGGGGAAGGGGAAAAAGAAAGAAAAAGAGAAAAAATAAAGGTGGAGGGAAAGAATGTTTACCTTGGGTTTTCTCCACTCTAGGCGAAGTTTAATTTGCCAAAGTGTTGAATATTTATACCCCTTTCTCTAGAAACCCTTCTTACCTAAACTTTCCCTTTTTATCTTTCCTAATCCCTTTCCTAATTAAACTTTACTAAAATAAAACTTTCCAAAATTAAATTCCATCTTAATAAAATAATTAATTAAATAAAACTTTCCTTCTATAAAATATTTCCAAACTTGTTTAAAATAAATAATTAAAATATCAAAAATAATTCATCTGAAATTATTTAAATACCCCACAAAATACTTATTTTAAATAAAATATGTATAAAAATACGGGGTATTATAGTCTACCCCCCTTAAAAGAAGTTTCGTCTGGAAACTTTAGTAATCAAAATTCAAACTTTTTCCTCACTTTGTATAATATTGATGTACTTTTTGTAATACCTTTACCTTTTTGTGTCTCTTTAAGAACACAATTACTCAAAATACTTGTTAAAATTGTGCAAAAAGCACAAAAATAACTAAAAATATAGGGAACTCAACATACCTGAAATAACTCTGGGTATTTCTTTTTCATCTCACCCTCGGGTTCCGAAGTGGCTTCCGCATATTCTTGGTTAGACTATAGCACTTTCACAAGTTTAACATTCTTATTGCGTGTACTACGCACTTTACCGTCGAGAATCTTGACAGGTCTTTCCTCATAGGTTAAACTTTGGTCTAACTCAATGGTTTCAGGTTGTAACACACGACACTTATCAGGGATATATCTTCTCAATTGAGACACATGGAATACATCATGCACTTTGCTTAGCTCCGTAGGTAAGGCTAACCTATAGGCTACTTTGCCTATCTTTTGCAGTATCTTGTATGGACCAATATATTTCGAACTAAGCTTTCCCTTCTTCCCAAACCTCATCACTCCCTTCATTGGTGACACCTTTAACAACATCTTATCACCAATTTCAAACTCTTCTTCTCTACGCTTTAGATCCGCGTAGCTCTTTTGGCGATCTTGAGCTGATTTAATTTTAGCTTGAATCTCCTTTACTTGCTTCACTGTATCCTCATTCATTTGAGGCCCTAGAATCATTGTTTCACTTGTGTCGTTCCAACAAATTGGAATATGATACTTTCTCCCATATAATGCCTCAAATGGAGCCATTCCTATGCTCGCATGATAACTATTATTATAAGAAAATTCAATTAAATCCAAGCTATCTTCCCATCCTCCTTGGAAATCTATAACACAAGCTCTCAACATGTCCTCCAAGGTTTGAATGGTTCTCTCAATTTGTCCATCTGTGGCAGGGTGAAACGTTGTACTCATCTTAAGTATTGTACCAAAGTTTTCCTGTACACTTTTCCAGAATTTTGAAAGAAACCTGGAATCTCTATCACACACAATATCCTTTGGAACTCCATGTAACCTCATAACATTCTTGATGTAAGCTTTTGCAAGTTGCTCCATCTTCCAAGTCTCCTTCATTGGTATGAACACTGCAGGTTTTGTAAGTTTGTCCACCACCACCCAAATGGTGTCATTTCCACTCTTTGACTTTGGAAGGCAAGTCACAAAATCCATTGATATACAATCCCACTTCCATCCTGGAATTTCCAATGATTGCACAGTCCCTTGGGGTCTCTTGTGATCTATCTTCACCTTTTGACAAGTCAAACACTTTGCTACAAATTCCGTAACTTCATTCTTCATTCTAGGCCACCAATACACCTTTTTCAAATCCTTGTATAGCTTATCCCCTCCTGGGTGCACTGAGTAGGGTGTATTGTGACCCTCTTCCATTAACTTTCTTTTAATTTCCTCACATTTTTGCGGTACACACCATCGACTTTTGTACCTTAAAATCCCATCTTCATGAATTTTGAAATCTGTAGCTTTGCCTTGTTTTATTTTCTCGCGAATCCTATCCAACTTCACATCTCCGACCTGATTTTCCCTTATTTCATCGAATATCGTTGGTTGGATGGTCAGCTTTGCAAGGATGCTTGCTGGTACTCCCCATTCTTCAACCTCTAAATTCATTTTCCTCATTTTTCTACATAACTCATCAGTCACTACTAAAGTATTTAATCCATGGCTGGTCTTACGACTTAGAGCATCTGCAACTACATTTGCTTTCCCCTCATGATACTGTATGTCCAAGTCATAATCCATCGTATACTCTAACCATCTCCTTTGGCGAGATTTCAAATCCTTTTGAGTGAAAATGTATTTCAAGCTTTTATGGTCTGTGTAAATTCTACATTTCACTCCGTACAAGTAATGGCGCCAAATCTTTAGTGCAAATATATTTGCAGCTAATTATAAATCATGGGTTGGGTAATTTACTTCATGAGTCTTTAACTGCTTTGATGCATATGCAATCACCTTCCCATTTTGCATAAGCACACATCCCAAGCCATTCTTTGATGCATCACTATACACATCATAGATTCCACTATCATCTGGCAGTGTAAGAACTTGTGCTGTAACCAACTTCTATTTCAAGAGTTGGAATGCTTCTACACACTTATCATCCCACTCGAACTTCTTGTCCTTCTTCATCAGAGTAGTCATAGGTTTAGCAATCTTTGAGAAATCCTTCAAAAAATGCCTATAATACCCTGCTAAACCTAAGAAACTCCGAATATCATATACTGTTTTGGACGTAGGCCAACCCTTCACAGCTTCGATCTTGGCTGGATCTACTTCCACTCCATCCTTAGACACAAAATGACCTAAGAATGCTACCTTCTCCAACCAGAATTCACACTTAGAGAATTTTGCATAGAGGTTGTTTTCTCTTAGTGTTTGTAGAATTGCAGTCAGCTGTTCTACATGCTTCTCTTTGCTCTTTGAATACACCAATATGTGATCTATGAACGCTACCACAAACTTATCCATAAATTGATGAAACACCCTATTCATCAAATCCATAAAGATTGCGGTGCATTTGTCAATCCAAATGGCATCACTATAAACTCATACTGTCGATATCTTCTCTTAAATGTAGTTTTAGGAATGTCCTCATCTGCAATCCTCAACTGGTGATACCCGGACCTTAAATTAATCTTAGAAAACACTATTGCACCTTTTAACTGATCAAACAAATCATCAATCCTTGGAAGTGGATACTTGTTCTTTATTGTCACCTTATTCAATTCCCTATAGTCAATACACAATCTCATTCTCCTATCTTTCTTCTAAACAAATGAGACTGGCGCTCCCCAAGGAGACGCGTTTGGTCTAATGTGCCATTCGATAGGTGCCATTCGATATGGTGCTTTGGATATTGGTGTTGTCTCTAGGAATAAATCTATTGTGAAATCAATTGCTCTCTTAGGTGGCATTCCAGGGATCTCATTTGGAAATACATCAAGGAACTCATTCACCACTTCTATATCCTCTTATTTAGTTGCCTCCTCATGATCCATGTTTCTCACACTGCTGAAGTACATTGGATGCCCCTTTTTAATGTACTTTGCCAACTTTAACACGGATATTAACCTTGGGCATTTGGTTTCATCATGCATCCAATAAGTCACTAACTCATTCTCACTTGTGTTCATTTTCACCTTCTACAATCGACAACTGATTTCAGCACTGTACTTGCTTAACCATTCCATTCCCAAAATGACATCAAAATCACTTAACCCAAACTCGATGAGGTCAGACAAAAACACTTTCCCTTCGATTTCTAAAGGCACTTCTCTAAAGGTTTTGGTACATTTCACTACCCCACCCGTTGGAATGGTTATTTGTCAGTCTACTACTTCTACTGTTTTCAAACAGTCTTTAAGTTTCGAAATAATTCTCTTTGAAATGAAAGAAAAAGTTGCACCAGAATCAAACAAAACTTTAACAGGAATAGAGTTAATAGAAAAAGTACCAGTGATGACATCTTTCGTGGAATTAGCCTCATGCCTACACAACACATTCAGTTTTCCTGTAGCTCCACCTTTCTGTTGATTATTCCCACTGTTGTTGTTGTTCTTTGCTCCATTCTGCTGCACTCGCCTATTCCTAGTAAAGTTATTATTGTTCTCCTAAAAGTTCCTTTGGGTCCCTCCTGAATTATTATTCTGCTTGTTCCCATTAGAACCTTTGGAGAAACACTCGTACTCCCTATGGCCCAGCTTGTTTCCAGCACGACAAGTAACCAGATTGTCTTCACCATCCTTGCTAGGGTGGTTATTCTTGCACCTCTTGTAGAAATAACGCCTCTCATTCTTGTTATTCCCTTGGTTATTGTTTTTGGCCCCTCCATTGAAGTTACGTCCTCCTTGACGTTTGTTACCTTGGGAATTATTGTTGTTGTGGAAGTTGTTGTTGTTATGGTGGTATTTCTACTTCTTAAATTTTTTCTGGTTACCTTGTTGGTTCCCAGAATTAGTCCCCGCCTTTTTTCTCTTCTTTTTCCCTTCCACCTCAGCTAGTTCTTTCTTTTCCTTCAACTCTAATGCATGCAGATATGCAACTCTCCCATACACCTCATCCAATGTCTCAAACACTTGTCCACACAACTTCACCTGCAAATCAGTAGTCAAACCACTCTTAAACTTTCTAGCCTTTTCCTTCTCTGTAGCAACAGACTCTTCAGGAAAACGAGACAACTCAATAAACTTTGTATAGTATTAAGTAACTGACATTTCCTCCATCTTAAGGTTTGAGAATTCCTCAGCCTTTTTCTTTTGTAAGAAGCTAGCGTAAAACTTATCTCTCACTTTCTCTTGGAATTTAGTCCAATTGAATCCAAGTAATGCCCTAATGGTAGCTTCATTTTGTTGCCACCAAAGATCAACTTCACCCCTCAGATAATAAGTACCACAGCCTACCTTAGAATTTTCTAGGCATCCAACTACCCCAAACAGTTTCTCAAACTCCCTTAACCAATTTTCCAATATGGTATGGTCAGGCTCTCCCTGATAGGTTGGTGGTTTGCTTTGGGCCACCTTCTTGAAAAGTTCTCCCTGAGCATCCCCATTATTAGTTGAATTCCTTGCCATTTGTTGGGCAACAACTGCCAATTGCCTTACAACTTCACTCAGATCACCCCCGTCATTATTTGTATTACTTCCCTCTGCCATCTTTCTTCTCCTGAATTAAGAACAAGGGTCTATATTAGATATGGACTTGGCCAGCTCTCAAGGAATACACTCATCTATTAATTAACACCCTTGAAACATTCGCAGAAAATTTAAAGCTATCAAATTGGGATAGCAAAAGCTAAAATTCCCTAAATTTGTAGCTTTTTCAATCAATTATTGATTGCTAACCAACCATACATTTAATAAAGCATCACTTAGATAAATAAAAATAATTCCCATAAATTCCCATAGCTTAGAAATAATTTATTGGAATGCTTTTGATTGGAATTTGGCTCATTGGGATGGTGATAAGAAATGAATAATTCCTGAGAAGTGAAATGAATAATATAAATTAATTGACAAGGAAATAAATAGAGTTTTTATTATTTATAAGGAAATAAAATAGAAACTTATGCATTACGTAAGCTCATTGATCATTGTGGTCATGCCACTTATTACGTTGAAAACTGACAGAAATGATAAACTGGAAATAAACTAAGAATCCTTAATGAAAAGAAACCATAGAAAGTCTAATCCTTTTGAACGTTGTCTCTGTTGTCGGCGGACTGATTGTAGCTACTAGGATCAAACTCAGGATCATCTGTCTCCTCCATGGGTTCAGGTGACTCTGGTTCAGGCTCTACTGAAACATCTATTATAATTGGATTTGGAGGTGGATTTGGGTTAGAAATCTCCATGAGGAAACTATCTCCCTCCGCTTAATCTCCATTTTCTGCTTGGTCACCTTGAGAAGAAGAAGAAGAAGAAGAAGAACTTCTTGACTGGTGACTAGGAGAAGGAGGATTATTCCCTACTGGATTGTCAAAATAATAATCAGGGTATGGAATGTGCAAACGTTGACAATGGGCTTTCTCAACCCTAATGAGGTAAGTGATGAAAAATTTGTAGTCTGGGTACCACTGTCCAAAGTAATCCTTATGCTTGTGGCAGTTTGGGATGTTCCATGGAGGATAAAAATCAGAAAATTTTGTTTGGCTGCGAGATAAGGAGGCTCATCCGAAAGGTAATGAACAATCATTGCTGAAATATGGTCAGGATTATGATAAACCCTGTCCCCTAGGACATTGCTCATGTAGGAACAGAAATAGCGAATCTTTTCTACATAATCGTAGGAATGTTCATTTTTTCTCTTAATAAGAGTGCCCAATTGGGTGAATTTGCTAGGGAAAATCGGAATCCTATAAAGGAAAAGACTTAGAAAAGAATTCACTTTCCCAAAAAAAACAAAATAATACAGTTCTTGCATGAATAAGGTTCAATGTTCAATCAAATAATTTTTCTTATTTCTAATCACATAGCTATATGCTCTCAAGCAATTCATTCACATGATTAAACATTCACAACCTAAATATTAATGCATACAAGAACATGATTATTTCTAACTTATATGCCCAATTTCTTACCTACCCAATCTCACCAACATGCTTTAAAAGCTTTTAACACATAATACTTACCTCAATCCTTGCTTTCCTGCAAAATGAACAAACTAAAAAAAAATAACAAATTTTCGACTTCTCTTAATTTAAATTTTTGAAAATAATAGCAAAAGGATTAAGAAAATTTTCAGCCACCCCCCCCCCCCAAAAAAAAAAAAAAATTGCGGACACCCTCAAAATAAAAAAGGACACCCTAAAAAATATTTTTGAAAATAATAGAAAAAGGACAAAGAAACTTGATTTTTAGCATGCTACCAAAAATTCCAGCAATATATATTAATAAAAACTTGTTGTAATTATGCTTTATAACCCTTAAATTAAAGGTTTAAACCACCCTAAATCATAATCCTTCAATAATCAATTATTTATGAATCTAGGGTTTCAAAATTAGGGCTTTTTTAATTAGAATTAAAATCTAAAAATTAATTTGCACCATACTTAATATCAATCATTATAAAATTAACACAAAACCGATAATTAAAGATTAGATCTAAGGTTCAAAAAAAAATTAAAAACAAAGATTAAATTTTTTTATTTTTTTTTCGAGAATAGGGGTGGTCGGACAGCAGGTGGCGCCACTGCGGGCTACTGCCAGCCTGTTGGTGGTCATTGCCGGTGCCAGCTGATGCTGGTGGTGGCCGGCGGCCCACCGTGGGTGGTGGTGGCCGACGGTGGTGAACCGAAAAGGGGAAGGGGAAAAAGAAAGAAAAAGAGAAAAAATAAAGGAGAAGGGAGATTATCTTGGGTTATCTCCACTCTGGGCAAAGTTTAATTTGCCCAAGTGTTGAATATTTATACCCCTTTCTCTAGAAACCCTTCTTACCTAAAATTTTCCTTTTTATCTTTCCTAATCCCTTTCCTAATTAAACTTTACTAAAATAAAACTTTCCAAAATTAAATTCCATCTTAATAAAATAATTAATTAAATAAAATTTTCCTTCTATAAAATATTTCCAAACTTGTTTAAAATAAATAATTAAAATATCATAAATAATTCATTTCAACTTAGTTAAATACCCCACAAAATACTTATTTAAAATAAAATATGTATAAAAATAGAGGGAATTACATAAGGACCACAAGGGGAGGGGACCATGCCTTCCTCCCCAAGCTTCCCCTTTTCGGCTGCCATCACAACGCGCCACGTGGCACCCCAGCCTTGGGCACCAGGGCGCACCCAGCTGGCGGCCTTGTGCTAGGCTAGGTTGTTGGCTTGTGCATGCTATGTTGTTGCTGCTGCCGTTGGCCCAATAAGCCACGCACGCTTGCGGGCTGAAGGCCAAGGTGTGCACGCCTAGCTTGCTGGCATGCTAGCACACTGCTAGCTACTAGCATGGCGCGCACCAAGCATGCAAAGTGCGGTATGCTAGTTGCGTGCGTGCGGCTAGTGCTGCTGCTTAGGCTGGCTGTTGGCAAGCAGCTAGCTAGCCATACGCACCTAGCACCATTGCCTTAGTGCGATGCACATGATAGCACCATTGGCCCCTGGCACATGGTTTTCCCGGGGAATTTTGGTAATCTTATTGATTAGTTATTGATTTTACCGTCTCGTCTTTTATTAATTCGACTCGACTTGCGACGCTCGGTCTCGACGCTCCTAGCTCAATTTCCGACGTCTAAATTCAAATTACTTGAGCGACTCATTAATTCCTTCCAAATTAATTCGTCGTGTCGGGTCGTTAGTTGCTTGGGTGTAACTCTAAGGGTTAAGTCAAGATTAAGCTGTAATATTAATTACGCATTAATATTACCTAGGCATTCCGATCACTTGAACTAACTGAATAATTAGATTTCTAATAATTCTGAACCCTCTATCGGAATAATACACTTGTTCGAAGGACACCATTCCTTTCAATCTCCCACTTGTCCTTCGGGACAAGTGTCCTTTTAGTTTATAGCCTTTTTCCTATGTCACTTAATGTCTCTTCACGAACTATAAGGTAAGATTATTCATCATCCTTATTACGCCCAAAAGTGTTTCTCGAAATCCAAGTTTGACTGTCAATAAACAGATGATTTCTTAAATCCATCCGAGCACGGCCATGCATTTTCACAGTCTCGCTCTTCGAGAGGCCTTGTAAACAACAAAGACATGTTCCCTATTATTAGTAGGGGGACATTCCAAGTCTTGTAATGTCAGCTTTTCTTACTAAGAGGACCTAGTCGTCCGAGTGTTGCCGTTATAATCTCCATGTACGACAGACGTTTGACCAACATCAAAATAGACTAGTGCTCTAACAAGAGAACTCACAATACTCATGGTCGAGGAAAGAGGTTCTGATTGCCATAATGAGAAGTATTCTTGTGACGATTTTTAAATCTCTTAAAGTATTTCTATAGGTCGATCCAGTATGGTTCTAAAGCAATACCTGTGCAAATGATTCATGACAATCATGTCCTCGTAACACAAGAAACGGTGCTATAAAACAACTTACACACTAATCTCAAGCGGTCATTAATCATCTATCATTTAAATGACCTCGATTAGGGATAATTTTCGATTATAATATTCAATGTTCACTTAATAGGTGTTTCTTTATCAAGAATGGTCTTGATACCCTATTTTGAATATTCTCATAATCGAATGGATTCAATATTTAATTCTAAACCACAATTAAATAGAAACGGAGTGATAAAGTTGCATGAAATTAAATTACTCCAAAACCTGAATGGTTCATTTTAGTGTCTTACATTAAATGTTCAAAATTTATTTAAAACACTAACAGGGAAATCAAAGACAATCTCCAACGTACCTGATTCCCATTGCCTCAACGTGCTTGTTGTGCTTCACTTGAGGCAGAAGTTTAGTAAGTGGATCGGCTACATTGTCATCAGTTCCAACTTTACAAATTCTGATTTCACCCTCTGATTTCCATTCTCTTATCATTTGAAATCGCCGCTTGACATGTGTTGACCTTCTGATGTTCCCTTGGCTCTATGCCTGGGCAATAGCTCCATTGTTGTCACAATCGAGGGCTATTGGACCCTTAATGGAGGGTACAACATCAAGTTCACCAACGAACTTACGAATCCAAACTGCCTCCTTAGCCGCTTCAGCAGCTGCCAAGTATTCGGCTTTAGTTGTAGAATCTGCAGTTGTGCTCTGCTTGGCACTCTTCCAACTAAAAGCTCCTCCATTTAGACAGAACACATATCTGGACTGTGATTTTAAATCGTCTTATATCTATTCCTATAGATCTTGATGCCCAATATGTACTGAGCCTCTCCCAAGTCTTTCATTGAAAAACATTTTCCAAGCCAGGCCTTTACAGACTCTAACATCGGAATGTTATTTCCAATGACCAATATGTCATCGACATATAAGACTAGGAGGGGATGTCACTCCCACTGACCTTCTTGTAAACACAAGAATCATCTGGATTCTTGATAAAAACAAACTTATTGATGGCTTCATCAAATCGCAGATTCCAACTTCTCCTAGCTTGCTTTAGCCCATAAATGGACTTTTTAAGCTTACATACTTTCCCAGCATTGTTTTGGTCGACAAAACCTTCAGGCTGTGTCATATACACAGTTTCTTCCCAAATTCAATTGAGGAAGGCGGTTTTGACGTCCATCTTCCATATTTCATAGTTGTATTGTGCAACAATTGCTAGGAGGATCCGAACGGATTTAAGCATTTCGACCGGAGAAATAGTTTCATCACAATCAATACCATGAATTTTCCTGTCACCTTTTGCTACCAGTCTAGCTTTGTAATTGAATACATTTCCATCTTTGTCGGTTTTCAATTTGAAAATCCACTTACATCCAATAGGTGTGTAACCCTCGGGTGAGACAACCAAGTCCCAGACTTGATTTTCAAACATGGAATCCATTTCAGATCTCATAGCCTCTTGCCATTTAGCAGAGTCGGTGCTCGCCACCGCTTGCTTGTAGCTTGCCGGTTCGTCCCCATCCATTACCAGGATGTCCTGATTCTCAGTTAACACCAAGGTACCTATCAGGTTGAGACCTCGGCCTCTACGACCTACGCAGGGTAACGAACTGAGCATTTGCATTGTCGGTTTGACTTTGAACATTTTGACCAGCGTCAAGCACTATGACTGTCAATCTGATTTTGTTGCTCGTCCTCTCGAACTTCATGCAGTTCGATTTCCTCCCACTTGTCATTTTGGAAAGATGTTCCTTCTCCAAAAAAAACACCATCACGAGTAACAAATACTTTTTTCTCGGATTTATTGTACAAGTAATACCCTTTGATCTCTTTTGGGTAGCCCATAAAGTAAACCTTGTCAGATTTGGGGTGAAGTTTGTTAGAAATTAATTTCTTGACATATGTTTCGCATCCCCATATATTTAGAAAAAAAACCTTGGAGGTTTCTTCGTGCATAGCTCGTATGGAGTCTTTTCTACAACTTTTGATGGAGCACGGTTCAGTGTTAGTGCCACAGTTAGAAGTGCGTGTCCCCAGAAAGAAATAGAAAGATCACTAAGACCCATTGTTGATCGTTCCATGTCCAGCAAGGTTCGATTTCTCCTTTCGGATACTCCGTTCCATTGTGGAGTTCCTTGAGGTGTCAATTCTGAAAGTATCCCCTTTTCTTTCAAATGATCATCGAATTCTTGGCTCAAGTATTCACCACCTCGATCCGATCGAACGGCTTTGATTTTCTTGCCAAGCTGGTTTTCAACTTCACTCTGAAATTCTTTGAACTTTTCAAACGATTCAGATTTGTGCAACATAAGGTTGACATAGCCATATCTACTATAGTTGTTTGTGAAGGTGATAAAATATCGATGGCCGTTTCTTGTGGTGGAGCTCATTGGCCCACATACATCGGTGTGCATTAGGCCCAACATGTCACCTACCCTTTCTCCCAACTTGGAGAATAGCTGCTTTATCATCTTGCCTAATAAACATCCTTCGCAATTCTCAAACAATTGTAAATCAAACGAGTCAAGAACACCTTCCTGTACAAGTTTCTTGATGCATATGATGTTAATGTGGCCAAGACGACAATGCCACAAGTACGTCTGATTTGACTCAATGGTCTTAGCTTTCTTGGTGGTATTATTAACATTATAAACTTGTTTGTCTAATGAAAGAACATTTTAGATAAACGTGTCATACCATAAACATATAAACAAGACTTTTAAAACAATAGTCTTGTGATCAAAACAAAGATGACTTCTAACGTCAAAAGATCAATGTATGCTTGATAACAAAAACTTAAACAAGTTATATGTTAAGACAAACTATGTGATTAAAAGCCTTCCGAAAAGATTATCTTCTTCTTCCGCTGGTATATCCACATCCACTTGGTAAGCCCTTCTCACTTGGTTCTTGAAATACGAATATAGTGAGTCATTAATGATATCTCAAATAGGAGCATATAGTGAGTCATTAATGGTATCTAATACCTAATGAACTGCTTGTATTCAAGTGTAGTTTATAAAGAAGATACTGAGGTGGAGATTTCTTCTCCCTTTGCCTCATCTTCCAAGTACATGCTGCATTCTCTCTTGTAGTGGCCCCGTCGACTACAGTAGAAGCATCGCATTCTTGCCTTGTTCTTAAACTCCTTCTTCTTTGCCTTTAGAGTAAGCTTGAGTCTATGACTTCCGCAAGGGTCGGCCCATTGAAGCTCATTGCCAACCTCCATCAAAGAGAGTTTGTCCCGATGGGCAGTTAGCCACATCTTCAATGCGATGCAGCCCGAGTGGAGAGAACTCAATAGCAAGTGAGTTGCTTGCTCATCCTCCACCTGCTTGCTAATGAGCGCCAAGTGAGTGAATAGCCTTGTCATTCGAAGCACGTGGAATCGAAGTGGCATTCCGGGTCTTAGGCTAGCATTGTAAACTTGTGCCCATACCTCTTGCCTCTCCTTGGCAAGGCATCCCTCTTGCAGTAGCTTGATCTTCATGTTGGAGTGTGACCTAGTCACTTCCTCCACAAGACCATCATAGTTGCCTTTGATGCTCTTGGTGACCCTCAAATTGACTATATCCTCTAGAGCTTTGAGGAGCATGTCCGGAAAATAGTTGGAGAACTTCCCCTTCCATTGTTCCGGGATGGAGTTTCCATAAGTCGTGAGACTCTTTTGCAATCCCAACTCCATTTTTCATGAGCCTTATTGCTCATAACCCCTTTTGAGTAGAAACTCAGGATGGGTATGTCAAGAATGTGCTCTAGATAGTACTTTCGGAGGGTCTTTCGGAGTTCTTCTTCCCACTCCTTAAATTTCACCAAGTTCAAGCTAAATGGTAACTTTTCGAGAAGTTCCGGGCACATTAGGTTGTTGTCGTTGTTAGTTGAAGACCTGACTCTACAATTGAAAGAATTTGAAATGAAAAACCATTCATAATACTTAAATTAAATAAGATTGAAATCATGCATATTAATCAAACTTATTTAAACGTCTTATTCACACATTAAATTGTCCCCAATTGGTGATAATAAGTCGATTCCAAGATCCAAAGAATCAATGAGTAGCTAAGTATCCTTTAGCTTGTCTTAACACTCAATATTCTAAGGTAAGAAACTCTCTGCTAACGGCTCCAAGCCACTCTTGGTTGGATAAATCGTCGCATGTAATGCTCTCTCAACAATTTATCCACTTTCCCATGACATACTCTCAATAGGTCGGTAAGTGTTGTTTTGGAATGGCAAATTTTACTCAATATTTTAGTGACCTAGGGTTTCTATGTTGGTTGATTTAAGTGAACTTAATTAATCATCGCAACATTCGAAATCCTAAACATGCATGTAACA
The DNA here is from genome assembly GCF_948465745.1 of Chenopodium album. Classification (NCBI taxonomy): domain Eukaryota; kingdom Viridiplantae; phylum Streptophyta; class Magnoliopsida; order Caryophyllales; family Amaranthaceae; genus Chenopodium; species Chenopodium album. The sequence continues at coordinate 20,599,287 of NC_137850.1, read as the reverse complement.
TATAATTCATATATATAATCATAAATATATATCGAAAACATAAGTAAATGATGCATTTGGCAACTAGCATGACCCCTTGAGTCTTCAAGTCTTCAAGGGTCTTCTTTTGCAACTTCATGGGTTCGTCTTCCAAGAACCTCCGTTTTCAAGACATGACCAAAATAATGCAAATACTAGTATCTACGATTAGGACTGATCTAAACATTAAGGTACAAATATAATCAATGGTTCGCAGAACGTATTTAGATTTACAAAAATACATGACGGAACGCAGTCCGTATTTTCTATCCTAATCGGGCACCACTAGTTGCCATTTTTATAAAACTTGTGAGAGAATATACATTCCATTCATCCATTTACTATTTGTGAATGGCCCATGCATTTTACAACGATAAACAAGCAACAATGCATAAACACGCGTAAACTAGTAACTAATTAGGTGGTTAATCCGATTGACGCGCCTAATTAAAACTAGTCAAAGTTTTTTAACTGATTATGTAATTTAGAACAATTGAAATTGAAGCTCCCACTAAATTCAGCATCCATCTTAATTAATCCAAGTAAGTAAGCCGGTAAACCCAAAATTTTGCAAAAATAAAATTTTGCAAGTGCCGCTCGAAACCGAGGCCTAGCCTCTAAAATTTTAAATAAAATTAATAATCATAATTAAAATAAATAAAAAGGCATGAGTGCCAAGTGTAAGGATGTATGCATCGTGCCGCAAGCTACCAGCACACCCCACACGCACAGCCACCTGATGCACCAAGCAGTGCACGCAAGCAGCTCGCAACAAGCACCACCATGCGCGCACAACCGCATCATGCTGCTGCTGCTGCCTTGTGGCGCACCTGCCACGCAATTTAGTGTGGCGCGTACCAAGCACACCCTTCCCTTGGCAGCCACATGTGGGTTGCTTAGCAGCCCAACTGGCCGAGGATGGTGTAGCCTTGGTTTGTGTGCCATACTCTCGGGATTAATTCCGAATTTTTGCGTAACTTAATTAATTAATTCAAAATTAATTTTAGAATTAATTTAATGAGCAAAATGAAAATTATAACAAGTCTAACTTAAATAAATTCATCCAAGTGCACAAAACTAAAATTATTCCCAAGAACTATTCTTTAATAAAATTAGTTCAACTTGATGCAATAAAATGAATAAGGACTATTCTCACTATTAATTTAATTAACTTAAATTAATCATGAGATTTGACAAGAATAAAGGGGAGTTGGAATTATGAACACAAAAATTCAAATAAAGATTCCAACTTTAACTTGTGAATCCTTGAAAAATTATATCTTCCAATATGAAGATGAAATTTCTATCACAAGATTGAAACTTTATGATTCCAATCAACTTAATAAATGATTGAATCAAAAAGTTCAACAAAATTCATAGAATTTAGTAACTCAAAGTTCCAACCACTTAAAACAATTAAAGATTGGATCTTTAGTTCTTAGAAGCATCAAATAATAATTTTTTTACACTTAATGCAATGGATTTGCAGTTATGTGAAAATTTTAACCAATCTTCAAGCACTTATTACTACAAAGTAATCATGCTTAAAGAGGTTTAAAAATGCAGAAACATTAAGGAAAGAACCAAATACATAATCACCATAAATATGCCATTAAGATTAAAGGTTAAAAAATTTTAAAAATTTCGTCAAAAACGAAAAACCCTCGGAAAAAGGCATTTCTGGTAGGATTTTGGCTTTTTCATAGCCCTAATAGGATTGAAAACTTTCTAGAACGCTGTTTCCACCTGAAATTCACTATTTTTGGGCGAAAATCTGGGTTCGAGGCTAAAAATCAGATTAAAACGGGATTAAAATTAATAAAACCGAGCTACTAATCTAATTACTAACATGAAACCAGAAAAAAAAATCATACACCTTGAAAATTTTTAGTTATAAAAATAAATAAACCTGGCTCTGATACCACTGTTGGGTTTAGATGAGTTGGACTCACCGCGGAAAATAAAACCCGAGCCCAAGGAAAAACTCACAATTAATATAACCAAAATCATAAATAACAACATTAAAGAAAAGACTAAATTACCCTTGTACCGTGCTTCGCTCGACCAAATGGAGCTCTTACTTGAGAAAGCTAAAGTCTCACAAGCGCAACGTCCTCCGACGATATCCACCCACAACACAATCACGACGGGTCTCTTGCTTGAAGGTTAGCCAAGCCGGACAAAAACACTACTCGAGTAATTAATGAGCTTATAGGTTTTCTCTCAAGTGGAGATGCCTAATTGAGCTCTTACTCAAGTGAGTTTTCCCAACTCCCAAGTGGGATATTTATAGGGAAACTTAAGTGAGAAATCCACTCTCCCATCAATGTGGGAGAGTTGGTAAAATCAATTTTCCTCTTTCATTTTTAAATCAAAAATAAAAGAAAATAGCAAATAACTAATTAATCAAGAAGTGGCACTCAAAGAAGGGAAGGTTAGGTAAGGACCACAAGGGGAGGGGACCATGCCCTTACAACGCGCCATGTGGAACCCCAAGCTTGGGCACCAAGGTGCGCCCAGCAAGCAGCCTTGTGCTAGGCTGGGCTGTTGTCCCGTGCGCGCTATGTTACTGCAACTGCCTTTGGCCCAGCAAGCTACGCACACTTATGGGCTGCTGGCTAAGGTGTGCACGCCTGGCTTGCTAGCACGCTGCTAGTTGCTAGGCGCTACTAGCATGACGCGCACCAAGCACGTACATGCACGCAGCACGCCACACATCAATGCGAGGTTCTAGTTGCGTGCGTGCGGCTGGTGCTGCTAGCTAGGCTAGCTGTGCGCCATTAGCTAGCTAGCCATGCGCACCTAGTACCATTGCCTTGGTGCGGTGCACATGCTAGCACCATTGGCCCCTAACACTTGGTTTGCCCGGGGCATTCCGATGCTAGGGGTATTTTGGTAATCTTGTTAATTAATTATTGATTTTACCGTCTCATCTTTTATTAATTCGACTCGACTTGCGACGCTCGGTCTCGACGCTACTAGCTCGACTTCCGACGTCTAAATTCATATTACTCGAGCGACTCGTTAATTCCTTCCGAATTAATTCGTCGTGACCCGAAGGGTTCAGTCAAGATTAAGTTGTAATATTAATTATGCATTAATATTACTAATCGGAAGCGGCCTCCACCTAGCCATTCCGATTACTTGAACTAACGGAATAATTATCTTTCTAATAGGTTTGAACAATCTATCGGAATAATACACATGTTCAAAGGACACCATTCCTTTCAGATACAACATAAGCCGATTGATCTGGCTTCGGATAAGGAGATGAGGGAGGACACTGCTGGCCGTAGCCATTATGCCCCCAATTCGGACTCGGAGTCCGAGAGCTCCGACGGTGACTCTGAACCGTCGACTTCTGATAGTGCCTTCATATATTCGGAGGAGGTGGGCTCCAAGCTGGACGCTGCAAGAGAGTCCCTATCAGCTGATAGGGACGAGGGTTGGGCCGAGCCATCTGCCTCGTTCCGGATGGAGTTTGCTGCCTACTACCAACATTTTCTCCAAGGCAGGAGAACATTAATAAAAGATAAATTTGGGAAATTTATCTCTGAACATGTCATGGGACATGGATTTCTTCTCAGCGTCCCGGATGCTATTGACACGCTAGTATGGCCAGAAGGGTCTAGCTATCGGGACAAATGTTTTGGCTGTTATGAGGTGGCCATCCAAGCAGGTCTCTGATTTCCTCTCCATCCAGCTATGGAGAGGATCTTAGACGGATACCAACTAGGTTCTGGCAACTTTCCCTAAACTCTTGGGTTAATATCTAGGGGTATGTTGCCGCCTACGAAATACTTGAAGTAGAGCCAAGTTTAAGGCTTTTTCCCATATGCACTAAATCAGACGGACCCCAAAATCAAGTGGGACAGGATGGTTCACCCTTACCAGCCATAAGGGTTACATGACGTAACCTTTGCGTAGCGTAGTAGAATGAAGGCCACGCACCGACGCTCTCTTATCTATTAGTCTAAGCGTCTTCACTAACTCGCTCGCCTACTCAGGAAAGAGTCCAAATGGAAGGATTGGACGAGGAAGTTTTACATAGTCTCTTCCCCCGAACGACTGGTGGAACCGGAACCCTCCCCTCCTAGCTGGAAGGGATGCTCTGCCGCCTGTCCCACGGAAGGCGAGGGAGTAAATTTTGGATCAGGGCCTATTTGTAGTGGCCGTAAGATCCAACGAGAGAACGGGGGAAAAGGGAGTCACCCCCCAAAGCTATATTCCCTAATATGAGTGGCTATCTGATCGGACATATTTGGCCACTTGCGGTCTTATCACTGAAAGGCCAAGAGGTAGATGGCCGATTGTTATTTAATACTTAATGAATTTGATCTGTACTTGCTGGTTTCTAACAATTGTTTTCTTGTGCTAACAAAGTGATGGAAAAACTCTCGGCCATAAAGAAGCTAGCTACCCACTCAGCAGCATACTACCGTTCGTCTGTTCTGGATAAATAGAAGAACGATGAGCCCGATTCAGGCAAAACTCCCAAGGTAAGGGTCCTTTCAACTTGCCTTGAATAGAAGTTCTTATTGCCGCCTGCTTTCTAACTTTGTTTATTTTGTGCAAGGCGGTTTGTCTATAGCTTCCCCCTCTACATAGCCGGACTCGAAGCTTCAAAAGAAGACGAAGGGTGATGTGTCTAGCAAGTCTAGAAAACACATCGCCCACAAGCCTGCGAGGAAGGCAACGAACGGCTCCCACCCTACATCTAGTAGGACCCTAACTAAGCAAGACGCCCATGGGGTATCGAAGAGTGGCAAGCCACCTAACACTGCTGGCAGCTCAGTAGTGGGTGGGAGCATACCTCCCCAAGAGGAGGAGGCGGCGAAAGGTATTTCATCTTTTCACCCTTTACCCTATCCTTGTAGGTTAAAGTTCAATAAGTAGTCGCCTGGTACCTCAGAAGACACTCGATCAATCGGTCGGATTTACAACATCTACTTACAGAATATTGAATGTGCATATGCCCCCAAGAGGCCGGATGTCCAACAGCTGGCCAAGAAGATGCTGAGGGCGCTTGACCCCGAGGGCAAGGCATCTGTCAAAGAAGTCGACTTCCTCAACCTCGACACCATCCTAGCGCTCCTTTGCGTGGTACAACACTTATGTAAATATTTTTATCTTGCATAATTTTTGTGGTCGTTTGCTACTAACGGTTCCCACTTTTTTTCGAAGCAGGCCATGCTGCAAGTAAACGATCTCAAAAGGTCGTTCAATGAGAAGTCCAAAAAGGTAAAGGCTATGAAAGCTCGGGCCGCCTCCTCTCTAGATTCTGCAATTTTTTAGATTGCTCAAAACGATCTTTTGACACTTGATATGATGTATTCCCAGGTGTCGAACAATCTACAAGTCAATCAGGACTTGGACGCAACGAGGAGGCGGGTAACCGAAGAAGGCCAAACTTGATCCCCTCGAGGAAGCGGAAAAGAAGGCGAATAAGCTGAAGGAGTATGCTGGCAAGCTGAATGACCGGTTAGAGAACCAGGAGGCCTAGCTTAAGAAAAAATATAAGTCGTGGGCCGAGCAAGAGAAGTAATCCCTGGTCAAACAAAAGATGGAAGATTATGACGCCATCATGCGGATGACTTGGGAGTTCGTCCATCCAAGCTCTGACTACAAAACTTGGAAAGACAAGTTTAATGTGGCCAATGACGAGTTCAACGCCCAGCTCCTAAAGCAAGCCGAGGAAGAGGTGGTCCCTGATGCTGAGGTGTCCGACTCTACAGAGGGGTCGAGCTCTGGGATGATGATTAGGAGGAGGAGGAGGACGAGAAAAACGACGAGCAGGCGCCTAAGGGCAACAAGGATGATGCAGCTGTCGATACTGAAAACCCTACTCCTAATACTTAAGCTTTAATGTTTTTTCTGTGGCTAAATGGCCATCTGCTATTACTTTCGCCTTGTGCGCCGTGTATCTCTGTATTTTTACCGACCAAGGGGTAGGGTGAATCAACAAATTCTGTCGGTTGTACCGGTTTAATATTTACAGTCGTCCGTAGGGATGGCTGGTTAATTTATGTGACCGGTTTTTATCATATTGATCTTATTTTTGCGTTAAAATTTTTATTTTTAAAGCTTTAGAATTTTTTTGGTATACATAGATTTAAGCTAAGTATTTAACTTTCCTGTATACTATGCGATAGTCTGCAATACCCGATGTCTTTGCCCCTAGCCGGATGTTCGCTTGTTTTCAAAGGTAGATTGATTGACTTAGAAATTATTGATATTTAAAAGGGTATGATTGGTTTTTAAGTCAATCAATCACTATGGTGATTCCCCCAAACCAAGCCGACAATCGACTATGTTGGGTAGACGTGTAAGTGCTAAGAATATCCGGCCATAGGCGTTGGTGAGTTGTTTCTAACGAAACTCTAAGCTAATATGTCTTCGGACTTGACTTATAATTATTAAATAGAATATGTCCGCCTACATTGCTCTAGAGCAATAACAGGCGGTAATACATATATGTTGAAGCCTCTAAAATGAAATATTAGTCGCTCTCTGCCTGCATTAGAATAGTTGAGAAACTAAGCGTTTTAGATTCCAAATTAGATTAAGTCAAACAACTGCGAGCGTTATCTTAATCCAGATAGTTGGTAGGCCGTTTGTTCTTGGTTTATAGGGTGTGCGAGAGAATGCTAAGCGCGGTAGCAGCGCTAGGCAGTTACGGCCAGATGCGCAACAAGTGCGCGTTTCTAGGCAGTGCCCAGTAGCAGCTCGGCACGCAAGGACCATGTCTGCTAAGCAGCACCCAACACTTGCGTGCGTACGAGTGCTAAGGGTTGCTAGCCTTGGGTAGTCGAGGCACTTTGTCTCTCGAGTTTTAATTTATCATTTTTGCCAATTTAATTATTTTAATTGTGTTTATTCATTTTAATTAAATTTTAGAGGCTGGGCCTCGGGTTTGTGCGGCATTTATAAAATATTTTACTTTGTAAAATTATGGGTTTACCGGCTTAATTAATCGAATTAATTAAGATGGATGCGAAATTTAGTTGGAGCTTCATTGTTTATTGCGTTTAATCACATAATTGATTAACAAACTTTGACTAGTTTTAATTAGGCGATTTAATCGGATTAACCACCTTCATTAGTTACTAGTTTATGCGAATGTTGCATTATTACTTGTTTTTCGCTGTAAAATGCATGGGACATTCACATATAGTGAATGGATGAATGGAATGTATATTCTCTCACAGGTTTTACTAAAATGACAACTAGTGGGGCCCGACTAGGATAGAAAATACGGACTGCAATCCGTTATGTATTTTTGTAAATCTAAATACGGTCTGCGAACCGTTGCGTATTTTTGTACCTTAATATTTAGATTAATCCTAATCGTGGTTACTAGTAGTTGCATAAATGATGGTGATGTCTTGAAGACGGTGCTCTTTTGAAGACGAAGCCTTAGAGTTGCAATGAAGACCCTTGAAGACTTGAAGATCCAAGGGGTCATGCTAATTGCCAAATGCATCATTTACTTATGTTTTCGATATAAATTTATGCTTAATTTTATATGAATGATATGTTATATGCTTGCTTAGGATTTCAAATGTTGCGATGATTAATTATGTTCACATCAACCAACTTAGAAACCCTAGGTCCCTAAAATATTGAGTCAATCTTACCATTCCAAAATAACACTTACCGAACTAATGTGCATAGTGATGGGCTATGCCAAATCTAGGCATCATTTTCTTCCTAGGAACGTAAGGTATGTTGATGGGTTTGCCAAAGCAAGACATCATATACACGTTGATTTTGGTTAGAGTCAACGATATTAGTAAGGAGTCCTGATATATCGTTGCAAAAGAAATAAATCGTCACGAGAGCAGTAGATGCGACGATTTATCGAACCAAGAATGGCTTAAAGCTATTAGCAAGGAGTTGCTTACCTTAAAATATTAGGTGTTAAGACAAGCCAAAGCATGCTTAATCACTTTCTGATTTTTGGGATCTTCGAATCATTTTATTCTCGCCCAAAAGAAATAATTTTAATTCATGGATAAGATGCTTAATAAGATTAAAAGTTTGCATGTATGCTTTTAAATTTCAACTTATTATGTTATTATCTTGATAAATGGTTATAATTTGCACTTATATTTGTAGAATTCTGAATCAAATTATATTGTTTTCAATTATTAGTAAAGGAAATCTTTGAGAATAGTTCTCAAATAAAGGAAAAGCATTTCTAAAATACAACCTCTCATAAATGACTTTTATATCTAAGTCCATAAGGACGGTTGGACATCATGTATTCAAAATACTAGGTAGTTTTTATAAACATGAAGTACTGAGTTGAAACTCAAATTATCAGAAGTTGAAAACCAACTTATCTTTTCGCTTCATACACTAATGAGTACAACTCATTAATGTAGTAATTCTAGTACGAAAGAAAAGATGGAACTTTGTTTTACAGTGCACTAGATGCTTAATTATGCCTAACAAAGTATAAAAGTCAAAATACTTAAAGCAATGGTTTTTAAAGGTTATGAGATGATGTATAGTAAGAAATATAGGTAATAAGGAACCAAGAAATGGCATGAATTCCATTTCTACTAAAGAGTTCATGTTATTGTAATTAACTTAGCAACTTGTTATCTTCACAAGTATCGGATACTGCTTGAGTGTTTCACTTTGATTGTGACCTCAAACCATTAAAGTAAAGCTAGGTTATTGACTTAGAATGAAACAAGTGGTGCATCATCAGTTGTAAAGTCATATGCTTTGTATAAAGAGCTTTTAAGCTAAGGCTGGAACAAATAAATGGTAATTATGTTCCATAATTAGCAATCAAATCCATTTACACACGAAAAGACTCACATTCAAAGTAAAAATCAATAGTTGCGAATTTATTTGAATGGAATGGTTTTCTAAGCCATGAGTCAAGAATGCTTGATTATAAACAAACATTTCTCTAACATGAAAACTCACAAAGTTCAAATCATGGGCATGATTTGTGTTCTGAACATCTTTAGCAATGTCACATTGATAAGAACGTACTCAAGGCTATATTAGATAGGCTCTTGATAGTTGATCGATTCGGAATCATTCTAAAACAAGCAAGTCTTACTTGATGAAACTGACAAAGTCAAGAGATATTGTTCTTGGTATACCAATTAAACTCCAAAAGCTAAAGAGGATTCAATTACTTCAACCTTTCACAAAGAATTTGAAAGAATATGGCTATATTCATCAAATGTGAACAAACTTGACCTTGAGTAGCTCAAAAGTTTAGTGAATTACAAAATCAACTTGGCAAGATATTAAAAACGTCGATCTTCGATCGAGCGATATTTACCAAGTGTGACTATCTCAAAATTATGAAATTGAAACTTTCATAAATAACTCGACAAAGAACATAGTATGTCTTCACGGAGACCTCGATGCCATTTGAAAATGACTTGAACAATGATGAATCACATTCCTTCCTATGAAGTTCTTAAAGATTTGCACAAATGACTAATGTTACACTAAACAAAATGTCGAAGCTAAGAAAGGACACCATATTCAGTTATGGATAGAAATAACTTCTAAATAAAACGTCTTTTCAAGCTTAATGGCTTAATAAAGGCTACGATAGGTCAAGTGGGAGCTAACGGTTTGTTTCACAACGAACTTTTACCCAAAGACAATATACATGTCTCATTGTAAACATTCAAATGGGACAACGGGCATTACCTCCACAACCTAATTGAGAACATAGTATTTGTTGCTCTAAGTGGTGTCTCTATGGAAAGTAACACATTTTCAAAACAACAAGTTGGAGGAAAATGAACTCGATGACCATCGAGATTAGCAACAAACAAGAACTGAGAATCTCAAAAGACTTTAGAAAGGCTTCGTGAGAATGAATCATGGAAGACTTCAGAAGGGCTTCATGAGAATGATTGATCAAGAATACTCAAAAGGACTTTACAAGTGCCTTAAAAGAGAATTCATTACTCACAAAACTTCAGTGTTTGATACAATTACCTCGTATAGTTATAGAAATGTTGGAGTAAGATCGACATAATCAAAGGGCTTTGAAAGCGCCTTAAAACTCAGTGTTTGATGCAATTACCTCGTATAGGTATAGAATTCACCAAAGACTTGGACTGAATCCTATAAATTTCTATTAAGTTAGAAATAAACCTAAGACTCACAAGCATCCTATTTACTATTAGTGATAGGAATGGTGTCCTTCGAACAAGTGTATTATTCCGATAGAGGGTTTGAAATTATTAGAAAGCTAATTATTCAGTGAGGTCAAGTGATCGAAATGCCTAGTTGGAGGCCGCTTTCGATTAATAATATTAATCCATAATTAATATTACAGGTTAATCTTGACTAAACCCTTCAGGTCACGCCCAAGCAACTAACGATCCGACACGACGAATTAATTTGAAAGGAATTAATGAGTCGCTCGACTATTAAATATTTAGACGTTGGAAACGAGCTAGGTGCGTCGAAACCGAGCGCCGCAAGTCGAGTCGAATAAATAAAAGACGAGACGGAAAATCAAACTAATTAATCGACAATTACCATACCCCTAGCATCGGAATGCCCCGAGCAAACCGAGTGCTAGGGGCAATTGGTGCTAGCATATGCACCGCACCTAAGCAATGGTGCTAGGTGCACATGGCTAGCATGCACCAGCCGCGCACAAGGCAGTAGCAGCCCGTATGTGCGTGCATGGCTTGCTGTGCATGTGCGGGCTTGGTGCGAGGCCAACAGTGCTAACGCGCCAATGATAGCTAGGCACACACATAGCAGTAGCAGCTATAGCATGCTAGCAGGGCACACGCGTAGCCGCAGCAGCTACGGCACGCCAGCATGCTAGCAAGGTACGCACATAGCAGCAACAGCTATGGCGCACCAGCAAGCTAGCAATGCACATAACAGCAGCAGCTATGGCAGCGCCAGCTAGCGCGAGCTGGTTGGCGCATGTGGCTTGCTTGGACCAGTTTTGGGGAAGCTTAGGGAGGAAGGCAATGGTCCCTTCCCCTTGTGGTTCTCACCTAAACTCTCCTTGTGTGATTGCCACTCGTTGATTAATTAGTTGTTTGCTATTTTCTTTTATTTTTGATTTAAAAATAAAAAGGGAAAACTGATTTTACCAACTCTCCCACATTGATGGGAGAGTGGAATTCTCTCATGATTTTCTCTTAAAATACCCAACTTGGGATTTGGAGAAAGTCACTTGAGTAGGAACTCAATAAGGCATCTCCACTTGAGAGAAAACCCTTTAAGTTCATATAATACTCGAGTAGTGTTTTGGTCCGACTTGGATAAACTCCAAGTAAGAGACCGCTCGGGGTCGAGTTATAGGTGGATACCGTAGTAGGTCTCTGCGCTTACAAGACTTGGCTTGAAGTAAGAGCTCCGAGTGAGAGTGAAGCACGCGACAAAGGTAAGATCGTCTTTTCTCTCTTCCTTGTTATTTTTGTCGTTTAGTTATATTAATTGTGAACGGGTCTTAGGGCCGAGTTTTGTTCCCCAGTGAGTTGGACTCATTGAAACCCAACAATTAGATAGTATGGGAATATTTGTGTTCATAATTCCAACTCTCTCTTTAATTTTGTCAAATCTCATAATTAATTTATGTTAGTTAAATTGATGTTGAGAATAGCCCTTATTCATTTTGTTGCATCAAGTTGAACCAATTTTATTAAAGAATAGTTCTTGGAAATAATTTTGGTTATGTGCACTTGAATGAATTTATTAAGTTGGACGTGTTATATTTTTTATTTTGCTCATTAAATTAATTCTAAAATTAATTTGGAATTAATTAATTAAGTCACGCAAAAATTTAAAATTTAACATTTTAAAATTAATTTGGGGAGCAAGTGGGGAAGTGGTCCTCACCTAACCACTTGATCAACATGTGACACTTGTTACTTAGTGATTCCTTGTTTTATTTAACTAGAAATTGATTTAACATTCTTTCCATGTATGATCTTTTTGTGAAAAATTCCCACATTGAAATATGAGAGGATTTCACAAGGAAGCACTCCTTATAAATACCCAAGGCATACCTTGGGGATTACTCACTTTGAGTTGAACTCAATAAGGCATCTCCCAATAGGTGAGAAAACCTTTAAGTTCGTAATACTCTAGTCTTTCTTTGTCTAGCCCCGGCTAAACTTCGGGGTAGGGGTCGTATGCGTCGTGCTTGAGGGTGGTCTCCGTTGGAGGGGTCGCATTTGGGGCTCTTTCCGTCCTTGATTCCATGTTCGTTCAAGTAAGAGCTCGAGTGAGCGAAGCACGCTACAAGGGTAAGATCATCTTTCTCTATTGTGTTATTAATTATGTTAATTAATATGCTTATGTTTTGTTGCATTTATTTATGTACGAGTCTAAGGGTCGGGTTTTGTTTCCGCGCGGTGTTGGACATCACAAAACCCAACAAAATAGAGCTCTCCTATGCGTAGGCAAGAAGGAGGCTCAAAAGGTAATAAGGATAATCCACGAAGAAGCATGTGGAACCCATATGAATGGCAAAATCCTAGTCAAAAAGATAATGCGCCAATGATACTATTGGACTACCATGAATAGGGATTGTCACCAATATGTGAAAAGATGCCCTAAATACTAAATATACGCCAACTTACAACACGTTCTGCCATCTCTTCTTTACACTTATACATCTCCGTGGCCATTCTCTACATGGGAATAGACATCATTGGAAAAATAACCCCTCCTGGGACAGGAGACCACGAATATATCCTCGTTGCAATAGATTACTTTCACAAAATGGGTTGAAGCAGCCTTATATGCAAAACTCACAGCAAAAAATGTAGCACTCTTCATCGAAAGAAACATCATATGTCGATATAGAGTCCCACATGTGATGATAAGTGACAATGGAACTCACATTCAAGCGGAATGTAAACAGTTATTTCAAAATTATGGCATTCAACATCATCACTCTTCCCCATATAGACCTCAAGAATATGGTGTAGTAGAATGACTCGAGGAAAACCTAGGTTGCTGACTTCTAAGTATCCCCGATCAAAACAAAATTTATAACCAAACCCAACCCTAAGTATAGGGGTAAGTTCGAGTCGAACCCGAGGGAATGCGATATAAGCTAAAGTCTCTAGCTAAGTTATTCCGAAATCTTTAACAATAGGGTTGGTCTAAGCTAGCAATCAACTCAATCAAATCTAACAAATAGAATTCAATATCAAAGAACTAGGGATTTAGGATCCACATGCACTCACGATAAAGTTGCTAATTTGTCGAGAAAATTAATCAATGAAGTAATGCGAGGGAAAACGATATTTGCAATCAAAATCACTTAAAGAGCTATTTCCTAGGGTCAAGCTAGATGTCTCTACAAATGAATTCAGAGGAAAATCATAAAACAAGTTCAATTGATAATAATAGCTTCCAAATCAATTTTTCGTGTCATTGAAAACTACTATGCAATCTAGCTTAATAAACAAGGTTAGCTACTCCTTATCAAATCAAACACATGCACAAATTTCAACAACCAATTTAATCACATCTTCAAATCAATCAAAACCCCAAATTAGAAATATCTTATCACTCATACATGCTTCACCACATCCCTAGTAAAGGAACTACTCACTACACATTGTAAAATTGAAAAGCATAACAAAACTAATCATCAATTTCATCATCAACATTGCAATCCAAATATCAACAATCAAATCAAACGAACTATAGAAATTCAACATTATATCAAGAATCAAGCATAAAATTGCATTAAAAAGAAAAGAATTCTTATAATCAATATCAAAGTGTATGAAGATCAAAATGAAGCAATCATTAAATACCAAGTTTCTCTCTCTAAAATCTAAGAACAAAGTTTTCCCAAATCTTGAGCTTCTCTCTCTAAAATTCCAATCTATTACAAATTCTAATTCAATTCTAAGCTTATTCTCCCTCTAAAAATGAAGAAATTCTATATATAGTAAAACTAACAGAGTAGAAGTTAGTTAGACGTCCAAAATGAACCCAAATAGGCGCGCCGTCTCCTCTAAATGCGCGGCCACAATAAAAAGGGTACAGAACAAGGGGAGGAAGGCTACACGGCCGCTCCACTCCCTTGAACGGTCGTGCCACAACTCTGCGCGCCCGTCCCTTAGAGCAGGGGAAGGCTTTCTCGTGCGATCGTTGATGCTCCCGTGCGCTCCACTTGGTGCATGTTGGGGGTGGCAGTCTCCAAAGGTTTTCATGGTGGGTTCAACACCGATTTTAATTCCCATGTAGCTTGAGAGCGCAGCCTTAAAGACTTGGTTTTTGCACTCCTTCACATTTGAGCTTGAAGGGGAGAAACCGACTTGCATATTGAGCTTTATAAACCACGAAAAACACCATTGAGCTTCTTGAACATCACCAATCTTCTAAAATCAAAGAGAAGTAAACAAGTAAAGGAGAAAAGGCAAAATAAACTAAGAAATGCAAGAAAATGGGAAAACAACTAAGGAAAACACAAACTAGAGAAATAACAAGAAAAACTAAAGAAAAAGAGATAAAAGAGATATAAAAGCAATCAAAATTCATCCTTGACGGAAGGTGAACTCTAGGTGGTTGGAAACTAAAATTCCTCCAATCAAACTAAAAATATAACCAAACCTACACCTAGTAATATGGCAAGTTGCGGTCGAACAACTAGGAATGGGGGGAAATTTGCTACGGTCAATGTCAAGCTACTTCGAAGAGTAAGAGGTAGTGTAAATTATCTAAATTAAACTAAACAAACAAAGTAAATCAATAGATGAAAACACTAGGGATTTAGGATCCACACGTACTTGCAACGGACACACACTAATCGAGTTGGAGATTGATTAATTCGAGTATTGCGAGGGAAGATAGACAATGCAATCAAAAGAGCTCGACAAGCTATCTCCTAGAGGTCTAACTAGCGCCAACTATGAAATACTCTAACTAGGAACGTCACAAACCAAGCTCAATCGACAAATGCGAGCTACAAATCAATGGTCCGTATCAATGTAGGCACACAATGCAATCTAGCATGAAGAACAAGGTTGATCACTCCTTACAATCCATACACATGCACAAAATCAATCAACAAATTTAATCACAATGCTAAATCAATCAAAACCCACCCCAATTAGCTATGATCCATCACTAATACATGCTTCACCACATCCCTAGCAAGTAAAATACACACAATCCATTAAAGAAATCAAGGACAAAGCTATACAATTAATCAAATTCATCATCATCATTCCAATCAAACCAATTTGATCAATAAACTTGAACAATCAACAAAGTTATTGAAATAAAAAGCTAAAGATTGAATTAAAGTAAAGAAGATTCTTACAAACTTGATCAAATCAAAGGAAATGAGTTTGAAATCAATCCAATTGTACCATTATCAATCATCAATCACCAATCTTCAAGTTTCTCTCTCTATAAGCCTAAAACCTAGAGTTTCTCTCTCTACAAACCTAATTGTAATTCTAAGCTCTCTCTCTCCAATAATGAAGAGAAAACTATAAATAGTAAAACTAACAAAGGAGAAAGTAGTTAGTCATCCAAAAAGAACCCGTACAGGTGCGGCCTTCACTTTAGAGGTGTGCGGCCGTGAAGAAGAGGGTACGGAAAAAGAGGAGCAACAGGCGTGACCGCGCCACCACACTGCGCGGCCGCGCCATTGTCGCGCGAGCCCGTGCCAGGGAGTAGGGCAGATCACTTCCACTTCAACTTGACTTTCCTCGTGCGCTCCACTTGGTGTGCGTGATGAACACGGAACATGGCAGATTATTAACACCTTGACGGTGGGTTCAACACCAAAATTGGTGCCCCCACGGCTTGAATGCACGCCCTAAGGAAACTTGAAACTTGCACATCTCCATACTTGGGCTTCAAATGGAAGACAGTAAGCATCCCAATCAATGAAAAACCCGGGAAGAAACCTCGGGAACTATCTTCTCCTAAAAATAAAAGAAAACAAACCAATAAAAGGGAAAAAGGAGAAATAAACCAAGAAATGCCAAAAAAGGAAAATCAACTAAGGAAAATGCAAACTAAAGAAATAAAGAGCAAAATTAAGGAAAAGGGAATAAAAAGAGCTACAAAAGAGAATGAAATTCATCCTAAAATGGATCAAATGATTGCCATAAATGACACTCATTAATCCTAAGAGAGGCTAAATAAGTGCCATAAATGACACTCATCAAACTCCCCCACGCTAGACTTTTGCTCGTCCTCGAGCAAAACATCCAAACAATAATAAATGTTACCTATTAATTAATAAAGTGTTACAATAGTTTGGAAAAAGTGATACATAATTTCGAATAAAGTACTACAATATGTCAAAACATGATTGAAAATTGTTACCTAATAATCAACAAGGTGTTACATTAGATCGAAAAAAGTGATACATAATGTCGGATAAAGTGTTACTATATAATAGAAAATGTTACTAGAGATAAGTAAGTGTTACCTAAAAAACAAAAGGTAACACTTTAAAAATGATACTAACAATATAAAAAAAGTGTTACATAGAGGGTTTAGGGTAACACTTTTAAAAGTGTTACCATACGTTACCCAAAGTGTTACATAAGACCTTAGGGAACATGGGCAAAAGTATCACCCACTAAAGTGTTACCTATTGTCTTTAATAACACATTTACCACATTATGTAACACTTTTTGGGTGTTACTTAAGATTAGTTTTGTACTACTGCCTCTTCGCCGTCTAATTCATTATTAGGGATTTGAGCCGAAGCGGATCCCTCGCCACCTGACTCTTCTTGAATCCCATCACTAGAAGTAGTGGGGGCACTCGGGGAGAACTCTGATTACTCATCAAATCCCTGGTATTCTCCGTCTGGGGGTTACCACATCAGCAGACACTTCCACAGTGCGCCTTCTACTTTTTGGCTTTTTAGTCGTCTCTTTAACTGTCGCCATTGTGTCCTGCATAGACACAGAGACGGTAGAAGTTGGGGATGAGCAAAACAGGTCCATGCACCCAGAAACGACACCCCTAGTTCTAGACTCGGCCATACCAGGAGACCGGCTGATTACTGTTCTAAGTTATGCCATGTGTGTTGATGGTGAATCCATTTTATTTGAAAATTATATATACAAGCAGAAGAAATTCGAAAGATTTGAGAAGAGAAGAGACGGTTACCTCTGATTTAAACTCTAAAAAGTTGCCTCAAACGGTGGCCGGTTGAGTCCACGAACACTACAGCCGCAAAATCTCTGGAAAGTAGCTAAAAGTGATAACAGAGCATCTCTCTCTAGAAAATTCTCTCTCTTTCTCTCTCTAGACATTTTAAAATGGTCAAAGATGTGGGAGAAAAAAGGAGGGGGGGAAAACCCTATTTATAGAAGGGTGAAAACGGGGGCATCCCCGTTACCACTTACAGAGGGACGCGTGTCACAGGCGCCCCGTGGCCTGCCACGTCACCCCTGTGAGGGGCAAATGTTTAGGGTAAAAATACCCTAGACACGTGGCCTAATCAGAGAGGGACACGTGTCACTCTTGGATGGGTCCAACGTTGCACCACTCCATAGTTAACACGTGTCAACCTCAGATAACAAATAGAATGGCGGCCTTCAGGGCCCAATTCCCAACAGCGCCCAAAACAGCTTAGCCATTAGGTCATCCTGACCTAATGAAGGGCACATTCTCCAACGACCCTATAAATAGGGAGATTTCCCCCATTTTGGGGGACACCTTCAATTGTTACAACAACCCTACGTTCTCTCACATCAGAGAAAAACACCTGATCTCGGAATCCGAGAGGATCTCATCTTTACCTTTTCCGCACCTTTTCATCTTCTACGACCAATACTAACTTGATCGTCGAAGGTGCAGCTCCTACCAACCGGAGTCTCCGTGTTTTGCAGGTACAGATCGCGCCGGACTAGTCTTGGTTACAAAACTCCCGAGGGACCAAAAAACACCCAAAACAATTACCACCCCGAAAAGATGCCTTTGTCCTTCCTAAATGGCTCGATCACGATCTCAGGAGAAAAGAGTCAAGTTCTGATAAAGCATACAATAATCAAGGATCCATGTGCCACTCATGCAAAATATGTAGAAGGCTTTAAAATAATGAAACCTCACATGGTTATAGCAATAACTCACTATTAGTTTCAAATTCACCAAAGGGAGCAACTCCAACTTTCCACAAACAATTAGAATCCCAAAAGATCTAAAGACACTACCTTAGCATACTCTATCCTAGAATCAACCAAACATACTCTCAAACCGTGTACACCGATACCACATAGGAAACCATCCATTCAAAAGAAAAAGTTCGGATGATATTATGTCCAAAACATAAGCATAACATGAAAAGAAAACGAAAATAAAGCCTCAAAATCATATTTTTGTATTTTTGCATTTTTAAAAAGAATGAAAAGAAAAAGGAAGTACAAAATAGAAGAAAAGGAAAAGAAAGGAAATGATAAAGAAAAGTGCAAAGATGCATGCATGTCATATAAATCCCAATCGTCACACAAGTGGTCATTCGACAACATCGCCAGTGACCCCAAATACCTATGGTGTTACAAAGATAACATCCTCGAACCGTTCAACTCTTTCTAAACTAATCCTATTATATGCAAACAATGAAAAAAAAGAAATAATAGAGAGAAATGAGAAAGATCTCACCGGGTGATGAGCGTCATTTAAGGCACTCATTAGAGTAGTTTTCAATGCCTTTTTCTATATTTTCTCGTTTTATTTTCTTATGATTTTTCTAGTTTTCTCTTATTTTCCTTCTTTTATAGCTCATTTTGGTTTTCCATTCACTTTTATGAGTTTTATATGATTTTTTCTCTTAATTAGCTATTTTAGTTTGATTTCTATTCTTTTTGCTTTCTCTCTGGCTTTTACTTTACTTCTTGCAAGTAAAGTTTTGGAATCTTGTATACCACTTTGTTATGATGTTTTCTCATTGACTTTAGGTCCGGAGTGTGTAAGTACTTGAAGAATAAAACGCTGCCTTCCTCGCGGGCGTCACCTCGGGAGCACCGGTGATGAGGATGCACGAGAGCGCGAGGATCGACGAGCGAGCAAGGGAGGCCAAGCCACGAGCACCACAGTAGGGGTGCGTGCGCGCAGACCCTACTGTGCGCGCGCACGACTGGTCTGGTGCGTGCGCACGGGGGTGCTCCGCCTCCCTTCGCTCGATTTGTTATAAATAGCCATTGACTTTTCTTTTTTTGAGGGGAGACGACTTTATATGTACTTGAGACTTATTTTCCAAAATTAGAATAGATAGAAAGTAGAGAGAGAAGCTTAAGATTACTTGTTTGTACTTTAATTTCATCTTTGATTTCAACTTTGAGCTTGGATTTCATCTTCAATCAATGAAAGTTTGTGAGATTTCTTTCCTTTGAATTCACTTTTGTTGCTATTTCCTGTAATTCTTTAATGTTTGATTTGAATTTTGATCTTTGGATTGAGAGTTTGTTGAATGTTTGATTTCTCTATGATTAAGCTTCAAATGATGACGTTTGTGATTCAATTTGTATTGCTTTTCAATTTCACCATGAGTAGTGAGTAGATTAGTTGCTAGGGAGAAGGGGAAGCATGCTTGATTGATGATTATTGCTAGTTGATGAGTCTTGGTTGATTGAATTGTTGCAATTAAATTGGTTGACATAGTTGTGCATGTTATTAATTAGACTAGGAGTGATCAACCTATAAGATTAATCTAGATTGCATAGCAAATTTCAATGAGATGAACCCTTGATTTGAGAATTGCTTTAATTGATTGTGATTTTCTTTGTTAGCCATTCATAGTGAACCCTAGCTTGGCTTATAGGAGATAGCTTTTGGATTCCATTATTTACAACTATTGTTTGTCCCTTACAATGTTTAAATCAATCGAGTCATTTATCGATTAGCATAATCATTGAGCTTGCATGTGGAACCTATATCCTTAGTGTTTAGCTTATTGAATTTCTTGATTTGTTTAGATTTTTGATACCTTAGTTACCAACCAATTCTTTCTACAATCTTCGAAGTAGCTTGACCTAGGCTATAGCTTTCGCCTATTCATTCCTTTGGGTTCGACCCTTGAATTACCATATACTCGTATTAGGTTGGTTGAGTGTTTATAAATTTTGTTTGGCTCTAGGGGAGAGTAGAAAACGACCTACATTTTTCCTACGTCCTCGAGTTATCCAAGCTAAGCTAAGAAAAGCGGGATAAAGAAAATACCACATCCATGAAGCTCCAATCAAGTATTAGCATGAATTGTCAAAACCAACTGAGAGTGAAAAAGAGAAAAATGGAACTATATACAAAGCAAATGGTTAGTAACTTGAAAACAAAAATAATAAGAAAGCAAAATCAAAAATAAAAAGACAAAGTAACAAAATCAAACTAATCTACAAAATCAAAATCTAAACAAACCAATAAAAATAGCAAAATAAACTATACACTAAAGCTACAATCATTTGGATTAAAGGGATTTGGATTCAAGGGTTTTAGATTTAGTTACACTAGTAGAAAAACAGCGAAGGGCACCGGTTCAAACCGGGCCTAAGGCACCGGTTTGAACCGGTTACAATGTAGGGGGTGCCAATTACCCCCCTTTTTGTCACCGATTAACTGGTGCCTTTATTTATTTTGGCCACCGGTTAACCGGTGCCTTTTCAATTATATATATATATATATATATATATATATATATATATTCCTTTTTTCTTGCAATAATATTAAAAAAAAACACCCTGTTATTCCAGCAATAATAGCCTGTAATTCCAGCAGTAATATTAAATAAAATAATTAATAATATTATTATTATAATTACTAATAATAATAATATTATTAAATATTATAATAGGATATAAATAATATTAAAAACAAGAATTCATATATGTATAGATATAAATATTCCCAAATGCAATACAATTAAAAAAAAAAAAAAAGGTGTTATATATATATACAAATGATAGTAAGTAAATAATGAATAATAATTTATAGTTAAAAAGTTAACATAAATTTACAATTAAAATGACATTTACATGTTGAAGGTGATAAAAGACGCCAACATGTCACGAACATCATTAAGTTCCTTGATTGTCAACGAACCATCCTTTTGTACCTTGCAAAACTTGAAATACAAAAAAATTATGTTAGAATTAATTAATTAGGCTAAACAATATGTATTTTATCAAATATGACCTATATGACTTCTATTTAGCCCATTTCCTACATTTCTTATCCAATGAACTATTTCTTTCTCAAAACATGTCAATGTCACCTAGTTTTATGTGTCTAAGCCCTAAAATTGAATCAAAAGAGCATTTTATTAAGGTGTAAGACGCTTTTTACTCAAAATGGCCCAAATATGGCCTATATGACTTTACTTTGCCCATTTCCTACATTTCTTATCAAATGAACTTTATTTATCTCATAACATGTCAATATTATCTAGTTATAGGTGTATAAGGAATGGAATCTCATCAAAAGGGCTTATCAACAAAAAATGGCCCAAATATGGCCCATATGACTTCTATTCAGCCCATTTTCTACCTTTCTTATCATATGACCTATTTATTTCTCATAACATATCAATGTTGGGTAATATTAGGTGTCTAAGGCTAGAAATCACATCAAAATAGCATTTCATTAAGTTTTACAATGCATTTTACTCAAAATGGCCCAAATATAGCCCATATGACTTTTATTCAACCCATTTTCTACCTTTCTTATCAAATGACCTATTTATTTCTCATAACATGTCAATGTTGGGTAATATTAGGTGTCTAAGGCTAGAAATCACATCAAAATAGCATTTCATTAAGTTTTTGGACTTACCTCATCAAGTTGTTGACTGTCCGTACAATGAGTCACTATGTTAAGCATTAATCTCAAAACATACAAAGCACAATCAAGTCCATTTTCTTGTTATGCGCACTATCATATGACGAACAAATCACATCAGTGAAACATGCAAAGGAAATTAGCAAATATTTACTAACATAGATTTTGAAGATAATCACAATATCATGTAAATTAGCAACGATAACTTCCATGTTGGACCCTGAGGAGCACGACAATGTAGCTTCTTCATAACACTGTAGTAAATAAAGTACATGCCGGAACAGCACAGGCAGCCGCCGCCGTGGCCACAGCAGCCCCGGCAGCCACCTGCCGAGGCTGCTGCAACCCAGGCAGCCGCTGCTGGGGCTGCTGCAGCTTAGGAAGTCAGTTGCTTCCGAGGCCAGAGCAGCCCCGGAAGCGACTGCCGAGGCCGGAGCAGCCCGGGCAGTGGCTGTCGAGGCCGGAGCAGCGCAGGGAGCACCAGCCGAGGCCGCCCGCCGCTGCCTCGGCATCGAAGATAGGGGCCGGGGAGTCGTGCTATTTCGGCGGTTTTATTTTTAGAGGTGCAGTTAAAGAGTGCCTAACGGTTATTTAACACTAAAAAAATGAAAATAAATTAATTACGTCGTTAATCAACCTCACCCACGCACGTGGCCAATCAACGAAGCTACTTATAGCTTGCCAAAGCTTTGTTATCTCAACCTCCTCTATCGGTACGGGTAGTGGGATGTCTTCGAACCCCTCAACCACCGAAGCGATCCCAACTGAGTAATGATGTGGCCCCACCGTAGCACCGGTCGTCGCTTGTGCACTACCATACGCCACGAAACTCAATTGCACACTATTTGCATGCCCCGGGGCTAGAAGTGCACACCGGGTGTCTTCCTACAGTTGTACAAAATGAAGTTATCTAAATAGGTCTTTTACTACACCATTGATAATATAATGAAATTCATTAAGGTAGAGGGTTACAAATCACCTGTAAATCTGGATATTCATGCGGTGTTGGATTATCAATCTCCCTCGAGTCCGCATGTTTAGGAGTAGGAACCTGCAATAGTTCATCAATCATGCCACCTCAGATCTCAATTAACTCAGTATTTTAAAACTTTTAATAATCCAATTGAAATTACCTCAGGTAGCACATCTTCTCCATGTATCTCATCTCCTCCATGTCTATCACCTTCTCTTTGTCCTTTTGGTTGAGAACATAAGTCGACCGGTGTAGTCGTGAGGAATGGCAAAGTCAGTAAGTTCATCTGCATCATCCAATCATTGAATTCACCTATTAACTCGTTGCGTACTTGTTCCTTAATTTGTGCCACCTTGGCATCCAACTCCCCCAGTGAGTTAACACTGGCTCGAGATCTACCCGATTTCGTGTATTCTGGACCCATCACCTTTTGCCATCCTAGAAATGACCCTCTTGAACCTACTACTCATCCTGGATGGTATGGCCTTCCCAAAGTCATGGTGAAAGGGTCATTCTCAACACTTGGGACCAATTTGCCCTCCACCAGTTCTTGAGTGTGCTCAAGCTGTAGCAAAAGGAAAAAGGATGTCAGTAATACAGTTAATGGTTTGAATAGTGATTTTGATGCAAAAGCGACTTAAATTTCAACAGTTCATAGGTAACTAACAAGTTTATCTGCCATTTTTTTGGTTTCAGGACTCTTGATGACCCATTTTCCGGTTTCCTTATCAAACGTATGGAGAGAACAAAAGAAATCACCAGCACGACTCACCAAAGTAGTGACCGTGGAAATAGAGGGTTCCTTCGATGCCACTAGAAGCGATGTAGGGTATAAACCCTTTTTGATCCACTCGGGTCTCTTTTCAGCAAATGTCTTAGCCCCCATACGATGGGTGTACTCCTTCTTCAATGCATTTTTTTTATTTTGCTCTCGAAGTTCCTACATAAAAACAAATGTTAGTATCAGTACTACAAAAAGAGTAAAGCTATTATTCAATTGAGATCAGATTTACACAAACTTATAATGGCTTTCTAGTCTTCCTAGTCTTCTTTTGACACGATCGGCCATTTTTGCCACGGGAGAAGGTCATCCTCAACAGCTTTCTTCTTCTTTGATTTATTCTTCTTGTAGATCCATCCATTAGTCAAGGTGGTCTTAAAGCCTCTGAATCTTTTCGCTAATAAAGATTCAAACACCCTTCTCTTCTCGGAATCATTAGGAATAGAAAACAGCCTCTGCAAGCACAAATACAAACCGATTATTAGTTTCTATTTACTAACAACCATAAGGTGAAGGTTTCTTAAATTGTCTAAATGTGCCAAAAACACACTTACCCTTGTATCATCCCAAAAGGTTTGAATCAAACCCGAAGGTACTTACCGCATTACAAGTGTAAAGGGGATTTTCCGCGCGCACATGCCAACATGATTAGCATATTGTCGACGCCATTCGCCCCCGGGTTGGCCGTTGTTGTCATACTCCAAGACCATGGGACCGTCCGGTTTCTTAAAACTTCTCGTCGGACCCCTTCCCTTTCTTTGAGCCGGTGCCTTTACCCCCCCTCCACCACCTGTGTTGTTTTGATCTTGTCCTTGGCCATGAGTTTCAGGAGTCGGGTTCTCACCAACAATCTCACATGCTGTATTTACAATAGGCGGTGCACGTTCAGCCGAAATTTCAAATTCTTCAAGCCTACGCTCAAACTCATCTTGAGCCTGATCCTCTGGCTCACCCAAGTCAACCTCCTTGTTCACATCATAAGGCTCATCCTCGTACTCATCATCATAGTCATCATCCTCAATGTCCTCTACACAATCAGGGTCATGATCGTCCTCCATGAGATATAAGCACCTGTCAAAACAAACATAAAACAATATTAGTGTATAGTAAAGTATTAGTGCAAATGGGTACACTTAGGCAAAATCAAACTACAAACATGTTAAATATAATGAATATGAGTTGTTCTAATGATTAAATGTTAGTTCATACACAAAACAAAGGACTTGGGTTAACTAGAAGGTCATTTAAGTCATTTTCACCTACTTATGGTCCTATAACCTTGTATATGCATGATAATGAGTACACTTAGGCAATTTCAAACTATAAACATGTTAAATATAATGAATATGAGTTGTTAGAATGATTAAATGTTAGTTGATACACAAAACAAAGGACTTGGGTTAAGTAGAAGGTCATTTAAGCCATTTTCACCTTCTTATGGTCCTATAACCTTTTATATGCATGATAATGAGTACACATAGGAAATTTCAAACTACAAACATGTTAAATATAATGAATATGAGTTGTTAGAATGATTAAATGTTAGTTCATACACAAAATAAAGGACTTGGGTTAACTAGAAGCTTATTTAAGCCATTTTCACCTACTTATGGTCCTATAACCTTGTATAGGCATGATAATGATTACACTTAGGCAATTTCAAACTACAAACATGTTGTGGTCATTACTAACTTTTAATCATACTACCTCAATTTGAAATTCCTTCGTTGTGGTCTGATCGCATATAACCTGCTTCGTTGTCTACGTCATTTAGTACAACAGGTCTAGGAACAGTGAAAGGTGTAGAATCATCAAACGCATCATATTCTTTCTCATCCTCAATATCTCCAATGCCTAAGATTCTTCTTTTGGCAGCTAGCACTATAGTCCATTTTGAATCGACTAGGTCAGTTACGTAGAACACTTGCTTAGCTTGAGATGCAAGGATAAATGGTTCCGCACTATCATTCAAGTGGCCAAGATCTACAAGAGTAAAGTCCTCATATTTGACATTACGCCTGATATTATCAACCCACTTACACTTAAAAAGAGCAACCGTGAATTTACAATAATCAAGCTCCCATATTTCTTGAATTCGACCATAGTATGACAACTCTGCATCGATAGGTGATTTATCCTTAACACTTGCAAACTCCCTTGATGATGCCACAAGCATTACACCACTGTCTTGGGTGGAGGAAGATTTCAAATCATGACCCTCGGTCCAAAATGTGTACCCATTGATGTCATATACCTCAAATGAACGAACATCATCCCTAGGACCGTATGCAAGCCACCGTACTGTATCGGTCACATTAGTATCATCCAATCGACTCATTACTCGATCACGAAACCAATTAACAAACCTCTTATTATGCAACTGCATAAGTGCCCTTTCACCTTTCGATGGAAATTCGTCACGCAAACTAGCCATGTGCTCGTCTAAATATGGGTGTACATCTGAAACATGGTGCAACACATAAAGGTGTGCTTGTAAGAACTAATCTCGGTCAGGTGACATTCGTTTCGACCCAATTGTTCCATGACCATCAAGTTTACCTTCATGTCGAGAAGTAGGATGACCAATAGGTTGAGCAAGGGCTATGTAGTCCGCCACAAAGTTACCTATCTCCTCACCCACGGTCCCTTGCATCATACTTCCTTCAGGGTGAGCTCGGTTCCGTACTTTATCTTGTAATATACCCATGTGTCTTTCAAAAGGGTAGCACCACCTCATGAACACTAGACCGCACAACGTAATCTCACACACCAAATGAAGAATCAGATGAACCATTATGTCAAAAAATGAGGGTGGGAAATACATCTCAAATTTGCACAAAGTCACAACCACATCTGCTTGGAAAGCATCTAGTGTACAAGGATCAAGCACTTTGCTACAAATTGTATTGAAAAACGAACAAAGGCTTGTAATCACTTCCCTCACATGCTTTGGTAGAATACCACGGATTGCAATCGTTAGGAATACTTGCATCATAATGTGACAATCATGGGATTTCATACTTGTCAGCTTCAATTCTCCATTCAAGGTTACAAACCTTTTCATGTTAGATGAGTACCCTGATGGAACCTTAATGCCGTACAGACATGCACAAAACATACGTTTCTCTACCCTTGACAGTGTATAGCAAGCCGGGGGTAAATAAGTCTTTTCATCCTTCACTTTACCCTCAACTTTCTTCTTTGACGCATCTGTGGCCTTTCCCTTTCCCTTTCCCTTTCTCTTCTCCTTCCCTTTTTTCGAAATATTTTCATCTTCTTTCTCGGTTCCTTCCCCTTTCTAACCTTTTCCTGAGGCCACAATTCTGGACGAATCCCCATCTCTTTCAAATCTAACTGTGCACCCTTTCCGTCCTTTGTTTTGCCTTGGATATTCATAAGCGCTCCCAAAAGAGCATCACACACATTCTTCTCTATATGCATCACATCAACACAGTGCCTAACGCCATGTTCTCTCTAGTACGGAAGCTTCCAAAAGATTGATTCTTTCTTAAACAGAGCAGCTGAGACCACAATTTTTTCTGATTTTCCAAACACCGTTCGTATCCCTTTCACCCGAGCACAAATCTCAGCACCAGTCAATGGTCTAGGCGCAATATCCTCTTCCACTGTTCCATCGAAAGCCTTTTTCTGCCTACAGTACGGGTGATCACGCCTAAGGAACCTTCGAGTCCACAAGTAGACATCTTTGCGAGAATGAGTAAGGTATACGCTTAATGTGTCATCAATAGATATGGGGCATGCTTTTTTCCCTTTGACCTGTACCCACACAAGTTGCCATATGCAGGGAAGTCATTCATGGTCCACATAAGGGCTGCACGCAATGTGAACATCTCGTTTTGATGAGCATCGAAAACGGAAACCCCTTCGTCCCACATCTTTCTCAAGTCGTCAATAAGCGGCGCAAGGTAAACATCTATGTCGTTTCCAGGTTTCCTAGGCCCCGTTATTAGCAATGAAAGCATTACATACTTACGTTTCATGAACAGCCAAGGAGGCAAATTATAAATCACTAAAAGTACCAGACATGTGATGTGTTGGGTACTAAGAGTGCCAAATGGATTCATCCCGTCCGTGCACAACCCAAGCCTTAAATTTCTGACTTTATCACCAAATTTCTCAAACTTCAAATCAATGTTCTTCCACTATGGAGAGTCAGCTGGATACTTCAACATTCTATTTTTCTTTCTTCCCTCTGCATGCCACCTCAAGTTTTTAGCGTCTTTTGGTATTGAGAATAGACACTTAAACCTTGGAATAATGGGAACATACCACAACACCTTAGCAAGAGGTCCCTCCGTAACAAGATTGTAACTCATGCGCTTGTAGCGCGACAGCTTGCATCGTGGACACTCCTGCAATTGTTCATACTCATTTCGATACAGAATACAATCATTAGGACATGCATGTATCTTCTTATACTCCAAACCAAAGGGACACATGAGCTTCTTTGTGTAATAGTAAGACTTAGGAATTTCATTCCCATCAGGCAACATATCACTTAATGCGGTCAAGAAAGAAGTAAAACTAATGTCCGTCCACCCATGCTTCGACTTAATGTTGAAAAGTGTTAGCACAACCGATAGTTTGGAGTATTTTTTGCTCCCAGGATACAAAGGCTTTTTGGAAGCCTCCGATAATAACTCAAACACTCCACCTTCAACACCATGCAACATCTCATCCATGTGTTCATCCTCGACCTCATCCGCCTGATCATCATCGGCTCCATCCTCACCATTATCAACAATATAGTCATCATTCTCGTATTCCTCGTCCACATGAATCTCACTGCTTCTAACACGCACATCAATCCGATTAAGATCCCCACTGTACTCTCCACCTTCTCCGTGCCAAATCCACACATGGTATTTATGCCTAAACCCACGACATAATACATGATCTCTAATGATTTCAACACTATCGACCACATTCACATTATTATAATCAACACAAGGACAATAAAGGCCTTTGTCACCCAGTTTGCGTTGATAAGCTAAAGCCCTCTCGCAAAACTCTTGAACCCCATTCCAAAATTCCAATGTATCGCGTCTACCATACATCCAACCACGATCCTACTCCATTTAGTAAATTGTCTCTAAACATATATAGCAACATATAATCAATAATGTGTAATTGATACATATTTTATGTAAATCAAATTCAAGAACCAAACGTGAATATACCATTCATATAGTGAAAAAATGCATGTTTCCAAAGGGTCCTTGTCACTCTAACCTAACCCATCCTTTAATGTCTTCTCTCACTAGTGAATGTATGTCAACTTTCCAATTTTAAGGAAAATCCGGCAGCATTTCCCCCTAATTCTCCAAGTACACGATGTAAATAATTAATTACCCACATATGTACCTAGAGAACATGGTGAGGAAATGGTAAGCCAAGATGTTCCTAAAAATCGAAAAAAAAATACATTCACCACCTAAGTGAGAGTACACATTCAAGAACAGTCCCAACCGGGGACTATTCAAGACTTTCTCCTAATGAGAAGAGAAAGCCTTGAACGGGTATATAGGCATATGATGATGCAAGTATTCTATATATTATTGTATTTATTTGCAATCAAACAATACACAAGTTGCAATATCATGAATAAAATTTTGTTAAAGGGATAAATAGAAAGAAATATAGCTTAGTAAAGTTTATAAGTCATACCAATATAGCAAGTACAATGGATGTACACTTATGAACTACCCAGTAGAGCTCAATATGTAGTCCTCAAGCTAAACTCGTGCTTCAATTCACATATGAATCTATTAAAAAAAACAAAAATTAGCAACGTCACTAATTCTCTAATATATTCACAATTCTCTAATGTATTCACAATTCTTTAATTTATTCACAACTAATTAAGTGGCAATATCACTATTTCTCTAATTTATGCACAATTCTCTAATTTAATCACAATTCTCTAAATTATTCACAATTCTCTAATGTAATCACAATTCTCTAATTTATTCACAATTCTCTAATTTAATCACAACTAATTAGTAACAAGGTCACTAATTCTCTAATATATTCACAATTACCCATTAAAACAACCTAAAATTACACATTAAAACATACCAAAATTGGACTAATTAAGTAACATTTTTACTAATCTCTATTATATTCAAAATTACTCATTAAATCAACCTCAAAATAACCCATTAAAACATACAAATTTTTCAACTAAGGAACAAGGTAATGCAAAATTACTCTAATCTATAATATGTATTCAAAATTACTCTAAACATACAAAATTACTCTAATCTATAATATGTATTCAAAATTTCTAAATAAACAACCAATTCAAAAATTAAAAAAATTAGGGTAAAATTATATACATTCCTTGACTTTAATTTGCTTAACAATAATTGTTCAAAATGCTATTGAAAATAATAGAATTACATATTTCAAATTAATTGTTCAATTTTTATCAAAAAAATAAAAACTTACCCTAAACTAGTTGGAGGTGGAAGAAGCTAAGGGGAGGAGAGATTGAGGACGACCCATGGTGGTGGAGGTAGCAGCGGTGGTGCACAATGGTGAAGGCAGCGCGGTGGTGGAAAGGTGGAGGCGGTGCGCGGCGGTGGAGCTGCTGTTTTCGAACAATGCTGGTGGAGGCAGCAGCTTTGAAAGAGAAAGAAAGGGAAAAGAGAAGGGCAGGGAAGAATTGAAAGAGAAGGGCGGTGGTAATCGACACCCCTGGTGGCCGGTTAAGGTGGCGGCTGTGGTGGAGGGAAAAAGGGGGAGGGTTCGTTTCTCTGATGAAACAGTGAAGGAAGTCGAGGAATTGAAGCTAGGGAAATGAAAGAGAAAAAGATGAAGGAGAAGAAAAGGCGCGTTTTTTTTTTTTGAAAAAGCATCGGTTCATTTGGCACCGGTTCTAACCGGTGGCCTTTACATTTTTGCCACCGGTTCACACTGAACCTGTGCCAAATGTCTAGCCCGGTTTAATGCTGCTTCAATCTTAGCCTTTTTGCCACCGGTTTGCCTTGAACCGGTGGCAATATAGAGGTGCCCTTTGCTGTTTTTCTACTAGTGTTATTTGGATTTAAGGGAGCAAAATCATCAACTCATCATCGAAGAGCAATCATTATCAAAATCAACATCAAAATAATCTCAATAAGAAAAACATGAAATACTCGTGGAAAATACCAACACTCAACAACATCACTTATAGATCAAGATAAGCAATCACAAATCATCAAGGCATGAAAAATCAAGGACATCCAACAACAACAACAAAATTGGCCACCAAGACCCTTCCATAAGACTAGTGTTCCCCCAGGCTAAACAAAAGGGGATTGAGGTAAAATCACATAGAGGGGGAACTAGTTACCACTAGGCCCGGAACTATCATCACTATCCTCCCTACCATAGGAGAACCCGGATGGGGGACCATAAGGATCTCATCCCCCGGTGTAAACGGGTTGCAAACCATAGTGACCCCTAAAATTATCTTGTTGCCAAAGGGCCAAGGGAGTGTATTGCTCGGGCAACTCTAGTGGTAAAGGATGGGTGGGATCGACATAGGGATAGTAAGGATCACCAATATAGTCACTCCCACAGGGCACACGATAATCATAGTTACCGTGCTCATCCGGAAAGGTGTGAGTCTATATGTTGGACTCTTGAGGTCCTTGCCAATATGGGAAGGTAGCCTTCCCATCATCCCCGGCAACGGCGCTATTTTTTGCGCGAGGAAAACCTAGGTCGTTGATTTCTAAGTATCCCCGATCAAAACCAAATTTATAACCAAACCCAACCCTAAGTATAGGAGTAAGTCCAGGTCGAACCCAAGGGAATATGGTATAAGCTAAAGTCTCTAGTTAAGCTATTCCGAAATCTTAAACAATAGGGTTAGTCTAAGCTAGCAATCAACTCAATCAAAGCTAAGAAATAGAATTTAATATCAAAGCACTACGGATTTAAGATCCACATGCACTCGTGATAAACTTTCTAATTTGTCGGGAAATTTATTGATCAAGCAATGCGAGGGAAAACGGTATTTACAATCAAAATCACTTAAAGAGCTATTTCCTAGGGTACAGCTAGATGTCTGTTCAAATGATTTCAAAGGAAAATAGCAAAATAAGTTCAATTGATAATATTAGCTTCCAAATCAATTTTTCGTGTCATTGAAACCTACTATGCAATCTAGCTTGATAAACAAGGTTAGCTACTCCTTATCAAATCAAACACATGCACAAATTTTATCAACCAATTTAATCACATCATCAAATCAATCAAAATCCCAAATTAGCAATAGCTTATCACTCATACATGATTCACCACATCCCTAGCAAAGGAACTACTCACTACACATTGTAAAATTGAAAAGTATAACAAAACTAATCATCAATTTCATCATCAACATTGTTATCCAAATATCAACAATCAAATCAAACAAACTATAGAAATTAAACAATATATCAAGAATCAAACATAAAATTGCACTAAAAAGGAAAGAATTCTTACAAAGCTTTGATGAATATCAAAGTGAATGAAGATCAAAATGTAGCAATCATCAAATACCAAGTTTCTATCTCTTAAATCTAAAAATAAAGTTTTCCAAAATCTTGAGCTTCTCTCTCTAAAATTCCAATCTATTACAAATTCTATTTCAATTCTAAGCTTATTCTCTCTCTAAAAAAGAATAAATTCTATATATAGTAAAACTAACAAAGGAGAAATTAGTTAGACGTAAAAAAAGAACCCCAATAGGCGCGCCCTCTCCTCTAAATGTGCGGTCGCAATGAAATGGGTACGGAACAGGGGGAGGAAGGCTGCGGCCGCTCCTCTCCCTTGCGCGGCCGCGCCACAGCTTTGGGTGCCCGCTCTTGTGAGTAGGGGAAGGCTTCCTCGTGCGATCGTTGATGCTCCCGTGCGCTCCACTTGATGCATGCTAGGGGTGGCAGTCTCCTAAGGTCTTCACGTTGGGTTCTACACCGATTTTAATGCCCACGCAGCTTGAGAGCGCGGCATAGCTAACCTTGTTTATCAATTATTCGTGGCATTTAGGGGGTGGCAGTCTCCAATTGATAATATTAGCATTCCTATCATTTTAGGGAGACCTTTCCTCGCTACTTCGGGTGCTATGATAGATGTCAAGAGCACTAAAATTTCACTTAAAGTAGGGGACGAGGTGATAGAATTTGACTTGAATGATAGTATGAAGTATCCATGTTCCTCTTTGGAGAATTGTATGATGATTGACTCTCTTGATCATGTTGTGTTTTCCATGCATGAGCAATTGCTCACCTCTAACGATGCTCTTGAGAATGTTTTGTTAAATAAGGAAAAGATAGGTGCTCCTAGCTAGGAGATGGCTTTGTATGAAGATGTGCTCAATGGAAGCCTTGAGGATGTTGATGAGAAAATGTGCATGAGCATTACTAGCCAAGAAGCTGATAAGTGGCTTTTATTTCACTTTTAGAGTATTTTTATGCTTATTTTCTGTTTTATTTTCCAATAATTTTCGTCTTTTTAATCTTCATTTCTCTTATTTTCTTATTTTCGTCTTTTGTCTTTTTATTTTGTGTATTTTAGTAGTTTTAATAGTTTTTAGTTTATTTTCATAATTTATTTTATAATTCTTAATTTATAATGTTCTTACTCTAGGTTCTTGTTAATATATTTCTTCTCGTTCTCCTCCTTTTATTTTCTTTTATTTTCATGTTTGTTTTCTTTATTTTATTTAACTTCATTTGACTTTATTATTTCTTTTAGTTTTAATATTTTATTTTACTTTAATTTTATCATTATTTTATTTTAGTTTAACCTTTTATTTTTCTTTGTTTTATTTTATTATTTTAGTTTTTGTCCCATTTTTCTCTCGGTTTTCTTGGTTTGTACAGGTATATGTTCGGGTCAAGGTTCAGTCCCCTAGTTCATGTCAAATGAGCTTCACAATTCAAGACCTTCCAAGCCCCTTATGTTGCCCATTAACCATCACCACACCTTTCACTATCCTACACCACCCCAAGCCTCAATTCCACTGCTCCTCCTTCCTTTCCAATCAGCCAACAACAATAGCAACGCAACAAATCAGCCTTCCAGCCAACTCCCATGCAAATCACAGCCACCACTACCTCCTATTCTCACACCAACTTGCAAATCACAGCCACCTCGCACAACCACTAAACCACCTCCAATCATCACTAACCCATTTCCACCGTCACCCACCATCTCCAACCTCCCAAACCGAAAACCACCTGCGACCTCCATCTCACCACCATCAATTACAACAGCAACGCAACAAATCACCTCCAATCTTCCGCACCTAAACGTCAGCCGCCAAAACCGCCACCATAGCCCCCCTGTTTCACCCCGCCCGCAGCAACCCGCATAACAGAGCATCCCCCTGCTTCAACCCGCAGCTCCAATTCAACCCCAATTTCGATACCCTTTAGAGCGGGAGCTCTGAATTCTGAAGCGGCCGCTCCTCTTTTAATCAATTTCACCAATTCGAAGCAGAAGACATGAGCGGTCGCTCCAATGTCACGTGCAGAGCTGTACGAATTAATGAAGTTGGACGGCTGCGATTAACCCACTTAAATCAACGGTGAGATCGGTGATGATGGTTCTTGATTGTGGCCGTTGATGTTGATGATGGCTGGTTGATGAAGATGGCGATGATGGTGCGTGATATTGATTGATTTGGAGCAGCCATGAGAAAGGGAAATTGGGGGGGTCTAATTTGTTTGATTTCGTGGGATTAGTTTAGTTTTTTTAATTTTAATTATTTTTCCTTTTTACTTTCTTTTTTTTTTATTTTATTTTAGTTTTGTTATTTAATTAATTTGAGTAGTTTTATATTTCTTTTTATTTTCTTTTAATTAACTTGTAATATGAATACCCTTTTCTGGGAACATTTTATTCACCCTAGATTAGTTTAGCATCATTTTTTTTTTCTCTCTCTTAAGGTTAGATTAGGATTCTCTCTAGTTTAGTTTTAGAGAGAGAAAGCTTAGATTTTTCATGGAGTTTTGAGAGGTTGAAGAAGCAATTTGTGGATATTTTTCTTCTCATATATTCAATGAGTCTTCCTAACTTTCTCTCATCTTTATTGCTTTCCTTTATTTCTTGATTTGTTTAATTGTTTATTGATTAGAGTTTTAGTTTAATTGCTTGATTTTAGCTTTAATTTTAATTTTATCTTGCTTTTCATGTTCTTCTTTATCATGTTAATTTAGATTTTATTCTAGGGAATTGGATGAAGATTATGTTGATGAATTGAATGATTTATTGTGATTTGTATGCAATTTATTCTTGATTATTGTCTATGGATGATGCTTATATGGATTAGAATCTTTCTAACTAATTGATTTTATGTTCTTAATTGTTCTTTCAATAAATTGTGCGAAAGTGAGTTGTTTGAGAGTCTAAATTCCTCCATACTTATGCTAGTTTAGTTGCACTAGAGTGAATTAGCTTAGTAGGATAATTAGCATGCTTAATTGTGCGAGAGTGAGTTGAGTGTGTTGATTGTTCCTAATTAAGGCCATTTTCATCTAATTGCAATGTTGTTGTTGAATGCATTAATGTAATTAGATTCCACTTTCCCTAGTCTTAGTTGTTTGCTCTAAGTAGTGTTTAGTTGTACCTCTCTCTATATCTCGACCATCCTAATTGTCTAATTAGCATAAATTGATACACTTAGTCCTCGTGATTCGACCCTTTACTTGCCACTAACTAGTTTAGTGAAGAGTTTAGGTATTATAAATATTTAATTTGGTTAGGGTTAGTAGTCCCAACGACCTATTAATTCCACGACCAAATTTTGCCAAAATTTGATCGGGGTGAAGTAGGTCGTTGGGACTACTACCCTAATCAAATTATAAATTTATAAACACTTTACTACCCTAATACAAATATAGGGGTAAGCAAAGGATCGAACCCAAAGGAAGCACACGAGTTTATACACCAAATCCACTAATGCAAGAGTAAATGAGAGAATATTTTTGTTGGTTTTCTTGATTAAGTAAACTAAAGCAATTAAGAAAGGAAGATAACAAGGATTAACCAAGGATAAACAAATTCTTGGGGTGTGGGGGTGTCAAACATGATCAAACATAGATGAACAATGATGATTATCATGAATAGCATGCCGTAGAATGCTAAGTTCTACTCAAACAACTCACTTTCATGCAATTGCTTAAGCAAATCAATGAACTAAGTCTTGTCCTAATTGAATCACTTTCATGCATCCAATTAGTCACTAATCATGGGAAGAGATTAAGAGTGAACAATACATAAACCTCTACTTAGACAATTCATTTTCATGCAATCATCAAAGTAAAGGTGATCTTAGTCTAATCTAAATCATTCTCATGCATTTAGATTAGGGAACATTAAATAAAGTGCTACTAATAATCTCAAGCTATTAAAAATCATATCTTTCATCAATTTATGGCATGATTTCAATCAAGTCATCATCAATCATCAACATTAATACATGTTTTCCACCCCCTTCCCCTAGCTAAAAACTTAGCCTAGGAAAGAGAAACTAACCATTATAACAAAACCAAATAAGGATTCAATAAACACAAAACTAAACATGATTGAAAACTAATAAAAACAATACCAACAAGTTCAACTAAAGAGATAGATAAAATAAGCAATATAAAAGCAAATAAATCAAACTAAAAGAAAGGATAAGAGATTACTAAAGAGGAACTTGATTAAAGATGAAAGCTTGAAACTTTTCATTGAAATAACCTTGAACAAAATCTTGAATACAATGAAGAAGCTTGAAGAATAAGCTACTTTCTCTCTCTAGATTAGAATTAAAATCTGAATAATCATCTCATTACATCCATAAGGGTATTTATACCCCCCTCATTTCCCTAAATTAAGTCTAGAAAAGGAAAAAAAAAAGTACGGAATACCTAGCAGAGCGGCCGCTCCATCGGGGGGAGCGGGCGCTCTAGAGGGTCAAAACATAATCAACGACCCAGGAGAGCGGGCGCTCCTACAGGTGGGAGCGAACGCTCCTACAAGGGTGAGCGGCCGCTCCTACAGGGCTGAGCGGCCGCTCCAGCAGTCTGATCCGAAGCTTCAAAGTTTCTTCATTCTTGACTCTTCATCTCTTCCAAAGCATTCCAAAGCATAAGTGAAGCCTCGGGAAAGGTAATGCACGCGTTTCATTCAACCTGCTCAAACACTCAAACACAAAATAAGTAAAGAAGCGGAGGAAAGAGATAAAAAAGGAAGAAAAAAGGAGGAAACACTAGAAAAGACAAAACATCACAAAAACGAAGATAAAGCACTTTGAAATGGCTCAAACAAGCGTAAATGATGGGAGAATTCTTAGTGAAAAAGAATAAAATAAGTGGCATAAATGCCACTCATCAGAAGCATTGCAAGTGGCTACATCAAATGAAGGCAAAGGTGTCCCCATGGTTGAGCTCAAACCTCTTCCATCACACCTTAGGTATGAATTCTTAGGCCCTAACTCAACTTTTTCCATGATTGTTAGTTCCTCCTTGAGTGAGAGCCAAGCCCAAAAGTTGTGTGGTGTATTGAGAAAGAACCAAGGTGCTTTGGGCTATACCATTGATGACCTCAAGGATATTAGTCCCGCCCTATGCATGCACCACATCACTCTTGAGGATAATGCCTCACCAAGTATTAAAAGACAACGAAAGCTCTATCCTCAAATGGGGGAGGTGGTCAAGAAGGAAATCACCAAGCTATTGGATGCGGGAATCATATTCCCCATCTCTAGCTCAAGGAGGGTTTCTCAGGTCCACGTTGTCCCAAAGAAAGGAGACATGACCGTTGTAGAGAATGAGAGAGATGAGCTCATTCCTACAAGAAAGGTCACGGGATGGAGGATGTATATAGATTATAGACGTCTAAACACATCCACCAAGAAAGATCATTTCCCTTTCCCTTCATTGATCGAATTCTTGAGAGACTAACAAGGCACAAGTATTATTGTTTTCTTGATGGCTACTCCGCTTTCTTTCAAATCCTTATTCATCCGGATGACCAAGAGAAGTGTTTATGGATGATTTTTCGGTG
Source organism: Chenopodium album (assembly GCF_948465745.1). Lineage (NCBI taxonomy): Eukaryota > Viridiplantae > Streptophyta > Magnoliopsida > Caryophyllales > Amaranthaceae > Chenopodium > Chenopodium album. Next base: position 20,561,683 of record NC_137850.1, on the reverse strand, counting down.
GGAGGTGTTTCATTTGAGGCTTATCTTGAGCATCTTGAAAAGTGTTTGGCTCGATGTAAGAAAGTGAATCTAGTCTTGAATTGGGAGAAGTGTCACTTCATGGTTGAGGAAGGCATTGTCCTTGGTCATAAGATCTCTCATAATGGAATTAAGGTGGATCAAGAGAAGATTGGAGTCATTGAAAAGCTTCCACCTCCGGTTAATGTGAAAGGTGTGAGATCTTTCTTGGGGCATGCCGGGTTTTATAGAAGATTCATCAAGGATTTCTCTTTAATTGCTAAGCTCCTCAATGATCTTCTTCAAAAGGATGTTGAGTTCGTGTTTGATGATATATGCTTGGAATCATTCAACAAATTGAAGACAACCTTGACTTCCACCCCCATAGTCCAAGCCCCGAGATGGGGTTTACCCTTTGAATTGATGTGTGATGCTAGTGATACGGCTATTGGAGGTGTTTTGGGTCAAAGGGTTGATAAGAAGCTCCATGTCATCTATTATATGTCAAAGACTCTCAATGGAGCTCAACAAAACTACACAACAACGAAAACTGAGTTTTTGGTAATTGTGCATGCTTTTGAGAAGTTCCGTTATTATTTGTTGGGATCCAAGACTATTGTTTTCACGAATTATGCGGCGCTCAAGTATCTCTTTGCTAAGAAGGAATCAAAGCCTAGATTACTTCGGTGGGTGCTTGAACTTCAAAATTTTGATATTGAGGTTAGGGACAAGAAAGGGGCGGAGAATGTTGTGGCGGATCACCTTTCTCGCCTTGAGGAATCTCAAGTCCAAGATTATGGTTCTCCTACTGAAGATAGGATGCTTGATGATTTTCTATATGCTATAGATGCGAAGGAACTCCCTTGGTTCGCCGATTTGGTCAACTTTCTAGCATATGGGGAGTTTCCACCTTCATTTTCAAAGAATCAAAGGATGAAGCTCAAGAGAGAAGCCCGACACAACTTGTGGGATGATCCAATTTTGTATAAGCGAGGAGTTGATGGTTTACTCCGTCGTTGCATTCCAAGTGAAGAAGTGCCAAATGTCTTGAAGATGTGCCACTCGGATCCTAGTGGTGGTCACATGGGAGTTTCTAAAATCGCTTCGAAGATTCTCCAAAGTGGTTTATGGTGGCCGCATCTTTTCAAGGACACTTGGGGTTTCATTAAGTCTTGTGATAGATGCCAAAGGACCAGAAACATTTCGAAGAAGAATGAGATGCCTCAATAACCCATCCTTGAGTTGGAGGTTTTCGATGTATGGAGAATTGACTTTATGGGACCATTCCCTTCTTCCTTTGGAAACCAATACATCCTTGTGGCGGTCGATTATGTTTCCAAATGGGTTAAGGCCATTGCTTCCCCTACAAATGACCACAAGGTGGTGATAAAGCTATTCAAAAAGATCATCTTTCCGAGGTTCGGTGTGCCTAAGGCGATGATAAGTGATAATGGATCGCATTTTGTTCACAATGCTTTCCAAAAGTTGTTAAAAAAGCATGGAGTTCATCAACGTTTCAGTCTTCCCTACCACCCTCAAACTAATGGACAAGTTGAGGTGTCCAACCGTCAAATAAAATTAATCCTTGAGAAGACGGTTTCTAGGAATAGGAAAGATTGGGCGGGCAAGCTTGATTATTCTTTATGGGCATATCGAATGGCTTTCAAGACCCCCATAGGCACCACTCCGTACTGCCTTGTTTATGGAAAGTCTTGTCATCTTCCGGTGGAGCTTGAGCACCGCGCTCATTGGGCAATCAAGAAAATCAACTTTAATTTAGTAAGTGCGGGAGAGCAAAGGTGGTTGGATCTTCATGAATTAGAGGAACTTAGGCTTGATGCTTATGATTGTGCAAGTACCTACAAAGCTCGATCTAAGGATGCTCATGACAAACTCATTGAGAAAAAGGAGTTTTGTGTAGGCGACAAAGTTCTTCTTTATAATTCTAAGATGAAGTTGTTCCCTGGAAAGCTCATGTCAAGGTGGAGTGGTCCTTATTTGGTTCAAGATGTGTTACCAAGTGGTGTTGTGGAAATTTCTATGTTGGATTCATCATTTCTGTTCAAGATCAATGGACATCGACTCAAGAAGTATTTCAATGGTGCTTTTGTTGGCCTAGTTCACAATTTTATTCTCCGTCAACCACCTTGATAGGTGGAGAACGTCGAGATATGACGTTAAACAAGCGCTTCACGGGAGGCAACCCGGTTTCTAACCCTTTCTTTTGATTTTTTTTTAATTCTTTCTATTTCTTTTATTTTTGAGAAATTTTCTTATCTTTCTTTATTTTCTTGATTTTAGGTACCTCGGGATTGAGTTGATTAATATTTCCGACAATTTTGGTGAATAATGAAGGTTTCAAGAGGTTTGAGTTAAATTAAAGTGAAGGAGAAATTGTTTTGCAAGTGCGCTCTCGTGAATTTTAATCATGAGCAAGTGATTTTTGAAAATTTTGTGTGATTTTTGGTCTGCCCCCCTCGTGGGTATCATTCGAGCATAACGCTCGAGAGCGTCGACGAGTTCGCGAGCACGAGCATGAGCACGGAAGCCGCCCCCCTTGGCCATAGCTGGTGCGCACGCACAGAGGGTGTGCGTGCATGCACCAGCAGGGTCAGATTTTTTTCTTCCTTTTTCGTGCCAAAGCCAAGAAAACCCCCCCTATGCTCCAACTGGTGCGCACGCACAAAGGGGTGTGCGCGCGTGCACCAGTTGGTGCAGCCAGGTTTCCCTTTTTTCGTGACTAACCCAAGCAGCCCCCCCCCCCTTTTTTTGCATTCCCTCTCCCCGACTCTTCTTCCCCCTTTTCCCCTTCACTCTTTTTCTTCTTTTTCCTTCCAATTCATCTCAAAATACATCAATTTTTATCATCTTAATTACGTCAATCATGAATTATAACAATAATTTAACATTTTCATTCACTAAAATCTGAAATTTTTCGAACTTATTTTCGAAAATTTGGGTGAAAATTTCGTATTCTTGGGTGTTTTATTTTGTGTTTGGAACTTGCTTTTTGGTGTTCTAATTGGTTTATAATCTTCATTTGTTCCATTTTCAAGAGTTTTAAGGCTTCATTGAGGTATGATTTCTCACTTTCTAGTCATCTTCTTCCTCATTTTTGAAGCTTGAAACCCTTGTTTGTGCTTTGATGGTAGAACTCCATTGTTGGTTCTTTTTGTTTGTATTTTGTGTTGTATGATGTTATTTGATGATGATTTGAAGCTTTTTCATGATGAATTTGTTTACCTTGCTTGAATTCTTGAAACCACCATTGTTGGTCATTTTTTTCTCTCATGGGTATTGTTCATGATAGCTTTGTTTCTTTGATTATTCAATGTTTTTGGATTATTTTGCCTATGATGATTCATGATTTTGGTCTTTCATGTCAAAATTTTTCCTTTGATTCATTATTAGTTGCTTCTTATTTTTCATTGAATATTTTTATGGTTGCTTCTATATTCATGGCATTAGTTCATTATGACCAATCCTTGTTTCATTCATGATTAGGTTATCTTTGTGCTTGAAATTTCTTGAGCAATTCTCTATGACTATTTGGTGATGATTTTATCTCATATACTCTTATGTGTTTGAACCAATTTCTTGATGAATTGCTCATGCTTAGCCTTTATTCTTGTAGATGGCCCCTATTCGTCGAAAGAAGCGAGCTAGAACAAGCACAATTAAATCCCGACATGTTGTTCCACCTCCTCCCAAGTTGGTGGAGACGTATGGCATTGAATTCTCTGAAGAAATTCATTGGGATAGATTCATTCAACTAACAAAGAGGAAGCTTAAATCCACAAGGTTCTATGATCAAGCGACTACCAAATTGCTTGGAATTGATAATGATGTTCGTCTACTTGCCAAGAATCTCGGTCTTTTAGAGTTCTTGGACTTGAGTGCACCTACTTATGCTAGGGTGACATATGAGTTTCTCTCGTCCCTTGAGGTGAACCGTGAGACTAATGGTGAATCTTCAAGGACGTTGACTTTCCAATTGTTTAACAATGATCATCGGATATCGGAGTCTCAACTTTGCTCATACTTCCGATTTCCTTGGGCCGTCGATGAAGATCATATTGTATATCCGGCCAATGTCAAAATGAGTGATGATCATGAGTATGATGAGCTCAAGTGGTGGAGGTGAATCTCAAATGAAGAGAAATATGAGCCTCAAACTTCAAAGTCCACATCAATCATCCATCCGGCTATGAGATACTTCAATTGTATTCTCACCTATGCCCTATGCTCTAAAGACTCATTGGGAGCCATTTCCCGTGAGGAATTATGTTAGCTTTGGATAGCTATAGGGAATATTTCAAGCATTACCCCAAACTTGAACCCCACTGCGATCATACACTTAAGTGTGGTGGCGTCCAAAGGGAAGGAAGCTAGAGCAAAAGAGTCGCCAACAAGTTTTAGGAACTTGTTAACCGTTCACAGGGTGAAGGTTACACCCCTTAACGATCCATGAGATCGTCAATTCCAATAGGTCTGGAACCATGATTGGTGTTCGGGGATGAAGGTACAAATCCAATCTAAAAGAGAAAGAACCTGCCCTAAAAATAGGCCTCTACTTTATTCTTCTCGTATTCATGTGCGCTTTCTGACTAACATGCAATCAATAGGTTAACCCAAAACCTGTTTATCTATGTTGGTTGAATTTAATGCACAAATAAAACTATTATTAGCGATCACTTGAATTATAATCAAATTAACCTAAACAAGATTATTAATTATCTTATTAAGCGTGATTACAAGTACAAATTCCCTTTAAACATGCATAAAAGGCGTGATCAAGCAATAACAATAATAAAAAATATCAAGCAACATAATAAAAATAATAATCATCATAATAATAATCATTATAACAATCATAATTATCATAATTATCATAATCATGTTAAAGCATAATAATAGCAAGATCTTAGGAATGATACTAACAAGATTAATAACAAACCATAGCATGTCACTAAGCAATAAAAATCAAAGCTTTAGCCCTAACATGATACTAACATGCTATTAGGAAATAAAATAGGAAGCACCCTAGAAATCATAATTGATATAAGCAAATCACTCTAAATATCATACTAAGGAAAGCATCCTAACATGATACTAGCAACCAAAATAACAATCTTAACATGATTTCTATATCAAAATATCAATTAAACAATTAAAGCACTTACTTGGATGCCTCGTACCTCTTTATAATAACAAAATACACACGTTAGTAACTTCAAGGAAAATAATAAATCAAACAATTAAATTAAATAATGGAAATAGAGATTTGGGACCAAACCCTCAGAAATATCAAACCTTTCACGTCTAGGGCGAAAGCAACCTCGAATTGGGCTAGGTGTGTCTAGATCTTGTCAATGCGGATTTTTGTTTGTGAAAAGTTGGTTCAGAAAGAGAGAGAAAGAGTATCAAGAAATTCTTGATGAGAGTTGGTAATTAAAAACAGAGGTTTAAGAAGACTATTTGTAACGAAAATCGGCCGAAATATGATAAAAAAGAATTAGAGTTTCAAGAAGAATAAAACACGACGCTATCGCCACACAAGCCTCTATCGCCTCACGACAGAGCCTGTTGCCATGCGACAGCCTGTGGTGCGGCGCTGCAGGCAGTTTTTTCAGACGTTTTCATATTTTTGATAAAATTAAGCGTACGAGGGGTAAAATTGTAATTTCATTTAAAACACTTCTTTTATTCTAAATAAAACTCATAAAACCCAATTATCAATGCTAATCACATTAGGATTCAAAAGAACCTTCTAGAAGTTTCTAGAAGACTATAATCAATCCTAATTTCATTAGGAATGATAAATCATAATAGGCCCTCCTCTAGATCATTGGGCCGCATATAAAGGTCAAACCGGGCCCAGTTTAGTAATTTGTCCATAACTTCCTCATTATTCATCGGAATTGGGCTTACAATATATCATTGGAAAGCTCTTTTCGAGCCCAATCCAACTACACTATTATTGGACCCTTTTCATGGACCAAACTAAACTGGATTGGCTATTTTCATAAAATGCGCTTTCGAAAACAGAGAGAAAGAAGAGAAATAAAAACTAACCGCATCACTAGACTTTCCACACTTTCACTTCATTCGATTATGATTCGACGTGAAAATTTTTCATCACCGGGTTTGGTTTTGGGGAGACACAAATGGGTGTCTACAATAGCCGATCAAGATCCGCAAGAGCTTGAGCTTGTTGATTTTACTCAACATTTGATCAACCGATTTCTTGATATTCGAGATGGTCTTTCACTTTCGGGGAGCATTTAATTTGGGGGCATGATCTCCATTCTCGCCCTATGCCTTGATGATTCATACAAGGATTTGCTTTGGGAACTTCCGCCAATAATTGATCCTCGCGAGAAGACGCCTTCCCACTACCTCAACATATATGCTCTTGTCAACCAAAAGTTCATTGATCGAACAAAGAGACAAGTTCTTTACATTTGGAAGGTCTCTCGTGTCATAGGTTGGTTCTTGATTCCTAGCAAAGAAGCCACCAACCGTAAGAGGAAGAAGAATTCCCTTACTTGGAGACCTCCAAAGTGCAACATCGATCCTTCTCTTCGGCGGAAGATAAACCATACAAGAACAACTTCCAATGATGCTCTCTCGGCAGATTTTCAAGCCTTGCCCCCGGTTGAACGGGGAGGTACTCCTATCCCTTCCTCTACTTCTTCTACTACACTTGAATTATCCACTTTGCATGCCAAGATAGATTCCATTGCTAATGTCTTGTATTCCATGCCTTTGAGGAGGGATTTATCTCTTGGTTATGATTTCCATGCTAGTCAAGTGTATAATTTCCATGTGAGGAGGGGGGAGATTGAACCTTACTTGAACTATCCATACCTCCCGGTCCAACAAGGACCTATCCCTCAATGGGAACCCTTTGACCCATCCATTCGACCTTGACCTTGTTACCCCTATTGGGAGGGTCCTCATATCCATCCTAGTGCTGTTGTTGGCACCACCCCGGCCACTTACGAATATAGGCGGCCCGGTGGATGCGACTATACTTATGATCCCGCGATCCCTATGCCTTTCCCGAACCCCAAGACTTTTGGTAGGTGGGGATTGTTGGGCAAGCTGGTCTTGGATGATTGGTCTCATTTATTCGCAATAGATCGTGCTAGGAAGGAGGGGAGGTTAAGGGGAAAGGCCCATATGGAGGTGAGTGAAATGGCTAGCTCGAGTCATGTTTTAGAGACCGGTTAGGGGAGTTCCCACTCTACCCCTTACCATAGTGCGGAGTGAGACTATCGTGTCTACCCCCTTTTCTTATGTGCTTTATATGTTGTTCTCTTTTTGCCTATGTGTTATTAGGATTAGAGTTTGGGGGTAGTTCATTTCAAGCTTGGGGGTGATTTACGTTGTTTGTGTGCTTCACCATTTCTCCCTTCGCTTTTATAGTTCACTCTAGGTCTTTTGTTTGTTGGTGTTGATCACTGTTTATCTCTTGTTTCTCTGATATTCTGTATGGATGATGATGTTTCTCTTGCTGATGGTTTCTCTGCTTCAGTTCCTGGTTTTGTTTCTTGTTTCACTGATTGCTGTGTGATGTGTTTCTCTGCTTCCTACTGATTATGCTTCCTGATATCGCTTCCTGATTCTGTTCTTGGTGTTTCTGCCGCTATCTTGCATTACTGTATCCTTATTAGGTACCTATATCTCTTTTATTTCTTTCTTTTCTTTTATCTTAAAGTTACTAACCTTTTTCTTTGTATATAGTCTATTCTCTTTCTCACCTTGCCTCGTAGTTTGTGCTATGGTTATTGGTGCTCCATGACGGTGGTTGTTCTTTCACGTTATTTGTTATAGCATAGCTTGCATGCTCGGTGAGATCCTTCTAATTTTCTTTCTTTTTACTTCTTTACTTTTCTTGGATGCTTAGTTTAGGTTTAGATTAGGAGAAGTTGAACGGTTCGAGGTTGTTTGCAATTTAACACCATAGCGTGCTTGGGGACATTGACATCGTAGCCGAATGTCCATTTGTTTGTCGATTGGGACATATGTGTTAGCTTGCTTCCTTGTGACATTCTATTTTTCCTTTGTTTTCTTTCTTTATTTTTCATTTCTTTTTCCTCTTTTTCTATTTTCTATTTGTTTACCTTTTCTTTTTGATATCTTTATCTCTTTTCTCTTACTTTTCTTTTTGAATTTTGCAATCATATGTTCAAAATTTGAATTTCATAACAAAAAAATAAAGAAAAAAATTAAATTAAAAATTAAAAAAAAAAAAACAATCTTTTTGAGGCATTGCTCTTCTTTCTTAATCGTTTTGCTTTTGCTTTGGACTTAGTACCACTTGGACTTGCACTTTTGGCTATCACCCTTCCTAATGACAATGGTTCGCACGGTTTGAGAGTATCTTTGGTTGACTCTAGGATAGAGCATGCTAAGGTAGTCGTTTAGAACTCTTGGGACCTTGAAGCCGGATTCTATTGTTTTTGAAAATTTGCAATTGCTCCCCCTTGGTGAATTTGAAGCTTATAGTGAGTTTTTGCCACAACCTTGTGAGGTTTCATGCTTTTCTACCCTTCTCCATATTTTGCATGTGCGGCGTTTGGATCCTTGACTATTGTATGTTTTATCTAGAATTTGACTTTCATCTCCCAAGATCGCGACCGAGTCATTTAGGAAGGACAAAGGCATCTTTTCGGGGTGGTAATTTTTATTTCTCTAGGATAGTTTTCTATATCTTTATTTTGGGTTTTCATTTGCCTACTTGCTAACCATATGTGCCATATACCCTTCTTTTCAAGCCACATCTTTAGTTCTTGGGCCTTTTGTTTCATTTTTGTTCCAATCTATATCTCTATATCTCTATCCGGGACTCTCGATGCTCCAGAGGACAGACGCTTGGTTTTTAGGCGAGCGTGTTCTTTGACACCTTTCGTTCGAGGAGCCTTTGGTTCCTGCGGATCCTCCGATCCAGATGTTACGCCCGGACTTGCTGTCTACAGAAGATCGAGCTCAGGCAATCCTTGGTTATCCAGCGGAGCAGCTGGTGCTGCCGGAGGTTTCTTATCCGGCTTTTATAATATCCAGGCTGACTCCTTTTCCGGCTTTTGTTCCGGTTAGCACTCTAACTCTCTCTTTTCCTTGTTTCTATTTATTTTTCGGAACTTTGACCCTTTTATCATTTTTTGTCATGTATATTTTAGCGGGTCAAGCTAGGTTGTTGGGTGCCTCCTACAGCAGAGATCACGTATACCGATGTTGTCGGATCTGTAATTCGTGAGACCCTTCCAGTAGCGGAGGATGATGAGGGGATACCGTTTGTACCTGAGACGGTTGAGTCGGTATGTCTTTTGTGTATATGTACTTAAACAATTCTATTGATTTTTTGTTTCATATACATTTGTTTATTAACTGTCCTTGTGTTCTTGGAACAGGTTTCGCGGGAAACCGTGAACGGCATGGTGAGGACTTTACGTGCTTTCCGAGCTGCTTATCGGAGAGCCCTCGTGACTTTATCATGTCGTGATCATCGGATGATCGCGGTAAGTTTTATTTCTTTTCTTTTCAACGAACTTATTACATTTCATGTATTAATCTTCGTTTTGGATTTTGCAGGATGTGCACCAACCGTCTAGTAGTCGCTGAGCACCCTAATTCCTTGTGTACACATATTTGTTATTTATTTTAGGAAACAGATGTGTATATATATATATATATATATATATATATATATATATATATATATATATATATATATATATATATATATATATATATTTGCATTGTTTTACATATGACACATTTGTATATATGTCATCATTATTATATTTTTTGTTTCCATGTGTACATTATTATTATTTTTATTATTAAAAGCAAAAAAATTTCGAGGGAGGGAAAGGGTTCCCGACTTACCCCCCTCGAAAAAATAACCAAAACTTGAAAAAAAAAAGGAAGGCGAAAAGAAAACAAAATATAAGAAAAAAGAGAAATAAGAAAATAAGAAAAATAAGAAAAAAGAAAATAAGGAAGTAGGAAAATAATAAATAAGAAAATAAGAAAGTAGAAAAATAATAATATAAAAAAGAAAATAAGAAAGTAGGAAAATAATAAAAAAAAGAAAATAAGAAAGTATGAAAATAATAAAAAAAAATAAAAAATAAAAAATAAAAAGAAAATAAGAAAGTAGGCAAGAAAAGGGACACAAAGGGTTAAAAGGCAAGCGTATGATTCGTCTTAAGATTTTGTGAAGATTTCGTCATTATGTTAGCCAAAATACGGAAATAAACCCAACACATATGCTGCGACAGGGGAGACGCGTTCAACTGCGTGAGTTGCGCGCGGATGTCGCGCGAGTTTCGCGCGCCACCTGTTGGTGAACTTTCCTTGAAGCTGAATTTGCCGAAAATTTGCCCCTCTTGGGTCTATTTAAACGTGGTTTCGTGTAGGCTTTTAATCATCTCGCATTCATTCGCTTAGTAATATAAGAAACTAAAAAGAATTAATCTATCTAAATTCTCATTCTCTCTTTTTTTTAAACAATGGTGAAGACCTTTGAACAACATTTGAAGCAATGGGTCACTTCCCTTTCAACCGAGGACAAACTAGCTTTCAAAATTTACCACCTAGACCCTATATTGAATTATATGCAACTAGTGGTTAACTTTGATTTTCTTCATGCCGCAGTCAACCATTGGGACTCTAACCACCATCTTTTCTTGTTTAAAGGGGACGAAATTGTCCCTCTACCCGGTGAGTTTGAGGCCTTGCTAGGTTTCCCTACAAATACTCTCCCTGTGACTTATTCGCCTACCTTGTCGGATCCCAAACCTATATTCCAAAGATTTTTTGGCTTGTCTGACAATGATATGACCAACATTGGAACTGAAGAAGACGTGAACTTGATTCAATTTATTGAACATTTTGTCGTCCCCCGTGACAACATGACTAAATAACGCTTTAAAATTCGTGCTTTATGTTATTGTCTTGTTGTTAATTGTTTACTTAGGACAGGCAAAGAATACGGAGATTATTCCATGGTGTCCATAGTAGAGTAAATAGAGGGATGTCATTCACCCGCTCCTTTGGCTTTGGCGGAAACCGTTCTATGTTTGAATCGCCTTAGAGGAGACCCTAACGAAAACGGTTTCACGGGAAGTCTACTCCTATTACACGTACGTTTTTTTTTTGTTTTTTTTCATCGTTTATCAGCGCAAGTTACGAAGTTGCGTAAGTTGCGCTGGCATGACCAGCGCAATCTTTTGTGCTACGCGCGGATAGCGCGTGCAACTGGTTTTGATGCGTGTGCCACCTGCTTATGTAAAAATCACAAACTGATTTTTTTTTTTTTTTTTTGTAGATTTGGCTCATGGAGTGTTTGCGAATTGTTGATCAGCCACAAAACCTTGAGGCTAATGGAGTAAGGACATTCCCTGGACGTCGAATCCTTTATAAGCATAAGAACGAAGAGGAATGGATGGCGTTTTTCTGTCATAGGGTTCCTAACATACGTCTTATGATTCCTTGGTGGAACATAAATACTATGGTTGGGAATAGTCTCAATTGCCCTTACATTAGGCTTTTAGGCCTATCTAGTACTACTTATATTTTTCCTTGCAGGGTAATGAGACAATACGGGATGAAACAAATTATTCCCCCGCAAGATTGTGATGCCCCTAATGATGTGATTTTTAGACCCGAGCGAATTTTTCGTTTGATGGAGTATTGGTCAAGTCTTCCTAGATGGGTAGTACAAAATCCTACTACGAGTATTGCATTATCTTCCTTTTACAAAGCTTGGATGAATGCGGCGGATAAGGGCAAATTAAACAAGGCTCGATCTCAATATCAAGCCGTCACGGCTCGCAATCAACCTAAGCCCTTGATGCATTCGGCCACCACTACTCCTCCTAGTGGCCAAAACAAAGGGGTGAGAAGAAAATTAGACTTCTCATCTCCTAAGGCGCGTTTGAAGGAAACAAAAAGGAAAGCTCCCTCCAAACCTGCACAACGAGGTGTGATAATCAAGGAACCTTCGCAACAAACTCGAAAAAGGACTCTAACGAAATCTTCGGAAAAGGGAAAAAAGGTTGAAAAGACCCCAATTCCCAAATTGAAGAACAATTTATGGGTCAAGAAGAAGAGCGTAAGAGAAAGCTCTAAGGTTTCTGAAAATACTGTGATGGAAACTACTCCTCCATCGTCCGTGACAATTGAGGACATAGTAAAACCTTTGAGTGTTACAAAGTTTCGCCATTAGTTTTAAATTGAATAAAGTGTAATCACTACTATGTTTTTTTTTTTCGTTTACAATCTAGTTCAACAATGTCTCTCTTTTCTTTGAAATTTGAATGAAATAAAATGAGCTTTATATTTTTATATTTTGAAATGACCGAATCATAAAGATTGCCTACGTATTCGCATTACGAAATCAGTTCTTTGCGTAGTTCTAATGTTTTTTTTTTATTTTTCTTTAATCTCTTAGGTAGAAATTACATGAAAAACTAATTAAACCTTGTTTAAAAAGAATTAAATCAAAGTTTAATTTTATTTTCCGAGTATATGTTATATTTAAGAAACACCCTCTTTTTTCCGCAAGTAGAAGTCGCAACTTCATTCAAACGTAAAAAAAAAAAAATCGGGTTCGCAGTTCGTCATCAGGTGGCGCGCAACGAAATCTGTTGCGCGTGACATCCGCGCGCAACTAATTAAGTTGCGCGCGACACCTGTGCTACGAATGTCTCGAAATTTTTATTTTTTATTTTTTATTTTTTATTTTTTTTAAATTCTGTATTATTACCCTCCCAAGTGTGAAGATTTTTTCGTGATGTTCAAAAAAAAAATATGAACACTTAGAACGATTTATTATTTCTAAATTACCCCCCCAAGTGTTATGTATTTTACCGTGTTATTCGGTAAAATGCATAACACTTAGAATCTTTCCATTGAATGCTAATTAAAATTGGTTGTATGAGTGAACGAGTTTATCCAGATTTCATATGTAATATTTCTTAAGTCGATCAATGTTTATTAATTGGCGAATTTCATCTCCTCCGATATCCATTAATCTGACGGCTCCTCCTGATAGGATTTTAATTACGCGGTAGGGACCTATCTAATTGGGTTGAATTTCCCTCTTGGATCGGTTGGTGGACCCCTAACCTCCTTTAGTACAAAGTCACCTTCTTTTATATTTCTGGGTTTGACTCTTTTATTGGAATGACGCGTAATGCGCCTTTGGTAGTCTTGTACATGATGCAAAGATCTTAATCGTCGTTCATCGAGGAATAAAAGCTCTTCATACCTCGCTCTTACCCATTCAACTTCTGGTAGCTTACTTTCAAGTACGATGCGTAGGGACGGTATTTCCAGTTCGACTGGTTGAACTGCGTCCATTTCGAAAACTAAGTAGTATGGAGTTACTCCTATTGATGTTTGTATAGACGTTCTATAACCCCATAATGCGAAGTGTAGTTTATTCGGCCAGTCTTTATAATTTTCTGCCATTTTCTTAATGATGACTGTTATATTTTTATTTGCCGACTCTACAGCTCAATTCATTTGAGGTCTGTATGGGGATGAGTGATGATGTTTTACTTTATAACGAGTTAAGAGGGTCTCGACTTCAGCTTTGAATTGAGATCCCTGATCACTAATTAGTTCATGTGGAACTCCATATCTACAAAATATGTTTCGTTTGAGAAACTTTGCGACATGTTTAGAAGTGATATTCACGTAAGAAGCAGCCTCAATCCACTTAGTGATGTAATCGATGGCTACTAATACGTACTCGTGCCCTCCTGTTCCAGTTGGAGAGATTTTTCCAATTATGTCAATTCCCCAAGTTGAAAAAGGCCAAGGGGATGTGAGATTGTATAGTTCGGATGGTGGAAGGTGTTGTAAATTAGCGAACATTTGGCACTCTAGACATTTTTTAACATATTGTATGAAATCATGTTCCATAGTGGACCAATAGTACCCTTGTTGTGAAATTATTTTTGAAAGCATTTTACCATTCATGTGAGGTCCACAAACACCTTTGTGAGTATTTTTCATACGGCGTGTGGCTTCTGGTTGGTCTATACATAATAAACTTTGACCATTAGGTCCTTTTTTGCATAATTGACCATTTAATAGACCATATTGGGCCGCAAGTGTTCGTAAGGCTCGTTGGTCTTTCGATGAAGTATTTTCAGGATATGTGCCATGGGTAATATATTGGAGGATATGATCATACCAGGGACTGTCTCCTTCGATGTCATTTATTTCCTCTATTGCGTTGCAATATGCTGGTTCTTCTCTTCTATCAACGCATAATGGCATCATATTTAAGTGATCTGGAATGTTGATCATTAAGGCTAATTTTGCTAGCGCATCGGCAAATTGATTGTCATCCCTTGGGAGATATTTAAAATCAATATGTTCAAAATGCTCGATGAGTTGCTCTAGGTGTGCTTGGTATAATATCATTGTGGAGTTCTTTATTTTCCATTTTTTTTAGTATATGATTTATAATCAAACTAGAATCTCCATATACCACTAATTTTTGCACACTATGCTAGCTGCTGCTTCTAATCCAATAATGCACGCTTCACATTCTGCGGCATTATTGGTAACCTTAAAGTCTAGTTTAACAGAGATTGGAGTATGTGCTCACTCTGGATTTATGAGTAACACTCCTACGCCACATCCTTTTTGATTGGACGCACTGTCAAAGTACATTACCCATTTGTCATCTTGTGTCATAAGAATCTCTTCATCCGGAAGATGAGTAGTTTCTGCACGACTTGTTTGAATTGGATGTTGTGCCAGAAAGTTGGAAATTACTTTTCCTTTCATTGATTTTTCAGGAATATATTTTAACTTAAATTCGGCCAACATCACCAACCACTTAGATATCCTTCCTTGTATAGGTGGTTGTTCAAATAAATACTTTATCGGGTTTTGTTGAGAAATCACATGAGTAGTGTGTGGTAGCATATAATGTCGTAATTTTTTAGTTGCCCACACTAATGCTAGGCTTGTCTTTTCCAAGGTGCTATATTTTGATTCATATTGGATGAATTTTTTACTTATGTAATATATTTTGCACGCTCGACTTTTTCTACCTCTTGTGCTAACATGGCGCCTGTGACTGTGTCTGCAATTGTAATGTATAGCCTAAGAAGTAGTTTGGGTACTGGTGGTGCTAAAATTAGTGGACTTTTGAGATAATCTTTGATTTTCTCAAAGGCCTTTTGGCATTGATCGTCCCATTCATGTTTCTCCTCTTTTTTCAATTTTTTTAAATATTGGCTCACAAGTCATAGTCAATTTGTTGATAAATCGACTAATGTATTGTAGTTTGCCAAGGAATCCCCTGATTTCTTTTTCTGTTTGAGGGGGAGGCATGTAAACAATTGCCTTAATTTTAGAGGGATCGATCTCAATGCCACGTGTGCTTACTACGTATCCGAGTAACTTGCCAGAAGTTACACCGAAGGCGCATTTTTGTGGATTCAATCGCATTTTGTATTCTTTTATGCGAGTGAAAAATTTGTGTAAAGCTTTTATATGTCCCATTCTATCTTTGGACTTTACGATCATATCATCCATATACACTTCTATTTCTTTGTGCATCATATCATGCAAGAGAATCGTAGCCGTTCTTTGGTACATAACTCCTGCATTTTTTAAACCAAATGGCATGACTGTGTAGCAATACGTACCCCAAGGGGTAATAAAGCATGTCTTTTCTTCGTCTTCTTTTGCCATTAAAATTTGGTTGTAACCTGCGTATCCATCCATAAAGGATAATATCACATGTTTAGCCATGTTATCTACCAATATATCAATATGTGGTAGAGGAAAATCGTCTTTAGGGCTAGCTTTATTAAGGTCCCTAAAGTCGACACACATGCGAACTCGTCCATCCTTTTTAGGGACTGGGAGGATGTTCGCTACCCATTATGGGTAATTACATACGCGAATAAAACCTACGTCCAACTGTTTTTGTACTTCTTCCTTTATTTTTAATACGACATCAGGTTTCATTCGTCGAAGTTTTTGTTTTACTGGTTTAGAGGTAGGGTTCAAGGGAATGGTATGTTCCGCAATTTCCCTATCTATTCCAGGCATGTCCTTGTATGACCAAGCAAACACGTCTTCGATTTCTTTGAGCGTCGATATGAGGGTTGATTGTTCTTCCGGACTTAAGGTTAAGCCAATTTTGACTTCTCTTTTATTTTCGTTAGTTCCTATATTAACTATTTTAGTTTCTTCAATGATAGGGTTCTTTTGTTCTCGTTCATTCATTAGTTCAACCAATTTATTAATGTTATCATCTTCATTAGATTGATTGTTATATCATTCGAAAGATTCAAGAGAAGGCATAGACTCGGAAATAGAGCTCATATTATTAAAATCAAAAGAGAGTACATCAAAAGAAGAATCCTTTTTGGGATCTTCGTCCTTAGAACTAGAAAATAAAGACTCAGTAATGGCCACAAGGCCTAGATTTTAAACTTCCCTAGAGTCTATAATAGATTCATCTTCCCTTCGCTTGTGACGATTCTTCAAACATCTTCCCTTCGCCTATGACGATTTTCAGCTTATCGCCTTTGTGATTGGTCCATTTGAAAGATTTCCTCCATCCATGCTCAAAAGTTTCATTTGAAAGGGTGATCAATGGGGTTGGGTCAAAAGCTTCATCTTGAATGGCGTTTTGATTGGTCATTGTAGCGACATGATTTTGCTCTAGTCCAAATAGCAAGTTAAATGCTTGCCCATCATAGCACCCTAGAGTTGGGTGTTTTGATTTAACGATACTAAGATCGTCATCCAAGAAGTAGCAATCATGAAATATTTCAAATCCAGGCTTCTTGATTCCTTCTAGAAATAAGGGTTCTGGAAAGTCATAGCATGGGTAATCTTCTCCCTCCCAAAAGAATTGCCCATTAAGGGTTTGTTGATAGGATGGGAGTAAAGTGATTATCCCTTTCTTATTATTGTCTCTACGTGCTTTGTTTTTTGCATCGTGAGACTCCAATTCTTCTTTGGTTGGTTTATATCCCAATCCAAAGGAGAAGCTTTTCTTTGGGATAGGAAGTAAGAGAGATTTCTTCAATCCTATTCCCAAAGGCATCTCAGGAAAGTAGCTACTCTTAAGTAAGATGTTGTTTACTATCCGAGTGGAATATGGATCAAGCTTGACTTCCCATATGGTCCCCACATGTCCCCTTCATCATTATCATGGTTTATTTCTAAGAGTGATTGATCATTTATTGCTATTTTGAGTGGAGAAGCATGTATAGTCATAGGAAGCCCTTGATAGTTCAAGCTAATCATTTGATGCAATGAAGATGGTATTGAACCAAGCTCATGTATCCAAGGACGTCCAAGTAAAAGGTTGAATGTAGGTTTTATGTCCATAACATGGAATTCAACCATCTTTTGAATTGGGCCTGTGGTAATTGGTAGCTTAATAGTTCCACACACCGACCTTCTCGAATTGTCATAGGCCCTAATGCTTTGTATTGTTGATTGAAAATCTTTTCTGGATTTAGGCCTAAGTATTTTGCCATTCGTAATGGGCATACGTTTACAGCTGACCCATTGTCTACCAAAGTTAGAGGGATATTGTATCCCTTGCATCCCACAGTTAAGTTAATGCATTATTGTCGATAGTGTCTTTTGAACGCAAATCATCATTAGTGAAAATGATTGGTTTGTCGGATTTCTCGCTAGTAAGCAAGCTAACGAGATCCTGAGGGGTTGTGTCTGTGCTTACAGACAAAGCCGTTAGAGCGTTCATGAGAGACTTCCTATGTTCTTTAGAGTACTTAGGAGTTCCCAAATGCTAACATTCGCCTTGGATTGGCGAAGTTGTTTGACCAATGGATCTTCCACCTCAAGTGGAGGTGGTATTGGATTTTGTACTTGACCTTGAGTTTGATTTTGTGTGGTCGAAGATCCATTTGGTGGTGGTGCTTAGTAGACTCGCCCAGAACGAGTTAAATGATCTATCTCATTTGGGTTAGTTGTAGGACTCACAAACCAACTTTCTTCTGGAGGCTTTGGATGTGCCTCCATTTTAAGATTTTCCATGAGTTATGCTTGATGCCATTGTTCATCCAAGGAGAGATTCGATAAATCTTGCGACTTCCCCAAGAAATGATCCCAATCAAGCACTCCATTTGTTTCATTTTGAAAACAAGATGGAGGTGGGACGGCCGCATACTTAGAGACATATAAATCTTGAAAGTCGTTTTCCCATAGTCCACATACTTCATTAGTTGCCCCTATGAGTATTGTGGATAGAGGTTCTCTTATAGGTGTGATATAGTCCAAAGGATTGAACATATCACTTCCCATATGGTCCTCATTGATGTGAAACACCCCTAAGGGGGATGCATTATTGTTAGGTTTAGGCGTGGGAATTCTCCCATCGTCTACTAAATCTTGTATTTTGTGCTTTAAGACATACAACGTTTAGTATCATGTCCAACACCTCTATGATAAGCACAATAAGCATTACCATCCCATTGAGGAAATCTTCTTTCTGGTGGAGTGGGTGGTGTTGGCCCTATTAGCGCAAGTAAGCCTTTTTCATTTAATTTTTCTAACAATTCTTTATAGCTTACAGGAAATGGAGTAAATTTTCTTTCTTTTGTCCATCTTTTTCTAGGATCATTATATCGATTTGTGTTATTGTATTGCGTGGAAGTCGCAAATACGTCGATAAAGGATGATGCAATATCATTCCCCTTCTTGTAGTTATTCTTAGGTTGATGATGATGATGAGGTTTGTTTACTTTTTCTTTAGCAAGATCATCTTCAATCCTAGTAGCCACAGAATAGACCTTTTGAAAAGTGTTTAAACCAAGGTAACGTAGATGTTTGTTGTACTTTTCATGACAGTTGTCAATGAATTTTTGTACTAACTCGAGTCCAGGCAGCCTTTGGGCAAGGTGGGCCGCCTTTTCTCGCCATCTACCATAGAAAGCAAGGAAACCTTCATCGTCATCTTGCTGAAGCATCTCGAGTTCATGTAAAGTTGACTTAAACTCTATGTTACTCTCATATTGGGTATTGAACGCCAAAACTACAACTTCCCATGTTACCTTGAATTTTGGATCTAGCCCATAGTACCACTCTCTCACGGTTGGGTCTAGGGATAAAGGGAAAGTCAAAGCATAAAGCTTAGGATCAACTCCCTTTAATGCCATAGTGCCAGTAAAACACATTAAATGATTTTGTGGATTATTGGTCACCTTAAATATTGACAAGTCCATAGCTACAAACTTTTCTGGTAAAGCAAGTCCTGGGGGAGGAGCAAAATTTTCTACGTCAAAGTACTTGTTCCCCATTATAGAACGAAGAACTAGCTTCTCCAACGACTTTTCTTTGATGGATAATTGTTCCATCTTTTCTTGCAAGGCTAAGGTTTCAGCATTTTTCTTTTCAGCCTTTTCCCTTTTCTTAATTCTTCTCTCCTCGGCCTCTTGAGCCTTTTCCTCTCTCAAACGAAGAATCTCTTGTTGAAGTTCTTCGATGGTTGGCATTGTTGTTGGACTAGGATTAGTTGTCGAAGAAAAGTGGTTTGAAAGGGGTTGATCTTTGGGTGGTAAACGTAGAATGTGAGTGCCCGGGAGTCCTCTTTCCCAAGCTTGGAAACCGGCCCTAAAGGAGTACGAAAGGATAAGTAAATCGATATGCTTGTTTAAAAAGGGAGAAAAAAAGACGCAAAATATATTCAAACAGATAACATCACCCTTAACAATTCTTCAATGAAGATATTGTTCGGACGAGTCAATTTATTTTTTGAGAAATCAAAATTGGCTCGTTCAGCGGGCGCGCGCAAGTGACTCAGTTACACGCAGCTGTCGCGCGCAACGGAATCTCTTGCGCTGGGGGGGGGGGGGGGGTCGCGCAACTCACTGAGTTGCGAGCGCCACCTGCTCGTAAGATTTTTTTAAATTCGAGTATTTTTTTTGTCATCGTTTTTTTTTTATTTGATTTTTTTTTTTGCTATCCTTTGAATATGACTCTAAATCACGAGGAGACAACTTCGTAATTGGGAACCTAGACCAAACTAAAAAGAAAAACAAAGAAGACTATCCTAACACGTTGCATATAGTCACATAATCACATAAGCATGCCATAAGTCAAGATTCACGCAAAGTCGTTCTAAGGTTAAAAAACGGCTTGGGTGTCCAAAGGTACCATATCTTAAGAAACGATGCACAAATCAATCACTCAACGTGTTGACTCATGCCATCGCCCTCCCAACATTTTGTTGGCGATATGGGTGGGATGATTGTTATTGATTTCGGGATAGAAGCCTAGTGTTGGCGACCCTAGTCAATGAGCCAATCCCCAATGGTTTAAGTGTGCTATGCTTATGCATGATGCAATGTTGCTTGTTTGGTTTTTACTCTTGTGCAAAAGGAAGATATTATGCGTTCAAGTCTCACTCTCTAACTAGAGATTATCCAAGCTAATTCTCGTTACAACCCATAGGCAACCTAGTGTTGGAAACCTTGGACCATAACTATGAATAAATCATGTAATCTCTAAGTCCCAAGTGGAGTCGCCACTGTAAGGAGGGGGTTCCCATCGTAAGGGGTCCTCTCCTTAAATTCCCATGGCCCTTTAAAAGCCTAGAACTTTACACTTGTTAGGGTGCAGTAGGATTTGAATTCCTGACTGTTTGGGGGACCTTGAATTAGAATTGATTCTATCATTACGCTTTTTTGTAAGAAACAAGTAGGGAGTCGCCAATGAGTTTTAAGAAAAACTCATAAACCTCGTTCATGCCTTTCTTCCATGTGGAGTTCATGGAATAATTAGCACGAATCATAAGTTTACCCATGCCCAAATTGGTCTATAAACCAGAAATGAGTTCAAGAGCGAGGGTACTAAAATAACGTTCCCTTTAGAGGGGAATCGTTATCCTAGCCCTAGTGCGGCCTCTACTAGCTCTTCCTTTTTTACAATTTCATCACCAAACAATATATGCAACGCGATACCTAAAACAATGTTAGTTGATTTTATTTACACGTACCAATTCACGTAGGAATTACATCGTAATGTCGTTATTCTTTATTTAATCAAATTCGTGAAAAGGACAAGAAAATAAACAATATTCGCCTTAGCTTAAGTGATCAACCAACAATTATTTAATTCAATTCTAATCTTTATTTAACGCAAGATACTATGTGGAATTGATTAATTAATTATTTTAAAGGTGATCAAACAACACTAATTAATTAATTGAGGTTCTTTTAAACAAGAAAATAATTGTGATTTAACTAAGTACTCGGGAATTTACCACTTCTCTTTCCTAGATCTCCGTTTAGAATACTTATGGACTCCTTCTTGTTGGGGAACCTCCACCGTAGTAAAAAAATATCAAAAGGGGTGAGTGTTTAGGACAAGAGGGGCTAGGTTGCACAAGTTCACAAGTATTTCGCCAGAGTTTTTTAGGTTATTTTCTGTCTGTTTAAGCCTCGGTTTAAGCTCTTATTTATAGGGAATGATTAGGTTTAAGGTGACGAGCATTCTGCCGCAGCAGGTGTCGTGCGCAACAGGATGAGTTGCGCGCGGCATCCCAGCGCAAGTGATTAGGTTGTGCTGCTATGGGCAGCGCAACTAATTGTCTTGCGCGCGACTTTATGGTAAGATTCGATTTTATATTTTCCGTATAATTCTTAATTCTTCCGCAGCGCAACTCTGGAGGTTGCGCTGGGTGTCGCGCGCAACTGAATTAGCTGCGCGCGGCAGTCCAGCGCGACTGTTTGAGATGCGCGCGGCTTTTTCTGCGGCAACACTAAAATTTAACCTAGGCGCTCCTAAATCCGTCATTATTGGGTTTTAAGCACGGGCTTAAGCCTAATTATGATCGGGTTTAGTTAATTGGACCTTTGTTTTGGCTTTTATCTTTAATTAGGGCTAGTCTTTTGTGTTTTGTGGCTTAACCAGTTCTCCATAAGTATTCTTCACTTTGATCCAACACGAAGATGGTTTTAGTTATCGTCATTGCACTTCCCGTCGGGACAGGGGGCCAAAAGTAGATGTCTACAATACCCTGATTGGGTTGCGAACGTGGTGCTTGTAAAGAAGTCGAATGGTACTTGGCGCATGTGTCTTGACTACACTAACTTGAACAAGGCAGGTCCAAAGGACAGTTACCCGCTTCCAAAGATCGACAGCCTTGTCGACTCTACAGCCGGGCATGCCTTGATGAGTTTTATGGATGCCTACTCCGGCTTCCATTAGATACCCCTGTGGAAAAAAGATCAAGAGAAGACGGCCTTCGTCACTGATCAGGGGTTATTCTGCTATACGATAATGCCGTTTGGCTTGAAGAATGTGCCGGCTACTTTCCAACGAATGATTAATACAGTCTTCATTAATCAGATTAGGAGGAATGTAGAGGCGTACATTGATGACATGATAGTAAAATCCAAGCTACAGGCGGATCACCTTGATGATCTCCGAGAAACCTTCACCACACTTAGGCGGCATAAGGTCATATTTAAACCCAAAAAGTGTGTTTTTGGTGTTGAGTCTGGGAAGTTTCTCAGATTCCTGATTGATCAGAGGGGGATAGAGGCTAACCCCGAAAAGATACAGGCGGTGATTGACATAAATTCACCCTGCTCTGTCAAGGAAGCTCAAAGGCTTACCGATTGTCTGGCTGCGCTTGGGAGATTTCTCAGCCGATCAGGAGACAAGTGCCTTTACTTCTTCCAGGCAATCAGGAAGAAGACTAGATTTGAATGGGGAGATGATGTTAAGGCAGCCTTTCAGAAGCTAAAAGAACATTTACACTCTTTGCCGAGGCTTGTTAGCCCTTTGCCAAAGGAGACACTTTACATGTATTTAGCTGTCTCAGATCATGCCCTCAGTGCCGTTTTCCTTGCTGAGAGAGACGGTATTTAGCTCTCGATTTATTTCATTAGCCATGTACTCAAAAATGCTGAACTCCGGTACCCCATGGTTGAAAAATTTGGCCTTGCTCTTTACATGGCTGTTAAGAAGTTGAAACCATACTTCTTGGCACATCCGGTGGTGATCTACACAGATCAACCCCTCAAGCGGCCAATGACAAATCTGGACTCATCCGGTAGAATGCTCAAATGGGCTATTGAAATGCAAAGTCTTGAAATCACTTATGAACCAAGGAAGGCAGTGAAGGGTTAGGCGTTTGCCGACTTCATTGTCGAAATGACAAGGCCGATTGCTCCGGACAATCTTGATCAGGTTTGGAAGGTGCATGTAGACGGGAGATCCACTATGAACGGTTGTGGTGCAGGTATTATCTGTCAATCTTCGGAAGAAGATAAATATGAATATGCACTGCGGTTCAAGTTCCAAGCCTCTAATAATGAGGCAGAATATGAAGCCCTACTAGCCGGTATCCGCATGTGTAACACGGCAGGGGCAACAAAAATTGACGCCTGCTCTAATTCTAAGTTGGTCGTTAGAAAATACCATGGTGAGTATGAAGCCACCCATCCGTCTATGATCAAATATTTTGCAGGCGGTCAAGGCTGAAGCTGGGACACTTGAACAATTTCATCTAAGTCAAGTGCCCCGGTCTGAAAACAACCAGGCGGATGCTCTGTCAAAATTGGCATCCTCCGCCTCATGCGATACGCCTCGGTCAGTCTTTTGTGAAGTGATGGAAAAACGAAGCATATCTGATGATGAACCCATTGGGGTGCTGGACTGAAGTTCTACTTGGATGGATGGCATCCGGGCATATCTGACAGACGGCACGCTCCCTTATTCACCCCAGGAGGCTTCCGTGCTGAAGAAACGTGCTGCAAACTTTGAGATGAGAGAAGGAGAGCTCTTTAAGGCGGGGTTTCTGAAGCCTCTATTGAAGTGTGTTACCCTAAAAAAAGGGGGAGAGAAGTTCTCGAAGAATTGCATGCGAGATACTGCGCCTCTCATGTAGGCGGCAGGTCCTTAGCCGTCAGGGGCAGGCGGCACTATTTCTAGCCCACTCTTGAGTAAGATGCCATGGAGTTTGTTAAAAATTGTGATAAGTGTCAGAAATTTGGCAAGCTAATCCATCGCCCGGCTACTGATCTGACGGCAATCCAGAACCCAATCCCGTTTGCTAAATGGGGCATGGACAATTCTAGGTCCTTATACGCCTGCACAAGGCAAAAAGCGCTACATTCTCGTGCCTGTGGATTATTTTACCAAGTGGGTGGAAGAAAAGGCAGTCAAAGGTATCAAGACAAAGGATGTCATCTCCTTCTTATGGAAGAACATTATCACCCGGTTTAGGGTACCCATGTCTATGGTGTTTGATAATGGACCCTAATTCGAGATGCCTCAGCTTAAAACTTGGTTAGGAGATCAAGGGATCTCACATTGTTTTGCATCAGTCAGCCGACCCCAAACAAACAGCCAAGTTGAAGCATCAAAAAGAAAATTAAAAGAGCCGGTGGTTTATGGGCTGAAGAGTTAATTCATATCCTATGGGCCATCCGGACAACAGAAAAAGGGGCAACCGGTGAAACCCCATTTCTCATGGTTTACGGTGCTGAAGCCTTCTTGCCCATCAAGCATTATGAGCCGACTCTACGAGTCATGTTATACGATGAAGAGGCAAACTGGGAGGCCATGCGGCTTGCATTGGACTCACCCCCTGAGCGCAGGGGCAATGCCGCCTTGCGTCATGAGATTTACCGCTTGAGAATGACTCGTGCCTATAACAAAAGAGTTCACAAATGGCCCTTCAAAGTTGGGGACTTTGTGTTACGAAAAATGGAGGCAACCGATAGGGCCAATGAACAAGGGAAGCTAACTCCTAATTGGGAAGGCTTCTACCGGATCTATGAGGAAGTGAGAAACGGCACCTACCGGCAGGAAACCCCAGACGGCAGGCGGCTGCCTAGAATTTGGAATGTAGACAATTTGAAAAAGTACTACTTCTGAGACTTGTAAATTTTTGTAAATAAAAATCCCATCAATGAAAAGTTGGTTTTTTTTTCCAATTGCTTTATATATACATCCGCAACAATCTACTACCGACTATGGAAATCACAGATGGTTTATTGAATAAATAAGCTAGGATAAATACCTAGCGGCTAACCTGAAACTGAGGCCAATGGCCGGATGCAAATTTATTTTATAAATTCGTCTGCTCAAATATGAGTATGGCGTCCAGCGATGTCCCTCCGGGTGTTATCGTCGCAGAGGGCATTCAATCGTTTGCTCTACCAGCATATGCAGACGACAAAGATTAAACGACCTAATTGGTTAACTCATAGTTGTTTGACCAAAATAGTCTAAAAGAATGATTAATCTTAAAATCGGATGTCAAGTGACATCGGCCGGTTAATTACTGAAGTTCTCTGTTAAACTATTCAACGAAGTTGTAAGGTCACCCCAATGGGGCAGACGAACCAGGTGCAATGGATTGGAGGAACCCCTGACTGCTTTTAAGCCGTCTGAGGACCATCAAGCAGGCGAATAATATGTTCCCTATTCCATTAACTGCCAGGTGGAAAGTTCCCATCTGGCTCACAAAGAAATGATGCGAATGCAACATAAGGGGAAAATAAGGCTTTGATCTAGCCTACTCCCCGGTTGGGTAAAACGACTTATTATTAATTCTGTGGACGGCTGTGTATTTGGTTGGGGGCAATCACTACTGTGATTTATTGACTTAGGAACATTCCATACTCTTTAAAGTATCAAACATTCCAAAGTCAATCAATCAAAGCACTGAAACCAATCACACAGCCGCCAGGGGCAAGAATAGATGGTACACTATTTGAATTGCTGAATTGTCGCATGCTCTAAAAAGTTAGGCAAAAATTCAAAAATCAAAATCAAATTTGTAGAATTAAAGTGCAGAAATTGAAACAAAATCAGCAAATTCAACAAGCCGACTCAGTCGACAAACTTCATTCAAGCTAGTAAAAACTGGATAGTAGTGTTAACCGGATAACATCCGGGACAGAAAATAAAAATTGTCACCTGACTCCTTAGTCGGTAAAAATATACAAATACTCGACACGCAGGCCGGAAAAGCTAAAAATTTGGCATACTGCCGTAAGAAATTCAAGGTTGGGCCTGCCTGGTCCTTCCCTTTGGGATTCTCCCGTCAAATTGGAGTTCAACAGCTTCTCCTTTTTCGGGGAGCTCCTTGGCAGGCTCCTCAAGCTCTCTATTTGCCCAGGCCTCGAAGAACTCGGGCTCCGGCTCTCCTTTCTCTCTTAACTACACCACATTTTCAGCATATTGAAAAGCCAGAGCCCACATACCATAGTCCTTGTTGGGGTAGAGAGCATTCCAAGAGATCTTCATCCGGGCGTCAGAGTCCGCTTCATTTTCAGCAATCAGGCGGTCTTGCTCCACCTCGATTGATGCCTTGATATTCATTTGGATCGCTCCGCATCCTGCTTCAGCTTCTCAACCTCCGCCTTGAGATTTACATTCTCCCGGGAGGCACCCTGCAAGGCCGTGAGGTCTTCCTCTGCCTTCTTGAGGTCGGTTTCAGCCGTGTTGGCCTTCTCCTTAGCCTCATCCACGGCTTTTTGAAGAACCCTGATCTGATCCGCCTGTTGCATCAATTTGGCTTTAGTTTCAAGTTCATTAATTGTACATTGATATTCAGCAACATCTTGAGAATCCTTAGTTGATCTAATGGCTCTCTTTACCTCCTCCCTCTTCCAGGCATATGGTCGTTTGAGTCCATCAACCCTGAGCATGGCCTGCAGACACAAACGGTGTCAATCATGCGGGATATATTATACTTAGTTCCAGAAAAGGGGAATTAGGTATACCTCTTACAGGAGTGCAGTGATCTGTTCAACATTGAACGTCTCAATGCCTAGGATGGCATCCTTTTCCTTCTTAGGGACGGCTGCTAGCATGGACCGGACATGCTCCTAGACGTCCGACCATCAGAGGGATTGATCTTCACCATATGTGATAGGGGGTGAGTGAGCTATATAGGCGGCACCAGCTTGATGCCGGCTGTCGGACAAAGAAGTCTGTTAAGAGTGAGATTTCACTCGCAACGGCCATCCCAACTTGGACGGAGATTCGAAGGGATTATATTTACCTTTAAGAGCTTGTGGGATTGCACCACCCATAGGCGCAGAAAGGCCGGATGGGACCATATCAAAGCCCACTCCAAAGCCTCCGATGGTAACATTTCTCCCCCCGATGGTAACATTTCTCCCCCCGATACGGAGGCGGTTCCTCTCAAAAGAGCCTTCCGAGCCCGTCTTACCCGAAGCCGCTTTGGCGGACTTCGCAAGCTTGGTTGGGGTGGAGGCGGTCTCATCCCGTCCCCGTTTGAATAGGTTCTTAGTAAAGGACCTAGGTGCCTCTTCACCCTGTAATTAAAGAAGTATTAAATATACAACCGGCGATGCTTGTTGGGAAAACAGTGCAAGGAGCTAGACGTTTCTTTACCTTAGCCTTCAGCTTGGCAGCCTTAGCCTCCGCTAGGTCTCTCCGAATTTGTGCAGAGGACCGCTTGGGAGTATTCTCGTCAGCTACCATGTTCAAAGCTTCTTCTGCAAAAATAATGAACACATGATTAATGCAAAATCATAATTAGTTGACAATAGTACAAGCAGAATTAAACCGGATGTATATAAACATACGCTTTGGAAACATCGTGCTAAGCCCACAGGCGGATAAGAACGCCTCATCTCTAAACCATGCACACATGGGAATCCAATTATTAGGGACCTTTATTACGTCCCCGGTTGAGAGTGTCATAGTCATCCCCTGGTTTCCATGATAGCGTCATAGTCATCCCCTGGGATCCGAGGAAGGGCACATTTGCGACCTAGTAGGTCGGGCTTTTTATTATACCGGCGCAGCTCCCGGTTCTCTCGATGGGTTGAGGAAGACAGCAAGTAGAAACAGGTCTTCCAACCGTCATATTTGGAAACCTTGTCCAATGTCATTTGATACTGAGGGAGGGTTGTCAAGGTGTACCACGCCCTCCAACCGCCTGGGTTATGGTTGAGATAGTGCATGTGTGCAAAACCCTCCCAGTTGGGATTCAAATTTTTCATCTCATAGGCGGCAACATATCCCAGAATGTTAGCCCATGAATTTGGGGAGAGCTGCCAGACACCCAGGCCATAACCCTTGAGTATGGCTCTCACAACATGGTGAAGCGGGAACCAGAGGCCTGCTAGGAATGCCGCCTCATAGCATCCAAAGTAGGCATTGGCATTCTCTTGGTCATCTTTCCAAGAGATGGTGCCTAGCTCAGGCGGCACCTGGATAGTATATCCATTCCCCAGGGGCCGCTTCTTTACAAAGCTTTCAATGCCCTTTAGCATTGCCCACCTGTCTTTGGCAAAGATATGGATCTGAAAGGGGTCATCCTTTGCTTCCCATTTTTCCCCTCTTCGGCCTCACTATCCTCAAGCGGGGAAAGAGGGGCATCACTATCATCCTCAGGGCTAGACCCTGAGGCGGAGCTTTCACCGTCTCCCTCGTCGCTGGCTGACCCCGACGCAGACTCTTCCCTGTCTCTATCTTCGGGGCAGCTTCATCAAGGTCCATTTGGGAGACGGCTTCCTCTCTGCCTCTACCCTCATCGTATAAGATTGTGTCACTTGGGGTTCTAGGAATCCTAGATGGGGAATATTCCCCTGAGCCTTCATTGCTCTCTGACCCCTCAACCGGGGTTACCTCATTAGACGGCACTTCCAAAGTACCGTCTCTTCGACGCCGTTTGCTAGCTGTCTATTTAGTTCTAGCCATCGTGTCCTACAAAGACACATAGATGGTCGATTGAGGAGTACAATATTGCTCCATACACCTAGAGCCGGCACTCCTATTCCTAGACTCAGCCGTATCAGGAGACCGGCTGACTACTAATCTAGGCCGTGCCGTGTGCTTTGGTGATGAGTCCATTTATTGAATGAATTGAAGCAAATGTAAATAAGCTGAAGGGGGTAGAGGCGGTACCTTACGTTTGTCTTTGAAATGGGGGCAAACGGTGATGACTGACGCTGCTGGAGTTGACTTTGCTTGCTTGGGGCACAGGCAGTTGTAAACCGGTTGAGGCAGGCGAAAAATGAGCAGAGCTTGTGTTCACACAGACAGGCAGCAGACTCTCTCTCTCTAGAATTGGTATTTTCTCTCTAGAATGTTTTGGAAACGTCCAAAATGAGGGGGGTAAATCGTGTATTTACAAAGGGGTAAAAAATAGGGGCATCCTGGTAATTTCCCCGAAATGTGAAAGGTTAAACTTTCACAGTAAAAAAAAATAAAAAGAAGAAAATAAAAAGAAGAAAAACTTTATTACTATTTCCTATGGCTGAGTGACATGTGTCACAGATGCCACGTGGCGCGCCACGTCACATCTGTGAGGGGAAAATATTTTGGGTAATTTTTACCCATGCAACGTGGGTCAATCATGTCCTGACATGTGTCATACTCTAGTTGGTCCGAATTGGACCAATCTCCATTTGACACGTGTCCTTCTTAGAACTCGGGAGAAAAAAGGCGGCCTTCAAGGGCCCAAATCCCGAGAAAGCTGTAATACGGCGCAGCCCAACAGAATTAGGTCAGAGTAACCTAATCAGGGGTATGTTTCCCAATGACCCTATAAATAGGGAGATTCCCCCTATTTTCGGGGCATCTACAATTTATGACAGCATACCCTACATTCTCTTACATCAGAGAAACACCTGATCTCGGAATCTGAGAAGATCTCATTTCATTTTTCGCACCTTCTCCTACTTATATTCAAGTACTAAATTGACCGTCAGAGGCGGAGCTCCCATCACCTGGAGTCTCCGTTGTTTTGCAGTCTTCTAGCCGTAACTCTCCTGAGGGACAAAAACACCCAAAACACTGCACATATTTATTCGACTTTGACTCCGATTTGTACTTTGGTGTTTTAACATAATGTTATCCTTTCAATGCCAAATTTATTTTCTGACATACAAATTTTCAATCATTTATCCCATTATTATTTGGAGAAATTATTTCTGACGTACATATTTAAGCTTATTTTTAGTTAACTCCATTTTATTTTCTCATTTTTTTCTTTTTGGGAGAGAAAGTCGGATACCCTCCAATGATAACAAAAATGACGGAAATTTCACAAATTTCACGCACTCACAAAAATAAATTGAAAAGAATAAATATGTACATAATAAGTCAAGTGTATATATACATCATGTCTGACTAAATCAAAAGAGTCAATAAAATCCACATAAATAAGCAAAGTCCTACATAGTAAAAAAATGCACAAATAATAAATACAGGAACTATGGTGCTGGAGGACAAATGCCGAAAGCGTCATTGAAGAACATGGTCTGTGGGGTCAAAGCCTGACCATCGTCGACACCACCAGTCGTCGGGATCGAGAGTGACAGACCATCCCATCCTGCCTCACCCAGCTATTGCTCCTGCTGATGTGGCTACCACGATGACGAATGATCGAGGGTTAATAGGTCGTTAGGACTACTAACCTGAACCAAATAAGAAATTTATATACCTAAACTTATACCAAAGTAGTCAGTGGCAAGTAAATGGTCGAATCACGAAGACAAAGTGTATCAATCTATGCTAATTAGACTAGTAGGATGGTCGAGATATAGAGAGTGGTATAACTAAACACTTTTTAGAGAAAACAACTAAAACTAGGGAAAGTGGAATCCAATTAAATCAATGCATTCAACAACATTGCAATTAGATGAAAATGACCTTAATTAGGAACAATCAACACATTTAACTCACTCCCGCGCAATTAAGCATGTATATTATCCTACTAAGCTAATTCACGCCCGTGCAACTAACCTAGCATAGGTATGGAAGAACTTAGACTCTCAACCAACTCACTTCCGCATAATTGATTAAAAGCACAATTAAGAACATAGAATCAATTAGCTAGAAAGATTCTAATCCATATAAGCATCATCCACACACAATAATAAAGAACTAATTGCATACTAATCCCAATCAATTATTCAATTCATCAACATAACCTTCATCCATTTCCCTAGAATAAAATATAAGCTAACATGATGAACAAAAGCATAGAAAACTAGGTAAAATAAGAAATAAAGCAAGAATCAAACAACTAATCTAATTTACTACTCAAATCAAGAAGCAAATAAGCAAAAACAAAAATTAAAGAAAAGCAATAAAGAATCCACAAATTGCTTCTTCAACCTCTTAAAATTCCATGGAAATCCAAGTTGCATCTCTATTTGATAATCAATCATACCTGTTCAAATCCTTGACTTAATAGCAACCGTCGAAGCTCATTAATTCCGTATAATTGGACCCGATATAACGGAGCGGTCGCTCATACCCATTGGAGAGGTCGCTCACACCTTCTGCCTCGAATTGGTTGAATTGAGGATTGAGGAGCGTCTGTTTCGTATGAAAGAGCACCCTCTTTGGTGGGTAAATGAAACAGGGGCTGAAATTTATGAAAACTTACGAGCTGCTCTATTGCTGCGATTTGAGGGGCCTTTGTTAGCTGCGGCACATCCTCAATGTGGTTGTTGTGCGCGGTTATTGACGGTGGTTAGGGAATGCAGTTTGCGTGGGGTTGTAAGTAGAGAATTGAGGGAGCACGGGAAGTGTGAGGGAGATGCGAATCTAGGGGTGTGAGATACGTTTGTAATTGGCGGCAGCTGGTGATGGATTTCGGTGAGGTTGGGCTGCTTTGGGTGGCTAGTGTGCGTGGTTAGTAATGTTGGTGGTGTTGCTGCTGTTGTGCAGGCTTTGTAGAGGTTGTGAGATGGAGTTGTGGGCTGAGAAGTGTGTAGCAGTGAGCAGGGGAAATAAGTTGTTTGTGTGGTGTGGTGTGGTGTGGTGGAGGATAGGTGATTGAGTGGTGTTGGATAAGAGTGCAGTAACTTTGGGGCTTAGAAGCTTCTTGGATTAACACATTTGACTCAAAGCCGGAACAACAAACACGACCTACAACAAAAACACGAGTGGTTTATCAAGAGATAAAATAAAATAAAGTAAAATAAAATACTAAAGCTAAAAGAAATAATAAAATCAAATGAAATTAAATAAAATAAAGAAAACAAAATAGAAACTAAAAGAAAATAAAAGAAGGAGAAAAGCGAGAAGATTATTATTAACTAAAACCAAGACTTGAAACATAAGAGAATAGGAAACATAAATAGATTGCGAAATTAAACTAATAAAATCACTAAAAATTACCAAAACACTCAAATAAGAGACAAAAGACGAGAATAAGAAAATAGTAGAAATAAAGGATAAAATAAGCTAAATTATTGGAAAATAAGCGGGAAAACGACTCTAAAAACACCCCTAAAAATGACATAAATGTCACTTATCAACGAACCCACCTCGTACGTCCCCCCAATCCCGGGAAAGCCGGGAGTCATGAAAGGAACCAATGTCAGATTACCCTTACCAGGTGGCCTCACTACCACTCGCTCAGAAGAAGAGTCGAAATCATCCAATACCACGGTATGATCTGACGCCTCTCGCCCGTCCTTAATCTCGACCAAGGTATAACGGTGCCTCGATCAAGTTCTCTTCCTCGAGCCCTCTAGCCTCGAGCAAGTACGTGTCGGAGGAACAGGCTGAAATAAGATACTCCCTATATCCCAAGTTACTTGCAACATTTTGACTGGACACACTAGCCAATGCACATGTTTGACCGTTAATATCTTTTATTATTTACTAATATAAGCCATTAAAAGTTTTATATTAAGAAACTATACATTCTAATAGACCTAAGAATATATTACATGATTATATTGGCTTTCATATAATAGCTAAAAAGATGGTCAAAGAGAGATATGTTAATAGTGCAAAAAGTCAAAACGTTGGGAGTAATTTAGGACGGAGGGAATAATAAACTAAGTCTGAAACAAAGTGGAAAATAGATGAAAATAAAATAAGTCAAGAGACATACCGGTGCAACATCACCACCGCGATGGCTTGATGCTCGGTGGCTCAGCCTCACTAGCCGGTATCGGAAGGCGTCCATAGCTGCTGCCATCCTCATCATCACCTCACGTGAGAACTACAAAAGTAATAGAGTCAGAAGTAATCCAAATATATGTGTTGATTAATGTAAGAGATAACTCACCCAATTCTAACGTCGAGGGATCGACCTCAAAATCAGACGCCACTCCTCAAGGGCAGAAGGCACCATCTCCTCGATCGGTCCGTATGTCCCCTGATACGTAATGGACATACGCGGAGGGACAAATTCCGTAGCCGCTGCTGTAGCCTGCGAAAGTAGACTCCAACAATTAAACATCGTTAGGGGCTACTAAGAAGACAAATCAAAAGATGTAAAAACAAACCTCCTCCTCCTCTATTCAACACGGTGGGGCTTATGTCGCTTAATGTCTCTTCATGAACTATAAGGTAAGATTTATTCGTCATCCTTATTACGTCCAGAAGTGTTTCTCGATATCCGAGTCTGACTGTCAACAAACAAATGATTTCTAAAATCCGTCCGAGCACGGCCATGCATTTTCACAGTCTCGCTCTTCGAGAGGCCATGTAAACAACAAAGACATTTTCCCTATTATTAGTAGGGGGACATTCCCAGTCTTGTAATGTAGCTTCTCTTACAAAAGAGGACCTAGCCGCCCGAGTGTTGCTGTTATAATCTCCATGTACGGCAGACGTTTGACTAACATCAAAACGAACTAGTACTCAAACAAGATAACTCACAATACTCATGGTCGAGGAAAGAGGTTCCGATAGCCATAATGAGAAGCATACTTATGATGATTTTTAAATCTCTTAAAGTATTCTCATATGTCGATCCAGTATGGTTCTAAACCAATACCTGTGCAAATGATTCATGACAATCATGTCCTTGTAGCACAAGAAATGGTGCTATAAATCAAACTACACACTAATCTCAAGTGGTCATTAATCGTCCATAATTTAAATGACCTCGATTAGGGTTAATTTCGATTATATTATTCAATATTCACTTAATAGGTGTTTCTTTATCCAAGACTGGTCTTGATACCCTATTTTCAATATTCTCATAATCGAATGGACTTATTATTTAATCCTAAACCACAATTAAATAGAAAACGAAGTGATAAAATTACATGAAATTTAAATTACTCCAAAGCCTGAATGGTTCATCTTAGTGTCTTACATTAAAATGCTCAAAATTAATTAAAACACTAAATAGGGAAATCAAAGCCAATCTCCAACGTGCCTGATTCCCATTGCCTCAACATGCTTGTTGTGCTTCACTTGAGGCAAAGGTTTAGTAAGCTGATCGGCTACAATGTCATCCGTTCCAACTTTTCAAATTCTGATTTCACCCTGTGATTTCCATTCTCTTATCATGTGAAATCGCCGCTTGACATGTTTGACCTTCTAATGTTCCCTTAGCTCTCTAGCCTAAGCAATAGCTCCATTGTTGTCATAATAGAGGGCTATTGGACCCTTGATAGAGGGTACAACATCAAGTTCACCAACGAACTTACGAATCCAAACAGCCTCCTTAGCCGCTTCAGCAGCTGCCAAGTATTTGGCTTTAGTTGTAGAATCTGCAGTTGTGCTCTGCTTGGCACTCTTCCAACTAAACGCTCCTCCATTTACATAGAACACATATCTAGATTGTGATTTGAAATCGTCTCTGTCTGTTTGGAAGCTTGCGTCGGTATAACCTTCAACAACTAATTCTTCTAAGCCACCATATACCAGGAATTTATCGTTGTTCCTTTTCAGGTACTTTAGGATATTCTTGGTCGCAGTTCAATGAGCCTCTCCTGGGTCTGATTGGTATCGGCTCGTAGGGCTCAAGGCATACGATACATCTGCCCTAATACATATCATAGCATACATGATCGATCCAATAAGCGAAGCATATGGAATCTGATTCATCCTTTCTCGCTCATCAGGTGTCTTTGGACACTACTTCTTGCTCAGGGTTATGCCATGTGACATGGGTAGGTGACCTTTCTTGGCCTCCTGCATGTTGAATCGTGCCAGTACCTTATCAATATAAGTGCTCTGGCTCAATCCAATCATCCTTTTTGATCTATCCCTATAGATCTTGATACCCAATATGTACTGAGCCTCTCCCAAGTCTTTCATTGAAAAACATTTTCCAAGCCAGGCCTTTATTGACTCCAATATCCAAATGTTGTTTCCAATGAGCAATATGTCATCGACATATAAGACTAGGAAGGCAATGTCGCTCCCACTGACCTTCTTGTAAACACAAGATTCATCTGGATTCTTGATTAAACCAAACTTACTGATGGCTTCATCGAATCGCAGATTCCAACTTCTTCTAGCTTGCTTCAGCCCGTAGATGGACTTTTTAAGTTTACACACTTTCCCATCATTGTTTTGGTCGACAAAACCTTCAAGCTGTTTCATGTACACAATTTATTCCAAAATCCCATTGAGGAAGGTGATTTTGAAGTCCAACTGCCATATTTCATAGTTGTAATATGCAGCAATCGCTAGGAGGATCTGAACGAATTTAAGCATTACGACCGAAGAAAAGGTTTCATCGTAATCAATACCATGAATTTTCCTACAACCTTTTGCTACCAAGCTAGCTTTGTAAATGAATACATTTCCATCTTAATCGATTTTCAATTTGAAAATCCACTTACATCCGATAGGTGTTTAACCCTCAGGTAAGTCAACCAAGTCCCAGACTTGATTTTCAAACATGGAATCCATTTTAGATCTCATGGCCTCTTGCCATTTAGCAGAGTCGGTGCTCGCCATCGCTTGCTTGTAGGTTGCTGGTTCATCTCCATCCATCACCAAGATGTCATGATTCTCGGTTAGTACAATACCAAGATACCTATCAGGTTGAGACCTCGACCTCTGCGACCTACGCAGGGTAACAGATTGAGCATTTGCATTGTCGGTTTGACTTTGCACATTTTGACCAGCGTCAACAGATGCTGTTTTAGCACTTTGACTGTCAATTTGATTTTTTTGCTTGTCCTCTCGAACTTTATCGAGTTTAATTTTCCTCCCACTTGTCATTTTGGAAAGGTGTTCCTTCTCCAAAAAGACACCATCGTGAGCAAGAACACTTCGTTCTCCGATTTATTGTAGAAGTAATACCCTTTGGTTTCTTTTGGGTAGCCCACAAAGTAAACCTTGTCAGATTTGGGATGAAGTTTGTCAGAAATCAATTTCTTGACATATGCTTCGCATCCCCATATCTTTAGAAAAGACAACCTAGGAGGTTTATTCATCCATAGCTCGTATGGAGTCTTTTCTATAGCTTTTGATGGAGCATGGTTCAGTGTTAGTACCGCAGTTAGAAGTGCATGTCCCCAGAAAGAAATAGAAAGATCACTAAGACCCATTGTTGATCGTACCATGTCCAACAAGATTCGATTTCTCCTTTCGGATAACCCGTTCCATTGAGGAGTTCCTGGAGGTGTCAATTCTGAAAGTATACCGTTTTCTTTCATATGGTCATTGAATTCTTGGCTCAAGTATTCACCACCTCGATCCAATCGAAGGGCTTTGATTTTCTTGCCAAGCTGATTTTTAACTTCACTCTGAAATTCTTTGAACTTTTCAAACGATTCAGATTTATGTGACATAAGGTAGACATAGCCATATCTACTATAGTCTTCTATGAAGGTGATGAAATATCGATGTTCGTTTCTTGTGGTGGAGCTCATTAGTCCACATACATTAGTGTGTATTAGGCCCAACAAGTCACCTGCCCTTTCTCCCAACTTGGAGAATGGCTGCTTAATCATCTTGCCTAATAAACATCCTTCACAATTTTCAAACGATTACAAATCGAATGAGTCAAGAACACCTTCCTGTACAAGTTTCTTGATGCATTTGATGTTAATGTGGCCAAGACGACAATGCCACAAGTACGTTTGATTTGACTCCTTGGTCTTAGCTTTCTTAGCGGTATTATTTACATTATAAACTTGTTTGTCTAAAGAAAGCACATATTTTAGATAAAACATGTCTTACCATAAACATCAAGACTTTTGAAACAATAGTCTAGAGATCAAAACAAAACCATGACGTCCAACGTCAAAAGATCAATGTATGGTTGATAACAAAACTTAAACAAGTTCTATGTCAAGACAAACTATGTGATTACAAGCCTTCCGGAAAGATTAACTTCTTCTTCCGCTTGTATATCCACATCCACTTGGCAAGCTCTTCTCACTTGGTTCCTAAAAAAGGAGCATATATTGAGCCATTAATGGTATCTAATACCTTGCTTGTATTCAAGTGTAGTTTATAAAGAAGATACCTGAGGTGGAGATTTCTCTTCCCTTAGCCTCATCTTCCAGGTACATGCTACATTCTCTCTTGTAGTGGCCCCGCCTACAATAGTAGAAGCATCGCATTCTTGCCTTGTTCTTGAATTCCTTCCTCTTTGCCTTTAGAGCAAGTTTGAGTTTATCATTTCCGCAAGGGTCGGCCATTTGAAGCTCATTGACAACCTCCATCAAAGTGAGTTTGTCACGATTGGCAGTTAGCCGCATCTTCAATGCAATATAGCCCGAGTGGAGAGAGCTCAATAGCATAAGAGCAGCATGCTCATCCTCCACTAGCTTTCCAATGAGCGTCAAGTGAATAAATAGCCTTGTTATTCGAAGCACGTGGGCTCGAAGTGACATTCCGGGTCTTAGTCTAGCATTGTAGACTTGTCCCCATACCTTTTGCCTCTCCTTGGCTAGGCACCCCTCTTGCGGTGGCTTGATCTTCATGTTGGAGAGTGACCTAGTAACTTCCTCCACGAGACCATCATAGTTCCCATTGATGCTCTTAGTGACCCTCAAATTGACTATATCCTCTAGAGCTTTGAGGAGCATGTCCGGAAAGTAGTTAGAGAACTTCCCCTTCCATTGTTCCGGGATGGAGTTTTCCATAAGTCGTGAGACTCTTTTGCAATCACAACTCCACTCCTCATGAGCCTCATCGCTCATAACCCCTTTTGAGTAGAAACTCGGGATGAGTATGTCAAGAATGTGCTCTAGATAGCAATTTCAGAGGGTCTTTCAGTGTTCTTCTTCCCACTCCTTAAAGTTCACCAAGTTCAAGCAAAATGGTAGCTTTTTGGGAAGTTCTGGGCACATTAGGTTGTTGTCGTTGTTAGTTGAAGACATGATTCTACAATTGAAAGAATTTGAAATAAAATTCCATTCATAATACTTAAATAAGATTGAAATCATGCATTTTTAACAAACTTATTACACGTCTTATTCACACATTAAATTGTCCTCATTTGGTGAGAAAGTCAATTCCAAAACCCAAAGAAATAATGAGTAGTTAAGCATGCTTTGGCTTGTCTTCACACTCAATATTCTAAGGTAAGCAACTCTTTGCTAATGGCTCCAAGCCGTTCTTTGTTGGATAAATCGTCGCATCTAATGCTCTCTCAACAACTTATCCACTTTGCCACGACATGTTAGGACTCCATCACTCATATCGTTGAGTATAACCAAAACCAACTTGCATACCCGGTATGCCTTACGTATCCTAGTGAGTAATAGTGATGCCTCGCTTTGGCGTAGCCCATCACTACACTCAATAGGTCGATAAGTGTTGTTTTGGAATGGCAATTTTACTCAATATTTTAGGGACCTAGGGTTTCTATGTTGGTTGATTTAAGTGAACTTAATTAATAATCACAACATTCGAAATCCTAAACATGCATCTACCATATAATTCATATATATATAATCATAAGTATATATCGAAAACATAAATAATGATGCATTTGGCAACTAGCATGACCCCTTGAGTCTTCAAGTCTTCAAGGGTCGTCTTTTGCAACTTCATGGCTTCGTCTTCCAAGAACCTCCGTCTTCTAGACATAACCAAAATTATGCAAATACTAGTATCTACGATTAGGACTAATCTAAATATTAAGGTACAAAAATACTCAACGATTCACAGACCGTATTTAGATTTACCAAAATACATCACAGAACGCAGTCCGTATTTTCTATCCTAATCGGGCCCCACTAGTTGCCATTTTTACAAAACCTGCGGGAGAATATACATTCCATTCATTCACTATTTGTGAATGGCCCATGCATTTTACAACGATAAACATGTAACAATGCACAAACACGCGTAAACTAGTAACTAATTTTGGTCGTTAATCCGATTAACACGCCTAATTAAAACTAGTCAAAGTTGTTTAACCGATTATGTAATTTAGCGCAATTAAAATTGAAGCTCAAACTAAATTCCGCATCCATCTTAATTAATCCAATTAATTAACCCGGTAAACCCAAAATTTTGCCAAAAAATAAAATTTTTCCAATGCCGCTCAAAACCGAGGCCTAGCCTCAAAATTTTAATTAAAGTAATTAAAACCAAAATAATTAAATTAATTAGAATAATTAAAACGGATAAATAAGCAAACACATAGCCAACCCCACGCAAATGGTTTGCGCACCTAGACTAGCTAGGGCACACCATTGCTAGCCAAGGGTGCCTAGCACCCTTTGGGCAATGCGGCTTGGTACATGCTCCCGTACAACCCTACGTAGCACTAGCTAGGCCGAGCCTAGTAGCGTTTGCTACGGGTTGCAAGGTGCAAGGCAGCACGCACAAGGCTGCTTGCCCCTTCGCAACGCACTAAAATGCACACACACAGCCCATACACTCCCAGCAACACGCACGCACGCCCAACAAAGCCCACGCACAGCCAGCACGCACAATAAGCAGCTTACTGCTGCTGCGCTGCTCTGGCTGCAGCTTGCTGGTTGGCTGGCCGTGCTATGCTGCTAGCAGGCAGCAGCCACGCTAGGGGTGTGTGGCGCGCACCAAGCACACCAACCCCTTGGCAGCCACATGTGGGCTTCTAGACAGCCCGGCCGGCCGAGGGTGTTGGGCCTTGGTTTACGTGCCACACTCTTGGGATTTATCCCGAAAATTTTGCCTAAATTAATTATTAATTCCAAATTAATTTTAGAATTAATTCAATGAGAAAAAAAAATGAAAAATTATTACAAGTTCAACTTAAATAAAAAATCATCAAAGTTCACACAACCAAAATTATTCCCAAGAACCATTCTTTAATAAAATTGGTTCAACTTGGTGCAATAAAATAAACAAGGACAATTACTCACTATTAATTTAATTAATTTTAATTAATCATGAGATTTTGACAAAATAAAGGGGAATTGGAATTATA
The DNA here is from genome assembly GCF_948465745.1 of Chenopodium album. NCBI lineage: Eukaryota > Viridiplantae > Streptophyta > Magnoliopsida > Caryophyllales > Amaranthaceae > Chenopodium > Chenopodium album. Next base: position 20,521,572 of record NC_137850.1, on the reverse strand, counting down.
ACACAAATATTCAAATAAAGATTCCAACTTAACTTGTGAATCCTTGAAAAATTATACCTTCCAATATGAAGATAAATGAAATTTCTATCACAAGATTCAAACTTTATGATTCCAATCAACTTAATACATGATTAAATCAAAAGTTCAACCAAAAATTCATGAAATTTAGTAACTCAAAGTTCTAACCACTTAAATCAATTAAAGATTGGATCTTTAGTACTTAGAAGCCTCAAAGAATAAATTTTTTACACTTAATGCAATGGATTTGCAATTATGTGAAAATTTTAACCAATCTTTCAATCACTAATTACTACTAAGTAACCATGCTTAAAGAGGTTCAAAAAATGTAGAAACATTAAGGAAAGAACCATATACATAATCACCATAAATATGCCATTAAGATTCAAGGTTAGAAAGACTTAAAATTTTTCGTCAAAATGAAAAATCCCTCAAAAAAGGCATTTCTAGTCAGATTTTGGCCTAAAACACAATCCTTAAAGGGTGAAAACATTTCCAGAATGCCTTTTCCACCCAAAATTCACTATTTTTGGGCGAAAATCTGGGTTCGAGGCCATAATCAGCTTTAAAACGGGATTAAAATTAATAAAACCGAGCTACTAATCTAATTAGCAACATAAAACCAGAAAAATAAAGCCATAAAAACACCTTGAAAATTATGATTATAAAAATAAATGAGCAAGGCTCCGATATCGCTGTTGGGTTTTGATGAGTCCGACTCATCGCTGACACGGGAAAAATGTAGGTCGTCCTTTACCCTTTCCTAGAGTCAAAGAAAATTTATAAACACTCGACCAACCTAATACGAGTATAGGGCAAGTCAAGGGTCGAACCAAAGGGAATGAATAGGTGTAAGCTATAGCCTAGGTCAAGCTACTTCGAAGTTTACGGAAGATGCGGTTGGTAACTAAGGTATCAAGAAGTCTAGATGTATCGAGAAATTCAATATACTAAACACTAGGGATATGGGTTCCACATGCTAGCTCAATGATTATGCTAATTGAAAAATCACTCAATCAATTCAAACATTGCGAAGGACAAACAATAGTTGCAATCAAAGGAATTCAAGGGTTATCTCCTATAAGCCAAGCTAGGGATCACTACGAATGGCTAGCTAGGAAAATCACAATCAAATTCAATCAATTAAAGCAATTCTCAAATCAAGGGTTCATGTCATTGAAATTTTCAATGCAATCTAGATTAATCTTATAGGTTGATCACTCCTAGTCCAATCAATCACATGCACAACTATGTCAACCAATTTAGTTGCAACATTCAAATCAATCTAGCATCATCAACTAGCAAAAATCTTCAATCAAGCATGCTTCCCCTTCTCCCTAGCAACTAATCTACTCACTAAACATGGTGGAATTAAGAAACAAAACAACTTCAATCAAATTCATATTCATTTAAAGATAAATCAAAAGAAAATCAATTAATCAACAATTTCTAAAGCAAGGAATATAATCTCAATCAAAATCCAAGAAACTAGAAGGAGTTGCATTAAAAGTAAATCAAGGGAAAGAAATCTTTCAAATATCCATTGAATTGAAAAAGGAATTTCAAAATTAAATTGAAATCTAAGATTAAATTCAAGTACTAACAAGTAAATCTTAAGCTTCTCTCTCTACTTTCTCTCTCTACTATTTCTGGAAAAATTCTCTCTCTAGTACAAAGTTAAGTCGTAACCAAAAAGAAAGTCAAAAGCTATAAATAAGAAAAATCGAGCGAAGAGGGCTGCACAGGCCGTGCGCACGCACAGCTCAGCCGCGAGCACGCACAGCTGGGTCTGCGCGCACGCACCCCCGTGCCGCGCGCGCGCACCCCTGTGCGATGCATGGGCTTTGGCTCCTTCGCTTGCTTGATCAAACTCCGCGCTCCCGAGCATCCCCAACATCAGTGCACTCGAGATGATGCCCGCGAACATGGCATTCCTAAAATGAGCAAATTGACTTGATTTTTCACCTACAAAACACAAATAAAACAAAGTGAGGAAGCGTAGCAAGGTAAAACTAAAACTAAAATTATGATTTATCAACTAAAAATTTGAAAAACTCGTAAAAACCAATCGAGAACTAAAGTGAATTATAAAAAATGGAAAATCAAATAAAACTAAAAGAGTTATATGAAAATGACGAGAGAAAATAAAGAAAATGAACCTAAATCTTATTCTTTTGAGCGCCAAAAATGACGCTCATCAAATTCCCCCAAGCTAAACTTTTGCTCGTCCTCGAGCAAAAAAAATTTAAACCCAAGGGAAAATGATGACACTACTCAAGCAAAGAAAGAAACAAGAAAATAAGGGAAGATGAGAATATACACTAACTCACTTTCGTAGGAATCACGGTCAATTTTAGCAACTAAAGACAAGCCATTTAAACCCCTAGATCGCTCTAGAGGACGAGTGATGCTCTCGTAAAGGTTTCGAAAGAGGTTAACCTATAACTCTTTTTACTAAAAAGGAGGCAAAGTAAAAAGAAAAAGGAAAGAAAAAGTTTAAAACCTTAAAAAGAAATGCTTATACAAAGGCTTTTTGCATATGATCAAGGCACAAAGGATATCAAGCTTCCTCAAACAACAATGGTAAGCACGTTCTAAGATATCGAGGGTTGATTGAAACATAAGGTATGCTAAGCGTAGAGAACTAATGAGGCGCAATCCACTTTCATCCCAACCAATCCAACCGCGTTCTCCCTAATGGCCTCAAATCTTCCCTTAGTAAGCGTCACTATGGTTCCACGAAGGAACCGGAAAAGATTAGAATTTGAGGGTCTCGACATCTCGACCTTGCATCCTTTTTCTTTAGGCTTTAACTCATAATGCCCTCCCTCGGTGAATGACTCAACCACTAGGTCGAAAGGACTTTCCCAAAGGTTGTAACGTAAGGGCAAAAGGTTAGGGGTAGGCTTAAAATTTAGAATTTGGTGGTACACCTAGATTATGAAGCAAAGGTTGGCCACACCTCAACACCAAAACCAATAAGTCACCAAACAAAAACGAACTAATACCCCCAAGCTTATTCAAAGCTATATCCACAAGCATATATACAAAAAGCGTGAACGCTTCTCCCCCAAGCTAAAAGGAAGCATTGTCCTCAATGCGAGAAAAAGGAAAAGAATCAAATCAAACTATTTTTTGAATTTTTCATTTTCTCTTGTTAATGTAATTTTCATTATATCAAAGCAATTGTCCTCGCCTCTTATAACTTTGGACGGCTTTTTTGATATTGCATTTATTATGTCCTTGCCTTTTTAAACTATGGACGGCTTTTTCGATTATATTCATTTGCCATTATTCACAATATGTACAATAGACGAGTTCGCAAACAAATAAAACCAACTTCCAACTTTCTATATCACAAACTCCGAAGGCATGACCATTTGCTTCACAAAAACCAATATTGGAACGAAAAGAAACAAAAGGGTTCTAAAGATGTGGCTAGAAAAGAAGGGGAATGGCTCAAATGGTTAGCAAGATGGCAAATGTAAACCCAATGAACTAAAAAGAAAGGAGAAAATCCTAGAAATGAAAAATTACCACCCCGAAAAATGGTCTTTGTCCTTCCTAGTTGGTTCGGTCTCGTGTTTGAGAATTATGAGTCAAGATTCAAGATTAGGGATGCAAAGGTGGAGGATCCACACCGCACAATCAAGAATGATGAAGGCTTGAAAAAGAGAAACCTCACACGGTTGTAGCAAAAACTTACTACAGGGGTCAAATCCACCAAAGGAAGCAACTCCGTCTTACCACAAACCAAAAGAATCCAGCTTCAAGGCCCCAAAAGGTCTAAACCGCTACCTTAGCATACTCTATCCTTGAATCAACCAAAGAAAAGGAGTCTTTCACTCTTGGACGGGTGGTTACCTTTTTGCATGGGATTAAAAACCATTCTTTAACCCGAGAAACTTTCCAAATGAAGACATCATCCTTCTTCGTACGATCAAGGAACTTTTGGTTCACAAGGGCGGAGATGTTGAGGAAATGAGAAGAAGATTTTTCTCGAGGATTAATAATTGGGGGAAGCTCATTTAACAAAGTCTTATAGTCTTCATTGATGCATAGAGCTAGGATAGAAATCATCCCTCCCAATTGGATGCTCCCCGATAGGCTAACTCCATCTCAAATATCCAATAGACGATTGATGAAGTGCTCTGTGAAATCCACCAACTCAATCTCAAAGTCATTTTGGTCGGCTATCCTTAGCCAACAAAGCTCCTCTTGAGAGATAGCTCCCAAAGAGTCTTTGGAGCAAAGAGCATAAGTGAGAAGACGGCTAAAATACCGCATAGCCGGCTGAATCATGGAGGCGGTCTTGGAATTTTGAGGCTCATACTTCCCTTCCTCCGAGATACTTCTCCACCAACGTTGCTCATTATATCCATAATCCTCTTCCATTCGATCATGTGCCGGGTAGATGCATTGTTCCGCGTCTGCGGCCCAAGGAAACTTGAAGTAAGAACATAGTTGAGAATCCGTCAATGAGTGATCATGATTGAAAATTTGGAATGTCAAAGTCCTTGAAGAACCGTCACTCGATTCTCGGACTACCTCAAGAGAAGAAAGAAATTCATAAGTCACCCTAGCATAAGTAGGGGCGCTCAAATCCAAGAATTCTAAAAGATGAAGGCCCTTTGTAAGAAGCCGAACATCCTGATCTATGCCAAGAAACTTGGTTGTTGCTTGATCGTAGAATCTTATTGGTCTAAGCTTTCTCTTGGATAGACGTTTGAAACGATCCCAATGTGATTCCTTAGAAAACTCAATGCTATATGTCTGTTCTACCTCGGGTGGAGGTGGAACAACATGCATTGGCTTGCTAGAACTTGCTCTTGCCCGCTTCTTGTGACGGATTGGAGCCATCTACAAGAAGAAGCATAACTCATGAGCAAACTTATATGTCATATTGCAATAAGAAAATAAGTAATTGCTCAAGAATCTAGCACAAAAGCAATTATCTCAAAGTAGAAACAAGTAAAAGACTAAGTCATGATATAGCTACATATGAACAAAATGCCATTAATATAGAATCATGAATTTGAAACAAGTAAGCATGGATTAAAGGCAAAAATGAACCTAAGAGACCAAATCATGAGTCAAATTGAGCAAAATAACCTCAAGCATTGAATTATCAAAGTAATAAAACCATTATAAAGAATACCCATGAGAGAGAAAATGACCAACAATGGCAAATCAGGAATCAAGCAAATTATACAAATTAATCATGAAAAAGCTTCAATTTAACACTCAATGATATCATTCAACACAAATTACAAGTTAAAGGAACCAACAATGGAGTTCTACCATGAAAGCAAAAACAAGGTTTCAAGCTTGAACAATGAGGAAGAAGATTACTAGAAAATAAGAAAGTATACCTCAATGTAGCCTTGAATTACTTGCAAATTGCCCAAAATGAAGATTTAAGAACAAATAGAACACCCAAAGATAAGTTCCAAACCTCACACAAATTCTCAAAATTTCGAAAATAACCCAAAATTTTCGAATTTATGGTTCGAAAATCTGGAATTTTTTTTTTTGTTAAAAATCGAAAATGTGATGAATTTGATGTAATTTGGTGTTAAAATGAAAATAAAAGTGGTGAAATTGAGGTGTAATTGCTAGAAAGGATGATAGGGTGTGATGAGAGGATAGAGGAGCAAGAAATCGGGGAGAGAGAAAGGGGAAATAAGGTGGAACATTTGGGGTTTTAAGGGGGGGGGGGGGGGGGGGGGGGGGGGGCGCCAGGCTGCTGCGGCTGGTGCGTGCGCACCAGCGCAGTGGTGCTGGCCTGCGTTGGCTGGCGACAGGGGCAAAAATCCCTGCCCTCCTGGTGCGTGCGCGCAGGCAGGGGTGCGTGCGCATCAGGTGGGCCTGTTTATGCTGGAAAATTTGGCCAATCCCTGACCCTTGTGGTGCGCGCGCGCAGGTTTATGGTGCGTGCGCACCAGGTGGGTACGGGGATGGTTTAAAAACTTGCAATTTTTGCCGAAAGAAGTGAAAAATTTCTGACCCCTTTGGTGCGCGCGCGCAGCCTATGGTGCGCTTGCACCAAGCAATAATATGTCGGCCATGAATATACTCTCGTGTTTGCATAAGGGGATATTTGAAACCTTGAAAAGTGCAAACATGAGTGCATAAAACCTCAACAATATTCCACCTAAACTTAACCAAACCTCGAGAAAGCTTGAAATAACACCAAAATTGTTGGAAATTGTCTCCGAATCAATCTCATGGTACCTAAAATCAAGAAAAAAAATTAAAAAGAAAGAGAAATAAGAAAAATATTAAAGATAAAAGAAATAAAGAAAAATGTAAAATCAAAAGAAAAAGGTTAGAAAACCGGGTTGGCTCCCGGGTAGCGCTTGTTTAACGTCACAGCTCGACGTTCTCCACCAATTAAGGTGGTTGCCGGCAATGCAATTAGTGAACAAGGCCAACAAAAGCACCATCGAAGTACTTCTTGAGACGATGGCCATTGACCTTAAATGGAGAAGAAGAATCCGTCATTGAGACCTCTACAACACCACTTGGGAAAACATTCTTGACCAAATAGGGACCGCTCCATCTTGACATGAGTTTTCCGGGAAACAACTTCATTTTTGAATTGTAGAGAAGAACCTTATCGCCAACACAAAAATCTTTCTTCTCAATAAGCTTGTCATGTGTTTCCTTGGAACGAACTTTATACACACTAGCACAATCATAGGCATCAAACCGAAGCTCCTCTAACTCATGAAGATCTAACCACCTTTTCTCCCCCGCACTTGCCAAGTCAAAGTTTATCTTCTTGATTGCCCACAAAGCACGGTGTTCGATTTCAACCGGGAGATGGCATGACTTGCCGTAGACTAGACGGTATGGAGTGGTACCTATGGGGGTCTTAAAAGCCATTCGATCCCCCAAAGAGCATCATCCAACTTATCCGACCAATCCTTTCGATTTCTCGCAACCGTCTTTTCAAGGATAAGTTTGATTTGACGATTAGAGACTTCCACTTGACCGCTTGATTGAGGATGATATGGGAGGCCGAATCTTTGATGGACTCCATGCTTTCTCAACATCTTTTGAAAGGCATGGTGAATAAAATGAGAACCGTTGTCGCTTATCACCGCCTTGGGAACCCCAAATCTTGGAAAGATTATCTTCTTAAACAACTTCATAACCACCTTGTGATCATTAGTTGGGGAGGCAATGGCCTTAACCCACTTAGACACGTAATCAACCGCCACAAGAATATATTGATTTCCGAAAGATGAGGGGAAAGGTCCCATAAAATCAATACCCCACACATCAAACACTTCCAACTCAAGTATGGGTTGTTGAGACATTTCATTTCTCTTGGAGATGTTTCCAACTCTTTGACATCGGTCACATGTCTTGACAAAGCCCCATGAATCCTTAAAGAGATGTGGCCACCATAATCTGCATTGAAGGACCTTAGTGGCGGTCCTAGAGGCGCCCATATGGCCCCCGCTTGGATCCGAATGGCAAATTTTCAAGACACTAGGCACTTCTTCGTTTGGCACACAACGTCTAAGTAAACCATCGACTCCACGCTTGTATAAGATGGGATCATCCCACACATAATGTCGTGCCTCTCTCTTGAGCTTCTTTCTTTGATTCTTAGAAAAAGAAGGAGGAAAATCCCCACATGCAAGACAGTTCACTAAATCGGCAAACCATGGGAGTTCCCTTGCTTCAATAGCGTACAAGAAATCATCAAGCATTCTATCTTCAATTGGAGAACCATCATCTTGAATTTGAAAATCTTCCAAACGAGAAAGATGGTCCGCCACAACATTTTCCGCTCCTCTTTTATCCCTAATCTCAATGTCAAAGGTTTAGAGCTCAAGAACCCACCGAATCAACCTTGGCTTGGACTCTTTCTTAGCAAAAAGATACTTGAGAGCCGCATGATCGGTAAAGACAATGGTTTTGGAACCCAATAGATAACAACGGAACTTCTCAAAAGCATGAACTATGGCCAAAAATCCCTTCTCCGTTGTAGTGTAATTCCGTTGAGCTCCATTTAGAGTCTTGGACATATAATAGATCACATGAAGTTTCTTGTCTACTCTTTGACCCAAAACACCTCCTATTGCCGAATCGCTTGCATCACACATCAACTCAAATGGTAAATCCCATCTTGGAGCTTGTACAATAGGAGTAGAGATTAGAGCTTTCTTTAACTTGTTGAATGCCTCCAAACACTTATCATCAAACACAAAGTCGGCATCTTTTTGAAGAAGATTATTAAGAGGCTTTGCAATGAGTGAGAAATCCTTGATGAATCTTCTATAAAACCCGGCATGCCCTAAGAAAGATCTCACTCCCTTTACGTTCACCGGAGGTGGAAGCTTTTCAATGACTTCAATTTTAGCTTTATCCACCTCTATCCCCTTATGAGAGATCTTGTGGCCAAGGACTATGCCTTCCTCCACCATGAAGTGACATTTTTCCCAATTCAAGACCAAGTTCACCTTTTCACACCTTGCAAGACATTTTTCAAGGTTTTCAAGGCATGCCATAAATGAAACACCTCCTACAGAGAAGTCGTCCATAAAAACCTCCATCTCCTCTTCCAACATATCTCCAAATATACTCATCATGCATCTTTGAAATGTCGCGGGAGCATTACAAAGGCCGAACGGCATTCTCCTATAAGAAAATGTACCATATGGACAAGTGAATGTTGTTTTCTCTTGGTCATCCGAGTGGATAGGGATTTGGAAAAATCCCGAATAGCCATCAAGAAAACAATAGAACTTGTGCCTTGTTAGTCTTTCAAGCATTTGATCAATAAAAGGAAGGGGGAAATGATCTTTCTTTGTTGATGTGTTTAGACGTCTATAGTTTATACACATCCTCCATCACGTGACCGTCCTCGTCGGAATGAGCTCACCTTTCTCATTCTCAACGACGGTCATACCTCCCTTCTTTGGGACAACGTGAATGGGAGAAACCCATCTAGAACTAGAAATGGGGAATATGATTCCCGCATCCAAAAGTTTGGTGATCTCCTTTTTCACTACCTCTCCCATTTGGGGGTGTAACTTTCGTTGCCTCTAAATAGAAGGTAAAGCACCATCCTCAAGAGTTATGTGATGTGTACATAAAGCGAGGCTTATCCCTTTGAGGTCATCAATGGTATAACCCAAAGCACTTCGGTGCTTTTTCAAAACACCACACAACTTTTGAGCTTGATGCTCACTCAAAGAAGAGCTAACAATCACGGGAAAAGTGGAGTTGGGTCCCAAAAACTCATACCTAAGGTGTGATGGAAGAGGTTTGAGCTCATCCATTGGAGCACCTTTACCTTCCTTCGATGTTGCCACTTGCAACGCTTCTTGGCTAGAAATGCTCAAACACATTTGTTCTTCATCATCCTCAAAGCTTCCATTGAGCAAATCTTCATACAAACCCATCTCCTTGTTTGGGGTACCTATCTTCTCCTTATTTAACAAAACATTCTCAAGAGCATCGTTAGAAGTGAGTAATTGCTCATGCATGGAAGACACAACATGATCGAGAGAATCAATTAACATACAATTTTCTAGAGAAGAACTTGGATATTTCATGCTATCATTCAAATCAAATTCTATAACTTCATCCCCTACTTTGAGTGAAATTTTAGCACTTTTTACATCTATCAAAGCACCCGAAGTAGCAAGGAATGGTATCCCTAGAATGATGGAGATATTAGCATCTTCATCCATCTCAAGCACAACAAAATCCACCGGAATAACAAATTTCCCGACCCTTAAAGGAACATCCTCTACCTTACCCTTAGGGAACTTAATTGACCTATCGGCCAATTGCAAAGTGATGTTAGTAAGTAAGAGTTCTCCTAGCTCTAGTCTTTGGTATACCGAGTATGGCATAAGGCTAACACTATCTCCTAGGTCACACAAGGCATTTTCAATTTGCATTTTATAAATGGCACAAGGGATAGAAAAGTTTCCGGGATCTTTTAGCTTAGGTAGCATCTTGTTCATTATGATAGCACTACAATTCTCGGTCAAGTTCACCGTCTCTACACCATCACATGTTCTCCTACCACTCAAAATGTCCTTGAGGAATTTTGCGTAGTTGGGCAATTGGGTGACAACTTCGGTAAATGGTAAAGAGAGGTGAAGTTGCTTAAGCATGTCTATGAATCTTCCAAATTGTTCATCTAACTTGTGTCTCATGAATTTTTGTGGATAAGGAAGCTTAGGTTTCACAATCTCTTTCTCCACTCTCACCTCACTAGGTTTCTCAATCTCAACCTCACTCAAAGATGCATCATTTCTCTCATCTTCAACCAACGCCCCTTTTGTGCCCTCTTTAGTCTCACTCATCCTAGTCAAACTTTTCTCAAGGACCTTACCACTCTTTGTGACAATAGCATTGACCGATCTCTTAGGATCTAGGCCTTGGGAAGGTAAAGAAGAAGGACTAGAATGGTCTTTCAAAGCATTAGCAAGTTGAGAAATTTGGTTTTCAAGCATCTTATTATGAGTCATCATTTCATTAAATTTCTTATCAGTTACGGTCATGTAAGTGTTTAACAACTTTGTTTGATTTTCAATGATTTCTTCCAAATTTGTTCTATGCGAAGAAGAAGAGGATTGAACATAGGAATTATCATTTTGGGCTTTTGGAGCAAATCCGGGTGGAGGGCCTCTTTGAGCATTGTTTTGAAAATTGCCTCTCCCTTGATTGTTCTAATTACCCCTACTTTGATTTTGACCATAACCTTGATTATGGTTACCACTACCTTGATTATGATTCCCATAACCTTGGTTTTGATTACCATAATTTTGGTTTTGATTTTGGCTACTATAACCTTGATTGTTATAGTTACCTTGAGAACCTTGGTTTATAACCACCACCTTGGTTATAGTTGTCAAAATTGCCATGATTGTTGTAATTCCTATTCCATTGACCTCTTTGATTCTCAAACCTAGAATCATGATTATTTGACACATAGTTCACATGCTCATTCACATTTCCATCTTGATCATCACAAACATCCATACATGCATGAGGGCAACTAGAAACATCATGCTCATACGACCCACAATCATCACAAAACAAGCATCCACTAGGCATGTTACTAGAAGAAGGAAGGGGTTGAGAATTAGAAGACGTACCTCTCCCCTTAGTTTGGGAGGGAAGACTTGAAACTTGGTAGGTAGCGCTTTCCAACTTTGCCTTGATAGCGGACATCTCCTTCCCCAAGTTTGTCATTTGAGACGATAGATTGTTGATTGCATTTAGATGATCAACCGAGTACACCGAAGAGCTACTCTTGCTAGTTGATTCTCTTTCTCCATCTTGCCAATCTCTATAGTACCTCACTACGTCCTCAATTATGTCCACCACTTCCTCTTCCGTTTTGTTCATGATAGGACCTCCGGCTCCTCCATCTAAACATGATTTTCCTTGAGGGCTAAGCCCTCCATAGAAAATTTGAATGATTTGATAGCTTGGAATTCCGTGATGAGGACATTCTCTTTGATACTCCTTGTATCTCTCCCATGCTTCATAGAGGCTCTCATTTGGCTCTTGCTTGAAACCTTGAATCAAAGCTCTAGCTTCCACCGTTTTCTTTTGAGGATAGAAACGGGATAGAAATTCCTTAGTGACCTCGTCTCATGTCCTTAGAGAATTCGGCTTTACCTCCTTGTCTAGCCATTCCAAAGCACGGCCTATGAGAGAAAAGGGAAAGAGCTTGAGGCGGATGAATTCTTAGGAAATTCCGTTCACCTTGATAGTATTGCAATACTTCTCGAACTCCTTGAGATGGTTTAGTGGGCTTTCATGCTTGGCCCCACTAAATTGTCGCCTCTCTATCAAAGTAATCATTGCTGGTCTTATTTCAAAATCATTTTCCGGTGTTGTAGGTGAAGCAATCCCACTCTCAAATCTATATGCACCGGGAATCCCCAATTCTGTCAATGCCACTCTCGGATTTTCTCCCATTCTTGCTTGTTCTTCTTGTTGTGGCTATTCTTCACCTGAAATGCTAGGGCTCAAAGATCGTCTAGAACTCCTCAACCTTGCAATAGTTCTCTCAATTTCCGGATCAAATGGCACTAGTGAATGATCACGTGCTCTATGCATAAAATCTCAAAAGAAATGGTTAGTAACACGGCTACAAATGTAGCCTTAAAGAAAATCTTTTTGTATTTTTAAATTAATGGTGAAATAGACTCAACAACTATAACAAAGCACCAATATCATTCCCCGACAACGGCGCCATTTTTGACACGGGAAAAATTTAAGTCGTCCTCTACCCTTTCCTAGAGTCAAAGAAAATTTATAAACACTCGACCAACCTAATACGAGTATAGGGCAAGTCAAGGGTCGAACCAAAGGGAATGAATAGGTGTAAGCTATAGCCTAGGTCAAGCTACTTCGAGGTTTACGGAAGATGCGGTTGGTAACTAAGGTATCAAGAAGTCTAGATGAATCGAGAAATTCAATATACTAAACACTAGGGATATGGGTTCCACATGCTAGCTCAATGATTATGCTAATTGAAAAATCACTCAATCAATTCAAACATTGCAAAGCACAAACAATAATTGCAATCAAAGGAATTCAAGGGTTATCTCCTATAAGCCAAGCTAGGGATCACTACGAATGGCTAGCTAGGAAAATCACAATCAAATTCAATCAATTAAAGCAATTCTCAAATCAAGGGTTCATGTCATTGAAATTTGTAATGCAATCTAGATTAATCTTATAGGTTGATCACTCCTAGTCCAATCAATCACATGCACAACTATGTCAACTAATTTAATTGCAACATTCAAATTAATCTAGCATCATAAACTAGCAAAAATCTTCAATCAAGCATGCTTCCCCTTCTCCCTAGCAACTAATCTACTCACTAAACATGGTGGAATTAAGAAACAAAACAGCTTCAATCAACTTCATATTCATTTAAAGCTAAATCAAAAGAAAATCAATCAATCAACAATTTCCAAAACAAGGAATATAATCTCAATCAAAATCCAAGAAACTAGAAGGAATTGCATTAAAAGTAAATTAAGGGAAAGAAATCTTACAAATATCCATTGAATTGAAGAAGGAATTTCAAAATTAAATTGAAATCTAAGATCAAATTCAAGTACTAACAAGTAAATCTTAAGCTTCTCTCTCTACTTTCTCTCTCTACTATTTCTGGAAAAATTCTCTCTCTAGTACAAAGTTAAGTCGTAAACAAAAAGAAAGTCAAAAGCTATAAATAAGAAAAATCGAGCGAAGAGGGCTGCACAGGCCGTGCGCTCGCACAGCTCAGCCGCGCACGCGCACAGCTGGGTCTGCGCGCACCCCTGTGCGATGCATGGGCTTTGGCTCCTTCGCTTGCTTGATCAAACTCCGCGCTCCCGAGCATCCCCAACATCAGTGCACTCGAGATGATGCCCACGAACATGGCAGTCCTAAAATGAGAAAATTGACTTGATTTTTCACCTACAAAACACAAATAAAACAAAGAGAGGAAGCGTAGCAAGGTAAAACTAAAACTAAAATTATGAATTATCAACTAAAAATATGAAAAACTCGTAAAAACCAATCGAGAACTAAAGTGAATTATAAAAAATGGAAAATCAAATAAAACTAAAAGAGTTATATGAAAATGATGAAAGAAAATAAAGAAAATGAACCTAAATCTTATTTGAAAATAAAGAAAATGAACCTAAATCTTATTCTTTTGAGCGCCAAAAACGACGCTCATCAATCGCGGAAAATAAAACCCGAACCAAGATCAAACTCACAATTAATATAATCAAAAGACATAATTAACAAGAATGAAGGAAAGACAAAATTACCTTTGAAGCGTGCTTCGCTCGTTCACCGAGCTCTTACTTAAGAAGCTTAAGTCTCGCAACGGGCATAACCTCCTATGGTATCCACCCGCAACACGACCCCGACTAGTTCTATTACTTGGAGGTTGGCCAAGTCCGACCAAACTACTTGAGTAATTATGAGTTTAAAGGTTTTCTCTCAAGTGGAGATGCCTTTTCTAACTCTTACTCAAGTGAGTTTTCCCATACCCCAAGTTGGGTATTTATAGGGAAACTCATGACTGAAATCCTCTCTCCCATCAATGTGGGAGAGTTGGTAAAATAAATATTTTCCTTTTATTTTTAAATAAAAAATAAATTAAATAGCCAACAACTAATTAATCAATAAGTGTCACACTTAGAGGAAGGGTAAGGTAAGGACCATAAGGGAAGGGGGGAATCAAACTTGATCCCCAAGCTCTCCCCATAACCAGCCACATGCACCCAAACACCCCAATCAGCTGCTGCCACGTGGCACCCACTCTTAGGCACCAAGGCACGCCCAGCTGGCGGCCTTGTGCCTCGGTTGGGCCCTTGCTTTGGCTGCTTGGGTGTGTGCTACTACCTCGGCCCAACAAGCCACGCACACAAGTGCGGGTTACTAGCCAAGGCCTACTGCTGTGCCAATGCTAGCACACGCTGCTAGCTGGCTGCTGCTGGGTGCGTTGTGCTTGGCGCGCCAGCAGCAAGGCACTAGCACACCTGCCTTGCACACAAGCGCAGCAGGCCACACACGCACATGCGGGTTGCTGCTGCTATGTGCGTGGCTTGGTGCATGCTAGATATGTGCTCTAAGCACATTTTGTCCCTAGCACTGGGCTTGCTCGTGGCATTCTGATGCTAGGGGTATTTTAGGTAAATTGTTGATTAATTAGTGATTTTACCATTTCGTCTTTAATTAATTTGACTCGACTAACGACGCTCGGTTTCGACGCTCCAAGCTCGATTTCCGACGTCTAAATATTAATTACTCGAGCGACTCATTAATTCCTTCCGAGTTAATTTGTCGTGTCGGATCGTTAGTTGGTTGGGTGTGACCCGAAGGGTTCAGTCAAGATTAAGCTGTAATATTAATTATACATTAATATTATTGATCGGAAGCGGCCTCCACCCAGGCATTCCGATCACATGACCTCATTGAATAATTAGCTTTCTAATAATTCCAAACCCTCTACCGGAATAATACACTTGTTCAAAGGACACTATTCCTATCATAGTTTTACTATATATAGAATTTCTTCATTTTTAGAGAGAGAATTAGCTTGAATTAGATTAGAATTTGATTTAAATTGGAATTTTAGAGAGAGAAGCTCAAGATTTTGGAACTTTGTTCTTAGATTTTAGAGAGAGAAACTTGGTAATTGATGATTCCTACATTTTGATCTTCATTCACTTTGATATTGATCAAAGTTTTGTAAGAATTCTTTCCTTTTTAATGCAATTTTATGATTGATTCTTGATATATTGTTGAATTTATATAGTTTGTTTGATTTGATTATTGATATTTATTGGAATACAATGTTGATGATGAAATTGTTGATTAGTTTTGTTATGCTTTCCAATTTCACAGTGCATAGTGAGTAGTTCCTTTGCTAGGGAAATAGGGAAGCATGTATGAGTGATAAGCTATAGCTAATTTGGGGGTTTTTGATTGATTTAATGATGTGATTAACTTGGTTGATGAAATTTGTGCATGTGTTTAATTTGAAGAGGAGTAGCTAACCTTGATTATCAAGCTAGATTGTATAGTACTTTTCAATGACACGAAAAGTTTATTTGGAACCTATTATTTTCGATTGATCTTGTTTTGCGATTTTCCTTTGAAGTCATTTGTAGAGACATCTACCTTGACCCTAGGAAATAGCTCTTTTAGTGTGTTTGATTGCAAATGTCATTTTCCTTCGCATTGCTTGATTGATCAAATTCCCGACAAATTAGCAAGTTTATCGTGAGTGCATGTGGATCCTAAATTCCTTAGTGCTTTGACATTGAATTTTATTTGTTAGCTTTGCTTGAGTTGATTAGCTAGCTTAGACCCACCCTATTTTTTAAGACTTCGGAATAGTTTAACTAGAGACTTTAGCCTATACCACATTCCCTTGGGTTCGACCCGGACTTACCCCTATATTTAGGGTTGGGTTTGGTTATAAATTTGGTTTTGACCGGGGATACTTAGAAATCAAAGACCTAGGTTTCACCCGCGTCAGCGAGACCCCCCTAACTTAGGTCTCTCTACTCCATCTCCCTCTTCTCCCTCTTCATAGGATGTAACCTGTGATTCTTACTACAATACTACACATGCCCTTCTGTAACCACCTCTTGATGTGACTACAAATATGGCCCTTACTACTTCGCTTGGGGTTGCTACCCATTGGAGGTTGTTGTCTGCTGTGTTGACCACTTGATGTGAATCAAGAGCCTAATTCTTTTGAAGGGCCCAAGACACTTTTAGAAGGTCCAAATAGCTTCATTATAGGTTGCCCAAAGAAAGAAATAAACAAGGAAAGGTCCAATAGATCAATTGGGAAAGAAGGAAGCTTGATCATCAAGGAAGAGGAAATTGTGCGGTTTACTTCCGATGGCAATTGCGAAGGCCGCGCGCCACTCCAAGGGCCACGCGCCACCTTCCCGGAACCGCCTTGAACCCAGCTTCATCCATAGCCGGCGCGTGAGACATGGGGCAGCGCGTGAGGTGGTTTTCCGGCGGCGATAAGAAATGGATGAAAATTTATACTTAGTTTTTTTTAGAGTTTTGCTCGCAAGTTTTTACCTTTCACTTGAACGGGTTTTTCTTGGTTTAAGCACTTAGGATAAGGTTTATTTTCTGATTATTTAGTTGCTATAAAACTTCCTAAGTATATTAGGAAAGTTTTTAGTTAGTTAAGTAAAGTTTGTTTAGGATTAGTTTTAGTTTTCCTATTCTAATTAGAAGTAGTTTCCTATTCTAGTTAAGATACTTGGGGGGCAAGGTTAGGGGTTTGTCCTAATCCTTGTAGGGATGAAATTAGCTTATTTTTAGTCTATACATAGGGGAATTTCGTGGCTCTTAGAGTCATAAAAAAATCAGGTTAATTTCAATATAATTTGTTTAACTTTGTTTAAACGTTTTCTTGCTAGTTTTCAATTCAAGGAGTTGTTTTGATAATTAGAACGTGCAATTCTTAGTTCTAGGAGTAGTTTAAGATTTGTTCATCAAAATACTTAGTTCTAGGAGTAGTCTAAGTAGTTTGATTAGGCATTGAATTCGTTCCAAGAGTGGTCGTTTTCAAGGTCATATCCGGTTACTTTCAATCGTTTTTGGTTCGAATTTCTTATCAAGAACGAAGCTTTATTCTTATTGTGTGATTTTAGATTCTTTATTAATTTAAGGGGTTTAAATCCACATCAAATTGGTATCATATCTTCAAGAGTTTGATCTATCTACAACTCGTTCAAATCGCACTTGTTCTCAAAGGATCAGTTTGCTTGATCAACTTCAGTGGGCTCGTTCTCCTTCGTTACGAGGTCTTTTCAGGTGATTCATTTTTTCAGTTTGGGTTAAATTTTGTCTTCTTTCTGACTGCAAAATTTCGGAATTTTTCGAGTTCGTTTGCTATTAAACTGGTCTGTTTTGTGCGTACTGGTCTGTTTTGGTCCGAATTGATACATGCTTCTGTTTTGGTTCGTTTTTGCTCGAATTGTACTGCGATTTTTGCTGGGATTTTCCTGTGTGTTCTAGGGTATTTTTAAGGTGTTTTGATCATATAATTTGCTTCCGTGCTACTGCTATACTCTGGTTGGTTTCTTGCTTTTTTTTGTGCGCATATTTTGTGTATAAATCATGGAAGAAGAAGCTTTGAGAAAATTAATTGAAAAATTTGAGGAGAAATTTGAGATTTTGGAAGAAAAGTTGACTGACCGTGCTGATGCAAGGTTTGATGCTTTTGCTAAGTTACTTCAAGATCATAAAAAGAAGAAAAAACATAAAGATAGTGATAGTGATGCTTCTAGTAGTGATGATGATACTAATCATAAGCATAAGATCGATGATAGAGGAATAAAACTTGATGATTTCATGGGTCTAGGAAGCCCCGAAGATTTTCTTGAGTGGGCGAGACAATTGGAGAAAATTTCAGATTATAAGGGTTATGATGATGCTAAACGTTTCAAAATTGCTTATATTCGACTCAGTAAGAATGCGGGAATTTGGTGCGATAATTTAAAGGCTTGACGTGCTAGAGCAGGGAAGGAGAAAATCAAGACATGGACGGTTTTGAAGAAAAAGATGAGCTCTAAATACCTTCCACATGATTTCTAACAAACCCTATACATTCGACTCACTTTGTTGTCACAAGGTACTAAGAGTGTTAATGATTATATTGCTGAATTTGAAAAACGAACCTCTCTTTGTGGTTTGGAGGAGAAGGAATAATTGCGGATTGCTAGATTCCTCAAGGGTCTTAATCGACCTATTTCTAGGAAAATTGAGTTGAGTGCCTATGATTCATTCATTGATGTGTGCAAGCTATCTTTGAAGATCGAAAATCATTGGCTCGAGGATAAGGAAAAAACGGAGACAAGTAAAAGTTTTTTGAAGCCTTTCTAGTCTAGTTCCACAACTTTTTCTAGTGAGAACAAAGGAGAGAGTTCAATGAGTGGAGAAAAGAAGGTTGTCAAGGTGTCAAAAGAAGAATTTAAAAGTCGAATTAGGTGTTTCAAGTGTCAAGGAAAGGGCCATAGATCCGATCAATGTCCTACAAAGAAAGCTCTTACATTGAAGCAATATAGACAAATGGAAGAGGAAGAGCAAAACATAACCTTTGAGTGTGAAGATGAAAAGTCCGAAGCTAAGGAGATGCACACTAATGAGGAAGAAGAGGAGGAGGTTTTTCCCGAGAGTGATGATAATTGTCTGGTGATAAGGAAGATCCTTCATGCCAACTCCACTTCCAATAACACTCAACATGAGAGTTTGTTTCATACTCGATGCAAAGTTGGTGAAAATACTTGTAATGTGATCGTTGATAGTGGCTCTTGCATGAATGTTGCTTCAACTACTATGGTGAGTAAATTAAACCTTCCTATTCATGATCATTCAAAACCATATAAAGTGAATTGGCTTGATAACTCAAAGGGTTTTCAAATTAAGAAGCAAGCACTAGTGAGTTTCTCCATAGGAAATTACAAAGATGAATTATGGTGTGATGTGATTCCAATGAATGCTTGTCACTTACTTTTGGGAATACAATGGCAATTTGATCGAAAAGTTAAACATGATGGCAAGGCCAATGTGTATTCCTTGAAGGTTGGGAACAAACGTTTTAGTCTACACCCTTTGTCTCATAAAGGACATAGTAAGTGCCCAAATAGTAATCGAAGTTCAAGTTTGTTTCTAAGGGAAGAAGTATTCAAAGAAGAGATCGATAGAGGACCCATGTCATGTGAAGACGGTGAGTACAAGGAAGACTTTTCTGTTGATAGTGGTACCGAAGATTCTACATATAACATTGCAAACCTCTTTACTTGTTTTGATGATGTGAATTTGAGGGAAAATTCTTTTGAAGAAGGGGAGAATGATGTGAATCAAGCGGCTAATTCTTTTGAAGGGCCCAACACACTTTTAGAAGGTCCAAATAGCTTCATTATAGACTGCCCAAAGAAAGAAATAAATAAGGAAAGGTCCAATAGATCAATTGGGAAAGAAGGAAGCTTGATCATCAAGGAAAAGGAAATTGTGTGATTTACTTCCCATGGCAATTGCGAAGGCCATGCGCCACTCCAAGGGCCACGCGCCACCTTCCCGGAACCGCCTTGAACCCAGCTTCATCCATAGCCGGCGCGTGAGACATGGGGCAGCGCGTGAGGTGGTTTTCCGGCTGCGATAAGAAATGGATGAAAATTTATACTTAGTTTTTTTTAGAGTTTTGCTCGCAAGTTTTTACCTTTCACTTGAACGGGTTTTTCTTGGTTTAAGCACTTAGGATAAGGTTTATTTTCTGATTATTTAGTTGCTATAAAACTTCCTAAGTATATTAGGAAAGTTTTTAGTTAGTTAAGTAAAGTTTGTTTAGGATTAGTTTTAGTTTTCCTATTCTAATTAGAAGTAGTTTCCTATTCTAGTTAAGATACTTGGGGGGCAAGGTTAGGGGTTTGTCCTAATCCTTGTAGAGATGGAATTAGCTTATTTTTATTCTATAAATAGGGGAATTTCGTGGCTCTTAGAGTCATAAAAAAATCAGGTTAATTTCAATATAATTTGTTTAACTTTGTTTAAACGTTTTCTTGCTAGTTTTCAATTCAAGGAGTTGTTTTGATAATTAGAACGTGCAATTCTTAGTTCTAGGAGTAGTTTAAGATTTGTTCATCAAAATACTTAGTTCTAGGAGTAGTCTAAGTAGTTTGATTAGGCATTGAATTCGTTCCAAGAGTGGTCGTTTTCAAGGTCATATCCGGTTACTTTCAATCGTTTTTGGTTCGAATTTCTTATCAAGAACGAAGCTTTATTCTTATTGTGTGATTTTATATTCTTTATTAATTTAAGGGGTTTAAATCCACATCACCACTTTAGTTGTTTCCCTCGTGATTATCCCGTCTGCAGAAGGACGGAGAGATATAGAAGAGAAATAAGATTGAGAAAGGTTAGGATCAGAGTCGAGAAATGAATTGTGGAAGGATAGAATGATAGAGATATATGAGATTAAGAGAGAAAAGAGAAATTAGATAGATGATAGAGAAATGAGATAAAGTGAGAGGATTGAAAAGAGAAATGAGATCCATCGAGGTGTGCTTTCAACATATTTAGATTCATTTGCAAGCAAATTGGAGGTTCGTGTGAAGATTCCCCAAAGAAATAGATTTGCAACTTTTCAATTTTTGGATATAGATTGATGAAGTGAGAGTTCAATGGATGTGCTTCAACATATTTTAGTTAGATAAATTAATGTGTAATACCCCGCATTTTCATATGTATTTTCCTAATTAATTATTATTTCATAAAAAGGGTATTTTAGTAAATTAACTTACTATTTGAATTTTGGAGCCAAAATAATATTTGAATTTTGGTGCCAAAAATATTTTGAAACCTAATTATTATTTTTGGATTTTGGATAAGATTTATTATCCATTCATTTTATTTTAAAAACCGGATTATTTATATATTTCGGATATTTTAATTAAAGCAAAAACTATATTTTATTAATTAATTAAGAAGTCCAAAAATTCCCAATTGTAGCTAGGAATTTCAGATTTTCTATGTATAGAAAATCTTATTTACTTAGTTATTTTATTGGTGAATAATTGATATTTATTTAATTAATTTATTTATTTATTATTTTGTGCAATAAATATTATTTACACAATTATTTTTAAAGCCTAAAATCTAGCAAAAAATGTCCCTAAATACAATTAGGTGGTCCGAAAATTTGGAGCTATGGAAGCTCAAAATTTTCGGCCACTCTAGTTGGATTTATGGGGATTTATTTTGGAAAATTATATTTTTATTTAACTCCTTAAAATCTCTCATTTTCCTTAATTCTAGTTTTCCATCTTCTAAATATTTGATCATCATATTTTCCTACCTTTTATTTCCGTTGATTATTCCCCAAGTAATCTCCCTTACCATATTATTTTTTTTGACAACACACCTTCCATATTTTTATTATGTACAATCACCTTAATATCAAAACTTTCCATATTTATTTATTCACTTCTCCAAGTATTTCCATAACTTTTCTTATCATAATTCTTCGTACATTTTCCTACCATAATTTATGCCTATACTAGCCTATAAATACCCCTTTATTTCATGACCAAACACTCACACCAATTCTTATAATTCTCTCTTTTTTTTCTCTCTTTTTCTTTCTCCTCCTTGTGCACACCACCACCTCCACCGTACACCACCACCACCACCTTCGGCGCCACCTGCCGCCACCATTCGCCGACCACCACCAGCCTCAGTAGCCACTAGCTGTCGCCACCTCCTCCTCTTTCTCCTTGGTTTTCTATCTTTTCTTCTTCTCTTCTCTTATTTAATTAATTATAATTATTATGGGGGATTTATAAAAATTATTATAACTAGTTTTAATTAAATAAAATCAGATTTTTAATGATGTTTATGAGAAAATAATTTAAAAGGTTCATGTACATATAGTTGGGGGTTTTTAATTTAATTATTGTGATTATTTGTTAACCTTATATTAATTAAGGTTATATTTATTTGTAGGGTGTGTTCAATCAAGGTTCTTGAGTTCTTTTGTGTGGTTTTGCTAACCAAGGATCAAGGTACGTTTAGGTGGCTAGATAACTTTGAAAGTGATTGAATTAAATAACATGTTTTATGTGATTTTATTTGTGATTGAGTTTAATTAAATTATGGTTTATGAAATAAAGCATGTTTAATTAATTGGTTTTAATAAATAAATTGGAGTATTGATTTTTATATGAGGTTTTGAAGGAATTGAATTATTTATCATGTTTCAAAGACTTGATTTTGAAAGCATGTTGAATTTAATTAAAAAGGAGTTTGAGATATTTATTGGAATTTATGTGTTAAAGAGGTTATTGATTATTTAAAAAGCTTTAACAGCATGTTTATTACATTAATCCCACTATGCGGATTCATTGAAAACTATGGACTTTGTATGATCTAGTCTTTCTCCAATAATAGCCTTGAAATAGTAAGAGACTAACTTGGGGGGTTTCCACACTTAGAGTGGAGTTTTGAGTTAAATTGATTTTATAAATTATTCTTATTATTGAGTTTGAATTAATGGATTTTAATAATCATTCTTATTGAATTATTGAGTTATTGAAATTATATTTAAGTATATTGGGAATTGGTTTTAAATCATGAGTTTTGGAATCTATTGAAAATTGGTTTAGAAAGCATATTTGCAAATAAATTGAATTTACATTATCTTGCACTTATCGTACTTAGCATATTTTGCTAATTCGTATTTCCTATTTGTTTTGGTTCGCCCTGTTTACCTTAATGTAAGCAGTGTTGACTAATTTCAGGTGTAGTCAATATGTGAGCATTTGGAGTCTCGGGAATGTCTTCATCTAGTTTAGAAATGTCGGTTCTTGTTTTTAATAATGAGTATTCATGACAATGGTTACTATTTATGGTTCATTTAATAAAAGAGTATTGAAGTTTCCGATGCAAAATATTGATTTTATTTAGTAAGTTTGGTAGCCTTGCGTAATCACGCAACGATAATATGCCTAAGTCTATCTCTATGGTATAATTATACATATTTTTCTAATATTTCCGTAGAGGGAGATTTGGGGGTGTTACATAATGATTCATAAAATTGCATATTTTCACATAAAATATGTTATGGTGTTTTAAATTTTTATATAGTTTAGCTTTTTTTATTTTTAGTAACCTATTATGGTGTTAATATTATATTTGTCTTGATTTGTATACATTGCCTCTATTAAGGTGATGTAGTAAAGACAAGATTTGAAATGGATGGATTTGTTTGATGTGAAATTAATTATTTTAGGACTATAAATAAGAAATAAAATGAAGAAACAATGACCTTACGAAAACACAATAAGTTTAGGAAAAGACTTAATAAAATGTTAGAGAGAGAGAGAGAGAGAGAGAGAGAGAGAGAGAGAGAGAGAGAGAGAGAGAGCACTTAAGAAATCAGAGCAATTAGCTTAGGAATGTGTACTTAGCTTAAGAAACGATTTACTAAAATGATGGATCGCTGAAGCTAATTAATCAATTGAGAGAGAAAGACTACACTTACGAAAGATCACTTGAGAAAGAGAATGAGAAAAAGACTACTTAAGAAACATCACTTGAGATAAACCACTTAAGAAAAAATCACATAAGAATGAATTTATGAGAAATTAGCTTATTAGAAAAAGTTATTAAAAGTTATATATAGAGGGAGGGGGAGAGAGAGAGAGACCACTCAAAAAGTGAGAAATATCACTTAGGAAAGAGAGAGATAGACCACTTAAATAAGAAAGATCGCTTAAGAAAATCAATCAATTAGTTTAGGGGAAAAGAGAG
Organism: Chenopodium album; assembly: GCF_948465745.1. Classification (NCBI taxonomy): domain Eukaryota; kingdom Viridiplantae; phylum Streptophyta; class Magnoliopsida; order Caryophyllales; family Amaranthaceae; genus Chenopodium; species Chenopodium album. The sequence goes on along the minus strand of NC_137850.1, from coordinate 20,497,710 downwards.
ACCACTTAAAAAAAATCACTTAAGAAAATTAGTGTAATTATCTTTGGAGAGAGAAAGACCACTTAAGAAAATTAGTGTAATTATCTTTGGAGAGAGAAAGACCACTTAAGAAATATAGGCAATTAGCTTCGAAAAAAGTTTACTAAAATGCTTAAGAAATAGAAAGAACACTTAAGAAAATTATAGCAATTATATAAAAATACAAATTACCACCTTATCTTATACATCCTTTTGCTAGTACCTATAACAAACTTTTTAAAATTGTCTGTATATTATTCTACACTTTCCAATTATCAATGCCATTAGGAGACCGCGCGCGGAGCCACAACTAGTGTAACCTAAAAATGCATAGCAATTTTAAAGGTTTTTTATATTAGCCACAAAATACTGATACTTTTAGGGTATTTTTGGGCTCGTTTTTTGGTTTAGGTTCAAATAATTTCAATATTTCTCGCCTTTATCTTTCTCTTTTTTTTTTCCTATTTTCTTTATGTGTTTCATAATTTGAGTATTTTTGTAGTTTTTAATAGTTTTTAGATTAATTTCGTAGTTTTAGTTCATAATTGCTCACTTCCCTCATTTTCTAATTTATTTTAGTTTAACATTTTATTTTACTACATTTTAATTTATTATTTTAAGTTCTACCCTCGACCCCTCGTCTTTGTTTTTGGTTGCGGGTGTATTTGGGTCCGTGACCGATTATCAAGCTCGAAGTCAAGTTCAAAGTCCGAGGTTCGAGTTAAATGCACAATGCTCCATGCTCCTAATTATCCTGCTACCTTCTTTACCTACACCACCTCAAATCACTAACCTACACCACACCCAACTCCCCTGCTCCACCTCCAAATAACAACAGCACCAACAACTCCATCTCCTTACCTCCAAAAGTAGCAGTCCAACCACTACAATAAGCGGCGCTGCCCTAGTTCCAACCCCGCAGCTTCTGTTGCTGGCAACACAACCACCAAACCGAGCCATCAGCACGTAGCCGAAACTTTTCCTCCACCATCACTCACCAACCCCAGACTTCCCACCACTCAACACGCAACGCAGCAGCAGCTCCAAACCGCAACAATTGGAGTAGCTAACCACCGCAATCACCTCGTCACCAAGACTGCAAACACCACTAGCCGCCGAATTAACCACCAGCACCTCCAATTCGACCCACACCGGCCAAAGCTTCACAAATTGAGCAACCTGCACCCCAATTAAGCCAATGAATCAGACCCTTTAGAGCGGCCGCTCATTATAAAGAAGCGGACGCTCCTCAATCCTCCAACTTCATCAATTTCAGGCAGAAGTAGGAGCGCTCGCTTCAATGGGTATGAGCGGCCCTCTTATCTTTCACACGGATTGTACGGGTTTAATGAAATTCTGCGGCTGCGATTGATTGAGTTAATCCAACGACCGCGATTTAATGAAGCTTACTGAGGATGATGCTAATTGAAGATGATGAACAGTGATGATGAATGGTGATCTGATGGTTGGATACTTGGATTGGTGAAGATCGAAGAGCAGCGAAGAGAAGCAGGGGGGGCTGGGGGTAGCTAACATTTTAGGATTTTAGTTTCTTTTTCCTTTATTTTTGTTTTTGTTTTTCTTACTTTTCCTTTTCTCTCTCCTTATTACTCCCTCCGTCCTTTAATACAAAGCCTCTTTTGGTTTTTACACGGGAATTAAGAAATTTGTAAATTCTGTAAAATTAATGATTAAAAGTACATATGTGCAAGTGAGTTTAGAGAGAGATAGAGAGAAAGAAAAAGTAGTTGGGAATAATTAAAGAGATAGAGAGAGAACATGTTGGGAATTGATGTTAAAAAGTACAAAAAAGGTAAAGAAATAAAGATGACTATTCATCAAAAAGAAGGTAATAATGTAAAAAAACATACAACCTTTATATAGAAAGAGGCTTGTATTTTGGTTTACCCAAAAAGTAGATGAGGCTTTGTATTAAGGAACGGAGGGAATAGTTTTACTAAATTATACCCATGTGATGCAAGGATTATAAAATATTTGAACTGAAATAGCTTATTTTTATTATTTATTACCCATATACTTATAAATTCAATTATAAAAGATATACAGCTATCATCATAAATTACATGAGTAACAAAATATAAAAATGAGAGCCAATGTGATCTAATCAAACCTTATGCATACCAATTAATATACTCCATATCTAAGAGTTTAAAATACAAAATAAAAATACTTGTAATTTAAAGATCCTAATTTAAATAAATGGAAGCACCTTGTAGAGAATATTTCAAACACCCAACTTTGAGTACCACTATGATTATGCATTCAAGCATGGTGGCGTCTAAAGGGAAAGAAGCTAGAGCAAAAAAATCGCCATCAAGTTTTAGGAACTTGTAAACCGTCCACGGGTGTGAAGGTTACACCCCAATCACGATCACAGGGATCGCTAACTCCATAATGGTCCTCAACAATGACTAGATATTCGGGGATGATGGTACGAATCCAACCTAAAAGAGATTGAACCCGCCTTAGATAGGTCTTTACTTTATTCTTCTCATATCCATGTGCGCTTTTCTATCAACATACAATCATTAAATTAATCCTAAGCATATTTAATGTATGTTGGTTGATTATTAATGCACAAATAAATCTATTATTGGCGATTACTTGAATTAAAATCATATTAGCCTAAAATCAAATTATTAATTATCTTATTAAACGTGATTTCAAGTACAAATTTCCTTTAATCCTGCAAGAAAGGGCGTGATCAAGCAATAACAATAATATCAAGCAACATATAATTATTAATTATAATATTGACACAACAAATCATAATAATAATAATAATAATAATAATAATAATAATAATAATAATAATAATAATAATAATAATAATCTCATCAAAGCATAATAATATTAGCAAGATCCTAGGCATGATACTAACACGATTAATAACAAATCCTAGCATGTCACTAATAATAAAAATCAAAGCTTTGTCCCTAATATGGTACTAGGAACATACATGATATTAGAAATATTAATTAATTCCGTAAACATGATACTAGGAATTAGAAAAATAATATAAGCAAGATTCCTACAGAAATAGAGCAATTGAATTACTCACTTTGATGCCTCGTACCTCTTTCGATTAAAAGAATACACACGTTAGTAACTCCAATGAAATATTAAAGCAAACAATCAAAATAATATTAATTGAAATATAGATTTGGGACCAAACCCTCAGAAATATCAACCTTTCACGTCGAGGTCTAAGGCAACTTGGAGTTTGGCTAGGTGTATTCGAGTCTCGTGAATGAGGAATGATGATCAAAGCAAGAAAAATCAAAGAGATGTGTGTTATGTGGCTAGGCTTAGAAAAATCAAGAGAAAGAAAGAAGGAATAAGTTTTATCTTAGAGGGGGAGAAGAGATGATGATTGTTGGTGATTGAGCTTGTTAATGATTGAAAAGGGGTGATATGACCTCTATTTATAAGGAAAAAAGAAGGGTCAAAGAATTAAGAAAAGATCCGAATTCGAATCGGAATACAATTCTTGCGATAGGCAGCAGTTTTTTGCTGTTTTTGTTTTTATCATAACTTTTGATCTAAAAATCGAAATAAGATAAATAATATGTCGTTGGAAATCTCATGAAATCTACATTCCAACCCAATTAAAATATTTTAAAAAATAAAAGATATGGCTGAAATAGTAGATGGGTGTCAGTTTTGGATAGAGTTTGGTATTTCATTCATATCTTTTTCATTATAGCTCGGAAATAATATTATAATATATCATTGGAAAGATAATTTCAAGGGCTATGTAAAAATCTAAGTTTTGGATAAAAATTATGAGGCACAAAAAAAATATCTAAATATCTTTGAACGTCTTCCAATTCGAATAGAATTAGGACTCAAAAAGAGGAGTTTTATTCAAGTTCAAACTCTTGATCTTTATCTTTGGAAAAGAATAGATTAGAACCTTCTAGAGACTTATAGAATCTCCTTATAAATCCTAATAGTTTTAGAAATATAATTAACACTAATGGACCCTCCACATAATCATTGGGTCCGCACAAAAAACTCGTATTAGGCCCAGTATAGTAATTTAACCATATCTTGCTCGTTATAACTCGGAATTGGGCTTATAATTTATCGTTGGAAAGCTCTTTTCGAGCCTCATCCAACTACATAATTATTGGACCCAAATTATTAACAAAAATAAACTGGTTTGGACGTTTTTAATGAATGATTGTAAAGGACACGAAACGAATTATTTTGAATTAAAACATTTTAGAAAAGGGGAAATTCACGAGACTCTTCAATATTTCACCTTTTCTCGATATTCAATGGCGTGGAAAGTACTCATCAATAGGTTTTGTTTTTGGGGAGACACAATCAGGTGTCTACAGAAACCCCTAATGTGAATGAATTTAGAGAAACATAAGTTTCGAAAACAAAAGTCAAAGTAGTCAATAGGGACGGAGAATGATTCAGAACGTTCTGCGATCCTAAATCATTCTTTTAAATGTCGATACCTGCATACTAGCGTTAGTTTAAACAAATAAAGGAGTTAGAAACGTGTATCTTGCACCGTCGAGCACGTGCCTCTGGATAACATCTTTTGTTGTATCCAATTTGCTTTGTTTGACAACTTCCACAATACTTCGTGAACTCCGTCGAAGGTAACAATGCTTCGCTATCTTCATTTGTAGTGACAATATTCCACACCCTACAGAACATTGTCGAAAGTGATAGTGCCTCACCGCTATTGATGTCGTGGCCGTGATTCCCCGCTGTTGATGTCCACTCGTCTCTAAACAAAAAAGATTTTTTGAGGAATGTTCACTCGTCTCTAAACAAAAGTGCTTTTGTAAGGATGCCTACGCGTCTCCAAGCAAAAGAGCTTTGATGAAAAGAGCTTTGGAAGGGATGTTCACTCGTCTCCGAACAAAAGAGCTTTGAATGTCCACGCGTCTCTGAACAAAAGAGCTTTGATGAAATGTCCACGCGTCTCTGAACAATAGAGCTTTGATGAAATGTCCACGCGTCCTTGAACAAAAGAGCTTTGAATCTTTGTTGAGATTGTTCGGTTAGCTGCGAACAGGAGCTTGGATGTATGGTTGTAAACTGTAAAATCAAAGATTGTCAAAAGACTTTGCTGGTGGTTTTCTTGGGGTTTGTAATACCCCGTATTTTTAAACCGTTTACTAATTATTAATTATGGATTTTTTTCGAAATATTTTATTATATGAAAATATTTATATGATTTTACAAAGATAATTTTATAATTATACTTTATAAAGGTTTTAATCATACGAGTCAAGTTAAATTTTTTCGTAACCAAAAATCGAATTTTAAACCTTTAGTATTATGCCCAAAATCCCGAGTCAAATGCTTATTTTTCGAGTCAAATTTACCCAACTATCACCCATCTTCTTACTCCACAATCAAAGTCCAAGTCAAAGTCTTACTACCACTACCCAACCACCACCTCCTTCCATGGTCAAATTACATTGATGATATGGTTGGAATAGTGTCATTTGGAGCTATAAATAGCCATGGAAGTAAGGCATTCTTACTCCATCTTCCTTCCTCCAAAACTCCCTTCTTTTCCCTCCTCCTTTCTCCTCCATGTTCACCTTCTTTTAGCTTTCATTTTGTGGTCTTGAGCTCCTTCACGAGCACCTCCTCGCTGCCACCTTGCTGCCGCCACCTCCTTCCTTGCTATTTGATGAGTGTCATTTATGGCACTCATTTAGCCTCTTTTAGGATGAATTTTGATTGCTTTTATACCTCTTTTATCTCTTTTTCTTTAGTTTTACTTGTTATTTCTCTAGTTTGTGTTTTCCTTAGTTGTTTTCCCATTTTCTTGCATTTCTTAGTTTATTTTGCCTTTTCTCATTTACTTGTTTGCTTCTCTTTGATTTCAGGAGATTGGTGATGCTCAAGAAACTCAATGGAATTTTCTCGGGGTTTATAAAGCTCAATATGCAAGTCGGTTCTCCCCTTGAAGCTCAAATGTGAAGGACTGCAAAAACTAAGTCTTCAAGGTCGCTCTCTCAAGCTGCGTGGGCATTAAAATCGGTGTTGAACCCACCATGATGACCTTTGGAGACTGCCACTCCCAACATGTATCAAGTAGAGTGCACAGGAGCATCAACAACCGCACGAGGAAGTTCTCCCCTGCTCCTAGGCCCGAGCACGCAGGAGCGTGGCGCGGGCGCGCAGGCCTTGTGTGCGGCCGCGCACCTGCTTTCCCCTATACCGTACCCATTTCTTTGCGGCCGCGCATTGAGAGGAGAGGGCGCGCCTTTAGTGGTTTTTTTTGGACGTCTAACTAACTTCTCCTTTATTAGTTTTACTATATATAGAATTTCTTCATTTTTAGAGGGAAAAAAAAGCATAGAATTGAAGGAGAATTAGATTTTTTATTGGAATTTTAGAGAGAGAAGCTCAAGATTTTGGAAACTTTGTTCTTAGATTTTAGAAAGAGAAACTTGGTAATTAATGATTCCTACATTTTGATCTTCATTCACTTTGATATTGATCAAAGTATTGTAAGAATTCTTTCCTCTTTAATGCAGTTTTAGTGTTTGGTTCTTGATATATTGTTGAATTTCTATAGTTTGTTTGATTTGATTGTTGATATTTCGATTATAATGTTGATGATGAAATTGATGATTAGTTTAGTTATGCTTTTCAATTTTACAATATGTAGTGAGTAGTTCCTTTGCTAGGGAAGTGGTGAAGCATGTATGAGTGATAAGCTATAGCTAATTTGGAGGTTTTTGATTGATTTGATGATGTGATTAAATTGGTTGATGAAATTTGTGCATGTGTTTGATTTGATGAGAAGTAGCTAACCTTGTTTATCAAGCTAGATTGCATAGTAGTTTTCAATAACACGAAAAATTGATTTGGAAGCTATTATTATCATTTGAACTTGTTTTGGGATTTTCCTTTGAAGTCATTTGTAGAGACATCTAGCTTGAACCTAGGTGTAGACACCAAATTGTGTCTCCCCAAAACCAAACCCAGTGATGAATGCTTTTCACGTCGAACCATAATCGAATGAGGTGAAAGTGTGAAAAGTTAAGTGTTGCGGTTAGTTTTTATTAAAATCTTTCTTTCTGTTTTCGAAAACCCACTCTATTTTATAAAAACGTCTAATCCAGTTTAGTTTGGTCCATGATAAGGGTCCAATAATGGTGTATTTGGATGGGGCTTGAAAAGACCTTTCCAACGATATATTATAAGCCCAATTCCGATGAATAATGAGGAAGTTATGGCCAAAATACTAAACTGGGCCCAAACTGGATTTTACCTACGACCCAATGATCATGAGGAGGGTCCAAAGGTTTAATCCTATTCCTAAACTAATTAGGATTGATTAGAATCTTCTATAAGTTTCTAAAATATCTTAATTATCCTTTTTTGAAAAGATAAGATCAAGGAATTTGATTTGAATATAAACTTTCCTTTTTTTAAAACTTTCCTAATTCTATTCGGATTTAAACATGTTCAAAGATAGTCAGATATTATTTTCGTGTCTCATATTTTTTATTCAAATTTTATATGGTTGGATAGATCTTGAAATTATCTTTCTAATGATATATTATAATATTAAATCCGAGCTATAACGAAAAAGATATTAAAGATATACGAAACGCTATCCAAAACTGACACCCTTTCACTATTTCGGCCATATCTTTTTATCTACAAAAGTTTTTAATCTGATTATAATTTCATTAGAAATTAGACTTCAAGAGCTTTCCAACGACATATTATATGACTTATTTGGACTTCTAGATCAAAAGATATGATAAAAACAAAATCCGCAAAAACTGTCTCTATCGCCTGGCGACAGGATAAATTTCTGGCGACAAGGTCGGTTTGTTAGCGACAGAGTGGAGTTTTATTCCTTATCAAATTCTATGATTTTCCGGACTTTTTTCTTATAAATAGAGTCTCAAACCTCCGTTTTTATTCATCATCTCTCATCAACTCTCATCATCAATTCTCTCTATCAACTCTCATTAAGAATTACTTAATTCTTTCTTATTCTTTCTCTCTCTTTCTAAACCACCTTTTTTCAAACACAATATTCCGCATTCACAATATCTTGAAACACCTAGCCAAGTTCGAAGTTGCCTTCGCCCTAGACGTGCAAGGTTTGATAATTTCTGAGGGTTTGGTCCAAATCTAGTCTAAACTTTATTTAAATTGATTTCAATTTAATTCTTTAATTATTCTTTATTGATTTTCATTGAAGTTTACTAACTTGTGTATTTTGTTATTAGAAAGAGGTACGAGGCTTCAAAGTAAGTAGATTAGCTTACTCCCTATTTTATTAACAATGTAGATTGCATGCTTATTATTGTTTAATATTCCTAGTATCATGTTAGGATGCTTTAAATACTTTCTAGTATCATGTTAGGATGTTATTTTATGTTTTCTAGTATCATGTTTAGGGTGCCTTTATTATATCATGTTGTCATGTTAGTACCATGTTAGGTTTAAAGCTTCGATCTTTATTGTTTAGTGACATGCTAGGGTTTGTTATTAATCTTGTTAGTATCATGCCTAGGATCTTGCTATTATATTTAAGCTTTATTATATCATGTTATTATCATCGTTGTTATTGTTTATTGGTTATTATGCTTATGTTGCTTGATTTATTTTATTGTTATTGCTTGATCACACCTTTTATGCTTGTTAAAGGGATTTTTTGTACTTGAAATCACGCTTAATAAGATAATTATTAATTTGGTTTAGGCTAATGTGATTTTAACTCAAGTGATCGCCAATAATAGTTTTATTTATGCATTAATATTCAACCAACATAGATTAAACAGGGTAGGTTCAATATAATGTTTGTATGTTATTCGAAAAACGCACATGAATACGAGCAGAACAAAGTAGAGGCCTATTTTATAGGGCGGGTCCTTTCTTTTGTAGATTGGATTCGTACCCTCATCCCCGGACCCTGTTTGGTTCAAGACCTTATGGAGTTGATGGTCCTTTTGGATTGTCTTTTGGGTTTACAAGTTCCTAAAACTTGTTGGCGACTCTTTTTGCTCTTTGTCTTTCCCTTTGGAACGCCACCGTACTTTAGTGTATGATCACAGTGGGGTTCAAGTTTGGGGTATCATAGTGCTTGAAATATTCCCTACACTAGGAAATAGCTCTTTAAGTAATTTTGATTGCAAATATCGTTTTCCCTCGCATTGCTTGATTGATCAAATTCCCAACAAATTAGCAAGTTTATCGTGAGTGCATGTGGATCCTAAATCCCTAGTGCTTTGATATTGATTTCTATTTGTTAGCTTTGATTGAGTTGATTTGCTAGCTTAGACCAACCCAATTGTTTAAGATTTTTAATTAGCTTAACTAGAGACTTTAGCTTATACCGTATTCCCTTGGGTTCGACCCGGACTTACCCCTATACTTAGGGTTGGGTTTGGTTATAAATTTGGTTTTGATCGGGGATACATAGAAATCAACGATCTAGGTTTTCCTCAGGTCGAAAATGGCGCCGTTGTAGGGGAATGGCATGGTTATTTGCTATTGTTGGTTGAGTCTATTCCATTTTATTTGAAAAACACAAAAAGATTTTCTTTCTTTTAGGCTACATTTGTAATCGTGCTATTGATATTTTCCTTTGAGATTTACATGCGTAGGGCACGAGATCGAAATTTAGTGCCATTTGATCCGAAAATTGAGAGGACCATAACAAGGTTAAGGGTTGCTAATCGTTCCTCAAGCTCAATTCCCTCAAGAGAGGAAATCCGTCAAGAAGAAAAAGAAGAACGAGAAAACATGGGTGCTAATTTGAGAGTAGCATTGAAGGAGTTGGGAACTCCGGGAGCCTACAGGTTTGAAAGAGGAATTGATCCTCCCACGACACCGACAAATGACTTTGAGATAAGACCGGCAATGATTACTTTGATAGAGAGGCGTCAATTTAGTGGAGCCAAACATATGAGTCCCCTCAACCATCTTAAGGAGTTTGAGTAATATTTCAATACCATCAAGGTGAATGGGGTTACTCAAGAGTTCATTCGACTTAAACTTTTCCCTTTCTCTCTAATTGGACGTTCTCTAGAGTGGTTGGACAAAGAGGTGAAGCCAAACTCTTTGAGAACATGGGATGAAGTGAATAAGAAGTTTCTATCTCGGTTCTATCCACAAAAGAAGACGGCCGAAGCAAGAGCTCTCATTCAAAGCTTCAAGCAAAAGCCAAATGAAAGTCTTTATGAGGCATGGGATAGGTATAAGGAATACCAAAGAGAGTGCCCATACCATGGGATTCCCACCTATCAAATCATCCAAATCTTCTATGGAGGTCTAAGCCCCCAAGGAAAGTCTTGCTTAGATGCCGGTGCCGGAGGCCCTATCATAAACAAAACGGAGGATGAAGTGGTGGATTTATTTAAAGATGTGGTAAGGTATCACATGGATTGGCAAGAAGGTGAGAGAGAGTCGACAAGCAAAAGCGGTTCTACGGTGTATTCAATCGACCATTTTAATGCCATCAACAATTTGTCCTCACAAATCTCAAACTTGGGAAAGGAGATGACCTTGATTAAAGCAAAGCTAGAGAGTGCTTCATCACAAGCACCAATTCTTCCCTCCCATAATATGGGGAGAGGTACATCTTCTAACTCTAATCCTCCTTCTACTTCGAATAATATGCCAAATGGATGTGTGCTTTGTGATGTATGTGGGTTCATATGACCATGATGCTTCTAATTGCCCACATGCATTTGATAATTGTGATGATGTTGATAATAACGATTGTGAACAAGTGAACTTTGTTTCAAATAACAACAATGGACAAAGATTTGATGGACCAAGTAACTTTGGGAATAGAAATTCTCACTAACAAGGGAACTTTGATAATTATAACCAAAATGGTGGTTATAGGAACCAAGGAAATCAAAATTTCTGAGGTAACTATAATAATCAAGGCTATAATAATCAAAGTCAAGGTAGAGGGTATGGAAACCAAAGCCAAAACCAAGGCTATGGTAACCAATACCAAAATAATGGCCAAAATCAAAACTAGGTTATTTGGAGCAACCAAAACCGGGGAAAGTTTCAAAACAACAATTAAAGGGGACCCCCACCCGGATTTGCTCCAAGAACTCAAGGTAATGGTGAGAATTCCTATGCTCAACCTTCATCTTCTAGAACTACCTTGGAAGAAATCATCGAGAACCAAACTAAGATTTTAAACACTTACATGTCGGTAAGTGATAAAAAGTTCAATGAGTTGATGACACACAACAAGATGCATGAAACACAAATCACCCAATTAGCGAACACCTTGAAAGAGAGTCTGAATGCTAGCCCTTCTTCTTTACCCTATCAAGGAGTTGATCCTAAGACACCCCTGTATTCTATCACCACAAGGAGTGGTAAAGTGCTTAAAGAGAGAGTTTCTAGGAAGAGTGAGGAGGGTGAGAAGGTTAGTGATTCAAGTGAGAAGAAAGAGCTTGATGTGTCAAAGAAGGTGAGCAAAGAAGCCCAAGAGGAAGAGAAGAATGATGAAAAAGTGCATGAGGATGTGATCATACCCAAACTTCCATATCCCCAAAAGTTTTTGAGAAACAAAATTGATTAAAAATTTGGGAGATTTCTTAATATGCTTAAGGAAGTTCATCTTTCAACCCCTTTCACCGAAGCCATGACACAAATGCCAAGATATTCTAAGTTCCTTAAGGAAATATTGAGTGGCAAGAGAGAGTGTAATGAGATTGACTCGGTAAAGGTTGGAAAGTGTTGTAGTTCTTTGATTCATAATGATTTACCTAAGAAAATGAAAGATCCGGGTAATTTTTCAATCCCTTGCAAAATCAATGGAAAATTGTTTTTAAATGCTCTTTGCGATCTTGGTGCTAGTGTGAGCATAATGCCTTATTCGATCTTTAGGAAGCTTAAGCTAGGTGAGCTTCTTCCAACCAACATGACCTTACAATTGGGCGATCGATCTATTAAGTTTCCGAAGGAAAGAGTTGACGATGTCCCCCTCAAGATAGGTGAGTTTACAATTCTAGTTGACTTCATTGTCACTGCTAAAATTCGGCTAAATTGCGACCGTTTTTCTACGACCGTCTGAAAAACGGTCGCAAAATATGAAATTTGCGACCGTTTTTTATGCGATCGCAATATTACGACTTCTTTGACAACGGTCGCAAATTTGCGACTGTTTTGCGGCCGTTTTTAGCCTTTTAGACGGTCGCTAGGATGTTTGAACAATTAAAAATAATTCTAAATTAAAATAAATCATCTGCGACCGTCAAAGACGATCGTAAATGTCATAATCTGTGACCGTCAAAGACGGTCGTAAATTCATAATCTGCGACCGTCAAAGAGACGGTCTTAATTGTCATAATCTGCGACCGTCAAAGACGGTCGTAAAATTCATAATCTGCCACCGTCAACGACGGTTGCAAAAAGCTTTTTTTTATAAAAAAAATTCGGGTATAAATGCCACCCATCTCACCCCAACCCTAATTTACTAACCCTCACGCCGCTCCTCTTTCTCTTTCCTCTCCTTTCTTCTTTTTCTTTCCTCTCTCCTCTGAATCTCTGATTCCTTTCCTCTCTTCTTTCTCTTTCCTCTCCTTCCTTTCTCTTTCCTCATCCTCCATCTCTTTCCTAAGAATTGAAGAATCAGAAGTTGATAAATTTGCTGCTCGTGTGAAATATTTTTCCTCTACGCTTCTCATTCAAGCTTTGGCTCAAATCGGAAGCTTCGCTTGTGGTGTTGATGCCGGCGCTTGCTCTCTCCTCCGCGCTGCTCGTCACGACTGCACACTCGAGCCACCTTCACGACCTCCACCGTCATAAGAACGAACCTAAAACAAGTCAAGGTTTTCTAGATCTGATATTTAAATTAGGTAGATTGTAGATCTACTTTTATTGTTTCTAATTATTTCTGATTATGTACAATTGTTATATTGTAATTTTAGTTTATAAAATTTGAAAATTTTTCATTATTGTTTCATTTCGAATTTATGGGTGATATTTTGTATTTTGTTTAATTGTTTCATTTTGAATTTATGGGTAATTTTCTGTATCTTGTATAATTGTTTTATTTCAAATTTTGTGGGTTTTTTTTCCAATTTTTGATAATTTTGTGGCCGGTGGTGGTGGGTAAGGGTGGTTTTGGGTGGGCGGTGTTTGGTGGGTAAAGGTAGTTTCGGGTGAGAGGCAGTTGGTGGTTGTGGGTTGAGGGTTTTTTCGGGTGATAGGCAGTTGGTGGTTGTGTGTTGAGGTTGTTTCGGGTGAGAGCCGGTGGGTTGAGGTGAAGTGGCGGTGGTGGCTGTTTGGGTGGGCGGCGATGGTGGGTTAGTGTTTTTTAGGGTGGTGGTGGTGGTTTGGGTGGGAAGTGATGGTGGTGGGTAGTAAGGTTGGGTACAGTTGGTTTGGGTGGTGGGATAACTGGCTGCGGGGTACAGGATGTGGGTGGGTTTTTTTCTTTTTTTTTTTGTTTTTTTAAAACTTTTTAGCGACCGCCTTTGGCCGTCGTTAATTCTCAAAATTGCGACTGCTTATAAAAACGGTCGTAAAATTTAATATTTGTGACCGTTTCCCTTGCGGTCGTTGAAAATATTAAAAACGGTCGCAATAAATCTGCGACCGTTAAACGGTCGTAATTTTTTTTTTTCGACCAAGGAAATAACGACCACCCCTTTACGACCGTTGACAGTCGCAATTATGAATTGCGGCCGTTTTTGCTATTTTTTGCGACCGTTAGAGGCAGTCGCAAAAACCTTAATTTTTAGTAGTGTGTGCTTAAGATAGCAGAAGATAACAACATACCTATCATCTTAGGGAAACCTTTCTTAGCTACTTCGGGAGCTTTGATTGATGTGAAGGGTGGCCTTATTACTTTGCGGTTTGGTAACAATAAGGCTAGTTTTGAGCTTAAGTAGATGCATGAATCTTTGTCTTTTGTGAAGAGAATTATGTGTATCAATTCACCTCACTCCAATGATAATGTATGCATGTTTGTTTCTTCAACTAACAATGTTTTTGAAGTTTGTGATGATATGCCTTCAAGTGTTGAAAGCAAGAAGGTTAGTGAAGACAGCATGGAGCCTTCAAAGCTTGTGGATGAGGAGGTGATTAATATACCTCATGGTTTGAGCTCTACCCGAGAGAGGATAAGGTTTACTCCAAATGTGTTGATGGTGAGAAGCCGTCCACTACAAGGAGCAAGAAAACAAAGAAGAAAAAGAGAGCTTTCATGAAGAAGAAAATGAAGTTGAAGCAAAGTAAACTTGATTCGGAATTTTCAACAAAAGAGAATACAGCCAACAATAATGTGAAGTTGCCAAGAAATGATAAGAAGTTTGTTTCCTCTACCACTTTGGACAAAGTGGTGTTCTTTGACCCTCCATGATTTGGAGGAAGGGTCGAGCTTAGGACCCTATGCAAGCGCTTCCCGGGAGGCAACCCAGTTTTCTAACTTTTTCTTTTAATTCTATCTTTCTTAGTTTTCTTTAAATTGATTTTATTTATTTCACTTGTTTTGTGTTTGGATTAATAGGTTATTTTTCATGGGAGATCGGACCCCTCAAACAAGCATGAGCACAATGGGAAGGAGTTTCGTACGTGATAAATTATGAGAGTATGCTCAATTTTATTGAATATCGAGTTAAAAGGGTAAGGTAATCAAAGAGGTAAGATTTGGAAAAATTGTGCTTAAATGTGAAGAAAATTTGTGCTTGGTAGGTTCATTATGGTGCTCTCATTATTTGGGATATTGAACCCACTTCCAAGAGGTTTAGAAATTGATGTGTTTAGTGGGTTCAATATTCCCGGGATGATAAAGATGCATAGAGCCCATATTTGAACGCACCAAGACAAGAATAAAGCAAAGAAGATGAGCAACAGGGGCGCGGGCACGCAGGGCTCGTGCGCAGGGTGCCCAGCCGCGACTATTTCTTCTTCTTTCTCCTTTCTTTCCCTCATTTCTTACTTACCCTCACCCTCGTTCGCACCTATCTCTTCTCCTCAACGAAACCCTAACCTCCCAAATTTCGAATTTCATCACTCAAATCCTAATAATTCCTCACAAAAACACCAAATTCTTGCTCAATTTTCATCAATTTCACCAACTTTCATACTACTTTCCTCCATTTCATCTTCTCCATTCTCTTTCCTCTATTGAAGAGCAATTTGGGTATTTTAGTTTTGGTGGATTTTGGAGCTTAAAACTTCATCAAATTTGCTTCTTGTATGGTATAATCATCTTCTCTACCTTTATTTTACATTATTACATCAATTTGTAGCAAGAACTTGATTATGCATACTTGTGAATAGTAGTAGTATTGTTTTGGTTGAATATGATGATTGTTTGAGTAATTTGGTTTATTATATGTGTTGTTTGTTGATTGTGCCTTAGATTGTGTTGTTGATTGTATAGCTTGATTGTGAAATTTGGTGGTTCTTTGTGGAAGATTGAAATTTGGTATTAATGGTAGTAAGTTGGTGATTGAAGTGGTGGTTTGTTTGAATCAAGTGGTGTGGTAGTGTTGTGGTTATTTGTGATTGTGGTGGATTGTGGAAGTTGTGATTGAATTTTGGTTGTGAACTTTGTGAAGCAAACATGTCAAAAATCATGAAAGCCCTCACCTCCAAAAAGAGAAAAACCCAAGTTACAATTGAAGAACCTTCTCCCACAAATTCCCCTTCATCTCAAACACAACAAAACAATGACCCTCTACCATTGCCTAAAACACAATTTGCCAACCCAAGCCACAAACCTTTTTGGACCGACTTCAAAAAACGAACCATAAAGCCCTCACGGCACTATCATTGAGAGAGTATGATCAAGTTGGGAATCGATGAGGACTTATGGGTTTTGTTCGACAATCTTCGGTTAGGTAGCTTTGTCAACACATGCTACCGAACCTACCATGAGCCTACAAGGGAGTTCTTAGCTTCATTGACTTCCACTCCGGTTGGCGACAAGGACTACCAAATTTCCTTTCAACTCTTCAATGTTGTGAGGACCGTGCCTTTGGCCGAATTCAATGCGGCTCTTGATTTAATCCGGGAGCGGATATCCTTTTTCCCGAGCATGAGTATTTTGATGGGTTTGCCCAAAATGCATGGCGGCATGATATCTCGGGGTTGGATGAGTTCACCGCTCGCTACTCTCTTGCTAGTGATAGTTTCCAACCGTGCCTTCGAGTGCTTCATCGACTTTCGGGTTACTCGGTATTCCTAAAGAAAGACTTAGAAAAGATGTCGAAGGCCAATTTGGTTGTTCAGAGAAGAGTTGCGAGGACGGGTTAACTTTGGGAATATCTCTTTGAAAAATTGCATGGACATGCGTGGTAAGAAGTCAGGGGACATTCAATGTGGTAGCATGTTGACTAGATTAGCTACCAAGCTTGGTTTTTCTAGATACCTCCCTTCTTATACTCCGAAGAGGGAAGCCAACACTCTCTACCTCGACATTGCTCAGCTCAAACAAGTCCAATTCATAGCAAAGAACAATGACAAAAAGGTTTTTGATTGGTTGTTGAGGAATGCACATCATTGTTACCTTCCTAACCCCTCTTTGACCTCCCTCCATCGACATGTTCCAAATATGTGGTTTGTGCCCCAAAGCAACCGCATTCCCAGTGAGGATGAAGACATGCAAGATGTCCTCAATGAAGAGCAACAAATCCAACAAAATCAACGCCAACGTCAATAACAACAACAACAACAACAACAACAACATGAGCCTCAACCTCAACATCAATAATATCAATTATCTAACCCCGACATGAATGCTTTGAGTGAATAAATGAAGGGCATGTAAATTTGAATGGAGGGGATGTACGATTAAGACTTTGAACCAATTTACAACCACATGAGAGACATCTCCGAAATGCAACAAGGTATGTTTCTCCAACAACAACAACTCTATGATGTGAGTGTTAACCGTGGCGAGATCACCCCCGCGGTTAACTACCCGTATTTCCCTCCTCAACTTGGTCTCGTACCATCTTGGGGAGATGATGGGAGGCCTACCTACCCATATTGACAAGGACCTCAAGGGTCCAACACCAAGACTCGCACCTTCCCGGATGAGCACGGTAACTATGATTACCGTGTGCCCGGTGGGAGCGACTATAGGGGTGATCCTAACTACCCCTATGTCGATCCCACCCGTCCTTTGCCACTAGAGTTGCCCGAGCAATACACTCCCTTGGATCTTTGAAAACAAGATAATTTTAGGGGTCACTATGGTTGGCCACCAGATTACACCGGGGGATGAGATCCTTATGGTCCTCGATCCGGGTTCTCCTATGATAGGGAGGATAATGATGATGGTCCCAGGCCTAGTGGTAACTAGTTCCCCCTCTTTGTGCTTTAACCTCCATCCTTTAATTATGTGATCTTTTGTTTTGTATTGATGGGATGTTGAGATGTATTCTTGTTTAGATTGGGGGAACACTAGTCTTATGGAAGGGTTTCGTTGGCCAATTTTATTGTTGTTGGATGTCCTTGATTTTTCATGCCTTGATGATTTGTGATTGCTTGTCTTGATCTATAATTAATGTTGTTGAGTGTTGTTGTTTTCCATGAGCATTTCATGTTTTTCTTGTTGGGATTCTTTTGATGTTGATTTTGATGATGATTGCCCTTAATGATGAGTCGTTGATGATGATTTTGCTCCCTTGAATCCAAATTCCTAAATCCAAAACCCTTGAATCCAAATCCCTTTGATCCAAATGATTGTAGCTTTAGTGTATAGTTGATTTTGCTATTTTGAGTGTATAGTTGATTTTGATATTTTGATTGGTTTATTTTGATTTTGATTTTGTAGATTAGTTTGATTTTGTTACTTTGTCTTTCTATTTTTTATTTTGCTTTCTTATTATCTTGTTTTGAAGTTACTAACTTTTTTCTTTGTATATAGTTCCATTCTCTCTTTTTCACTCTCACTTGGCTTTGACAATAATGCTTGATTGGAGCTTCATGGAGGTGGTATTTTCTTTACCCCGCTTTTCTTAGCTTAGCTTGGATAACCCGGTGAGATCTTTTTAATTTCTCTCTTTTCTTTCTTCTCTTTCATTGTTTACATAGAATAGGATTAATTTAGGAAGAGTTGAATGGTTTGAGGATGTTTGCTTTGTAACACCATAGGTGTTTGGGGTCATTGGCGATTTTGTCGAATGACCACTTGTATGACTTTTGGGATTTATATGACATGCATGCATCTTTGCACTTTTCTTTATCTTTTCCTTTCTTTTCCTTTTCTTCTCTTTTCTATTTTATTTTTCTTTTCATTCTTTTCAAAAATGCAAAAGTACAAAAATATGATTTTGAGGCTTTCTTTTCGTTTTCTTTTCATGTTATGCTTATATTTTGGACATAATATCATCTGAACTTTTGCTTTTGAATGAATGGTTTCCTATGTGGTATCGGTGTGCACGGTTTGAGAGTATCTTTGGTTGATTCTAGGATAGAGTATGCTAAGGTAGTGTCTTTAGAACTTTTGGGACCTTGAAGCCGGATTCTAATTGTTTGTGGAAAGTTGGAGTTGCTCCCTTTGGTGAATTTGAAACTAATAGTGAGTTATTGCTTCAACCATGTGAGGTTTCATTCTTTTCAAGCCTTCTACATATTTTGAATGAGCGGTATGGATCCTTGGATATTGTATGCTTTATCTAGAACTTGACTCTCATCTCCCGAGATCGCGACTGAGCCATTTAGGAAGGACAAAGGCATCTTTTCGGGGTGGTAATTTTTACTCTTCTAGGATAGTCTTCTTTTCTTTATTTTGGGTTTTCATTTGCCTACTTGCTAACCATTTGAGCCATAAACCTTCTTTAAAAGCCATATCTTTAGATTTTGAGCCTTTTGTTTGATTCTTGTTTCCATTCTTGGTTTTTGTGAAGCAATTGATCATTATTGTTGGAGATTATGGTGGATGAGTTTGAGTATTGGTTCTTACAATGTAAGCAAGCTTGTTTTTTGTATATTTTGTGAATAAAGGAAAATGCCAAGTTGAAAAACCCGTCCATAGATAAAAGAGGTGAGGACATTGCAATAAAGTTTAACAATTGAAAAAAAAAATGAGAAATAGTAAAGCAAATTCAAATGCTTTGGCAAAAGTGAAAAAAAAATGTGAAAAATGAAAAAGTTCAAAAATATTTTAATGTAAGTGTTTTCTCCCTATTTTAAGCATTGAGGACAATGCTTCATTTTAGCTTGGGGGGGAAGCGTTCTTACACTTTTTGTATATATGTTTGTGATTTTGGCTTTGAATAAGCTTAGGGTGTTAGTGTTTTTGTTTGGTGATTGCTTGATTATGGTGTTGAGGATTGATCACCCTTTGCTTCACAATTTAGGTATACCACCAAATTTTAAATTTTAGCCTTCCTTCACCCTTTTCTCCCTTACATTACAACCCTTCTCAAGACCTTTTGACCTTTGTGGTTAAGTCACAAGTCGATGGAGGGAGATGTGAGTCAAGCCTATGGAGCAGTGTGCATAGTCAAGATGTCGAGTAGCCCTAAATCTCTTTCTTTTCCTATTCCTTCGAGGAATTATTGAGATGCTCTCTAGAGGTGGATTTGAAACTAGTTGGGAGGACGTGGTAAGATTGTTTGGGATAAAGGTGAATTGTGTCTCATTAGTTCTCTATGCTTAGCATATTTTATGTTTCAATTAACCTTGGATATCTCGGAACGTGCATACCCTTATTGTATAGAAACTTGTTTATTCACTTGCATTTGATCATTTGTAAAACTCCATTTCAAAAGCTATTTGTTTGAATTTTTTATTTTACTTTCTTTTTATTGATTTGCCTTATTTTTAGCTTCAAAAGTTATGGGGTCAAACTCTTTGGATACCCTTACTAGACCTCACTCGTCCTCATTGGCGACTTTGGGGTTTAAAGGGCTTGTTGTAGCTAAAAATAACCGTGATTCCTACGAAAGTGAGTTTTAGTGTACATTCTATTCTTTTTCATTCCTTTTTCTTGTTTGAATAAGTTTTTCATCCTATTTCTACTTGCTTTTGTTTTGCTTAAGGACGAGCAAAAGTCTAGCTTGGGGGAGTTTGATGAGTGTCATTTATGGCACTCATTTAGCCTCTTTTAGGATGAATTTTGATTGCTTTTATACCTCTTTTATCTCTTTTTCTTTACTTTTACTTGTTATTTCTCTAGTTTGTGTTTTCCTTCGTTATTTTCCCATTTTCTTGCATTTCTTAGTTTATTTTGCCTTTTCTCCTTTACTTGTTTGCTTCTCTTTGATTTCAAGAGATTGGTGATGTTCAAGAAGCTTAATGGCATTTTCTCAGGGTTGATAAAGCTCAATATGCAAGCTGGTTTCTCCACTTGAAGCTTAAATGTGGAGTAGTGCAAAAACCAAGTCTTCAAGGCCGCGCTCTAAAGTTGCGTGGGCATTAAAATCGGTGTTGAACCCACCATGAATACCTTTGGAGACTTCCACCCCCAACATATATCAAGTGGAGCGCACGGGAGCATCAACGACCGCACAAGAAAGTTCTCCCCTACTCCCAGGCACGGGCGCGCATGCCCTGTGTGCGGCCGCACATGTGGGAGGTGCGGCTGCGCACCTGCTTTCCCCTATTCCGTACCCATTTCTTTGCGGCCGCATATTGAGAGGAGAGGGTGTGCCTTTTGGGGTACATTTTGGACGTTTAACTAACTTCTCCTTTATTAGTTTTACTATATTTAGAATTTCTTCATTTTTAGAGGGAAAAAAAGCTTAGAATTGAAGGAGAATTAGATTTTTTATTGGAATTTTAGAGAGAGAAGCTCAAGATTTTAGAAACTTTGTTCTTAGATTTTAGAGAGAGAAACTTGGTAATTGATGATTCATTTACTTTGATATTGATCAAAGTTTTGTAAGAATTTTTTCCTCTTTAATGCGATTTTAGTGTTTGATTCTTGATATATTGTTGAATTTCTATAGTTTGTTTGATTTGATTGTTGATATTTGGATTACAATGTTGATGATAAAATTGATGATTAGTTTAGTTATGTTTTTCAATTTTACAATGTGTAGTGAATAGTTCCTTTGCTAAGGAAGTGGTGAAGCATGTATAAGTGATAAGCTATAGCTAATTTGGAGGTTTTTGATTGATTTGATGATGTGATTAAATTGATTGATGGAATTTGTGCATGTTTTTGATTTGATGAGGAGTAGCTAACCTTGTTTATCAAGCTATATTGCATAGTAGTTTTCAATGACACGAAAAATTGATTTCGAAGCTATTATTATCAATTGAACTTATTTTGCGATTTTCCTTTGAAGTCATTTGTAGAGACATCTAGCTTGACCCTACGAAATAGCTCTTTAAGTGATTTTGATTGCAAATATTGTTTTCCCTCGCATTGCTTGATTGATCAAATTCCCAACAAATTAGCAAGTTGTAGGGAATATTTCAAGCATTAACCCCAAGCTTGAACCCCACTGTGATCATACACTTAAGTATGGTGGCGTCCAAAGGGAAGGAAGCTAGAGCAAAAGAGTCGCCAACAAGTTTTAGGAACTTTTAAACCGTTCACAGGGTGAAGGTTACACCCCTTAACGATCCATGAGATCATCAACTCCAAAAGGTCTTGAACCAAATAGGGTTCGGGGATGAAGGTACAAATCCAACCTAAAAGAGATTGAACCTGCCTTAAATAAGCCTCTACTTCATTCTTCTCGTATTCATGTGCGCTTTCTGACTAACATGCAACCAATAGGTTAACCCTAAACCTGTTTATCTATGTTGGTTGAATTTAATGCACAAGCAAATCTATTATTGGCGACCACTTGAATTATAATCATATTAGCCCTAAACAAGATTATTAATTATCTTATTAAGCGTGATTACAAGTACAAATTCCCTTTAAACATGCATAAAAGGTGTGATCAAGCAATAACAATAATATATAACATCAAGCAACATAATAATCATAAATCATAATAATCATGTTAATAATAAAGCTTAAATATAATAGCAAGATCCTAGGCATGATACTAACAAGATTAATAACAAATCCTAGCATGTCACTAATAAAGAATCAAAACTTTACCCCTAGCATGATACTAACATGCTATTATAAAAGAGTAAAAGGCACCCTAAACATGATACTAGAAAGCAATAATAACATCCTAACATGATACTAGGAATTAAACAAATTTAAACATGCTTTCTACAAGAATAGAGCAATAAGATTACATACTTTGATGCCTCGTACCTCTTTCTAATAACAAAATACACGCGTTAGTAACTTCAAGGAAAAGTATAAAATCAAACAATTAAATTAAATAATTGAAATAGAGATTTGGGACCAAACCCTCAGAAAAGTATTAACCTTTCACGTTTAGGGCGAAGGAAACTTCGAACTTGGTTAGGTGTTTCTAGATCTCGTGTATGCGGAATTGTGTTTGTGAAAAGCTAGAGAGATGAGAGCTTAGAGAGAATTTAGAGAATAGATTAATTGTTGATTGTAGATCGTAGCTTGTAGATTGTAGATTATAGATTGTAGATGAATAAAAACGGAGGTTCAGGACCCTATTTATAAGAAAACAGTCTGGAAATAAGTAGAATTTGATAAGGAATAAAACTCCACGGTGTCGACAAGGCTTGTCGCGTAGCGACAGGTCTGTCGCCGTCGTTTGGCGACAGCCTGGATTCCTACGCGCTTTCAAACACGGAGTCCACTTATCAATCAACATTGACTTGTAAAGTCCGTATGAAAACTGAAATCGTATTTTTCATAAAATAATATTTTATTCCAAGTAAAACTTATCAAAATATAATTATTAATTCTAATTTTATTAGGACTTAAGAGAACCTTCTAGAGAATTCTAGAAGACTATAATTAATTCTAAAAACTTTAGGAATAATAATTAACATTGGTCCCTCCCCTAGATCGTCAGGCCGCATGTAAGATCAAACCGGGCCCAGTTTAGTATTTTGGCCATAACTTCCTCATTATTCATCGGAATTGGGATTATAATATATCGTTGGAAAGCTCTTTGCAAGCCCCATCCAAATACACTATTATTGGACCCTTGTCGTGGACCAAACTAAACTGGATTGGCTGTTTTCATAAAATAGAGTTGTTTTTCGAAGAACAGAAAGAAAGAATTTTTAATAAAAACTAACCGCAACACCTGACCTTTCACACTTTCACTTTATTCGATTATCATTCGACGCAAAAGGTATTCATCACTAGGTTTGGTTTTTGGGAGACACAAATGGGTGTCTACACAAGTTTATCGTGAGTGCATGTGGATCCTAAATACCTAGTGCTTTGATATTGAATTCTATTTGTTAGCTTTGATTGAGTTAATTTGCTAGCTTAGACCAACCCTATTGTTTAAGATTTCGGAATAGCTTAACTAGAGACTTTAGCTTATACCACATTCCCTTGTGTTCGACCCAGACTTACCCCTATACTTAGGGTTGGGTTTGGTTATAAATTTGGTTTTGATCGGGGATACTTAAAAATCATCGACCTAATTTTTCCTCGCTTCACTATTGCTGACCGTAACTCCCAAACAAAGATATATATCCCTTAAACTTTCTACCATGCACACACTACATACTATGTACTACTATTATTACTACTTATTATTATTACTATTATCATTAATAATGTTGACAACATCTTTATGCTACTAATTTACTACTACTACTAGGTACTGGTAATACTACTACTACGTACTACCCTATTATTATTATTATTATTATTATTATTATTATTATTATTATTATTATTATTATGATTATCTTTTATGGATTAATAAATATTAGCTTATAAAGGTAGTATTAAATTTATAAAAGGGTTAAAATAATTAATGGTTCATGCACAACTAGTAAAATTGGTACTCTAAATCCTTGTGTCTATGGGTTAAAAGTATTTAATTGGATTATTGGTTTGTTGTAAGAGGAATTTCCGGTTCGTAACTCGGAATCCCGTGTTTCTTTTGCAAAGATCGAGGTACATACACGTAGCTAGATCTTTTATAAAGTGACTTTTATATGCAACGTGATTTACATGAGAAGTGATTTCGAACCATGTTTGAATAATTACGAATTATATTTCGGTGAAGCATGTTTTAATTGTTTCGATCTTAAATGTTTAAATATTTTATGTGGTTGATTATAAACTTGTATTGATACTCAACATATTTAAAAAGTAAGTTTTACTATTTGAATTACCCCGGGTATGGGGTATTGAGGATTTATAATTATTTATCGGATTTACTCATTGGATATATTGGATTTTTATGACTTCCACTATGCGGAGATAAAATTGAAGACTATGGGCTATATATGACCTAGTCTTTGCCCTTGATAGCACTATGTAAAGGAGTCACTAGCTTGGGGTGTGTGCACACTTAGGTGGAAAAATGAATTGCGAAATGAAGATTGAACTGCATTCTATTCTATTCAGGAATATCACTGAAAGAGGTTGATTTCGGAAAGTGATACATTTTAATATGAGAATTTCTATTCTTGAGAGGTTTGAATAAATTATGATTTATCAAAGTCGAATCTTTCGAAAGCATATTTAATCAACTAAATTGATCTTACATGTCTAGCATTTGTATGCGCTTAACATTTTGGCTAGTACGTATTTCTCTTTTGTTTTGGCTTGGCCGCTACTTATCATCAACGATAAGTAGATAGGTGATGGCGATTAGACGCCATGAATTAAGTGCTGCATTGGGAACGTTGGGCGGTGATCACCTAGTTCAATTTAGTTAATCTAGTGTCAATGTGTTTAGTTACTTCAGAAATGTCTTGAACAATTGTTATTACTATTATTAATAAAAGATAAGTACTTTTCTTCCGCTGTAAATTTCTGTTAAGCCTTACGTAATCACGTAGCGGTAATATCCTTAAATTACTCTCTAAAACATGTTTTATAATAGTTATTATTGGAGAATAAGTTGGGGTGTTACAGGGTTGACCCAAGGCTTGGTGTAATTGACTCATTGTGATTGGTTTGACTTGAGGTTGACTGAAGGTTTAGTGTTACTCAACTCATTGTGCGACTAAATGTATTTAAATCAACTCGACTCAATGTGTTTTGACATGTGTGTGCAGACTCAACTTGATGTGGTGACACGACATGACTCAATGTGCATGACTTGCGTGTGGATTATGTTGTGCGACTCGAAAATGCAGAAAAAGCAAAAATTTACGTCATTTTTGAGGAGGATACTGACTTTCTCCCGAAAAAAGAAAGACGTGAAAATGAATGAAGGTAAAGTATTGGTGAAAAGTAAAATTTTTGAACTTCCTTACAAGAAAAGAAATGAAAAGAATGAATCAAGTGACGGTGCATGTTGAATGAGCTTGATCAAGTGCATACGTTAATATTGTGTCTCTTGGTGCAAGGATTGTAGCGTCCTAGGCTATATCGATTGATGACTTGATGATGAAAGTATTTGGGTAGCTTAATTAGGCGCGGAGGCTAAGCACTTCATATTTTGTGATGCGATGATGATGATGAGTAATGAATGACTGTAAGAGGACAAGGCATGCTTCAAAGTTGTGTCAAGATTTCATGATAAAGGGTTCATAAGGGAAGTATTATTTAGCTATGTATTTGTGACGTGTGTGAGAGTGATACTACGCTTAGGATGCAAAGGCTAAGGGTGTGGAAAAACATTTTGAGAAGATTCAAATGATGGTGACTCTTAGGCCGGGTAGGCTTATGATTTAGGGATCAAGCCCCCAAGTTTAGCTCTAAATGGATAGGGATGAGCATTGGAGATCTCTTAATATGATCATTTATAAATGTAAATATGAATGTGATTGTATAATTATTACGGCCGCACCTCAATGTGAGGTTGCCTACGTATCCATTAAGAATCAGGCCGAACATAGCTCCAGCCGAACCTCGCACAAGTGTGTGTATACTTCAAAGAGGTCTTTCAAGGGTTGTAACGAGGTTAGGCTAAAGATTGAAGAAGAAAGGATAAAAGCTCAAGACCCAAAATAAGCCCCCAAGGTGTGCAACCTTGCGTTTGAATCTTAGTATTTGTATGCTTGAGGTTTTTCACCTTTTCACTTTCTTTTGTTTATTATTATTTTTTCTCTTTTTTGCTTTTGCATTTTTTTTTATATTCGAATCCTTTTTTATAAGTGTGGGAAATCCTGATCATGCGGTCTATCACTCACTTGGTATTCATGTTTCTCAGGCACGATACCGAGAACTCGATAAGAGACGCAATTTGAGACGTGTTCATATCAAAGATATGTTCATATCAAAGACATTTGAACACTTGCCCTTTTGCACACTTTTATTGCTATTTGAACTTTTCAAATTTTTGAATTTTGGTAAAAATCACTCAAGCTTTGTAATTATATAAGTTGCACACCATCACATCCTAAGGTCAGGTAGATGTGGGTTGAAAAAATAAAAGGTCAATCGTTACACGAGGCTCTAAGCAGTTTATCAAGAAAAAGATTGTATATTCAAAGGGTGAGGGTGATATGATGTAGCTACAAGAGGTGCCTCAAATCATTGGTATGCCTTGTGCTTAGTCCGACAATGATTTTTTTTTTGTTGCAAAATGAAA
The DNA here is from genome assembly GCF_948465745.1 of Chenopodium album. Lineage (NCBI taxonomy): Eukaryota > Viridiplantae > Streptophyta > Magnoliopsida > Caryophyllales > Amaranthaceae > Chenopodium > Chenopodium album. Next base: position 20,471,152 of record NC_137850.1, on the reverse strand, counting down.
TTCAATGGAATGATCATATGCAAAGAAAGAAATGCTCATGTTATTAAAATGGAAAGGATGAAAAAATCAAACTCATGAAATAAATCTGAAAAATGACGGAGGGTGCCTACTAGACTTATTGGGTAAGTGTTTGAAAAAAGAAAATGAAAGCATGAAATCTTAGTAAGAAGCTTGCATCGTGCTTTGTTTCATCATTACCTTTTTTTTTCTTGTCAATCACATGACTCAAAATCGATTCAACATGCATGGGTGGGAAAAGATCATATTGTATGAGGCGAATGATATGCATGGAGAAAGCATGTAAGATAAGGGAATATGAATGTGGAAAGTGTGAGATATGTAATGTATGGAAAGGTATGTAGATGGAAAGATATCGAAGAATTCTAAAATAGAATAAACCCTCAACTCAAATGATGGAAAGGATGACTCATGCATGGACCCAAGTCATGGTCATGGTGTTAAAAAAGACATGTGCAAGGTGTGTGCAAGGACTCATGAGTGAAAGTGATATGTTCAAGACTCGTGTAATGACCATGTGACTAGACATGTAATTAGACTTGTACAATGACTAAGTTAAGACTTCATCTATATACACTAAACTAGACATGATGTAGTATTTCAGTCATAACTTTTGATCTGTGACTCTGAATTGGACAAAACCAATGCCAAATGAAAGATAACATCTGGGGCTACAGAGCCATATGTTGCATGACACATAACTCTTCCTAGAACTCCAGCTATGACCAAAACAAGTTGACGCTTGTGTAGAATATGAGAATTAAATTCCGGGTTGACTCAAAGTATAAAGAAACTATGACTCGATTTTAGACATATTTATAAGTTTAAATTAATTAATTGAGAAAAGTCCTTTTTAGTCATTGGTTAGTTGGTTAAGACTTTATTTATGAACAAAAATCAACACAAACGGTTAGTTTAATCACATATAAGTATGCACAAGTAGTCAAGTAATCACAATATGATGCAATGAGTTTGCAACCTAACCATGGCTCTAGTTCTCTAAAGTTCAAGGATAATGGTAGTAAAATAGGGTCCATGGTTATGAGTCCGAATGCATCGCGCGGAAGCCTTACCTTTGGAAGGGTTGGCACGTATGGATGGGACCCCGCAAGTTAAACTTGCTTCCATGGTTTGGTGAATTCACAAACTCGGATGTACCCTTCGTTGCACAGAGCGTTCAATTGGGTAGATGGAGCGTGAATTCCCAAGGGCTAAATCCATATGTAGAGCACATATGGGTTTCAAAAAAGAAGGAAAAACTCAATCAGGAAATAAAATCGGCCAAATAGTACTAGAATCGGTCAAAACAAGAAGGCAGATTTCTGGCTCGGTGTTGGAAGAACTCGGCGCGAGAAAACAGGGTCCATTGCGCAGTGATGACTCTATCGCACCGCTATGAAACCATCGCGTCGCGATAAATCCCACAGCGATGGACACTACTGTCTCGTGACAATTCCTACACTCCTTAGCTGCTTTCTGTGTCCTCGGGATTTTCCGATTTTCATAGTATTTTTCAATTCTACTTGTGAAATATATTTCCTAATTTTTCTACGTGTAAAAATCCTAAGTTTTTTACGCATTACGGATGGTCTTTCCAATGCGGACCCTTTTATGCTTATGCCACAATGTTAATCAAAATTACGCACATGAATATTTAGAACGTTTCAAGTAGGGCCGGCAAAAGTTGACCCGACCCGAAATAAATGGGTTTTGAGAAGGATTTTCAACCCGTTTATGTAATTGGGTCAACCCGAACCCGACCTGAAGTTAAATAGGTCGGGTTCAGGTTGAAAATCCCAACCCGAAACCAACCCGTTTATGTAATCGGGTCAGTTTCAGGTCGGGTCAACCCGAACCCAACCCGCCTAAACTTATTATCAGCCATAAATTTACACACCCTAATTTTTAAATATGGGCCAAGCCCAAATCATCAAATGACAAAAAAACCCTAATCTTACACCCTAATATCTCTCATTCACGCCGCTTCCCCCTTATTCTCTTTCTCTCTCCTCTCTCTTTCCAGCCTTTCCTATTTCCTCTCTTTTCTCCTAATGTTTTCATTTTTTTCATCAAAAAATCCTAATTTTACACCCTAATCTGCTCGTGAATCTTCATCTCAACATTATTAAAGGTAATTTACTTGCTAATTTGTTCAAAATACTTAATTTTGCTTTGTTTTTATGCGTTTAAATTCTTAAATTTCATCTCAAAATTCATTTTGTTATTATTCGTTTACTTGTTTCATTGTTTGCGATTTAAGTTCTTCAATTTCATCTGATTTAAGTTCGTTTATTATCATGCGTTTTGTGTATGCGATTTTAATCTGATTTTTTCAATTTACTTCTTTTAATCTGAATTAATTATGAGTTCATGAGTGTTTATGTGAAGTAATTTATAGGTTCATGTCTAATTTATACTAATTTTTGTTCTATTCATTCAGCACCAGATTTCTGTTTTGTTTTGTACATGTCTTTTTGAAGTTATTAAAGCCTTCAATTATGCGTTTATTATTATGCTTTACCAGCTTCTGCAATGTGAATATTAAAGCCTTGAAATGAACTGAATACATGGGAAACAAAAATTGTCAAAATGTCAAAAAATATTATTATGCGTTTATTATTATGCTATGGAATATTCAATTAGTTGTTGTTGAATGCCTTGAACTTATGCTGATTGTTTTGGTTTTTGCATGCTGTTCATATACATCTTCTTTTGAACATAACCTCAGTATGAAAGTATATGTTTTTCTAGTTAACAGAATGTATGGTTTCTTATAATGAACCCAAATGTGCACCAGATTTCTGTTCAGTTATGATTTTTTCAATTCCTAATCACAGATGGCTGATAGCCCTAATCCTGCTGAACCCATTGATCTTCCGGATTCCAAATCAGATGATGAAGTTACTGATTCTCATCAAATGGATTCAAAGAAGAAAAACTCTAATGGCACCTTGTTGAATAAGCCCGACATTCATTTCAAGCGCCAACGAAAGCTCACTTCAGATGTGTGGGAACTTTGGATGTATTTTGGAACTTTGGAACTTTTTATTGTTGTAATCTCGTGGCTTTGAAGTTTTGATTTGCATTTCATATTTTTATGTTGTTGAATGTTACAGTTTATTTTAAAAAAAGAATTACAGGTTAATTTTAAAAAATACAGGTTTAATGGTTTATTTAAAAAGATTACAGGTTAAGCAAATTACAAGATTATTTTTTTTTTTTTAAAAAAAAAAGAAATCAGTTTAAGGCAGGTCGGGTTCAGGTTAACCCGTTTATAAACAAGTCGGGTACGGGTTGGATTTTCTGACCTGTTTAAGTAAACAGGTCGGGTGACCTGTTTAAGTAAACAGGTCGGGTTCAGGTTGGGCAGTCCTGACCTGTTTATGTAAACAGGTCGACCTGAACCCGACCCGACCCGACCTGACCTGTTTTCCAGGCCTAGTTCAAGTCTCATCCACTCATTCTAAATCAATTGCCAAAATAAATTTAAGGAACTAAAATAGAAATTCTCCCCAGTGGAGTCGCCAAAAACTGTAGGGAATATTTCAAACACCCAACTTTAAGCCCCACTATGACCATGCATTCAAGCATGGTGGCGTCCAAAGGGGAGGAATCTAGAGCAAAAGAGTCGCCAATAAGTTTTAGGAACTTGTAAACCGTCCACGGGTGTGAAGGTTACACCCCATTCACGATCACAAAGATCGCTAACTCCATAGTGGTCCTGAACCATGACTGGATATTCGGGGATGATGGTACGAATCCAACCTAAAAGATATTGAACCCGCCTTAAATAGGCCTTTACTTTGTTCTTCTCATATTCGTGTGCGCTTTTCGATCAACATACAAACATTAAATAAATCATAAGCATATTTAATGTATGTTGGTTGATTATTAATGCACAAATAAATCTATTATTGGCGATCACTTGAATTAAATCATATTAGCCTAAAATAAAATTATTAATTATCTTATTAAGCGTGATTTCAAGTACAAATTTCCTTTAATCCTGCAAGAAAGGGCGTGATCAAGCAATAACAATAATGTCAAGCAACATATAATTATTAATTATAATATTGACACAACAAATCATCATCATCATAATAATAATAATCTCATAAAATCATAATAATATTAGCAAGATCATAGGCATGATACTAGCATGATTAATAACAAATCCTAGCATGTCGCTAATAATAAAAATTAAAGCTTTATCCCTAACATGGTACTAGGAACATACATGATATTAGAAATATTAATTAATTCCCTAAACATGATACTAAGAATTAAAATAAAATCTAAGAAAGATTCCTACAGAAAATAGAGCAATTGAATTACTCACTTTGATATCTCGTACCTCTTTCTATTAAAAGAATACACACATTACTAACTTCAATGAAATATTAAATCAAACAATCAAAATAATATTAATTGAAATATAGATTTGAGACCAAAACCCTCAGAACTATCAACCTTTCACGTCAATGTCTAAGGAAACTTGGAGTTTGGCTAGGTGTATTCGAGTCTCGTGAATAAGGAATGATGATCAAATCAAGAAAAATCAAAGTGATGTGTGTTATGTGTGGCTAGGCTTAGAAAAATCAAGAGAAAGAAAGAAGGAATAAACTTTAGCTTAGAGGGGGAGTAGAGATGATGATTATTGGTGATTAAGCTTGTTGATGATTCAAAAGGCGTGATATGGCCTCTATTTATAAGGAAAAAAGAAAGATTGAAGAATCAAGAAAAGATCCGAATTCGATTTGGAATAAAACTCTTGCGATAGGCAGCAGTTTTTGCGGTTTTTGTTTTTATCATAACTTTTGATCCAGAAATCGGAATAAGATAAATAATATGTCGTTGGAAAGCTTTTGAAATCTACATTTCCACACAATTAAATTTAGATTAAAATCTTTTATAAAATAAAATATATGGCTGAAATAGTGGAAGGGTATCAGTTGCGGATAGAGTTTGGTATTTCATTCATATCTTTTTCGTTATAACTCGGAATTAATATTATAATATATCATTGGAAAGATAATTTCAAGGGATATCCATCCATTTAAGATTTGGATAAAAAATTATGAGGCACAAAAATAATTTCTGAATATCTTTGAACGTCTCCCAATTCGAATAGAATTAGGACTCTCTAAAAGAGGAGTTTTATTCAATTTCAAACTTTTAATCTTTATCTTTAGAAAAGAATAGATTAAAACCTTCTAGAAGCTCCTAATAAATCCTAATAGTTTTAGAAATATAATTAACATTAATGACCCTCCACATGATCATTGGGTCCACACATAAAGCTCGTATTAGGCCCAGTTTAGTATTTTGACCATAAATTCCTCGTTATAAATCGGAATTGGACTTATAATATATCTTTGAAAAGCTCTTTTTGAGCCTCATCCAACTACACAATTATTTGACTCATATTATGGACTAAAATAAACTGTTTTGGACGTTTTAAATGAATGATTGTAAGGCACACGAAATGAATTATTTTGAATTAAAACCTTTTTAAAAGGCGGAAATTCACGAGACTTTTTAACATTTCACCTTGCTCAATATTCCATGACGTGAAAAGTACTCATCACTGGGTTTGGGTTTTCAGGGGACACAATCAAGTATCTACACACCTTGGAAATACAAAACAATGTTACCTTTACTTCATACCATCCTTACAAAAAAAAAAATTATTATAACATTAAAACCTTAAAAAAAACTTCATAGTTGCCTGAAAAGTTTAAGCTCGATAACAATTTATTTATTCCAACCAAAAAAAATACTTATTTATTTATTTATAGATTGACACAGTTAAAAGATTGAAATGAAAATGATTGAAAAAATCATAACCAATTCCTCAAAAAAAAAAAAAAAAAAAAAAAAACAGAAATATATATGACATCATAAGTGCATTTGGCGGGAGAATTTTTTATGAGAAAGTGACACATATACAATTTGGGAGAAAGGTTGATGTAAGCAGTTTTCTATTTTAGTAATAGCTAATAGATTTTATTTCCTTGAGTTTTCTTATTATTTTGAAGCTTGTATATAAATACCCATTATTTGGGTTTAATACTCTATAAATTATGTTAGCCCTAATTAGAGAGTTATATTAGGATTTAGAGAAAAGATTACCTTAGACCTAGAGAGAAAAAGAGTGGGTTTTACTTCAATTTTTCCATTGTTGAACTTTTCAATCCAAGTTTTTGATTAGTAATCTCTTTCCATCATCCCTCTTATTTTGTTTATTGCTTTCTACTTTGATTGTTATCTTTGTTTGTGGTTTAGTTTTGTTGCTTGTTTTGTTCATCCTAGTTTGTGAATGATGATTTGGTTTTTGGTGTTAGTTGATTCATCTAGCACTGTTTTAATGGCTTTTCTTCCTTCTCTAGGGTAGATTTTTAGCCAAGGAAAGGGGGTGAAAAACATGGATTGATGTTGACTAGATGATGATGGATGATTGATTATTATGCCTTAAATTAATGGTTTGTGCTATTAATTGCTTGGTATTATTGAGTGTACCTTTAATTCCCTATTTTGATTTGTTTCCTATTTTGGATGCACGGGAGTGATTTAATTAGGCATTGGATCTCGATTATCGATTTGCTTGAACAATTGCATGGGAATGAATTGTTTAGGTGGAATTTCTTATTCCTTGGCTTGTTAATCTTGTTTTCCATCGTTATTTTGATGTGTTGGCTATGTTTGGAACCCCCGTCCCCCCTAGAGCTTGTTTTTATTGTGTGGATTCCTTGTTAATTGTGTTTGTTACTTAGTTTTAGTGTTTAAAACTCAAAAAAATACCAAAAATATACCCCTTGCCTTTTGTGTTCATGAATTCTATGATTGATTTGCTTCGATTCCCCGTATAAATATGACCCTTACTTCCCACTACATTCACTTATTTAGGTAGTTAGAATTAATTTTATAGGACTTTTAACGACGATTTCTACGCTTATCAAATACGTTTACTTTATTAAGGAATTTTTTAAAAAACTGAAGAATAAAATCATTTTAACAAATATATTAAAGAAAAATGAAAATAGTCTAATCCCACATTTGTCCGATCTTCCGAAAAACAATCCCAATTTTCTATTATCCCAAAACAATCCCACTTTTTACCCTAACTTCTTCTAACGGTCTCTTTGACTTATAATCGGTTAAACCAATCAATTTTTTTTTCTTAACTCTCTCTCCTCGATCCCACCATGGCCACCCCTTGCCACCACTCCCACCCCTTGTCGCCGCCCTTACCCATCCAAAACCCCCAGCCCTTGCTGGCACCCCACCCACCATGAAACCAGCCCGAAACCCCCTAACTACCCCTTTCCGCTCTGAAATCCCACAACCAGCCACACAAATCACCACTCACCTTACGCAACTCACCTAACAAAACAAATCACCAATCCCCACCATAATCACCGGACTGCCACACCCTTCACTCTGCCGCTCCCCATTCTCTGCACCATCACCAATCCCAACCACCTTTCTCATGTTTTCTCGAGTCAATTCGGCGACTATTGTAATGAATGCATTGCCGGTTGAATGCACCGTTCTAGTGGCTGGGGGCTTTGGCCGTTCTAGAATTGTTGTCAAGCTTATGAATACTGCGCCAGTTTGGCTTACAGGAGAAGGCAAGGGCGAAGGATGGGAAGGGGAAGGGGGGTCGTTCACTCGTTCAGGGGGTTAGGGGTTTCAGTTTTTTTTTTTTTTTAAAAAAATGGAATAAATCTATTAAAAGTCGACACGTGTCATATAACCTAAGAAAACCAGTTATGAAAACAATCCAACCGGTTAGGGATCGTTAAAAGAAGATCCCTATCAAAGGTGGGATTGTTTTTGAATAATCGAAAGGTGAGATGTTTAAGAAGACAAAGTAAAGGTGTAATTATTAGTTTCCATTTTCCATATATTAAATATATGTAAAATTTAAATTATTGTAAACTGAATAATTTATTTTAATGTTCATAATATATGCAAAAATACATAATTGTTATTTTTTTTTAGTACTGTAAAATAATGAACCGGGCATTATGTTGCCCGTGTTAAAAACTAGTTATTGAAAAATTTTAGTAACCAATTGGAAGTTAGTGTAGTGGTGATTAGAGCTGAGCAAAACTACCCGAAAATCGAAAACCCGAAAAATCGATCCGTAACCGTTCTGAAAATTAGGGTACCCGATTCGATAACCATAATAGTTCGGGTACCCGTTTCGATAATTTGTTATCGGGTATGGTTATTGGGTATCATTTTAAAATTAACGGTTACCCGATCCGATCCGACAAGCATTTATTTTTTGCTTTTTTTCCTACTTAAATCTATTTTTTAAAATCTAAACTCTTACTTTACTTCATAATTACTTTATAATATCAATGATTAGTAATATTATTAATAATTTGGTCAAAATCATATGATATTGTTGTTAATTAGTGGTAAATTATATCATAAAAACTACATAATTAAGTCTAATTATCATTATTGGATATCTTATTGGGTACCTGATAACCGATCCGAAGTCCGGGTACCCGAACTTATCGATTCAGGTTATGGATATCACTTTTAGGGATTTTGGTTATCGGGTACCCGAACCGTTAGTACTAACGGTACGGGTACCTGTCCCATGCTCACCCCTAGTGGTGATTGGGACTACATTTGGTAGGTGACATAATAAAGTCATATTACCTAGTCAAAAATTAATTCCTAAGTTCGTCTAACTATGCAGATAGGGAAAAAGGATCGAACCACAGGGAAACAAGTCTTCCTATTCCTAATTAATTAATATAATCTAAATTATTAAGTAACTAAATTATATTATAGATATGATAAATTAAACTAAGGGAGATGAAAGTAGGGAGAAATCAATTAATAAAAGGTTCACCAATAAATAATATTCCAGGGTAAAATACAATAATCAATCATCAATGCATCAATTAATCAGATCATAAAGGGTTTTCGCTACGTATTACAATCGCAGAATTAATCTACCGGTATTAAATTGCATCTGTCGAATCTTGACTTAACCATTTATAAATTAACCTGCCTATGCCTATTGAAACTAAGCCTAAACATCAATTCTCATATGTCGAATCTCGAATCAATATTGCTAAACACATACACATGCCTAATCTAATTGCATAGCATTAGATCAATCAATAGAAAATTAATCAAACATTGACAATCAACAATAATAAATTACCCCTTCATATTATTTATGGATCCCCACAACCCTAGAAAATAATCTACTCACACATAATTAAATCTAAACTAATCAAAGCAATTAAGCAAAACATGATGAACAAAAGCAAATAAATTACTGAAATAAAAAGGGAAGAAATTGTTACCAAAGTTAACGGAAATAATGAATTGAATTAAATCAAGAGTTGTAGAGAGAGAAACAAGAGAGAAGTTTAAGCTTAAGAGAAAACTAAACTAATGAAAGAGAGGTAATTGTATCAAAAGCAACTAAAACGTATTTATCCAAAACCTCCAAATCCTAATTAAAATCTGAGTATAAACGCTGAATTCGTTCTTCAAGACACGCGCCCGATCGGGCCCGCCTTTTTCATCAGGTGTGCATCTCTCGCGCCCGGCTGGGCGCGAGACAGGGCGAAGCATGCCCTTTTTCCTTTTCCACCCCGCCCGGCCGGGTGCGCCTTCGGGCGAGGGCTTATCCGGACGGGCGAAGCCTTGGGCTATGGTTGGCACTTTTATTCGGCTTTAATCTTAATCCTAATCCGAATTTCCACTTCGGGACTTGAATACTCGGTCCAAATGCCTCGGCTCCTTCAAAGTCGAGCCCTTAATCATCGGTTTGATGACTCCAACCGGCCTTGGGCTACGAAAGGTGTTCGTACTCCTCCAATGCTCGTAGTTGCTCCAAATAATCCCGAGAAAAGGCTCCAAATGTGCAATTTCCTACAAAATGCTACCAAACTACAAAACACTAGAAAGCACACATTAACAATAAAAGTGGCTCTAAAGAGCCAAAAATACTCCTAAGTATGACCAAGGGACGGGGCCAAATTACTATATAAAATAGACATATCAAACTCCCCCAAGCCAAACCTTTTCTTGTCCCAATGCAAATAGCTTATCAATGAAAAAATAAGACATACCTCACCCCAAATCGATCAAAAACAAGTATTACCAATTCAAGGAAAATCCAACAAGTGTGCATCAAAATTAACCAATCAAATCCATCCAATCACTCATCCTCCCTAACAATTGTCAAATAGAGCAAAGCACAAGAGCATATTGAATTCAAGACTAGTGCTCACGCACTCAACTCTCATTTATGTGGCGGATATAAAATGTATCCGATCACTCTCCATCCCAACCCCTTTATGTGAACAATGCCCTCCCAACTCACAACACTCGTGTGTTTAAAAGACACACACTCAACCTAAATAGTCGACTCGAAATATGTCAAATCATCCTTTGCATTGATAAACAACTAATTTCACATTCACACAACTCTATGCACAAAGGTCGGAAGGTCTTTAAAGCTTGTAATGTAAGGCTAGGGTAGAGGGTAGGATAAATTCGGGAAAAATGTGAGAGTAAAGCCATACTTAAGGGAGCCATAATCCTAATAAAACCAAGGCCAAAAATAAATAATGACCATATCATCTCTAACAAAACTCAATTCCATAAAAAATTTCACCAAACAATAATCCAATCATATTAAACATTCACAACACTTACAATCTCACTCAAAAAAATAAATAAATAATATAGAGCTTGAGTGAACAAACTTTGAATCCTTTTTCCAAACTTGAACTTGAATTTTTTTTCTTTTAATTTTTTTTTTATTTTGGCTTTTTTTTTTTCCTTGAACAACCTTCAACTAGAACACTTGAACATTGAAGTATTTTTTTTCCTTGTTTTTTGTTTTTTTGCTCTTTTTTTTCCTTTTCTTGAAGTTCACTTCTTTTTTATCTCACTATCATTCTTTATTTTTTTCTCAAGAATTTCAACTTTCAAAATCATCAAAAACAAAACACTATCAAGTAACAAAATAACTTCTCATAACCACCCAAATTGTGCATATAACAAGCACACTACAAACTCCCTCACCTCACTCACTAATAGTTCCCCCAAGCCAAGCTTGGGACTAGTAACTAATGAGGCAAAAATAGGCTTGTAATGTGGCCAATAAACAACAAATTTATTTAGGCAACAACATGAGTAGCAAGAAGGGAACAAATGTATCTAAATTATTCTGAAGGCTACCTAAAAGAACAAATGCCTTCGTCCTCCTCAATGTGCATAATAATGAGTCATACAAACATTACTCCAAGTTGCAAACCAATACTCAAATTCAATGACATACTAGGAACTAACACACAATTCCTTACCAAATAACTAGTCAAGCACTATATTCACAAGTAGTTGGACAAAATTGACTCATGTTAAGGCATCTAAGCAATCAAACATCAAATCATGGCTAGCTTATCCACAATACTCATCATCATATACCAAGAATCAAAACAATTTTCATATGTATGGGGCACAGGGAAGCATGATTTATCATTCATTGAATCGTATTTTTGTACTTTTTTTTTATTATTTTTCTAATTTTTTTGTATTTTTTCAAAGCAATAAAATCTATACTAAAAAAAACAATAAAACTATACTTAGCACACCAAAAAAAAAAAAAAAAAAAAAAAAGAAGAAGAAAGATACCAATATCCAAAAATCTCCCCCAAGCCAAGATCAGACAATGTCCTCATTGGCTCGGGGATTAGCCCAGCACAGCTAATCCTCATCCACCAGGTCAAATCCTCTGCCGTTGCCACCTGCACCACCAGAAGAACTACCACCAAAATAGTTAGGGTAATAAGTCCCCCTCGGAGGCCCCCCAAAAGGAATGTCTTGGCCATATCCATGAAAGGCCAAATAGTCCGTGTAAATGCCATGGGAGGTGGGATCGACGTATCCCTGAGGTGGTGCCTGAAACCAATCGGGGTAGAGAGCATCGTCGGGAATAGCACCCCAACAAGCATAGTCATCAAACATGGGATATAAAGCTCTCCCTTGGTTTCTCTCAATGTACCCTAACCGTTGGTCTATGGAACCAACCATCTGCCTAAACTCCCCATAAGACCCCTCAATACGGCCTATGGCCTGTCCTGTACTTTGCAAATCCCAAACGGTCTTGGGATCGTGCCTAGGGGGAGGTGGAGGTGCATGATATGGCATGTGAATCGGTGATGGTGGTGCCATATGCTTAGTTTGTGGCACATGGGGTGATGGTGGTGGTGGCGGTGCTCGCCCTTGGGCATGGGCAACTAAAAGGTCATAAGTGTACGACCCTTGCCCAGGAGGAAAAGCAGTCAACTGGGGGCTAGGTAGGGGAAAGATACACAATGGGTCACTTCCTATCCTAACACACCAATGAGGGATTTGTTGACAATCTAATTCTATCCAATCCAGACTCTCCAAATACCTAGTGGTCATGAAAGTATCCCCCCCCCCACAGCTAGTGAAACCCTCAGCCCTAGTCTCACTAAACCTGGCTTTTTTAACCACTATCCTAGTAATAAGGCCTCCTAATCGAATGGGGGTTCTAGTGGTGGTACTAGCAGTGGCATGTCGACTCAAATGATGTATAATATACCTACCTATGTTCAGTTTACCAAACCAAAACACATAGTGACCTATTATAGCTATTTCATTAGTTTGAGCGTTATGTGGTTTATACCTAATTAAAAAACAAGCAGCCGCAAATATTTGCCAGATTTTAGGGGCGGGATGATGAATAGGTCAGGCACTAGCATGTTGGGAGTTTGGGGCCGGTAAACCAGTTAAAACACGATAAATATCTTCCATTTTGTAATTTTCATGCCAAGTGGTGGGGACTTCCGATTCCAATTCAAACAATTTGCAAAATTCAATATAAGTTAAACTAATATTTCTGTTGTTCAACCTAAATTGCAAATTAGGACCATTTTTAGTATTAACAACATTCAAAGAAGATAGGAATTCACATGTTAGTTCACGATAAGTAGGATAATGCATATCAACAAATTTTCTCATTCCTATATCATTCAGAAGGAATTACCTTGCGCTCATAGAGCTTGATGAGCCGTTCCCGTTGAGTTTGCGTAGTAATACGGATCGTCAGCCATTCCTCGAGTTGTAACTCCGGGTCATATTCTTGGCTTGAGCTTGAACCACGCCCTCCTTAAGTTCTTGACCTCTTTGATGCTATGGTTGAGAATAGGTTTGAAAAAAAACTTGTTCAAAAGTGAACAAAATTGGTATAGATGTGTAGAGGGTGAAGAGATGAGAAGGAATATGTAAGAATTTTTTATTTTAGTGAGAAATGAAGGGAAGACCTTAGAGAGAAGGTAGAGGTTTTTGAGTTTTTAGAGAGAGAAAGAATGGAAGAAAGAGAAATAAGGAGGAAAGAAAGAAGAAAGAAGAAGGAGAAGAGGAGAGACGGTTGTATCGCGCCCGATCGAGCAGGTTGTCGCCCGGTTGGGTGATCTAAGTGTATAACTTTTCCGCTCTCGCACCCGGTCAGGCGCTAGCTCGCCAGATCGGGAAAACCGTCCCCTTTGAAATTTGTCGACTCTCGTCCGTACTCGTCAACTCTCGCGCCCGAGCGGGCGCGCCCTGGCCCGGTCGGGCGAAGTGAATTGAAAATATGACTTTCTTCTCGCCCTCGGTCGGGCGGACACTTGCCCGATCGGGCAAAATTCCTTCTTTTCTTGGCTTCCTCTCGCGCCCGGTCGGGCAGAGCTTCGCCCGGTCGGGCGCGCTACAGCAAAGAGGGGTCCGATTTTTTTTATTATTATTATTTTATTTTCTTTACTCCAAATTTAGCTAAATCATTTTCTCCAAACTTGTACAAAAACTCCGAAACTCATTAGATTCCCTCCACTCTCCTCTCACAAGAAAAAGAAAGGAAAAGAACTAAACTAAAAAGCGAGAAAATACGGGTTGCCTCCCGCAAAGCACTGGTTTATTTAGGTCTCGCACGACCTTCTTACCATATGTTTATCAAGATGGGACAGAATCGATTAGGTGAAGTAATTCAACTACACCAATCGTAGCCCCCTCGTGGTATAGCTTGAGTCTTTGACCATTTACCTTGAATACCCTACCATGATCATCGTATATTTCCACATAACCGAACTTATTTGCCCTTTTTACTGTAAAAGGACTCGACCACCTTGACCTCAACTTTCCTGGGAAAAGTTTAAGTCTAGAGTTGAATAACAAAACTTTATCACCCTCTTTGAATTCTCTTGGAAGGATCATCTTGTCATGCCGTCTCTTGGTCTTCTCCTTGTAGACGCGTGCACTATCATAGGCAATCAACCTAAACTCATCTAACTGATTAAGTTGTAGGAGTCTCTTTTCTCCCGCTAGCTTAGCATCCAAATTGAGCTCTTGAATAGCCCAATATGCCTTGTACTTTAATTCCACCGAGAGGTGACATGCTTTCCCATACACAAGTCTAAAGGGAGTAGTACCAATTGGGGTCTTAAAAGAGATTCTATACGCCCAAAGGGTGTCATCCAACTTATCATTCCAATCTTTCCTACATTTTGCTACCACCTTCTCTAGAATGGCCTTAATCTCATGGTTAGACCTCAACTTGGCCACTAGTTTGGGGATGGTATGCTAAACCTGTCCTATGGTATACACCATACTTCTTTAGAAGGGCGTCTAACTTCCGCTCATGAAAGTGAGATCCTCCATCCCTAATTATCGCTTGAGGTACTCCAAATCTAGGAAAGATGATTTTCTTGAAAAGCCTATGGACCACCTTGGCATCATTGGTGGGTGTGGCAATGTCTTCAACCAACTTGGATACATAATCAACGGCGACAAGTATATATCGATTCCCTCGTGAAGAGGGAAAAGGTCCCATGTAATCAACACCCCAAACATAAAAAATTTCAACTTCCAATATACCTATTTGAGGCATCTCATGCCACCGCGAGATGTTGCCAGTCCTCTGGCAGGAGTCACAAGCCTACACAAAAGAGTTAGCATTCTTGAACATGGTAGGCCAGTAAAATCCTGACTCATTTATCTTAGCCACCGTTTTGGTGGGACCATGATGTCCTCCATAAGGTGAGTTGTGGCATCTAGTAAGAACACCGTGAACTTCCCATTCGGGAACACACCTGCGAAATAATCCATCTGCACACTCACAAAACAAAAAAGGATCATCCCAAAAATAATGTCTAACATCATAAAGGAATTTCTTTTTCTGTTGGTAGGATAAGTCAGAGGTAGAGTACTGCCCACCAAATAATTTGCAAAGTCGGCATACCAAGGATGTTGCTCTACAACTGCATACAGGTGGTCATCAGGGAAAGAATCATCTATAGGTAGAGAATCATTACCCTCATCATACCTGATTCGTGACAAGTGGTCTGCCACAACGTTCTCTACACCTTTCTTATCTTTAATCTCCACATCAAAATCTTGGAGCAAGAGAACCCAATGGAGGAGCCTATGCTTTGATTCTACCTTGGCTATCAAATATTTCAAAGCTGCATGGTCAGTCAAAACAATAACTTTAGAACCAACTAGATATGATCTAAATTTTTCTAAAGCATAAATCACAACAAGAAAATCCTTTTCCGTAGTGGCATAGTTAACTTGGGCTTCATCCAAAGTTTTGCTTGCATAGTAGATAGCATGCAAAACCTTGTTCTTTCTCTGTCCTAGCACGGCTCCTAATGCAAAGTCACTGGCATCACACATGATCTCGAAAGGGAGATCCCAATCGGGAGCACATATGATAGGTGCCGATATCAAAGCCTGTTTAATCCTGTTAAAAGACTCAAGACACTCATCAGTAAAAATAAATGGGGCATCCTTGAGTAAAAGCTGAGTTAGTGGTTTAGAAATTTTAGAAAAATCTTTGATAAAGCGACGATAAAACCCCACATGACCTAAGAAACTTCTAAACCCCTTAACAACTTTAGCTTTATCTACCTATATACCCTTATCAAATACAATATGACCAAGAACTACTCGCTCAGTCACCATAAAGTGACACTGATGAGCGTCATTTATGGCGCTCAAAAGAATAAGATTTAGGTTCATTTTATATATTTTCTTTCATTATTTTCATATAATTTTCTTAGTTTTATTTGGTTTTCCATTTTATTAACTCATTTTGGTTCTCGATTAGTTTTTATGAGTTTTTCTTATTTTTAGTTCTTAATTCGTAGTTTTAATTAGTTTTATTTTATTTTGTTTTCTCTTAATTGTTGTTTTGTGTAGGTGTTTGTTCGGGGTCAAGATGTGTATTTCAAGTCCATTTGCAAGTTCAAGTTGCCGCGCTCTCGTGATTGCGCTCTCATTGATTTTGGTGATGAACACGCAAATTTTGAGCATTTGGGGCTGCCTTGCTCGTGGGCATCACATGAGCCTGACAGTCGAGAGCGCAGACGAGCCACACCAACTCTCACCCACGCACTTCCCCTGCCCCCGTAACAACCGCACTAACAGAGCACCAAATCAGCCCACACGCATTTCACCTCCAATCACCACCAGCTCGCATCAATCTCTGTCACTGGAAACCACCAATTTGCCATCACTGCCGCACCTATCAATCAACCAATACCTTTGCCACTTCACCGGCTCGCCACCCATAACAACCACCAATCAGCTCTCAGACCACAAACTAGCCACCACCTTCGCACCACATCTCCAGCCGCAACTGACCACAGTTCAGCTCCCAATTCCGCCATCAAACGCGCAACCCCTGCTCCAGCCACATATTCACCAAACCACCAGCAAATAGCAACTTCCGCCATCGTAAATAACTAACTCGGTGTGTGCGTGAAGACTCTCAAGTGCGTGCGCACTTCTGGGTTCAGATTTCGGCCGTTGATATTGATTAACTTGATGATCAAATGGTTGTGATGGTGCGTGATTATGGATGTGAGAAGCATGGGATTATTTCCCATATTAAGAGCAGCCAAAAGTCGAAGTCCACTGACTTCTTATTTCTATTTTCGTTTCTTTTATTTTTCTTTTAGTTTCCTTTTATTTCCTTTTTCCTTTTTACTTTCTTTTTCTTTTCTTATTTATTTTATTTTTCATTTATTTTCCTTTTCTTTTATTTTCTTTTCTCTTTTATTTTCTTTTAACCTTGTAAATATAAATGCCCATTTTGGGATAAAATTAGAAGAACAATTTTAGGACAATGAGAATCCAATTTTAGATCTCATATTTTTTAGCTTAGGTTGAGAGCTTCTCTCTCTAGATTTAGGGTTAGTTTAGGAGTAGTTTTAGAGAGAGAAAGTGAGGGATTTTAATAGTTATTTGAGAGATTGAAGATTCAAGATGACAATTGTATTGAAAATCTCCATTATCAATCAACGAGGATTTCTCACTCTCTCTCCTCTTTATTGCTTTGTTTAATTTCATGTTTGTTTGGTTTAATTTTGATGTTTGATTCTTGATTAGTGTAATTGTTCTTGATATTTTGTTGATTCTTGATTTCTTTAGTTGTTTGTTGATAGATGATGATTCTTGAGTAGTTGTTTGGCTAGAAATTGGGTGAAACTTGTATGATTGATTGATTGTGATTAATTTGGGAATTGTGTTGATTGATTGTCGATATTAAAGTGATTAAAAGGGTTGCATGTGTGTAATTCAATTAGGCCTTGAGAATTATGCTAGATTGCATTGTAATTGCTAATGACACGACCAGATTCTTTTAGTTTGTTATTCATAGTGAACCCTAGATTAACAATTAGGAGATAGCTCTTTGATTCCAATTGATAGCTCTTATCATTAGTCTTCACAACCTTGGATTGGCATGATCTTCCCAAGTTGTTGCAATTGTCATGATCACTTGTTGATCCCATTCCTAGTGTTTTATTTGTTTGATTGTTAATTTGTTAGTTGTTAGTGTTCCTTCTTCACCTTCGACTTCGACCTAACTTAGGCGCATAATTGAGAGTGCTTGAACATTACTGTTCCTTTGGGTTCGACCCTTGACTTACCTCTATACTCGTATTTAGGTTTGTTAAGTATTTATAAATTTGTTTGGCTCTTGGAAAGATTAGATAACGACCTACATTTTTCCTACGTCAGACACTTTTCCCAATTTAAAACCAAATTGCATTCTTCACATCTTTTCAGAATTTTAGTGAGATTAATGAGACATGCATCAAATGAAGAATCATACACACTAAAATCATCCATAAAGACTTCCATTATAGACTTTATGAAATCAGAAAAGATACTCATCATGCAACGTCCAAAGGTGGGAGGGGCATTACACAAACCAAAAGACATTCTATGATAAGCAAAAGTACCATAAGGGCATGTAGATGTAGTCTTTTCCTGATCTTCAGGGTGAATTGGAACTCAGAAAAATTCCAAATACCCATCCAAATAGCAAAAGAACTTATGATTAGCTAACCTCGCAAGCATTTGATCAATAAAGGGGAGAGGGAAGTGATCTTTTTTAGTGGCGATATTTAATCTACGATAATCTATGCACATACGCCACCCTGTAACATTTCTAGTAGGAATTAATTCATTTTTATCATTTTTTATAACAGTCATCCCACCCTTTTTAGGAACCACCTGAACAAGACTTACCCACTTTGAGTCAGAAATAGGATAGATAATACCTGCATCAAGTAATTTCATAACCTCTTTCTTGACTACTTCTTGCATATTAGGGTTCAACCTCCTCTAGGGTTGAATGCATGGCTTATAGTTGTCCTCTAAATGTATCATGTGCATACAAAAATCAGGGCTAATACCCTTGAGATCATCAATACTGTACCCTATTGCCCTTTTGTGGGTTCGAAGAACCTCTAGAAGTTTGTGGGTCATCAAGTGCAGTACTAATGATCACAGGGTATAGTTCCTACTCATCAAGAAAAACATATTTTAAATGAGAAGGGAGAGGTTATTTAAATGAGAAGGGAGAGGTTTTAGTTCAGGTTTCTTGACCTCTGCAGGTTTTGATTCCTGAACTAATTTCACTACCTTCTTGCTCTCTATAGGATCAAGTTCTTCAATTGCGAGAGCTTTTTCTATTGCGTCTACCTTTGTACTCCAAATACTCGCATTACCTGCAGTTAATTCGCCACAAAGAATTTCCTCTAAGGGATCTCTTGCAAGTACCTGTGGCAAGCTTTCTTCACAAATATCATCCATTATATCAATCACATCAATTAAACAACAGTTTTCCTCTAGCATAGGTCCTTTCAAAACCTTCCCTTAATTAAAAGTGATATTATCATCTCCAACAGAAAGGGTTAGTTTTCCATTTTTTACATCAATTATGGCTCCTGCAGTGTGGAGAAAAGGCCTACCTAATATAATGGGAATTCGTGTATCCTCAGCCATGTCTAAAACAACAAAATCTACAGGGATAAAAAAATTTACCAACTCTGACAGGAACATCCTCTAAAATACCTAAGGGGTATTTAACAGAACGGTCTGCCATCTGTAAAGTAATGTTAGTAACTTTCAAATCACCCATATTAAGTTTAGAACACACAAACGATGGCATAACACTAACATTAGCACCCAAATCACATAATGTTTTATCTATGAAGACATTACCAATATGACAAGGGATAGAAAAACTACTAGGATCCTTTAATTTAGGAGGGGATTCATTTTGCAATAAAGCACTACATTCCTCTGTAAAAGCTACAGTTTCTACCTCATCAAAGACCCTTTCCTAGTCAAAATATCTTTCATAAATTTAGCATATGCAGGAACCCGAGTGATTAAATCAGTGAAATGAACTATTACCTGCAAATTTTTCACAAACTCCAAGAACTTACCAAATTGCTTATCAAACTTACTCTTCAAATGTCTATTTGGGAATGGAAGTTTGATGACTGGGCCCTGCACATCTCCACCCTTGTCTTGAGATTTACCCTGCAAAGAAACATTAGAAGGATTAGTTTTCTCTTGTAGCCATGCAGGGTTAGTAACATTAGCACTTGGTACAAGGGAATCAGGATCAGCAATAGGTTCATCATCCTTGGGCATAGGAGGCCCATCATAGTGTGAACCACTCCTTAGAGTAATTGCATTAGCATGATTCGTAGGGTGGATTGGTTGCGATGGTAAGGCTCCCTGCTGACGGGTTTGTAGGGTAGATGAAATCTGCCCAATTTAATTATCCATAATTTTATTATGAGCTAGAATCGAATCAATTTATGCATCCTTACTCTCCATGTGCTTTTGCATACTTGATAGCATCGCTCTAATTTCTGACAGAGCAGGGTCAGAAGATAAGGAGGGTTGTGATTGGGTTTTCTGGCCAGAGTTAGGATGGTAATATTTTTTCTGTGGTGGTGGTTAATGTTATGGTTGTTGTGGAGGTGGAGGATTTTGTACATTGGTACTCCGGTAGGAAAGATATGGATGGCTCCGGAGGCTAGAATTATAAGTGTTGGAGTATGGGTTATTTTGCCTATAGATTTGGAAGCCATTAACTTTCCCCATGGAACTCCTACAATCTTGCTCCCAATGTCCTATAATTCCATAATTTTCACAAAAAGCTTCATTAGTATTATTGACAGCTGAAACATTAGCTACAGAATTAGGAATAACAGTACTAAGATTATCTAATTTCTGGCAAATAGATGTTAATTAAGCCTGCACAAAGGATACGGAATAAAACATTATGTTTCCCTTTGTTAGCAAACCCTCTAGGATTCCCATATTGGGAATTATGAATTGTCATATCTTCGATAACTTGACCTGCATTATCAACATTAAGATTCATAAACCTCCCACTAGCTGCAGAATCTAGAATTGTTCTAGATGTGTTTCCAAGCCCATTGTAAAAAACTTGAATCAACTGCCATTGTACTAAATTATGGTGAAGGCATTCTCTCTGCAGATCCTTGAACCTTTCCCAAGCCTCATATAGAGTTTCATCTGGCTCTTGGGTAAAGTTTTGAATGGCACTCCTTAGTAAAGTTGTTCTTTCTGCATGGTAATATTTATTATAAAAATTTAAAACAAGAGTTTCCTAGTCAGTAATACCAAGTGCAGTTCTATTCAAACCATTAAACCACAGTTTAGCTTTTTCACATAAAGAAAAGGGAAAAAGAATCTCCCTGATTTGGTCTTGCGTGACCCCAGCTTGCCTAATGGTATTGCAATACTGACAGAAATCTGCAATGTGAAGATTGGGATCTTCACCCTTAGCTCCACTGAATTGCTTTCTTTCAATCATCGTGATAAATTGGGGCTTGATCTCGAATTGCACTCCATCAAGAGCCGGAGTAGGAGTAAGATGTGGAAAATTCGTTAAGGACAGCTGTGAATAATCGCTAAGCTTGCGAGATGGAGGAGGTGGTGGTGCCGTCATCTCTGATTCACGTTCTGAAGAAACTTCCGAATCGCTAGAATCAGATGGGGGTTCCAAAGGTGGATTACCCTTCAGAAGTGTCTCGTACCTGTCTGTAAAGGTTCTTCTGTCTATGAAAAGATCGTTCGATTTCAGGATTGAATGGAATGTAACCTGATCTAGAACCCCTAGGCATAAACACAGAACTAAACAAACATATATGAGAAATTTGTCTCAAAGAACTTGCGTTCTCTAAGACTGGAGAAAATAATCTAGACTACAAAAAGAATCAGAAATAAAAATAAAACCGTTTCCTCGGCAACAGCGCCAAATTTTGACAGGATAAAGTCGTATAGGTTCAATTAATAAAAGCCTAGGGTATAGGTTCACCAATAAATAATATTCCAAGGTAAAATACAATAATCAATCATCAATGCATCAATTAATCAGATCATAAAGGGCTTTCGCTACGTATTACAATCGCAGAATTAATCTACCGGTATTAAATCGCATCTGTCGAATCTTGACTTAACCATTTATAAATTAACCTGCCTATGCCTATTGAAACTAAGCCTAAACATCAATTGTCATCTGTCGAATCTCGAATCAATATTGCTAAACTCATACAATTAAACCAGGCCTATCTAATTGCATAGCATTAAATCAATCAATAGGAAATTAATCAAACACTGACAATCAACAATAATAAATTACCCCTTCATATTATTTATGGATCCCCACAACCCTAGAAAATAATCTACTCACACATAATTAAATCTAAACTAATCAAAGCAATTAAGCAAAACATGATGAACAAAAGCAAATAAATTACTGAAATAAAAAGGGAAGAAATTGTTACCAAAGTTAACGGAAATAATGAATTGAATTAAATCAAGAGTTGTAGAGAGAGAAACAAGAGAGAAATTTAAGCTTAAGAGAAAACTAAACTAATGAAAGAGAGGTAATTGTATCAAAAGCAACTAAAACTTATTTATCCAAAACCTCCAAATCCTAATTAAAATCTAAGTATAAATCGCCGAATTCCTTCTTCAAGACACGCGCCCGGTCGGGCCTGCCCTTTTCATCAGGTATGCATCTCTCGCGCTCGGCCGGGCGCGAGACAGGGCGAAGCATGCCCTTTTTCCTTTTTCACCCTGCCCAGTCGGGTGCGCCTTCGGGCGAGGGCCTATCCGAACGGGCAAAGCCTTGGGCTATGGTTGGTGTTTTGGGTGTTTTTTTCCCTTGGGAAAGTTACAGCTCGAAGATTGGTGAATGCGGCCTGTACCCGCAAAACAACGGAGACTCCGGGTGATTGGAGCTCCGCCTTCGACGATCAAGTTAGTACTTGAATGAGAGTAGGAAAAAGGTGCGGAAATTTAGGTGAGATCTTCTCGGATTTCGAGATCAGGTGCTTCTCTGATGTAAGAGAATGTAGGGTATGCTGTAATCAATTGTAGGTGCCTCGAAAATGGGGGGAATCTCCTTATTTATAAGGTCGTTGGGAAACGTGCCCCACATTAGGTCACTCTGAGCTAATTCTGCTGGGCTGCGCCGTATTACGGCTTACTCGGGATTTGGGCCCTGAAGGCCGCCTTTTTTCTCCCGAGTTCTACGAAGGACACGTGTCAAATGAAGATTGGTCCAATTCGATCCAACCAGAATATGACACGTGTCAGGATATGATTGGCCCACGTGGCATGGGTAAAATTACCTAAAATAGTTGGCACTTCGATTGGGCTTTAATCCTAAACCCAATCTGGATTTCCACTTCGGGACTTGAATACTTAGTCCAAATGCTTCGACTCCTTCAAAGTCGTGCCCTTAATCATCGGTTTGATGACTCTAACCGGCCTTGGGCTATGAAAGGTGGTCATACTCCTCCAATGCTCATAGTTGCTCCAAATAATCCCGGGAAAATGCTCCAAATGTGCAATTTCCTATAAAATGCTACCAAAACTACGAAAACACTATAAAACACACATTAGCAATAAAAGTGGCTCTAAAGAGCAAAAAATACTCCTAAATATGATAAGGGACGGGGGCAAATCACTATATAAAATTGACATATCACAAGGGAGGACCTGTGTTCGATTCCCCGCAACAACAATTGGGAGGGGTCTAACCACCCAAAACAGATCCCCGAATTCGGATTAGCCCAAAGGGTGAACCAGGTGGAACCAAAAAAAAAAAAAAAGAAGTAAATACTTGCTCCACTCTCCTTTTTCGACCGTTTTTAAATACTTGTTCTATTTTTTTATTTGAAAAGCTTGTACAATATTTAATTAATTTACTCACCTAGTGGATCCACTATGATAATATTTTATTAATTTCATATTATCTCTTTTTTAATTCTCTATACTATTTTTGTTTATTATAATTTTTTATTCTCCCACGTACTCCACTACCTCCCTATTTTATTATTTTATCCAATTTCTTCTAAAAATCCGCGAATGGAGAAATGAAGTAAATATTTAAAAACGGAGGGAGTAAAACTGTTAAACCTATTTGTATTCATCTCGAAAGTCATAACTTTTTGACTACTATTCAGTTCAACCAGTGGTTTTCCTATCTCCACCAGACTCCTGGGCTCCTGGCTAATTCAGGTTCTCCCTCTCCCTTTTCATCTCTTACTTATTAATTTCTTACTTTTTAATTGTTTCCAGGAATTAATTCATCGGTTCTTCCATTTTGTTAAAGAATACGAAGTAGTATAAATTTAATTCATGAGTTTATTTTATTTTATTTTTTACTTTTTAATTTTTTTTGTTTTTTTGGCTTTTACATTTCCAGAATTTTTTTACAATAATTGTCTGCTACTGTTTTTTTTGAATTCGTAATTTCACTTTTAAGGGTTTCTCAATTATGATACATTTTGAGCCAATTCATTAGCTTTGGCATGTCTGAATGCTCCAATTTGATTAATTTTTTTTCCGAATTTTTATTGTGTAAAAATGTTTTTTTTTTTTTTTTTTTTACAATTGTTAATGCTAATAACTCATGCTTTTAAAGTATAATTATTTTGTCAGTTACATCAATAAAAGTGAAAGACGGCAATGTTAGCTGAAGGGGTGATTACAGAGTTGAATAGGAAATCACCCAATTACTCAAAAATAGTGGAGGAAGTGGTGAAAATGGAGAAGAAGATATTCCCTAAACACGAGTCATTATCGAGGTCGTTCGATGATGACCTTAGTAAAAAGAATGCTGGATTGCTGTATGCTTATGTTAATGGTGAAGTTGCTGGCTATGCTATGTACTCCTGGCCGACATCGTTACTAGCTCTCATCACTAAGCTTGCAGGTTCTAGTTTATCCCTCTTTTGGCAAATTACTTTTTTCTTTTCTTTTCTTTCCTTTCTTACATTATATCTGCGAACATGATTTTGTTAAATGGAGCATGACTAAATTGCTTGACTAATTTGTTGTGGTTTCTATTCATGTTGTATTAGCTTATTTGCTTTGATGTTGCTTTCTTATGTGTGATTGATTGTTCTTGTGGTTGTCCAAGCATTGCTTTAGTTAGAAGTTCGGTGTCATGTGATTGATTAAGAAAGGTGTTGTTATGGTCATCTTGTACCTGCCATTTGATTAGAAAATTGGAATTTAACTTTGAAAACATGAAATTTGTGGTAGTTATTATATGATTATTGTTTCATTCATTGACAGAAACTCTAGGAAAATTAATGTGATGTAATGCTATCAAATTATACCCTTTTGAATAATTACGAGATTATTAGTTACCGGAGAAAACTTTTTTGCACTACATCTACCTTATAACTGTGATGATTAAAGCTGAATGCACTCTTTGTATGACTAACTATTGTAATTTGTGTACTAGGAAATCTAAGACAAACTTCTATGTAGTACGTAGTATTAGATATCCTACACAGATTTTATCTTTGCACTGTTGCACATGATTTTTCTTCTTTCTAATCTAGTTGGTCTAAAAAATAAACTGAAAATATGAAGCCTATGTATATGATGGCCTGAGCCATGTATATAACAAAGGCAATAAGGGTTTTCATGAAATAGCTTCAGTTGATACAAGACTGTCGATATGTGGGGGACTTTTTTTATACTAGATCTAAATTTTATTTAGGATGATTCATGAGCTGATCTGTCATTAA
The DNA here is from genome assembly GCF_948465745.1 of Chenopodium album. Lineage (NCBI taxonomy): Eukaryota > Viridiplantae > Streptophyta > Magnoliopsida > Caryophyllales > Amaranthaceae > Chenopodium > Chenopodium album. The sequence goes on along the minus strand of NC_137850.1, from coordinate 20,445,692 downwards.
AAGGCTTGTTTAAGATGAACATATTATGAAATTATCATATTCAAGGATAGTATCATTAAACTCTTTCTTATAAGCGATCCTTGTTGCAAAACTAGTAGCTAAGGTCTCAGCTATTTTCACCCAAATATCCTCTTAGAATGTTGCAAGCAGCCCCTAGAACACCAAAATATAGCTTAGATCATCATGCGAACAGTAACCTCAAACTTTTGTTAGTTAGACAGTTACAACATTGATCTCAATCTCAAATGCATTCTCTGAGTTGGTTATAATTTATATGGATTTGGTTTTCTTAATTATGAAAAAAATTAATTTATTAAATGTGTACTCTGGCATAAGATTGCTTTCTTTACTGATCAAAACCATTGACTGATCAAAATCGGAAGTTTGGGCTAAAATTATATGGACTAGCCTAGGCCACCACACCACCGCCCACCATTATTTTTCACTGCTATTGATTAGCCTTTTGCTGCACCATCTTTTAAGCACACCTGAGAGTGCAGAACTGCAAGCCTGCGACTGTCTAAGTGGAGGGATTTTCTTGTGTAACAACAGTCAATAAAAGTGTATATTGATGTATCTCATAAAAATGGAATGCTCTCAGTCTCTATACCTAGCATCAGTTATTTATACTATAGAGTTAAGTCACTCAGGACAATTGCCAGATATAGGCTCTGTACTTTGGAGTGATATTTGTTTGACGATCTTTTCTTGATGCATGAGTGCTTCCTCCTGGTGTTGAAGGTGTTCACCTTCTTTATTATTTCCTTGTGCATCCAAGCTATAGGCACCTATAGCTGTAAAGGTTATGAGTTATGCTTTTTGTGCAATTATATACATCCCCCTTGAATCTTCAAAGTGCAAACTCCTGTAATTCTAACTCTTCCATTTTTCCATTGATATTTCAATTAGGATAGGAAATGTTTTGTGGATACAATTTGAGCCATTCGTTTTCATCAAAGAACAAATTGTCTTATTAGCTGTTGAATTAGAGTTCTCACCTAAAATAGGGATTTTTACAGATGAAACATTGTGCCTATTGCAAGGCAAGTAATCAGCGAGTAAAAGCAAGGTTTTTGAGATAGCTTGATTGTTAGCAGAAGTATGAAGATATATTTGTAATTACTTGTTTTACTTTAGGAGGATTTCATCCTTAGTTTATTGGTACCTTATAATGAGGAATGACATTGAGCTTAGAAGTCTCTTCGGCTGAACATGAGACTATAAGAGGTTTGCAAACAAACCCGTTTACTTTTTTAATAGGAAAATTTGACATTTGCTACCAGTAAAAGAACCTTAGTTCACATTTGCTACCCATGTAATTTTTTATTTTACTTTTCTACCACCCAAATTCCAAAATTATAGTTATTGCTACCACTTAACATATGCGTTAGGGTTCCATTAAGCGGGGCCCATTATTTCATTAAATAATAATTTAATTTATTAAAAAAAAGAAATTTTTTTTTAAAAAAATTCCCAGCCACTCTCCCCCACCCCGTGCCGGTTCCCGTCGCCCGTGTTGGCGCCCAAACGTTCCCCAAACACCAGTGAACCCCACCTCCATAATTTCCCATGCCCACGCTGCCCGAACCAACCTGAATCGGTGAAAACGAAATTCTAAAACCCGTTTAGGGTGGTTTTGGGGAATGGGTTTAGGGTAGGGGTGCCAAATTTTTGGTGGGGGGAAGGGGAGGGGGGTCGATTCAGGGTGGGGAAAGGGGAGAGGGGCCGTTTCTGTTGGGGGAATGGGTGGTGTTGGGTTGGGGGTTTCGTTAAAACCACCCTAAATGGATTTTACTGTTTCATTTTTAGCGGTTTAGGGTGGTTTAAGGGCAGTGTTTATGGGGAAAGGGAGTGGGGTGGGGTCAGGGGATTGTTTGGGTGCCGGCGTTGATGGGAAAGGGAGGTTGGAGGTGGCAGTGAGTGTGGCTAAATATGTAGCGTTAGCGGGAAGGTGGCAGTGAGGTGGCTGGGGATGGAGGGGTGGTTGGAAGGTGGCAGTGAGGTGGCTTGACGGTGGTTGGGGCCCACTAACGAAAATAGTAACGGCATAAGGCAACAAGTAGTGATATCTACTACCTCCATTTCTTATTATGTGCAACAAGGGAATATTTTATGTCTCACAAATAATACCTCTTTGTTGCACATAATAAGAAATGAAGGTAGTATAATTTTTGGATTAGGTGGTAGTAAGATAAAATAAAAAAAATTAAACAGGTAGCAAACGTGAACCAAGGTTTGAGGTCAATAAACTATGTTGAAAATCCTGATTTTAGGAGCTTTTAAAAGCGAGCTTTGTAGATGTAATTGTAAAATGACTATTCTATTCTAAATTTGTTCATTACTTCCTTATATTAAGGGTTCTCAAAGTTCTTCTGGGGTGTTTGATATGCGAGATTAAGAAGGTGGGAATGAGAATTTATATACCAACATAGCGGATTCTATCCTAATTTATTCATTACTACCATTTATTAAGAGTTCTCAATGGGATGTTTGGTATGTGAGATTAAGAAGGTGGAAATGGGAATTTAGATACCAACATGATTAATTCTGTTGTTTGTTTTAAAAGAATTAGGAAATAAACTCTCATTCAATTCCCACATTTCTAATACCTAGGAGAGGCTAGTAATTAGGGATGGGAATTAAGAGGGGTATGAAATGACCTAATTGCCATTAATGAGAAAGGGGAGGAGGAAGGAGGATAATATTAGTAAGAGCAATGATGTAATTTCTTAGAGTATATCAACATATTCCTAATAGCTACCAAACATAATAACAATGGATCATGGAATTATAACTCGGCCATTCCGTTCTATAATGGCCGCTATGTAATGGGTTTGGGACAAACCATTTTGAGAAAAGCCGTTATATAGCGGCGCATTGAGAATCACACCCAATTCGCTGCAATGGCCGTTACCGTTTTATAACCGTTATATAATTGCGGCGGCCGTTTATCGATTTGCCCACAAAATTGATCCGTATTCACTTAATTTTCTTATCTAAGGTTTGGAAATAAAATACACTAAAAATTTGGAGCAATACTCCTTGTAGCTGTGTGCCCTCCTAGTGCGCTGGCAGCTTAAAAAATCATATCTCCCTCATTTTATATGCCTGTTGTTGGTAATCTCTTAAGATAAGCTTTCATCTCCAAGTTAAATTACTCTAAAATGTTCTAGGAATAAAAACATATGGTCATTTGAAGTACGATCTTTGCATATTAAGTGCACTTTTCTTCATTACTTGTTTAATCATCTTTTAAACTTTTAGCAATGAACTTATCTAAATGTTGCTAAAAAAAAAAATCAAGTTTAATTTAATGCAAGAAACTATCATAATATGTAAGAAAAGCCAAACTTGAGCAACACCGACACACGCACGCAAACAAGACAAAAGTGCTAAAATGTGTTAAAGCTAACCATAAAACTATCAAAACTATGAAAAACAAACTAGGAACACCTCAGAAAGAGTGATATAAATGTCACTCGTCAACAACCAACATCTAAAAACTAACTACTTACAACTAATTGCCGAACAAAGCCTATATATCATGAAAACAACTTGTAGAGTAGATTATAAATTTATAAATCAAGGGTAAGTTGCGAATATGAGGCTTTGGTGGACTCCTAAACTTTGCCATTTAAGGGAACAACTTAGGCGGATCCAGGAATTTAGGTATGGGGGTACGGAATTAGGTTTGTTAAAAAAAAATATAACGCACAAAATTTGCCATACTAGAATTTCAATTAATTACTAATTCCACACTCTTACTAAAGGTCATTGCATGATAAAACGAATAAACCAATTATATAAATTAAAGGTTACACTTCAATAAAGATTTTAGCCAAATTATAATATTAAGGTTTTTATTTTTATTTTTATTTATTTAATTTTTTTTTTTTTATTTTTTTACGAGCAATAATATTAAGCTGATGACTATACATATACACTAAAAGATACTTGTAATTTATAATTGAAGTATAACTAATACATACACTTTGATACATTTCCATAATCTAACACACAAGTACCTTTGATATTAAGCTAAGATTTTTCTAGCTAATACATACAAGTACCCATGACATGAGCACACAAGTACCCTTGCTCGTAATTTTATAACTAATACCTAATGTTTTTCTATCTTCAAAGAATTGATTTAAAATTATAAATTTGTGTGACAAAAATTACAAAGTATAAAGTAAATCATTGTCATACCCATGAGCATATAGGATTGCTTTTAGAAAATAAAGAAAATAAAAAAAGTTGCTTTTAAAGAGACTTAAGAGAGCACACCTAAGACACCTGGTGTCCATAAAAACAGGTCTCCTTTTATATTAATCTACATAGCAGCGCACAAATTCTTGGGTTTCTACTGTGGAAGTACCTAACTAACCTAAGAGACCAGATATTTATAAAACAATGGTCTCTTTTAGGTTTAATCCATATAGCGCGTAACACGCTAGATTGTTAGTCTTGTTACTATGATAGTACCAAAGAGACCGCTTGTTTAAAAAAACGGGTCTCTTTGGTTAACATTTTTTTTTTTTTTTGGGAATGGGGGTATAGCTATACCTCTGTGTACCCCTGGATCCGCCACTAACTTAAAGAATTGTAGTGTGAAACTCTATTATAAATTAAATGAGCTTTGAATAATGAAGAATTGAACCATTTTTTGAAGCTCTCACCGTGAAATTTGTGAAAAGAACTAGGTTAAAAGTAACTATTCTGTCAATATAATGTGATTTTCTATTCTTCGGAGTTCACTATGTTTGAATGCTTCAACAACCACAACAACCACCACAACAACAACATTAAAGCCTTATTTCCAAAATGATTTGGGTCGGTTAACATGAATCGTCATAAGGAATCGTACGATATAAAGAAAAGAGCATAACAAAATCATCATTTAAAAGAGTTCAAAATAAAAAGGTGAGTAAAGTGGGTAAACGAATGAGTATTTAAGAAAAATTAGGGAAGTTTTAAAAGAGAATTAAGAATAAGATTCAAGAAAGTTTTAAAAGAGTGGTTAAAACGTTGAAGTAGAAAACATAAAGGTTTGAGAAAACTTTAGCAAAGAAAAACAATACAGTTCATAAAGCATAAAACAAAGTCGTGTCGAGTCCTCTCTGTACTAATGTTAATGGGGTTAATATTTCATTTGTTTTAGTTGTATTTTTTTTTTTTTTTGTTGGAATTATTGTTGGTTGACCTCTTAGGTTTTAAAGGTACAAATTAAATCCATGAATGCAAGATGCATTGATGTATGTTGAGCTCGTAATTCCTAGCCTATCGAGTCCTGTTTCAAGGAAATCACATAATTATCTGTTAGGGATTATTAATTTTATGGATTTTTCACCAAATATCCTTGAGCTATTTTTTTATTCACCATATACCCATGAAAATTTTCAAATTCACCATATATCCCTAGTTTAACAAAAATGTTACAAAATGCCCAAATGACTAAGGGGTAAATTTGCCACGCGGCAACCTGTGATTGCCTAACATTTATATTAATTAACTTTCAATATAATTATTTTATTAATTTTCAAAAACTAAATAAAATAAAAAAAAACCCACCCACCACAACCCAGCACCGCCACCACCTTGTCCTCGCTAGTTCGCCACACCCCGCCGGCACGAATGCCGCCTGAACCCCCATGCTGGCGCTAGCCCAAAGACATTCCACTTGCCGGTGCCCCGTTGCAACCCTTGAACCAACCACTCCCTAATCCTAAACCTCTCTCCCTTAAAAACCCCTCCCCATCGTCGGCGTCTAAACTCCTATCCCTGCCCGGCGAGCCAAAACCGCCGCTCCTCCTGCTATATCTACCCCTGAACCACCACCCGAAAGCCCAAAATAAAAAAAAACCCCAAAATTGGAACCTTAGATTTTGATTTTTAGGGTTTCGATTTTGGGATTTTAGTGTTTCGGGGTGGTGGTTTTTGGCTAAGGTGGGCGGCGGTGACTTGGGGGAGAGTACCTAGGTGCCGATGAAGGTGGGGAAGGGTTTTTACGGTTTAAGAGGAGGGAGGGGGTATGGGCGGGGCATTGGTTGAGGGGAATTGCGCCGGCGCGGTGAGGAGGAGGTCTAGGCGTCGGCGGCAGGAGGTGGCAGTTGTGGGGCGGTGGCTGGCTGGTGGGGGATTAGAGGTGGTGTTTTTTTTAAAAAAATTTGAAACATTTTTTTTATAAGAACTAATTAATTAATTTAAACAATAGCTAATAACATACTGCCACGTGTGATAACTAACCCTAATGACAAACGGAAGTAACTGTCGTTAGTCATTAAGGGCATTTGGTGACATTTTAGTGAAACTCAAGTGTATATGGTGAATTTGAAAATTTTCATGGATATATGGTAAATAAAAAAAAACTCAAGGGCATTTGGTGAAAAATCCGTTAATTTTATTATATCTTGCATCAAATCTTTGTTCTTAGCTTTTGTTACTTAGGTAGGTTATATTTTAGAAGCTAAAGAGCTTCTTAATTTCCTATAGTTTGATGAGTCTTATGAGCAGCCAGGGCACAAAAGGATACTAGAAACACTACTTGCTCACATTAAGAATCTATCTAAGATATTCAATGAATGCATCAATCCTCCCAACTCGATCACCTACATGATAACAAAGAGTGCTGTCCATCATATAGTCTTGAACACTAACAAGCCAGTACCTAACCCTGCCTGTTTAAAAGAAAAGGCAGGCTTGTGTTGAGACAAAGTATGTAAATGTTGGCTTTATTTTGCAAATTGTATATTCATCACCAGCTAGCATTTCAAGAGCCTTATAGCATTTGAGTTGGTCAACCTGCTATTTCAGGCATTTGATGAATAGCATTTTAAATTAGCCTTTGGGAAAGAGAATACTATTTTGTATATGCTGTTAGGATCCAAAAGAGAAAACGCTCAAGTGTCCTGAATATTTTACTACAAGTAATAGTAATTAGAAACAGTGTTTTAGCTATAGTAGAGTCAGACTTTGTTGTATAAAATCCCTGCTACGCAATTTTAAAGATTGTTAAAAGGGAATACTGGAAAAATAAGTATAGAACACTTTCAGAGCCACATGTATTATAGAGTTAAATAAGACAGTTATGTTGAAGGAGAGTTTAACATTCTAATAATCCACTTAAACGCTTTTGGATTTTGTGTAAATATATTCAAAGTTTTGTTTTTGGATATTAGTTATTTAATTAATAACGAAGCATAATATACATCCCCAAGACCCCAGCTAGATACTTCCTTATAGGTCTCTCTTCTAGTTTTACTGAATAAGTGAAACTATGGTGCTAAACTGTTTAAAGGGGTTTACTTCATGTCTTGTGTGAGGAAAAGACATCAATCCCATAAAACACTACTATAAACTCTCTCGTAAGAGTCGTAACACTCATAAAACTATTTAGTACTCCTAAGTGTCAATTTTTTCTTCTGCTTTAAGGATGCTTTGTTTAGAATGAAAAAATTGGAGGGAAAAGAAGAGAAGAGAAAAGAGGGATCCCATCCTCCCTTGTTAGTGTACCATTTGGTAGGAGGGAAGGGAAGGGAAATGGCAGGATTCATTTTCCTTCCCTCTTTAATAAATCCTATGTCAGAAAAATTTGGGCAAAATGTAACCTTACCTTCTCCCTCCATTCCCTTTCTTCCATTTCCTTCTTCACTCCCTTCCTTTTCTCTTCCACTTTGCTATCCATATAAACCGTTATGTCATCTTTGCCAAAAACTATTAAGCTGTAGTGAATTTTCTGATCCAGTACAGACAGCCCAATCCCTCTACCAAAGCTTGAAACTATTACAATTCGTTGCAGCCATATAGCTACAGTGTGCCCCAGAGTATCTTTGAGGATAGTGCCGTCATTAACCTGTTCTTGGTTGACCTCCAGATCAGCTTGTTGTTACCATGTAATATGCAAACCCAATTTATCTGAGCTTGCACTAACCACTTCAAAAATAAAGGTGTTAAGTCCTTGTTTTCGTTTCCACACAAGGTGACAACAGTATAAGATACAATCCTTATCAATTGCTATTCTGAGTTTGTTCGTTCTACTATTGTTGTCTTGTTGATATGCCTCCCTCATAATCTAAGACTTCATTTATAACATTTTTGAGTTATGTGGTTCTTCCATCTCTACACAAGGTCTTCTTAGCTTCTCGTATGCAATTCTTAATTACCTACTTTGTTACAAAGTCCCATGTCTTCTGAGATGATCCTAATTGCCAGAACCTTATTCTCCAATCCCAACCATTTGTTAAAGCTAGCACGAATCAATTTGATCTTGAACTTATCTTTTGTAATCTCTAAGGTCCACAAAAGTCATTTTATAGCAGCATGCAGCCATATCCATGCTCCTCCTTGCTCTCCTTAGAAAATTAACTTTGGTCCATCCTTAACGATTTTCTTTTTCACTTTTTGTTGACACATTTCCTCGCCAAAGGAACATTTTATTAACTGATTCATCTATCCTAATAACTTTCGTTGGTAGAGTAGTATTCTCAAGAAAGCTTGGATACAAGATAGCTTTAACTTAATTGATTCACTTAGCTACATCAGCAATGTCCAGAGCCTAGCACATAGTTCTTGATGTATCTAGTTCACCCAAGGTTCAATATACGATTTTGGTTGGGGATCATCTGACTGATCATAATGGATATGATGCATTGATTGTGGAATATGTCGTGACTCAAATTTAGCTTCAAAATACTAAGGATTTTATTATAAATTTATGCTATTAGAGTAGTTAGATCATTGGAGGCATAGAGCCATTATTGGGGAGACATGTGGATTTTCTACTGTATCTTTGAATAGCAACTAAGTTTATGTAAAACTCGTGATGCAACATGTAATGCAAAACCATAGGATTGGAACATTTGATCCTGACAAGATCTTAGGTTTTTGAAACACCCCGTACTGAACCAAACGATTTGTGTCAATTGAAATTCCTGTATAATATGGCCATATCGAAATGATGTAGCCGTATATTAATGCTTATTAACAAAAACAAGTTTATTAAATGCTTAGTTGTGAAGCATGGCTCTAAGTCTATAAATAGGGACTTAAGGGTGGCGCGTTTTAGAACAAAAAAAATAGAATGAAGTCACCACTAAGGGGAGATTCTGTTTACTTCTCTAATGTTGGATTTGTACTGCATTCTTCCAAGGGGATTATGCTGCCTATGATATATCTGGACCAGTAGATCCTGTCCATTTCATCGCTATTTGGTATCTTCTGAAAGAATGTTTTGCAATCGAACATTTATTTGATACTTCATGTAAGCGTGGTTGAAGCAAGTGTATTATCCACTGTTATGATGAAAAAAGTAGTCACAGCTGACCAACAATCAAATAATTTTTTACAGATGCTAACTTAATGTTTACTTATGTCTATTGGATGAATTGTCATTCTATGTTTTTGACTCTGACATTACTCTCAATGTTTGTACAGTTTTTGTGTACCTTACTTCTGAACAAGGTACTTATATTAGATATGTTGAGGGTGCTCCTTTATAGTTGTGCGAACCTCTAGTTTATCAGTTGGTTGCAGAATCTTAGTCATCTAGATATGTACCACAAAATTTTTAATATCAGTTACCATACTCTTTTTTTTTTTTTTTTTTTTTTATTATTGAACAAATATTTTTTTTCTGTTCTCTTATTGCTTGTATTAATACCAGCTTCTTTTCAAACTAGAGCTTTTGTTGGTTGCATAGGAACTACAACAAACAACAGATGTTACTTGTTATATGTTTATGCCTTTTGATTTATCAAAACTGACATGAAATATGTTGTCTTTATAAATTTTTATGCACATCTGATTCTTAACAAATTTATAGTTGATAGTTTGTAACAAGCTGTCATACTGTTCTTCTGTGTTGTTGATCACTAGCATGAACCATTTTGTTTCAACAATCAGCCTGATGCTGAAGTTGCAACAGAGGACAAAATAGGGTGATTTATGTGAAGTACTAATGATAGGTTCTTTCTATTTGCTCTCTTCATTGTTTACTTGTGGTGGGAACTCTAAGAAGGTGGACAGTTAAGAAATTTTTGTTGCTTGGTTGAAACTAGGGTCTTTCATTTTCTCCTTGTAGTTAATGAATCCTTTTTCAAACCTCTGTAATATTTCGGTTGTGGTGATTTCACAATTACTACACCATTTCCTTATGTAGTAAATTTCACAATTGTGTCCTAAATTTTCATTTATTACCCACTCTATCTATATACATCCTCTCTTTTCTCTCCCTCTTCACACACTCTGCCAAGCTGCCTTGGTTGCCAACCATGTATCACCACCAACTCTACCCACTTAACCCCCCAGCAAGCACATCCACCACGATCAATCCCATCCCCTTTGTTCCTAGCACCATCGTATCACCACCACCAGTTGTCTTGCCCCTTCACCCCACGAGAAGAATTAAGACTCCCCAACCACAGACCCACTAGCTTCATGTTAACCTTCTTATTATCACAACATATTATCATTGGGATTACTAGATAAGCAAAGTTAGAGCCTTTAGTTGTTATAATTGACCGAAAGGTCTCATATCTAATAACTTTATTGTCAAATTCGAAAACCACTACCACAAAATAGGGAATAGAGATTGCAAAAAAAAAAAAAAAAAAAAAAAAATATAGATCGCCTGTAGGGTGCTCCTTTGAGGGGGTGCCCTATAAAGTCTATAAAACGCCTCTTAGAGGCGATCTATATCTAACACAATACAGAGCGCCTATCCAAGATAGGCGTTTCATATTTTATATAAAAAGTAAATAAAAAACTAGGAAAATAGAGCGGTCATCTTAGCATAAGCGCTCTTTAGCTACATAAAAATAGAACGCCTATCATAGATAGGCGCTCTCTATTCCTCACTTTTTTAATAAAAAAATATTATTAATAATATTATTATTATTATTAAATAATAATAATAATAATAATAATAATAATAATAATAATAATAATTCATAGGTACTCGTAATAACTAAAACACCCTAACAATAACATTTTATTTATACAAAAATTAAAATACAAGTATTTCCATGATAATAACTAAATCCTTTGAGAAAAAAAAATTACGATACAAGGCTTTTTACATAACTAATTAATTATCAATGTTCTAACAACTACTCTAGAAGTGTACCAACTTGAATATGCCTCCAGAGTTGAAAACCACCGCAATCATCCACCCAGCAGTGCAAGCCTCCACCAACCTCAACCACCTTCCATTAAGCGCACAAAAATAGAGGACATGCACCAAACACCCGCAATTCAAAAGATGAAAAATCAGAACTTAATCAAAATTATAACATATAAATCAACTAATAAGGAAATATTACATGAAAAATCGAGATGAAAATCAGAATTATGACATGAAAATTAATTGATAAAATCATGAAAATCAGAAATTATAAAACATGAAAATCAATTGATAAAAGATGAAAATCAAAAGTGAAAACCAATATCACAGATCTATAATAATTAAGTAAAACAAAATTTTAAACGGAAAATCAAAATGTTGAATTAGATTAAATTATGAACTATAGATCGGAAAAAAAAAATCATATCAATCACTTTAAAACAACCAAAAAACGGATTTACACATTAAAATTTGAACACAAATGGGATTACCCTTCATATATCTTTATGCATCTTTGGCCTTCACAATCCGTTTTATAGCAGGAACACTTCATTTCAACCAACCCAGATGTAACAATAGCGGCTTATTCGACTTGATCGACGGTGGCATTGCAGCGGAGCATTACCCTCCACATTTGAATGCAATCGAGCAAATGCATTTTTCGGCTCCAAACCCTCCACATTTCTTCGATTTGCAATTCTCACCTCAAAATTGAATGCTATCAAATTTAACTTTTGAAAATATGAGGGAAATAATACAAATGAGCATGCGTTGGTCTTGATTTTGAGATTGAAAAAAAATTTACTGGGCTCCTGGGGTTTGAGATGAGAGGAGAGAGAAAGAGGAATGAAGATGAGAGGAGAGGAGAGAAAGAGGAGAGAAAAAGGAGAGGAGGGGCGGCGTGCAGCTTGGGGGGATTTTATTTGATAGGGTAACATTTCTTTTTTTTTTTTTTACTTTTTTTTTTAATTATGCTAAAATCATATAGATCGCTTAACTTAGAAAGGCAATCTATATCTATAGTCATATCTTTTATATAAAACCTACAAAACGGTTAACTAAGAGAGGCGCTCTATAGCTTTCAATATAGGCGTTCTATATAATGATAGAGATCGCCTATCTAACTTAACAGCTCTCTTTTATGCGTTATGTATTCCCTATTTTGTGGTAGTGAACAAAGGTTCTAATTTGGACGTTTGGTAAGAAATTCTTGGATATTCAATCTCATGCGATGAGGACTGTTGCAATGGTGTTGGGGCTAGAAGATAAGGATATTTGTAGTTTTATGCCAATTTGATATGATTGTAGTGTTGTTAGGGTTGCGTAATTTTGGTAGTAGGTGGATTGTAATGATTGTGGTTAGGCAGATTGTGGTCGTGGAATTATGTTGGCCGTTGTGTGATATGACAAAGGTGCAAATGTGGTAGCAATTGGTTGGTTGTGGTGGTTCCTGACTTCTTGTTTAGAGGAGTGCCATGGGTGCAAGGTTTTGGGTGGCAAGGGTAAATAAAGTAGTCATTTTAACATCTAGAAATGGTGAAATTAATTTGGAACAAAGGAAACATTTAATTTTTTGATGCATTTAACTTGTAGCTTAGGTGTCCATTTTTTACCCTGGTACGTGTTAAATAGTTCAAGTGTCCAACCCAGTTGTTTTGTGTATTTATTACATGTTTATGTCAAGTGTCAAGTGTCCTATCCATGTCCAAGTGTCAAGGATTGAAACTGAGGTGAAATGAAGAGTCCGAGTAGTGTAGCTATTATGTACCCTGTTATAAGTATGCACTTTCTAATTTATAACTGAAAAAGCTTAATTGGACTTTTTGTTTTTTCTTTATTAATTATTATTATTATTATTATTATTATTTTTTTTTTTTCTTCCTTGTGGGATTAAAGCTTTGATTGATTGATTGATTGAATTAAGATTTTTTCTTTATTGAAAACTAGTGAAAGAGAAATATAGAAGACAAGGTTATGGGGAAGCACTACTTAGAGAAGCAATTCGAAAATGTCAAACTAGGAAGATACAGAGGATATCTCTTCATGTCGATCCCTTGAGAACTCCTTCCGTGGATCTTTACAAGAAACTTGGTTTTAGGATAGATTCTTTGGTAGCAAAGTACTATTCAGCTGACCGAGATGCATATAGAATGTACTTGGATTTAAGCACTAGTGAATGATATGAAGCCTCAGTGTGAATTTTGTGGTAAGTGATTTTCAATGTGTTTTGTTAAGGATTGTGTCAGGAAACATTATTCTTAATGGGAAAAGGTTTTGGTGCTTTTTCTCTGGCTTTTACATCTTAATTATTGACATTTGCATAAATCTGTTTTTCTGGTGAGAGCTTTTGTAATAAAATGAACTAGATTTTGCTTTTACATAAAAGATTTTATTTGCTTTTAACCAGGAGGCTTCCACTGGCAATGCTGAGCAAAATAGAAGGAAAACTGCAAAGGATTAAAGGAGTGACGGGATAATATTGCATCATTTGAACATTTGCCTCCAGGTGTGATCTTCACATAAAAAGGTAAAATGTATTTACGTTCATCCAATTCATAAGCATACCTTGGAAGGCTTGAGGAAATTTAAGTTTATCTCCTTTATAGACATAGTGACAATATCAAGGGGTATTTTTTGTAAAAACGCAGTGATGTTGGGGTTATTTATGTAAATTCATCATTAACAAAAATTCAACTATGTTTAATGTCGTTTTTTACTTCGGTATACAATTGTTCAAGAAAATATCATCAAAATGTAGTTTGATTAAAGTTACACAACTACCAAATCCAAACGAGAAACCTTTATCTAACCTACCACCCCCTTTCTCTCTCTAACCCTTGTCCCTATCCCTTCATTGCTTCTACCGTCTCCCTTTTTCCCAGCCATTGCTCGCCGGCGACTAGTGCGGCTCGCCTAGCCGTTGCCGGCGAGCTCAATCCTTTCGTCTATCTCTCTTTCTGCCTTTTAATTTGTGTTTTTTTGGTCTGTTGGTGAAGATTACAGGGTTCCCCTTCGGTGGTTCGGTTTATTTGGTACATCGTCAAGTGTTTTGCGGCTTGCTTCAACAAATCAAGAACCAAATGCTACTCTTAACGCCGCTGGCGAAAGGAATTTCGTTAATTAATTCCCGACGGTAAATGTTGGGCTCATTATACTAAGTAGCCCACTAACCGTAGGGCACGACAAAGCATCCAAGGAACACCAAGAATCAAGCAAACGGCTTGATTGACACAAGTATAGCAAGGGACTTAAGAAATCAATTAGGTAATTACATACCAAAAATACACCTGCTGAAGAAGGAAAGAAGAATGAAATCAAGAAGATCTTCCCCTTTTGAATATATTCAGATATCTTTGTAACCCTAGTTGTTCCTAGGTATAAATAGTTGAATTGTACATTGTAATAGGACCATACGCTCACTGATACATTAATACAAACAATATATTTCATTGATTCTCTCAAAATTGTATCTTTATTGATCAAGGAGCCTATCCCTATTCAGTATTGTATCTCTTAACTCTTACTTTTATACTTAAATCATTTGTTCATTGCTTTATTATTGTTCTTGGTTATTATGTTTGATGTTTAAGGTTTGATTGTTATTACCCCTCAACTCCTAAGCAAATTCCTAGAGCATCCCAACTAAGATTTGCCTAAATAATTTGGCGCCCATCGTGGGGCTGATAATCAATTAACCTGCCAGATTCCTCAAACAACCAAGACAACCACCATGACTGGACAACCAGTACCCTTCACTATAGCCGAAATCAATGAGGGAATGAACGCATTTCGTCATATTCTAGACCAACAGAAAAGCCAGATTGAAACACTACTAGCCTAAAAAGTCCAAACTGAGGCCAAACTCACCAGCCTAACCAAGCAAAATGAAGCCCTCCGCAACCAAATACAATCGGTTGCATCCAAAACCATCAATACCAGAAAGAACACCGAAGGCATAGCCATGCAGCTCGATATGTCTGAAGCTTTTCATACTCCTGTTAACGGGGAAAGAGGTTCTAACAACAAGGACAAATCCCTGGACGAAGGTTTTATTGGTGCAGGAACTTTTCAGAAAGGTAAGCAGGAAGGAACTGAGGAGAGAAAGATAGAGAAGGTAGTAAAAGAATACCTCAAGGCATTCGAAGCCAAGATTGCAAAAATCCCAGGAGTGCCGAAACCCTTGGAGGAAGAGGCTGTAGATGGCTACATAGAGTCACCCTTCTCAGAAGAGATTGCATGGTAGAAGTACCAAAGCGGTTCAGCACGCCCAATATGGCCATGTATGATGGAACAATAGATCCAGATGAGCACGTGTCCCTCTACAAGCAAAAGATGATGACTAGTTCAATCCCTAGAGACATCAGGGAGGCTATTATGTGCGAAGGCTTTGGAGCCACACTGTCAGGTCCAGCCCTAACTTGGTTCATTAATTTAGATAATAGAACTATACGATCTTTTGCAGGAATGGTAAACCTATTCAAGATCCAATTCGATAGTAGCAGGAAGATTGAAAAGCAATCTTCAGATCTGTACGGAGTTGTGTGGAGGCATGGAGAATCCTTGAGGGATTATTTTAACAGGTTCAACAGGGAAAAGATCGGGATACATAAATGCGATGCCCCTACAACTATCGAAGCATTCAGAAGGGGTTTAATGGATCACAACGAGCTCTACAAGGAGTTAACAAAATATCCCTACGCAACCTTCGAGGATGTACAAGCCAAGGCAATGGCGCAAGTTAGATTTGAAGAAGACGTGTATGCACGAAAGACCCACGAGCCACATCGCTCGTCAAGAAGGAACAACAACTTTCCCAGAAGGGATCATCGATTCAAACCTTATCAACGATCCCGTTTTGATGAAGGATCAGTCAATGCTGTCGAAGGAGAATTCTCAGATTAGAGGGAAGATCCTGAACTCCCACCTAAATTGCATGAATATTGTTTCAATGTTAACCCTGCAGGTGTGATTAGGACATTGAACAAGATAGGAGATACTGTGCAGTGGCCCAGAAAGAGCGATAGGCTAGGAGAGAAGAAAGATCCTTCAAGGTGGTGCGATTTCCATTCAGACATTGGCCATACAACCAATGAATGTGTCGCGCTTCGAAAGGAAGTTGCCTACTTACTGAAGAAAGGCTACCTCAAAGAACTCTTGACGGACGGGTCCAAAACCTCAGGAAGAGAAAAAGAATCCAAGCAGGGTGGCCCCCACCTCCTCCTCCAATAGTCAAGACCATTTATTTCATATCAGGAGGGTTAGAAGTGTGCGGTCTGACGTATTCAGCAGCAAAGCGTCATGCCAAGGTGAGTAACATGGATCAACCCGACAGGAAAGCGCGAGCAAAGGTGGACATCCCTATTATGTTCGAAGAAAGCGATGCATTGGAAGGTCATCACGACGGCCTAGTGATATCACTCCCAGTAGGAAATTGCTTGATCAAGAGAATCCTTGTTGACAGCAGAAGTTCGGCAAACATCATTATGCTCGACACTGTGAAACATATGAACATTGATGAGAAAAGCATCATCAACAAGTCAACAATGCTAATAGGGTTCAGTAGAGAAACTAAGAAAACTATCGGAGAAATCACTCTGGCTACCTATGCGAAAGGGATCAATCTACAAGATAAGTTCAATGCAATCAAAAGATAGACAATGCAATCAAAAGAGCTCAACAAGCTATCTCCTAGAGGTCTAACTAGTCCCAACTACGAAAGACTCTAACTAGGAACGTCACTAACCAAGTTCAATTGACAAATGAGAGCTACAAATCAATTGTCCGTATCAAATTAGACTCACAATGCATTCTAGTATGACAATTAAAGTTAGCTACTCTTTAACTAATCACACACATGCACAAAATCAATCAACCAATTTAATCTCAATGCTAAATTAATCAAAACCCCCTAATTAGCTATGATCCATCACTCAAACATGCTTCACCACATCCCTAGCAAGTAAACTACTCACAATCCATGGAAGAAGTCAAGATCAAAACTAAGCAAATCAACAAATTCATCATCATCATTTCAATCAAACAAATTCAATCAACTAATCAATAAACTTAAACGATCAACAAAACAATTGAAATTAAAAGCTAAAGATTGCTTTAAAGTAAAAGTAATCCTTACAAACTTTGATGAAATCAAAGGAAATGTGCTTAGAATCAATCATCACTCATAAACCACGAGTTTCTCTCTCTAACTATTCTCTAATGAATTATCTAATGAAAAATTCTCCAATGAATTCTCTCTCTAAAAATCTCTAATCTCCCCAAAATCTCTAATGAATTCCCCCTCTAAAAATAGAAGAAAAATCTATATATATTAAAGCTAACAAAGAGAAGTTGGTTAGATCGTCCAAAATAGACCCGTACAGGCGCGGCCTTCTTCAAGAAGATGTGCGGCCGCGTAAAAGAGGGTACGGAATAGGGGGAGCAATAAGCGCGGCCGTGCCAGAGCACCGCACGGCCGCGCCACCACACTGCGCGGCCGCGTCATTGTCGCTCGCGCCCGCACTTGGGAGCAGGACAACTCTCTTCCCCTTCAACTTGACGCTCCTCGTGCGCTCCACTTGGTGTGCTTGATGAACATGGAACATGGCAGATTCCAAACACCTTGACGGTGGGTTCAACACCAAAATTGGTGCCCCCACGGCTTGAATGCACGGCCTAAGGAAACTTGGAAATTGCACATCTATATACTTGGGCTTCAAATGGAAGACACTAAGCATCCCAATCAATGCAAAACCCGGGAAGAAACCTCGGGAATCCTTGGACAACGATCTTAACCTGAAAATGAAAGAAAACAAACAAATAAAAGGGAAAAAAAACAAAATAAACCAAGAAATACACGAAAATGGAAAATCAACTAAGGAAAGTGCAAACTAAAGAAATAAAGAGCAAAACTAAGGAAAAAGGAATGAAAAGAGCTATAAAAGCAATCTAAAATCACCCTAAAAGAGAACAAATGAGTGCCATAAATGACACTCATCAAATTCCCCCAAGCTAAACTTTTATTTGTCTTCGAGCAAAACCAAGCAAGCAAGAAAAGGATGAAAGACTTATTCAAAAAGGAAAAAGAAAGACATGAGATGAGAATATACACTAAGACTCACTATCATAGGAATCACGGTTGTTTTTAGCTACAACAAGCCTTTTAAACCCTAAAGTCGCCTATGAGGACTAGTGAGGTCTCGTAAAGGTTTCATAAGAGCTTAATCCATAACTCTCAACAAACAAACATGAGGCAAATCACAAAAGTAAAAGAAATTAAAAGAAAAGTAAAATCAAAACCTTTACGAATTGGACTTTACAAAATGACTACACTTCAAATGAATAAACAACTTTCTTAAGCAAATAAGGGTATGCACGTTCCAAGATATCCGAGGTTGATTGAAACATAGAATATGCTAAGCGTAGAGAACTAGTAATCACAATCCATTTTCATCCCATTCAATCTTACCGCGTTCTCCCTACTAGTCTCAAATCTCCCTCTAGTGAGCATCTCAATAGTTCCTCGAAGGAATCGGAAAAAAACATATTTAAGGCTACTCGACGTCTTGACTATGCATTCCCTCTCCATAGGCTATAACTCATAATTCCCTCCCCCGATATGTGACTCAACCTCTAGGTCAAAAGGACTTTAAAAAGGTTGTAACATAAGAGCAAAAAGGGTGAGGGTAGGCTTAAAATTTAGAATTTGGTGGTATTCCTAATTAGTGAAGCAAAAGGGTGATCAAACCTTCTCCTCATAACTAAGTAATCACCAAACAAAAACAAATTAACACCCCCAAGCTTATTCAAAGCTATACTCACAATCATATATACAAAAGGCGTAAACGCTTCTCCTCCAAGCTTAAATGAAGCATTGTCCTCAATGCTTAAAAGGGAGAAAAGATTCACATCAAAATATTTTTGCATTTTCTCATTTTTCACTTTTATATTTATTGCATTTTTCAAATTCATAACAATTGTCCTCGCCTCTTTTAACTATGGACGGCTTTTGCAACTTTGCACTTGAATGTCCTTGCCTTTTTTAACAATGGACGACTTTTTCATTTATTCACTTGCCATTATTCAAAAAATATTCAAAATATAAGCTTGCTTACAAATAAGAACCAATACCCAAACTCATATACCACAATCTCTCATTTGCTTCACAAAAACCAAAAATGGAACAAAAATGAAATAAAAGGCTCAAAATTTTAAAGATGTGCCTAGAATAGAAGGGAAAAAAAAAGGCTCAAATGGTTAGCAAGAAGGCAAATGTAAACCCAAAAACCAAAAATAATGAAGACTTTCCTAAAAAAGAAAAATTAGCACCCCAAAAAGATGCCTTTGTCCTCCCTAGATGGTTCAGTCTCGATCTTGAGAATTATGATTTAAGATTATTGATTAGGTCCGCAATAGTCAAGGATCCATGCCGCTCATGCACGTAAGTGTAGAAGGCTTGAAAAATTGTAAACCTCACATGGATGTAGCAAAAACTCACTATTAGTGTCAAATCGACTATAGGAAGCAACTACCAAACATGCCACAAACAAGTAGAATCGGGTTTCATGATCCCCCTAGTTCTTAGACATGCCACCTTAGCATACGCCATCTTAGAATCAACCAAGCATATTCTCAAACCGTGCATACCATTACCAATTAGGAAGATGTTCATTTAAAAGCAAAAGTCCGTTGGTATATAATCCAATTCACAAGAAAGATAACAAAAAGAAAAATAAAGCCTCAAAAACTTTATGCAAACCAAAAACAAAAAGAAAGAGAAGAAAAGAAAAGAAAGGAAAAGGAAGAAAAGTAAAGAAAAATAAAGAAAAGAAGAAAGCAAAGATAAAGGAAGAGTAGGAAAATAAAGAAAGGAACAAAGATGCAAGTATAACAAGTAATTCTCAATCGTCATACAAGTGATCAAGTGACAACATCGCCAATGATCCCAAACACTCTAAGGTGTTACAAGCATACATCTTCGAACCGTTCAACTTCTCCTAAAACTAGTCCTAATCTATGCATCCAAGAAAAGTAAAGAAAAAAAAGAAAGAAAATAAGAAGGATCTCACCGGGCTTCCAAGCAATGCTAATAAAAATAAGGCGGAAGATCAACCACCTTCATTAAGCTCCAAGAATCAATAGCATCATCATCAAAGCCAAGAGAGAAGAAAAATAGAAAATAGAGCTATAAACAAAGAAAACGATTAGTAACTTCAAAACAAAATAAAAGAAAGCAAAACTAAATAAAAAGAAACTACAAAGCAAAAATCAAGTTAAACTACCAAAAAGTAAGAATAAGCAAAGAAAACTAAAGGAACTATACACTAAACTAGGAACTAATCACTTCCCACCATAAACAATCAAATTCTTGCAACAATAAGGTATAAAAATGTAAATAAGAGTTTAAGAAGATGATTATACCATACTAGAAGCAAGATTGAACAAGAATTAGCCACCAATTCCCACCAAACCGAAAAGTCCCAAATTTGGTCTTCAATGGAGGAGAGAGAATGGAGATTGAAAATGGAAGAAAATAGTATGATTATTGTTGTAAAAGATGAATTTGTAGAAGGAAAATGTTGATTTTTGATGGATTTTTGATGAATTGATGATGAAATATGTGAGAAATGGAGTTAGGGTTTCGGTTCTTTAGAGTGAGAATGAGGGTCGTGCGTGTAAGAATGAGGTTGAGGGGAAATGAGGGAAAGAAAGAAGAAAGAAAAGAAAAAGAAGCTCGGCGCTGCCCAGATGCGCGGCCGCGCGACCTGGCTGCGCGCCCGCGCCCGTGTCTCGCACGGCCGTGCCTCTGCCTGGCGCACCCGCGCCACTACGGCTTCCTTTCTTGAAATTGTTGCTTGGTTCTTGCTCGAAAAGAAGAGGGCAACTCTGCCCCTGCTGGTGCGTGCGCGCCCATACACTGTGCGTGCGCACTAGCCAAGGTTAAGGGGGAGGGGGGCTTGCTCCCTCTTGTGCTTACTCTCGTGCTCACGCTCTCATCGACGTTCACGAGCGTTGTGATCAAGTGATACCCACGAGGGGGGCAGACCAAAAATCACATAATTTTTTTTTCAAAAATCACTTGTTCATGATTAAAATTCACGAGAACGCAAGCACGAGAATGCCCTTGCACATCAATTTCTCATTCACCTTAATTCAACTCAAACCTCTTGAAACCTTCAATGTTCACCAAAATTGTCGAAAATGTTAATCAACTCAATCCCGAGGTACCTTACCCTTTCACCTCTAAATTCGAGAAAATCGAACATATTCTCATTAAAAACACGAAACACCTTTCCATTGCTTATGCTCGCTTGAAATAATCTAATTCCCATGAATTTAACCTATCAATCCAAATAGAAAACAAGTGAAAGAAAGGAAAACAAAAGAAAGAAAATTAAGAAAAATAGAAATCAAAAGAAAATGGTTAGAAAAGCGTGTTGCCTCCCGGGAAGCGCTTGCTTAAGGTCCTTAGCTCGACCCTTCCTCCAAATCATGGAGGGTCAAAGAACACCACCTTATTCAAAGTGGCAGATAGAACAAACTCCTCTTCAATTTTTAGCAACCTCACATTGTTGCTAGATGAAACTTCACTTGATGAAACCTCAAAGGCAAGCCTCTCTTGCTTCAACTTCATCCTTTTCTTTCTAAAAGCTCTCGCCTTCTTCTTTGCCTTGTTCCTTCTAGTAGACGGTTTCTCACCATCCACACTCTTGGAATCATCCTCCTCCTCTTGAGGGTAAAGCTCAAACCAATGAGGAATGTCAATCACCTCCTCGTTCATGGGCTTGGAAAACTCCTTTTTCTCTTCACTAACCTTCTTCCAATCAAAACTCAAAAGTACATCATCACAAATCTCAAGAACATCGTTAGTTGAAGAGTCAATCATGCATACATTATCAATGGAGCGAGGGGAATTAACACACATGGTTGCATTAACAAAGGACAAGGACTCATGCATCGGTTTTAGCTCAAAACTTGTCTTATTGCTACCAACTCTTAAAGTGATTAGGCCTCCCTTAACATCAATCAAAGCTCCCGAAGTAGCTAAGAAAGGTCTCCCTAGAATGATGGGTATGTGGTCATCTTCTTCAATTTCAAGCATAATAAAATCTACGGGAATAGTAAAACCACCTATCTTAAGGGGAACATCCTCAACCCTTCCCTTGGGGAACTTAATGGATCTATCGGCCAATTGCAAAGTCATGTTGGTAGGAAGAAGCTCTCCTAGCTTAAGCTTCTTGAAGATGGAATAAGGTATGATACTAACGCTAGCACCAAGATCACACAATGCATTTTCAAACAATTTGCCTTTAATTTTGCAAGGAATAAAGAAATTGCTCGGGTCTTTCATCTTTTTGGGTAAGTCATTGTGAATCAAAGCACTAAAACACTCCCCAACCTCTACCGAATCTATCTCATTGCACTCTCTCTTGACCCTTGAGATATCCTTAAGAAATTTGGAGTATCTAGGCATTTGGGTCATGGCTTCGGTGAGAGGGATTGAAAGATGAACTTCCTTCAACATATCAAGGAACCTCCCATTGTTCATCCATTTTGTTCCTCGAGAACTTTTGGGGGTATGGAAGGTCGGGTTTTCTCACTTCCTCTTGTACTTTCTCAACACTCTTCTTTTTCTCTCAAAGTTCCTCTTTGCTCACATTCCTTGACATATCGTTCTCTTCTTTCTCACTTGAGTCACTCCTCTTCTCATCCTCCTCACTCATCCTAGAAACTCTAACTTCAAGCACTCTCCCACTCCTTGTGGTAATAGAATAGACGGGTTTCTTAGGATCAACTCCTTGAGAAGGTAATGAAGAAGGGATGGCACAATCTTTCAAGGTATTGGCTAGTTGATGATTTGGGTATCAAGCATTTTGTTGTGTGTCATCATCACATTGAATTTCTTGTCACTCACCGCCATGTAAGTGTTTAAAATTTTTGTTTTGTTTTCAATGATCTCCTCCAAGTTAGTTCTAGAAGATGAGGGTTGAGCATAGGATTTATCACCTTGGGTCTTTGGAACAAAACCGGGTGGGGGACCCCTTTGAGCATTGTTTTGAAAATTTCCCCTACCTTGGTTGTTCCAATTACCCCTATTTTGATTTTGACCATAACCTTGATTATGGTTACCATAACCTTGGTTATGATTACCATAATTTTGGTTTTGATTTTGGCTACTATAACCTTAGTTGTTATAATTACCTCGGGAATTTTGGTTCCCTTGGTTCCTATTACCACCACCTTGGTTATAGTTGTCAAAATTCCCATAGTTGTTGTAATTCCTATTCCATTGACCTCTTTGATTCTCAAACCTAGAATCATTATTGTTTGACACATAATTCACATGCTCATTCACATTTCCATCTTGATCATCACAAACATCCATACATACATGAGGGTAATTAGAAGCATCATGATCATACGATCCACAAACATCACAAAACAAGCAACCACTAGGCATGTTACTAGAAGAGGGAGAGGGTTGAGAATTAGAAGACATACCTCTCCCCTTAGATTGGGAGGGAAGATTCGAAACTTGGGAGGTAGCACTTTCCAACTTTGCCTTGATAGCGGATATTTCCTTCCCCAAGTTTGTCATTTGTGAGGATAGATTGTTGATTGCATTTATATGATCAACCAAGTACACCAAAGAGCTACTCTTGCTAGTTGACTCCCTTTCCATCTTGCCAATCTCTATAATACCTCACTACGTTTTCAATTATGTCAACCAATTCCTCCTCCGTTTTATTCATAATGGGACCTCCGGCTCCTCCATCTAGACATGATTTTCCTTGAGCACTAAGGCCTTCATAGAAGATTTGAATAATTTGGTAATTAGGAATTCCATGGTTAGGACATTCTATTTGATACTCCTTATATCTCTCCCATGCTTCATAGAGGATTTCACCAGGCTTTTGCTTGAAACCTTGAATCAAAGCACTAGCCTCCGCCGTTTTCTTTTGTGGATAGAAACGGGATAGAAATTCCTTGGTCACTTCGTCCCATGTCCTTAGAGAATTCAGCATGACCTCCTTGTCTAGCCATTCCAAGGCACGCCCTATGAGGGAAAAGGGAAATAGCTTGAGGCGGATGAATTCTTGGGAAATTCCATTCACTTTGATAGTGTTGCAATACTTTTCGAACTCCTTGAGATGATTTAGTGGGCTTTCATGCTTGGCCCCACTAAATTGTCGCCTCTCTATCAAAGTGATCATTGCCGGCTTTATTTCAAAGTCATTTGCCGGTGTTGTAGGTGGAGCAATCCCACTCTCAAATCTATAGGCACCGGGAGTTCCCAACTCCTTCAAAGCAACCCTTGGTACCTTCCCCATGCTTCCTTGTTCTTCTTCGCTTGAAGAGCTCGAACTCAAAGATCGTCTAGCAACTCTTATCCTTGCGATTGTTCTCACAATTTCCGGATCAAAAGGTACTAAAGTCCTTCCTCTTGTCCTATGCATACAATCTCAAAGAAACAATTAGTAGCACGGCTACAAGTGTAGTCTAAAAGAGAAAAATCTTTTTGTATTTTTGAAATGAAATGAAATATACTCAACAATAACAGCAAACAACTACGCCATTCCCCAGCAATGGCGCCATTTTTTACGAAGGGTGGATTCTAGGTCGTTGGAAACCGAAATTCCTCCAATCAAACTAAAATTATAACCAAAGCTACGCCTAGTAATAGGGTAAGTTCGGGTCGAACCACTAGGAATAGGGGGAAATTTACTACAGCCAATGTCAAGCTACTTTGAAAGGTAAGATGGTAGTGTGGGTTATCTAATTCAACTAATCAAACCAAGTAAATCAATATATCAAGACACTAGGGATTTAGGATCCACATGTACTTGCAATGGACACACACTAATCGGGTTGGAGATTGATTAATTCAAGTATTGCGAGGGAAGATAGACAATGCAATCAAAAGAGCTCGACAAGCTATCTCCTAGAGGTCTAACTAGCGCCAACTATGAAAGACTCTAACTAGGAACGTCACTAACCAAGCTCAATCGACAAATGCGAGTTACAAATTAATTGTCCATATCAAAGTAGACTCACAATGCAATCTAGTATGACAATTAAAGTTAGCTACTCTTTAACTAATCACACACATGCACAAAATCAATCAACCAATTTAATCTCAATGCTAAATTAATAAAAACCCCCAATTAGCTATGATCCATCACTCAAACATGCTTCACCACATCCCTAACAAGTAAACTACTCACAATCCATGGAAGAAGTCAAGAAACTAAGCAAATTATTAAATTCATCATCATCATTTTAATCAAACAAATTCAATCAACTAATCAATAAACTTAAACAATCAACAAAAAAATTGAAATCAAAAGCTAAAGATTGCATTAAAGTAAAAGAAATCCTTACAAACTTTGATGAAATCAAAGGAAATGTGCTTAGAATCAATCATCACTCATAAACCATGAGTTTCTCTCTCTAAACTATTCTCTAATGAATTATCTAATGAAAAATTCTCCAATGAATTCTCCAAAATCTCTAATGAATTCCCCCTCTAAAAATAGAAGAAAATTCTATATATATTGAAAGCTAACAAAGAGAAGTTGGTTAGATCGTCCAAAATAGACCCGTACAGGCGCGACCTTTTTCAAGAAGATGTGCGGTCGCGCAAAAGAGGGTACGGAACAAGGGGAGAAACAGGCGCGGCCGCGCTAGAGCACCGCGCGCTTGTGCCACCACACTGCGCGGCCGCGCCATTGTCGCGCGCGCTCGCACCTGGGAGCAAGGCAGCTCTCTTCCCCTTCAACTTGACGCTCCTCGTGCGCTCCACTTGGTGTGCTTGATGAACACGGAACATGCAGATTCCAAACACCTTGACGGTGGGTTCAACACCAAAAATTGGTGCCCCCACGGCTTGAATGCACGGCCTAAGGAAACTTAGAACTTGCACATCTCCATACTTGGGCTTCAAATGGAAGACACTAAGCATCCCAATCAATGCAAAACCCGGGAAGAAACCTTGGGAATCCTTGGACAACGATCTTAACCTGAAAATGAAAGAAAACAATCAAGTAAAAGGGAAAAAAAATCAAAGTAAACCAAGAAATACACGAAAATGGAAAATTAACTAAGGAAAGTGCAAACTAAAGAAATAAAGAGCAAAACTAAGGAAAAAGGAATGAAAAGAGTTATTAAAGCAATATGAAATCACCCTAAAAGAGAACAAATGGGTGCCATAAATGACACTCATTAGCTTAAAGCAGGAGAAATCAGAGAAGTAAAGTATCTAGAATGGCTTGCCAACGTTGTAGTGGTCAGAAAGAAAAATGGGAAATAGAGGATATGCATCGACTTTACAGACATCAATAAGGCTTGCCCAAAAGACCCGTTTCCACTATCCCACATTGATGCCATGCTAGATGCCACAGTAGGACATGAGCTACTCTCTTTCATGGACGCGTACAGTGGGTACAATCAGATCCTCATGCACAAGGATGACCAAGACAAAACCGCTTTCATCACCAGTCAAGGGATCTATTGCTACAAGGTAATGCCTTTCGGATTGAAGAATGCAGGAGTGACATATCAAAGGCAGTAAACAAGATATTTGCAGAACAAATTGGAAGCACGATGGAAGTATACATAGATGATATGGTAGTAAAGTCCAAGAAGGCAGCTGATCACGTCAAAGATCTTAAGAAGCTTTCACCATTCTGAAGTAGTACGGCATGAAGCTAAATCCTACAAAATGTACATTTGAAGTACAATCAAGAAATTCTGGGGATACATGGTAACACGGCGAGGAATAGAGGCTCGCCCAGATCAAGTCAAAGCCATTTTGGACCTAGAACGGTGAAAGTCAAAGAAGGACATACAAAGCCTCACAGGAAGAATAACAAAGGATACAAAGATGGTAGCATAATTGGAGGTAACCAGAAAACTCATCAAGGAATTCAAGATTGCGCAAGTACCTAGGAACCTGAACACTGAAGCAGATGCCTTGGCAAACCTTGGATCAAACATCAACCCTGACGAGTTTGGAGCCATACCACTAGTGCACGTTTTATCACCAGCTACAGAGAAAGATTCAACCATGAACATTTACGAAATACAAGCGGATCCTGTTGAAAAAGAAGACAGCTGGACAAAACCTCTCAAAGAATTTGTCTTCAAGAACACCAAAGGGAAGGCCGTAGCTCACGCACTTGCCTTAAAAGCATCTAAGTATTGCTTAATCAGCAACGTACTCTTCAAGAAGTCAGCAGCAGGACCATTCCTACGATGCTTAGAGAAGCAAGAAGCACAACAAGTCTTACAATCTCTAAACAATGGGGAGTGCGGAAATCATTTAGGAGGAAGGAACCTAGCCAACAGAGCTCTCAGAATAGGATATTATTGGCCCAGTATGAGAAAGGACGCCGCAGAGTTCTCAAAGAAGTGCCTAACATGCCAGAAACACGCGCCCTTGACTCATCAACCGTTAGAAGAGTTACATCCAACACTAACGCCTTGGCTATTTATGAAGTGGGGAATGGACATAGTAAAGTTTCCCCCTCATCAGAGCAAAGGGTTTACTTCTTGGCAATGACAGACTACTTCTCCAAATGGATAGAAGTTGAAGCATACAAAGACATCAAGGACAAGCACGTCATCTAATTCATTAAAAGGAACATCCTAAGCAGGTTTGGTGTACCATCAGAAATCATCACGACCAATGGGTCCCAGTTCATCAGTAACAAAACAAGGAAATTTTGCAAGGAATGGAACATCTCCCTTGTCACATCCACACTAAGGCATCCACAAGCAAACGGACAGGCAGAGTCAAGCAACAAGGTCCTCATCAGCAACATGAAGAAATGACTATAAGGCGCTAAAGGAAAATGGGCGGACGAATTACTCAACATACTATGGGCGGACAAAACAACTACTAAAGATGTAACAGGTCACACTCCGTTCTCACTAGTGTACGGATGCGAGGCAGTAATCCCAACAGAAGTAGAAGTCCCTACTGCAAGATACAGACTAATGACTGAAGGCAGAAACCAAGCTGAGTTGGCATACGAACTAGATACTGTAGAAGAGCTAAGAGAAGACGCAAAAATGAGAATGGCAGCCTACCAGCAAGAAGTAGCAAGGAGCTTCAAAAAGAATGTGAGAGCAAAAGTCTTCAAGATAGGATATTGGGTCCTTAGAAAAGCGTACGAGAATACAAGAGAAGTAAATGCGTGAAAGTTGGCACCCAACTAGGAAGGACCCTATGAGATCATCGGTGGTAGGCAATAGAGCATACAGACTAAGAAATGTAGAAGGAAAGGAGATGCAAAGGAGCTGGAATGCAACACACCTAAAGCTTTATCGTTTCTAAGGCATACAAGTAGCAAAATTGAGAAAGGTATGACTACTTTAACACCCTTTTATTCAAACAAAAGCCAAAAAGGAAAAGCTTCCCTACAAGAAGTTAGACACAACATAAAAAGGTACTCCAACCTACCCTAATACTTAGTCAATTCAGTTTATTTACACTACGAGTACTGACTTAAGCATTGGAGGGTCGTCAGGGAAACCCACGGCCACCCCTAACCCTACTCTGTTTTGTCAGGTTAACAGTACAGTACAAAGCATAACACAGCGTGAAGACCGTCCGTACAGAACAAGGAACGCACAAAACACAAACATGTAAGCAACGCTACAGTTGTAATACAACTGTAATACAACTAGGATACACATGGAAACAAGACAAAAAACATAGCATAACAAAATACTAAATTACTTAGTTGCGCAAGACAACAAAACAGATAAAGCATCCAGCTACAACAAGGCAGCAAAAAGAAAAACAAAATATCCTACTGCACTTAGGCAGCAACAACATACTAAAAATACTTAAATAGAAACTGTTCTGAAAATACTAGGTGACGTAGCACCACAAAACCAATTTTCTCCAGTGTTGTCATCAGGGCCCTTCTCTTCCTCAGGGGCGGTCTTGGCATCCTCGTTCACAGGAGAATTGACCTCCTCGTTAGCATAGCTCAGCAATAGTGAACCAATAGCAGCAACCCCTTCTGGAAAAGTAGACGCAAAGGCAGCCTTCTTACCAGCATAATCCCACGCTTCATGCTTTCCCTGCTGAACTCTTCCATCATCTCCAAACGAGCCTTCCCAAAGTAATAGCTGGCCATATCAAGGGACTCGTTCGCAGTAGCCTTCACAGTACCTTTCAACCCGTCAAGCTCAGCACGACACTCCTTGTGCTTAGTTCTTTCACCTTTTAGAGGCCACTTTGTACTTATCAATAACAGCATCACGCTCCTTCTTCATAGCATCAAAAGTCTTGGTAAACTCAGAAACCTTACTCAACACGCCCAAGCACTACTGTAGACCCTAGACAGTCAAGGAATCACATCAATAAAGATCAAATAATCCTTCATCATTGATTTATATGTTTTTTTAAAGGGAGTATACCATACCTGGAAGGAGTGCACAACAACGTCTTGAGTAAGGTCAGCAAAAGTCTACGTAGATTGGCGCTCCTTAAAGGAGGTAAACAACAAATTTTCAATGTGAGGAGCCAAGGTCTCATAGGAAAAAGTCGCAACATCAAGGTCAACAGGGATTTCGAATTTCCTCTTAAAACCAGAAGAACGAGGTGGAGGAGGCAAGGGAGCCCTCTTCAGCACAGGTCCCTTCTCAGGAACATCTTCACCAACCTTGGAAGCCTTTTGCCTTATACGATCCAAGACGAAGAACTAAGCAAGTCATGAGACCTCAACAATCTAGAAGTTTCTACAAATCACACAGCAAACAAAGCAAAACAACTTCAACAGAGCAACACAAGGCTACAAGGGATACAGAAAGCAACAAAGCAACTAACACACAAACAAGGCAACAACATACCACCAAACACACACAAAAGAAAAAACAGACCTTGAGACATGGCAGGGGCTATTTCTTTGTCAACTTCTTTGTCAGGCTCAGAGTCGTCCAAGTTCTCAATCTACACAACTTCTTCAGGCTGCGTTAACTTAATAAAAGACCTCTCGTCCGCACTCAACTCGTACAATTGATCAATCAAAGATTGAGACTGGGCATGCTGCTTCAACTTGCTCATTGCAAATACCACGCAGATAAGCCCGAATCAACAAAGAAGGAAAACAATACAAAAGAAATAGAAATTAAAATACCTTCGGCCCCAACAGTGTCAATCAGGAAGTCAGTGTCTTCTCCCAAAGAATCAATCCTTACAAAGAAAAATCTATGATACCACTTTTTATCAAAGGCCTTCTCCAAATCTCTCACCAAAGGATCAACACCATCCTTCAAACGAAGACCAACCCGACCCTTACCACTAGTCCTAATAGTATATGGATAGCAAAGATCCCTCACATCCAAAGAGATACCCAATTTTGCACTCAACAGATTAAGAATTCGCAAAATTCTCCAAGTCTAGGGCAACAGTTGGCAGGGTAAAACCCTAACCTTAGAGAGGAATTGTCGAACAAGAGAAGAAAAAGGAAAGGTATGCCCAATCACAAAAGGGTATTCAAAGAAACACACCCAACCAGGAGAAGTCCAATTTGCCTTTTCCTTTGAAGACGGAATCCTCACCACCACCCCATCAGGAAAACGCGCAGTAGCAACGATTTTCCTAATCCTTCGTCATATGAGAAGGATAAACGTTCTTAACAGGGAAAACATTCTACGCTACAAAAATCGGCTTCTTCACACCCTCCTTAGTCCCAGAAAACACCACTTTCACCGGATCACCCATCGCAAAGAAACAAAGAAAAAAAAAGAAATAAAAACAAAGGAAACTGAGAAGAGAGAGAAAATAACTGAGAAGGAAGTTCAAAATTGGGGAAAAGAGTGAAGTGATTTGATGGAAGCCTGCACACCCAATAAATACAACAAAAAAATAAACCTCCCTTCACAGTTATCGAAGCACTTGCCTTAAAACCAACACCCCACTCCCTTATTTTTTTTAAACGTTGCAAAATAACTTCCAAAAAAAAAATTCAAAATCTTTCTAATGGCAGTTTTGGTAATTTCCATCTTCAATACTTGAATATAAAAATTAGGGACAATTGTTGGGCCCGTTATACTAAGCAGCCCACTAACCGTAGGGCACAACCAAGCATCCAAGGAACACCAAGAATCAAGCAAACGGCTTTATTGACACAAGTATAACAAGGGAATCAAGAAATCAATCAGGCGATTACATACCAAACATACACCCACTGTACAAGGAAAGAAGAATGAAATCAAGAAGATCTTCGCCTTTTGAATATATTCGGATATCTTTGTAACCCTAGTTGTTCCTAGGTATAAATAGCTGAATTGTACATTGTAATAGGACCATACGCTTACTGATACATTAATACAAACAATATATTTCAACGATTCTCTCAGAATTGTATCTTTACTGATCAAGGAGCCTGTCCCTATTTAGTATTATATCTCTAAACTCTCACTTTTATACTTAAATTATTTGTCCATTGCTTTATTATTGTTCTTGGTTATTATGTTTGATGTTTAAGGTTTGGTTGTTATTACCCCTCAACTCTTAAGCAAATTCCTAGAGCATCCTAACTAAGATTTGCCTAAACAGTAAAGGTGAAGTTAAGGTTAGGGTTTCCTCGCGTATCCAAGGATAGGTCTAGTGAGGGGTTCTTTGCGTTGTCATTGACGATTGTTCTTGTTGTTGGGTTGAGTTTCTGTCGATGGGTTTTGTAAGGTTTTCGTTGCCTTTCCTGTTTTCTCACACATGTTTGTGTGCTTGTTTCTTTTGTTGTTCTTGGTTTGCTTAAGTTCAATTATGTTGTTCTTGTATAAGTTGCTTGTGTTGTTGTTTGTGTTTTTGTTTTTCAATAATTCTCTTTCTCTGCTTGGTCATGAGTTAGAGTTCTATAAAGTTATTTTAGTTTTGGAAGTTAACGAAGAGTTGTCGTGGTCTTGTGAGCCTTGTTGGTTGGTTTTAAGGGTTGTAAGATTAAACAATCCCTTATTAGTTAGGTTTGTGGTCATGCTAGTAGCCTTGTCAGGGTGTGAATGTGTTCCCTTGGTTGTTAAAACAGTTCTCCAGGGGGTGAAGTTATTTGCGCATGTAGATGGTTTTCCCTGAATATGGAGTTTGCAGGAGGAGTGTGTTTTTTGGGGGGAGGGTTTGGTTTGCAGGTCTTGTTGTTAGGTTATGGGATGATATGGGAATTCATGCAATTGCTATCATCCCTTTTTTAGTTTGGGTGATGACAAGGTTAGTCATCGCTGCTAATCAATATCTTGAAGAAGGCTACCCATCTTTGATATTTGGGTTGAGCAAAGTCCTCCATTTTCTTGCATTCTCTGTTGGTAGAGTTGCAAGAACAAAACTTGCATTTGGATGCACGGTTCCTCATAAAGTTGTTAAAGTATATGACTCTATAGGTTTGGTTCCCCGACTCTTAGGATGTAGATATGCTTTTCAAACCCTAGGAGTGGGATGGTGTCAAAGGTTCGTTCTTCAGCAACAGGGTGCATATTTCGGGTTCTTCCGTCTCCCATCAATTTCCATCATGATTTCCCTTCGCTGTCAATGCCAGTTTGGGTTTAAGACAATGTTTAAGATCTGCGCTCTTGGTCCATCTCGACAGATTCAGTTATTTCGGCTTCTCTTGTTCCACATTACGGATGAAGTTCAGTTTTCTTAGTTGTCCAGGCTCCGCAACTATTGGTTTGCTGCAAGACTTTTTTAGTATTTTTTCTCTTTGTACTTCCTGTAATGGTACTTAGTGTGTGTCTTTTAGGTTGTGTTTTTATTCTTGTAATATTTTGTATTTAGGTTGTAATACAGTTTTTATTTAATAGTATCTTTTGTCAAAAAAAAAAAAATGTAGTTTGATTTCTGTACTTTCTTCAACAAATTTCATCAACAAATTTCTGACTCCATTTTTTTTTCAGTGTTTCACTTAGATAGAAATATGGTTTTGAAATATAGTTTTTAGGCAATTTAATTTACTTAAATTTAATAAGGGGTAAGTGTAGGATTGGAGTATTATAAAATTGTAAAAGAAACATATTATGGTTAGTAGTTTATTGAAAAGTAATAAATGTGAGGAAACAAATAATTATGAGCAAAGATATATGTATACTCAATCTCTCCGTATTTTTAGGTAATGAGGTTAATAGTTTATTGATAAAAAATGATTGTGAGAGAAAAAAAATAATAAATAAAATAGTAGGTGGTTTAGGCGGGGACAATAAAAGAAGATATAAGTATTGTGTAGAACGGCCTCATGTGAGTCCGATCATACAAACAGAAAAAAAAATAAAAAAAAAATTTGTTAGAAATTAGATAATAATATTCAGAGATTAAATTATAAATATCAGATATTAGGTTATAAATGTCATAATTGTCAGATATTAGGTCTTAATTGTCAGAAATTAAATTAAAATGGTCAAATATTAGATTATAAATATCAGAAATTAGGTTATATATATCAGATATTAGGCTAAAAGTGTCAGAATTTCGATTATTATAGTCATCTATCAGGTCGCCGGAAAAGTTGGATTTCCTGGGAAAAACTTAAAGGCACTATTTCGAAAATGGGATGCAATATAATAACTGTTGTCTCTTTGCTTCAGAAAGCTCTCTAAATTCTTCCACAAAACAATTATTATCGACATCAAAAGGCAATAATTGAGAAGAAGACGACAACCCATTGATAGTACCACCATCGACATGCTGCTTTTGAGATTCACGATTAAGACGACGATCTTCCTTCATCTCGTCGTGCAATGGGTGGGGGAGGGTCGTCGGCATCGAAGGATGGGAGGGGGAGGGTGGTCGCCGGCCTCCAGCAAGTGGCTAGGTAGTGGCAGTGGCAGTGGGTGGGGGATGGGTGTGTGCATTATAAAATGGTCTCACGTGAAACGGTCTCACGCAAAACCTTCTCAATTTTAAAATGAAGTTTTTTTTTACCAAAAAAAAGGTGTAACAATTAAAAAAATACGATACATTTGGTAAATGTAATACATGGAAAAGCATGGAGGGAATAATATTACAATGTAGTTTTTTGCCATTAAAAAAAAGTGTAACACTTTAAAAAAAATGGTAAGTTTTACTCTTAAAAATTAATGGATTTAGGCCTTGTTTAGTAATAGTTGGTAGCTGATTAATTTATACAGCTAATTTGACTAGCTAATTATAAATATTTGATTTTGTAGAAGTGTTTGGTAAATAGTTGTTAATTGTTAGCTGTTTTAATGTATCTAATAACCAAAAAGGCAATTGTTCAATAAACTAATTTTAAAAAGCTTCTATGATGAGCTTTTTCTAAAAGAGCTTTTTCTGATAGGATATTTACCAAAAACCAAAATTAGCTTATTTAAATGTTCAAACCTCTAATAAGTCAAAATAAACTAAAAGCTCTCTAAAACGTTATTTACTCCCTCCGTCCCTAAATTACAATCCTACTTCTCTCTATTATGTGAAGAATAAATGCTAGAAGTAGGAATGTAATTTAGGGGCGGAGGGAGTACCAAACATGCTTTAATGTAGTTAGATAGTAAATGTTCTTTCTAATGAAATGTGTCGGTGGTGGTGGAAATGGCAGTGTTGGGATTTGTTTTTCTATCTCCACATCTACATCTTTGAGGTTTCCACAGTAGAATAGTTTACCGATTTATAGCCGCGAAGTGGTGCTTAGGAGATGCTTTCTCTAAGTATGACCCTTTTTTTACACTCTTTACTACTAGGGTTTATATTTGTTGTTTTGGTCCATTTATAGTCACAAAGCGTTAGTTATTCTAAGAGATACTTTGTAGCGTAATTGTTGCCGATGGAACACGTGACTTTAATGATTGATAGGTAACTATGGAGAAATGGTGGTGGTGGTAGTGGTGGGTTTCTGAGAGGTAAGGTGAAGATAAGAGGGAATGGTGTCGTCTTCTTCCTCTTCAAATTCTTCCATGGCTTCATACTGATATAACGTCCATGTCTTCACATTGTTAAGTCGGTGGTTTTACAAAAAATTAAAATTAATTTTTTTCTTATGATTTTCAAATTTAATATATTTTTTTATTCTGCTTACACATTTTTATATGTAATTATGTATCAACATACCTTTTGATTTACCAGCTTTCCGAACAACAACGATTGGCCTTTCTTGAAACTGCCGAGGATTGAGGAGTCCTCGGGCAGAGAACACGCTTAAGGGCGTGGTTCGTATTGAGCATCCCCACTTTGTCTTCCTCTTAGAGACAAAGTTAAAAGGAAGAGAATGGGAGAGTATCAAGAAGAAACTAAATTTTGATAATTTAGTGGAGGTCAATTGTGTAGGAACTAGAGGGCATAGGAATGGGGAGCTGGCTATGTTTTATAAGAGTTCGATCGATATGAATCTTCTGTCTACTTCCCTGAACCACATGGATTTCATTGTTATAATGGAGAACAATCTGTCATGGTGCTTAACCGGCATCTATGGCCACCCTGAGGAATCAAGAAAACATGATACCTGGAGTCTGGTTGAAAATTTAGGGGAGGGGAACACCTTTCCTTGGCTTTGTTTTGGCGACTTCAATTGTATTCTCTTACATGATGAAAAACAAGGTGGGAATCCTAAGCCGCAAAACGAGATTGATGATTTTAGGAACTCTCTGAACTATTGCAAACTTGAAGATGAGCACTTCGTGGGCCCTTGCTATACTTGGAGCAACAATAGAGTGGACTCAGACAATATTCAAGAAAGGCTGGACTGGTTTGTAGCAACGGAGGAGTGGTTGAACTTATACATGTATTCTTTGGTAGAACATCTTCCAAAGCGTCGCTCTAATCATGTTCCTTGAAAAAAAAAACATTAAAGAGCAATTTGTGTAAATCAAAGAAAAAATAAGCGATGCAAGACTTTCAAGTTTGCAAAAGAGTGGCTCCATGACTATGAGTGCGGCAACATTGTTTCTAGCTCCTGGAAAAAAACTATTGGCAGTGACGTAATTAGGAAAATTGAATTTTGTGCAGCAAGCCTAAGGTCATGGAGCTCAAAAAGGCCTAATGATTTCACACGGGAGATTAGTAAGAGAAGGGAAAAAATGAAGAACTTAATGTTTCTTGATCCCACAGAGGAGAACATTTCTGAAATTAGAAGACTTGATGCGAAGATTGACTAGTTGAAGAAACGAGAAGAAGCTTTTTGGTCTCAGCGAAGTCGACAAGATTGGCTGCGAAACGATGATAAAAACACCTCCTTTCTCCATAAGAAAGCCAAACAAAGACGCCACCGTAACACCATCAAAGGCATATTTGATGATGGAGGCCACTGGAGGACTGATGAAGATGAAGCCGAGGCTGTTTTTTAGGATTTCTTCAAAACTCTCTTTACCTCAAATGGTGATCTTGAAATGCGGCAAATTCTTGATAAAATGGAAAATCTGGTCAAAATACACTCAAATAATAAATCATAGAATCCATGGGAGGGGAAGAGAGAGAAATCAAACTAACAATACCAACACATGTCCAACAAGTCTCCAACCATTAGAGGAAGTGCAAGGAAAGATATTACCGGATTTAGGTGGGTGTAACTACCCGCAAATGACCCAATTAAACCTTTAACAACCACTTTCCTCTAGAATTGAATCTTGCTTTCCATGTGCTAGCAAATGTGGAGTCATACTTCCTTGAATCTTGATTCAAACCAATGCACTAAAGCATATCAAGTTATGTACCTAGCAAAAGGCACACAAACATTTCCATGAGAGAAAATCTATTCTAAAAAGAAAAGAAAATGAAAGCAATAAAACACGGGTTACTTCCCGAGAAAGGCTTGCTTAAGGTCCAAGCTTGACCTCTCTAGTAAATAATATTGCAATGAACGCAAGAGCTTGTCAAATGCACTACTACACATTTCATAAGATAGAAGGTAGGCAAATGACGGGAATGGGGCATGCAACAAGCATAGTGCACGCAAATGAGGAGAAAGATGCCAAGAAAAGGAAGAAGAATCAAAAGCAAATTCAACAAAATAAGTAGAAGAAGAAGAAGAAGAAGAAGAAGAAGAAGAAGAAGAAGAAGAAGAAGAAGAAGAAGAAGAAGAAGAAGAAGAAGAAAAAGAAGAAGAAAGAAAAATAAGGCAAACTCTCCTCAAGATATTTTGGGTGGCAAAATCACCCTTTTCCTCAATGACAGACGAATGAGGGACATGTAAATCATCATAGACAAGGGGGTCCCCAATAGGCTTATTGATAAAAGAAGGGACGGATATAAGAGTGTAGGGGATATGGTTAAATTTCCTTGAAAAGGGGACATGAGAGAAGGGAATAGGGGCAATTGTCTCACAAATGAACTCTTTTTCACCACTATGCCTCAAATTACCAATAAGAGCATGGAAATCAATCATAGAATCCTCAAAAGAAGAACACTCATAATCTCCATCTCCCTCAAACATCCAACTTCCTAGAGAGACTACATAATCCCCTCCATCACAACAATGAACAACAACTCCCTCAACATCCTTAAAGCCCAAAGTCTCAAAACCATGCATGAATGGATGCAAATTCATTTCAAACTCATCTCTCTCCCATGAATCATCTTTAATGAACTCATTCATAAGGCTATGAGTTTTCCTTTGACTCTCAAAAAATACACTGGACATAGCCTCAAACGAGTCAAAATACTCATGGATAGAAGAATCACAATCATGCATAAGAGACTCATCAAGATGGGAAGGAGGGTTGGGGTTTTCGAAATCAACACTCTCTTCATTCACAACCCCTTCACCATCGCTGAAATGCTCACCAATGGGATCCTCACACTCTCTTGGTTGCTCAAAATCATCATCATCATCATCATCATCATCAAAACACATATTAGATTGGAATTTTTCACAAACTAGCATCAAAGATGACAATTGACTTTCCAACTCTTCTTTTCTTTTCAATTCTTCATTAAAAAGATCCTCACGCTCTCTAATCATCTCCAATTGGATCCTTATAATTTCCATCATTTGTCTCTCCAAGGGCCTAAGAGTAGGATTCATCTCCAACTCCTTTAAAGATTAATCGATTGGGTATAAGGGATTAGAGACTCATCACAAGGGTTTGGAAAATGAAAAGGTGAAGAGGTTTGAGGATCAAGATTAAAAGAAGAGTAACAACCAAGGGTAGGATCATCAACATTATAAACATGAGCATTTTCATCAAATAGGGGAAGGGGGAACAATCAAGCATATGAGATTCATCATTGAGGGAACGAAGCACGTCATAAGAAGGCATGCTAAATAATGAAGAATATTGAAACACACCATTAGCATCAACTTGAGCATGCACCTCATCATCATGAACAAAAGAGGAAATAAGGTTGAAATCATTCATTCTAGGTTCAAATATGGGATCATATGACAAATCATGGGAATTCATGCTAACATTAGAAGAATTAAGACATTGTACATCAATATTAGAATCATGATTACCCCTATTATAGACATCCCAAGCAAACCAAACATAAAAATCCCAAGCATCATCAATTAATAATGCTCTAAATTCACCATTATGCATGCATTCAACTTCATCCCTAGTTTGCTCATTCAAACCAAAATAACAAACCTTACAAGCCTCCCAAAGATTACAACAATTATAATAAAGAAATCCCTCAAGTCAATTGAAATATTCACAAAAAGGCTCATTATCATATTGAGGAAATGGGAGACATGCCATTTTTTTTTCAAAACAAGCAAAAATCAAATTAAAGAAAAGTATATACGAAGACCTAGACTAAAGCAATAAAAAACACTCAAACATAGACACCATTCCCCGGCAACGGCGCCATTTTGACAAGGGAAAACTAGGCCGTTGACTAATCCTCCTTAAGTCAAATAAAATTTATAATCACTTAACAAACCTAAATACAAGTATAGAGGTAAGTCAAGGGTCGAACCCAAAGGAACGGTTATGTTCAAGTGCTTTCAATTGGGCGCCTAATCTAGGTCGAAGTCAAGGGTGAAGAGGTCACTAGACAACTAACAAAACAAACAACGAAACAAATAAACACTAGGGAATGGGGATTAACAAGTAATCATGACAATTGCAACAACTTGGGAAAAACATGCCAATCAAAGGTTGTGAAGACTAATGATAAGAGATATCAATTGAAATCAAAGAGCTATCTCCTAATCGTTAAGCTAGTGGTCTCTACGAATAACAAACTAGGAGAATCACAATCCAAACCAATCAATAATTGCAAATCCTAAATCAATGGGTTGTATCATTAGAAATCACAATGCAATCTAGCATAATTCTCAAGGCCTAATCAAATTACACACATGCAAACTTACATTAATCACTTTAATTTCAACAATCAATCAACACAATTCCCAAATTAATCACAATCAATCAATCATACAAGTTTCACCCAATCCCTAGCCAAACAACTACTCAAGAATCATCATCTAATTAACAAGCAACTAAGAAATCAAGAATCAACAAAATATAAAGAACAATTACACTAATCAAGATCAATCATCAAAACCAAATCAAATAAACATGAAATTAAACAAAGTAATTAAATGAGATAGAGTTAGAGATCCTCATTGATTGATTATGGAGATCTTCAATACAATTGTCACCTTGAATCTTCAATCTCTCAAATCCCCAATGAAATCTCTCACTTTCTCTCTCTAAATCTACTCTAAAACTAACCCTAAAAGTAGAGAGAGAAACTCTCAACTAAGCTAAAATTATGATCAAAATTATGTCTAAAAACTTCATCCAAAATTAGGTCTTAAAGTATTTATAAGAGGCGGGAAAACGAGCTCGAAATGAACCCGGAAGCAGGGTTGCGCGCCCACGCAAGGTGGACGTCATGCCCTCTCCTCCTTGATCGTGCCTGCGATAAACTGGGTATGGAATGGTCCTCGATTGCACGCCAGCCCTAGATGAATTGCGCGTCCGCGCACCCTGAGCAGGACACTTCTTCGGTGCATGCATGATGTGAATGGTACGCCTCTCATGATAGTCACTAAGCATGGCAGATTCAAATGGACTTGACGGTGGGTTCGACACCACATCTTCATGAGAGCACGGCTTAAGAACGCAAGAGCTAGAACTTGGAGCATCCACTTCCTTGCATCTTGAGCTTTCCCAATACTATAAGTTTGCTCCAAATGCAACTTCCAACTTAGAAAACCACCAATATCAAGACCCGAACCTCGTACAATACCTACAACCATGAAAAAAGAGCAAATAAAGGAGAAAACACTAGAAAAACCATAAAAACATAAAATAAGAGAGAAAAGGTAAAATAAAGAGAAAATGCATAAAACTAAGCATTTATTAAGAAAGAAAGCTATGAAAAGAAGGTAAAACAACCTAAATACTCATCAAATAAGTGCCATAAATGGCTCTCATCAATCGCTCCTGAAAGACACAAAATGAGAAGATATTAGTGGTGTAAGATAAAACAAAAGGTAAACATGGAAAAAACAGGCGAATATATCTTGTAAACATCGTCTGAACCACTCTAACAACTCGTACTGAGTCCCAGCTTGATGATGCAATATTTCAGAGCATCAATCAGCCTCATCATGCCCATCATATCCGAGTGTGTGACCTGAAAGCAAGAAATCAGTAATAAGCAATATTAAGAAAAGTTGAAGCTGTGTCAGAAAGCTTACCGGGTCGAACTCATCAGGTAGGGACTCTTGTGCCTGTCTAAAACCCTCTAGTGCATCAGCAATATGGTCCTCAACCATACCAATCGGCCCCGGGTAACAGACAGACTGAGACGGGATCTCAATCCTCCCACTACAACGAGCAGTCGCCTAAAACATGATCAAATAATCAGGTTATTTGACGGTTTAAACAAAGACTACCATAAAAAAAATTCTCAAAAATCAAACCTCAGGAAGACGGGGTGGAGGAGCCAAGGAAGCAGGTCCTATGAATAATCGTCGTCCATACACATGAGCTTTGTCCAAGAAAACTGGTGGCGCTCACTTTCGCTCACCTACGCCTCCAACAAGCGTGAGTGCAACATCGACGCAGGCGGAGGCAATGACACCACAAAGCGGTTAACGCTGTGCTGACGGACTATGCACTCTCCAAGATACTAGACAAAACATGATGTACCAAAGAAGACGGTACGGTATGTCAAGCGCTCTAAATCCTCGGGAAGGTCAGTCAAGCCAGCCCAAGGTCGATATTGAATCTCGACCAGGACTTGAAAAGGATAAAAGAATACAGTGAATACCGAGAAATAATATCGAAGTGAAAGAAATACATTATAAAGTCGATCCTTACGCAAACAGTGGTGGTACCATGGCGCAGCAACCCTCGTAAACTCGGCACTAACTCCACTCGAGACTCGCCCCGGTCACGCCAGTTGGCACCGATAGGAAAATCGTGGACCACTCCCCGACGCCGTCGAGGGGCTAATCTTGGAACATACTCATAGAACCATAGCTGCAAGAAGAATAATCTTTAAGTACATGAGCCAAACCGGTAAAAGCAAAACACGAAGAAAAAGGATCATCACCTCTACAACTCTCCAAAGACCATAGACGGCAACAAGAGACTGATCATTCAGCTGTCTACAGCCATGATGCAGCGACGAGAGTAGATCAGCATACCCTAGACTAGCCTAACTACAGGAGCCTATCTCGGCGATCTTGGTTAGAGACGGCAGGTAGCAGAGAACTGCGCGAGAACTCCTATCAAGAGGATTAAGATGAAGATCCATACTCGTTGCTCAGGTGTCGTCTCAGCAATATCCAAACCATGGGCAAGAACAGAAGCCAACTCTGACCGCCCACTCCGAGGACCACCCCAAGGCACCGGCCGAGTCCTGATATGGTGAACGACAAGACCTAACAAGTCCGCTACCTCACTCTCCCCCCATGTGAGGTCATGTATCTGTTGAATGGGTTGATCAATGAAACGTAGGCCGCTGATCATGCTGAAATCGAGAGGAGTCACCGTCATCTCCCCCCAAGCGAAGTGGAAAGTGTTGGTAGTATCCCAAAAATACTCTAACAAGGCTCGGACAACTATCGAACCACAGCCTCGGGGGCTGCGAAATCCCACAACCGCTGAGTAAAAATCGCCTAAACCAGCAAACTCCCACAATGCGTTGGTAATGGGATCTCTAGTGATGAGCCCGTATAGCCGGGGAATCAAGTCTCCGGCTCCTGAACCATGATGGCAAAATACGCCATCAACTAATCCGGCAAGTGGACGGTGAGAAACATGGTTCTCACGACATAAAACTAGCTCGTCTAGTGTCCACGAGGGTGGGGTCCACCTACCCCTGCTCGTAGAGGGGCGAAGCTCGGGCTCCAAGGCCTCGTCCATATCCTTGGGAACCGAGGGAGTGTTCTCTCTCAAAGTCTGATGTCGGCCACGAGTAGAAATATCTCGATCTTGTTGTCTAGGCATGCTATTATATTCAAAAAAGATAAAAATCTAAATACTTAGCATCATTTCCTAAGTTATTTAGTTATTTATTTAAAACAGCATGACAACTACCTAAAGTTGCATTTTCCATTATATGCTAAATATCTACCTCAAGGATAAAAAATAGCAAATTAATGGAATCATTTCTAGTATTTAGTTTCTCCATGACAAACTACCTAGCCGCATGATACTATGTTCTCCATGACAATGTAGTATGTATGCAAAAAGAGTATGTTTCGAAATTGCACGAAATTAACAGGGCACCGTTCCCGATTGATGCGACAATATAGACTTGAACAAGTAGTTTCACGCTATAATGATAGTCTTCATGAAGTATCATTGCATGAAAGTAATGTTCATAAGTATGAGACATATTGGATTGGAAGGCCTTTGTGGACTGTTTCTGCGAGTAATCAACCTTCTCCACTCTTATCTAGTGCATACAAGTCATGGTTTAATCCTCGAAGTAGGAGGGAACGAGTTGGATCGCGTAAGTTTGATGGTGATGTGAAGGAACGACTTGAAAGTAAGATGGTGCCTCCTAAAGACTGTCTTGGTCCAAGAACACAAGGAATTGAGTTTATGACTCCTATCATGCCTAAGAAGAAGAGTTGGGTAAAAGGAAAGGGTAAAGACAAGATGGTGTATAGGGAGAAGCAACCTAAGAAACGTGAGAGAGGTGAAAAGGGTGAAAGCTCTACTAGGGGTGTGACGGTTCGAGCTACGAAGGACACTCTAATGGTGAAGGACGACCTAGTTAAAAAGAAGAAAGAAATTCCTAAGGCTAAGAGGTATTAAATCAATATTGCTACGCTTTTATGATTTACGTTTTAATTTTTAAATAAGGAGTATGATGGCAATAGTTGCAGTGACATTTATTTCATTAATAATAACATATTTCTTTTGGCCTTAATTAAAACTTACAATGACTTCTTCTTCTTCTTCTTGTTTTTTTTTTTTATTTATTTATCCGAGTCAAGAAGTCAGACGCAATGGCAAAATAATAATCGTCGAACGTAATAATCGTAAAACAATTAACAATACTGGAAAATCCCGGAAAAATTGTCTACCGTGCCACGGTACTTTGTGCCGTGTCACGGTACTTTTTACCGTGTACGATAGTCAATACTGTGACACGGTGCTTCTCTGTTGCATTTTTTCGCCAAAATTCCGCCGTGTCGCGGTGTTTCCTGCCGCGGCGCGTCGTTTTGATGAGTGACATTTATGTCACTCTTAGGGTGGTTTTTATGCTTTGTTTTAGCTTGTCTTGGGATGTTTTATAGCTGTATTGTTCAAATAATGCGTGCATATATGTCTTGATGTGTTTTAGATAAAATCCCATATGTTCTTGAATGCTTGCCTTTATTGCGTATTTGCATCGTTGCCTATAACTTATTGCTTCCCTTGGTTTTTGTGCTTAGGTATTTGAAGTCGTGGATTGCAAAGAAGAAGCCAAGGAAGCATGAGAAAAGAATTGAAGAAAGTAAGGTGCGAGGGCGCGCACCATGTGCGCGAGCGCACGGTTGGAGTGTGTGGGCGCGCAACCTTGTGAGAACCCGCGTAAAAGAAAGAGAATTACAGAATTGAGGCAGAGAGTTTTGCGCAGGCTGTGTGCGACCTGTGCGCGGGTGCACACACCCATGCGCGGGCGCGCGCCCACCTAGCACGGGTGCGCAACCCAGCAACACGGGCGCACAACCCAAGCACAAGCCACGCAACCCACAAAAGCGCGGGCGTGCAGTTTTGTGCGAGGGCGACAGCGAGCCCCTATTTAGCTTTTTCGCAACTTTCTTTATATTTCGAGGCTTATTTTTTGTACGGGAACAACTTCATTTTCTTGATATCTCTTTCTCTAGTTTTAGGAGAGCTTCTCTCTCTAGGTTTAGCTTAGGATTAGAGTAATTTAGAGAAAGAAAGTGAGGGTTTCTTCATTGTTGAACTTGGATTTTGAAGAAGAAGCTTAATCAACCTCTTT
The DNA here is from genome assembly GCF_948465745.1 of Chenopodium album. Taxonomy (NCBI): domain Eukaryota; kingdom Viridiplantae; phylum Streptophyta; class Magnoliopsida; order Caryophyllales; family Amaranthaceae; genus Chenopodium; species Chenopodium album. The sequence continues at coordinate 20,401,218 of NC_137850.1, read as the reverse complement.
GTAGACCTTCAACTTCAATCAATGAGTATCTCCTTACTCTTTTCTCTTTATCTTGCTATTTTATTCTTGTTTTAGTTGTTAGTATTTCTTGTTAATCATGTTAATGCTTGGTTATTTATTAATTAATCTTGTTGTTGGCATGAGTAGTGAGTAATTTCCCCATTAAGGGGATGGTTGTGGTGTAGTTGGATCTTGAGCATGATTTAGGGTTTGGAGTTGATTTGTTTGTGATTAAAGTCTTTATATGCTTACTTGTTCTTCGATTTTCTTGCAAAATGCATGTTGTTAGTTGATTGGAGGTGAATTATTGCTTAATGATGCGATAGGGGACCTAGGAAGATTCATTTGTATCGATTGTTATTTGATTGCACCTCCTAGTATATGGTTCTAATGTGAAAACATAGAGGCTATGTTAAGAGAAGCCAACTGACCCCGAAAGGTGGCTATATTGGATCCCTTACATCGATATTCGAGCATGTTTAGTTCATGATTAATTCAACTTCTATGCCTTTGTTTATGTTTGAGTGAATGCTATACCTAAACCGTTTTCCTTAATGTTTTATTTCTTATTTTAGCTTCTTTAGACTTTAGTTTACTTATCTCCTATTCCAAACTAGCTTAGTTGTTGATAACATTTGGTGGTGTATATTCGTTCCCTGTGGTTCGACCCTTATGCTTGCCTTATACTCGTATTAGGTTTGTTTAGGTTGTATCAATTGTATTTGATATAGGGATAGACATTTGACGACGTGTTTATTTCCCTTGTCACGTTTCCTACCGTAGCACGGTGCCTGTTGTTTTGTGATTTTCTTTGTTGTATGTTGTAGTTTTTTTGACGAAGAAGGGATTTTTATTTTTAAAGTGGCCGGGCCCCCTTGAGGGGTTGCCTACATATCCTTAAAAGGAATCAAGCCAAACGTAGTTCTAACGGGTCTTAAACCCATGCAATTAAGCATAAAATTTCTTGAGTTGATCCAAGTTGGTTAAATTATGGAAACTGTTGCCATCCATGTCTACTAATTGTGCCGCTCCGCTAGACAAGATGGACTTGACAATGTATGGACCTAAGGCCTCGTCCATATCCTGGGGAACCGAGGGAGTGTCCTCTCTCAAAGCCTGACGCCGGCCACGAGTAGAAATATCTCAGTCTCGTTTTCTAGGCATGCTATTGTATTCAAAAAAGATAAAAATCTAAATACTTAGCATCATTTCCTAAGTTGTTTAGTTATTTATTCAAAACAGCATGACAACTACCTAAAGTCGCATTTTCCACTATACGCTAAATATCTACCTCAAGGCTAAAAATTAGCAAATTAATGGAATCATTTCTAGTATTTAGTTTCTCTATGACAATGTAGTATATATGCAAAACAGAGCATGTTTTGAAATTGCACGAAAACAACAGATCTGCACATCATAGCATGTTTTACAAGATCTACAAAAGTTATATCATCATTTCAAGTGACAAAACATAACAAGAACAACATGAACACCATTCACGCACAAAGTAGTACCCAAAAATGGTTATTTGCTCATTTCTTCACCAAATCATGCACACTTGGTCTCAAATTGCTCACAAACCAATATACATACATAAACAAGAAAAATCATAGCAATAATTTCGACATAATAGCTCAAAATCAAAAACCCCCAATTTGATTTTTCTAGGGTTTCATGCGAAAATCGTTCGTTTGAAGCAAATTTTGAGACAAAAGGGAAGTAAACTTACATGGATCCTTGTAGGAATTCGAAAATGAGGAACATTTCAAGAAATTTGAGTGGAAACGATGAAGAAACGAGTGAGGCAAGCTTGAAAAACCACAGCAGCACGAACTGGAAAACTCGAACAATAAAAATGAAACTGAAACGAAAAAGAAACCGTGATTTTCGAAATTTAAAGGCAATACATAGTTGCCGTGACACGGTACACCATGCCGCATCACAATAACAGGTGTCGTGTCACGGTGCTAGTCGTTGAGACGCGGTTAAACAGCAGGGTAAAAGGGAGCAGAAATGGAAAAATTCAAAGCGCACGTGACTATTTCAGCAGGAAGAAAACGTCGTGTCACGAAAAGGAATGCCGCATGATGGCAGAGTACGCCGTGTCACGACACTCTCCCACGTGACGCGGTAACTGCGCGTGTCCTGCAAACCGTAGGAATCTTCAGCGAATATTCCAAGGCATCATTTGACCAAGTTTGAACAGCTTTCCGCAGCTTTTTGACAATTATTTTTTCACCGAATATTCACGGGATATTCTAATTGATATTTAAATGGTACCAAAATATTATACCCCTAGCAAGCATCAAAGTCATATTTTTGATATTTTGAGCACCTAATACGGTAAAATATATTCGGCTTGAAGGTCTAATCATATACAGCTCACGTTCGGGGATAAAACGAACCATCTACAACCCACGTTCGGGGACAAGCGAACTATCTACGGCCCACGTTTGGGGACAAGCGAACCATCTACATCCCATGTTTGGGGAAAAACGAACCATCTACGGCCCACATTCGGGGAAAAGCGAACCATCTACAGCCCACGTTCGGGGACAATCGAACCATCATCATTTTTAGTGATCATCTCCCAGGCGAAGATGATTCATGGCGCAAGGTTCTCGATACACAAAGACTTGCAATCTCATCATGAGACAAGTTTTTCCTCAAGCATGGAAAACTGTCGGTCGTTGCCACCTCTCAAGGCGAAGAAGTCAGCGATTATATCACAACAATTTTCATCCGGTGGATTTCTTCAAACTTAGAAAGCTACCGAATTCATTTGCCACCAATACACTAGTGTCAGATACTATCGAACATATTTGCCACCGATACACTGGTGACAGATAAGCATTCTATCTATACTCTTTTATCTATGGAACCAACATTTTTCTATAGGTATCGGTGTATAAATTGTGATTAGGATCGCAGAACGTCTTAAATCATTCTCCGTCCCTAAAGACTACTTTGACTATCTTTTTCGAAACTGACGTTTCTACAAACTCAATCAAAGTGGGGGCTTCTATAGACACCTAAAAATGTCTCCACGAAACCAAACCCGATGATGAAAAACCTTTCACCGCCATTATTGGTCGGGTCAAGTATTTAATCCCGAGAGTGCTTAAAATCCATATTCAATTCAACCCAACTCACAAAATAGTCAACGAATCAGTCCTAATGTTTAGTTAATGCATAGTACAATTATACTTTGGCCCGAACCTTTTTAATTCATTTCATATTTATTAATGAATAATAAACCCAAATAGCTCGGAACTCTGAAACGGCACTTAAGAATACCAAGCTTAATTAGGTTAAAAGTGAATTTGCACGCATTTCTGGAAAAACTGTACACCGTGACACGGTGTTCCATACCGTGCCACAGTGGACTAGATACTGTGACACGGGATATTTCTGCATGCTCTTCGTGTGCAACACTTTACGCGCTTTATGAATTTAAACGTATTTTGGGCAGGATTATGCACCATGACACGGCGCTCTCTGCCGCGCCACGGTGGACACTTCCGTGATACAGTGTCAGTTTTGCGTCACGGTACACACACCGTGTCACGATGCCCAATTAGGGTTTTTCCGCGGCTCTTATCTTTTCTAAGGTTTTGTGTGATCCCCTGGTCATTTCTTGTATAAGTACCCCCTCCTTTCTGCAGTTCGGGGCATCAAATAATTCTCTATTCTCTCTTCTATGCTCTAGCATAAACACTAGACTACCCTATTCTCTCACAATACCTCCTCCAAGCACTCCAAGGACTCTATACTTTACCCGAGGTTCCGTTCTTAAACCAAGACGTGAAAGGTAGAACTGTTTGAGGGTTTGGCCTCGAATCAACCTTAATTTAATTTCAATTATTGTTTTATTAATTCCCTTGAAGTTACTAACGCGTTTATTATTTTGTCGTTGCAAGCAAACAAAATCAAAGTAAGGAATCATGTTCCTTTTATTTCTATTATTTTTCTAACGATTTTTATTATGTTTGTCATATATTAATTGTTGGATTTATTGTTAAATTGCATCCAATATTAATGTTTATTCTATTGTTATTATGATCACCATATTTCATGTTTAAAGGGAATATGTAATTGGAAATCACGATTAATAAGATAATTTGGACAACCGGTCTAGGTTCCTTTTTAATCTTGTTGTTAATTCAAGTGATCACAATATTTTAGAATTATATGTTGCATTAATATTAAACTAATTTAGCATGATAATAGTTTGGAGTGAATTGAATATTTTGTTTGTATGCCTTTGAGATAGCATGAAATACTTTCATTATAAGAATCGAGTAGAGGCCAATACGGGTAAATGTGACTCCGTGACTCACTTCGTACCATTATCCCCGATCCTCCTTTCGTGGTTCCGAACCATATGGAGTTAGTAATCTCATGGATTATGAATGGGGTGTAACCTTCACGGGTCAATCGTTGTTGCCTGTCGTTGTCCCTTATCGTGGTTACCTTAAATGATCCATGAACGGTTTACAAGTTCCTTAAAAACTTATTGGCGGTTTCCTAATTTATTTGTCCCTAATCGTATACGTCAATTCCCACTTCCTATGAGTTCCAATCATATTCACAACATGCTTACGTAGGCGCGGTTCAAATGACGCCTACAGGTTAAGATAAGATTAGATGCGATTAGGATTAGTTTGTTTGAATTTTCGGTTGCGATTTCAATTAAACTTGTAGTCTGTTTTGATGGTGTAATTTGCGTGAGTTATAGCAGTTGCAGATCATGTATTTTCTTCTTTATCATGTCTATATATATTGTTGTTTGATCATGTTCAATTACAAATGAAATTTTGGTTGAAAACCTGTGACTTGTTCTCGTTTTATTTCGGTTGAGCATGAACAATGGATGAACTTTGGTGTTAATGTATGCTGCCATTTTAATTTATGCGTGGGTTACTAGACAATTTTCAAAGATAAATTTCATGGCCTTGTTAAATTCTTAAAATCCCAAAAGCAAGTAAATCAGTTTGTTGTATACTTACATTAATTTTATGCCTAGTACTCATGTTAAGACTGTTAGTTTCATATTTAGCCAATTGTATAATCATGGGTAATTTTTGATTGAGCAAAAATAATGATGGTTCTGCATGTTTGGTGTTGGGTGCATATTCGTGGTACTACTCTAAGTTGTTTAAAGAAATTTTCATGCTTAGTTATTTGAGTGAGGTGTTGAATAATTTAATTTAAATTAGTTCTATCTATTATAGTGTTGATTTAAATTGTGAGTGTTTATGGAGTTTCAAAAATGGTTTTGAAGTGTCAAGTAAGTTGTCGATGTCGTTGTGCTTTAAAGAATAATAACACTGTTTTTAGCACCGCTTCGCCAAGGGTTGTGTACAGAGTGCATGCATTGTGATATTTTATTATAATTAGCTTTGTACCCAAATCCAGACAATAAGAGTCACACTTTGTTATGATATATAAATTGTTTTGTATATTTTGAAGAATTTTGAAGTTAAACTCTTTTGAAGGTTTTTCATTGAATTTTAGTCTTATAAGTAAAGACGTGCAGTATTTTTTAATTGGGGTTGATGATCCGTAAATGTGTTTGGATAATTTTGAAGAACTATTTTTACTGTTTGATATGATTTGTGAGTGTAAGACAACCATTGGGTTGCAGAATTCAATGGTTGGAACATGCCAACATCTTGGGCTGCGGAATTCGAGATGTAATTTCCGAGGTTAATTGTTGTCGTTCAGAACTACTCGGGTTGCGGAATTCGAGTAGGAAAACAGGGAGTTTGGCCATTCTCAGACGCAGACGGCTGCGGAGTCGTTTGTAGGTTCGCTCTAACAAACCTTTGGTGGTGAGCTACGGGATTCACCGACGTTCATATTTTATATGCTTGCCTCACTATAGATCAGTTTTCAAAAGGTTAAAATTTCCTATTTTAAAATTATTACTACTTTGAGAAGGTCTTCTTAATCAAGTCAAGAATTTTTCTTAATCTCTTTAAAGAATCTTTAAAGGAGTTAATTAATGTTTATATGAGTTTATCACGTCTATTTTGGGTGCTATTATTTTAAATTATGTTATCTTGTGGTTATATTTGTACGTTGATCAATATACGTGTTTGTCTTGTATCATAGCCATGTTTCAATGTTTTATTTATACTTTAAGTTCATTATGTTATTCTTGATTGAGTTAACATTCCTTCTTGTTGTTATGTTTTATGCTTGTCTCTAAGCATTTCTTTACTTAACTTTGTGTTTCTACAAGTACTGGGAGAACTACTAGTTACTCCCCACTGATTGTGGAACCTAAATGTTGTTTGCAGGTGAAGGGGCTAAGAGCAGAGTGTTTGTTCTTGGAAATTTTATAGACTTTAAGTTCATTATATTTATTTCTATTATTTATTTATTCCCTTTAGTTTTTAGTAACCTTTAGAGTGACATTTCCGTCTTGTCTTATTTCCGCTAAAGTCTCGCCTTCTGTTTTAGACAGGGTGTTACAGCTCTTCTATGACTTTTGCAAGATGAGAAACCATACTAGAGACAAATGCTTTAAGCTTCATGGTTATCCTTCTGATCTTAAAGCAAAAGGCAAAAGAGTTACAACATCAGTTCAACTGGATGATTTTTGCAATGATTTTGATTATGTTGGTCTGGTGAACATAGCAATCACCAAAGGGTAAAACAAGAAAGTTATGAATTATCTTGAGAAGTAACAAACTGCTGAACAAGATGAACTCATTAGAGGTTCAAGTTCCCTTGGATTAGCAGCCACTTCTCAGCTAGTAGGTAATTTTTACCTAACTTCTTCTTTAGCTTCTAAATGGATTCTTGATAGTGGAACTTCTGATCATATGTGTGCTGATATTACCTTATTCAAGTCATACAATAAAATGGAACAACCATATCGTTTTATTACCATACCAGATGGTAAGAAACTACGAGTGGAGAATATTGGAAAAATTGTTCTAAATCTTGGAATAATACTTCAAAATGTATTACATGTGCTAGGATTTCATTTCAATCTGTTATTTGTGTTGAAAGGAATGTTGTCCTTCAAACAAGTGTATTATTCTGATAGAGGTTCGGAATTACAAGAAAGCTAATTATTCAGTGAGGTCAAGTGATCGGAATGCCTAGTTGGAGGCCGCTTCTGATCAGTAATATTAATGCATAATTAATATTATAGCTTAATCTTAACTGAACCCTTCGGGTCACACCCAATCATGTAACTGAACCGAAACAAAAAATTAATCCAAACGATTAAATGAGTCATTAGATTATTATGAACAAAGACGTCGGATATCGAGCTTAGAGCGTCGAAACCAAGCGTCATAAGTCAAAGTCAAATGTAGGAATCGACAAGACGATAAAATCAACCAAATAACAAGTCACAGCTAAGTCGTAGCCTCGCATTGGTCTAACCATGCGGGGGCTAGGCTAGAGTAGGGCACCAACCGCAAGGCATGGCTGTGCCGCAAGCCAAGCATGCATGGGCATGCTAGGCTTGCTGGCCGAGCATGCTTGCAGGGCTGGTGTGCCTTGACGCTCGCATGCTGGCAACAGCACGCATCAATGCATAGCTGGGCTAGCAGGGCCTTACCGCATGCATCGAGCTACTAGAGCGCAAAGGCCAGCAGCGAGCTCACGCCAGCAAGGCACCTGCAGCTAGCAAAGCTAGCTGAGCTAGTTGAGCATCTCTAGCGCCCAGCAGCGCATAGCAGCACGCGTCAGCGAGGCATGCTATTGTGGACTGGTGCGAGGCCTACTGTGCATGCGTGCGGGCTGGCTAGCAGGCTCAGCCAAGCACTAGGCTGTTAGTGAGGCACGCCTTGTTGCCCAAGGCTGGGCGCCAACTGGCACGCCGCGGTTGGTGGGCTTGAGGAGCTAGTTCTTGGGGTTTGCTTGGGGAGCAAGGGGAGGGTGGTCCTCCCTTGTGGACCTCACCTAACCTCTTGCTCTCCTCTTGCCACTTATTGTTTGTTGATTCATTTGGATTTTAATTTGATTTTAGAAATTAAATTAAATTGCATTTTGATTTTTTACCAACTCTCCCACATTGATAGGAGATGGATTCAAGGGCTCCTTTTCCTTTAAATACTAATCATTTGGCTTTGGGAAAGGGCACTTGAGTGGTGAACTTGAAAGGATCTCCAAAAGCGAGAATACCTTCATTCTAATACTCTAAGTACTTTCTTGGTCTAGCCCCGACTAAGTTTCAGGGTAGAGGCCGGCTCGATTCGGGTCTCGAGGGTGTTAGCCTTTGGAGGTTCGCGTATTTACGGGACTCTACTCTTTCAAGTCGAGCTATTAGTTAGAGCGAAGCACGCTCCAAGAGTAATGAATTTTTCTCTCTCTTCTTGTTAATCATGTGATTATGTTTTAATACATGCTTAGTTACTTTCATTTGTGTACAGATTTTAGGCGAGTTTCCTTCCGCGTGGTGTTGGACATCATGAAACCCAACATGTGTCAAAATTATATAAAGACACTTCATGTTCTATATCATTTACTAATGATACATGTTTAATCCAGGGCCCTTCTTTGACCAAGTCAATTGTGCTTGGTAAATTGGACAGATGTTTGTATAATCTTAATGAAGATCTTTTCAGCTTAGAAAATAATGCAGTTAATCTCACTAGTTACTGCTGCACTGCTATTGAAGAAGCTAAACTTTGGCATCTTTGTTTAGGTCATATTTCTTTTGATAAAATATAGTTAATGAAAGGGACTTATGTACAGGGATGTTTAGCTGAGCGTTTATGTCAAGTGTATCCCTTAGCTAAGCAATCTAGATCTTCTTTTCCTATTAGTTCTATCAAAACTTCTAAGCCTTTTAAGCTTCTTCACATAGATGTTTGGGGTCCATAACATCATGTAACTCATAGTGGTTGTAATCAATTTCTCACCATTGTTAATGATTACACTAGGATGACTTGGATTCATCTCTTAAGGAATAAAACTGATTTTGTTTCAATCATGACTCAATTACTATCTTATGGTAGCACTCAATTTATTCCAAAGTAATGTATGTTAGATCAGATAATGCTTCAGATCTTACTGAAGGTGATATGAAAAGGTTGTTCATTCAACATGGAATTCTGAACCAGAAATCTTGTTGTGATACACCACAAAAAAATGGTGTTGTGGAAAGGAAACATAAGCACCTTCTTGAGACAGGAAGAGCTCTTTTCATTCAATCTAAGGTAGCTGTTAGAATCTAGGGAGATTTCATTTTAGCAGTAGCCTACTTGATCAATAGAATGCTCTTAAGGTCTATAAACAACATAACTCCTTATGAGAGGTTATATGGTTCTGTTCCAAACCTCACTCATCTCAAAGTTTTTGGTTGTCTTTGTTATATCTCGATCTACATCTAAGGTTCATAGATCAAAGCTTGATTCAAAAGCCATTCCATGAAATTTCCTATAATAACCTCCCAATCAAAAAGCTTATAGAGTTTATACCTAGCAATAAACAAAATTGTCATTTCCAGGGACATTATTTTCTATGAAAAACATTTTCCTTTTCATTTTTCTTCCTCTCTAGCTTCAGCTTATGCTAACACATTATTTATTTCTACTACTACTCCAATTCCACCTCATTCTTTCGACCTTCCTGATCCTTTTTCTCCTTTATATGAATCTTCTTCTCCCAACTCTTTAGTTTCTCATTCTGCTTCAGATTAGGAAAATTCTACTCAAATCATTCCTAATTCTAAGGTTAATTCTGTTCCTGATCCTCCTTCTACATAATGCAATATTGAACCAATTGTTCAACCTCTCAAGAACTCAACCAGGCCTACTAATAAACCACCATCTCACTTTTAAGACTATCATTGCTATGTTAGTTTTGATTCTTGGTGTAATCTAGTCTCTTTAGACTCTCTTCCTAAAAGAGAGCAAGATGTCATCACTTTGTCTCAATCTCTCATTGAACCTACAAGTTATTCTGAAGCTGCAGCTGATCCTAATTGGGTAGTAGCCATGGACGAAGAACTTCATGCTCTTGATCAAAATAACACTTGGGATACTGTTCAACTTCCTAAAGGGAAGAAAACAATTGGATGTAAATGGGTTTACAAAATTAAGAAGAATGCAGATGAAAGCATTGAAAGATATAAAGCAAGATTGGTTGCCAAAGGTTTCACTCAAAGATATGGTGTTGATTATGAGGAAACCTTCTCACTAGTTTTCAAAATGTCAACTGTAAGGTGTTTGATTTCTATTGCAGCAAGGAACAATTGGAACTTGTTACAAATTAACATCAACAATGCTTTTCTGCATGGTTCTTTACATGAAGAGGTCTATATGAAAATCCCAGAGGATATTTCTGCTCCAAAGGGTTTTGTTTGCAAACTCAAGAAGTCTTTATATGGCTTTAAACAAGCCTTAAGACAATTGTTTGCTAGATTGAATTGGTTGAGGAACTTCAATTTTAAGGCTTTACTCAGTCTAAGAATGACTATTCCCTTTCTTAAGAAAGAACACTACTGATATCACTATCATTGATGTTTATGCTGATGATATCATCATCACATGCTCAAGTGAAGCTTTCATTTCTGACTTAAAGTCTCATTTGCACAAGATTTTCAGCATTAAAGATCTTGGTCTTCTACATTACTTTCTTGGCATAGTTAGGAAATGTGATCGTGGATATGTTCTTTCTAAGAAAAAGTTCACCAAGGAACTAATTGAAGAATGTGAACTTGATGTGTCTAAGTCTGCAAATGCTCTTTTTCCTTCTACAATCAAGCTGCATCTAGACCAAGGTGAACTCTATGGCATTCTTGCTCTTTACAAATGCTTGGTTGATAAGTTAAATTTTCTTACCAATACTAGGCCTGATATAGCCTTTGCAGTTCAAACCTTGAACCAATTCATGCACACTTCTAGAATACCTCATGTTCTTGCCTAGCAGCACACTCTGAGGTACACTACTAGCACTATTAGTCAAGTTATCATTCTCAAAGCAACTGATCAGCTGATTCTTCAAGCTTACAGTGACTCTGACTGGGCTGCATGTCCTTCCTCAAGGAAATCTATTACTGGTTATTAATTGCTGGTTAAGTAGGTCGTTGGGACTACTAACCCTAACCAAATTAGAAATTTATAATTCCTAAACTCTTCACTAAACTAGTTAGTGGCAAGTAAAGGGTCGAACCACGAGGACTAAGTGTATCAATTTATGCTAATTAGACAACTAGGATGGTCAAGATATAGAGAGAGGTACAACTAAACACTACATAGAGCAAACAACTAAAACTAGGGAAAGTGGAATCCAATTACATTAATGCATTCAACAACAACATTGCAATTAGATGAAAATGGCCTTAATTAGGAACAATCAACACACTCAACTCACTCTCGCACAATTAAGCATGCTAATTATCCTACTAAGCTAATTCACTCTCGTGCAACTAACCTAGCATAGGTATGGAGGAATTTAGACTTTCAAACAACTCACTTTCTCACAATTGATTGAAACCACAATTAAGAACATAAAATCAATTAGATAGAAAGATTCTAATCCATATAAGCATCATCTATACACAATAATCAAGAATCAATTGCATACAAATCACAATAAATCATTCAATTCATCAACATAATCTTCATCCAATTCCCTAGAATAAAATCTAAATTAACATGATAAAGAAGAACATGAAAAGCAAAATAAAATTAGAATTAAAGCTAAAATTAAACTATTAAACTAACTAACAACTCTAATCAATAAATAAATAACAAAAAAAAAATAAAATAAAGGAAAGCAATAAATATGAGAGAAAGTTAGAAATGCTCTTTGAATAGATGAGAAGAGATTCCACATAGTTGCTTCTTCAATCTCTCAAAAACTCCATGAAAAATCCAAGCTTTCTCTATTTAAAACTACTCCTAAACTAGAGAGAGAGGCTCTTAATCTAACCCTAAGAGAGAGAAAATAAAATAGACTAAAATAAATCTCATCTCGGGAGAATAATTGTTCGAAGAGTATTAACCCCAAAGGGTATTTATATTACAAGTTAATTAAAAGAAAATAAAAATAAAAATAAAACTAATCAAATTAATTAAAGGAATAACAAAACTAAAATAAAATAAGAAAGTAAAAAGGAAAAAGAATTAAAAAAGAATAACGAAACTAATCCCCCGAAATCAAACAAATCAGACCCCCCCAATTCCCCTTTCTCATGGCTGCTCCAAATCAATCACTATCACGCACCATCATCGCCATCTTCATCTACCAGCCATCATCAACATCAACATCAACGGCCATATCAAGAACCATCATCACCGATCTCACCGTTGATTTAAGTGGGTTAATCGCAGCCGTCCAACTTCATTAATCCATACAGCTCTGCACGTGACATTGGAGCGGCCGCTCACGCCTTCTGCCTCGAATTAGTGAAATTGATTAAAAGAGGAGCGACTGCTTCAGAATTCAGAGCTCCCGCTCTAAAGGGTATCGAAATTGGGGCTGAATTGGAGCTGCAGGTTGAAGCAGGGGGCTGCTCTGTTATGCGGGTTGCTACGGCGGGGTGAAATAGGGGGCTATGGTGGCGGTTTTGGCGGCTGACGTTTAGGTGCGGCAGATTGGAGGTGATTTGTTTTATTGCTGTTGTAATTGATGGTGGTGAGATGGAGGTCGCAGGTGGTTTTCGGCTTGGGAGGTTGGAGATGGTGGGTGATGGTGGAAATGGGTTGGTGATGATTAGAGGTGGTTTGGTGGTTGTGCGAGGTGGCTGTGAGTGCGAGGTGGCTGTGATTGGGAATTGGTGTGAGAATAGGGGGTAGTGGTGGCTGTGATATGCATGGGAGTTGGCTGGAAGGCTGATTTGTTGCGTTGCTGTTGTTGTTGGCTGATTGGAAAGGAAGGAGGAGCAGGGGAATTGAGGCTTGGGTTGGTGTAGGATAGTGAAAGGTGTGGTGATGGTTAATGGGCAGCATAAGGGGCTTGGAAGGTCTTGAATTGTGAAGCTCATTTGACATGAACTAGGGGACCGAACCTTGACCCGAACACATACCTGGACAAACCAAGAAAACCGAGAGAAAAATGGGACAAAAACTAAAATAAAACAAAGTACTCCCTCCGTTTCTTATTTATTGCAACAAAGGGGGGTAGCGCAGTTCCCAAGTCAAAACTTTTTAAGCATACTTAATAAAAAATAAGGGCATGTAAATGATGTAATTAAGGAGGAGAGAGGGGGAATAATTTAAAAAAGCAATTCAGCAACCAAAGTCAAGCACCACCACCGATGAACGCACGCCACCCACAACCATCACCCAAACCACCAGTCGACCACCCAGACCCGTGCCACCAAACCCACGAAACCATCAAAACCACCCCTCCACCCCTGCGAAACCAACGACACCACCAGATCTAGACCCACCGACACCACCAAAACCACCCAGATGCACGCCCCCAAACCTACGAAACCACCAAAACCCCTCATCTATCCCTGCGAAACCACCAATACCACCGACACCACGACCAACAAACCCACCCATCGAAACCACCGACACCACCAAACCCACTAACGAAACCACCAAACCCACCCAGCACATACCACCGATGACCCACCAAAAAGCAAAAAACCACCAATCCCAACAAACTACCAAATCCACTAAGAACGGTGAACCACCAAACCCGATGAACCACCAACCCCGACACCACTGATGACCCACCAAAGCCACTAACAATCAGAGTTTAAGAAAATCCGACGAACTAGTGATTTGATTATGAGAGATGAGAGATGAAGAAGATGAAATGAGATATGGAGGAGGAGAGAGAAAGATAATGGGTCTGATTATTTGGGTGTGACTTCATAGATAAGTAATTTAGATTAGGATTATAATGGGTTGTAATTATGTGTAGAATTATGTGTTAACAATTTTTTAGTAAGGGTATATTGGTCATTTTGACAGCAAAAAGTTTCCAAATAAGGAAAAATATGAGTTTGTTGCAAGAAATGTGAACCACCCCAAAATGGCAAATGTTGCAAGAAATAAGAAACGGAGGGAGTAAAATAAAAGGTTAAACTAAAGTAAAATAAGGATAAAATTAAAGTAAAATAAAATATTAAAACTAAAAGAAATAATAAAGTCAAATGAAATTAAATAAAATAAAGAAAACAAACATGAAAATAAAAGAAAATAAAAGGAGGAGAATGAGAAGAAATACATTAACAAGAACCTAGACTAAGAACATTATAAATTAAGAATTATAAAATAAATTACAAAAATAAACTAAAAACTACTAAAATACACAAAATAAAAAGACAAAAGACGAAAATAAGAAAATAAGAGAAATAAAGATTAAAAATAGGAAAATTATTGAAAAATAAAATGGAAAATAAGCATAAAAATACTCTAAAAGTGACATAAAAGTCACTTATCAGTTATGTTCTGCTCCTCGGCAAATCTCTTGTATCTTGGAAATTAAAGAAGCAAACTACTATTTCCAAGAGCTCCACAGAGGCTGAATACAGGAGTATGGCTCATGCAGCAAGTGAGGTAGCTTGGTTGGTCAGATTGCTAGAGGAACTTGGTGTTCATGATTTAAGCCTATCACTTTGTATTGTGACAATCAGTCAGCTATTCATATAGCTAAAAACCCAGTCTTCCATGAACGAACTAAGCATATAGAAGTAGATTGCCATTTAACAAGAGATAAGGTCCTTGAAGGGCTAATTGAGCTCAGCTATGTCTCTACAACAGAACAGCTTGCTGATGTCTTCACTAAGCAACATCCTGTACATCATTAACAACAGTTATTGTCCAAACTTGTCTTGGTTAGTTCACCAACTACAAGTTTGAAGAGGAGGGGGGTTGTTGGAATACCAAGTCAAGAGAGCACCAATGCCACGTAAGCAAAATACATAACAAATTCTGCTAGAGTGTAACAAACTCTAACAAACTTTTGTAACAGAATCTTGTATATTTTCTATTCTCATTGTTGTAATAACTGCTTAAATCTCATAAAGTTTCCTCTCTTTTTCTCCATAGAATTTGCTGCTGAATATGCAGAAATGAAGTTAAGGTTTATGAATTATTATTTTTTAAAATCTTACCCCTTAATGATGTCCTTGATTAAGATTGGCAATGGAAGACTACACATGTGGTGTGGATGTAAAAGTTTATTTGTTTACATAGTTCTGGATTTTAACGCAAATATCAAATCATTCAAATGTGGATTATTGTTCAAAAATACTGGGAGATAAACTTAGTTTAAGCAGTCTCATGGGAGATTGTTATATACATCCGGGTGCATCGTGCATTCGTGACTCCATGATTATTTTGTTCTCATTTTGATGATTGTTTTTCATTTAATCATCAAATAAGAGCAAAAACTAATCTTGGGTGTACGGTGCACGTGGGTGTATATACCAAACTCTACATTCTCATGCGGTCTGCAACATTGGGGTTCATTTTATTTTACCTCCTTTTGCTTACATTTAGTTGACACGGTGTGAGTGTTGTGCTTCCCAAATTAACCAATAATTTGTTTAATTATTTGTTAGTAAAAACTACATACAAAGGCAAACATAACAAGATAATGCATCAATATGTTATTTCTATCATACTCCGTACCATTTACAGGTAATCTAATTATTTATACCAGGTGTGTAGGTGGAAGAGAGATTACCATTTTCCATGGGATGTGCTATGATGTCTAGGAGACGCTGGTAGTTGTCAAAGACCACCAATTTCAAATCTGATTGTATAGACTGCAAGTTCTGTGCCATGCCATTCAGTTTGCTGTTAAAGGAAACAACATCCTTGTTAAGCCTTGCTACGCATTGGTTGCTTCCTCCTCCAAATAGTGTGATGGCTGCTGGCAAGTACCCCATTGGCGGTAAGCTTGTTACTCCTAATCTCCCCAAATACTTAGTGTATGGGATGATATCTGGGTATGACCGATATCTTGTAAAAGCACGTGACTAAACTTTGAACAACTGTGAGAAGGCGCCGATATGCGCCAGAAAGCAGACATATCGGCTTGTCGGAATTCGGCACGTGGCAACAGAAGCTCGACACTTGGCACAGGAGGCTTTGCATGGATGAGAGCAACCTGTCAAGGTCGATCATTATAAATAGTAGGTAAGACCTCATTAATGAGGACATTAATTACTCTCTCTCTCTCTCTCTCTACTTTCTCTCTCTTACTTATCTTCTTCTCCTAAGCACTTTCTGACTTTGTCATCGGAGTGGTTATCCCCGGACCATCCCGGGGTTAGCTAACTTCTTCTCATTGTGTAGGTTCTCAGCTTGCCGATAGGAGTAACAGAATCTCAGGTCCGAGTTCTTGGGGAAATCAGATTCAGACATAAACAATTTGGCGCTAGAAGGAGGGGACATTGATCACTTCTATCGCCTAAGAACCTCACACAAAACATATATATAACAACGATAATCATGGCCGGAAACAATGAAATACCAATAGAACAACCTCAGGTGGAAATAGTGGATGAAACCCATACCTTAGAGGGTAACCAGTTTCACATGCCGATAACCTCCCCCGCAGGTGGAGGGGAGGCAGAAGATCCTATGGCGGCATTCACGCTAGATGAATTGGAAACGGCAGCAAGGGTGATGAGTGCAATGAGTAGGAAGAGAAAGGAGGCTGAGGCGGCACAGGCTGAAAGGGGGGCCGCTCAGGCCGATAGAGGAGCACCGCACCATAATCAGGAGGAGCAACACAATCAGTTGATGAACTCGCCGAGCAGATCCCGACATGAATCGCCGATAAGATCGCACACAATGTCACGGCAGGTTGAACAATCCTCAAGTCGCACCGTGAGTACCAGAACCCAGCAGCAGAGAAGTTTGCAGGTAGATGGGCAGGCAGTGCGAACAGTGGTACAGTTAAGGGCGTCCCCGTTTGCCCAGCATATTTTGGACCAGCCAATGGAAAAGGTGAAAATGCCGACTTGTAGGTATGATGGAAGAGGGGATCCGGCAAGATTCATAACGTCCTATGAGGGGCATATGATGCTGTATACCAACTCGGATGCAGTCTGGTGTAAGGTCTTTCCGACTACTTTGATTGGGGCTGCAGCCGATTGGTTTAACAACCTTGAAGTTGGGTCGGTAGATAGTTTTGAAAGATTGACTGAGATGTTTGTGGGTCAGTATGTCAGCAACAGTGTGAGGCAAAGAACCTCTGGAGAATTGATGGCCGTGGAGCAGAAACCAGATGAATCTTTGAGGGATTACATTAGGCGATTTAACAATGAGGCAAACACCATCCCAAAACTGCAACAAGAAATAGCTGTGATGGCTTTAATGAATGGCTTGGTTGATTCTGATTTCAAACGGTACCTTACAAGGAAAAATTTGCCGACATTAGCAGCGGCGTTTAGCAAAGCTCATGATTACATAAAGAGTGAAGAATTAATGAAGACAAGTAGTAGACATGTCGTTGCCGGAAAGGGGTAAAGTCAGTATGAAGGGACATCGTCTGGAGGAAGTAGGCCGAGAACTCCTGCCCCGGGAAGGGGAGGAGGAAGCCGGCAAGATTCCAGACCAACAAGGCTGCCAATGAGATATAGCACCTACACTCCACTGAATACACCAAGGGCAGCAATCTACTCAGTAAATCAGAACAGAGAGGATTGGTCAAGGCCGATTCCCATGAAGGCAAGGCCAAGGGATGTGAAGAAGTATTGTATGTTCCAAAGAGATGTGGGGCATTATACGGAGGAGTGTACGCAATTGAAGGACAACATTGAGGAATTGATCAGAAAAGGGCATTTAAAACAGTACCGGTTGAATGCAGGCAGGAATCAGCAACCGGCACAAGCAGTTGAGAGGCAACGGATAAAGGCAAGGCCTGAAAGGGCACAAGGAGGAATAGTCCGACAAGGGGATGTAGGAATACCGCCGTTATTTACTGGAAGGGTAGATGTGATAACGGGGGGACCAATTCATGGAGGGACAATTAGTGGAGCAAAGAAGCATTTGGCTGAGCACCGTCATCTAGTTTGTGCTTTGGATGTAGACAACCGTCCTCGGCCAGCGTCAATACCCCAGGTAGTGTTCACGGAAGAAGATGCACGGGGTGTAGTGTTCCCGCATGATGATCCGTTAGTCCTAATAACCAAGATAAATGGGGCAGACATCAAAAGAGTGCTGGTAGATGGAGGTAGTTCAGCAAATGTGTTGTTTATGCATGCTTTCAATGAGATGAATATAGGAAGGCAATACCTGAAACCGGTATCATATCCTGTAATCGGGTTTAATGGGTCAACTGTAAGGCTAGAAGGGAGTATTGTGTTACCGGTAAGGCTGGGTGATGGGCCACAGGCAAGAGATGTGATGGCAGAGTTTCTGGTGGTGGATGTTAAGTCAGCTTACAACACAATTATTGGCAGACCGATAATACATGATATGCAGGCCGTTGTATCAACTTACCATCTGGCAATAGCTTATGTGTCGAATTTAGGAGATGTAGAGAAGGTGTATGGGGGTCAGGTTATGTCAAAAGCCTGCTATGTGACAGCTTTGAAGAATCCAGTTGGTAGTGCTACGATACCATGTAATCCGATAAGGGAAGGTGAGCCGACAGTTCAGGATTTAACCATGAAAAACTTTGATGCAAGGCCTGAGGAAACACCAAGGCCGTTACCAGGGGGAGAAACTGTCCAGGTTGAATTGCAACCGGGCAATCTGAGTAGAACAGTGAAGGTTGGGGCTGATATGGATGTGGATACAAGATGTAATTTGATAAGCCTACTGCGAGAGAATGCAGATGTCTTTGCGTTTTCGGCAAGTGAGATGCCGGGAATACATCCAGAGGTGATGGAACATAAGCTGAATGTTGATAGAAAATTCAGACCAATAAGGCAAAAGAAACGCAATTTCTCAACTGAAAAAATAGAAGCAATCCAGGCTGAGGTGAATAAGCTCTTAGCGGCAGGGTTCATTGAGCCTTGTATATATCCCGAATGGTTGGCTAATGTAGTAATGGTGAGAAAGCCAACAGGGAAGTGGCGAATGTGTGTGGATTTACAGATTTAAATAAAGCTTGCCCTAAGGATTGCTACCCATTACCCCGGATAGACAGGCTAGTAGACTCAACCTCTGGTCATGCAATGCTTAGTTTTCTGGATGCATTCTCAGGATATCATCAGGTCAGCATGCATAAGGCTGACAGGAATAAAACGGCTTTTATAACAGATGTCGGTGTGTACTGTTATAAGGCAATGCCATTTGGGTTGAAAAATGCATAGGCAACCTATCAGAAGTTGGTGGACAAGATATTTGAGAAGCAGAAAGGTCGGAATGTTGAGGTGTATGTGGATGATATGATAGTGAAAAGTAAAGAAAAAGGGGACCATATAGCGGATCTGAGGGAAACATTTGAGACGTTAAGGAAATACCAGATGAAGCTGAATCCGGAGAAGTGTGTGTTTGGGGTCAGATCAGGGAAGTTTTTGGGCTTTATGGTCAGTGAACGGGGAATAGATGCAAATCCAGATAAGGTGAATGCGGTACTTCAAATGAAAAAACCAAAAACCATTCGTGATATACAGAGACTGGCTGGCAGGATGGCAGGATTAACCAGATTTATCAGCAAGTCAGCTGATAAGGCACTTCCGTTTTTCATGATACTAAGAAAGAATAAGGCATTCGAATGGGAAAGGAACAAAGTGATGCCCTGGAAGTAGTAAGGAATCATCTTAGATCTCTTCCCACAATTGCCAGTCCCGAGAAGGGAGAAGTGTTGCAATTATATATCTCGGCATCGCCAAAAACGGTGGCAGCCGTTTTGTTAGTGGAAAGGAAGAAGCGACAGCAGCCGATATACTTTGTTAGTCATGTATTGAATGCGGCAGAGCGCAGATATCCAGTGATAGAGAAAATGGCGTTAGCAGTAGTAGTGGCAGCTAGGAAGTTGAGGCCTTACTTCGATGCACATCCAATAGAGGTGCTAACCAATCACCCCTTAGAGAAATCACTGCATAAAATGGATACATCTGGTAGATTACTGGCATGGGCAGTTGAGTTGTCGGAGTATGAAATAAGTTACAAGCCTAGAACATCAATTAAGGCTCAAGCATTATCGGATTTCATTGTTGAAACCACATACATCGATGAAGAGGAAGAATTGGGAACATGGCAGGTATCAGTTGATGGTTCAGCTACAGCAACGGGGGCAGGGGCTGGAATTGTGATAACGGCCCCAGACGGGAAAATGTTTGAATATTCCATGAAGTTTAAGTTCAAGGCAACAAATAATGAAGCCGAGTACGAAGCTGCAGTAGCTGGAATGCAGTTGTCAATAGCGGCAGAGGCAAAACGGCTGGTTTTAACAACTGATTCTCAGCTGGTATCAAGTCAATTCAGTGGGGAGTATGAAACTCGAGAGCCGGCAATGGTGAAGTATTTGGAGAAGATGAAGCAGTTAGCAGCGCAGTTGCAATACTTTGAGATCAAATTGGTTCCGAGATTGAAAAATGCTCAAGCAGATGCGCTGGCAAGATTGGCAAGTTCAAGTTTTAATGACTTGGAAAGGACGGTCATTGTGGAGATTTTAAGGTAGAGAAGCGTAGATGTTGTGTCGGCAGAAATTCTGTGTGTTGATGTTGGGGACCAGTGGTATGATAAAATACTAGCATACCTCATTCATGGTGCAGGGCCGATGGATAAGGGGGAGTTGAAAAGATTGAGGAAAGATAGTGTGTGGTTTGTCATGTACCAAGGCCAGTTATACAAAAGGGGGTTTTCACTGCCATTGCAAAGGTGTATAACGGACTTTGAGTCAGCAAGATTGTTAGAAGAATTGCATGAGGGTAGCTGTGGTAACCATCTCGGAGCAAGAGCCTTGTCCAGAGAAGCAATGAGAAGGGGGTACTACTGGCCGACAATGAATGCAGATGCAATAGCTTATGTTAAAAAATGCGAGAAGTGTCAAAAGTTTGCCCCAGTTATCAACTTGCCCCCTAACGACCTGACTCCGATATTAAATCCAATCCCTTTTGCCCAATGGGGAAAGGATATAGTAGGCCCGTTCCCATCGGCCACGGGTGGAAGAAAATTTCTGATAGTGGGGATTGACTACTTCACAAAATGGATTGAGGCAGAACCGGTAGCGAAGATAACGGCATCAGAAGTGAAGAAGTTTATATGAAAAAGCATCTTCACAAGATTTGGGTTGCCGATGGAGTCAAAGATCTCTTAACGATGTACAAGGTGAAATTTGCTTATGCAGCAGTATGCCATCCACAGTCTAACGGCCAGGCAGAAGCAGCAAATAAGCAAATAATAACGGCAATTAAAAAGAAGATCGAAGATGCAAAGGGTTTGTGGGCAGATTTGATACCAGAGATATTGTGGGCAAACAGGACAACAATTAGAGAGGCCACAGTTGAATCACCTTATACTTTAGTTTTTGGAACAGAAGCAGTCATACCAGCAGAAGTTGGGTTGCCGACATTCAGGATTCAGCATTACTGTGAAGACCAAAATGATTTACTCCTACGACAACAGTTAGACTTCTTGCCAGAGCTCAGAGAAAAAGCAGCAGTTAAGTCAGCTGCATTTAAGGAAAGAATGTCAAGGGCCTACAACAGAAGAGTATCTCATCGGCCGTTAAGTGTGGGAGATCTGGTACTGCGAAGAACAACGGCAACCGGTAAAGGAAATGAAGATGGAAAGCTGACTGCAAGTTGGGAAGGACCTTATCGGATTAGAGATGTCGTCATCCAAGGATCGTTTTATCTAGAAACTTTGGATGGGGCACCCCTGAAGAATGTATGGAACTCGGCTGTATTGAAGAAATACTATGTGTAACGTACAATTTTCATGTGAAGCTGATATCAAAAAGGGTATCAGTGATGAATGAAGAAATATTCAGACAATATGTGTTGGAAATAGGCATCCTCCATTTAACAGAACAACGTTAAATGGGATGGACAGCTCAAAACCGCTTCCGTGAAGTTAATAGATATACAACCTGATCAGTTGTATACGTTAACTCACGAGGTTGCTGGTTCAAAATATAATACCGGCAAAATAAATTCGAGTATACGCCGATATGAGGCGTAGCTCAGAAAGTGATCGCCGAGAGGGTACCTAACTGGCTAAAACAACAAAGCAGTAGGTGACCAATGGTATAATCTGGACCAGCAACAGATGATTATTACCTAGTATACATAGTTCTAATACAAACTATGTACACTGGGGGGAGTAAGGAATGAAATAGATATCATGCTTTGATAATTTTTAAGTGATATCACGCTTTGATAATTTTTGCGTAACTTTTAAATGAGATAGATATTATGCTTTGGTAATTATTACGTGATAGTTGTTAAGGCCGTTGTAGTATGATTATGATATTGTCAAGTTTGATAATTGCTGGAAGTTGTCAAATATCAGACAACTCTCTGCTGGGTGTCAAGTAAATCCCTATTTTTTGTGAATTGCTTTATGTATTTTATCCCTAATTAGTATGATAAGAGATGCTTAAATTTGTAAACAACTGATAAATGGCAGAATATAATGAAAATAAGTTAAGTTTACACAACAACAGAGTTGACAATCGACAGGCATCACCACAAAAAAGAGGTATATGCCGATAAAACAGCATTGTCAAAATAAATGTTGAAACATACAAAAGACGATAAAAGGAGAGTTATAGCTGATAAGGTCCAATGATACAAGACCCACAAGAAGATGTCGGTGATGACTGCCCGCCCCTTCAAGCTTGTGCATTCTCAGGCACTGGGGAATCCAAAATGCTGGGATCATTGGGGTCGTCATCAGCACTTGGCACCAGATTGTACAAGTCCTCTTCAGAGAATTGCTGTGCCTCGAAGCCGGAAGGGATCTTGTAGGCTTCCTCGTTGAAAGCCTTTTCAACCTTAGCCCAATCTTCCTTCTTCCAACCGGCAGCGTGGGCGACATATCTCTGAGCAGCCGTCCAACCTCCATCGAAACCCTTGGAGCATAACTCATTGGAAGCTATATAACGGCCAATCGCTCTCTGACGAATACCAGGTTTGTCAGCTTCCATTTTTTGAGCCTTTTCTTCAAGACTCTTAATTTTAACTCTGGCATCCCGGAGATCTTTTTTAACCGAGGGAAGGCGCTCAATGGCCTTATTCTTCTCGGTGATCTGAGTCTTCAGACTCTGCACCTCTAGCTCAAGACTGACAACCTTCTCCGCCTTAACCTTCAGCTCCGACATCTCCTTGTCATCTTTTTCTTTTATTTTCTTCAAGTCATCTAAGGCTCTTTCAGCATTGCGGATGATTTCCTGCATGGCAGTTTGGCTGGAAGAGGCCTGATGATGTTTCTCCTGATAATAACGGTACATCTCAACGAGCTCTGTACCAGACATGACAGCCTAAAAAAAAAAGATAAAATAAAATATATATGACAAAATATATGAACAGTTAAGAAAAGGATAAACAGAATAAGTCTTTATCAAAGCTGTACACCAAATGCAAAAATATATAAAGGAAGGGTTAGGGTACCTTCATCATGTTATGCATGTGAGTAGCAGCAAGGGGGCCGATTGGACCAGCAGACCTGTCCATCGGCAGAGTGAGAATGCTCAAAAGCCGATAATCGAGATTCCCACCTTGCATTGGGTCATCGGTAATCATAGACTCATTCCGGCCGACATCCATGTTGGGTTGCCAACGGTCTCCGGAATGACCAGCAGGGACGGCGAAGCCTTTTAGAACTTCGTTTGGAAACCTTCCAGAGACTCGTTCAATCCATTGATTGGATCGATACGTCAGGGCCGGAATGCTTGAATCAGAGCCAACCGTAGTAGGGGCAACTGTCACGGTTGGCTGAAGCTGACGAGGGGACTCGGCAGAAGTGAGATCTTCGATCTCAATCCCCTGAACAACCTTCTTCACAATGGCCTCAGGGCTCTTAGTTTTGGTGATGGGTGGAGTCTTCTCGGACTCCGAATTGTCTTTCTTCTTCCCACCACGCCCTTCAGATTGCCTAGGGCTGGAGATCACAATTCCACCTCGCCGATTGGCCAAAGATGTCGTCTTTCTCTTCTTGGCATTGTCATCGGCCATGATCTCAGCTCTTCTTTTGGCACTGATAGCTGGAGCGCGGCCGCAAACGGTAGCAAGAGTATCGTAGGGGCTTGAAGCTTTAGGGCAACGTCTGAGAACTCTTCTCCCGTCGGAAGATAAGCCGAGTTGCCTGTTCTCCAACTTGTCAATACCTGAGAGCAAAGAATATAAGTTCAATCAGCTAGGTACAGATAATTTAAAAAAAAAAAAAAGAAAAAGAAGGAAGAAAAATTCAATAAAATAAACAGTACCATAATGGTCAGTCCAACAGAGACCGACACGAGACAACGGCGCGTTGCCCAGAATGTAACTCACATTCGGCACCCACACCTTAGGAACTATGCGGACCTTGTCGTCACCTTCATCAAATTCTGAGACGTCAAAATGATTGACGGCTCTCTCTTCATGTTTACCGGGAATCGAGTCAAAACGAGGGTGAGGCTGGTAAAAGGTTCTTCTTAGAGGAAAGTCCTCAAGAACCGACATGAAAAAGAACCTCACTTGCCAGCCCTTGCAGCTTGTCAGTTTGGGGTGGACGGTATATTTGTGAGGTTGGGTATACAAGGACCACCACCCATCTGACTGACCGTCTCTCTTCAGAGTAATAAGTCGTCTAAAAACGTTAAGGGTTAGGGGATAGTTTCGATATAGCATGACCCAGATGGTGGCAATAACGGCCCGAATAGTGGGAGGAGTAACTTGAACTAAACAGACGTTCCAGGCCTTCAGGATTTTTGCCACAAAGGGATGTAGAGGAAAGCGAAGGCCGAAGTCTAAATGCTTCATATAAACGGCCACGGGACCTGCTGGGCAATCTAATACCGAGGCTCCAGAAGGGGGAATTGACAGCTCATACCCGTCAGGTAAGTTGAAAAATTTCTTAGCGCGACGGCAGCAATCTTTTTCAATTGCCGTTTTCCTAAAATCGTCATTTATTTTTGCCTTGGCCACTTTTCCATCTCTGGCAAGGGTAATAGGTTGTCGGAATTCAGCTCCGTCAGTTTCGGAGTTATAGCCCTCGTCCAGGTTCTCTTCCTGGATAACCTCTGCCGTCATGTCAACAATGTCCTCCCTGCTCTCATTGTTGATACTACCTTCTTGAGTCTCGTCATCTCCTAAAACCGAGTTGACGGCTGAATCATGAACTGGGGATGACGGGCCTTCCTGAGGGTTTGCAGGGATATCAGCCACTGGTTCTTCTTCGGAAGAACTCACAACCTGACCTTGCCCAGGTCTTTTGCTGGATTCAGCTGCCTTAGCGGCCTCGGCTGCCTTAGCTGCTTTGGCGGCCTCAGCAGCCTCACGGGCAGCAGCTCGAGGCTGATAACTGGTTCTCTTTACCCTTGGCGTGGTGTTTATACCTATATTGCCAACGTTAGTGCCGTATTGATTAAAATAGCGTTTCCCAGCAAAGCTGCGTAAGTGATAACGGACACTAACAGGCTCGACGTCAAGAATTTCAGTATCGGCAGGAATATCAGGGTTAGTGGGATAATAGGCACGTTCGCGGTGGGCAATAGTCCTATGTAGCATAAAGGCACGTTTCTCTTCTTCAGAAGATAACGTCTCAAATGGATAATCAATATTATCAGAAAGGGAAGATGAATTACCCTGGTTACTACCGGTTTCTTTGCCTAGGGATTGTCTAATTAAACGACGCCTAGCAGTACTAAGGTTAGGGAAATTCTCTTCGACACTATCTTCAGACATTTAATTCAAAAATGAGAAAATAAAACAAACATGCAAAATCAAGAGGTTAGGGAGCGGCAATACCTTCGACGAAAGTCGTTGATACGATGAACTTAAAGGTGAGAAGTGACGAAGAAGAAAAGCACGCCGAATATACTGAGAAGCGTAGACCGAAATCGAGAAAAGTCAGAAAAGTAAACCTTTTGTTGAAGAACAATAGAAACTGAGAAAAAGCTTTGGAAAAATGAGAAATGAAATGAAAAATGGCGGAATTTTGATCTAAAAGAAGAAACTGAAAAGTCAGTTGAGGTGAAAGGCGGTTCAGAAATCCAACGGCGCTGAATCAACAACTAATTTCAAAAAGTAGCGGTAGGATTTACGACACGTGTACTAATTTTCCCGCTTCAAAAAAAAAAAAAAGGGTGGGTTACGCTTCCATATTGTAACAAGTAGACCTTGTCTGCTATCGGCACACAAGGTCACTTGGGGGGGGGAACGGAGTTTTTCGCTCCCATATATTTTGTAACAAGTAGACCTTGTCTGCTATCGGCACACAAGGTCACTTGGGGGGGAAAACGGAGTTTTTCGCTCCCATATATTTTGTAACAAGTATACCTTGTCTGCTATAGGCACACAAGGTCACTTGCGGGGGAAAACGGAGTTTTTCGCTCCCATATATTTTGTAACAAGTAGACCTTGTCTGCTATCGGCACACAAGGTCACTTGGGGGGAAAACGGAGTTTTTCGCTCTCATATATTCTGTAACAAGTAGACCTTGTCTGCTATCGGCACACAAGGTCACTTGGGGGGGGGGAACAAAAGGAGTCACTAGAATTTAACAAAGTAATGCGTCGAGGAGGTATAAAAAGTATAAATTTAAAAGCTAATGCCAAAGATAAAGCAAATGGATACAATATGGGATTATAAAACTATACAAAAGTTGTCCTGAAAGTTACAACAAAAAATTAATAATAATAAATTAAAATAAATCTTCTCAGCACAAAATGTGAGTCTCTAAGGTGTCCTCAAGCTTCATCCGATGCAGTGTTTGAGTATAATCCAAGCGGGTATAACGAACTGCAGCAACGACAAGGTCAGCAATAAAGTTTTGTTAATGCACAGTGCTTGACAGAGTACAAGAAACGTTATCACATGAAACTTCCAACATAAGGTAAAATTTGAAAAATGAGAAGTGGAACCCAAAATTTGTCTAGTTAGGTTAAGTTTATTGGCTACATTAACTGAGAACGATGATGTATGATCATGCGTCCTCACTTGGGAGGCTAATTGTATGGGATGATATCTGGGTATGACCGATATCTTGTAAAAGCACGTGACTAAACTTTGAACAATTGTGAGAAGGCGCCGATATGCGCCAGAAAGCAGACATATCGGCTTGTCGGAATTCGGCACGTGGCAACAGAAGCTCGACACTTGGCACAGGAGGCTTTGCATGGATGAGAGCCACCTGTCAAGGTCGATCATTATAAATAGTAGGTAAGACCTCATTAATGAGGATATTAATTACTCTCTCTCTCTCTACTTTCTCTCTCTTACTTATCTTCTTCTCCTAAGCACTTTCTGACTTTGTCATCGGAGTGGTTATCCCCGGACCATCCCGGGGTTAGCTAACTTCTTCTCATTGTGTAGGTTCTCAGCTTGCCGATAGGAGTATCAGAATCTCAGGTCCGAGTTCTTGGGGAAATCAGATTCAGACAGAAACACTTAGTATAGATTTTGTTAGGCTCAAAGTGGAGTGGAAAAGAGTCCTTTTATTCTAGGGAAAAAGTAGAGTTTTTTACATCGAAAGTGTTCATTTGCTTTGAAACTTTTTTTTTTTTTTTGTTTTGTTTTGTAAACATCAAGTAATGTAGGGTGTAATTTTTTTGCATTTTTAATATATCTATTCAAACTTTATTTTGCTTCCTAATTTAGTGTATATATTGATGGAGTATTATATTTTCAAATATAACCCAACATTAGTACAAAATATGTATGCTTCTTCCCCAAATACTTTTGAGTAATATTTGTGAGGAATAAAAAATTTAAAAGTTACACAAGTATGTAATGAAAGTAGTAGTAATAACAATAACAATTACCAAAGCGTCCAAAGATTTGACCCATTATGATATTGACTTGAAGTCTCAACCTAACCCCGAAATCCAAATTGATGCAATTTTACCTAAAATCCAATCCAATTGTAGAGCTGATTTGATATAATTAAATCCGAATCAATGTAACCCGAAATTGATCCAAATCACACAATTGGTAGGTCTATATAAACTTGCCTACCCTATGTGAATTTAGCAAGTAGTAATGTATAGTATCATAACTATCATTATGAATTTGTTGGTACACAACACTACAATTAGTAAATATTTTAAAAATTAATATTGGTACCATTGAGATGTGAAATATACCACTGATAGTAGAATAGTACTACTAATGATTTTAATGGTACAAAAGATTGTTAAAATGGTATAATTTTGAAACTAATATATGTACCACTAGGTTGTGAAATCATGTCATTGGTAGTGTAATCATATAATAACTAGCCTTCTGGCCCGTGCAGTGCACGGGTTATTCATAAAAAATTGTATTGAGAGATAAGTGAAGAAATATCAGTAAGTCATTATAGGGTATAATATGTAATCGGAAACATGATTAAAGAAATAAGAAGTATGGAACTTTAATCGAAAAAAAGGCTTAAATAGAAGGTGGAAGGGCTAAAATTAAAGAGAGAATAGGAAAAGGTTGAATTAAAGGGGAGAGATGAAGATGAAGAGATGAAGTGTGTATGAAAGATTAAGTATAAGTTTAATGAAAGAATTAAAAAAAATGGTATAAAAAAATTAATAGTGTAAGATGACATGTGGCACTATGGTTAGAGAAGTGTAATAGAATAGATGAGG
Organism: Chenopodium album; assembly: GCF_948465745.1. Taxonomy (NCBI): domain Eukaryota; kingdom Viridiplantae; phylum Streptophyta; class Magnoliopsida; order Caryophyllales; family Amaranthaceae; genus Chenopodium; species Chenopodium album. Next base: position 20,372,598 of record NC_137850.1, on the reverse strand, counting down.
ACATGTGTCTTTCATAGTTTCTTGGTTATAGTTTTTAAATACTAAGTATAGATTAGTTGTAATGGTACTAAAATGGCAATGTGTGGTCCCATCACCTTCTTTTGTTGTACTAATTTACCATTATACCCTTGTTGTGTACCAATATATTATAGGCGTTCCTAAAAACGTCGATGTGCCACGTGGTCCATATTTTGTTGCGCCACGTCATCTTCCCAACATATATCATGACCACATGATCACTCAAACAATGCCACATCACCCAAGCAACCACTCAAACAATGTTACAAGAATAAGAAGGTTTGAACCCTCAACCTCTTTTAACATATATGACCATTTAACCATCTAAGCTAATATCAACTATGCTATTTATATGGAAAAAAATTCATATAAGTGCAAACCAAAAGGTTTAATTAAAAAATAAAAAAATAAATATTCAAAGAAAAACTCAATTTTGGCTTAACAATAACAATTACAATTTTGAAAAGTCTTTAAAAAATTTTTATCAATTACACGTCTATGACGGTAACAACCCGGAACAACGCCCGGGCTACTCACTAGTACTTCCCTTAGAACTCGTTATGTGAATCAATGATTTTTTCACATTAAAGTTATGACGAATGTTTATTTACAAAGATTTAGGAAGGAAAAGCTACCAATATAATCTAATAACCCACTACTACTTTTGGAAGGAGAAAAATTTATAATGAACACTAAATATACATGTAGCCCACCCGTCCCAAAAATGTGGTCCATATTAACAAATCACGGTATTTGAATCAATATTTTGACTACTATAATATTTAGTATATTGACCAAAAATTTTAATTAGTATTTGTTTTGGACAGATAGAAAATGAAATTCATAATTTATATAGTCAAACGATACTTATAAACAATTTCTAAGAAATTTAAAATTCCCACACAAGTACATAACACAAAAACCACCGAACCACTATTTATTTAATATACGAGTACATGGAGCATATGAATTGAAACAATATGATTTAACAAATAGTGGTTTAGTGGTTTTTGTATACCAGACAACTATCTATATATTTAACAATATGATTATGGTTCATTTACGGGCACTTTACTAGCTTTTTATATGTACAATTCACCAACATTGACCAAAGTAGATTATGAACCTATTCTCTTCAGTTTAATTTCAATTTAGTTTAGTTCAATTCAGTTTATTTCCTAATTTCCTTCTTTCATAAAATATTAATTTTAGTTCAGTTTAGCTCAGCTCAGCTCAGCTCAGTAAACCAGAAGAGGTTCTATGTAAATAATGTATTCAAAGAAAGTGAGACTCGTAAAAAAATGGAAAAAGTACTCAATAATTCATGTCATGCTAACATTTTTTTTTTTAATATCTGTTTTGGGTAAAATTACCCTGCCACGTGGCGGCCTGAGAGCACGACACGTGTCTGCCCAGTATTAGGACACTTGTCCTCGCCATATCGGTCTATGCAAAGGCCAATAGAGAAGTGACACGTGGACACCACTGTCACACCAAGGAATGACGGCTTTCAAGCCCAATTCCCCATGACTTATCATAGCCCACCAAATCTAGGTCACATGACCTAGAATAAGGGCACATTTTCCCATGACCCTATAAATAGGAAGATATTCCCCATTTTGGGGACAAGTTGATTCAATCATTTATTACATCACCTGCATTTTCTCAATCATCAGAGAAAGCACCTGATCTCGGGATCTGTAAAGATCTCACCTTTATTTCCGCACCTTTTACTCTCCTACACGTTCTAACTTGACCGTCAGAGGCGGAACTCCAACCAACAGGAGTTTCCGTTGTTTTGCAGGTACAGGCCGCACCGGACCAATCTTCGAGCTGTAACTCTCCCGAGGGACTAAAAACACCCAAAACATTTGGCGCCGTCTGTGGGGAGAGTACCTCAAGATGGTTCAAGAGTCTGTACCACCTCCTGATCCTAGCAATCTACCACCGGTTATCCAACCGGTAACCCAAGAAAATCCTCAACCGGGAAGATTTGGTATTCCTCAGTCAGTCAGCCGGCCTCAGCCAGAGGTCGTCACTGAGGATGAAACTGATGATGATGATGATGTGGAGACGTATGTAGCCAAGTACGGCTCCTTCATCTCCAAGTACAGACGTTCTAGAGACTAGTTGGAACGGAATATCGACCAGGCGGGTCCAAGCAAACGGCCACCTGGAAGGTCAGAAGGAAAAGCCCCCAAGAGCAGGGGGGACACCCCAGTCACTCGGGAGGAACTCCTGAAGTTCATGAACTCCTTCAAGGGTGAAATCAAAGACATGATCAGCAAAAGTAAGGTTGGTTCTAGCAAGAGCCAACCGGCCAAGAAAACTCCCTCTTCTGCAAAGAGGAAGCCAGTCAAGGATAGGCAACCGACTCCCCATCTAAAGGAGAAGGCAGCTGCACGACTTGACTGGACTAAGATCCTCCTGCCCACGGGGCCTTTGAGGAACATCCGGCATGATCAGCCGGAAACCAGCAAAAAGTCATCTCATGATGCTCGGCACATCATCGAGCGAAGAAGACATCAACAGCTGTCTGAATCAGCCTCAACCTCGAGCTTTCCAAACACCTTCAAGGAAACCTCTGTAAGGAACTCATTGTCCTTACATGAGAGTGGAACTGGTGGCAAGTCCGCTCAGCTTGGTCCACAACTGATTAAACGCGCCCCACCTGCGCCTCAGGCGCTATATGTTCAGTATGACCTTCAATTCATGCAGCCGACCCCTTTTGGAGGTCAGGCGGCATATGTCCAGCCTCTGGACTGGCAGCTCCGTCTGCTTAGACTTGGTGAACAACCTTTTGCGTTCACCAGGGAGATAACCGAGGCGGTTCAACCTGCCAAGGTTAAGAATGTGTTAGTTGGTACCTATGACGGTACCGCCAACCCAGAAGACCACCTCATGGCGTACACTAACCTCATATATTTACAGGGGTTGGATGATGCCACCTGGTGCCGTTGCTTCCCGGCCACATTGAAGGGCATTGCCCAGCAATGGTTTGGCAAACTGCCAGCCGGATCCATTGATAGCTTCAAGAAGCTAGCCTTCTTGTTCGCTTCCAACTTCTCAATGAACATCCCTGCAAAGAAAACAAGTCTTCACTTGAGCACCATTAAGCAGGGTGAGAAGGAGGGCCTTCGCTCATACGTCAGGCGGTTCAACCTGACCCGGATTCAAATCCAGGGGTTGTCTGACGATGTAGCTTTCACAGACTTCTTTAAGGGTCTGAAAGACGGGTCGACATTTAATTTCGACCTGGTCAGGAAAGGGGCATTCACCCTACAGGCGGCATTGAGGGAGGCCGAAAGCTTTATACAAGCGACCGACCTCTGCTCGTCTGGAAATCAGTCGGACCCTAAGAAGTCTGACAAACCAAAAGACAGCCGGCCTAGCCAGCCGGCCAAAAAGAAGGAAGAGAACAAGAAGAGAAAGGAAGTTTGGGCGGTGGATGACTCAGACCAACCGTCCCGGAAGAAAAAGAAAGAGTTTAAACCGTACGTCCCAAAGTACGAGTTTAACAAGGACTGCAACTCCATTTTCATGGAAATCAAGGATAGGCTATCCCTTGAGAAGCCGAATCCTATGAAGAGTTCCCTCCAGAAGCGGAACAAGAATAAATTTCGCCAATTCCATGAGGAAGTTGGCCACGATACCAACGACTGATTGGGTTGCGAATGTTGTGCTTGTGAAGAAGCCGAATAGTACCTGGTGCATGTGTGTTGACTATACGGACCTCAACAAGGCATGTCCCAAGGACAGCTATCCCCTTCCAAAGATCAATAGCCTTGTCGACTCTACAGCCGGTCATGCCTTGATGAGTTTCATGGACGCCTACTCAGGTTTCCATCAGATCCCCCTGTGGAAGAAAGATCAAGAGAAGACGACCTTCGTCACTGATCAGGGGTTGTTCTGTTATACGGTGATGCCGTTTTGTTTGAAGAATGCACCTGCTACTTTCCAACGAATGATTAACACGGTTTTCATAAATCAAATTGGAAGGAATGTAGAGGCGTACATTGATGATATGATAGTTAAATCAAAGCTCCAGGCGGATCACCTTGCTGATCTCCGAGAAACCTTCACCACACTCAGGCGGCATAGGGTTATGTTAAATCCCAAGAAATGTGTTTTTGGTGTTGAGTCTGGGAAGTTTCTCGGATTTTTAATTGATCAAAGGGGAATAGAGGCTAACCCCGAGAAGATACAGGCGGTAATTGACATGAAGTCACCCCGTACTGTTAAAGAAGTTCAGAAGTTAACCGGTTGCCTGGCGGCCTTGGGAAGATTTCTCAGCCGGTCAGGTGAAAAATGCCTCTACTTCTTCCAAGCTATCAGGAAGAAGACTAGGTTTGAATGGGGGGATGATGCTGAGGTGGCCTTCCAGAAATTGAAAGAACACTTGCACTCTTTGCCAAGGCTAGTCAGCCCTCTGCCCAAAGAGACGTTATTCATGTATCTGGCGGTCTCTGATCATGCCCTCAGTGCTGTTCTCCTTGCTGAGAGAGACGGCATCCAGCTCCCTGTCTATTTCGTTAGCCATGTTCTTAGGAATGCTGAGCTCCGGTACCCCATGGTTGAAAAATTTGGCCTTGCTCTTTATATGGCATCCAAGAAGTTGAAACCTTACTTCTTGGCACATCCGGTCGTTATATACACGGACCAACCTCTCAAGCGGCCAATGTCAACCTTGGAGTCATCCGGTATAATTTTAAAATGGGCTATTGAAATGCAAAGTCTTGAAATCACTTACGAACCAAGGAAGGCAGTGAAGGGTCAGGCGTTCGCCGACTTCATTGTTGAAATGACACGTCCGGTTCCTCCGGATAACCCCAATCAGGTTTGGAAAGTGTATGTGGACGGGAGCTCTACAAAAAATGGTTGTGGTGCAGGCGTTATCTATGAGTCTCCTGAAGGAGATAAATTTGAGTATGCACTACGATTCAAGTTTCAAGCCTCAAACAATGAGGCGGAGTATGAGGCCCTACTAGCCGGCATCCGTATGTGTAAGGCGGCTGGGGCAACAAAAATTGACGCCTACTCTGGTTCGCAATTGGTTGTTAGCCAGTATGAGGGTGTTTTTGAAGCAACCCATCCGGCTATGATCAAATATCTTCAGGCGGTCAAAGAGGAAGCCGGGACACTTGAAGAATTCCACTTGAGTCAAGTTCCCCGGTCAGACAACAATCAGGCGGATGCACTGTCTAAGTTAGCATCCTCCGCCTGCTGTGACACACCTCGGTCAGTCTTTTGGGAAGTTCTGGAAAAAAGGAGTATACAAGAAGAGCCCATTGGAGTCCTTGACCGAAGTTCCACCTGGATGGATGGCATCCGGGCTTACCTTACTGATGGAACGCTTCCGGATTCACCTCAGGAGGCGGCCATCCTAAAAAAGCGAGCTGCAAACTTCGAGATGAGAAACGGAGAACTCTTCAAGGCTGGCTTCCTTAAGCCTCTCTTGAAGTGTGTTACCCCAGAGAAGGGGAAGGAGATTCTCGAAGACCTACATGCGGGGTTCTGTGCCTCTCATATAGGCGGCAGGTCTTTGGCTGTCAGAGCCAGACGGCACTACTTTTGGCCAACTCTTGAATCAGATGCCATGGAAATGGTTAAAAAATGTGACAAGTGTCAAAGGTTTGGCAAAATGATCCACCGTCCGGCTATTGATCTGACGGCAATCCACAACTTGGTCCCGTTTGCTAAATGGGGCATGGACATCCTTGGTCCTTATACGCCTGCTCCAGGCGGAAAACGCTACATTTTGGTGGCTGTGGATTACTTCACCAAGTGGGTGGAGGCAGAGGCGGTCAAGAACATCAAGACAAAGGATGTCATCTCTTTCATTTGGAAGAACATCATCACCCGGTTTGGGATACCTATGTCTATGGTGTTTGATAATGGCCCTCAGTTTGAAACACCTCAACTCACAACTTGGTTGGGAGATCAAGGCATCTCCAGCTACTTTGCTTCAGTTGGTCGACCTCAGGCAAACGGCCAAGTTGAAGCCTTCAACAAACTCATCTCGGACGGCATAAAGAAGAAAATTGAAAGAGCCGGTGGTTTATGGGCAGAAAAATTAATCCATGTCCTGTGGGCCATCCGGACAACTGCAAAAGGGGCAACTGGTGAAACCCCATTTCTCATGGTCTATGGTGCTGAGGCTGTCTTGCCCATTGAACACTATGAGCCTACTCTAAGAATCATGTTGTATGATGAAGAGGTAAATTGGGAAGCCATGCGGCTTGCATTGGACTCCCTCCCAGAACGCAGAGGCAATGTTGCCCTGCGACATGAGATATACTGTCTGAGAATGACCAGAGCCTACAACAAGAAAGTACACAAGCGCCCTTTGAAAGTGAATGACCTTGTGTTACGAAAAATGGAGGCAGTCGGTAGGGCGAATGAACTTGGAAAGTTAACTCCCAATTGGGAAGGACCCTACCGAATCTATGAGGAAGTAAGAGACGGCACCTACCGCCTGGAAACTCCAGACGGTAGGCGGCTGCCCAGAACTTGGAATGTAGACAATCTCAAAAAATACTACTTCTAAGTTGTAAATTTTTGTAAATAGTAAGCCTATGAATGAAAAAGTAGCTTTCTATTTTCAAATTATGCTTTTGTTTTATCATGTTGTTTATTTAACATACATGCGCCCTTTTTATGTAATCTATCAGCTTAAAACACAGACAGACCCGTTTGATCGATCTAGATCTGAGCAGGAGGCCAATGGCCAGAGATCAAACTAAGCACAAAAAGGCTTAGTGGCTATACAACCGCCCCCAAATGGGGCACGAGGCTCTAAGCTGGATGGTTGGACATTTTATAAATTCGCCTGCTCCAATGTGAAACATGGCGTCCGGCGACGCCCCTCCGGGTGTTATCGTCGTAGAGAGAATTCTATTGTTTGCTCTACCATCGCATACAGACGGCAAAGATTGAACGGTCTGATTGATCAACTCATAGCCGCCTGACCATAGTAACTTGAAAAACGAATCAGTCTTAAGAAACCGGATGATCACTGTATCACCCAGCAATTGACAAAAGTTTTAACTCAGGTTCCCCTTAGAAATTATACAGTCTCCCAAATGGGGCAAACAGGCTAAGTATAATTAGAAAAAATAATGTGGTTATCAACCTACACAGACGGACCAATTCTAAAAATGGCCCTAGTAGGATAACTGAAACCCGTTGAAGGCACCTGAGGCTGCCTGGAAAATACAAGCCGTCTGCTATCGTAATAAAATAATAGCAGACGGAGCAATCAAATTTTATACGCAAATTCATGCACTTGTAATAACTATAGCATGACTAGTCATTCAACAATGACATCAAGGTCGAAAGACCACCTGCATTCAGCACCGTCTGATCGTATGGCCGACTGCGTGCTTGGCTTGGGGCAATCACCTTAGTGATTGATTGACTTAGAAATTAATCATACCTCTCCTTGTGGTATCACCAATTTCCAGTCAATCAACCAATTGTAAACCCAAGCACACAGCCGTCCAGGGGCAAAGCATCTGGTACATCATAAACATCCGGAATGCCATACCTATCAAGCCCAAATTCAAATGCAAATTCAAATGCAAAAATGCAACATTTAAGCGCAAAGTATAAACAACATCCGACCTAATGGCCGGATGATTCATCATAAAATAAAAAGACTGACCCCATGGTCAGCCAAAAGTATTGTTAAAACGGCTCAACGGCCAGTGAGACAAAATAAAAAAAAAATTGTTAAGTGACCCGACCCCACGGTCGGTAAAGAGACAAGGTTACTCGGCACACAGGCCGGAAATGCATTAACATGGCCATACGGCCGCAGAAAAAATCCAGGAACAGCTCAATTAGCACCAGGGACCGACTGCTCAGCATTATCATCCGCCCCTTCCTGCTCATTGGCGGGATGATTGACCATTTGATCTTCGGCCAGCTCCTGGTGCTCCCCCTCTGTGGCTCCCTCCCCCGCCTAGGGCTCCTCCGGCTCCACATGCTCCTGGTCCAAGGCGTCGGTCGCCTGCTCATAACGATACTCCCAAATGGAGTAATCGTCCTTAGGAAAGAGAGCCTTCCATGCCATCTTCATGAGAGTGACACAGTCGGCCTCATTCTCCTCAATGAGCCAGCGCTTTTCATCCTCAGCGCGCTCCTCAAACTTGGACCTGAGCTGCTCCTCCTGGTTGGCAAGTTTTTTCCTTAAGTTCTCGACCTGGCGACGGAGACTGGATGTGTCTCTGTCGATGTCTTGTAACTTGCCAAGCTCCACCTTGGTCGCCTTCAGCTCCCCCTTTAGCTCCAATACCCTCTGTTGAGCCGCCTCCAAATCCTTCTTAACCTGCAAGTTGGAAGCCGCCTGAGAATATAGTATATCTCGTGTTAGCAAGTCATTCTTGTTAACATCAAATTGCGCTCTGTTAAGATTGGAGGCGGCCCGAAGGTTGGCAGCTCTTACCTCCTTGGTCTTCTCGTTGAATGGCTTTTTAAGGCCATTCACTCGCAGCATAGCCTCCATCCGGACAAAAGAAAAGGGCCGTTAGCGAAACAGACGGTCCGAATGGAATTTAAAGTTGAAATGTTTTAAAATCTTTACCTCTGCGAGAAGAGCAAGGATGGCATCAAAGTTCATGCTGCCAACTCCCCGGATGGAGTCACGTTGCTCAGCAGTAACTCCTTTTCAGAGCATTTCCTTAGCAATTTCTCTAAGGTCTGGAGCTTAGGAGGGGGCTTTTGTATATTAAGAATTAAGTTGGGTGTTATTTAACATACATCCGGCTAAAAGTTCGAACAAGTCTGGGTGTTACTTAACATACATCCGGCATAAAAATAAATGAACACGACTGGTTGTTATCAAACATACATCCGGTCAAGGATCCAAATAACTTTGGCCATTGTTGAACATACATGCGGCTAAAAGTTTGAATTATTTGGGGTGTTACTTAACACACATCCGGCAAGTTATAAGGCCGCATGACATGCTATACTTGACAAAAAAAAAGGAAAGAAAGAAAGTGAGAAGTCAAGTACCTGAAATGACAACCAGGTCCTGGACCTGCTTGCCATGGCGCCTGCCAGGGGTGCCTTCTCGAGAAGACGGCGAATCCTTGGATTCGGACGCCTCCTTGAGAGCGGAGAGAGCAGCCGGCGATTTGCCGCCTGTGGAGGGATGCGATCCGGAGTTGCTGGCGGAGGGTTTATGTGCTACCGTCTTCCGGGAGCGTTTTGCAGACGTCGGAGACGCCTCCTCGGCAGTCCGCTTGGGGGGTTTGAGATTAACCCCAGGGACTACAGGAGGCTTCACTAAGCCCTCCTATACAAGAGAAATTCACAAGTTAGTGAAAAATATACTAAGTAAAGTTATAATTGAGGCCGGATGAATAAAGGCCGGATGAAGGGAAGACTTACATGTTCAAGCTGCTCCTGCTTGAAGATCTGGTTTTTCTTGTTCACCATCTGGCGGTAGGCGGAGGCGGAGCCGCTTGGTTTCTTGATGGGAGGGAGCTGAGACATTGCTTCTTCTGCAAAAGGCCGAATGGGTGGTTAGAAAACTACATCAAAATTTTTTTGCAAAAATAAAGCATGCATGATATGACCCCCATCCGTCTACCTACCTCTTCCTTTCTCTAAGCTCAGGCCACAGGCGGCCAAATAGGTCGGGTCCTTGAGCCATTCGTACTGCGGGATGTTGCTGCTGAATTTAATTTCCTTTTTAGAACCCCCCTCTACCGCCTGTACTTCCACCTTAAACAAACCTGGATCAAGAATCTGATCCCATCCTTCTTCAGAGACAGGCGGCAGTAAGGCCTTTTGGCCAAGGAGATAAGGGTTCTGGTTCCAAGAGTTGAACTTGGCATTCCGGCTGGTATTACGGGAGGTAATGATGTAGAATTTGTTCCTCCAATCCTTCCACTTGGATTCCTTCCCAAGCGTCATCATGTACCCCTTATTACTTGTAAGGGTGTACCAGCCGGGGCCGGCTGACTGAGGGGCTTTGCTCAAATAATGCATGGAAGCAAACGCCTCAAAGCCAGGTTCAACATTTTGCATCCTGCAGGCGGCCACATACCCCAGGATGTTCACCCATGAGTTAGGGGTGAGCTGCCATATCCCCAGACGGTATCCATCAAGGATACCCTCAATGGCCGGATTTAGGGGAAACCTAAGACCCGCCTGGATCACTGCGGCATAACAGCCGAATGTAGTGTCCTGATAACTCTGGTTGAGGGGCCAGACTACAGCATCCGTCAAGGCAGGCACTTTGACTTCATAGCCGGCCCCCATTACATATGTATCCCTAAACTCATCCAACCCCTTTAGCATGGTCTTTTGGGTGGAAAGGGAGATGTGTGTGAAGTAGGGGGTGTAATCATTTTGAAGAGAAGAGGACGCCTCACCCTGACCCCTGTCAGGGGAAGAGGCCTCCTCGTCAGGTTTTTCAGACGGCCCCTGTTCAGATTCAGAGCCGTCTGATGAAGAATTTAAAGTTGAGAGGGAGAAAGATTGGGAAGAGTCCTGGTCAGATTCAGCCTCATGCTGACCAGGCGGTAAGTCAAAAATAGAATCATCCGGAGTACTCGGGGTTCCAGGCCTGTCATAATAAACCTCGTTTCGAGGTACCCTGATAGAGCCATCCCCCTCATCCCTCCTCGCAGTTCTTTTCGTTCTGGCCATAGTGTCCTGCACAGATACAGAGTCGGTCGGATTCGGGGACGAAGAAAGGGTGGGGCAAATGGCACCCCTAGTCCTAGATTCAGCCGTCCCTGGTGACTGGCTGATAACTACTCTAGGCCGTGCCGAATGTGTTTGAGAAACCATTTTATTGAAAGAAAAGACAAACGCAGGCGGAAAATTTTTAAAAGAACATACAAAAGAAAGTCAGACGGTTACCTTGAGAAAGGTATGGTTGACTTGGAAACGAGCCGGTTGGTGCAGTCGGACAGTAACAAGCGGCAGAGTACACACTTTTTTGTGACAAATTCTCTAGAAAATCCTCTCAAATTTCAACGCAAGATGCGTGAAAAATGAGGGTGGACTTTCCTTTTATAGAGGGGTAATTTTTGGGGCTTGCCTCGATATTACCCCAGAGGGTGAACAGTAACTTCGCTTCGCCAAATGAGACGCTGACATGTGTCACATACGCCCCGTGGCGTGCCACGTCACCTCTGTGACAGGGGCAAATGTTTTGGGTAAAATTACCCTGCCACGTGGCGGCCTGAGAGCACGACACGTGTCTGCCCAGTATTAGGACACTTGTCCTCGCCATATCGGTCTATGCAAAGGCCAATAGAGAAGTGACACGTGGACACCACTGTCACACCAAGGAATGACGGCTTTCAAGCCCAATTCCCCATGACTTGTCATAGCCCACCAAATCTAGGTCACATGACCTAGAATAAGGGCACATTTTCCCATGACCCTATAAATAGGGAGAGATTCCCCATTTTGGGGACAAGTTGATTCAATCATTTATTACATCACCTGCATTTTCTCAATCATCAGAGAAAGCACCTGATCTCGGGATCTGTAAAGATCTCACCTTTATTTCCGCACCTTTTACTCTCCTACACGTTCTAAATTGACCGTCGGAGGCGGAACTCCAACCAACAGGAGTTTCCGTTGTTTTGCAGGTACAGGCCGCACCGGACCAATCTTCGAGCTGTAACTCTCCCGAGGGACTAAAAACACCCAAAACATATTTAATTGAAAATTTTTAACTGACAAGCGAAAAATAAGGGCGGCCATTTTATGTAATTTTAGACTACATATCTAATGTAATATTAAATAAATATAGAGTTTTCGAATTTTTACTATACAAACCTAACGTAAAATTAAATTAACTTAGATAAAAAAATATATAAATCTAAAAGTTAAAAAATATTTTCCAAGGAAAATTTATGCTAAATTTATTATAATATTAATAATAATTAAAGATTTTTGTGAATACGACAAGTAAAACATATAATTCGTATTCCCTCCGTTTTTAAATATTTGCTCCACTTTCCTTTTTCGGCCGTTTTTAAATACTTGCTTCATTTCCTTATTTGAAAATCTTTTACAATATTTAATTCATTTCTCTCACCTAGATAACCCAACATAAATCATATTTTATTAATTTCATATTCTCTCTCCTCCAATTCTCTCAACTACTTTTGTTTTTTTTTACAATTTTTTATTCTTCCCCTATCCCACTACCTCCTTATTTTCTTACTTTTTCCAATTTCTTCTAAAGCTCCGCACAAGTAGAAATGGTGCAAGTATTTAAAAACAGAGGGAGTATTAGATTGTAGCTACTGAAACAGAAAGTATGACAAAAAAAATTTAATTTTTTTTCTCTACGGAATAGGAAATGAATGAGTCAACTTTCTTTACATAGTTATGTGGAGCAATATTCATTTATTTCAATTAATAAAATGAATTTATAAAAAAAATACAAATAACTTAAAATATTATTCAAATTACGTTTCTTTATTTTTAAATCGACCATTAGTAAATGAGCCCCTTATTACTAATTGAATTATATTTGTTTTTTCCTACGAGATTAGTCATTTAATTTATAAATTTGCATCGCACGGGCACTATGCTAGTCATAGATTAATGTGTAGTCCCTGCTTTTTTTTTTTTTAGTTATAGTACTTGTTTTGGGTAAAATTACCCTATCCACGTGGACCAATCAGAGAGGACCACGTGTGAAGCCTAGGCAGGTCCATTTGGGCCAATTGCCAGCTGACACGTGTCAACCTCAGATGCTTCCTGAGTTTAAGCCTTCAAGGCCCAATTTCCAAGAACATCGCAAAACGGCGCAGCCCACCAAATGTAGGTCAAATGGCCCAGAAGGGGCACGTTCTCCAATGACTCTATAAATAGGGAGATACTCCCCAAATTTTGGGGACATTCAATTATTTATTACACCTACCCTACATTCTCTCACATTAGAGAAACACCTGATCTCGGAATCCGAGAAGATCTCATTTCATTTTCCGCACCTTCTCCTACTCACATTCAAGTACTAACTTGATCGTCGGAGGCGGAGCTCCAAACACCCGGAGTCTCCGTTGTTTTGCAGGTACAGGCGTACTCAGATCAGTCCTCGATCTGTAACTCTCTCGAGGGACAAAAACACCCAAAATATTTGGCGCCGTCTGTGGGGAGAGTACCTTAAGGATGGTTCAAAAGTCTGTACCGCCTTCAGACCCCAAGGCTAACCAGTCGGAGGTCTTTACAGACCATGAGGATGATGATCCTCAGGTCGAAACATACATTGCCAAATATGGCTCTCTCATCACTAAGCGCATCCGTCCCAGAGACACTCTGGAACGAGGTGAAAGCAAGTCGGGTATCAGTAGGCCCCCTGGTCAGCCGGAAGGGGAAACCCAATCGGCAAGAGGTCAGGCTCTAGTCACCAGAGACGAACTCTTAAAATTCACGAGGGTCCTAGAAAGCCTTCTCGGGAGGATCAATCGGTGGGTAACAAAAAGTCTACCCCTGATGCTCGGCAGATCATCAAGCGTCGGAGGAGTCAGCAGCTGTCTGAGTCAGCCTCTACTTCAAACTTCCCAGACAGCTTCAAAAACACATCTGCATGGAACATTCAAACCTTGCATGAGAGCCATATAGGCGGTAATACCGTCCATTCTGCCCCTTAGATGATTGGGAGTGCACCGTACGTACCCCCTATGGTCTACGGTCCTTATTCTTCGCATTTCATGCAACCAGCCCTCTTTGGGGGTCAGGCGGCATATAATGTCCAACCTTTGTACTGGCAGCTCCGTCAGCTGAAACTTGGTGAACAAACTTCTGCGTTCACCTAGTAGATAACCGAGGCGGCACAGCCGGATAAGGTTAAGAATGTGTTGGTGGGTGCCTATGACGGTACCACCAATCCGGAGGATCACCTCATGGCCTACTCCAATCTCATGCACATGCAGGGGCTGGAGGATGCTATGTGGTTTCGGTGCTTCCCGGCTATATTGAAGGGCATTGCTCAACAATGGTTTGGCAACCTGCCAGCCGAATGCATTGACAGCTTCGGGAAGCTTGCCTTCCTGTTTGCCTCCAACTTCTCGATGAACATCCCTGCCAAAAAGACAAGTCTCGACTTGAGCACCATCCAGCAGGGAGATAGAGAAGGTCTTCGCTCCTATGTCAGGCGTTTCAACCTGGTGAGGATCCAAATCCAGGGGCTATTTGACGAGGTAACTTATACAGACTTCTTCAAGGGTCTGAAGGACGGGTCGACCTTTAAGTTCGACCTTGTCCGAAAAAGGGTTTTCACCCTTCAAGAGGCGTTGATAGAGGCGGAGAGCTTTATTCAAGCCACCGACCTCTGCTCGTCCAGCAACCACTCGGTCTCCAAGAAATCCGACAGGCAAAAGGAGAGTCGAACTGCTCAGCCGGCTCAGAAAGCTGCAGAGAGTAAAAAGAGAAAAGAAGTCTGGGCGGTTGAGGAACATGATCAGCCGTCCAAACAGAAGAAGAAGGAATTCAAGTTGTATGTATCACAGTATGAATTCAATAAAGACTGTTACACCATCTTTACAGAGGTGAAAGACCGGCTGACTATTAATAAGCCGAATCTTATGAAGAGTTCCGTTCAGTCGCGGAACAAGAATAAATTCTGTCACTTCCATCAGGAGGTGTGCCATGACACCAACGACTGTTATAGTCTCAAGCAGACGTTAGACTGTTTGGCTGACAAGGGCTTGCTGAAATCCTATGTCTTGAAGTCCAAAGCGACTTCTAAGACGAATCCGGGGCATTCGTGAAAAACTGTCCAGCCTACTAGTAGCTCGGATACCGACAAGGATCCAGTCTACACTATAGCAGGCGAATTTGCAAGTTGTGGCCCGACCATCCGAGGCACCTAGGATCATCTGAAGAGGATGATTCACTCGATTGATGATGGACAGGCGTCCTCAAGTGGAACATTCCCAGACGTCCTCATCACTGAGAAGGATTGGGGCAAAGTTCGCCGACCGCATGACGACCAAGTCGTCATTGAATGTAAGGTCGAACCAGCTGGTTGGTCGGATCCTCATAGACAAGGGTAGCTCCTCTAATCTCATCAGCTACAAGTGTCTGTCCCGGCTTAATTACAAGCGAGATAGCCTGCACGACGTCTCCCATCCACTAGTTGGCTTTGGCGGAGGGGTTATGCACCCAGTCGGACAAATTGACATACCCATCCGGCTGGGGGAGAAGGGAAAGGAAAGGGGCGGCACATGGTCGTCCGGTTCCTGGTGGTTAAAGAGCTGACCGCCTACAACATCATTCTTGACCGACTCACTCTAAATGAGTGCAAGGCCGTCATCATCCCAATTCCCATGCTTCTAAAGTATGAAAAGGATGATGGCTCTGTTGGCTCCCTCAACGGGGATCAAAAGACGGCAAGGGAGTGCTATCTCTCAGACATCAAGCCGACTACTGATGCAGCCGGTCAAACGAAGGAGCCAATAGATCTTGACGATGTCAAGGACCCTGATTCACCCCCTCCAGTCGCAAAGAAAAGAAAAACTAAATAGCTGGTGGAGGTGAAGAAAGAGAAGAAATAGCAATCACTGACCGGGGAACGGTCAGATGATATCCGTCCCCAGCCGGCTGGTGAGCGCATGGATATCCCTCTGGACGACAGCCGTCCAGAGCGGACTGTTAAGGTGGGGACAGCTGCCTTTGAAAGGCTTGGTGCAGACTTGCACCTTCTGCTGAGGGAATTCAAAGACATTTTTGCCTTTGAAGTGGAAGAGATGCCAAGCATCAGCCCGGATCTCGCTATCCACAAACTCGCCGTGGATCTAAAAAAGAAGCCCATCCGGCAAAATAAAAGAAATCACGGCGAGGAAAGGAGTCAGGCAGCAGCTGTCGAGGTCAAGAACCTGTTAAAAGCCGGGTTCATTCGGCCATGTAACTTCCCTGATTGGGTTGCGAACGTAGTGCTTATAAAGAAGCCGAATAGAACTTGGCGCATGTGTGTTGACTACACTAATTTGAACAAGGCATGTCCAAAGAACAGATACCCGCTCCCAAAGATCGATAGCCTTGTCGACTCTACAGCCGGGCATGCCTTGATGAGGTTTATGGATGCCTACTCCGGCTTCCATCAGATACCCCTGTGGAAAAAAGGTCAAGAGAAGACGGCCTTCGTCACTGATCAGAGGTTATTCTGTTATACGGTGATGTCGTTTAGCTTGAAGAACACGCCGTCTACTTTCCAACGGATAAGTAATACAGTCTTCATTAATCAGATTGGAAGGAATGTAGAGGCGTACATTGATGACATGATAGTCAAATCCAAGCTACAGACGGATCACCTTGCTGATCTCCGAGAAACCTTCACCACACTCAGGCGGCATAAGGTCATGTTAAATCCCAAAAGTGTGTTTTTGGTGTTGAGTATGGGAAGTTTCTTGGATTCTTGATTGATCAAAGGGGGATAGAGGCTAACCCCGAGAAGATACAGGCGGTGATGACATGAAGTCACCTCGCACTGTCAAGGAAGCTCAGAGGCTTACCGATTGTCTGGCTACGCTTGGGAGATTCCTCAGCCGGTCAGGTGACAAGTGCCTTTACTTCTTCCAAGCAATCAAGAAGAAGACTCGGTTTGAGTGGGGGGATGATGTTGAGGCGGGATTTCAAAAACTGAAAGAACATTTACAGTCCTTGCCAAGGCTTGTTAGCCCTCTACCAAATGAGACGCTCTATATGTACCTAGCCGTCTCAGATCATGCCCTTAGTCTGTTCTCCTTGCTGAGAGAGACGGTAATCAGCTCCCGGTCAATTTCATTAGCCATGTGCTCAGAAATGCTGAACTCCGGTACCCCATCCGGTGGTGATCTACACAGATCAACCCCTCAAGCGGCCAATGACAACACTGGATTCATCCGACAGAATGCTCAAATGGGCTATTGAAATGCAAAGTCTTGAAATCATCTATGAACCAAGAAAGGCAGTTAAGGGCCAGGCGTTTGCCGACTTCATTGTCGAAATGACAAGGCCGGTTGCTTCGGACAACCTTGATCAGGTTTGGAAGGTGCATGTAGACGGGAGCTCTACTATGAACAGCTGTGGTGAAGGCATAATCTGTCAATCTCTAGAAGGAGATAAATATGAATATGCACTACAGTTTAAGTTCCAGGCCTCAAACAATGAGGCGGAATATGAAGCCCTACTAGCCGATATCCGCATGTGTAAGGCGGCAGGGGCAACAAAAATTGACGCCTGCTTTGACTTTCAGTTGGTCGTTAGCCAATACCATGGTGAGTATGAAGTCACCCATCCGGCTATGATCAAATATTTGCAGGCGGTCAAGGCTGAAGTTGGAACACTTGAACAATTTCATCTAAGTCAAGTGCCCCGATCTGAAAACAACCAGGTGGATGCTATGTAAAAAATGGCATCCTTTGCCTCATGTGATACGCCTCGGTCAGTCTTTTGGGAAGTGATGGAAAAACGAAGCATATCTGATGATGAACCCATTGGAGTGATAGACCAAAATTCTACTTGGATGGATGGCATCTGGGCGTATTTAATAGACGGCACGCTCCCTGATTCACCCCAGGAGGCGGCCGTGCTGAGAAACGTGCTGCAGACTTCGAGACGAGAGAAGTAGAGCTCTTCAAGGCGGGGTTTCTAAAGCCTCTATTGAAGTGTGTTGCCCTAGAAAAGGGGAGAAAAGTTCTCGAAGAGTTGCATGCGGGATACTGCGCCTCTCATACAGGCGGCAGATCCTTAGCTGTCAGGGCCAGGCGGCATTACTTCTGGCCCACTCTTGAGTTAGATGCCATGAAATTTGTTAGAAAATGTGATAAGTGTCAAAAATTTGGCAAGCTAATCCATCGGCCGGCTACTGACCTGACGGCAATCCACAGCCCAGTTCCGTTTGCTAAATGGGGCATGGACCTTCTAGGCCCGTATACGCCTGCACCAGGCGGGAAGCGCTATATTCTTGTGGTTGTGGATTATTTCACCAAGTGGGTGGAAGAAGAGGCGGTTAAAGGCATCAAGACAAAGGATGTTATCTCCTTCATCTGGAAGAACATTATCACCCGGTTTGGGGTACCCATGTCTATGGTGTTTGATAATGGATCTCAATTCGAGACGCCTCAGTTTAAAACTTGGTTAGGAGATCAAGGGATCTCGCATTATTTTGAATCAGTCAGCCGACCCCAAGAAAACGGCCAACTTAAAGCCTTCAACAAACTCATCTCAGACGGTATCAAAAAGAAAATTAAAAGAGCCGGTGGCTTATGGGCTGAAGAGTTAATTCATGTCCTATGGGCCATCCGGACAACTGAAAAGGGGGCAACTGGTGAAACCCCATTTCTCATGGTTTACGATGCTGAAGCCGTCTTGCCCATCGAGCATTATGAGCTGACTCTGCGAGTCATGCTATACAATGAAGAGGCAAATTGGGAGGCCATGCGGCTAGCATTGGACTCACTCCCAGAGCGCAGGGATAATGCCGCCCTGCGTCATGAGATTTACCGTCTGAGAATGACTCGTGCCTACAACAAGAGAGTGCACACACAGCCCTTAAAAGTTGGGGATTTTGTGTTACGAAAGATGGAGGCAACCGGTAGGGCCAATGAGGAAGGAAAGCTAACTCCTAATTGGAAAGGCCCCTACCAGATCTATGAATAAGTAAGAAACAGCACCTATCGGCTGGAAACTCTAGACGGCAGGCGGCTGCCTAGAACTTGGAATGTAGATAACTTGAAAAAGTACTACTTCTAAGACTTGTAAATTTTTGTGAATAAAAAGCCTATCAATGCAAAAGTTGATTTTTGTTTTCAATACTAATTTAATTGCTTTGTATATATACATACGCAACAATATACCACCGCCTATTGAAAACACAGATGGTCTATTGAATAAATAAGTTAGGTTAAAAACCTAGCGGCTAACCTAATATTTAAAATTGGAGGACTATCATTAGTGCAATGCACAGACGGCCCCTATAATGAAAAAAAAAACTAAGCTAAGTTAAAAAACTTAGTGGCTAAAATGATATTCAAACCGAGGCCAATGGCCGGATGCAAAC
Organism: Chenopodium album; assembly: GCF_948465745.1. Taxonomy (NCBI): domain Eukaryota; kingdom Viridiplantae; phylum Streptophyta; class Magnoliopsida; order Caryophyllales; family Amaranthaceae; genus Chenopodium; species Chenopodium album. The sequence continues at coordinate 20,353,556 of NC_137850.1, read as the reverse complement.
TTATTTTATAAATTCGTCTGCTCCTATTTGAGTATGGCGTCCGGCGACACCCCTTCGGGTGTTATCGTTGCAGAGGGCATTCTATCGTTTGCTCTACCAGCATATGCAGACAACAAAGTTTGAACGACCAAATTGGTCAACTCATAGCTGTCTGACCAAAACAGTCTAAAAGAATGATTAAGCTTAAGACTAGATGTCAAATGACATCAACCGGTTAATTACCGAAGTTCTCTATTAGGCTGTTCAATGAAATTGTACCAGTCACCCCAATGGGGCAGACGAACCAGGTGCAATGGATTGCAGGTATCCCAGACGGCCTTTAAGCTGTTAGGGGTCCATTAGACAGGCGGACAATATGTTCCTTGTTCCATTAACTGTCAGGCGGCAATTTCCCGTCTGGCTCACAAAGAAGTTATATGCGAATACCCGGTTGGGTAAAATAGCTGTCGTTGACGGCTGTGTACTTGGTTTGGGGCAATCACCACTGTGATTGATTGACTTAGGAATATTCCATACTCTTTAAAGTATCAAGCATTCCAAAGTCAATCAATCAAAGAAGTACTGAAACCAACCACACAGCCGCCAGGGGCAAGAGTAGTCGGTATACTATCTAATTTGCCGCATGCTTTATAAAGTTAGGCAAAAATTCAAAAATTGAAACAAAATACCAAATTCATCAAACTAACTCAATCGGAAAATTTCAAAACCGGTTAAAACTTGATAATATTGTTAACCGGACATACATCCGGGATAAGAGAAAGTATAACTGTTACCCAACCCCTCAGTCGGTAAAACTACAAAAATACTCGGCACACAGGCCGGAAAAAGAGAAAGGTTGGCATATTGCCACTGAAAGAAAAAAGGAAGGAAGCTGAATCATGGTGTTGGGTCTGCTCCGGCTGGTTCTGACCTGCAGAAAGGCTTGTTTTAGTTTGAGCATCCAGGACCTGACCATCCTGGACTTAATCAGCTTGAGCTTCATTAGCCTGAATCTGATCATCCGGGTCCACAGCCGGCTCCTCCTCATCATCAGAATCCTCGTAGCCTTGTTCAAGGGACCATGCCTTGAATGGAGGCGGGGCCTCCTCATTGAGCTGCTGTGCATCATACACCTCAGTGGCGTAATCGTATCGAATCCTAAGCACATCAAACTCAACCTTGGGATGGAGCAGACCCCATGCAATGCACAGCCGGGCTTCAGTGTCCTGCTCGTTCTCAGTAACCAGCCGCTTCTGCTTTTGGGCAATGTCGTCCTTGTGTTTATTCCTTAATTGGACGAGTTCGACCCCTAGGCGGCTAACGTCTGCCCTCAGCTGGGTATTTTCCGTGTCAGCTCCCTCCAAGGCTTTGAGGTTCGACTGGGCAGTCTTCTGCTCCTCTTCAAGCTTGGCCACCCGCTCATTTGCGGCGTCATTAACAGCCGTCAAGTTCTTTATCAGCTCCTCCTATTTCAACTCTATTGCTTTAATTTCAATATCACATTGTATTTTACTGTATTCAGCAGAGTTGAGAGCTTGAACGACCCTCTATTTAGCGTCATTTACCTCTTTTCTCTTCCGTCTGAAGAGGACCCCAAGCCCGTCTACCCTCAGCATCGCCTGAAAAGGTGGGGTTAGATGGTTAATAAGGAGAGTTAAAAGCTTTAAAAAGATGAGGTTCTAAGTAAAAATTACCTCAGCCAGCAGGCCCTAGATTCGGTCGAAGTCCACGACCTGCACATCCGGCACAAAGTGTTTCTCTGTCAGGGTAAGTATCCGCACCATGCTCTTAGCAAACACCTGCATGTCAGGCGGAGCTGAGGGAGTATATGCACCAAAAGAAGTACTTGGTGAGAAAGCAGCATAGGCGGCACCCAACTCATGCCAGTAGCTCATCGAACCTTCAGGCGAATTGACCCGAGTCTTGACTCACATATAGTCAACCGATCAGGGGAGTTCAACTCGTGTCTTACCTTAGACGCGGGGCTGAGGAGACTCCCCTTCAGCCGCTACAGCGCTGACTGCAGCAGTGAGTGGCTCGCCACTCTTCGATGCCGTTGAGGCATCCAACTGTTTTCCAGCAGATCGCCCTGAGCTTTCGCTCAAATCTTTCATTACAGCCGGGCCTTTGCCCCTGGTTGTAGGAAGATCTGGGTTGGCTGAAAAGGAAGTAGAAGGGTTTTTTCTCCCCGTCTTAGACAGAGTTTTGGCTAGCTCTTCCCCCGACCGTTTAAACAGTTTGGTGATGGAGCGGGGGATTTACTTGCTTCCGATCTGCAAACAACAAAATATAAGATATAAACGGAAATTCATAAGTTGAATGAAAGGGGTATAGCCGGAAGTTTGAGTTTACCAGGCGGCCTACCCCTCCCTTCTTGGCCTCCTTGGCTTCCAAGGCTGCCTTCTTCTCCAGAAGCTGCTCCTTCCTTAGAAGAGCAGCCGACTTAGCAGGCGTCATCTTAAGAGGAACCATATTCTTTGCTTCGTCTGCAATAAGAAAGGAAACAATTGGTCAAAAAGATTAACAAAAACGAATAAGGCATTAATACAGACGGCAAATCGCCGGGTGTGTTATAAGTCTACCTTGCTTGAACATGGGGCTAAGCCCACATGCAGAAAGGAAGACCTCGTTCTTAAAGAAGTCTAAATGAGGTATCCAGTTCCTAGGAACAATTATTTGAATCTCATCCTCTAAGGGCATAATTTTTGTCTTAAAAAAGCCCGACTCCATGATCTACTCGTAAGCCCTAGAAGACATCCGGGGCAGGGCGCACTTCTTTCCGAGCAGCGCCGGATCTTGATTGTACCGGCTTGTGCCCCAGAGTTGGAGAGCAGATTAAATAAAATCCGTCCTTCCAGCCGAACCATTTGGACGGCTTATCCAAGGTCATTAAGTATTTCGGGTGTGTGGTTAGAGTGTACCACGCACCATACCTGCCTAGGGCCCGGCTCATATAATGCATATGAGAAAACGCAGCAAAGCTAGGCTCTATGTTTTGATACTCGCAGGCGGCAATATAGCCCACAATGTTAATCCACGAGTTTGGGGTAAGCTTCCACACACCCAAGTCATACCCATTCAAAATTCTTTTAAATCTTTTGTGAAGGGGGAAGCGGAGGTCGGCTTTAATCACGACCTCATAACAGCCGAAACAGTTGTCGGCGTTCTCAATATCGTCCTCCCAGGCAATCGTTGCCTCAGGCGGAGGAACCTCTATTCTCCATCCCTCTCCTACCGGATGCGCATCTGCAAAAGCTCTAAAGATGCTTTGCATAACAGCTAAGTCCCTAGGAAGCATTTTAGTTGTCAAGGGATTTGGCTGATCCGGCCCTTTACATCGCCTGACCCCTCTTCATCAGACCCGAGGGAAGAGGCATCGTCCTCTCCCTCTGCCCCTTCCAATATTGTGTCACTGGGGGTTGAAGGGGTGCCACGCGGAGAAGAACCCGCCTACTCTTGCTCTTCCTCCGAATTTTCATGTTCCTTCTCATATTCCTCATCCGAAATAACTTCATCAGCGGGCACTCTTCTAGCGCGCCACTTGCTCGGCTTGACATCCGTCTATTTAACTCTAGCCATGTTGTCCTGCATAGACACAGAGACGGAGGTGTTCGGGGATGAGCAAAGCAGGTCCGGATTTCTAGAAAAGGCACCCCCGGTTCTAGATTCAGCCGTACCAAGAAACCGGCTTAATGACCTAGGCGGTGCCGTGTGGGTCGATGGAGAGTCCATTTTATCTTTGAAGCCTAACTACACAAGCGGAAAAGTATAAAAAGCTTGAAAGGAGTGGTGGTTACCTTTAAACTTAGCTTTGAATATTTGAAAACTGCTACGCACGATGACCAGATGTGTTCCTTGAAATGCAGTCGGAAAAACGCAAAATCACAGCAGACGGATGCAGAGTTTTTCTCTCTAAAAAGCTCTCTCTTTAAGAAGTCAAAGGCTCTGGTGTGATATGGGGAGAGAGAGAGGGTAAAACCTTCTATTTGTAGAAGGGTAAAAGCAGGGGCATCCCCGTAAAACCCTAGATGGTGAATAGTTTTACTATTCACCGTTTACTGAATGCCGCGTGTCACAGGTGCCACATGGTCAGCCACGTGCCACCTGTGAGGGGCAAATGTTTTGGGTAAAATTACCTTATCCACGTGTACCAATCAGAGAGGACCACGTGTCAAGTTTAGGTAGGTCCATTTGGGCCAATTACCAATTGACACGTGTCAACCTTAGATGCTTCCTGAGTTGTGACCTTCAAGGCCCAATTTCCAAGAACATCGCAAAACGGCGCAGCCCACCAAATCAAGGTCAAATGACCCAGAAGGGGCACGTTCTCCAATGACTCTATAAATAGGGAGATATTCCCCAAATTTTGGGGACATTCAATCATTTATTACACCTACCCTACATTCTCTCACATCAGAGAAACACCTGATATCGGAATTCGAGAAGATCTCATTTCATTTTCCGCACCTTCTCCTACTCACATTCAAGAAGTAACTTGATAGTCGGAGGCGGAGCTCCAAACACCCGGAGTCTCCGTTGTTTTGCTAATACAAGTGCAGTCGGATCAGTCCTCGAGCTGTAACTCTCCCGAGGGACAAAAACACCCAAAACAGTACTCTATTCGTTTTTTTTTTATTTGCATCACTTTTTCCTTTGGGGTTTTTTTTTTTTTTTTTTTAAATGCATTACTTCTATATTTGGTAAATTTATACTATATTTTATCATTTCTCTCTCTTACTTTAAACCCCACTCAATTTATTTTATCATTTTTCACTCTACCGTGATCCCCACTAAAATAATGAAAATATCTATCCTCCCTCACATATTTTCTCTTTGATGGTCCAATCTTATTTTTACTATAATAATTTATTCACCTACTCACAATATTATATTACTCTCCTAAAACTTTGTACACTCCAAAGTGATGCAAATAAAAAAAACCGAGGGAGTATTTTTTTATTGGGAAAGAGTTAACTCCATACCTACTTCTTCTAACCAAACTCACTCACACTCTTCCTCCAATGGACTGATTAATGTACCAGTCTTCTTTCTGCCTTTTTCTCTCTCTTTTTTCAGAGTTTTCTGTTTAGCTACTTCAACAACTAATTCCTCTGTTTAACACTACATACCCCTAAATGGGACCATTTGTTAGTTTAGAATCAATATTGTATAGATCTCAAGTTAGCATCATTTTTTCACTAATCACAGTAATCAGTCACTTTAGATAGTGATTGCTTCTTCCATACTAATACTCCCAAAACTACCCAATTCAAACTTCGCCTCCAAATGTTTTTTCCAAGATCTTTGTCGACGTCGTCGAAAACCCTTGTATCGACTCCACAAAGAAAAGGAAACAAAATTTATACCAAAAAAACCCAATAATAGTCAAATAAATCTACCCTCATTAACAAACTAAATTTATTCAGTTTTTTCCAAAAAAATAATAATGTCACTCGCTCTCGTCTTTCTGTGTATGATCTCCTTCCTGAGTTCTTCAATGGCGCAGAATAATGATGCGAAAACTTTATTAACTTTGAAAGGTGAAATTGATCCACTAAATAACCTTCCATGGAAGCAGGGCTCCGACCCCTGCACATGGGAAGGTGTAAGGGAATGCAAGAGAGGTCGAGTTTCGAAGCTCGTAGTCGAAAGCAGCGCCCTCAGCGGCACCATTAACGGCGCAACACTCTCACTTCTTGACCAGCTCCGCGTCCTCAGTCTGAAGTCAAACAACTTAACCGGTCAAATCCCAGACATGTCAAAACTAGTGAATCTCAAAGTGCTCTACCTCAACCTCAACCAATTTACGGGACCCTTCCCGGCGTCTCTCGCATCTCTGCACAAGCTGAAGATAATTAATCTGTCGGATAATAATCTATCTGGGGAGATCCCGGGATCGATTACTCAGTTGCCAAGGCTGTATATTTTGTATTTGGATAAAAATAACTTCAGTGGCGAAATCCCACCATTAAATCAAACAACCCTTGCATTCTTCAATGTGTCAAATAATCGTCTTTCGGGAGAAATCCCGAAGACAACAGCGTTGTTACAGTTCAATAAATCATCCTTTCTAAACAATATAAACCTCTGCGGAACACAGATTGGTAACAGCAATGCAGGGTATAACCCTCTTTCGCCGGCTTTAAGCCCGGCATTGTCACTTCCTCCATTGAAGCATCACCATCGCCATCACCACCGCCTCTCTCGTCGTGCAAAAATTCTCATTGGAGCACTGTGCGGCGGAACCGCCCTCATAATACTCATCATCATACTGACAGTCCTCCTGTGTAGAAAGCGGAACAGGGGAGCCAGACCGAACAGGAAGGAATCCCAAGCGGAAGATCAAACCGTAGCGGCAGTAGCGGCGACAGCGGAGAGGGAAAAGGGGGAGCCATCGGGTGGCGAAGGAGAGAGAAAAGGAGGGTTTTCATGGGAGGGTGACAAGTTAGGGAAGCTAGTGTTTCTAGGTGATCAAGTGATGAATTACAATTTAGATGATTTGTTGAAAGCGTCGGCAGAAACGTTAGGAAGAGGTACAATAGGAAGTACATATAAAGCGGTAATGGAATCAGGTTATATTGTGACTGTTAAAAGATTGAAAGATGCAAGATACCCTAAATTGGAGGAATTCAAGAAACAATTGGAGGTTTTAGGGAAATTGAATCATCCAAATATTGTTCCTTTAAGAGCTTATTTTCAGGCTAAAGAAGAACGTTTGTTGGTTTATGATTATTTTCCTAACGGAAGTCTCTTCTCCCTTGTTCACGGTATGTTTTTCAGGCGCTTTTTTCATTTACTCTGTCGGTTTAATTCTGTGGTTCTTTTATTTATTTCTTTATTATTATTATTATTATTATTATTATTATTATTATTATTATTTCATTTGTTTGTTTGTTTTTTTTTTTTTTTTTTCAAAAGAAATACAGTATAATGTTTTGTGATTCCAGGCTGTGGAAAAAATAAATTTTAATTTTGGCTTATAAAGAAAAGATTAACTAAAACGAAGTATATTTTGGATTTAATTTACATAAAAAGTTACGAGTATTAATCCTTGGTTGTAATTAATGTTTAGCTTAATTTAATATTGTAGTACCATGAATATTCAAATCTGGTTGCTTGAATTTATATAGAGTACTCTATTACACATATACAGTACTTGATATTTTAAAAATTTTGTAATGTGGGTTTTCATTAAATGTTGTTTTGATGGAAGATTCTTATTAAATCTTTAAGCAAGATTAATGTTTTATTTAATGTGTAAATGAAATATTTTTGAAGCAATCAACAAATCAACATAAATAACCTAATAATGGGTGGTCAAACACTAAATTTCAGCTAAAAAAAAAGTTGAATTACAAAATAAGTTTAAATTTTCTTTCAGAAAAACCTTAAATTGTTCTAGTTAGGAAATATAGGCCGTTGCTTGATGGATTTATCACAGTAAAAAAGTGAACAGCCTCAGTCTTTATTAGTGATCTTATTTAATGATGTACTACACTGTGATCTTATTTAATGATGTACTGCACTGCTACTATCTCTGTTTTTCGAAGTTATTTACTCTGTAAGTTTTTCGTTTTAATTCCTTTTTGAATTTCAATTGAAGTACATTTTACCAAAAAAATACGGTAGATTTTATCAATACGGAGTATATATTTGTTATTATTTTTTTTTCTTTTGAATAGTTATCATTAATTATCTGGCAGAAATGAGCGTTATGTTAGATAAGAAAACTGAAAGCATTACTTCAAAAAAAAAAAAAAAAAAAATGAAAGTATAATAAACCAAGTCACTTGACACGTGTCACGTCCTCATTGGTCCAAAAAATTTAAAAATTTCTTTTAAAAAAATAACAAAAAAAAAAAAATAACAAAAAAATCAGAAAACCAGCCATCCTCCCCCTTCCCCCATCGGTCTACCCTATCCTTCACCAGACCACCACTTCCCAACCGCCGCAACAATTCTTAGCCAAATTGCGACCAACGTTGGCCACCAACACTGGCCGAACAACACCAATTTCATCCCTGAAGACCCACATTTTCCCATCAGCAACGCTTCTGATCCACATTTTCGATTCGAAGACCCACGCTTCTAATTCTCGACTTCATCCCCAAATTCGTAGACCATTCTGATTCACAATTTTTTCGACGATGGGGATGGGAGGAGGCATTTCTGGGTTTGTTTGTGGGCTGAGTTGGTCCAATCGTTGCTAATTGAATATGTTTGTTGGTGGGCTGTGGTTCGGTGGCGGTTGTTTCCGATGAATGGGATCAGACCCTACTTGATTAAGTGCGTGGGAGCAGCGAATGAAGTGAGCCGTAAAGATGGCAATGAGGGAGATGCGTGGTTGGGGGAAAATGGCCGGCGAGAGGAGGGGAAAGGGTGGACGACGCTCTAGCAAGGGGAGGGGAAACCGACGGAGTTGGGGTGGCCGGTCGAAGCCAAGGGGTGGCAGATTAACATCACAGCGTCAAGGGTTTTGGCTGGTTTTTTTTTTTTTTTAAATTCTTTTTAGCCAATTAACTAGTGACACATGTCACTTAAAAAAAAATTAACCCGTTCAACCAGTCATCGGTAAAAGGGACTGAAAAAAGTTAACAACCCCCAAAGTTGGGATTATTCCACAATAATCCAAAGTTGGGATTATTAAAAGTAAATAGAGCAAAGTTGGGATTATTATTTACAAATTTTCTTAAATTAAAATAAACATTAATTACATTAATTATTTATGATTTTAACATGTATTTCCAAATTACATAACTTTTCTATTTTTAACTTTATTTTATCTACTTTTATTACACATCCATTTACCACATTAACAATTCTATACACTCTTTTCAGTTACCTTAATTTCTGTGCAAACTACAACCTTAATTTTATTTTTTATTTATTTTATTTTATTTTATTTATTCTTGCAATGGATGTTGAATTTGATAGCTACTTTTACACAAAAGAATCATGAAGCTTGCCGCACAATGAAATGAAATACTCCCTCTTTTCTCGTTTAATTGACACATGATGAGTACAAAGTTAAAGAAATGTTTAAATGGGGGTATTTTTATTGAATTGTTTACCATTGTAAAGTGAAGTTAGGGGAATGTTTGAGTGAGAGTGGAGATTATTTTAGTATAAACCTTAAAAGTGGTTGATCATTGTGCAAAATATAAAATTATTAGGGTTCGTTTAGCATCATTGTGGTTTTCTATTTTTTGGTTTTCAAATCATATGATATATGTATGAATAAATTAGTCAAATTTATTAAACTCATGTTGAAAACTGACAACAGAAAGTGGAAACACTTTTTTTTTTTTTTTTTTTTTTCCTATTTTTGGTTTTTTGGTTTTTTTTTTTTTTTTTTTTTTAAAAAAAAACACTGAAAACTGAAAACAAAAAACGATGCCAAACGAACAATTAAATATTAGTGAGTCCTAACTCTTTTTAGTAATGCGTCAATTATCACCTTATTCACAGTTTCAAAAAAAAAAAAAAAAAAAGAAACACTTTATTAAATTTTTTTAATCTCTTTTAAATGATGATTTTGTCATGCCCTTTACTTTATAACGTATGATTTCTTAAGACGATACATGTTAGCTGACCCTAAATCATATTAGTGAGTCCTTTCTCTTTTTAGTAATGTGTCAATTATCACCTTATTCATAGTTAAAAAAAAAACCCTTATTTAGTTTTTTTCAATCTCTTTTAAATGATGATTTTGTCATGCCCTTTTCTTTATAACGTATGATTTCTTAAGATGATTCATGTTAGCTGAATCTAAATCATTTTGGGACTAAGACTTTATTGTTGTTGTTGTTGTCAATTATTCAGAACAGATGGAAAAAAAATGTGTCAATTATTCAAAAATGGAGAAAGTATGGGCTTAATAATTTAATTGTAGGGGGGTAGTTTACTTGTGTAGCTAAATTGACTAATTGGTTGAAAAAAAATGTTGTATGAAGAATGTGTAGTAGCTTTCTACTTACACAAAAACAATAAAAATATACTATAGTAATTTAGTATCATATCAGTATTATTGGTAATGATTAAACATTTTTTTACTCACTATTTATGTCAAATCGTGTAAATAATTTAAAACGGAGGTAATATTATGATATACATTCACTTTTAGTTGTTCATAATACACTCCTTAAACCAAATAAAACACTTGTCAATTGCAAAGAGTGTCTATGCCAAGTGTTAGGTCATTCATAAACAAATTTTAGGATCATTCATAAACATGAAGTATATAAGATAAAAGTCACATTCCATTGATCTTAGATCATGGACCACCATTTTTACCACAAGTATGTCCTAGAAGTCTACTAGTAGTGTCTTATTTTCACAACCAAATGTAATCATAATAGACTAAGTACCTAATTAACCAAATACATGCACTTCATTACTCACGAGGGATACCTCAAGTGGTTAGATTTTCCTTCCCGATTTCAGGAGATCATGAATCGATTTTTACCCCACCCTTGTGGCTCTCTAAACACACACACAAAAAAAAAAAAAAAAAAAAAAAAAAAAAAAATTGTTATATATATAGGCTTTCATATTATTAAACGAGCTTTATTTACGCAACTTCAGTTTAGAAAACAATCGTGGGCTCTATTAGTCCTTATTTCTGTTCTATTATGGCATTATGTGCATTATTTGATTTGATTTTATGCACTTGCTAGTAGCTGTCATTTTTGTTAAGTGGGAAAATTCTTAAATTTGTCTCAAAGTAAGGGGCAATCTATAAATCTGGACCATTCATTTGCGTAGATTTGACCAATCTAGACCGTTCCCTTGACAGATAGATATAGCAGATAATCAGTGTTTACTTTAACATGGGTGTTGTGTCAGAGTGCGTGATTAGTCCTGATTACACGTCCTTTTCCTTGTGTTTTCTGGACACGAGACACAAGCATAACTTTCCAGCGTGGCCGTACGCTTGCTTTTCCTCTAATTTTCATCACCATCATTTTGTAGTTTTCATTTCTTTTTTTTAAATATATACTTCCAACTTCCTCTGTTTTTTTTTAAACTCTGTTCGAGTTTTACAATATTCACAAACTACACTTTGATTCGCGTTTGTGATTTATAGATACGATAAAATATAGTTATGAGAAATCTTATTTGAATTGTTTCAATGTATAATTTATTAATATTCACTTTTTATAATTTTATAATATTATTAATAAAAATTATTAAACGTTAAAAACACGCGTTGACAAGCGTGATAATAGAAATGTGTCAACTAAAAAAAAAGAAAGTATATATTTTCTCCGGCTTTTTATATGATTTGATTTTAGCACTTTTAGAAACATTTGTTTTATCGTATTTTTGTAATTTATACGTAATTAAAAAAACAAAAAAAACTTGTTAGATTTGTCATAACATATATTATCAAAATATCAACTTTTTTTTTTTAATTATAATTTTTGTTTATCGATAATTAAAGATATTAATGGTTAAATATGTACATTGACAAATGTGATTCAAGAAATGTGTCCAATAAAAAGAAAGTTAGAAAGTAATTTGACAATTTTTTTTTATTAAATTTTCTTTTTTTTTTTTTAAAAAAAAATAGTGCTTCTTCACTTTCTTAATTAAGTTTATTTTTTAATTGCATTACTTGTTTTTGTTAGAATATCCACGCTCATTTTTTTTTTTATTCACATGACGTATAATGAGTATTCTCTTCCTTTGTCTCATTGAGTGTCCCCATTTTTATAAATAAATGTTCTATTGAAATTTCCATGTGCCAACTCATATGCAATCCTAAGAAAAAAAAAGTGGAGTATATAAATAGTGTAAAAGTTAATATGTTGATTTTTTTTTTTCACCTTTTTTCTTTTTAAAGGGTGTATCTGTGCATGATATTTTGAAAATGTACATTGATGCCATTTTTGGGTGGAGTCACATACACTCAAGTGGAGCCAATAAATGAATTTTTTTTCTATAAAATTAATTTGCTTCCTATAAAATTAATTTTTTTTTTCCCTTTAAATGTACCCACTTGATTCCATTAAAATTAATCAAATGTATTTTGACCCCGTTAATTATTTTTTCTGGATCCGTCACTGATGCCATTCATGCTATTCCAATGTTTACAATAATAGAATCCTCTATATAAAGCCTTTTATATTTAGTAGGACTTTTTGTGAAAAACTACCTTATGTACATCAAATTTTATGAAAAACCACCTTATAAAAAACTTGTTGTAAGAAACTATCTTATAAAAACTATGTGTTGTAAGTTGCTACCATGTTGCTTAATCTAATGATGAAATAGAAGGGGAGTTAGGGGTTATAAGGGGGCTATGGAGAAATTCGGTGGAAAAAGGAGAAAAAATTATTGAAAATGAGTCGTTAAACGTCTCTTATTCAATGCAATAATTCGGCAGAAGGTAGTTTTTTACAACATTAATTGTTTTATAAGGTAGTTTTGTACACCATCTATTGTTTAAAAGATAGTTTCTTACAACATTTTTTATTTTATTTTAAATAAGGTAGTTTTTCACAAAACCGACTTATATAAGGTAGTTCTTCACAAAAAATCCTATTTCGTATTAATTTATGTGAATTTCTGCACTTTTTATTGAAGAAGTTAAGCTACATCATTTTAACTACTTCATAAGTAACATTATTTAATTTGCAAGATTAAAGAATAATAAAAAGTAGTTTAAGTTTCACTTCTCTAACTTATCGTGTAAAATATTCATCAGAAATTACTTTTCGCTAATATGTATTAGCGATTTAGCATGTCCTATCTGAGTCCTAAAAGTAGTTACAGTATGTCTTACGACATGATACCACATTAGGTACAGTAAAATAGAGGATTTCAATGATAGGATAATTAATGACAAGCTAACTAATTATTAACTATGATTGATACTAATACTGTAATTGCTTTGAAGCAATAATCTGAAGTTACAGTTGTACAACTTCAAGTCATTAAACCAAATCGCCTTTCGCATAAGCATTCATCATTATTCCATCAACCTAGTGACCTCTACCTTAATGATAGTTGAATTTATGTTTAACTTTTGTTATTGGCAATCTCTGTTAGTAAATGAGACTTTTAGTGTTCAGCAATTAGTGAAGAAATCAGTGAATAAACTTGAATGTACTAGAGTTATTAGGAGTAGTTAAAATGCCAAAAGTTGTGACTCTTCATTGCATCACAATAATTAGAAGGCATCCCTCACCCCTATATAAAGTTGAAGTATGGCTTCAACGTCAACCTCTTCCACAACTTCTATGCCAGCACCTCCTACTTTCACAGGAGAGAATTATGATTATTGGTGCATAAAAATGAAGCTTTTTCTAAAAGCAAGTGCTTTGTGGGAGATTATGGAAATTGGTTTTGTACGAAACAAGGAGTGCAGTACACAGAAGCACTATTAATGAAGATAAGTGATGATGAAATGAAGGATACTAGAGCCTTATCTCATATCATCAATTGTGTTTCTGACACAATCTTCCCCAAGATCATGAGAGTCTCATCAGTAAAAGAAGCTTGGAGTCTTCTTGAGGAGGAGTTCCATGGCGATAAAAAAATCAGAAATATTCGACTCAATAATTTGAGGAGTCAATATGATAATATGAAGATGACGGAGAATGAGGATATAAAAGGTTACACTTCTAGATTCATAGAGGTTGTAAACCAAATGAAGATCTATGGAGAAAAGATTTCAGATTGCAAAAATAGTGCAAAAGATCTTAGGATCTTTGGACAGAAGGTTCAACACAATGTCCACAATTATTGTTGAATCTAAGGTCATCACAAAACTCAGTGTGACGGAGTTGATGGGTTCGTTGCTTGCCCATGAGCATAAATTTGCAAAGGATGATTTAGGGAAATCCCCACTCTCGGAGATTGCTTTTCTGTCAAAGTCTCATAAAAAATTTCCATTCAACAATAGCAATAATCGGAAAAATCAAGGAGCCCCACGATCTGACAGAAAAGACAAGGAGCAGCCACAATCAAAAGGGAAATTCCCTTCATGTAGTATATGCAATAAGACAAATCATCTTGAAAAAGATCTCTATCACAAGGGGAAACCATAGTGCATCCGTTGCAAAAAACTAGGCCATTCGGAGAAGGATTGTTGGCACAAACAAAAGCAACAATCGTCAAACACAAATGCTCATGCTTCCAATGAATCAGAAGACTATTTGTTTTATGCACGTCAAGCGATGAGTGCCTGTAGCAGCAAGGAAAGATGGTTGATTGACAGTGGGTGCACATCCCACATGACAAACAATTCAAGCTTACTTTGCAAGCTTGACTCTTCCATTAAAGTTCCAGTTCGTATGGGGAATGGTGCTGTTGTACAGTCCATCGGAAAAGGCACAATTGGTGTTCAAACCAAGAAAGGTATGAAGTACATCAATGATGTCCTCCTTGCTCCAGATTTGAATGAGAGTTTGCTTAGTGTTGCTCAGATGGTCAACAATGGTTATTCACTTGTCTTTGAGAATAACCATTGCACTATCATTGACTCCAATAAGAAAGAGATTGTAAAAGTTCCGATGGAAAATAAAAGCTTTCTCTTGAAGTGGGATTATCCAATAGAGAATGTGAATGTTGCAAACTCAAGCGACACATGGCTATGGCATAGGAGGTATGGACGCTTAAATATGCGTGCTCTCAATGAACTTCACAAGAAAAATCTAGTGAGAGATGCTTACTCTAACATCTCTATCAACAAAAGTTCAGATATATTATGGGATTTTTGGAAGATATCGATTTAAGGTTGTTTACCGATCTTGATTACTGTAGCTAACTTATAGGATACTCTTTGGCTAGCTACTTCTTTTCTTTGCATAATCAATGAAGAAGCTAAGCCTATACGATAAACTTTTCAGATTTACGAGCATGTTACTCCTCCATTTGAAATCAGGCGTCTCTGAAAGTTCAGGATAGTATTCAGGAACTTTTTAGATACTGCATTGATATTCAATTCAAAACTGATATTTTAACACGATAATATTAATATTTAAGTAGTGTTAGTGTTATCTCATGGTATCTAAGGTAACCTTAGTCTATAAATTTTAGAAATTTGATGATATTGCATTTTGTTCCTAAGAAGTAAGTCATTGCTGTATTATACTTGTTCGAATGAGGTTGTATTTGTCTGAGTAATGATGTTGCGTTGCTGAATTCACTCGTCGCATCTTATCAGGTAATAGACCTTCTGGAGGTGGAAAGCCATTACATTGGACATCTTGCCTCAAAATTGCTGAGGACCTGGCAACCGGGCTTCTTTACATACATCAAAACTTTGAACTTGTCCACGGGAACTTGAAATCCTCAAATGTCCTCCTTGGATCAGACTTTGAGTCGTGCCTGACAGATTATGGACTCCAATCATTCAGAAATCCAGAGTCCATGGAAGAACCTAGTGCCTCATCCCTTTTCTACAGAGCTCCTGAATGCAGAGACAGCAGAAGATTGCCAACACAGCAAGCCGATATATACAGCTTTGGCGTTCTACTACTAGAACTAATGACAGGCAAAACCCCATATCAAGACCTCGTTCAAGAGCATGGGGCTGACATTTCAAAATGGGTTAGGTCCGTGAGAGAAGAGGAGACTGAGTCTGGTGAAGGTAGTTCAGGAAATGAGACATCCGAGGAGAAATTGAGTGCTCTTTTGACTATTGCAATGACTTGTGTTGCTGTTAATCCTGATAGTCGACCTCAAATGAAAGAGATTTTAAGGATGATAAGGGATACTAGGGCAGAAGCACATGTATCATCGAATAACAGCAGTGACCATTCACCAGGAAGATGGTCTGACACTGTTCAGAGCTTGCCAAGGGAAGAACATCTGAGTATTTGAGGATTTGATCAGTATTGTCTCACAAAATTTATCTATTATGATTTTGTTTAGAAAATCATATTCTTCAGTTATGGTCAAGAGTTTTTGGATGTAAAGCTTTCTTTGGTTCTTTGTAGGTAATTATCTTTGTTCATCCCCTTTTAGGTTAGCTACTTCGTGGTGATGCTGATTGAATTGAAAAGATGCTATATCAGAATCACTCCATTTCTAAATGAAGAATGTTCTGAGTACCTGAAATTTATGGGCTGAATTATGTACTCAGAATTGTTTTTTGTTTAGCATTGCCTACGTAATTTGTAACACTGGTTTGGTTTTTGAGCAAGATTACGAGTACATATTTTATTTTCCGGGCTATTAGACCTGTTAAACATAAAATATGTAGTGCTATAAGGTAGGGTGATTATAACAGTCGACTTTCTTTCATTAAGTATCGAAAAATAGATTTATTCAGGGTGATTAGCTGTTATTTTAACGTGCAGCCTCAAATCTTGCCATCTCTTGTCTCATGTCTGTGTAACCATTGATGCCTTATATGCTGAACTTCTCAATATGACCGAGTCTATTTCTGAAGTGTAGAATGACAGGAATTTGCATTTTTAAGGTACATAGAAAGAACGCAAGTGTACTGAGTATTTGATCAAATACTTACCAAATACGGAGTGTTGTATTTGAAGATATCATATAATTATAACATGCAATTGGAGATTTAAAAAAAAGTGCCGCCTTTGTGGATTTTAAACCCAGATTAGCAGGGATTCATGGTTGACATTTGACATGTTAATGTTTGAAACAGATGAATGCAAAAACTGGAACTCAAGATTCTGCAGAATCTGTATGTTTCTCCAGCGACTATAAATAAGACGATGTCTCCCAACTGCCTAATTGCCTATCAATTCAATTATCAAGCTTGCTCCTGAGTCTTGACTCCTGAGCGAACAAGAACACAAAACAGGCATTCTGAACATGTTTAGACGGTTTAGTGTAATGAACTACTCCCTCCGTTTTAAAATACTTACTCCACTTTCCTTTTGCAGTTGTTTTTAAATACTTGCTGTATTTCTTTATTTGGAAAGCTTTTATAATATTTAATTCATTTCTCTCAACTAGTGGAACCTAATTTTATTATTTTTTAGATTCTCTCTCCTCCTATTTACCTTCTACTAACCCCACTATCTCTATATTTTATTACTTTCTCCAATTTCTCCTAAAACTCCGCGCATGGAGAAATGAAGTAAATATTTAAAAACGGAGGGAATATAATATTTCAATATACTGCGGTACATAAAAATGGAGCATATGAAAACAATTGCCGGTGATTCCAGTCATGCAGGACTTGTGTTGTTAGTCTTGCTAGAAATGATCCAAACTCTACACGTAATTTTCTCTAGTTACTACTGGTATATTGGCACTTCTTTTGGTCTTCTTGTGTACTTATATGTTTAATGTTCTGCTCAGGTAATTTCTTCAGGCTAACAAAATTCAAAGTGTAACTTACAAATGTTATTTCTTCCAACAACAACAACAACAAAGCCTTAGTCCCCAAAATAATTTGGGGTTGGCTAACAAAAATCATTATAAGAAACCTTACAATATACAAAAATGGCATAACCAGGTTGAAAAACTGAATCATGAAACAAGTGTTGGAGTTTTAATAGTAAACTACAAATAAGTTGTGCTTGAAAAGAATTATTTCTCCTTTGTCAAAATTGCATTGTATAGTATTTTTCATGGCATCCTAATTAAGCTAGCTAATTCCGTGAAATATACTCAATTAGTCAATTGTTTTTGGCTGGTTTCAAAAAAAAAAAAAAAAAAAAAAAAAAAAAAAAAAAAAAACAAAAGTGAATTGTTTTTGGCTTAATTGAGGGATTGATGCTTTTCATTTTTGGCCTAATTGGTGACAAAATTCGTTGTATCTTTCATTCGTGATCAGATTAGTTGTATCCGATTCACACTCATATACGATATAAACATCTTTTTTTGTCCTTTTTTTAACATAGAAAAAGTCAGTGGCGGAGCCAAGGGAGGCTGGGTGTCGGCCATGGCCTCCCCCATGTCTGTATATATGTATTAAAAGCAACAGTATATTACACAAGCTAAATTGCGGTAGAGTTGGTTTACTTTGGTTGCAATATTCATCTTGCCATCCTCATCTTGAGTCCTCATTTAATTTATATTGTATTAGAATTGGAAAATATTGTAGTTTATATTATTAAATTTTATACGAAGTACTATAAAGAAGTATATATCTTTTTTGTGTATGCGATATGAGTACATACATATTATTTGCCCCCCTAACAAAAAAATTATGGCTCCGCCACCGGAAAAAGTGAGTATATATCCTCTCTTAAAATTGTTATTCATGACCTCCTTATTCTATTGGCATTGTTTGAACGTGTTTTCAATCTAACTCTTTGTAATACATTGAAAAGTTGGAGTTGTGTATCCTTGGAGGTCGATTGCTACGAGTCCGTGTGTACCTGTGCGGGGCAAATTTGACTTTAGGGCAGTGATCTATTGTTAGGCCACGACATTTTCTAGATAAGCCGTTTAATTTGTTTTAGCTGCTATTAGTCATATTTCCTACAATCTAAAGTCGAATTTCTAATTCTATTGTGGCTAATAGTGATATCCGTTTGTGGAACAAAGGACAATTATTTGTCGATTTGTTTAAGCTATGAATTATGAATTTATGTTTCGCCAGCTACATGGGTATTAACATTTGGGTGGAATTGTTGGAATATCTAGCTCTCCAGCTTAGCAAGAGAAGCCACGTCAGCAACAACAACCTTCTATCTAGTCAGCAATTCTGTTAGGACTAGAAAGTTTGTTATGAAAGTTGTTATAATCACAACAAACTCGTGTATATATACCCGCTCTAGCTGATGTAATAATTCCTTAATCATAATAATAATCTCTCTTTCTCTCTCTACAATCATCTTCTTCCTTTTTTCTCTCTAGATTCTTCTGCCATTGTTGCAGAAGATGAAGTTCACACTCTGAACTTCAATATGGTATCAGAGCAGAATTTTGTTAGTTTATGATCCTTATTTCCGCATTCTCAGCTTCAGTTTCTTCTTCTGAATCGCTAATCAATTTGTCCAATTTTTTCTTGATCTTCTAGTTTGATCAATTCTGAAAATGGCACCTCGAAATTCTGGAAATAGTTCTACAAATTCTGATGCAAATGTAGAAAATGATCGATCACAAAATCCACATTCTGTATATTTCTTGAGTAATTCTGATCTTAGAACAACGAAATTGGTGAATATTGTTGATATGAAATAACCAAGTAAATCAAGAAAAGAGGGGAAAAAAATCAACTAACAACAACTTCAAATCAACAAAATAAGATAAACCTATCTCAACAATCACCAAGATATATGAAATAGGGATTCTTAATCAAAACTAACACAAAGTAAAGCTCGGATTAAGGCGTAACCACAAACATTACAAGTTGCAATCTGATGAGCGTCGTTTATGGCGCTCAAAAGAATATGATTTAGGTACATTTTCTTTATTTTCTTTCATCATTTTCATATAATTCTTTTAGTTTTATTTGATTTTTCATTTTTTATAATTCACTTTAGTTCTCGATTGGTTTTTATGAGTTTTTCATATTTTTAGTTGATAATTCATAATTTTAGTGTTAGTTTTACCTTGCTACGCTTCCTCTCTTTGTTTTATTTGTGTTTTGTAGGTGAATAATCAAGTCAATTTGCTCATTTTGGGATTGCCATGTTCGCGAGCATCATCTCGAGTGCACTGATGATGGGGATGCTCGGGAGCGCGGAGTTTGATCAAGCAAGCGAAGGAGCCAAAGCCTATGCATCGCACAGGGGTGCGTGCGCACAGACCCAGCTGTGCGCGCGCGCGGCTGGGCTGTGCGTGCGCACGGCTTGTGCGGCCCTCTTCGCTCGATTTTTCTTATTTTTAGCTTTTGACTTTCTTTTTGAAGGACGACTTAACTTGGTACTAGAGAGAGAATTTTTCCCGAAATAGTAGAGAGAGAAAGTAGAGAGAGAAGCTTAAGATTTACTTGTTTGTACTTGAATTTGATCTTAGATTTCAATCTAATTTTGAAATTCCTTCTTCAATTCAATGAATGTTTGTAAGATTTCTTTCCCTTGATTTATTTCTAATGCAATTCCTTCTAGTTTCTTGGATTTTGATTGAGATTACATTCCTTGTTTTAGAAATTGTTGATTGATTGATTTTCTTTTGATTTAGCTTTAAATGAATATGAATTTGATTGAATTTGTTTTGTTTCTTAATTTCACCATGTTTAGTGAGTAGATTAGTTGCTAGGGAGAAGGGGAAGCATGCTTCATTGATGATTTTTGCTAGTTGATGATGCTAAATTGATTTGAATGGTGCAATTAAATTGGTTGACATAGTTGTGCATGTGATTAATTAGATTAGGAGTGATCAACCTATAAGATTAATCTAGATTGCATTGCAAATTTCAATGACATGAACCCTTGATTTGAGAATTGCTTTAATTGATTGAATTTGATTGTGATTTTCCTAGCTAGCCATTCATAGTGATCCCTAGCTTGGCTTATAGGAGATAGCCCTTGAATTCCTTTGATTGCAACTATTGTTTGTCCTTTGCAATGTTTGAGTTGATTGAGTGATCCTTCAATTAGCATAATCATTGAGCTTGCATGTGGAACCTATATCCCTAGTGTTTAGTATATTGAATTTCTCGATTCATCTAGATTTCTTGATACCTTAGTTACCAACCGCATCTTCCCACAAACTTCGAAGTAGCTTGACTTAGGCTATAGCTTACACCTATTCATTCCCTTGGGTTCGACCCTTGACTTACTATATACTCGTATTAGGTTGGTCGAGTGTTTATAAATTTTCTTTGGCTCTAGGAAAGGGTAGAGAACGATCTACATTTTCCTCGTGTCAAAAATGGCGCCGTTGCCGGGGAATGATATTGGTGCTTTGTTATAGTTGTTGAGTCTATTTCACCATTAATTGAAAATACAAAAAGATTTTCTTTAAGGCTACATTTGTAGCCGTGCTACTAACCATTTCTTTTGATATTTTATGCATAGAGCACGTGATCATTCACTAGTGCCATTTGATCCGGAAATTGAGAGAACTATTGCAAGGTTGAGGAGTGCTAGACGATCTTTGAGCCCTTGCATTTCAAGTGAAGAAGAGCCACAACAAGAAGAACAAGCAAGAATGGGAGAAAATCCGAGAGTGGCATTGAAAGAATTGGGGATTCCCGGTGCATATAGATTTGAGAGTGGGATTGCTCCACCTACAACACCGGCAAATGATTTTGAAATAAGACCGGCAATGATCACTTTTATAAAGAGGCGACAATTTAGTGGGGCCAAGCATGAAAGCCCACTAAACCATCTCAAGGAGTTCGAGAAGTATTGCAATACTATCAAGGTGAACGGAATTTCCCAAGAATTCATCCGCCTCAAGCTCTTTCCCTTTTCTCTCATAGGTCGTGCTTTGGAATGGCTAGACAAGGAGGTAAAGCCGAATTCTCTAAGGACATGGGACGAGGTCACTAAGGAATTTCTATCCTGTTTCTATCCTCAAAAGAAAACGGCGGAAGCTAGAGCTTTGATTCAAGGTTTCAAGCAAAAACCAAACGAGAGCCTCTATGAAGCATGGGAGAGATACAAGGAGTATCAAAGAGAATGTCCTCATCACGGAATTCCAACTTATCAAATCATTCAAATCTTATATGGAGGTCTTATACCTCAAGGAAAATCATGTTTAGATGGAGGAGCTGGAGGTCCTATCATGAACAAAACGGAAGAGGAAGTGGTGGACATAATTGAGGATGTAGTGAGGTATTATAGAGATTGGCAAGATGGAGAAAGAGAGTCAACTAGCAAGAGTAGCTCTTCGGTGTACTCGGTTGATCATCTAAATGCAATCAACAATCTATCCTCTCAAATGACAAACTTGGGGAAGGAGATGTCCGCTATCAAGGCAAAGTTGGAAAGTGCTACCTACCAAGTTTCAAGTCTTCCCTTCCAAACTAAGGGGAAAGGTACGTCTTCTAATTCTCAACCCCTTCCTTCTTCTAGTAACATGCCTAGTGGATGCTTGTTTTGTGATGATTGTAGGTCGTATGAGCATGATGTTTCTAGTTGCCCTCATGCATATATGGATGTTTGTGATGATCAAGATGGAAATGTGAATGAGCATGTGAACTATGTGTCAAATAATCATGATTCTAGGTTTGAGAATCAAAGAGGTCAATGGAATAGGAATTATAACAATCATGGCAATTTTGACAACTATAACCAAGGTGGTGGTTATAGGAACCAAGGGACCCAAGGTTCTCAAGATAACTATAATAATCAAGGTTATAGTAGCCAAAATCAAAACCAAAATTATGGTAATCCAAACCAAGGTTATGGGAATCATAATCAAGGTAGTGGTAACCATAATCAAGGTTATGGTCAAAATCAAAGTAGGGGTAATTGGAACAATCAAGGTAGAGGCAATTTTTAAAACAATGCTCAAAGAGGCCCTCCACCCGGATTTGCTCCAAAGGCCCAAAATGATAATTCCTATGTTCAATCCTCTTCTTCTTCACATAGAACAAATTTGGAAGAAATCATTGAAAATCAAACAAAGTTGTTGAACACTTACATGACCGTAAGTGATAAGAAATTTAATGAAATGATGACTCATAATAAGATGCTTGAAAATCAAATTTCTCAACTTGCTAATGCTTTGAAAGACCATGCTAGTCCTTCTTCTTTACCTTCCCAAGGCCTAGATCCTAAGAGACCGGTTAATGCTATTGTCACAAGGAGTGGTAAGATCCTTGAGGAGAGTTTGCCTAGGATGAGTGAGACTAAAGAGGGCACAAAAGGGGCTTTGGTTGAAGATGAGAGAAATGGTGCATCTTTGAGTGAGGTTGAGATTGAGAAGCCTAGTGAGGTGAGAGTGGAGAAAAATATTGTGAAACCTAAGCTTCCTTATCCACAAAAATTCATGAGACACAAGTTAGATGAACAATTTGGAAGATTCATAGACATGCTTAAGCAACTTCACCTCTCTTTACCATTTACCAAAGTTGTCACCCAAATGCCCAACTACGCAAAATTCCTCAAAGACATTTTGAGTGGTAGGAGGACATGTGATGGTGTAGAGACAGTGAACTTGACCGAGAATTGTAGTGCTATCATAATGAACAAGATGCCACCTAAGCTAAAAGACCCCAGAAACTTTTCTATCCCTTGTGCCATTTATAAAATTCAAATTGAGAATGCCTTGTGTGACCTAGGAGCTAGTGTTAGCCTTATGCCATACTCGGTGTACCAAAGACTTGAGCTAGGAGAACTCTTACCTACTAACATCACTTTGCAATTGGCCGATAGGTCAATTAAGTTCCCTAAGGGTAAGGTAGAGGATGTTCCTTTAAGGGTCGGGAAATTTGTTATTCCGGTGGATTTTGTTGTTATTGAGATGGATGAAGATGCTAATATCCCCATCATTCTAGGGAGACCATTCCTTGCTACTTCGGGTGCTTTGATAGATGTAAAAAGTGCTAAAATTTCGCTCAAAGTAGGGGATGAAGTGATAGAATTTGATTTGAATGATAGCATGAAGTATCCAAGTTCTTCTCTAGAAAATTGTATGCTAATTGATTCTCTCGATCATGTTGTGTCTTCCATGCATGAGCAATTGCTAACTTCTAACGATGCTCTTGAGAATGTTTTGTTAAATAAGGAGAAGATAGGTACCCCAAACAAGGAGATGGGTTTGTATGAAGATTTGCTCAATGGAAGCTTTGAGGATGTTGAAGGCCAAATGTGTTTGAGCATTTCTAGCCAAGAAGCGTTGCAAGTGGCAACATCGAAGGAAGGTAAAGGTGCTCCAATGGTTGAGCTCAAACCTCTTCCATCACACCTTAGGTATGAATTTTTGGGACCCAACTCCACTTTTCCCGTGATTGTTAGCTCTTCTTTGAGTGAGCATCAAGCTCAAAAGTTGTGTGGTGTTTTGAAAAAGCACCGAAGTGCTTTGGGTTATACCATTGATGACCTCAAAGGTATAAGCCCAGCTTTATGTACACATCACATAACTCTTGAGGAGGGTGCTTTACCTTCTATTGAGAGGCAATGAAAGCTACACCCCCAAATGGGAGAGGTAGTGAAAAAGGAGATCACCAAACTTTTGGATGCGAGAATCATATTCCCCATTTCTAGTTCTAGGTGGGTTTCTCTCGTTCACGTTGTCCCAAAGAAGGGAGGTATGACCGTCTTTGAGAATGAGAAAGGTGAGCTCATTCCGACGAGGACGGTCACGGGATGGAGGATGTGTATAGACTATAGACGTCTAAACACATCAACAAAGAAAGATCATTTCCCCCTTCCTTTTATTGATCAAATGCTTGAAAGACTAACAAGATACAAGTTCTATTGTTTTCTTGATGGTTATTCGGGATTTTTCCAAATCCCTATCCACCCGGATGACCAAGAGAAAACAACCTTCACTTGTCCATATGGTACATTTGCTTATAGGAGAATGCCATTCGGCCTTTGCAATGCTCCCGCGACATTTCAAAGATGCATGATGAGTATATTTGGAGATATGTTGGAAGAGGAGATGGAGGTTTTTATGGACGACTTCCCCGTAGGAGGTGTTTCATTTGAGGCATGCCTTGAAAACTTTGAAAAATGTCTTGCAAGGTGTGAGAAGGTGAACTTGGTCTTGAATTGGGAAAAATGTCACTTCATGGTGGAGGAAGGCATAGTCCTTGGCCACAAGATCTCTCATAAGGGGATAGAGGTGGATAAAGCTAAAATTGAAGTCATTGAAAAGCTTCCACCTCCGGTGAACGTAAAGGGAGTGAGATCTTTCTTAGGGCATGCCGGGTTTTATAGAAGATTCATCAAGGATTTCTCGCTCATTGCAAAGCCTCTTAATGATCTTCTTCAAAAAGATGTCGGCTTTGTGTTTGATGATAAGTGTTTGGAGGCATTCAATAAGTTGAAGAAAGCTCTAATCTCTACTCCTATTGTTCAAGCTCCAAGATGGGATTTACCATTTGAGTTGATGTGTGATGCAAGCGATTCAACAATAGGAGGTGTTTTGGGTCAAAGAGTGGGCAAGAAACTTCATGTGATTTATTATATGTCCAAGACTCTAAATGGACCTCAACGGAATTACACTACAACGGAGAAGGAATTTTTGAGCATAACTATCCCTACCTGGTGCGCACGCACCCCCTGCCTGCGCGCACGCATCAGGTAGGCAGGCAGGGGTTTTTATCATTTGTCGCCGGCCGTCGCAAGACCTGCCTGTGCGCTGGTTCGCACGCACCAGGCTCCTGCGCGCACGCACCAGCCGCAGCAGCCTGGCACGCGCCAGCCCCCCTTATAACCCCATATTTCCCCTTTCTCTCTCCCCGATTTTTCCCAGCTTTCCCTCCTCTATTATCTCATCAAACCCTATTATTTTTTCTTTCAAAAGCATATCAATTTCACTTTTTTTTTTTATTCTCATTCTAACCTCAAATTACATTTAATTCATCTAATTTTCGAATTTTACAAGAAAAATTCCAGATTTTCGAACCAAAAATTCGAAAATTTTGGGTTAATTTTCGGAATTTTGAGGATTTGTGTTGAGGTTTGGAAGTTATCTTTGGGTGTTCTATTTGTTCTTAAATCTTCATTTTGGGCAATTTGCAAGTATTTCAAGGCTACATTGAGGTATAATTTCTTATTTTCTAGTCATCTTCTTCCTCATTGTTCAAGCTTGAAACCTTGTTTTTGCTTTCATGGTAGAACTCCATTGTTGGTTCCTTTAACTTGTAATTTGTGTTAAATGATATCATTGAGTGTTAAATTGAAGCTTTTTCATGATGAATTTGTATAATTTGCTTGATTCCTTGATTCACCATTGTTGGTCATTTTCTCTCTCATGGGTATTCTTTATAATGGTTTTATTGCTTTGATAATTCAATGCTTGAGGTTATTTTGATAAATTTGACTCATGATTTGGTCTCTTATGTTTATTTTTGCCTTTAATCCATGCTTACTTGTTTCAAATTTATGATTCTATATTAATGACATTTTGTTCATATGTAGCCATATCATGATTTGGTCTCTTACTTGTTTCTACTTTGAGGTAATTGCTTTTGTGCTTGATTCTTGAGCAATTACTTATGTTTCTTATTGAAATATGACATATGTAAGATTTGCTCATGAGTTGTTCTTCTTCTTGTAGATGGCTCCAATCCGTCACAAGAAGCGGGCAAGATCAAGTTCTAGCAAACCAAGGCATGTTATTCAACCTCCACCCGAGGTAGAAGAGACATATGGCATTGAGTTTTCTAAAGAATCACATTGGGATTGTTTCAAGCGTCTATCCAAGAGAAAGCTTAGACCAACAAGATTTTACGATCAAGCAACAACCAAGTTTCTCGGCATAGATGAGGATGTTCGGCTTCTTGTAAAGGGCCTTGATCTTTTAGAGTTCTTGGATTTGAGCGCCCCTACTTATGCTAGGGTGACCTATGAATTTCTTTCTTCTCTTGAGGTAGTCCGAGAATCGAGTGACGGTTCCTCAAGGATTTTGACATTCCAACTTTTCAATCATGATCACTCATTGACGGATTCTCAACTATGTTCTTACTTCAAGTTTCCTTGGGCCGCGAACGCGGAACAATGTATCTACCCGGCACATGATAGAATGGCAGAGGATCATGGATATAATGAGCAACGTTGGTGAGGAAGTATCTCGGAGGAAGGGAAGTATGAGCCTCAAAATTCCAAGACCGCCTCCATGATTCATCCGGCTATGCGGTATTTCAACCGTCTCCTCACTTACGCTCTTTGCTCCAAAGACTCTTTGGGAGCTATCTCTCGAGAGGAGCTTTATTTGTTATGGATAGCCGACCAAAATGACTTTGAGATTGAGTTGGTGGATTTCACAAAGCACTTCATCAATCGACTATTGGATATTCGTGATGGAGTTAGCCTATCGGGGAGCATCCAATTGGGAGGGATGATTTCTATCCTAGCTCTATGCATCAATGAAGACTATAAGACTTTGTTAAATGAGCTTCCCCCAATTATTGATCCTCGAGAAAAATCTTCTTCTCATTTCCTCAACATCTCCGCCCTTGTGAACCAAAAGTTCCTCGATCGTACGAAGAAGGATGATGTCTTCATTTGGAAAGTTTCTCGGGTTAAAGAATGGTTTATAATCCCATGCAAAGAGGCAACCTCCCAACCAAGAGTGAAAGACTCCTTATCTTGGAGGCCTCCAATGCGAGATATTGCTCCTTCTATTCGACGTAGGACGAATCATACAAGAGGCCGCTCGACCAATGCTCTCTCATCGAATGTTCAAACTATTCCCACAGTTGAACCGGAAGGTGCTCTTTCTCCTTGTTTAATGTGCAATAGCTTTGGTGCCCGGTGAGATCTTTCTACTTCTTTTCTTTTTCTTTTCTTGGTTGCTTAGTCTAGGATTAGTTCTAGGAGAAGTTGAATGGTTCGAGGTTGTTTGCCTTTTAACACCCTAGTGTGTTTGGGAACATTGGCGTTGTGGCCGAATGTTCACTTGTTTGTTGATTGGGATTTATGTGTGTTAGCATTATTTCCTTTTTGCATTCTGCTTCTCCTATATCTTTCTATTTTTCATTTCATTTTCCTTTTCTTCTTTTTCTTTTTCTTTCTCTTTTGTTTTCATCTTCCTTCTTGTTTTCCTTTTTCTCTTTTTCTTATTCTTTCTTTTCTTTTTATCTATTTTCTCTTCTTAAAAATAAAAAATAAAAAATAAATAAAAAATAAAAAATAAAAAAAAACTTAAAAAAATATAATAAAAAAACCTTGTTTTTATGAATATGAATAAATGTTTTTTCTTTTACTTTGGATTTAATACCACTTGAACTTGCACATTGGCTATTTTTCTTCCTAAATACAATGGTTTGCACGGTTTGAGAGTATCTTTGGTTGATTCTAGGATAGAGTATGCTAAGGTAGCGGTTTAGACCTTTTGGGGCCTTGAAGCCGGATTCTTTTGGTTTGTGGTAAGACGGAGTTGCTTCCTTTGGTGGATTTGACACCTTTAGTAAGTTCTTGCTACAACCGTGTGAGGTTTCTCTTTTTCAAGCTTTCATCATTCTTGAATGTGCGGCGTGGATCCTCCACCTTTGCATCCCTACTCTTGAATCTGGACTCATAATTCTAAAACACGAGACCGAACCAACTAGGAAGGACAACGGCCATTTTTCGGGGTGGTAATTTTTCATTTCTAGGATTTTCTTCTTTCTTTTTAGTTCATTGGGTTTACATTTTCCATCTTGCTAACCATTTGAGCCATTCCCCTTCTTTTCAAGCCACATCTTTAGAACTTTGCTCCTTTTGTTTCTTTTCGTTCCTTTATTGGTTTTTGTGAAGCAAATGGTCATGCTTTTGGAGTTTGTGATCTAAAAAGTTGGAAATTGGTTTTATTTGTATGCGAACTCGTCTTTTATACATATTGTGAATAATGGCATATGAATATACTCGAAAAAGCCGCCCAAAGTTAAAAGAGGCGAGGACAATTGCTTTGATAAAATGAAAATTAAAAAAAAAAAAAACAAAAAAAAAGAGAGAAAATGAAAATTTCAATAAATAGTTTGATGTGTTTCTTTTCCCTTTTCTCGCATTGAGGACAATGCTTTCTTTTAGCTTGGGGGAGATGCGTTTACGCTTTTTGTATATATGCTTGTGGATATAGCTTTGAATAAGCTTGGGGGTATTAGTTTGTTTTTGTTTGGTGACTTCTTGGTTTTGGTGTTGAGGTGTGGCCAATCTTTGCTTCATAATCTAGGTGTACCACCAAATTCTAAATTTTAAGCCTACCCCTAACCTTTTGCCCTTTTGTTACAACCTTTGGGAAAGTCCTTTCGACCTAGTGGTTGAGTCATGCACCGAAGGAGGGCATTATGAGTTAAAGCCTAAAGAAAAAGGATGCAAGGTCGAGATGTCGAGAACCCTCAAATTCTATTCTTTTCCGGTTCCTTCGTGGAACCATAGAGACGCTTACTAAGGGAAGATTTGAGGCCATTAGGGAGAACGCGGTTAGATTGGTTGGGATGAAAGTGGATTGCGCCTCCTTAGTTCTCTACCCTTAGCATACCCTATGTTTCAATCAACCCTCGATATCTTAGAACGTGCTTACCATTGTTGTTTTAGAAAGCTTGATATCCTTTGTGCTTTGATCATGTGCAAAAGGCCTTTGTATAAGCATTTCTTTTCTTTTTAAGGTTTTAAACCTTTTCTTTTCTTTTCTTTTTACTTTGCCTCCTTTTTAATAAAAAGAGTTATAGGTTAACCTCTTTGGAAACCTTTACGAGAGCATCACTCGTCCTCTAGAGCGATCTAGGGGTTTAAATGGCTTGTCTTTAGTTGCTAAAATTGACCGTGATTCCTACGAAAGTGAGTTAGTGTATATATTCTCATCTTCCCTAATTTTCTTGTTTCTCTCTTTTCTTGAGTAGTGTCATCATTTTCCCTTGGGTTTGATTTTGTTTTGCTCGAGGACGAGCAAAAGTTTAGCTTGGGGGAATTTGATGAGCGTCGTTTATGGCGCTCAAAAGAATAAGATTTAGGTTCATTTTCTTTATTTTCTTTCATCATTTTCATATAATTCTTTTAGTTTTATTTGATTTTCCACTTTTTATAATTCACTTTAGTTCTCGATTGGTTTTTACGAGTTTTCATATTTTTAGTTGATAATTCATAATTTTAGTGTTAGTTTTACCTTGCTACGCTTCCTCTCTTTGTTTTATTAGTGTTTTGTAGGTGAATAATCAAGTCAATTTGCTCATTTTGGGACTGCCATATTCGTGGGCATCATCTCGAGTGCACTGATGATGGGGATGCTCGGGAGCGCGGAGTTTGATCAAGCAAGCGAAGGAGCCAAAGCCTATGCATCGCACAGGGGTGCGCGCGCGCAGACCCAGCTGTGCGCGCGCGCGGCTGGGCTGTGCGTGCGCACGGCTTGTGCGGCCCTCTTCGCTCGATTTTTCTTATTTTTAGCTTTTGACTTTCTTTTTGAAGGACGACTTAACTTGGTACTAGAGAGAGAATTTTTCCCGAAATAGTAGAGAGAGAAAGTAGAGAGAGAAGCTTAAGATTTACTTGTTTGTACTTGAATTTGATCTTAGATTTCAATCTAATTTTGAAATTCCTTCTTCAATTCAATGAATGTTTGTAAGATTTCTTTCCCTTGATTTATTTCTAATGCAATTCCTTCTAGTTTCTTGGATTTTGATTGAGATTACATTCCTTGTTTTAGAAATTGTTGATTGATTGATTTTCTTTTGATTTAGCT
Organism: Chenopodium album; assembly: GCF_948465745.1. Lineage (NCBI taxonomy): Eukaryota > Viridiplantae > Streptophyta > Magnoliopsida > Caryophyllales > Amaranthaceae > Chenopodium > Chenopodium album. The sequence continues at coordinate 20,323,415 of NC_137850.1, read as the reverse complement.
TTAAATGAATATGAATTTGATTGAATTTGTTTTGTTTCTTAATTTCACCATGTTTAGTGAGTAGATTAGTTGCTAGGGAGAAGGGGAAGCATGCTTCATTGATGATTTTTGCTAGTTGATGATGCTAAATTGATTTGAATGGTGCAATTAAATTGGTTGACATAGTTGTGCATGTGATTAATTAGATTAGGAGTGATCAACCTATAAGATTAATCTAGATTGCATTGCAAATTTCAATGACATGAACCCTTGATTTGAGAATTGCTTTAATTGATTGAATTTGATTGTGATTTTCCTAGCTAGCCATTCATAGTGATCCCTAGCTTGGCTTATAGGAGATAGCCCTTGAATTCCTTTGATTGCAACTATTGTTTGTCCTTTGCAATGTTTGAGTTGATTGAGTGATCCTTCAATTAGCATAATCATTGAGCTTACATGTGGAACCTATATCCCTAGTGTTTAGTATATTGAATTTCTCGATTCAACTAGATTTCTTGATACCTTAGTTACCAACCGCATCTTCCCACTAACTTCGAAGTAGCTTGACCTAGGCTATAGCTTACACCTATTCATTCCCTTGGGTTCGACCCTTGACTTACTATATATTCGTATTAGGTTGGTCGAGTGTTTATAAATTTTCTTTGGCTCTAGGAAAGGGTAGAGAATGACCTACATTTTCCTCGTGTCACAATCACAAAGACAAATAATAAAAAAGATTATGGGTAGAGAAAAAAAATCTCATTGATTTCTAAATTTAACAAAAGTTTATCCCAAAAGAAAGCTTAGCCCTATTTAAAGGGTTTACAAATGAAAGACCAACATTAAAATAGCAAAAAGAAGCACAAAAGGAAAGAAGTTGTCCGCTCAAAATAGGGCCTCGGGAGTGGGCGCTCTAAAGGGTAGGAGCGGGCGCTCCTGACTATTCCACAGGAGCGGGCACTCCATTGTGAGGAGTGGGCGCTCCTTATAAGGGGAGCGGGCGCTCCTAGTTACTAATTGGACAACTCAAATTCAAAAGTTCATAACTTCTTCGTTTCTAGCTCAAATTTGGCATGTGACCTATCGTTGGAAAGCTCTTGAACTCTACTTTCACCTTCAACTTGAATCACCAAAAAATTCCTTGTAACTAAGGAGACATGGCTGAATGAAGTAGTTGCATCATACATTGATAAGGTTCTTTTTTGTTTAACACATGGAATCCTTAGAGCTTTATTCTAAGAAAACAAAACTTACTCAAGTTTGATGATAGTCAACCTCCAGAGGTGACCACCAAAGAGTTTAGCACGGCTACGTGTCACAACACGTGGCACTTCTTCAACTTCCTCCACCAAGTTCCATGCACTCGTATCAAACTCTCCTCTTCAAAAGGAATTTCCCTCTATTCCGGATCATTATCATCAACATCTTCCTCAAAAAGAAAAGGAGCAAGATCACTAACATTAAAGGTAGCATGAACTCTAAAGTCTCCTGGAAGTTTGAGCTTGTAAGCATTAGATCTAACTCTCTCCACAACTTCAAAGGGGCCTTCAGATCTTAGCATGAGCTTGTTCTTTCTCTTAGTCGGAAACCTTTCCTTTAGAAGATGGAGCCACACAAAATCTCCTACATTGAATTCCCTTGGCTTCTTGAATTTGTTTTCTCTTGCCTTATAACTCTCATTGCTTTCTCAATCCTCTTCTTGAAGCTTTTTCATCGTTTCAACTCTATCTTTTGCCTCAAAACTCAACTTCTCTTGAGGAATACTAGGAAACAAGTCAAGTGGTAAGCGGGGATTGAAGCCATACACTATTTCAAATGGTGTTTTTTCGGTACCTATGCATTGAGAGTGGTTGTAAGAAAATTCAACTTGAGGAAGTTTAACATCCCAATCTTTCATGTGCTTGCTAAAGATAGCTCAGAGAACGGTGGACATGGTATGATTAGTTACCTCCATTTTCCCATCGATTTGAGGGTGACTAGAAGTACTAAACAAGAGCTTGGTTCCTATTAACTTTCACAAGGTCTTCCAAAAGTAACTCAAGAACTTAGGATCTCGATATGACACAATGCTTTTTGGAATGCCATGAAGCTTTACCACTTCTCTAAAGAATGAGGTAGCTACATGAGAAGCATCATCGATCTTGTGACAAGGAATGAAATGAGAAATCTTGCTAAAACGATCAACCACAACAAACACGGAATCATTTTTCCTTGAAGTGCGAGGGAGAGCAGTCACAAAATCCATGCTAAGATCATCCCAAGGGTGACTAGGAACCTGAAGAGGAGAAAAGAGTCCTACATGGAATTGACTCTTAGCCTTATGACAAGCCGCTCGTACGTCTTGCACATCACCAAACATTTTAGGCCAATAAAAATGTTCTCGAAGGATGTCATACGTTTTTGCAACCCCAAATTAAAGTGTCCGGCTAGGCCTCCTCGATGAGCTTCTTTAACAAGTAACTTTCGATGAGAATATTTTGGAACAGAAAGCTTGTTTCCCTTGAAAAGGAAACCTTCTTGCATCAATAAAGAGCCGTTGACCCCATCCTCACACTTCTTCATCAACTCACCAAAATCCTCATCATCACCATACAACTCTTTGAGAAACTCAAATCCCAAAAACTTCGCATCGAGAATAGTGATCATATAATGCCTCCAAGAAAGAGCATCAGCCACAACATTGCTCTTCCCTTCCTTGTAATTAGAAGAGAAAGTGAAAGATTGGAGAAATTCAACCCATTTGGCATGTCTTGCATTGAGTTTATGAGAACCATTGATGTACTTGAGAGATTCATGATTGGAATGTAGTAAAAATGGTCTAGGCCTCAAGTAATGTGACTAATGATCAAGAGCCCTCACAATGGCATAGAACTCCTTGTCATAGGTACTATATCTCATTCTTGCCCCACCAAGATTCTCACTGAAATAAGCAACCGTCCTTCCTCCTTGAACAAGTACCGCCCCAACTCCAACTCCAATAGCATCACATTCAACCTCAAAAGGTTGATCAAAATTTGGAAGAGCTAAGATTGGAGCCTCACAAAACTTCTTCTTGAGAGTCTCAAAATCCCTTTGAGCCGATGGTGTCCACTCAAAAGTACTTTTCTTCATGCATTCGGTTATCGGAGCGAAAATAGTATTAAAACTTTTCACAAATCTTCGATAGAAAGAAGCTAGACCAAGGAAACTCCTAACTTGGGTGAGAGTGGCAGGAATAGGCCAAGATTGAATGGATTCCACCTTACTAGCTTCCATTAAGACCCCTACATTAGAAATAACATAGCCAAGAAAAACAACACTATTTACCATAAAAGTAGATTTTTCTAACTTGTCAAAAAGCCTCCTACTTCTTAATGTTTCAAATACTCGCTTCAAATGTTCAACATGATCAAGTTCACATTTACTATAAACAAGTATATCGTGAAAATAAACAACAACAAATCTACCAATGAAGGGGCAAAGTACCTCATTTATGAGTCTCATGAAAGTGCTAGGAGCATTTGAGAGCCCAAATGGCATTACAAACCACTCATACAAGCCTTTCTTTATGTTAAAAGCGGTTTTCCATTCATCTCCTTCACGCATGCGAATTTGGTGGTACCCCATCCTCAAGTCAATCTTTGAAAACACATTGGAACCATGCAATTCATCAAGCAAATACTCAAGTCAGGGAATAGGAAACCGATACTTGATGGTAATATTATTGATGGCCCTACTATCCACACATATCCTCCATGTGCCATCCTTTTTTGGAACCAAAAGAACCGGAATCGAACAAGGGCTAAGGGATTCCTTCACAAATCCTCTTTCCATCAACTCACCACCTTGTCTTTGAAGCTCTCTTGCTTCATCGGGAGTACATCAATAAGCCGGTCTATTAGGGAGTTGTGATCCGAGAATACACTAGTGGAAAAATTGTCATTTACAACACCCTATTTGTAACGGGCATGATAAAATCCATTACAAAAAGATTAATTGTAACGGGAAAAATATATGATCGTTATGGAAAAAACTTATTTGTAACAGGAAAATAAATGCCTGTTATGAACAATTAATAATTGTAAAGGGCAAATAAATGTCTGTTACGAAAAGTTAATATTTGTATAAGACAAATATAAAGCCCGTTACAACTAAATAAAGCTCTAGGGTTTAAAACCTGACGAGGGGAAAACTAGGTCGTTGACTAATCCTCCCTAAGACAAACAAAATTTATAAACACTTAACAAACCTAAATACAAGTATAGAGGTAAGTCAAGGGTCGAACCCAAAAGAATGGTTATGTTCAAGCGCTCTCAATTATGCGCCTAAGCTAGGTCGAAGTCGAAGGTGAAGAAGTAACACTACCAACTAACAAAAAAACAACCAAACAAATAAAACACTAGGGAATGGGGATCAACAAGTAATCATGACAATTGCAACAACTTGGGAAGAACATGCCAATCAAAGGTTGTGAAGACTAATGATAAGAGTTATCAATTGGAATCAAAGAGCTATCTCCTAAACGTTAAGCTAGATGTCTCTACGAATAACAAACTAAGAGAATCACAATCCAAACCAATCGATAATTGCAATTCCTAAATCAATTAGTCATGCCATTAGCAATTACAATGTAAACTAGCATAGTTCTCAAGGTCTAATCGAATTACACACATGCAAACTTACATTAATCACTTTAATCTCAACAATCAATCAACACAATTCCCAAATTAATCACAATCAATCAATCATACAAGTTTCACCCAATTCTTAGCCAATGAACTACTCAAGAATCATCATCTATCAACAAACAACTAAAGAAATCAAGAATCAACAAAATATGAAGAACAATTACACTAATGAAGATCAAACATCAAAATCAAACCAAACAAACATGAAATTAAACAAAGCAATAAAATGAGATAGAGTTAGAAATCCTCATTGATTGATTATGGAGATCTTCAATACAATTGTCACCTAAGATCTTCAATCTCTCAAATACCCAATGAAATCTCTCACTTTCTCTATCTAAATCTACTCCTAAAACTAACCCTAAAACTAGAGAGAGAAACTCTCAACTAAGCTTAAATTATGATCAAAATTATGTCTCCAAACTTCTTACAAAAATCGGGTTTAAAATAGATATTTATAAGAGGCGCAAAACGAAACCGAGCGAAACCGGAAAACCCACGTTTGCGCGCCCTTGCATGGGGCTTGCACGCCCACGCCTTTCTGGGTTTCTTTCGACTTCTTTGATGCTCAATGCGTTTGCAAAAGGGGTCTTCGAGTGCACGCAGTATGATGATGATAGACACTAAGCATGGAAGATTCAAATGGACTTCACGGTGGGTTCAACACCACTTCTTCATGGGAGCATGACTTGAGAGCGCAAGAGATAGAACTTGGAGCATCCACCTCCTTACATCTTTAGCTTTCCCAATGCTATGAGCTTACTCCAAAAGCATATTCTAACTTAGAAAACCACCAATATCGAGACCCGAACCTCGTTCAATACCTACAACCACGAAAAGAGAAGAAATAAAAGAGAAAACACAAGAAAAACCATGAAAACACAAAATAAGAGAGAAAAGGGAAATAAAGAGAAAATTCATAGAACTACGCATTTATTAAGAAAGAAATCTATGAAAAGAAGGTAAAAATAACCTAAATACTCATCAAATGAGTGCCATAAATGGCACTCATCAAATGCCCCCAAGCTTAACTTTTGCTCGTCCTCGAGCAAAACCCAAACAAGTAAGGGAAAAATGATGAGCTTATTCAAACAAACAAAAGAAGAAGAGAAGAGACAAGAATATACACTTACTCACTTTCGTAGGAATCACAGTCAATTTTAGCAACTAAAGACAAGCCATTTAAACCCCTAGATCGCCCTAGAGGACGAGTGATGCTCTCGTAAGGGTTTTCTAAGAGATTAACCCATAACTCTCACAAACCAAACAAACAAGGCAAAGCATGAAAAAGAAGCAAAAAGAAAAGAAAAGAAAACAAATGTTCATGAGTGGACTTTTGCAAATGAACAAGCACAAATGGATGCAATTCTTTCTAAACAACTAAGGGAGTGCACGTTTCAAGATATCCAAGGTTGATTGAAACAAAAAATATGCTAATCATAGAGAACTAATGAAACACAATTCACCTTCATCTCTAAACATTTTACCACAATCTCCCAATTAGCTTCAAATCCACCTTTAGTGAGCATCTCAATGATTCCTCTAAGGAACCGGAAAAAGAAAGAGATTTAAGGCTACTCGACATCTTGACTAATGCACACCACTCTATAGGCTTGACTCACGTTCTCCCTCCACCGACTTGTGACTCAACCAAAAAGGTCAAAAGGTCTTGAAAAGGGTTGTAATGTAAGGGCAAAAAGGGTGAAGGTAGGCTAAAATTTAAAATCTGGTGGTATACCTATATTGTGAAGTAAAGATTGGCCAAATCTTAGCACCAAAACCAAGTAATCACCAAACAAAAACACCAACACCCCCAAGCTTATTCAAAGCCAAAATCACAAACATATTTACAAAAAGCGAAATAACGCTTCCCCCAAAGCTTGAACAAAGCATTGTCCTCAATGCTTAAAATGGGGAGAAAGACACTTACATCAAAATATTTTTGAGCTTTTTCATTTTTCTCATTTTTATCATTTTTGCCAAAGCATTTTAATGTGCTTTGCTTTTTCTCATTTTTCATTTATTCTATTTTTCACATTATTTCATTGTCCTCGCCTCTTTTAACTATGGACGGCTTTTTCAACTTTGCATTTGCATTTTACTCACAAGATACTTACAGCACAAACTTGCATTCATTATAAAAACCCATATACATTCCAACAAAATGATCAACTGTTTCAAAAAAACCAATAATGGAAACGAGAATAAAACAAAAGGCTCAAAATCTAAAGATATGGCTTGAAAAGAAGGTTTATGGCTCAAATGGTTAGCAAGTAGGCAAATGAAAATCCAAAATAAATAAATAGAAAACTATCCTAGAAAAAGAAAAATCACCTCCCCGAAAAGACGCCTTTATCCTTCCTAAATGGCTCGATCGCGATCTTGAGAGACAAAAGTCAAGTTCTAGATAAAGCATACAATAGTCAAGGATCCATGTGCCGCTCATGCAAAATATGTAGAAGGCTAGAAAAGAATGAATTCTCACATGGTTGTAGCAATAACTCACTATTAGTTTCAAATTCACCAAAAGGGAGAAATTTCAAAAACAATTAGAATCTAGCTTCAAGGTTCTAAAGACACTGCCTTAGCATAGTCTATCCTAGAATCAACCAAACATACTCTCAAACCGTGCACACCATTACCATTTAAGAAGAAAATCATTCAACAATACAAGTCCAAAAGTATTATGTCCAAAGCAAGAACAAAACAAAACACAATGCAAATTTGCCTTGAAAGAAACAAAAATCTTTTTGGAGTTTTTCAAAATAAAAGAACATGAAAATGCATATTCAATCGTGCGTGGCACATATGAATCAAAATCCCACCAAACATGATAGAATACCCTCCCCCAAGCTTGAATGAGACAACATGCTCAAACATAAATCGTAGATACCATGGGAGGGGAAAATAAAGAGATCAATCCAACAAACAAACACATGTCCAACAAGGCATCAACCATTAGAGAAAGAGCAAGGAAAGATATTATCGGATTTAGGTGGGTGTAAATACCCGCAAATGACCCAATTCAACCTTTCAAAGCCAAATTCCTCTATCATTGAATCTTGTTTTCCATGTGCTAGCAAAAATAGGAGTCAAACTTTCTTGATTCTTGATCCAAACCAATGCACCAAAGTATATCAAGTCATGTACCTAGCAAAAGGCACACAAAGATTTCCATGAGAGAAAATCTATTCTAAAAAGAAAAGAAAATGAAAGCAATAAAACACGGGTTACTTCCTAAAAAGGCTTGCTTAAGGTCCAAGCTTGACCGCTCTAGTAAATAAGATTGGAACGAATGCAAGAGCTTGTCGAATGCACTACTACACATTTCATAAGATAACAAGTAGGCAAATGAGGGAAAGAGGACGTGCAACAAGGATAGTGCACGCAAATGAGGAGAGAAATGCCAAGAAAAGGAAGAAGAATAAAAAACAAATTCAAAAATAAGAAGAAGAAGAAGAAGAAGAAGAAGAAGAAGAAGAAGAAGAAGAAGAAGAAGAAGAAAAAGAAAAAGAAGAATAAGGCAAAGTCTCCTCAAAATGTTTTTGGGTGGCAAAATCACCCTTTTCCTCAATGGTAGACGAATGAGGGACATGTAAATCATCATAGACAAGGGGGTCCCCAATAGGCTTATTAACAAAGGAAGGGAGGGATATAGGAGTGTAAGGGATATGGTTAAATTTCCTTGAAAAAGGGATATAAGAAGAGGGAATAGGGGCTATGGTCTCACAAGTGAACTCTTTTTCACCACCATGCCTCATATCACCAATAAGAGCATGAAAATCAATCATAGAATCCTCAAAAGAAGAACACTCATGATCTCCATCTCCCTCAAACATTCAACTTCCTAGAGGAACTACTTAATACCCTCCATTACAACTATGAAAAACAACTCCCTCAACATCCTTAAAGCCCAAAGTCTCAAAACCATGCATGAATGGATGCAAATTCATTTCAAACTCATCTCTCTCCCATGAAGCATCTAGTAGACACCTAATTGTGTCTCCCCAAAAACCAAACCCAGTGATGAATATCTTTCACGTCATTTGATTATCGAACAAGGTGAAATGTGAAAAGTCTTGTGATGCGGTTGTTTTAATAAAAATACTTCTTTCTATTTTTTGAAAATATATCTTTTCTTACTCTATTTTATGAAAATATCCAGTCTAATTTAGTTTGGTCTGTGATAAGGGTCCATTAATAGTATAGTTGGGTCGGGCTCGTAAAGAGCTTTCCAACAATATATTATAAGCTCAATTCCGATGAAAAATGAGGAAGTTATGGTCCAAATACTAATTTGGGTCTGAAATGGTTTTATGGCCCAATGATCTAGTGGAGGGCCCATTCATTATTATTCCGAAAATTATTAGGATTGATTATAGTCTTCTAGAATAGTCTAGAAGGTTATTGCTAATAGCATTAGAATTGATAATTATCTTTGATAATTAATAAATTTGGTTTGAAATAAACAAAGTGTTTTATTTTGATAAAAACTAATTTGAAATTGATTAAAACGAAGTTTTAATTTCTTAATTATATTAAGAAAAGGATTCCGTACGTTTTATCTTTTAATTGTTGCAAAACGACAAGCCTGTCGCCAAACGACAGAGCTTGTCGCCATGCATGATTCTTGTTGCATGGCGACAGACTTTGTCGCTTGCGACAGGGATCAATTTTATTCCGATCCAGATTCTGATTTCTTTTGTATCAATTTCGGACTATTTTCTTATAAATAGGGGTCGTATTTCCCCGTTTTTATGCATTGATCAACAATCAACAAGCTTGATCATCACCAATCATCTATTCTTTTTCTCTCTTAAAGCTAGAAGCTTGTTCTTTCTCCCTCTTTCTAAACCTTCCCCTTTTACAAAATTCCACATTCACAAGTTCTAAACACACCTAGCCAAGTTCGAAGTTGCCTTTGCCCTAGACGTGAAAGGTTGATAATTTCTGAGGGTTTGGTCCCAAATCCCTATTTCTATTATTTAATTAATTGTTTGATTTAATATTTTTCTTGAAGTTACTAACCCGTGTATTTTGTTATTAGAAAGAGATACGAGGCATCCAAGTAAGTAATTTAATTGTTATTCTTTTGATATAGAGATCATACTTTAATTATTTTAATTCCTAGTATCATGTTAGGATGTCTTTGTGATTCCTAGTATCATGTTTAGGGTAATAACTAAGATTTCTAATATCATATATGTTCCTAGTATCATATTTAGGTTGCTTCCTATTTCTTTCTAATATCATGTTAATATCATGTTAGGGATAAAGATTTGATCTTTATTGTTTAGTGACATGCTAGGATTTGTTATTAATCTTGTTAGTATCATGCCTAGGATCTTACTAATATTATTATGCTTTGAGATTATTATGACGATGATTGTTGTTGTTATTGTTGCTTGATGTATATTATTGTTATTGCTTAATCACGCCCTCTCTTGCATGTTTAAAGGGAATTTGTACTTGTAATCACGCTTAAGATAATTAATAATCTTGTTTAGGCTAATATGATTATAATTCAAGTGATAGCCAATAATAGATTTGTTTGTGCATTAATATTCAACCAACATATATTAAACAGGTTTAGGGTTAATCTATTGATTGTATGTTAGTCAGAAAGCGCACATGAATATGAGAAGAATAAAGTAGAGGCCTATTTTTAAGGCAGGTTCAATCTCTTTTAGGTTGGATTTGTACCTTCATCCCTGAATATCCAGTCATGGTTCCAGACCACTATGGAGTTAGTGATCTCATGGATCGTGAAGGGGTGTAACCTTCACCCTGTGAATGATTTACAAGTTCCTAAAACTTGTTGGCGACTCTTTTGCTCTAGCTTCCTTCCCTTTGGATGCCGCCATGCTTAAGTGTATGATCACAGTGGGGCTCAAGTGTGGGATGCTTGAAATACTCCCTACACATCCTCAATGAACTCATTCAAAAGGCTATGGGTTTTCTTTTGACTCTCAAAGAACCTATTAGACATAACCTCAAACAAGTCAAAATACTCATGGATAGAAGAATCACAATCATGCACTTGAGACTCATCAAGATGGGAAGGAGGGTTGGGGTTTTCGGAAGCAACACTCTCTTCATCCTCAACTCCTTCACCATCTCTCAAATGCTCACCAATGGGATCCTCACACACTCTTGGTTGCTCAAAATCATCATCATCATCCTCAACACACATATTAAAATAAGAACTTTCACAAGCAAGCATCAAAGATGACAATTGGCTCTCAAGCTCTCCACCCCTCCTTCTTTCCTCCTCAAAACGCTCCTCACTCTTTTTCATCATCTCCAATTGACTTCTCATAGAATTAAGAATCGACTCCTTACTAGGCCCAAGCACATTATCAAGCTCAATGAGCCTAGTTTGAGGTTCAAAAATATCAACAAGAGATTCAAAAGGTGTAGAAGGTTGAGGCTCAATAAGAGAAGAAGGATCACAACCAAGATTGGAAGAATTGACATTAAAATCATGAGCATATACATCACATTGGGGAGTGGGGGCACCATCAAGCACATGAGATTCGTTATTAAAGGAATGAAGAACATCACAAGAAGGCATGGTAAATAATGAAGAAAATTGAAACACACCATTAGCATCAACTTGAGCATGTACTTCATCATCATGAACAATAAGGGAAATAGAGTTGAAATCATTTGTTCTAGATTCAATCATGGGATCATTTGAAAAACCATGGGAATTCATGCTAACATTAGAAGAATTAAGACCTTGTACATCAATATTAGAATCATGATTACCCCTATTATAGACATCCGAAGCAAACCAAACATAAAAATCCCAAGCATCATCAATTGACAATGCTCCAAATTCACCATTATGCATGCATTCAACTTCATCCATAGTTTGCTCATTTAAACCAAAATAACAAATCTCACAAGCCTCCCAAAGACTACAACAATTATAGTCCAAAAATCCCTCAAGTCTATTGAAATATTCACAAAAAGGCTCATTGTTATATTGAGTAAATGAGAGACATGCCATTTTTTTTTACAAAACACACAAAAATCAAATAAAAGAGCAGTATATACAAAGACCTAGACTCAAACAACCAAAAACACTCAAACATAGACACCGTTCCCCGACAACGGCGTCATTTTGACAAGGGGAAAATTAGGTCGTTGACTAATTCTCCCTAAGACAAACAAAATTTATAAACACTTAACAAACCTAAATACAAGTATAGAGGTAAGTTAAGGGTTGAACCCAAAGGAACGGTTATGTTCAAGCGCTCTCAATTGTGTGCCTAAGCTAGGTTGAAGTCGGAGGTGAAGAAGTAACACTATCAACTAACAAACAAACAACCAAACAAATAAAACACTAGGGAATGGGGGTCAACAAGTAATTATGACAATTGCAACAACTTGGGAAGAACATGCCAATCAAAGGTTGTGAAGGCTAATGATAAGAGCTATCAATTGGAATCAAAGTGCTATCTCCTAAACGTGAAGCTAGACGTCACTACGAATAACAAACTAATAGAATCACAATCCAAACCAATCGATAATTGCAATTCCTAATATAATTGGTCTTGTCATTAGCAATTACAATGCAAACTAGCATAATTCTCAAGGCCTAATCGAATTACACACATGTAAACTTACATTAATCACTTTAATCTCAACAATCAATCAACACAATTCCCAAATTAATCACAATCAATCAATCATACAAGTTTCACCCAATTCCTGGCCAAACAACTACTCAAGAATCATCATCTATCAACAAACAACTAAAGAAATCAAGAATCAACAAAATATGAAGAACAATTACACTAATGAAGATCAAACATCAAAATCAAACCAAACAAACATGAAATTAAACAAAGCAATAAAATGAGATAGAGTTAGAAATCCTCATTGATTGATTATGGAGATCTTCAATACAATTGTCACCTAGGATCTTCAATCTCTCAAATTCCCAATGAAATCTCTCACTTTCTCTCTCTAAATCTACTCCTAAAACTAACCCTAAAAATAGAGAGAGAAACTCTCAACTAAGCTAAAATTATGATCAAAATTATGTCTCCAAACTTCTTACAAAAATCGGGTTAAAAATAGATATTTATAAGAGGCGCAAAACGAAACCTAGCAAAACCGGAAAACCCACGTTTGCGCGCCCGCGCAAGGAAGGTGCGCACCTGCGCCTTTCTGGGTTTCTTTTGACTTCTTTGATGCTCAATGCGTTCGCAAAAGGGGTCTTCGAGTGCACGTAGTATGATGATGATAGACACTAAGCATGAAAAATTCAAATGGATTCCATGGTGGGTTCAACACCACTTCTGCATGGGAGCACGGCTTGAGAGCGCAAGAGCTAGAACTTGGAGCATCTACCTCCTTGCATCTTGAGCTTTTCCAATGCTATGAGATTACTCCAAAAGCATCTTCCAACTTAGAAAACCACCAATATCGAGACCCGAACATCGTTTAATACCTACAACCACGAAAAGAGAAGAAATAAAGGAGAAAACACAAGAAAAACCATAAAACACAAAACAAGAGAGAATAGGGAAATAAAGAGAAAATGCATAAATCTACACATTTATTGAGAAAGAAAGCTATGAAAAGAAGGTAAAAACAACCTAAATACTCATCAAATGAGTGCCATAAATGACACTCATCAAAAACTTACTTTGTTCCCACTTCCCCCAGCCACATTTCTCTTCTTCCTCACTCCTTTTCTCTTTTTCTCTCATGAAATCACTCACTCTCTACTCAGTACTGCTCATTTCTCCTTCTTCTTCACTTTGATTTATTTCCAGATCTCTGAAAAACCCTTGATTAATAGTTTTTTTTGTTGATTAATCGCCGAAAATATCAAAGAAATTAGCTCTATTGTTATGGATGTTGTTGATTTTAATTATGATTAGAGAAAGTAGTATGATGTATACATCCAGATTAGTGCACCGATTTTCCGACGAGTTGCGAGGGTTTTCCTGATGAGTGTCATTTATGGCACTCATTTAGCTTCTTTTACGATGATTTTTCATTGCTTTTGTATCTCTTTTATCTCTTTTTCTTTAGTTTTACTTGTATTCTCTCTATTTTGCATTTTCCTTAGTTATTTCTTATTTTCTTGCATTTCTTAGCTTATTTTGCCTTTTCTCCTTTACTTGTTTGTTTTTCTTTGATTTTAGGAGATTGGTGATGTTCGAGAAGCTCATTGGCGTTCTCTCGGGGCATACAAAGCTTAGGATGCAACCCGGTTCCTCCTTTTGAAGCTCAAAAGCAAAGGAGTGCAAGAACAAAGTCTTCAAGGCGGCGCTCTCATGCCGCGTGGACATGAAAGACGGTGTTGAACCCATCGTAAAGGCCTCTAGTGACTGCCTCCCCCAACATGTATCATGTGAAACGCACGGGAGCATCAACGAGCGCACGAAGGCAATCTCCCCTGCTCCCAGGCACGACCGCGTGCGAGGGAGGTGCAGCCGTTCAGGTAGCTGGCGTGGCCGCGCAAGTGCAAGGAGTGGTCGCGCAGGACTTTTCCCCCTGATCCATACCCATTTTGTTGCGGCCGCGCAATGGGATGAGAGGCCGCATCTTTTGAGGTTCTTTTTGGACGTCTAACTAACTTCTCCTTAGTTAGTTTTACTATATACATATAATTTCTTCATTTCTAGAGAGAGAAGGAAGCTAGTTTTGAATTAGAATTAGATTTTGATTAGAATTTTAGAGAGAGAAGCTCAAGATTTTGGAGACTTTGTTCTTAGATTTTAGTGAGAAAAACTTGGTGTTTGATGATTTTTACATTTTAATCTTCATTCTTCTTTGATATTGATTAAAGTTTTGTAAGAATTCTTTCCTTTTCAATGTAATTTTATGTTTGGTCTTGATATATTGTTGAATTTCTATTGTTTTCTTGGTTTTGATTGTTGATATTTGGATTACAATGTTGATGATGAAATTGATGATTACTTTTGCTATGCTTTTCAAATTTACAATGTGTAGTGAGTAGTTTCTTTGATAGGGAAGTGGTGAAGCATGTATGAGTGATAATCTATAGCTAATTTGGGGTTTTTGATTTATTTGATGATGTTATTAAATTGGTCGATGAAATTTGTGCATGTGTTTGATTTGAAGAGGAGTAGCTAACCTTGATTATCATGCTAGATTGCATAATAGTTTTCAATTACACGAAAAATTGATTTGGAAGCTATCATTATCGAGTGATCTTGATTTGCGATTTTCCTTTGAAGTCATTTGTAGAGACATCTAGCTTGACCCTAGAAAATAGCTCTTTGAGTGATTTTGATTGCAAATGTCGTTTTCCCTCGCATTGCTTGGTTGATCAAATTCCCGACAAATTAGCAAGTTTATCACGAGTACATGTGGATCCTAAATTCCCTAGTGCTTTGATATTTGAATTCTATTTGTTGGTTTATCACGAGTACATGTGGATTCTACAACACCGGCAAATGACTTTGAGATAAGACCGTCGATGATTACTTTGATAGAGAGGCGTCAATATAGTGGTGCAAAGCATGAGAGTCCCCTAAAGCATCTTAAGGAATTTGAGAAGTATTGCAATACCATCAAGGTGAATGGGGTTTCTCAAGAGTTCATTCGACTTAAACTTTTCCCCTTCTCTCTTATTGGACGTGCTCTAGAGTACTTGGACAAAGAGGTGAAACCAAACTCGTTACGAACATGGGATGAAGTGACTAAGGAGTTTCTATCTCGATTCTATCCACAAAAGAAGACGGCCGAAGCAAGAGCTCTCATTTAAAGCTTTAAGCAAAATCCAAATGAAAGTCTTTGAGGCATGGGAAAGGTATAAGGAATACCAAAGAGAGTGCCCACACCATGGGATTCCTCCGTATCAAATCATCCAAATCTTCTATGGAGGTCTAAGCCCCCAAGGAAAGTCTTGCTTAGATGCCGGTGCCGGAGGCCCTATCATGAACAAAACGGAGGATGAAGGGGTGGACTTAATTAAAGATGTGGTAAGGTATCACATGGATTGGGAAGAAGGTGAGAGAGAGTTGACAAGCAAAAGCGGTTCAACAGTTAATTCAATCGACCGTCTCAATGCCATCAACAATTTATCCTCACAAATCTCAAACTTGGGAAAGGAGATTACCTCACTTAAGGCAAATCTTGAGAGTGCTTCATCACAAGCACCAATTATTCCCTCCCACAATAAGGGGAGAGGTACATCTTCTAACCCCACTCCTCCTTTAACTTCGAATAATATGCCAAATGGATGTATGTTTTGTGATGTATGTGGGTCATATGACCATGATTCTTCTAATTGTACACATGCATTTGAAAATTGTGATGATGCTGATAATAATGATTGTGAGCAACTGAGTTTTGTTTCTAAAAACAACAATGGACAAAGATTTGATGGACCAAGGAACTTTGGGAACAGAAATGCTCACCAACAAGGGAGCTTTGATAATTATAACAAGGGTGGTTATAGAAACCAAGGAAATCAAAATTTCCGAGGGAACTATAATAATCAAGGCTATAATAAACAAAGCCAAGGTCAAGGGTATGGAAACCAAAGCCAATGTCAAGGCTATGGTAACCACTACCAAAACAATGGCTAAAATCAAAACCAAGGTAATTGGAGCAACCAAAACCGAGGAAATTTTCAAAACAACATTCAAAGGGGACCCCTACCCGAATTTGCTCCAAGAACTCAAGGTAATGGTGAGAATTCTTGTGCTCATCCTTCATTTTCTAGAACTACCTTGGAAGAAATCATTGAGAACCAAACTAAAATTTTGAACACTTACATGTCGGTAATTGATAAAAAGTTCAATGAGATGATGACACACAACAAGATGCTTGAAATACAAATCACTCAATTAGCTAATACCTTAAAAGAGAGTGTGAATGCTAGCCCTTCTTCTTTACCCTCACAAGGAGTTAAACCTAAGAAACTCGTGTATTCTATCACCACAAGGATTGGGAAAGTGCTTGAAGAGAGAGTTTCTGGGAAGAATGACGAAGTTAAGAAGGTGAGTGATTCAAGTGAGGATCAAACCCAAACTTCCATATCCCCAAAAGTTTTTGAGAAACAAAATTGATGAACAATTTGGGAGATTTCTTGACATGCTTAGGAAAGTTCATCTTTCAATCCCTTTCACCGAAGCCATGACCCAAATTCCAAGGTATTCTAAGTTCCTTAAGGAAATCTTGATTGGCAAGAGAGAGTACAATGAGATTGATTCGGTAAAGGTTGGGGAGTGTTATAGCGCTTTGATTCTCAATTATTTACCCAAGAAAATGAAAGATCCGGGTAATTTCTCTATCCCTTGCAAAATCAATGGAAAATTGTTTCAAAATTCTCTTTGTGATCTTGGTGCTTGTGTGAGCATCATGCCTTATTCAGTCTTTAGGAAGCTTAAGCTAGATGAGCTTCTTCCAACTAACATGACCTTGCAATTGGCCGATCGATCCATTAAGTTTCCAAAGGGAAGAGTTGAGGATGTTCCCCTCAAGATAGGAGAGTTCACAATTCCGGTTGATTTTATTGTGCTTGAGATAGCGGAAGATGACAACATACCTATCATCTTAGGAAGACCTTTCTTATCTACTTCGGGAGCTTTGATAGATGTGAAGGGAGGCCTTATTACTTTGAGAGTTGGTAACAATAAGGCTAGTTTTGAGCTTAAACCGATGCATGAATCTTTGTCTCTTGTGAATAGAATAATGTGCATCAATTAATCTCATTCCAATGATAATGTATGCATGATTGTTTCTTCGACTAACAATATTCTTGAGGTTTGTGATGATGTTCTTTTGAGTGTTGAAAGCAAGAAGGTTAATGAAGACAACAAGGAGTCTTTAAAGCTTGTGGATGAGGAGGTGATTGATATTCCTCCATGGTTTGAGCTCTACCCTCAAGAGGATGAGATTGACTCCAAGAGTGTTGATGGTGAGAAGCCGTGCACTAAAAGGAGCAAGAAGACAAAGAAGAAAAAGAGAGCTTTTATGAAGAAGAAAGCGAAGTTGAAGCAAAGTGAGCTTGTTTCGGAATTTTCAACAAGTGAGGGTGCATCAAACAATGATGAGAAGTTGCCAAGAAATGAAAAAAAGTTTGTTTCTTCTACCACTTTGAACAAGGTGGTGTTCTTTGACCCTCCATGATTTGGAGGAAGGGTCGAGCTAAGGACTTTAAGCAAGCTCTTCCCGGGAGGCAACCCGGTTTTCTAACTTTTTCTTTTGATTCTATTTTTCTTAGTATTCATTCAATTTTTTTCTTTCCTTTACTTGATTTGTGTTTGGATTAATAGGTTGAATTCATGGGAATTAGACCCCTCGAACGAGCATGAGCACAATGGGAAGGTGTTTCGTGGTAATTGGTGATAGTATGCTCGATATTATTGAATTTCGAGTTAAATGGGTAAGGTAATTAAGGAGGTACGTTTGGAAAAGTTGAAAGGAATGGTGTCCTTCTAACAAGTGTATTATTCCGATAGAGGGTTCGAAGCTATTGGAAAGCTATTTATTCAGTAAGTTCAAGTGATTGGAATGCCTAGGTGGAGGTTGCTTCCGATCAGTAACATTAATGTATAATTAATATTACAGCTTAATCTTGACTGAACCCTTCGGGTCACACCCAAGCAACTAACGATCCGACACGACGAATTAATTCGGAAGGAATTAATGAGTCGCTCGAGTGATAAATATTTAGACGTCGGAAATCGAGCTAGGAGCATCGAAATCCGAGCATCGCAAGTCGAGTCGAATTAATAAAAGATGAGACGGTAAAATCACTAATTAATCAACAATTTACCGGAATACCCCTAGCATCGAAATGCCCCGAGCAAACCGAGTGCTAGGGGAATTTGGTATAGCAAAGGTAGCTAGCGTGCTCACCAAGACAAGCCTAGCATGGCTGGCTAGGTGGTGCGGCATGCTAGTGCACCATCGCTAGTATGCGCAAGCAAGCAGTAGTGAGCTAGCAGCACCAGCTAGCTAGCAGCGCTCTAGCGCGCTGGCACTGCTAGTTGTGCTTGCTGGCTAGTGTGGGGAAGGCAGGCAGCACAGTACAGCAGCCCGCAGTAATGCGTAGCGTGCTGGCGCTTGCTGCTGGGCTGTGCGAGCAGCTGGCGTGCCTAGCCAAGGGGTCAGGCAGCGAGCTAGGCAACCTTGGCGCCCAAGGCTAGCAGCGCCAGCTGGCGCGCGTTGGTTGGGCCATGTGGGGAGTGTTGGCCGGTTCTCTTGGGAGCCTTGGGGATCAAGTATTGGTCCCCCCTTTCCCTTGTGGTCCTTAATAACCCCTCCTCTTAGAATGCCACTTGTTGATTAATTAGTTGTTGGCTATTTTCTTTTGTTTTTTATTTTAAAATAAAAGGAGAAAATTGATTTTACCAACTCTCCCTCATTGATGGGAGAGTGGATTTCTCACTTGAGTTTCCCTATAAATATCCCACTTGGGAATTGGGAAAACTCACTTGAGTAAGAGCTCAATTAGGCATCTCTACTTGAGAGAAAACCTATAACCTCATTAATTACTCGGGAAGTCTTTTTGGTCGGACTTGGCTAACCTTCAAGTAGTAGATCGGTCGGGTCGCGTTGTGGGTTGACTTCGTCGGAGGTCATCGCCCTTTATCAGACTTGGCTTTCTCAAGTAAGAGCTTCATTCGGTTGAGCGAAGCACGGGTAATTTAGTCTTTTCTCTAATCTTGTTATTTATGCATTTTGTTATATTAATTGTGAGTTTTTCCTTGGGCTCGGGTTTCATTTTTCGCGATGACTCGGACTCATCGAAACCCAACAAAAGTTGTGCTTAATTAAATGTCAAGCAAATTTGTGCTTGGTGAGTTCATTATGGTGCTCTCATTATTTTGGGATGTTGAACCAACTGTAAAGAGGTTTAGAAACTGATGCGTTTAGTGGGTTCAATAATCCCGGGATGATAAAGATCATTAAGCCCATAGATGAACGCATCAAGAACAAGAAGCAAGCAAGAAAGAAGAGTAGCAAAGGTGCGGGCGTGCGGGCCTCGTGCGCGGGCGCGCACCCCTGCTACGCGGCCGCGCAGGTGCCCAGGCCGCACTACTTCTTCTTTCTCCTTTCTTTTCCTCATTTCATTCCTCATACCCACCCTCGTCCGCACTCCTTTCTCTCCCAAAATCGAATCCCTAACCCTCAATGTACAAAAAGCGTCCATTAAATCATCAAAATAACTCACAAAATCAACTAATTCCTACTCAAATTTCATCATTTTCATCAAAAATCATACTACCTTCCTCCATATCTTCTTCTCCAATCTCTCACCTCCATTAAAGAGCAAATTGGGGATTTTCGGTGTGGTGGATGTTTGTGCTTAAAACTGGATCAATCTTGCTTCTTGTATGGTATAATCATATTCTTTACCTTTATTTTACATTATTATATCAATTTGTAGCAAGAATTTGATTAATTGGGTGATTGTGAATAGTAGTAGTATCATTTTGTTTGAAATTGGTGATAGATTGAGTAATTTAGTTGATTATATGTGTTGTTGCTGATTAATTTTGCTTACATTGTGTTGTTGTTGATTGTGTAGCTTAATTGTGAAATTTGGTTGCAATTTGTGGAAGGTTGAATTTTGGTAATGTTGGTAGTAAGTGGTGATTAGAGCATTGGTTGGTTGAACCAAGTATTGTGGTAGTGTTGTGGTTGTATTATGATTGTGGTGATTTGTGGAGTTGTGATTGTGTTTTGGTTATGAATTTGGTGAAGCAAAAATGATCATGAAAGCTCTCACTTCCAAAAAGAGAAAGACAAACATCACAATTGAAGAACCCCCTCCCTCAAACACAGCTTATTCCCAAACACAAAATGAAGACCCTCTTCCACTACCCAAAACACGATTCGCCAACCCAAACCATAAAATACTTTGGAATGAATTCAAGAAAAGAACCATAAAGCCCTCATGGCACTATCATCAATCTAGCATGATCAAATTGGGAATTGATGAGGACTTATGGGTCTTATTTGACAACCTAAGGTTGGGTAGCTTCGTCGACAAGCGCTACCGAACCTACCTTGAGCCAACTAGGGAGTTCTTAGCTTCTTAGACTACTACTCCGGTTGGTACCAAGGACTTCCAAATCACCTTCCAACTTTTCAATGTGGAGCATGTCATGTCTTTGGCCGAATTCAATGCGGCCCTTGATTTCAATCCGAAGGCGGATATCCTTTTCTCTGAGCATGATTATTTGGATTAGTACTCCCAAAATGCTTGGTGGCATGATATCTCGGGAAGGAATGAGTTCACCGCCCGTTATTCTCTTGCAAGCGACATTTTCCAACCACGTCTCTGAGTGCTTCATCGGTTGTTGGGTTACTCGGTGTTCCCTAAGCAAGATTTGGGAAAGATGTCGCAAGCTGAGTTGCGAGTTCTTTGGATGGAAACTAGGGAAGAGTTGCGTGGGAGGTTGAACTTTAGGAACATATTCTTGAGGAATTGTATGGATATAAGGGGCAAGAAGTCGGGAGACATCACTTGTGGTAGCATGGTGACTAGGTTGGCTACCAACCTTGGTTATGGTAAGTATCTCCTCTCTTGTACTCCGGTGGGGGACACCGACACCCTTTACCTCGACACTGCTCAGCTCAAGCAAGTGCAATTCATAGCAAAGGGCAATTATGATGAGGTGTTTGATTGGCTAGTGAGGAATGTTCATCGGTGTTATCTTCCGAACCCTTCCTTGACCTCCCTCTACCGGTATGCCCCGAATGTGTGGTTTGTTCCCATTAGCAACCGCATCCCGGTGAAGATGAAGACAGGCAAGATGTCCTCAATGAAGAGCAACAAATTCAACAAAATCAAAACCAACGTCAACAACAACAACAACAACAACAACAACAAGAGCAAGAAGTGCCTCAACCTCACCATCAATAACATCGATTCTCCAACCCCGATATGGAGGCTCTGAGTGCCCAAATGGCGAGCATGCAAGATCTATTAGAGGGGATGTATGATCAAGATTTTGAGGTGATCTACAACTAAATGAGAGGCATCTCCGAAATGCAACAAGGTATGTTTCTCCAACAACAACAACTCTATGATGCGAGTGTTAACCATGGGGAGATCACTCCCCCGGTTAACTACCCGTACTTCCCTCCTCAACTCGGTCTCGTACCATCTAGTGGAGGTGATGGTAGGCCTACCTACCCATATTGGCAAGGACCTCAAGGGTCTAACACCGAGATTCGTTCATTTCCAGATGAGCACGGTAACTATTATTACCGTGTGCCCTGTGGGAGCGACTATAGGGGTGATCCTAACTACCCCTTGTTGGGTTTTGATGAGTCTAACTCACTGCAGAACAAACCCGACCCCATGACCCGCTTACAATTAATATAACTAAAACAACATAAATAACAAGAAAGAGAGAAAAGACATTCTTACCCTTGTCGCGTGCTTCGCTCTCACTCGGAGATCTTACTTCAAAGACAAGTCTTGCAAGTGCAGAGACCTCCTACGGTATCCACCCACAACTCAACCCCGGCCGGTCTCTTACTTGGAGTTTAGCCAAGTCGGACCAAAACACTACTCGATTATTATATGAACTTCAATGTTTTCTCTCAAGTGGATATGCCTTATTGAGTTCCTACTCAAATGACTTTCTCCAAATCCCAAGGTGGGTATTTATAGAGAATGTCATGAGAGAATTCCACTCTCCCATCAATGTGGGAGAGTTGGTAAAATCAATTTTTCCCTTTTTATTTTTAAATCAAAAATAAAATAAAATAGCAAACAACTAATTTATCAACAAGTAGCATTCTAAGAGAAGAGGTTAGGTAAGGACAACAAGGGGAGGGGGGGACTAAACCTTGATCCCCAAGACTCCCAAAAAACCGCCCTTTACATATCTCGGCTCTAATGAATGGCTGCCACGTGGCAGGCCATGCCTTGGCACCCAAGCAGCCTTTCTGGCGCTTGGTGCACGTGGCTAGGCCTGCTGTTGGGCGCACGCATGTGCGGCAGTGTACTGCCTTGGCCCAGCACGCCACACATGCTTACGAGCTGCTGGCCGAGGGCACTGCGCACCATACTACTAGTAGTGCTAGCACTGCTAGCTCGATGCTGCTGCTGCCCGCACATGCTAGCACGGCTTGCTAGCCATGTGCTAGCAGCAATGTTAGTAGTGGTGCGCTAGCATGCCGTAGCACCAACCAGCCAGCCTAGGCTCGGTTTTGTGCGCATGCTAGCCACCATGCTATACCAAGTGCCCCTAGCACTCGGTTTGCTCGGGGCATTCCGATGCTAGGGGTATTTTGGTAAATTGTTGATTAATTATTAATTTTACCGTCTAGTCTTTTATTAATTCGACTCGACTTGCGACGCTCGGTTTTGACACTCCTAGCTCGATTTCCGATGTCTAAATATATAATACTCGAGCGACTTATTAATTCCTTCCGAATTAATTCGTCGTGTCAGACCGTTAGTTGCTTGGGTGTGACCCGAAGGGTTCAGTCAAGATTAAGCTGTAATATTAATTATAGATTAACATTACTGATCGGAAGCGGCCTCCAACTAGGCATTCCGATCACCTGACCTTACTGAATAACTAGCTTTCTAATAATTTCGAACCCTTTATCGAAATAATACACTTGTTCGAAGGACACCATTCCTATCACCCCTATGTCGATCCCACCCATCCGTTGCAACTTGAGTTGCCCAAGCAATTCACTCCTTTGGCCCCTTGGCAACAAGATAACTTTAGGGGTCATTATGGTTGGCCACCCGACTACACCGGGGGATGGGATCCTTATGGTCCCCCATTCGGCTTCTCATATGATAAGGAGGATGATGATGATGATGCCGTGCCTAGTGGTAACTAGTTCCCCCTCTTTGTGCTTTTACCTCCATCCCTTTTATTATGTGATCTTTGTTTTGTATTGATGGGATGTTGAGATGTATTTTTGTTTAGCTTGGGGGGACACTAGTCTTATGAAGGGTCTCGGTGGCCAATTTCGTTGTTGTTAAATGTCCTTGTTTTTCATGATTTTATGGTTTATGATTGCTTGTCTTGGTCTATACTTTATGTTGTTGAGTGTTGTTGTTTTCCATGATCATATCATATTTTTCTTGTTGAAAATCTTTTGATGATTGATTTTGATGATGATTGCTCTTTCATGATGAGTTAGTGATTTTTACTCCCTTGAATCCAAATCCCTAAATCCAAAACCCTTGAATCCAAATCCTTTTAATCCAAATGATTGTAGTTTAGGTGTATAGTTGCTTTTCCTACTTTTAGTATATGTGATTTTGATTTTTGATTGGTTTGTTTTGATTTGATTTTGTAGATTAGTTTATTTTGTTTCTTTGTCTTTTCATTTTTGATTTTTCTTTATTATTATTTTGTTTTGAAGTTACTAATTGTTTTCTTTGTATATAGTTCCATTTTCTCTTTTTCATTCTCACTCAATTTTAACTATAACACCTCGTATTTTCAAACCACTATTTTATGTGCATTTCAACCTATTAAACGTAATTTCTAATTTTAAATTTCTAAATTGAAATGTTTATTTAGTTATCAAAATCCTTATTTTGATTTAAGGGTTATCCCAAGCTTTTCATATCCTAATGTTTTGACAAAACGATTCAACGTTATTATTTAAAAGGTTTCATATTTGAGTGTTAATCATTTCAACTATATTTGACATGTATGAAGTGATATTAGCCTTAAAGGGTGATTCCTTAAGCTTAAGCGTCAATTCAGTAAATGTGACTAAATTATATGTAATTTTAATATTTAACCTATCGCGATTGATACAGGTCATCATGGGTGATTCCTTGACAGAAGTGCGAATTTGATAGATATAAAGTGATTTTATGGTTTTAAAGACGTTTTTCGTTCAATCGTATCAATATCGATATATGAAGTTGTATTGGGTGATTTCGTTAACTTATTTATCAAATTGATATTATTTATAAACTATTATTGTATTTTATATTTATAAAACTCATTATAATGCCCTTTTATTATTTAGGTCATTATAGATGAATAATATTATTGGTTTCGCATCTCGCCTTTTCATATTGCTTTTCCGTAAAATATGAACTTTATATATATTTTTGTATTGTAATTTAAATTATTGTTTTCATTATTATTAATGTAATTAATATTAATATTATTTTTGAGATATCAATAATATAATCTATATTATTGTTTTTTAACATATTTTCAAATCGCCTCTTGTTACATTCCTTTCCTAGTCTAGTTTCGGGCTAACTAGAATTTTTTTATGGGTCAGGTTTTGCCTTAACATTTTCATGACTAAATAGATTAAGATATACTTGTTTATTAGCTTCCTTAATTCCATTATTAATCCTAAATTAACCATTCCATCAAGCCCAAAAGAAGAGCCTTGTTTGTGAGCTTCATTTGAGCCCATTTTATGCTGATTTACACTGCAGCTTTGAGGGATCAGTGGCTGATCATTTTACCCTAAGTAACCTCCTCTAATCAATGGTAATAAAACCTAACTATGGCTGCCCAACTCCTCCTCTTCTCCTTCTCCTTTTACGTACAAAACAAGGCTAGCTTTCATCAGCTTTCTTCACCAAAAAAAACGCATCATATCTCTTCCTCTTCCCTTCTATTATTCATGGGTTTCAAAGGAAAATCAAGGGGGAAATCAAAGCCTAACTTGCAGCTTAAATCTACTCCAATTCGTGCCCAAATTCCCCCTCTTTCGAAGTGTCAAAATTGAAGAACTTTAGGGGTTTTCAAGGGGCTTCTTGTGCGTGGGTTTGGGGACTGAATTTGTGGCTTTCCTCACCTCGTGCTAGTATATTATTTGGTCACACTTCAAGAGGTAACTAGCCTTTATTCCCTTAAATTAGAAATGCTAGGTTTTAGGGCTGAATTGATAGGTAGAAATCATGTTAAGGTTAGATTGATTTGTTGATTTTTGTTCTTGATATGTATGTCAGATTTTTGTGTACAATTAAGGTGATTTTGGGTGTTTGAATCATGTTTTTCGTGCTTGAATTATATTACTATCAATCGCTCATTGTTGTGTGATATTTTGTCATGTGGAGCTCGTTATTTTTTAACAATTGTTGATGATTATTCAAGAGTTGTTTGGGTTTATTTGTTGGTTGATAAATTAGAAGTTTTTCAAATGTTTATGGCGTTTGTTGCAATGGTTGAACGACAATTTTCTCAAACAATTAAAGTAGTTCAAAGTGATTATGGGACTGAGTTTAATTTTTTACTTGAATATTTTAGAGCCACTGGAATTTTATACCGCACAACAAAATGGTCGTGTTGATAGGAAACACAAACATATTTTGAATGTTAGCCGAGCTTTAAAGTTTCAAGCAAAATTGCCCATTTATTTTTTGGGTGAATGTGTTCTCACTACCGCTCATTTGATAAACCGTACTCCAACTCCCCTCTTACACAATAAAGCACCCTTTGAAATTCTCTTTGATAAACCGCCCTCTTTTGATGCTATTCGTACCTTTGGGTGTCTGTGCTTTGCTCATAATCAGAAAACTAAGGGAGACAAGTTTGCCAATCGTAGTAGAAAGTGTGTGTTCATGGGATATCCGTTTGGAAAAAGGGGTGGAGGTTGTTTGATTTGACTACAAATGATTTTTTTTTGTTTCGAGGGATGTGAATTTATTGAAGAGGTCTTTCCGTTTGAGAGTCCCGAAGCTGTGAACGTTTCACAT
This sequence comes from Chenopodium album, assembly GCF_948465745.1. Taxonomy (NCBI): domain Eukaryota; kingdom Viridiplantae; phylum Streptophyta; class Magnoliopsida; order Caryophyllales; family Amaranthaceae; genus Chenopodium; species Chenopodium album. The sequence goes on along the minus strand of NC_137850.1, from coordinate 20,297,102 downwards.
CATGAGTATGATGCTCAAAATATTCATGAGGATTTTTCTGCTATTATTTTTAAAGAGGAATTAGATGTTGGAGATGGTTTTGATGTCCAATGCAGCCCACCTGTGATGCGTGAGTTCAACACAGCGCACGAGCCCACTTCCCTCCATGAGCCCAATTCGGCTTCTGGCGGGGCAATGGAAACCCAGTGCCTGCTGGGCCTTCACCCCACGAGCCCACCACAGCTTCTGGTGAGGGCGATGGCAATCCATCGTCCGCTGGGCCTTCTCTTGTTAGGCAGCCCACTTCTCTAACTATTAATGATGAGCAGGTAAATTTAGACGGTTCCCAAACTCCACAAATGTGTCGTGGATTTCGACAAAAGTTTCCAAATGTTAAGCATCGTGATTTTGTGACACATACGATTTTTGCTAATAGTCCGCTCTCCTCCTCTTCCGATCACTCCTTAGGTACTCCTTATCCTTTAGCACATTACATAAATTGTGACAATTTTTCTAGCAATTATCAGAGATTTCTTGCAGATATTATCAAGGGTAAAGATCCAGAATCCTTCAAGGAAGCAATGAAAAATGATGGGTAGCGACAATCTATGAAGGAAGAAATTCGTGCTCTAGAAGATAATGGTACATGGACTTTAGAACGTCTTTCACCCGGGAAACGTGCTCTTGGTAATCAATGGGTCTATAAGACCAAATATTTGTCCAATGGAGATATTGAGCAACTCAAATCAAGATTAGTGGTGTTTGGTAATCATCAACAAGCCGGTATTGACTATGAAGAAACTTTTGCTCCGATTGCTAAAATGACTACTTTTCGTGCCTTTCTCGCTATAATGGCTTGCAAAAATTGGGAGCTACATCAAATGGATGTTTAGAACGCCTTTCTACATGGTGACCTAAATGAAGAGGTTTACATGAAGCTTCCCCCCGGGTTCGAAAACCCGGATCCTTCATTGGTGTGTAGGTTGCGCAAGTCTTTATATGGCTTGAAACAAGCTCCTAGGTGTTGGTATGCAAAATTGGCGTCGACTTTGAAACGGTATGGTTTTCTCCAAGCCTACTCTGATTATTCTTTATTCACATATACTAATGGCAAAACACATATAAATGTCTTAGTTTATGTGGATAATATTATTGTTTCTGGGAACGATTTCACTGCACTCAAGGTTTTCAAGGCATATCTTAGTGATTGTTTTAAAATGAAAGATCTTGGTCCCCTTAAATATTTTTTGGGCATTGAGGTGGCTCGTAGCTCATCCGGGTTATTTTTGTGCCAACGAAAGTATACTTTGGACATTATCTCTGAAACAAGTTTATTGGGAGCAAAGCCAAGTGGGTTTCCCATGGAACAAAATCATAGACTTGCTCATGCTAGTGGCGAATTTTTGCACTTCCCCGAAGCATATCGTCGTCTTGTAGGACGTGGTTACTCGACCCGACCTTGCTTACTCCGTTCACATTTTATCACAGTTTATGCAAGAACCTCGCATAGAACATTAGGAAGCTACTTTGAGGGTCGTTTGTTATCTAAAAGGAACTCCCGGTCAAGGAATATTGTTGCGGTCAGACAGTGAGCTCACTCTAGAGGGATGGTGTGACTCGGATTGGGCAGTGTGTCCTCTAACTCGGCGCTCGTTGACCGGTTGGCTTGTGTTTCTAGGTAAATCTCCAATTTCTTGGAAAACTAAAAAGCAACCTACAATTTCTACATCTTCTACAAAGGCGGAATACAGGCCTATGTCTAGAGTCACGTGTGAATTAAAGTGGCTCAAAGGTTTATTGTTATGTTTGGGCATTCAACACCCAAAAGCAATCAAGTTGTTTTTTGATAGTTAGTCTGCATTGCATATCGCGAGGAATCCAGTGTTTCATGAGCGTACGAAACACATAGAGGTTGATTGTCATTTTGTTCATGATGCGATCAACGAAGGTTTAATTTCACCATCACATGTGTCTACTAAGGATCAATTGGCATATATATTCACAAAAGCACTGGGGAAGGCACAATTTGACTATCTTCTTTCCAAGTTGGGCATTTTCGAATCTCATGCTCCAACTTGAGGGAGGTGTTAAGATATATTTAGGAAATTATATTTATTTGATTTGGTAAATATTTAGTCTAGATATTATTTCCATATCTCTAGGATATTATTTCCATATCTTTATCTTTGTTTACCTTAGCTGACATACACGTTTTGGTGTAGGCTTAGGAAACTAATTGATTTTGTATTATAAATATTGTGCTCATGAAGCTAATGGAATTAAGCTAAAGTTATCACCTAATCACATTTTGTGATGGCTTTTGGGCACTAAAAATCAGATTATATAACCTAATTATGAGCGTATAAGACTGCAATTTCTGTGGTGATTTTTATTCATGACAGCTTAATTTCAATGATTATATTTCATATTATTTTAGAGGATTGTTTTACGATCGATTTGATATATTATGGGTAAAATTCGGAGGTCTTTAAGGTCATCAAATGACTGAATTTGTGAGCCAATGCAATGCTGCCTGTGCTGTTTTGGCCGAGAGTGTAGTAGTAGTTTAGGGCATATTAAACTCAAATTTTTGTTGTTAATTGAATATTTATTTTTTAGACCATCATGTTAGGGTTGTTATGAGTTTATACCATAGTGAAATTTCATGTTTTTAGGCAAATTGTACCTTTTATATGAGCATGTATTTTGATTCATTAATCTGTTATGGAAGCTTGTGTATCTTGTGTTCTTAAGCCTTAAATTAATTATCTTGATTGATTTTATTGCCAAATTTGAATTAGAATCATGTTAGGATATTCCCTAAATTGATTTGGCATGATTTTATATAATTTTGAATAGTTTAAAGTGCCTAAATTAGTGCAACATAGCTACTACCCCTAATCTGCTAGGCGTGTGAAAGATGGTGACTTTCAGTTGTGTATTCCTTGATTTCTAAGCGCAAATGCATGTTTAACATGGCCTATTGTGTTTTTAGAATGTGAACTATAATGGCCTAAGCTTAGTTTCATGATTAAGGTTGGTTTTGGGGGTGTTTTGTGTGAATGGTACTGCTAGAACCTAAATTGGAGCTGCTGTGTTTATGATTTTATTTAAGCATGTTAACTCTAGAATTTTAAGTCCGAAATGGTTTTATATGATGCTTATTGAGTATATGTATGTGCCCTAATTTTTATTTCGCATTTGAAGTATGTTTGATTGGGTTTTTATGATGATTTTTGGACTCATATCTTGCTGCCCTGTTTTGGTTGTTTTATGAAATTGTAGTTTTGATTTTTGGTTTTATCAAATGAATTTATGGAATTTTTATAACTATTATATATTAGCTGAAATTATATTTTAAATAAGTGATGTGGGAATCTTTGGGTATTATAAACCCCTAAAGTAAAATATTTTGATGTGTGTTTGAATGTGTGTGAGTTGTAATTATATTGTCGACGTCGTAATGTTTTAGAGAAGAATAAAACTGTCTTTAGCATTATTTTGCCAAGAGTTGTGAAAAAAAATGCACTTAATTGTTAAACTCCGATAATTAATTATATTCCCAAACTCAGATGATACCTTTTGTGATTTATTACGGTGAAATGTATTTTAAATTGGAGTTTCAATTGAATTTAAGAAATATGATTTTCTTATGCAGTTTGAATTGAGTGTAAGACCATTTTGGGCTTCTCTGCAGATTTCTAAGTGAAATATATTATATTAAGTATTTTAAATGATTTTTGAATTGTGTGTGGGGCCATAATCGGGTGTGAGGCCGAGTTGCTTTTTGATGGTTAATGAACATGCTAACTACCTGGATTGCGAGTCTTAGGTGACTCAACCTAGCTTAATTGTTGTCGTTCGGGGGTGTGTAAGACCTTATAGGCATCTACCCATAACCGGGAGTTGGCCAATCTTAGACACAGTCTCTGTGAGATGACCGGGGATTCGTCCTGAAAAACCTTAGGAAGTGGATTGCGAGGCCACTAGCGTTCCCTCCATTCCAGTTCTGCTGTTTTAAATGTTTTGAGTTTGAAATATTGAAACTATGAAATTATTACTTATTTTGAAGCTTATATAAATTGTGAATGAAATTAAGTGTTTTAATATCAATTTCTTATTTTAAGTTTATTGCGAAATATTTTATAGTTTTATGGTTTGATGGTTTTAAGTGATTTCATTTGTGTTTACAAGTTGTTTGTGATTGTGGTTTCTTTATATTAATTTAAGTCTAAAATCTTTTATTTCTTATTTGAGGGAGAACTGCTAGTTGCTCCCCACTAATTGCGGAACGTTGTTATAATTTGCAGGTTCCATTTGTTTATTTGATCTATGTGACGATGGGTTGGGAATTGAGAGTTTAGAAACCAACCTTTGGGCTTGTATGCCTTTGTTGTTAGTTAATTATTTAAGTACTTTGAAATTGGTTTTAGTTTGATTGCAATTTGGCCGATAAGGGTTGTTCTACCCTTGGCTTTTGAATGTAATTGATTTGTCTTTGTTTATGTTCTTTTGTTTATTTCGATTTCATCACTTAGTTCGCGATTAAGTTAAATAACTTAATTTGGATGTTTGAATGACTTAAATTTAACTTTTAGACCTAGGTAAAGCTTGACTTTTCCAATCGAAGTTAAGTAGCCTCCCATTCAGGGGTATTTCCGCTAACGCTTCCAGTTCTAAAAGGAGGGGGTGTTACATTAACAATCCTTTCTATGCTTGTTTGGAGTTTCAAGGAGGTGGTATTTTCGTCACCCCGCTTTTCTTAGCTTAGCTTGGATTCCCGGTGAGATCCTTCTTATTTCCCTCTTTTCTTTCATTGTTTGCATAGAATAGGATTAGTTTAGGAAGAGTTGAATGGTTCGAGGATGTTTGCTTTGTAACACCAAGAGTGTTTGGGGTCGTTGGCAATGTTGTCGAATGACCACTTGTTTGTCGATTGGAATTTATATGACATGCATGCATCTTTGCACTTTTCTTTATCTTTTCCTTTCTTTTCTTTTCCTTTTCTTTTCTTTTCTACTTTTCTTTTTCATTTCAATCTTTTCAAAAATGCAAAAATCCAAAAATATGATTTTGAGGCTTTCTTTTCTTTTTGTGTTATGCTTTTGTTATGGACATAATATCATCCGAACTTTTGCTTTTGAATGAATGGTTTCCTATATGGTATCTGTATGCACGGTTTGAGAGTATCTTTAATTGATTCTAGGATAGAGTATGCTAAGGTAGTGTCTTTAGAATTTTTGGACCTTGAAGCCGAATTCTAATTGTTTGTGGAAAGTTGAAATTGCTCCCTTTGTTGAATTTGAAACTAAAAGTGAGTTATTGCTACAACCATGTGAGGTTTCATTCTTTTGAAGCCTTCTACATATTTTGCATGAGCGACACATGGATCCTTGACTATTGTATGCTTTATCTAGAATTTGACTCTTGTCTCCCGAGATCGCGACCGAGCCATTTAGGAAGGACAAATGCATCTTTTCGGGGTGGTGATTTTTCTTTTTCTAGGATAGTTTTCTATTTCTTTATTTTGGGTTTTCATTTGTCTATTTGCTAACCATTTGAGCCATAAACCTTTATTTCAAACTATATATTTAAATTTTGAGCCTTTTGTTTCATTCTTGTTTCCATTATTGGTTTTTGTGAAGCAACTGATCATTATTGTTGGAGATTATGGTGGATTGGTTGAATATAGGTTCTTCTAATGTATGCAAGTTTGTATGTGTGGATATCATGTGAATATAAGGAAAATTCCAAGTTGAAAAAGCCGTTCATAGTTAAAAGAGGCGAGGATAATGAAATAATGTGAAAAATTGAAAAAAAAAATGAAAAAATGAGAAAAAGCAAAGCAAAAAATTGAAAAAAGGTGAAAAATGAAAAAGTTCAAAAAAATATTTTGTTGTAAATGTTTCTCCCTATTTTAAGCATTGAGGACAATGCTTTCATTTTAGCTTGGGGGGGAAGCATTCTTACGCTTTTTGTATACATGTTTGTGATTTTGGCTTTGAATAAGCTTGGGGTGTTTGTGTTTTTGTTTGATGATTGCTTGATTATGGTGTTGAGAATTGATCACTTTGCTTCACAATTTAGGCATACCACCAAATGTCAAATTTAAGCCTACCTTCAGCCTTTTTCGACCTTACATTACAACCCTTCTCAAGACCTTTTGACCTTTGTTGTTGAGTCACAAGTCGGCGGAGGGAGATGTGAGTCAAGCCTATAGAGTGGTGTGCATTAGTCAAGATGTCGAGTAGCCTTAAATCTTTTTTTTTTCCGATTCCTTCGAGGAATCATTGAGATACTCGCTAGAGGTGGATTTGAAGCTAATTGGGAGATTGTGGTAAAAAGTTTTGAGATGAGGGTGAATTGTGTTTCATTAGTTCTCTATGCTTAGCATATCCTATGTTTTAATCAAACTTAGATATCTTGGAATGTGCATACCCTTATTGTATAGAAAGTTGTTTATTCACTTGCATTTGGTCCTTTGTAAAAGTCCATTTCTTAGCTACTTGTTTGAATTTTTGTTTTACTTTCTTTTATTGATACCCTTACGAGACCTCACTCGTCCTCATTGGTGACTTTGGGATTTAAAGGGCTTGTTGTAGCTAAAAACAACTGTGATTCCCACGAAAGTGAGTATTAGTGTATATTCTTATCTCTTTCTTTCCTTTTTCTTGTTTGAATAAGTCTTTCATCCTATTTCTTCTTGCTTTGTTTTGCTCGAGAACGAGCAAAAGTCTAGCTTGGGGGAGTTTGATGAGTCTCAGGCACTCATTTAGCTTCTTTTAGGATGATTTTTCATTGGTTTTGTATCTCTTTTATCTCTTAATCTTTAGTTTTACTTGTATTCTCTCTATTTTGCATATTCCTTAGTTGTTTTCTTATTTTCTTACAATTCTAAGCTTATTTTGCCTTTTCTCCTTTACTTATTTGCTTTTCTTTGATTTTAGGAGATTGGTGATGTTCGAGAAGCTCATTGGCGTTCTCTCGGGGCATACAAAGCTTAGGATGCAACCCGCTTCCTCCTCTTAAAGCTCAAAAGCAAAGGAGTGCAAGAGCTAAGTCTTCAAGGCCGCGATCTCATGCCGCGTGGATATGAAAGACGGTGTTGAACCCACCGTAAAGGCCTCTAGTGACTGCCTCCCCCAACATGTATCATGTGGAACGCACGGGAGCATCAATGAGCACATGAAGGCAATATCCCCTGCTCCCAGGCGCGGCCGCGCGTGAGTGAGGAGCGGCCGTGCAGATGCCAGGAGCGGCCGCGCAAGCCTCTTCCCCCTATTCCGTACCCATTTTGTTGCGGCCGCGCAATGGGATGAGAGGCCGTGCCTTTTGAGTTTCTTTTTGGACGTCTAACATACTTCTTCTTAGTTAGTTTTACTATATATAGAATTTCTTCATTTCTAGAGAGAGAAAGAAGCAAGTTTTGAATTAGAATTAGATTTGATTATAATTTTAGAGAGAGAAGCTCAAGATTTTGGAAACTTTGTTCTTAGATTTTAGAGAGAGAAACTTGATGATTGTTACATTTTAATCTTCATTCCTCTTTGATATTGATCAAAGTTTTGTAAGAATACTTTCCTTTTCAATGCAATTTTATGTTTGATTTTGATATACTGTTAAATTTCTATTGTTTGCTTGGTTTTAATTGTTGATATTTGGATTACAATGTTGATGATGAAATTGATGATTATTTTTGTTATGCTTTTCAAATTTACAATGTGTAGTGAGTAGTTTCTTTGCTAGGGAAGTGGTGAAACATGAATAAGTGATAATATATAGCTAATTTGGGGTTTTTGATTGATTTGATGATGTGATTAAATTGGTTAATGAAATTTGTGCATGTGTCTGATTTGAAGAGGAGTAGCTAACCTTGATTATCATGCTAGATTGCATAATAGTTTTCAATGACACGAAAAATTGATTTGGAAGCTATTATTATCAATTGATAAATAGCTCTTTTAGTGATTTTGATTGCAAATGTCGTTTTCCCTCGCATTGTTTGATTGATCAAATTCCCGACAAATTAGCAAGTTTATCACGAGTACATGTGGATCCTAAATTCCCTAGTGCTTTGATATTTAAATTCTATTTGTTAAGTTTTTTTTTTATTTTTTTTTTGGTGTTTAGAGAGCCACAAGAGCGGGTGACGAGAATCGATCCCAAGATCTATTGGAATTGGGAGGGGAGCTCTAACCACTTGAGCTATCTCTCACTCTCAATTCTATTTGTTAGTTTTGATTGAGTTGATTCGAAAGTATAGCTTAGACCAACCCATTGTTTTAAGAGTTCGGAATAGCTTAACTTGAGACCTTAGCAAATACCACTTTCCGTTGGGTTCGACCCGGACTTACCTCTATACTTAGGGTTGGGTTTGGTTTATAAATTTTGTTTTGATCGGGGAATCTTAGTAACCAACGACCTAGGTTTAACCCGCATCATTTCCACCACTTCGCAAGCTTTTTATGCCCACCGTAAAGACAGCAGCGTCAACCACCGAGCCCGCGTGTCCTATGAAGCTAAACAACCGATGTATACGATCGTCGTCCAAGGAAACTAAACGAGTTACCGGGTTTCCTATGAATCATCTTGATCGTCGTCCAAGGAAGCGCCCGCGTTTGGGATGGGATGTTGCTCCTCAAACAACCAATGTATACGATCTTTTCGTTTTTTATTTTGATTTTGTTATTATCGAGGTTTTTTTGGCTAGTTCTGGTGAAATTTGATTCGAATTAGCTGAAATTATTGAATTTTATTTGTGATTTTGATATGGTTGATTTTTGGTGGTTTATGTATTGATTTAATTATTTTGTTTAGATTTGTTGTTTTATGCTTGTTTATCGTCTTTTAACGATTTTTGATTGTTTGATTCGCAAATTTTTGGCATTTAAAAGGAATTGAAGTTTTTTTGGTACATGTTTTTTCATGAATTTGTATGATGTATAGCTTTTGAAATTATGAATCGGTTAATTTTGTTGAATTTAAAATTATTTGCAAACCTATTTCTTTTCTTTGATTTTTAAAGAACAGGAAAATTTCTGATTTTTATTTCATCATGATTGAGGCGATGTTATTTAATGCAGATCGATGATGGGGTCTGTTTTAATTTTGATAGCTTAGGTTTATTTTATTAATTTGGTTCTTGAATTTGGTCACAAGTGTTATGGATAATGAAATATGGGAAAAAATTTAAAGTAAAGTAATGAAACAAAAATAAACGATGATAGGGTTTTGTTTTTGAGTTAACTTGAGCGAAACATGGATGAATGGCTGTGTGTAGGCTCAGATAGGTATATTTTGTGGACAAGAGATTGGGAATGTTTCAAGCTTTGCACCGTCAATTGCACTTTCGGAACATTCTAGTTCCCTGTTTAGCAAGAGAGTGGCAACAAATGGTTCTCCCCCGTGGAGGGAAGATGACAAAGATGGACATTACATGTTTGAGCTTGGAGATAATTTAACTTCTCGCTGTAAATACTCTCTCCATTGTTAAAACTGTTTCAGTCTGATCCTAACTTCCTCAAGAATTCGGACCTGAGATCCTGATACTCCTATCGGCAAGCTGAGAACCTACACAATGAGAAGAAGTTAGCTAACCCCGGGGTGATCCGGGGATAACCACTCCGATGATAAAGTCAGAAAGTGTTTAAGAGAAGAGGGTAAGTAAGAGAAAGAAAGTAGAGAGAGAGAGTAAGAGAGTGTCTTTCATGTCCCCATTAATGAGGTCTTACCTACTATTTATAATAGTTTACCTTGACAGGTGGCTCTCATCCATGCAGAGCCTTTTGTGCCAAGTGTCGAGCTTCTGTTGCCACATGTTGAATTCCGGCGAGCCGACATGTCTTCTTTTTGGAACATATCAGCATCCTCTTATAATTATTGGAACATGGTCACGTGCTTTCACAAGATGTCGGTCATGCTCAGATATCGTCCCATACAATTAGCCCCCCAAGTGAGGACGCATGATCATTCATCATCGTTCTCAGTTAACATGGGCAACAAGCTGAACCTAACTAAACAAACTTTGGGTTCCACATCTCATTCTTCAGATTTTTCCTTATGTTCTAAATGTTATTGTGACAACGTTTCTTGTACTCTGTCAAGCATTGTTTAATAACAAAACCTTATTACTGACCTTGCCGTTTTCGCAATTCGTTTTACTTGCTTAGCTTGTATTCAGACAGATTTGCTTCTATACGTCTATATATCTTTGAGCTCTATATTCTTTTGCTGAGAAGTTGTATATTTATTTACTACTTTCATTACTTTTTATTATTATTACTTATTTAAGAGGACAATTTTTATACCATAATTGCGTACTGTATTCATTTGCTTTTAGCTCTACTCCGTTCCCCCCCCCCCCCAAGTGACCTTGTAAGCTGATAGCTTACAAGGTCAACTTGTTGTAAAATACCTGGGAGCGAAAAACTCCGTTTTCCTCCCCAAGTGACCTTGTATGCCGATAGCTTACAAGGTCAACTTGTTGTACAATAACTGGGAGCGAAAAACTCCGTTTTCCTCCCCAAGTGACCTTGTATGCCGATAGCTTACAAGGTCAACTTGTTGTACAATAACTGGGAGCGAAAAACACCGTTTTCCTCCCCAAGTGACCTTGTATGCCGATAGCTTACAAGGTCAACTTGTAAAATACCCGGGAGCGAAAAACTCCGTTTTCCTCCCCAAGGGACCTTGTATGCCGATAGCTTACAAGGTCAACTTGTTGTACAATATCTGGGAGCGAAAATCACCGTTTTCCTCCCCAAGTGACCTTGTATGCCGATAGCTTACAAGGTCAACTTGCTTCAATGAGCACGTTATGGTAGTGTAACCGTTTTTTTTTTTTTTTGAGCGGGAAAATTTTCACACGTGTCATAAATCCTGCCGCTGCTTTTTGAAACTACTTATCGAATGGGAACCGTCGGATCTCTGAACCGCCTTTCACTTCAACTAGCCATTCAGTTTCCCTTTTTAGATCAAAATAACCTCATTTTCTCATTACTTTGCATTTTTTCTAAGTTCTCTCTCAAAAGTTAAAATTTTTCGATCAAAGTTCCTACTTTTCTTCTCTTCTTTGTTTTCGGTTTGCGCATTTCAGTACTCCAGGCGTGCTCTTTCTTTCTTCGTCGTTTCTTAGCATTTAATTGCACTAAATCAGTGATTTCCGTCGAAGGTATTGTCGTACCCTAACCCTTGATTTTGCATGCTATTTTTATTTTCTTATATTTAATTAAATGTCTGAAGATAGTGTTGAAGAAAATTTTCCTAACCTTAGTACTGCTAGGCGTCGTTTAATTAGGCAGTCTTTAGGCAAAGAAACCGGTAGTAATCAGGGTAATTCATCTTCTCTTTCTGATAATATAGACTACCCGTTTGAGACGTTATCTTCTGAAGAAGAAAAACGCGCTTTTATGATACATAGGACCATTGCTCATCGTGAAAGTGCCCATCACCCTTTTAACCCCGATATCCCTGCTGATACTGAAATTCTTGACGTTGAGCCTGTTAGTGTCCGTTATCACTTACGCAGCTTTACTGGGAGACGGTATTTTAATCAGTACGGCACTAACGTTGGCAATATAGGTATAAACACTATGCCAAGGGTAAAGAGTACCAGTTATCAGCCTCGAGCTGCTGCCCGTGAAGCCGCCAAAGCAGCTAAGGCAGCTGAGGCCGCTAAGGCAGCGGAATCCAGCAAAAGACCTGGGCAAGGTCAGGTTGTAAGTTCTTCTGAAGAAGAACCAGTGGATGACATCCCTGCAAACCCTCTGGAAGGTCCGTCATCTCCAGTTCATGATTCAGCCGTCAACTCGGTTTTAGGAGATGACGAGACTCAAGAAGACAGCATAAACAATGAGAGTAGGGATGATATTGTCGATTTAACAGCTGAGGTTATCCAGGAAGAAAATCTGGATGAGGGCTACAACTCTGAGACCGATAGAGCTGAGTTCCGACAACCCATGGTTCTTGCTAACGAGGGGAAAGTCGCGAAGGCAAAGATAAATGAAGCTTTTAGGAAAACGACAATTGAAAAAGATTATTGTCGTCGTGCAAAAAGGTTCTTTAACCTACCAGATGAGTACGAGTTGTCTCTCCCTCCGTCTGGAGCTTCAGTGTTGGATTGCCCGGTTGGTTCTGTGGCCGTTTACATGAAACATTTTGATTTTGGCCTCCGTTTTCCTCTACATCCTTTCGTTGCTAAAATTTTGAAGGCTTGGAATGTTTGCCTGGTTCAGTTAACTCCTCAAACAATTCGTGCCGTTATTGCTACTGTTTGGGTCATGTTGTATCGGAATTTCCCTCTAACCCTTAACGTATTTAGACAGTTAATTACCTTAAAGAGGGATGGTCAGTCAGATGGGTGGTGGTCGTTATACACTCAACCCCATAAGTATACCGTTCATCCTAAACTATCCAGCTGTAAAGGTTGGAAAGATAGGTTTTTCTTTATGTCGGTCCCAGAGGATTTTCCTTTGAGGAGAACTTTTTTCAAGCCTCATCCCCATTTCGATTCAATCCCCGAGAGAGATCTCGGTAAGCATGAAGAAAGGGCTGTCAATCACTTTGACATCTCTGAATTTGATGAAGGCGACGGCAAAGCCCGTCTAGTTCCTGCGGTGTGGGTGTCGAATGTGAGTTACATTCTGGGCAACGCACCGTTATCTCGTGTCGGTCTCTGTTGGACTGACCAGCATGGTATAACTTATCTTTCTAAGTTCTATTATTATTATTTATCACTTTTTTTTTACCTTGTTTCTATTGTAGTTTACTTGTTACTTACTATTGTCTTCCTTACCCTTTTGCTTTTTTTTTTTTTTAGGTATTGACAAGTTGGACAACAAGTTGCTAGGCTTGTCAGCTGACGGAAAGAGGGTTCTCAGGCGTTGTCCTAAAGCGACCGCCTCTTACGACACCTTAGCTTCAATTTGCGGTCGTGCACCGGCTGTTAGTGCTAAGAGAAGAGCTGAGTTAATGGCTGACGACAACGCCAAGAAGAGAAATCTGACATCTCTCGCCAATCGGCGCGGCGGTGGTGTGGTGATTTCGAGCCCTAGGCAAGCTGGAGGGCGGGGTGAGAAGAAAAAGGACAAAACGGAGACCGAAAAGTCTCCTCTCACCAAAACAACAAAAAGCCCTGAAGCCATAGTAAAAAAGGTTATTCAAGGGATCGAAGTTGAGGACCTTACTACCGTTGAATCTCCTCGTCAGCCTCAACCGACCACCGTTATCGCTCCTTCCACTGCTGGGTCTGATTCAAGCATTCCGGATTTAACATACCGGTCCAACCAGTGGATAGAAAGAGTTTCCGGCTGGTTTCCAGATGAAGTCCTGAAAGGCTTCGCTGTTCCTGCCGGTCATTCTGGGGACCGTTGGAAGCCCGACATGGATGTTGGCCGGAATGAATCAATGATTACCGACGATCCAATGCAGGGTGGGACCCTTGGTTACCGGCTTCTTAGTAACCTTACTCTTCCGATGGACAGACCTACTGGTCCAATCGGTCCCCTCGCTGCTGCTCATATGCACAACATGATGAAGGTATGCTTACTTTACTACTTTGCCTTAACCTATTTCTTATATTACGTTATGTCTTACGCACTCTTATTGCTTGTTTCATGGTTTTTGTTAATTCTTATTCGGAAGTACTTTCCTGTTCACAGGCTGTTATGTCTGGTACGGAGCTGGTGGAGATGTACCGTTATTACCAAGAAAAGCACCATCAAGCCTCCTCCAGTCAAAGTGCCATGCAAGAAATCATTAACAACGCTGAGAAGGCCCTGGATGACCTGAGGAAGATAAAAGAAAAAGACGACAGGGAGATGTCGGAGTTGAAGGTTAAGGCTGAAAAGGTTGCTGGCTTGGAGTTGGAATTGCAGAGTCTGAAGACTCAGATTGCTGAAAAAGATAAAGCCATTGAGCTTCTTCCTTCAGTTGAGAAAGATCTCGGCGATGCCAGGGCTGAAGTAAAAAACCTCGAAGAGAAGGTTATGCGGATGGAAGCCGATAAGCCTGGGATTCGCCAGAGAGCCGTGGGCCATTACTTGACTTCAGATGAGTTCTGCTCCAAGCTCCAAGACCGTTTCGATGGAGGTTGGACTGCTGCTCAGAGATGTGTTGCCCACGCCGCCGGTTGGAAAAAGGATGACTAGGCTAAGGTTGAGAAGGCTTTCAACGAGGAGGCCTACAAGATCCCTTCCGGCTTCGAGGCGCAGCAATTCTCTGAAGAGGACTTGTACAATCTGGCGCCAAGTACTGATGATGGCCCCAAAGATCCCAGCATTCTGGACTCCCCAGTGCTTGAGAATGCACAATCATGAAGGGGCGGGCAGTCATCACCGACATCTTCTTGTGGGTCCTGTGTTATTGAGCCTTACCAGCTATAACTCTCTTTTATTGTCTTTTGTATGTGAACATCTATTTTGACAATGCTGTTTTATCGGCATATACCCCTTTTTTGTGGTGATGCCTGTCGATTGTCAATTTTATCTGTTATGCAAACTTATTTTTGTTGTCGTTGTCTGCTAAATGTCTGTAAATTTTTATACTTTATCGTAACTGTGTTGTTCTCCGCTTATCACTTTCTAATCTGCTTGTTTTTTACAACGTTATGATAACTATATTGCCTTGCCAATTTCAGCATATATAAAAGACAATTTGTAAAAAATAAAAGTTTACCTGATAGTTTATCTGAAATCCGACAACTTCCAATTGGAAACCTCTTCAAAAACGCTAGCTTTTGAAGATATCAGATTTCAAAACCTCGGCTTTGGAAGATATCAGATCTTTACCTGACTTGAAAAATTGTAATTAACTTGAAAAATTGCATTAAAAATTACCAGCGTACTATGGATATCACAAATACCATATCACTCCTTGCTCCCCCCAGTGTACATAGTTCGTGGTAGAGCTATGTACACTGAGCCGTAACCGGTCGTTGGTGGTTCAGATTATAACATTGGTCACCTACTGCTTTGTTGTTTCAGCCAGTTAGGTTCCCTTCTCGGCGATCACATTCTGAGCTATGCCTCATATCGGCGTATACTCGAATTGATTTGGCCGGTATTATATTTTGAACCAGCAACCTCATGAGTTAATGTATACAACTGATCAGGTTGTATAACTGTTAACTTCATGGAAGCAGTTTTGAGCTGTCCGTCCCATTTAACAATGTTCTGTTAAATGGAGGATGCCTATTTCAATGCACATTGTCTGAATGCTTCTTCATTCATCACTGATGTCTTTCTTGATATCAGCTTCACGTAAAAATTGTTCATTACACATAGTATTTCTTCAATACAGCTGAGTTCCATACATTTTTTAGAGGTGTCCCATCCAAAGTTTCTAGGTAAAACGACCCTTGGATGACGACATCTCTAATCCGATAAGGCCCCTCCCAATTTGCAGTCAGCTTCCCATCTTCATTTCCCTTACCGGTCGCTGCTGTTCTTCGTAGTACAAGATCTCCTATACTTAACGGCCTATGGGATACTCTTCTGTTGTAGGCTCTTGACATTCTTTCTTTAAAGGCAGCTGACTTAACTGCTGCTTTTTCTCTCAGTTCTGGCAAAAAATCTAACTGTTGTTGTAGGAGTAAATCATTTTGGTCTTCACAGTAATGCTGAATCCGAAATGTCGGCAACCCGACTTCTGCTGGTATGACTGCCTCTGTTCCAAAAACCAGAGTATAAGGTGATTCACCTGTAGCTTCTCTTACTGTTGTCATGTTTGCCCATAATATCTCCGGTATCAAATCTGCCCACAAACCTTTTGCATCTTCAATCTTTTTCTTGATCGCTGTCACAATTTGCTTATTTGCTGCCTCTGCTTGGCCGTTAGACTGTGGATGGCATACGGTGCTCCGCCAAATGCTTCTTTGCCCCACTAATTGTCCCTCCATGAATCGGTCCCCCCGTTATCACATCTACCCTTCCTGTAGATAACGGTGGTATTCCTGCATCCCCTTGTCGGACTATTCTTCCTTGTGTCCTTTCAGGCCTTGCTTCTATCTGTTGCCTCTCAACTGCTTGTGCCGGTTGCTGATTCCTGCCTGCATTCAACCAGTATTGTGTTAAGTGCCCTTTTCTGATCAACTCCTCAATGTTGTCCTTTAATTGTGTACACTCCTCCGTATAATGTCCCACATCCCTATGGAACATACAATACTTCTTCACATCCCTTGGCCTTGCCTTCATGGGAATCGGCCTCGACCAATCTTCTCTGTTCTGGTTTACTGAGTAGATTGCCGCCCTTGGTGTATTCAAGGGAGTGTAGGTGCTATATCTCATTGGCAGCCTTGTCGGTCTGGAATCTTGCCGACTTCCTCCTCCCCTTCCTAGGGCAGGAGCTCTCGGCCTGTTTCCTCCAGACGAGGTCCCTTCATACTGACTTTGCCCCTTTCCGGAAACCACATGTCTGCTACTTGTCTTCATTAGCTCTTCACTCTTTATGTAATCATGAGCTTTGCTGAACGCCGCTGCCAATGTCGGCAGGTTCTTCCTTGTAAGATATCTTTTAAAATCCGAATCAACCAATCCATTCATCAAAGCCATCACAGCTATTTCCTGTTGCAATTTCGGAATGGTGTTTGCCTCATTGTTAAATCGCCTGATATAATCCCTCAAAGATTCATCCGGTTTCTGCTCCACAGCCATCAATTCTCCAGAGGTTCTCTGCCTTACACTGTTACTGACATACTGACCTACAAACGTCTCAGTCAATCTTTCAAAGCTGTCTACTGACCCAACTTTAAGGTTGTTAAACCAATCGGCTGCAGCCCCAATCAGAGTTGTCGGAAAGACTTTACACCAGACTGCATCCGAGTTAGTGTACAGCATCATGTGCCCCTCATAGGACGTTATGAATCTTGCCGGATCCCCTCTTCCATCATACCTACAAGTCGGCATTTTCACCTTTTCCATTGGCTGATCCAAGATGTGCTGGGCAAATGGGGATGCCCTTAACTGCACCACTGTGCGCACTGCCTGACCCTCTACTTGCGAACTTCTTTGCTGTTGAGTTCTGGAACTCACAACATGACTTGAGGATTGTTCATCCCGCTGTGATGTTGTATGCGATCTTACCGACAACTCATGTCGGGGTCTCCTCGACGGGTTCTCCAACTGATTGTGTTGTTCTTCCTGGTGTCGGTGCGATGCTCCTCTATCAGCCTGAGCGGCCTCTCTTTCAGCCCGTGCCACCTCAGCCTCCTTCCTCTTCCTACTCATTGCATTCATCACCCTTGCGGCCGTTTCCAACTCATCTGGAGTGAATGCCGCCATAGGATCCTCTGCCTCCCCTCCTCCTGCAGGGGGGGTTATCGGCACGTTGAACTGGTTACCCTCTAGGGTATGGGTTTCATCTACTATTTCCACCTGGGGTTGTCCTACTGGCATTCCATTGTTCCCGGCCATGATTATTGTTGTTGTATGTATGTTTTGTGTGAGGTTCTTAGGCGATAGAAGTGATCAACTGTTATCCCCTCCTTCTAGCGCCAAATTGTTTCAGTCTGATCCTAACTTCCTCAAGAATTCGGACCTGAGATCCTGATACTCCTATCGGCAAGCTGAGAACCTACACAATGAGAAGAAGTTAGCTAACCCCGGGGTGATCCTGGGATAACCACTCCGATGATAAAGTCAGAAAGTGTTTAAGAGAAGAAGGTAAGTAAGAGAAAGAAAGTAGAGAGAGAGAGTAAGAGAGTGTCTTTCATGTCCCCATTAATGAGGTCTTACCTACTATTTATAATAGTTTACCTTGACAGGTGGCTCTCATCCATGCAGAGCCTTTTGTGCCAAGTGTCGAGCTTCTGTTGCCACGTGTTGAATTCCGGCGAGCCGACATGTCTTCTTTTTGGAACATATCAGCATCCTCTTATAATTATTGGAACATGGTCACGTGCTTTCACAAGATATCGGTCATGCTCAGATATCGTCCCATACAAAAACTGTTCTTTTACTTTGTGTTATTGGTTTTCTTGTCCCAAGTAGACGGTCGTTCATCATTAATATTTAGTTATGAATTAATAAAGTATAAGGTTGTATTCAATTTGGCTTTCCGGTGTAAACTTGGTCAATGATCTACTATAAACTTTGTTGATTATTTTATTGAGTTGTTGCTATCTTTTTGTGCACCCTTTGACTGAGAACTTGGTATTATTTATTTTTCTCCTCTAATTTTTTAAAGTTAAGCTATAATTTATGTTCTGCTTTTTAACCACATGAAACTAAATGAACAGATGCTCATTATGCGGTTTAATTCATGGAAGAGGTGATATTGCTTGTGTTTACAGGTTCTGTGTTTTGTCTAATTTGCTGAATATATATACTGATTCTATTTTCAAAATAATATGCAGACTAATTCTAATTTCAGGATTATATATCTAATTTCAGGCTAGTGTATGACAGAGTTTATTTATATCAAAGTATACACTGAACTAACTGAATATAACTCTCCCTTTTGTGTTATCTGTGTGCTGATCTTTGTACCAACTTTGCTTATGTCTTGCATAGGTTCTTCTGACAAAACAGTAAAATTCTGGGACCTTGAGACTTTTGAGCTGATTGGTTAAGCAGGACATGAGGTAAAAATTCCAAATAATGCTTAATCAGGCTTTGAATTCTTCCATCTTTTATTTTGTAGATGTATTTCATGTTACTTAGTTTCTGGTGTCGAGTAGGCCCATAAGACATCAGGAGTGCATTGTATGGCCTTTAATCTTGATGGGAGGACCCTGCTCTCTGGATTACATGAAAGCCTAAAGGTACTTATCCATCCCTATTTCTGCTGGCAATAACTGAAACTTGGGGATTTTTGTTTCCGATCCTTTACTTTAGTATTACTCCCTCCGTTCAAAATTAATAGTCGTGTTGATAGTTTATGTACTTTCAAAATTACCACGTATTTGATCAGCCTGTCCCGTACTTGCTAGCTGACCAAAATTGTCATTTAATTAGGTTATTTTCTGACTATTTTTCAGGTTTTCCTGACAAAGCATTATAGAAATAGGAGATTAAAGGACCCAGAATTTGTTTTAGATTTCGAGGAGATATATGTTATCGATTCAAGAACAAAGTCTATTACAAGTGCAAAAGTTTTGGTAAGGATTATTCTTTATCTTGCATTTTATCTCCTTACACTTGTCGCTATAAGTTATCTATGGAAATTTAAATAGTTTCATGTGTACTAGACTCATGATGCATATGGGCTACCCTCCTCACAATCTAATTCATGCGCTTCAAAGTAGCTACCTTATAGATGTTGATGTCAAGAGTAATTGGATGAGTCTTCTTAGAAAGTAGAAACTAATTGCACTACCTTTTTTGGGTCTATACCAGCCAAATTGTAAATAAGATAATAATTGAATGAGGTGTCAAATTTTGAAGAATTAGATCATACAGATGAACTAAAATAAGCATTGGAGGCAGGGGAGGATAAAAGGGAAACAAAATTGTAAGAATAGGTCACACGACTATTATTTTGGTGTGTGTGGGCGCGTGTGGAGGTTGGTTAACTAATTTTGATTTACAGTTAATTGATTTGTACATTGTTGTTACCTTTTTTTCAGCGGATAGACCCATATTCAGTTCGTTTGCGCTCTAATGGACATTATGAATTGAAGTCTGCTTCATCTGGTAATTTGCAGCACTAAGGCAGCCTTAGAATTATGATCAAAGTTGCAGCAACTCGGAAACATGGTGGAAGATGTAAATTATTCAACACTAATTTAGACGAAAATCATTTGACTCTTATCTTAGTCTTATTAAATAAACTTGTTTTTATTATTATTACAATTGAGATTTTTTATTTTTTTTTATTTATTTATTTTTTTTTTTTCAAGTTTTAGTTATTAGGAATAATGAATGCCGACTTTTGATGATTGTATATTATGTACTTATATAGTATACTAGTATAAATTTCTCTTATTATTTGATTAATTGATTCTGCAATATAAATCCAGCACTCCAGCAAGTGCTGGTTTTTTTTTAAAAAAAAATAAGGGTCTGTTCATATTTACTTAATTTCAGTTCAGTTCAGTTCAGTTCAGCTCCAATCAGTTCAGTTCAGTTCAGTTCAGTTCAGTTCCAATCAGTTCAGTTCAGTTCAGTTCAGTTCCAATCAGTTCAGTTCAGCTCTTAATTTCCCTCTCACATAAAATATTCATTTCAGCTTAATTTAGTTCAGTTCAGTTCCAATCAGTTCAGTTCAGTTCAGTTCCAATCAGTTCAGTTCAGTTCAGTTCAGTTCAGCTCAGTTCAGTAAATATGAACAGGCTCTAAATCACAAACTATTTGTAACGGGTAGACATTATGCCCGTTACAAATAATCCCGTTATTTGTAACGGGCGAACGAGTGCCCGTTACAAATAACATTTTTATTTGTAACGGCCGTATACGTAACGGCCGATGTCCGTTACGAAAAGCCTATTCTAGCCCGTTACAAATAGGCTTAATTCCACTAATGATAAGATCAATTTGATGCTCAATTCCCCTAAAAGGTGGCAAACCAGGTGGGAGATCATCGAGGAAAACATTATGGTACTCAACCAACACTTTCTTTACAAGGGGGTGGATTGGATTCTCTTGCTCACTCTCTTGTGTTTCCCTAAGAAGACATAAAGACAATTTGTCCTTGAGTTATCTCCTTTCCCATCTCATTTTCCCCAATGAGAAGGTTTTCTTTGATTATGTTTCTTGTACCCAAGGGTTCTTTGTGTTTAATTGTGGGAGACAAGGGGTTGAGTACGACCTTCTTCTTATCTATCATGAATGAATAAGTATTTTTTTTCTTCCAACATGCAATACATTTCTATCAAATTGTCAAGGCCTTCCAAGTAAAACATGACAAGCATCCATAGGCAACACATCACAAAGCACCTCATCCTTACATTATTTGCCAATTGAAAAAGAAAGAAGAGTTTGTTTTGTCACCTTCACCTCATTGTGATTATTAAGCCATTGAAGCTTAGATGGAGTAGAATGATCGGTAGTGTCAAGATCGAGCTTGCTTACTAATGTTGTTAAAGCCACATTAGTGCAAGAGCCACTATCAATGATAAGGTTGCAAACTCGATCTTTGATGGTGTAATGAGTTTGGAAAATGTTCTCCCTTTGTTCTTCCAACGAAGGAGTGGAAATGAAATGAATTGCCCTTCTAACAACAAGGATTTAACCCTCATCAACTTCTACTAAAACCTCATCCTCCTCATCATATATAGGGTCCTTAAAATCCTTCTTCTCATCTTCGTACTTATCATCATCCATTTCACGGATCATCATAGCTCTACTATTGAGACACCCAATAGCAAAATGTCCATAGCCTCTACACTTGTAGCAAACCTTCCTATTGCTCATCTTTGCTAGAAGAATTCATGGGAGCCTTGTCTTTGTCATCCTTGGCAATGAGCTTGCTTGTCTCACCCTTTGGAGTAAAAGGATTCTTGAAGATAGGTTTAGAATACCCACTAGCACTACTTATCTTGTCATACTTCTCAAACATCAAAGCCTTTTGCACAACTTGATCAAACTTCCGGCATATACATCAACCTTTTTTCCCAAGCTTTCTCTCAAGACCACCAATGTACCTAGCAATCTTATGCTCCAATGTTTCTTTAATTCCACTCATAATAGAGTTTTTCAAACTCCCTAGTATACTTTTCTACCGACATAACCCCTTGTTTAAGAGGATTCAATTTAAGATAAGCATCTTGTAAATAATCTCTTGGCACCAAAGCCCTATTCATATGTTTCTTCAATTTCTCCCAAGTGATTTTTGACTTTCCATATTTCCTGCTACGATTCTTTAAGTTCTCATACCACAAAAAAACGTGTATTTTATGTTTAAGGATGGCCAATTTGCAGCGTTTTTCATCATTATAACCCTTATATTCAAACATATTCTCCATACTTATAACCCAATCAAGAAATTCATTAGGATCAAGATTACACTAGTAGAAAAATAATAAATAGCACCGGTTCAAAACCCCCAATATAGCACCGGTTTTGAACCGGTCTGCATTTGAGGGATGCCAATGTAAGAAAAAAATGGCACCGGTTCAAAACCGATGGTGGCATTTTCAATAATTGGCACCGGTTAACCGGTGGCGATAATTGTTTTTTGCCACCGGTTAACCGGTGCCAATTATTCTTCCCGCTTTTTTTTTAGCATTACATGAAATTGGCACCGGTTACCCGATGCCAATAATGCCTTAAAAAAACAATTTTTTTTTTTTTTTTTTCACTTAAAATGTAGCAGACACATATATATATACATAAAACACATATATTCATCAATAACTAGTAATTGTACACTTTTTAAGAATGAAAAAACTGCAGTATCAATATTTTCTTCTAGGGTACTTCTAGTAACATGATAGGAGGAGGTAGTAGCAAGAAGCAACAGTAGCAGCAACATGGATGCAGCAGTAGCAGACCATGGAAGCGGAAGCGGAAGCAGGAGCAGGAGCAGCAGCAGTAGTAACTTGAAAGCAGGAGAAGCAGTAACATGGAAGCAGCAGCAGCAGCAGCAGCAGCAATGTCCGTCTCATATATTCGACACAAATGGCCTTAATAAGCTCCCATACACATAAGAAGTTTCCTGCATCATATATAACACATTTCTATCACTTACACTCAAACAACATAAACATACAACCACGGCAGCACATAAACGAACAATGCATCCACCAACTCTATATAATTCAAATTAATTTCACCCACTCCAAAAAATAGAGTGCCCAAAAAAACAAAAACCAATCAATTACTTTTTTCTACATATCCATGTCCATAACTAAAATCCAATGGATATGTAAGACTTAGCAAAATAACTAAAATCTACAAGGACTACTACAGAATACGGATCCATGTGAGTAACAGCAACCTTTTTGATACCATAAAAATGGATCCTGATAATAATCATCATAGAAGTGAAATTTAAACAAAAAGAAGAAAAACACATCCTTAATCATATACGGAGTATAATCATATAAATATAGCTAGTCATGTGTAAGAGTTTGACAATCAAATGCTTTGTTCTTGGCTATCATATAAACAAGCTAGTCAGGAAGTCAAAACAGATTTCTGCAGATGTCATTCATAGTTGGGATGTACTGCCTAGTTTTCTATCCACCCTCAGGCCTCAAATAGTGAATGTGAGTTATGTGATATCCCTGATCTATGGATAACACCTCAAATTTTCAGGAGGGGTTTGTATGGTCAGTGAGGATATCATGAGCGCACAAAAACATTGGCAGCATATGACCATATGAATATGCTAATAACAGCACGATACAGTCAAGCACAAGTATAACATAATCAACCTAATAAGTTACAATCACAAGTATAACATAATCAACCTAATAAGTTACAATCACCAACCTCTTTGTTTGCTTGGTCAGCAGCCGCAATAGCAGGATCTGCAAGACACAAAACCCTTAAAGAACTAAAACCATTGGATCATGAAATCAACAGTTGCAGATTAGCAGCATGATTGCTTCCAAAACAATTAAAAGAAATAATTAAATCAAATTGAAATAGCACTTCAGGTATTTTATAATAAAGAAATTTATAAAATATAAGAATCATTCCATGCTTAACTATTCCAAAACTTAAAAAGTAAGTTATTAAATAACTTCCCATTTAGGTTCACAATACTCATCAAATCCAACCACTTAAAGAATCATTCCATGCTTTATCTATCATCACTTAAACTATCTAACAATTAACTTCCATGTCCAGGCCAACTGCAGCGTATTCAACCAGTATCTAAGTGCTAATAGTCATATTCAACTGAGTTCATGACATATCTATTGTGTAACATCCCTGAATATAAACACCAACTAGCTAAACCTGACAACTACACATTTTAACGCCTTTACGGCTTGTTTCACTAAATAAAAGATTATGGTAATGATTCTCAATTACCAAATTGAGAGTTTTATCCCCCATTAATTTTAATTTTCATTAATTTGAGGTTAAAGTTGATTTAAGAATAAACATTCAAATTATCTAGTAAAGAAGATGCATTAGCATTACCTTGACATTTCTGTGAGCCATTCCACAACAAAACACACTTCTCATCATAATTCAGGATCCTGCAGCACAAATTGGTCATCAGCAAACAAATAACATGACAATGACAATAATTTTAGCATACAAGATTAAGAAAAGTCAAGCCCATTCAGTATTTCAGTGAGATTTTCATGTCATGAAAGAGTAGCATATGCATTAAATACTTGATTTACCACCTAACTTACACTTTCCTCATAAATAAAAATGAAAAAATGAGAAAAAAGAGACCTTCATATTAACTATTGTCGAGAAAACAACAAACTTCCTCTCAAGGCAAGTGTCATCCTCACAAAGAAAATGAGCTTCACGGAAGTGGTTCTGGGAAAGATGCAGTATTTCGGCTGTTATTTTTTTATATATATATATATCAAACAATCAATCAATCAATCAAAGCCTTAATCCCAAAAGTGGGGTCGGCTAACATGAACCAAATTTGATTATTCCGTGTAGTCATCAACAAAAATCTTTCTCCTCCATCCCTTACGATCCAAAACTTCATCCTCACGTAAATCCATGCACTTCATATCCTTCCTCACTCCTTCCAACCAAGTCATCTTTGGTCTCCCTCTTCCTCGTTTAATCCCTCCATGGTCCCACTCTTCCACTCTTCGCACCGGTGCACCCTCGGGTCTCCGTCTTACATGTCCAAACCAACGCAGACGATTTTCCCTTAATTTATCTACAATGCCCGCCACACCTACTTTCTTGCGAATAACCTCATTTCTGATTCTATCTCTTAAAGTGTTTCCACACATCCACCTTAACATGCGCATTTCCGTAACCTCCATCTTTTTAATATGCTCTTTCTTAGAAGCCTAACATTCTGTACCATAGAGCAACACTGGTCTTATGGCAGTCCTGTAGAATTTTCCCTTCAACTTTAAGGGAATGCTGCGGTCGCATAGCACTCCCGTGGCCGCTCTCCATTTAAGCCACCCTGACTTAATCCTATGGGTCACGTCTTGATCAATGTCACCATTCTTCTGGATGATCGACCCTAGGTACTTAAAACATTCACTCATGGTCAAATCCTTTCCATCCAAACTCACCACTTCATTGCTTGTCCCCCTCTGAGTGCCAAAACGACATACCAAATATTCAGTCTTACTCCGACTTAGCTTAAACCCTCTAGATTCCAACCTTTGCCTCCATTGCTCCAACTTGACATTAACCCCATCCTTAGTCTCATCCACCAAAACGATATCATCTGCGAACAGCATACACCATGGAACCTCATCTTGAATTGGTCTAGTTAATTCGTCTAGAACCGTTGCAAAAAGAAAAGGGCTTAATGCAGACCCTTGATGCAATCCGATTGTAATAGGGAAATCTTTTGTCAACCCTCCGCATGTCCTCACATTTGTTGACACATCCCGATACATATCCTTAACTAGGTCTACATACCTTCGTGGGATACCTTTCTTCAACATTGCCCACCAAAGTATCTCTCTTGGCACCTTGTCATATGCCTTCTCTAAATCAATAAAGACCATATGAAGATCTTTCTTCTTTACCCTATAAAACTCCATCATTTGTCTTATCAAATGGATTGCCTCCATAGTAGATCTCCCAGGCATAAAACCAAATTGGTTATCTGAAATGCTTGTGCATGCCCTCAACCTTTGTTCAATCACCCTTTCCCACAACTTCATAGTATGGCTCATAAGCTTAATTCCTCGATAGTTAGAACAATCTTGAGCGTCTCCTTTGTTTTTATAAACCGGGACCAAGGTGCTCTTCCTCCAATCTTGTGGGATCCTTGTAGCCGTCCATATCTTGTTGAAAAGGTTTGTTAACCAATCAATACCAATCTTACCCAAACACCTCCACACCTCTATCGGTACCCCATCAGGGCCAACCGCCTTCTTAGGTTTCATCTTCCTCAGTGCAATCTCCACCTCTACTCTCCTAATCCTTCGCACATACTCCATGTTGATTTCTTCATCACTCATAGAGGTATCTCCTATCACAACTCCATTACTTCCATTAAATAATTCATCGAAGTACCCCTTCCACCTGTCCTTGATGCCCTCCTCTTGCACTAGGACCATTTGGTTCTTATCTTTGACACACTTCACCATGCCAATATCCTTCCTTGCCTCTTGTCTTCTCTTTGCCATCTTATAAATGATCCTTTCTCCCTCCTTGGAATCAAGCTTTTCATAAACCTCCTGATATGCCTTTTCTTTTGCTTGGCGAACAGCTGCCTTTGCCTTACTCTTAGCCTCCTTATACGCTGCAAAGGTTTCATCACTCCTACATTTTCCTAAGGCTTGATAACTCCGCCAGTGGGTTTCCCGCTGCCAGTCCCAAGCCTGGATAAAGGAGGAGGGTTACGGTAGGCCAGTGACAGCCAGTATAAAACTTCGTCACATCCCATGACATGAGCCAAACAGATATTTTCGTGGGGGCGTTCCCTACTCAGCGACGCGCTGCACTTCCTAGACCCGGGTGTAGTGATAAGTATGCAAGGGTTGCTAGGTCGTCGCCCAGAAGCGACGCGCCACATTGCCCGAGTGTGGTGTCAAATGAGCAAGGGCGTGCCATTGGGGCGTTCCCTACTGAGCGACGCGCTGCACTTCCCAGACCCGGGTGCAGTGATAAGTATGTAAGGGTTGCTAGGTCGTCGCCCAGAAGCGACGCGCCATATTGCCCAATTGTGGTGTCAAATAATCAAGGACTTGGAGTTGGGATCAGGAGGGAGCGTGGGAGAAAAGAATTTAGTTTGCGGATTGGTTCTTGGAATGTGGGGTCTCTTACGGGAAAATCAGCAGAATTGGTAGAAGTAATGAAAAGACGACGCGTGAACATCATGTGCCTCCAAGAGACAAGATGGACAGGAGAAGGAGCTCGAGGCTTGGTTTTGGGGTATAAGGTATGGTATGTTGGGCAAGAAACGAGCCACAGAACAAGGAATGGTGGAGCTAGGAACGGAGTTGGTGTGGTTCTCGATGAGAGGTTGGCAAAAGAGGTGATCGAGGTCTATCGGAAGAACGATAGGTTGATAAGGCTGAAGTTGCTATGTGGCAAGGAGATTGTGAATGTTATCAGTGCTTATGCTCCCCAAGTGGGTTTAGATGCAGAAGAGAAACGACAATTTTGGGAGGACCTAGACGAGGTGGTGCAGGGTGTCCACCACTCAGAGAAGTTATATATTGGAGGGGATCTAAATGGGCACGTTGGGGCGAGCCGAGATGGCTATGAGAGTGTCCATGGAGGCTTTGGGTATGGGCAGAGGGACGCCGGTGGTGAAGCCATTATGGATTTTGCCCAATCATATGATTTAATTTTGGCTAATACTTGGTTTAAGAAGAGGGATTCACACTTGATAACTTTTCGGAATGGAGCAAATGCAACTCAAATAGACTTCCTGCTCACAAGGAGCATAGATAGACAAAGTTGCATAAACTGTAAGGTTATCCCAGGGGAGAGTGTGGTCACCCAACACCGGCTATTGGTAATGACTATTCGTCTGAAAGAGAAGGCGAAGAAAAAAGTTAGACAAGAAGAACCAAGGATAAGATGGTGGACCCTAAGGGATGCAAAAGCTAAGGTTTTTACAGAAAAGGTAATTGAAGAAGCGGATTGGGATGGAGAGGTGGATCCGGACATGACCTGGTTACGAATGAAGAACTGTTTCCTAAGAGTGGCCAAAGAGGTCTTAGGGGAAGTAAGGGGAAGAACTTCGGTACAGAGAGATACTTCGTGGTGGAATGAAGAGGTGAAAGCAGTAATTAAGCAAAAAAGGGAATGCTATCAAGCCTTAGGAAAATGTAGGAGTGATGAAACCTTTGCAGCGTATAAGGAGGCTAAGAGTAAGGCAAAGGCAGCTGTTCGCCAAGCAAAAGAAAAGGCATATCAGGAGGTTTATGAAAAGCTTGATTCCAAGGAGGGAGAAAGGATCATTTATAAGATGGCAAAGAGAAGACAAGAGGCAAGGAAGGATATTGGCATGGTGAAGTGTGTCAAAGATAAGAACCAAATGGTCCTAGTGCAAGAGGAGGGCATCAAGGACAGGTGGAAGGGGTACTTCGATGAATTATTTAATGGAAGTAATGGAGTTGTGATAGGAGATACCTCTATGAGTGATGAAGAAATCAACATGGAGTATGTGCGAAGGATTAGGAGAGTAGAGGTGGAGATTGCACTGAGGAAGATGAAACCTAAGAAGGCGGTTGGCCCTGATGGGGTACCGATAGAGGTGTGGAGGTGTTTGGGTAAGATTGGTATTGATTGGTTAACAAACCTTTTCAACAAGATATGGACGGCTACAAGGATCCCACAAGATTGGAGGAAGAGCACCTTGGTCCCGGTTTATAAAAACAAAGGAGACGCTCAAGATTGTTCTAACTATCGAGGAATTAAGCTTATGAGCCATACTATGAAGTTGTGGGAAAGGGTGATTGAACAAAGGTTGAGGGCATGCACAAGCATTTCAGATAACCAATTTGGTTTTATGCCTGGGAGATCTACTATGGAGGCAATCCATTTGATAAGACAAATGATGGAGTTTTATAGGGTAAAGAAGAAAGATCTTCATATGGTCTTTATTGATTTAGAGAAGGCATATGACAAGGTGCCAAGAGAGATACTTTGGTGGGCAATGTTGAAGAAAGGTATCCCACGAAGGTATGTAGACCTAGTTAAGGATATGTATCGGGATGTGTCAACAAATGTGAGGACATGCGGAGGGTTGACAAAAGATTTCCCTATTACAATCGGATTGCATCAAGGGTCTGCATTAAGCCCTTTTCTTTTTGCAACGGTTCTAGACGAATTAACTAGACCAATTCAAGATGAGGTTCCATGGTGTATGCTGTTCGCAGATGATATCGTTTTGGTGGATGAGACTAAGGATGGGGTTAATGTCAAGTTGGAGCAATGGAGGCAAAGGTTGGAATCTAGAGGGTTTAAGCTAAGTCGGAGTAAGACTGAATATTTGGTATGTCGTTTTGGCACTCAGAGGGGGACAAGCAATGAAGTGGTGAGTTTGGATGGAAAGGATTTGACCATGAGTGAATGTTTTAAGTACCTAGGGTCGATCATCCAGAAGAATGGTGACATTGATCAAGACGTGACCCACAGGATTAAGTCAGGGTGGCTTAAATGGAGAGCGGCCACGGGAGTGCTATGCGACCGCAGCATTCCCTTAAAGTTGAAGGGAAAATTCTACAGGACTGCCATAAGACCAGTGTTGCTCTATGGTACAGAATGTTGGGCTTCTAAGAAAGAGCATATTAAAAAGATGGAGGTTACGGAAATGCGCATGTTAAGGTGGATGTGTGGAAACACTTTAAGAGATAGAATCAGAAATGAGGTTATTCGCAAGAAAGTAGGTGTGGCGGGCATTGTAGATAAATTAAGGGAAAATCGTCTGCGTTGGTTTGGACATGTAAGACGGAGACCCGAGGGTGCACCGGTGCGAAGAGTGGAAGAGTGGGACCATGGAGGGATTAAACGAGGAAGAGGGAGACCAAAGATGACTTGGTTGGAAGGAGTGAGGAAGGATATGAAGTGCATGGATTTACGTGAGGATGAAGTTTTGGATCGTAAGGGATGGAGGAGAAAGATTTATGTTGATGACTACACGGAATAATCAAATTTGGTTCATGTTAGCCGACCCCACTTTTGGGATTAAGGCTTTGATTGATTGATTGATTGATTGATAGCATTCCCTTTTTTGCTTAATTACTGCTTTCACCTCTTCATTCCACCACGAAGTATCTCTCTGTACCGAAGTTCTTCCCCTTACTTCCCCTAAGACCTCTTTGGCCACTCTTAGGAAACAGTTCTTCATTCGTAACCAGGTCATGTCCGGATCCACCTCTCCATCCCAATCCGCTTCTTCAATTACCTTTTCTGTAAAAACCTTAGCTTTTGCATCCCTTAGGGTCCACCATCTTATCCTTGGTTCTTCTTGTCTAACTTTTTTCTTCGCCTTCTCTTTCAGACGAATAGTCATTACCAATAGCCGGTGTTGGGTGACCACACTCTCCCCTGGGATAACCTTACAGTTTATGCAACTTTATCTATCTATGCTCCTTGTGAGCAGGAAGTCTATTTGAGTTGCATTTGCTCCATTCCGAAAAGTTATCAAGTGTGAATCCCTCTTCTTAAACCAAGTATTAGCCAAAATTAAATCATATGATTGGGCAAAATCCATAATAGCTTCACCACCGGCGTCCCTCTGCCCATACCCAAAGCCTCCATGGACACTCTCATAGCCATCTCGGCTCGCCCCAACGTGCCCATTTAGATCCCCTCCAATATATAACTTCTCTGAGTGGTGGACACCCTGCACCACCTCGTCTAGGTCCTCCCAAAATTGTCGTTTCTCTTCTGCATCTAAACCCACTTGGGGAGCATAAGCACTGATAACATTCACAATCTCCTTGCCACATAGCAACTTCAGCCTTATCAACCTATCGTTCTTCCGATAGACCTCGATCACCTCTTTTGCCAACCTCTCATCGAGAACCACACCAACTCCGTTCCTAGCTCCACCATTCCTTGTTCTGTGGCTCGTTTCTTGCCCAACATACCATACCTTATACCCCAAAACCAAGCCTCGAGCTCCTTCTCCTGTCCATCTTGTCTCTTGGAGGCACATGATGTTCACGCGTCGTCTTTTCATTACTTCTACCAATTCTGCTGATTTTCCCGTAAGAGACCCCACATTCCAAGAACCAATCCGCAAACTAAATTCTTTTCTCCCACGCTCCCTCCTGATCCCAACTCCAAGTCCTTGATTATTTGACACCACAATTGGGCAATATGGCGCGTCGCTTCTGGGCGACGACCTAGCAACCCTTACATACTTATCACTGCACCCGGGTCTGGGAAGTGCAGCGCGTCGTAGGGAACGCCCCAATGGCACGCCCTTGCTCATTTGACACCACACTCGGGCAATGTGGCGCGTCGCTTCTGGGCGACGACCTAGCAACCCTTGCATACTTATCACTACACCCGGGTCTAGGAAGTGCAGCGCGTCGCTGAGTAGGGAACGCCCCCACGAAAATATCTGTTTGGCTCATGTCATGGGATGTGACGAAGTTTTATACTGGCTGTCACTGGCCTACCGTAACCCTCCTCCTTTATCCAGGCTTGGGACTGGCAGCGGGAAACCCACTGGCGGAGTTTTATATATATATATATATATATAAAAAAAAAAAAAAAAAAAAAAAAAGGAAAAAGAAGAAGAAAGAAGTGGAATGAAATTGACAAGTGATATAACCAGCTAACCTCCAAGTCATTATAATCCTTGTAGTATTTAAGCGGAGTAGACTCAGTAGAGTGTAGCTTGCAAGGGATGGATTTTGGATTAAGTTACACCTGCAACTTATAAAAATTGGCAAATGTTTTCCAGCTTGGATATTTTAATAATTAGTGGAAATTTATAAAACCCTTTTGTATTATCAAAGCATTTAATTCACAAGCATCTAAGCAGTAAAGTGAACCTATAAATAAACCAAGACTCCCAGAAATAAGAAGACTTGTTAAAGATGAGATGAGGAGGGGGGGTATCGGTGTATAATTAAAAGAAAATACAAATAATGGTTACTCTTGCAGATGTTACAGCCCTAAGCATCATATAGCCAAAAATTATGATAAGCATCTTATAAAACAATGAAGAGTAATATGAGTTGTTAAGAATATGAAATTAAAATTGTTTAAAGTGTATTGAATCAGTATTCAAAATTGTTGAGCAATATGAAATTATGAAGAAACATAGTACAGTTAGCAACAGCTTATATAAAGAGCATAGTGAGGATCAAAACAGATTCTGATAAAACTAACATCAACATCAGTAATCTAACTGTAATCTTCAACTTCTACTCCGTATTTATAATTCTTAACAAAGTAAAAAAAAACTGGACATTCTAAAGTATAGAGAGATCGGTTTGAGCATCAAAGTTGTAAAACAACTTCTATATCATTGAAAAGATTATATCCAAGGATGTTGATGCTAACAACTCTTTAGCAGGCTAATGGTGAAGCATTATTTTCAAGACATAGCTTATTGATTAGAAGAAATTATCCTTGTAAAGTTGTCATAGCTCGAATCAGTTAGATAGCGGGGAAGGATACAATCTACAGATCAAGTACTTGAACAGATAGAGGGAGTTTATGCTAATCCTCTTTTCTAGTCTAGTCTTATCTAGTCTAATACCTAAAATTAGGAAAGAATGAAATAGAGCAGAAGATGAAAAGCTAGAATAATAAGGGTAATAAACAAATGAAGATCTTCAAAAGAAACAATGATACCAATCATTCTACTAATTCTCAAACTATAGCCATGTTTATGAAATAACTAGGAAGTGACAATTCACTGATTCAGTCACAATACAACAACCAATTTCATCCATAGAAGACAAACCAAAGAAGAAATTAGTTATGAATATGCTATTAAAGCTAACACTACCAAAACTAATTAAAATTGGGAAGAAATTAAACTATTAAATGCAAAAAATCAGCGAAGTAAACATTAGGGAAGCTAATTAACTCGATATTTTATACCCAAACATATAATTATTAAGCCCAACACACTAGTACCTCATTTCAATTGAGCCTCGATGACTCGAATTAAGGAGTACCTCACCCTTTAATCGCAATCCTTTACAAATGTAGCACAAAAATAATCAATAAATAGGCAAAAATTTTCAAAAAACCCTAGCAATCGATGGCGTTGCTTGCGGCGCAAATATGGAGAAGGAGATCGAAAGAGAGAGAAAGGAAACTCACCAACACATGCATGTAAACAATGTAGAACATCTCGCTCAATTAACATGCTGTAGGATTCAATTTTGTATTTAAAGGCAAAAATAGACACTTAAATTCATAAAAATCATAAACCCCAGATTTCAAATCGAAGAACAACATACCACCGTGAAAAAATCCACCGCAAAGATCTAGCACAAGTAAATAAATAGACCATCAATTACGATGGTCGCGACACCATTCACCACCGCCGTCACCCTTAATTCCCCACTGCTACGAAGAGAGAGAGAGTGAAAGAAAGAAAATCTGGGAATAAGGAGAGAGAAGAATGAAAGAGAGAGTGGGGCGGCAGTGGATTAGGCGGCGGTGGATGGGGCGGTGGTGGAGTAGAGAATTAGAGAGATTTGTGAAAAGAAAAAGACAAGAAAGAGGAGGGGATTTGAGGAGAGAAAGAGGACGCAAGTCACGCAAGAGTGAAAATAAAGGGCGGTTTTATTTTTAAAATTCCCACCGGTTCAAACTGGTGGCATTTCACTAATTTGGCACCGTTTTGATTTGAACCGGTGTTATTTCTATTTTACTAAATCCCGCCTAATTTTTTTCCATCGGTTTTTAAGAACCGGTGCTAATAACTCGCTGTTTAAATATTTTTTTCTACTAGTGTTACCTTTAAAATCCGGAAATTCCAACTTAATGTCTCGGTCACAGATGTCCTCATCATGTCGTTGGTAGTGTTCCCTTCTCCGGTGAGGAGAGTGAGAACCATTTTATCTACTTGGGCTTCTCCTTCTTATAGGACTTCTTCTATTCTCTAAGACATTAAGAAGTGTATCAAAATTCCTTTCTAGAGCATCCAATTTAGAGTGCTCATTGTAACTTTCATCATCTTCATAAAAGTACCTATCATCCATGTTTCTAGATAGAAAGCTTGTATCTTTGAGAGAGAAATTCAAAATTTTATGGGAAAAAAGATAAGATCTTTTTAAGACGGGGAAAGAGAAAGTTAAAAGGTAGGATCTTTCTAGGCTAATAACCTAGTCTCTTGATACCAAATTGATATGAAATAACCAAGAAAATCAAGAAAAAAGGGGGAAAAATCAACTAACAACTTCAAATCAACAAAACCAGATAAACCTATCTCAACAATCACCAAGATATATGAAATAGGGGTTCTTAATCAAAGCTAACACAGAGTAAAACTCGGATTAAGGTGTAACCACAAATATTACAAAGTTGTAATCACAAAGAAAGCAAATAATCACAAAGATTATGGGTATAGAAAGAGAAAATCTCATTAATTTCAAAATTAAGCAAAAGTTTATCCCAAATGAAAGCTTAGCCCTATTTAAAGGTTTACAAATAAACACTAAAGTTCTTAAATTACACCCTTTGGATTACAAATGAAATTCCAAGATTAAAAGATAGCAAAAAGAAGCACAAAAGAAAAGAAGTTGTCCGCTCGAAACAAGGCCTCAAGAGTGGCCGCTCTAAAGGGTAGGATGGGAGCTCCTCACTACTGAAACTTCAAGTGACGCCCACAGGAGTGGGCGCTCCATTGTGAGGAGCGGGCGCTCCTTATAAGGGGAGCGGGTGCTCCTAGCGACTGCCTGGACAACTCTATTTCAAACGTTCATAACTTCTTCGTTTTTTGCTCAAATTTGGCATGTGACCTGTCGTTAGAAAGCTTTTGAACTATAATTTCACCTCCAACTTTAATCACCTAAAATATTCTTGTAACAAAGGAGATATGGCTGAATAAAGTAGTTGCATCATACATTGGTAAGTTTCTTTCTTGGCTAACACATGGAATCCTTGGAGCTTTATTCTAAGAAAACAAAACTTACTCAAGTTTGATGATAGCGAACCCCGAGAGGTGACCACCAAGGAGTTTAGAACTGCTACGTGTCACAACACGTGGCACGTCTTCAACTTCCTCCACCAAGTTTCATGCACCCGCGTCAATTGTGTTCGATGGAACTCTCTTCAATCATTGGAAGCGATCTATGACAATTGCTTTGTCAGCTAGGAACAAATTGTGTTTTGTAGATGAAGGCTTGAATCAACCTTCAACTAACTCATCAAATTTCAAAATCTAGACCAGATGCAATAATATGGTAATTTCCTGGATTTTCAACTCTCTTGATCCTTCAATTGCTCAAAATGTTCTTTATTTGAAGACAATAAGATTAATTTTTCTGAATTTAGATGAAAGATTCAGTCAATATTCTAGACCTCAGTAATTTTCAGTGCAAAAGTAATTAGCAGACATTTCTTAGTCTGAATCTGAAGGTATTCCTGAATTTTTCACTCGAATTAAGCAATGCTGGGATCAATTAGATGGATTAGATCCTCTTCCTGCATGTATTTGCACTGGTTGCAATTGTACTCTTACTTAGCAACTTCTTAAGTCTCAGCAAAATCAAAGGCTGATTCATTTCTTGATGAAAGTGAGTGACAAGTACTCACATACTAAGTGCACTACTTTGATGATGAATCCATTGCCAACTGTTTCTAAGGCATATGTTTGTTGTAAGAAGATACTCACATCTATTTGAGCAACCTCAAGAAGCAGAACAATCTCGATAATGCGGCTTTCTATGCTAAGAGATTTAATGATAATAGGTTTCAGCAACCTCAGCAAGGTTTTGGTTTTGTAAGAACAATTGGACAATGATCTGATATTGGTCTTGGTAACACAATAAATTTTGTCTACACAAGAAACAAGTTATATTGTGATTATTGTAAAATGAGGAATCACACCAGAGATAAGTGCTTCAAGCTTCATGGATATCCAGTTGATCTGAAGGCCAAGACCTAGAGAGTGGCAGCTTCTGAAATGATGGATGACTCTCAAGAGCTTGATTCTACTGATATGGTTAATCTAACATTTACTCAAGAGCAGCACAAACAAGTGATGATTATCTAGATAAACAATCTGCTACTGGACAAGGTGAACTATCTGGAGGTTCAAGTTCCCTTGGTCTAGCAGCAACTTCTCATCTGGCAAGTAACTATTGCCTAGCTTCTTCTTTAATGTCTAAATTGATCTTAGACAGCGGAGCTTCTGATCATATGTATGCTGATATTAGCATGTTCAAAACATATGATAAGTTGAGCAAACCAGATTGTTTTATAACTATACCTGATAGAAAGAAACTAAAGGTTGAACATACAGGAATGGTTGTTTTAAACTCAGGTATAACACTTTATAATGTGTTACATGTGCCAGGATTTCATTTCAACTTGATTTCTATATCAAAGTTATGTAAAGACATTTCATGTTAGTATCATTTACTAATGATAAATGT
Source organism: Chenopodium album (assembly GCF_948465745.1). Classification (NCBI taxonomy): domain Eukaryota; kingdom Viridiplantae; phylum Streptophyta; class Magnoliopsida; order Caryophyllales; family Amaranthaceae; genus Chenopodium; species Chenopodium album. The sequence continues at coordinate 20,261,035 of NC_137850.1, read as the reverse complement.
TTGATCCATGGCCCTTCTTTGACTAAGCCAACTGTGCTTAGTAAACTGGACAGAGGACTCTACAGTTTGAATGAAGATTTTTTGAGTTCAAATAATTGTGTTGTTGATATACAAGGTCATAGTTTAACTGCAGTTGAAGAAGCCAAACTATGGCATCTTAGATTAGGACATATGTCTTTTAATAAGATCAAGTCTATGAAAGGGACTGATGTTCAAGGTTGTCAAGCTGAAAGTTTGTGTCAAATTTGTCCATTAGCTAAACAATCTAGGTTTTCTTTTCCTACTAGTTGTATAAAGTCTAGTAAGCCATTTGAGCTTTTGCATATTAATGTTTGGGGACCTTATGTACATGTTACACATAATGGTTGTAATTAGTTCTTAATAATTTTAGTTGATTACACTAGAATAACTTGGGTGCATCTAATTATGAAAAATAAATCAGATTCTGTTGCTCTAATGTCTCAGTTTTTTTCTTATGTTGAGACTCAATTTTCTGCAAAAATTTTAACTGTTAGATCAGATAATGCACCTAACCTTACTGAAGGTAGTATGAAGCAACTAATGTTACATCATGGTGTTGTTCAGCAGAAATCATGTATTGACACTCCATAATAAAATGGTGTTGTGGAGAGGAAACACAAGCATCTTCTAGAAACTAGGAGAGCCTTGTTCATTCAATCAAGAGTTCCAAATCGTTTTTGGGGTGACTGCATTCTTGCTGCTGCTTTTCTGATTAATAGGATTCCATTGAAAAACATTGGTTTTAAGACACCTTATGAGAGACTGTATAATTCTGCTCCCGTTCTCAATCATCTCAAAGTGTTTGGTTGCTTATGTTACATCTCTACTTCAAAAGTTCAAAGATCTAAACTAACCTAGAGCTACACCTTGTGTATTTCTTGGATATCCACCAAATCAAAAGGCTTACGAAGTCTTAGATTTAGCTCCAAAAAAAATCATCATTTCTAGAGATGTTGTATTCTATGAAAAACAATTTCGTTTCCATTTCTCATCTAATCCTAACCAAGCTTACACAAATAAATTCTTCCTTCCCATTTTCACTTCTTCAGTTCCTTGTTCTGATCTTCCAGATGTTTTCTCATCTTCTAATAATCTTTCTTCCACTAATAATTCCATTAGTTCTGCTAATCTTTCTAATTCTTCTCAATAATTACCTCAAGCTTCTCCCTCTATTTCTACTGATAATAATCCTGCTATTCCTCTCAGACAGTCAACCAGAACACCCTCTCATTTTCTGATTATCATTGCAATACAAGCTTAGAATATTGGTGCAATCTGGTATAATTTGATTCTCTTCCCAAATTAGAACAAATCACAATCTGCTTGTCCCAGACTTAATATTAAACTTACATTTTACTCAGAGGCTGCTTCAGATTCATCTTGGGTTGCAGCCATGGATAAAGAGTTATTGGCTCTTAAACAAAACAACACATGGGATATTATTTTACTTCCTAAGGGTAAGAAGGCTATAGGTTGCAAATGCGTTTACAGAATCAAAAGAAAATCTGAAGGGAGTATTGAAAGATACAAAGCTAGGTTGGTGGCCAAAGGGTTTACTCAGATTATGGGATTGATTATGATAAGACCTTCTCTCTAAATGTAAAAATGACAACTATAAGGTGTTTGATCTCTTTAGCAGCAAGAAACAATTAGAACCTGTTTCAGCTTGATGTAAATAATGCTTTTCTACACGGTTCTCTTTATGAAGAAGTCTACATGAAAATACTAGAAGGTGTATCAGCTCCTAAAGGTCATGTTTGTAGATTGAAGATGTCTTTATATGGCTTAAAGCAAGCCTAAAGACAATGGTTTGCAAGATTGATTGAAGAATTCAAGTTTCAAGGTTTTACTCAGACCAAAAATGACAATTCTCTCTTTATATAGAGGAAGGGTAAAGATATCACCATAGCTGTTGTATATGTTGAGGATATTATCATCACAAGTTCTAATGAACTCATAATTTCAGATCTAAAGGCACATCTTCATCAAACCTTTAGCATCAAAGACTTGGGACAGTTAAACTACTTCTTTGGCATTGAAGTCTGCAAATGTGACAATGGTTATGTTCTATCTCAGAGGAAATTCACAAAGGAATTAGTTGAAGAGTGTGAATTTGACATCTCAGAAAATTCTCCTTTTCCATCTACTCTTAAGCTTTACATTAATCAGGTGATCTTTATGACAATCCAGCTCTTTATAGGTGTTATGTGGGCAAGTTAAATTTTCTCACCAACACTAGACCTGATATTTCTTTTGCTGTACAGAACCTCAGTCAATTCATGCATTCCCCAAGGTTACCACATGTTCAAGCTCTCCAGCATACTCCAATATATGTTACAGGAACAATTGGTTAAGGAATTTTGCTAAGAGCTACTAATCAATTAACTCTACAGGCATTTAATGACTCTGATTGGGCAGCTTGTCCAGAATCAAGGAAATAAGTCACTGGCTATATTCTTCTACTTGGTAATTTACCAATTTCCTAGAAGTCAAAGAAACAAAGCACCTCCTCTAAAAGTTCAACAGAGGCAGAATACAGGGCAATGTCTCATGCTGCAAGTGAGGTAGCTTGGGTTATCAGAATTCTTGAAGAATTTGGTGTGTCGAAACTAAAGCCTGTCAAGCTCTTTTATGACAATCATTCTGCAATTCATATTGCTAGAAATCGAGTTTTCCAGGAAAAAACTAAACACATAGAGGTGGATTGCCATTTTACAAGGGATAAAGTCCTTGAAGGACTCATTGAATTGAGCTATATCCCAACTGATCAGCAGCTAGCTGATGTATTTACCAAGCATCTCTAAATTCAGCATCAACAAGAGTTACTATGCAAACTTGGTATGGTTGCACCAGTCCCAAGTTTGAGGAGGGGGAGGGGTGTGTTGGAATATCTAGCTCTCCAGCTCAGCAAGAGAAGCCACGTCAGCAAAAACAACCTTCTATCTAGTCACCAATTCTGTTAGGACTAGAAAAGTTTGTTATGAAAGTTATTATGATCACAACAAACTCGTGTGTATATACCCTCTCTAGCTAATGTAATAATTCCTTAATCATAATAATAATCTCTCTTTCTCTCTCTGCAATCATCTTCTTCCTTATTTTCTCTCTAGATTCTTCTACCACTGTTGCAGAAGATGAAGTTCACACTCTGACTTTAACAGGAATGTATGTTGTGCGTACATAAATTTGTATATTGCAATTGAATTAGCTTATGAGTCATGACATAAATGAAGTATGTATATACTCTATTTTACAATAATAACTTTGTGGTGCCATTGATTGGTTAATCTAGATAAGCATGTTATAATTTGTTTGTTATAATTTTTTTTTCCTACAGTTTAGAAGTGTATTTTTGTTGTTGCCTTGGATTATTCGATTGATTTGAAGAATTTGAGATCATTATTTGTTGTATCTTCCTATGTTATTATCAAAGACCTTTGATTAGATTACTCTAATTATAATATCACCACTCCGCTGTATATTAGACGAGGGACTTTGCAATGATACTATAGAATTGTATAATGGCACTTGCATTTCCATTGGATTATAATATTGGAAGTAGTGATCGAGATGTTGCGTCATCAATAATGTGAGTGTTTAGTTGGAATTTTTCATAAAGCTAGTGGCGGTTAATATAGGATATTAACATATCTTGTTAATATAGTGGCAGAGTTGAAAATAGTAGCTTTGAAATTTTAGTTTTAATATTGTTTTGATGATGTGGAATTTTAACTCTCATAACTTAACGCCGTTTGCCATAAGTTCACCGATTTCAACAAAGGAAAAAAGTAAAAGTGCTTTCAGAGCAGCGAGAAAATGGTCTTCTTCATATTCAATTCATGGATTCCATGAGAGTTGACCATGTTTCTTTAGCTTTTATTTCTTAATCACCTTCCCATACAGTTGTAACTATCCATGGTGGCAGTAGAGTTGTCAATTCGGGTAAACGGGTCGGGTTTGGTTCGGGTAAGAGTGGGTCGGGTCAACTCGAGTTAATGCCGTAACCTATGCGGGTCGGGTTCGGGTTGGGTCATGCTTGAGTCGGGTTACGTCGGGTCATATATCTTATCGGGTTTAGGCCGGTTTTAGGTCAGGTTAATAACAGGTCGGGTCACATTCGGGTCAGGTGAATAATAGGTCGGGTTTAATTCGGGTTTTCACGGGTTAAAACGGGTTAGGTTAATTCTCGGGTTCGAGTCGAGTTCAGTTCAAGTCAATAATTTACGGGTTAGAATCAGGTCGGGTCATTCTCGAGTTTGAGTCAGGTTCGATTCAAGTCAATAATTTACGAGTTATAATCAGGTCGGGTCATTTTCAAGTCGGGTCATTCTCGGTTTCAGGTCGGGATCGGTTCAAGTCAATAATTTGCGGGTTACAATCAGGTCGGGTTATTTTCAAGTCGGGTCATGTTTAACTCTTAAAATTGGGGCTAAACTCTAGATAAATATAAACAGATAATTATCATTTTTATCAAGCTAAATGTTTCCTTTGACTATATAACAATATATATGGCTACATACTAGGGAACTATAGCCTATAATTTAGGAAGATAATTTTCTCCTTTGACCATACAACAAATATATACTATATTTAAGTACTCTTAAATTTGGGGATGATACTTCTTTCTCGTGCTGGCAATCTGGCATGGACCGACTTGGCCTCCCTGGACAAAATACTTTGATCGATAATAATAAGGTGGTCTAAATTGAATTTAAGGTGATTTGAAATCGGGTTAGAAACAATTAGGGTTGAATTTAGGTTGGGTCAATAACAAGTTGTGTTGATTTAGGGTCGGGTTAGTAACAAATCGGGTTAAATTTTGGATCGAGTTAGTAATAGGTCGGGTAAAATTTAAGTTGAGTCAATAACAAGTCGGGTTGAATTTTTGGTCGGGTCAATAACAGGTCGGGTTGATTTCGGGTCGGGTTTGTAACAGGTCGGGTTGAATTTCGGGTCGGGTTAGTAACAGGTCGGGTTAAATTTGGGTCGGGTTAGGAATAGGTCGGGTTAAATTTGGGTTGGGTTAGGAATAGGTCAGTTTAAATTTGGGTTTTGACAAGTTAAAACGGGTTTGGGTCAATTTCGGTTCTGGTCAATAATTTACGGGTTACATTCGAGTGGGGTCATCTCTAGGTCGGTTCATGTTCGGGTTCTTCAAATACTCTGGTTAAATCGGGTTTAGGGTTGGTTTTAGGTCGGGTTCGGGTCACCATTTTTTTGGGTTCAGACAGGTCGGATAATAATCGGGTTCGGGTCGGTAATTCGAGTCAGGTCAGCTTTTGACTGCTCTAGGTGGCGAATGTGAAATCTTTGTAAATTCAGCTTTAATTTCTTAATCACCTTCTCGTATCTATTAATGCCTCAACGGCGGCGGCACTGAATTTTAAGAAAACCCTAAGTAAAAATTATAAAATGAAGAGAATAGTTAACCCTATAGGGAACTAGTGTTTGTCGTGAAAGAAGATTTTCAACAATGGATTTATAGAGTTAACATGAGGAGAGAGAAAATTCATCTTGGGGGTGGAGAGTGAAAATTCAGTCTGGTGAAGGAGAGAGGACCCTTTGTTTTCACTTTCTAACTTTTGTAATAGATCTGTTAATGACTGTCAACTTCTAAAATCATTCAAATTACATTGCTACCCCTAAATTACATATGGAATTGACATTGGCACCCTTATATTAACAAAATTTGTTAATAAAGGATGTTAACATGTGTAGGGGATATTTCAAGCCATCCTACACTTGAGCCCCACTGTGATCATACACTTAAGCATGGTGGAGTCCAAAGGGAAGGAAGCTAGAGCAAAAGAGTCGCCAACAAGTTTTAGGAACTTGTAAACCGTTCACGAGGTGAAGGTTACACCCCTTAACGATCCATGAGATCGTCAACTCCAATAGGTCTGGAACCAAGACTGGAAGTTCGGGGATGAAGGTACAAATCCAACCTAAAAGAGATTGAACCTGCCCCAGTAATAGGCCTCTACTTCATTCTTCTCGTATTCATGTGCGCTTTCTGACTAACATGCAACAATAGGTTTACCCTAAACCTGTTTATCTATGTTGGTTGAATTTAATGCACAAACAAATCTATTATCGGTGATCACTTGAATTATAATCAAATTAACCCAAACAAGATTATTAATCATCTTATTAAGCGTGATTACAAGTACAAATTCCCTTTAAACATGCGTAAAAGGTGTGTTCAAGCAATAACAATAATATATAAACATCAAGCAACATGATAATCAATCATAATAATCATAATAATAATCCAAATAGTTATAACAAAAATAATCATGTTAAAGCATAATATTAATAGCAAGATCCTAGGCATGATACTAACAAGATTAATAACAAACCCTAGCATATCACTAAACAATAAAAATCAAAGCTTTAACCTTAACATGATACTAACATGATATGAGGAAAGAAAATAGGAAGCATCATAGAAATCATAATTGATATTAGAAATTACCCTAAACATGATACTAGCTTAGGAAAAGCATTCTAACATGGTATTAGGAATCAACCTAAACATGATTTCTATATCAAAATATCAATAAAACAATTAAAGTACTTACTTGGATGCCTCGTATCTCTTTCTAATAACAAAATACACACGTTAGTAACTTCAAGGAAAATAATAAATCGAACAATTAAATTAAATAATGGAAATAGAGATTTGGGACCAAACCCTGAAAAATATCAAAGCTTTCACGTCTAGGGCGAAGGCAACTTCGAATTGGGCTAGGTGTGTCTAGATCTTGTGAAGGCGGAATTGTGTTTGAGGGAAGGTTTAGAAAAAAAATAGAGAGAGAAGGAAAGCTTCTAGCTTTTAGAGAGAGATGATGATTGTTAGTTGATTGTAGATGATTGCAAAAAAGGGAGATATGACCTCTATTTATAGGAAAAAAAGAGAGTCGAAGAATAAGAAAAGAATCCGAATTCGAATCGAAATAAAACTCGTCGGTGAGTAGTTTTTGCAGATTTTGTTTTTATCATAACTTTTGATCCAGAAGTCCAAATAAGTCATATAATATGTCGTTGGAAAGCTCTTGAAGTCTACTTTCCAACCCAATTGAAATAAGATTAAAATAGATAAAAAGATATGGCCGAAATAGTGGGACGGTGTCAGTTTTGGATAGAGTTTCGTATTTCTTTCATATCTTTTTTGTTATAACTCGGAATTAATATTATAATATATCGCTGGAAAGTTAATTTCAAGATCTATCCAACCATATAACATTTGAAAAAAGATTATGAGGCACGAAAACAATATCTGACTGTCTTTGAACATCTTTAAATTCGAATAGAATTAGGATTTAAAAAAGGAAAGTTTTATTCAATTTCAAACTCTTTGATTTTATCTTTTCAAAAAGGATAATTAAGATCTTTTAGAAACTTATGGAATCTTCTAATTAAATCCTAATTAGTTTAGAAATAGGATTAAACCTTTGGACTCTCCACATGATCATTGGGACGTAGGTAAAATCCGGTTTGGGCCCAGTTTAGTATTTTGGCCATAACTTCCTCATTATTCATCGGAATTGAGCTTATAATATATCGTTGGAAAGGTCTTATCAATCCCCATCCAAATACACTATTATTGGACCCATATCATGGACCAAACTAAACTGGAATGCACGTTTTTCACAAATAGGGTAAGAAAAGAAATATTTTCAAAAACAGAAAGAAGAGATATTTTAATAAAAACATCCTCATCACTAGACTTTTCACACTTTCGCTTTTTTCAATAATCAAATGACAGGAAAGGTATTCATCACTGGGTTTGGTTTTGGAGAGATACATTTGGGTGTCTACAACATGTATTTTCTCTTTTTCATATATCTAATTTCTAACTGTTGAGGTATTAAAACAATACTCCTTCGATGATGTTTTATTATCAAGATTCTTGTTTAACCTAAGGAGATAACATTGTGAAAATAGAAAGAGTGGATTCGTCTGTTTTGGGATAGCTCTGAACGTGTAAGCTAAGTTGGACGTGTGATTCATATGAATGCTCGCATATAACAGACTATGTGGCTATGCAAGGTGTGTTGCTTGTGGAGAATATTCACATCTCTAATGTGCTCAATGGCAGGGTAGTCCTCCTCTCGAATTTTATTTTTATCAAACTTTGATGTTTATTATGTGCCCCTTATATGCATAATTATTATGATGTATTGCTTTGCTATGTGGGGGGTGCGTTGTGTTTTATTTTAAGACTAATGAGTATGTTTAGTTTGACTCACTTTATTTAGTGAGTGTGTTGAGAAAGGGTGAATCTCTTGAGAGTTCTTTATTTGTGACTATTTAATTTTGTTTGTTGATTTTTCAAGTTGTGAGCTGTTTCTAATCCTGCTTATTGTGTTAAATGTTATCAATTGTTGAGTGTACAACTAATTAAAGTAACCTTTGCAATGGATATGATGAATGTGTTCAAAACTAAGTTATTTGTTTGTAAACCTTATAAGTATACGACTTAGATGAATTTTTTGTGTTAATGCATGATGACTTAGTTTATATGTTAAATTTGGAGAGTAGAATTATAAATGTGTTTTATTCTACTTGATGATAATTAATTTGTTTAAGTCATGTTGTAGGTGAGACCGTTTCTTCTCTTTGTTTAATTTATATAGCAATAATAAGAGTGTTATTTTAACCAAAGTTTGACAATTTAGGACGGTCAACAAAAGTTGGAGAACTATACATGATAGAATAAAAGGAAGGGATAACCTTTTTATTTGAAATGTCTTAAGTGCTTTAAGTTTTGTTAATTATCTGTGTGGGGGATAACAATATTTTAAGTTCATTACGCTGGCTAATGCGTTCGTCTCAAGATAATATGTCTAAATTACTTGTTGTGTAGGACTGCCTATTAAGGTGAGATGTTCCTTGGTGTGCTTAGTAGTTAATCTTTTTTGAGACTATGCAATGTTGTGATTGTTGAAAATGATGAATCTATTATTGTTTAGCTTACTTATTTTTGTAAGTGATCTTTTATTCAAATTATTCATGAGGATTTTAATTTTTCTAGAATAAGTTTTTATACTATTTAAATGACCTAATGTGGGATTTGGGTTGAGTATGCTAACTTGGTTTCAAAATATGTCATTAATGCATTGTGTTTGACATAATTTTAACTTGAGAATGACTTGAATTGTATTATTCTTCAAATTTATTAATTCTATGAGCCACATTGAGATTTTCTCTCATCATTGCAATGATATGATAATTTTTAATTTGATTCATGTAATTTAATTTGGTTCATGTCTTTTCTTTTGTGAAGTTGGTGAGTTGATCAACTAGAGAGGAGTAAAGTTAAAGTTCAAACTAGTCAAGTCTAATTGTCTTTCTTAATTAGAAAGGTTGAAGGATTAGAAAAGGCCATGAGGCATCTCCAAGAAGTGATGGATAAGTATCCTAAATAATGTGAAGAGACCTTGTCTATCCTTTTATTTATGCTAGTGTTTGGAGAAACAATATGAATCTTAGTCATTATTATGACCTATCATATTTGTGGAAGTTAGTTGATCTTGTCTAACCATAATAAAGCTATTCGCTGTAATGTTGACTTTCATGAGTCAATTGAAAGTAAAGAGGAAGAAACTTGATATGACAGGTGATTGACTATCTTTATTATATTTAATCATTTACTAAGTTTGTGCGGGCATTTGTCTTGTTTGCATTATTATCCTCTATGTCTTTGATGATGGTTCAAATAAAGGTTAAATTGCAAACTAATAGTACAACTTAGTTATGAAATTGATGAAAGTAAATTAAAGGAACTTTCTCTATGTGTGCATCCTTGTAATGAATAATAAAATGTAAACAACTTTATAATTTAAACTGAATTGAACACCGAAATTATGGTGTGAGAAGTCAATACATGATTATTCTCGTGATCTGTTAGTTTGACTATGATTGTGAATCATCTGCTTCTAACTTAATGTTTCTTATGTAATGAGAATATTTTCATCATGTTATAAGCGCAAGTTGAGATTGTATAGAGGGATCACCAATGATCATTGTATGGTACCATGAAAATAAGCTAGGATTAAACGTGCAGGTTTAAAATGTTTACAAGGTAACTAATAATGATGAGTCCACTAAAAAGTTTTAGTTCAAAGCGTTATGCAATAATCTTATTGCAAAATCTATTAGTAGACATCCATTGTTTGGGGGGGGGGGGGTGGAGGTGGGGAACCAACTCCATTTGTTACATTTATTGGTGAGTTATAAGTTACAATTGAGGTAGCTTACAATGGAATAAGCACGTATACATGCATGCTAGAGGCAAGGATACTAATCATAAAAAAAATATGATCACGTAATGTGAGAGGAATATTAGAGATTCCTTAACAAAGGCCTTTGTAAGAAAATTGGTGTTGGAGTCAGCACAAGGAATGAGTTTAAGACTATGAGGAATGAAATGTGATTGATACCCATCTTAGAAATGTCTAAGTTCAATGGGTCAAACGAAGTCACAAAAGAGATCAAGTATAGTATCACGACCATTCCTATTAATAAAGAGATGTGGTATTTCTTACTGCTATGTGTATGAGGCTGAGTTAAAGAACACTGATCTTAATAAGTTCATAGATTTAATAAAAGTGGTTTGTGGAAGTACAAACTTGAAGAACTTACATATGTGAATGTGGGGGTTACGCCCAACCCCCTATAAGGTTCCAAAGGCTAGGACTTCTAGAGCATTATGAAAAATCCAGACAAATGTCAGGCATTTTAAATTTTGCTAGATTACCTTTGATTTGAGAAAAGTTTAGTATGCAATTGTGTTTTACAAACTTCATGAAAGGTTCAAGGTGGAGTCCACCGACATGACTATAGAATACAACTATAAGTATTGGGTATCAATTGAAGTCCACAAGACGTTGGTACTTGTAAAACTATATATCCAATGCTCAATTTCTTGTTCTTTAATTTTCTTTTCAATTATGTGGGGGCATGTTGGGGTTTTAATAGTGAAAGAAATACTGTCCTTCGAACAAGTGTATTATTCTAATAGAGGGTTTGGAATTATTAGAAAGCTAATTATTCAGTGAGGTCAAGTAATCGGAATGCTTAGCTGGAGGCCGCTTCCGATCAGTAATATTAATGCATAATTAATATTACAACTTAATCTTGATTGAACCCTTCAGGTCACACCAAATTGAGTAATCGATCTGAGACGACAAATTAGTCTGAAGGATTAAATTAGTTAATAGAGTTATTACGAACAAATATGTCAGATTCCAAGCTTAGAGCGTCGAAGCCGAGCGTCTATCGTCAAGACCATTCTAGGAATCAATGAGACGTAAAATAATTAAACAACACGACATATTAAGCTAACACAAGGCCTTGCCGCACCACTTTAGTGGAGGCAAAGCCAAACCGCAGCTCAAGCCCTCGCATCGGCTCAGCATGGTGCTGGCCGGGGCATACGAGGCTGGGCATGAAATGGCCTCACAAGCCCTTGCACGGGCCGAGCAGCAAGTTGGCCGAGTGATGCGGGGCTGTGCATGCTTGCCCTTTGCATGGCCTGATAGTCAGCCAAGCATGTTGTGCATGCTAGCCATGCGAGGCATGTTGTGCGAGCATGCTTGCGGGGTGGGAGTGGTGCTACTGCAAGCCTGCTAGCGAGCTCGCACTAGTAGCATCAGCAAGCTGCTAGCGTGCTAGCGTGCTCGTGCGCACCGACCTAGCCCACCAGCCAGCAGGGAACAAATGCCTGCATGGGCTTACTGCGGCTGGCAGGCCTAGCCGAGGCACAAGGCTGCCATCTTGGCAAGCCTTGTTGCCCAAGCATTAACCGGTCATGCTTATGATTGGTGGAGGTTTTTACTTAGGGATCAAGGAGACCATGTGGTCCTCCTTGTGGTCCTCACCTAACCACTCCCATGTGTGTGTTAAGTGTTGTTTTATTATTTGTCTTGCTATTTTATTTAATTTAGAATTAAATTAGTTTCTTACTTTTCACACTCTATCATTTCTCCCACATGGAAAGATGATTGATGTTTTTGGGAGCCTTTGCCTATAAATACCAACTTTAGGAGATGGGATTATTCACTTGAGTTGAACTCAATAAGACATCTCCCAATAGGTGAGAAAACCTTTAACTTTGTAATACTCTAGTCTTTCTTGGTCTAGCCCTGACTAAGCTTCGGGGTAGGGCTGTTCGGGGTGGGTCTCGAGGGCGAGAGCCGTTGGAGGCTTGCGCGTTTGCGGAGCTTTAACACTTTCAAGTAATAGCTCGGAAAGAGCGAAGTACGCGTCAAAGGTATAACCGTCTTTCCTCTTTCTCTCTCTCTTAGTTAATTAATTATGTGATTATTAATTAATATGCTTGTTTAGTTACTATAATTTGTGTGCGGATTTTGGGAGGGTTTTGTTTCGCATGGTGTCGGACATCTCGAAACCCAACAGCGGTATCGGAGCCGGGCTCCTTTATTTATTGTAACTAATAATTAATTAAGGTGATTTAAATGGATTTAAATTTCTAGATTTTCTTGCAAATTAGATTAGAAGCTCGTTTTAATTAGGTTTAACTAGGGGTGAAAGTTCGATTTTCGGTTTGGTTTATAGCCCAAACCGAAACTGAATCACTCTAATTCGGTTTTTGAATTTTACAAACCACACCGCACTACTTTACTTTTGAAACCAAACCAAACCATATAAATATCGGTTTTGAAAAAAAAAAAGAACCACAAAGAATTTTTTAGGCCTTGTTTATTTGTGTCTTAATCTGCAACTTTGTGGGCTTCCAAACCATATTAACCAAACTATGCTATTTTATTTTTATCAATTTCTTTTGTCTTAATTTTTTTTATAAAAAATAAGTGAAAATCAATCATCATCAATAACTATATACTAAAACCGAGATTTCTTTTAAAAGTATGTATACTAATACTAAGATCGGAAGTGACTAAAATATATTTTCCACGTTTAACCATCATATTACTTCTACATACATTATTAAGTAGATAAGGCGAGCAATGTCCTTTTTTTTTTTTTTAATTCATCAACATAGCTGTAGAATAATAGGAATAAAGTTTTAATTCAAAGTTACAAGGCCAACCTGAAAAAAAAAAAAAAAAAATTCAACACTTCATCCAAAAAAAAAAAAAAAAAAAATTGTTCAACATTACAACAAAAAAAACATTCGGTTTGGTTTCGGTTTTTCAATTTCTCAAACCAAACCGAACCACTCTAATTCGGTTTTTGGATTGTACAAACCTAATCGAACCACATTAGAAAAATAACCGAACCATATTTCTAATTCGGTTTGGTTTGCGATTTAGTTTGGTTTTAAACCAAATTAGTTTCACCCCTAATTTTAACCTCGTTTTACACTAATTTTTGAATATGAACTCCGATTTTGACCTAGACTAGTGAATTTTGGGTGGAGTTGACGTTCTAAATTGGTTTTGATCCACTTTGAAGGTTGTCCAGAAGCCAAAATCCACCCAAAAATGCTAATTTCGAGGGGTTTTTCATTTTTGACGAAAATTTTTAAATCTTTAAACCTTGATTAATTATGGCATATTAATATGGGATTATGTGTATTGTAGCATCATTAATCTACTGCAATATTAAGCCATTTTAAGGATGATTATAAAGTTATAATAGGTGCATAATTAGTGTATGAAGCGAAGGTATGTTGGTTGTCAACTATTGACAATTTGAGTTTTCAACTCAATACTTCATGTTTATCAAAACTACATAGTATTTTGAATACATGATATATAACTGTCCTTTCGGACTTAGTTATAAAAGTCATTTATGAGAAGTATTTTAGAAATGTTTTTCCTTTCTTTGAGAACCATTCTCAAAATATTTCCTTGTACCAATCATTGAAAACAATACAATTTGATTCAGAATTCTACATATATAAGTGCAAAGTACAACCATTTATCAAGATAATAGAATAATAAGTTTGAAATTTAAAGCATACATGCAAACTTTCAATCTTATTAAGTGTTTTATGCACGTATTAGAATTGTCCCTTTTAGGCGAGAATAAAACGATTCCAAGATCCCATAAATAAAAAAGTGATTAAGCATGCTTTGGCTTGTCTTAACACTTAATATTTTAATGTAAGCAATCTAATTGCTAATAGGTCTAAGCTATTCTTGGTTCGATAAAGCGTCGAATCTAATGCTTCCATGACGTTTATCTTCATTGCCACGACATCTAAGGACTCTTACGGATATCTTTGAGTTTAACCAAAATCAACATGTATACCTAGTATACCTTACATTCCTAGGGAAATAGTGATGCGTTGCTTTGGCATAGCCCATCACTATGCACATTAGTTCAGTAAGTGTTATCTTGGAATGGCAAATTTGACTCAATATTATATGGACTTAGGGTTTCTATGTTGGTTGATTTAAGTAAACTTACTTAAACATCAAAACATTTGAAATCCTAAACATGCATCTAACATATCATTCATATATAATCACAATTATATAGAAAACATAAGTAAAAGATGCATTTGGCAACTAGCATGACCCCTTGAGTCTTCAAGTCTTCAAGGGTCTTCATTGCAACTTCATGGCTTCGTCTTCTAAGAAACGCCATCTTCAAGACAAAACCATCAATTATGCAACTACTAGTAATTACGACTAGGACTAATATAAATATTAAGGTACAAAAATAAGAAACGGTTCGCAGATCATATTTAGATTTACAAAAATACATAACGGATCGCAGTCCGCATTTACTATCCTATGTTGGGTTTCGGAAAGTCCGACTTTCCGCGGAACAAAACACGACCCCAAGACCCGCTCACAATTAATATAACTAAAAGACATAAATAACAAGATAAAGTTAAAAGATCATCTTACTCTTGATGCGTATGTCGCTCGTTCCAACGAGCTCTTACTTCGAAAGCCGAGTCTTGCAAGCGTGTAAACCTCTAACGATAGTCCACCCGCAACAACGACCCGAACGGTCTCTAACTCGGAGTTTAGCCGAGTTCGGACCAAAAACAACTACTCGAGTTTTATATGAACTTAAAGGTTTTCTCACTATTATGAAGATACCTTTTTGAGTTCCAACTCAAGTGGAATTCTCAAGTCCCAATACATGGGTAATTATAGAGAATTCCAAGAAAACATTCCACTCTTCCATTAATGTGGGAGAGTTGGTAAAAATCATTTTTCCATTTTATTTTTAATTCTAAAAAAAAAAAAGAAATATAGCAAAGGAATAATTACAACAAGTTGCAACAAGGAGGGAGGGGATAGGTGAGGACCACAAGGGGAGGGGACCATTTCCTTCCTCCCCAAGCTTCCCCAAACCGCCACACTCACTCTCACCCGAAGCCAACCACACAACACCAAGTGGCGCACCTAGCCTTGGGCGCCAAGGTTGCCTTGCTGGCGCCTGGCCCCTTGGCTGGGCTGCTGGCTGGTCGTAAGCATGCGCGGCCCAGCAAGCATGCCACGCTTGCTAGTGGGCTATTGCTGGGCGCTGCTTTCTTGGCGCACCAGTAGTAGCGTGCTGGCCTTGCACCAGCCTGCACATGCGCACATCAAGCCACTCACGCAATGCGGGCTGCTGCTGCTTGTGCGTGGCTGGTGCTGCTATCATTGCTAGCGATGCGCCAGTTACCTGCTAGCCATGCGCACCCAGCACTCTTGGCTTGGTGTTGTGCGCATGCTAGCACCATTGCCACTAGCACTCGATTTTTCTCGGGGCATTCCGATGATAGGGGTATTTTGGTAATTTGTTGATTAATTGATTTTTACTGTCTCGTCGTTTTATTATTAATTCGACTTAACTCGCGACGCTCGGTTTCGACGCTCCTAGCTCGATATCCGACGTCAATGTTCATAATACTCGAGCGACTCATTAATTCCTTTCGGATTAATTCGCCGTGTCGGATCGTTAGTTGCTTGGGTGTGACCCGAAGGGTTTAGTCGAGATTAAGCAGTAATATTAATTATACATTAATATTTCTGATTGAAAGCGGCCTCAAACTAGGCATTCCGATCACTTGACCTCACTGAATAATAAGCTTTCTAATAATTTTGAACCCACTATCGGAATAATACACTTGTTCGAAGGACACCATTCCTATCATTCTCCCACTCGTCCTTCTAGAAAAGTGCGCTTTTTGTGTATAGCCTATTTCCTTTGTCACTTAATGTCTCTTCATGAACTATAAGGTAAGATTATTCGTCATCCGTATTACGTCTAGAACTGTTTCTCGAAATCCAAGTTCGACTGTCAATAAGCAGATGATTTCTTAAAATCCATCTGAGCACGACCATTCATTTTTTTAAGATTTGGTTCCGACGCTTTAAGCTCGGAATCCGATGTCTTTGTTCACAATAATCGAGTGACTTATTAATTCCTTTTGGATTAATTTGTCGTGTCTGTCCTTTTGTTGGTTGGGTGTGACCCGAAGGGTTTAGTCAAGATTAAACTGCAATATTATTTATACATTAATATCACTGATCGAAGCAGCCTCCACCTAGGCATTCCGATCACTTGACCTCACTGAATAATTAGCTTTCTAATAATTCCGAACCCTCTATCGGAATAATACACTTGTTCGAAGGACACCATTCCTATCAATCTCCCACTTGTCCTTCCGGACAAGTGTGCTTTTAATGTATAGCCTTTTCCTATGTCGCTTAATGTCTCTTCATGAACTACAAGTTAAGATTTATTCGTCATCCTTATTATGTCCAGAAGTGTTTCTCGATCCCGAGTCCGACTGTCAATAAACAAATGATTTCTAAAATCCATCCGAGCATGGCCATGCATTTTTACAGTCTCGCTCAAGAAACGATGCTATAAATCAAACTACACACTAATCTCAAGTGGTCATTAATCGTCCATCATTTAAATGACCTTGATTAGGGATAATTTTCGATTATAATATTTAATGTTCACTTAATAGGTGTTTTCTAATCAAGACTGGTCTTGATACCCTATTTTGAATATTCTCATAATCAAATGGACTCATTATTTAATCCTAAACCATAAGTAAATAGCAAACGGAGTGATAAAATTGCATGAAATTAAATTACTCTAAAAAATTTGAATGGTTCATCATAGTGTTTTACATTAAAATGTTCAAAATTAATTAAAACACTAAACAAGGAAATCAAAGCCAATCACCAATGTGTTTGATTCCCATTGCCTTAACGTGCTTGTTGTGCTACACTTGAGGTAGAGGTTTAGTAAGTGGATTGGCTACATTGTCGTCCGTTCCAACTTTACAAATACTGATTTCACCCTCTGATATTCCCTTGGCTCTCTAGCCTGAGCAATAGCTCCGTTGTTGTCACAATAGAGGGCTATTAGACCCTTGATGGAGGGTACAACATCAAGTTCACCAACGAACTTACGAATCCAAATAGCCTCCTTAGCCGCTTCAGCAGATGCCAAGTATTCGACTTCAGTTGTAGAATCTGTAGTTGTGCTCTGCTTGGCACTCTTCCAACTAAACGCTCCTCCATTTAGACGGAATACGTATCCTGATTGTGATTTGAAATCGTCTCTGTCTGTTTGGAAGCTTGCGTCGGTGTAACCTTCAATAACTAATTCATCTGAGCCACCATATATCAGGAATTTATCCTTGTTCCTTTTAAGGTACTTTAGGATATTCTTGGCCGTAGTCCAATGCGCCTCTCCTGGGTCTGATTGGTATCGGCTTGTAGCACTTAAGGCATACGATACATCTGGCCTAGTACATATCATGGCATACATGATCAATCCAATAAGCAAAGCATATGGAGTCTGATTCATCCTTTCCCGCTCATCAGGTGTCTTTAGACACTGATTCTTGCTTAGGGTTATGCTATGTGACATAGGTAGGTGACCTCTGTTGGCCTCCTCCATGTTGTCTCGAGCCAGCACCTTATCAATGTAAGTACTTTGGCTCAATCCAATCATCCTCTTAGATCTATCCCTGTAGATCTTGATGCCTAATATGTACTAAGCCTCTCCCAAGTCTTTCATTGAAAAAAATTTTCCAGGCCAGGCTTTTACAGACTCCTGCATTGGAATACTATTTCCAATGAGCAATATGTCATCAACATATAAGACCAGGAAGGCGATGTCACTCCTACTGACCTTCTTGTAAACACAAGACTCATCTAGATTCTTGATAAAACTAAACTTACTGATGGCTTCATCGAATCGCATAATCCAACTTCTTCTAGCTTGCTTTAGCCCATAAATGGACTTTTTAAGCTTGTATACCTTCCCAGCATTGTTTGGTCGATAAAACCTTCAGGCTATGTCATATACATAGTTTCTTCCAAAATTCCATTGAGGAAGGCGGTTTTGACGTCCATCTGCCATATTTCATAATTGTAATATGCAGTAATCGCTAGGATGATCCGAACGGAATTAAGCATTGCGACAGCAGAAAAGGTTTCATTATAATCTACACCGTGAATTTTCCTGTAACCTTTTGCTACCAGTCTATCTTTGTAAATGAATACATTTCCATCTTTGTCGGTTTTCAATTTGAAAATCCACTTACATCCGATAGGTGTGTAACCTTCGGGTAAGTCAACCAAGTCCCATACTTGATTTTCAAACATGAAATCTATTTCAGATCTTATGGCTTCTTGCCATTTAGCAGAGTCGGAGCTCGCCATCACTTGCTTGTATGCTGCTAGTTCGTCTCCATCCACTACAAGGATGTCCTAATTCTCGGTTAATACGACACCAAGATACCTATCAGGTTGAGACCTTGGCCTCTACGACCTTTGTAGGGTAACGGACTGAGCATTTGCATTATCGGTTTGACTTTGCACATTTTGACTAACGTCAATAGATTCTGTTTGAGCACTTTGAATTTCAATTTGATTTTTTTTCTTGTCCTTTCGAACTTCATCGAGTTCGATTTTCCTCCCACTTGTCATGTTGGAAAGGTGTTCCTTCTGCAAAAAGGTACCATCACGAGCAACAAACACTTTGTTCTTGGATTTGTTGAAGAAGTGATACCCTTTGGTTTCTTTTGGGTAGCCCACAAAGAAAACCTTGTCAGATTTGGGGTGAAGTTTGTTAGAAATAGGTTTCTTCGTCCATAATTCGTATGGAGTCTTTTTTATAGCTTTTGATGGAGCACGGTTTAGTGTTAGTACCGCGGTTAGAAGTGCGTGTCCCCAGAAAGAGATAACATGATCACTAAGACCCATTGTTGATCGTACTATGTCTATCAAGGTTCGATTTCTCCTTTCAGATACTCCGTTCCATTGTGGAGTTCATGGAGGTGTCAATTCTGAAAGTATACCATGTTCTTTCAGATGGTCATCGAATTCTTGGCTCAAGTATTCACCACCTCGATCTGAACGAAGGGCTTTGATTTTCTTGCCAAGCTGATTTTCAACATCACAATGAAATTCTTTGAATTTCTCAAACGATTCAGATTCGTGCGACATAAGGTAGACATATCCATATCTACTATATTCATCTGTGAAGGTGATAAAATATTGATGGCCGTTCCTTGTGGTTGTACTCATTGGTCCACATTCATCGGTGTGTATTAAGCCCAATAAGTCACTTACCCTTTCTCCCAACTTGGAGAATAACTGCTTTATCATCTTGCCTAATAAACATCCTTCGCAATTTTTAAACGATTGTAAATCGAATGAGTGAAGAACACCTACCTATAGAAGTTTCTTGATGCGTTTGATGTTAATGTGGCCAAGACGACAATGCCACAAGTATGTGTCATTCGACTCAATGGTCTTAGTCTTTTTTGGTGGTATCATTAACATTATAAACTTGTTTGTCTAAATAAAGAACATTTGGATAAACGTGTAATGCCATAAAACATATAAACAAGACTTAAAACAATCACAGTTATTGTCTTGTGATCTCACAACCCGACGTTCGACGCCAAAAGATCAAAATATGTTCAACAATAAAACTGAAATAAGTTCTTTTTTAAGACAAACTACGTAATTAAAAGTTTAATGGATAAATTCTCTTCTTCTTCCGCTTGTAAATGCACATCCACATGTGAAGCTTCTTCTCACTTAGTTCCTCAAATAGGAGCATATAGTGAGTCATGTACTACATCTAATACCTTTATGAATTGCTCATATTCAAGTGATGGTTTATAAAAAAGATACCTGAGGTGAGAGCTACTTTTCCTTTTGCCTCATCTTCTAGGTACTCCTTGCATTCCCTTTTGTAGTGGCCTCGCCTACTACAATAGAAGCACCGCATCTTTGCCTTGTCTTTGAACTCCTTCTTCTTTGGCCTTAGAAAGAACCTGGTACCCTTACAAGAATCGGCTTTACGAAGCTCATGAACAACCTCCATCAATGAGAGTTTATCTCGAGTGGCCGTCAAATGCATTTTCAATGCAACATAGCCTGAGTGGAGTGAGCTTAGTAGCATGTGAGCCGCTTGTTCATCCTCTACTGGCTTCCCAATGAGCTCCAAGTGCTTGAAAAGCCTTGTCATTCGAAGCACATGAGGTTGAAGAGGCATTTCAGGTCTAAGTCTAGCATTGTAGACCTTGTTCCACACTTCGAGCCTTTCCTTAGCAAGGCAACCTTCCTCCGGGATCTTGATCTTCATGTTCATAAACAACTTGGTTAAGTTATGAACATTCAAGTCCCTTGTCTCAAAAGACATTGTGACAAGCTCTATAAGACTATTAAGAAGCATGTCTGGAAGGTATGAGGTGAATATCCACTTCCAATCCTCTAGAAGGGAATTCCTCATCAAAAGTGTGACCTTGTCACAATCCAAGGACCAAGTATGATGAGTTTCATCACTCATTATCCCCTTGGCAAAGAAGCTTGGAGTGGGAGTGTCAAGAATGTACTCCATGGAACAATTCCAAAGTGTTTTTCAGAGTTCTTCTTCCCATTCCTTGGAATTGGTCAAATTGAGACCAAATGCCAATTTCTCCAGGAGTTTCGGGCACATGTTGTTGTTGTCGGTATTAGTTGAAGACATGGTTCTACAATTGTAAGAATTTGAAACGAAAAACCATTCATAATACTTGAATAATATTGAATTCATGCATATATATATATATATATATATATATATATATATATATATATATATATATATCAAACTTATTTAAATGTCTTATTCCTACATTAAATTTGTCCCTATTTGGTGAGAATAAGTCGATTCCAAGATCCAAAGAATCAATGAGTAGTTAAGCATGCTTTGGCATGTTTTAACACTTATTACTCTAAGGTAAGAAACTCTTTGCTAATGGTTCCAAGCCACTCTTAGTTAGATAAATCATTGCATCTAATGCTCTCTCAACAATTTATCCCCTTTGCCACGACATGTTAGGACTCCATCACTCATATTGTTGAGTATAACCAAAATCAACTTGTATTATGATGTCTTGCTTTAGCAAACCCATCAACATACCTTACGTTCCTAGGAAAGTAGTAATGCCTCGCTTTGGCGTAGCCCATCACTATTCTCAATAGTTCGGTACGTGTTGTTTTAGAATGACAAGTTTTACTCAATATTTTAGAGACCTAGAGTTTCTATGTTGGTTGATTTAAGTGAACTCAATTAATCATCACAACATTCGAAATCCTAAACATGTATCTAAAATATCATTCATATATATAAGCATAAATATATATCGAAAACATAAGTAAATGATGCATTGGCAACTAGCATGATCCCTTGAGTCTTCAAGGGTCTTGACTTGCAACTTCATGACTTCGTCTTCCAAGAAACTCCATCTTCAAGACAAAACCAAAATAATGCAACTACTAGTATCTACGATTAGGACTAATCTAAATATTAAGGTACAAAAATACACAACGGTTTGCAAACCATATTTAGATTTACAAAAATATATGAAACCATTTTTATCCTAATCGGGCCCCACTAGTTGCTATTTTTATAAAACCTGTGAGAGAATATACATTCCATTCATCCATTCACTATATGTGAATGGCCCATGCATTTTACAACGAAAAACAAGTAACAAGGCATCAACACACGTAAACTAGTAACTAACTTAGGTGGTTGATCTGATTAACGCGCCTAATTAAAACTAGTCAAAGTTGTTAACCGATTATGTGATTAAGTGCAATTAAAATAGCTCAAATAATGAAGCTCCTACTACATTCCGCATCCAACTTAATTAATCCGATTAATTAAGCCGGTAAACCCAATATTTTGCCAAATTTAAAAAAATTTGCAAGTGCCGCTCAAAACCCGAGGCCTAGCCTCCAAAAATTAATTAAATTTCATAAAATAATTAAAACGGAAAAAATGCAAAATTACAAAGCTGAACGCACGCAAGTGGCGCACGCCAGTGCTAGCCATGGCAGCCTAGCAGCTCGGGGCAATGCGACGTAGTGCATGCGCCCGCACCGCACCGCACCACACTAATGTAGCACTACTAGGTGCTCCCGTGGGCAGCCTAGCAGCGTTTGTTACGGGTTGCAAGGTGCGAGGCAGCACGCACTTGGCTGCCTCCCTTTGCACCGGACCAAGGCTGCACACACAGCCACTCTCCCTCACACACAATGCACGCACAGTACGCATAGCGCGTAGAGCACGCACTTGCTGCTACTGCGCCATGCTGTTGCCTATGCGCACCATGCATGCACACACATATGAGGCACCTAACAGCCTTGGCAGCCCCATGTGGACTGCGCTAGCATCCCGGCTGGCCGAGAGTATGCTTGGGGCTCTTAGGCCTCGATTTGTGTGCTCTTACCTCGGCAAAAATTTCCCGATTTTTTGTGACAATTATTATCAATTCTAAATTTTAGAATCAATATTTTAAGCAAAATAAAAATAAAAATAAGTCTAAATAAATAAAATTCATTCATATGCATAACCAAAGTTAAATCCAAGAACCAATCTTTAAATAAAATTTTGGTTTAACTTGGTGCAACAAAATGAAGGGTTACTCTCACTATTAATTTAACCAACATAAATTAATCATTAGATTTTGACAAAATTAAAAGGGAGTTGGAACAATGAACATAAATATTCGATGAAAGATTCCAACTTTAACTTGTGAATCATTGAAAAATTACATCTTCTAATATGAAGATTAATTAATATTCAATCACATATTTGAAACTTTATGATTCCAATCAACTTAATAAATGATTAAATCAAGAAAGTTCAACAAACATACTTGGAATTTAGTAACACAAAGCTTCAATCACTTAAAATAATTAAAGATTGGATCTTTAGTACTTAAGAGCCTCAAAACACAAACTTTTCACACTTTAAGCAATTTATTTGCAATTATGTGAAAATTTGAGCCAACCATTAAGCACCAATTACTACCAATTAATCATGCTCAAAAGTGGTCTAAAATTGCAGAAGCATAAAGGAAAGAACCAAATCCATAATCACAATTAATATGCCATTAAGATTCAAGGTTTAAAAGATTTAAAATTTTTCGTCAAAACAAAAAATCCCTCGAAACAAGCATTTCTGAGCAGAATTTGGCTTTTATGCAACCCTAAAAGGATCAGAATGTTTCCAGAATATCGATTCCACCCAAAATTCACTAGTCTTGGGCGAAAATCTAGGTTCTGGAGCCAAATTCTGAATAAAATGAGATTAAATTAATAAAATCGAGCTACTAATCTAATTAGCAACAACAACCAGAAATTAAATCCATTTTAAACACCTTGAAAATTTTAGTTACAAAAAAAAAAAAAAAAATTGAGCAAGGCTCCAATACCGCTGTTGGGTTTCGGAAAACTCTGACTTTTCGCGGAACAAAACCCGACCCCAAGACCCGCTAACAATTAATATAATTAAAAGATATAAATAACAAGATAAAGTGAAAAGACCATCTTACCCTTGTTGCGTGCTTCACTCGTTCTAACGAGTTCTTACTTCGAAAGTCGAGTCTCACAACCGTGTAGACTTCCAACGATAGTCCACCCACAATAACGACCTGAACGGTCTCTAACTCGGAGTTTAGCCGAGTTCGGACCAAAAACAACTACTCGAGTTTTATGTGAACTTAAAGGTCTACTCACTATTATGGAGATGCCTTTTTGAATTCCAATTCAAGTGGAATTATCAAGTCCTAATACATGGGTATTTATAGAGAATTCTAAGAAAACATTCTACTCTCCCATTAATGTGGGAGAGTTGGTAAAAAATCATTTTTCCATTTTATTTTTAATTCAACAACAAAAGAAAAATAGCAAAGCAATAATTAATCAACAAGTGGCAACAAGGAGGGTGTGGATAGGTGAGGACCACAAGAGAAGGGGAGCATTTCCTTCCTCCCTAAGCTTCCCCAAACTGCAACACTCACTCTCACCCGGAGCAAATCACGCAGCGTCGCGTGGCGCGCCTAGCTTTGGGCGCTAAGGCTGCCTTGCTTGCGCTTGGCCCCTTGTCTAGGCTGTTGGCTGGTCGCTAGCATGCGCGGCCCAGCAAGCATGCCACGCTTGCTAGCGGGCTGCTGCTAGGCGCTGCTTTCTTGGCACGCTAGTAGTAGCATGCTGGCCTCACAACAGCCCGCACATGCGCGCAACAAGCTACACACGCAATGTGGGTTGCTGCTAGCATTGCTAGCGATGCGCCAGCTACCTGCTAGCCATGTGCACCCAACACCCTTGGCTTGTGTGGTGCGCATGCTAGCACCATTGCCCCAAGCACTTGATTTTGCTAGGGGCATTCCGATGCTAGGGGTATTTTGGTAATTTGTTGATTAATTGATTTTTACTGTCTCGTCATTTTATAATTAATTCGACTCGAATTGTGACGCTCGGTCTCGACGCTCCTAGCTCGATATCCGACGTCAATGTTCATAATACTCGAGCGAGTCATTAATTCCTTCCGGATTAATTCGTCATGTCGGATCGTTAGTTGCTTGGGTGTGACCCGAAGGGTTCAGTCGAGATTAAGCTGTAATATTAATTATACATTAATATTACTGATCGGAAGCGGCCTCCAACTAGGCATTCTGATCACTTGACTTCACTGAATAATTAGCTTTCTAATAATTTCGAACCCTCTATCGGAATAATACACTTGTTCGAAGGACACCATTCCTATCATCCTAATCGTGCCCCACTAGTTGCCTTTTCATAAAACCTGTGATAGAATATACATTCCATTCATCTATTCACTATATGTAAATGGCCCATGCATTTTACAACGTAAAACAAGTAATAATGCAAAACATACAAACTAGTCATTAACTTAGGCGGTTAATCCGATTAACACGTCTAATTAAACTAGTCAAAGTTGTTAATCGATTATGTGATTAAATGCAATAAAATAGCTCAAGTAAATAATGAAGCTCCCACTAAATTCCGCATCCAACTTAATCAATCTAATTAATTAAGCTGGTAAACCCAAAATTTTGCCAAATAAATTTGCAAGTGCTGGGAATAACCGACGCCTAGCCTCATTTTAATTAAAATAATTAAACAAATAAATAAATATATAAATAAATTCGGCAAAAATTGCAAAACACGAGGCCCTATCATGCTCGACTGCCTAGCACCAAGCAACAAGGCTTGGTTTGCTAGGCACCGAGCCACGGCATGGTGCAAGGCTACTGCCCGCACAGCCATGCTGCTGTGCTATGCTCGTGCTGCTTGGCCGCCACAAGCCGCAGCACACGCACAACCATGCCCTATGCGGACCAATCTGCTTGCACACCCGCACTCACGCACGCACGACGCACAACCTAGCAGCCTTGGCAGCCACATGCGGGCTGCGTAAGCCGGCCGGCTGGCCGAAGGCATGCTCAAGGCTATTATGCCTCGATTTGCGTGCTTGTGCTTTCGGGTTTTTGTCTCGATTTTTGTGTGACATAAAATTAATTCTAAATTGATTTTGGAACCAACATTTGAGAAAAATGAAAATAAAACAAGTGCAACTCAAATTTTTAGTGAACAAACCAAAAATTATTCAAGAACCATTCTTTAAGTTTTTTTTGGTCCAACTTGATGCTACAAAATTGAAAGGGTTAATCTCATAATTAATTTAACCAAGCATAAACTAATAATGAGTTTTGAAAAAATTAAAAGGGGCTGGAAAAATAAATTAATGATCCAATGAAAATAATTCCAATACTAACTCGTGTTTATTTGAAAAATTACATCTTCCAATATGAAGATTAATCAATATTCAACCACAAGTTTGAATCTTTATGACTATAATCAACTTAAAAATGATTATATCTAAAATTAGTTCAAAATGAAATCTAGAAAGTAAAGATCCAACCAAATAAATAGTTAAAGATTGGAACTTTAACATTTTTAGGGACTCCAAAATTAAAAATTCACCATAAAAATTCACACTTGAAGCAATTAATTTGCTTGAATGTGAAGTAATAAGCTTATGTGAAAATGAGCGAACCAATTTTAATAAGTAACCCATGAATAAGTAATCCTTAACCGACCTAGTAACCCCTAACTGACTAAGTATACCTTGGCCCCGATCGAGTAACCCCTGACTGATCGAGTAACCCCGGCCCTGACCAAGTAATACCTATTTGAGTAACCCCTAAATAATTAACTCTTGAATAAGTAACCTCAGCCACACGGTTTGATATGTCGCACAAAAAACGCGCTAAAATTCCTTTACATGGTAATATTTGTAGTATTTTATTTAATTTGATTTTAGTCTCATAAGGATTTTTTATTTTTGGAATAATGAAAATATGGTGACTAATCTATAACTATTATTAAAATTACGACCTCTAACATCATCCCTTCTTCTAAACGTACACATTTCAAGTTGCTGCCTAAATTATATGTGATATCATCACTTTATTTTAAAAAATTTTTAGTTAAAATTTTTGGTCATCTATTTCACTATTCATATTTTTAAATAATTTGAAAATACAGTGTATTAATTAGTATCCACATTTAGTCAAAATCGTGCATCGTACAAGACTAATCTAACGTTTAATTATACTTTTGTTACATTTTTTTTATTATTTAACAAGATTTTAAATTATGGAGAAATTTTGTAAACTGAAATTATTATGTAAAGTTTTGCATTTGTTTTAATTATTTTTTAGTGTTTCTAGGGGGAAATTGTGTAGTTCAAAAGTGGACACTAATTTTTCTTTCCTGTCCCCCATCACTTATATAATAGATATATAATATCACAAAATAATTGACACAATTTGACTTTTTACAAAATAATTTTGACTACTAATTATAATTTTTAATTTTCTTATAAATGTATTAAAATAAATATTGTCATTTAAAAATAATGATGTTAGAATATAAAGTTTCATAAGATCAAATTTTCTATAAAATTTTTTTTACTAACATTTATTATATATACTACCTCAATTTCTAAAAGTTCGACTCACTTACTATTCATGTGGTCAAAATAAAATAAATTTGACTACATGTTAGGATTTATACAATAGATTTAAATTAGCATGAGGGATTTTATTAGATTCCCTTATTATAAAATTTTCAAATATCAACTTTTTTATAATTTTCACTTATAAATAGCCGAAAATATTAATGGTCAAAAATTTTCATTGGTGACCGCGTAAATACAAAGTGAGTCGAACTATCAGGAATGGAAGGAATATATTAATTCTTTCAAAAAAAATTACATATATTAATTGGTGAAACTATGATATTGGCAAATGAGTCAAGTTTAAACATGTCAATTATAGTGGAATTGAGATTTAGATAGATAGTACATTGAATATATGAATAATTTTGATTAGAAAGCAAAGGAAGATGTAACAGAAATACTTTCGACTTTGTATTACGTTCTTGTTGATTTATTTTTAGTAGATATATTTTCCATACTAGCAAAGCTTTTGCAAATATTTTGATTTTGAACATTATAAGCTGAAATTACTAGAGAACGAACACTATTTATTATTTTGTCAAACCCTTTGCAACATTAAGAGCATGACTCTTTCATTCTATACCAACTAGTAGCTGCCCATACCGAACTGAGCCTGAAGATACTTGATCAAATTATCTTCAATCTGGAAACCCTTAGCTAGAACGTCAACAGAAATAGGCGGTTGAGACCCAAACACCGCGTTAGCTATTGTAATGACACCGGGGTTCTGGCTACTTAACCCTGAAATACCAAAACCGGGCGTACGACCAACATTAAACTGAAAATGAATGAGACCTTGAGGGAAAACAAAAACGTCTCCCTTGTTAAGCAACTTAGCAAAGAGTTTGTTTGGCCCTTGAGGAGGGTTCGAGGTCACAAAACCTACATAGAAAGTCCCTTCCAACACCGTGAATATCTCAGTGGCTCGAGGGTGTGTGTGCGGAGGATTAAGACCATATGGTGCAAAATCAAGCCTAGCAAGTGATATCCCAAGCGTGTTAAGACCTCCTAAATTTGTTGCTTGTACAACTGTTGCCGCGAACCCTAGCTTGTTGTCTGTGTCCCCCGGATTTAGTCCTCGGAACAAGAAATCATCCGGAGTAACCCTCATTGGATCTTTACAGAACAGTCCATTCACAAACACTGTAAATAAAAAATAAAACCACAAAGTTTACGTCAATGCATATTAGTACATAACTCTATATATATTGAAAAAATAATTTAACAACCTACAAATATTTATCTAAAAATAAACTATGATTATGTAATTTTGAGACTAAAGCATATACGTACATCCTTCAAGAGGTTGATTCACTCCTACACAAAAATCTTGCAGCTGGTTCGGATCGGTAGCGTAAACCACATGGCTAGTAATAGCCAAAAGGGCAACATATGATATGAAAATTTTATAAGCTTCCATAATCAATCTTTTTTGTGTTATGTATATGTTTTGAATAATGGAGAATTAACTTAGAATGATCTTACCAAAGAAAGTATATGACCTTTTTATAGTTGAAAAATAGGTACTATTTGATGATTGCAAATGGTCTTATATTTAGTCATCCCTTAATTTGTAGCTATATTCATTTTAATTTTCGAATTTGGGCAGTTAATGGCTAACGACTATGCCCATTATACACATAATGCTTAGCCGCCTTTGGCGTGTTTTTACAATTAACATTATTAAATTTTTGTTTAATGTATCATGTGCCTTTTGTGAGAGTTTTAATTGGATAAAGGATGTAATTAGATTATCTTACATAATATTTTAAGTTAGTCATGTTTCTTAGTGCTGTGTTTCCCATTTTCTGGTACTTGTGTAAGTTGTGACAGTTGCTATCACGAGTGTACTATAATGAGAATATCTAGTTGATGCAAATGTAACATTCCCTCTCTTCAATTTTTTTTATCTTTACGTATACTTTCCGTTCAGATATTTTATACACTATCTCCGTGTTTTTGTGAGTATTACACTTTGACTGACACACACTTTTAGGCAATTTAATTAAATTACATAAAATAAGAGATAAATGGAGTACTTGGAGTATTAAAAAGTTGTAAAAGGAAGACAGAGGGGTTAATAGTTTCAGCGTGTGCGGCTGGCCACAATATGTGATCACATGTAAATTAATAAGCCAAGCATCCCCTTTATATTGACTGAGTAGCCCTATAACACAAATCAAGTAACACCTGTAGCACTGATTGAGTAACCCCTGTAACTAGAGCTGTCAAAATCTGACCCAACTCGAAAAACCGACCCGAACTCGATTATTAACCGACTTGTTTAAACCCGGAAAAATGGTGACCCAAACCCGATATGATCTGACTTGAAACCAACCCTATACCGGAGTTAACCCAAGTATTTAAGACTCGAACCCAAATGTGACCCGACCTGAATATAACCTGTAAATTATTGACCTGAACTGAACCCAACCTGAATTGAAATTGACCCAAATCTGTTTTAACCCGTCAAAACCCAAATTTAACCCGACCTATTACTAACCCGACCTGTTACTAAACCAACCCGAATTTAACCCGACCTGTTGCTAACCCAACTCAAATTTTACCCAACCTATTACCACCCGACCTAAAAATTCTATATATATATATATATATATATATATACACGCTTGCCGATGCACATGTTTGACCGTTGATATCTTTTATTATATATTTATATAAGTTATAAAATGTTTATATTAAGAAACTATATATTAAAATAGGCCCAACAACATCTTACATGATTACATTAACTTTCATATAATAGTTAAAAAAGATGGTCAAAGGTAGATGTGTGAATAGTGCAAAAAGTCAAACCGTTGCGAGTAATTTGGGACGGAAAACTAATCAAATTAGATATTTATAAACCTAAACTTAGACCAACCTATTTAGTGGCAAGTTTAGGGTCAAACCATGAAGACTAAGTGTATCAATTTATGCTAGTTAATTAAACTAGTAGGGTGGTCGTGATATAGAGAGAGGTACAACTAAAACACTACTTAGAGCAAACAACGAAAACTAGGGAAAGGGGAATCCAATTACATTAATGCATTCAACAATAAAATTAAATTAGATGAAAATGATCTCAATTAGGAATGATAAACACACTCAACTCACTCCCGCGCAATTAAGCATGCTAATTATCCTACTAAGTTAATTCACTCTCGTGCAACTAACCTAGCATAGGCATGGAAGAATCTAGACTCTCAATCAACTCACTTCCGCACAATTGATTGAAAGCACAATTAAGAACACATAATCAATTACCTAGAAAGATTCTAATCCATATATGTTGGGTATCGTGATGTCCAACACCACGCGGAAACAAAACCCAACCCCAAGACCAGCACATAAATAAATGCAACAAAACATAAACATATTAATTAACATAATTAATAAAATAATTAATAAAGAGAGAAAGAGACGATATTACCCTTGTAGCGTGCTTCGCTCACCCAATCTCTTACTTGAACGAATCGGAAGACTTGTACGGCCCCTACCCTGGAGTTTAGCCGGGGCTAGACCAAGGAAGACTAGAATATTACGAACTTAAAGGTTTTCTCACCTATTGGGAGATGCCTTATTGAGTTCAACTCAAGTGAGTAATTCCCAAGGTATGCCTGGGGTATTTATAAGGAGTGCTTCCTTGTGAAATCCACTCATCTTTCAATGTGTGACTTTTTCCCAAAAAGATCTTACATGGAAAAAATGTTAAATTTTATTCCTATTTAAATTAACCATGGAATCACTAAATAACAAGTGTCACATATTGATCAAGTGGTTATGTGAGGACCACTTCTCCACTTGCTCCCTAGGCAACTCACATCCAATGTAAGCTAACCATGTGGCACTAAACCTTAAGCCCCAAGATGGGTTCGGTTGGGCCGCCACCCATCAGCCCGCGCCCGTGACCTATCAGCTTGGGTCCGCAGCCCGCATGGATGGGCGTTGAAACGTGGCGTGCTGCCAGCTTTGGCTAGCTTCTCTAGCCTTCGCGTGGCTAGGCCATTGCGAAGCTGGGGTTTTTTCTTGTTACTTGAAGGATTTTCTCGTCTTACCAATTCCCAAATTTTGGCTCGACTTTTGAGATTCGGTTCCAATGCTCTAAGCTCGGAATCTGACGTCTTTGTTCGTAATACTCTAACGACTTATTAATTTCTTTTGGATTAATTCGTCGTCACGAATTGTTAACTTTATTGGGTGTGACCCGTAGAGTTCAGTTAGATTAAGCTATAATATTATACATTAATATTACTGATCGGAAGCGGCTTCCAACTAGGCATTCCAATCACTTGACCTTGATGAATAATTAGCTCCGTAATTGATTCTGAACCCTCTATCGGACTAATACACTTGTTCGAAGGACACTATTCCTTTCATTATAAGCATCATCCATAAACAATAATCAAGAATCAATTGCATACAAATCACAATCAATCATTCAATTCATCAACATAACCTTCATCCATTTCCCTAAAACAAAATATAAGCAATCATAATAAAGAAAACCATGGAAAACAAGCTAAAACAAGATTTAAAGCTAGAATCAAACAAGCAAACTAATTAACTACTCTAATCAACAAGGAATTAAGCCAAAAAAAAAAAGAATTAAACAAAGCAATAGAGGTGTGAGAAAGTTAGAAAAACTCATTAAATAATTGAGAAGAGAATCTACAAAGTTGCTTCTTTAAATTCTCAAATCCGCATTGAAATCCAAGCTTTCTCTCTCTAAAACTATTCGTAAACTAGAGAGAGAAAATTCTAATCTAACCCTAAGAGAGACAAAATAAAAGAGAGGCTAAAACTAATCTAATCTAGGGTGAATAATAGTTAAGAGAGTATTAACCCCTAAATGGATATTTATAATACATGCTAAATAAAAATAAAAGAGAAATAAAAATAATTAAAATAATTAAATAAACAAAACTAGAAAAAGGGAAGAAAAAGGAAAATGAAAATAAATAGGGAAAACCAAACAAAACCAACGAAATTCCATCAGACCCCAATTCCCCTTTTCTTCTTTCACTTGCTGCTCTGATTTCATCATCATCCACGCATCATCAGCATTAACGACCATAATCACCAATTCAAACAACATCATTCAATCAAGACCATAAATCATCATCTTGACCGTTCGATCTCGTTAATTATCACGTAAGAAGCTCGTGATACGGTTTTTACACAACTAGATGACCGCGCCCGCGGCTACGCATCTCCCAGCCATCTACAGGAAGTTGGACAAGGCTGGAAGGACGCCTGTCCGCGCCCGTGGCAGCAGCATCTGCGCTCGCGGTGGTCTGGGTTTCTCCTTGCTGCTACTTTGGTGCTGATTTGAGGTAATTTACGGGCTGCACTACTTAAGGAGTCGCAACTGGCGGTTTTGCGGCTGACGATGGCTGCGGTGCTGGTGATTTCGGGATTCCGGTTATAGGTTGGTGATGATGCGAGGGAACCAGGGATGTGAAAGGTTGATGATGGAGCTTGAGTGAGGGAGTTGCAAATTTGGGGGTGTGAGATGCGGTGGTAATTGGCGAGGTTGCCGCTGCTTTAGTTATTGTGGTGGTGATTGGAGGTGGTGAGATGGAGATTGGGTTATAGTGGTGCGGTGGAGAAGTGAGTTGACTTGGTGAAGTGGTTGTGAATTTGATATTGTTGCTGTGATGGCATAGCTTGGAGCAGGGGAGTGAAATTTAGAGCAAAGGTGGGTTATTCAGTTGTGGTGTAGGTTTAGGAGTGTGGTGAAGGTTAACTAGGCAGCAAGTGGGGGTGAGATGTACTTGCAATGGCTTGAACTCAAGACTCCATTTATGACTCAAAACTTGAGACACGTGTATTGAACCTCAAACCTCGATAATTACCTACACACAAAGACAAGAGGAGAGTCGGGAATAAAATAAAACAAAAGAAAATAATAAAATAAAATGGATTAAACAAACTTGAAACTAAAAGAAAATAAACAGAAAGGGATAAGTGGGAAATTATTAACTAAAATTACAAAATTAAGCTAAAAACTAATAAAAAAACAAAAATGACCAAATTAAAGGATAAAAGAAGAGAATAAGAAAATAAGAGAAATAAAGGCTTAAAAGAGAGGAAATTATTAGAAACTAAACCAATAAATAAACCTAAAAACACCCTAAAAGTGACATAAATGTTACTTATCAAACTTCCTCAAGCTAAACTTTTGCTCGTCCTCAAGCTAATCTTTTAGAAACACAAGGTAAGGAGAATGATTTATTCAAGAAAGATAAACTAAAAAGAAAAAGAATATACACTAACTCACTTTCGTAGGAATCACTGTCAATATTAGCATCTAAAGACAAGCCCTTTAAACCCTAAAGTCACCTATGAGGACGAGTGAGGTCTCGTGAAGGTTTCCTCAGAGTTTAATCCACAACTCTTGACAACAAACAAGGCAAGGCAATAAAAAGAAAAGAAAAAGAGACATAAAAAAAGAAAGAAAAACACAAGTTCATATTTGTGATGAGTATTTAGCTTGTTTTTACCTTCTTTTCATAGCTTTCTTTCTTAATAAATGCTTAGTTTTATACTTTTTCTCTTTATTTTACCTTTTCTATCTTATTTTGTGTTTTTATGGTTTAATAGTGCTTTTTCCTTCATTTGCTCTCTTTTTGTGGTTTTAGGTATTGTACGAAATTTGGGTCTTGATATTGGTGGCCAACTAAGTCGGAAGATGCATTTGGAGCAAACTTATAGCATTGGGAAAGCTCAAGATGCAAAGAAGTGGATGTTCCAAGTTCTAGCTCCTGTACTCTCATGAAAGTTGGTGTTGAACCCACCGTGGAGGCCCTTGGAAACTGCCACCCCCAATGTTCATCAAGTGGAGCTCACGAAGATCCATTTGAAAGCGCACAAGGCATTGAAGATGTCAAAGAAACCCAGAAGAGCGCGGGAGCGCAACCCACGAGCGCGGGCACGCACAGCCCTTACGCGGGAGCGTAGGCCCTATGCGCGGGTGCGCATAACTCGTGCGCGGGCGTGCACCTCTGCCACACGGGCGCTCCTCCCCGTTTCCAACTTCGCTCGATTTCGTTTTCCGCGCCTCTTATAAATACCTTTTGACAACCGATTTTTGTAGAGAGTTTTTAGACATAATTTTGATCATAATTTTAGCATAGTTGAGAGTTTCTCTCTCTAGTTTTAGGGTGATAGGAATGGTGTCCTTCGAACAATTGTATTATTCCTATAGAGGGTTCGGAATTATTAGAAAGCTAATTATTTAATGAGGTCAAGTGATCGGAATTCCTAGGTGGAGGCCGCTTCCGATTAGTGATATTAATGTATAATTAATATTACAACTTAATCTTGACTGAACCCTTCGGGTCACACCCAAGCAACAAACAGACCGACACGACGAATTAATTCAGAAAGAATTAATGAGTCACTCGAGTAATTAATATTTAGACGTCAGAAATTCGAGCTTGGAGCGTCGAATCCGCGCATCGGAAGTCGAGTCGAAATAATAAAGGACGAGACGGTAAAATTACTAATAAATCAACAATTTACCGAAATACCCCTAAGATCGGAATGCCCCGAGCAAACCGATGCCTAAGGGGCATTTGGTAAAAGCCTAGGTGGCTAGCAAATGCACCAAGCCGAGCCTAGGCTGGCTGGTGCATGGTAGCACACCACGGCAGCCTGCCAAGGGCAGCAGCCGCAACCAAGGCCAGCAGCTAGCTGGGCCGAGGCTGCAGTCGCAAGCTGCGCTTGGCCGCATTTGCTGGGCTGTGGCAGCAGCCCAAAAACGGCTTCCTTGGTGTTCCACTTGGGGTGCCACGTGGTAGCCGGGGATTGGTCATGTATGGTGATAGGTGGCCGGCCAAATGAAGCTCCTTGGGGATCAAGTTTGGTCCCCTCCCCTCCTTGTGGTCCTCACCTAACTCTTGTCCTAAATATGCCACTTGTTGATTTATTAGTTGCTTGATAATTAATTTTATTTTTGATTTAAAAATAAAAGGAATAATCAATTCTCCCACATTGATGGAAGAGCAAATTTCACTCATGCTTTTCCCTGTAAATACCGTAGTTGGGGTATTGGGAAAATCACTTGAGTAAGGTGTTAGAAAAGGCATCTCCATTGAGAAAACCTTTAAACACATATAATTACTCGAGTTTAGGTCGGGCTTAGCTAACCTCTAAGAATTAGACCTTGTCGGGGTCGTGTTGTGGGTGGACTTCCGTTGGAGGTCTTCGTGCGAGCGAAGCGAAAAGCTTTCCGAAGTAAGAGCTCTTGTAGTGAGGAAGCACGTGTTAAAGGTATTAACCTTTCCTGAATTCTTGTTGTTTAAGTTAATTATGTCTTGTGATTATATTAATTGTGATTGTGTCTTGGCTCGGGTTTTCTTTCGCGGTGAGTTAGACTCATCGAAACCCAACAGCGGATTGGAGCCTTGTTCATTTATTTTTATAATCATAATTTTCTATGTGTTTTTTATGGTTAATTTTTCTGGTTTTATGTTGCTAATTAGATTAGTTGCTCGGTTTTATTAATTTTAAGTCCGTATTAGAGCTGTCTTCAGCCTCGAACACAAATTTTCGCCCAAAAATAGTGAATTTTTGGTGGAAAAGGTGTTCTAGAAATGATTTTATCCTTTCGAGGCTGTGTTTTTGGCCAAAGTCCGACCAGAAATGCCTTTTTCGAGGGATGTTTCGTTTTGACAAAAATTTTAAGTCTTTCTAACCTTGAATCTTAATGCATATTTATGGTGGTTATGTATTTGGTTCTTTCCTTAATTTTTCTGAAATTTTAAACCTCTTTAAGCATGGTTACTTTGTAGTAATTGGTGCTTGAAAGATTGGTTCATATTTTCACATAATTGCAAATCCATTGCATTAAGTGTGTAAAATTTGTTCTTTGAGGCTTTTAAGTACTAAAGATTCAATCTTTAACTGTTTTAAGTGATTGAAACTTTGAGTTACTAAATTCCATGAATTTTTGGTTGAACTTTTGATTTAATCATGTATTAAGTTGATTGGAATCATAAAGTTTCAATCTTGTGATAGAAATTTCATTTATCTTCATATTGGAAGATATAATTTTGAAGGATTCACAAGTTAAAGTTGGAATCTTTATTTGGATATTTGTGTTCATAATTCCAACTCCCCTTTATTTTTGTTAAATCTCATGATTAATTTAAATTATTAGTGATTTATTACCCTTGTTCATTTTATTGCACCAAGTTAAACAAATTTTATTAAATAATGGTTCTTGGAAATAATTTTGGTTATGTGCACCTTGATGAATTTTTTATTTAAGTTGGACTTGTATTAATTTTTCATTTTGGCTCATTTTATTAATTCTAAAATTAATTTGGAGTTAATTAATTAGTCACGCAAAATTAGGATTAAAAACCCGGGGTGTTGCACGAAAATCGAGGGCAAATGCCCTTTGGCGAGCCAGGCTGCATAGCAGCCCGCATGTGGCTGCCAAGGGCAGCCTCGACGAGGGTGCGGCCTGTGCGTGGCTGCTGCCACAGCCAGCAAGCACGGCCTGCCAGCCGGAGTAGCAGTAGCAGCATGGCGCGGCAGCAACGCCGGCCATGTGGGCTGCTGTGCATAGGCTCGGCTGCCGTTGTTGCTTGCGTGTGGTTGAGCCTTATGGTGCATGCATTACTTGGTGCGGCTTGGGTGTGCGTGTGGGTGTGCTACGAGCTTGATGCGCACAGCAGCAAGCTTGCGTGGCCTTCGTGGCTTGTGTCGCACGCACGCCCTATAGGGAGTCTACGCGTATGGTCACGACTATGGGTGTGACGCTTGGCATGAGTCACGACTGTGCGCATAACCCCTCACTTAGCACTTGTGCCTTGTTTTGTGGCTATGTTAATTTTTCCGTTTTAATTATTTTAATAATTATTTTGGTTTTAACTTTTTTTTTAATTAAATTTTGAGGCTAGGCCTTGGTTTTGAGCGACAATGGAAAAATTTTGGGTTTACCTACTTAATTAATTGGATTAACTAAGATGGATGCATAATTTAGTGGGAGCTTCAATTTTAATTGCGCTAAATTACATAACAACTTTGACTAATTTTAATTAGGCATGTTAATTGGATTAACGGCCTACATTAGTTACTAGTTTTCGCATGTTTTATGCATTGTTACTTGTTTATTGTTGTAAAATGCATGGGCCATTCACATATAGTGAATGGATGAATGGAATATATATTCTCTCACAGGTTTTATGAAATGGCAACTAGTGGGGCCCGATTAGGATAGAAAATGCGGACTGCGATGTGTGATGTATTTTTGTAAATCTAAATATGGTCTGCGAACCGTTGATTATTTTTGCACCTTAATATTTAGATTAGTCCAAATCGTAGATACTAGTATTTGCGTAATTATGGTCATGTCTTGAAGACGGAGTTTCTTGGAAGACGAAGCCGTGAAGTTGTAAAAGCCATCCCTTGAAGGCTTGAAGACTCAAGGGGTCATGCTAGTTGCCAAATGCATCCTTATTTATGTTTTCGATATATATTCATGATTATTTATATATGAATTATATGTTAGATGCATGTTTAGGATTTTGAATGTTGCGATGATTAATTAAGTTCACTTAAATTAACCAACATAGAAACCCTAGGTCCCTAAAATATTGAGTGAAATTGCTATTCCAAAACAACACTTATCGACCTATTGAGAGCAGTGATGGGCTACGCCAAAGCGAGGCATTACTATTACTCCCTAGGATATGTAAGGTATGATGATGGGTTTGCCAAAGAAAGACATCGCATACACGTTGGTTTTGGTTATACTCAACGATATGAGTGATGGGAGTCCTAACATGTCGTGGCAAAGTGGATAAATTGTTGAGAGAGCATTAGATGCGACGATTTATCCAATCAAGAGTGGCTTGGAGCCATTAGGAAAGAGTTGCTTACCTTAGAAGATTGAGTGTTAAGACAAGCCAAAGCATGCTTAATCACTCTTTGTTTCTTTGGATCTTGGAATCGACTTATTCTCACCAAATGGGGACTATTTTAATGTGTGAATAAGACGTTTAAATAAGTTTGATTCAAATGCATGATTTCAATCTTATTTAAGTGTTATGAATGGTTTTTCATTTCAAATTCTTTCAATTGTAGAATCATGTCTTCAAATAACTCAAACAACTAATTCTCGTTGCGCCCAATTCTCGACAAGGAGAAGTTGAGTGGACCAAATTTTCTTGATTGGCAAAGGAACTTGCGTATAGTTCTCATGCAAGAGCAAAAGGAATATGTCCTTGATGAGGAAATGCCCGAGACTCCCATTGAGGAGGTGACTCAGGCTGTCGTAAACCAATGACAAAGTGCCAATCGGGATGTCAAATGCATCATGTTGGCCACAATGTCTCCCGAGCTTCAAAAGACTTTCTTTGAAAAGGAGACAGCTTTTGAAATCATTTCTGAGCTGCAGAACACGTTCCAAGAGCAGGCCTGAATTGAAAGGTTTGAAACCCATAGGCAGATCCTAGAGAGCAACCTCAAGAAAGGAGATCCAGTCAGTCCACATGTACTCAAAATGATAGGATTGTTTGAGAACATGGAAAGGCTTGATGCGGGGTATTCAACCGAGATGGTAATTGACATCATTCTCCACTCGCTGCATAAAGGCTATGATCAGTTCAAGATGTACTATAATATGCACAACATGGAGAAAACCCTCACCAAGATTCATGGTATGTTGAAGCAAGCTGAGAAAACGCTCAAGGATGAGGGGAAGCATGATATTCTCATGATAAAAAAGGGCAAACCGTTCAAATTCTCAGGAAAAAAGAAGAAAGGCTTTAAGGGGAAGGGTAAGAAGAAGACCTTTCCGCCTAAGTCTAAAGCTACCAAGGATAACAAGGAAAAGAAGGTAGCATCTTCTAAATCTGATTCCGAATGCTTCTATTGCAAGAAGAAGGGACATTGGAAGAGATATTGCCTCAAGTTCAAGGAAGATAAGAAGAATGGAACCGTTGCTTTTGGATCAGGTATATTCGTTATAGACTTAAACTTCACTAGCTCAACATCATGGGTATTAGATACCGGATGTGGCTCACACCTTTGTTCCAATTCTCAGGGACTAAGGAACATTAGGAAGCTAGCGAAGGGAGAGGTTGAACTCCGGGTCGGCAATGGAGCCAGAATTGCTGCCGTATTCGTAGGAACTCTAAGTTTGTCTTTGCCCTTTGGGCTTGTTTTGGAATTTGAAAACTGTTTTTATGTTCCCAACATTACCAAAAACATTATTTCAATTTCGGCGTTGGACGCTAAGGGTTTTGAATTTCGAATAAAGGACAATGAATGTTCGTTTTATCTCGATAATGTTTTATATGGTATTGCACATTCTGAAAATGGTCTTTATGTGCTTTCTTTGGACAAAATACTACTAAAAGGGCTAAGACCATGGAGTCAAATCACACGTACCTGTGGCATTGTCATCTTGGCCACACTAACATCAAACGCATCAAGAAACTTCTACAGGAAGGTGTTCTTGACTCTTTCAATTTGCAATCGTTTAAGAATTGCGAAGGATGTTGATTAGGCAAGATGATAAAGCAGCCATTCTCCAAGTTAGGAGAAGGGCAGGAGACTTGTTGGGTCTAATACACACCGATGTATGTGGACCAATGAGTTCCGCCACAAGGAACGGACATCGATATTTTATCACCTTCACAGACGACTATAGTAGATATGGCTATGTCTACCTCATGTCGCACAAATTTGAATCGTTTGAAAAGTTCAAAGAATTTCAGAGTGAAGTTGAAAATCAACTTGGCAAGAAAATCAAAGCCCTTCGGTCGGATCGAGGTGGTGAATAATTAAGCCAAGAATTCGATGACCATCTAAAAGAAAAGGGTATACTTTCAGAATTGACACCTCCACGAACTTCACAATGGAACGGAGTATCCGAAAGGAGAAATCGAACCTTGTTAGACATGGTACGATCTACAATGGGTCTTAGTGATTTTCCTATCTCTTTCTGGGGACACTCACTTCTAACTGCGTCACTAACACTGAACCGTGCTCCATCAAAAGCTGTAGAAAAGACTCCATACGAGTTATGGACGAAGAAACCTCTTAGGTTGTCTTTTTTAAAGATACGGGGATGCGAAGAATATGTCAAGAATTTGATTTCTAACAAACTTCATCCCAAATCTGACAAGGTTTACTTTGTGGGCTACCTAAAAGAAACAAAAGGGTATTACTTCTAAAATAAATCCGAGAAAAAAGTGTTTGTTGCTCGTGATGGTATCTTTTTGGAGAAGGAACACCTTTTCAAAATGACAAGTGGGAGGAAAATCGAACTCGATGAAGTTCGAGAGGACGAGCAACAAAATCAAATTGACAGTCAAAGTGCTCAAACAACGTCTGTTGACGCTGGACAAAATGTGCAAAGTCAAATAAAAAATGCAAATGCTCAGTCCGTTACCATGCGTAGGTCTCAGGGGCCGAGATCTCAACCTGATAGATATCTTGGTATTGTATAAACTGAGAATTAGGACATCCTGCTTATGAATGGAGATGAACCGGTAACCTACAAGCAAGTGATGGCAAGCACTGACTTTGCTAAATGGCAAGAGGCCATGAGATCTGAAATGGATTCCATGTTTGAAAATCAAGTCTGGGGCTTGGTTGACTCACCCGAGGGTTACACACCTATCGGATGTAAGTGGATTTTCAAATTAAAACCGACAAAGATGGAAATTTATTCATTTACAAAGCTAGATTGGTAGCAAAAGGTTACAGGAAAGTTCATGGTATTGATTACGATGAAACCTTTTCTCTAGTCATAATGCTTAAATCTGTTCGGATCCTCCTAGCGATTGCTGCATATTACAATTATGAAATATGGCAGATGGACGTCAAAACCGCCTTCCTCAATGGGATTTTTGAAGAAACTGTGTATATGCCACATTGTGAAGGATTTGTCGACCAAAACAATGCTGGGAAAGTTTGTAAACTTAAAAAGTCCATTTACAGGCTAAAGCAAGCTAACAGGAGTTGGAATCTATCATTTGATGAAGCCATGAGAAAGTTTGGTTTTATCGAGAATCCAGTCTTGTGTTTACAAGAAGGTTAGTAGGAGTGACATTGCCTTCCTAGTATTATATGTCGATGACATATTGCTCATTGGAAATAGCATTCCGATGTTAGAGTCTGTAAAGGCCTGGCTCGAAAAGTGTTTTTCAATGAAAGACTTGGGAGAGGCTTAGTACATATTGGGTATCAAGATCTATAGGGATAGATAAAAAAGGATGATTAGATTGAGCCAAAGTACTTATATTGATAAGGTACTGGCATGATTCTGTAGGAGTTTATGTGTACTACGCAGCGGAAAATCATGAATCATATTTATAAAAGTACCTAATCCCAAGAACACATGCATAACACACAAGACACATAATCATACCTTTGAAGCGTGAATTCCACGTAGCAATTGATTGACAAATCAGGGAGAGAATAGAGCCCCAAGCGTTGCTCCTCTACTTAGTCCACGAGCTTCGAACGAGCTGTCCACCAATACTAGATTGGTCGAGTGATTGAGGAAAACCGCGATCACCACCTTTATTGGACAAACCGACCACCACGAACCACCACCCTGGCGCCAAGGGAGGAGAGAGCCGTGAGAGAGAGGAGAGTTTGAGAGGGGTTGGTCTCGTGTTTGCTGATTAGGGTTTGATCTCACTGATCAGGTAATTGCATACATCTTGCAAACCCTAAGCTTCTTGTCTATTTATAATCACATTATAATTAGACTAGGGTTAGGAAGGCCAAAACCCTTTACCTTAATCCATATGGCCGGCCATACTAGAGGATGAGGCCCATCATGGGCCTTGTCCTCTCGTGCCCGATCTAGACCCTTTGTGTGACCTTATAGGATCCGTCCAATTGGGCTTTGGGCTATTTTACTAGCCCAAAGATCGTTAGTACCTCTAGCTATGATAAAACGACGACCCATACCAGCCGCACCACCGTTCTCACAGCCCAGCATCACCGCAATCCCACACACACACACCAACAGCAACAGCAAACCAACAGCAACATCGCACTTCCCCTGCTCCCTCAGCTCACAACCAAACCACCTCCAATTCTTCCCCACGCAACCACGCACCTCACCCCGCAACACCACCAACACCAAATCCACCAGCAGCTTCTGCCCTGCTCCTAGCTCCCCACGCAAACACCACCCTACACCACTCACCGCCAAAACCGCTGCAACACCGCACCTTCCGACCACAAGCACCTCCATTTCAACCTATAAAACCCACGAATTGCAGCCACAAAGCTCGAATTGAGCCTCAAATCGATGACCCTTTAGAGCGGACGCTCTAAGATTCGAAGCGGACGCTCCATTTTCATTCTAATTTCCCCAATTCAAAGCAGAAGATCGGAGCGGACGCTCCGATTTGGGTTGCGCGGTCGCTCCTCATCTCCATTAAAAATCACGTGATTTCTTAAGCATTTTGAAATCTTACGGCTGAGATTCATTGGGTTAATCCAACGACCCGATTGACAATGATCAGCAGTGATTATGGTCGTTGATGATGATGATGCGTGAATGGTGATGTTGATGATGAAATGAGAGCAGTGAATTGGAGGAAGGAAGAATCGGGTCTGATTGTTTTGTTTTGGGGGGATGGGTTTTATTTTACTTTCTTTTTAGTTTATTTTATTTTATTTCTTTTCTCTTTTTATTTCTTTTATTTGTTATTTTATTTTCTTTATTTGTTTTATTTTATTATTTTAGCTTGTATTATAAATACCCCCTTGGGGTTATTCTCTCCTAACACTTAACATTTTTTTCTACCCTACATTAGTTTTAGAGTAGTTTTAGTTCCTTTATTTTCTCTCTCTTAGGGTTAGATTAGGAGTTTCTCTCTCTAGTTTAGGAGTAGTTTAGAGAGAGAAAGCTTGGATTTTTCATGGAGTTTTTGGGATTTTGAAGAAGCAATTTGTGGATTTTTCCTCTCATAAATTCAATGAGTCTTCCTAACTTTCTCTCACATTTATTGCTTTCATTTATTATTGTTTTTGCTTATTTATTTGTTATTTTGAGTAGATTAATTAGTTAATTTGTTTAATCTTGTTTTTATTATTATTTTACCTTGTTTTCCATGTTTTTGTTCATTATGTTAGCTTAGGTTTTGTTCTAGGGAAATGGATGAAGGTTATGTTAATTAATGTAATGATTGATTGTGGTTAGTGTGAAATTATTTCTTGATTATTGTGT
This sequence comes from Chenopodium album, assembly GCF_948465745.1. Classification (NCBI taxonomy): domain Eukaryota; kingdom Viridiplantae; phylum Streptophyta; class Magnoliopsida; order Caryophyllales; family Amaranthaceae; genus Chenopodium; species Chenopodium album. The sequence goes on along the minus strand of NC_137850.1, from coordinate 20,217,504 downwards.
ATGGATGATGCTTTTATGGATTAGAATCTTTCTAGCTAATTGATTCTATGTTGTTAATTGTGCTTTCAATCAATTGTGCGAGAGTGAGTTGGTTGAGGGTCTAAATTCTTCCATACCTTTGCTAGGCTAGTTGCACGAGAGTGAATTAGTTTAGTAGGATAATTAACATGCTTAATTGTGCGAGAGTGAGTTAAATGTGTTGATTGTTCCTAATCGAGGGCATTTTATCTAATTGTTTGATATTGTTGAATGCATTGATGTAATTGGATTCCACTTTCCCTAGTTTTAGTTATTTGCTCTTAGTAGTGTTTAGTTGAACCTCTTTCTATCTCACAAGCTTTCCTAGTAGTCTAATTAGCATAGATTGATACACTTAGTCCTTTTGGGTTCGACCCTTTACTTACCCCTATACTCGTATTAAGGTAGTTTAGGTATTATAAATTTCTAATTTGATTAGGGTTAGTAGACCAACGACACTACTTAAACCCCCCGATCACCGACCCATCACTCATGATTAATGTATTGTTGGGTATCTAATTGGAAAAGCAATCTCAATATTACTAGGTCCTAGATTCATTTATGTTGTGATTATTTAGTGAACTCTAGCGCATCATCAATCAACATAAATAAAATCTAACATGCATAATCTACTAATGCAATAAAACATGACATAATATGGCCCCTTAGTCCTAAGAAAACTAGAAATGAAAAGCTCCCACTTGAATCATCATGGATCTCCATCCACCTTGCTCCTTTGGGCCTTCACTTCATGGGCTTCTTTGGACTAACACTATTTAAATAATTAATTTATTTACTTTAAATAAAAATTACAAAAATACTTAACAGTACGCAGACCATATTTTAGATTACAAAAAAACATCACGATCCGTAGATCGTATTTTAAAATCTATGGGCGACACTAGTCTATATATAGCAACATAATATCATATATTATAAAAGTGCCATATAATAAATCACTCAACATGCTTGTCTAAACTACAACATCAAATGTTCATAACTAAGGCAACGCATTTCTCAAAATATCTTATATTTTAAATCATAATTAGATAATATCATATATTATTCATGACCAATCATAAAATATCATATATTTTAATTTAGGCATAAGATAGAATCAAATCTTATTTTAATCTAGAAAGATAAATCATATTTAATTTTCCAGGATTATCCTAACAACTTTAGGAGATTCTATCCTAATTATTAGCCAATCAAATAACTTTAAAATCAATTATATCCTAATCTAATTATGGAATAATCACATTATTTAAATCAATTATTATCCTTTTGGAATATGCTCAAAATATCCTAATCAATCTTATCCAAAATTAACCACTTTAATTATGGATAATTACCTATTTAACAACTTTAAATATGGATAATATCAAATATAACAACTTTTTCAAGATTTGATTTTATCCTAAAATAAAAGATTTGATCCAAATAAAATCGATTTTATCCCAAAATAATTTTTTAATTATCTTGGAATAAAAGATTTGAAAAAGCCGTACTGTGCGGCTGGTGGCCACCGTGGTTGGCTAGCCGAGGCTAGCCACGGTGCCTGGCTTCTTCGCAGCAGCCACTGCCGCAACGTAGCATCACCCCGTAGTAGTGGCAGCCACGGCAGCAGCGTGCAACGCTTGCACAAATGCTTCCCCAGCCACCTTGGACCATCGCCCTCCCATCCCTCCCTCTTGGACTGCCACCAGATTGGCAGCCGCGGCTGCCGGCCTTAAAACTATTTTTTTTTTTGGTTTTTTAATTTAATTAAAATAACTTTTATAAAAATTAAATTAAATTAGTCCAAATTTTAAAATTAAATCACATTCAACTTTAAAATTAGGGTTCATCATAAAATTAATTCCAATTTAATTCTAACTCTTAAAATTAAATCAATGATCATACTGACACGAAGAAAATGTAGGTCGTTCTCTACCCTTTCCTAGAGCCAAAGAAAATTTATAAACACTCGACCAACCTAATACGAGTATATGGTAAGTCAAGGGTCGAACCCAAGGGAATGAATATGTGTAAGCTATAGCCTAGGTCAAGCTACTTCGAAGTTTGTGGGAAGATGCGGTTGGTAACTAAGGTATCAAGAAATCTAGATAAATCGAGAAATTCAATATACTAAACACTAGGGATAGAGGTTCCACATGCAAGCTCAATGATTATGCTAATTTAAGGATCACTCAATCAATTCAAACATTGCAAAGGACAAACAATAGTTTCAATTAAAGGAATTCAAGGGCTATCTCCTATAAGCCAAGCTAGAGTTCACTATGAATGGCTAGCTAAGAAAATCACAATCAAATTCAATCAATTAAAGCAATTCTCAAATCAAGGGTTCATGTCATTGAAATTTGTAATGCAATCTAGATTAATCTTATAGGTTGATCACTCCTAATCTAATTAATCACATGCACAACTTTGTCAACCAATTTAATTGCACCATTCAAATCAATTTAGCATCATCAACTAGCAAAAATCATCAATCAAGCATGCTTCCCCTTCTCCCTAGCAACTAATCTACTCACTAAACATGGTGAAATTAAGAAACAAAACAAATTCAATCAAATTCATATTCATTTAAAGCTAAATCAAAGAAAATCAATCAATCAACAAATTCTAAAACAAGGAATGTAATCTCAATCAAATCCAAGAAACTAGAAGGAATTGCATTAAAAGTAAATCAAGGGAAAGAAATCTTACAAACATTCATTGAATTGAAGAAGGAAATTCAAGATCAAATTGAAATCTAAGATCAAATTCAAGTACAAACAAGTAAATCTTAAGCTTCTCTCTCTAGTACAAAGTTAAGTCGTTCTCCAAAAAGAAAGTCAAAAGCCATAAATAAGAAAAATCGAGCGAGGAGGGCCGCACAGGCCGTGGGCACGCACAGCCCAGCCGCGCGCGTGCACAGCTAGGTCTGCGCGCAAGCACCCCTGTGCCGCGCGCGCGCACCCCTGTGCGATGCACTAGGCTTTGGCTCCTTCGCTTGGTTGATCAAATTCCGCGCTCCCGAGCATCCCCATCATCAGTGCACTCGAGATGATGCCCGCGAACATGGTAGTCCCAAAATGAGCAAATTGACTTGATTATTCACCTACGAAACACAAATAAAACAAAGAGAGGAAGCGTAGCAAGGTAAAACTAAAACTAAAATTATGAATTATCAACTAAAAATATGAAAAACTCGTAAAAACCAATCGAGAACTAAAGTGAATTATAAAAATGGAAAATCAAATAAAACTAAAAGAATTATATGAAAATGATGAAAGAAAATAAAGAAAATGAACCTAAATCTTATTCTTTTGAGCGCCATAAACGACGCTCATCACATACATAAAACATTTTTATGCTTAAATCAAAAATCAAGCACCAAAATCATATTTTAAGCTATGAATTTTCGAAAAATTCGAAATTAGGGTTAGGGGGTTCAAAAATTTCGAACATTTTAGGGCTAAAATTCGGTCCTCTTCATGGCTATTTGAGCATAATTAAATCTCATTTAATCAATTCCAAAATTTTAATCACATTAAATATAATAATTGAACCATAATTAAATTAATTTCTCCCTCTTAATTGATTATAAAATTAACATGGACTTCAAATTAATCGTATTAATGTGATCAAGCGCGTCATGCAAGTGGCTAACTGATACCACTGTAGGAGTTTATAGGTACTACACAGCGGAAAATCATGAATCATATTCATAAAAGTACCTAATCCCAGGAACCCATGCACAACACACAAGACACATAATCATACCTTTGAAGCGTGAATTCCACATAGCAATTGATTGAAAAATCAGGGAGAGAATAGAGCCACAAGCGTTGCTCCTCTACTTAGTCCACGAGCTTCGAACGAGCCGTCCACCAATACTAGATTGGTCGAGTGATTGAGGAAAACCGCGATCACCACCTTTATTGGACTAACCGACCACCACGAACCACCACACTGGCGCCAAGGGAGGAGAGAGCCGTGAGAGAGAGGAGAGTTTGAGAGGGGTTGGTCTCGTGTTTGCTGATTAGGGTTTGATTTCACTGATCAGATAATTGCATACATGTTGCAAACCCTAGGCACCTAGTCTATTTATAATCACATTATAATTAGACTAGGGTTAGGAAGGCCAAAACCCTTTACCTTACTCCATATGGCCGGCCATATTAGAGGATGAGGCCCATCATGGGCCTTGTCCTCTCGTTCCTGATCTCGACCCTTTGTGTGACCTTATAGGTTTGGTCCAATTGGGCTTTGGGCTATTTTACTAGCCCAAAGATTGTTAGTACCTCTAGCTATGATAAAACGACGACCCAAAGGTCCGAACGATGAATCAGATTCCATATGCTTCGCTAATTGGATCGTTCATGTATGCCATGATATGTACTAGGCAAGATGTATCGTACGCCTTGAGTGCTGCGAGCCGTTACCAATCAGACCCAGGTGAGGCCCATTGGACTGCGGCCAAGAATATCCTAAATACTTGAAAAGGAACAAGGATAAATTCCTAGTGTATGGTGGTTTAGCGGAATTAGTCGTTGAAGGTTATACCGAAGCAAGCTTCCAGACAGACAGAGACGATTTCAAATCGCAATCTGGATATGTGTTCTGTCTTAAGGAGGAGCGTTTAGTTGGAAGAGTGCCAAGCAGAGCACAACTGCAGATTCTACAACTGAAGCCGAATACTTGGCAGCTGTTGAAGCGGCTAAGGAGGCTGTTTGGATTCGTAAGTTCGTTGGTGTACTTGATGTTGTACCCTCTATCAAGGGTCCAATATGCCTCTATTGTGACAACAATGAAGCTATTGCTCAGGCCAGAGAGCCAAGGGAACATCAGAAGGTCAAACATGTCAAGCGGCGATTTCACATGATTCAAGAACGGAAATTAGAAGGTGAAATCAGAATTTGTAAATTTGGAACGGATGACAATGTAGCCGATCCACTTACTAAACCTTTGCCTCAAGAGAAGCACAACAAGCACGTTGAGCCAATGGGAATCAGGCACGTTGGAGACTGGCTTTGATTTCCCTGTTTAGTGTTTTAGTTAATTTTAAACATATTAATGTAAGACACTAAGAAAAACCATTTAAGTTATGGAGTACTTTAAATTTCATGCAATTTTATCACTCCGTTTGCTATTTAATTGTGGTTTAGGATTAAATAATGAGTCCATTCGATTATGAGAATATTCAAAATAGGGTATCAAGACCAGTCTTGATAAGGAAACACCTATTAAGTGAACATTGAATATTATAATCGAATATTATCCCTAATCGAGGTCATTTAAACGGTGGACGATTAATGACCATTTGAGATTAGTGTGTAGTTTGATTTATAGTACTGTTTCTTGTGCTATAAGGACATGATTGTCATAAATCATTTGCACAGGTATTGGTTTGGAACCATACTGGATCGATCAATGAGAATAATTTAAGAGATTTAAAAATCGTCATAAGTATACTTCTCATTATGGCTATCGGAACCTATTTCCTCGACCATGAGTATTGTGAGTTCTCTTGTTTGAGTACTAGTCCGCTTTGATGTTGTCAAACGTCTACCGTAAAAGGGGATTATAACGGCAACACTCGGGCGGCTAGGTCCTCTCAATAAGAGAAGCTACATTACAAGACTGGAATGTCCCCCTAGTAAAGTAGGGAAGATGTCTTTGTTGTTTACAAGGCCTCTCAAAGGGAGAGACTGTAAAAATTCATGGCTGTGCTCGGATGGATTTTAAAAATCATCTGTTTATTAACAGTCGGACTCGGGATCGAGAAACACTTCTGGACATAATAAGGATGAAGAATAAATCTTACCTTATAGTTCATGAAGAGACATTAAGTGACATAGGAAAAGGCAATACACTAAAAGCACACTTGTCCGGAAGGATAAGTGGGAGATTGATAGGAATGGAGTCCTTCAAACAAGTGTATTATTCCGATAGAGAGTTCGAAATTATTAGAAAGCTAATTATTCAGTGAGGTCAAGTGATCGGAACGCCTAGGTGGAGGTAGCTTCCGATCAGTGATATTAATGTATAATTAATATTACAGCTTAATCTTGACTGAACCCTTCGGGTCACACCCAAGCAACAAACGGATCGACACGACAAATTAATTCGTAAGGAATTAATGAGTCACTGGAGTAATTAATATTTAGACGTTAGAAATTCGAGCTTGGAGCGTCGAATCTGAGTGTCGAAAGTCGAGTCGAAATAATAAAGGACGAGACGGTAAAATTACTAATAAATCAATAATTTACCAAAATACCCCTGAGGTAGGAATGCCCCGAGCAAACTAATGCCTAAAGGGCATTTGGTAAAAGCCGGGGTGGCTAGCAAATGCACCAAGCCGAGCCTAGGCTGGCTGGTGCATGGTAGCACACCACGGCTAGCATGGTGCTAGCCACGGCAGGCGGCCAAGGGCAGCAGCCGTAACCAAGGCCAGCAGCTAGCTGGGCCGAGGCTGCAGCCGCACGCCGTGCCTTGGCCGCAGTTGTTAGGCCGTGGCAGCAGCCTAAAATCGGCTACCTTGGTGCTTCTCTTGGGGTGCCACATGGCAGTCGGGGATTGGTCATGTATGGTGATAGGTGGCCGGCCAAATGGAGCTCCTTGGGGATCAAGTTTTGTCCCCTCCCCTCCTTGTGGTCCTCACCTAACTCTTCTCTTAAATGTGCCACTTGTTTATTTATTAGTTGCTTGATAATTAATTTTATTTTTGATTTAAAAATAAAAGGAATAATCAATTCTCCCACATTGATGGAAGAGAAAATCTCACTCATGCTTTTCCCTATAAATACCCTAGTTAGGGTATTGGGAAAATCACTTGAGTAAGGTGTTAGAAAAGGCATCTCCATTGAGAAAACCTTTAAACACATATAATTACTCGAGTTTAGGTCGGGCTTAGCAAACCTCTAAGCATTGGACCTTGTCGGGGTCTGTGGGTGGACTTCCGTTGGAGGTCTTTGTGCGAGCGATGTTAAAAGCTTTCCGAAGTAAGAGCTCTTATAGTGAGCGAAGCACGTGTCAAAGGTATTAGTCTTTCCTTAATTCTTGTTATTTAAGTTAATTATGTTTTATGATTATATTAATTGTGAGTGTGGTCTTGGCTCGGGTTTTCTTCCGCGGTGAGTTAAACTAATCGAAACCTAACATAGGGTTAGTTTTAGGAGTAGATTTAGAGAGAGAAAGTGAGGGATTTCATTGGGGATTTGAGAGATTGAAGATTCAAGCTGACAATTGTATTGAAGATCTCCATAATCAATCAATGAGGATTTCTAACTCTATCTCATTTTATTTCTTTGTTTAATTTCATGTTTGTTTGGTTTGATTTTGATGTTTGATCTTAATTAGTGTAATTGTTCTTCATATTTTGTTGATTCTTGATTTTATTAGTTGTTTGTTGATAGATGATGATTCTTGAGTAGTTGTTTGGCTAGGGATTGGGTGAAACTTTTATGATTGATTGATTGTGATTAATTTGGGAATTGTGTTGATTGATTGTTGAGATTAAAGTGATTAATGTCACTTTGCATGTGTGTAATTTGATTAGGCCTTGAGAATTATGCTAGATTGCACTGTAATTGCTAATGACACGACCCATTGATTTAAGAATTGTAATTGTCGATTGGTTTGGATTGTGATTCTCCTAGTTTGTTATTCGTAAAGACCTCTCGCTTAACGATTAGGAGATATCTCTTTGATTCTAATTGATAGCTCTTATCATTAGTCTTCAAAACCATTGATTGTCATATCCTTCCCAAGTTGTTGCAATTGTCATGATTACTTGTTGATCCCCATTCCCTAGTGCTTTATTTGTTTGGTTGTTTGTTTTGTGAGTTATTAGTGTTACCTCTTTACCTTTGGCTTTGACTTAGCTTAGACGCCCAATTGAAAGCACTTGGACATAACCGTTCCTTTGAGTTTGGCCCTTGACTTACCTCTATACTTGTATTTAGGTTTGTTAAGTGTTTATAAATTTTGTTTAGCTTAGGGAGGATAAGTCAACGATCTAGTTTTCCCCTCGTCAAAATGGCGTCATTGCTGGGGAACGATGTCTATGTTTAAGTGTTTTTGATTGCTTGAGTCTGGGTCTTTGTATATACTTTTCTTTTATTTGATTTTCGCTTTCTTTTGAAAAAAAAATGGCATGTCTCTTATTTCCTCAATATAACAATGAGCTAATAGACTTGAGGGATTTATTGATTATAATTGTTGTAATCTTTGGGAGGCTTGTGAGATTTGTTATTTTGGTTTGAATGAGCAAATAAGGGTTGAAGTTGAATGCATGCATAATGGTGAATTTAGAGCATTGTCAATCGATGATGCTTGGATTTCCATGATTTGTCACATGATCCCATTAGTGAACCTAGAACAAATGATTTCAACTTTGCTTCCTTTTTTGTTCATGATGATGAGGTGCATTCTCAAGTTGATGCTAATGGTGTGTTTCAATATTCTTCATTATTTAGCATGCCTTCTTATGATGTGCTTCGTTCCCTTAATGATGAATCTCATATGCTTGTGATGCGTGCCATTTATGGCACTCTTAGGCTAGGTTTTCTTCTTATTTTTATACTCGTTTTTTAGTCTTTTATGTCGTGTTTTTAGGGAATAATGCTTGATTTGTGTGTTTGTGTGTTAGTTTAGAGAAATGCGTGCTTTTAATGGTTTTCTTATTATTTTATTCATTTCTCGGCTATTTCTCTCGCTTCTCCGTTTCTTTGACTTGTTTTGTAGGTGTGCCGAGTTTCCCGGGATTTAATTTTCTAGGAGGAGGCTCAAACGCATTCAAGGAAGTCAATGGAGCTAAGTTTGAGAATCCAAGCATGCAACTCAAGCAAACCAAGCTAGCTCCGCAAGCACAAGCACCTTGGAAGCAATGTTTTGGTTCGGAGTGTGCAAGTGCTTGAAGAATAAAAGGCTGCCCTCCTCGTGGGCATCGCCTCGAGTGCACCAATGATAGGGATGCTCGGGAGCGCAGAGATTGATCGAGCAAGCGAAGGAAGCAAGGCCACGAGCACCAAGCAGGGGTGGCACGCGCGAATGGTGGTGCGATGGATGGTAGAGGTTGGGGAGTGTTGTAGTGCTTTGACTCACAATGACTTACCTAAAAAGATGAAAGACCAGGGCAATTTCTCCATTCCTTGCAAAATTAAAGGAAAATTGTTTGAAAATGCATTGTGTGATCTTGGTGCTAGCATTAGTATCATGCCTTATTCTGTCTTCAAGAAGCTTAAGCTAGGAGAGTTTCTTCCTACCAACATGACTTTGCTATTGGCTGATAGATTCATTAAGTTCCAGAAGGGAAGGGTTGAGGATGTTCCCCTTAAGATAGGTGGTTTTACTATTCCCATAGATTTTATTGTGCTTGAAATTGAAGAAGATGACCACATACCCATCATTCTAGGGAGACCTTTCTTAGCTACTTCGGGAGCTTTGATTGATGTTAAGGGAGGCCTAATCACTTTAGGAGTTGGTAGCAATAAGGCAAGTTTTGAGCTAGAACCGATGCATGAGTCCTTGTCCTTTGTTAATGGAACCATGTGTGTTAATTCCCCTCGCTCCATTGATAATGTATGCATGATTGACTCTTCAACTAACGATGTTCTTGAGATTTGTGATGATGTGCTTTTGAGTTTTGATTGCAAGAGGTTAGTGAAGAGAAAAAGGAGTTTTCCAAGCCCATGGACGAGGAGGTGATTGACATTCCTCATTGGTTTGAGCTTTACCCTCAGGAGGAGGAGGATGATTCCAAGAGTGTGGATGGTGAGAAACCGTCTACTAGAAGGAACAAGGCAAAGAAGAAGGCGAGAGCTTCTAGGAAAAAAAGGATGAAGTTGAAGCAAAAGAGGCTTGCTTTTGAGGTTTCATCAAGTGAAGTTTCATCTAGCAACAATGTGAGGTTGCTAAAAATTGAAGAGGAGTTTGTTCTATCCGCCACTTTGAATACGGTGGTGTTCTTTGACCCTCCATGATTTGGAGGAAGGGTCGAGCTAAGGACCTTAAGCAAGCGCTTCCCGGGAGGCAACCCGGTTTTCTAACCCTTTTCTTTTGATTCCTATTTTTCTTAATTTTCTTTCATTTGTTTTCCCTTCTTTCACTTGTTTTCTATTTGGATTGATAGGTTAAATTCATGGGAATTGGATTATTTCAAGCGAGCATAAGCAATGGAAAGGTGTTTCGTGTTTTTGATGAGAATGTGTTCGATTTTATCGAATTTTGAAGTGAAAGGGTAAGGTACCTCGGGATTGAGTTGATTAAGATTTCCGACAATTTTGGTGAATATTAAAGGCTTCAAGAGCTTTGACTTGAATTAAGGTGAAGGAGAAATTGATGTGCAAGTGCGCTCTCGTGCTTGCGTTCTCGTGAATTTTAATCATGAACAAGTGATTTTTGAAAAAATTCCTATGTGATTTTTGGTGATTTTTGGATTGCCCCCTCGTGGGTATCACTTGATCATGACGCTCGTGAGCGTTGATGAGAGCACGAGCACGAGAATAAGCACAAGAGGGAGCAAGCCCCCCCTGGCCTTGGCTGGTGCGCACACACAGTGTATGTGCGCGCACGCACCAGTAGGGGCAGAGATGCCCTCTTCTTTTCGAGCAAGAACCAAGCAACAATTTTAAGAAAGGAAACCGCAGTGGCGCGAGCGCGCGAGATGCTGGCGCGGGTGCACAGCCAGGTCGCGCGGCCGCGCACCTAGGCAGCGCCGAGCTTCTATTTCTTTTGTTTCTTCTTTCTTTCCTTCATTTCCCCTTAACTTCATTCTTACACGCACGACCCTCATTCTCACTCTAAAGAACCGAACCTACCTCCATTTCTAACATATTTCATCATCAATTCATCGAAAGTCCATCAACAATCAACATCTTCTTTCTACAAATTCATCCTTTACAACAATAATCATAATACTTTCTTCCATTTTCAATCTCCAATCCCTTTCCACCATTGAAGACCAAATTTGGGACTTTTCGGTTTGGTGGGAATTGGTGGCTAATTCTTGTTCAATCTTGCTTCTAGTATGGTATAATCATCTTCTTAAATTTGATTGTTTATGGTTGTGAATAGTAGTAGTATGTGTTTTGATGAATTTGTTGATTGAATGTGATATTTGGTTGATTATTTGTGTTGATTGTTGATTGATTTTTACTCACATTGTGTTGTTGTATGTTCTAAAGCTAATTTGGTTTAATTGGTGGTGATTGTGAGAAGTTGAAAATTTTGAATATTGGTAGTAAGGTGTTGTTTGTGTGATTGGTGTTATTGGTTAAGGAGTTGTGATATTGTTGATTGAAAGTGTTTTGTGGTATTTTTGTGGTGTTTGTGGTGTTAATTGATTGGATTTTGAGTTGATAAATTTGGGGGAAACACAATGTCGAAGCTTGCTCGAGCCTTTTCCTCTAATAAACAAAAAACCAACATCACAATCGAAGAACCTTCTTCAAACCCCTCTACTTCCCAAACACGAAAACCTACTCCTTTGCCTAAGATAAAAATCAATGACCCAATCCAAAAAGCTCGATATGCCAAGCTAAAAAAGAACCGATCCCTTAAACCCTCTCGGCACTACTTTCAACAAGACATGATCAAACAGGGTATTGATGAGGATTTGAGGGAATTGTTTAGCAATCTTCGCATGAGCACCTTTGTGAGCACGTGTTACCGTACCTACCTTGAGTCAAATTTGGAATTTTTGGCTACGGTTTCATGTGAGGTGGTAGAGAATGATAACTAGTGGGTCCATTTTCAAATTTTCAACATTCATCATGATCTTTCTCTTGCCGAGTTCAGTGAGGCACTCGATCTTAATCCGGGGGCGGATGTCTTACACCCCAAGTTCTTCTTCAACAATAAGTATGACAAAAATTCTTGGAGGGATAATATATCGGGGGAAGGCGATTTCATTACTCAGTATGCCGCCATAAGCAAGGTATTCCAACCGTGTCTAAGGGTTCTTCATAGGCTTTTGGGATATTCGATAATCCCTAAGCAAGAGTTAGAAAAGATGAGTCAATTGGAGCTCCGGATACTTTGGTTGGCTACTAGAGAGCAGTACCGGGGTCATTTGAACTTAGGGTACATGTTCTTGAGATATTGCAACGGGTTGCAAGAAAGGGAGTCCTGGGAGATCACTTGTGATAGTATGGTTACGAGGCTCGCAACCAACCTTCATCTCGACCACTACTTACTCTCTTATACTCCGGTGGGTAGTTCGAGCACCCTCTACCTCGACATTGCACAATTGAAGAAAGTGCAATTTTTGGCGAAGAATGAAGATGATGAGGTGTTTGATTGGCTTTGGGAGAACAAATATTGGTGCTATCTCCTTAACCCCTTATTGACTTCTATCCAACGAGAGGATGTCCCTAATGTGTGGCATGTACCCTTGAGTAACCGCCTCCGTATGGTGATGATGATGAGGAGATGGGAGAAGAAGAAGAAGAACTACAACAACAACAACAACAACAACAACAACAACAACGACAACCACGACAACAAAATCAAGAACAACAACATCACAAATTTGCTAACCCCGATATGGATGCTCTAAGTGCACAAATGAAGGGGATGCAAATTAGATTGGAAGGCATGTACTACCAAGACTTTGAGGCAATTAATCACCAAATGCGAGGCATCTCGGAGATGCAAAAAGGTATATTTCTCCAAAAACAACATTTATATGATGCGAGTATTAACTGTGGGGAGGTCTCCCCCGCGGTTGACTACCCATACTTTGCACCCCAACTTAGTCCTATACCATCAAGCAGGTACCCATATTGGCAAGGACCCCCGATGTCCAACACTGTGACTCGCTCATTCCCCGATGAGCACGGTAACTATGATTACCGTGTTCCCGGTGGGTGCGATTATAGGGGTGATCCTAACTACCCCTATGTTCACCCCGATCATCCACTACCGCTCGCTTTGCCCGAGCAATATACTCTCCTTGCCCCTTGGCCACAAGACAACTTCAAGGGGCACTATGGTTGGCCACCTGGTTACACCGGGGGAAGGGATCCTTATGGTCCCCCATCCGAGTTCTCCTATGACGGGGATGACCATGATAGTGCCAGGCCGAGTGGTAGCTAGTTCCCCTATTTTGTGCCTTTTTCCTCCATCTCTTATTTTATGTGATGCTTGCTTTGTATTGATGGGATGTTGAGATGTATTCATGTTTAGCTTGGAGGAACTTTATTTTATTAGGGGTTTGTCACGGTGGGCAATATTGTTGTTGTGCAGTGCCTTATGTACTTTTTTCCTTGATGTTGGATAATTGCATACCTTGGTCTATTATTTATAGTGTTTGATTGTTGTTTTTATGAGCTTTCCATGACTTTTCTTTCTCTCTTGATAATGTTGTTGTTGTGATGATTCCTATGATGATGATGATGCATGTTGTTTGCTCCCATGAATCAAAAGCCCTATTATCCAAAACCCTTGAATCTAAATCCCTTAAATCCAAATCTTGTAGTTTAAGTGATTAGTTGCTAGTTTAGTATATAGTTCCTTTAGTTTTCTTTGCTTATTCTTACGTTTTGGTATTTTAACTTGATTTTAGCTTTGTAGTTTATTTTTATTTAGTTTTGATTTCTTTTATTTTGTTTTGAAGTTACTAACCGTTTTCTTTGTTTATAGCTCTATTTTCTATTTTTCTTCTCTCTTGGCTTTGATGATGATGCTATTGATTCTTGGAGCTTAATGAAGGTGGTTGATCTTTCGCCTTATTTTTATTAGCATTGCTTGGAAGCCCAGTGAGATACTTCTTATTTTCTTTCTTTTATTTCTTTACTTTTCTTGGATCCATAGATTAGGAATAGTTTTAGGAGAAGTTGAACGGTTCGAGGATGTATGCTTGTAACACCTTAGAGTGTTTGGGATCATTGGCGATGTTGTCAACTGATCACTTGTATGACGATTGGGAATTACGTGTTATACTTGCATCTTTGTTCCTTTCTTTATTTTTCTACTCTTCCTTAATCTTTGTTTTCTTCTTTTCTTTATTTTTCTTTACTTTTCTTTCTTTTTTTTTCTTTTCTTTTCTTCTCTTTCTTTTTGCTTTTGGCTTGTATAAAGTTTTTGAGGCTTTATTTTTCTTTTTGTTATCTTTCTTGTGAATTGGACTATATACCAACGGACTTTTGCTTTTGAATGAACATCTTCCTAAATGGTAGTGGTATACACGGTTTGAGAATTTGCTAGGTTGATTCTAGGATGGCGTATGATAAGGTAGCGTATCTAAGAACTAGGGGGATCATGAAACTGGATTCTACTTGTTTGTGGCATGTTTGGTAGTTGCTTCCTATAGTTGATTTGACACCAATAGTGAGTTTTTGCTACATCCATGTGAGGTTTACAATTTTTCAAGCCTTCTACACTTACTTGCATGAGCGGCATGGATCCTTGACTATTACGGACCTAATCTAGAATCTTAACTCATAATTCTCAAGATCGAGACCGAACCATCTAGGGAGGACAAAGGCATCTTTTCGGGATGGTAATTTTTCTTTTCTAGGAAAGTCTTCATTATTTTTTGTTTTTGGGTTTACATTTGCCTTCTTGCTAACCATTTGAGCCTTTTTTCATTCTTTTCAAGCCACATCTTTAGAATTTTGAGCCTTTTCTTTCATTTTTGTTCCATTTTTGGTTTTTGTGAAGCAAATGATCATGTTATTGGAGATTGTAGTATATGAGTTTGGATATTGGTTTTTATTTGTAAGCAAGCTTATATTTTGAATATTTTGTGAATAATGGCAAGTGAATAAATGAAAAAGCCTTCCATAGTTAAAAAAGGCAAGGACATTCAAGTGCAAAGTTGAAAAAGCCGTCCATAGTTAAAAGAGGCAAGGACAATTGTTATGAATTTGAAAAATGCAAATAAAATATAAAGTGAAAAATGGAAAAATGCAAAAATATTTTGATGTGGCTCTTTTCTCCCTTTTAAGCATTGAGGACAATGCTTCATTTAAGCTTGAGAGAGAAGCGTTTACGCTTTTCGTATACATGATTGTGAGTATAGCTTTGAATAAGCTTGGGGGTGTTAGTTTGTTTTTGTTTGGTGAATATTTAGTTATGAGGAGAAGGTTTAATCACCCTTTTGCTTCACTAATTAGGAATACCACCAAATTCTAAATTTGAACTACCCTCACCCTTTTTGCCCTTACGTTACAACCTTGAAAGTCCTTTTGACCTAGAGGTTGAGTCACATATCGGGGGAGGGAATTATGAGTTATAGCCTATGGAGAGAGAATACATAGTCAAGATGTCGAGTAGCCTAAAATATGTTCTTTTTTGGTTCCTTCGAGGAACTATTGAGATGGTCACTAGAAGGAGATTTGAGACTAGTAGGGAGAACGCGGTAAGAGTGAATGGGATGAAGGTGGATTGTGATTACTAGTTCTCTACTCTTAGCATATTCTATGTTTCAATCAACCTCGGATATCTTGGAACGTGCATACCCTTATTTGCTTAAGAAAGTTGTTGATTTATTTGAAGTGTAGTCATTTTGTAAAGTCCAATTCATTAAGGTTTTGATTTTAATTTTCTTTTATTTTCTTTTACTTTTGTGATTCGCCTCATGTTTGTTTGTTGAGAGTTATGGCTTGTTGTAGCTAAAAACAACCGTGATTCCTACGATTGTGAGTCTTAGTGTATATTCTCATCTCATGTCTTTCTTTTTCCTTTTTGAATAAGTCTTTCATCTTTTTCTTGCTTGCTTAGTTTTGCTCGAGGACGAGCAAAAGTTTAGCTTGGGGGAATTTGATGAGTGTCATTTGTTCTCTTTTAGGGTGATTTTAGATTGCTTTTATAGCTCTTTTCATTCATTTTTCCTTAGTTTTGCTCTTTATTTCTTTAGTTTGCACTTTCCTTAGTTGATTTTCCATTTTCGTGTATTTCTCGGTTTATTTTGTTTTTTCCTTTTATTTGTTTGTTTTCTTTCATTTTCAGGTTAAGATCGTTGTCCAAGGATTCCCGAGGTTTCTTCCTGAGTTTTGCATTAATTGGGATGCTTAGTGTCTTCCATTTGAAGCCCAAGTATTGAGATGAACAAGTTCCAAGTTTCCTTAAGCCGTGCATTCAAGCCGTGGGGGTACCAATTTTGGTGTTTAACCCACCGTCAAGGTGTTTGGAATCTTCCATGTTCCATGTTAGAGTCAAGTTGAAGGGGAAGAGAGCTGCCCTGCTCCTAGGTGCGGGCGCGCGAGGCAATGGCGTGGCCGCGCAGTGCTCAGGCGCGGCCGCGCCTGTTGCTCCCCCTGTTCCGTACCATCTTTTGCGCAGCCACGCATCTTCTTGAAGAAGGTTGCGCCTGTACGGGTCTATTTTGGACGATCTAACCAACTTTTCTCTGTTAGCTTTACTTTAGATAGATTTTTCTTCCATTTTAGAGAGGGAATTCATTAGAGAATTTTTGGGAGATTAGAGATTTTCATTAGAGAAGAATTGGAGAATAGTTTAGATCATATTTAGAGAGAGAAACTCATGGTTGATGATTGATGATTTTAAGCACATTTCCTTTGATTTCATTAAAGTTTGTAAGGATTTCTTTTCCTTTAATGCAATCTTTAGCTTTTGATTTCAATTGTTTTGTTGATTGTTCAAGTTTATTGATTAGTTTATTGAAATGATGATGATGATGATGATGAATTTGTTTATTTGCTTAGTTTTGATCTTGATTTCTTCCATGGATTGTGAGTAGTTTACTTGCTAGGGATGTGGTGAAGCATGTTTGAGTGATGGATCATAGCTAATTGGGGGTTTTGATTAATTTAGCATTGAGATTAAATTGGTTGATTGATTTTGTGCATGTGTGTTATTAGTTAAAGAGTAGCTAACTTTAATTGTCATACTAGATTGCATTGTGAGTTTACTTTGATACGGACAATTGATTTGTAGCTTGCATCTGTCGATTGAGCTTGGTTAGTGACGTTCCTAGTTAGAGTCTTTCGTAGTTGGCACTAGTTAGACCTCTAGGAGATAGCTTGTCGAGCTCTTTTGATTGCATTGTTTATCTTCCCTCACAATACTCGAATTAATCAATGTCCAACCCGATTAATATGTGTCCATTGAAAGTACATGTGGATCCTAAATCCCTAGTGTCTTGATATATTGATTTACTTGGTTTGATTAGTTGAATTAGATAACCTACACTACCATCTTACCTTTCGAAGTAGCTTAACATTGGTCGTAGCAAACTTCTCCCCATTCCTAGTGGTTGGACCCGAACTTTCCCTATTACTAGATGTAGGTTTGGTTATAAATTTAGTTTGATTGGAGGAATTTTAGTTTCCAACGACCTATGATCCACCTTCCATCAAAGTTCTTTGAGAGTCAAATGAAAACCCATAGCCTTTTAAATGAGTTCATTGAGGATGCTTCATGAGAGAGAGATGAGTTTGAAAAGAATTTGCATCCATTCATGCATGGTTTTGAGATTTTGGGCTTTAACAATGTTGAGGGAGTTGTTGTTCATTGTTGTGATGGAGGGGATTATGTAGTTCCTCTTGGAAGTTGAATGTTTGAGGGAGATGGAGATAATGAGTGTTCTTTTGAGGATTCTATGATTGATTTCCATGCTTCTAGTGGTGATTTGACGCATGGTGGTGAAAAAAAATTCATTTGTGAGATCATAGCCCCTATTCCCTTTTCTCATATCCCTTTTCAAGGAGATTTAACCATATCCCCTACACTCCTATGTCCCTCCCTTCCTTTGTTAATGAGTGACGTAGGGAAAATGTAGGTCGTTATCTAATCTTCCATAGAGCCAAACAAATTTATAAACACTTAACAAACCTAAATACGAGTATAGAGGCAAGTCAAGGGTCGAACCCAAACGAACGGTAGTGTTCAAGCGCTCTCAATTATGCGCCTAAGCTAGGTTGAAGCCAAAGATAAGAGAGAACACTAACAACTAACAAACAAACAACTAAACAAATAAAACACTAGGGAATGGAGATGAACAAGTAATCATGACAATTGTAGCAACTCAGGAACAACGTGCAAATCAAAGGTTGCGAAGACTAATGGTAAGAGCAATCAAAAGAGCTCAACAAGCTATCTCCTAGAGGTCTAACTAGCGGCAACTACGATAGACTCTAACGAGGAACGTCACTAACCGAATTCAATCGACAATTGTGAGCTACAAATCAATGGTCCGTATCAATGTAGACTCACAATGAAATCTAGCCTAATTCTCAAGGCCTAATCGAATTACACACATGCACAATTTCCATTAATCACTTTAATCTCAACAATTAATCAACACAATCCCCAAATTAAGCACAATCAATCAATCATCCAAGTTTCACCCAATCCCTAGCCAAACAACTACTCTAACATCATCATCTAATCAATTAACAACTAAGGAAATCAAGAATCAACAATATATGAAGAATTACTACGCTAATCAAGCATCAAACATCAAAATCAATCCAAACAAACATGAATATTAAACAAAGCAATAAAATGAGATAGAGTTAGAAATTCTCATTGATAATAGAGAAGATCTTCAACACAATTGTCACCATTGAATCTTCAATCTCTCAATCACCATTGAAATTTCTCACTTTCTCTCTCTAAATCTATTCCTAAACTAACCCTAAAACTAGAGAGAGAAGCTCTCAACTAAGCTAATATTATGATCAAAGATTATCTCTAATTGTTTATTCCCCCTCTAAAAATCGGGTTACAAGTTATAAATAGGAGGCGAGAAACGAAGCCAAGCAAAAACAGGGACGCGGAGCGGCGCGCCCGCACGGTAGGGCTGCGCGCCCGCGCCCGTGGGTTGCGCGCCCGCGCTCCTTTGGATTTTTTCGGTTCTTCTCGAGGCTTCATGTGTTCACCAAGGGACTTCAAGCGAGCGCACCAAGGATGATAGATCCAAAGGAGCTTGACGGTGGGTTCAATAACACTTCTTCATGAGAGCACCACTTGAGAGTGAAAGAGCTAGAACTTGGAGAATCCACTTCCTTGCATCTTGAGCTTTCCTATTGCCATGAGCTTACTCCAAAAGCATATTCCACCTTAGTAATCCATCCATATCAAGCCCAAACCTCATACAATACCTACAACCACGAAAAGAGAGCAAATAAAGGAGAAAAGGCCGGAAAAACCATCAAAATGCAGAAAACCACAAAATAAGAGAGAAAAGGTAAAACAAAGAGCTAAAGCATAAAACTAAGCATTTATTAGGAAGGAAGTTATGAAAAGAAGGTAAAAATAACCTAAATACTCATCAAATGGGTGCCATTTATGACACCGATCAATGAGCCTATTGGGGACCCCCTTGTCTGTGATGATTTTCATGTCCCTCATTCGTCTTCTATTGAGGAAAAGGGTGATTATGCCACCCTAAAACATTTTGAGGAGAGTTTGCCTTATTTTTCTTCTTCTTCTTCTTATTCTTCTTCTTCTTCTTCTTCCTTTTCTTATTTTGTTGAATTTTCCTTTGATTTTCTTCTTTTTCTTGGCATCTCTCTCCTCATTTGTGTGCATTATGCTTGTTGCAATCTCTTTCCCCGTCATTTGTGTACCTACTTTAATTTGAAATGTGTAGTAGTGCATTTGACAAACTCTTGCGTTTGTTGAAATATTATTTTCTAGGGCGGTCAAACTTGGACCTTAAGCAAGCCTTTCTCGGGAAGTAACCCGTGTTTTATTGCTTTCATTTTCTTTTCTTTTAAGAATAGATTTTATCTCATGGAAATGTGTGTGTACCTTTTGCTAGGTACATGACTTGATATACTTTGGTGCATTGGTATGAATCAAGATTCAAGGAAGTATGACTCCACATTTGCTAGCATATGAAAGACGAGATTCAATTCTAGAGGAAAGTAGTTTTAAAAGGTTTAATTGGGTCATTTGCGGGTAGTTACACCCACCTAAATTCGATAATATCTTTCCTTGATCTTCCTCTAATGGTTGGTGACTTGTTGGACATATGTTGGTATTGTTGGTTTGATTTCTTTTAGTTAGTTATTGCTACAACCATATGAGGTTTCATTCTTTTCTAGCCTTCTACATATTTTGCATGAGTGGCACATGGATCCTTGACTATTGTATACTTTATCTATTATAGTTTCTATTTCTTTATTTTGGGTTTATATTTGCCTACTTGCTAACCATTTAAGCTATATGTAGGCCACATGTGCGGGCGCGCACCTATGCCTGCGCGGGCGCTCCTCCCTGTTTCCGGCTTCGCTCGATTTCCTTTTCCTTACCTCTTATAAATAGCTTTTGACAACCGATTTTTGTAGGGAGTTTTTAGACATAATTTTGATCATAATTTTAGCTTAGTTGAGAGTTTCTTTATCTAGTTTTAAGGTTAGTTTTAGGAGTAGATTTAGAGAGAGAAAGTGAGGGATTTCATTGGGGATTTTAGAGATTGATGATTCAAGGTGACAATTGTATTGAAGATCTCCATAATCAATCAGTGAGGATTTCTAAATCTATCTCATTTTATTGCGTTATTTAATTTCATGTTTGTTTGGTTTGATTTTGATGTTTAATCTTGATTAGTGTAATTGTTCTTCATATTTTGTTGATTCTTGATTTCTTTAGTTGTTTGTTGATAGATGATGATTCTTAAGTAGTTTTTTTGCTAGGGATTGGGTGAAACATGTATGATTGATTGATTATGATTAATTTAGGAACTGTGTTGATTGATTGTTGAGATTAAAGTGATTAATGTATGTTTGCATGTGTGTAATTTTAGTAGGCCTTGAGAATTATGCTAGATTGCATTGTAATTGCTAACGACACGACCCATTGATTTAGGAATTGCAATTGTCGATTGGTTTGGATTGTGATTCTCCTAGTTTGTTATTCGTAGAGACCTCTAGCTTAATGATTAGGAGATAGCGCTTTGATTCCAATTGATAGCTCTTCTCATTAGTCTTCACAACCTTTGATTGGAATGTCCTTCCCAAGTTGTTGCAATTGTAATGATTACTTGTTGATCCCCAATCCCTAATGCTTTATTTGTTTGGTTGTTTGTTTTGTTAGTTATTATTGTTACCTCTTTACCTTTGGCTTCGACCTAGCTTAGGAGCCCAATTGAAAGCACTTGAACATAACCGTTCCTTTGGGTTCGACCTTTGACTTACCTCTATACTTGTATTTAGGTTTGTTAAGTGTTTATAAATTTAGTTTAGCTTTAGGAGGATTAGTCAACGACCTAGTTTTCCCCTCGTTAATTTGTACAAGAGATAGGAACAAACACCAATGAATGCAAACCTTTCTAAATATACAAATGTATGCACGTTCCAAGATGTCAATGGTTCATTAAAACATAAAATATGTTAAGTATAGAGAACTAGTTTCAAATCAAGCCTTAAGCTAGCTTCTCATGATTCCTTGAAGGCACCGGAAAAAGTTAAAGAAATGGAAAACATTGAGAAGGTAAGCCCGAGTCTTAGCCATGCGCACTTAGTATATAAGGTTGAAAACTATCTCCCTCCACCGATGTTTACTCAACCCTCAAGGGTCTAAGGGTCTTTTATAGGTTGTAACGTGAGGCTAGGTGTCAAGGCGGGGCAAAAATTTGAAAAAATCTGGTGATATTTCCTAAGTGAAGCAAAATGGTGATCAAATCTCAAAAACAAACTTAAGAAGTCACCAAACATCAACAAAAATACCAGTAATGCCAGCTCCCCCAAGCCTATTCAACACCAACGC
Source organism: Chenopodium album (assembly GCF_948465745.1). Lineage (NCBI taxonomy): Eukaryota > Viridiplantae > Streptophyta > Magnoliopsida > Caryophyllales > Amaranthaceae > Chenopodium > Chenopodium album. The sequence continues at coordinate 20,195,814 of NC_137850.1, read as the reverse complement.
ACAATATATACAAAAACAAAGGAACACACCCCCAAGCTTGAGCGATGCATTGTCTCCAATGCTTGAAATAGGGAAGAAAACAAAACCAACCAAAATATTTTTGGTGTCCTTGCCTTTTTTTTAAAACTATGGACAGCTTTTTCTTGATTACATTTGCTTTATTACATACATAATATACAAATTACTTTCTTGTTTGGTCCAAAAAAGCGTATTGCTTACTCATTTTCAATCAAACCATCACAACACAAAACAAACTCTCAAACCAAAATGCTTCACAAAACTAAGGGTTAGGGAAACGAAAGGTCATTAGGCTTGTAATGCAGCTCATAATCAAGAAAGGGAAAAGGCCGCAGGCTCAAACGGTTAGCAAGATATGCAAATGCAAAATAAAAACAAAATTTGTAACAAAACAAAAAGAAGATAATGAAAAATGAAAAATGCCCTTGTCCTCCCCTAGAGTGGCTCGGACATGGTCTCGGGAAGCTAGAGGTCAAACCAAGGATTAAGACATGCACAGCTAAGGATCCTATATTGCCGCTCAACAAGGTGATAAATGCTAGAAGAAATGAAACTCACTAGGGATACATAGCAATTACCATCTAAAGGCCTCAAATCCACTATAAAGAGAAACACTATCTTACCACAAGCAATGAACTAAGGTTTCATGGAACCCAAAAGTTCTGAACTCGGCTACCTTAACATATAGTATCCTAGAATCAACCAATGACACTCTCAAACCGTGCACACATTCACCACTTAGGAAGAAAAACATTCAAGGATACAAGTCCCATAATAGAATGTCCAAAACAAGAACTAACAAAACACAATTTGCAAAAATTACTTTGAAAGTAAACAAATTTTTTTTGATCTTTCAAAATATAAGAAGAGACATGGAAATGCATATACTCAAGTGCATCATAGCATAAATGAATCAACATCCCACCAAACATGATAGAATACCCTCCCCCAAGCTTGAATGAGACAACATGCCCAAACATAAACCAAAGAATTTATGGGAGAGGAAAAGAAAGAAATCAATCCAACAAACCAACACATGTCCAACAAGTCACAAACTATTAGAGAAAAGATCAAGGAAATATAATACCCAATATAGGTGGGTGTAAATACCTGCAAATGACTTAATTTAACCTTTTAAAGCTAAGTTCCTCTAGAATTGAATCTTGATTTCCATATGCTAGCAAAAATAGGAGTCAAACTTCCTTGATTCTTGATCCAATCCCAATGCACCAAAGTATATCAAGTTATGTACCTAGCAAAAGGCACACAAATGTTTCCATGAGAGAAAATCTATACTAAAAAGAAAAGAAAATGAAAGAAATAAAACACGGGTTACTTCCTAAGAAAGGCTTGCTTCCGGTCTAAGCATGACCGCTCTAATAAAATACTAGGCCATATACAAGAGCTTGTCATATGCATTACTACACATTTCATAAGATAAACAGTAGGCCAGTGACAGAAGGAGGACGTTCCACAAGATTATTGCAGGCAAGTGAGGAGAGAGATGCGAAAAAAAAGATGAAAAATCAAAAGAAGAAGAAGAAGAAGTAGAAGAAGAAGAAAAAGAATAAAAAGAAGAAGAAGAATAAAAAGGAAAAACCTCCTCAAAATCTTTTTGGGTGGCACAATCACCCATTTCCTTAATAATAGGAGGATGAGAAGGGAAAAGCTCATCAAATAAGAGGGGGTACTCAACAGGCTCTATATGAAAAAAGAGGGGAGGAACATAGGATAGTAGGGGATGTGGTTAAATTTTCTTAAAAAAGGGACATGAGAAGAAGGGATAGGAGCAATGGTCTCACGAATGAACTCTTCCTCACCATCATTCCTCAAATCACCAATAAGAGCATGGAAATTAATCATAGAGTCCTCAAAAGAAGAACACTCATGATCTCCATCTCCCTCAAACATCCAACCTCCAAGAGAAATCACATCTTCCTCTCTATCACACCGATGAAAAACAACTCGCTCAATATCCTCAAAGCCTAGAGTCACAAAACCATGCATGAAAGGATAAAGGTTTCTCTCAAATGCATCCCTTTCCCATGAAGCATTGCCATTGAATTCTCTCAAAACGCTATAATGTTTTGTTACACCTTCAATGAAATACTAGTCATAACCTCAAATGGGTCCAAAGTCTCATGGATAGAAGGGTCACAAACATGCAAGGTAGACTCATCAAGATGGGGAAGGGGGTCGAAATCCTCAAAATCAAAATTTTCAACTCCTTCACCATCACTCAATCAAGGGACTCTCAATCTCTCTTGATTGCTCATATTCTTCATCATCCTCCTCAAGAATTCCCTCAACCAATATTGAAGATGGCTTGCTCACATCCTCACCAAGGGAAGCTCTCAAAGGGGGTGAATAAGCGGAAGGATGACACTCAAGCTCAAAAGGGTATTGAAAAGGATCAAAATCCACTCATCACAAGAAAATCTCCCCTCGCCCTTACACCCTTGGCCCATATCATCCTCAAAAACACTCACACTCCAAGTGATATGCCTCACATCCATTTTCAACAACCCTAGCACTCATCACCTGGGCAAGTCTCTCTTCTCTCAATTTTTGTTCCTCTTGAAGTTGATGGACTTGGTGGGTGAGATTTTGAGTTTGGACAAGAATTTAGGCATCAATTTCATTGGGTTGAGGTTCACAATTACCATTAACATGCATATCATCAACATTAGAATATACCTCAGCACAATGAGTGTTTTAGGTGTTTTTGGTCCCTCGGGAAAGTTACGTCACCAAGATTGGTCAGGAGACTCCGGTTGGTAGGAGCTCCGCCTCCGACGATCAAGTTTGTATTGGTCGTAGAAGATGCAAAGGTGCGGAAAAGGTAAAAGTGAGATCTTCTCAGATTCCGAGATCAGGTGTTTTCTTTGATGTGAGAGAATGTAGGGTTGTTGAAATAATTAAATGTATCCCCAAAATGGGGGGAATCTCCCTATTTATAGGGTCATTGGTAAATATGCTCCTGATTAGGTCTGACCTAACCCTGATGGGTTGCACCGCATTATGGCTTTCTCGGGATTTGGGCCCTAAAGGCTATCTTTTCTCCCGAATTCTGGGAGAGCCATGTGTCAAATAGGGATAGGCCCGCTTTGGCCTTATCTTGGGCTGACACGTGTCGTCCACTAGCTGGTCCGCGTGGCATGGGTAATTTTTACCCAAAACATTTGCCCCTCACAGATGTGACGTGGCACGCCAAGTGGCATCTGGGACACGTGTCATTCTACCACTGGTTGAATGAATTTGACTGTAAATTTTAACCATTCACATTATGGGGAAATTATGGGAATGCCCCTGAATTTACCCCTCTATAAATACATCTTTTACCCCTCCCCTTTTAGACGTTTCTAAAAAATGCAGATAGAGAGAAAGTCAAAATTTTTAGAGAGAGAGAGTCTGAGACCCACCTGTATTATTCACAAATAGTCCCCTTTTTTCTTGCATGTTTGCCTAGCCGGTTAAAATCCGCTTGTGTTATACATAAGCAGAATAGTTCCAGCTTGCCTGCTGCAGTCAATCAACGCTTGACCCCTTTCAGAGTCTAATCGAAAGGTACCGTCTCTACCCCTTTCAGCTCATTCTTGCTTTTTCCGTTTGTGCATTTACATTCAATAAATGGATTCATCACCAACATACACGGCACAACCTAGGTCAGTAGTCAGCCGGTCTCCTGGTACGGTTGAGTCTGGGACTGGGGGTGCCGGCTCTAGGTGTATGGAGCAGCCTTGTACATCCCCAAAACTGACCGTCTCTGTGTTTCTGTAGGATACAATGGCTTGAACTAAACAGACGGCCACCAGACGGCGGAGAAAAGACTGTACATAGGAGGTACCGTCTGATGAAATCACACCGGTTGAGGGGGAGGATGTGCCAGGTGATGCAGAGGATTACTCCCCTTTTGGGATCCCCAAGACTCCAAGTAGTGGAATTTTAGCTGAGTCTGACGGGGAGGACAGGGAAGAGGCCGTCTCCCATGCTGGTTCCCAAGAGATGGAACCCGAAGAGTCAGACGGGGAAGAGAGATGAGGGTAGCAATATTGAGGCTTCCTAGGAAAGAGACGTGGGTAGCACCGTCTCCGGGTTCGGATAGTAGTGATGATGAACTTCCCCCGCTTGAGGACACCAAGGTGGAAGAATGCAAATTATGGAAAGAGAAAAATAACCCAGCTGAGATCCATGTGTCACCCAAAGATAGAGCTGTAATGGAGAAGCGTTTAAACAATATTAAACTCAAGTACCCTCTTGGTGGTGGATTCAACATCCGGGTGTCACCTGAATTAGACACCATTGCCTGGGAAGATGAACAAACAAACGCCGACTGCTATTTCGGCTGTTATGAGGCGGCATTCTTAGCCGGCCTCCGCTTCCCTCTTCATGACGCAACAAAAGCCATCCTTAGAGGGTATGGGCTAGGTGTGTGGCAGTTGACCCCAAACCTGGGTCAAAATCCAGGGCTACATTACCGCCTACGAATGGCAAGGGCTCCACTCCGGCTGGGAGGCTTTTACACACATGCATTACCTCAGTCGAAGCCTAGGCGGCTGGCGTGCGTGGTATATTCTTACTACAAACCCCAAATACCAAATGACCTTAGACATGTTGTCTAAGTGGGATAATTGGAAGAAGCGCTTTTACTTGGTGTCTGCCCCTAAACGGCGAGAGAACCACGAGTACCACCAGTATAACAGGAAGCCTGACCTGCTGGGTAAAAAATGGGCCCTTCCCCGGATTCCAGATGAGGACTACGAGAAAATCATTGAGCCAAGTTTCTTTGAACTGGTCGATGAACCCCTCTTAACCGGGGAACTTATTTCCGTGACAAAGAACTGGATGCCCAAGCACGAATGGTTGAGAGACAAGGCGTTCTTATGAGCCTATGGTCTTAGTTCTATGTTTGATAGCCGTACGTTAATTATGCATCTGGCAGTTTATTATGCCATCTATATTGCTTCTTTGTTGGTTTCATTTCTATTCTTTTGTATATATTGACAGACGTTTTGTTTGCAAAAATGGGGAGGAACATGGTTTCAGAAGAGAAAACCCCCAGAAAGTCTACATCTCAAATCCGCAAAGACAAGGCGGAGAAACAAAGGGTTGATCTAGCATCCAAGGGTCAAGTATACACCGTTTTCTCAAGTTACCTTAGTAATTAATTTTAATTTTCTACTAGAGGTGGCACTATGCCAGTTGTATGCTCATTGTGCAATTGTATTTTCAAGATTCTCCTCGATCCTTCCAAAAGCTCATCAAGGGGAAGCCGGATGAGGAAGATAACATCTCCACCAAGTCTCAAAAGGTGTCCTCAACCTAGACGGCTCCCGAAGCTCCAATTGGGAAGACTTGTATCAACATCGGGGGGAAGAGTATCAATCTGAGGGCTTCGGCCTAGGTATATACCTAAGCAAGAAGTTTGGCACCGAGGCAGTGTCTAAAGCAGGCTAGTATCCCAAGGCGACTCGCAGCTTTACGGCAGCTGTGGGTAATGACAGCCTGTAGTCCTTTCAAATCACTGTTTGAGCTGTCCTGGCCGAAGCGGGTGAAATCTCACTCACAACAGACTTCTGTAGGTTCTTTAGGCAACCGTTTGCAGATGGGTGCCTCCTATACAACTTACTCACCCAATCTTGGTTATGATGTAGATTCCCCCCTGTAGGGAATATTTCAAGAATTAACCCCAAGCCTGAACCCCACTGTGATCATACACTTAAGCATGGTGGCGTCCAAAGGGAAAGAAGAGAGAGCAAAAGAGTCGCCAACAAGTTTTAGGAACTTGTAAACCGTTCACAAGGTGAAGATTACACCCCTTAACGATCCATGAGATCTATGGATCGGTAACTCCAAAAGGTCTTGAACCAAATAGGGTTCGGGGATGAAGGTACAAATCCAACCTAAAAGAGATTGAACCTGTCCTAATAATAGGCCTCTACTTTATTCTTCTCGTATTTATGTGCGCTTTCTGACTAACATGCAACCAATAGGTTAACCCTAAACCTGTTTATCTATGTTGGTTGAATTTAATGCACAAGCAAACTATTATTGGCGATCACTTGAATTATAATCATATTAACCTTAAACAAGATTATTAATTATCTTATTAAGCGTGATTACAAGTACAAATTCCCTTTAAACATGCATAAAAGGTGTCATCAAGCAATAACAATGAATAAGCATCAAGCATCAAGCAACATAATACTAATAAAAATAATAATCATAAAAATAATCATGTTAAAGCATAATAATAGCAAGATCCTAGGCATGATACTAACAAGATTAATAACAAAACCTAGCATGTCACTAAGCAATAAAAATCAAAGCTTTAGCCCTAGCATGATACTAACATGATATTGATATGATATTAGAAAGCATAGGAAGCACCCTAAAGATGATACTAGAAAGCAATAATAATAATATCCTAAGCATGATGCTAGGAATTAATAAATAATAAACTTGCTTTCTACAATAATAGAGAAATAAGATTACATACTTTGATGCCTCGTACCTCTTTCTAATAACAAAATACACGAGTTAGTAACTGCAAGGAAAATAATAAAATCAAACAATCAAATTAAATAATTGAAATAGAGATTAGGAACCAAACCCTCAGAAATTATAACCTTTCACGTCTAGGGTGAAGGCAACTCCGAACTTGGCTAGGTGTTTCTAGATCTCGTGTATGCGGAATTGTGTTTGTGAAAAACTAGAGAGAGAGAGAGCCTAGAGAGAATTATTGTAGATGATAGATTGTGGATAGTAGATAATTGTAGATGATTGATGATTCTAGATGATTGAAAAAAGGGGAGATATGACCTCTATTTATAGGAAAAAAGAGAGTCGAAGAATAAGAAAAGAATCCGAATTCGAATCGAAATAAAACTCGTCAGTTAGCAGTTTTTGCAAATTTTGTTTTTATCATATCTTTTGATCCAAAAGTCAAAATAAGTCACATAATATGTATTTGGAAAGATCTTGAAGTATAATTTCCAAATCAATAAGAATCAGATTAAAATATTTTGTAGATAAAAAGATATGGCCGAAATAGTGGGACGGTGTCAGTTTTGGATAGAGTTCCGTATTCCTTTCATATCTTTTTCGTTATAGCTCGGAATTAATATTATAATATATCATTGGAAAGATAATTTCAATATATATCCAATCATATAAGATTTGGATAAAAATTTTAAGGCACGAAAATAATATCTGACTGTCTTTGAACATCTTTAAATTCGAATAGAATTAGGACTTAAAAAAGGAAAGTTTTAAAAAAGGAAAGTTTTATTTAATTTCAAATTCTTTGATTTTATCTTTTTCAAAAAGGATAATTAAGATATTTTAAAAACTCATAGAAGATTCTAATTAAATCCTAATTAGTTTAGGAACGGGATTAAAACTTTGAACCCTCCACGTGATCATTGGGTCGTAGGTAAAATTCGGTTTGGGCCCGGTTTAGTATTTTGGCCATAACTTCCTCATTATTCATGGACCAAACGAAACTGGACTGCACGTTTTTCATAAAATAGATTAAGAAAAGGAATATTTTCAAAAACAGAAAGAAGAGATATTTTAATAAAAACATCCTTATCACTAGACTTTTCACACTTTCACCTCGTTCGATAATCAAATGACGTGAAAGGTATTCATCACTGGTTTTTGTTTTTGGGGAGACACAATTGGGTGTCTACAGAAGCTCCCACTTTGACTGAGTTTGGAGAAACGCAAGTTTCGAAAACAAAAGTCAAAGTATCGATAGGGACGGAGAATGATTCAGAACGTTCTGCGATCCCAAATCATTCTTGTAATGCCGATACCTGCAAACTAGCGTTAGTTAAACAGATAAAAGAGTTAAGAAACGCGTATCTTGCACCATCGAGCACACGTCTCTCAAGGTAACTGATTTGTTGCTGCATTGTTGTTGTGACAACTTTCCACAAACTAGGGAACGCCATCTTGCCGTTGTTGATGTTGTGGTCGTGCTTTGTCGCCGTTGATGTTCACTCGTCTCTGAAGAAAAGAGCTTCTTTTTGAGGAATGTTCACTAATCTCTAAACAATGGAGCTTTGATAGGATGCCCACGTGTCTCTGAGCAAAAGAGCTTCTTTTTGAGGAATGTTCACTCATCTCTGAACAATGGAGCTTTGATAGGAAATGTCCACACGTCTTTGAATAAAGAGCTTTGAATGATATGCCCCCGCGTCTCTGAGCAAAAGAGCTTGAATAGGATGCTCACGCGTATCTGAGCAAAAGAGCTTGAATAGGATGCTCACGCGTCCCTGAGCAAAAGAGCTTTGATAGGAGGGATGTTCACTCGTCTCTGAACAAAAGAGCTTGAAAAGAAATGTCCACGCATCTCTGAACAAAGAGCTTGAAAAGAAATGTCCACGCATCTCTGAACAAAGAGCTTGAAAAGAAATTTCCACGCGTCTCCGAACAAAAGAGTTTGAAAAGAAATGTCCACGCGTCTCTACACAAAGAGCTTTGATAGGATGCCCACGCGTCTCTGAGCAAAAGAGCTTGAAAAGAAATGTCCACGCGTCTCTGAACAAAAGAGCTTTGAATGATATGCCCACGCGTCTCTGAGCAAAAGAGCTTTTGAATAATATGCCCACGCGTCTCTGAACAAAGAGCTTTGATACTTGAATGTTTGTTGCGATCGTTCGGTTGGCTGCGAACAGGAGCTTTGCTGAATGGTTGTATCCTGTAAAAATCAAAAGATTTCCAAAAGACTTTGCTGGTGTTTTTCTTAGGGTTGACCTAAGGTGATTGACTGACTTGAGGTTGACTCAATGTGTTTTAACACGTGTGTGACTCTTGTGCGACTTAATGTGTTTTGACACATGTGTTAGACTCAATTCGAGGTGACATGACTCAACGTACATGATTCGTGTGTGCATTATAATGTTAATGTGTGATTCGAAAAATGCAAAAAAGCAAAAATTTTCCGTCATTTTTTATGGAGGGTACCGACTTTCTCCCGAAAAAGAAAGACGCGAAAAATAATCGAAGTGAAGTTTTTTGAAGGTGCATGTTGATTGAGCTTAATCCGTTAATGTTGTCTCTCACAGTACAAGGATTGTAACATCTTAGACTATCCTAGTTGACTTGATAATGAAAGTATTTAGGTAGCTTGAGCGCGGAGGCTAAGTACTTCATACTTTGTGATGCAATGATGATTGATCTTGATTTTGACATGACAAGGCGTGCTTCAGCGTTGTGTTAAGATTTCATGACAAAGGGTTCCTAAGGGAAGTATATTTGGTCATGTATCTGTGATGTGTGTGAAAGTAGCACTAAAGTTAGGTTGCAAAGGCTAAGTGTTTGGAAAAAGTATTTTGAGAAGAGTCAAATGATGATGACTCTTAGGCTAGGTAAGCTAATAATGTAGGGATCAAGCCCCCAAGTCTAGCTCTAAATGAATAGGGATGAGCATAGGAGATCCCTTAATATGATTAATTATGCTGTGAGTGTGTGAATGTGAAAATGAATGCATGTTTATTACGGCCGCACCCCAATGTGAGGTTGCCTACGTATCCGTTAGGAATCAGGTCGAACGTAGCTCTAGCCGAACCTCGCACAAGTGTGTGTATACCTCAAAGAGGTCTTTTGAGGGTTGTAACGTGGTTAGGCTAAAGGTTAAAAGAAGAAGGGGATAGAGGCTCAAGACCCTAGATAAGCCCCCAAGGTGTGCAACCTTGCTTTTGAATCTTTGTTTTTGTATGCTTGAGGTTTCTCACTTTTGAGCTCTTTTCTTTTATATTTTTTGCTCTCTTTTTTTTTTTGCTTTATCATTTTTTTTTTCAAATGGGTAAGTGTGGGCAATCCTGATCATGCGGTCTATCATTCATTTGGCATTCATGTTTCTCAGGCACGGTACCGAGCACTCGATAAGAGACGCAATCTGAGACGTGTTCATATCAAAGACATTTTTCATATCAAAGACATTGGAACACTTGCCCTTTCGCCACTTGTATTGTTTTTGCTATTTTAATTTTTTGATTCACTCAAGCTTTTGAATTTGCATAAGTTACACACCATCTCGTCCCAAGGTTAAGTAGATGTGGGTTGAAGAATGGAAGGTCTATCAGTAGACGAGGCTCAAAGTGGCTTGTCAAGAAAGGATTTATATTTTTTAAAGGGTGAAAGGTGATATGATGTGGCTACAAGGGGTGCCTCAAATCATTGGTATACCTTATGCTTAGTTCGACATGGTTTTTTTTTTTTTTTTTTTTTTTTTTTTTTTTTTTTTTTTTTTAATGCAATGCAATACGATGATCATATCTAATGAAATAAATGCTCATTTTATTAAAAGGGGAAGAAATAATGATCCTAAAAAATAAATATAAGGAGAATAAAATGGTGCCTACGCTAGACTTATTGGGGAAAGGAATAAAAAAGAAATAGAAAAAGAGATCACGAAATCTTGTCGTTGAAGCTCGCCTCTTGTCTTGTGCCTTATCATCACTCGGTCTTCTTGCCGACTGGAGGTATAGGAAGCTTATTATTGTCGATCAAATATTGTATTGCTTCCTTTAGCTTCCAACAGCTCTCGGTAGTATGACCCCTACCTTGATGGTACTTGCAGCGTACATTTGGGTTCTAACTAGGCAATCTCTTCTCAAGTGGGGGATCTTGAATGGGTCCAATAGGAGTAATGAGTTTCTTTGCATGGAGTCGATCGAAAGCATCATCGTAGCTAATTCCAATAGGGGTGAAATCCTTTCTTAGTTGCTTTCTAAATCCTTGATTATCCATGGCTAAGATTTCATTAAGGTCGAAAGTACCCACACTATTGCTAGAGTAGGTGTTTTCGGAAGAATAAGGATAATCGTTCTTCTTTCCTTTACAGCCACTGTTGTTATCGTTACTAATCCTGGCCTTCTTGTTGCGCGGAGGAACATGAAGGAGACTTGAATCAATGAGGTCTTGAACACGATCTTTGAGAGCGAGACATACTTCGGTGGTGTGACCACAACCTCTATGGTATCGGCAATAAGATTTTGGGTCCCATTTGGGATACCGTTTTTTAGGCGGAGGGTCTTGAATGGGACCAATGGGGCAAATGAGACCTTGATCGCGGAGACAGTCAAAAGCTTCATTGTAAGTCATTCCTATTGGTGTGTATTCTTCAATGGTCCGTTTTGCCCGTGGCTTAGGAGCATTGAGTTCTTCATTAAATCCTTGGTGAGAATTTTGTTCAACAACCATCATCCGATTTGCTAATCCTTCTACCACATTCAAGAGCATGACAATGACATCTTGCAGTTTTCGAACATCTTCTTTTAGACTTGACGAGTCTTCCCTGATGTTATCTAAGAAAATACTTTCATCCTCCTCAATCACGGCCACTTCATTAAGAGAGGTTATAAAATCTGTCTCGATCATGGGCTTACTTACAGGTGTGATAAGGAGTGAAGGATCAAAGGATGTTTGATCTTCTGCGATGGCTAGAATCTCGGAAGTTTTATTGTCATCGATCAGATCTTGAATAGCTTCTTTGAGTTTCCAACACTCCTCAGTGTCGTGACCCTTTCCTTGGTGATATTTGTAGTGCTTATTAGGATCCCACTTGGGTGGCCTGGCCTCTAGAACTGGATCTTTGATAGGCCCTATGGGCATAACTAGTCCTTTGTGGTGTAATTTTTCGAAAGCTGTTTCATAACTCATACCAAGTGGAGTGAACACTCTTTTCGACCTTTGGATTCGTGGTTTAGAGGTGATCGTAGCATGTACTTCATTAATGGGAGAGGAAGAAGAAGGATGGTCGTTCTTCTTTCCTCTCGCACTATTATCTTTCAGAAGGTCCTCATCAATGTCAATGCCTATATTATACACAGCCTTGAAAGTATTCAAGTTGTGTTGATATTTTAAGTGCTTTGGATATTTTTCTTGAAGATTCTTGATGAACATCCTCACAGATTCTTTCTCGGTAGGATCCTTAACCATATTAGCAGAAGTTTCCCTCCATTTGTTGAAGAAAGGAGTGAACCCTTCGTTTTCTTTTTGTTTTAACATCTCAAGTTGTCTGTGGTCTGTTTCGTCTTGAATGTTGCACTTATATCTATCTATGAAAGCGTTTACAATAGTTTCTAAAGATAGAGAAAACACAGAATGAAAAGCTTTCTTATCTATTCCCTTAATATTCATTACAGTTTCAAAGGCTCTTAAATGAAAATAAGGGTTATTCATTGCCTTGAATTTTGGGATGTCGTTGGCATTGAACTTCTGCGGAAGAAGATCCTTGTCCACCGAGACCCCATGTGAGCTAATGCCCTGGAATCTATAGTCATTGGATAATCTGCTCAAACTTTCCTGGATGAGCTCCACTTGCTGTTGTCTCACAGGGTCATTGATTTGAAGAGTCAGATTCTTCAACATTTCAGCCATGTTAGCCACTTGTCCCTAAAGTTCGTTGACTTCTTCTTGACTTGCCATTATCTTCTTAGCTTTTCTTTTTCGACCGATTGGCTTATCAAAAAGTTGAACTTGAAAAAAAGGTGTTGTTTTTGATTAATCTTCCTTCTCTCCTTGGCCAAGTACTGTGGAAAGGGAAATTAAGGGATATTCGTTGTTAATTATTTGACTAAACTCTATTCAACATGCAATAGATGGAAGAAGGTAGGAAGAATGAATATTGTGACATGGGGAAAGCATGTAGAGAATGGAAAGATGATGTAGATGGAGAGATATAAAAAAATTAGGAATAGAATGTACCCCCAACTCAAATGACGGAAAAAGCCGAATCTTGCATGAACCTAAGACATGGTCATGGTGACTATATAAAGTGTGTGCTAACACTAGTGAGTGTATGTGACATGTTAAGGCTCTCGTGTAAGACCATGCGACTAGACTATGTGACTAAACTGAATTAAGGACTTAACAAAGGTATTTTTATTAATGAAATAATCGAATTGATTAGCAAACTGTTTAATTAGACTCGTCATGATGACTCGAGTACGAATCTAGACTGTCGCCGGAACAACAGAACTGTCGCCACAATTTGAAGCTTGTCGCCAAACGACAAATTTGTCGCCAGGCGACAAACAGTAAACTGCGGCGCCACAGCCCAAACTTCTGCGCCATTGCTGGAACATTAATCTGGGACTGTTTCCAGTAAGTTTACTCTAAGGGGACATGCCTACAGTCGTACTAAGTCAGATTGATTACTTTATTAGTCTTTAATTAGTCAAATTAATTAATTAATTAGTTAGACTAAGTCCTTTTTAGTCATTAATTAGTTTATTTAGACTTAAACACAAGTCAAACAAACGGTTAGCACATATAGGGTATGCCCGAGCAAAGAATGCACAAGTAATTCAAATAGTCACAATATGATGCAATGAGTTTGCAACCTAACCATGGCTCTAGTTCTCTAAAGTTCAAGGATATTGGTTAGTCAAAGAGGGTCCATGGTTATGAGTCAGGATGCATCGCGCGGAAGCCTTACCTTTGGAAGGGTTGGCGTGTATGGATGGGACCCCGCAAGTTAAAAATGTGCTTCCACGGCTTGGTGGATTCGTAAACTCGGATGTACCCGTCGTTGCTAGGAGCGTTCGATTGGGTAGATGGAGCGTGAACCCCCAGATGGTTATGTCCATATGTAGAACACATATGGGTTTCAGAAAAGAGAGAAAAACTCAATCAGGAAGTAGAATCGAGCCAACAGTGCTAGAAATGGTCAAAACAAGAAGGCAGAGTTCTGGCTCGGTATTGGAAGAACTTAGCGCCAGACTACAGGGACTGTCGCCAAGCAACATAACTATCACCAGGCGACAGAAGCACTTTACAGGCGACAAGCCCTATTTTCTAGACGCTAGTTCCTACATGCCTCAGTAGGTATCTACGTTCTTAGAATTTTCCAGATTTCGCTGTATTATTTCGATTCTAGTTGTGAAAGATATTTGCTAAGTTTCCTACGTGTAAAAATCCTAATTTTTTTTACTCATTTCGGATGGTCTATCCAATGAGGACCTTTTTTATGCATATGACAATAATGCTAATCAAAATTACGCACATGAAATACTTAGAACTTTTTGAGTCTCATCCACTCATTCTAAATCATTGCTGAAATAAATTTAAGGAATTAAAATAGAAATCCACCCCAGTGGAGTCGCCAAAAACTGTAGGGAATATTTCAAGCATTAACCCTTAGCCTGAACCCCACTGTGATCATACACTTAAGCATGGTGGCGTCCAAAGGGAAAGAAGAGAGAGCAAAAGAGTCGTCAACAAGTATTAGGAACTTGTAAACCGTTCACAAGTTGAAGATTACACCCCTTAACGATCCATGAGATCGTCAACTCCAAAAGGTCTTGAACCAAATAGGGTTCGGGGATGAAGGTACAAATCCAACCTAAAAGAGATTGAACCTGCCCTAATAATAGGCCTCTACTTTATTCTTCTCGTATTCATGTGCGCTTTATGACTAACATGCAACCAATAGGTTAACCCTAAACCTGATTATCTATGTTGGTTGAATTTAATATACAAGGAAACTATTATTGGCGATCACTTGAATTATAATCATATTAACCTTAACAAGTTTATTAATTATCTTATTAAGCGTGATTACAAGTACAAATTCCCTTTAAACATGCATAAAAGGTGTCATCAAGCAATAACAATGAATAAGCATCAAGCAACATGATAATAATACAAATAATAATCATAAAAATAATTATGTCAAAGCATAATAATAGCAAGATCCTAGGCATGATACTAACAAGATTAATAACAAATCCTAGCATGTCACTAAGCAATAAAAATCAAAGCTTTAGCCCTAGCATGATACTAACATGATATTAATATGATATTAGAAAGCATAGGAAGCACCCTAAACATGATACTAGAAAGCAATAATAACATCCTAAGCATGATGCTAGGAATTAATAAATAATAAACATGCTTTCAACAAGAATAGAGCAGTAAGATTACATACTTTGATGCCTCCTACCTCTTTCTAATAACAAAATACACGCGTTAGTAACTGCAAGGAAAATAATAAAATCAAACAGTCAAATTAAATAATTGAAATAGAGATTAGGAACCAAACCCTCATAAATTATAACCTTTCACGTCTAGGGCAAGGCAACTCCAAACTTGGCTAGGTGTTTCTAGATCTCGTGTATGCGGGATTGTGTTTGTGAAAAGCTAGAGAGAGAGAGAGCCTAGAGAGAATTATTGTAGATGATAGATTGTGGATTGTAGATAATTGTAGATGATTGATGATTCTAGATGATTGAAAAAAGGGGAGATATGACCTCTATTTATAGGAAAAAACAGAGTCGAAGAATAAGAAAAGAATCCGAAAGATAGCTTGGGAGGCCTGATGAGTGGTATTTATACCACTCTTTTATCCTTTTCTTTAAGGATTTTTCCCTTCATTTGGCACTTGTTTGAGCCTTTTTCAAGCACTTTGTTTTAGTTTGCTTTGCCTTGTTCCTTTTTGTGTTTTCCCCTCCTTTTCCTTTGTTTTTGGCCTTGCTTTGTCGCTTTCCCTCTTCTCTATACTTATGTTTGTGTATGAGTGTTTGAGTAGGTTGAATAGAGTGCTCGTGTGATTGAAATAGCGGAAGAGAGGAGCATGGATTTGGAGAAGAGTCCGGAGCTTTCAAGAGGAGCGGCCGCTCACCAGAGAGGAGCGCCCGCTCCATTTTCTCATCAAATCCCCTGTTTTCCAGACTTATGGAGCGCCCGCTCCACCAGAGAGGAGCGCCCGCTCCACACCTGGAGCGCCCGCTCCTGTCTGGGAGAGCGCCCGCTCCAGTAAGGCGGCTGTTTTGATTAATACCCTCTAGAGCGTCCGCTCACCCTCGATAGAGCGGCCGCTCTCTTGGGTATTTCCGTGCATTTTAATCTTTCTTTAGAGTAATGTGAGGGGCATATAAAGACCCCTAGTTTTTGTAATGAGGATTATGTACATTTTAACCCTAATCTTAGAGAGAGAAAGTGTAGTATTACTCAAGTTATCTTCATGTATGCAACTTTGGTTCAAGTTTAATTTCAATCAATCAAGCAACTTTGCAAGTTTTAATCTTTCTACTATTGCCTATCTAGTAATCTCTATTCCTTTCTCTTAGCTTTGTTTATTTGCACTTTACTTATTTATTTCTATCTATTTTGTGGATTGATATCTTTTGGTATTTTCATTGTTTTTGATCATGTTTGCTTCCATGTCTATTTTGTTTTCATTTAGTTTTATCATCATGTTTAATCTCCCTTCTCTAGGCTAATTTCTTAGCTAGGGGAAGGGGGTGGAAAATATGAGTTGAGTGTTGGGTGAATGATGATGGTTGGATTGAATACATGCCTTAAATTGATGAAAGATATGATTTTTAATGGCTTGAGATTATTGTTGCGCTTTATTTGATTGCCTTCTAGTTTAAATGCATGAAAATTATTTGAACTAGATTAAGATCACCTCTATTTTGATGATTGCATGAAAATTAGTTGTTAAAATAGTGTTTTATGAATTGTGCCTCTTTATTATCTTGATTTTGCTAGTGTCTAATAGGATGCATGAGAATGATTCTATTAGCACAGGGCTCTTTCATTGATTTGCCTAGACTATTGCATGAGAATGAATTGTTTAGGTAGGATCTTGTGTTCTTTGGCATGTTCTTCATGATAACTATCATTATTCACCTCTTTCTAATCATGTTTGACACCCTCGTACCCCTAGCGTCATTCTCTCTTGATTTTTAATCTTCTTTATATTTGCTTGTTTGTAGTCTTAGTACCTTTTTATCCAAAAACCAACAAAATTATCCTTTCCTTGACTCTTGCATAGTGAATTTGATATTTAGCTTGCATGCTTCCCTTGGGTTCGACCCTATACTTACCCCTATATTTGTATTAGGGTAGTTTAGGTTTTTAGTAGTTAATTTGATTTGGGTTGGTAGTCCCAATGATCTACTAAATCCCGATCAAATTTTGGCGCCGTTGCCGGGGAAGCGGCTTGTTTGGTGTCTAATTTGCTTTTGTTAGAGTAATTTTAATTGCTTTCTTTTTGTTTTGTTTTGTTCTATCATACTTGTCATTGCTAATTGTTTGCTTAGCTTTGGTGAATGCTTAGAAGATCTCAAGGACAACCTACCCATCAAATTGACCAAGAAATCAACCGAACTTTAAGACAAATCCGTAGGCTTTTTGAAGAAGAAGGGAGAGGACTTGGTGCTATAATTGATAGTGGGAGTGATTTTTACTCTTCTAGTTCGCAAAGTGAATCAATGGCGGGACAAGAAGATGATGTTTTGTTTCGTGAGTTTGGTAATCCGGAGGATTATGAGCTCACGGGAGGGATTTTGTTACCCGTCACGGAGACTAACTTCACAATTCATCCCCAATATACAATAATGGTTCAATCGGAGCAATTTTCGGGTTCTACAAGTGAAGACCCCATAGATTCCTTGAGCTATGTGCCATGATTCAAACCAACCAAGTTTCTCAAGAGTACATCCGGATGCATTTATTTCGACAATCTCTTTCGGGTAGAGCAAAGAAATGGTTGAAGCAAGTGAAGCCTAACTCACTCACATCTTGGAGGGAGGTAGTTAAGGCATTCTTGAAGAGGTTCATTTCCGAGGAGAAGACCGCCGAGATGAGAAGGAAGATTGCATCATTTGAACAAGAAGCGGATGAGAGTCTTAATGAAGCTTGGGAGAGGTTCAAAGAGTTGGTTCAAGCATGTCCTCACCATGAATACAATCAAAGTTTGCTCATGAGGTTTTTCTACGATGGTTTGGAGCCCATGTCTAGAGCCAACTTGGATGCGGGGGCGGGTGGTCAACTAATCAAGATCCCTCAAAATCAAGTGGAAGCAACAATCGAGGAGGTAGCAAAGAACTACTCTTGGGGAGGTAGAAGAAGGAATGCACCGAAGAAAGGAGGGATGTGTGAATTGGAGAAGGTCGATCAATTGCAACATCAAATTGAGCAACTCACAAAAGGGCTTTCAAAGTTGAACACAAGTGTTAATGCAAGCTCAAGTGGTGGAGCAAGCTCTTCTCAAGTCAACTCTTTCTCATGTCAAAATTGTGGAGGAACGAACCATGATACATCTTATTGCGGAGGTTTGAGCCCCGAGCATGTGGCGGCATACAACACAAGACAAGACGGTTTTAGAGGAGCTGGTGGTGGAGTATCTTGGAGACAACCACCACCCGGGTTTGCATCTCAACCTCAACAATGGGGCCAACAAGCTCAACCTTCTTACAATTCCAACCCCCAATACCAAAATCCACCTCCATCTCAAAACCAAAACCCAAGAGGAAGCTACCCTAGGAACAACCAATACAACAATCAAAACCAATACAACAATCAAACCCAAGGGCCCCAAAGAAATCAAGAACAAGCACCTCAAGCGGAGCCAACACCCACACAACTCCTTCAAGCCATGCATGCACAAATGCAAACTTTTGGGCAACAAATGCAAGAAATAAGGGCACACAACAAGATGGTCGATTCACAACTAGCTCAATTGGCCGAGAGGGCTCCTGTCAATTCACCATCAACTCTACCCGGACAACCACAACCTAACCCTTCTCATAACCAAAAACCCGATACATGCAAGGCAATCACTTTGAGGTTGGGAACTTCCTATGATGGTCCAAATGAGGGGGATAGTGAGGGAAAGAAGGGAGGAGAAGAGAGTGTGAATGAAGATAGGAGAGGTGAGGAAGAAGAAGGTGAAGAAGTCGAAGGAAGTTCGGAGAAGAAGAAGCTCAACAACGAGAAGACAACTTCAATTCCTAGTGAGACTAGGAATCTTAATGGACTGGTTCCTTTTCCAAGTAGGCTTGCGGAGAGGAAGTTGAATGACAAGTTTGCAAAATTTCTAAGCGTGATGAAGAACTTGCACATCAATCTCCCTTTTCTTGAACTAGTGACACAAATGCCATCTTACTCCAAATTTTTCATGGACATCCTCACCAACAAAAGGAAGCTCAATGATGAGCTTATCACCCTTCCACACCAAGTGAGTGCTCTTGTTCAACATAAAATTCCCAAGAAGGAGAAAGATCCGGGGAGTTTCACTTTGCCGGTAAGAATTGGAAACATGGAAGCTAGAGGTGCCTTGGACGATCTTGGAGCAAGTGTTAGTCTAATCCCCTTATCCATTGCTCAAAAACTTAATATTGAGATGATCCCTACAAGGAAGACCATTCAACTAGCCGACCTCTCGGTGAAGTTACCTTGTGGAGAACTTGAGGATGTTCCAATTCAAGTGGGACACATCTATGTGCCTTGTGACTTTGTAATGATGGACATGGAGGAAGATGTGGATACACCTTTGATCTTAGGTCGGGAAGCTCTTAAGACTTTTGGGGCGGTCATCAATTGCAAAAACAACACCATCACATGTGAAGTGGCCGATGAGAAGATAGTTTTTGAGTTCTCAAAGTTGCTAAAGACCCCTATGGTTGAAAAGTGCTACCGTGTTGATGTTGTGAATGAGGAGTTGGACCGTTTGGGAAGGGTTATAATGAAGCCTCAAGATCCAATTGTGGAAGCTCTAACATGCAATGAAGAGTTCCACAGCCAAAGAATTTTTCATGGCAATGGAGGAATCCTCAAAGGAGGAAGTTGATGAACAAGGCAAGATCGAACTTGAATCAATGGAGGAAAAATCAGAGGAGAGTTCCAAGCCTCCTCCGAAGGTAGAACTCAAGCCCCTCCCTCTTTCTTTGAAATATGCTTATCTTGATGAGGAGGAAAAATACCCTATTATTGTCAATGCTACCCTTGATGAACTTAATTTGAAAAAATTGCTTGATGTTTTGAGAAAATACAAGGATGTGATAGGGTATAGCATTGATGATATCAAGGGAATTAGTCCTTCTCTTTGCATGCATCGTATTCATCTTGAGGATGATCATTCCACCTCCATTGAACCTCAAAGAAGGTTGAACCCCAACCTCCAAGAGGTTGTCAAGAAAGAAATTTTGAAACTACGTGAGGCGGGCATCATCTATGCTATCTCCGATAGCAAGTGGGTGAGCCCGGTTCATGTGGTTCCCAAAAAGGGTGGAATGACCATTGTCAAGAATGAAAAGGGAGAGGAAATCTCCACCCGGACGGTGACCGGGTGGAGAATGTGTATTGATTATAGGAGATTGAACAAAAACACCAAGAAAGATCATTTTCCTCTCCCTTTCATGGACCAAATGCTCGAAAGGCTTTCTCACCATGCTTTCTTTTGCTTCTTGGATGGATATTCCGGATTTTTCCAAATCCCTATCCATCCAAGCGATCAAGAGAAAACTACTTTCACATGTCCATATGGGACATTTGCATACCGAAGAATGCCATTCAGATTATGCAATGCTCCCTCTACTTTTCAACGATGCATGACTTCTATTTTCTCCGAAATGCTTGAAAAAGAAATTGAGGTTTTCATGGATGATTTTAGTGTTGGTGGCTCGTCTTTTGACACTTGTCTTTTTAACCTTGAAAGAGTTTTGCAAAGGTGTCAAGAGACGAGTTTGGTGTTGAATTGGGAAAAGTGCCATTTTATGGTCGAGGAGGGCATTGTCCTCGGTCATAAAGTTTCAAAAAATGGCATTGAGGTTGATCCGGCCAAAGTTTCGGTGATTGAGAGATTGCCCCCTCCTACTTCCGTCACGGGAGTACGTGCTTTTCTTGGGCATGCCGGTTTCTACCGGAGGTTTATAAAAGATTTCTCCTCAATCGCCAAACCTTTGACTGAATTACTCAAGAAAGATGTTGCTTTTAGCTTTGATGAGGCTTGCCTTAAGGCATTTCGTAAGCCCAAGGAAGCCCTCATCTCTTTTCCTATTGTGCAAGCTCCGGATTGGAGCTTGCCTTTTGAGCTAATGTGCGATGCGAGTGATCTTGCAGTAGGTGCCGTCCTTGGTCAAAAGAAGGAAGGAAGATCATGTGTCATCTACTATGCAAGTAGAACTCTTGATGAAGCTCAAAAGAACTATACAACAACGGAGAAGGAGATGCTAGCCGTGGTCTTTGCGTTTGACAAGTTCCGGTCCTACCTCATATGTTCCAAAGTCATCGTGTACACGGACCACATTGCGGTCCGATACCTCATGACTAAAAAGGAAGCGAAGCCTCGCTTGATCCGGTGGGTTCTCTCTCTTCAAGATTTTCACATGGAAATGAGAGATAAAAAGGGAGCGGAGATTTATGTAGCGGATCATTTGTCAAGGCTTCCATTTGAAAACAAGGAGGTTGTTCCGATCAATGATGAGATAGGGATCGAAGCTCTAATGGCTATGGTAGCGTCTTTTACACCTCGGTATGCCGATATTGCCAACTACCTTGCTTGTGGAGTTGTGCCTCCGGAATTCTCTTCTCAACAAAGGAAAAAGTTCTTCAAAGAAGTGAGGAGATATTTTTGGAATGATCCCTACCTTTTTAAGCAATGTGGTGACGGTCTATTTAGAAAATGTGTCCCCGACCATGAAATTGAGGGGGTCCTTGAGCATTGTCACTCACTACCATGTGGGGGACATGGTGGTGTTGACAAGACGGTAGCAAAAATTTCCCAATCTCTACTTTGGTGGCCTTCTATGCACAAGGATACTCACAAATTCATCATGCAATGTGACCGATGCCAAAGAAGTGGTGGCATCACTAAGAGGGACGAGATGCCTCAACAAGGAATTCTAGAGGTGGAGCCTTTCGATGTGTGGGGAGTGGATTTTATGGGTCCGTTCGTTTCTTCATGTGGGAAACTTTACATCTTGGTAGCGGTTGACTATGTGACGAAGTGGATAGAAGCTATACCCTCTCCTACCAATGACCACAAAGTTGTTCTCAAGCTTCTCAAGAAGATAATTTTTCCTAGGTTTGGGGTACCAAGGGTTCTAATCAGTGACGGAGGGTCTCATTTCGCCAAAAAGCAATTGGATGCTCTCCTCAAGTAATATGGTGTTCATCACAAGGTTGGGTTACCCTACCATCCTCAAACGCAAGGGCAAGTGGAAGTGTCAAATCGAGAAATCAAGAATGTCCTTGAGAGGATGGTAAACAAATCAAGGAAAGATTGGTCCCTAAAGCTTGACGATACTCTTTGGGGTCTTCGAACGGCATACAAGACTCCCATTGGTACAACCCCCTATAGGTTGGTGTATGGGAAGGCTTGCCACTTGCCGGTCGAGCTAGAATACAAAGCTTGGTGGGCCATCAAAGAGCTAAACATGGATTTGTCGTTGGCGGGTGAAAAGAGGTTGTTGAAGCTCAACGAGCTCGAGGAGCTTAGAGATGATGCCTATGAAAACTCAAGAGTCTACAAGGAGAAGACAAAAAAGTGGCACGACCAACATATCCGGAACAAGAGCTTCAAAGTTGGGGACAAAGTCTTACTCTTCAACTTAAGGCTTCGCTTGTTCCCGGGCAAGCTCAAATCCAAGTGGTCGGGGCCTTTCGTTGTATCAAAGACCACTCCCTATGGTTCTTTTGAGTTGGATGTCGACGGAAACAAATTCATGGTGAACGGCTCTCGTTTGAAGCACTATTTTTGCAAGGAAGAAGTCGGTGTGATTGAGTGTCTAAGGCTTGACCCTTTGGGTCCTAAGCCTCTCATCTGAATGGATTTTCATCATGGTCAAGCTAATGACCTTATAAACAAGCGCTTCCGGGAGGCAACCCGAGTTTGTCGTTATTTTCTTTAGTTTTGTGATTTGTTGATTTGGATTAATTTGGATTTTTGGTTACTTGGATTGTTGTTGTTTGATCTTGTAGGGGAGGAATGGAGTGGGAAACCCGGCTAAGTGAAGAAAAAGAGCTCATATTCCAAAGGTTTGGAGGGCAAAACCAGTTAAATGGTGCGCCCGCTCCTCCCCCTGTGGAGCGCCCGCACCATTTTTGCAATTATGAGGTAAGTTTCAGGCTATGGGAGCGCCCACTCCAAACATATGGAGCGCCCGCTCCAAGATGTGGAGCGTCCGCACCATTACCACACTTGAATTAGCACAAAGTTCAGACTTATGGAGCGTCCGCTCCATTCTATGGGAGCGTCCGCTCCACCCAGAGTGGAGCGCCCGCTCCTCTTCAGGGAGCGCCTGCTCCTATCGTGTTTTCGGAAAAAAAAAAATCGAGCTTATGGCTCGATTTTCCCCCTTTCCTCTTCATTTTCCCCTAATTTCTCACTCTCCCTCAAACCCTAAGAAATCCTCTTCACTCATTCCTCACATTTTCTCACTCAAAATCACCCTCACACACAATCAAATTCACACATTTCACTCCAAATTTCACCTCCCAACTCTTCATCTTTTGGTGACGAGATCGGCGAAATTCATTCGTTTTGGGTCTTTGTTCTTTGAGTTTCTTTGAAGAAATTTGGTATGAATTTCTTACTCTAGTTCACTTAATTGTTGATTTTGTAAGTATCATTAGCCATTTTGTTTCTTAATTTGTGTA
Source organism: Chenopodium album (assembly GCF_948465745.1). Taxonomy (NCBI): domain Eukaryota; kingdom Viridiplantae; phylum Streptophyta; class Magnoliopsida; order Caryophyllales; family Amaranthaceae; genus Chenopodium; species Chenopodium album. The sequence continues at coordinate 20,172,393 of NC_137850.1, read as the reverse complement.
TTGAAGACTCGAATTTGGTTAAATTTCATGACTACTTGTTCATTCATGTACTACTAGTTTATGGTGATTGAATGGGTTGAAATTGAGTAGTATGTGTTTGGAATTGTCATGTTTGGGCTATAATGTTGTTTGGATGAAGTTTGTAGTTGATTTCGTTTGCAAATTTTCATACTTGTATCATGGGTTAATTTTCGCTCATGCTAGCATAATACTTGTTCATGATGTTTAATTCAAGCTAAACTACAACTATTCATGCTAGTATTGTTTGATTTGATATGATATTGGTATTTGTATGGTTTTTGCCAAGATGAATTGTTTTATTGAGGATTTTGTTATTTGGATGACTACTCCTAATTCAACATGCTAAATTAAGCATTTAGATAGTGCTAATGCTTCCATCACCTTGTTTTGAATGTACAAATGTTTCGAAGTGATGATTGAACCCCCTCATATGTCCTAATTTTTCCTAATCTTTGTTCATTGAGTGGTTTCCATTTCACTATTTAATGCCTTTTTTTTTTGGCTAGTTGTCTTGATTGTGGGTGATTTATATTCATGAGATGAGTGTTTGAAGTTGGATTCTTGGTTGTTTGTAGGTACCTATCCTTTCCAAGTCCTTGTTGTTGCAAGCTCCTAACATCAATCATGGCTCGCCGATTAAGAGATTTGTTGCCAGGGTCTTCCTCCCGAAAATCACAAAAGGGGTCATCCTCTCAAGCCGCATCTAGCTCCGCGGCAGTGCCTAATGCACCCCCTCAACCCTATAAGGTGAAGTTTGCTTCACCTTATCAAGAAAAATGTTATAATGAGCTCTCCAAGCGGGTCGTTCGGTCCACTCGTTTCTATGACAAAGAATGTTGTCAGGCCTTGGGCATCGACGCCGATGTCCGAGACATGGCCGAGTCCTTTGGGTGGCAAACCTTCCTCAATATCAAGGTTCCATCAAAATTCACCCACAACCCGGAGGCCGAGCCCAAGGCACCATTCACCTACCGGGAGCTCACCCTCGAATTCCTCTCTTCATTCAACCTTCAATCCATCAAGAGGCGAGGGGTGAAAGAACTTGAGCTCAACTTCCGTATGTTCAACAACCCACGGAAGGTGACAATGAGCGAGCTCAACCGGATGTTCGGGTGGGATCCCGAGAGCCCAGTGCACAGAGCTTATGATAATGAGAGGTTATGGCAAGGCTACGACGAGCAAGAGTGGTGGGGCACCATCACCCAAGGCAACACCAAATTCAAATCAAGATCTGCAAAAGCGTCGGAAATCATCCATCCGGCCCTCTAGTACTTTCATAGGCTAATGGTGTATGCCTTATTTTCCCGCCAAGAGCTCGGGAAAATCAACCAAGAAGAGCTCGTTCTACTGTGGTTGGCCACCGACGGGTACATCAACTACGACCATGGGATGAATTTCGGGGGCCTCCTCACAGACCGCTTCCATGAGATGCAAATTGGTGTCTCCCTCACTGGTGATATTCAGTTGGGGGGATAATTACATGGATAGCCTACAAGTTAGGCTATAGAGCGGAGCTAGCCAAGCTTACCCCAGTCGATGAGCAGCCCTACCTGAACCTAGGGGCCCTCAAGACGGCTGGGATGATTCGCGAGGTACCTACTCGCGTGGGAGGAGATGAGCAGGTTTGGATGGTCCACGATTCTTCTTGGTGCCTCCTCCCGAATGACTACATCACCAACCCGCCAGAAGATGAAAATCAATGGCGCGTTCCCCGAGCTAACCTTGCGGAGGGTAGCTTGTCATTGAGGGAGAGAGCTCCCCGGGCCCCAAGGCAAAGGCGGCAACAAGAGCAGCATTTTGACCAACAAGAACAACAACAATTCCAAGAACAACAACAATTTCAACAACAACAACAAGGTTTTCAGCAACATTTCGAGCATCAATCCTTCCACTATGGGGAAGGGTCTCAACAAGTGAACGTCCCCCCCTTTAGTGGGGGAGGTATGGCTTCTTCTTCTTCTTCCTCATTTAACATCGAGTCCGCTTTTCAAAATTTATCCATGCAAGTAAACCGGTTGACGGAAGTCGCCGATGGGCACTCGGTTTACAATGCCAACATTTATGATTGGCATGTAAACCAAGGACATTTTGACCCACCGGTGAACTACCCGTATTTTCCGCCCAACAGGGGCCGGTTCCTTGTCACGAGGAACCGCATGCTGACGGGACTCCCCGTCGACCGGTTTGGCTCTATTGGTCCGGGCCTTCATCTCAAGGGGCCCCCCGTGTGAACTACCCCACCTCTGAGGGGTACGATTACAAGGCACCGGGGGGATGTGATTACCGTGGGGATCCAAACTACCCCATGTTTACATCCGAGCCTCTTGAGATGCCCCTTCCCTTTGACCCTCTTCCAGACTATCAACAAGAGTTGTACCGGAACCGTGGTTTTCCGCCGGGCTACACCGATGGATGGGATCCCCATGGCCTTCCTATCGACGTCGACTATGAGTGGCGTCCATATGGAGAGGGCTCTAGTTCTCACATGGAGGACTAGGGCCCTCGGGCCGAGTTTAGCCCTTCCTCCCACCTATTTCCCATTTTTTATCAAACCGAGGACGGTTTTTCGTTCAAGTGTGGGGGGTGCTTATTCATTGTTTCATTTAAGGGCTTTGTTCTACGGGGCATATTCATGGCCAATAGGTGTCTTTTGCATGCCTTTTTTTCTCGATGTTGGTTGATGCTCACCTTCTATGTTCTCTAAAAAATTTTTTTGATGATTTGATGATAACCATGTGTTGTTTTTGCTCCCAATTTCAAAAATCCAAATTCCCCTTTAATCCAAACCTTTTCTTCTTTTCTTTGTTCTTTTTCTTTAGTAGTTTCTTTTCTCTATTTTGCTTTCTTTTCATTTCATTTTATATATTTCTCTTGCTACTAACCGAATATTTTCCGAGTTGTGTTGGATTTTGACATTTTGTAGGGCTTATTGGCGCATTCCCCAAATTTTTCCAAGCAATGGAGCTTCATTGATAGTAGACTTGCGTTTTCTAAGCGTATTTGGGTGACAAATTCCCCTTCTCAACTCTTTGAATATTTGATTGGTTGCATAGTTTAGTTTAGAGTGAATGGTTCGAGGTTGTTTGATTTGGTTCTAGGGAACCTGGGATCGTTGATGTTGTATTCAACGATCATTGTATGTCGATTGGGGTTTATGTGATCTACATGCCTCTCTTATGAACCCTTTTGATTTCTTCCTTTTTCCTTTGTGTGTTGCTTTTCTTTTTTTCTTTATGTGACATTCATAATCATGACAAGAGAAAATTTTTTGAAAATTCAGAATTTGCTCGTTCATTTGGAAATGTGGACCTATATGCTTTTGTTAAGACATATTTTTGAAAGCTTACCTTCCTAGTTGAAGAGGGTCTTCACGGTTTGAGAGTGCTTAGGGTTGAACTAGACACATTTTAAGCTAAGGTAGCCCGGTTTAGAACTCTTGAGGACGTTTGAACCCCTAGTTCACGGGAAAGTGGTAAGATGGTGTTGCTCTCCGTAGTGAATAAGATTCCCTTGGTTGGTAATTGCTTATTTTCATATCCCATGTGAGCGTTTATTGTTCAAGCCTCCATTACTTTTGTTGAGCGGCATTTTGGATCCTTAACTATGCGTGTCTTAATCCTTGTGTTTGTATCTAGCTCCCAAGACCGTGATCATATAACTCTAGAGGAGGAAGAGGGCATCTCTTCTTATTTTTCTTTGTTTCCTTGTGTTTTGTTACAAATTTGGTTTTTATTTTACATATACCTTCTTGCTCGCCATGTTGAGCCTTATTTCCCCTTTCTTGGTTAAACCACATTACAAACCTAGCGGCCTATGTTCTACCGACCCTTGTAGTTAGTGAAGCATCGGCTTGTGAGGTTCGAGTTTGAGAGTCTTGATTTTAAGCAAGGAAGTTGTGCAATTTGGTTCGAATGAGGTCTTGAAAGTCTATTCATGAAAAAGTGTGCAAAAGGTTTGGCAAGGAAGTTGTAATTTATGAAAACCAAACACCATTCAAAAAAAAAAAAAAAAAAATGAAGAGGAAAGAAAGAAAGGAAAAAGAGAAGGACAAATTGAGTTGAATGAAAAAAAAGGGTAGTATTGTCATGTAATTCGTATTGAAGGTTGTGATTTGAAATTTAGGTTAGATTCCTATGTTGTTATTGAGAGATGGCCACTCTTATGCTTCACTTAGGAGTTTCCACCAAAGTTTTCAAATTAACTCCCTACCTTAACCTTTAGCCATGACATTACAACCTTAACTAAGACCCTTGGACTTTAGAGGGGCGTGGTCAAGGAAACGGTGGAGGGAGATGGATTTCAACCCTATGGAGAGAGTATGCATAGTTGAGATGTCGGGATAGCCTCATTGTTCCACGTAGAATTATTTTTTTTTCCGGTTCCCTCGCGGAATCATGAGGAGCCAACTAGGGGATGAATTGAAGCTAGCGGAGAGAACGTGGACCGTCTTGGATGGGGCTAGGGCGGAGGATGAAATCATTAGTTCTCTATGCTTAGCTTAGGTTTGTCTCTTTCAACCTTGAGCATCTTAAAGCGTGTTTTCCCTTTTGAATTGAGAAAGGTAGGTATTCTTTGATCAATGTCATTATATTTGAGTCCGAATTGAGCATTTCTCACCGTGGTACTTGATTGATTTTCATAAACCTTGTCATGTTATGTTTGTTGTGTTTGCTCGTTGTTTTAATTCTTCTTGCTTGAGGACAAGCAAGAGGCAAGTGTGGGGGATTTTGATGAGTGGTATTTATACCACTCTTTTATCCTTTTCTTTAAGGATTTTTCCCTTCATTTGGCACTTGTTTGAGCCTTTTTCAAGCACTTTGTTTTAGTTTGCTTTGCCTTGTTCCTTTTTGTGTTTTCCCCTCCTTTTCCTTTGTTTTTGGCCTTGCTTTGTCGCTTTCCCTCTTCTCTATACTTATGTTTGTGTATGAGTGTTTGAGTAGGTTGAATGGAGTGCTCGTGTGATCCTGCTCGAGGCTTAGTCAACCTCTTTGAGTGCATTGGAATAGCGGAAGAGAGGAGCATGGATTTGGAGAAGAGTCCGGAGCTTTCAAGAGGCGCGGCCGCTCACCAGAGAAGAGCGCCCGCTCCATTTTCTCATCAGATCCCCTGTTTTCCAGACTTATGGAGCGCCCGCTCCACCAGAGAGGAACGCCCGCTCCACACCTGGAGCGCCCGCTCCTGTCTGGGAGAGCGCCCGCTCCAGTAAGGCGGCTGTTTTGATTAATACCCTCTAGAGCGTCCGCTCACCCTCGATGGAGCGGCCGCTCTCTTGGGTATTTTCGTGCATTTTAATCTTTCTTTAGAGTAATGTGAGGGGCATATAAAGACCCCTAGTTTTTGTAATGAGGATTATGTACATTTTAACCCTAATCTTAGAGAGAGAAAGTGTAGTATTACTCAAGTTATCTTCATGTATGCAACTTTGGTTCAAGTTTCATTTCAATCAATCAAGCAACTTTGCAAGTTTTAATCTTTCTACTATTGCCTATCTAGTAATCTCTATTCCTTTCTCCTAGCTTTGTTTATTTGCACTTTAGTTGTTTATTTCTATCTATTTTGTGGATTGATATCTTTTGGTATTTTCATTGTTTTTATTCATGTTTGCTTCCATGTCTATTTTGTTTTCATTTAGTTTTATCATCATGTTTAATCTCCCTTCTCTAGGCTAATTTCTTAGCTAGGGGAAGGGGGTGGAAAATATGAGTTGAATGTTGGGTGAATGATGATGGTTGTATTGAATACATGCCTTAAATTGATGAAATATATGATTTTTAATGGCTTGAGATTATTGTTGCATTTTATTTGATTGCCTTCTAGTTTGATGAAAATGATTTGAACTAGATTAAGATCACCTCTATTTTGATGATTGCATGAAAATTAGTTGTTAAAATAGTGTTTTATGAATTGTGCCTCTTTATTCTCTTGATTTTGCTAGTGTCTAATAGGATGCATGAGAATGATTCTATTAGCATAGGGCTCTTTCATTGATTTGCCTAGACTATTGCATGAGAATGAATTGTTTAGGTAGGATCTTGTGTTCTTTGGCATGTTCTTCATGATAACTATCATTATTCACCTCTTTCTAATCATGTTTGACACCCTCGTACCCCTAGCGTCGTTCTCTCTTGATTTTTAATCTTCTTTATATTTGCTTGTTTGTAGTCTTAGTACGTTTTTATCCAAAAACCAACAAAATTATCCTTTCCTTGACTCTTGCATAGTGAATTTGATATTTAGCTTGCATGCTTCCCTTGGGTTCGACCCTATACTTACCCCTATATTTGTATTAGGGTAGTTTAGGTTATAAGTAGTTAATTTGATTTGGGTTGGTAGTCCCAACGACCTACTAAATCCCGATCAAGGCCCTACACCCGGGGAAGGAGTACGGTATCTAGGCCATGGCTTATTAGTATTCCGATGAGGTTATCAACGCCAAGGATGAGGGAAAGTCGGATCCTGGGTCATTTGACACCTGAGCCAACAGGGAGGTCAATGAAGAGCTAGCTCAAGCGGCAGGTAGTGGAGAGAAAGAGCAAGGACCAAAAGAAGCTTAGGTGAACTCTACTCTACTGCTGGCTGAACAGACAGGAGAGGGGGAATCGGCTGCGCGTCTAGTTTAAACTTATTGTCTTCTATTCGGCTTTGAGCGGTCTGCATTTCCGACCTGTGTGCCGTGTATTCGAATGTAATGAATCAACAATTTAATTGTTTTTTTTTTACCCGGATGGTTATTCGGTCAACATTTCCTCCGGGCTACTACGGCTGGGTTTTATTTATGAAAGTACCGACTGAGTCGGTTTTGATTCAATTTGCTTCAATTTTTTGCATTTTTCGGTTTTTGCGTATGTATGTGAATTTTCCTAACTTATTAAATGCATGTGGCAATCGGTTGTACATGCCCCTGAGCGGCTGTGTGGTTTGTTTGAAAACTTGATTGATTGACTGAGGAAATTTTGATACCTTAAAGAGTATGAGATGTTCCTAAGTCAATCAATCATAGTAGTCATTGCCCCAAACAAAGCACACAGAAGTCCAACAAGTGGATCAGCCGGTTTTGTACCGTCTAGGGTATTTGTAATCTTATTGTATTCTCTGTCCGTTTGCCCCATTGGGAGGAGTTGTACAATTTCGAAAAATAATCTAAGTTAGAACTTTGGCTGGTCACCGGCTGATGTCTTTAGACATCCAGCGCTTATATACTTAGTCGTTGTTTAGATTACCCAGGTTAGACGACTATGAGTTAACCAATTAGGTCGTTCAGTCTTTGCCGTCTGATGCGTTTGTGGAGCAATCTGCCACCCAAATGGGAGATGTCCTCTGCTACGATTCCACCCGGATGGGCGTCGTCGGACGCCTTACTCATATTGGAGCAAACGGATTTATAAATTCAAATTTTATCCGGCCATTGGCTTCATGTCTTTGCCAGACATTTATTTAGCCACTAAGTTTTTGTACTTAGTTTATTTCTTCTAGTAGTTAAAAGTACGCCGTTTGTACATTGTACAGACGGTATTTCAAACATTTCAGATGTAAATAAAGCAACATGTAAAACAATTTGAAAATAAAAAGCAACTTTTTCATTAATAGGCTTTTCATTTACAAAAATTTACAACTCTCAGAAGTAGTACTTTTTTAAGTTATCTACATTCCAAGTTCTAGGCAACCGCCTACCATCTGGGGTTTCCTGGTGGTAGGCGTCGTTTATTACTTCTTCATAAATCAGGTAGGGGCCTTTCAAATTAGGAGTTAATTTTCTCTGCTCATTGGCCCTACTAGTTGCCTCCATTTTCCGTAACACAAAGTCACCCTCTTTCACGGACAATTTATGTACTCTCTTATTGTAGGCACGACTCATCCTCAGACAGTAAATCTCATGATGCAAGGCGGCATAGCTCCTGCGTTCCGAGAGTGAGTCCAATGCTAGTCGCGTGGCCTCCTAGTTTACCACTTTATCATATAGCATGACTCGAAGAGTCGGCTCATAATGTTCGATGGGCAAGACGATTTTAGCACCGTAAACCATGAGAAATGGGGTTTCACTAGTTGCCCCCTTTTTAGTTATTAGGATAGCCCGTAAGACATGAATTAATTCTTCAGCCCATAAACCACCGGCTCTTTCTATTTTATTTTTAATGTCGTATGAGATGAGTTTGTTGAAGGCTTCAACTTGGCCGTTTGCTTGGGGTTGGCCCACTGATGCAAAACAATGTGAGATCCCTTGATCTCCCAGCCAAGTTTTGAGCTGAGGCGTTTCAAATTGAGGGTCATTGTCAAAAACCATAGATATGGGTACCCCGAATCAGATGATGATGTTCTTCCAAATGAAAGAGATGACATCCTTAGTCTTGATATTTTTTACCGCCTCTGACTCAACCCACTTAGTGAAATAATCCACATCCACCAGAATGTACCGCTTTTTGCCTGGCGCAAGTGTATACGGACCTAAGATGTCCATGCCCTATTAAGCAAACGGGACAAAGCTATGGATTGCTATCAGGTCAGTGGCCGGCTGATGGATGAGCTTGCCAAATCTTTGACACTTGCCACATTTTTTAACCATCTCCATGGTGTTTGACTAGAGTGTGGGAAAGATATAACCATGTTGTCTGGCCCTAACAGCCAATGATCTGCTGCCTATGTGAGAGGCGTAGTATCCCACGTGTAACTCTTTGAGGACTTCCTCCCCTTTTTCTGGGGTAACACACTTCAATAGAGGCTTTAAGAAACCTGCTTTAAAGAGTTCTTCGTTTCTCATCTCGAAGTTTTCAGCCTGCTTTCTCATGACAGCTGCTTCCTGTGGTGAATTAGGTAGCGTGCTGTCCTGCAGAAATGCCCGGATGCCATCCATCCAGGTAAAGCTTCGGTCAAGTACTCCTAGAAGACTGACCGAGGCGTATCATAGGAGGTGGAGGATGCTAATTTTGACAGTGCATCAACTTGATTCTTTTCAGACCTGGGCACTTGACTCAAATGGAATTCTTCAAGTGTCCTAGCCTTAGCTTTGATTGCCTGAAGGTATTTGATCATAGCCGGATGGGTGGCTTCATAGTCACCATGGTATTGGCTTACGACCAACTGTGAATCAGAGTAGGCGTCAATTTTTGTCGCCCCTACCGCCTTACACATGCGGATACTGGCTAGCAGGACTTTATATTCTGGCTCGTTGTTTGAGTCTTGGAACTTGAACTGTAGTGCACACTCATATTTGTCCCCCTCAGGAGACTGACAGATTATGCTTGCACTACAACCGTTCATGGTAGAGCTTCCGGCTACATACTCTTTCCAAACTTGATCAGCATTGTCCGGTGTAACCGGCCTTGTCATTTCGACAATGAAGTCGGCAAACGCCTGACCCTTCACTGCCTTTCTCCGTTCGAAAGTGATTTCAAGACTTTGCATTTCAATAGCCCATTTGAGAATCTTATCGGATGACTCCAAGGTTGTCATTCGCCGCTTAAGAGGTTGGTCTGTGTAGACCACAACCGGATGTGCCAGGAAGTAAGGTTTCAACTTCTTGACAACCATGTAAATAGTAAGGCCAAAATTTTCAACCATGGGGTACTGTAGTTCATCATTTCGGAGTACATGGCTAATAAAATAGACCAGGAGCTGTATGTCGTCTCTCTCAGCAAGGAGAACGGCACTGAGGGCATGATTTGAGATGGCTAAGTACATGTAAAGCGTATCTTTAGGCAGAGGGCTAACAAGCCTTAACAAAGAGTGTAAATGTTCTTTCAATTTCTAAATGGTCGCCTTAGCATTATCCCCCCATTAAAACCTTGTCTTCTTTCTGATCGCTTGGAAGAAATAGAGGCACTTGTCACCTGACCGGCTGAGGAATCTTCCCAAAGTTGCCAAATAACAGGTTTGTTTCTGAACTTCCCTTACAGTACGGGGTGACTTCATATCTATCGCTTCCTGTAACTTCTTCGGATTGGCCTCTATCTCCCTTTGATCAATTAAAAATCCGAGAAACTTCCAAACTCAACACCAAAGACACACATTCTTGGGATTTAGCAGGACCTTTTGCCGCCTGAGTGTGGTGAAGTTTTCTCAAAGGTCAGCAATATTATCCGTCTGTAGCTTGGATTTGATTATCATGTCATCAATGTACGCCTCTACATTCCTCCCAATCTGATTAATGAAGACAGTATTAATCATTCGTTGGAAAGTAGCAGGGGCATTCTTCAAGCCAAATGACATCACAATATAGTAGAATAACCCTTGATCAGTGACGAAGGCCGTCTTCACTTGATCTTTTTCCAACAGGGGAATCTGATGAAAACCCGAGTAGGCATCCATAAAACTCATCGAGGCATGCCCGGCTGTAGAGTCGACTAGGCTGTCGATCTTTGGAAGCGGGTAACTGTCCTTTGGACACGCCTTGTTCAAGTCAGTATAATCTACACACATACGCCAGGTACCATTCGGCTTCTTTACAAGCACAACATTTGCAACCCAATTAGGGAAGTTACATGGTCGAATGAAGCCAGCGTCTAACAGCTTTTTGACCTCGGCAGCTGTCGCCTGACTTCTCTTCTCGTCGTGTTTTTTTTTTCTTTTGCCATATGGGCTTCTTTTTTTGATCCATGGCGAGTTTGTGGATTGCGAGATCCAGGCTGATGCCCGACATCTCTTCCACTTCAAAGTCAAAAATGCCTTTGAATTCCTTCAGCAAAAAGGTGCAAGTCTACACCTAACTTTTCAAAAGCAGTCGTCCCCACCTTAACAGTTCGCTCTGGACGGCTGTCATCCAGAGGAATATCAATGTGATCGCCAGCTGGCTGGGGACGGAGTTTATATGACCGTTCCCCGGTCAGTGATTACTATTTCTTCTCTTTCATCACTTCCACCAGCTGATCAGCTTTTCTATTCTTTTCGGCTGCTGGAGGGGATGGGTAAGAGTCCTTGACATTGTCAAGGTCTATTAGCTCTATCAAATGACCGGCAGCTACAGCCATTGGTTTGACGTATGAGATATAGCACTCCCTTGTCGTCTTTTAATCCCTGTTTAGGGAGCCAACAGAGCCATCATCCCATTCATAATTTAGTAACATCAATGGTGGGATAATAACGGCCTTGCTCGTTCAGAGTGGGACGGCCTATAATATTGTTATAGGTTGTCAGCTCCTCAACCACCAAAAACCGGACAATCATATGCCGCCCTTTTCCCTTCTCCCCAACCGGATGGGTGTAGGGAATATTTCAAGCCATTATCCCCAAGCGTGAACCCCACTGTGATCATACACTTAAGCATGGTGGCGTCCAAAGGGAAGGAAGCTAGAGCAAAAGAGTCGCCAACAAGTTTTGGGAACTTGTAAACCGTTCACAAGGTGAAGATTACACCCCTTAACGATCCATGAGATCGTCAACTCCAAAAGGTCTTGAACCAAATAGGGTTCGGGGATGAAGGTACAAATCCAACCTAAAAGAGATTGAACCTGCCCTAATAATAGGCCTCTACTTTATTCTTCTCATATTCATGTGCGCTTTCTGACTAACATGCAAACAATAGATTAACCCTAAACCTGTTTATCTATGTTGGTTGAACTTAATGCACAAATAAAACTATTATTGCTGATCACTTGAATTATAATCATATTAACCCTAAACAAGATTATTAATTATCTTATTAAGAGTGATTACAAGTACAAATTCCCTTTAAACATGCATAAAAGGCGTGATCAAGCAATATTAATAATAATATATCAAGCAGCATAATAACAATCATCACAATAATCATAATCATCACAATCATAATAATTATCATAATTATGTTAAAGCTAAAGCATAATAATAGCAAGATCCTAGGCATGATACTAACAAGATTAATAACAAATCCTAGCATGTCACTAAGCAATAAAAATCAAAGCTTTAGCCCTAACATGGTACTAACATGATATTAGAAAAGAAAATAGGAAGCATCCTAAACATGATACTAGAAAGCAATAAAGACATCATAACATGATACTAGGAATTAAACAAATTTAAACATGCTTTCTATAAGAATAGAGCAACAAGATTACATACTTTGATGCCTCGTATCTCTTACTAATGACAAAATACACGCGTTAGTAACTTCAAGGAAAATATAAAATCAAAAAATTAAAGCAACTAATTGAAATAGAGATTTGGTACCAAACCCTCAGAAATTACAACCTTTCACGTCTAGGGCGAAGGCAACTTCGAACTTGGCTAGGTGTTTCTAGATCTCGTGAATGCGAAATTTTGTAAAAGCTAGAGAGATGAGAGCATAGAGAGAATAGATGATTGATGAATTGATTGTTCATGATTCTAGATGAATAGAAACAGAGGTTTAGGACCATATTTATAAGAAAACAGTCCGAAAATAGGTAGAATTTGATAAAGAATAAAACTCCACTCTGTCGCTGCAAAACCGACCTTGTCGCCAGGCGACAGGGTCTGTCGCGTGGCGATAAGGTCTGTCGCGTGGTGACAGGCCTGTTGTCTGGCGACAACCTGGATTTCTACGCGCTTTCAACACGGAGTCCATATATGAATCAAAATCGATTTGTAAAGTCCGTATGAAAACTGAAATCTTATTTTTCATAAAATAATATTTTATTCAAAATAAAACTTTATCAAAATATAATTATTAATTCTAATCTTATTAGGATTAAAGAGAACCTTCTAAAGAATTCTAGAAGACTATAATTAATTCTAATAACTTTAGGAATTAATATAGGGCCCTCCCCTAGATCATTGGGCCACATGTGAAGATCAACCCGGGCCCAGTTTAGTGTTTTGGTCATAACTTCCTCATTATTCATCGAAATTGGGCTTATAATATATCGTTGGAAAGCTCTTTGCGAGCCCCATCCAACTACACTATTGTTGGACCCTTGTCGTGGACCAAACTAAACTGGATTGGCTATTTTCATAAAATAGAGTTATTTTCAAAAATAGAAAGAAAGAATTTAATAAAAACCACCCTTAACACTTGACCTTTCACACTTTCACCTCGTTCGATAATCATTCGACGCAAAAGGTACTCATCAATGGGTTTGGTTTTGGGGAGACACATTTGGGTGTCTACAGAGTACAGAAGCCCCCACTTTGACTGAGTTTGGAGAAACGCAAGTTTCAAAAACGAAAGTCAAAGTAGCAATAGGGACGGAGAATGATTCAGAACGTTTTGCGATCCTAAATCATTCTTGTAACGCCGATACCTGCAAACTAGCGTTAGTTAAACAAATAAGAGAGTTAAGAAACGCGTATCTTGCACCGTCGAGTACACGTCTCTAGGAGTAACCAATTTGTTGCATTTGTTGAAGACCACTCTGCTTGTAGCTGCCTCCTATTGTTGAAGATGACTCTGCTTGTAGTCGTTCTCTGCCGCTTACGACAATCTTCCACATCCTAGGGAACACGATCGAAGATAACTCTGCTTGTAGCCATCTTTAGTTTTTTGTGACCATCTTCAACATCTTAGGGAACACGATCAAAGATAACTCTGCTTGTAGCCATCTTCAGTTTTTGCGATAATTCTCCAAAGACCAATGCCTGTTGATCCTTTAAAGTTCGCTTGAACTTTGCTTCCGCTTCTGCTTCCTTGTGAACCATTACGTCGGTGCCTTTGCTGCTTATGAACCATTATGTCGGTGCCTTTGAGCCAATGTTTAGGCGTTTTAAGCTAAGTGAGATGATCTTTTTATCAGGTCGATCACTTAATTTAATCATGATCGAGTCGATCATTTAAATCATGTCAAGTTGCTTAGAGGGGCTAACAGGCGTACCAAGGAACCCGAAATTGCTGCACGAGGTTCACATAACCATATTATGGAGCCCGGTATTCTGGCGCCGCTCCAACGCTAGCCAGAACTGCTTGTCGCCGCTTTTTTCGCTTGTCGCCAGGCGACAGGGTTTGTCGCTAGGCGACAAACTTGTCGTTTGGCGACAGAGTCGGGTTTTTAAAATACCCTCCCTTTCTTCTTCATTTTCCGTCGCTGCTGTTATGTTTTTCGCATTTGCTTAAAACTTCAATCTTCTTGTTCTCGCTCAATTCTCAACCGAATTCGCTCAAACTTGTTGCAAATCAAAGCTTATTTCATCGATTTTCCCGATCCATGTAAGTTTTATTCAAACTCAACTCGGTTTTCACTAAATTATGCGTTCTTTGTTCACGAATTTTCCGGAAATTCGAACATGTTTTTGCTTAATTCGCTTCTTATGCTGAATTTTATCCCTTGAAATTGCTTGATTATGTTTATGCATTGCCTTGGGAGTGTTTTGAGACTTGTTTGACTCAATTTTGTGAAGAAATGAGCGATTCACCATTATTGGACCTCTTGAGGTCGTGAAGAACAATGTGATCCGTTCTTGATGTTTGTACTAGTTCCTCTTGTACAATTTGTCACAATATTTGTCATAGCATTGCAAGAAATTGTTTGATTACTTGAAAATGCTAATTATGCTCATGTTGAAATTGTGCTCTGTTTTTGTACTACGTACTCCATTTTTTTTGCAAACATAGTATCATGCGGCTAGGCAAACCTTAGATACCATAGAGCCTCATTCTTTATTATTTGCATAATATAGCATGGTTAGGCAACACGGCTCTGGTTCTCAGTCGAGGGATTTACGCCAGGAGGATGAGCCCGTCGGCAAGGGTGAGGACCTCTTTACTAGACTTGGACCCCTTCCAGAGTAGGATGAGCACACTTTTTTCTTTTCTCCTGAGCACCATATTTCCAAGCGGGTGCGATGCAGGCTCATCAGCGGGAGGATTCGCAGTCATGGTTCTGGTAACAACATCATCGGTACGCTATATAAAGTGTATTTCAGTAGAGACGAGGTGTTGCGACAGCTCTGGGAGTCCTGTGGGTTGACTCCCCTCTTTCGGGCTACTCAGGCCATGTACTCCTATGATGGGGGTAACCTCGTTGTCCGAGTTTTGGTGGAGTTCTTTTAGGACACCACCAACACCTTTCACTTTCCCTGGGGTGAGAGGACTATCACACCTGCCGACTTTAGTCTCATCACAGGTTTGGAGTTTCGTTCTTCTCCACTACCATTTGATAGTGATATTATTGTCTACTTACCAATGGTTTCGGAGTTATTGGGTCCGATTGCTGTTCGGGCCCGTGCCGAGGCTCAGCCGGGACAGCTTAGTTCCCCCTGCATCCGCCGTTCTACCCTAGTAGCGGCTTTTGAGGATGATGCGACCACTCGCGAGCAACAGGTGCACATCTTTGTTCTCATTTTGCTGTCAGGGACCTTTTCTCCTGACAAGGGTAGTCGAGTACTTCTCTACTACCTAAGACCTGTTCGCAACCTTTCTCTGGTCGGGACGTATGACTGGGCCTGCTTGGCCTATGCCGACTTTCTTCTGGGCCTGCGACGTTCCTGTCGTCATAGGTCCTTGTTTGGAGAGGTTGCACTTTCCAGTTTCTGGAGGGTCGTAGAGGTATATTTCCATCCTTTTGAAATTAGCTCTAGACTTGTGCAAGCATTTGCTGACTTTTCCTTATCTATGTAGATTTGTTTCTACGAGTACTTCCCCTCGCTTGCACTGGTGAGACCTTCACTTCGCGAACTTCCCGTTGGCGCTGGTTGGGGAGGTCGTACTGGCCAGGTCGAGACTGCACGCATTCGAGATCTGATCCTCTCGGTAGGTTCTCGTGAACATTTGTTTTTTGATATTACTTTTTTGAGTGCATTGATCTCACATAACTATTTCGTAGGAGCCTGACGTGGTATACCGACCATGGGCTGATTTGGTTATACTTGCACTGGCCATGCAGTCAGGGGACGTATGACGCTACAGTGTATCTTGGAGAGAGGGTAGCTATTCAGCACTCCTCGGATGTTTTCGTCGTCCTCGCTTGCCCGCCTCAACATATGTTTCACGAGGCGTTGATGCATGACTGCGCGAGTCGATCGTCTCCTTGTACTCCCTGGCGGTCTCATGTTCATTTAGGGCAGAGTTACGAGGATGACTTGCTGCCTTTGCTAGCGCCAGCCCCTTTTTTGTCTGAGGAGGCAGCGGTGTGCTTTAGCTTTTCTTTCCCTTTACGTAGTACCCAAGTGAATTCTGATATTTTGAATTTTATTTTATCAGGATGGGCCTAGGGAGTTCGTCCCTCCGAGGATGTCTATCTATTTCCAGGGCACGTTCGGACCAATCGAGGAGATGATTACTCCAGCCCCCAAGGATCAGCATTTTGTGGAGCGTTCCATTCCTCGTCACCAGACTCGGGTGAGCTTATCTATTTTCTTGCTTTTGTATTTGTTCTGTATTATTACTGACTTTATTCCTTTGACAGTTTTCTCGCGAGGTGGTGACAGCTATGGCGAGTGTATAGACGCCTTTCTTAGCCAGCTCGTGAGGTTACGAGACCGAGCTACCGGTCGGAGGAACGACGTTGAGGAGGTATCTCTCTTGTCTTTTTTTGTATCACCTTTCATTATATTCTTTCCTTAGTGTCTGACTTGATTTACCTTTGCAGGGACAGCCTATTCCTTCACCCCGCACTCGGTCAAGACCCGAGGCTAGGAGAGAGCCGAGTAGATCTAGCTCAAGGTGTCGCCGCACTTCCGATAGCGACCGAGGTGGCCGGTCTGAGGCTGCTCCGACCGAGGGCTCGGCTTCTTCACCTGAAGATGTCTTTGCTGGGCCGACGGGCCAAGGAGGTGCGACATCGGCTCCTTCGATGGGTGGTGGGACGTACGAGGTCGGCTCGTCGTCGTAGCAGCCCTTGCAGCCTCAGCCGTTGTCGATGGGTGAGCCTGGGTGGACTGGCCCTGAGCTAGGGTTTCCGCCGATTGACGGGTCAGGAGATGGTGAGGAGCATACTCCCCGGACTACAACGTTCTTCGATATGATGGGCGTACCTCATCATTTACGGCCTCCGGCGCCATAGTTTTTACCTGTACTTATTTTTGACTTCATAGGACTTTGTCTTTCGTATTATATGACTCATATTGTATATACAAACCTTTTATATTAAGCCTGTTTTATCTATGACTTAATTTTTACGCAAAAGTTTCCGTCATTTTTATTATCAATGGAGGGTATCCGACTTTCTCCCCCTAAAGAAAAAATGAAAAATAAAATGATGTCGACTAAAAATAAGCCTAAGCTCAATTTAATCAAAAAGAAAAAAGGCAATATGGAATGGATTTGTATGAGAGTATTGAATAGCAGGGTGTAATGTGCAAAATCAAAGTCGAATCGAAGTCAGAAAAACGCGGGTTGCATAGCGCGTAATTGTCGCTTGCTCAGACGCGTTGTCGCCACGCGTATCCTTTTGTCGCCAAGCGACAGACGTTGTCGTCAGTCGACAAACTTGTCGTGTGGCGACAGAATTGGTTTTCCAAATCCTTACAGAATTCGAAATCTGCCAAA
Organism: Chenopodium album; assembly: GCF_948465745.1. NCBI lineage: Eukaryota > Viridiplantae > Streptophyta > Magnoliopsida > Caryophyllales > Amaranthaceae > Chenopodium > Chenopodium album. The sequence continues at coordinate 20,155,004 of NC_137850.1, read as the reverse complement.
AAATTGTTTCTAAGTAGCCCCCAAATCTTTCTATTTCAGTATAATTCGAACAGATTAACTCAAAAAATTAATCATGGCTTTAATTAAAAAGAGTTTTTGTGATTTCACTCGTGAGTGGTGTCGTTCTTTTACTGCTAAGGAGAGAAAAGAACTCGACTTTTTTCATATAGGCGATATTTATGGCATAAAGGGGGTAGATCTTTATATAGACTTCATTCATACCGCCTTAGAATATTGGGATCCTAATACTCATTGTTTTAGATTAGGCTATGATGAAATTTGCCCTTTACTAGAAGAATTTGGTGCCATTCTAGGCTTTCCTCCATTAAATCTTGTGGTAATGCCTTCGGTGAGTGAGTATTATTACAAAGATTATGAGCGTTTCATTGACCTTAGGGGTAAAGATCTAAAAAACATAATGCATGGTAATAATGTTGATTTAAAAGAATTTGCACGTTTTTATTTTGATAGACCACGCTCCGAATCTTTTCATGTCTATAAAAGAAGAGCTTTCCTCTTTTGCATGCTTAGACAATATTTTCTTACTAATGGTAAAAATAATGATGGTCAAGTAATTATAATGTCTGTGCTAGAACAAATCGAATCTGGGAGAAATCCAGTGCCATTAATCGTTGGGGAGACTATGCTTAGTCTTGATGGATTGAAAAAGAATCCAGAAGCGCCTCTTCGAGGCTCTTCAATTTTATTACAGGTAGAAAATAATATTCTTAATTACAGAAATTAAAAATATATTTTTGTATAGCAATACTGATTATGTGCATTGGTTTTTACAGATGTGGCTCATGGAGAAACTAGAATTGATTAGTCCTCCTGATAATATTGACTAGAATTTATGTTTGAAAGTTTGGTTTTATTTTTTCACATAATTGCAAAATAATTGCATTAAGTGTGAAATCTTTGTTCTTTGAGGCTTCTAAGTACTAAAGATTCAATCTTTAATTATGCTTAATGATTTAAACTTTGAGTTACGAAATTCCATGATTTTTTGTTGAACTTTGTTGATTTAATCATTTTAAGTTGATTGAAATCATAAAGTTTGAAACTTGTGATAGAAATTTGTTTTATCTTCATATTGGAAGATATAATTTTTCAAGGATTCACAAGTATTAAAGTTGGAATTTTTATTGAACTTGTGTTCATGTTTCCAACTCCCTTTTATTTTTTCAAAATATCATGATTAATTTAAATTAATTAAATTAATAGTGAGTAATTGCCCTTATTATTTTATTGCACCAAGTTAAACCAATTTTATTAAAGAATGGTTCTTGAAAATAATTTTGGTTGTGTGCACTTTTTGTGAAATTTTAATTAAATTTGGACTTGTTTAATTTTTCATTTTTGCTCATTAAATTAGTTCTAAAATTAATTTAGAATTAATGGCAAAGTCACGCAAAAAATCGGGTTGGAAACCCAAAGCTAAGGCACGCAAGCCGAGACAAGTGCCTCACTTGGCTAGCTGAGCTGCATAGCAGCCCATATGTGGCTGCCAAGTGAGCTGGCTGAGGCTTGGTGTGGCTATGCGTGTGTCGTGGGCTAGTGCATGCTTGATGCTTGGTGCTTTGGTGTGAAGGGGCAAGTAGCCGTCGACATGTGCCTAGCACCAGGTAACCCGTAGCAAACGCTACTAGGCTCGACCTAGCTAGTGCTACGTGGGGTGGTGGAGGCACATGCGCCAAGCCGCATAGTCCGGGGTTGCCAAACAACCTTGGTTTCCATATGGCACGCATGTAGTGCGTGAGCCACTTGAGTGCGGTTGGCTTCGTGTTTGCTTATTTTGTCGTTTTAATTATTTTAATAATTTTGGAGGCTAAGCCTCGGTTTTTGAGCGGCATTCGCAAAATTCTATTTTGGCAAATAATTGGGTTTTACCGGCTTAATTAATTGGATTAATTAAGTTGGATGCGGAATTTAGTGGGAGCTTCAAATATTAATTGCGCTTATTTACATAATCGGTTAAAACAACTTTGACTAGTTTTAATTAGGCGTGTTAATCGGATTAACCACCTAGATTAGTAACTAGTTATCGCGTGTTTATGCATTGTTACTTGTTTTATCGTTGTAAAATGCATGGGCCATTCACAAATAGTGAATGGATGAATGGAATGTATATTCTCTCATAGGTTTTATAAAATGGCAACTAGTGGGGCTCGATTAGGATAGAAAATACGGACTGCGATTCGTGATGTATTTTTGTAAATCTAAATACGGTCTGCGTACCGTTGAGTATTTTTGTACCTTAATATTTAGATTAGTCCTAATTGTAGAAACTAGTAATTGCATATTATTTGGTCAAGTCTTGAAGACAGAGGTTCTTGGAAGACAAAGCCATGGAGTTGCAAAAGAAGACCTTTTGAAGACTCGGAGAATTTAAGGGGTCATGCTAGTTGCCAATATGCATCTAAATGTTTATTCTTTACATATTTATGATCATTTATATATGAATTATATGTTAGATGCATGTTTAGGATTTTGAATGTTGTGATGATTAATTAAGTTCACTTAAATCAACCAACATAGAAACCCTAGGTCCCTAAAATATTGAGTGAAATTGCCATTCCAAAATAACACTTATCGACCTATTGAGAGTAGTGATGGGCTACGCCAAAGCGAGGTATTACTTTTATTCCCTAGGATACGTAAGGTATGTGGATGGGTTTGCTAAAGCAAAACATCACATACAAGTTGGTTTTGGTTGTACTCAATGATATGAGTGATGGAGTCCTAACATGTCGTGGCAAAGTGAATAAATTGTTGAGAGAGCATTGGATGCAACGATTTATTCAACCAAGAGTGGCTTGGAGCCATTAGCGAAGCGTTGCTTACCTTAGGAGATTGAGTGTTAAGACAAGCCAAAGAATGCTTAACCACTCTTTGTTTCTTTGGATCTTGGAATCGACTTATTCTCGCCAAATGGGGAAAAATTTAATGCGTGGATAAGACGTTTAATAAGATTGAAAATTTGCATGAATACCTCTTAATTTTCAAACTTATTATGTTATTTACTTGATAAATGGTTATAATTTGCAATTATATTTGTAGAATTCCAAATCAAACTATATTGTTTGCCATGAATTGTAAAGGAAATCTTTGAGAATGGTTCTCAAAGAAAGGTAAAGCATTTCTAAAATACAATTCTCATGAATGATTTTTATAACAAAGTCCGAAAGGATGGTTGGACATCATGTATTCAAAATACTAGGTAGTTTTGATAAAACATGAAGTATTGAGTTGGAAACTCAAAATTGTCAATGCTTGACAACCAACATATCTTTTCACTTTATACGATGGTGAGTACGACTCATTGATGTATTAATTCAAGTACGAATTAAAGTAAAAGATGGAACTTTGTTATACGGTGCATTAGATGCTTAATTATGCCTAACAAAGTATAAAAGTCAAAGACTCTTAAAGAAGTGATTATGAAATATTATGAGATAAAGAATGATAAGAATTATAAGAATCAAGGAACAAAAAAAGGAATAAGATTCCCTTTTTGCTAAAGAGTTCATGTTATTCTAATTAACTTAGAAAATTATTATCTTCACAAGTATCAGATACTGCTTGAGTGTTCCCCTTTAGAAGTGACCTCAAACTATTGAAGATAAGCTAAGTTATCGACTTACAAGCTCGGAATGAAGCAAGTGGTGCTACATCAGTTCATCAGTTGTAAGGTCATATGCTTTGTTTAAAGACCTTTTTAGCTAAGGCTGGAACAAATAAATGGTTACTGTGTTCTATAATTAGCAAACAATCCGTTTACACACGGAAAGACTCACATTCAAGCATTGAGCAATAGTTGCGAAATTTATTTGAATGGCATGGTTATCCAAGCCACGAGTCAAGAATGCTTGATTATAAACAAAAATTTTCTTAACATGATAAACTGGCAAAAGCTCAAAGTTATAGGCATGATTTGCGTTCCAAACATCTTTAGCAATGTTACATCGACAAGAACGTACTCAAGGCTCTATTAGATAGGCTCTTGATAGTTGATCGATTCGGAATCGTTCTAAGACAAGCAAGTCTTACTTGTTGAAACCGACAAAGTAAAAAGCTATTGTTCTTGGAATAGACAATTGACTCCGAAAGCTAAAGAGGAATCAATTACTTCAATGTTTCACGAGGAATTTGAAAGAATGTGACTATATTCATCAAATGTGAACAAACTTGACCTTGAATAATTCAAGAGTTCAATGAAGTACAAAATAGACTTGGCAAGATATCAAAACATCTAGATTAGATCGAGCGATGTTTAATTGAGCCAAGCGTGACCATCTCAAAGTTATGAATGGAAATTTTCATAAATAACTCCACAAAGAACATAGTGTGTGTTCACGGAGACCTCGATGCAATTTAAAATGACTCGAACAATGATGGATCACATCCTTTCCTATAAAGTTCTTAAGATTTGCACAAAGGACTAATGTTACTCTAAACAAAATGTCGGAGCTAAGAAAGGATGACACCATATTAAGTTATGGATAGAATTAACTTCTAAACGTCTTTTCAAGTATATGTCTAAAACTCTTAGCCACAGTGGGAGTTCATTGGCTCAGTGGGAGCTAAGTGACTAAGTGGGAGCTCACCGGCTTAGGAAGAGCTAGGTGGTTGAGCGGGAGCTTAAGGGCTCATTAAGGCTAAGATAGCTCAAGATTTTTTATATCTTGAGATTATTAGTAGCACATTGTTTGATGTTTCCTAATTTAGATGCATGAGATTGATTTGAATTAGATTAAGATCACCTTTACTTTAATGGTTGCATGAAAATGAATTGTTTAAGTAGATTTTTATGTATTGTGCACTCTTAATCTCTTGCCTTGATTAGTGTCTAATTGAATGCATGAAAGTGATCTCAATTAGGCCAAGACCTAATTCATTGATGTGCTTAGACAATTGCATGAAAGTGAGTTGTTTAAGTAGAATTTAGTATTCTATGGCATGTTCTTCATGATAATTATCGTTGTCCATCTTTGTTTGATCGTGTTTGACACCCCCGTACCCCTAGCGTTGTTTACCTTTGGTTTAATCCTTTTTATCTTTCTTTCTTTATTGTTTTAGTGTCCTTAATCAAAGCAACCAACAAAAATATTCTCCCATTTACTCTTGCATTAGTAAATTTGATGTTAAACTAGTGTGCTTCCTTTTGGGTTCAATCCTTACTTTCCACTTACTAGTTTAGTGAAGGTCTAAGTTTATAAATATTTAATTTTATTAGGGTAGTAGATTCAACGACCTATTCAACCTCCGATCAAATTTTGGCGTCGTTGTCGGGGAAACGGCTAGTTTTGCACTTTTATTGTGTTATTATTGGATTCAATGCTTTTGCTTTTGTTCGTTTATTCTCTTGCTAGTCATTGCTAATTGTTTGTTTAGCTTTGGTGGATGCTTAGGAGGTCTCAAGTTCCACCCACACATAACATTAACCACGAGATCGATCGAACTTTGAGACAAGTCCGTAGGCTTTATCAAGAAGAGGGAAGAGGTCTTGGTGCTATTGTTGATAGTGGGAGTGACTCTTGTTCTCCAAGTTCACAAAGTGAGGCAATGGCGGGACAAGAGGATGAAGTTTTGTTTCGTGAGTTTGGAAATCCGGAGGATTATGAGCTCACGGGAGGGATTTTGCTTCCCGTCACGGAAACCAACTTTACCACTCACCCCCAATACACAAGAATGGTACAAGCGGAACAATTTTCGGGTTCTTCAAGTGAAGATCCCATACAGCACCTTGATAGATTCCTAGAGCTATGTGCCATGATTCAAACCAATCAAGTTTCTCAAGAGTACATCCGAATGCATCTATTTCGACAATCTCTTTCGGGTAGAGCAAAGAAGTGTCTCAAGCAAGTGAGGACAAATTCTCTCACAACATGGAGAGAGATAGTCAAGGCATTCTTAAAGAGGTTCATTTCCGAGGAAAAGACCGCCGAGATGAGGAGGAAGATTGCATCGTTTGAACAAGAAACGGATGAGAGTCTTAGTGAAGCTTTGGAAAGGTTCAAGGAGTTGGTACAATCATGTCCTCATCATGAATACAATCAAAGCTTCCTCATGCGATTCTTCTATGATGGATTAGAACCTATGTCTAGAGCTAACTTGGATGCGGGGGCGGGTAGACAATTGATTAAGATCCCCCAAAACCAAGTCGAAGCAACAATCAAAGAAGTAGTGGAGAACTACTCTTGGGGTGGTAGAAGGAGGAGGTACTAAACGACCTATTTCCCTTAGGTATCACCAACTTAAATAAATTCATCCAAGTGCAAAAAACCAAAATTATTCCCAAGAACTATTCTTTAATAAAATAGGTTCAACTTTGTGCAATAAAATGAATAAGGTTATTCTTACTATTAATTTAATTAATTTAAATTAATCATGAGATTTGACAAAAATAAAGGGGAGTTGAAATTATGAACACAAAATTCAAATAAAGATTCCAACTTTAACTTGTGAATCCTTGAGAATTATATCTTCCAATATGAAGATAAATGAAATTTCTATCACAAGATTGAAACTTTATTATTCCAGTCAACTCAATAAATGATTAAAACAAAAGGTTCAACAAAAATTCATGGAATTTAGTAACTCAAAGTTCCAATCACTTAAAACAATTAAAGATTGGATCTTTAGTACTTAGAAGCCTCAAATAATAAACTTTTCACACTTAACGCAATGCATTTGCAATTATATGAAAATTTAACCAATCTTTCAAGCACTAATTACTACAAAGTAACCATGCTTAAAGAGGTTAAAAAATGCAGAAACATTAAGGAAATAACCAAATTCATAATCACCATAAATATGCCATTAAGATTCAAAGTTATAAGATTTAAAAATTTTCGTCAAAAACAAAAAACCCTCAATAAAAGGCAAATGTGGTCGGATTTTGGCCTTTTCACAATCCTTAAAGGAATGAAAACTTTTTAGATCGCTGTTTCCACCCAAAATTCACTATTTTTAGGCGAAAATATGGGTTCGGGGCCAAAAATCATATTAAAATGGGATTAAAATTAATAAAACCGAGCTACTAGTTTTTAATATGGGTTAGCCAAGTCCGACCAAAAAGACTACCCGAGTAATTAATGAGCTTATAGTTTTTCTTTCGAGTGGAGATGCCTAATTGAGCTCTTACTCAACAGAGTTTTTCCAATTCCCAAGTGGGATATTTATAGGGAAACTCTAGTGAGAAATCCACTCTCCCATCAATATGGGAGAGTTAGTAAAATCAATTTTCTCTTTTTATTTTTAAATAAAAAACAAAAGAAAATAGCCAACAACTAATTAATCAACAAGTGTGATTCTAAGAGGAGGGGTTAGGTGAGAACCACAAGGGAAGGGATCCAGTACTTGATCTCCAAGGCTCCCAAGAGAACCGGCCAACACTCCCACCATGGCCCAACCAACGCGCGCCAGCTGGTGCTGCCAGCCTTGGGAGCCAAGGCTGACCAGTTGGCTTCCTGGCCCCTTGGCTGGGCACGCCAGCTGCTCGCACAGCCCATCAGCAAGCGCCAGCACGCCACGTATTGCTGCGAGCTGCTGTGCATTGCTGACAGCCTTCCCCGCACTAGCCAGCAAGCACAGCTAGCAGTGCTAGCATGCTAGCACGCTGCTAGCTCGCTACTGCTTGCTTGCGCATGCTAGCGATGGTGCGCTAGCATGCCGCACCACCTAGCCAGCCATGTTAGGCTTGGCTTGGTGCGCATGCTAGCCACCTTTGCTATACCAAATGCCCCTAGCACTCGGTTTGCTCGGGGCATTCCGATGTTAAGGGTATTGTGGTAAATTGTTCATCAATTAGTGATTTTACCGTCTCGTCTTTTATTAATTTTCGACTCGATTTGCCACGCTCCTAGCTCGATTTCCAACATGTAAATATTTATTACTAAAGCAACTCATTAATTCCTTTCGAATTAATTCGTCGTGTCGGATCGTTAGTTGCTTGGGTGTGACTCGAAGGGTTTTGTCAAGATTAAGCTGTAATATTAATTATACATTAATATTACTGATCGGAAGCGGCCTCCACCTAGGCATTCCGATCACTTGAACTTACAGAATAAATAGTTTTCCAATAGCTCTGAACCCTCTATCGGAATAACACACTTGTTCGAAGGACACCATTCCTTTCATAAGATTAGGGACAAATAAAGTAGGGAGCCGCTAACAAGTTTTTAAGGAACTTGTAAACCGTTCATGGATCATAAAAGGTAACCACGATAGTGACAACGAAAAGCAACAACGATTGACCCATGAAGGTTACACCCCATTCATAATCCATGAGATTACTAACTCCATATGGTTCAGAACCACGAAAGAAGGATTGGGGATAATGGTACGAAGTGAGTCATGGAGTCACATTCGCCCGTATTGGCCTCTACTCGATTTTTATTGTGAAAAGTTTTCCTATGATCTCAAAGGCTGTAACAAAATATTCAATTTGCTCCAAACTATAATTTTGCTAAATTGGTTGAATATTTATGCACACATAATTCTAAAATATTTGTGATCACTTAATTATATAACAAGATTAAAAAGGAAACAAAAATCGGTTGTCCAAATTATCTTATTAGTCGTGATTTTCAATTACATATTTTCTTTAAACATGCAATATGGTGATCAGTAATAATAAACATTAATATTGGAAGCAATTTAACCATAATATCTTTAGTCAAATCAAATAATAATAAACCTAATCATGATACTAGCAATATTAAAATAAAATAAGTAATAAAATTAATTAATTACTCACATTTTGCGCACTCCTTTAAATTGCTACATCATGAATAAATTGTTAGTATTTTCAATAAAAATATAAATCAAATTGAAACAATTAAATTAAAAAGTAGAGTTGATTTGGTCAAAACCCTCAGTTAATTCTACCTTTCACGCCTTGATTTAAGGACGGAACCTCTAGTGTTGTATGGACTCCTTGGAGTGCTTAAGGAAGGAATTATGTAGTTAGGAATATAGGTTTAAGGCTTAGAGTATGAGAGAGAGAGAAGAGAATGATTTTTGGTGTAGAAGAGAGAAAGAGAGAATGATTTCGTGGTGCCCCGAAACTGAGGAAATCAGGTTTGTATTTATAGAGGAGACGAGCGAGGAGATGCACAAAAACCTAGAAGAGATAAGAGGTGCAAAAAAACCCTAATTGGGCACCGTGACACAGTACGGGGCATCGTGTCATGGCATTGTCCACCGTGGCGTGGCACAGAGCGTCGTGTCAAGGTGCACAATTCAGCCTAAAAAACGTCCAGATTCATAAAGCACGTAAAGAAAACATGGGGAAGACACGTGAAAGCACCATTTCACGGTATGTGTACCGTGACATGGCACTAGTTCACCGTGTCGCGGTGTACAGTTTGCCTAAAAATGCGTCCAGGTTCATAAGCGCATGAGAAAAAACGCAGAATAGACACGGGAAAGTATCGTGTCATGGTATGTGTACTGCGACACGGTGCAGAATATCTTGTCACGGAACTAGGCACCGTGACACGTCAGCAATTGCCACGACGCGGCAATTTAGTTGTTGCGCGGTAATTCAAGTTTTTTACGCAATTTTAAAATTCTGATTTCTTTTGATCCGTAACTCGGAATAAGGCATATAATATATCATTGGAAATCTTATCAAGTCTAATTTCCAAACCTGTTATAATCAAGTCAAAATCATTTGTAGATTTTATGATATGGCCGTTTTAGTGAAAGGGTGTCGATTTTGGACCGAGTTTAGTATTTTGCTCATATCTTCTTCGTTTTAAACCGGAATTGGGCTTATGTTATATAGTTGGAAAGCTTATTTCAAGGTCTATCCAACCAAATAATAATTGGATCAAAATTATAGGGTGACTAAATTAGTTTCTCTCGATTTTTTGATGTGGACACGAAAAGTGGAAAGTAAGTTATGCTTTCTTAGTTTTATATTTTTAATTATTGGTTTATCGTTTATGGACTAACTTTGTTATGTTTATTTTTAAGTTGGTATTTAAAGGGCCATGTTTGAATTGGTTCCAACTTGTGAATGATTTAATTTACTTTCGTTTTGAGGTTGTGAACTTAAGTTTTTTTTTTAAAGTTGGATTTTATTTTTAGCCTTCCACTATGTGACTTTAAAAAATAACCTTAGCCGTTATCACGGTGGTGGTAATATTTTGGTTATTTCCTAAAAAGGTTTTTATTTAAAGTAAAAAAAGTATTTTAAAAGAAGGAAATTTCTAGGGTATTACAATATTGCATGCTAAAGGCTAAACTCTATAGCAGAGAGGCTTAAAAAAGCTAAAGCAGGTCCGTCAACATCAAAAGGATCTCCAATAGTTTCTCAAAATTTCAGAAACTTTTCGAAGACCCTAGGATTTAAAGATGTCTAGATGAAGTTGTTAGGATCTTTGATGATTTGGAGGATGTTTCAAATGTTTTCTATTCTACTTGGGAAAAGCAAAACAAAAAAGGAAAACCCTGAAAAAAATGTTGATGGTGAAAAGAATGATGAAAAGAATGTTGTTGACCCAGAACCTATTCATATTAATGATGACACTCTTAAACCTGCCAAAAATTAAGTATAGATCAATGAAGAGATCAACAAAGGGCAGTGCAGAAGCAAATAAGGGAAAGGATGCTATTGAGGTTGTAGCCTTAGTCCTTAGTAGCATTCAAGAGGACATAGCTATCGAAGGAGTTGATACTTTTGTGTAACAGTCAACTGTGCCTAAGGAAACAAACATAGTGTTTACAAACATTTAGGAGGAGTTAGCTTCAAAGATAAGGAGTTCGGTACAAAATAGACAAAAAGGAGATTTTGTTTGTAAGTGGATGAAAAATAACAAATCAAAAATGAAAGAAATGCAAGAAATATGGCAATCAGTGGCTGATTATAGTTTCGTGCAAAAAAATTCATTGAAAAAGCAAGTGTTTTTTGTGTTCTACTTTTATAAGTCTTAAATCTACTTTATTTAGTATTTCATTTACTTATTTAATTTTTTATTTTGTGTACAGTGAAATGTTGGTGAAATTTAAAGACTAGCTTATGATCACAAGAGATGATACAATATGTTTAGCTCCATCCCCCCTCCCCTACAATAATAAAGTAAAATGTTGTTAGAAATTGGGCATACACTAGTAGAAAGACTCAAATGGGCACCGGTTCAAAACCCCTCTAAGCGACTGATTTTAAACCGTTGAGTATTTGAGGGATGCCAATTCATCCAACAAATGCAACCGGTTCAAAACCAGTGGGAAAACCTGTTATTGGCATCAGTTAACCGGTATCATAAATAATTTTTGGCACCGGTTAACCAGTGGCAAAAGTATTCCCGAGTTATTTTTTATTTTTTTGGTATTAAAACTTATTGGTACCGGTTAACCGGTGCCATTTCATTTAATTTTTTTTCCTTGTTTTTCTTGCAATAATAATTGTTCTAGTTATGGATCCCAGGGTTCTGCTGGGTGAGCTGGGTCCCGTTGACAACCTACACAAGGCAACACACGTGAACTACCCTCGGGGATGGCTCGAGGACCCCCCTCTGATGCCTAAGTTAGAGAGTGTTTTGAGAGAGAAAGTGTACTTAGAGAGATGTAGAGAGTGTAATAACTTGTATGTCTCACCTCATTTCCGTTGTACTTTGCCCTCTATTTATAGGTGTACGATCTCCTTTGTGGAGAGTTTGGCCTGGTCAGTTTTGCGGGCTGACTCTGTAGGGCTGGTGAGCCCCTCTTAGTTGTTCTCTCAGCAATGAGTGCGCACCCTGGGAGCTGGGCGAGAGTTCAGCGGGAGCTATCCTATACAATAATAATAAAAGAACTTGTTTTTCTTGCAATAATAACCTGTTTTTCCAACCATTATAATTGATATTAACAAAAATAATTATAATTATAATTATTATTATTATTATAATTATCATTAATAATTATCAATAATAATTAAAATTAATATTAATTATAATTGTATAGGATAGCTCCTGCTGAGCTACCACCGGGCTCCCAGACTAGCCTCTAGAGTGTGCACTCACCGCTGGAAGAATAGTCGAATGGGCTCCTTAGCCCTACAGAGTCAGCCCGCAGGCTGACCAAGTATGACTCGCCACAAAGGAGATCATACACCTATAAATAGAGGACAAAGTACAACGGAAAAGAGGTTAGACACACAAGTTATTACACTCTCTATAACTCTCTAAGTACACTTTCTCTCTCTAAGCACATTCTAAGTTAAGCATCAGATGGGGGTTCCTCGAGCCACCCCCGAGGGCAATTAACGTGTGCTGCCTTGCGCAGGTCATTGACGGGACCCAGCTCGGGCCAGCAGAACCCTTGGATCTACACTTGGAACAATTGGCGTTATAAGGAGGGATAAGATCATCTAAGTTCAGGTTCACCAGCTGAGCAAGGGACAAGTTGACAGACCGCCATGGCCGAAGAGGAAGCTGCACAAACACCAGTCTCTACGACCAACGAAGCAAACCAAACACCACAAAAAACATCATCAATAACTCTCGATCCAAAAGGATCAACTGAAAAACCCAAGTCTAATATCTCCCAGAAATCTAATCCCACCGGATCGACGTCTGCTGCAACCAAAGCGGCAGCTAAGCTAATAGATCCGCTAGGGTCTAGTTCTTCTTTTAAGTTCGGAATTCCATTGACAGGCGCGAAAAATGAACCCATCATTTCGACACCAGTAACCTAGAAACCGCAGCCCGTCAATATGCCAACCATTCTGCAAAACGTCTCTAAGTGCAGTGAAGAGCAGTTGGCAGCCATGACAGCTATCCTTACCAACTTCGGTAAAAGGACAGGCTCCCCACCAGTAGCTACAGCAATAGAGTCAGCCATAAAGAAGGCGACACCCATAACTCTCACCCCGAAGCAGACAAAGTTGGTCCAGCTAATGAAGAAGGTGATGGAACTAGAAGCTCGAAACCTAAGAAAAGGGCAGCCCGGAGGCTCAAGTCGCTCGCTGCAGGTCACCAGCCTCTAAGAAAGGACCAAGTCTGGACAGGGAGAAACGAGCACGAATCCAGGTTATTCCAGATGATTCCCCATTTTGTAGGGAGATTTCGGAGGAGCCAATGGAGAAAATAAAGATGCCCAGCTGTATGTACAATGGAAACACAACACCTAAGACTCATGTTTCAGCGTTTGAGAATTACATGGTGCTGTACACCATGACAGAGTCAGTCTGGGTTAAGGAATTTCCACCGACCTTAGAAGGGCTGGCGACTAAGTGGTACGGAGCCATCTCAAAAGGATCTGTTTACTCCTATAATCAGTTAAAGAGAATGTTCATGGAGCACTTTGTCACCCTGGTGGATCGTACAAAAATGACCACCGAGATGATGTCACTAGTGCAAGGAAAAGATGAACCCCTAAGAGAGTTCATTACTATATTCAACAAAGAAGCAACAACCACCCCAAATATGAGCCAGGAGGTAGCGCTGCGAGCAACGCAGAGCAGCCCGCTGCCGGGCTCACCGTTTAGAGCGTATATGGGACGAAAGAGTCTTAAAACACTGGCGAAGTGCTGGGAAAAGCGCATGAGTTCATAAAAGCAGATGAGACCTATAGGGAAATGCTAAACAGAAAAGCACCAAGTGACCCAGTTAAGCGGGCTAACGTCACCTGGGAAGAAAATGCAGCCAGGGTGGATCAGCTTATCAGAGCTTAACAAGGTCGCAGGGATGTAGACAGGGCGGTGGAAGTAAGAAGATCTGACCTGAAACGAGGAGGCAGACGTGGAAGGTTTGATCAGTATACCCCGCTCACTCATTTGAGGTCTCACATCTTCAGCGTGAACAAGGCTGATGATAAGTGGTTGAGACCACCAAGAATGGTGAATAGAAACCTTGATCCTAACATGTGGTGTGACTTCCACAAGGACCATGGGCATACCACTGATGAATGTACACACTTGAAAGACAACATAGAGGACTTAGTTCGGAGAGGATACCTGAACCAGTTCAAGTAACATTCTGACTCCTCTAGGAGAAGAGAAGACGACAGGTTTGGCCATGACCGTAGAGGAGGTTATAGAGGCCCGGCTGAGGGCAGAGATTGAGACAACAAACCAGAGGGCAGGGTATATGTAATTAATGGTGGACTAGTGCATGGGGGAACTATGAACAGAGCAAGGGCTGACTTGCGAGCAATGAACCACCAGATAAATTACAATGAGAAGCGCAGATGGTCGCCACTTCCCCCGCAGCCACGAGCTACATTTGATGAGTATGACCAGAAAGGCATAATTTACCCTCATGATGACCCTCTAGTAGTGACAATGAGAATTGCAAACTAGGAGGTAGACAAAGTACTAATAGATGGTGGCATCTCAGCCAACATCATATACATTAGTGCATTCAAAGAGCTAAAGCGGGATAGAAAAGACCTAAAAAGGGTGAGCTATGAAGTCACTGGGTTCAATGGGTCTAGACTGATTCCGGAGGGCATAATTGAGCTCTTAGTTCGAGTTGGAGAGAGGTCAAGGCGACGAGATGTTCGAGATGATTTCTTGCTAACAGACTCTCTATCACCGTACAATGTGATCGTGCGAAGACCGCTCATTCACGAAATAGGCGGAGTAGTATCTACCTATCATCTTGCCATGGCACACACAACCAATGATGGGCGATCTCCAAAGCTAAGGGGAAGCCAAAAGACAGCCCAACACTGATATATCACAGCCCTGAAGCAACCGGCTAGGACAAGGCAACAGCCAGGCTCAGAGCTAAGGTCCAGTGAGCATGCTGAAAGGAAATCAAGAAAAAGGAAGCGAGAAGAGTATCACAAAGAAAAGGATAAGCAGAAGTTAGTAATGGAAAACTTCAAGCCGGCAAAAGAAGAGGCAGCTAGGCCGCTGCCCAGCTGGGAGCATATAACTGTTGAGCTTACAGAGGGCGATGACTTTTGTTCAGTAAAAATTGGAAAAGATATTGACCCTAGAGTGGGAGTCCACCTCATAGAGCTGCTAAGAGCAAATAAGGATATTTTTCCACATTTTCAGCAGATGAGATGCCAGGATTTGACCCCACAGTTATGGTTCACAGGCTGAATGTAAAAGAGGTTATCAAGCCAGTTAGGCAGAAAAAGAGAATCTTCTTCACGGAGAAAAATCAGGCAATCCAGGAAGAGAAGGACAAGCTCCTAGAGAATGGATTCATTGAGCCTTGTAGTTATCCAGAGTGGTTGGCCAACGTGGTCATGGTAAAGAAAGCGAATGGCCAGTGGAGGATGTGCGTTTATTTCATAGATCTCAACAAAGCATGTCCAAAAGACTACTACCCGTTGCTACCCGTTGTCTAGATCGGGAACGAGAGGACAAGGCCCATGATGGGCCTCATCCTCTAGTATGGCCGGCCACATGGAGTGGATTGAAGTGTTTTGGGCTTCCTAACCCTAGTCTAATTATAATGGGATTATGAATAGACTAGGTGCCTAGGGTTTGCAAGTTTTATGCAATTATCTGATCAGTGTGATCAATCCTTAATTAGCAAACACGAGACCAACCCCTCTCATACTCCTCTTTATTTTACGGCTCTCTCCTCCTCCCTTGGCGCCAGTGTGGTGGTTCGTGGTGGTGGTAGATCGTGGTGGTCGGTAAGTCCAATAAAGGTGGTGATCGCGGTTTTCCTCAATCACACGACCAATCTAGTATTGGTGGACGGCTCGTTCGAAGCTCGTGGACTAAGTAGAGAAGCAATGCTTGGGGCTCTATTTTCTCCCTGATTTGTCAATCAAATTGCTACGTGGAATTCACGCTTCAAAGCTATGATTATGTGTCTTGTGTGTTATGCATGTGTTCTTGGGATTAGGTACTTTTATGAATATGATTCATGATTTTCCGCTGTGTAGTACCTATAAACTCCTATAGTGGTATCAGTTAGCCTCTTGCATGAACGCGCTTGATCATATTAATACGATTAATTTGAAGTCCATGTTAATTTTATAACCAATTAAGAGGGAGAAATTAATTTAATTATAGTTCAATTATTATATTTAATGTGATTAAACTTTTGGAATTGATTAAATGTGATTTAATTATGCTCCAAATAGCCATTAAGAGGACCGAATTAAGCCCTAGAGTTTTCGAAATTTTCGAACCCTAGAACCCTAGTTTCGAATTTTCGAAATACCCTAACCCTAATTCAAATTATTTCGAAAATTCATAGACCTAAAATATGATTTTGTGCTTGATTTTTGATTTAATTTGATTTTTTTTATGATTCATAATTTTAATCGGATTGATTTATGCATAAAAATGTTTTGTGTATGTTCATTGATTTAATTTTAAGAGTTAGAATTAAACTGGGATTAATTTTATGATGAACCCTAATTTTAATATTGAATGATGATTTAATTTTAATTTTGGACTGATTTGATTTAATTTTTATAAAATTTATTTAAATTAAATTGAAAAAAAAAAAACTGTTTTAAGGCCGGCAGCCGCGGTTGGGTGGCGCAGCCACGGCGGCTGCCGACCTGGTGTTGGTCCAAGAGGGAGGGGAAGGGGAGGGCGGCGGTCCTGGTGACTGGGGCAACAACTGTGCAAGCGTTGCACGCTGCTGCCATGGTTGCCACTGCTATGGGTGCTGCTGCCTTGCGGCAGTGGCTAGCTCCGGCTAGCCAACCACGGTGGTCAGCAGCCGTACAATACGGCTTTTTCAAAAAAAAAATATTAAAATTATTTTATTTTTAAAAATATTTCAAGATAAATATGATTTATTTTGGGATAAAATAAAATATTTTGAAAATATGATCTTTTATTTTGGATAAAATCTTTTATTTTAGGATAAAATCAAATCTTGCAAAAGTTGTTATATTTGATATTATCCATATTTAAAGTTGTTAAATTAGTAATTATCCATGATTAAAGTGGTTAATTTTGGATAAGATTGATTAGGATATTCTGAGCATATTCCAAAAGGGTAATAATTGATTTAAATAATGTGATTATTCCATAATTATATTAGGATAATTGATTTTAAAATTATTAGATTGGCTAATAATTAGGATAGAATCTCCTAAAGTTGCTAGGATAATCATGGAAGATTAAATATGATTTATCTTTCTAGATTAAAATAAGATTTGATTCTATATCATGCCTAAATTAAAATATATGATATTTTATGATTGGTCATGAATAATATATGATATTATCTAATTATGATTTAAAATATATGATATTTTAGGAAATGCGTTTCCTTAATTATGAACCATTCGATGTTGTAGTTTAGACAAGCATGTTGAGTGATTTATTATATGGCACTTTTATAATATATGATATTATGTTGCTATATATAGACTAGTATGGCCCATAGATTCTAAAATACGATCTGCGCATCGTGATATATTTTTGTAATCTAAATACGGTCTTCGTACCGTTAAGTATTTTTGTAACTTTAATTTAAAGCAAATAGATTAGTTATTTAAATAGTGTTAGTCCATAGAAGCTCATGAAGTGAAGGCCCAAAGGAGCAAGGTGGATGGAGATCCAAAATGATTCAAGTGGGAGCTTTTCATTTCTAGTTTTCTTAGGACTAAGGGGCCATATTGTGTCATGTTTTATTGCATTAGTAGATTATGCATGTTAGATTTTATTTATGTTGATTGATGATGCGCTAGAGTTCGCTAAATAATCACAACATAAATGAATCTAGGTCCCAGTAATATTGAGATTGCTTTTCCAATTAGATACCCAACAATCCTTCGATCGTGAGTGATGGGTCGGCCTCAGCAGAGTGTCACTTGTTATCTTGGGTAATTTGGGGTAGATCACGTTCTACATAATTAATTGGTTATGCTCAACAAGGTTACCTAAAGCGTTTAGAACCTTGAAGCAAAGGGTAATAATTAAGCATGTGATGGTTAATTATTCAACCAAGAGTTACAAGAGTTGTAATCAGTAAAGAGTTTACTCACCTTAAAAATGTAATGCTTGATGGTAGGGCCTCAGTCCGGTCAACCATTACACAAATAAAGGATCTTGGAATCACTTAAAATTCAATTACGATCAATTAATGTTGAATAAAGTGCTTTAAAGTTACCAATTTAATCGTTTATGGTACTTTAATGTTGAATTAAACATAATTATTAAACTTTGCCTTATTTTGACATAGATGGGTAGCCGTAATCACAATGACAACAATATTTACAATCTTCGACCATTCCTTGAGAAGGATAGGTTGACAGGAGAAAACTTTTCCACTTGGGAAAGAATGCTAAGACTCGTTCTGAAATCTGAAGATAGAGAGGATGTCATTTACACCCCATTGCCAGGACCTCTGCCAGAAACTGCAACTACGGCAGAAGTCAAGAGGCACAAGGAAGCTCATGATAGAGCTGTGCCTATCACTTGCTTGATGATTGCTACCATGGAACCTACTCTTCAATAGAGTTTTGAGGATCAGGATGCGTACACAATCATGCAAGAACTCAAAGCTTTGTTTAAGAAACAAGCTAGAGTCGAAAGGTACGAGCTCTATAGGGAGATTCTGGATTGTAGGATGGAGAAGCGTGCCACAGTTCATGATCATGTTTTCAAAATGATCGGCCTTATTCAAAGTATGGAGAAACTAGGGCACCCATACAGTGATCAGATGGCAACATACATCATTCTCCACTCACTTCCAGAAAGTTTTAACCGGTTTATTATGAACTTTAACATGACTGCGACTTCGAAGACTATGAATCAATTGCACGCAATGCTGGTTAGTGCTGAAAAGCAAATCCCTAAGGAACCTAAGAAAGAAGTTCTTATGATTCAAAAGGGAAAGGGGTTCAAGAAAAAGGGGTAAAAGGCTTGTGCCAAGAGCAAGGGTAAGCAAGTTGCCAAGGCTCCTGAGAAGCCTAAGGCGAATCCAAAACCCAAAGCTGCAAGTGAAAGTGAATGCTTTTACTGCAAGAAGAAGGGGCATTGGAAACACAATTGCCAGAAATACCTTGACTTCCTCAAGAAGAATGGAGCATCAACCTCAGGTATGATGTTATAAACATTTTAACTTTCACTTAGGTATATGATACCAATTTGCAGTGCTTAACATTATTAATGTTGTGCAGAAGCTGCAAAGAAGTGAGACTAGCATGGAAATGGAGCTTGAAGGTGCACTAGAAATGTTCGAGTGGCCAGAGATAGCTTCATAGTTTTAATATTTATCATGATTTTAGAACAACTTCCAATTTTTGATGAGACAATTTTCAGTGTTAGTTTGAATACTGATTTGTTTTTACTTTGCCTGGAAAAGTGTTGATCCATGACCAAGGTAATAAATTGTTTTCATTTTGCTAGATACAAGTTAAATTTGTTTTATGACATTGATATAAGTAGATCACAAAAGAAAAATTAGATGATTTAAAGTAGACTTACTTATAACAAAGTAAGATTAGGTCACATAAACCATTTTGCACATCCAAAGTTATATTAGGTGGACTCTTATTCTTATATGATTATGAATCACTTGAGAATTAGAAGTCATGCTTGATAAGGTGAAATGACCAAGTTGCCTTTTAGTTGAAAGGGTAAAGGAGCTAATGACCTTTTGGAACACAAACATATGATGTGTGTGGACCATAAGTTCGAGAATCAGCAAAGAGATTTAACTATTTCATTGCTTTTACTAACGATTTAAGTAAATATATCGATAATTACTTAATGAAGTAAAGCATGGAATCATTGAAATGTTCAAAATTCCAAAATGAAATGTAAAATCAGTTTGAGATAAGCAATTTAACACCACAATATGATTGTTGTGATAAATATTTAACTCAAAAAGTAAATGATCATCTAAAAGGGAATTGTTGAATTAGTTCACAATCCAGAAACATTACATTTAAAGTGTATGTTGAAAGAAGGAATCAAACTTTGCTTGCCATGGTTCGATCCTAGATTAGCTTTAATGATTTATAAATATCGTTTTGAGGATATGCATTTACAACAACAATTGCGAATATACTAAACATAAAACTTAACCAAAGCAATAGAAAAGATGTCATAAGAGTTATGTTTTGGAAATGTTCTAAAAAAGTTATCTTTTCTAAACAGGATTAAGGGTTATGAAATCAATGTAAAATGTTTACAAAGATGACATAATGCATCCTAAATCAAACAAATAGTTCTTCATGAGTTTTCTCATGGAAACTAAGAGGTATTATTCCTACAATCGCGCAGAAATAAAGTGTTTGTTGCTCGCGATAATGTCTTTATAGAAAGAAATCTCTTCCTACAAAGCCAAGAGGGAGTACATTTAGATCTCGATGAGATTCGAGACGAGGAACAAATGGATGTGGATAACACTACATCAGAGATGAAGGCATATGAAATCAGCTAATTTGATAAACCATGTGTCGAAGCAAGCTAATTCCACTAGCAAGGCTTCTATCGTCCCACTTGAATGAAAGGCTTCAAAGAGTTGAAGAGAATAATTCTATTGTTGCTCATACCTGTTGTAGGTTACTTGGGATCAAAACAAACAGTTTGTTGAAATCTTGAGAAAAGGTGGATTCTAAAATTTTCCTATTAGAATGGTTAGAACCCATGCCCTATAAGCAAGCTTTGGATAAATGCCAACTCAAGAAATGGCTTAAAGCCAAGAAATCCAGTATGGACTCCATGTCTGTAAAGATGTATTAGTCCATGATAGTCTTACAAATAGGGTCAAACCTATTAGATGCGTAAGCCTATTCGGATTATTCTAGTTATGGATATCAAAATCACCTTCTAGAAATATTCTTGATAAAGGATATGTATATGATACAACCTAAGAATTTTGAAATCCAGAAATCTTAGAAAGTTTTGCAAACATCAGAAATTCATTTATTGATTGAAGTAAGCATCAGAGAGTTAAAACATTCGTTTCAATTAGGCAATCAAACAGTTTGATTTCCTTGAAGAACGAAAAGGAATCTTGTAGAGACAAGATGTTTAGTGGGAGAAATTGGTCTTCTTGGTCATGTAGTTCATATGAAATGACATATCAATGCTTGAGTCAGTCAAGCAGTGGTTAGAAAGTTGTTTCTATAAGATAGACCTAGGAGATGTTGAGTACATATTGGGGATCGAGATCCACAAAATGAATCTTGAAGAATGATTGGAATGAATCGAGAGACTTATGTTGATAAGGATCTTGATGATGTGTGACATTTTTGGCACTCATTTGGTTCCTTTTTGGATGATTTTTATTTCATTTTATATCTCTTTTCTTTAGTTTTCCTTAGTTTTATTCTTGTTTTCTTCATTTTATGCTTTTTGTAGTTAGTTTCTCTTTTTCATGTCTTTTTCTAGTTTACTTGTTATTTTTCTCTTTTACTTGCTTTTTATCTTTTGCTTGTAGGTGGTAATTGATTGTCCAAGAATTCCCGGGCTTCCTTTCTATAGTTTTCCATTGATTTTCATGCCTAAAGCTTGTGCAAGAAGTTTCAAGTCAATGAGAGGTTCAAGGAGCATGCTTCAAAGTCTTGTTTATGCCTTCCTCATGGCTCATTTCCTTCAAGAAATTCAGGGAAGTTGCTGCCTACCTTGTCCTCCATCATCATCATCTAGGATGCGTGCACCTCGTGAGCAAGGGCAAGGAAGAAAGGAGGAAGCTGCAGCTATGTGCGGGCGCACTCAAGGAGTGTGCGGCCGCACATCTGTCGTGTGCGGCCGCACATCAGGTTTGTGCGGGCGCACATTCCTGGGTACACTCCTTCGAGCGCCCGCACTTACGAGGGTCTATTTTTGGGCGTCATTGCCGACCTCTCCTTTGTATATATAGTTGTTTCTACCTATTTTTGGGGGGGGGGGGTAAGTTTTAGATTAGATTGATTTTGATAGTTAGTTTTTGGGGGAGAATTTTAGAGAGAGAAACTCAAGAACTAGAGAGAGAAACTCATGATTTTTGGTGATTGCTCAAGGATTCCTCATTGTGTTTGATCTTTGGATCAAAGTTTTGTAAGGATTTTCTTCTTGATTTCAATACAAGTTTGATTTTAGTTGATTTCATTAGTTTTTCATATTGTTGATGATTGATTTGGTTATTGATTGAATTTTGATTGATTTTGATTGATTGTTGGTTTAATCTTTGAATTCAAGCATGTTGATAATGAATTTGATGAATGTTGTAGTTTTGATCTCCATTTCTATGGCTAGTGAGTAGTTTTCTAGCTAGGGAGATGGTGAAGCATGTATGAATGATGGAATAGTGTAATTTGGGGATAATTGATGGAGTTGAGGATATGATTAAATTTGGTTGATATTTCATGTGCATGTGTGTGATTAATTGAGGTTTGGCCATCTTTGATTAATACACTAGATTGCATTGTAAGCTTGCTATGATACGGACCATTGATTAGTGAACTTGCAATTTCACGATTGAGGTGCTTTGTGACGTTCCCTAGTTAGTGTTTAGCGTAGTTGACGCTAGTTAGACCTCTAGGTGAACCACCTTAGTATGCTCTTTTGGATACATGATGATTTTCCTTCATATCGCTTGACT
This sequence comes from Chenopodium album, assembly GCF_948465745.1. Lineage (NCBI taxonomy): Eukaryota > Viridiplantae > Streptophyta > Magnoliopsida > Caryophyllales > Amaranthaceae > Chenopodium > Chenopodium album. The sequence continues at coordinate 20,132,544 of NC_137850.1, read as the reverse complement.
TAGTCGGTTTGACCTCCCAAATTACCGTTTCCATTATGATTGCATGTGGATCCATTGCCCTAGTGTCTTAGATTGATTTAATACAAGTTTGCATACCTAGTTAGCTATACTTCTACCTCAAACCCCTTTTTGATTCCGAAATAGCTTGATCTAGACTTCGTGCACTTGATATCCATTCCCTTGGGTTCGACCTTGACTTGCCACTACGCTAAATAGGGGTTAGTTAAGCTACAAATTTTGTTTGATAGGGTGGGGTGGTAGACCAACGACCTACCGTTCTCCGTCCCATCAAAATGGCGCCGTTGCCGGGGAATGGTGCTTGAGTGTATGTTGTTTTTGAGTCTATTTCATTTTGATAAAATACAAAAAAGATTTTGTTTCTCTAGGCTACACTTGTAGCCGTGCTACTAACATTTTTGTGTGAGTTTTGCATGCATAGAACCCGTGATCGTCCCCTTGTTCCCCTTGATCCGGAAATTGAGAGGACTCTTTCAAGAAGAAGAGTGGATAATAGATCCTTGGCTTATAGCTCTTCAAGTGAAGAAGAAATTCAAGAAGAACAAGGAATGGGTGAAAATCCTAGAATAGCGTTGAAGGAGCTTGGAGTGCCCGGGGCATATAGGTTTGAGAGTGGAATAGCTCCACCTACTACCCCGGCAAATGACTTTGAAATCCGGCCGGCAATGATCACCTTGATTGAGAGAAGGCAATATAGTGGGGCTAAGAATGAGAGCCCATTGAACCATTTGAAAGAATTTGAAAAATATTGCAACACTATCAAAGTCAATGGGGTCTCTCAAGAATTCATCTGCCTCAAGTTGTTCCCTTTCTCTCTATTAGGAAGATCTTTGGAGTGGCTAGACAAGGAGGTGAAGCCCAACTCCTTGAGAACTTGGGATGATGTTACAAAGGCTTTCTTGTCCCGTTTCTATCCCCAAAAGAAGACGGCGGAGGCAAGAGCCTTGATTCAAGGGTTCAAGCAAAGGCCGAATGAAAGCCTTTATGAAGCATGGGAGAGATTCAAAGAGTATCAAAGGGAGTGCCCTCACCACGGAATCCCCACATACCAAGTGATCCAAATCTTCTATGGCGGTTTAAGTCCCCAAGGCAAGTCATGCCTTGATGGAGGGGCCGGGGGCCCTATCATGAACAAAACCGAAGAAGAAGTTGTGGACATCATTGAGGACGTGGTGACATATTATAGGGATTGGCAAGATGGGGAGAGAGACTCTTCAAGCAAGCAATCTTCATTGTATTCGGTGGACCATCTCAATGCAATCAACAACCTTTCCTCCCAAATGACAAACTTAGGAAAGGAGGTCACCGCAATCAAAGCTAAGTTGGAGAGCACTTCTACCTCTTCTCAAGCTTCTAATTTTCCCTCCCAATTTAAGGGGAGAGGTACTCCTTCTAACTCTCAACCCCCTCCCTCTTCACATAATATGCCTTTGGGTTGCTTGTTTTGTGATGCATGTGGATCGTATGATCATGACTCTAGTGTTTGTCCTAATGAATGTGTTGATGAATTTGACAACAATGAGTGTGAACATGTTAATTTTGTGTCAAATAACAATGTTCAAAGGTTTGATAATCAAAAAGGCCAATGGAATAGGAATTACCAAAACCAAGGCAATTTTGACAACTATAATGATAATGGTGGTTATAGGAACCAAGGGAATCAAGGTTCTCGTGGTAACCATAACCAAGGTTATAGTAGCCAAAATCAAAGCCAAAACTATGGTAATCAAAATCATAATTATGGTAATCAAAACCAAGGTTATGTAAATCATAACCAAGGTAATGGAAACCATAATCATGGTGGTGGTAACCATAATCAAGGTTATGGTTTAAATCAAAATAGGAGTAATTGGAACAATCAAGGAAGGGGAAATTTTCAAAAGAATGCTCAAAGAGGTCCCCCACCCGGTTTTGTTCCAAAGACTCAAAATGAAAATTCCTATTCACAACCTTCTTCTCCTAAGACAACCTTGGAAGAGTTGATTGATAATCAAACCAAGATCATTAACACCTATATGGCAGTTAGTGATAAGAAATTCAATGAGATGATGACTCACAATAAGATGCTTGAGACTCAAATTACTCAATTAGCAAGAACTATTAAGGATTTTGCAAGTCCTTCATCTTTGCCTTCCCAAGGTGTTGAACCAAAGAAACCCGTGTACTCTATTGCTACAAGTGGTGGAAATGATTTTGATGAGGGAGTTTCTTGTTCAAAAGAGGGAAGAGATGAGAGTGGTGCTAAGGAGAATGAAGTGGAAAGGGTTGAGTCTAAGGAAATCTATTGTGAGGTTGACAAAAGAGAAGAGTATGTTGGTGAAAAGATGAATGAGATAGAGAGATTTCCCGATCTACCATATCCCCAAAAATATTTGAGATTCAAAATGGATGAGCAATTTGGGAAGTTCCTTGAAGCTTTTAAGGATGTTCATGATTCTACACCCTCAACCGAACGAATTCCCGACATGCCTAAGTACTCCAAGTTTGTTAAGGAGATCTTAAAAGAGAGAGAGGATTTTGATGAGGGTAGTTCGGTGGAAGGAGGGAAGTGCTTTAGTGCTCTTATCCATGGTGAACTCCCAAGGAAGATGGAGGATCCGGGGAATTTTTCAATCCCTTGTCAAATTAAGGAAATGGTTTTTGAAAATGCTTTGTGTGACCTTGGTGCTAGTGTTAGCATTATGCCTTTCTCGGTTTTCAAGCGGCTTGATCTTGGTGAGCTTCAACCATCCAAGATAACACTTCAATTGGCCGACCGTTCTATTAAGTTTCCTAAGGGAAGAATTGATGATGTCCCCTTAAGGATTGGAGAGTTTGTTTTTCCAGTGGATTTTGTTGTTCTAGAGATTGAGGAGGATGAACATATTCCAATCATCTTAGGGAGACCTTTCTTAGCTACCTCAGGAGCTTTAATAGATGTCAAAGGAGGTCAAATTACTTTGAGGTGTGGGAAATTAGAAGAGAGTTTTAAGTTAAAACCAATGCATGAGTCTTTATCTTGTGTCCAAGATATTGCATGTGCTAGTCTTTCTCGTTCCATTGATGGTATGTGCATGATTGATTCTTCTACTAACAATGTTTTTGAGATTGTTGATGATGTTTGTGCAAGTATTAATGATGTTAGTGAAGAAGAATTTGTGATTCAAAAGCCAAAGGATGAGAAAGACATTGGTTTTCCAAATTGGTTCAAGCTTAATTCTCATGAGGAAGAGAACGCTTCCATAACTAAGGATGTTGAAGTCAAGCCGAAGAAAAAGGCCCGTGACTCAAAGAAGGCAAGAAAAAGGAAGAAGTTGAGAAGTGAAAAAGAAGAATTTGAAAAGAACTTTGTGAGAGTTTCATCAAGCAACAATGAGAAGTTGCCAAAGGTTGAAGAAGAATTTGCTCTATCAACCACCTTGAAGAGGGTGGTGTTCTTTGATCCTCCATGATTAGGAGGAAGGGTCGAGCTTAGGACCTTAAGCAAGCGCTTCCGGGAGGCAACCCGGAGTTTCTAACTTTTCTCTTTGATTTTTGAATTTTCTCATTTTTGTTTCTTTTATTACTTTGTCTTTTCTTTTACTTTTCCCCTTATTTGGATCTTTAGGGTGTCCGTTTGCGGGATTTGAATTCAACAAATATGCATGATGGATGGAAGGTGTTCATGGCACAATTCATATTTTGTTCGATTCTAGTCGAAATTTGAGGTAAAAGGGTAAGAATTTTTAGAGAGGTGAGATAGGAAATTCATATTTTGAATAATGGAGGAAATTGATACTTAGTGAATTTTTGTGGTGTGTACATGAATTTTCAACTTTGAGGACTTTGAAAATGATTTTAGCTACTGCCTATGTTGTTACTCATCACCATCATAATTCATGTGCGCACCCAAATAGGCAGTAAGTATCAAATTTTTGGAAAAAAAAGAAGGAAGGAGCACGCACAGGGATGTGCGATCGCAAACGAGGCATGTGCGGGCGCACAGCCTGCGTGTGCGGGCGCACATCAGCGCTGTGCGGCCGCACAGATGCTGAACGTGCTATTATCTTCTTCTTCCTCCTTCTTTCCCTTCATTTCCTTCATTCCTCATCTCAAACCTCACGAACACCTCCTTCAAACCCTCCTCCTTGTGCGCATCTCCTACCCTCTCATTCATCATCTAAAATCACTCAAATCCTCACCAAAATCACTCCATTTTCACTCAAAATCACTCACAAATCTTTCTACACTACAAATTCTCACAATTTGACCCAAATTTCACTCACTCTCTCTCCTACTCTTGGTGACCGAAAATTGGGGGTTTTGTGTGGAGTTCAAATTGCTTGCTCAAAATTGGTTTATCTTGCTTCTTTTATGGTATAATCACTAATCCTTGCTTTAATTTTGCCAATTATATCATAAATTTGCATGAATTACAAATTTGTATGAGCATGAATAGTGTAGTATTGATTTTGTGAATTTTGATGCTTGTTCTTGATTTTGGTTGTGATTTGGTGATATTTGTTGATTGATTTTGCATGACATTGTGTTGTTTGTTGATTTTGTAGCAATTTTCATCAATTTTGGTTGAATTCTTGTGAGTTGAAATTTTGGAAAGTTGGTAGTAAGTGGTGATTTCGGTATTGGCTTTGTGTTTGCTCTTGGATTGATTGAAAAGGAATTTTTCTTGGTTCATTGATATTGTTGATTGGTTTGGAATTGGTTTGATTGAAGGGAATTGTGAAATTGGAGTTTGGTGATATTGGTAGTAAGTGGTGAATTTGGGTGTGGTGCTCTTGGTTCTTTGGTTTGCTACTTGATTGTTTGTTGGTGATCTTCTATACTTCTCACAATGTCTAAATACCTCAAGAAACTCACCAAAAAGCGAAAAACCGATGTTAGCATCGAGGAACCTCCCCGCCCAAGTACCTCCACTAGGCCTAGTACATCTTTCTAGGCCTAGTACTTCCAACCCATCTTCCACTCAAACACGACCTCCTACCTCTCTTCCAAAGAAGAAAAATTTCACCGATAAACAAAAAGCCTTTTATCAAAATCTGAAAGATGAAAGAACCCTCAAACAAACCCGCCATTACTTTCAATCCGATATGCTGAAGTTGGGGATAGATAATGATGTGCGGTCATTGCTTTTGAATTTGAGATTGGGGACTTTCATCGCCGACGCCTACCGCACCTACAAGGAGCCTACCTTGGAATTCTTGGCTACCTTGGAGCTTGTACCCATTGGAGGGGTATATAGGGTGCGGTTCCAATTGTTCAACAACATATTTGACCAATCTTTAGAAGAGTTCAACGCCGCTTTGGATTTTGATCCCCATGGGGATATTATTAACGTTGAACACTTCATCTTCCCGGACTATGATCAAGATTCTTGGTGGGAAGACATCTCCGGTGGTAGTGAGTTCATCGCCAACAAGGCCAAGATCTCGGACGTGTACCAACCTTGTCTTAGGGTTGTACACCGTTTATTGGGCTATGTCTTGTTCCCCAAGCAAGAGATGGGGAAATTGAGTAAATTGGAGCTCAAAGTCCTTTGGCTATCTACTCGCCCGGAGTTTTGTGGGCCGGTTGAACTTGGGCTACATCTTTGCCCAATATTGCTTGGACCTTCGCAAAAGGAGGACGGGAGAGATCCCTTGTGGGGGTATGGTAACTAGGCTTCTGACTCACCTTCGCCTCGATGATTATCTCCCATTTTGTAAGGAGATCGGGGATGCAGATTCCATCTACCTCGATATGTAACAATTTATCTCCAAGGGTTTTAGTGCAGGAAGATATGAGTGGCTAAGGGGCAACGAGCATTGGTGCTTCTTGCCTAACCCTAGCTAGACTTCTTTGGCTAGGATTGCCAACAATGTTTGGCATGTTCCAAGGTCCTTCCGGCATCCCAACTTTGATTCCGAGGAGGATGAAGAAGAAGAAGATGAGGAAGAACAACAAAATCAACAACAACAACAACATCAACAACAACAACATTTTTCTCCACAACAACAAGCTCCTCATGAGCAAGAACAAGAGCAAGGGCAACATGCTTTTGCCAATGAAGATTTGAAGGCTCTTAGTGAGCAAATGAGTGGATTAAAAGTCCACGTAGACGGCATGTATGATCAAGACTTTGGGGCCCTCTATGACCAAATAAGAGGTATTCAAGAGATGCAACAAGGTATGTTTATACAACAACAACAACTTTATGACGCGGAAGTTAACCGTGGGAACATTACTCCCCCGGTTAACTATCCGTATTTCCCGCCCCAACAAGGTCCTCTACCTTCGTTTGGGCATCCTTATTGGTCGGGGCCTCCTAACCCCAACACCGAGCGTCACTATTACCCGGACGAGCATGGTAACTATGATTACAAGGCTCCGGGTGGTAGTGACTATAGGGGGGATCCTAACTACCCCCATGTCCATCCCAACCACCCTTTTGAGCTCACTTTGCCCGATACCTACACCCCTCTTGCTCCTTGGCAACACGATCTTTTCAAGGGGCATTATGGGTGGCCCGAGGGGTACACCGGAGGATGGGAGCCTTATCCTCATCCCTTCGATGACCCCGAGCGCAACAGAGACCCCGATGGGGCCGGGCCAAGTGGGAGTGGTGGTGGTGATGGTAGTAGTTATTAGTTCCCTTTAGCTTCTCATGCTTTTTACCTCCATCCCTCATATTTTTGATACTTGCTTTGTTTTGATCGGGATGTTGAGATGTATTTTCTATCTAGCTTGGGGGAACTAGTAACTTACTCGGTGACCTTGTTGTTGTTGTGTACATATCTTAGTTGCTTGCATGTTTATTTTCATTCCTCTTTTTGGTTTCCTCATTTTCTTGATCTCTAGGCTACTTTTCTTGTAGCTAGCTTGTTTGCCCTATTTTTTTGGATGTTTGTTGTTTGTGGAGTTGTTTTGCTTGCCATGTTGTTGTTGATGATCCCTTATATCCAAACCCCTAAATCCAAATCCCTTAAATCCAACACTTGTAATTTAGAGTAGTTCTTTAGTTAGTCTAGATTTTATTTCCTTTATTCTTTATTTTCTTTGGTTGTTTAGCTTTTCTTTCCTTTAGTTGTATATACTTCTTGCTTTGTTTATTTTCTTTTTTGTTGTTTTCTTTTATTTATTTTGAAGTTACTAACCATTTTCTTTGTTCATAGTTTCTTTTATTTCTTTTTCTCACTTGATTCCTTGAAGAGCTTATGGATATGGAATGCTACGAGGTGGTTTCTTATTGCTTCGTTTATTTTTGCTATGCTTGGAATCCCGGTGAGACCTTTCTTATTTTTCTCTTTATTTTCCTTGGTTGCATAGAATAGAATTAGTTTAGGAGAAGTTGAATGGTTCGAGGATGGATGCTTGTTAACACGTAATGTGTTTGGGATCGGTGACTTTGTTTTCTATCGATCACTTGTTTGTCGATTGGGATTTTTATGTGTTTAACATGCTTTATAGTCCTTTGCATGCTTTTCTCCTATTTTTTCCTTTCCTATGTCTCCATTTCTTTTCTTTTACTCTCTTTTATTTTATCTTTTTTTTATCTTACTTTCTTTTATTTTTCTTCTTATTTTTGATGTGATTTTGAGGCATTGTTTTTCATTTCTTTTCTTTTGAGATGAACCTTGTACATTGGACTTGTCTTTTGCATGACTTTCTTCCTAGGTTGTAAAGGTATGCACGGTTTGAGATTATGTTCGGTTGACTCTAGGATAGTGTATGCTAGGGTAGTTGGTTTGAACTAGGAGGATCATGAAGCCGGATTCTACTTGTTTGTGGTATGTTGGAAGTTGCTTCTTATAGTTGATTTGACACCATTGGTGAGTTTTTGCCACAACCATGTGAGGTTACTTGTTTTTCTAGCCTTCACCATTCCTTGTATGAGCGGCGTGGATCCTTGACTATGCAAACCTAATCTAATAAAGCTCGATGTATGATTCTCAAACACGAGACCGAACTATCTAGGAAGGACAAAGGCACATTTTTCGGGGTGGTATCTTTCATTTTTACTATATTTTGTTATTTTCTTTTGTTTTGGGTTTACATTTGCCTTCTTGCAACCATTTGAGCCTTATCCTTTCTTTTCAAGCCACATCTTTAGTTATTTGACCTTTTGTTTCATTTTCTACCTTTCTTGATTTTTGTGAAGCAATATGATCATTTGAGATGAAGTTTGTGGTGGTTAAGTTGGAATTTTGGTTTTTATGAAAGCAAGATTGTGTTATGATTTCTTTGTGAATAATGGCAAATGAGTATGAGTAAAAGCCGTCCTTTATAATAAAAGGCATGGACAAATAAGTGCAAAAGTTATAAAAGCCGTCCGAATTTAGCAAAAGGCAAGGACTTTGCAATTACAATATAAAAACACAAAAAAAAAAAAAAAAAAGTAAAAATTCAAAAATATTTTGATGTATTCTTTTCTCTTTCTAAGCATTGAGGACAATGCTCCATTTTAGCTTGGGGGAGAAGCGTGTACGCTTTTTGTATATATTTTTGTGAGTATAGCTTCAAGTAAGCTTGGGGATGTTGTTTTTGTTTGGTAATTTCTTGATTGTGGTGTTAAGGATTGATCACCCTTTTGCTTCACTTTTAGGAAAATCACCAAATTTTAAAATTTTTGCCTACCTTCACCCTTTATGCCTTACGTTACAACCTTGGGGAAAGACCTTTCGACCTAGATAGTTGAGTCACTATTCGGGGGAGGGCATCATGGGTCATTGCCTAGGGAAAGGGGATGCATAGTCAAGATTGTCGAGTAGCCTTAAAATATTTCTTTTCCGGTTCCTTCGAGGAATCATTGGGACACTCACCGAGGGGAGATTTGAGACTAGTGGGAAGAACGCGGTAAGATTGTTTGGGATGAAAGTGAATTGTGATAACTAGTTCCTATGCCTAGCATACCCTATGTTTCAATCAACCTTGGATATCTTGAAACGTGCATACCTTAACTACTTGAGAAAGATTGTCATTCACATGCTTTATAGTCTTTATGTTGATTCATTTCGCAAAGATTCGTTTCTATTTCATTTTCTTTCTTTTAATTCTATGGTTTGCCTCATTGATGTTTGGTGGAGAGTTATGGGTCAAACTCTTAGGATACCCTTACGAGACCTCACTCGTCCTCATAGGCGACTTTGGGGTTTAAAGGGCTTGTTGTAGCTAAAAACAACCGTGATTCCTACGACAATGAGTTTTAGTGTATATTCTTATCTTGAGTCTTTCTTTTTCGTTTTTAATAAAATTTTCATTCTTTTTTTTTCTTGCTTTGTTTTGCTCGAGGACCAGCAAAAGTTTAGCTTGGGGGAATTTGATGTGTGACATTTTTGGCACTCATTTGGTTCCTTTTTGGATGATTTTTATTTCATTTTATCTCTCTTTTCTTTAGTTTTCCTTAGTTTTATTCTTGTTTTCTTCATTTTATGCTTTTTGTAGTTAGTTTCTCTTTTTCATGTCTTTTTCTAGTTTACTTGTTATTTTTCTCTTTTACTTGCTTTTTATCTTTTGCTTGTAGGTGGTAATTGATTGTCCAAGAATTCCCGGGCTTCCTTTCTATAGTTTTCCATTGATTTTCATGCCTAAAGCTTGTGCAAGAAGTTTCAAGTCAATGAGAGGTTCAAGGAGCATGCTTCAAAGTCTTGTTTATGCCTTCCTCATGGCTCATTTCCTTCAAGAAATTCAAGGAAGTTGCTGCCTACCTTGTCCTCCATCATCATCATCTAGGATGCGTGCACCTCGTGAGCAAGGGCAAGGAAGAAAGGAGGAATCTGCAGCTATGTGCGGGCGCACTCAAGGAGTGTGCGGCCGCACATCTGTCGTGTGCGGCCGCACATCAGGTTTGTGCGGGTGCACATTCCTGGGTACACTCCTTCGAGCGCCCGCACTTACGAGGGTCTATTTTTGGGCGTCATTGCCGACCTCTCCTTTGTATATATAGTTGTTTCTACCTATTTTTGGGGGGGTAAGTTTTAGATTAGATTGATTTTGATAGTTAGTTTTTGGGGGAGAATTTTAGAGAGAGAAACTCAAGAACTAGAGAGAGAAACTCATGATTTTTGGTGATTGCTCAAGGATTCCTCATTGTGTTTGATCTTTGGATCAAAGTTTTGTAAGGATTTTCTTCTTGATTTCAATACAAGTTTGATTTTAGTTGATTTCATTAGTTTTTCATATTGTTGATGATTGATTTGGTTATTGATTGAATTTTGATTGATTTTGATTGATTGTTGGTTTAATCTTTGAATTCAAGCATGTTGATAATGAATTTGATGAATGTTGTAGTTTTGATCTCCATTTCTATGGCTAGTGAGTAGTTTTCTAGCTAGGGAGATGGTGAAGCATGTATGAATGATGGAATAGTGTAATTTGGGGATAATTGATGGAGTTGATGATATGATTAAATTTGGTTGATATTTCATGTGCATGTGTGTGATTAATTGAGGTTTGCCCATCTTTGATTAATACACTAGATTGCATTGTAAGCTTGCTATGATACGGACCATTGATTAGTGAACTTGCAATTTCACGATTGAGGTGCTTTGTGACGTTCCCTAGTTAGTGTTTAGCGTAGTTGACGCTAGTTAGACCTCTAGGTGAACCACCTTAGTATGCTCTTTTGGATACATGATGATTTTCCTTCATATCGCTTGACTTAGTCGGTTTGACCTCCCAAATTACCGTTTCCATTATGATTGCATGTGGATCCATTGCCCTAGTGTCTTAGATTGATTTAATACAAGTTTGCATACCTAGTTAGCTATACTTCTACCTCAAACCCCTTTTTGATTCCGAAATAGCTTGATCTAGACTTCGTGCACTTGATATCCATTCCCTTGGGTTCGACCTTGACTTGCCACTACGCTAAATAGGGGTTAGTTAAGCTACAAATTTTGTTTGATAGGGTGGGGTGGTAGACCAACGACCTACCGTTCTCCGTCCCATCACTTGACAAGTTCATGAAGCAAGACTCTAAGAGAGGATGTCTTCCCATGTTTCATGGTATTGCGCTCAGTAAAACTCGGTGCCTTCAAAAGCTAATAGAGTTGAGTTGTATGGATAATGTACCTTATGCTTTTGCAAAAGGGTCCATTATATGTACCATGATATGTACAAAGCAAGATGTTACATATGACTTGTGCATGTGTAGCAAGTTTGCAAGTAAATTCAGAACAAGCATACTGAAAGTTGCAAAGAGCAAATCCTTGAGTACTTCAGAAGGACTAAAGGAATTTTTCTAGCTAATGGTGTTAAAAGTGAATAAGTTCTCAAAAGGTTATACGGATACAAGTTTCGAAACAGGCAAGATGACTTTAGATAGTGATCTAGATACATTTTGTGAAGAAAGGACAGTAAGCTTGAAAGAGTTCAAAGCAGAATACTGTTGCATACTCATTGTCAGAATATGTGTATTTAGCTACAGTAAGAGTAGTTAAGGAGGAAGTTTGGATCAAATTGTCCTGTGACTAGAAGGACACCTTTGCCAAAACAAGGAGTTAGGGTCACATCACAAAAACAAACAAATAGATATGAGATATCACCTCATTTATGAGATCGATGACAAGCAGAATGTTGTGATCAACGAAGTTTTATTATGAGTGAGAAATCACTAAACCCCTTCCATAGACTAAGATATGAGGGTCATATTAAAGACTTGGATTGAAGCAAGTTATGTAATTCAAGTTGTATATGTTTTGAGAAAACATGTTACATAAGGAATGAATCAATTTGCAGAATTGTGTTTAAAATAGAAATTTTATTTCTCTTATTTAATTATGGTTTTGGAAATTAAATAAAATGTCCAAAATAATTATGGATTGATGGGCTCATCAGGTTAATTTATTTAAATAACCTGGTGAATGAAACCCCACAGGTGAACAAAATTCATATATTATTTAAGTCCCTAGTTTGAAATCATTAAAGTGGACATAAATGATTTCAATAAATGGACCAGCATGTAAGATTGATTGGATAGCGCAGTTTCATGGGCTATAGGGGCACAGAGATGCTCGGTCAATCACTTGGATATGCATTAATGATACATGATCGAACTATTGACCTACTTTGAAGTTCAAGTATAGAGCTTCCGGATATATTAGTGGATTCCTTTGATATGAGTGGAACATTGATTTCATTCAATGATCGATTCAACTGTGGTACACTCAAACGTCTGCCCGTAACTTGAGATTATAAAGTGTATTTCCCGGTTATTTCAAAAGTTGAGTGGGAGCCTTGTTGACACAAGATTGGATTGAGTCTACCTATTAAATTAGGGAATGTGTCATGGCCGATTGAAGAGGGAGAATTCAGAAAATACGTGGCCGCGTTCAAATGCATTACTTAGTAATCATTTGGTTTTGTAATTCTAACTCAGATTTTAAGAAACGAGTTGTAGATTAATATGATCTCGACATGTGATGCAATCATATTATCAAATCGACACATATTGACTTAAGGAATTTGAATATTGCACACTTGTCTCAGACAAGTGGGAGATTGAAGGATTTATGTCTTCATCGTGTGCAATTACTAGATATATAAATGGATCAAATTATGGAGATAATTAAGTTCGGACATTTGGTTCATCGTTTTATCATAGCTATAGGTACTAATGATCTTTGGGCTAGTAAAATAGCCCAAAGCCCAATTGGACGAATTTTATAAGGTCACACAAAGGGTCTAGATCGGGTATGAGAGGACAAGGCCCATGATGGGCCTCATCCTCTAGTATGGCCGGCCACATGGAGTGGATTGAAGGGTTTTGGGCTTCCTAACCCTAGTCTAATTATAATGGGATTATAAATAGACTAGGTGCCTAGGGTTTGCAAGTTGTATGCAATTATCTGATCAGTGTGATCAAACCCTAATTAGCAAACACAAAACCAACCCCTTTCATACTCCTCTCTATCTCACAGCTCTCTCCTCCTCCCTTGGCGCTAGTGTGGTGGTTCGTGGTGGTGGTAGATCGTGGTGGTCGGTTAGTCCAATAAAGGTGGTGATCGCGGTTTTCCTCAATCACTCGACTAATCTAGTATTGGTGGACGACTCGTTCGAAGCTCGTGGACTAAGTAGAGGAGCAATGCTTGGGGCTCTATTTTCTCCCTGATTTGTCAATCAAATTGCTACGTGGAATTCACGCTTCAAAGCTATGATTATGTGTCTTGTCTGTTATGCATGTGTTCTTGGGATTAGGTACTTTTATGAATATGATTCATGATTTTCCGCTACGTAGTACCTATAAACTCCTACAAATCTTTCCAAGATTTTGGGTACCAAAGGCGGTAATAAGCGGCAACGGTTCTCATTTTATTCACCATGCCTTTCAAAAGTTGTTGAGGAAGCATGGAGTCCATCAAAGATTCGGCCTCCCATATCATCCCCAGTCGAGCGGTCAAGTGGAAGTCTTTAATCGTCAAATCAAGCTCATCCTTGAAAAGACGGTTGCGAGAAATCGAAAGGATTGGTCGGATAAGTTGGATGATGCTCTTTGGGCCTATCAAACGGCTTTCAAGACCCCCATAGGTACCACTCCATACCACCTAGTCTATGGCAAGTCATGCCATCTCTCGGTTGAAATTGAACACCGTGCTTTGTGGGCAATCAAGAAGATAAATTTTGACTTGGCAAGTGCAGGGGAGAAAAGGTGGTTAGATCTTCATGAGCTAGAGGAGCTTCGGCTTGATGCCTATGATTGTGTTAGTGTGTACAAAGCTCGTTCCAAGGAAACACATGACAAGCTTATTGAGAAGAAAGACTTTTGTGTTGGCGATAAGGTTCTTCTCTACAATTCAAAAATGAAGTTATTTCCCGGAAAGCTCATGTCAAGATGGAGCGGTCCCTATTTGGTCAAGAATGTTTTTCCAAGTGGTGTTGTAGAGGTCTTAATGATGGATTCTTCTTCTCCGTTTAAGGTCAATGGCCATCGTCTCAAAAAGTATTTCGACGATGTTTTTGTTGGCCTTGTTCACTCATTGCTTTTCCGACTACCACCTTAATTGGTGGAGGACATCGAGCTATGACGTTAAACAAGCGCTACCGGGGAGGCAACCCGGTTTTCTAACCTTTTTCTTTTGATTTTACATTTTTTTCTACATTTATTTTATCCTTGAGAATTTTTCTTATTCCTCTTTATTTCTAATTGTTTTCTTGATTTTAGGTACCATGAGATTGGATCGAAGAAAATTTCCAACAATTTTTGTGTTATTTCAAGATTTCACGAGGTTTAGTTAAGTTTACGTGGAAAAGCTTGTTGGGGTCTTATGCTCTCATGTTTGCATTCTTATTGATTTTCTACTTTTTTTGACATGCGCTTTCAAATATCTCATTATGCAAACACAAGAGTATATTCATGGCCGAAATATTCCTGCTTGGTGCACGCGGACCATAGGTTGCACGCGCGCACCAAAAGGGTCAGAAAATTTTCACTAACTTTGAAAAAATTTAGCAGTTTTTGAACCATCCCCGTACCCCCTTGGTGCGCACGCACCCCATCCTTGCGCGCGTGCACCACAAGGGTCAGAGTTTTGGCTTGTTTTTGAACCAACCCAACCCCTACCTGGTGAGCACGCACCTTCTGGCTGCGCGCACGCACCAGGTAGGCAACGATTCTGGCCAATTTTCTAACCCAAGCCTCGCGCCAAACCCCCCTGTTGTCGCCTGCGCGCACGCACCGTCGCCAGCCACAAGGTGCGTTCAGCGCCCCCCTTTTAACCATAAAAGACGCACCACCCTTATTTCTCCATTCTCTCTCCCCGATTTCCCTTACTCCCTCACTCATTCTTCTATCTTCAAACCCTTCCAAACCTTTGCAAATTCACACAATTACTCATTTTTAAGATTAATTTCTTTACAAATTACATAAAAGCATAATCAAATCCCTTCCAAAACAAAAAAAATTCCAGAAATTTCGAACTTGAAATTCGAAAATTGGGCATAATTTTGAAATTTTGGTGTTTTGATTTAGTGTTTGAATCTTGTCTTTGGGTGTTCTATTTGTTCTTAAATCTTCATTTTGGGGAATTTGCAAGTAATTCAAGGCTTCATTGAGGTATAATTTCTTATTTTCTAGTCATCTTCTTCCTCATTGTTCAAGCTTAAAACCCTTGTTTTTTCTTTCATGGTAAAACTCCATTGTTAGTACTTTTAGCTTGTAATTTGTGTTGAATGATGTTATTGGATGTTAACTTGAAGCTTTTTCATGATGAATTTGTATACCTTGCTTGATTCCTTGATTCACCATTGTTGGTCATTTTATCTCTCATGGGTATTCTTTATGATGGTTTTATTGCTTTGATAATTCAATGTTTAAGATTATTTTGCTCAATTTGATTCATGATTTGGTCTCTTATGTTCAATTTTGCCTTTAAATCCATGCCTACTTGCTTCAAATTCATGACTCTATATTAATGGCATTGTTCATATGTAGCCATCTCTTGTTTCTATTTTGAAATAATTGCATTTGTGCTTGATTCTTGAGCAATTACATATGCTTATTATTGAAATATGACAAATGTAAAGATTTTCTCATGAGTTGTTTTCATCCTTGTAGATGGCTCTAATCCGTCACAAGAAGCGGCCAAGATCGAGTTCAAGCAAGCCTAGGCATGTTGTTCCACCTCCACCCGAGGTAGAAAAAACATACGACATTGAATTCTCTAAGGAACCACATTGGGATCGTTTTATGCGTCTATCCAAGAGAAAGCTAAGGCCAACAAGATTCTAGGATCAATCAACAACCAAGCTTCTCGGCATAGATGAGGACGTTCGGCTTCTTGAAAAGGGCCTTGATCTTTTAGAGTTCTTGGATTTGAGCACCCCTACTTATGCCAGGGTGACCTATGAATTTCTTTCTTCCCTTGAAGTAGTCCGAGAACCGGGTGATGATTCCTCAAGGATTTTGACTTTCCAACTTCTCAATCATGATCACTCATTGACGGATTCTCAACTATGTTCATACTTCAAGTTTCCATGGGCCGAGGACGTGGATCATTGTATCTATCCGGCGTAAAATGGCGAATGACCATGGATATAATGAGCAACGTTGGTGGAGAAGTATCTCGGAGGAAAGGAAGTATGAGCCTCAAAATTCCAAGACCGCTTCCATGATTCATCCGATTATACGGTATTTCAACCGTCTCCTCACTTACGCTCTTTGCTCCAAGTGAAAGGAATGGTGTCCTTCGAACAAGTGTATTATTCTGATAGCGGGTTCAGAATTATTAGAAGCTAATACATTCAGTAAGGTCAAGTGATCGGAATGCCTGGGTGGAGGCCGCTTCCGATCAGTAATATTAATATAATTAATATTACAGCTTAATCTTGACTGAACCCTTCGGGTCACACCTAAGAAATTATATGTGAACCAACTCGACGAATTAATTCGGAAGATATTAATTCGTCGCCTGAGTGTTAAATATTTAGACGTCGGTAATTCGAGCTTAGAGCGTCGAAACCGATCGTCGGAAGTCGAGTATAAAATAATAAAAGACGAGACGCGCAAAATAATAATAAATCGACCATAATCCCGAAAATACCCCTAGCATCGGTGTGCCCCGAGCATCTGAATGCTAGGGGCAAGACGAGCTAGCACACCGTGTTAGCAGCCCCGGCCAGCCACTACTAGGCACGGCAGCAGCCGCACCAAACCGCAGCAGCAGCCGCACAGCAGCAGCTGGTGCAGGCTGGGGTCGGGCAGGTGCGGGCTGGCTGCGGGCCTGGTGCGGGCTGGTACAGGCCGGGCTCGGGCTTGGCTCATGGCTTGGCTCGGGCCATAGGGCCATGAACAAGGGGAAGCTTGGAATATGGGAGTAAGTGGGAGAGGACATGTGGCACAAGGAGAGTATTGAGTGGGGAACAAGTATGGTCCCCTACTCTCCATGTGGTCCTCACTAACCCATTTCACATGGTAATGGCACTTGTAGATTTATTATTAGTTTGCAATTTTAATTTAATTTAGCTTTAAATTAATTTGTGGAATTTCATGATCCCACATTGATGGGATAGAAATTCCCACTCATACTTTCCTCTATAAATACCAAGCTTGGGATTTAGAGTAAAGTGCTTGAGTGGGAGTTAAAAAGAGCATTCCATAATTTTTGGGAAAACTCTTAAACTCACGTAACACTCGGGTTTAGGTCGGACCTTGCTAACCCCAAGGTAGTAGACCTTAAAGTTGTGTTCGCCCATTTGTGGGTGGATACCGTCGGAGGCGCGGCGCTTGACGTGCTAATAGCATTCAAGTAAGAGCCCCGGGTTTTGGGTGAAGCTCGCTTCGAGGGTAAGATTCGTTATCTTTTCTTTATGAATATTTATTTATGCTTTGTGATTTTAATTATTGCAAGTGGTTCCTCGGGAGGGGTTGTTTCCGCGGTGAGTCGGACTCACCAAACCCCAACAGCGGTATCGAAGCCCCGCTCGTTTATTTTTATAATCATGTTTTTCAAGGTTTATTTTTGGCTTAATTTTCTGGTTTATGTTGCTAATTAGATTAGTAGCTCGGTTTTATTTATTTAATCCCGTTTTTAATGTCGAATTTGACCCAGAACCCAGATTTTCGCCCAAGACTAGTGAATTTTGGGTGGAAAACGTGTTCTAGAAAGGGTTTTATCCGGTTGGGGCTGTGATTTTAGCCAAATTCTGACCAGAAATGTCTTTTTCGAGGGGTTTTTCGTTTTTGACGAAAAATTTTAAGTCTTTTCTAACCTTGAAATTAATGGCATAAATTGTTGATTATATGGTTGATTATTTGCATAATTTTCTGCACTTTTATGTCCACGTAAAGCACACTTACTTGGTAGTATTTGATGCTTAAAGGTTGATTTATTTTCACATAATTGCAAACTAATTGCTTTTTAGTGTGAAAATTTTATTTTTGAAGTTTCCTAAGTGTTAAAGATTCAATCTTTATTTGTGATAAGTGATTGAAACTTTGAAAACCACTAAATTCCATGTTATTTTGAATTGAACTTTGTTGTTTTAATCATTTTGAGTTGATTAGAAACATAAAGTTTCGATTTTTGTGATAGAAATTTGGTTATCTTCATGTTGGAAGATATATTTTTTCAAGGATTCACAAATTTTAGATGTTGGAATTTTCATTTGAACATTAAAGTTCATATTTTTCCAACTTCCCTTTACTTTGTTAAATTCTCAAGTTTAATTTAAAATGATTAAATTGAAAGTGAGAAATTGCCTCAATTTTATTTTGCACCAAGCTAAACCAATTTAATTAAAGATGGTTCTTGGAATTATTTTGGTTATTGCACTTTGAAATTTTTATTAAGTTAGACTTGTTTAAAATTTTATTTTGCTCACCAAATTAGTTCTAAAATTAATTTAGAATTAATTATTTTTGTCTCGCGGAAAAAGGGATCAAATCCCAAGGTAGTGGCACGCAAAACGAGGCAATGCACCACCATGGCGAGGCGGGCTGCACAGCAGCCCGCATGTGGCTGCCACGGTGGTTGCGCCACCTTGATGGTGGGCTACACGCGCGGCAGCAGCCACGCACAGCAGCAGCTCACGCGCGGCAGCGGCAGCCACGCGCGGCTGTGCTGTGGCAGCGGCTTGCGGCCGTGTGCCGTGGGCCGTATGTTCGTGGTCTTGGCGTGTGCGTATGCTTGGTGCGGTGAGGTGATTTTCCGTAGTAGGCTTGATGTTAGTTTTTTTTTTGCCGTTCATTTATTTTAATTAATTTTGTTAATTTTAATTAAAATTTTGGGAGGCTAGGCCACGGGTTTTTGAGCGGCATTGGCAAAATTTCATTTTGACAAGTTTGGGTGCTACCGACTTAATTAATTGGATTAATTAAGGAAATGTGGAATTTAGTGGGAGCTTCAATTATTAATGACGTAATTTATATAATCGGTTAAACAACTTTGACTAGTTTTAATGAGGCGTGTTAATCGAATTAACCACCTAGATTAGTTACTAGTGCACGCGTTGTTTGAATGCATTTTACTTGTTGTTAATTTTGTAAATTGTATGGGCCATTCACAAATAGTGAATGTATGAATGGAATATATATATTCTCTCTCTCTCTCTCACAGGTTTTATGAAATGGCAACTAGTGGGACCCGACTAGGATAGAAAATACGGACTACGTGCCGTTATGTATTTTTGTGAATCTAAATACGGTCTACGCACCGTTAAGTATTTTTGTACTTTAATGTTTAGATTATTCCTAGTTATAGACACTAGTTTTTGCATAGTTTGGTTAAGTCTTGAAGACGGCGTATCTTGGAAGACAAAGCCTTGAAATGCAAATGAAGACCTTTTGAAGATATGAAGATTCCAAGGGGTCATGCTAGTTGCCAATATGCATCTATTATTTCGCTTTATATTTTATGGTTATATATATGTGTGTGAAATATTCGTTAGATGCATGTTTAGGTTTTCTTGATGTTGCGATGATTAGTTAAGTTCACTTGAATCAACCAACATAGAAATCTTAGGTCCCTAATAATATTGAGTAAAACTTGCCTTTCCAAAACAACACTTACTAACCGGACGATGGTGATGGTAGGCTACGCCAAAACGAGGTGCCATCACTCCTCTAAGGGGCATAAGGCACACCGAGTGTGCACGTTGGTTTTGGTTTAACTCATCGGTATGAGTGAGGAGTCCTCACATACCATGGCAAAAGACATACATCGTCAAAGATGCATTAGATGTGACGATTGTCTAACCAAGAGTGGCTTAGAGCCATTTGCAAGGCAATGCTTACCGAGAAGATTGAGTGTTTAAGACAAGCCAAAGCATGCTTAACCACTCTTTGTTTCTTCGGATCTTGGAATCGCCTTATTTTCACCAAATAGGGACAATTTTTACGTGTAAATAAGACGTTAAATAAGTATTGAAAATTTGCATGAATAAAATTCAATCTTATTTAAGTAATTTTTGAATGGTTTTTCATTAAAATTCTTTCAATTGTAGAATAATGTCTTCAACTATTAACAACGACCTTATGTACCCGGAACTTCCCGAGAAGTTACCATTTTTGCTCAATTTGGTGAACTTCAAGGAATGGGAAGATGAACTCCGAAAGGCTCTCAGGAATTGCTACCTAGAGCATATCTTGGACACTCCGATCCCGAGTTTCTACTCGAAAGGGATCATGAGTGATGAAGCTCATGAAGAATGGAGTATAGATTGCAAGAGAGTTTCCAAACTCATGGCAAACTCCATCCCGGATCAATGGAGAGGGGTTTTCTCCGGCTATTTTCCGGACATGATGCTCAAAGCTCTTGAGGATGTAGTCAATATGAGGGTCACCAAGAGTGCTAGGGGCAATTATGATGGTCATGTGGAGGATGTGACAAGATCACTCTCCAAAATGAGGATCAAGCCACCGCAAGAAGGTTGTCTCTCGAAAGAAAGACAAGAGGTATGGGGAAAAGTCTACAATGCGAGACTTAGGCCCGGAATGCCACTTCAAGCTCATGTAATTAACATGACAAGGTTATTCAACCATCTTGAGCTAATTGGCAAACCAGTGGAAGACGAGCAAGCGGCTCTCATGCTTCTTAGCTCTCTTCACTCGGGGTATGTGGGACTTAAGATGCGTCTCACCGCCAATAGGGATACACTGTCCTTAAGGGAAGTCAGCCTAGAGCTTCAAAAGACCTATTCTTGCAAGAAGGCTAACTTTGCCCTTAGACCAAGGAAGAAGGAGTTCAAAGACAAGAGAAAGATGCGCTGCTTCTATTGTGGTAACCCAGGACACTACAAAAGAGAATGCAGCATGTATCTGGATGATGAGGCGAAAGGAAAAGTAACCTCAACCTCAGGTATCATCTTATACACTTGAATATAAGCAATTTTAAAGGTATTAGATACCGGAAAATTGACTCCCAACACATTCCTTTTCAGGAACCAAGTGAGCGGTGCTTTTTCAAGAGGAATCGAGTTCACAAGTAGGATGGAAGTGATCTATCCAAGAGAAACTTGTATATCTCATGTTTTGTCTAAAGAAGAACTTATTTAGTTTTATCTACCATACTTTTGATGTGTTTCCGACGTTGGACGTCATTCTCATCAAATCGAGACCTTTTGTTTTGATGTCTTGAACATATTTATGGAATGACACTATCATGTGTTTTTTAGACAAATGTTTGATACCAATACAAAGAAAGCTAAGACTACACAGTCTAGTCAAACTTACTTGTGGCATTATCGCCTTGGCTACATTAACATCAAACGTATCAAGAAACTTCTACAAGAAGGTATTCTTGACTCATTTGATTTAGAATCCTTTGAGAATTGCGAAGGATGTTTATTAGGCAAGATGATAAAGCAACCATTCTCCAAGTTAGGAGAAAGGGCCGGTGATTTATTGGGACTTATACACACCGATGTATGTGGACCAATGAGTACACCTGCAAGAAATGGTTATCGGTATTTCATAACCTTCACGGACGACTTTAGTAGATATGGTTATTTCTATCTAATGTCGCACAAATCTGAATCGTTTGATAAATTCAAAGAATTTCAGAGAGAAGTTGAAAACCAACTCGGCAAGAAAATCAAGGCACTTCGATCGGATCAAGGTGGCGAATATTTGAGCCAAGAGTTTGATGACCATCTGAAAGAACATGGAATACTTTCAGATTTGACACCTCCGGGAACTCCTCAGTGGAATGGAGTATCTGAAAGGAGGAATCAAACCTTGTTAGACATGGTCCGATCGACTATGGGTCTTAGTGAACTTCCAATCTCTTTCTGGGGACATGCACTTTTAACTGCGGCACTCACACTGAATCGTGCTCCGTCAAAAGCAGTGGAAAAGACTCCATATGAATTGTGGACTAATAAACCGCCAAGGTTGTTTTTTCTCAAGATTTGGGGATGCGAAGCATATGTCAAGAAACTCATTTCTGACAAACTTCATCCAAAATCTGATAAGGTTTACTTTGTGGGTTATCCAAAAGAAACCAAAGGGTATTACTTCTACAACAAAGCCGAGAACAAAGTGTTTGTTGCTCCTGATGGTGTCTTTTTGGAGAAGGAGCATCTCTCCAAAATGACAAGTGGGAGGAAAATCAAACTCGACAAAATTCGAGAGGACGAGCAACAAGCACAAGTTGACAATCAAAGTGCTTACCAAGCAGCTGTTGACGTTGGTCAAACTGACAATGAAAATGCCCAGTCCATTACCCTACGTAGGTCGACTCGGCCAAGATCTCAACCTGACATATATCTCGGTGTTGTATTAACCGAAGATCAGGACATCCTAGTAGTGGATGGAGATGAGCCGGCAACCTATAAGCAAGCTATGACGAGCCCTGACTCTGTAAAATGGCAAGAGGCCATGAAATCCAAAATGGACTCCATGTTTGAAAATCAGGTATGGGACTTGGTTGATTTACCCGCAGGTTACACACCTATCGGATGTAAATGGATTTTCAAGATGAAAACCGAGAAAGATGGAAATGTATTTATTTACAAAGCAAGGCTGGTAGCAAAAGGTTACAGGCAAATTCACGGCGTTGATTATGATGAAACCTTTTCTCCAGTTGCCATGCTAAAGTCCGTTCGAATTCTTCTAGCGATTGCTGCATATTACAATTATGAAATATGGCAAATGGACGTCAAAACAGCCTTCCTCAATGGGATTTTGGAAGAAACTATATATATGACACAGCCTGAAGGTTTCGTCAACCAGAATAATCCTAAGAAGGTATGCAAGCTTAAGAAGTCCATTTATGGACTAAAGCAAGCAAGCAGAAGTTGGAATCTGCGATTTGATGAAGCCATCAGTAAGTTTGGTTTTATCAAGAATCCAGATGAGTCTTGTGTCTACAAGAAGGTCAGTGGGAGTGACATTGCCTTCCTAGTCTTATATGTCGATGACATTTTGCTCATTGGAAATAGCATTCCATTGCTGGAGTCTGTAAAGACTTGGCTCGGGAAATATTTTTAATGAAAGACTTGGGAAAAGCTCAGTACGTATTAGGCATCAAGATCTATAGGGATAGATCAAAAACGATGATTGGAATGAGTCAGAGTACTTATATCGATAAGGTACTGGCTCGATTCCAAATGGAAGGAGCCAAGAGAGGGAACCTACCCATGTCACATGGCGTAACCTTAAGCAAGAAGCAGTGTCCAAAGACACCTGATGAGCGAGAAAGGATGAGTCGAATTCCGTATGCTTCGCTTATCGGATCGATCATGTATGCCATGATATGTACTAGGCCGGATGTATCGTATGCCTTGAGTTCTACGAGCCGATACCAATCACACCCTAGAGAGGCGCATTGGACTGCGGCCAAAAATATTCCGAAATACCTGAAAAGGAACACGGATAAATTCCTGGTCTATGGTGGTAAAGATGAATTGGTTGTTGAGGGATATACCGACACAAGCTTCCAGACAGACAGAGACGACTTCAAGTCGCAATCAGGATACATATTCTGTCTCAATGGAGGAGCATTTAGTTGGAAGAGTGCAAAGCAAAGCACAACCGCTGATTCTACAACTGAAGCCGAGTATTTTGCAGCATCTGAGGCAGCCAAGGAGGCAGTTTGGATTCGCAAGTTCATTGATGAACTTGGTGTTGTACCCTCGATTAAGGGTCCAATAGACCTCTATTGTGACAACAATGGAGCTATTGCTCAGGCTAGAGAGCCACGAGAACATCAGAAGGTCAAACATGTCCAGAGGCGATTTCATATGATTCAGGAATGGAAGTCAGAAGGTGAAATCAGAATTTGTAAAGTTGGAACGGATGACAATGTAGCCGATCCACTGACTAAACCTCTGTCTCAAGTGAAGCACAACAAACATATTGAGGCAATAGGAATCAAGCATGTTGCGAACTGGCTTTGAATTCCATTTATAGTGTTTTAATCAAATTTTGAACAATGTTGATGTAAAGCACCATGATGAACCATTCAGTATTTGAAGTAATTAAAATTTTCATGCAATTTAAATCACTCCGTCTCTATTTAATTATGGTTTAGAATTAAATAATGAGTCCATTCGATTTTAATAAATATTCAAAATAGGGTATCAAGTCAATGGCTTGGATAAAGAAACACCTATTAAGTGAAAGTTGAATATTTTAATCGAAAATTATCCCTAATCAAGGTCGTATTTTGTGGACGAATAATGACCATCAGAGATTAGTGTGTAGTATGATTTGTAGCACCGTTTCTTGTGCTATGAGGATATAAATCATTTGCACAGGTATTGGTTTAGAACCATACTGGACAGACCTATGAGGATGCTTTAAGAGATTAAAAATCGTCATAAGTATTTTCTCATTATTACTATCGGAACTCTTTTCCTTTGACCATGAGTAGTGGGAGATCTCTTGTTTGAGTACTGATCCGCTTTGGTATCCGCCAAACGTTTGCCGTAATTAGGGATTATAAAGACGGATATCGGGCGGGTGAGTCCTCTTAGTAAGAGAAGCTACATTGCAAGACTGGAAATGTCTCCCAACTAACAATAGGGAACATGTCTTGTTGTTTACAAGGCCTCTCGAAGAGCGAGACTGTGAAAATGCATGGCCGTGCTCAGATCGATTTTAGAAATCATCTGCTTATTGACAGTCAAACTCGGATTTCGAAAAACACTTCTGGACGTAACAGAGATGACTAGTAATCTTATTCTATAGTTCATGAAGAGACATGAAGAGACATAGGATAAGGGCTATACACTAAATGCACACTTGTCCGGAAGGACAAGTAGGAGATTGAAAGAAATGGTGTCCTTCGAACAAGTGTATTATTCTGATAGCGGGTTCAGAATTATTAGAAAGCTAATACATTCAGTAAGGTCAAGTGATCGGAATGCTTGGGTGGAGGCCGCTTCCGATCAGTAATATTAATATAATTAATATTACAGCTTAATCTTGACTGAACCCTTCGGATCACACGCAAGCAAATATATGCGAACCAACTCGACGAATTAATTCGGAAGAAATTAATTCGTCGCCTGAGTGTTAAATATTTAGATGTCGGTAATTCGAGCTTAGAGCGTCGAAACCGATCGTCGGAAGTCGAGTCTAAAATAATAAAAGACGAGACGCGCAAAATAATAATAAATCGACCATATTCCTGAAAATACCCCTAGCATCGGTGTGCCCCGAGCATCCGAATGCTAGGGGCAAGACAAGCTAGCACACCGTGCTAGCAACCCCGGCCAGCCACGGCTAGGCACGGCAGCAGCCGCAGCCGCACCAAACCGCAGCAGCAGCCGCACAGAAGCAGCTGCTGCGGGCTGGGCTCGGGTCAGGTGCGGGCTGGGCTGGGCTCGGGCCAGGTGCGGGCTGGTACAGGCCGGGCTCAGGCCAGGCTCGGGCTTGGCTTATGGCTTGGCTCGGGCCACAGGGCCATGAACAAGGGGAAGCTTGGAATATGGGAGTATGTGGGAAAGGACATGTGGCACAAGGAGAGTATTGAGTGAGGAACAAGTATGGTCCCCTACTCTCCATGTGGTCCTCACCAACCCATTTCACATGGTAATGCCACTTGTAGATTTATTATTAGTTTGCAATTTTAATTTAATTTAGCTTTAAATTAATTTATGGAATTTCATGATCCCACATTGATGGGATAGAAATTCCCACTCATACTTTCCTCTATAAATACCAGGCTTGGGATTTGGAGTAAAGTGCTTGAGTGGGAGTTAAAAAGAGCATTCCATAATTTTTGGGAAAACTCTTAAACTCACAAAACACTCGGGTTTAGGTCGGACCTTGCTAACCCCAAGGTAGTAGACCTTAAATTTGTGTTCGCCCATTTGTGGGTGGATACCGTCGGAGGCGCGGCGCTTGACGTGCTAATAGCTTTCAAGTAAGAGCCCCGGGTTTTGGGCGAAGCTCGCTTCGAGGGTAAGATTCGTTATCTTTTCTTTATGAATATTTATTTATGCTTTGTGATTTTAATTATTGCGAGTGGTTCCTCGGGAGGGGTTGTTTCCGCGGTGAGTCGGACTCACCAAACCCCAACACCAAGGACTCTTTGGGAGCTATCTCTCGAGAGGAGCTTTGTTGGTTGTGGATAGCCGACCAAAACGACTTCGAGATTCAGCTAGTGGATTTCACGAAGCATTTATTCAATCGATTCTTGGATATCCGTGATGGAGTTAGCCTATCGGGGAGCATCCAATTGGGAGGGATGATTTCTATCCTAGGTCTTTGCATCAATGACGACTATAAGACTTTGTTAAATGAGCTTCCCCCAATTATTGATCCTCGAGAAAAATCTTCTTCTCATTTCCTCAACATCTCCGCCCTTGTGAACCAAAAGTTCCTCGATCGTACTAGAAAGGATGATGTTTTCATTTGGAAAGTTTTCCGGATTAAAGAATGGTTCTTATTCCCATGCAAAGAGGCAACTACCCAACAAAAAGAGAAAAGATTCCTTGTCTTGGAGGCCTCCGATGCGAGATATTGATCCTTCTATTCGACGTAGGACGAATCATACAAGAGGCCTCTCAACCAATGCTTTCTCGTCGAATGTTCACACTATTCCCACGGTTGAACCGGAAGGTATACCTATTCCTTCCCCCTCTCCTACTCCTTCTAATTTTGATTTGTCAAGCATTCATGCTAGGCTTGATTCTATTGCTAATGTGTTATATTCTATGCCTTCTATGCAAACCCCTAATCTTGGTTATGACTATCATACAAATCAATTGTACGATTTACATGTTTGGAGGGGGGAGATCGAGCCCTATGTGAATTACCCGTATCTCCCGGTCCAACAAGGACCTATCCCTCAATGGGAGCCTTTTGATCCTACCATTAGTCATCGGCCTTGCTACCCTTATTGGGAGGGCCCTCATGTTCACCCTAGTTCTATCATAGGAACCACCTCCGCCACTTACGACTATCGGCAGCCCGGTGGTTGTGATTATACATATGATCCGACTAATCCTTCGCCCTTTCTAGACCCCGAGACTTTTGAAAGGTGGGGTAGGTCGGGTGAGCCGGTCTTAGATGATTGGTCTCATTATTTTAAGGTTGATAGAGCTAGGAGGGAAGGTAGGTTAAGGGGTAAGGCTCCCATGGACGTGAGCAAGATGACTAGCTCTAGTCATATGATAGAGACCGGTGAGGGGACTTCTCATTCTAACCCTTACCATAGTGTGGAGTGATACTACCAAGGCTACCCCCCCTCTTATGTGCTTTATATGATGTTTCTCTGTTGCCTATGTCTTTAGGTTTTAGAGTTAAGGGGGTAGTCCAGTTTAAGCTTGGGGGTGCTTTATGTAATTTGTTGCTGCGCTTCACCATATTCCCCTCTACTTTTGTTGTTCATTCCTGGTCTCCTATGCTTCTGGTATTGATCTCTTTGTCGTTTGGTTTTATGATGATGCTGTTGTATTTCTGATGATTTCTCTGCCCGGTTATTGGTTTTGTTGCTTGTTTCGCTGATCGCTGTCCGCTGAGTTTCTCTGTGTCTATGTTATGATGATCCTGATGATGACTGTCTGATATCTTGTCTCTTGATACTGCTTCAATCTGATGATTCTGCTTCCTACACTCATTTGATCCTATTCCTGTTGCTTTTATTAACTTGCTTTTTCTTTATTTTCATGCATTTTGTTTTCTCTTTTCTTCTTTTCTTTTGTATTGAAGTTACTAATAATTTTCTTTGTATATAGTTTTTAATTTCTCACCTTGCTCTATTGCTTATGCTTTGGATTTCGACGATTCATAAAGGTGCTCTTTCGCCTTGTTTAATGTGCAATAGCTTTGGCGCCCGGTGAGATCTTTCTATTTCTTTTCTTGGTTTCTTAGTCTAGGATTAGTTCTAGGAGAAGTTGAATGGTTCGAGGTTGTTTTCTTTTTAACACCCTAGTGTGTTTGGGAACATTGGCGCTATGGCCGAATGTTCACTTGTTTGTTGATTGGGATTTATGTGTGTTAGCATTACTTCCTTATTGCTTTTTACTTCTCCTTTACTTTTCTACTTTTCATTTCATTTTCGTTTTCTTCTTTTTCTTTTTCTTTTCTTTTCTTCTTCCTTCATGTTTTCCTTTTCTCTTTTTCTTATTCTTTTCTTTTCTTTTTAACCCTTGTTCTCATTATTTTATTTTAATTTTTTACTTTTCTTCGAAAAACAATATAAAAAAGAAAACAAAAAAAAAAAAAAAAAAAAACAAAACAAAAACAAAAAACAAACAAAACTTGTTTTTGTGAATATGAATAAAATGTTTTTGAGGCATTGCTTTTCTTTCTTCATCTTTTTGCTTTTACTTTGGACTTAGTACCTCTTGAACTTGCACATTGGCTACTTTTCTTCCTAAATACAATGGCTTGCACGGTTTGAGAGTATCTTTGGTTGACTCTAGGATAGGGTATACTAAGGTAGTGGTTTAGACCCTTTGGGGCCTTGAAGCCGGATTCTTTTGGTTTGTGGTAAGACGGAGTTGCTTCCTTTGGTGGATTTGACAACTTTAGTACATTTTTGCTACAACCGTGTGAGGAATTTTCTTTTTCAAGCCTTCATCCTTAACCTTTGCATGCCTAATCTTGAATCTTGACTCATAATTCTCAAACACGAGACCGAACCAACTAGGAAGGAGAAAGGCAATTTTTCGGGGTGGTAATTTTTCATTTCTAGGATTTTCTTCTTTCTTTTCAGTTCTTTGGGTTTACATTTGCCATCTTGCTAACCATTTGAGCCTTTCCCCTTCTTTTCAAGCCACATCTTTAGAACTTTGAGCCTTTTGTTTCTTTTTGTTCCAATCTTGGTTTATGTGAAGAAACTGGTCATTTGTGGTCTAAAAGGTTGGATATTGGTTTTATTTGTTAGCACGCTCGTCTTTTGTATATATTGTGAAAAATGGCAAATGAATAAATGAAAAAGTCGTCCAAAGTTAAAAAAAGGCAAGGACATAATAAATGCAAAATCGAAAAAGCCGTCCACAGTTAAAAGAGGCGAGGACAATTGCTTTGATAAAATGAAAATTACAAAACAAAAAGAGTGAAAAAGAGAAAATTCAAAAAACAGTTTGATGTGATTCTTTTCCCTTTTCAAGCATTGAAGACATTGCTTCCTTTTAGCTTGGGGGAGAAGCGTTTACGCTTTTTGTATATATGCTTGCGGATATAGCTTTGAATAAGCTTGGGGGTATTAGTTTGTTTTTGTTTGGTGACTTCTTGATTTTGGTGTCGAGGTTTGGCCGACCTTTGCTTCATAACGTAGGTGTACCACCAAATTCTAAATTTTAAGCCTACCCCTAACCTTTTGCCCTTACGTTACAACCTTTGGGAAATTCCTTTCGACCTAGTGGTTGAGTCATATACCGAGGGAGGGAATTATGACTTAAAGCCTAAGGAAAAGGGATGCAAGGTCGAGATGTCGAGAACCCTCAAATTCAATTATTTTCCGGTTCCTTCGAGGAACCATAGAGACGCTTACTAAGGGAAGATTTGAAGCCATTAGGGAGAACGCGGTTAGATTGGTTTAGATGAAAGTGAATTGCGCCTCATTAGTTCTCTACGCTTAGCATACCCTATGTTTCAATCAACCCTCGATATCTTAGAACGTGCTTACCATTGTTTTTTTTAGAAAGTTTGATATCCTACGTGCCTTGACCATATGCAAAAGTCCATTGTATAAGCATTTCTTTTCTTTTCAAGGTTTTAAACTTTCTTTTTTCTTTTCTTTTTGCTTTGCCTCCTTTTTAATAAAAAGAGTTATAGGTTAACCTCTTTGGAAACCTTTACGAGAGCATCACTCGTCCTCTAGAGCGATCTAGGGGTTTAAATGGCTTGTCTTTAGTTGCTAAAATTGATGGTTATTCCTACGAAAGTGAATTAGTGTATATTCTCATCTTCTCTAGTTTTCTTGTTTCTTTCTTTGCTTGAATAGTGTCATCATTTTCCCTTGGGTTTGATTTTGTTTTTCTCGAGGACGAGCAAAAGTTTAGCTTGGGGGAATTTGATGAGCGTCGTTTATGGCGCTCAAAAGAATAAGATTTAGGTTCATTTTTTTTGTTTTCTTTCATCATTTTCATATAATTCTCTTAGTTTTACTAGATTTTCCATTTTTATAATTCACTTTGGTTCTCGATTAGTTTTTACGAGTTTTTTTTTTATATTTTTAGTTGATAATTCATAGTTTTAGTTTTAGTTTTACTTTTTTATGCTTTCTCTCTTTGTTTTATTTGTGTTTTGTAGGTGAATAATCAAGTCAATTTTCTCATTTTGGGATTGCCTTGTTCGCGGGCATCATCTCGAGTGTACTAACGATGGGGATGCTCGGGAGCGCGGAGTTTGATCAAGCAAGTGAAGGAGCCAAGGCCTCGTGCACCGCACAGGGGTGCGCGCAAGCGGCACAGGGGTGCGTGTGTGCAGACCTAGCTGCGCGCGCGGCTGGTCTGTGCGTGCGCACGGCCCTATGCGGCCCCCCTTCGCTCGATTTTCCTATTTATAGCTTTTGACTTTCTTTTTTATGATGACTTAAATTTTGTACTTGAGAAATAATTTTCCAAAAATAGTAGAGAGAGAAAGTAGAGAGAGAAGCTTAAGATTTACTTGTTTGTACTTGAATTTGATCTTAGATTTCAATTTCATCTTGAAATTCCTTCTTCAATTCAATGGAAGTTTGTAAGATTTCTTTCCTTTAATTTAATTTTAATGAAATTCTTTCTAGTTTCTTTAATTTTGATTGAGATTACATTCCTTGCTCTAGAATTTGTTGATTGATTGATTTTCTTTTGATTAAGCTTTAAATGAATATGAATTTGATTGATTTTGTTTTGTTCCTTAATTTCACCATGTTTAGTGAGTAGATTAGTTTCTAGGGAGAAGGGGAAGCATGCTTGATTGATGATTTTTGCTAGTTGATGATACTAAATTGATTGGATTGTAACAATTAAATTGGTTGACATAGTTGTGCATGTGATTAATTAAACTAGGAGTGATCAACCTATAAGATTAATCTAGATTGCATTGCAAATTTCAATGACATGAACCCTTGATTTGAGAATTGCTTTAATTGATTGAATTTGATTGTGAATTTCCTTGTTAGCCATTCATAGTGAACCCTAGCTTGGCTTATAGGAGATAGATTTTGGATTCCTTTGATTGCAACTATTGTTTGTCCCTTGTGATGTTGAATCGATTGAGTGATCTATAAATTAGCATAATCATTGAGCTTGCATGTGGAACCTATATCCCTAGTGTTTAGCATATTGAATTCTTCAATTTGTTTAGCTTTTTGACATCTTAGTTACCAACAACTACCATTTATATTCTTCGATTTAGCTTGACATAGGCTATAGCATCGTTCCTACTTATTCCTTTGGGTTCGACCCTTGACTTACTACATACTTGTATTAGGGTTGGTCGAGTGTTTACAAATTAAGTTTGGCTCTTGGGAGAGGTAGATAATGACCTACATTTTCCTCTTGTCAAGCAGACGAATTATAACATAAATTATCATCCGGCCATTGGCCTCGTGTCTTTTTAAGACAGTCGCATAGCCACTAAGTTTTTTACTTAGCTTATAATTTTTATATAAAGATGAGCCATCTACGCATTGCATAGACGTCATTTACGATAATACGCATTTAGGTAAAGTAATAAATAAGATAATTGAAAACAAAAGAAACTTTTCATTGATAGGCTCTTCATTTACAAAAATTTACAAAATCTAAGAAGTAGTACTTTTTTAAGTTGTCTACATTCCAAGTTCTAGGCAGCCGTCTGCCGTCTGGAGTTTCCAGGCGATAGGTGCCATTTCTTACTTCTCCATCGATCCGATACGGGTCCTCTCAATTAGGAGTTAGCTTTCCATGCTCATTGGCCCTACCGGTTGCCTCCATTTTCAGTAACAAAAAGTCCCCAAGTTTCAAGGGCCGTTTGTGCACTCTTTTGTTATAGGCACAGGTCATTCTTAAACGGTAAATCTCATGACGCAAGGCGCCATTGCCCTTGCGTTCCGAGAGCGAGTCGAATGTTAGCCGCATGGCCTCCTAATTTGCGTCTTCATCGTATAGCATGACTCGTAGAGTCGGCTCATAATGTTCGGTGGGCAAGACGGCTTCAGCACCGTAAACCATGAGAAATGGGGTTTTACCGGTTGCCCCTTTTTCAGTTGTCCGGATGGCCCATAGGACATGAATTAATTCTTCAACCTATAAACCACCGGCTCTTTCTATTTTCTTTTTGATGCAGTCTGAGATGAGTTTGTTGATGGCTTCCACTTGGCCGTTTGCTTGGGGTCGGCAAACTGATGCAAAACAATGTGAGATCCCTTGATCTCCCAGCAAAGTCTTGAGCTGAGCTTGCCAAATCTTTGGCACTTGTCACATTTTTTTACCATATCCATGCCGTTTGACTCAAGAGTGGGCCAGAAGTAACCTTGCCGCCTGCATCTCTTCGAGAACTTCCTTCCCCTTTGCTGGGTAACACATTTAAACAGAGGTTTTAGGAAACCCACCTTGAAAAGTTCTCCGTTTCTTATCTCTAAGTTTGCAACTCGTTTCTTCAGGACAACAGCTTCCTGTGGTGAGTCAGGCAGCGTGCCTTCTTGAAGATATACCCAGATGCCATCCATCCAGGTAGAGCTTCGATCAATTACTCCAATGGGCTCTTCTTCAACAATACTTTGTTTTTCCATAACTTCCTAGAAGACTAACTGAGGCGTATCACAAGAGGCGGAGGATGCAAATTTTGACAGTGCATCCGCCTAGTTGTTTTCAGATCTAGGCACTCGACTTAGATTAAACTCTTCAATTGTCCCAGCCTCATCTTTGACCGCCAGAAGGTATTTGATCATTTCTGAATGAGTGGCTTCATAGTTTCTATATTATAGGCTAACAACCAACTGAGAGTTAGAGCAGGCGTTAATTTTTGTTGCCCTTGCCACATTATTTAAGGCTTGGAACTTGAACCGTAGTGCATTCTCATATTTGTCTCCTTTAGGAGACTGACAGATTATGCCTGCACCACAACTGTTCATTGTAGAGCTCCCATCTACATACACTTTCCAAACCTGATTAGGATAGTCCGGAGTAACCGGCCTTGTCGTTTCGACAATGAAGTCGGCAAACGCCTGACCCTTCACAGCCTTTCTTGGTTCGTAAGTGATTTCAAGACTTTGCATGTCAATAACCCACATGAGCATTCTACCGGATGACTCTAAGGTTGTCATTGGCCATTTTAGGGGTTGGTCTGTGTAAACCACAACCAGATGTGCCAAGAAGTAAGGTTTTAACTTCTTAACAGCCATATAAAGGGCGAGGCCGAATTTTTCAACCATGGGGCACCGCAGTTCAGCATTTTTGAGCACATGGCTAATGAAATAGACCGAGAGCTGAATGTCGTCTCTCTCAGCAAGGAGAACGACACTGAGGGAATGATCTGAGATGACAAAGTACATATAAATCGTTTCCTTAGGTAGAGGGTTAAATAGCCTTAGCAAAGAGTGTAAGTGTTCTTTCAATTTTTGAAAGACCGCCTCAGCATCATCTCCCCGTTCAAACCTTGTCTTCTTCCTGATTTTCTTAGAAGAAATAGAGGCACTTGTCACCTGACCGGTTGAGAAATCTTCCCAACGCCGCCATGCAACCGGTGAGCTTCTGAACTTCCTTAATAGTACGGGGTGACTTCATGTTAATTACTGCTTGTATCTTTTCAGGGTTAGCCTCTATCCCCCTTTGTTAGGAATTCGAGAAACTTCCTAGACTCAACACCAAAAACACATTTTTTGGGATTTAACATGACCTTATGCCGCTTGAGTGTGGTGAAGGTTTCTCGGAGATCAGCAAGGTGATCTGTCTGTAGCTTTGATTTGACTATAATGTCATCAATGTACGCCTCTACATTCCTCCCAATCTGATTAATGAAGACAGTTTTAATCATCCCTTGGAAAGTAGGAAGCGCATCCTTTAAGCCAAACGACATCACCGTATAACAGAATAACCCCTTATCAGTGATGAAGGCCGTCTTCTCTTGATCTTTTTTCCACAAGGGTATCTAATGGAAACTTGAGTATGCATCCATAAAACTCATCAAGGCATGCTCGGCTGTAGAGTCGACAAGGCATGTCGATCTTTAGAAGCGGGTAACTTTCCTTTGGACATGCCTTGTTCAAGTCTGTGTAATCTACACACATGCGCTAGGTACCATTCGGCTTCTTTATAAGCACAACGTTTACAACCCATTCAGGGAAGTTACATGGCCAAATGAACCCAGCGTCTAACAGCTTTTTGACCTCGGCAGCTACTGCCGGACTTCTCTACTCGACGTGATTTCTTTTCTTTTGCCGAATGGGCTTATTTCTAGGATCCACGACAAGTTTGTGGACAGCGAGATTTGGGCTAATGCCTGGCATCTCTTCCACTTCAAAGGCTCCTTCAGATGATCGGCTGCAGCAGCCGTTGGTTTGACGTCTGAGAAGTAACACTCCCTTGACGTATTTTGATCCCTTTTCAGGGAGCCAACAAAGCCCTCATCCTTTTCATATTTTAACAACACAAGAGCTGGGATGATGATGGCCTTGCACTCGTTGAGAGTGGGTCGGCCCTGAATAATGTTATAGGCGGTCAGCTCTTTAACCACCAAAAACCGGACAATCATATGTCGCCCTATTCCCTTCTGTCCCATCAGGATGGGTAAGTCTATTTGTCCAACTGGGTGCATGACCCCTCCCCCAAAGCCAACAAGAGGATGGAGATATCGCGCAAATTGTCCAGCTTGTAGTTCAGCTTGGACAGACACTTGTAGCTGATGAGGTCAGAGGAGTTACCAGTGTCTATAAGGATTCGACCAACCAGCTGGTTGGCGACCTTACATTCAATGACGACTGAGTCGTCATGCGGTCGGCGGACTTTGCCCCAATCCTTCTAAGTGATGAGGACGTGTGGGAAAGTACCACTAGCAGATGCATGTCAATCATCAACAGAATGGATCATCTTTTTCAAATGAACCTTGGTGCATCGGATGGTTGGGCCACCACCCGTGAATCTACCTGCTATGGTGTAGACCTGCTCCTTGTCAGTATCCGATCTACTAGCAGGGTGGACAGTCTTGGACGACTGTCTTTGATTCGTCTTGACAGTTGCTTTGGACTTCAAGACATAGGATTTCAGCACCCTCTTGTCAGTCAAACGGTCCAACCTCCGCTTGGGACTATAACAGTTGTTTATGCCATGCCCGACTTCCTCATGGAAGTGACATTATTTATTTTTTTTATGTGACTGGACGGAACTCTTCATCATATTTGGCTTCTCAATGGTCAGCCGGTCCTCTATCTCCATGAGTATGGTGTAGTAGTCTTTATTAAACTCGTATCCCGGGACGTACGATTTGAATTCTTTCTTTTTCTTTTTGGACGGCTAATCAGGCTTACCAACCGCCCAAACTTCTTTTCTCTTTTTGCTCTCTTCAGATTTCTGAGCCGGTTGAGCAGACCGACTCTCTTTTTGTTTGTCAGACTTCTTGGAGTCAGATTGATGGCTGGAGTAGCAGAGATCGGTGGCTTGAATAAAGCTCTCCGCCTCTATCAACGCCTCTTAGAGGGGGAAGACCCTCTTTCGGACGAGGTCAAACTTAAAGGTTGAACCATCCTTCAGAACCTTGAAGAAGATTGTATAATCTACCTCGTTAGACAGCCCTTGTACCAGGATTTTCACCAGATTGACCCGTCTGACGTAGGAGCAGAGTCCTTCTCTCTCTCCATGTCGTATGGTGCTCAACTCGAGACTTGTTTTCTTGGCAAGGATGTTTATTGAGAAGTTGGAGGCAAACAGGAAGGCAAGCCCCTGAAGCTATCAATGCATCCGGCTGGCAGGTTGCCAAACCATTGTTGGGCTATGCCCTTCAAGGTAGTCGGGAAGCATCGGCACCAAATAACATCCTTTAACCCCTGCATGTGCATAAGGTTGGTGTAGGCCAAGAGGTGGTCCTCAAGGTTGGTGTACCATCATAGGCACCAACAAAAACATTCCTAACCTTGGTCAGCTGTGCCGCCACAGTTATCTCCTTGGTGAATGTAGAAGTTTGTTCACTAAGTTTAAGCAGACGGAGCTGCCAGTCCAAGGGTTGGACATTATATGTCGCCTATCCCCCGAAGAGGGTCGGCTGCGTGAAAGGAGGAGTGTACTGCCCGTATGGCATCTGAGGCACATACGGGACTGACCCAATCATCTGAGGGCCAGTATGGGCGGAATTGGTACCTGTATGGCTCTCATGCAAGGACTGAGAATTCCTTGCAGATGTATTTTTGAAGCTGTTTGGAAAGCTCGGTGTAAAGGCTAACTCTGATATCTACTAGCTCCGGTTGTGCTAGATGATATGTCGAGCATCGAAGAAGGTTTTCTTGCTGCCATCCAGCTGAACAGCTCGAATGACCTTTCTTTTACCAGTCTGAGGCAAAAGGATCTTAGTCTAGTCAATGGCAGGAGTAGTCTTCTCCTTTGGATGTGGAGTAGGCTTCCTGTCCCTGACTGATTTCCTCCTCTCACCTTACGGAGTCTTCATTGCCAACTGACCCTTGTTAGAGCTAGCCGTCCTTTTATTGATCAAGTCCTTGATTGGAGCCTAACCCCCTGCCGCCTGGGTGTTACCAGGAAGTGGTCAAGGAGTCTTGCTGGTACCCGCTTCATTGTTGATTCGTTCCAGCTTATCTCTTGAACGGATATGTTTAGAAATGAGTGACCCATCAATGTCTATATCATGATCTGAATAGACCACTCCATTGGCTCTAGGTCGGTTGGGTTCAGGTGGCGGTACAAACTTTTGAACCATCTTAGAGGTACTCTCCTCACAGACGACGCCAAATGTTTTGGGTGATTTTGTCCCTCGGGAGAATTACGTCACCAAGACTGGTCTGGCGCGGTCTATACCTACAAAACACCGAGATCAGGTGTTTTCTTTAATGTGAGAGAATGTAGGGTAGGCTGTTATAAATGAATTGTAGATGTCCCTCAAAATGGGGGAATCTCCCTATTTATAGGGTCCATGGAAAATGTGCCCCTGATTAGGTCACTCTAACCTAATTTTGATAGGCGGCGTCGAATTACGGCTTTCTCGGGATTTGGGCCTTGAAGGCCGCCTTTTCTCCCACTCTTTTGGAGCGCCACGTGTCAAGCAGGGATTGGTCCTTTAAGGGCTAATACTGGGCTGGCACGTGTCGCCTTTTGCTTGGCCCACGTGGCATGGGTAAAATGACCCTGAACTATAGCTACTTGTCTCAAACACTTGTCTCAGATTTATTTCCTTGGCTACTTTGATCCTCGTCTATTCTAGACTCGATTCACATACACTGGGATGTCACGCACAACCCATTCACATGCGCGCGACACCTGCTACGGTAGAATACGCGAAACCCTAAATGATAGAAATGGTGTCCTTGGAACAAGTGTATTATTCCAATAGAGGTTTCAGAATTATTAAAAAGCTAATTGTTCAATGAGGTCAAGTGATCGGAATGCCTAGGTGAAGGTCGCTTCCGATCAGTAATATTAATGAGTAATTAATATTCCAGCTTAATCTTGACTAAACCCTTCGGGTCACACCCAAGCAACTGACGAACCGACACGATAAATTAATTCGGAAGGAATTAATGAGTCGCTCGAGTATTGTGAATAACGACGTCCGATTCCAAGCTTAGAGCGTCGGAACTGAATCTTAAAAGTGGAGCCAAAATTTAGGAATTGGCGAGACGGGAAAATGCTTCAAGTAACAAGTAAAAACCTTAGCCACGCAAAAAGCTAGGGAAGCGCGCCAAATAGAAGTGCGCCACGTGGCAGCACCATATGGCAGCACATCGTGGCAGCCACCATGGTGGCAGCGTGCCAAATGGTAGCGCGCCACATGGCAGCCACCATGGTGGCGGCGTGCCACATTGGTAGCCACGAAGTGGCAACGTGCCATATGGCAGTGTGCCACGTTGGCAATGCCATGTGGCGACAGGTCGCGGACCTGGGAAACGGGTCATGAACGCGAGGCGAAGGGTGGTAGCCCAACCGAACCCAACTTGGGGCTCAAGGTTGGGTGCCACATGGTTAGCTCACAATGCATGTGAGTTGCTTTGGAGAGCACGTGAGGAAGTGGTCTTCCACCTAACCATGTGACACTTGTTACTTTGTTATTCCTTGGTTTATTCAACTAAGGATTGAATTCAGCATTCTTTCCATGCGGGATATTTTTGTGAAAAAGTCCCAAATTGAAAGATGAGTGGAATTCACAAGGAAGCACTCCTTATAAATAGGATACGCGTACTTTGGGATTGTTCACTTAAGTAAGAGTTAGAAAAGGCATCTCCGTTGTGAAAACCTTTAAACTCATAATTGCTCGAGTAGTTTGGTAGGGCTTTGATCCGTGCCATTTATGGCACCTTTAGGCTATGTTTTCTTTATATTTCTATGCTCATTTTTAGTCGTTTGTGTCGTGTTTATATTGAATAATGCTCGATTTGTGTTATTTTGTGTTGGTTTAGAGAAATGCATGCTTTTAATGGTTTTCTTATCATTTTATTCATTTCTCGGCTATTTCTCTCGCTTCTCCGTTTCTTCGTGTTGTTTTGTAGGTACGTCGCGGGCTATATGCATGGAAATTGAAAATAGCACCCACTAGCATCAATATGCACTTTTCGGAATTGAATTTGAGTTTGAAACAAAGGAAAACGAAGGATTGCAAAGTTTCAAATAGGACCTTTGTTCATTGTTTCAGCCATATCTCAAGTTCTACAACTCGGATTGATGTGATTCAAAATGGGTTGGAAACTAGACTTAAAGAAATTTCCAATGATAGGTTACACGCCCTCATACGATTCATAGATTGAGAGTTATAGCCTTCCGAAGTTAGCCTTGAAATTCTGCCGCGGGCGCGGGCTACAGTACCCGCGGGCGCGGGGTTGCTGCAGCTCCAGAACTGCCGTTTTTGGGCAGTAAGCACCCGCGGTTGTCCCGAGGGCTCCCCGAGGGCGCGGGCCTTGGCCCTGCGGGCGCGGGATTGGCCCGCGGGCGCGGCCGAGTTCTCCGCGGGCGCGAGTTTCTGGGTCTTTTACGATTTTAAAGCTTCTTTTCTCCTTTTGTTTATATAGTTTTTGGTTTCCTTTATTCTTCATTCATGTAATTCTTTAGTTTTAGAATAGTTTTCTCTCTCTTAGGTTGAGAGCTTCTCTCTCTAGATTAGGCTAGTTTAGGAGTAGTTTTAGAGAGAGAAAGTGAAGAATTTCAATGGTGATTGAGAGATTAAAGATGCAAGTGTGACAATTGTGTTGGAGATCTTCCTAATTATCAATGAGCATTTCTAAACTCTATCTCATTCAATTGCTTTGTTTAATTTGATGTTTGTTTGGTTTGATTTTGATATTTGATATTTGATTAGAGTAATTGTTCTTGATATTTTGTTGATTCTTGTTCTCTATAGTAAATAGTAGTTTTGATCATGTTTCTTGAGTAGTTTACTTGCTAGGGTTTGGGTAAACATGTGTGATTGATGGATTGAGATTGATTTGGGAATTTGAGTAGTTCTTGTGTTGTGATTAAATTGATTCATAGAGGTTTGCATGTTGCATAAGTTTGATTGGAGTAGCTAACCATGATTGCTAGCATTGATTGCATGATTGAATTCATTGACATGACCACTTGATATCGATTTGATCATAATTAGTTGGGTATTTGATTATGTTTCTTCATATTGTTTAGCACTAGAGAAATCTATGTTAGAGAGTGTGAGGATGATTAGTTGAATGCCCCTAATTGCTCCTACAATTTGTCTTTGCATTGCTTGGATTGCTTGACTCCCTAATTAGCTTGGTTATCATGAATGCATGTTGATCCCCACTCCCTAGTGTTTCATTTGTTTGCTTCTTGATTTAGGAAGTAGAATAGTGTCACCTTTCACCTTAGACTTCGACCTAGCTTAGGCGTTAATTAGAAATACTTGAACATAACCGTTCCTAGTGGTTCGACCCTTGACTTACCTCTATACTTGTATTTAGGTAGTTGAGTGATTATAAATTTGTTTGACCGTAGTGAGGATTAGTTCAACGACATAGTTTTCCCCACGCCAAAATGGCGCCGTTGCCGGGGAACGGTGTCTATGTTTGAGTGTTTTTAATTGCTTGAGTCTAGGTCTTTGTGTATACTTTTCTTTTATTTGATTTTTGCTTGTTTTGTATAATATGGAAAATTTCTCGTTTCCTCAATTAGAGGATGAGCCATTTTGGGTGTACTTTAATAGATTAGAGGACTTCATTAGTTACCATGGTTGGGATATTTGGGAGGCTTGCGAGATTTGTTATCATAATTTGAATGAGCAAACTAGAGACATTGTTGAAAGCATGTATAATGGTGGATTTCGGGCATTGTCAATCGATGATGCTTGGGACTTTTATGTGTGGTTTGCTAGAGATAGTTATGATCGTGGTCATGGTTATTCAAATGTTTCCATTGATGATTGTTATGGTCCATGTTCCATGAATGATGAATCTTGCATGCCTACTTGTGCCCCCATTCCCAAATTTGATGATGCCACTCATAACTCTAATGTTGATCCTTGCATGCTTGAACATAATTCTTTCCCCCATGATTCTCCTCAATGCTCTTCATCTTTCCAATCTTTAGATCCTACCTTTGAGTCGTCTTATAATCAAATTGGTGGTTCTTTGAGAAAATTAGAGATGAATTCTAATTTGGAACCAAATGAGATGAGATATTTGGGGATTGTAAGAAGCCAAATGGAAATGTTGAAAAAGTTGGAAGAGAGTAATGAGGTTGTTTTTAGAAAGAATGAGGAGATGGAGAGTCAATTGTCATCAATATTGAATGTAAATGAAGTTTCTACCACATTGGTAGATATGGAAGATGATGACGATGATTGTTTTGAGAGCTCCAAAGTTTGCAAGGAGGATGTTAGAGAACCTACGAGTGAGGAAAAGGGTGTAGAGATGGACGTTCCTAAAAAGAGTTTGCATTTTGAACCTCCTTCTAAATTTGAATATTGTTCCATTGAGCCTTTAGAGGGAGTTGAAGAGAAACTAAAATTTTTGGCTTCTCTTAATATTGAGGAAATGGTAATTCAAGTTATGAAGGAAGGGACATTGCAATTTTTGAAGCGTGAAGAAGTTGTTAGGAAAGAGAGTAAGGACGAGGAGGATGAAGTAGTCTCTATGGGAGATTGGATGTTTGAGGGTGGTGAGGATCAAGAGGTTTTAAGTGTTGACAAACCAATTAGTGAGTCAATTCTCCCACCCACCTCCTTTGATTGTGATTTCATTCTTCCATACCTTAATCTTGGAAACCAACCTTCTTCCACCCCATCTCCTTTGCATGATGACCATGGTTGCTTTGAGGGTAAGGCCTTGAGCCTAGATGATTTTGATGAAGAAGAGGTTCCATATGATAAGTTTGAGGAGGTAGAGCCTACTTTTGATGATTATGAAGATGGGAGTGAAGTGTTTGGTGAAGTTGAGTCTCCAACTCCTATCTCTAATGTTAAACAATTGCCTTCCCTTTTCACCTTTGATGAACCTTTCTCTTCTACATTTTCCACCATTGAGAATGGTAAGGCCTTTTTAAAGGGAGATTGTACTTCTCATGTTTATTTTGAGTTACCTCCCAAGTTTGACCCTCAACCCTTTGATGAGCATCCTTTGAACCTTGATCGTGATTTGAAGCTTTTGAGAGCTCTCTTAGGGTGTGAAGTTTGTGAGGAGGATGTGATTGAGAATGAGCTTGATTTGAATGATGATGAGTTGGAGGAGAGCCCTTTTGATGTGAGTTCATTGGATGAAAGAGCTTGTGTTTCAATGGATAGTGGTGTAAGTGAGCAACCAATTCCTATTCCTTCGCCTTACACCTCATTTTCAAGAAAGCTTGATCTTGTTCCCTCCTATCCCATGTCATTACCTTCTTTTCTCATATCCCCTCCTCTTGATAAGCCTTTAGTCCCCCAAGTGCCTTATTTGATGACTTTTGAGGATGATGGGGGGATTTTCAACCAAAAATATTTTGTTGGGAAGAGTATGCCTTCTTCTTTTTCTTTAATTTCTCTTCCTTTTTCTTATATTCTTGTTTTTCCCTTCTCTCCTTCTTCTTCTTGGCATACTTCTTCTCAACTCCATAGGTGTGCACTAAGCTTGTTGCATGCCTTTCTTTTGTCATGTGCATACTTACTATCATATGAAATGTGTAGTAGTACATTTGACAAGCTCTTGCGATCGTTGCAATATTATTTTACTAGATGGTCAAGCTTGGACCTTAAGCAAGCCTTTCTCGGGAAGTAACCCGTGTTTTAGATTAGTTTTTCCTTTGTTTTTAGAATAGACTTTTTTTTTTCTCTAATGGAAATGTTTGTGTGCCTTTTGTTAGGTACATGACTTGATATACTTTGGTGCTTCGATTTGGATCAAGAATCAAGGAAGGATGACTCCTATTTTTGCGAGCATATGGAGACAAGGTTCAATTCTTGAGAAATAAGCTTTGAAAGGTTTAATTTGGTCATTTGCGGGTATTTGCACCCACCTCAATTCCGGTAATATCCTTCCTTCCTCATTCTCTAATGGTTGATGCCATGTTGGACATATGTTGGCTTGTTGGATTGTTCTCCTTGTTTTCCCCTCCCATGGACTATATGATTTATGTTTGAGTGTAATGTCTCATTCAAGCTTGGGGGAGGGTATTCTATCATGTTTGGTGGGATGTTGATTCATGTATGCTATGCACCTTTGTATATGCTTTTCCATGTTCTTATATTTTGAAAAACTCCAAAAAGATTTTTGTTTCTATCAAGGCAAATTTGCAATGTGTTTTGTTCTGTTCT
The DNA here is from genome assembly GCF_948465745.1 of Chenopodium album. Lineage (NCBI taxonomy): Eukaryota > Viridiplantae > Streptophyta > Magnoliopsida > Caryophyllales > Amaranthaceae > Chenopodium > Chenopodium album. Next base: position 20,089,829 of record NC_137850.1, on the reverse strand, counting down.
TGCTTTGGACATAATAACATTTGGACTTGTATAATTGAATGCTTTTCTTCCTAAATGGTAGTGGTGTGCACGGTTTGAGATTACGTTTGGTTGATTCTAGGATAAAGCATGCTAAGGTAGTTGTCTAGAACTAGGGGGATCATGAAGCCGGATTCTACTTGTTTGTGGCATGTTTGGTAGTTGCTCCCTTTATTCGATTTGACAACCTTAGTGAGTTTTTGCTACAACCATGTGAGATTTATATTTGTTCAAGCTTTCATCATATTCTTGCATGAGCGACATGCATCCTTGACTTTGCAAGCCTAATCTATAAAGCTTGATGTATGATTCTTAAACCCGAAACCGAGCTATCTAGGGAGGACAAAGGCACCTTTTTCGGGGTGGTATTTTTCATTTTTAGGTTAGTTTGTTTCATATTTGTTTTTGGGTTTCCATTTGCCTTCTTGCAACCATTTGAGCCTATTTCCTTCTTTTCAAGCCATATCTTTAGATCTTTGGCCTTTTGTTTCATTTTCTTTCTTTTCTTGTTTTTGTGAAGCAAATTTACCATATTTGATGGAGTTTGTTGTGGTGAAGTTGGATGTTTGGTTTTTATGAGTGCAAGATTGTGTTAAGTTTTCTTTGTGAATAATGGCAAGTGTATATGAGTAAAAGCCGTCCTTAATCATTAAAGGCATGGACTAATAAATTGCATTATAGAAAAAGCCGTCCGAATTTAGCAAAAGGCGAGGACATTGCAAGTTTAAGTAAAAAAAAAGAAAAAAAATTGATTGAAAAAGTGAAAATTCAAAAATATTTTGATGTATTCTTTTCTCCTTCTAAGCATTGAGGACAATGCTTCATTTAAGCTTGGGGAGAACCGTTTACGCTTTTTGTATATATTTCTTGTGAGTATAGCTTCAAATAAGCTTGGGGGTGTTGCTTTTGTTTGGTGATTTCTTGATCGTGTTGTTAAGGATTGATCACCCTTTTGCTTCACTTTTTAGGAAAACCGCCAAATTTTAAAAATTTTAGCCTACCTTCACCCTTTATGCCTTACGTTACAACCTTCGGGAAATACCTTTCGACCTAGAAAGTTGAGTCACTATTCGGGGGAGGGAATCATGGGTCATTGCCTAAGGAAAGGGGATGCGAAGTCAAGATGTCGAGTAGCCAAAAATTTGATTTTTTTTTTCCGGTTCCTTCGCAGAATCTATGAGATGCTCACTAAGGGGAGATATGAGATTAGTAGGGGGAACGCGGTAAGACTGTTTGGGATGAAAGTGGAGTGTGATAACTAGTTCCTATGCTTAGCATATTTATGTTTCAATTAACCTTAGGTATCTTATATCGTGCACTCCCTTACTTGTTTAGAAAGATTTGCATTCACTTATGCTTGTACATTTGCAAAATTCCTTTCATGAACATTTGTTTGCTTTTCTTGTATTTTGTTTTCTTTTTCATGCTTTGCCTTGTTTGTATTATTATGAGAGTTATGGGTAAACTCTTGGGATACCCTTACGAGAGCATCACTCGTCCTTTAGGGCGATCTAGGGGTTTAAATGGCTTGTCTTTGGTTGCTAAAATTGACCGTGATTCCTACGAAAGTGAGTTAGTGTATATTCCCATCTTCTCTAGTTCTCTTGCTTCTTTATTTGCTTGAATAATGTCATCATTTTTCCCTTGGGTTGGATTTTGTTTTGCTCGAGGACGAGCAAAACTTTAGCTTGGGGGAATTTGATCCGTGCCATTTATGGCACCTTTAGGCTATGTTTTCATTATATTTCTATGCTCGTTTTTAGTCGTTTGTGTCGTGTTTATAGAGAATAATGCTCTATTTGTGTTATTTTGTGTTGGTTTAGAGAAATGCATGCTTTTAATGGTTTTCTTATCATTTTATTCATTTCTCGGCTATTTCTCTCGCTTCTCCGTTTCTTTGTGTTGTTTTGTAGGTACGTCGCGGGCTATATGCATGGAAATTGAAAATAGCACCCACTAGCATCAATATGCACTTTTCGGAATTGAATTTGAGTTTGAAACAAAGGAAAACGAAGGATTGCAAAGTTTCAAATAGGACCTTTGTTCATTGTTTCAGCCATATCTCAAGTTCTACAACTCCGATTGATGTGATTCAAGTTGAATTGGAAACTAGACTTAAAGAGCTTTCCAATGATAGGTCGCACGCCCTCATACGATTCATAGAGTGAGAGTTACAGCCTTCCGAAGTTAGCCCTGAAATTCTGCCGCGGGCGCGGGCTACAGTACCCTCGGGCGCGGGGTTGCTGCAGCTCCAGAACTGCCGTTTTTGGGCAGTAAGCACCCGCGGTTGTCCCGAGGGCTCCCCAAGGGCGCGGGCCTTGGCCCCGCGGGCGCGGGATTGGGCCGCGGGCGCGGCTATCGGGGTTTCCGTCTTCCTCCGCGGGCGCGGCCGAGTTCTCCGCGGGCGCGGGTTTCTGGGTCTTTTACGATTTTAAAGCTTCTTTTCTCCTTTTGTTTATATAGTTTTTGGTTTCCTTTATTCTTCATTCATGTAATTCTTTAGTTTTAGAATAGTTTTCTCTCTCTTAGGTTGAGAGCTTCTCTCTCTAGATTAGGCTAGTTTTGGAGTAGTTTTAGAGAGAGAAAGTGAAGAATTTCAATGGTGATTGAGAGATTAAAGATGCAAGTGTGAAAATTGTGTTGGAGATCTTCCTAATTATCAATGAGCATTTCTAAACTCTATCTCATTCAATTGCTTTGTTTAATTTGATGTTTGTTTGGTTTGATTTTGATATTTGATTAGAGTAATTGTTCTTGATATTTTGTTGATTCTTGTTCTCTATAGTAAATAGTAGTTTTGATCATGTTTCTTGAGTAGTTTACTTGCTAGGGTTTGGGTAAACATGTGTGATTGATGGATTGAGATTGATTTGGGAATTTGAGTAGTTCTTGTGTTGTGATTAAATTGATTCATAGATAAGTTTGATTGGAGTAGCTAACCATGATTGCTAGCATTGATTGCATGATTGAATTGATTGACATGACCACTTGATATCGATTTGATCATAATTAGTTGGGTATTTGATTATGTTTCTTCATATTGTTTAGCACTAGAGAAATCTATGTTAGAGAGTGTGAGGATGATTAGTTGAATGCCCCTAATTGCTCCTACAATTTGTCTTTGCATTGCTTGGATTGCTTGACTCCCTAATTAGCTTGGTTATCATGAATGCATGTTGATCCCCACTCCCTAGTGTTTCATTTGTTTGCTTCTTGATTTAGGAAGTAGAATAGTGTCACCTTTCACCTTAGACTTCGACCTAGCTTAGGCGTTAATTAGAAATACTTGAACATAACCGTTCCTAGTGGTTCGACCCTTGACTTACCTCTATACTTGTATTTAGGTAGTTGAGTGATTATAAATTTGTTTGACCGTAGGGAGGATTAGTTCAACGACATAGTTTTCCCCACGTCAGGCTTGGCTAACCTCCAAGCGATAGACCTAGTCGGAGTCGTGTTGCGGGTGAATACCGTTGGAGGTTTTTGCTCGTGCGAGACTTAAAGCTTTCTCATGTAAGAGCTTGGAATACGAGCGAAGCACGCATCAAAGGTAATTAATCTTTCCTAAATTCTTGTTAATTAAGTTAATTATGTCTTTTGATTATATTAATTCTGAGTGTGATCTTGGCTCGGATTTTCTTCCGCGATGAGTCGGACGCATCAAAACCCAACAGTGGTATTAGTGCCTTGCTCATTTATTTTTATAATCATAATTTTAAGGTTTTTTTTTGGCTTTATTTTTCTCGTTTCACGTTGCTACTTAGATTAATAGCTCAATTTTATTAATTTCAAGCTCATTTTAGAGCTAATTATGGCCCCGAACCAAGATTTTCGCCCAAAAATAATGAATTTTTGGTGGAAAACTTGTTTTGGAAATGATTTTACCCTTTCAAGACTGTGTTTTAGGCAAAAATCTGACCAGAAATGCCTTTTTCGAGGGATTTTGAGAGGAATGGTGTCCTTCGAACAAGTGTATTATTCCGATAGAGGGTTCGGAATTATTAGAAAGCTATTTATTCAGTGAGGTCAAGTGTTTGGAATGCCTAGGTGGAGGCCGCTTCCAATCAGTAATATTAATGAATAATTAATATTACAGCTTAATCTTCATAGAAACTTTCTGGTCACACCCAAGCAACAAACGGATCGACACAACTAATTTATTCGGAAGGAATTAATGAGTCACTCTAGTAATTAATATTTAGGCATCGGAAATCCGAGATTGGAGAGTCGAATTTGAGCGTCGGAAGTCGAGTCGAAATAATAAAGGACGAGATGGTAAAATTACTAATAAATCAACAATTTACCAAAATACCCCTAGAATAAGAATGCCCCGAGCAAACTGATGCCTAGGGGCATTTGGTAAAAGCCGGGGTGGCTAGCAAATGCACTAAGCCGAACCTAGGCTGGCTGGTGCATGCTAGCACACCATGGCTAGCGTGGTGCTAGCAATGGCAGCCGGCCAAGGGCAGCAGCCGCAAGCCGCGCCTTGGCCGCAGTAGCTAGGCCGTGGCATCAGCCCAAAACCAGCTTCCTTGGTGCTCCTCTTGGGGTGCGACGTGGCAGCCGGGGATTGGTCATATATAGGGATAGGTGGCCGGCCAAATGGAGCTCCTTGGGGATCAAGTTTGGTCACCTCCCCTCCTTGTGGTCCTCACCTAACTCTTCTCCTAGATATGCTACTTGTTGATTTATTAGTTGCTTGATAATTAATTTTATTTTTGACTAAAAAATAAATGGAATAATCAACTCTCCCACATTGATGGAAGAGCAAATCTCACTCATGCTTTTCCTTATAAATACCAAGTTGGGGTATTGGGAAAATCACTTGAGTAAGGTGTTAGAAAAGACATCTCCATTGAGAAAACCTTTAAACACATATAATTACTCGAGTTTAGGGCGGGCTTAGCTAACCTCTAAGAATTGGACCTTGTCGGGGTCGTGTTGTGGGTGGACTTCCGTTGGAGGTCTTCTTGCGAGCAAAGCTAAAAGCTTTCCGAAGTAAGAGCTCTTGTTGAGAGCGAAGCACGCGTCAAAGGTATTAATCTTTCCTTAATTCTTGTTGTTTAAGTTAATTATGTCTTGTGATTATATTAATTGTGAATGTGGTCTTGGCTCGGGTTTTCTTCCGTGTTCTGGAAATGATTTTAACCTTTCATGGCTGTGTTTTTAGCCAAAATCCGACCATAAATGCGTTTTTCGAGGGATTTTTCGTTTTTACGAAAAATTTTAAATCTTTCTAACCTTGAATCTTAATGGAATATTTATGGTGGTTATGTATTTTTTTTCTTTCTTTAATTTTTCTTCAATTTTAAACCTCTTTAAACATGGTTACTTTGTAGTAATTGGTGCTTGAAAGATTGGTTCAATCTTTAATTGTTTTAAGTGATTGAAATTTTGAGTTACTAAATTCCATGAATTTTTGGTTGAACTTTTGATTTAATCATGTATTGAGTTGGTTGGAATCATAAAGTTTGAATCTTGTAATAGAAATTTCATTTATTTTCATATTGGAAGATGTAAGTTTTCAAGGATTCACAAGTTAAAGTTGGAATCTTTATTTGAATATTTGTGTTTATAATTCCAACTCCCCTTTATTTTGCCAAAATCTCATGATTAATTTAAATTAATTAAATTAATAGTGAGTTATTACCCTTGTTTATTTTGTTACACCAAGTTAAACTAAATTTTTATTAAAGAATGGTTCTTGGAAATAATTTTAGGTATGTGCACCTTAATGAATTTTTAAATTTAAGTTGGACTTAAATTAATTTTTTCATTTTTGGCTCATTTTGTTAATTCTAAAATTAATGTGGAGTTAATTAATTAGTCACACAAAATTGGGGTTTAAAACCCGGGGTGTTGCACGAAAATCGAGGGAAAAAATGCCCTTTGGCGAGCCTCAACGAGGGTGCGACCTGTGTGTGGCTGCTGCCAAAGCCAGTAAGCACGGCCGTCCAGCCGAAGCAGCAGCAGTACCATGGCGCGACATCAACGCCGGCCATGTGGGCTGTTGTTGATAAGCTCGACTGCCGTGGTTGCTTGCGTGTGGTTGAGCCTTGTGGTGTGCGTTGCTTGGTGCGGCTTAGGTGTGCATGTGGGTGTGCTATGAGCTTGTGGCACGATGCGCACAACAAAAAGCTTGTGTGGCCTTCGTGGCTTGTGTTGCAAGCATGTCTCGTAGGGAGTCTACGCGTATGCGGTATTCTAGGCTATGGGTATGACGCTTGGCATGAGTCACGGCTGTGCGCATAACCCCTCACTTTGCACTTGTGCCTCGTTTTAAGGCTATGTTAATTTTTTCGTTTTAATTATTTTAATTAATTATTTTGGTTTTAATTATTTTAATTAAATTTTGAGGCTAGGCCTCGGTTTTGAGCGGCATTGGAAAAATTTAATTTTGACAAAATTTTAGGTTTAACGACTTAATTAATTGGATTCATTAAGATGGATGCGGAATTTTGTGGGAGCTTCAATATTAATTGCGCTAAATTACGTAATCAATTAAACAACTTTGACTAGTTTTAATTAGGCATGTGATTGGATTAACGACCTAAATTAGTTACTAGTTTGCGCGTGTTTTATGCATTGTTACTTGTTTATCGTTAAAAAATGCATGGGCCATTCACAAATCGTGAGTGAATGAATGGAATGTATATTCTCTCACAGGTTTTATGAAATAGCAACTAGTGGGGCCCAATTAGGATAGAAAATACGGATTGCGATCCGTGATGTATTTTTGTAAATCTAAATACGGTCTGCAAACCGTTGAGTATTTTTGTACCTTAATATTTAGATTAGTGAGAATTCCTCTTCCATCAATGTGGGAGAATTGATTTTTCCATTTTATTTTTAAATCAAAAATAAACTTAATAACCAAGCTACTAATAAATCAACAAGTGGCATGTTCACAAGAGAGGTTCGGTGAGTACAATTTGGAGAAGGGGGGACCAAACTTGCTCCCTACTTCTCTCCCATAGCCGGCCAACACACCACCCTCAAGCCAATTACTTCGCATCACGTGGCACCCCACCACTTGGGCACCAAGGCACCCAAGGTGGCCTGCCAGCCGCTGCTTTACTGTTCGGCCGAGCAGGCCACCACCAAGTGTGCGAGCTGCTTTGGCCAAGGCCTGCTGCTAGCATGCCATGCACCTTGTGCGGGCTACTAGCTGCAGCTTGCTAGCATGCCTCGCACTTGGTGCGGGCTGCTAGCTACAGCATGCTGGCATGCCACGCACCTTGTGCGAGCTGCCAGCCTCGGCCAGCTGCTAGCATGCCTCACACATGGTGCGGGCTGCTAGCTGGCCTTGCAAGCTAAGGTGCACTAGCATGCATTGCTAGCCACCTTGCTAGGCCATATGCCCCTAGCACTCAGTTTGCTCGAGGCATTCCGATGCAAGTAGTATTTTGGTAATTTTGTTGATTTATTAGTAATTTTCTCTTCTTGTCCTTTATTATTTCGACTCGTCTTCCGACGCTCGGTTTCGATGCTCAAAGTTTGAAATTCCGACGTATAAATATTAATTACACGGACGACTCATTAATCCCTTCCGAATTAATTCGTCACATTCGGTTCGTTAATTGCTTGGGTGTGACCCGAAGGGTTCCGTCAAGATTAAGCTGTAATATTAATTAGACATTTATATTACTAATCGGAAGTGGTCTCCACCCAGGCGTTCCGATCACTTGACCTCATTGAATAATTAGCTTTCTAATCATTCCGAACCCTCTATCAGAATAATACACTTGTTTGAAGGACACCATTCCTTTCACTGTGGGAGTGACATCACCTTCCTAGTCTTATATGTCGATGAGATATTGCTTATTGGAAACAGCATTCCGATGTTAGAGTCTGTAAAGGCCTACCTCGGAAAGTGTTTTTCAATGAAAGAGTTGAGAGAGGCTCAGTACATATTGGGTATCAAGATCTATAGGGATAGATCGAAAAGGATGATTGGATTGAGCCAAAGTACTTATATTGATAAGGTACTGGCACGATTATGCATGGAGGAGGCCAAGAGAGGTCACCTACCCATGTCACATGGCATAACCCTAAGCAAGAAGTAATGTCCACAGACACCTAATGAGCGGGAAAGGATGAATCAGATTCCATATGCTTCGCTAATTGGATCGATTATGTATGCCATGATATGTACTAAGCCAGATGTATCGTACGCCTTGAGTGCTATGAGTTGTTACCAATCAGACCTAGGAGAGGCCCATTTGACTGCGGCCAAGAATATCCTAAAAAACTTGAAAAGGGACAAGGATAAATTCCTGGTGTATGGTGGTTTAGAGGAATTAGTTATTGAAGGTTATACCGGCGCAAGCTTCCAGACAAATAGAGACGATTTCAAATCGCAATCTGGATATGTGTATGTCTTACTAGAGGAGCGTTTAGTTGGAAGAGTGCCAAGCATAGCACAACTACAGATTCTACAACTGAAGCCGAATACTTGGCAGCTGTTGAAGCGGCTAAGGAGGCTGTTTGGATTCGTAAGTTCGTTGGTAAACTTGATGTTTTACCCTCTATCAAGGGTCCAATAGCCCTCTATTGTGACAACATTGGAGCTATTGCTCTGGCCAGAAAGCCAAGGGAACATCAGATAGTCAAACATGTTAAGCAGTGATTTCACATGACTCGAGAATGGAAATCAGAAGGTGAAATCAGAATTTGTAAAGTTGGAACGGATGAAAATGTAGCCGATCCACTTACTAAACCTTTGCCTCAAGGGAAGCACAACGAGCACGTTGAGGCAATGGGAATCAGGCACGTTGGAGACTGGCTTTGATTTCCCTTTTTAGCGTTTTAGTCAATTTTAAACATTTTAATGTAAGACACTAATAAAAACCATTCAAATTTTGGAGTAATTTAAATTTCATGCAATTTTATCACTTTATTTGCTATTTAATTGTGGTTTAGGATTAAATAAAGAGTTCATTCGATTATGAAAATATTCAAAATAGGGTATCAAGACCAGTCTTGATAAGGAAACACCTATTAAGTGAACATTGAATATTGTAATTGGAAATTATCCCTAATCGAGGTCATTTAAACGATGGACGATTAATGATCACTTGAGATTAGTGTGTAGTTTTATTTGTAGCACTGTTTCTTATGCTACAAGGACATGATTGTCGTAAATCATTTGCAAAGGTAATGGTTTGGAACCATACTGGATCAACCTATGAGAATACTTTCAGAGAATTAAATATCGTCACAAATATACTTCTCATTATGGCTATCGGAACCAATTTCCTCGACCATGAGTATTAAGAGTTCTCTTGTTTGAGTACTAATCCGCTATGATGTTGTCAAACGTCTGCCGTAAAAGGGGATTATAACGGCTACACTCGGGCGGCTAGGTCCTCTCAGTAAGAGAAGCTACATTACAAGACTGGGAATGTCCCCTTACTAAAATAGGGAAGATGTATTTGTTGTTTACAAGGCCTCTCGAAGAGCGAGACTATAAAAATGCATGGCCGTGCTCGGATGGATTTTAGAAATCATCGGTTTATTAACAGTCGAACTCGGTATCGAGAAAGGCTTCTGGACATAATAAGGATAACTAATAAATCTTACCTTATAGTTCATGAAGAGACTTTAAGCGACATAAGAAAAAAGCGCATGACAAGTGGGTGATTGATAGGAATGGTGTCCTTCGAACAAGTGTATTATTACGACAGAGGGTTCAGAATTAAGAGAAAGCTAATTATTCAGTGAGGTCAAGTGATTGCAATGCCTAGGTGGAGGCCACTTCCGATTAGTAATATTAATATATAATTAATATTACAGCTTAATCTTGACAAAACCCTTCGGGTCACACCCAAGCAACAAACGGACCGACACGACGAATTAATTCCAAAGGAATTAATGAGTCACTCGAGTAATTAATATTTCGACGTCGAAAATTCGAGCTTGGAGTGTCGAAACCGAGCGTCAGAAGTCGAGTTGAAATAAAAAAGGACGAGATGGTAAAATTACTAATAAATCAACAATTTACCGAAATACCCCTATGATTGGAATGCCCCGAGTAAACCGATGCCTAGGGGTATTTAGTAAAAGCCGGGGTGGCTAGCAAATGCATCAAGCCGAACCTAGGCTAGCTGGTCCATGCTAGCACACAACAGCTAGCATGGTGCTAGCCACGGCAGTCGGCTAGGGGTAGTAGCCGCAACCAAGGCCAGCAGCTAGCTGGGCTGAGGCTGCAGCCGCAAGCCGCACCTAGGCTGCAGCTGCTGGGCCGTGGCAGCAACCCAAAACCGGCTGCCTTGGTGCTCCTCTTAGGGTGCCACATGGCAGCCGGGGAATTGGTCATGTATGGGGATAGGTGGCCGGCCAAATGGAATTATTTTAAGTACTAAAGATTCAATCATTAATTATTTTAAGTGCTTGAAACTTCGAATTACTAAATTCCATGAATTTTTGGTTGAACTTTTGATTTAATCATGTATCAAGTTGATTGGAATCATAAAGTTTGAATCTTGTGATAGAAATTTCATTTATCTTCATATTGGAAGATATAATTTTTCAAAGATTCGCAGTTAAAGTTGGAATCTTTATTTGAATATTTGTGTTCAAAATTCCAACTTCTCTTTATTTTGTAGAAATCTCATGATTAATTTAAATTAATAGTGATTTATTATCCTTGTTCATTTTGTTGCACCAAGTTGAACCAATTTTATTAAAGAATGGTTCTTGGAAATAATTTTGGTTATTTGCACCTTGATGATATTTTATTTAAGTTGGACTTGTACTAATTTTTCATTTTTGGCTCATTTTATTAAATCTAATATTAATTTGGAATTAATTATTTAGTCACGCAAAATTTAGGTTAAAAACCCGAGGATATGGCACAGAAATCGAGGGAAAAGCCTCCCTTGGCGAGTCGGGCTGCATAGCAGCCCGCATGTGGCTGCCATGGGGGTGCCTCGAGGTGGTGCATCCCTTGTCTGGCTGCTGCTCGCAGACAGCAACGCGGCGTGCCAGCCAGCAAGCATCAACAACGTGGCGCGGCAGTAGCGGCAGCCATGCGTGCTGTTGTGCGTGGCTCGGCTTCCCGTGGCTTAGCTTGCGCAAGCTCGAGCCTTGTGGTGCGGGGCATGATATATATGTATGTATGCATATAAATGCTTGATAGGGGTTAGTGTGCGTAGACATTGCTTGCGGATCAATATAGTGCAATGAGCTCGCTCGACATGGCCATCATGGGTTACGATTTGGTGTGTGAAATTTCGCTGATGTGGTCAGTGTAATGCGTAAGCGACATCGTAAGTCACTCCCATGTTCATTGAGCATCAATCGGTTGTGCGAGTAGTGAGCACTCCAAGACTTGGTGCTAGGCACTTAGACATTTTGGACTACGCAATTTTGTATTCTTTTAACGTTTTAATTATTTTAATTAATTATTTTGGTTTTAATTATTTTAATTAAATTTTGAGGCTAGGCCTCGGCTTTGAGCAGCATTGGCAAGAATTTTATTTCGGCAAAATTTTGGGTTTACCGACTTAATTAATTGGATTAATTAAGATGGATGCAGAACTTAGTGGGAGCTTCCATTTTAATTGCGCTAAATTACATATTCGGTTAAACAACTTTGACTAGTTTTGGTGACGAGCCTTACACTGGGAGTACATCCTCCATCTCATCATCACCGGGGAGCATGGCGGTGAAGGGAAGTCAAGGAGGGGTTAGGAAGGTAGCACCAATTCTTACCCCTTCTCAGCCAATCAAATACTTCATCATCATCATTCTTTGCCAAAAATTGCACTTGCTTTAGTTGAGCGATGTCCAGGTAAAGTGAATTAGCCTCCCCCACCAGAGTATATGTCAATTCCCACACTCCTATGAGTGCCAAGCATATTCACCACATGCTAACGTAAGCGTACTTTAAATGACGCCTACATTACTAGACATGGGAAACATGTAGGGGCTGACAATCACATGATTTCTTCATTAATAAGATTAACGACCTAAATTAGTTACTAGTTTACGCGTGTTTGTGCATTGTTACTTGTTTATCATTGTAAAATGCATGGGCCATTCACAAATAGTGAATGGATGAATGGAATGTATATTCACCCGCAGGTTTTATAAAAATGGCAACCAGTGGGGCCCGATTAGGATAGAAAATACGGGCTGTGTTCCGTGATTTATTTTTATAAATCTAAATACAGTCTTCGAACTGTTCGGTATATTTGTAGCTTAATATTTAGATTAGTCATAATCTTAGATACTAGTATTTATATAATTGTGGTCATGTCTTGAAGAAGGAGGATCTTGGAAGACGAAGCTATGAAGTTGCGAAACCCAACCCTATAAGACTTGAAGACTCAAGGGGTCATGCTAGTTTCCAAATGCATCATTTATTTATGTTTTTGATATATATTTAAGATTATATATATGTGAATTATATGTTAGATGCATGTTTAGGATTTCGAATGTTGCGATGAAAGTCAAATGCATTCAACAAAGCTAATTGAGTCAAATGAAAGTCAAACACATTCAAACAAAGCTTTATGAATCAAACGAAAGTCAAATGCATTCAACAAAGCTAATTGAGTCAAATGAAAGTCAAACACATTCAAAAACACTTTAGCTGGTGTTTCTTGACTTTTCTCTCTCCCATGGCGATTTTCTGAGCTGGTTTTTTCACTCGGTTTGATTGATATGGCTAAGAAGAAGAAGCAAGCAACTCCAGCTCCTCAACCCTCAAACATAGCATCATTGACTTCATTGAATTCTGGCTTGAATCAGATCAATGTTGATGGTTTTCTGCAAATATTTCTTCGATTCCTGAGGAGTCTGATATGGATGAACTGGTTACACCTCCTTCTCATGTGGTGAATCCTTCTTCTACTGCTGGTAAGATTACTAGAGCTGAACTTAGAGCCCTCGAATTGAATCATCAAGCTGTTCTACCTAGTTTTCTGCAGAAATCCAGTGAAATAGTACCTAGGGTTTCTCGGGTTACTGTTCCATTGGATGCTGGAGCTATTCAGGGAAATCCAACTCAATTAAATGGTGTTAGCAGCAATTCTAATGTTCCTATTGCTGGTGCTAGTCTCAGTTTTGGAGATATTGCTCCAGATCTAACTCAGCCAGTTGCTAGGGATTCTCGAGTTATTGTTCCATTGAATAGTGGAGTTGGTTCTGTTCCTGTTGATCTGGGTGTATCTGATAGTGTTGGTGATTTTCCTGTGAGTACTGATGTGCCTCAGAAAGCTAACCCTTGGGCCAACTCCAAACTTACTGCTAAAGGAGCTTCTCTGTCATTTGTTGCCCCTGTTCTAATGGATGGAAAATCTATTGCTCAACTGCAAAGTGTTGAACTGCAAGCAGGTAATCTTAAATGGAAAAACTCTATTGTTTTCTATGTTTTTGGTTACTACCCTACAATTACTGTTGTTCATAGATATATTTCTGAAAATTGGACCTCTATTGCTAAGCCTGATATATTCTGGCATGATGATGGTTATTTTCTTGATTAAGATGCAAAACTGTGATGATATGCATACTTTTATGAATGCTGGACCACATATGTTTGATGGTAAGGCAACTATTGTTAAACCTTGGAGTGATAAATTTGATTTTCATTCTGAGGTGCTCAGAACTGTTCCTTTATGGGTGAGACTTCTTAATCTTCCTCTCAACTGCTGGGGGGTTGATACCTTGAGCAGAATTAGAAGTGTTATTGGGGTGCCTCTGTATGCTGATGACTGTACTTCTAAGCAATTAAGGGTTACTTTTGCTAGATTGCTTATTGAAGTTGATATTACTAAGGCTTTGCCTCAGAGTGTATGGGTTGAGAATCCAGATGGCAACCTCATTGAACAGAAGCTTATCTTTGAATGGTCTCCTCCTTTTTGCAAGAAATGTAATAAAGTGGGTCATGACTGTAGTGCTCCTGCTAAGTCTAAGACTCAGGTTCAGAAGAAACAGCCTGTTGCTAAGGAGCAAACTAAGGTTTGGGTTCCTAGGCAGTCTAATCCTGCTCCTACTACTGCTGCTGCTGCTGTTCCTGTCTCTAATGCTAGTGTGAATGAGACAGTCAATGGTGCTGCTATTGTTACTTCCTGCTCCTACTACTCACAAAGCTAATTCTGATTATAATTGGAGAGTAGTTGGAAGGAAGCATAGAAGCTATAATGTTTCTCATTCTGTACCAGAGGTACCTAGTTCTAATGCTTATTCTTCTCTATTTGAAGATACCCATACTGATCCTATCGGGGGTGATGGTAATCCCCCTCTAGGAGGATGATTGTTGTTTCTTGGAATATTAGGGGTCTTAATGACCCTAATAAAGTAGCTTCTGTTAAGAAGTTACTCTTTGAGCAATCTGTTGATGTTATTGGCATTCTTGAAACTAAGGTGAAACTGAAGAATAGTGTCAAGCTATAGAAGAAGTTTGGCAGAGCTTGGTCTTGGTCTTGCAATTATGATCATTCACATAAAGGTAGAATCTGGATTGGTTGGTTACAAGACAAGGTGAATGTAACTGTTCTCTCTTCTTATGAGCAGTTTATTCATACTGCTATTTGTTCTAAAGACTTGCAACATCAGTTTGTTGTTACTTTTGTTTATGGTCTTCACTCTATTCATGATAGGGTCCCTCTTTGGTCTGGTATTAACAGCATTTCAGTGAATGCTGCTCCTTGGCTTGTTATTGGTGATTTTAACTCTGTTCTTCATGATGGTGATAGGTTTAATGGTGTTCCTATTACTGATTATGAGGTGAAGCACTTTAAAGAGTGTATTGAAACAATGGATTTGTGTAAGATTAAAAGTAAAGGCTCTTTTTATTCTTGGAATAATAAAGGGCATGGTGATAATGGGGTTGCTACTAGAATTGATAGAGGTCTAGTTAACCAAGCCTGGATATCTATTTATAGTTCTACTGAAGCTATTTATCTCCCTCCCTTGCTGTCTGATCATTGTCCAATCTTGGTGGAGGTTGGTTCTCACTCCCCAGGGAAGGGAAGGCCTTTCAGATTCTTAAATTGCCTTGCTGATCATAGAGATTTTTGTTCTGTTATTGAAGCTGGTTGGTCTAGGGTGTCTAAGAGCAATGCTATGGTTGATACTTGGCAGAATTTGAAAGCTGTCAAGCAAGGTCTTAAGAACCTAAACACCAAATACTTTGCAAATGTTGATGATAGAGTGGAACAAGCTAATTCTATGTTAACTCAAATCCAGGAGAAGCTTGCTGTTGATATTGCCAATGTTAGTTTGCATTTACAAGAAGCTGCTGCTATTGACCAAGTTAAGCATTGGATGAATATTCAAGAGAACATATACAAACAGAAAGCTAGAGTAGATTGGATCAAACTAGGAGACTCTAACTCTCACTATTTCTTTTCTGCTATGAAGCAAAGGCAAAATAGGAATAGAATTGATTCTATTTTCACTGATTCTGATGTTCTGCTGAAAGATCCTATTCAAGTGGAAAATGAGATTGTTAGCTTCTATAAGGTTCTGCTGGGTACTAGAGCCCCCTTTTTTCCTGCTGTTGATATTCAAACTATGAGAGCTGGTAAACAGCTGGACAAAACTGCTATGGATATTTTGTCTGCTGAGATTACTTATTCAGAAATTGATGCTGCTTTGGCTAATATTGGTAATGACAAGGCTCCTGGTATTGAAGGCTTTAATGCTGTCTTTTTCAAGAAGGCCTGGGATATTATTAAGCATGACATCTATGCTGCTGTTTCTCAGTTTTTTCATACTGGTGTTATTGCTAAGCAATGGAGTTGTACTACAGTAACTTTAGTTCCTAAAGTTTCCCATCCTTCTTATGTTAAAGAATACAGACCCATTGCTTGTTGTACTATGGTATACAAGATAATCTCTAAAGTGCTCACTCATAGAATTGCTCAGATTGTGGGATCTGTTGTTAGTGATTCTCAATCTGGCTTTATCCCTGGGAAGCATATTGGGGATAATATCCTCTTGGCCACTGAGCTTATCAAGGGTTACACTCACAAATTTATCACCCCTAGATGTATGTTCAAGATTGATTTGAGGAAAGCCTATGATTCTGTTGAATGGAGCTTCCTTAAGACTGTCCTTGAGGAAACTGGATTTCCTCAAAAGGTGGTTGGTTGGATCATGGCCTGTGTTTCTTCTGTCTCTTTTTCATTAGTGGTGAATGGCTTTCCTTCTAAGCCTTTTCCAACTCAAAAAGGGTTGAGACAAGGTGATCCTATGTCTCCTTTTCTATTTGCTCTCTGCATGGAATATCTATCTAGGTGCTTGAAAGAGATGACTCATGATCCTAATTTCAACTTTCACCCTAGATGTGAGAAGCTTGGTATTACTCATATGATGTTTGCTGATGATTTATTGTTCTTTGCTAGAGCTGATACTGACTCTATTCAACTTCTCTTGTCTGCTTTTCAGAAGTTTTCTAAGGCCTCTGGTTTGTCTGCTAACCTTAGCAAAAGTGAGGTTTATTTTGTTGGCTTGCTTGAGGCTGAAAAAGATAACTTACAAGCTATTCTTGGGATGAGCAGAGGTAATCTTCCTTTCAAGTATCTTGGTGTTCCTCTGTCTTCTAGAAAGTTGACTATTGCTCAGTGTAGACCCTTGATTGAGAAAGTTACTGCTAGGATTGATAACTGGTCTGCTAGACATCTCTCTTATGCAGGAAGGTTGCAACTTATTAGAAGTGTCCTTTTTGGTATTCAAGCTTATTGGGCTCAGATCTTCATTCTTCCCAAAAAGGTGCTTAGAGAAATTGAATCAAGATTTAGGGTGTTTCTTTGGACTGGAAAAAATGCTTTTTCTAAGAAAGCTCCTGTTTCTTGGAATCATATGACCCTTCCTAAAGTTTGTGGTGGTTGGAATATCACTTTGCTGAGTGATTGGAACAAGGCTGCTGTTTGTAAGATTTTGTGGGATTTAGCTCATAAATCTGATAATTTGTGGGTTAAATGGGTTCATACATACTATTTCAGCAATAGGAATCTTTGGGCTGCTCCTATTCCTAATAAGTGCACTTGGATTTTAAAGAAAATTTTAGGGTGCAGGGAAGTTATTGATAGCTTTGGTGGTTGGTCTGCAGTTACTCACAATGGCAAAATGAGTATCTCAAAAGTATACTCTAAATTAACACCTCAGGCTGATAAAGTGAGTTGGAAGAGACTTGTCTGCAATAATCAAGCTTCTCCTAAGAGTATTTTTATAACTTGGCCGGCTTTGAAGAATTGAATGGTGACTAAGGATAGGCTTATCCACTGGCATATTAGTTGTGATCCTTTGTGTTTCCTTTGCCAGAGCTGTGATGAATGTGTTTCCCACTTATGTTTCTCTTGTTCCTATTCTAGTGAGATTTGGCAAAAAATTCTTGATTTGCTGAAAATTCAGAAGACTACTCAATGCTTTGAGCTTGAACAGCAAAGGGCTGCAAGATTTTGCAGGAAAACTAGCAGAAAGTGTAGGCTTTATTTGATGTTCTTTGCTGAAACTGTGCATAGTATCTGGCTTCAGAGGAACAATTTAATGTTCAATGGTAGCTGTCAGCCTGCTGATTTGGTCTTCAGAGAGATTGTCTACAGGGTTGCAGTTAGATGTTCTGATTCTGACAGGAAATTCCTGTATCTTTGATTCTGCTTTTGTAAGCTTAGGTCTGTCTGTTGGTTTTGTTGCTGTCCTTTTCGTTTTGTCTGGTCCTTTTCTTCAGAACCCTTCCTAGAAGGTGGCTGAAGGTCTGAGTCCAGGTTGGTCCTTGGTTCAGTCTTGCACCCTTCCTAGAAGGTAGCTTGATAGTTTCCTGGTTCTTGGGTGTTTGTTTGGCCTTTTTGGGTCTTGTGGAGTTTGTTGTTGGTTATAACTTAGCTGCTGTAAGTTGTAACCTTTCTCTTTGGTAATAAAATTCTTTATTTACCAAAAAAAAAGTCAAACACATTCAAGCAAATCTTTTTGAATCAATAGAAAGTAAAATGCATTCAACAAAGATAATAGAGTGAAATGAAAGTCAAACACATTCATTCAAAGCTTTTTGAATCAAATGAATATCAAATACATTCAAACAAAGCTTTATGAACCAAATGAAAGTCAAATTCATTCAACAAAGAAAATTGAGTCAAATGAAAGTCAAACACATTCAAACCAAGCTTTTTGAGTCAAATGAAAGTAAAATGCATTCAATAAAGATAGTTAAATCAAATGAAAGTCAAACACATTCAAACAAAGCTTTTTGAATCAAATGAAAGTTAAATGCATTAAATAAAGATAATTTAGTCAAATGAAAGTCAAACACATTCATACAAAGCTTTTTGAATAAAATGAAAGTCAAATGGATTCAACAAAGTTAATTGAGTCAAATAAACGTAAAAAACATTCAAACAAAGCTTTTTGAATGAAATGAAAGTCAAATGCATTCAACAAAGCTAATTGAGTCAAATGAAAGTCAAACACATTCAAACAAAGCTTTTTGAATCAAATGAAAGTCAAATGCATTCAACAAAGATAATTGAGTGAAATGAAAGTCAAACACATTCATACAAACCTTTTTGAATCAAATGAATGTCAAACACTTCAAATAAAAGCTTTTTGAACCAAATTAATGTAAAAATTCATTTAACAAAGATAATTGAGTCAAATGAAAGTCAAACACATTCAAACAAAGTTTTATGAGTAAAATGAAAGTCAAATGCATTCAACAAAGTTTTTTTACTCAAATGATAGTCAAACACATTCAAACAAAGCTTTTTGAATCAAATGAAAGTCAAATGCATTCAATAAAGATAATTTTGTCAAATGAAAGTCACACACATTCATACAAAGCTATTCAAAAATCTTTGTTTAAATGTGTTTGAATTTCATTTGACTTAATTAGCTTTGTTGAATGCATTTGACATTCATTTGATTCAAAAAGCTTTATTTGAATGTGTTTGACTTTCCTTTGATTCTAAAAGCTTTGTTGCATGTGTTTGACTTCTATTTGATTTAAAGAGCTTTGTTTGAATGTGTTTGACTTTCATTTTAATTAATTAGCGTTGTTGAATGAATTTGACTTTCATTTGATTCAAAAAGCTATGTATGAATATGTTTGACTTTCATTTGATTCAAAAACTTTTGTTGAATGTGTTTGACTTTCATTTGACTCAATTAGTTTTGTTGAAATCATTTGATTTTCATATGACTCAAAAAGCTTTGTTTGAATGTGTTTGACTTTCATTTGACTCAATTAGCTTTATTGAATGCATTTGACTTTCATTTGATTCAAAAAGCTTTGTTTGAATGTGTTTGACTTTCACTTGACACAAAAAGCTTTGTTTGAATGTGTTTGACTTTCATTTGACTCAGTTAGCTTTGTTGAAATCATTTGACTTTCATATGATTCAAAAAGCTTCGTTTGAGAGTGTTTGACTTTCATTTGACTCAATTAGCTTTGTTGAATGCATTTGACATTCATTTGATTCCAAAAGCTTTATATGAATATGTTTGACTTTCCTTTGATTCTAAAAGCTTTGTTGCATGTGTTTGACTTTTATTTTATTCAAAAAGCTTTGTTTGAATGTGTTTGACTTTCATTTGACTCTATTAGCTTTGTTGAATGCATTTGACTTTCATTTGATTTAAAAATCTTAGTTTGAATGTGTTTCACATTCATTTGACTCAATTAGTATTGTTCAATGCATTTGACTTTCATTTGATTCAAAAAGCTTTGTTTGAATGTGCTTAAATTTAATTTGACTCAATTAACTTTGTTGAATGCATTTGACTTTCGTTTGATTCAAAAAGTTTTATTTGAATGTGTTTGACTTTCCTTTGATTCTAAAAGCTTTGTTGAATGTGTTGGTCTTTTATTTGACACAAAAAGCTTTGTTTGAATGTGCTTGAATTTTATTTGACTCAATTAGCTTTGTTGAATGCATTTGACTTTCATTTGATTGAAAAACTTTGTTTGAATGTGTTTGACTTTCATTTGACTCAATTAGCTTTGTTGAATGCATTTGACTTTCATCTGATTTAAAAAGGTTTGTTTGAATGTGTTTTACTTTCATTTGACTCAATTAGCTTTGTTGAATGCATTTGACTTTCATTACATTCAAAAAGCTTTATTTGAATGCGTTTGACTTTTCTTTGATTCTAGATGTTTGTTGAATGTGTTTGACTTTCATTTGACTTTATTAGCTTTGTTCAATGCATTTCACTTTCATTTGATTCAAAAAGCTTTGTATAAATGTGTTTGACTTTCATTTGACTCACTTAGCTTTGTTTAATGCATTTGACTTTCATTTGATTCAAAAAGCTTTGTCTGAATGTGTTTGACTTTCATTTGATTCAAAAAGCTTTGTTTAATGTACTTGACTTTCATTTGATTCAAAAAGCTTTGTTTGAATGTGTTTGACTTTCATATGATTCAAAAAGTTTTGTTTGAATGTGTTTGACTTTCATTTGACTCAATTTGCTTTGTTGAATGCATTTGACGTTCATGTGATTCAAAAAGCTTTGTTTGAATGTGTTTGAATTTCATTTGATTCAAAAAACTTTGTATGAATGTGTTTGACTTTCATTTGAGTCAATTAGCTTTGTTTACTGCATTTGACTCTCATTTGATTGAAAAAGCTTTGTTTGAATGTGTTTGACTTTCATTTGACTCAATTAGCTTTGTTTAATGCATTTGACTCTCATTTGATTGAAAAAGCTTTGTTAGAATGTGTTTGACTTTTAATTGACTCAATTAGCTTTGTTGAATGCATTTGACTTTTATTTGCTTCAAAAAGCTTTATTTGAATATGTTTGACTTTCCTTTGATTCTAAAAGCATTGTTGAATGTGTTTAACTTTCATTTGACACAATTAACTTTGTTGATTTTGTTCGACTTTTCATTTGATTAAAAAAGCTTTGTTGAATAAATTTGGCTTTCATTTGATTAAAAAAGCTTTGTATAAATGTGTTTAACTTTCATTTGATTCAAAAAGATTGTTGAATTTCATTGACTGTCATTTGACTCAATTAGCTTTGTTGAAATCATTTGACTTTCATATGATTCAAAGAGCTTTATTTGAATGTGTTTGACTTTCATTTGATTCAAAAAGATTTGTTGAATTTGTTTAATTTTCATTTGATTTTATTAGCTTTGTTGAAATCATTTGACTTTCATATGATTCAAAAAGCTTTATTTGAATGTGTTTGATTTTCATTTGATTCAATTAGCTTTGTTGAATGCATTTGACTTTCATTTGAATTAAAAAGCTTTGTTTGAATGTGTTTGATCGACTTTCATTTGATTCGATAAGCTTTGTTGAATGAGTTTGACTTTTGTTTGACTCAATTTGCTTTGTTGAAATCATTTGACTTGCATATGATTCAAAAAGCTTTGTTTGAATTTGTTTGACTTTCATTTGACTCAATTAGCTTTGTTTAATGCATTTTACTTTCATTTGATTCATAATGCTTTATTTGATTGTGTATGACTTTCCTTTGATCCTAAAAGCTTTGTTTGAATTTGTTTGACTTTCATTTGATTCTAAAAGCTCTGTTTGATTGTGTTTGACTTTCTTTTGACTCAATTAGCTTTGTTAAATGCATTTGAAATTTTCAGTTGATTTAAAAAGCTTTGTTTTAATGAGTTTGACTTTCATTGGACACATTTAGCTTTGTTAAATGCATTTGACTTTCATTTGATTCAAAAACCTTTGTATGAATGTGTGTGACTTGCATTTGACTCAATTAGCTTTGTTGAATGTATTTGACTTTGATTTGATTCTAAAAGCGTTGTGGAATGTGTTTGACTTTGATTTGACCTAATTAGCTTTGTTGAATGCAATTGACTTTCATTTGATCCAAAAAGCTTTGTTTGAATGTGTTTGACTTTCATAAGACACAATTAGCTTTGTTTAATGCATTTCACATTCATTTGATTCAAAAGGCTTTGTTTGAATTCATTTGACCTTCATTTGATTCTAAAAGCTTTGTTTGAATGTGTTTGACTTTCATTTGACTCAATTAGCTTTGTTCAATGCATTTGACTTTCATTTGATTCTAAAAGCTTTGTAAGAATGTGTCTGACTTTCATTTGATTCAAAAAGCTTTGTATGACTGTGTTTGACTTTTATTTGACTCAATTAGCTTTGTTAAATGCATTTGACTTTCATTTAATTTAAAAAGCTTTGTATGAATGTGTTTGACTTTAATTTTACACAATTAGCTTTGTTCAATATATTTGACTTTCATTTGTTTCAAAAAGCATTGTTTGAATGTGTTTGACTTACATTTGATTCAAAAAGCTTTGTGTGAAT
Organism: Chenopodium album; assembly: GCF_948465745.1. Taxonomy (NCBI): domain Eukaryota; kingdom Viridiplantae; phylum Streptophyta; class Magnoliopsida; order Caryophyllales; family Amaranthaceae; genus Chenopodium; species Chenopodium album. The sequence continues at coordinate 20,067,561 of NC_137850.1, read as the reverse complement.
GGGTTTCACTTTGATTAGAAATAATTAGCTTTGTTAAATGCATTTGACTTTCATTTAATTCAAAAAGCTTTGAGTGAATGGATTTGACTTTCATTTGATTCTAAAACCTTTGTATGAATGTGTATGACTTTCATTTGACTCAATTAGCTTTGTTGAATGCATTTGACATTCATTTGGTTCATAAAGCTTTGTTCGAATGTGTTTGACTTTCATTTGACTCAATTATCTTTGTTAAATGCATTTGGCTTTCATTTTATTTAAAAAGATTTATTTAAATGTGTTTGACTTTCATTTGACTCATTTAGCTTTGTTCAATGCATTTGACTTTCATATGATTTAAAAAGCTTTGTTTGAATGTGTTTGACTTTCATTTGATTCAAAAAGCTTTGTATGAATGTATTTGACTTTTATTTGACTCAATTAGCTTTGTTGAATGCATTTGACTTTCATTTGATTTAAAAAGCTTTGTATAAATGTGTTTGACTTTCATTTGACGCAATTTGATTTGTTGAATGCGTTTGACTTTTAAATGATTCAAAAAGCTTTGTTTAAATGTGTTTTACTTTTATTTGACACAATTAGCTTTGTTGAATGTTACATTTAATTCAAAAAGCTTTGTTTGAATGTGTTTGACTTTCATTTGATTCTAAAAGCTTTGTTGAATGTGTTTGACTTTTATTTGAAACAATTAGCTTTGTGGAATGCATTTCAATTTCATTTGATTCAAAAAGCTTTGTATGAATTTGTGGGACTTTCATTTGACTCAATTAGCTTTGTTGAATGCATTTGACTTTCATATGATTCAAAAAGCTTTATTTAAATGTGTTTTACTTTCATTTGACTAAATTAGCTTTGTTGAATGCATTTGAAAGCATTTGATTCAAAAAGCTTTGTTTGAAAGTGTTTGACTTTCATTTGATTCTAAAACCTTGATTGAATGTGTTTGACTTACATTTGACACAATTAGCTTTGTTTAACGCATTTCACTTTCAGTTGATTCAAAAAGCTTTGTTTTAATGTGATTGACTTTCATTTGAGTCAATTAGCTTTGTTAAATGCATTTGACTTTCATTTGATTTACAAAGCTTTGTTTGAATGTGTTTGACTTTCATTTGACTCAATTAGCTTTGTTCAATACATTTGACTTTCATTTGATTCAAAAAGCTTTGTTCGAATGTGTTTGAATTTCATTTCGTTCAAAAAGCTTTGTATGAATGTGTTTGACTTTAATTTAATTGAATTAGCTTTGTTGAATACATTTGACTTTCGTTTGATTCAAAAAGCTTTCTTTGAATGTGTTTGACTTTCCTTTGATTCTAAAAGCTTTATTGAATGTGTTTGACTTTCATTTCGTTCAAAAAGCTTTGTATGAATGTGTTTGACTTTAATTTAATTGAATTAGCTTTGTTGAATACATTTGACTTTCATTTGATTCAAAAAGCTTTCTTTGAATGTGTTTGACTTTCCTTTGATTCTAAAAGCTTTGTTGAATGTGTTTGACTTTTATTTGACTCAAAAAGCTTTGTTTGAATGTGTTTGACTTTTATTTGACTCAATTAGCTTTGTTAAAAGCATTTAACTTTCATTTGATTTAAAAAGCTTTGTTTGAATGTGTTTGACTTTTATTTGACTCAATTAGCTTTTTTAAATGCATTTGACTTTCATTTGATACAAAAAGCTTTGTTTGAATGTGTTTGACTTTCATTTGACTCAATTAGCTTTGTTGAATGCATTTGACTTTCATTTGATTCAAAAAGCTTTGTATGAATGTGTTTGACTTTTATTTGACTCAATTAGCTTTGTTAAATGAATTTGACTTTCATTTGATTTAAAAAGCTTTGTTTGAATATATTTGACTTTCATTTGACTCAATTAGCTTTATTTAATGCATTTGACTTTCATTTGATTCAAAAAGCTTTGTTTGAAAGTGTTTGACTTTCATTTGATTCTAAAACCTTGATTGAATGTGTTTGACTTACATTTGACACAATTAGCTTTGTTTAACGCATTTCACTTTCAGTTGATTCAAAAAGCTTTGTTTTAATGTGATTGACTTTCATTTGAGTCAATTAGCTTTGTTAAATGCATTTGACTTTCATTTGATTTACAAAGCTTTGTTTGAATGTGTTTGACTTTCATTTGACTCAATTAGCTTTGTTCAATACATTTGACTTTCATTTGATTCAAAAAGCTTTGTTCGAATGTGTTTGAATTTCATTTCGTTCAAAAAGCTTTGTATGAATGTGTTTGACTTTAATTTATTTGAATTAGCTTTGTTGAATACATTTGACTTTCATTTGATTCAAAAAGCTTTCTTTGAATGTGTTTGACTTTCCTTTGATTCTAAAAGCTTTATTGAATGTGTTTGACTTTCATTTCGTTCAAAAAGCTTTGTATGAATGTGTTTGACTTTAATTTAATTGAATTAGCTTTGTTGAATACATTTGACTTTCATTTGATTCAAAAAGCTTTCTTTGAATGTGTTTGACTTTCCTTTGATTCTAAAAGCTTTGTTGAATGTGTTTGACTTTTATTTGACTCAAAAAGCTTTGTTTGAATGTGTTTGACTTTTATTTGACTCAATTAGCTTTGTTAAAAGCATTTAACTTTCATTTGATTTAAAAAGCTTTGTTTGAATGTGTTTGACTTTTATTTGACTCAATTAGCTTTTTTAAATGCATTTGACTTTCATTTGATACAAAAAGCTTTGTTTGAATGTGTTTGACTTTCATTTGACTCAATTAGCTTTGTTGAATGCATTTGACTTTCATTTGATTCAAAAAGCTTTGTATGAATGTGTTTGACTTTCATTTGACTCAATTAGCTTTGTTAAATGAATTTGACTTTCATTTGATTTAAAAAGCTTTGTTTGAATATATTTGACTTTCATTTGACTCAATTAGCTTTATTTAATGCATTTGACTTTCATTTGATTCAAAAAGCTTTGTTTGAATGTGTTTGACTTTCATTTGATTCAAAAAGCTTTGTATGAATCTGTTTGACTTTCATTTGACTCAATTAGCTTTGTTGAATGCATTTGACTGAAGAAGCTTTAAGTGAATGTGTTTGACTTTCATTTGATTTAAAAAACTATGCATGAATGTGTGGGTCTTTTTTTTCGGTAAATAAATAATTTTATTACCAAAGGAAAAGGTTACAACTTACAACAAGCTAAGTTATAACCAACAACAAACTCCACAAGACCCAAAAAGGCCAAAGAAACACCCAAGATCCAAGAAACTATCAAGCCACCTTCTAGGAAGGGTGCAAGACAGAACCAAGGACCAAACCTGGACTCAGACCTTCAGCCACCTTCTAGGATGGGTTCTGAAGAGAAAGACCAGACAAAACAAAAAAGGACAGCAACAAATCCAACAAACAGACCTAAGCTTACAAAAACAGATTTAAAGATATAGAAATTTCCTGTCAGACTCAGAACATCTAACTGCAACCCTGTAGACAATCTCTCTGAAGACCAAATCAGCAAGCTGACAGCTACCATTGAACATCAAATTGTTCCTCTGAAGCCAAATACTGTGCACAGTTTCAGCAAAGAACATCAAATAAAGCCTACAGAATCTTGCAACCCATTGCTGTTCAAGCTCAAAGCATTGAGCAGTCTTCTGAATTTTCAGCAAATCAAGAATTTTTTGCCAAATCTCACTAGAATAGGAACAAGAGAAAAATAAATGGGTAACACATTCATCACAGCTCTGGCAAAAGAAACACAAAGGATCACAGCTAATATGCCAATGGATAAGCCTATCCTTAGTCACCATTCTATTCTTCAAAGCCATCCAAGTTATAAAAATACTCTTAGGAGAAGCTTGATTATTGCAGAAAAGTCTCTTCCAACTCACTTTATCAGCCTGAGGTCTTAATTTAGAGTATACTTTTGAGATACTCATTTTGCCATTGTGAGTAACTGCAGACCAACCACCAAAGCTATCAATAACTTCCCTGCACCGTAAAATTTTCTTTAAAATCCAAGTGCACTTATTAGGAATAGGAGTAGCCCAAAGATTCTTGTTGTTGAAATAGTATGTATGGACCAATTTAACCCATAAATTATCAGATTTATGAGCTAAATCCCACAGAATCTTACAAACAGCAGCCTTGTTCCAATCACTCAGCAAAGTGATATTCCAACCACCACAAACTTTAGGAAGGGTCATATGATTCCAAGAAACAGGAGCTTTCTTAGAAAAAGCATTTTTTCCAGTCCAAAGAAAACCCTAAATCTTGACTCAATTTCTCTAAGCACCTTTTTGGGAAGAATGAAGATTTGAGCCCAATAAGCTTGAATACCAAAAAGGACACTTCTAATAAGTTGCAATCTTCCTGCATAAGAGAGATGTCTAGCAGACCAGTTATCAATCCTAGCAGTAACTTTCTCAATCAAGGGTCTACACTGAGCAATAGTCAACTTTTTAGAAGACAGAGGAACACCAAGATACTTGAAAGGAAGATTACCCTTGCTCATCCCAAGAATAGCTTGTAAGTTATCTTTTTTAGACTCAAGCAAGCCACCAAAATAAACCTCACTTTTGCTAAGGTTAGCATACAAACCAGAGGCCTCAGAAAACTTTTGAAAAGCAGACAAGAGAAGTTGAATAGAGCCAGCATCAGCTCTAGCAAAGAGCAATAAATCATCAGCAAACATCATATGAGTAATACCAAGCTTCTCACATCTAGGGTGAAAGTTGAAATTAGGATCATGAGTCATCTCTTTCAAGTACCTAGATAGATATTCCATGTAGAGAGCAAATAGAAAAGGAGACATAGGATCACCTTGTCTCAACCCTTTTTGAGCTGGAAAAGGCTTAGAAGGAAAGCCATTCACCATTACAGAATAAGAGACAGAAGAAACACATGCCATGATCCAACCAACCACCTTTTGAGGAAAGCCAGTTTCCTCAAGGACAGTCTTAAGGAAGCTCCATTCAACAGAATCATAGGCTTTCCTCAAATCAATCTTGAGCATACATCTAGGGGTGATAAATTTGTGAGTGTAACCCTTGATAAGCTCAGTAGCCAAGAGGATATTATCCCCAATATGCTTCCCAGGGATAAAGCCAGATTGAGAATCACTAACAACAGATCTCACAACCTGAGCAATTCTATGAGTGAGCACTTTAGAGATTATCTTGTAAACCATAGTACAACAAGCAATGGGTCTGTATTCCTTAACATAAGAAGGATGGGGAACTTTAGGAACTAAAGTTACTGTAGTGCAACTCCATTGCTTAGCAGTAACACCAGTTTGAAAGAACTGAGTAACAGCAGCATAGATGTCATGCTTAATAATATGCCAAGCCTTCTTGAAAAAGACAGCATTAAAGCCATCAATACCAGGAGCCTTGTCATTACCAATATTAGCCAAAGCAGCATCAATTTCAGATTGAGTAATCTCAGCAGACAAGATATCCATAGCAATTTTGTCCAGCTGTTTACCAGCTCTCATAGTTTGAATATCAACAGCAGGCAAAAGGGGGGCTCTAGTACCCAGCAGAACCTTATAGAAGCTAACAATCTCATTTTCCACTTGAATAGGATCTTTCAGCAGAACATCAGAATTAGTGAAAATAGAATCAGTTCTATTCCTATTTTGCCTTTGCTTCATAACAGAAAAGAAATAGCGAGAGTTAGAGTCTCCTAGTTTGATCCAATCCACTCTAGCTTTCTGTTTGTATATTTGCTCCTGAATATTCATCCAATGCTTAACTTGGTCAATAGTAGTAGCTTCTTGTAAATGCAAACTTACATTGGCAATATCAACAGCAAGCTTCTCTTGGATTTGAGTTAACATAGTATTAGCTTGATCCACTCTATCATCAACATTTGCAAAGTATTTGGTGTTTAGGTTCTTAAGACCTTGCTTGACAGCTTTCAAATTCTGCCAAATATCAACCATAGCATTGCTCTTAGACACCCTAGACCAACCAGCTTCAATAACAGAACAAAATTCTCTGTGATTAGCAAGGCAATTCAAGAATCTGAAAGGCCTTCCCTTCCCTGGTGAGTGAGAACCAACCTCCACCAAAATTGGACAATGATCAGACAGCAAGGGAGGGAGATAAATAGCTTCAGCAGAACTGTAAATAGACATCCAGGCTTGGTTAACTAGACCTCTATCAATTCTAGTAGCAACCCTATTATCACCATGCCCTTTATTATTCCAAGAATAAAAAGAGCCTTTACTTTTAATCTCACACAAATCCATTGTTTCAATACACTCTTTAAAGTGCTTCACCTCATAATCAGTAATAGGAACACCATTAAACCTATCACCATCATGAAGAACAGAGTTAAAATCACCAATAACAATTCAAGGAGCAGTATTCACTGAAATGTTGCTAATACCAGACCAAAGAGGGACCCTATCATGAATAGAGTGAAGACCATACACAAAAGTAACAACAAACTGATGGTGCAAGTCTTTAGAACAAATATCAGCATGAATAAACTGCTCATGAGAAGAGAGAACAGTTACATTCACCTTGTCCTGTAACCAACCAATCCAGATTCTACCTTTATGAGAATGATCATAATTGCAGAACCAAGACCAAGCTTTGTCAAACTTCTTCTGTAGCTTGACACTATTCTTCAGTTTCACCTTAGTTTCAAGAATGCCAATAACATCAACAAATTGCTCAAAGAGTAACTTCTTAATAGAAGCTACTTTATTAGGGTCATTAACACCCCTAATATTCCAAGAAACAACAACCATCCTCCCAGAGGGGGATTACCATCACCCCCGATAGGATCAGTGTGGGTATCTTCAAATAGAGAAGAATAAGAATTAGAATTAAGCACCTCTGGCACAGGATGAGATACACTATGGCATCTATGCTTTCTTCCAACTACTCTCCAATCATAATCAGAATTAGCTTTGTGAATAGTAGGAGCAGGAGTAATAATAGCAGCACCATGGACTGTCTCATTCAACCCACACACTATGAGGCAAAGACTTAGTAATATCAACTTCAATAAGCAATCTAGCAAAAGTAACCCTTAATTGCTTAGAAGTACAGTCATCAGCATACAGAGGCACCCCAATAACACTTCCAATTCTACTCAAGGTATCAACCCCCCAGCAATTGAGAGGAAGATTAGGAAGTCTCACCCATAAAGGAACAGTTCTGAGCACCTCAGAATGAAAGTCAAACTTATCACTCCAAGATTTAACAATAGCTGCCTTACCATAAAACATATGTGGTCCAGCATTCATAAAAGTATGCATATCATCACAGTTTTGCATCTTAATCAAGAAATAACCATCATCATGCCAGAATATATCAGGCTTAGTAATAGAATTCCAATTTTCAGAAATATATCTATGAACAACAGCAATTGTAGGGTAGTAACCAATAACATAGAAAACAACAGAGTTTTTCCATTTAAGATTACCTGCTTGCAGTTCAGCACTCTGCAGCTGAGCAACAGATTTTTCATCCTTAAGAACAGGGGCAACAAATGACAGAGAAGGTCCTTTAGCAGTAAGTTTGGAGTTGGGCCAAGGATTAGCTTTCTGAGGCACATCAGTACTCACAGGAAAATCACCAACACTATCAGATACACCCAGATCAACAGTAACAGAACTAGTTCCAGTATTCAATGGAACAGTAACTCGAGGATCCCTAGCAACTGGCTGAGTTAGATCTGGAGCAATATCTCCAAAACTGAGACTAGCACCAGCATTAGGAACATTAGAATTGTTGCTAACACCATTCAATTGAGTTGGATTTCCCTGAATAGCTCCAGCATCCAATGGAATAGTAACCCGAGAAACCCTAGTTACTGTTTCATTGGATTTCTGCAGAAAACTAGGTAGAACAGATTGATGATTCAATTCGAGGGCTCTAAGTTCAGATCTAGTAATCTTACCAGCAGCAGAAGAAGGATTCACCAGATGAGAAGGAGGTGTAACCAGTTCATCCATATCAGACTCCTCAGGATTCGAGGAAACATTTGCAGAAAAACCATCAGCATTAATCTGATTCAAGCCAGAATTCAATGAAGTCAATGATGCTAAGTTTGAGGGTTGAGGAGTTGGAGTTGCTTGCTTCTTCTTCTTAGCCATATCAATCAAACCGAGTGAAAAAACCAGCTCAGAAGATCGCCATGGAGAGAGAAAAGTCAAGAAAAGTTAACCCTCGAATGCATTTCCGCGAATGTGTGGGACTTTCATTTGACTCAATTAGATTTGTTGAATGCATTTGACTTTCATATGATTCAAAAAGCTTTGTTTAAATGTGTTTAACTTTCATTTGACTAAATTAGCTTTGTTGAATGCGTATAAAAGCATGTGATTCAAAAAGCTTTGTTTGAATGTGTTTGACTTTCATTTGATTCTAAAAGATTTATTAAATGTGCTTGACTTTCATTTGACAAAATTAGCTTTGTTTAATGCATTTCACTTTTAGTTGATTCAAAAAGCTTTGTTTGAATGTGATTGACTTTCATTTGACTCAATTAGCTTTGTTGAATGTGTTTCACTTTGATTTGACTCAATTAGCTTTGTTGAATGCAATTGACTTTCATTTAATCTAAAAAGCTGTTTTTGAATGTGTTTGACTTTCATTTGACTCAATTAGCTTTGTTTAATGCATTTGACATTCATTTGATTCAAAAGGCTTTGCTTGAATTTGTTTGACTTTCATGTGACTCAATTAACTTTATTGAATGCATTTTAATTTCATTTGATTTAAAAGGCTTTGTATGAATGTGTTTGACTTTCCTTTAATTCTAAAAGCTTTGTTGAATGTGTTAGACTTTTATTTGAATCAAAAGCTTTGTTTGAATGTGTTTGACTTTCATTTGATTCAAAAATCTTGGTTTGAATGTGTTTGACTATGAATTGACTTAATTAACTTTGTTGAATGCATTTGACCTTCATTTTATTAAAAAAGTTTTGTATGAATGTGTTTGACTTTCATTTGACTCAATTAGGATTGTTTAATGCATTTGACATTCATTTGATTCAAAAGGCTTTGTTTGAATTTGATTGACTTTCATTTAACTCAATTAATTTCGTTGAATGCATTTGAATTTCATTTGATTTAAAAGGCTTTGTATGATTGTGTTTGACTTTCCTTTGATTCAAAAAGCTTTGTTTGAATGTATTTGACTTTGAATTGACTTAATTAACTTTGTTGAATGCATTTGACCTTGATTTGATTCAAAAAGCTTTATTTGACTGTGTTTGACATTAATTTTACTCAATTAGCTTTGTTAAATGCATTTGACTTTCATTTAATTTAAAAAGCTTTGTTTGAATTTGTTTGACTTTAATTTTACACAATTAGCTTTGTTCAATATATTTGACTTTCACTTGACTCAAAAAGCTTTGTTTGAATGTGTTTGACTTTCATTTGATTCAAAAAGCTTTGTATGAATGTGTTTGACTTTCATTTGACTTAATTAACTTTGTTGAATGCATTTAACTTTCATTTGATTCAAAAAGCTTTGAGTGAATGTGTATAATTTTCATTTGACTCAATTAGCCGTGTTGAATGCATTTGACTTTCATTTGATTTAAAAAGCTTTATTTGAATGTGTTTGACTTTCATTTGACTCAATTATCTTTCTTAAATGCATTTGACTTTCATTTTATTTAAAAAGCTTTGTTTGAATGTGTTTGACTTTCATTTGACTCAATTATGTTTGTTCAATGCATTTGACTTTCATTTGATTCAAAAAACTTTGTGTGAATTTCATTGACTTTCATTTGATTCAAAAAGCTTTGTATGAATGTGTTTGACTTTCATTTGACTAAATTAGCTTTGTTGAATGCATTTGACTTTCATTTGTTTCAAAAAGATTTGTTTGAATGTGTTTGACTTTTATTTGATTCAAAAAGGTTTGTTAAATGTGTTTGACTTTCATTTGACTCAATTAGCCATGTTGAATGCATTTGACTTTCATTTTATTCAAAAAGCTTTCTTTGAATGTGTTTGACTTTCCTTTGATTCTAAAAGCTTTGTTGAATTTGTTTGACTTTTATGTGACTCAAAAACCTTTGTTTGAATGTGTTTGTATTTCATTTGACTCAATCAGCTTTGTTAAATGTATTTTACTTTCATTTGATTTAAAAAGCTTTGTTTGAATGTGTTTGACTTTCTTTTGACTCAATTAACTTTGTAAAATGCATTTGACATTTATTTGATTCAAAAGGCTTTGTATAAATGTGTTGGACTTTCATTTGATTCAAAAAGCTTTGTATGAATGTGGTTGATTTTTATTTGACTCAATTAGCTTTGTTGAATGCATTTGAATGTCATTTGATTCAAAAAGCTTTGTTCGAATGTGTTTGACTTTCATTTGATTCAAAAAGCTTTGTTTGAATATGTTCGACTTCCATTTGACTCTTTTAGCTTTGCTGAATGCAATTGACTTTCATTTGATTCAAAAAGCTTTATTTAAATGTGTTTGACTTTCATTTTATTCAAAAAGCTTTGTTGAATGTGTTTGACTTTTATTTGACTTAATGAGCTTTGTTGAAATCTGTAACACCCCGTATTTTCGAACCATTACTTTATATGTGTTTCAACATATATAGCCAAATATCTAATTTAAAACTCAGTTTCTAAATCAAAATGTTAATTTAATTATTCAGACCGTTCTTTGTTTTAAAGGTCATCCCAACCTTTTTAGACTCTAATTATAGTATTTTGACAAAACGTTTTAAAGGTATTATTTAAAAGGGGTTCTATATTTGAGTTTTAATCATTTCAAACTGTATTTGACTTGTCTGAATTGATATTAGCTTTAAAGGGTGATTCCTTAAGTTTAAGTGTCAATTTTGATATTTAACCTATTAAATTTGATACAGGTCATCATGGGTGATTCCTTGACTAAAGTGTCAATTCTATATGTATAAAATGATTTTTAGAGTTTTAAGACGTTTTACGTTAATTGAATCAATATTGATAAATAAAGTTGTATTGGGTGATTCCGTCAACTCGTTTATCAAATTGATATTGTTTATGAACTATTCTTTAATTTATATTTATAAAACTTATTATAATGTCCTTTTATTAATTAGGTCATTATAAATATTATTGGTTTCGCATCTTGCCTTTTTATATTACTTTTCTATAAAATACGAACTTTATATATATATTTGTATTGTAATTTAAAATTATTGTTTTCATTATTACTATTGTTATTATTATTGAGATATCAATAATATAATATTTATATATTATCGTTTTAAAACATGATTCAATTCGCTTCCGTTACATTTCTTTCCTAGTTTAGTTTCGGGCCAACTAGACTTTGTTTATTAGTTGGTTTCGCCTTACAACTTCCATGACTAAATAGATTAAGATATGCTTGTTTATTAGCTTCCTTATCCCATTCTAACGCCTAAATTAATTATTTAGTCAAGCCCAAAAGAGAAGCCTTGAATCCTAGCTTTGTGTGGCCTTTTTGTGAGCCTCATTTGAGCCCATTCTAGGCTGTTTTACACAACATCTTTGAGGGATTAGAAGCTTCCCATATTCCACCTATGTAACCCCCCATATTCAATTTCATTAATTCTAATAAAACCTATTAATTTGCTGCCCAAACCCTTTCTCTTCCACTTCTCATTTCACGTACAAAGAACGCAAAAATACATCAGTTTTCTCCACCAAAAGATGTAGCAAATCACTTCTCTTCTCCCCATCTTTTTCGTGGAATTCAAGGTGGGAATCAAGGGGGAAATCAAAGCTTAACTTGCTGCCATAATTATTTGATACAATGTATTGTTAGATACAATGTACACACATTGTATCTAATAGAAAGTCAAACACATTAAAACAAAGCTTTTTGAGTCGATTGAAAGTCAAATGCATTAAACAAAGCTTTTTGACTCAAATGAAAGTCAAAAATATTCAAACAAAGCTTTTTGAATCAAATGAAAGTCAAATGCATTCAACAAACCTTTTTGACTCAAACAAAGTCAAACACATTCAAAAATAGCTTTTTGAATCAAATGAGAGTCAAATGCATTCAATAAAGATAATTGAGTAAAATGAAAGTCAAACACATTCAAAAAAAGCTTTTTGAATAAAATGAAAGTCAAATTCATTCAACAAAGAATATTGAGTCAAATGAAAGTCAAACACATTCATACAAAGCTTTTCGAATCAAATGAATGTCAAATACATTCAAACAAAGGTTTATGAACCAAATGAAAGCCAAATTCATTCAACAAAGATAATTGAGTCAAATGAAAGTCAAACACATTCAAACAAAGCTTTTTAAGTCAAATGAAAGTCAAATGCATTCAACAAAGTTTTTTGACTCAAATTAAAGTCAAACACATTCAAACAAAGCTTTTTGAATCAAATGAAAGTTAAATTCATTCAACAAAGATAATTGAGTCAAAAGAAAGTCACACACATTCATACAAAGCTTTTTGTATCAAATGAAAGTCAAATGCATTCAACAAAGCTAATTGTATCAAATGAAAGTCAAACACATTCAAACAAAGCTTTTTGAATCAAATGAAACTGAAATGCATTCAACAAAGATAATTGAGTCAAATGAAAGTATAACACATTCAAACAATGCTTTTTGAATCAAATGAAAGTCAAATGAATTCAACAAAGCTTTTTGAATTAAATGAAAGTGAAATGCAATTAACAAAGCTAATTGAGTCAAATGAAAGTCAAACACATTCATACAAAGCTTTTTGAATCAAATGAAAGTCAAATGCATTCAACAAAGATAATTGAGTCAAATGAAAGTCAAACACATTCAAACAAAGCTTTTTGAATCAAATGAAAGTCAAATACATTTAACAAAACTTTTTGACTCAAATGAAAGTCAAACACATTCAAACAAAGGTTTTTGAATCAAATGAAAGTCAAATGCATTCAACAAAGCTAATTAAGTAGAATGAAAGTAAAACACATTCAACCAAAGCTTTTAGAATCAAATGAAAGTCAAACACATTCAAACAAAGCTTGTTGAATTAAATGAAAGTGAAATGCAATTAACAAATCTAATTGCGTCAAATGAAAGTCAAACTCATTCATACAACACTAATTGAGTCAAATAAAAGTCAAGTGCATTATGAAAAGCCAATTGAGTCAAAAGAAAGTCAAACACATTGAGACAAAGCTTTTCAAATCAAATGAAAGTCAAATGCATTCAACAAAGCTAATTGTGTCAAATGAAAGTCAAACACATTCAAACAATGCTTTTTGAATCAAATGAAAGTAAAATGCATTCAACAAAGCTAATTGAGTCAAATGAAAATCAAACACATTCAAACAATGCTTTTTGAATCAAATGAAAGTTAAATGCATTCAACAAAGATAATTGAGTCAATTGAAAGTCAAACACATTCATACAAAGCTTTTTGAATCAAATGAATGTCAAACACATTTAAAACAATGCTTTTGAACCAAATAAAAGTTAAATGCATTTAACAATGACATTTAAGTCAAATGAAAGTAAAACACATTCAAACAAAGCTTTTTGAGTTAAATGAAAGTCCAATGCATTCAACAAAGCTTTTTGACTCAAATGAAATTCAAACACAATCAAACAATGCTTTTTGAATCAAATGAAAGTAAAATGCATTCAACAAAGATAATTCTGTCAAATGAAAGTCAAACACATTCAAATAAAGCTTTATGAATCAAATGAAAGACAAATGCATTCAACAAAGATAATTGAGTCAAATGAAAGTCAAACACATTCATACAAAGCTTTTTTAGTCAAATGCATTCAACAAAGCTTTTTGACTCTAATGAAAGTTAAATAAATTCAAACAAAGCTTTTTGAATCAAATGAAAGTCAAATGCATTCAATAAAGATAATTAAGTCAAATAAAAGTCAAACACATTCATACAAAGCTTTTTGAACCAAATGAAAGTCTAATGCATTCAACAAAGATAATTGAGTCAAATAAAATTCAAAACATTCAACAAAACTTTTTGAATCAAATGAAAGTCAAATGCATTCAACAAAGGTTTTTAAATCAAATGAAAGTCAAATGCATTCAACAAAGATAATTGAGCCAAATGAAAGTCAAACACATTCTAAAGAAGCTTTTTGAATTAAATGAAAGTCAGATGAATTCAATAAAGCTAATTGAGTCAAATGAAATTCAAATGCATTCAATAAAGATAATTGAGTAAAATGAAAGTCAAACAAATTCAAACAAAGCTTTTTGAATCAAATGAAAGTCAAATGCATTCAACAAACCTAATTGAGTAAAATGAAAGTTAAACACATTCTAACAATACTTTTTGAATCAAATGAAAATCAAATGCATTCAACAAAGCTAATTGAGTCAAATGAAAGTCAAAAACATTCAAACAAAGCTTTTTGAATCAAATGAAAGTCAAACACATTCAAACAAAGCTTTATGAATTAAATGATAGTGAAATGCAATGAAAAAAGCTAATTGAGTCAAATAAAAGTCAAACACATATATACAAAGCTAATTGTGTCAAGTGAAAGTCAAATGCATTCTACAGAGCTAATTGAGTCAAATGAAAGTCAAACAGATTCAAACAATGCTTTTTGAATCAAATTAAAGTCAAATGCATTCAACAAAGCTAATTGAGTCAAATGAAACTCAAACACATTCAAACAAAGCTTTATGAATCAAATGAAAGTAAAATGCATTCAACAAAGCTAATTGAGTCAAATCAAAGTCAAACACATTAAAACAAAGCTTTTTGAATCAAATAAAAGTCAAATGCATTCAACAAAGATTTTTGACTCAAATGAAAGTCAAACACATTCAAACAAAGCTTTTTCAAACATATGAAAGTCAAATGCATTCAACAAAGCTAATTAAGTCAAATGAAAGTCAAACACATTCAAACATTAGTTTTTGAATTAAACGAAAGTCAAATGCATTCAATAAAGCTAATTGAATCAAATGAAAGGCAAACACATTCAAACAAAGCTTTTTGAATCAAATGAAAGTCAAACACATTCAAACAAAGCTTTTTGAATTAAATGAAAGTAAAATGCAATTAACAAAGATAATTGAGTCAAATGAAAGTCAAACACATACATACAAAGCTAATTGAGTCAAATGTAAGTCAAATGCATTCTACACAGCTAATTGAGTCAAATGAAAGTCAAACAGATTCAGACAAAGCTTTTTGAATCAAATGAAAGTCAAAAGCATTCAATAAAGCGAATTGAGTCAAATGAAAATCAAACACATTAAAACAAAGATTTTTAAATTAAACGAAAGTCAAGTGCATTCAACAATGCTTTTAACTAAAATGAAAGTCAAACACATTCAAACAAAGCTTTTTAAAACAAATGAAAGTCAAATGCATTCAACAAAGCAAATTAAGTCAAATGAAAGTCAAACACATTCATACAATAGTTTTTGAATCAAATGAAAGTCAGATGCATTCAACAAGGCTAATTAAGTCAAATGAAAGTCAAACTTATTCAAACAAAGCTTTTTGAATCAAATGAAAGTCAAACACATTCAAACAAAGCGTTTTAAATTAGAAGAAAGTGAAAAGCAATTAACAAATCTAATTGAGTCAAATGAAAGTCAAAACACATTCATACAAAGCTAATTGAGACAAATAAAAGTCAAATGCATTCTACAAAGCTAATTGAGTCAAATTAAAGTCAAACACATTCAAACAACGCTTTCTGAATCAAATTAAAGTCAAATGCATTCAACAAAGCTAATTGAGTCAAATGAAAGTCAAACACATTCAAACAAGGCTTTTTGTATCAAATGAAAGTAAAATGCATTCAACAAAGCTAATTGAGTCAAATGAAAGTCAAACACATTTAAACATTGCTTTTTGAATCAAATGAAAGACAAATGCTCTCAAGAAAGATAATTGAGTCAAATGAAAGTAAAACACATTCATACAAAGCTTTTTGAATCAAATGAAAGTCAAATGCATTCAACTAAGCTAATTGAGTCAAATGAAATTCAAACACATTCAAACGAAGCTTTTTGAATCAAATGAAAGTAAAATGCATTCAACAAAGCTAATTGAGTCAAATTAAAGTCAAACACATTCAAACAAAGCTTGTTGAATTAAATGAAAGTTAAATGCAATTAACAAAGCTAATAGAGTCAAATGAAAGTCATACACATTATACAAAGCTAATTGGGTCAAATGAAAATTTTGTTTTTGCGAGATGTCGTAAGTCGGTAACCCAGCCTCCCATAATTGCTTTAACTCTTCAATAAGAGGTTGCAAGTACACATCGAGATTCCCTTTAAGATTCTTCAAACTTGGAATTATCAAACTTAGAAACATAAAAGGTTTCTTCATGCACAATTCAGGTGGAAGATTATAAGGAGTTAAAATGACGGGCTAACAAGAATATTGCCTTCCTGTCTTTCCAAATGGTGAAAATCCATCGGTACAAAGACCTAGTCGGACATTTCTAGGCTCCGCAACAAAAGAAGGGTTCTCTTCATCTAGGTGTTTCCACGCCTCTCCATAACTTGGATGAGACATAAGGCCATGAACTCGTGGATTATCTTTATGCCACCTCATCTGCTCCGCAGTAGATCTTGTTGCATATAATCTTTGTAATCTCGGGCCTACAGGAAAGTAAATAAGAGCACTATGAGGAGAATTGTTGCCACTTTCTCTAAGTGTCTTATAACGACTTCCTTTGCAATATAGATATTCTTTGAGATCTTTGTGTTCCTTCCAAAATAACATACATCCATTTGGACATACATGAATCTTCTGGTGCGGAAGTTCTGGCCCTTCAAGCAATTTCTTAGTCTTGTAAAAACTATCTGTCATCTTGTTTTCATCTGGGCACATGTCTTTCATTAAGGAAGCAACACCATCTATAGCTTTATGTGGAATATTATACTCGGACTTGATGTTTGCCATCCTTTGTAGCTGCAGACAATACAGGCAACTTTCAGCCATCATACAATGGCTCTTCCGCTGCCTTCAACATGTCAAAGAACTTCTTGTAACTAGCATGTGGCTCTTCTTCAATATTTTCTAAACCACCTTCTAGTCCAAAGGCATCTAATACCATGTTTCTATATGGGTTCAATGCATCCTCGGTGGATATGGAGCTGCTACTTTGGGATTCTCTTTGGAAGTGCAGTTCACCATCAAAAACCCATTGGAAATAGTTAGGCAAAAAACCATGCCTATAGAGATGCTCCTTAATGGTATTTAGATCTTGATAAGGAATATTTTGACACTATGCACATGGACATTTCATCACACCATCTATCACGACATTGTCTTGTGTGGTAGCAAATGTAATAAATTCATTGACCTTTTCAGAAAAGGTTGGACTCAGGAATTTTCCTTCTAACCGTTTATCCATCCATGCTCGATCCTCCCTCATTATATAGCAGTTTCACTAAAAAATAAATGATACAAAAATCATAGACAAAGTAAGTATAGCACTTAGAATAATGACATTCTTTAAGGTCATTTAACTATTTAAGGTCATCAAAATGAAAATTATTGTTACCAATTAACATCATATGAGAAGAAGCGTTCCCATTTTCTACACGCTCTTTCTAATGAACTTGAAAAGGCTTGATTCATGTATAATATATGTATTTATAAATTCCTAAGAAAAGAAATCACAAAAAAAGCATGTTATAAGGTTTTAAGGTCTTGTAGAACCAAAATCAAGCAAATTCAGCCATAATGGGAAAAAACGTTCCCATTTTCTACATGCTCCTCCTAATGAACTTATAAAATCTTGAATCATGTCAAATATATGTATTTGTAACTGCCTAAGAAAATAAATAACAAAGAGAAAGAAATTTATAAGGTTTTAAGGTCTGATAGAACCGAAATCAAGCAAATTCAGGCAAAGTGAGAAGAAGCGTTCTCATTTTCTACATGCACATTCTAATGAACTTGAAAAGGCTTGAGTCATGTCAAATATATGTATTTATAACTTCCTAACAAAAGAAATCACAAAAACAAAGGATGTTATAAGGTTTGAAGGTCTTGTAGGACCAAAATCAACCAAATTCGGCCCAAATGGGAAGAAGCGTTCCCATTTTCTACATGCTCTTTCTAATGAAATTAAAAAGGCTTGAATCATGTCACATATATGTATTAGTAACTGCCTAAGAATAGAAATCACTAAGACAAAGCAAGTTATAAGGTTTTAAGGTCTGGTAGAACCGAAATCAACCAAATTCGGGCAAAATGAGAAAAAGCGTTCCCATTTTCTACATGCTCTTTCTAATGAACTTAAAAAGGCTTGATTTATGTCAAATATATGTATTTATAACTTCCTAACAAAAGAAATCACAAAATAAAGGATGTTATAAGGTTTTAAGGTCTTGTAGTACAAAAATCAAGCATATTCGGGCAAAATAGTAAGAAGCATTCCCATTTTCTACATACTCTTTCTAATGAACTTATAAATGCTTGAATCATGTCAAATATATGTATTTATAACTGCCTAAGAATAGAAATAAAAAAAAAAGCAATTTATAAGGTTTTATGGTCTTGTAGAACCGAAATCAAGCAAATTCGAGCAACATGGGAAGAAGCATTCCTATTTTCGACATGCTCTTTCTAATGAACATGAAAAGGCTTGAGTCATGTCAAATATATGTATTTTTAAATTCATAACAAAATAAATCGCAAAAAAAAAAAAAGATTTTATAAGGTTTTAAGGTCTTGTAGAACCAAAATCAAGCATTCTCGGGCAAAATGGTAAGAAGCGTTCCCATTTTCTACATGCTCTTTCTAATGAACTTATAAATGCTTGAGTCATGTCAAATATATTTTGTTGTAACTGCCTAAGTATGAAATCACAAAAACAAAGCAAGTTATAAGGTTTTAAGGTCTGGTAGAACCGAAATCAAGCAAATTCAGGCAAAATGAGAAGAAGCGTTCCTATTTTCTACACACTCTTTCTAATGAACTTGAAAAGGCTTGATTAATGTCTAATATATGTATTTATAACTTCCTAAGAAAAGAAATCACAAAAAAAGCATGTTATAAAATCAAGCAAATTCGGCCAAAATGGGATGAAGCGTTCCCGTTTTCTACATGCTCCTTCTAATGAAATTATAAATGCTTGAATCATATTATATATATGTATTTGTAACTTCCTAAGCAAATAAATAACAAAGAGAAAGCAATTTATAAGGTTTTAAGGTCTGGTAGAATCGAAATCAAGCAAATTCAAGCAAAATGAGAAGAAGCGTTCCCATTTTCTATACGCTCTTTCTAATGAACTTGAAAAGGATTGATTCATGTCAAATATATGTATTCATAACTGCGTAAGAAAATAAATCACAAAAACAAAGCATGTATTAAGGTTTTAAGGTCTTGTAGAACCAATATCAAGCAAATTCGAGCAAAATAGTAAGAAGCATTCCCATGTTCTACATGTTCTTTCTAATGAAATCATAAATTCTTGAATCATGTCAAATATACCTATTTTTAACTGCCTAAGCAAATAAATAACAAAGCAAAATCAAGATATATGGTTTTAAGGTCTTGTAGAACCAAAATCAAGCAAATTCGGGCAAAATAGGAAGAAACGTTCCCATTTTCTACATGCACTTTCTAATGAACTTATAAATGATTGTATCATGTCAAATATATGTATTTATAACACCATAAGAAAATAAATCACAAAAACAAAGCAATTTATGAGATTTTAAGGTCTTGTAGAACCAAAATCAAGCAAATTCGGGCAAAATAGTAAGAAGCATTCCCAAATTCTACATGCTCTTTATAATGAACTTATAATTGTTTGAATCATGTAAAATATATGTATTTATAAAATCATAAGCATTGAAATCACAAAAACAAAGCAAGTTATATGGTTTTAAGGTCTTGTAGAACTGAAATCAAGCAAATTCGGGCAAACTAGTAAGAAGCATTCCCTTTTTCTACATGCTCTTTTTAATAAAATTGAAAAGGCTTGATTCATGTCTAATATATGAATTTATAATTCCTAACAAAATAAATCACAAAAACAAAGCAAGTTATAAGGTTTTAAGGTCATGTAGAACAAAAATCAAGCAAATTCGGGCAAAATAGTAAGAAGCCTTTCCATTTTCTACATGCTCTTTCTAATGAACTTATAAATTCTTAAATCATATCAACTATATGTATTTATAATTTTCTAAGCTTATACATCACAAAAACAAAGCAAGTTAAAAGGTTTTAAGGTGTAGTAGAACCAAAATCAAGCAAATTCGGGCAAAATGGAAAAAGCGTACCCATTTTCAACATGCTCATTGTAATGAACTTTAAAAGGTTTGATTCATGTCAAATATATGTATTTATAACTTCCTAACAGAATAAATCACAAAAACAAAGCAAGTTATACGATTTTAAGGTCTTGTAGAACCAAAATCAAGCAAATTCGGGTAAAATAGTAAGAAACATTCCCATTTTCTACATGCTCTTTCTAATAAACTAAAAAAAACTTGAATAATGTTAAATATATGTATTTATAATTCCTAATCATATATATAACAAAAATATAGCAAGTTATAAGGTTTTAAGGACTGGTAGAACCGAAATCAAGCAAATTCGAGCAAAATAGGAAAAATCACCCATTTTTTACATGCTCTTTCTAATGAACTCGAAAAGGCTTTATTCATGTCAAATATATGTATTTATAATTTCCTAACAAAAGAAATCACAAAAACAAAAGATGTTATAAGGTTTTAAGGTCTTGTAGAACCAAAATCAACCAAATTCGGCCAAAATGGTAAAAAGCGTTCCCATTTTCCCGTTCCCATTTTCTACATGCTCTTTCTAATGAACTTATAAAGGCTTGAATGATGTCAAATATATGTATTAGTAGCTTCCTAAGCATAGAAATCACTAAGACAAATCAAGGTATAAGGTTTTAAGGTCTTGTAGAACCGAAATCAAGCAAATTCAGGCATAATGGGAAGAAGCATTCCCAATTTCTACATGCTCTTTCTAATGAACTTGAAAAGGCTTGATTCATGTCAAACATATGTATTTATAACTTCCTTAGAAAAGAAATCACAAAAACATAGCATGTTATAAGGTTTAAAGGTCTCGTAGAACCAAAATCAAGCAAATTCGGCCCAAATGGGAAGAAGCGTTCCCATTTTCTACATTCTCTTTCTAATGATCTTATAAACGCTTGAATAATGTCAAAAATATGTATTTGTAACTTCTTAAGCATTGAAATCACTAAGACAAAGCAAGTTATAAGGTTTTAAGGTCTGGTAGACCCAAAATCAAGCAAATTCGGGAAAAATGAGAAAAAGCGTTCCCATTTTCTACATGCTCTTTCTAATAAACTTGAAAAGGCTTGATTCATGTCAAATATAAATATTTATAACTTCCTAAGAAAATAAATCACAAAAATAAAGCATGTCATAATTTTTTAAGGTCTTGTAGAGCCAAAATCAAGCGAATTCGGCGAAAAAGGGAAGAAGCATTCCCGTTTTCTACATGCTCTTTCTAATGAACTTGAAAAGGCTTGAGTCATGTCAAATATATGTATTCATAACTGCCTCACTTTAGAAATCACAAAAACAAAGCAATTAATAAGGTTTTAAGGTCTTGTAGAACCAAAATCAAGCAAATTCGGGCAAAATAGTAAGAAGCATTCCCATTTTCTACATGCTCTTTCTAATGAAATTATAAGTTCTTGAATCATGTCAAATATACATATTTATAACTGCCTAAGCAAATAAATAACAAAGCAAAAGCAAGTTACATGGTTTTAAGGTCTTGTAGAACCAAAATCAAGCAAATTCGGGCAAAATGGGAAGAAACGTTCCCATTTTCTACATGCTCTTTCTAATGAACTTATAAATGTTTGGATCATGTCAAATATATGTATTTATAACTCCATTAAAAAATAAATCACAAAAACAAAGCAAGTTATGAGGTTTTAAGGTCTTGTAGAACCAAAATCAAGTAAATTCGTGTAAAATAGTAAGAAGCATTCCCAAATTCTACATGCTCTTTCTTATGAACTTATAATTATTTGAATCATTTGAAATATATGTATTTATAAATGCATAAGAATAGAAATCACAAAAACAAAGCAAGTTATAAGGTTTTAAGGTCTTGTAGAACTGAAATCAAGCAAATTCGGGCAAAATAGTAAGAAGCATTCCCTTTTTCTACATGCTCTTTCTAATAAACTTGAAAAGGCTTGATTCATGTCAAATATATGTATTTATAACTTCCTAACAATATAAATCACAAAAACAAAGCAAGATATAGGGTCTTAAGGTCTAGTAGAACAAAAATCAAGCAAATTCGGGCAAAATAGTAAGAAGCCTTTCCATTTTTTACATGCTCTTTCTAATGAATTTATAAATTCTTGAATCATATAAAATATATGTATTTATAATTTTCTAAGCATATAAATCACAAAAAAAAAAGCAAGTTATAAGGTTTTAAGGTGTTGTAGAGCCAAAATCAAGCAAATTTGGGCAAAATGCGAAACAGCGTACCCATTTTCAACATGCTCTTTCTAATGAACTTGAAAAGGCTTGATTCATGTCAAATATATGTATAAATAACTGCCTAACCAAAGAAATCACAAAAACCAAAGCAAGTTATAAGGTTTTAAGGTTTTGTAGAACCAAAATCAAGCAAATTCAAGCAAAATAGAAAGAAGCATTCTCATTTTCTAGATGCTCTTTCTAATGAACTAAAAAAAAACTTGAATAATGTTGAATATATGTATTTATAATTCCTAATCATAGAAATAACAAAAACAAAGAAAGTTATAAGATTTTAAGGAATGGTAGAACCGAAATCAAACAAATTTGAGCAAAACACAAAGCTTGTTAAATCAAATGAATATCAAACACATTCAACAAACCTTTTTAAATTAAATGAAAGTGAAATGCAATTCACAAAGCTAATTAAATCAAATGTAAGTCAAACACAGTCATGAAAAGATAATTGAGTCAAATGAAAGTCAAATGCATTCTACAAAGCTAATTGAGTAAAATGAAAGTCAAACACATTCTAACAAAGCTTTTTGAGTCAAATGAAAGTCAAATGCATTCAACAATACTAATTGAGTCAAATGAAAGTCATACACATTCAAATAAAGCATTTTGAATCAATTGAAAGTCAAATGAATTCAACTGAGATAATTGAGTCAAATGAAAGTCAAACACATTCAAACAAAGCTTTTTTAATCAATTGAAAGTCAAATGCATTCAACAAAGCTTTTTGACTAAAATAAAAGTCAAACACATTCAAACAAAGCTATTTGAATCAAATGAAAGTCATATTCATTCAACAAAGTTAATTGAGTCAATTGAAAGTCTAACACATTCAAACAAAGCTTTTTGAATCAAATTAAAGTCAAATATTCAACAAAGATAATTGAGTCAAATGAAAGTCAAACACATTCATACCAAGCTTTTTGAATCAAATAAATTAAAATTCAAATGTATTCAACTATTATTATTGAGTTAAATGAAAGTCAAACACATTCAAACAAAGCTTTTTGAATCAAATGAAAGTCAAATGCATTCAAAAAAGCTAATTGAGTCAAATGAAAGTCAAACACATTTAAACAAAGCTTTTTGAAACAAATGAAAGTAAAATGCATTCAACAGAGCTAATTGAGTCAAATGAAAGTCAAAAACATTCAAACAAAGCTTTTTGAAATAAATCAAAGTGAAATTCTATTAACAAAGCTAATTGAGTAAAATGAAACTCAAACAAATTCTAACAAAGCTTTTTGAGTCAAATGAAAGTCAAATGCATTCAACAATACTAATTGAGTCAAAGGAAAGTCATACACATTCAAACAAAGCATTTTGAATCAATTGAAAGTCAAATGAATTTAACTGAGATAATTAAGTCAAATTAAAGTTAAACACATTCAAACAAAGCTTTTTTAATCAATTGAAAGTCAAATGCATTCAACAAAGCTTTTTGACTCAAATGAAAGTCAAATACATTCAAACAAAGCTATTTGAATCAAATGAAAGTCATATTCATTCAACAAAGTTAATTGAGTCAATTGAAAGTCTAACACATTCAAACAAAGCTTTTTGAATCAAATGAAAGTCAAATATTCAATAAAGATAATTGAGTCAAATGAAAGTCAAACACATTCAAACAAAGCTTTTTGAATCAAATAAATTAAATTCAAATGTATTCAACTAATATTATTGAGTCAAATGAAAGTCAAACACAATCAAACAAAGCTTTTTTATTCAATTGAAAGTCAAATGCATTCAACAAAGCTTTTTCACTCAAATGAAAATCAAACACATTCAAACAAAGCTATTTGAATCAAATGAAAAGCATATTCATTCAACAAAGTTAATTGAGTCAATTGAAAGTCTAACACATTCAAACAAAGCTTTTTGAATCAAATGTAAGTCAAATATTCAATATTGATAATTGAGTCAAATGAAAGTCAAACACATTCATACAAAGCTTTTTGAATCAAATAAATTAAAATTCAAATGTATTCAACCAATATTATTGAGTCAAATGAAAGTCAAACACATTCAAACAAAGCTTTTTGAATCAAATGAAAGTCAAATGCATTCAACAAAGCTAATTGAGTCAAATGAAAGTCAAACACATTCAAACAAAGCTTTTTGAAACAAATGAAAGTAAAATGCATTCAACAAAGCTAATTAAGTCAAATGAAAGTTAAAAACATTCAAACAAAGCTTTTTGAAATAAATCAAAGTGAAATTCAATTAACAAAGCTAATTGAGTCAAATGAAAGTCAAACACATTCATAAAAAGCTAATTGAGTCAAATGAAAGTCAAATGCATTCTACAAAGCTAATTGAATTAGATGAAAGTCAAACACATTCAAACACAACCTTTTGAATCAAATGAAATTCAAATGCATTCAACAAAGCTAATTGAGTCAAATGAAATTCACACACATTCAAATAAAGAATTTTGAATCAAATGAAAGTCAAATGCATTCAATAAAGACTATTGACTCAAATGAAAGTCAAACACATTCAAACAATGCTTTTTGAATCAAATGAAAGTCATATGCATTCAATAAAGATAATTGCGTCAAATGAAAGTCAAACACATTCATACTAAGCTTTTAGAATCAAATGAAAGTCAAATGCGTTCAACAAAGATAATTGAGTCAAATGAAAGTCAAACACATTTAAACAAAGCTTTTTGAATCAAATGAAAGTCAAATGCATTCAACAAAGCTAATTGACTTAAATCAAAGTCAAAAAGATACAAACAAACCTTTTTATGTTAAACGAAAGTCAAGTGCATTCAACAATGCTTTATGACTGTAATGAAAGTCAAACACATTCAAACAAAGCTTTTTGAATCAAATGAAAGTCAAATGCATTCAATAAACCTAATTGAGTAAAATGAAAGTCAAACACATTCTAACAATACTTTTTGAATCAAATGAAAATCTAATGCATTCAACAAAGCTAAATGAGTCAAATGAAAGTCAAACACATTCAAACAAAGCTTTTAAAATCAAATGAAAGTCAAACGCATTCAAACAAAGCTTTTTGAATCAAATGAAAGTCAAATGCATTCTACAAAGCTAATTAAGTTAAATGAAAGTCAAACACATTCAAACAATGCTTTTTAAATCAAATTAAAGTCTAATGAATACAACAAAGCTTATTGAGTCAAATGAAAGGCAAACACATTTAAACAAAGCTTTTTTGAATCAAATCAAAGTAAAATGCATTCAACAAAGCTAATTGAGTCAAATGAAAGTCGAACACATTCAAACAATGCTTTTTAAATCAAATGAAAGTTAAATAAATTCAACAAAGCTAATTGACTCAAATTAAAGTCAAACACACACAAACAAAGTTTTTTGAATCAAATGAAAGTAAAATGCATTCAACAAAACTAATTGAATTAAATGAAAGTCAAACACATTCAAACAAAGCTTTTTGAATTAAATCAAAGTGAAATGCAATTAACAAAGCTAATTGAGTCAAATGAAAGTCAAACACATTCATAAAAAGCTAATTGATTCAAATGAAAGTAAAACACATTCAATCAAAGCTTTTTGAATCAAATAAAAGTCAAATGCATTCAACAAAGATAATTTTGTCAAATGAAAGTCAAACACACACATACAAAGCTTTTTGAATCAAATGAAAGTCAACTGCGTTCAACAAATATAATTGAGTCAAATGAAATTAAAACACATTCAAACAAAGCTTTTTATATCAAATGAAAATTAAATAAATTCAATAAAGCTAATTAACTCAAATTAAAGTCAAACACACACAAACAAAGCTTTTTGAATTAAATGAAAGTCAAATGCATTCTACAAAGCTAATTAAGTTAAATGAAAGTCAAACATATTCAAACAATTCTTTTTAAATCAAATTAAAGTCTAATGAATTCAACAAAGCTAATTGAGTCAAATGAAAGGCAAACACATTCAAACATAGCTTTTTGAATCAAATCAAAGTAAAATGCATTCAACAACGATAATTGAGTCAAATGAAAGTCGAACACATTCAAACAATGCTTTTTAAACCAAATGAAAGTTAAATAAATTCAACAAAGCTAATTGACTCAAATTAAAGTCAAACACACAATAACAAAGCTTTTTGAATCAAATGAAAGTAAAATGCATTCAACAAAACTAATTGAATTAAATGAAAGTCAAATACATTCAAACAAAGCTTTTTGAATTAAATCAAAATGAAATGCAATTAACAAAGTTAATTGAGTCAAATGAAAGTCAAACACATTCATAAAAAGCTAATTGAGTCAAATGAAAGTCAAACACATTCAATCAAAGCTTTTTGAATCAAATAAAAGTCAAATGCATTCAACAAAGATAATTTTGTCATATGAAAGTCAAACACACACATACAAAGCTTTTTGAATCAAATGAAAGTAAACTGCGTTCAACAAATATAATTGAGTCAAATGAAATTAAAACACATTCAAACAAAGCTTTTTATATCAAATAAAAGTCAAAAGCATTCAACAAAGCTAATTGAGTCAAATGAAAGTCAAACACATTCAAACAAAGCTTTTTAAATTAAATGAAAGTCAAGTGCATTCAGCAATTCTTTATGACTCAAATGAAAGTCAAACACATTCAAACAAAGCTTTTTGAATCATATGAAAGTCAAATGTATTCAACAAAGCTAATTGAGTCAAATGAAAGTCAAACACATTCAAACAATAATTTTTGAATCAAATGAAAGTCAAATGCATTCAACAAAGGTAATTGAGTAAAATGAAAGTCAAACACATTCAAACAAAGCTTTTTCAATCAAATGAAAGTCAAACACATTCAAACAAAGCTTTTTGAATTAAATGAAAGTGAAATGTAATTAACAAAGCTAATTGAGTCAAATGAATATCAAACACATTCATACAAAGCTAATTGAGTCAAATGAAAGTCTAATGCATTCTACAAAGCTAATTGAGTCAAATGAAAGTCAAACACATTCAAACAATGCTTTTTGAATCAAACTAACGTCAAATGCATTCAACACAGCTAATTGAGTCAAATGAAAGTCAAACACATTCAAACAAAGCTTTTTGTATCAAATGAAAGTAAAATGCATTCAACAGAGCTAATTGAGTCAAATGAATGTCCAACACATTCAAACAATGCTTTTTTAATCAAATGAAAGACAAATGCATTCAAAAAAGATAATTGAGTCAAATGAAAGTAAAACACATTCATACAAAGCTTTTTGAATCAAATGAAAGTCAAATGCATTCAATTAAGCTAATTGAGTCAAATGAAATTCAAACACATTCAAACGAAGCTTTTTGAATCAAATTAAAGTAAAATGCATTCAACAAAGCTAATTGAGTCAAATAAAAGTCAAACATATTCAAACAAAGCTTGTTGATGTAAATGAAAGTTAAATGCAATTAACAAAGCTAATTGAGTCAAATGAATGTCAAATACATTATACAAAGCTAACTGAGTCAAATGAAAATTTTGTTTTTGCGAGATGTCGTAAGTCGGTAACCCAGCCTCCCATAATTGCTTTAACTCTTCAATAAGAGGTCGCAAGTACACATCGAGATTCCCTTTAGGATTCTTCGGACCTGGAATTATCAAACTTAGAAACATAAAAGGTTTCTTCATGCACAATTCAGGTTGAAGATTATAAGGATTTAAAATGACGGGCCAACAAGAATATTGCCTTCCTGTCTTTCCAAATGGTGAAAATCCGTCGGTACAAAGACCTAGTCGGACATTTCTAGGCTCCGTAGCAAAAGAAGGGTACTCTTCATCTAGGTGTTTCCACGCCTCTCCATCACATGGATAAGACATAAGGCCATGAACTCGAGGATTATCTTTATGCCACCTCATTTGCTCAGCAGTAGATCTTGTTCCATATAATCTTTGTAATCTCGGGCCTACAGGAAAGTAAATAAGAACACTATGAGGAGAATTGTTGCCACTTTCTCTAAGTGTCTTATAACGACTTCCTTTGCAATATAGACATTCTTTGAGATCTTTGTGTTCCTTCCAAAATAACATACATCCATTTGGACATACATGAATCTTTTGGTGCGGATGTTCTGGCCCTTCAAGCAATTTCTAAGTCTTGTAAAAACTATCTGTCATCTAGTTTTCATCTAGGCACATGTCTTTCATTAAGGAAGCAACACCATCTATAGCTTTATGTGGAATATTATACTCGGACTTGATGTTTGCCATCCTTGCAGCTGCAGACAATACAGACAACTTTCAGCCATCATACAATGGCTCTTCCGCTGCCTTCAACATGTCAAAGAACTTCTTCTAACTAGCATGTGGCTCTTCTTCAATATTTTCTAAACCACCTTCTAGTCCAAAGGCATCTAATACCATGTTTCTACATGGGTTCAATGCATCCTCGGTGGATATGGAGCTGTTACTTTGGGATTCTCTTTGGAAGTGCAGTTCACCATCAAAAACCCATTGGAAATAGTTAGGCAAAAAACCATGCCTATAGAGATGCTCCTTAATGGTATTTAGATCTTGATAAGGAATATTTCGACACTGTGCACATGGACATTTCATCACACCATCTATCACAACATTGTCTTGTGTGGTAGCAAATGTAATAAATTCATTGACCTTTTCAGCAAAGGTTGGACTCAAGAATTTTCCTTCTAACCGTTTATACATCCATGCTCTATCCTCCCTCATTATATAGCAGTTTCACTAAAAAAAACATGATACAAAAAGCATAGACAAAGTAAGTAAAGCACTTAGAAGAATGACATTCTTTTGGATCATTTAACTATTTAAGGTCATCAAAATGAAAATTATTGTTACCAATTAACATCATATGAGAAGAAGCATTCCCATTTTCTACACGCTCTTTCTAATGAACTTGAAAAGGCTTGATTCATGTCTAATATATGTATTTATAAATTAATAAAAAAAGAAATCACAACAAAAGCATGTTATAAGGTTTTAAGTTCTTGTAGAACCAAAATCAAGCAAATTCGGCCATAATGGGAAGAAGCGTTCCCATTTTCTAAATGCTCCTTCTAATGAACTTATAAAGTCTTGCATCATGTCAAATATATGTATTTGTAACTGCCTAAGAAAATAAATAACAAAGAGAAAGCAATTTATAAGGTTATAAGGTATGATAGAACTGAAATCAAGCAAATTCAGGCAAAATGAGAAGAAGCGTTCTCATTTACTACATGCACTTTCTAATGAACTTGAAAAGGCTTGCGTCATGTCAAATATATGTATTTATAACTTCCTAATAGAAGAAATCACAAAAAAAAGGATGTTATTAGGTTTTAAGGTCTTGTAGAACCAAAATCAACCAAATTCGGCGCAAATGGGAAGAAGCGTTCCCATTTTCTACATGTTCTTTCTAATGAACTTGAAAAGGCTTGATTTATGTCAAATTTATGTATTTATAACTTCCTAAGAAAATAAATCACAAAAAAAGGATGTTATAAGGTTTTAAGGTCTTGTAGTACAAAAATCAAGCATATTCGGGAAAAATAGTAAGAAGCATTCCCATTTTCTACATACTCTTTCTAATGAACTTATAAATGCTTGAATCATGTCAAATATATGTATTTATAACTGCCTAATAATAGAAAAAAAAAAGCAAGTTATAAGGTTTTATGGTCTTGTAGAACCGAAATCAAGCAAATTCGAGCAACATGGGAAGAAGCATTCCCATTTTCGACATGCTCTTTCTAATGAACATGAAAAGGCTTGAGTCATGTCAAATATATGTATTTATAACTTTATAACAAAATAAATCACAAAAAAAAGGATGTTATAAGGTTTTAAGGTCTTGTAGAACCAAAATCAAGCATTTTCAAGCAAAATGGTAAGAAGCGTACCCATTTTCTACATGCTCTTTCTAATAAACTTATAAATGCTTGAGTCATGTCAAATATATTTTTTTGTAAATGCCTAAGCATAGAAATCACAAAAACAAAGCAAGTTATAAGGTTTTAAGGTCTGGTAGAACCGAAATCAAGCAAATTCAGGCAAAATGAGAAGAAGCGTCCTATTTTCTACACGCTCTTTCTAATGAACTTGAAAAGGCTTGATTCATGTCTAATATATGTATTTATAACTTCCTAAGAAAAGAAATCACAAAAAAAGCATGTTATAAGGTTTTAAGGTGTTTTAGAACCAAAATCAAGCAAATTCGGCCAAAATGGGAATAAGCGTTCCCGTTTTCTATATGCTCCTTCTAATGTTATAAAGGCTTGAATCATATTAGATATATGTATTTGTAACTGCCTAAGCAAATAAATAACAAAGAGAAAGAATTTTATAAGGTTTTGAGGTCTGGTAGAATCGAAATTAAGCAAATTCAGGCAAAATGAGAAGAAGCGTTCACATTTTCTATACGCTCTTTCTAATGAACTTGAAAAGGATTGATTCATGTCAAATATATGTATTCATCACTGCGTAAGAAAATAAATAACAAAAACAAAGAATGTATTAAGGTTTTAAGGTCTTGTAGAACCAATATTAAGCTAATTCGGGCAAAATAGTAAGAAGCATTCCCATTTTCTACATGTTCTTTCTAATGAAATCATAAATTCTTGAATCATGTCAAATATACCTATTTTTAACTGCCTAAGCAAATAAATAACAAAGCAAAATCAAGTTATAAGGTTTTAAGGTCTTGTAGAACCAAAATCAAGCAAATTCGGGCAAAATGGGAAGAAACGTTCCCATTTTCTACATGCACTTTCTAATGAACTTATAAATGCTTGTATCATGTCAAATATATGTATTTATTACACCATAAGAAAATAAATCACAAAACAAAGCAAGTTATGAGATTTTAAGGTCTTGTAGAACCAAAATCAAGCAAATTCGGGCAAAATAGTAAGAAGTATTCCCAAATTCAACATACTCTTTCTAATGAACTTATAATTGTTTGAATCATGTGAAATATATGTATTTATAAAATCATAAGCATAGAAATCACAAAAACAAAGCAAGTTATATGGTTTTAAGGTCTTGTAGAACTGAAATCAAGCAAATTCGGGCAAACTAGTAAGAAGCATTCCCTTTTTCTACATGCTCTTTTTAATAAACTTGAAAAGGCTTGATTCTTGTCAAATATATGAATTTATAATTCCTAACAAAATAAATCACAAAAACAAAGCAAGTTATAAGGTTTTGAGGTCTTGTAGAACCAAAATCAAGCAAATTCGGGCAAAATAGTAAGAAGCCTTTCCATTTTCTACATGCTCTTTCTAATGAACTTATCAATTCTTGAATCATATCAACTATATGAATTTATAATTTTCTAAGCTTATAAATCAAAAAAACGAAGCAAGTTATAAGGTTTTAAGGTGTAGTAGAACAAAAATCAAGCAAATTCGGGCAAAATGGGAAAAAGCGTACCCATTTTCAACATGCTCTTTCTAATGTACTTGAAAAGGCTTGATTCATGTCAAATATATGTATTTATAACTTCCTAGAAGAATAAATCACAAAAACAAAGCAAGTTATACGGTTTTAAGGTCTTGTAGAACCAAAATCAAGCAAATTCGGGTAAAATATTAAGAAGCATTCCCATTTTCTACATGCTCTTTCTAATAAAATAAAAAAAACTTGAATAATGTTAAATATATGTATTTATAATTCCTAATCATAGATATAACAAAAATAAAGCAAGTTATAAGGTTTTAAGGACTGGTAGAACCGAAATCAAGCAAATTCGAGCAAAATAGGAAAAATCACCCATTTTTTACATGCTCTTTCTAATGAACTTGAAAAGGCTTTATTCATGTCAAACATATGTATTTATAATTTCCTAACAAAAGAAATCACAAAAACAAAAGATGTTATAAGGTTTTAAGGTCTTGTAGAACCAAAATCAACCAAATTCGGCCCAAATGGTAAAAAAGCGTTCCCATTTTCTACATGCTCTTTCTAATGAACTTATAAAGGCTTGAATGATGTCAAATATATGTATTAGTAACTGCCTAAGCATAGAAATCACTAAGACAAAGCAAGGTATAAGGTTTTAAGGTCTAGTAGAACCGAAATCAAGCAAATTCGAGCATAATGGGAAGAAGCGTTCCCAATTTCTATATGCTCTTTCTAATGAACTTGAAAAGGCTTGATTCATGTTAAACATATGTATTTATAACTTCCTATGAAAAGAAATCACAAAAACATAGCATGTTATAATGTTTAAAGGTCTTGTAGAACCAAAATCAAGCAAATTCGGCCCAAATGGGAAGAAGCGTTCCCATTTTCTACATTCTCTTTCTAATGAACTTATAAATGCTTGAATCATGTCAAATATATGTATTTGTGATGGGATAAAGAACGGTAGGTCGTTGGGCTACCACCCCACCCAATCAAACAAAATTTATAACTCAACTAACCCCTATGAAGTGTAGTGGTAAGTCAAGGTCGAACCCAAAGGAATGGAGGTCGAATGTATATCGCCTAAGTCTAGCTATTCCGAAGTCAAGTAGGGGTTTATGGTAGAAACTAGAGCTAAGCTAGGCAATGCAAAAAGCTAGTACTAATCAAATGCAAAGGCACTAGGGGAATGGATCCACATGCATCAACAATGTAGTTCAATCAACTTGGGGAATCAACCAATCAAGTCAAGCAATGTGAGGGAAAACCGAAATTGCAACCAAAAGAGCACATCATGCTATTCTCCTAGAGGTCTAATTAGCGCCAACTACATCAAACACTAGCTAGGAAACATCACAAGATATCTCAATCGAGTAAATGTAAGCCACAAATCAATGGTCCGTATCAATGTGAACTCACAATGCAATCTAGTGTGAATAACAAGGGTGATCAAGCCTAATCAAACACACACATGCACAAAATCAATTTCCCCCAAATTAATCTCAATTCATCATCAACACATGCTTCACCACTACCCTAGCAATAAAACTACTCACAATCCATGAAAAACATCAAAATCAAAGCTAAACTAATCATCATACCCAAATTCATCAATTGAAATCAACAAATTCAATCCAAATCAATCAAACTATTAATCAACCAAATCAAACAACAATACTAATGAAATCAAACATCAAATTGCATTAAAGAGTAAAGAATCCTTACAAACTTGATAGAAATCAAACCAAATGTAGCAATCTTCAATCATCAATCATCAAACCCACATTTTATCTCTCTAAAAAGCTAAGAACTAGTGTTTTTCTTTCTCTCTCTCTAAAATCTAATCTAATCTAATTCTCCCTAATGAAGATCTAATTCTAATTAATGAAGAACTAATAATCCCTTAAAAATGGAAGGAAATAACTATATATACAAAGGGGAAGCTAAGATTGACGTCCAAAAATAGACCCACGCCGGTGCGGGCGCTCGGAGGAGAGAGAGAAGTGCGCACGGGACACACCCAAAAAGGTGCGCCCGCACACACCTCATGTGCGGCTGCACTCGACATATGTGCGGCCGCACACTCCCCTTGTGCACCCGCACATAACTGGCAAACCTCCTTTTCTTCTCTTCGTCCTAGCTCATGAGGTGCGGACACCTTTGATGATGGTGATGGAGGACAAGGTAGGCAGTAACTTTCTTGAAATTCTTGAAGGATACAAGCCATGAAAAGAGTATAAACAAGGCCTTGAAGCATGCTCCTTGGATCCCCCTTTGACTTGAAACTCCTTGCACAAGCTTTAGGCATGAAAAACAATGAAAGATCATGGAGAGGAAGCTCGGGAATTCTTGGACAATCAATCACAACCTACAAACAAAGGATAAAAAGCAAGTAAAATGGAAAAATAACAAGTAAATTAGAAAAATGCATAAAATAGAGAAACTAACTACAAAAAGCATAAGATGAAGAAAACAAGAATAAAACTAAGGAAAACTAAAGAAAAGAGTAATAAAATGAAATGAAATTCATCCAAAAAGGGACCAAATGAGTGCCATAAATGCCACTCATCAAATTCCCCCAAGCTAAACTTTTGCTAGTCCTCGAGCAAAGCAAAGCAAGAAAGATCAAGGATGAAAAATTTATTGAAAATGAAAAAGAAAGACTCAAGATAAGAATATACACTAAGACTCACTGTCGTAGGAATCACGGTTGCTTTTAGCTACAACAAGCCCTTTAAACCCCAAAGTCGCCTATGAGGACGAGTGAGGTCTCGTATGGGTATCCTAAGAGTTAGACCCATAACTCTCCACCAAACATCAATGAGGCAAACCATGAAAATAATAGAAAAGAAAATGAAAACAAACCTTTGCGAAATGAACTCACATAAAGACTATAATGCAAATGAATGAAAATCTTTCTCAAGTAGTTAAGGTATGCACTTTTCAAGATATCTAAGGTTGATTGAATCATAGGGTATTCTAGGCATAGGAACTAGACATCAAAATCCACGTTCATCCCAAACAATCTTACCGCGTTCTCCCCACTAGCTCAAATCTCCCCTTAGTGAGTATCCCAATGATTCCTCGAAGGAACCGGAAAAAGAATTATATTTAGGCTACTCGACAACCTCGACTATGCATCCCCTTTCCTTAGGCAACGACCCATGATTCCCTCCCCCGAATAGTGACTCAACTATCTAGGTCGAAAGGTCTTTCCCTAAGGTTGTAACGTAAGGCATCAAGGGTGAAGGTAGGCTAAAATTTAAAATTTGGTGATTTTCCTAAAAGGTGAAGCAAAAGGGTGATCAATCCTTAACACCACAATCAAGAAATTACCAAACAAAAACAACACCCCCAAGCTTACTTGAAGCTATACTCACAAAGAAATATATACAAAAAGCGTACATGCTTCTCCCCCAAGCTAAAATGAAGCATTGTCCTCAATGCTTAGAAGGAGAAAAGAATACATCAAAATATTTTTGAATTTTTCACTTTTTCAATTTTTTTTGTTTTTTTTTTATTATTTGAATTTGCAATGTCCTTGCCTTTTGCTTAATTCGGACGGCTTTTTCTATTATGCAACTTATTAGTCCATGCCTTTTTTGAAGTAGGACGGCTTTTTCTCAAACATTTTCCATTATTCCCAAAGAAAATGATATCACAAACTTGCATTCATAAAAACCAAAACTCCAACTCATCTACCACAAACTCCATCTCAAATGATCATTTTTCTTCACAAAAACCAAGAAAAGTAGAAAAATGAAACAAAAGGACAAAGTTCTAAAGATGTGGCTTGAAAAGAAGGGATAAGGCTCAAATGGTTGCAAGAAGGCAAATGTAAACCCAAAAATAAAGAAAATAACAAAATATAACAAAAATGAAAAATACCACCCCGAAAGAGGTGCCTTTGTCCTTCCTAGAAAGTTCGGTCTCGGGATTGAGAATCATACATCAAGCTTTATTAGATTAGGTTTGCATAGTCAAGGATCCACGCCGCTCATACAAAGAATGTTGAAGGCTAGAAAAACATGTAACCTCACAAGGATGTGGCAAAAACTCACTATTGGTGTCAAATTGACTATAGGGAGCAACTACCAACATGCCACAAACAAGTAGAATCCGGCTTCATGATCCTCCTAGTTCAAACCAACTACCCTAGCATACACCTATCCTAGAGTCAACCAAACATAGTCTCAAACCGTGCATACCTTTACAACCTAGGAAGATAATCATGCAAAAGACAAGTCCAATGTACAAAGTTCATTTCATAAGAAAAATGAACAATAAAGCCTCAAAATCTCATCACAAATAAAAAGAAAAGTAAAAGAAAATAAAAGAAAAGGAAAGTAAAAGAAAATAAAAGAAAAGAAATGGAGACATAGAAAAGGAAATTAGGAGAAATAGTATGAAATGGACTAGAAAGCAATTTAAACACATAAGAATCCCAATCGACAAACAAGTGATCGATCGACATCATCGTCATCTATCCCAAACACATTACGTGTTAACAAGCATCCATCCTCGAACTATTCAACTTCCCCTAAACTAATCCTATTCTATGCAACCAAGGAAAATAAAGAGAAAAATATGAAAGGTCTCACCGGGCTTCCAAGCTTAGCAAAAATAAACGAAGCAAGTAAAAACCACCTCGTTGCATTCCATATCCAAAAGCTTCTTCAAGAAACCAAGTGAGAAAAAGAAATAAAAGAAACTATGAACAAAGAAAATGGTTAGTAACTTCCAAACAAAGAAAAGAAAACAACAAAGAAAGGGAAACTAAACTAAGCAAAAAGTATATACAACTAAGGGAAATAAAAGCTAAACTAATCAAAGAATAAAAAGAATAAAAGAAAAGAAACTATGAAAGCAAGAAAGTGACTAAACTAACTAAAGAACTAAACTAAAAATTGAAGGATTTTGATGGAGAATGAGGAAGGATTGAGATGCGCACGAGCGAGGAGGGTTTGAGAGGGAGTGCGCGAGGCAGGAGATGAGGAATGAGGAAATGTATGAAAGAAGAAGGAAGAAGAAATAAAAGGGCACGGCTACAGGGGGCGTGCGGCCACACCTGTAGCTTGTGCGCCCGCACACGCAAGGTGTGCGCCTGCACACACCTGATGTGCAGCCGCACCTTGTTGTGCTTCTCCGTTCTTTCTTTTCCTCGTATTTTTGATACTTACTGACCACTTGGGTGCGCACATGAATCATGATGGTGATGAGGAAAACCATAGGCAGTAGCTAAAAACATTTTTAAAGAGCTTAAAGTTAAAGATTCATGTGCTCACCACAAAAACTCGCTAAGTATCAACTTCCTCCAACCTTAAAAACATGAAATTCCTATCTTACGTCTCAAAAATTCTTACCCCTTTTACCTCAAATTTCTATTGGAATTGAACAAAATATGATTTGTGCCACGAACACCTTCCATTCACCATGCATTCTTGAAGAAATCAATCCCGAAAAGTGCATCCTAAAAATCCAAACAAGTAGAAAAGTGAAAGAAAAGAAAAAGTAATAAAAGAAACAAAAACAAGAAAACTAAAAAATAAAAAAGAAAAGTTATAATCTCCGGGTTGCCTCCCGGGAAGCGCTTGCTTAAGGTCCTAAGCTCGACCCTTCCTCCAAATCATAAAGGGTCAAAGAACACCACCTTTTTCAAGGTAGTAGAAAGAGCAAATTTCTCTTCAACTTCTAGCAACTTCTCATTGTTTCTTGATGAGTGCAAGCTTTTCTTTCCACAACTTCTTTCTCTTTCTCTTTTTCTTAGAAGCTCGTGCTCTTTTCTTTGCCTTGTTTTTCTTTGTAAATGGTTCTTCACCATCTAAACTCATAGAAACATCACCTTCATCTTGAGGATGGAGTTCAAACCAATGAGGAATATCAACTTCCTCCTCGTTCATAAGCTTGGGAATCATCACTTTATCTTCACTAACCTTCTTGCAATCACAACTCAAAAGCACATCATCATAATTCTTAAGAAAATCGTTATGTGAAGAATCAATAATGCTTACATGATCAATAAGGCGAGGGGAATTAACACACATAATTCCTTTTACAAGAGACAAAGACTCATGTGTTGGTTTCAAATCAAAACTTTCCTCATTCTTACCAATTCTCAAGGTAATACGACCTCTCTTAACATCTATCAAGGCTCCCGAGGTGGCTAAGAAAGGTCTTCCTAAGATGATAGGGATATGGTCATCTTCTGCAATCTCAAGCACAATGAAATCAACGGGAATGGTGAACTCTCCTATCTTAAGAGGAACATCCTCAACTCTCCCCTTTGGAAACTTAATAGACCGATCGGCCAATTGAAGGGTCATATTGGATGGAAGGAGTTTACCTAGCTTAAGTTTCTTAAAAACGGAATAAGGCATGATACTAACCCTAGCACCAAGATCACAAAGAGCATTTTGGAATAATTTTCCTTTGATTTTGCAAGGCACGGAGAAATTTCTGGGATCCTTCAACTTTTGGGGTAGGTCATTTTGAATAAAGGCACTAAAACACTCCCCTACATTCACCGGTTCCACCAAATTCTAATCTCTCTTACCGCTCAAAATTTCCTTAAGAAATTTAGCATAGTTTGGCATTTGTTCTACAACATCGGTAAAAGGAAGAGTAAGATGAAGTTGCTTAAGCATGTCGATGAATTTCCCAAATTGCTCATCCAATTTATGCCTATTGTGCTTTTGGGGGTAAGGAAGTCTAGGTTTGTAAACCTCATCTTGCTTCCGCTCTTTCTCCTTAGGCTTATCATTGGAATCCTCACTCATCTTGCTAGACTCTTCATTTTTATTCTCTTCACTCGAATCATACTCCTTTTCACTCTCCTTACTCTCCTTAGGCACACTCTCTTTAAGGACCTTACCACTCCTAGTGGTCATAGCACACATCGATTCTCTAGAATCAACTTCTTGTGAAGGTAAAGGAGATGGACTAGCACAATCTTTCAAAGGGTTGGCAAGTTGAACAATTTGGTTCTCAAGCATCTTTCCATGAGTAAATAGGACCTCAAACATTTTATTACAAGACAATGTGAATTCATTCAACATCCTAGATTGATCCATCATGAAATTTTCTAGCCTATTCAATTGGGATTGTTGAGTAAGGAAATCATCACCTTGGCTTTGAATCTTTGGAGTAAGTTGGGGTGGGGTATCTCTTTGAACATCATTTTAAAAACCTCCCCTACCTTGATTACTCCAATTACCCTTACCATGATTTTGGCCGGAATTTTGATTATGGTTACCATAACCTTGGTTATGATCCCCATATTCTTGGCCATAGCTTTGATCATTACAACAAAAGTTGTTATGGTTACCACAAAATTCTTGGGTCACACGGTTACCATAACCACTCTTTTAGTTGTAGTTATCATAGCTCCCATTATTGTGATAATTCATATTCCCAACAATCTTTTGAGCGTTAAATCTAGGTCTAAAATCATTATTATCATCACAATTCACATGCTCATTCTCATATCCATCATATCTATCACAAGGAACATTGGGGCAATTAGGAGCATCATGATCATTCTTTCCACACATATCACAAACCAAGCATTCTCTAATCATGCAATAAGAAGCAAAAAGAGGGTTAGAGTAGGAAGATGTACCTCTCCCCTTAAATTGGGAGGGAAGACTAGAAGCTTGTGAAGGACTCTCGAGCTTGTTCTTCAGAGAATTCACCTCCTTTCCTAACTCCGAGACCATTGTGGACAATTCGTTGATGACATAAGATTGATCGGTTGAGCAACTTGTGCTTGCCGATTCCCTCTCTACATCATGCCAATCCATGTAATTCCTTACCATATCATCTATAACATCCACAACCTCTTCTTCCGTCTTGTTCATGATTGGCCCTCCGGCTCCGGCATCTAGGCTCAATCTACCTTGAAAGCTCAAACCACTATAGAAGATTTGGATCACTTGATATGTTGGAATTCCGTGGTGAGGACATTCCCTTTGATAGTCCTTGTACCTCTCCCATGCTTCATAGAGATTCTCTCTAGGCAATTGCTTGAAACTTTGGATTAAGGCTCTAGCCTCCGCCGTCTTCTTTGGTGGGTAGAAACGGGACAAGAAAGATTTTGTGACATCATCCCAGGTCTTCAAGGAATTGGGCTTCACTTCTTTCTCTAGCCATTCCAAAGATCTTCCTATGAGAGAGAAAGGGAACAACTTAAGGCGGATAAACTCTTGAGAAACTCCATTGACATTGATAGTGTTGCAATATTTTTCAAACTCCTTAAGATGGTTCAATGGGCTCTCATTCTTAGCCCCACTATATTGTCTCCTCTCAATAAGGGTGATCATTGTCGGCCGAATTTCAAAGTCAATTTCCGGTGTTGTAGATGGAGCAATGCCGCTCTCATACCTATATGCACCGGGCACTCCTAGTTCCTTCAAGGCAACTCTTGTATTTCCTCCCATGGCTTGGGATCTATGCATACAAAACTCAAAGAAAATATTAGTAGCACGGCTACAAGTGTAGCCTAAAGTGTAAAATCTTTTTGTATTTTGCAAATAAAGTGGAATAGACTCAACAATTACATGCACTCAAAGCACCATTCCCCGGCAACGACGCCATTTTGATGGGATGAGAACGGTAGGTCGTTGGGCTACCACCCCACCCAATCAAACAAAATTTATAACTCAACTAACCCCTATGAAGTGTAGTGGTAAGTCAAGGTCGAACCCAAAGGAATGGAGGTCGAATGTATATTGCCTAAGTCAAGCTATTCCGAAGTCAAGTAGGGGTTTATGGTAGAAACTAGAGCTAAGCTAGGCAATGCAAAAAGCTTGTACTAATCAAATGCAAAGGCACTAGGAGAATGGATCCACATGCATCAACAATGAAGTTCAATCAACTTGGGGAATCAACCAATCAAGTCAAGCAATGTGAGGGAAAACCGAAATTGCAACCAAAAGAGCACATCATGCTATTCTCCTAGAGGTCTAATTAGCGCCAACTACATCAAACACTAGCTAGGAAACACCACAAGATATCTCAATCGAGTAAATGTAAGCCACAAATCAATGGTCCGTATCAATGTGAACTCACAATGCAATCTAGTGTGAATAACAAGGGTGATCAAGCTTTATTAGATTAGGTTTGCATAGTCAAGGATCCACGCCGCTCATACAAAGAATGTTGAAGGCTAGAAAAACATGTAACCTCACAAGGATGTGACAAAAACTCACTATTGGTGTCAAATTGACTATAGGGAGCAACTACCAACATACCACAAACAAGTAGAATCCGGCTTCATGATCCTCCTAGTTCAAACCAACTACCCTAGCATACACCTATCCTAGAGTCAACCAAACATAGTCTCAAACCGTGCATACCTTTACAACCTAGGAAGATAATCATGCAAAAGACAAGTCCAATGTACAAAGTTCATTTCATAAGAAAAATGAACAATAAAGCCTCAAAATCTCATCACAAATAAAAAGAAAAGTAAAAGAAAATAAAAGAAAAGGAAAGTAAAAGAAAATAAAAGAAAAGAAATGGAGACATAGAAAAGGAAATTAGGAGAAATAGTATGAAATGGACTAGAAAGCAAGTTAAACACATAAGAATCCCAATCGATAAACAAGTGATCGATCGACATCATCGTCATCGATCCCAAACACATTACGTGTTAACAAGCATCCATCCTCGAACTATTCAACTTCCCCTAAACTAATCCTATTCTATGCAACCAAGGAAAATAAAGAGAAAAATAAGAAAGGTCTCACCGGGCTTCCAAGCTTAGCAAAAATAAACGAAGCAAGTAAAAACCACCTCGTTGCATTCCATATCCAAAAGCTTCTTCAAGAAACCAAGTGAGAAAAAGAAATAAAAGAAACTATGAACAAAGAAAATGGTTAGTAACTTCCAAACAAAGAAAAGAAAACAACAAAGAAAGGGAAACTAAACTAAGCAAAAAGTATATACAACTAAGGGAAATAAAAGCTAAACTAATCAAAGAATTAAAAGAATAAAAGAAAAGAAACTATGAAAGCAAGAAAGTGACTAAACTAACTAAAGAACTAAACTAAAAATTGAAGGATTTTGATGGAGAATGAGGAGGGATTGAGATGTGCACGAGCGAGGAGGGTTTGAGAGGGAGTGCGCGAGGTAGGAGATGAGGAATGAGGAAATGTATGAAAGAAGAAGGAAGAAGAAATAAAAGGGCATGACTACAGGGGCCGTGCGGCCGCACCTGGAGCTTGTGCGCCCGCACACGCAAGGTGTGCGCCTGCACACACCTGATGTGCAGCCGCACCTTGCTGTGCTTCTCCGTTCTTTCTTTTCCTCGTATTTTTGATACTTACTGACCACTTGGGTGCGCACATGAATCATGATGGTGATGAGGAACACCATAGGCAGTAGCTAAAAACATTTTTAAAGAGCTTAAAGTTAAAGATTCATGTGCTCACCACAAAAACTCGCTAAGTATCAACTTCCTCCAACCTTTAAAACATGAAATTCCTATCTTACCTCTCTAAAATTCTTACCCCTTTTACCTCAAATTTCGATTGGAATCGAACAAAATATGATTTGTGCCACAAACACCTTCCATTCACCATGCATTCTTGAAGAAATCAATCCCGCAAAGTGCATCCTAAAAATCCAAACAAGTAGAAAAGTGAAAGAAAAGAAAAAGTAATAAAAGAAACAAAAACATGAAAACTCAAAAATAAAAAAGAAAAGTTATAATCTCCGGGTTGCCTCCCGGGAAGCGCTTGCTTAAGGTCCTAAGCTCGACCATTCCTCCAAATCATAAAGGGTCAAAGAACACCACCTTTTTCAAGGTAGTAGAAAGAGCAAATTTCTCTTCAACTTCTAGCAACTTCTCGTTGTTTCTTGATGAGTGCAAGCTTTTCTTTCCACAACTTCTTTCTCTTTCTCTTTTTCTTAGAAGCTCGTGCTCTTTTCTTTGCCTTGTTTTTCTTTGTAAATGGTTCTTCACCATCTAAACTCATAGAAATATCACCTTCATCTTGAGGATGGAGTTGAAACCAATGAGGAATATCAACTTCCTCCTCGTTCATAAGCTTGGGAATCATCACTTTATCTTCACTAACCTTCTTGCAATCACAACTCAAAAGCACATCATCATAATTCTTAAGAATATCGTTATGTGAAGAATCAATAATGCTTACATGATCAATAAGGCGAGGGGAATTAACACACATAATTCCTTTTACAAGAGACAAAGACTCATGTGTTGGTTTCAAATCAAAACTTTCCTCATTCTTACCAATTCTCAAGGTAATACGACCTCTCTTAACATCTATCAAGGCTCCCGAGGTGGCTAAGAAAGGTCTTCCTAAGATGATAGGGATATGGTCATCTTCCGCAATCTCAAGCACAATGAAATCAACGGGAATGGTGAACTCTCCTATCTTAAGAGGAACATCCTCAACTCTCCCCTTTGGAAACTTAATAGACCGATCGGCCAATTGAAGGGTCATATTGGATGGAAGG
This sequence comes from Chenopodium album, assembly GCF_948465745.1. Taxonomy (NCBI): domain Eukaryota; kingdom Viridiplantae; phylum Streptophyta; class Magnoliopsida; order Caryophyllales; family Amaranthaceae; genus Chenopodium; species Chenopodium album. The sequence continues at coordinate 20,024,313 of NC_137850.1, read as the reverse complement.
AGTTTACCTAGCTTAAGTTTCTTAAAAACGGAATAAGGCATGATACTAACACTAGCACCAAGATCACAAAGAGCATTTTGGAACAATTTTCCTTTGATTTTGCAAGGCACGGAGAAATTTCCGGGATCCTTCAACTTTTGGGGTAGGTCATTTTGAATAAAGGCACTAAAACACTCCCATAGATTCACCGGTTCCCCCAAATTGCAATCTCTCTTACCGCTCAAAATTTCCTTAAGAAATTTAGCATAGTTTGGCATTTGTTCTACAACATCGGTAAAAGGAAGAGTAAGATGAAGTTGCTTAAGCATGTCGATGAATTTCCCAAATTGCTCATCCAATTTATGCCTATTGTGCTTTTGGGAGTAAGGAAGTCTAGGTTTGTAAACCTCATCTTGCTTCCGCTCTTTCTCCTTAGGCTTATCATTGGAATCCTCACTCATCTTGCTAGACTCTTCATTCTTATTCTCTTCACTCGAATCATACTCCTTTTCACTCTCCTTACTCTCCTTAGGAACACTCTCTTTAAGGACCTTACCACTCCTAGTGGTCATAGCACACATCGGTTCTCTAGAATCAACTTCTTGTGAAGGTAAAGGAGATGGACTAGCACAATCTTTCAAAGGGTTGGCAAGTTGAACAATTTGGTTCTCAAGCATCTTTCCATGAGTAAATAGGACCTCAAACATTTTATTACAAGATAATGTGAATTCATTCAACATCCTAGATTGATCCATCATGAAATTTTCTAGCCTATTCAATTGGGATTGTTGAGTAAAGAAATCATCACCTTGGCTTTGAATCTTTGGAGTAAGTTGGGGTGGGGTATCTCTTTGAACATCATTTTGAAAACCTCCCCTACCTTGATTACTCCAATTACCCTTACCATTATTTTAGCCGGAATTTTGATTACGGTTACCATAACCTTGGTTATGATCCCCATATTCTTGGCTATAACTTTGATCATTACAACAAAAGTTGTTATGGTTACCACAAAATTCTTGGGTAACACGGTTACCATAACCACTCTTTTGGTTGTTGTTATCATAGCTCCCATTATTGTGATAATTCCTATTCCCAACAATCTTTTGTGCGTTAAATCTAGGTCTAATATCATTATTATCATCACAATTCACATGCTCATTCTCATATCCATCATATCTATCACAAGGAACATTAGGGCAATTAGGAGCATCATGATCATTCTTTCCACACATATCACAAACCAAGCATTCTCTAATCATGCAACAAGAAGCAAAAAGAGGGTTAGAGTAGGAAGATGTACCTCTCCCCTTAAATTGGGAGGGAAGACTAGAAGCTTGTGAAGGACTCTCGAGCTTGTTCTTGAGAGAATTCACCTCCTTTCCATACTCCGAGACCATTGTGGAAAATTTGTTGATGACATAAGATTGATCGGTTGAGCAACTTGTGCTTCCCGATTCCCTCTCTACATCATGCCAATCCATGTAATTCCTTACCATATCATCTATAACATCCACAACCTCTTCTTCCGTCTTGTTCATGATTGGCCCTCCGGCTCCGGCATCTAGGCTCGATCTACCTTGAAAGCTCAAACCACTATAGAAGATTTGGATCACTTGATATGTTGGAATTCCGTGGTGAGGACATTCCCTTTGATAGTCCTTGTACCTCTCCCATGCTTCATAGAGATTCTCTCTAGGCAATTGCTTGAAACTTTGGATTAAGGCTCTAGCCTCCGCCGTCTTCTTTGGTGGGTAGAAACGGGACAAGAAAGCTTTTGTGACATCATCCCATGTCTTCAAGGAATTGGGCTTCACTTCTTTTTCTAGCCATTCCAAAGATCTTCCTATGAGAGAGAAAGGGAACAACTTAAGGCGGATAAACTCTTGAGAAACTCCATTGACATTGATAGTGTTGCAATATTTTTCAAACTCCTTAAGATGGTTCAATGGGCTCTCATTCTTAGCCCCACTATATTGTCTCCTCTCAATAAGGGTGATCATTGCCGGCCGAATTTCAAAGTCAATTTCCGGTGTTGTAGATGGAGCAATGCCGCTCTCATACCTATATGCACCGGGCACTCCTAGTTCCTTCAAGGCAACTCTTGTATTTCCTCCCATGGCTTGGGATCTATGCATACAAAACTCAAAGAAAATATTAGTAGCACGGCTACAAGTGTAGCCTAAAGTGTAAAATCTTTTTGTATTTTGCAAATAAAGTGGAATAGACTCAACAACAACATGCACTCAAAGCACCATTCCCCGGCAACAGCGCCATTTTGATGGGATGAGAATGGTAGGTCGTTGGGCTACCACCCCACCCAATCAAACAAAATTTATAACTCAACTAACCCCTATGAAGTGTAGTGGTAAGTCAAGGTCGAACCCAAAGGAATGGAGGTCGAATGTATATTGCCTAAGTCAAGCTATTCCGAAGTCAAGTAGGGGTTTATGGTAGAAACTAGAGCTAAGCTAGGCAATGCAAAAAGCTTATACTAATCAAATGCAAAGGCACTAGGGGAATGGATCCACATGCATCAACAATGAAGTTCAATCAACTTGGGGAATCAACCAATCAAGTCAAGCAATGTGAGGGAAAACCGAAATTGCAACCAAAAGAGCACATCATGCTATTCTCCTAGAGGTCTAATTAGTGCCAACTACATCAAACACTAGCTAGGAAACATCACAAGATATCTCAATCGAGTAAATGTAAGCCACAAATCAATGGTCCGTATCAATGTGAACTCACAATGCAATCTTGTGTGAATAACAAGGGTGATCAAGCCTAATCAAACACACACATGCACAAAATCAATCAACCAATTTAATCACATTATTAACTCAATCAATTTCCCCCAAATTAATATCAATTCATCATCAATACATGCTTTACCACTACCCTAGCAATAAAACTACTCACAATCCATGAAAAACATCAAAATCAAAGCTAAACTAATCATCATACCCAAATTCATCAATTGAAATCAACAAATTCAATCCAAATCAATCAAACTATTAATCAACCAAATCAAACAACAATACTAATGAAATCAAACATCAAATTGCATTAAAGAGTAAAGAATCCTTACAAACTTGATAGAAATCAAACCAAATGTAGCAACCTTCAATCATCAATCATCAAACCCACATTTTATCTCTCTAAAAAGCTAAGAACTAGTGTTTTTCTCTCTCTCTCCAAAATCTAATCTAATCTAATTCTCCCTAATGAAAATCTAATTCTAACTAATGAAGATCTAATAATTCCTAAAAAATGGAAGGAAATAACTATATATACAAAGGGGAAGCTAAGATTGACGTCAAAAAATAGACCCACGCCGGTGCGGGCGCTCGGAGGAGAGAGAGAAGTGCGCACGGGACACGCCTAGAAAGGTGCGCCCGCACACACCTCATGTGCGGCCGCACTCGACATATGTGCGGCCGCACACTCCCCTTGTGCACCCGCACATAACTGGCAAACCTCCTCTTCTTCTCTTCGTCCTAGCTCATGAGGTGCGGACACCTTTGATGATGGTGATGGAGGACAAGGTAGGCAGTAACTTTCTTGAAATTCTTAAAGGATAAAAGCCATGAAAAGATTATAAACAAGGCCTTGAATCATGCTCCTTGGATCCCCCTTTGACTTGAAACTCCTTGCACAAGCTTTAGGCATGAAAAACAATGAAAGATTATGGAGAGGAAGCTCGGGAATTCTTGGACAATCAATCACAACCTACAAACAAAGGATAAAAATCAAGTAAAATAGAAAAATAACAAGTAAACTAGAAAACTGCATAAAATAGAGAAACTAACTACAAAAAGCATCAGATGAAGAAAACAAGAATAAAACTAAGGAAAACTAAAGAAAAGAGTAATAAAATGAAATGAAATTCATCCAAAAAGGGACCAAATGAGTGACATAAATGCCACTCACCAATTTGTAACTTTCTAAGCATTGAAATCACTAAGACAAAGCAAGTTATAAGGTTTTAAGGTCTGGTAGACCCGAAATCAAGCAAATTCGGGAAAAATGAGAAGAAGCGTTCCCATTTTCTACATGCTCTTTCTAATGAACTTTAAAAGGCTTGATTCATGTCAAATATAAATATTTATAACTTCCTAAGAAAATAAATCACAAAAATAAAGCATGTCATAAGTTTTTAAGGTCTTGTAGAGCCAAAATCAAGCAAATTCTGCAAAAAAGGGAAGAAGCATTCCCATTTTCTACATGCTCTTTCTAATGAACTTGAAAAGGCTTGAGTCATGTCAAATATATGTATTCATAAGTGCCTCACTTTAGAAATCACAAAAACAAAGCAATTCATAAGGTTTAAGGTCTTGTAGAACCAAAATCAAGCAAATTCGGGCAAAATAGTAAGAAGCATTCCCATTTTCTACATGCTCTTTCTAATGAAATTATAAATTCTTGAATCATGTCAAATATACATATTTATAACTGCCTAAGAAAATTAATAACAAAACAAAAGCAAGTTATATGATTTTAAGGTCTTGTAGAACCAAAATGAAGCAAATTCGGGTAAAATGGGAAGAAACGTTCCCATTTTCTACATGCTCTTTCAAATGAACTTATAAATGCTTGGATCATGTCAAATATATGTATTTATAACTCCATTAGAAAATAAATCAAAAAAACAAAGCAAGTTATGAGGTTTTAAGGTCTTGTAGAACCAAAATCAAGTAAATTCGGGTAAAATAGTAAGAAGCATTCCCAAATTCTACATGTTCTTTCTTATGAACTTATAATTGTTTGAATCATGTGAAATAAATGTATTTATAAATGCATAAGCATAGAAATCACAAAAACAAAGCAAGTTATAAGGTTTTAAGGTCTTGTAGAACTGAAATCAAGCAAATTCGGGTAAAATAGTAAGAAGCATTCCCTTTTTCTACATGCTCTTTTTAATAAACTTGAAAAGGCTTGATTCATGTCAAATATATGTATTTATAACTTCCTAACAATATAAATCACAAAAACAAAGCAAGATATAAGGTTTTAAGGTCTAGTAGAACAAAAATCAAGCAAATTCGGGCAAAATAGTAAGAAGCCTTTCCATTTTCTACATGCTCTTTCTAATGAATTTATAAATTCTTGAATCATATAAAATATATGTATTTATAATTTTCTAAGCATATAAATCACAAAAAAAAAGCAAGTTATAAGGTTTTAAGGTGTTGTAGAGCCAAAATCAAGCAAATTTGGGCAAAATGGGAAAAAGCGTACCCATTTTAAACATGCTCTTTCTAATGAACTTGAAAAGGATTGATTCATGTCAAATATATGTATTTATAACTGCCTAACCAAAGAAATAACAAAAACCAAAGCAAGTTATAAGGTTTTAAGGTTTTGTAGAACCAAAATCAAGCAAATTCAGGCAAAATAGAAAGAAGAATTCTCATTTTCTACATGATCTTTCTAATGAACTAAAAAAAACTTGAATAATGTTAAATATATGTATTTATAATTCCTAATCATAAAAATAACACAAACAAAGCAAGTTATAAGATTTTGAGGACTAGTAGAACCGAAATCAAACAAATTCGAGCAAAATAGGAAGAAGCACCCATATTTTACATGCTCTTTCCAATGAACTTGAAAAGGCTTGATTCCTGTCAAATATATATATTTATAACTTCCTAACAAAAGAAATCACAAAAACAAAGGATGTTATAAGGTTTTAAGGTCTTGTAGAACCAAAATCAACCAAATTCGGCTAAAATGATAAAAAGCGTTCCCATTTTCTATTTTCATCTTTCTAATGAACTTATAAAGGCTTGAATGATGTCAAATATATGTATTAGTAACTGCCTAAGCATAGAAATCCGTAAGACAATGCAAGGTATAAGGTTTTAAGGTCTAGTATAACAGAAATAAAGCAAATTCGGGCATAATGGGAAGAAGCGTTCCCATTTTCTACATGCTCTTTCTAATGAACTTGAAAAGGCTTGATTCATGTCAAACATATGTATTTATAACTTCCTAAGAAAAGAAATCACAAAAACATAGCATGCTATAAGGTTTAAAGGTCTTGTAGAACCAAAGTCAAGCAAATTCGGCCCAAATGGGAAGAAGCGTTCCCATTTTCTTTATTCTCTTTCTAATGAACTTATAAACGCTTGAATCAAGTCAAATATATGTATTTGTAACTTCCTAAGCATTGAAATCACTAAGACAAAGCAAGTTATAAGGTTTTAAGGTCTGGTAGACGCGAAATCAAGCAAATTCGGGAAAAATGAGAAGAAGCGTTCCCATTTTCTACTGCTCTTTCTAATGAACTTTAAAAGGCTTGATTCATGTCAAATATATATATTTATAACTTCCTAAGAAAATAAATCACAAAAATAAAGCATGTTCTAAGTTTTTAAGGTATTGTAGAGCCAAAATCAAGCAAATTCGGCGAAAAAGGGAAGAAGCATTCCCATTTTCTACATGCTCTTTATAATGAACATGAAAAGTCTTGAGTCATGTCAAATATATGTATTCATAACTGCCTCACAAAAGAAATCACAAAAACAAAGCATTTTATATGGTTTTAAGGTCTTGTAGAACCAAAATCAAGCAAATTCGGCCCAAATGGGAAGAAGCGTTCCCATTTTCTACATGCTTTTTCTAATGAACTTATAAAGGCTTGAATCATGTCAAATATATGTATTTGTAACTGAATAAACATAGAAATCACTAAGACCAAGCAAGTTATAAGGTTTTAAGGTCTGGTAGAATCGAAATCAAGCAAATTCGGGCAATATGAGAAGAAGAGTTCCCATTTTCTACATGCTCTTTCTAATGAACTTGAAAAGGCTTGATTCATGTCAAATATATGAATTTACAACTTCCTAAGAAAATAAATCATAAAAATAAAGCATGTCATAAGTATTTAAGGTCTTGTAGAGCCAAAATCAAGCAAATTCGGCCAAAATGGGAAGAAGCATTCCCATTTTCTACATGCTCTTTCTAATGAAATTTAAAAGGCTTGAGTCATGTCAAATATATGTATTCATAACTGCCTCACTTTAGAAATCACAAAACAAAGCAATTCATAAGGTTTTAAGGTCTTGTAGAACCAAAATCAAGCAAATTCGGGCAAAATAGTGAGAAACATTTCCATTTTCTACATGCTCTTTCTAATGAAATTATAAATTCTTGAATCATGTCAAATATACATATTTATAACTGCCTAAGCAAATAAATAACAAAGCAAAAGCAAGTTATAAGGTTTTTATGTCTTGTAGAACCAAAATCAAGCAAATTCGGGCAAAATGGGAAGAAACGTTCCCATTTTCTACATGCTCTTTCTAATGAACTTATAAATGCTTGGATTATGTCAAATTTATGTATTTATAACTCCGTAAGAATATAAATCACAAAAACAAAGGAAGTTATGAGGTTTTAGGGTCTTGTAGAACCAAAATCAAGCAAATTCGGGCAAAATTCTACATGCTCGTTCTAATGAGCTTGTAATTGTTTGAATCATGTGAAATATATGTATTTATAAATGCATAAGCATATAAATCACAAAAACAAAGCAAGTTATAAGGTTTTAAGGTCTTGTAGAACTGATATCAAGCAAATTCGGGCAAAATAGTTAGAAGCATTCCCTTTCTCTCCATGCTCTTTTTAATAAACTTGAAAAGGCTTGATTCATGTCAAATATATGTATTTATAACTTCCTAACAAAATAAATCACAAAAACAAAGCAAGTTATAAGGTTTTAAGGTCTTGTGGAACCAAAATCAAGCAAATTCGGGCAAAATAGTAAGAAGCCTTTCCATTTTCTACATGCTCTTTCTAATGAACTTATAAATTCTTGAATCATATAAAATATATGTATTTATAATTTTCTAAGAATATAAATCACAAAACAAAGCAAGTTATAAGGTTTTCAGGTGTTGTAGACCCAAAATCAAGCAAATTCGGGCAAAATGGGAAAAAGTGTACCCATTTTCAACATGCTCTTTCTAATAAACTTGAAAAGGCTTGATTCATGTCAAATATATGTATTTATAACTTCCTAACAAAATAAATCACAAAAACAAAGAAAGTTATAAGGTTTTAAGGTCTTGTAGAACCAAAATCAAGCAAATTCGGGCAAAATAGTAAGAAGCATTCCCATTTTCTACATGCTCTTTCTAATGAACTAAATAAACTTGAATAATGTTAAATATATGTATTTATAATTCCTAATCATAGAAATAACAAAAGACAAGCAAGTTATAAGGGTTTAATGATTGGTAGAACCGAAATCAAGCAAATTCGAGCAGAATAGGAAGACGCACCCATTTTTTACATGCTCTTTCTAATGAACTTGAAAAGGCTTGATTCATGTCAAATATATGTATTTATAACTTCCTAAAAAAAGAAAGCACAAAAACAAAGGATTTTATAAGGTTTTAAGGTCTTGTAGAACCAAAATCAACCAAATTCGGCTCAAATGGTAAAAAGCGTTCCCATTTTCTACATGCTCTTTCTAATGAACTTATGAAGGCTTGAATCATTTCAAATATATGTATTAGTAACTGCCTAAGAATAGAAATCACTAAGACAAAGCAAGTTATATGGTTTTAAGGTCTAGTAGAACCAAAATCAAGCAAATTCGGGCAAAATGGGAAGAAGCGTTCCCATTTTCTACATGCTCTTTTTAATGAACTTGAAAAGGCTTGAGTCATGTCAAATATATGTATTCATAACTGCCTCACAAAAGAAATCACAAAAACAAAGCAATTCATAAGGTTTTAAGGTCTTGTAGAACCAATATCAAGCAAATTCGGGCAAAATAGTAAGAAGAATTCCCATTTTCTACATGCTCTTTCTAATGAACTTATAAAATAATATATATTATTTTATCGCTTTCGTTTTATTGCTAAAAGTGATTGAACGATTATTAATTCCTTCTAATATTTCTTTTGTATAGAACAAGATGACTTGTTTTCGTTTTATTTATTACAACATATTATGTAAATTAATTCAATGACTCTTAATAAATTAGCAACAATTTATAACACAACTTGCATCTAATGGAAACAAATTATAATGTGATGTCATTTTAGCAACAAATAGTAAAACAAGTGTCCCTAATAGCAACAACTAGAAATTTTGTTGCCAAACGTTTTGTAAAATGGCATTGCTAAATGACGACAAATAAAAAATTTGTTGTCATCTAGAAACAATAATGAGACGGCTAATTTCTAATAGGAACAACTGAAAAATTAATTGCCTCAATTTGTTTCTAGATCGCTACAAATAAAAAATTAGTTGTCAGAATTTGTTGATATATGGAAATAAAACAAAATTTGATGAAATTTAGCAGCAACTAGTAAGACAACTTGTTTTCAATAGCAACAAAAAAGAGATATATTGAATCAAATGAAAGATAAATGCATTCAACAAAGGTAATTGGGTCAAATGAAAGTCAAACACATTCATACAAAGATTTTTGAATCAAATAAAACTCAAATGCATTCAACAAAGCTAATTGAGTCAAATGAAAGTCAAACACATTCAACAACGCTTTTTGAACCAAATGAAAGTCAAATGCATTCAACAAAGATTATTGAGTCAAATGAAAGTCAAACTCATTCAAATAAAGCTTTTTGAATCAAATAAAGTCAAATGCATTCAACAAAGATTTTTAACTCAAATAAAAGTCAAACACATTCAAACAAAGCTTTTTAAATCTAATGAAAGTCAAATGCATTCAACAAGGATACTTGAGTCAAATGAAAGTCAAACACATTCATACAAAGCTTTTGGAATCAAATGAAAGTCAAATGCATTCGATAAAGGTAATTGAGTCCAATGAAAGTCAAACACATTCAAACAAAGCTTTTTGAATTAAATCAAAGATAAATGCATTCATCATAGTTAATTGAGTCAAATGATAGTCAAACACATTCAAACAATGCTTTTTTAATCAAATGAAAGTGAAATGCATTCAACAAAGCTAATTGAGTAAAATGAAAGTCAAACTAATTCAACAAAGTTTTTTGAACTAAATGAAACTCAAACACATTCAAACAGAGCTTTTAAAATCAAGTGAAAGTCAAATGCATTCAACGAAGAGAGTTGAGTCAAATGAAAGTTAAACACATTCATACAAAGCTTTTAGAATCAAATGAAAGTAAAATGCATTCAACAAAGCTAATTGAGTCAAATGAAAGTAAACCACATTCAAACAAAGCTTTTAGAATTAAATAAAAGTGAAATTCAATTAACAAAGCTAATTGAGTCAAATGAAAGTCAAACACATTCAAACAAAGCTTTTAAAATCAAGTGAAAGTCAAATGCATTAAACGAAGAGAATTGAGTCAAATGAAATTCAAACACATTCAAAAAAAGCTTTTTGTATCAAATGAAAGTCAAATGCATTCAACAAAGCTAATTGATTCAAATGAAAAACACATTAAAATAATGCTGTTTGAATCAAACGAAAGTCAAATGCATTCAACAAAGATAATTGACTCAAATGAAAGTCAAACACATTCATACAAAGCTTTTTGAATCAAATGAATGTCAAACACATTCAAACAAAGCTTTTTGAATCAAATTAAAGTCAAATGCATTTTAATAAAGGTTTTTGACTCAAATGAAAGTCAAACACATTCAAATAAAGCTTTTTAAATCAAATGAAAATCAAATGCATTCAACAAAGTTTATTGAGTCAAATAAAGTCAAACACATTCAAACAATGCTTTTTTAATCAAATGAAAGTCAAATGCATTCAACAAATCTAATTAAGTAAAATGAATGTCAAACTCATTCAACAAAGCTTTTTGAACCAAATGAAAGTCAAACACATTTAAAAAAAAATTTTAAAATCAAATGAAAGTCAAATGCATTCAACAAAGCTAATTGAGTAAAATGAAAATCAAACTCATTCAACAAAGCTTTTTGAATCAAATGAAAGTCAAACACATTCAAACAAAGGTTTTAAAATCAAATGAAAGTCAAATGCATTCAACGAACCTAATTGAGTCAAATGAAAGTCAAACACATTCATACAAAGCTTTTTTAATCAATTGAAACTCAATTGCATAAAAAAAGATAATTGATTCAAATGAAAGCCAACACATTAAAACAAAGCTTTTTTATTCAAATGAAAGTCAAATGCATTCAACAAACCTAATTGAGTCAAATGAAAGTCAAACACATTCAAACAAAGCTTTTTGAATAAAATGAAAGTAAAATGCATTCATTAAAGCTAATTGAGTCAAATGAAAGTCAAACACATTCAAACAAAGCTTTTTGAATTAAATGAAAGTTAAATGCAATTAACAAAGCTAATTGAGATAAATGAAAGTCAAACACATTCATTTAAAGTTAATTGACTCAAGTGAAAGTCAAATGCATTCTACAAAGTTAATTGAGTCTAATGAAAGTCAAACAAATTCAAACAAAGATTTTTGAATCAATTGACAATCAAATACATTCAACAATACTAATTGAGTCAAATGAAAGTCAAACACATTCAAACAAAGCTATTTGAATCAAATGAATGTAAATTGCATTCAACAAAGCTAATTGAGTCAAATAAAAGTCAAACACATTCAAACAATGCTTTTTGATTCAAATGAAAGTCAAATGCATTAAACAAAGATAATTGTGTGAAACTAAAGTCAAACACATTCAAACAAAGTTTTTTGAATCAAATGAATGTCAAACACATTCAAACAAATCTTTTTGAACCAAATGAAAGTCAAATGCATTCAACAAAGCTAATTTAGTCAAATGAAAGTTAAACACATTCAAACAAAGCTTTTTGAATCAAATGAAAGTCAAATGCATTCAACAAAGATAATTGAGTCAAATGAAAGTCAAACACATTCAAACAAAGCTTTTTGAATCAAATGAAAGTCAAATGCATTCAACAAAGATAATTGAGTCAAATGAAAGTCAAACTCATTCAAATAAAGCTTTTTGAATCAAATGAAAGTCAAAAGCATTTAACAAAGCTAATTTAGTCAAATGAAAGTCAAACACATTTAAACAACGGTTTTTGAATCAAATGAAAGTAAAATGAATTCAACAAAAGTAATTGAGTCAATTTAAAGTCAAATACATTCAAACAAAGCTTTTTGAATTAAATGAAAGTGAAATGGAATTAACAAAGCTAATTGAGTCAAATGAATGTCAAACACATTCAAACAAAGCTTTTTGAACCAAATGGAAGTCAAATGCATTCTACAAAACTAATTGAGTTAAATGAAAGTCAAACACATTCAAACAAAGCTTTTAGAATCAAATGAAAGTCAAATGCATTCAACAAAGCTAATTGAGTCAAATGAAAATCAAACACATTCAAACAAAGTTTTTTGAATTAAATGAAAGTGAAATGCAATTATTAAAGCTAATTGAGTCAAATGAAAGTCCAACACATTCATACAAAGCTAATTGAGTCAAATGAATGTCAAATGCATTCTACAAAGCTAATTGAGTCAAACTAAAGTCAAACACATTCAAAAAAAGCTTTTTGAATCAAATGAAAGTCATATGCATTCAACAAAGCTAATTGAGTCAAATGAAAGTCAAACACATTTAAAAAATGCTTTTTAAATTAAATGAAAGTCAAATGCATTCAACAAAGATAATTGAGTCAAATGAAAGTCAAACACATTCATACTAAGGAAAACGAAGGATTGCAAAGTATCAAATAGGACCTTTGTGCATTGTTTTAGTCATATCTCAAGTTCTACAGATCGGATTAGGGTGATTCAAGTTGGGTTGGAAACTAGACTTGAAGAGATTTCCAATGATAGGTCGCACGCCTTCATACAATTCTTAGATCAGAAGTTACTGCCTTATGAAGTTGGCCCAGGAAAACTGCCGCGAGCGCGGGCTACAGTACCCGCGGGCGCGGGGTTGCTGCTGCTCCAAAACTGCCGTATTTGGGCAGTAAGCACCCGCGGTTGTCCCGAGGGCTCCCCGAGGGCGCGGGCCATGGCCCCGCGGGCGCGGGATTGGGCTGCGGGCGCGGCTATCGGGGTGTCCGTTCCCCTCCGCGGGCGCGGCCATTTCTCCGCGGGCGCGGGTTTCCGAGTCCTTTACGATTTTTAAGCTTCTTTTCTCCTTTTGTTTATATAGTTTTTGGTTTCCTTTATTCTTCATTCATGTAATTCTTTAGTTTTAGAATAGTTTTTTCTCTCTTAGGTTGAGAGCTTCTCTCTCTAGATTAGGCTAGTTTAGGAGTAGTTTTAGAGAGAGAAAGTGAAGAATTTCAATGGTGATTGAGAGATTGAAGATGCAAGTGTGAAAATTGTGTTGGGGTCTTCCTAATTATCAATGAGCATTTCTAAACTCTATCTCATTCAATTGCTTTGTTTAATTTGATGTTTGTTTGGTTTGATTTTGAGATTTGATGTTTGATTAGAGTAATTGTTCTTGATATTTTGTTGATTCTTGTTCTCTATAGTTGATAGTAGATTTGATGACGATGTTTCTTGAGTAGTTTACTTGCTAGGGTGTGGGTAAACATGTGTGGTTGATGGATTGAGGTTGATTTGGGAATTTGAGTAGTTCTTGTGTTGTGATTAAATTTATTCATAGAGGTTTGCAAGTTGCATAAGTTTGATTGGAGTAGCTAACCATGATTGCTAGCATTGATTGCATGATTGAATTGATTGACATGACCACTTGATATCGGTTTGATCATAATTAGTTGAGTATTTGATTATGTTTCTTCATATTTTTTAGCACTAGAGAAATCTATGTTAGAGAGTGTGAGGATGATTAGTTGAATGCCCTTAATTGCTCCTACTATTTGTCTTTGCATTGCTTGGATTGCTTGACTCCCTAATTAGCTTGATTATCATGAATGCATGTTGATCCCCACTCCCTAGTGTTTCATTTGTTTGGTTCTTGATTTAGGAAGTAGAATAATGTTACCTTTCACTTTAGACTTCGACCTAGCTTAGGCGTTAATTAGAAATACTTGAACATAACCGTTCCTAGTGGTTCGACCCTTGACTTACCTCTATACTTGTATTTAGGTAGTTGAGTGATTATAAATTTGTTTGACCGTAGGGAGGATTAGTTCAACGACATAGTTTTCCCCACGTCAAACACATTTATACAAAGATTTTTGAATCAAATGAATGTCAAACACATTCAAACAAAGCTTTTTGAAACAAATGAAAGTCAAATGCATTCAACGAAGCTAATTGAGTCAAATGAAAGTCAAACACATTCAAACAAAGCTTTTTGAATCAAAAGAAAATCAAATGCGTTCAATAAAGCTAATTAAGTCAAATTAAAGTCAAACACAATCAAACAATGCTTTTTAAATCAAATGAAAATCAAATGCATTCATCAAAGCTAATTGAATCAAATGAAAGTCAAACAGAGCTTTTTGAAACAAATGAAAGTCAAATGCATTCAACAAAGCTAATTGAGTAAAATGAAAGTCAAACTCATTTAACAAAGCTTTTAGAACCAAATGAAAGTCAAACACATTCAAACAAAGCTTTTAAAATCAAGTAAAGGTCAAATGCATTCAACGAAATTAATTGAGTCAAATGAAAGTCAAATACATTCATACAAAGCTTTTTGAATCAATTGATAGTCCAATGCATTCAACAAAGCTAATTGAGTCAAATGAAATTCAAACTCATTCAACAAAGCTTTTTTAATCAAATGAAAGTTAAATGCATTCAACATAGCTAATTAAATCAAATGAAAGTCAAACACATTCAAACAAAGCTTTTTGAATAAACGAAAGTCAAATGCATTCAACAAAGATAATGGAGTCAAATGAAAGTCAAACATATTTAAAAAAAGCTTTTGGAATCAAATGAATGTCAATAACATTCAAACAAAGCTTTTTGAAACAGATGATAGTCAAATTCATTCAACAAAGGTAATTGACTCAAATAAAAGTCAAACACATTCAAACAAAGCTTTTTGAATCAAATGAAAGTCAAATGCATTCAACAAAGCTAATTGAGTCAAATGAAAGTCAAACACATTCAAACAAAGCTTTGAATTAAATGAAAGTGAAATGCAATTAAAAAAAGCTAATTAAGTCAAATGAAAGTCAAACACATTCAACCAAAACTTTTTGAATCAAATGAAGGTAAAATGCATTCTCCAAAGCTGATTGAGTCAATTGACAGTCAAACACATTCAAACAAAGGTTTTTGAATCAAATGAAAGTGAAATGCAATTAACAAAGCTAATTGAGTCAACTTAAAGTAAAACACATTCATACAAAGCTAATTGAGTCAAACAAAAGTTAAATGCATTCCGCAAAGCTAATTGAGTCAAATGAAAGTCAAACACATTCAAACAAAGCTTTTTTATTCAAATGAAAGTTAAATGCATTCAACAAAGCTAAGAAAGTCGAACAAATTCAAACAAAGCCTTTTAAATCAAATGAAAGTAAAATGCATTCAACAAAGCTAATTGAGTATAATGAAAGTCAAACAAATTCGAACAATGCTTTTTGAATCAAATGATAGTTAAATGCATTCAACAAATATAATTGAGTCAAATGAAAGTCAAATACATTCTTACAAAGCTTTTTGAATCAAATAAATGTTAAACACATTCAAGAAAACCTTTTGGAACTAAATGAAAGTCAAATTCATTCAACAAAGATAATTGAGTCAAATGAAAGTCAAACACATTCAAACAATGCTTTTTAAATCAAACGAAAGTCAAATGCATTCAACAAAGTTTTTTGACTCAAATGAAAGCCAAACACATCAAACGAAACTTTTTGAATCAAATGAAAGTCAAATGCATTCCATAAAGATAATTGAGTCAAATGAAACTCGAACACATTCATACAAAGCTTTTTGAATCAAATGAAAGTCAAAAGCATTCAACAAAGCTAATTGAGTCAAATGAACGTCAAACACATTCAAACAAAGCTTTTTGAATCAAATGAAAGTCAAATTAATTTAACTATGCTTTTTAACTTAATTGAAAGTCAAAAATATTCAAACAAAGCTTTTTGAATTAAATGAAAGTCAAGTGCATTCAATAAAGGTAATTGAGTCAAATGAAAGTCAAACACATTCATACAAAGCTTTTTAAATCAAATGAAAGTCAAACGCATTCAACAAAGGTAATTGAGTCAAATGAAAGTCAAACACATTCAAACAAAGTTTTTTTTGAATCAAATGACAGTCAAATGCATTCTACAAAGCTAATTGAGTCAAATGAAAGTCAAAGATATTCGAACAAAGCTTTGAATTAAATGAAAGTGAAATGCAATTAACAAAGCCAATTGAGTCAAATAAAAGTCAAACACATTCATACAAAGTTAATTGAGTCAAATGAAAGTCAAATGCATTCTGCTAAGCTAATTGAGTCAAATGAAAGTCAAACGCATTCAATTAATGCTTTTTGAATCAAATGAAAGTCAAATGCATTCAACAAACATAATTCAGTCAAATGAAAGTCAAACACATTCATACAAATCTTATTGAATCAAATGAATGTAAAACACATTCAAATAAAGCTTTTTGAACCAAATTAAACTCAAATTCTTTCAACAAAGATAATTGAATCAAATGAAAGTCAAACACATTCAAACAAAGCTTTTGGAATCAAATGGAAGTCAAATGCATTCAACAAAGATAATTGACTCAAATGAAAGTCAAACACATTCATATAAAGCTTTTTGAATCAAATAAATGTCAAACACATTCAAACAAAGCTTTTTGAACCAAATGAAAGTTAAATTCGTACAACAAAGATAATTGAGTCAAATGAAAGTCTAACACATTCAAACAAAGCTTTTTGAGTCAAAAGAAAGCCTAATGCATTCAACAAAGATAATTGAGTCAAATGAATGTCAAACACATTCAAACAAAGCTTTATGAATCATATTAAAGTCAAATGATTTCAACAAAGCTAACTGAGTTAAATAAAAGTCAAACACATTCAACAAAGCTTTTTGAATCAAAGGAAAGTCAAACACATTCAAATAAAGTTTTTTGAATCAAATGAAAGTCAAATGCATTCAATAAAAATTTTGAATCAAATGAAAGTCAAACATATTCAAACAAAGCTTTTTGAATCAAATGAATGTCAAAAGCATTCAATAAAGATAATTGAGTAAATGAAAGTCAAACACATTCGTACAAAGCTTTATGAATCAAATGAAAGTCAAATGCATTCATCAAAGATAATTGAGTCAAATGAAAGTCAAACACATTTAAACAAAGCTTTTTGATCCAAATGAAAGTCCAATGCATCAACAAAGATAATTGAGTTAAATGAAAGTCAAACACATTCAAACAAAGCTTTTTAAATCAAATGAAAGTGAAATGCATTTCACAAGGGTAATTGAGTCAAATGAAAGTTTAGCACATTCAAACAAAGCTTTTTGAATTAAATGAAAGTGAAATGCAATTAACAAAGTTAATTGAGTGAAATGAAAATCAAACACATTCAAACAAAGCTTTTTAAATCAAATGAAAGTCAAATGCATTCCACAAAGCTAATTGAGTCAAATTAAAGTCAACACATTCAAACAAAGCTTTTTGAATCAAATGAAAGTCAAATGCATTCAATAAAGACAATTGAGTCAAATTTAAGTCAAACACATTCAACAAAGCTAATTGAGTCAAGTGAAAGTCAAACACATTTAAACAAAGCTTTTAGAATCAAATGAAAGTCAAATGCATTCAAACAAAGCTTTTTGAATCAAATGAAAGTCAATTGCATTCCACAATGCTAATTGAGTGAAATGAAAGTCAAATACATTCGACAAAGCTAATTAAGTCAAGTGAAAGTCAAACACATTCAAACAAAGCTTTTAGAATCAAATGAAAGTCAAATGCATTCAACAAAGCCAATTGAGTCAAATGAAAGTCAAAAACTTTCAACAAAGCTTTTAGAATCAAATGAAAGTCAAATACATTCAAACAAAGCTTTTTAAATAAAATGAAAGTCAATTGCATTCCACAATGCTAATTGAGTCAAATGAAAGTCAAACACATTCAACAAAGCTAATTGAGTCAAATGAAAGTCAAACACATTCAAACAAAACTTTTTGAATCAAATGAAAGTCAAGTGCATTCAACAAAGTTAATTGAGTCAAATGAAAGTCAACCACTTTCGACAAAGCTTTTAGAATCAAATGAAAGTTAAATACATTTAAACAAAGGTTTTGAATCAAATGAAAGTCAATTGCATTCCACAATGTTAATTGAGTCAAATGAAAGTTAAACACATTCAACAAAGCTAATTGAGTTAAATGAAACTCAAACACATTCAAACTAAGCTTTTAGAATCAAATGAAAGTCAAATGCATTCAACAAAGGTAATTGAGTCAAACGAAAGTCAAACACTTTCAACAAAGCTTTTAGAATCAAATGAAAGTCAAATACATTCAGTCAAAGCTTTTTGAATCAAATGAAAGTCAATTGGAGTCCACAATGCTAATTGAGTCATATGAAAGTCAAACACATACAACAAAGCTTTTTAAATCAAATGAAAGACAATTGCATTTAACAAAGCTAATTGAGTCAAATGAAAGTCAAACACTTTCAACAAAGCTTCTAGAATCAAATGAAAGTTAAATACATTAAAACAAAGCTTTTTGAATAACTGAAAGTAAACTGCATTCCACAATGCTAATTGAGTCAAATGAAAGTCAAACACATTGAACAAAGCTAATTGAGTCAAATGAAAGTCAAACACATTCAAACAAAGATTTTTGAATCAAATGAAAGTCAAATGCATTCAACAAAGCTAATTGAGTCAAATGAAAGTCAAACACTTTCAACAAAGCTTTTAGAATCAAATAAAAGTCAAATACATTCAATCAAAGCTTTTTGAAGCACATGAAAGTCAATTGCATTCCACAATGCTAATTGAGTCAAATGAAAGTCAAGCACATTAAACAAAGCTAATTGAGTCAAATGAAAGTCAAACACATTCAAACAAAGATTTTTGAATCAAATGAAAGTCAAATGCATTCAACAAAGCTAATTGAGTCAAATGAAGGTCAAACACTTTCAACAAAGCTTTTAGAATCAAATGAAAGTCAAATACATTTAAACAAAGCTTTTTGAATCAAATGAAAGTCAATTGCATTCCACAATGTTAATTAAGTTAAATGAAAGTAAAACACATTCAACAAAGCTAATTGAGTCAAATGAAAGTCAAACACATTCAAACAAAACTTTTTGAATCAAATGAAAGTCAAGTGCATTCAACAAAGCTAATTGAGTCAAATGAAAGTAAAACACTTTGAACAAAGCTTTAAGAATCAAATGAAAGTGAAATACATTCAAACAAAGGTTTTTGAATCAAATGAAAGTCAATTGCATTCCACAATGCTAATTGAGTTAAATGAAAGTCAAACACATTCAACAAAGCTAATTGAGTCAAATGAAAGTCAAACACATTCAAACAAAGCTTTTTGAATTAAATGAAAGTCAAATGCATTCAACAAAGCTAATTGAGTCAAATGAAACTCAAACACTTTCAACAAAGCTTTTAGAATCAAATGAAAGTCAAATACATTCAAACAAAGCTTTTTGAATCAAATGAAATTCAATTGCATTCCACAATGCTAATTGAGTCAAATGAAAGTCAAACACATTCAACAAAGCTAATTGAGTCAAATGAAAGTCAAACACATTCAAACAAAGATTTTTGAATAAAATGAAAGTCAAATGCATTCTACAAAGCTAATTAAGTCAAATGAAAATCAAACACTTTCAACAAAGCTTTTAGAATCAAATGAAAGTCAAACACATTCAAACAAAGCTTTTTGAATCAAATGAAAGTCAAATGAATTCAACAAAGGTAATTGAGTCAAATGAAAGTCAAACACATTCAAACAAAGATTTTTGAATCAAATGAAAGTCAAATGCATTCAACAAAGCTAATTGAGTCAAATGAAGGTTAAACACTTTCAACAAAGCTTTTAGAATCAAATGAAAGTCAAATACATTCAGACAAAGCTTTTTGAATCAAATGAAAGTAAATTGCATTCCACAATGCTAATTAAGTTAAATGAAATTAAAACACATTCAACAAAGCTAATTGAGTCAAATGAAAGTTAAACACATTCAAACAAAGCTTTTTGAATTAAATGAAAATCAAATGCATTCAAGAAAGCTAATTGAGTCAAATGAAACTCAAACACTTTCAACAAAGCTTTTAGAAACAAATGAAAGTCAAATACATTCAGACAAAGCTTTTTGAATCAAATGAAAGTCAATTGCATTCTACAATGCTAATTAAGTCAAATGAAAGTCAAACACATTAAACAAAGCTAATTGAGTCAAATGAAATTCAAACACATTCAAACATAGCTTTTTGAATCAAATGAAAGTCCAATGCATTCAACAAAGCAAATTGAGTGAAATGAAGGTTAAACACTTTCAATAAAGCTTTTATAATCATATGAAAGGCATTCAAACAAAGCTTTTTGAATCAAATGAAAGTCAATTGCATTTCACAATGCTAATTGAGGTAAATGAAAGTAAAAAACATTCAAGAAAGCTAATTGAGTCAAATGAAAGTCAAACACATTCAAACAAAGCTTTTTGAATCAAATGAAAGTCAAGTGCATTCAACAAAGCTAATTGAATCAAATGAAAGTCAAACACTTTCAACAAAGCTTTTTGAATCAAATGAAAGTTAAATACATTCAAACAAAGCTTTTTGAATCAAATGAAAGTCAAATGCATTCAACAAAGCTAATTGAGTCAAATGAAAGTCAAACACATTCAAACAAAGCTTTTTAAATCAAATGAAAGTCAAATGCATTCAAACAAACCTTTTTGAATCAAATGAAAGTCGAGTGATTTTAGCAAAGCTAATTGAGTCAAATGAAAGTTTAACACATTGAACAAAGCTTTATGAATGAAATGAAAGTCAAACACATTCAAACAAAGCTTTTTGAATCAAATGAAAGTCAAATGCATTCAACAAAGCTAATTGAGTCAAATGAAAGTCAAAAACATTCAAACAAAGATTTATGAATCATATGAAAGTCAAATGATTTCAACAAAGCTAATTGAGTCAAATAAAAGTCAAACACATTCAACAAAGCTTTTTGAATCAAAGGAAAGTCAAACACATTCAAATAAAGCTTTTTGAATCAAATGAAAGTCAAATGAGTTCAACAAAACTAATTGAGTCAAATGAAAGTCAAACACATTCAAATAAAGCTTTTTGAATCAAATGAAAGTCAAACAGATGAAACAAATCTTTTAAAATCAAAGGAAAGTCAAACACATTCAAATAAAGATTTTCTAATCAAATGAAAGTCAAATGCGTTCAACAAACCTAATTGAGTCAAATGAAAGTCAAACACATTCAAACAAAGCTTTTTAAATCATATGAAAGTGAAATGATTTCATATAAGCTAATTGAATCAAATGAAAGTCAAACACATTCAACAAATCTTTTTGAATCAAATGAAAGTCAAACACATTCAAACAAAGCTTTTTGAATCAAATGAAATTCAAATGCATTCAACAAAGCTAATTGAGTCAAATGAATGACCAACACATTCAAACAAAGCTTTTAGAATCAAATGAAAGTGATATGCTTTGAACAAATCTAATTGAGTCAAATGAAAGTAGAACACATTCAAACAAAGCTTGTTGAATCAAATGAAAGTTAAATGCATTCAACAAAGCTAATTGAGGCGAATGGACACATTCAAACAAAGCTTTTTGAATCAATTGAAAGTCAAAAACATTCAAACAAAGCTTTTTAAATCAAATGAAAGTCAAACACATTCAAACAAAGCTTTTTGAATCAAATGAAAGTCAAATGCATTCAACAAATTTAATTGAGTCAAATTAAAGTCAAACACATTCAAATAAAGCTAATTGAGTCTAATAAAACTCAAACACATTCAAACAAAGCTTTTAGAGTCAAATGAATGTCAAATGAATTCAATAAAGCTGATTGAGTCAAATGAAAGTCAAATGAATTCAACAAAGCTAATTGAGTCTAATGAAAGTCACACACATTCAAAAAAAGCTTTTTCAGTCAAATGAATGTCAGATGAATTCAACAAAGCTGATTGAGTCAAATAAAAGTCAAACACATTCAAACAAAGCTTTTTGAGTCAAATGAATATCAAATGAATTTAACAAAGCTGATAGAGTCAAATAAAAGTCAAACACATTTAACTAAGCTTTTTGAATCAAAGGAAAGTCAAACACATTCAAATAAAGCTTTTTGAATCAAGTGAAAGTCAAATGCGTTCAACAAAACTAATTGAGTCAAATGAAATTCAAACACATTCAAACAAAGCTTTTTGAATCATATGAAAGTCAAATGATTTCAACAAAGCTAATTGAGTCAAATGAAAGTCAAATACATTCAACAAAGCTTTTTGAATCAAATGAAAGTCAAATGCATTCAACAAAGCTAATTGAGTCAAATGAAAGTCAAACACATTCAAACAAAGTTTTTAAATCAAATGAAAGTCAAATGCATTCAAACAAAGCTTTTTGAATCAAATGAAAGTCAAGTGATTTCAGCAAAGCTAATTGAGTCAAATGAAAGTCAAACACATTCAACAAAGCTTTTTGAATGAAATGAAAGTCAAACACATTCAAACAAAGCTTTTTGAATCAAATAAAAGTCAAATGCATTCAACAAAGCTAATTGAGTCACATGAAAGTCAAACACATTCAAACAAAGCTTTATGAATCATATTAAAGTCAAATGATTTCAACAAAGCTAACTGAGTTAAATAAAAGTCAAACACATTCAACAAAGCTTTTTGAATCAAAGGAAAGTCAAACACATTCAAATAAAGCTTTTTGAATCAAATGAAAGTCAAATGCGTTGAACAAAACTAATTGAGTGAAATGAAAGTCAAACACATTCAAATAAAGTTTTTTAAATCAAATAAAAGTCAAACACATGAAACAAAGCTTTTAGAATCAAAGGAAAGTCAAACACTTTCAAATAAAGATTTTTAAATCCAATGAAAGTAAAATGCATTTAACAAAGCTAATTGAGTCAAATGAAAGTCAAACTCATTCAAACAAAGCTTTTTGAATCATATGAAAGTCAAATGATTTCATAAAAGCTAATTGAGTCAAATGAAAGTCAAACACATTCAACAAAGCTTTTTGAATCAAATGACAGTCAAACACATTCAAACAAAGCTTTTTGAATCAAATGAAAGTCAAATGCATTCAACAAAGCTAATTAACTCTAATGAAAATCAACACATTCAAACAAAGCTTTTTAAATAAAATGAAAGTCAAATACATTCAAACAAAGCTTTTTGAATCAAATGAAAGTCAAATGATTTCAACAAAGCTAATTGAGTCAAATGAAAGTCAAACACATTCAAACAAAGCTTTTTAAATCAAATTAAAGTCAATTGCATTCCACAATGCTAATTAAGTTAAATGAAAGTCAAACACATTCAACAAAGCTAATTGAGTCAAATGAAAGTCAAACATATTCAAACAAAGCTTTTTGAATCAAATGAAAGTCAAATACATTCAAACAAAGCTTTTAGAATCAAATTAAACTCAATTGCATTCCACAATGCTAATTGAGTCAAAAGAAAGTCAAACATATTCAACACAGCTAATTGAGTCAAATGAAAGTTAAACACTTTCAACAAAGCTTTTAGAATCAAATGAAAGTCAATTGCATTCCACAATGCTAATTGAGTCAAATGTAAGTCAAACATATTCAACAAATCTAATTGAGTCAAATGAAAGTTAAACACATTCAAACAAAGCTTTTTGAATCAAATGAAAGTCAAGTGCATTCAACAAAGCTAATTGAGTCAAATGTAAGTCAAACACTTTCGACAAAGCTTTTAGAATCAAATAAAAGTTAAATACATTCCAACAAAGGTTTTGAATCAAATGAGAGTCAATTGCATTCCACAATGTTAATTGAGTCAAATGAAAGTCAAACACATTCAAACAAAGTTTTTTGAATCAAATAAAAGTCGAATGCATTCAACAAAGCTAACTGAGTCAAATGAAAGTCAAACACTTTCAATAAAGCTTTTAGAATCAAATGAAAGTCAAATACATTCAGACAAAACTTTTTGAATCAAATGAAAGTCAATTGCATTCCACAATGGTAATTGAGTTAAATGAATGTTAAACACATTCAACAAAGCTAATTGAGTCAAATGAAAGTCAAACATATTCAAACTAAGCTTTTTGAATCAAATGAAAGTCAAATGCAGCCTATAAAGCTAATTAAGTCAAATGAAAGTCAAACACTTTCAACATAGCTTTTAGAATCAAATGAAAGTCAAATACATTCAAACAAAGCTCTTTGAATCAAATGAAAGTCAAGTGCATTCAACAAAGCTAATTGAGTCAAATGAAAGTCAAACACTTTCAACAAAGCTTTTAGAATTAAATGAAAGTTAAATACATTCAAACAAAGCTTTTTGAATCAAATGAAAGTCAAATGCATTCAACAAAGCTAATTGAGTCAAATGAAAGTCAAACACATTCAACAAAGCTAATTGCATCAAATAAAAGTAAAACACATTCAAACAAAGCTTTTTGAATTAAATGAAAGCCAAATGCATTCAACAAAGCTAATTGAGTCAAATGAAAGACCAACACATTCATACAGAGCTTTTTGAATCAAATGAAAGTGATATGCTTTGAACAAATCTAATTGAGTCAAATGAAAGTAGAACACCTTCAAACAAAGCTTGTTGAATCAAATGAAAGTTAAATGCATTCAATAAAGCTAAGAAAGTCGAACAAATTCAAACAAAGCTTTTTAAATCAAATAAAAGTAAAATGCATTCAACAAAGCTAATTGAGTATAATGAAAGTCAAACACATTCAAACAATGCTTTTTGAATCAAATGATAGTCAAAAGCATTCAACAAATATAATTGAGTCAAATGAAAGTCAAATACATTCTTACAAAGCTTTTTGAATCAAATGAATGTTAAACACATTCAAGAAAACCTTTTGAAACTAAATGAAAGTCAAATTCATTCAACAAAGATAATTGAGTCAAATGAAAGTCAAACACATTCAAACAAAGCTTTTTAAATCAAATGAAAGTCAAATGCATTCAACAAAGTTTTTTTACTCAAATGAAAGCTAAACACATGAAACGAAGCTTTTTGAATCAAATGAAAGTCAAATGCATTCCATAAAGAATAAAGATAATTGAGTCAACTGAAACTAGAACACATTCATACAAAGCTTTTTGAATCAAATGAAAGTCAAAAGCATTCAACATAGCTAATTGAGTCAAATGAACGTCAAACACATTCAAACAAAGCTTTTTGAATTAAATGAAAGTCAAGTGCATTTAATAAAGGTAATTGAGTCAAATGAAAGTCAAACACATTCATACAAAGCTTTTTAAATCAAATGAAAGTCAAACGCATTCAACAAAGTTAATTGAGTCAAATGAAAGTCAAACACATTCAAACAAAGTTTTTTTGAATCAAATGACAGTCAAATGCATTCTACAAAGCTAATTGAGTCAAATGAAAGTCAAACATATTTGAACAAAGCTTTGAATTAAATGAAAGTGAAATGCAATTAATAAAGCCAATTGAGTCAAATAAAAGTCAAACACATTCATACAAAGCTATTTGAGTCAAATGAAAGTCAAATGCATTCTGCTAAGCTAATTGAGTCAAATGAAAGTCAAACACATTCAATTAATGCTTTTTGAATCAAATGAAAGTCAAATGCATTCAACAAACATAATTCAGTCAAATGAAAGTCAAACACATTCATACAAATCTTATTGAATCAAATGAATGTCAAACACATTCAAATAAAGCTATTTAATCCAAATTAAACTCAAATTCTTTCAACAAAGATAATTGAATCAAATGAAAATCAAACACATTCAAACAAAGCTTTTTGAATCAAATGGAATTCAAATGCATTCAACAAAGATAATTGAGTCAAATTAAAGTCAAACACATTCATATAAAGCTTTTTGAATCAAATAAATGTCAAACACATTCAAACAAAGCTTTTTGAACCAAATGAAAGTTAAATTTGACAACAAAGATAATTGAGTCAAATGAAAGTCTAACACATTCAAACAAAGCTTTTTGAGTCAAAAGAAAGTCTAATGCATTCAACAAAGATAATTGAGTCAAATGAATGTCAAACACATTCAAACAAAGCTAATTGAGTGAAATGAAAGTCAAACACATTCAAACAAAGCTTTTTTAATCAAATGAAAGTCAAGTGCATTCAACAAAGCTAATTGAGTCAAATGAAAGTCAAACACTTTCGACAAAGCTTTTCGAATCAAATGAAAGTTAAATACATTTAAACAAAGGTTTTGAATCAAATGAAAGTCAATTGCATTCCACAATGTTAATTAGGTCAAATGAAAGTTAAACACATTCAACAAAGCTAATTGAGTTAAATGAAACTCAAACACATTCAAACAAAGCTTTTAGAATCAAATGAAAGTCAAATGCATTCAACAAAGGTAATTGAGTCAAATGAAAGTCAAACACTTTCAACAAAGCTTTTAGAATCAAATGAAAGTCAAATACATTCAGTCAAAGCTTTTTGAATCAAATGAAAGTCAATTGGATTCCACAATGCTAATTGAGTCAAATTAAAGTCAAACACATTCAACATAGCTAATTGAGTCAAATAAAAGTCAAACACATACAAACTAAGCTTTTTGAATCAAATGAAAGTCAAATGCATTCAACAAAGCTAATTGACCCAAATGAAAGTCAAACACTTTCAACATAGCTTTTAGAATCAAATGAAAGTCAACTACATTCAAACAAAGCTTTTTAAATCAAATGAAATTCAATTGCATTCCACAATGCTAATTAAGTCATATGAAAGTCAAACACATACAACAAAGCTTTTTAAATCAAATGAAAGTCAAGTGCATTCAACAAAGCTAATTGAGTCAAATGAAAGTCAAACACTTTCAACAAAGCTTCTAGAATCAAATGAAAGTTAAATACATTAAAACAAAGCTTTTTGAATAAATGAAAGTAAATTGCATTCCACAATGCTAATTGAGTCAAATGAAAGTCAAACACATTGAACAAAGCTAATTGAGTCAAATGAAAGTCAAACACATTCAAACAAAGATTTTTGATTCAAATGAAAGTCAAATGCATTCAACAAAGCTAATTGAGTCAAATGAAAGTCAAACACTTTCAACAAAGCTTTTAGAATCAAATGAAAGTCAAATACATTCAATCAAAGGTTTTGAAGCAAATGAAAGTCAATTGCATTCCACAATGCTAATTGAGTCAAATGAAAGTCAATCACATTTAACAAAGCTGATTGAGTCAAATGAAAGTCAAACACATTCAAACAAAGATTTTTGAATAAAATGAAAGTCAAATACATTCAACAAAGCTAATTGAGTCAAATGAAGGTCAAACACTTTCAACAAAGCTTTTAGAATCAAATGAAAGTCAAATACATTCAAACAAAGCTTTTTGAATCAAATGAAAGTCAATTGCATTCCACAATGCTATTTAAGTTAAATGAAAGTAAAACACATTCAACAAAGCTAATTGAGTCAAATGAAAGTCAAATACATTCAAACAAAACTTTTTGAATCAAATGAAAGTCAAGTGCATTCAACAAAGCTAATTGAGTCAAATGAAAGTAAAACACTTTGAACAAAGCTTTAAGAATCAAATGAAAGTTAAATACATTCAAACAAAGGTTTTTTAATCATATAAAAGTCAATTGCATTCCACAATGCTAATTGAGTCAAATGAAAGTCAAACACATTCAACAAAGCTAATTGAGTCAAATGAAAGTCAAATACATTTAAATAAAGCTTTTTGAATCAAATGAAAGTCAAATGCATTCAACAAAGCTAATTGAGTCAAACGAAACTCAAACACTTTCAACAAAGCTTTTAGAATCAAATGAAAATCAAATACATTCAAACAATGCTTTTTGAATCAAATGAAAGTCAATTGCATTCTACAATGCTAATTGAGTTTAATGAAAGTCAAACACATTAAACAAAGCTAATTGAGTCAAATGAAATTCAAACACATTCAAACAAAGCTTTTTGAATCAAATGAAAGTCCAATGCATTCAACAAAACAAATTGGGTCAAATGCAGGTTAAACACTTTCAATAAAGCTTTTATAATCATATGAAAGTCAAGTACATTCAAACAAAGCTTTTTGAATCAAATGAAAGTCAATTGCATTCCACAATGCTAATTGAGGTAAATGAAAGTCAAAAACATTCAACAAAGCTAATTGAGTCAAATGAAAGTCAAACACATTCAAACAAAGCATTTTGAATCAAATGAAAGTCAAGTGCATTCAACAAAGCTAATTGAGTCAAATGAAAGTCAAACACTTTCAACAAAGCTTTTTGAATCAAATGAAAGTTAAATACATTCAAACAAAGCTTTTTGAATCAAATGAAAGTCAATTGCATTCCACAATGCTAATTGAGTCAAATGAAAGTCAAATACATTCAACAAAGCTAATTGAGTCAAATGAATTTCAAACACATTCAAACAACGCTTTTTGAATCATATGAAAGTCAAATGATTTCAACAAAGCTAATTGAGTCAAATGAAAGTCAAATACATTCAACAAAGCTTTTTGAATCAAATGAAAGTCAAATGCATTCAACAAAGCTAATTGAGTCAAATGAAGTCAAACACATTCAAACAAAGCTTTTTAAATCAAATGAAAGTCAAATGCATTCAAACAAAGCTTTTTGAATCAAATGAAAGTCAAGTGATTTTAGCAAAGCTAATTGAGTCAAATGAAAGTTTAACACATTCAACAAAGCTTTATGAATGAAATGAAAGTCAAACACATTCAAACAAAGCTTTTTGAATCAAATGAAAGTCAAATGCATTCAACAAAGCTAATTGAGTCAAATGAAAGTCAAACACATTCAAACAAAGCTTTATGAATCATATGAAAGTTAAATGATTTCAACAAAGCTAATTGAGTCAAATAAAAGTCAAACACATTCAATAAAGCTTTTTGAATCAAAGGAAAGTCAAACACATTCAAATAAAGCTTTTTGAATCAAATGAAAGTCAAATGCCTTCAACAAAACTAATTGAGTCAAATGAAAGTCAAACACATTCAAATAAAGCTTTTTAAATCAAATGAAAGTCAAACACATTCAAATAAAGATTTTCTAATCAAATGAAAGTCCAATGCGTTCAACAAAGCTAATTGAGTCAAATGAAAGTCAAACACATTCAAACAAAGCTTTTTGAATCATATGAAAGTCAAATGATTTCATAAAAGCTAATTGAATCAAATGAAAGTCATACACATTCAACAAATCTTTTTGAATCAAATGAAAGTCAAACACATTCAAACAAAGCTTTTTGAATCAAATGAAAGTCAAATGCATTCAACAAAGCTAATTGAGTCAAATGAATGACCAACACATTCATACAAAGCTTTTTGAATCAAATGAAAGTGATATGCTTTGAACAAATCTAATTGAGTCAAATGAAAGTAGAACACATTCAAACAAAGCTTGTTGAATCAAATGAAAGTTAAATGCATTCAACAAAGCTAATTGAGGCGAATGAACACATTCAAACAAAGGTTTTTGAATCAATTGAAAGTCAAACACATTCAAACAAAGCTTTTTAAATCAAATGAAAGTCAAACACATTCAAACAAAGCTTTTAGAATCAAATGAAAGTCAATTGCATTCAACAAATTTAATTGAGTCAAACGAAAGTCAAACATATTCAACAAAGCTAATTGAGTCAAATGAAAGACAAACACATTCAAACAAAGCTTTTTAAATCAAATGAAAGTGATATGCTTTGAACAAATCTAATTGAATAAAACGAAAGTAGAACACATTCAAACAAAGCTTTTTGAATCAAATGAAAGTTAAATGCATTCAACAAATTTAATTGAGTCAAATGAAAGTCAGACACATTCAAATAAAGCTAATTGAGTCTAATGAAATTCAAACACATTCAAACAAATATTTTTGAGTCAAATGAATGTCAAATGAATTCAACAAAGCTGATTGAGTCAAATGAAAGACCAACACATTCATACATAGCTTTTTGAATCAAATGAAAGTGATATGCTTTGAACAAATCTAATTGAGTCAAATGAAAGTAGAACACTTTCAAACAAAGCTTGTTGAATCAAATGAAAGTTAAATGCATTCAACAAAGCTATTTGAGGCGAATGAACACATTCAAACAAAGCTTTTTGAATCAATTGGCAGTCAAACACATTCAAACAAAGCTTTTAAATCAAATGAAAGTCAAACACATTCAAACAAAGCTTTTTGAATCAAATGAAAGTCAAATGCATTCAACAAATTTAATTGAGTCAAATGAAAGTCAAACACATTCAAATAAAGCTAATTGAGTCTAATGAAATTCAAACACATTCAAACAAAGCTTTTAGAGTAAAATGAATGTCAAATGAAATCAACAAAGCTGATTAAGTCAAATGAAAGTTAAATGAATTCAACAAAGCTAATTGAGTCTAATGAAAGTCACACACATTCAAAAAAAGCTTTTTGAATCATATGAAAGTCAAATGATTTCATAAAAGCTAATTGAGTCAAATGAAAGTCAAACACATTCAACAAAGCTTTTTGAATCAAATGAAAGTCAAACACATTCAAACAAAGGTTTTTGAATCAAATGAAGGTCAAATGCATTCAACAAAGATAATTAAGTCTAATGAAAATCAAACACATTCAAACAAAACTTTTTAAATCAAATGAAAGTCAAATGCATTCAAACAAAGCTTTTTGAATCAAATGAAAGTCAAATGGTTTCAACAAAGCTAATTGAGTCAAATGAAAGTCAAACACATTTAAACAAAGCTTTTTGAATTAAATTCAAGTCAATTGCATTCCACAATGCTAATTAAGTTAAATGAAAGTCAAACACATTCAACAAAGCTAATTGAGTCAAATGAAAGTCAAACATATTCAAACAAAGCTTTTTGAAACAAATGAAAGTCAAATACATTCAAACAAAGCTTTTAGAATCAAATTAAACTCAATTGCATTCCACAATGCTAATTGAATCAAACGAAAGTCAAACATATTCAACAAAGCTAATTGAGTTAAATGAAAGTTAAACACTTTCAACAAAGCTTTTAGAATCAAATGGAAGTCAAATATATTCATACAAAGCTTTTTGAATCAAATTAAAGTCAATTTCATTCCACAATGCTAATTGAGTCAAATGTAAGTCAAACACATTCAACAAATCTAATTGAGTCAAATGAAAGTTAAACACATTCAAACAAAGCTTTTTGAATCAAATGAAAGTCAAGTGCATTCAACAAAGCTAATTGAGTCAAATGTAAGTCAAACACTTTCGACAAAGCTTTTAGAATCAAATAAAAGTTAAATACATTCAAACAAAGGTTTTGAATCAAATGAAAGCCAATTGCATTCCACAATGTTAATTGAGTCAAATGAAAGTCAAACACTTTCAACAAAGCTTTTAGAATCAAATGAAAGTCAAATACATTCAGACAAAGCTTTTTGAATCAAATGAAAGTCAATTGCATTCCACAATGGTAATTGAGTTAAATGAAAGTTAAACACATTCAACAAAGCTAATTGAGTCAAATGAAAGTCAAACACATTCAAACTAAGCTTTTTGAATCAAATGAAAGTCAAATGCAGTCAATAAAGCTAATTAATTCAAATGAAAGTCAAACACTTTCAACATAGCTTTTAGAATCAAATGAAAGTCAAATACATTCAAACAAAGCTTTTTAAATCAAATGAAAGTCAAGTTCATTCAACAAAGCTAATTGAGTCAAATGAAAGTCAAACACTTTCAACAAAGCTTTTAGAATCAAATGAAAGTTAAATACATTCAAACAAAGCTTTTTGAATCAAATGAAAGTCAAATGCATTCAACAAAGCTAATTGAGTCAATTGAAAGTCAAACACATTCAACAAAGCTAATTGCATCAAATAAAAGTAAAACACATTCAAACAAAGCTTTTTGAATAAAATGAAAGCCAAATGCGTTCAACAAAGCTAATTGAGTCAAATGAAAGTCAAACACTTTCAACAAAGCTTTTCGAATCAAATGAAAGTCATATACATTCAAACAAAGCTTTTTGAATCAAATGAAAGTCAATTGCATTCCACAATGCTAATTAAGTCAAATGAAAGTCAAACACATTCAAAAAAGCTAATTGAGTCAAATGAAAGTCAAACACATTCAAACAAAGCTTTTTGAATCAAATGAAAGTCAAATGCATTCAACAAAGCTAATTGAGTCAAATGAAAGACCAACACATTCATACAAAGCTTTTTGAATCAAATGAAAGTGATATGCTTTGAACAAATCTAATTGAGTCAAATGAAAGTAGAACACATTCAAACAAAGCTTGTTGAATCAAATGAAAGTTAAATGCATTCAACAAAGCTAATTGAGGCGAATGAACACATTCAAACAAAGCTTTTTGAATCAATTGAAAGTCAAACACATTCAAACAAAGCTTTTTAAATCAAATGAAAGTCAAACACATTCCAACAAAGCTTTTTGAATCAAATGAAAGTCAAATGCATTCAACAAATTTAATTGAGTCAAATGAAAGTCAAACACATTCAAATAAAGCTAATTGAGTCTAATGAAATTCAAACACATTCAAATAAAGGTTTTTGAGTCAAATGAATGTCAAATGAATTTAACAAAGCTGATTGAGTCAAATGAAAGTCAAATGAATTCAACAAAGCTAATTGAGTCTAATGAAAGTCGCACACATTCAAAAAAAGCTTTTTGAGTCAAATGAATGTCAGATGAATTAAACAAAGGTGATTGAGTCAAATGAAAGTCAAACACATTCAAACAAAGCTTTTTGAGTCAAATGAATGTTAAATGAATTCAACAAAGCTGATTGAGTCAAATAAAATTCAAACACATTCAACTAAGCTTTTTGAATCAAAGGAAAGTCAAACACATTCAAATCAAGCTATTTGAATCAAGTGAAAGTCAAATGCGTTCAACAAAACTAATTGAGTCAAATGAAAGTCAAACACATTCAAACAAAGCTTTATGAATCATATGAAAGTCTAATGATTTCAACAAAGCTAATTGAGTCAAATAAAAGTCAAACACATTCAACAAAGCTTTTTGAATCAAAGGAAAGTTAAACACATTCAAATAAAGCTTTTTGAATCAAATAAAAGTCAAATGCGTTCAACAAAACTAATTGAGTCAAATGAAAGTCAAACACATTCAAATAAAGCTTTTTGAATCAAATGAAAGTCAAACACATGAAACAAAGGTTTTAGAATCAAAGGAAAGTCAAACACATTTAAATAAAGATTTTCTAATCAAATGAAAGTCAAATGCATTCAACAAAGCTAATTGAGTCAAATGAAAGTCAAACACATTCAAACAAAGCTTTTTGAATCATATGAAAGTCAAATGATATCATTAAAGCTAATTGAATAAAATGAAAGTCAAACACATTCAACAAATCTTTTTGAATCAAATGAAAGTCAAACACATTCAAACAAAGCTTTTTGAATCAAATGAAAATCAAATGCATTTAACAAAGCTAATTGAGTCAAATGAATGACCAACACATTCATACAAAGCTTTTTGAATCAAATGAAAGTGATATGCTTTGAACAAATCTAATTGAGTCAAATGAAAGTAGAATACATTCAAACAAAGCTTGTTGAATCAAATGAAAGTTAAATGCATTCAACAAAGCTAATTGAGTCGAATGACCACATTCAAACAAAGCGTTTTGAATCAATTGAAAGTCAAATACATTCAAACAAAGCTTTTTAAATCAAATGAAAGTCAAACACATTCAAACAAAGCTTTTTGAATCAAATGAAAGTCAAATGCATTCAAGAAATTTAATTGAGTCAAATGAAAGTCAAACACATTCAAATAAAGCTAATTGAGTCTAATGAAATTCAAACACATTCAAACAAAGGTTTTTGAGTCAAATGAATGTCAAATGAATTCAACAAAGCTGATTGAGTCAAATAAAAGTCAAATGAATTCAACAAAGCTAGTTGAGTCTAATGAAAGTCACACACATTCAAAAAAAGCTTTTTGAGTCAAATGAATGTCAGATGAATTCAACAAAGCTGATTGAGTCAAATGAAAGTCAAACACATTCAAACAAAGCTTTTTGAGTCAAATGAATGTTAAATGAATTCAACAAAGCTGATTGAGTGAAATAAAAGTCAAACACATTCAACTAAGCTTTTTGAATCAAAGGAAAGTCAAACACATTCAAATCAAGCTTTTTGAATCAAGTGAAAGTCAAATGCGTTCAACAAAACTAAATGAGTTAAATGAAATTGAAACACATTCAAACAAACCTTTTTGAATCATATGAAAGTCAAATGATTTCAACAAAGCTAATTGAGTCAAATGAAAGTCAAATTCATTCAACAAAGCTTTTTGAATCAAATGAAAGTCAAATGCATTCAACGAAGCTAACTGAGTCAAATGAAAGTCAAACACATTCAAACAAAGCTTTTTAAATCAAATGAAAGTCAGATGCATTCAAACAAAGCTTTTTGAATCAAATGAAAGTCAAGTGATTCTAGCAAAGCTAATTGAGTCAAATGAAAGTTTAACACATTCAACAAAGCTTTATGAATGAAATGAAAGTCAAACACATTCAAACAAAAATTTTGAATCAAATGAAAGTCAAATGCATTCAACAAAGCTAATTGAGTCAAATGAAAGTCAAACACATTCAAACAAAGCTTTATGAATCATATGAAAGTCAAATGATTTAAACAAAGTTAATTAAGTCAAATAAAAGTAAAAAACATTCAACAAAGCTTTTTGAATCAAAGGAAAGTCAAACACATTCAAAAAAAGCTTTTTGAATCAAATGAAAGTCAAATGCGTTCAACAAAACTAATTGAGTCAAATGAAAGTCAAACACATTCAAACAAAGCTTTATGAATCATATGAAAGTCTAATGATTTCGACAAAGCTAATTGAGTCAAATAAAATTCAAACACATTCAACAAAGCTTTTTGAATCAAAGGAAAGTTAAACACTTTCAAATAAAGCTTTTTGAATCAAATGAAAGTCAAATGCGTTCAACAAAACTAATTAAGTCAAATGAAAGTCAAACACATTCAAATAAAGCTTTTTGAATCAAATGAAAGTTAAACACATGAAACAAAGCTTTTAGAATCAAAGGAAAGTCAAACACATTCAAATAAAGATTTTTTTATCAAATGAAAGTCAAATGCATTCAACAAAGCTAATTGAGTCAAATGAAAGTCAAACACATTCAAACAAAGCTTTTTGAATCATATGAAAGTCAAATGATATCATAAAAGCTAATTGAATCAAATGAAAGTCAAACACATTCAACAAATCTTTTTGAATCAAATGAAAGTCAAACACATTCAAACAAAGCTTTTTGAATCAAATGAAAGTCAAATGTATTCAACAAAGCTAATTGAGTCAAATGAAATTCAAACACATTCAAACAAAGCTTTTTAAATCAAATGAAAGTCAGATGCATTCAAACAAAGCTTTTTGAATCAAATGAAAGTCAAGTGATTTTAGCAATGCTAATTGAGTCAAATGAAAGTTTAACACATTCAACAAAGCTTTATGAATGAAATGAAAGTCAAACACATTCAAACAAAGCTTTTTGAATCAAATGAAAGTCAAATGCATTCAACAAAGCTAATTGAGTAAAATGAAAGTCAAACACATTCAAACAAAGCTTTATGAATCATATGAAAGTCAAATGATTTCAACATTCAACTAAGCTTTATGAATCAAAGGAAAGTCAAACACATTCAAATAAAGCTTTTTGAATCAAATGAAAGTTAAACACATGAAACAAAGCTTTTAAAATCAAAGGAAAGTCAAACACATTCAAATAAAAATTTTCTAATCAAATGTAAGTCAAATGCATTCAACAAAGCTAATTGAGTCAAATGAAAGTCAAACACATTCAAACAAAGCTTTTTGAATCATATGAAGGTCAAATGATTTCATAAAAGCAAATTGAATCAAATGAAAGTCAAACACATTCAACAAATCTTTTTGAATCAAATGAAAGTCAAACACATTCAAACAAAGCTTTTTGAATCCAATGAAAGTCAAATGCATTCAACAAAGCTAATTGAGTCAAATAAATGACCAATACATTCATACAAAACTTTTTGAATCAAATGAAAGTGATATGCTTTGAACAAATCTAATTGAGTCAAATGAAAGTAGAACACATTCAAACAAAGCTTGTTGAATCAAATGAAAGTTAAATGCATTCAACAAAGCTAATTGAGGCGAATGAACACATTCTAACAAAGCTTTTTGAATCAATTGAAAGTCAAACACATTCAAACAAAGCTTTTTAAATCAAATGAAAGTCAAACACATTCAAACAAAGCTTTTTGAATTAAATGAAAGTTAAATGCATTCAACAAATTTAATTGAGTCAAATGAAAGTCAAACACATTCAAATAAAGCTAATTGAGTCTAATGAAATTCAAACACATTCAAACAAAGCTTTTTGAGTCAAATGAATGTCAAATGAATTCAACAAAGCTGATTGAGTCAAATGAAAGTCAAATGAATTCAACAAAGCTAATTGAGTCTAATGAAAGTCACACACATTCAAAAAAAGCTTTTTGAGTCAAATGAATGTCAGATGAATTCAACAAAGCTGATTGAGTCAAATGAAAGTCAAACACATTCAAACAAAGCTTTTTGAGTCAAATGAATGTCAAATGAATTCAACAAGCTAATTGAGTTAAATAAAAGTCAAACACATTCAACTAAGCTTTATGAATCAAAGGAAAGTCAAACACATTCAAATAAAGCTTTTTGAATCAAGTGAAAGTCAAATGCGTTCAACAAAACTAATTGAGTCAAATGAAATTCAAACACATTCAAACAAAGCTTTTTGAATCATATGAAAGTCAAATGATTTCAACAAAGCTAATTGAGTCAAATGAAAGTCAAATACATTCAACAAAGCTTTTTGAATCAAATGAAAGTCAAATGCATTCAACAAAGCTAATTGAGTCAAATGAAAGTCAAACACATTCAAACAAAGCTTTTTCAATCAAATGAAAGTCAAATGCATTCAAACAAAGATTTTTGAATCAAAATGAAAGTCAAGTGATTTCAGCAAAGCTAATTGAGTCAAATGAAAGTCAAACACATTCAACAAAGCTTTTTGAATGAAATGAAAGTCAAACACGTTCAAACAAAGCTTGTTGAATCAAATGAAAGTCAAATGCATTCAACAAAGCTAATTGAGTCACATGAAAGTCAAACACATTCAAACAAAGCTTTATGAATCATATTAAAGTCAAATGATTTCAACAAAGCTAACAGAGTTAAATAAAAGTCAAACACATTTTACAAAGCTTTTTGAATCAAAGGAAAGTCAAACACATTCAAATAAAGCTTTTTGAATCAAATAAAAGTTAAATGCGTTCAACAAAACTAATTGAGTCAAATGAAAGTCAAACACATTCAAATAAAGCTTTTTAAATCAAATGAAAGTCAAACACATGAAACAAAGCTTTTAGAATCAAAGGAAAGTCAAACACTCTCAAATAAAGATTTTTTAATCAAATGAAAGTCAAATGCATTCAACAAAGCTAATTGAGTCAAATGAAAGTTAAACACATTCAAACAAAGCTTTTTGAATCATATGAAAGTCAAATGATTTCATAAAAGCTAATTGAGTCAAATGAAGGTCAAACACATTTAACAAAGCTTTTTGAATCAAATCAAAGTCAAACACATTCAAACAAAGCTTTTAGAATCAAATTAAACTCAATTACATTCCACAATGCTAATTGAGTCAAACGAAAGTCAAACATATTCAACAAAGATAATTGAGTCAAATGAAAGTCAAACACTTGCAACAAAGCTTCTAGAATCAAATGAAAGTCAAATATATTCAAACAAAGCTTTTTGAATCAAATTAAAGTGAATTGCATTCCACAATGCTAATTGAGTCAAATGTAAGTCAAACACATTCAACAAATCTAATTGAGTCAAATGAAAGTTAAACACATTCAAACAAAGCTTTTTGAATCAAATGAAAGTCAACTGCATTCAACAAAGCTAATTGAGTCAAATGTAAGTCAAACACTTTCGACAAAGCTTTTAGAATCAAATAAAAGTTAATAACATTCAAACAAAGGTTTTGAGTCAAATGAAAGTCAATTGCATTCCACAATGTTAATTAAGTCAAATGAAAGTCAAACACATTCAAACAAAGCTTTTTGAATCAAATAAAAGTCGAATGCATTCAACAAAGCTAACTGAGTCAAATGAAAGTCAAACACTTTCAACAAAGCTTTTAGAATCAAATGAAAGTCAAATACATTCAGACAAAGCTTTTTGAATTAAATAAAAGTCAATTGCATTCCACAATGGTAATTGAGTTAAATGAAAGTTAAACACATTCAACAAAGCTAATTGAATCAAATGAAAGTCAAACACATTCAAACTAAGCTTTTTGAATCAAATGAAAGTCAAATGCAGTCAATAAAGCTAATTAAGTCAAATGAAAGTCAAACACTTTCAACATAGCTTTTAGAATCAAATGAAAGTCAAATACATTCAAACAAAGCTTTTGGAATCAAATGAAAGTCAAGTGCATTCAACAAAGCTAATTGAGTCAAATGAAAGTCAAACACTTTCAACAAAGCTTTTAGAATCAAATGAAAGTTAAATACATTCAAACAAAGCTTTTCGAATCAAATGAAAGTCAAATGCATTCAACAAAACTAATTGAGTCAAATGAAAGTCAAACACGTTCAACAAAGCTAATTGCATCAAATAAAAGTAAAACACATTCAAATAAAGCTTTTTGAATCATATAAAAGCCAAATGCGTTCAACAAAGCTAATTGAGTCAAATGAAAGTCAAACACTTTCAACAATGCTTTTAGAATCAAATGAAAGTCATATACATTCAAACAAAGCTTTTTGAAACAAATGAAAGTCAATTGCATTCCACAATGCTAATTAAGTCAAATGAAAGTCAAACACATTCAACAAAGCTAATTGAGTCAAATGAAAGTCAAACACATTCAAACAAAGCTTTTTGAATCAAATGAAAGTCAAATGCATTCAACAAAGCTAATTGAGTCAAATGAAAGACCAACACATTCATGCAAAGCTTTTTGAATCAAATGAAAGTGATATGCTTTGAACAAATCTAATTGAGTCAAATGAAAGTAGAACACATTCAAACAAAGCTTGTTGAATCAAATGAAAGTTAAATGCATTCAACAAAGCTAATTGAGGCGAATGAACACATTCAAACAAAGCTTTTTGAATCAATTGAAAATCAAACACATTCAAACAAAGCTTTTTAAATCAAATGAAAGTCAAACACATTCAAACAAAGCTTTTTGAATCAAATGAAAGTCAAATGCATTCAACAAATTTAATTGAGTCAAATGAAAGACAAACACATTCAAATAAAGCTAATTGAGTCTAATGAAATTCAAACACATTCAAACAAAGCTTTTTGAGTCAAATGAATGTCAAATGAATTCAACAAAGCTGATTGAGTCAAATGAAAGTCAAATGAATTCAACAAAGCTAATTGAGTCTAATGAAAGTCACACACATTCAAAAAAAGCTTTTTGAGTCAAATGAATGTCAGATGAATTCAACAAAGCTGATTGAGTCAAATGAAAGTCAGACACATTCCAACAAAGCTTTTTGAGTCAAATGAATGTTAAATGAATTCAACAAAGCTGATTGAGTCAAATAAAAGTCAAACACATTCAACTAAGCTTTTTGAATCAAAGGAAAGTCAAACACATTCAAATCAAGCTTTTTGAATCAAGTGAAAGTCAAATGCGTTCAACAAAACTAATTGAGTTAAATGAAATTCAAACACATTCAAACAAAGCTTTTTGAATCATATGAAAGTCAAATGATTTCAACAAAGCTAATTGAGTCAAATGAAAGTCAAATACATTCAACAAAGCTTTTTGAATCAAATGAAAGTCAAATGCATTCAGCAAAGCTAATTGAGTCAAATGAAAGTCAAACACATTCAAACAAAGCTTTTTAAATCAAATGAAAGTCAAATGCATTCAAACAAAGCTTTTTGAATCAAATGAAAGTCAAGTGATTTCAACAAAGCTAATTGAGTCAAATGAAAGTCAAACACATTCAAACAAAGCTTTTTTAATCAAATTAAAGTCAATTGCATTCCAAAATGCTAATTATGTTAAACGAAAGTCAGACACATTCAACAAAGCTAATTGAGTCAAATGAAAGTCAAACACATTCAAACAAAGCTTTTTGAATCAAA
Source organism: Chenopodium album (assembly GCF_948465745.1). NCBI lineage: Eukaryota > Viridiplantae > Streptophyta > Magnoliopsida > Caryophyllales > Amaranthaceae > Chenopodium > Chenopodium album. The sequence continues at coordinate 19,984,107 of NC_137850.1, read as the reverse complement.
TGAAAGTCAAATACATTCAAACAAAGGTTTTAGAATCAAATTAAAGTCAATTGCATTCCACAATGCTAATTGAGTCAAACGAAAGTCAAACATATTCAACAAAGCTAATTGAGTCAAATGAAAGTCAAACACATTCAAACAAAGCTTTTTAAATCAAATGAAAGACAAACACATTCAAACAAAGCTTTTTGAATTAAGTGAAAGTCAAATGCATTCAACAAATTTAATTGAGTCAAATGAAAGTCAAACACATTCAAATAAAGCTAATTGAGTCTAATGAAATTCAAACACATTCAAACAAAGCTTTTTGAGTCAAATGAATGTCAAATGAATTCAACAAAGCTGATTGAGTCAAATGAAAGTCAAATGAATTCAACAAAGCTAATTGAGTCTAATGAAAGTCACACACATTCAAAAAAAGGTTTTTGAGTCAAATGAATGTCAGATGAATTCAACAAAGCTGATTGAGTCAAATGAAAGTCAAACACATTCAAACAAAGCTTTTTGAGTCAAATGGATGTCAAATGAATTCAACTAAGCTGATTTAGTCAAATAAAAGTAAAACACATTCAACTAAGCTTTTTGAATCAAAGGAAAGTCAAACACATTCAAATAAAGCTCTTTGAATCAAGTAAAAGTCAAATGCGTTCTACAAAGCTAATTGAGTCTAATGAAAGTCACACACATTCAAAAAAATCTTTTTGAGTCAAATGAATGTCAGATCAATTCAACAAAGCTGATTGAGTCAAATGAAAGTCAAACACATTCAAACAAAGCTTTTTGAGTCAAATGAATGTTAAATAAATTCAACAAAGCTGATTGAGTCAAATAAAAGTCAAACACATTCAACTAAGCTTTTTGAGTCAAAGGAAAGTTAAACACATTCAAATCAAGCTTTTGGAATCAAGTGAAAGTCAAATGCGTTCAACAAAACTAATTGAGTTAAATGAAATTCAAACACATTCAAACAAAGCTTTTTGAATCATATGAAAGTCAAATGATTTCAACAAAGCTAATTGATTCAAATGAAAGTCAAATACATTCAACAATGCTTTTTGAATCAAATGAAAGTCAAATGCATTCAACAAAGCTAATTGAGTCAAATGAAAGTCAAACACATTCAAACAAAGCTTTTTAAATCAAATGAAAGTCAAATGCATTCAAACAAAGCTTTTTGAATCAAATGAAAGTCAAGTGATTTCAGCAAAGCTAATTGTGTCAAATGAAAGTCAAATACATTCAACAAAGCTTTTTGAATGAAATGAAAGTCAAACACATTCAAACAAAGCTTTTTGAATCAAATTAAAGTCAAATGTATTCAACAAAGCTAATTGAGTCACATGAAAGTCAAACACATTCAAACAAAGCTTTATGAATCATATTAAAGTCAAATGATTTCAACAAAGCTAATTGAGTCAAATAAAAGTGAAACACGTTCAACAAAGCTTTTTGAATCAAAGGAAAGTCAAACACATTCAAATAAAGGTTTTTGAATCAAATGAAAGTCAAATGCGTTCAACAAAACTAATTGAGTCAAATGAAAGTCAAACACGTTCAAATAAAGCTTTTTGAATCAAATGAAAGTCAAACACATGAAACAAAGCTTTTAGAATCAAAGGAAAGTGAAACACATTCAATTAAAGATTTTTTAATCAAATGAAAGTCAAATGCATTCAACAAAGCTAATTTAGTCAAATGAAAGTCAAACACATTCAAACAAAGCTTTTTGAATCATATGAAAGTCAAATGATTTCATAAAAGCTAATTGAGTTAAATGAAAGTGAAACACATTCAACAAAGCTTTTTGAATCAAATGAAAGTCAAACACATTCAAACAAAGCTTTTTAAATCAAATGAAAGTGAAATGCATTCAACAAAGCTAATCGAGTCAAATGAAAGTCAAACACATTCAAACAAAGCTTTTTGAGTCAAATATATGTCAAATGAATTCAACTAAGCTGATTGAGTCAAATAAAAGTAAAACACATTCAACTAAGCTTTTTGAATCAAAGGAAAGTCAAACACATTCAAATAAAGCTCTTTGAATCAAGTGAAAGTCAAATGCGTTCTACAAAACTAATTGAGTCAAATGAAAGTTAAACACATTCAAATAAAGCTTTTTAAATCAAATATAAGTCAAACACATGCAACAAAGCTTTTAGTATCAAAGGAAAGTCAAATGATAAATTTCAACAAAGCTAATCGAGTTAAATGAAAGTCAAACACATTCAAACAAAGCTTTTTGAGTCAAATGAATGTCAAATGAATTCAACTAAGCTGATTGAGTCAAATAAAAGTAAAACACATTCAACTAAGCTTTTTGAATCAAAGGAAAGTCAAACACATTCAAATAAAGCTCTTTGAATCAAGTGAAAGTCAAATGCGTTCTACAAAACTAATTGAGTTAAATGAAAGTCAAACACATTCAAATAAAGCTTTTTAAATCAAATATAAGTCAAACACATGCAACAAAGCTTTTAGTATCAAAGGAAAGTCAAACACATTCAAATAAAGATTTTTTAATCAAATGAAAGTCGAATGCATTCAACAAAGCTAATTGAGTCAAATGACAGTCAAACACATTCAAACAAAGCTTTTTGAATCATATGAAAGTCAAATGATTTCATAAAAGCTAATTGAATCAAATGAAAGTCAAACACATTCAACAAATCTTTTTGAATCAAATGAAAGTTAAACACATTCAAACAAAGCTTTTTGAATCAAATGAAAGTCAAACGTATTCAACAAAGCTAATTGAGTCAAATGAAAGTCAAACACATTCATACAAAGCTTTTGGAATCAAATGAAAGTGATATGCTTTGAACAAATCTAATCGAGTCAAATGAAAGTAGAACACATTCAAACAAAGGTTTTTGAATCAAATGAAAGTTAAATGCATTTAACAAAGCTAATTGAGGCAAATGAACACATTCTAACAAAGCTTTTTGAATCAATTAAAAGTCAAACACATTCAAACAAAGCTTTTTGAATCATATGAAAGTCAAATGATAAATTTCAACAAAGCTAATCGAGTTAAATGAAAGTCAAACACATTCAAACAAAGCTTTTTGAGTCAAATGAATGTCAAATGAATTCAACTAAGCTGATTGAGTCAAATAAAAGTAAAACACATTCAACTAAGCTTTTTGAATCAAAGGAAAGTCAAACACATTCAAATAAAGCTCTTTGAATCAAGTGAAAGTCAAATGCGTTCTACAAAACTAATTGAGTTAAATGAAAGTCAAACACATTCAAATAAAGCTTTTTAAATCAAATATAAGTCAAACACATGCAACAAAGCTTTTAGTATCAAAGGAAAGTCAAACACATTCAAATAAAGATTTTTTAATCAAATGAAAGTCGAATGCATTTAACAAAGCTAATTGAGTCAAATGACAGTCAAACACATTCAAACAAAGCTTTTTGAATCATATGAAAGTCAAATGATTTAATAAAAGCTAATTGAATCAAATGAAAGTCAAACACATTCAACAAATCTTTTTGAATCAAATGAAAGTTAAACACATTCAAACAAAGCTTTTTGAATCAAATGAAAGTCAAACGTATTAAACAAAGTTAATTGAGTAAAATGAAAGTCAAACACATTCATACAAAGCTTTTGGAATCAAATGAAAGTGATATGCTTTGAACAAATCTAATCGAGTCAAATGAAAGTAGAACACATTCAAACTAAGGTTTTTGAATCAAATGAAAGTTAAATGCATTTAACAAAGCTAATTGAGGCAAATGAACACATTCTAACAAAGCTTTTTGAATCAATTAAAAGTCAAACACATTCAAACAAAGCTTTTTGAATCATATGAAAGTCAAATGATAAATTTCAACAAAGCTAATCGAGTTAAATGAAAGTCAAACATATTCAACAAAGCTTTTTGAATCAACTGAAAGTAAAAAACATTCAAACAAAGCTTTTTGAATCAAATAAAAGCTAAATGCATTCAACAAGTTAAATTGAGTCAAATGAAAGTCAAACACATTCAAATAAAGCTAATTGAGTCTAATGAAAGTCAAACACATTCAAACAAAGCTTTTTAAGTCAAATGAATGTCAAATGAATTCAACAAAGCTGATTGAGTCAAATGAAAGTCAAATGAATTCAACAAAGCTAATTGAGTCTAATGAAAGTCAAACACATTCAAACAAAGCTATTTGAGTCAAATGAATGTCAATTGAATTCAACTAAGCTGATTGAGTCAAATTAAAGTCAAACACATTTAAACAAAGCTTTTTGAGTCAAATGAATGTCAAATGAATTCAACAAAGCTGATTTAGTCAAATGAAAGTCAAACACATTTAACAAAGCTTTTTGAATCAAATGAAAGTCAAACACATTCAAACAATGCTTTTTGAATCAAATGAAAGTCAAATGCATTCACATAAGGTAATTAAGTCAAATGAAACTCAAACACATTCATACAAAGCTTTTTGAATCAAATGAAAGTCAAATGCATGCAACAAAGCTAATTGAGTCAAATAAATTTCAAACACATTCAAACAAAGTTTTTTGAATCAAATGAAAGTCAAATGCATTCAACACAGCTAATTGAGTCAAATGAAAGTCAAACACATTCAAACAAAGCTTTTTGAATCAAATGAAAGTCAATTGCATTCAACAAAGCTAATTGTGTTAAATGAAAGTCAAACATATTCAACAAAGCTTTTAGAATCAAATGAAAGTCAAACACATTCAAACAAAGGTTTTTGAATAAAATGAAAGTTAAATGCATTCAACAAAGCTGATTCAGTCAAATGAAAGTTAAACACATCAAACAAAGCTTTTTGGATCAAATGAAAGTCAATTGCATTCAATAAAGCTAATTGTGTTAAATGAAAGTCAAACACATTCAAACAAATCATTTTGAATCAAATAAAAGTCAAACACATGCAACAAAGCTTTTAGTATCAATGGAAAGCCAAACACATTCAAATAATGCTTTTTGAATCAAATGAAAGTCAAATGCATTCAACAAAGCTAATTGAGTCAATTTCAAACAAAGCTTTTTGAATCATGTGAAAGTCTAATGATTTCAACAAAGCTAATTGAGTCAAATGAAAGTCAAATACATTCCACAAAGCTTTCTGAATCAAATGAAAGTCAAACACATTCAAACAAACACTACACCAAAAACTAGATTAGAAATCGCAAAATATAGAACGATTACTAAAGGTAGGAGTTCTACATAAGAATATAGAACGTGTTTATATAAGAGGCGTTTTGTAAATTAATACATAAGGAACGGTTAACATAGTTGACCGTTCTCTATTTATTTTCACTCAAATATTAAAAAAAAATAATTAATTATTAAAGATGATATAGAACGGTCATCTTGACAACCGTTTTGTATTGTATTAATTAATTTTTTTTTAAATTAAGAGGAAAAAAATTAAGGAGTAATAATTTACCCAAATTCATTTTCACTTACACATTCACGCTGAAAACCATTTTAAAAAAAAAAGTACTGTATTGTTAACCCTAGCACGACTGCCGCTCCATCCTATTTCTTTACTCTTAACTTTTCAACTGCCGCTCTATTCTTTCACTCTCATCCCCCCCATAGATTTCCTTTTCTCTTCTCCTTTTTGAATCAAATGAAAGTCTAATGCATTTAACAAAGGTAATTGAATGAAATAAAAGTCAAACACATTATATTCATACAAAGCTTTTTGAATCAAATGAAAGTCATATGCGTTCAACAAAGCTGATTAAGTCAAATGAAAGTCAAACACATTCAAACAAAGCTTTTTGAATCATATGAAAGTCAAATGATTTTGTAACACCCCGTCCTTTTGGAATTGGAAGCGTTAGCGGAATTACGCTTGAACGGGAGGCTACTTAACTTCAATTAGAAAAGTCAAGCTTAACCTAGGTCTAAAAGTCAAATTTAACTTATTCACACATCCAAATTAAGTTGTTTAAGCTAAGCGCAAACTATGTGAACAAAAGAAAATAGCAAACAAACTTTAACATGGACAAATCAATTACATTCAAAAGCCAAGGGCAGAACAACCCTTATCGGCCAAACTAGACTAAATTCAAAATTATTAAACAGTAAACTAACAATAAGGGCATACAAGCCAAAAAGTTAAGTTCTAAACTCTCAATCCCCAACCCAACGTCACAGATATCAAATAAACAAATGAAACCTGCAAATTATAACAACGTTCCACAATTAGTGGGGAGCAACTAGCAATTCTCCCTCAAATTAGAAATAGAAGATCTTAGACCTAAATTAACAGAAAGAAACCATAACCACAATCAACTTGAATACTCAAATGAAATCACTTAAAACCATCAAACCATACAAATAATGAAATATTTCAAAATAAACTTAAAACAAAAATATCAATATTAAATCACTCAATTTCAATCATAATAATATATAGACTTCAAATAAGTAATAATTTAATAATATAAACATTTCAAAACCAAAACCTTCAAAACAGTAGAACTGGCATGGAGGGAACGCTAGTGGCCTCGCAATCCACTTCCTAAGGTTTGTCAGGACGAACCCCCGGTCATCTCGCAGAGACCGTGTCTAAGATTGGTCAACTCCCGGTTATGGGTAGATGCCTATAAGGTCTTACACACCCCCAGACGACAACAATTAACCCAGGTTGAGCTACCTAAGACTCGCAATCCAGGTAGTTAGCATGTTCATTAACCATCGGGAAGCAACTCGGCCTCACACCCGACTATGGCCCCACACACAATTCAAAAAAATCACTTAAAATAGATAGTACAATATATTTCACTCAGAAATCTGCATAGTAGCCAAAAATGGTCTTACACTCAATTCAAACTGCATAAGAAAATCACATTTCTTAAATTCAATTGAAACTCCCTTTCAAAACACACTTCAACTTAATAAAACACAAAAGGTATCGTCTGAGTTTGGGAATATAATGAATTATCGAAATTCAACAATTAAGTGCATTCACAACTCTTGGCGAAGTGATGCTAAAGACAGTGTTATCCTTCTCTAAAGCATTACGACGTTGACAATACAATTACAACCTACACATATTCAAACACACATAGAAATATTTCACTTTAGGGGTTTATAATACCAAAAAATTCAATCATCACCTATTTAAAATATAATTTAAAATAAATTATAAGACTTACAATAAAATTAATTACATAAAATCATTTAATTAAATCAAATATCCAAACTATCATTTCAGAAAACAACCAAAACGGGACAGCAGCATACAAGTCTAATAATCATCATAAAAACCCAACCAAACATGCTTCAAATGGGAAATAAAAATTAGGGCATATACATACACTCATTAGGCATCATATAAAACCATTCTGGACTTAAAATTCAAGAGAGAACTGTTGACACCGAAATTTATAGACACGGAAATTTTATAAGTGTCATACATTAAATTAAATAAATTAATTTGGAATAAATCATGTTAATGATCCATTTTTAATTATTTTTTGCCCACCCAAATAAATAATCCGAATTAATCAAATACAATTCGGGTTATAAAATAAATCAAATTGGACCAGGTTAAAGGACTTTTAAGTTATAAAATGGGCCAGGCCCAAACCTACTATGTCCACTTAAGGGGTTCTCATCTCCTATAAATACATCATTCCTCCATCAGTTGAAGGGATCCAGAAATCATTATTCCAAGAGCTCATAAAACTCAAACGGAATTCTCTCTGAAGTGAGTTAATAAGCACATCAAATTCGTGCCAACTTGTTCAGATACACTCAAACACATTTGAACGGGATTAAGCTTTAAAAGCCCTCGTTTAGGTGTATTCAAACAAAACCTCTCGAATACAGGTTGACGTCATCAAACGTCACCCTGCATTCAAACTCAAGTCGACGTCATCAAACGTCAACCTACAGGTGTCACCATGTGTCATCGTCAAGCTGCGGAACAGAATCAGAGAACTTAGTTTATTTTATTATAAACTGTTTTGCAGAGATTGTACCCAAAATTCATATATAAATATAAATTCATTTGTTACTTTATTTCCCGTCTTCATTTATTTACACTTGAAATTTGTGTAAACAAATTTTGGCACGCTCGGTGGGACTATCTCTGCCTCTTATCTCTGTTTCCGTACGTTCAAAAAAATTGAAATGGCCTCAAAGAACACTGTCGCTGAAAGGACCTTTGCTACAGCTCAACAAAGGGCTGCTGAGTTGGCTGAAATGCTCAACAGCCAAATTGATGAGGGCATCGTTACTAGAGGGATGAAGCAAGCTGTTGTTGACTCTGCCGCAAAAAGCTTGCGTGCCGCATCAGTCCCTACCAAGGCACGAAAAAGTCGCGCTCGTCGTGCTGCTTCTATGAGGTCTGTCACGTCCTCCACTCACGAACCACATGAGAGTCTTGTGTTTGGTTCGTTCGGGCCTGTCACCCACACAAACTCATCCTTTGATCACTCTGTTGAAGGACATGACAATGAGTTTAGTGTGAGCTCACCTAAGCCTACTTTTGTTGCTATTATGGTGACGAATACTAAGACGGTCGAACAACAACTGGCTGAAATGAGCAGTATCCTTGAACAGCTGAAGAAGGATGGGGAGGAAAAAGATGCTCAAATCAAACAACAAAATGAACAGATTGCTGCTTTGACAAAAAAGCTTGAGAAACGATCGATTGAGACTGAAAGCGATGACAGTTCGGATAGTACTATTAAATCAAAGGAATTAAAGCCAAATGGATCAAACAATTTAATCACTGCCGAACAAGTTCAAGCTATGATAGCTAATGCTGTCAAGAGCCAACTTGGAGGGGGAGGTTCGTACAACAGCCGACGTTATGTGAAGCCTTACACTAGGAGAATAGATGAGCTGAAAATGCCGTTCGGATACCAACCTCCAAAATTTCAACTCTTTGATGGAAAGGGTAATCCAAAACAACATGTTGCACACTTCATAGAGACGTGCAGCAATGGTGGTACCAGGGGTGACTTGCTTGTTAAGAAATTCGTTCGTTCTCTTAAGGGAACCACTTTTGACTGGTACACCAACTTAGAGGCTGAGTCCATTAACAGTTGGGATCAAATGGAAATGGAATTTTTGGGGCGATTCTTCAGCACTGAGCGTGTTGTTAGCATGACTGAGCTAACTCAAACTGCACAATGGGATGAAGAGCCAGTCATTGATTACATCAACCGCTGGCGCGCTCTAAGTTTAGAATGTAAAGATCGGCTGAACGAAACCTCTGCCATAGAGATGTGCATCAACGGGATGAGTTGGGAACTACATTACATCCTAAAGGGTATCAAACCAGGATCTTTTCAAGAGTTGGCGACGAGAGCTCATGACATGGAACTCTCAATTGCCTACAACAAGAAGAAGAAGGGGCTTTCTTTGGAAGCCAAGAAAGAAAAGAAGGAGTATTAAAAAAATGACAAGTCCTCCAAAAGTTCAACTAAGGAGACGTTGTCTGTGACTACTTCTTCGGCACCCATCAAAATTTCGGGTAAAAAGAAAGAAGAAAGTAAGGGTTCATCTTCGAGATTTGTCAAGAAAGATAAACCCACTTTGAAAGAGCTTCAAGCTAAGAAGTACCCTTTCCCAGACTCTGACTTGTCTGGCATGCTAGAAAAATTGCTTGAAAACAAAATCATTGAGTTGCCTGAGTCAAAGCGGCCTGAGCAAATGAACAAGACATCTGATCCCAATTATTGTCCGTATCATAGGTTGATCAGTCATCCTATTGAAAAGTGTATAACACTTAAGGAGAAAATTATGCAATTGGCGAAGGATGGAACAATTGAGCTAGATGTCGACGAGCCAGTGACATCAAATCATGCCTCAGTAGCTACTGATCCATCATTTCAGGCTCAAACTTTGCAGTTTGGAAGTTTGGAGCCAGTAATTATACTTGTGGAGAGTCAACCCATTCGACATGAAGTCTCGTCCCAGGTTGAACACCAAACACATGTTGACGCCCAAGATGAAGATGATGACGAAGGGTGGACATTGGTGACAAGGAGAAGGCCAAGAAAACATGTGCATGCTCCAAAACCACAACCTTCATATCGTAGAAAAAAGCAGCAAAAGAAAAGAAAGCCCAAGCATTCAAAGGGTAAAAAGAAAGCAAAAGGGGCCAGCAAGCAAAAGGTCCTCCCTATAGATTTGCTTGAGCAAGAGCCGTTGTCTCCCATAACTTTGGAGGAATATTTCCCGGAAGACTACTTTACAGTGGTTACGGCGAATATGGTTTCCTTTGTGGAAAGTGAGGAGGAACAAGTTGATAATGAAACACCAACAAAATCAGCTGTACAACAATCTGAGGTGGTAGTAAACCCAAAAATATCTACTGTCTTGGATGCTCTTCCTTCACGTATGGGATGGAGGCAAATTTTTCATTTGCCTAAAGAGATGTGTCAACAGTTATCGCTTGCACTTCAACACCCAGAATTGTATGCCGATAAGGTGAAAAATGCTGGAGAACCTGCGGAGGACGCCACAAAATGTGTGTCATGCAACGCAGCCTTAGCTTTCACAGATGATGACTTGTTGATGGGGTCAAAACCCCACAATAGGCCTTTGTTTGTGTCAGGGTATATCCGCAAACAAAAAGTGAGTCGCATTTTAGTTGATGGTGGATCCGCTGTCAACATCATGCCAAAATCCACTATGACAGAGTTAGGAATCAAGATGGATGAACTATCTAACAGTCGCATAGTGATCCAAGGATTTAACCTTGACAGTCAACGTGCAATAGGCATAATACGCCTAGAACTCACAATGGGAGAGTTAACTTCATCAACTCTCTTTCATGTGATTGACACCAAGACATCATACAAAATGTTGCTAGGACGCCCTTGGTTGCATGAGAATGGTGTTGTTGCATCGACCCTCCATCAATGTCTCAAATACTATCGTGGGAGTGAAAAGAAGATAAATGGGGATGTCAAACCCTTTAGCAAAGCAGATTCTTACTTAGCTGACGCCAAGTTTTTTGAGGAAGAGGAGGCGTCAAGTGAGATACCACCTTCCCAAGTCCTTTCAACGGGAAAAAGAGAAGTTAAAGAGAGCATTACTTTAGCTACAAATGCGAAAAAGACATCTCATGTTGAAGAGAAGCCTCAACAAAAGGTAGAAGTGGAGGAAAAGAGTGACTCTCAGCTTGTCATAAAAGAAAAGCCAAAGTTGACAACTCCTATTTTGCGATACATCCCAAAATCACGTCGCAAGGAGGGAGAATCACCCTTTGAGTGTCGCGAGGTTGACCTCGATGCTAAGGTAGCAAAGCCCATTGATGACACCAGTCTACAAAGTTTGAAGAGTAAAACAACTGTACCATTGGGTAAAGGCACACAAAGCCAAATTTCTAAGTTGCCAACAGAGTCATCCAAGGCAAAAGAGCTTAATAAAGCAAAGTTCGGCCAAAATGCGTACAAGCTATTGGCATAGTCGAGATATGACTTTGAAAACCCAACACCTATGGGTAAAGTCATTGACATTAAACCCAACGGACTCAATGATACTCAGAAGAAATTGCTTGACTATGGCTCTAGTTATCAAGAATCCAAGGCAGGTCTAGGGTTTCAGCGCCCCAAGCCAATCAAAATTGGTGTATGGCGTAAAGTAGACACCTCTTCTTCACAGTACATTACTGCTGAGGAACTCAAGGAAGATGAGGGTGAGAATGATGTTCCCTCTCCCAGAACTTCTGTATTTAATCGACTTCAACCATCTACCATGAGGAATCATATCTCAGTGTTTGATAGGCTTGGAGAATGTGACCGTAGGGTGGAAGAAACTTCAAGCTCTCAACCCTTAAGGCGAAAAGTATCTGTCTTTAACCGCGTAGGCATGATAAATGCCTTTAGCAAAGAACAAAGACAGTCGGCTTTTAGTCGCATAAAGAAAAGGGAAGACAATATCATGAAGAATGACAATGCAAAAAGTGTTGTTCCCTCTCGTATGAAGAGAACGCAAGACATAGACATCACTGAGCAACAACCATTAAAGGCAAGAGTTCGCACTGTGGTTTTCACCAACAAAAATGAGTCGTCAAACCATGTTATAGAGGAATACAAGGAGATTGTTTCCACGAACCATGTAACGGCTGAAGAGGTGTCAAATCTCGATGAGGAGATAGAAGCTGATGAAGCTCCCAAGACACTTGAAGACGGGGGGCAAGCAACAGTAGATGAGTTAAAAGAGTTAAACCTTGGTACTCTTGAAGACCTGCGCCCTGCATACATCAGTGCTCTTCTCACCCAAGCGGAAGAACAAGAGTACTTCAAATTACTCTCTGAGTATAAGGATGTCTTCGCATGGAGTTACAAAAAAATGCCAGGTCTCAACCCAAAAGTCGTCGTCCATCGATTGGCAATAAAAAAGGGTGTGAGTCCAAAGAAGCAATCACAAAGGCAATTCAGGCCAGAGTTGATCCCAGAAATTGAATCTGAGGTGAACAAACTCATTGATGCAGGCTTCATTCGTGAAGTCAAATACCCTACATGGATAGCAAACATTGTCCCTGTGAGGAAGAAAAATGGACAACTGCGAGTTTGTGTGGATTTTCGCGATTTGAATGAAGCATGTCCCAAGGATAACTTCCCACTTCCAGTCACGGAAATCATGATCGACGCCACTACTGGACAGAAGGCATTGTCATTCATGGATTGTACAGCCGAATACAATCAAATTCACATGGCGCCTGAAGATCAAGAAGCCACGGCATTTCGCACCCCAAAAGGGATATTTTGCTACAAAGTTATGCCATTCGGTTTGAAAAATGCTGGAGCTACGTATCAACGTGCAATGCAAAAGATCTTTGAAGACATGATACACAAAATTGTGGAGTGTTATGTGGACGATTTAGTGATTAAGTCTAAAAAGAGGGAGGATCACCTAGGTGACCTTCGCAAAATCTTTGAAAGACTACGCAAATGTCAATTGAAAATGAATCATCTCAAATGTGCATTCAGTGTTACCTCAGGAAAATTTTTAGGTTTCATCGTAAAACATAGGGGAATTGAAATTGACCAGACCAAAATCAAGGCAATTCAAGAGATGCATGTACCACGAAATCTCAAGGAACTTCGTGGTCTCCAAGGGCGCCTTGCATATATTCGGAGATTCATCTCCAATCTTGCAGGCAGATGTCAACCATTTAGCCATCTCATGAAGAAGGATGCTCCATTCAAATGGGATGAGTCATGTCAAAAAGCGTTTGACAATATAAAGAAGTATTTGTCCTCTCCGCCGGTTTTGGGGGCACCAGTTAAAGGAAAACCTCTAATCCTTTACATTGCTGCTCAAGAAAGATCACTGGGGGCAATGTGTGCTCAAGAAATTGAAGAACGTAAGGAGACAGCTCTTTATTACTTGAGTCGAACATTGGTGGGTGTCGAGCTGAATTATTCACCAATTGAAAAAATTTGTCGTGCGTTAATTTTTACCGTCCAAAAGTTAAAGCATTACATGCAAGCTCATACCGTCCATGTCGTCTCAAAAGCCGACCTAATCAAGTACATCCTCTTAAGACCAATGTTGTCAGGAAGACTAGCTAAATGGGTTGTACTCATCAAATAGTACGATATAGTTTTCGTACCACAAAAGTCTATCAAAGGACAAGCCATCGCTGACTTCTTTGCCGACCACCCGGTGCCACCTGAATGGGAGATTTTCGTTGACTTGCCTGGAGAAGACGTATTTAACATTGAAATACTCCCACCATGGGAAATATATTTTGATGGGGCTGCTCGTCACAACGGCGCAGGAGCAGGGGTAGTCTTTGTATCGCCAGAAAAGCATGTCTTACCTTACTCATTTGTGTTAACTCAGTTGTGCTCAAACAATATGGCTGAGTACCAAGCCCTCATTTTGGGCCTTCAAATGGAGGTTGAAATGGGAATTCAAGATCTTGATGTTTATGGAGATTCGCAACTCGTTATAAGTCAACTTTTGGGCGAATATGAAGTTAAGAAAGAGGATTTAATTCCTTATCACAAACACGCATCAAGATTGCTTGACAAATTTGACATCGTCAAGCTAAGCCATGTTCCAAGGAGTGCCAATAAGATGGCTGACGCGCTTGCTGGCCTTGCAGCCACTTTGGCACGGGGGGCAAAGGAAACCATGTCGGTGCCCGTTTGCAATCGATGGGTAGTTGCTCCTGAAAAATATGAAATTGAAGATGAATAAGTCGAGGAAGTTGACATGATCACTGTCTGCCAAATTGACAAAGAAGGCTGGCGTCAACCAATCATCGATTATTTGGATCACCAAAAGCTGCCTAATGATCCACGATATCGAATAGAAATTCGTCGCCGAGCCCCTTGTTTTATTCTCTTTAAAGGGATTCTTTATAGACGATCTTTTGACAAGCTATGGTCGAGATGTCTAGAAGATGAGGAGGCAGCCAAAACAATAGAGGAATTTCATTCAGGGATTTGTGGAGCTCATCAATCCGGTCCTAAGCTTCATGATCTTATCAAAAGGGCGGGGTACTACTGGCCTTCAATGGTTCAAGATTGCATGGAGTTTGTTAAAAAATGTGAAGCATGTCAGTTTCATGCAAACTTCATTCACCAACCTCCAGAACCACTACATCCAACTGTGACATCATGGCTATTCGAAGGATGGGGTCTTGACGTTGTCGGTCCGATCACACCAAAGTCATTTGGTGGTCACGCTTACATACTGGCTGCCACTGATTACTTCTCTAAGTGGGCTGAAGCTATTCCCCTTCGTGAGGTAAAAAAAGAAAATGTTGTCGATTTCATTCGCACCCATATCATTTACAGGTATGGAATACCTCAAAGAATCGTCACTGACAATGGAAAGCCATTCGTTAACAACTTGATGGATAGCCTTTGCCAAAAGTTCAAGTTCACGCAACATAAGTCATCCATGTACAATGCTCCTGCAAACGGTCTAGCTGAAGCATTTAACAAAACACTTTGTAATTTGCTAAGCAAGGTCGTTGCAAAGTCTAAGCGTGACTGGCATGAAAAGATAGGGGAAGCACTTTGGGCATATAGGACGACATACAAGAATGCAACACAATCTACCCCATACGCGTTGGTGTATGGTGTCGAGGCTGTCCTACCATTAGAAGTTCAAATTACATCACTAAGAATTGCCATTCAAGAGGGTTTAACTAGTGATGAAAATGACAAGCTTCGATTGGCTGAACTTGAAGCGCTTGATGAAAAAAGATTACAAGCTCAACAAAAATTGCAATGCTATCAAGCTCGCATGTCACGCGCATTTAACAAGAAGGTTCGACCTCGTTCTTTTCAAGTGGGAGATATGGTTCTAGCAGTGAGAAGGCCTATCATTACTTCGCGCAAAACTGGAAATAAGTTCACATCAAAATGGGATGGTCCCTATGTGGTACGAGAAGTCTACACTAATGGAGCATACAAAATTGTTGATGCCGAAGAAGTGCGCGTAGGTCCAATTAATGGCAAGTTTTTAAAGCGCTACTATTCATGAAGTGAAAGCCTTGTACACTCCTAAGTAAGAGAATAAACTACTTACCAAAAAAAAAAAAAAAAAAAAAAAAAAAACTTCTACTCCTGGCCCGCAAGAGTATAAACTGTGTACGGCTAAACAACAAAAAAAAAAAAACTTTACTCCTGGCCCGCAAGAGTATAAACTGTGTACGGCAAAACAAAACAAAAAAAATTTTACTCCTGGCTCACAAGAGTATAAACTGTGAACAACAAAGCAAAGCAAGCAACAAAAAAAAAGGGTGTAGTGTTTGACATGGCACATGTATGATAAATATGTCATAAAGTCAATCTCTTATTGAAATCTTGAGTAGGCCAGTCTTAAAATGTCAAGTTCATAACGACTGGCATACATGACTTGACATCCCCGATGGGTTCATAACAAAGAGTCCTGACCCATCGCGACATGGGCGACTCAAGTCTTCTATATATCAGACCTTTCTTAAAGACGCCAATTTCATAACGCTTGGCATACATGACTTGACGTCTCCGATGAGTTCATAACAAAAGGTCCTGACTCATCGCGACAAGGGCGACTTCAAGTCTTCAAGTTATCCGACAAGTCTCAAGATGTCAAGTTCATAACGTCTAGCATACATGCCTTGACATCTCCGATGGGTTCATAACAAAGGGTCCTGACCCATCGCGACATGGACGGTAACATATGGCTACCTTGCGAATCTGTCATATGCACAACGCTATAAAGAACAAACACATATGCATATACAAATATAAAAAAAAAATAATAAAAAAAAGGTGTATTTATGTATGCTATATACGTGCACATCACACAGATACAGGTAGTATCACAATATAATTGTGGTTGACCTTGGTGGAGAACCCGGAAACAAAAAATTACACTCTCATACTGTATTAAACAAGGAGTCAAAGAGTAATCATGAGTGATTGTAATTATATTGATATGAGCATGAGTTAAATAAAGAGGTACAAGTTTGGTATCACTACCTTTCGCTAGCCACTGGTGAAACGTTGCCGCAATAATACATGGGAATATGATGTAAACCTAGACAACCACATAAGGAGTGCGACATTAGCTCGTGTAATCAAAATATAAGTTAGCAATATGGTGAATTATGATATTCTCATAATTAGAATTTATGTTGCAAGAACCAAATCAAGACTATCTTGGACGAAGTTATATGACAAAAATTTAACTCGTGATTTAAGGGCTGCAATATGATATAAAATTTTCATGTCGAGCTACTTACTGGGCGTCAAATTGTTGATCTTGTTTAGGACTCGACTGCCGAAAAATCCAAAGTCACCTAAACTTTTATAAGTTTGGTACTGCATTCCTGCACATCAATAAAGGAAAGCAAATCAATCCATCAGGGAAGTTAGGCAGCAATGCAAGGTCAATGTATAGCCTAATTAATCTCTATGTGAATGACACTGCCAAAAAAAAAAAAAAAAAATCAAGGGATTGAGATTCCTTACACCTAGATGTCGAATAAGTAGATTATGGGTGGAAGAGAATTGCCTTGATTTGACTGCGGAAACATGGTCCACGAAGGTGATGAGTTGATCAAAATTTGGTCGCTCAGCAAAGAGGTGCTGTTCAACAACTAAATAAATTGTCAGCTACCTTAATTTATAAGTTACGGTGGACAATGATCTCCTAGGAGATGAAAACCTAGTACAACTAGGAGTCTAACTTTGGGGCTCAAGAATTCCCATAAACCAAACCTAGTACTTAAAAAAAAATAAAGTACTAATGACTCCCAAGTCAAGCAAAAGAGTCGAGACCTTGTCACGCCAAACACTTCAAATCGTGTATGTGACACAGTCTCGAGGGGGCAATTTGTAGACACGGAAATTTTATAAGTGTCATACATTAAATTAAATAAATTAATTTGGAATAAATCATGTTAATGATCCATTTTTAATTATTTTTTGCCCACCCAAATAAATAATCCGAATTAATCAAATACGATCCGGGTTATAAAATAAATCAAATTGGACCAGGTTAAAAGACTTTTAAGTTATAAAATGGGCCAGGCCCAAACCTACTAAGTCCACTTAAGGGGTTCTCATCTCCTATAAATACATCATTCCTCCATCAGTTGAAGGGATCCAGGAATCATTATTCCAAGAGCTTATAAAACTCAAACGGAATTCTCTCTGAAGTGAGTCAATACGCACATCAAATTCGTGCCGACTTGTTCAGATACACTCAAACACATTTGAACGGGATTAAGCTTTATAAGCCCTCGTTCAGGTGTATTCAAACAAAACCTCTCGAATACAGGTTGACGTCATCAAACGTCACCCTGCATTCAAACTCAAGTCAACGTCATCAAACGTCAACCTACAAGTGTCACCACGTGTCATCGTCAAGCTGCGGAACACAATCAGAGGACTTAGTTTATTTTATTATAAACTGTTTTACAGAGATTGTACCCAAAATTCATATATAAATATAAATTCATTTGTTACTTTATTTCCCGTCTTTATTTATTTAGACTCGAAATTTGTGTAAACAAGAACATGCTAAAATAAAATCATATTTACAGCAGCCCCTACACTAATATACAGCAGTACCAATCATACCAAATCACCTAAAAACCCACCTTAAACATGAATCTATGCTTAGCCCAATTTAGTGCACACTCTAAAAACACAATAGGTCATGTTAATCATGCATTTACGCTTTGAAATCAAGGAATGCACAGTTGAAAATTATCATCTTTCACATGCCTAGCAGATTAGGGGCAGCAGCTATGTTGCACTAATTTAGGCACTTTAAACTATCTTGAATTATATAAAATCATGCTATATCAATTTAGGGAATACCCTAACATGATGCTAATTCAAGTTAGGCAATAAAATCAACACAAATAATTAACTCAAAGCCTGAGAACAGGTGAAACACAAGCTGTCATTACAGCACACTAATTCGAAAGTACTTGCATATAAAAGAGAGAATTTTGCCTCAAACACACATATTTTGACTAAGATACAAACTCCTATATAATCCTTACATGATAATCTAGAAGATATATTCAATTGGTCACAAATATAAGATATATACATGCTCATAAACTCTATCTAACATCATGTTCTTATTCATGTTGGCAGCACAGCTTGTCTCACAAAAATCAGTCATTTGGTTGCCTTAAACACCGAATTTTACCCATAATATATCCAATCGATCGTAAAACAATCCTCTACAATAATGTAAAATAAAATCATTGAAATTATGGCTTAACCACAACCAGAAAGTACTACAGAAACAGCGGTCTCACACACACACAGCAGTCACGTACAGCATACTTGTAAGCCCCGAAATCATGTTATAACTTGATTAAAACACATCAAAAACATCATAAAACAATTAGGGATTGATAGTAAATCAAACTAGGCATGAAATTCATATGTTAAACACATAAAATAAGGCCAAATCCATTCCAAAACCAGCCATACTCACTACATACGAAAATTGAAACCATTCCTCACCCTAACATGATTTCTACCCATCAATTCAACCCTAAAACCTAGCATTTCTAATTTAAGGGGAGAAAGGCTAGTTACCTTGATATATAGGCCACCAAAACATAAAGAAAAGGACAGCAACACCGCACATAAACAGCAGCAACCACACGCACAACACCCACCCAAACAGTCTTGTTCCCTTGCCTCGTTTTTGCTTGTTCTAGAGGAGAGATAGAGCACGATTTTGGCAGAGATTATTGTTAGGAAGATATTCCTTGCGTTTCTCATTGATTTGCAATGTATAAATACAATCCTATTCTAGGTAATTACAATCTAGGAAATCATATACTCTCTAGGGAAGACTATACAACTATTAATGAATCAACCTAGGGAATAATGTGTACATTGTATCTAACAATACATTGTATCTAATACACCCCCGTAGTCAAAGCGGGAGGTAATCGAACACTGAGGCTATCACGAAAGTCTTCGAATAGAAGTTGCGGAAGTCCCTTAGTAAAAATGTCAGCCACTTGATAACGAGAAGGAATGTGAAGTACTCGGACTTGCCCTCGAGTGACTTTTTCACGAACGAAGTGGATGTCCATTTCAATGTATTTGGTGCGTTGGTGTTGAACTGGATTTTCGGTGAAGTAAATCGCACTCACATTGTCACAATAGACCACGGTGGCTTTCTTGATGGGGCAACGTAGCTCAAGGAGGAGATTGCGTAGCCAGCAGGACTCGGCTACCACGTTCGCCACACCCCTATATTCGGCTTCAGCACTTGATCGAGACAAGGTGGGTTGCCTTTTTGCCGACCAAGAAATTAAGTTGTCCCCAAGAAAAATGCAGTAGCCGGAGGTGGAGCGTCTCGTGTCTAGGCAACCACCCCAATCGGCGTCGGTGTAGGAGAGAAGACCCGAGAGTGATGATGGGTACAAGTGTAGACCAACCATTCGCACCGTTCTTAGCATCGCCTTGTCTAAAGCTTGGCCCATTCATCAAATGGACGTTAAAAATGCATTCTTGAATGGAGATATTGAAGAGACCGTATACATGCATCAACCACCCGGTTTTCGTGAAAAAAATAAACCGGGTCATGTTTGCCTCCTCAATAAAGCTCCCTATAGCCAAGGACATCATAGCTAGAGCCAACATCTCTTCTTGCAAGCCGTCATCCACCCCTGTCGACACCAAGGCAAAATTAAGTGCTACTTGCGGCCCACCAACCGAGGACCCTACTCTATACCGAAGCTTGGCGGGTGCTCTACAATATTTGACATTTACCAGCCCCGATATCTCATATGCCGTTCAACAAGTATGCCTCTTCATGCATGATCCTCGCAAGGAACATATGCAAGCCCTTCGCCGCATTTTGCGATATCTACAAGGTACTTTGAAGCTTGGCGCGGATTTCGCGGTTGTTGCGGTTTGAGTGGCGAGAGCCATCTTGAACGGAGTGAGCTTCACCCTGAAACTGATCGGGGTCATTTGCGGTGGTAAGGAGGGCGGTGCCGGCGGCGAGAGCCTCAGACGCGGCTTGGTTGGAGAGGCGGGATTCTTCAAGAACAAGCATGGATCGAGTTTTGTAGAAGTAGGGTAGGGGCTCGGTTTGTCGGAGAATCGCAGCAACCCCATCAAACGATTTTGGAAGGCCGCGAATTATGGTGAGGATAAGTCGCTGGTTGTTCACCGGAGCATCAACGTCGGCGAGTTGGTCAGAGATCATTTTCACATGTTGACAGTAAGCAGAGACGTCGGAGAAATTTTTCATCTCGACGGAGGAGAGTTACACCTCTAATTGTACAGCCCTTGTACATTTGTTGTCCTGAAAATTATCCTTCAATCTATCCCAAGCTTGTTTAGCCGTTGAGTTTGGCTCAAGAATAGTGGTGAGGAGGTCGCGAGAAATAGTGCCGTATATCCATTGAAGGACGATAGCATTAAGGCGAGTCCATAGGGCGGCGTCAATGGAATTGTCTTTCTCTTCAGGGGGGATTATGTGGTCAATGACATCGTAAGCGCGCGCCTAAACCTTGAATAACTCTGCCCACGAAGAGTATAATGAAGTTTTGCTCATCTCCAATGTGATTGGGATAAGGGTTTTGATGTTGGGTACAACAAGAGCGGGGTGGAATGCAAGAGTTTTTGGTGGTTCAGTGGCGGCCATGGCGGCTGATGATTAGAGAGGAAGAGGGAGAGAAGAATAGGAAGAGAAAAAGATAGAGGAAGAAGGCAGAGGATTCGATTAGCTCTGATACCATGTTAGGAAGATATTCCTTGCGTTTCTCATTGATTTGCAATGTAAAAATACAATCCTATTCTAGGTAATTACAATCTAGGAAATCATATACTCTCTAGGGAAGACTATACAACTATTAATGAATCAACCTAGGGAATAATGTGTACATTGTCTCTAACAATACATTGTATCATCTGTACATTGTATCTAATACTTTCATTTGACTTAACTATCTTTTTTGAATGCAATTGACTTTCATTTGATTCAAAAATCTTTTTTTGAATCTGTTAGACATTCATTTGACTCAATTATCTTTGTTGAATGCATTTGACTTTCATTTGACTCTAAATGCTTTGTTTGAATGTGTTTGACTTTCATTTGACTCAATTATCTTTGTTGAATGCGTTTGACTTTCATTTGATTTAAAAACCTTTGCATGAATGTGTTTGACTTTCATTTGAGTCAATTATCTTTATTGAATGCATTTGACTTTCATTTGATTCAAAAAGCTTTGATTGAATATGTTTGACATTCATTTGAGTCAAAAAGCTTTGTTGAATGCATTTGTCTTTAATTTGACTCAAAAAGCATTGTTTTAATGCGTTTGACTTTCATTTGACTCAATTATCTTTGTTGAATGCATTTGACTTTCATTTGATTATAAAAGCTTTGTTTGAATGTGTTTGACTTTTATTTGATATAAATAGTATTGATGAATGCATTTTAATTTCATTTGATTAAAAAAGCTTTGTTTGAATGTGTTTGACTTCCATTTGACTCAATTATCTTTGTTGAATGCGTTTGACTTTCATTTGATTCAAAAAGCTTTGTATGAATGTGTTTGACATTCATTTGACCCAATCATCTTTATTGAATGCATTTGACTTTCATGTGATTCAAAAAGTTTTATTTGAATGTGTTTGACTTTCATTTCGCTCAATTATCTTTGTTGAATGCATTTGACTTTCATTAGATTAAAAAAGCTTTGTATGAATGTGTTTGACTTTAATTTGACTCAATTATCTTCGTTGAATGCATTTTACTTTCATTTGATTCAAAAATCTTTATTTGAATGTGTTAGACATTCATTTGACTCAATTATCTTTGTTGAATGCATTTGACTTTCATTTGATTCTAAAAGCATTGTTTAAATTCGTCTGACTTTCATTTCACTCAATTATCTTTTTTGAATGTATTTCACTTTCATTTGATTCAAAAAACATTGTTTGAATATGTTTGACTTTCATTTGAGTCATAAAGCTTTGTTGAATGCATTTGACTTTAATTTGATTCAAAAAGCCTTGTTTTAATGTGTTTGACTTTCATTTGACTCAATTATCTTTGTTGAATGCATTTGACTTTCATTTTATTATAAAAGCTTTGTTTGAATGTGTTTAACTTTCATTTGATATAATTAGCTTTGTTAAATGCATTTTACTTTCATTTGATTCAAAAAGCTTTGTTTGAATGTGTTTGATTTTCATTTGACTCAATTATCTTTGTTGAATGCGTTTGACTTTAATTTGATTCAAAAAGCTTTGTATGAATGTGTTTGAGTTTCATTTGACAAAATCATCTTTATTGAATGCATTTGACTTTCATTTGATTCTAAAAGCTTTGTTTGAATGTGTTTGACTTTCATTTCGCTTAATTATCTTTGGTGAATGCATTTGACTTTCATTAGATTCAAAAAGCTTTGTATGAATGTGTTTGACTTTCATTTGATTCAATTATCTTTGTTGAATGCATTTGACTTTCATTTGATTCAAAAAGCTTTGTTTGAATGTGTTTGACTTTCATTTTGCTCAATTATCTTCGTTGAACGCATTTAACTCTCATTAGATTCCAAAAGCTTTGTATGAATGTGTTTGACTTTCATTTCACTCAATTATCTTTATTGAATGCATTTGACTCTCATTTGATTCAAAAAGGTTTGTTTGAATTTGTTTTACTTTCATTCGAGTCAAAAAGCTTTGTTGAATGCATTTGACTTTCATTTGATTCAAAAAGCTTTGTATGAATGTGTTTGACTTTCATTTGATTCAATTAACTTCGTTGAATGCATTTGACCTTCTCTTGATTTTAAAAGCTTTGTTTGAATGTGTTTGACTTTGATTTGGTTCTAAAAGCTTTGTTGAATGAGTTTGACTTTCATTTGACTCAATTAGCTTTGTTGAATGCATTTGAATTTCATTTGATTAAAAAAGCTTTGTTTGACTTTCATTTTATTCAATTAGCTTTGATGAATGCATTTTGTTTTGGATGTTTTTGTCCCTCGGGAGAGTTACAGCTTGAAGACTGGTCCGGTATGGCCTGTACCTGCAAGACAAACGGAGACACCTGTTGATAGGTGCTCCAACTCCGACGATCAAGTTAGTAACTTGAAAGGAGAGAAAAAGGTGCGGAAATTTAGGTGGGGATCTGCTCGGATTCCAAGCTTAGTTGTCTCTATCAAAGGGACAGTTTGTAATAAATGGAAAAACGTGCCCTCCAAAAGAGGGGAATCTCCCTATTTATAGGGTCCTCGGGAATTGTGCCCCAAATTAGGTGACAGAACCCTAATTAGTGGTGGGCTGCGCCGCATTACGGCTTTCTCGGGATTTGGGCCTGAAGGCCGTCATTTTACCAAATATTTGGGATGACACGTGTTAAGTAGGGATAGGTCCACTTTGGACCATCTTGGGGCTGACACGTGTCGCCCTCTGGGTGGTCCACATGGCGGGGTAAAATTACCCTAAACATTTGCCCCTCACAGATGTGACGTGGCACGCCACGTGGCATCTGTGACATGTGTCACTCTCTGGTTGGTGGTAATTTTACCGCCAAAATTTTATTGTTCACCATCTGAGTAAATTACAAGAATACCCCTTAATTTACCCTCCTTATATAGCCGTTTACCCTCATTATTCTTGTACGTTTCACAAAAATTTTCAGAGAAAACTTAGAGAGAATATTGAAAGAGAGAGCAGAAGTCATCTGTCTGAGTCAAGCGCAAGTTAAGAAAACTCAGCCTCATTAACACAGGCGGACCCGTCTACCTTCAGATCTCAAATCTAAAGGTACCGTCTCTGACTCTCTCAGCTCTTTTTCATTTCACCGCTTGTACATATTTCTTGCAGTAAATGGATTCATCACCAACACACACGGCACAACCTAGGTTAGAATCCAGCCGTTCACCAGGGACGGCTAAGTCTAGGACTGGTAGTGCCGTCTCAGGGTGTTGGGACCACCCTCATGCTTGGATTCCGACCATGCAGGACACAATGGCTTGAACTATGCAGACGGCACAGGATCCCAATTATAAGAGCGAAGGCTCAGGCGGCCAAACGCCTGAGGGAGAGACGTCTGGCTTAGAACACCAGACGGCTCCGGAGAGATCCCCTCCGCGTGGCCCCCCAACTCCTCCAGACTCGTTTTTGGACGAGTGCGACCAAGGCCGCCTCAGATTCTGTCTCCCAATCTGGGGAGGAGACGGGGAGTGGATTTACCGTCTCCTCTTCTAAGAGCAGCGATGATCTTCCCCCGCTTGAGGATATCGAGGAAGAAGAGAGGAAGAAATGGAACGAGAAGGACGATCCCTACAAGATCCACGTCTCCATCAAAGACAGGGATATCATGGAAAGAGGCCTTGAAATTTTTTTGAAAGTGCACCCAATGGGAGACGGGTGGAAAATAAGGGTGCCTCCTCCAGACGGCACCATCTCTTGGGAAGATATTGAACGAAACGCCAACGGCTACTTCGGCTGTTACGAGGCGGCGTTCAAGGCTGCTCTGCGCTTCCCCCTTCACCAGGCGGTGAAGGCAATCTTGAGAGGCTACGGCCTCGGAGTTTGGCAACTTACCCCTAATTCTTAGGCAAACATTCTGGGGTATGTTACCGCCTGTGAATTCCAAGGAATTCACCCCGGCTGGGAAGCTTTTGCTAAGATGCACTATCTTAGCCGCAGCCCAGGCGGGTACAGAGCGTGGTATACTTTGACCTCGTTTCCTCAATATATGATGACCTTGGATAAGGTCTCCAAATTTGATGGCTGGAAGAACAGGTTCTACCTGCTAACGGCCCCAACCAGGCGGGAGAACTGCGAGCTCCGCAAATATAATAAAAAGCCTGACCTTCTAGGTCGGAAATGTTGTCTTCCCCGGATCCCGGATGAGGACTTTGATAAAATAATTGAGGCTGACTTCTTCAGCCTCACAGACGCCACATTGTCAACCGGGGAGACAATAAAAGTCCCTAGAAACTAGATCCCTATGAGCGCCTGGCACAGGGACGAATGCTTCCTAGCCGCCTGCGGGCTAGGACACATGTTCACCAGACGTATGCGCCTGAGTACATTTCCGTCTGTAGTACTTTTGTATCAGAATCGTTTTTGATGATGGATTAATCAATTCCTTTTTTGTTTTTGCAGAAGAAGCTTTGAACATGCTGCCAGACGAGAAGACCCCCAGACGGTCCTCAGCACAGATCCGCCAAGACTTGGCGGAAGCCCAGGCGAGAGAGCTCAGGGACAAGGTAAACGTCTGACTCTTTTCTTAAGTTTGCTTTCAAAGTTTTCTTTTTCCGACTGCTAACTTTAACTTGTTTATTTTCTCAGGGAGGAGAGGTGGATAAGACGTTTGAGAAAAAACTCAAACGGGCTAGGGAGGAGACCACCGCCTCTAACCCCAGCAAGTCCTCGAAAAAGGCTGCCTCCACCGCAACTCCCAACGCCCCAGGCGGGAAGACTCAAATGCGGATAGGGGGAACGACGGACAGGGTGAGTGACTCTCTAGGCCTTGACCTGGCCAACCCCCTATCTACAACCGGGGGGTTCACCACGCCTGCCAGCGGCTCTCGCCTGGCCAGCTCTGCAGGTAAGAACCCTTTTGAATCCCCGCCTGAGTTGGGACGGCCGTTGCGAGTGAAATCACACTCCCAGCAGACGTCATCCTCAGACGGTCGGAACCAGATTGGTGCTACTTTAGTTTCAAATGAGATTAGTTTGTTGAAGGCTTCAACTTGGCCGTTTGCTTGGGGACGGCCGACTGATGCGAAACAACTTGAGATCCCTTGATCTCCCAACCAAGTTTTTAGCTGAGGCGTCTCAAACTGAGGACCATTATCAAACACCATGGACATAGGAACCCCATACCGGGTGATAACATTCTTCCAGATGAAAGAGATGACGTCTGATGTCTTGATATTCTTTACCGCCTAAGCCTCTACCCACTTGGTAAAGTAATCCACAGCCACCAAGATGTAACGCTTTCCGCCTGGTGTAGACGTGTAAGGACCTAAGATGTCCATGCCCCATTTTGCAAACGGAATTGGGCTGTGGATGGCCGTCAGTTCAGTAGCCGGACGCTGAATAAGTTTGCCAAATTTCTGGCACTTGTCACATTTCCTCACCAACTCCTTGACGTCTTCCTCTAGAGTGGGCCAAAAGTAATGTCGTCTGGCTCTGACAGCTAGGGATCTGCCGCCTATGTGAGAGGCGCAGAATCCCGAGTGCAAGTCTTCAAGAACTTCTTTCCCCTTTTCTGGGGTTACACACTTCAAAAGAGGCTTAAGAAACCCCGCCGTGAAGAGTTCTCCATTTCTCAACTCGAAGCTTGCGGCTCGCTTTTTCAGAACGGCTGCCTCCTGTGGCGAATCAGGAAGTGTACCGTCCGAGAGGTTTGCCCGGATGCCATCCATCCAGGTAGAGCTTCGGTCCAGGACTCCAATGGGATCTTCATAGATGCTTCTTTTTTCAAGAACTTCCCAAAAGACCGACCGAGGCGTATCATGGCAGGCGGAAGATGTAAGTTTTGACAGTGCATCCGCCTGGTTGTTATCAGACCTGGGTACTTGATTCAAATGAAACTCCTCAAGTGACCCAACCTCCTCTTTGACCGCCTGAAGATATTTGATCATAGCCGGGTGAGTTGCCTCAAATTTTCCCTCATACTAGCTAACGACCAACTGTGAATCAGAGTAGGCGTCAATTTTTGTTGCCCCTGCTGCCTTACACATGCGGATTCTTGCTAGCAAGACTTCATATTCCGCCTCATTATTCGAGGCCTGAAACTTGAACCGTAGTGCATATTCATATATGTCCCCCTCAGGAGACTCGTAGATTACGCCTGCACCACAGCCGTTCTTTGTAGAGCTCTCGTCTACATACACTTTCCAAACCTGATCAAGATTATCCGGAGCCACCGGACGAGTCATTTCCACAATGAAGTCGGCAAACGCCTAACCTTTCACTGCCTTCCTTGGTTCGTAAGTGATTTCAAGACTTTGCATTTCAATAGCCCATTTCAACATTCTGCCGGCTGACTCCAAAGTAGACATTGGCCGCTTGAGTGGCTGGTCAGTGTAAATCACCACCGGATGAGCTAGAAAGTAAGGCTACAATTTTTTGAATGCCATGTACAAAGCAAGGCCAAATTTTTCAACCATGGGGTACCGGAGTTCAGCATTTTTTAGAACATGGCTAATGAAGTAAGCCGGGAGCTGAACGCCGTCTCGCTCAACAAGGAGAACGGCACTGAGAGCATGATCTGAGACGACCAAATACATGTACAACGTCTCCCTAGGCAGAGAAATGACCAGCCTAGGCAGAGAATGCAAGTGCTCTTTTAGCTTCTGAAATGCCGTCTCAGCATCGTCTCCCCATTCAAACCTGGTCTTCTTCCTGATTGCTTGGAAGAAGTAAAGGCATTTGTCGCCTGACCGGCTGAGGAACCTTCCCAAGGCGGCTAGGCAACCAGTTAGTCTCTGAACTTCCTTGATAGAACGGGGTGACTTCATGTCAATTACCGCCTGTATCTTTTCGGGGTTAGCCTGTATCCCCCTTTGATCAATCAGGAATCCGAGAAACTTCCCAGACTCAACACCAAAGACGCATTTCTTGGGGTTTAACATGACCTTATGTTGCCTGAGGGTGGTGAACTTTTCTCGGAGATCAGCCAGATGATCCGTCTGTTGCTTGGATTTGACTATCATGTCATCGATGTACGCCTCCACATTCCTCCCAATTTGATTAATGAAGACCGTATTAATCATCCGTTGGAAGGTGGCAGGCGCATTTTCAAGCCAAACGGCATCACAGTATAGCAGAATAACCCCAAATCAGTGACGAAGGCCGTCTTCTCTTAATCTTTCTTCTAGAGGGGTATCTGATGGAAGCCGGAGTAGGCATCCATGAAGCTCATCAAGGCGTGACCGGCTGTTGAATCGACTAGACTGTCGATCTTTGGAAGCGGGTAACTGTCCTTTGGACACGCCTTGTTGAGGTCTGTGTAATCAACACACATGCGCCAATTCCCATTCGGTTTCTTAACAAGGACCACTTTGGCCACCCAGTCGTGGAAATTACAAGGCCGAATAAACCTGGCGTCTAGCATCTTTTTGACCTCGGCAGCTGCCGCCTGACTTCTTTCCTCGCCATGATTTCTTTTCTTTTGTCGGATGGGCTTCTTTTTAGGATCCACGGCGAGTTTGTGGACAGCGAGATCCAGGCTGACGCCTGGCATCTCTTTCACTTCAAAGGCAAAGATGTCTTTGAATTCTTTCAGCAGAAGGTGCAAGCTTGCACCTAGAGTAGCATAAGCAATTGTCCCAACCTTCCCAGCACGCTCTGGACGGCTGTCGTCCAGAACGAGATCAATATTTTCACCAGCCGGTTGGGGACGGAGCTCGTCTGACCGTTCCCCGGTCAGTGATTGCTATTTTTTCTCTTTCTTCACCACCCCTAGCAGAGGCGCTTTTCTTTTGTTCCCAACGGCTGGTGGGGCAGGGTTGGCATCCTTGACATCGTCAAGGTCTATTGGTTCCTTCTCTTGGCCGTCTGAGGCCACAGTGTCTTTAACGGCTGAGAGGTAGCACTCCCGAGCCGTCTTCTGATCCTCGTTCAAGGAACCAACAGAGCCATCATCCCGCTCATACTTGATGAGCATGAGAGACTGGATGATTACCGCCTTGGCTTCGTTGAGGGTTGGCCTACCAAGGATGATATTATAGGCGGTCAACTCCTCAACAACCAAGAATCTGACGACAATATGTCGTCCCTGGCCTTTTTCTCCCAGCCGGATGGGCAAGTCAATTCTTCCAGCTGGGTAGACCATCCCACCCCAAAAAACCAACCAAGGGGTGGGTGACCGGATGCATGCAGCTGACATTGTATTTCAGCTTCTGCAGGCACCGGAGGCTGATAATGTCCGACGAGCTGCCGGTGTCAATAAGGATCCATCCAACCAACTGGTTGGCAACCTTACATTCGATGTCGACCGGGTCGTCATGCGGACGGCGGACGCTGCCCCTGTCCTTCTCAGTTTTGAGGACGTCTGCTCATCATCATCCTTGTCCATCTTTCGAAGATGGCTCTTGGTGCCCCGGATGGTAGGGCCACCACATGAAAATCCGCCTGCTATAGTGTAGACCGGATCCTTGTCGGTATCCGAGCTACTAGTAGGCTGATGGGTAGTCTTGGGGGACTGACCCTTTTTCTTCTTTGCCCCAGCTGGGGACTTAGAAATGTAGGACTTTAGAAGCCCTTTGTCAGCCAGACGGTCCAACGTCCGCTGTAGACTGAAGCAGTCGTTGGTGTCATGGCCAACCTCCTCATGGAACTGGAAAAATTTATTTTTGTTTCATGACTGGACGGAACTCTTCATTAGATTCGGCTTCTCAATGGACAGCCGGTCCTTTACCTCCATGAGGATGGTGTTGCAATCTTTGTTAAACTCGTACTTGGGGACGTACAGTTTAAACTCTCTCTTTTTCTTATGGGACGGCTGGTCATAATCACTAACCGCCCAGACTTCTTTTCTCTTTTTGCTCTCTTCTTTCTTGTTACCCGGCTGAGCAGACCGGCTTTCTTTTTGTTTGTCAGATTTCTTGGAGTCTGACTGACTACTAGGCGTGCAGAGGTCGGTAGCTTGAATGCAGCTCTCCGCCTCCCTCAGGGCCGCCTGTAGCGTAAATGCCCCCTTTCTGACAAGGTCGAACTTAAAAGCCGACCCGTCTTTCAGACCCTTGAAAAAGTCTGTAAAAGCTACCTCGTCAGACAGTCCCTGGATCTGGATTCTGACCAGGTTGAACCGCCTGACATATGAACGTAGCCCTTCCTTCTCACCCTGCTTAACGGTGCTCAAATCAAGGCTCATTTTCTTAGCAGGAATGTTCATTGAGAAGTTGGTGGCAAACAAGAAGGCTAGCTTCTTGAAGCAATCAATTGAGCCGGCTGGCAAGTTGCCAAACCACTGTTGGGCAATGCCCTTCAGTGTAGCCGGGAAACATCGACACCAGGTGGCATCGTCCCAACCCTGTAAGCACATGAGGTTGGTATATGCCATCAGGTGGTCTTCTGGGTTGGTGGTACCATCATAGGTGCCCACCAACACATTTTTAACCTTGGACGGCTGAATCACCTCGGTTATATTCTTGGAAAACGCAGAGGGTTGTTCACCAAGCTTAAGCAGCCGGAGCTGCCAGTCCAAAGGCTGGACGGGGGTGTATGCCGCCTGTCCTCCAAAAGGAGGAGGCTGCATGAATTGTAGGCCATATTGCCCATACTGCGCCTGAGGCGCATAGGGGACAGACCCAATCATCAGCTGAGGTTAGGTGTTGACGGTTTTGGCGCCTGTCCGACTCTCAAGTAAGGACTGTGAGTTCCTTACAGAAGTTTCTTTGAAGCTGACCGGAAAGCTCGAAGTAGAGGCTGACTTAGACAGCTGCTGGTTTCTCCTCCACTCGATGATGTGTCGAGCGTTGGAGGCTGTTTTCTTGCTGGTCCCCGGCTGTTCTTGCCGAGGCTACCTCTGAGGACCAGTAGGCAGTAGAACTTTTGACCAGTCAAGTCTGGAGGCCATTCTCTCCTTCTCCCTTTCTTTGTCTTTGGGATGGGGAGTTGGACGCTTGTCCTTGACGGGCTTCTTCTTCCTAGGAGTGGGAGACTTCTTAGCCGGCGGACTCTTGCTAGAGCCTGCCTTTTTTTTGTTGATCATGGCCTTGATTTCACCCTTGAAAGAGTTCATGAATTTCATGAGCTCATCCCGGGTGACTGGGGCTTGACCTCTGGCCTTCTGGGTTTCCCCTTCTGGCCTCTCAGAAGGGCGCTTGCTTGGGCCCGCTGGTCAAGATTGCGCTCTAATTTATCTCTGGAACGCTTGTACTTTGACACGAAGGACCCTTCCTTGGTGGTATAGGTCTCCACGTCGTCATCATCTTCATCATCAGCTTCATCCTCAGTGACGACCTCAGGCGGAGGCCGAGTGTACGGCTCAGGTGCCGGTTGAGGGTTTTCGTGGTTCTCCGGTTGTATAACCGGTTGTAAGTTGGTAAGATCAGGAATGGGTACGGACTCTCCAACCATCTTTGAGGTACTCTCCCCACAGACGGCGCCAAATGTTTTGGGTGTTTTTATCCCTCGGGAGAGTTAAAGCTCGAAGACTGGTCCGGTGCGGCCTGTACCTGCAAGACAAACGGAGACACCAGTTGGTAGGTGCTCCGCCTCCGACGATCAAGTTAGTAACTTGAAAGGAGAGAAAAAGGTGCGGAAATTTAGGTGGGGATCGGCTCGGATTCCAAGCTCAGTTGTCTCTATCAAAGAATAAATGGAAAAACGTGCCTTCCAAAAGAGGGGAATCTCCCTATTTCTAGGGTCCTCGGGAATTGTGCCCCTGATTAGATCACAGAACCCTAATCAGTGGTGGGTTGCGCCGCATTGCGGCTTTCTCGGGATTTGGGCCTGAAGGCCGTCATTTTCCCAAAAATCTGGGATGACACGTGTCAAGCAGGGATAGGTCCACTTTGGACCATCCTGGGGCTGACACGTGTCTCCCTCTGGGTGGTCCACATGGCGGGGTAAAATAAACCTAAACACATTTCATTTTCATTTGATTTAAAAAGCATTGTTTGAATGTGTTTGCCTTTCATTTGACTTAATTAGCTTTATTAAACGCATTTGATTTTCATTTGATTCAAAAAGCTTTGTTTTAATGTGTTTGACTTTCATTTGACTCAATTAGCTTCGTTGAATGCATTTGACTTTCATTTGATTCAAAAAGCTTTGTTTGAATGTATTTGACTTTTATTTGACTCAATTAGCTTTGTAGAATGCATTTGACTTTCATTAGGTTCAAAAAGCTTTGTGTAAATGTGCGTGACTTTCATTTGACTCAATTATCTTTGTTGAATGCATTTGACTTTCATTTGATTCTAAAAGCTTTGTTTGAATGTGTTTGACTTTCATTTAACTCAATTAGCTTTGTAGAATGCATTTGACTTTCATTAGGTTCAAAAAGCTTTGTTTGAATATGGTTGACATTCATTTGACTCAATTAGTTTTGTTAATTGCATATCACTTTCATTTAATTCAAAAAGCTTTTTTTAAATGTGTTTGACTTTCATTTGACTCAATTATCTTTGTTGAATGCATTTGACTTTCATTTGATTCAAAAAGCTTTGTTTGAATGTGTTGACTTTTATTAGACTCAATTATCTTTGTTTAATGAATTTGACTTTCATTTGTTTTAAAAAGCTTTGTTTGAATATGTTTGACATTCATTTGATTCAAAAAGCTTTGTATGAATGTGTTTGACTTTCATTTGACTCAATTATCTTTGTTGAATGCATTTAACTTTCATTTAATTTAAAAAGCATTGTTTAAATGTGTTTGACTTTCATTTGACTCAATTAGTGACAAGAGGAAAATGCATGTCGTTATCTACCCTTTCCCCAAGCCAAAATAAATTTGTAAACACCTAACCAACCTTATATGAATATAGGGTAAGTTAAGGGTCGATCCCAAGGGAATGCAATGATTATGGTTGGTACTTAAGTGAACTAGATCAAATTTAACAAGTAATCAAGGGTCTAAACACTAGGGATATTAAGAGTTGCAATGCAATCTAGATTAATCTTATAGGGTGATCAATCCTAATCTAATCAATCTCATGCAAAACTATGTCAACCAATTTAATTGCAACAAATCAACCAATCAAAGAGTATCAACTAGCATTTCCATTAATCAAACACGCTTCCCCCTTTCCCTAGCAACTAATCTACTCACAAATCATGGTGAAATTCAAAACCAAATAACTAGAAATTGCATTAATCATCATTCTATATCAAAATCTAATAGAAATCAAAGTATTCAATATTATCAAACTCAAATCCAAGAAAATCAAGCATCAAGCAAAAATCAAATAGCAAGTAAGTAAGAGATGAAAGAAGGAAGAGATTCTCACTAATATTGATGATTGAAAATGAAGAAATCCAAACTTGATTGATCAAATGTTGAGTTACAAATCCAAAACCAAGAACTTCTCTCTAACTTCTCTCTCTAAAACTAAGCTAATGAAATATTATCAAAAAGTTGGATTCAAAAAGGAAATACAATTCTATTTATAAGCTAAGAAGAAAACGGCAGCTCCCGCGCCCTCTCCTAATAGACCCGCGCCCGCGGAAAAATGGGTACGGAACCCTCAGCGGGCTGTCAAAGCAGCACCCGCGCCTGCGGCATCAGGGGCCCGCGCCCGGGGGTAAATGACCCGCGCCCGCGACAAGATCCCCTACTCCCAAAGGCTAATCAGGGGGTCGCGGTCTCTCTGAGCGGAAAGACCTCTCCATTTTACCCGCGCCCGCGTGAAGCCCTCGGGGCAACCGCGGGGAGTTCCTGCCTCATTTTGACACTTTTGCACGTCTTGGGCCCGCGCCCGCGGCAAGATGGCCCGCGCCCGCGGCCTGCTGGAAATACCTTGGAGACCTCTCCGAGGCCTCTCCAAGGCCTCTCTAAGCCCTCTCTAGTCAAATGCTTCTTCCTTGCTTGATCATTGAGGTCCCGAATTGCATCCTTTGCCAAGGCGATCCTCACAATACCTACACAAGTAAACAAAGGAAAGAAATAAAAGGGAAAAAGAGCAAAATAAAGGAAAACACGATAAAAACACAAGAAACATAAATAAAAGAGAAACTAAAAGAAAAAGGACCAAAATTAAGAGAAGAAAGCATGAGAAGGGGAAAGAAATTACCTAAAAGACTACCCTATGAGTGCCATAAATGACACTCATCAAATTCCCCCAAGCTAGACTTTTGCTCGTCCCGAGCAAAACAAAGGCCAAGAAGGAATAAGAAGGGACAAATCGAAATAAAAAGAAAAAGAGGGGTAAGAATTTACACTAGGACTCACTGTCGTAGGAATCACGGTTGTTTTTAACTACAACAAGCCATTTTGAACCCCTAGATCGCCCTAGAGGACGAGTGATGCTCTCGTAAGGGTATCCTAAGAGTTTACCCATAACTCTCCACCAAACCTCCAAGAGGCAAACCAAAGAAAGAAAAGAAAAAGGAGGACTTTACAAAGAGACTATAATTCAAATGAATAACAACCTTTCTAAAGTGAATTATGGTATGCACGTTGTAAGATACCTAAGGTTGATTGAAACATAAATATGCTAAGCATAGGAACTAGTTATCACACTCCACCTTCATCCCAAACAGTCTTACCGCGTTCCCCCTACTAATCTCATATCTCCCCTTAGTGAGCATCTCATAGATTCCGCGAAGGAACCGAAAAAAGATCAAAGTTTTTAGGCTACTCGACATCTTGATTTCGCATCCCCTTTCCTTAGTCCACAACCTATGATTCCCTCCACCGATGAAAGACTCAACTCCTAGGTCCAAAGGTCTTCCCCAAGGTTGTAACGTAAGGCTAGAAGGGTTAAGGTAGGCTAAAAATTTAAAATTTGGTGGTTATCCTAAAATGTGAAGCAAAGACTGGCCAAATCTCAACACCAAACTTAAGTAATCACCAAACAAAAAAAGTATTAACACCCCCAAGCTTATTCAAAGCAATACTCTACTAAAAATAAGACCAAAAAGCGTGAACACTTAACGCTTTCCCCCCCCCCCAAGCTAAAGGAAGCATTGTCCTCAATGCAAAGAGAGGTGAAAGACACTTGGAGTTTTTTTTTTTTTTTTTTTTTTTTTTTTTTTTTTTTTTGATGAATTTTCTCATACACCTTTAAAGCATTAGTCCTTGCCTCTTTCTCAATTCGGACGGATTTTACAAAAGCATTTACCGTTATTCACAAAAACAACTCAAATATGTGTACCAAATCGAACCAAACCCCAACTTCATACACCACTATCACCAAACATTGACCCTTGCTTCACTAAAACCAAAAAGAAAGAGAATGAAACAAAAGGCTCAAAATATCTAATTATGCGGCTTGAAAAGAGGGAAGAAGGCTCAAAGGGGTAACAAGTAGGTAAATGCATCCAAAATCCAAAAAAAAAAAAGTAAACATAAAAGGGACTATCCTAGAAAAAAGTAAAATACCTCCCCGAAAAAGCTGCCTTTGTCCTTCCTAGGTAGTTCGGCCACGGTTCTTAGGAATCATATGCTAAGATTCTAGATTAGGTTTGCGAAAATCAAGGATCCATGCCGCTCATGCAAGAATTTGATGAAAGCTTGAACAATTATACATCTCACATGGTTGTAGCAAAAACTCACTAAGGTTGTCAAATCAAAGATAGGGAGCAACTACCAACATGCCACAAAAGAGTAGAATCCGGTTTCATGATCCCCCTAGTTCTAGACAACTATCTTAGCATGCTGTATCCTAGAATCAATCAAACGTAATCTCAAACCGTGCATACCATAATTACCTAGGAAGACTATTATTCAAGAGCAAGAGTCCATTGCATACAAGTCCGACATTCAAAAAGAGAAATAGTAAAAAGAAAGCCTCAAAAAGATATGCACACCAACAAGAAAAAAGAAAAGAAAAGAAAAGAAAAGATGGAAAACTAGGATAAAGATAAGAAAGGGAAAGAGGAAAGGGCAAAGATGCAATCATAACACGTTCATCCCAATCGACATACAAGTGGTCTAATGGCCACATCGCCAAAGACCCCAAACACACTAGGTGTTAAATTCATACATCCTCGAACCGTTCAACTTCCCGTAAATCTAATCCTAATCTAAGCAACCAAGAAAACAAAGAAGTGGAAATAAAAAGGAGTAAAATAAGAAAGGCCTCACCAAGCGTCCGTGCTAAACTAAAGTACCCAAAGAGTAAGAACGAGCTTCTCCAAAGGGTTCCGCAATCCAAAGCATGAGCTACGAACAAAGTGAGTAAAAGAAAAGAAAGCTATATATATACAAAATGAAATTGTTAGTAACTTCCAAACAAAAGCAAACAATAAAAACACTTAAACACTAACTATATACAAAAACCTAGAAGAACCCATCATCATCAAAACCAAAAATTGAAATTTTTTTTTTTTTTAAGAAGTTCCCAAAAAAAAAAAAAAAAAAAAAAAAAAACATCATCCGAAGAAATAATCAACAACAAGCAACACAACATCGAGACCAATAGCCAAGATCCACCAAAAACCTTATCAAAAACTTCCCACCGAGCCCAAGGTGTCGTCCCCATGCTAACATATCCTTTTTGACCCTCCCCCCTCACAAAATGAAAGCATCGACCTTGATGCCGACAAACATGCAAAAATAGGGAAAAGGGGAGAACAAAAAGGGAAACAAACATGCGAAAAGGGGAGTATTGGCTACTGGGGCCGGCACCATCATCACCTCCAAAACCATCACCCTCATCCCAACCTCCGGTGAAACCGGGAGGAAATCCATAATGACCCTTAAATAGGTCTTGTTGGGATTGGGTCAATTTGTCAAAGGGCTCTTGTTGAACAAGGGGCTCGGGGTGACGGGGGTCAACATAGTAATAAGCGGGGTCACCCCTATAATCACTCCCCCCGAGACCCTATAATCATAGGGAGGGAAGTTGCGCCTTGGCACATCGGGAGTCTCAACCCCTTGCCAATAAGGGTACGTAGGGAGGCCGTCACCACCCCGGGAAGGTACCGGCCCTTGTTGGGGCGGCACATAAGGGTAGTTGACCGGGGGTGTGACCTCCCCCCTACGTACACTAGCGTCATACAAGGCGCTAGTTTGATAAGATAAAGTCTGGTGGTCAGAAAACATACCTTGCATGCTCAATTGCATGCGTTCCATGTGGGCTCTCATGGCCTCCATTTCCCGGAGATAAGCATCTCCTTGGAAGTCTTGTTGTTGTTGTTGATGTTGATGTTGTTGTTGTCGTTATTGTCGTTGTTGTCTTCTCTCTCTTCTTCTTCCTTGAGCATCCTCTTGGAAATGCTCATGTTGTTGATGAAACGGTTGTTGTTGTTGTTGTTCCTCTTTTTCTTCTCCTCTTCCTTCCTCCTCCTCCTCATTGACTCCCTTAAACCCGGCTCCCTCAACAAAATTTGCATCCTCCTCCATCTCATCCTCATCTATCCTACCATTGTCCCTAGGGACCATCCAAACATTCCTAGCTTGGCGAAAGATGGAGGTAGCGGCCGGGTTAGGGAGAAGGCAATGGTGGGTATTCCTCACTAGCCAAGAGTAAGTACCGGCTCTCCTAGTACTAGTTATGAAACGGAGGGTGTTAACTTGCCTCAAACTAATCCAAATGTCTTCACTCCCTCCAACCGGAGTGCAAGACTCTAAGAACCGCTCTTGGTTAAAATACCGCACTAAACGGGTCACCATGCCCCCACAATGAATCTCCCCCGTCTTAACCCCATGCATGATCTCCTTGCAATACTCCATGAAAATGTAGCCAAAGTTTATCCTAGATCCCAACTCCGGCTTAGTAGCCATCCACAAAACCAAGATCTCCTCTCGAGACAACTTTCCCAAATCTTGCTTATTATAAACCGAGTACTCGAGAATTCTATGTAGGATCCTAAGGGCCGGATGGATGATCTCACTAGCAAGGGATATTTTGGAGTCAAACTGTTTTTTGTGGGCTATGGTTCTCTACCAAGCAACCTCATTGTACTCACTTTGGGCAAGGGAGATAAGGGGCTCAAAGATATCACCATTTGGGTTGAAACATAGGGCAACATTAAACTCGGCTAGGTTCATGGTGTGCTTTACATTGAAGAGTTGGAAGGAGATGATGTAGTCGGTTTCCCCTACCCTATTGAATTCGAAGGTGGAGAAAAACTCAATTGAAGGCTCCGAGTAGGTTCGGGGGGTAGATTTCAAAAACTCACCCAAGCTTAGGTTTTCGAGGAGTACATCAAGGTCATTATCTATGCCTAGCTTGGCCATGTCATCACGAAAATAATGGCGGGTGGGTTTAAACTTTCGGTCTTACATTTTGTTATAGATGGGCAATTGTTTAGACCGGTTCCACAATTTTAGAGGTGGTAGAGGAGGAGGGGCGTCATCTTGGGTTGAGGAATGTGTTTGGGGTTGAGGGTTTGAGGATTGGCCTTGAGAAGTTTGGCCGGGAGATTGGTTCGAGCGGTTTTTGCTACTCTTAACTTTTCTCAACAAATTCATTTTTATCACACAAATTCACAAAAATTCACAAGGAATACTCCAACCCCCTCAAACAAACACCAAACACCTCAAACACTCACAATCCTCCTTTCAAATCCAACCGAACCCCCAAAAACTACAAGGTACCTGTTTCAATCAACACAACAACCAAAATTCCAACAACAAATACCAATATCAACAATCATCCATCAAATATATGCAAGATTTATCAAGAAAAATCAATCATCACTCAAAATCACCAAATTTCACAAAAAACAACCATGAAACACAAAAATCATGCTCAAAATCAAGATAAACCAACCAATGTAAAGAAATCAAGTGAAATTGACAAGAATAATACAAAGGTTAGAAGTATACCAAGATTGGAGACTCAAATCAAGCTTAGAGCACCACACACTACCGAAAATTGCCGAAAAACCACGAGAAACTCAAGTAGGAGTGATGAAATTTGAGAATTAAGGTAGATTAAGTGAAGATTTAATGGAAAATGTGAAGAGAATAGTAAGAGAGTGATGATTTGGGGTTAGGGTTTGAGAGGTTTTTAGAGAGAGAAAGGGGAAAAGTATAGAGGAGGTGAGAAAATAAGAGAGGAGGGAGAGAGGAGAGGGCGTCCGGGTTTAAGAAACCCAGATACCCGCGCCCTCTCCCGAAAGAGCCGCGGTCTCGGGAACTCTCCCGCGCCCGCGGAGAGACCGCGGGGCCACCGCGGGGAGTTCCTGTCCAAAAATGAAGAAATTATACCTGATGTTTGTCGTGCCCTCTCCAAGGATGCCGCGCCCTCTCCAAAACTTCCCGCGCCCGCGGAGAGACCGCGGGGCAACCGCGGGAAGTTCCTGATCCAAAATTGAGAAATTTGCTGAAATAGGGGCCGCGCCCTCTCCAATTTTCCGAGACCTCTCTAATCTCCCCCGCGCCCGCGGAGAGACTGCGGGGCAACCGCGGGGAGTTCCTGATTGTAATTGCCATTGAAAGTTGAAGAGGCCCCGAGGTCTCTCCAAGCCCTCGGGGAGCCCTCTCCCCTGCACTCTAAACTCTTCATAAAACCCCTTCTTCCCAACAAGTGATGACAATAGGCAACCTACAAAACAAACATAAAACCAACACAACATAAGATCAAAAATTAATCAAGGAAAAAGAAAAGAAAAGAAAAGAAAAGAAAAGAAAAATGAGATGAGAATCCGGGTTGCCTCCCGTAAGCGCTTTTGGTTAACGTCGTTAGCTCGACGTGCATCACCCACTCAAGGTGGCTTGAAAAGAATCATTTTGTGAACAAGACCAACAAACACTCCATCAAAGTACTTCTTGAGCCGATGACCATTAACCTTAAATGAAGATGAGGAATCCATAGGAGAAATTTCCACAGCACCACTACCAAAAACATCCTTCACCAAGAATGGACCACTCCATCTTGACATGAGTTTTTCGGGGAACAACTTCATTCTAGAATTGTAGAGGAGGACTTTGTCACCTACACGAAACTCCTTTTTCTCAATCAAATTGTCAAGAACCTCTTTTGATCGAGCCTTGTAGGTGCTAGCACAATCGTAAGCATCAAGCCGAAGTTCCTCTAACTCATGAAGATCCAACCACCTCTTCTCTCCCGCACTTGCTAAGTCAAAATTGATCTTCTTGATGGCCCACAAGGCACGATGTTCAAGCTCAACCGGGAGATGGCATGATTTGCCATAGACAAGGCGATATGGAGTGGTACCAATGGGTGTCTTAAAAGCCGTCCTATAAGCCCATAGAGCATCATCCAATTTGTCTGACCAATCCTTTCTATTGCGAGCAACCGTCTTCTCAAGAATAAGCTTGATTTGACGATTTGAAACCTCAACTTGGCCACTCGTTTGAGGATGGTAGGGAAGCCCAAATCGTTGATGCACACCATGTTTCCTCAACATCTTTTGAAAGGCATTATGGACAAAGTGGGATCCATTATCACTTATCACCGCTTTTGGGACACCAAACCTTGGAAAGATGATCTTCTTAAACAACTTCAATACAACCTTGTGATCATTTTTTGGAGAGGCAATGGCCTCAACCCACTTAGAAACATAGTCCACCGCCACAAGGATATATTGATTCCCGTATGAAGAGGGGAATGGTCCCATGAAGTCAATTCCCCACACATCGAACACCTCCAATTCAAGGATAGGTTGTTGAGGCATCTCATTTCGCTTGGAAATGTTCCCAACTCGTTGACATCGGTCACACGACTTAACAAAGCCCCATGAGTCCTTGAAGAGATGTGGCCACCAAAAACCACTTTGAAGAACCTTGGTAGCGGTCTTGGAAACACCCATGTGCCCACCACTAGGGTCCGAGTGGCACATTTTTAAAACACTAGGCACCTCTTCATTTGGCACACAACGCCTACGTAAGCCATCAACCCCACGTTTGTATAAGATAGGATCATCCCACAAATAGTGCCTTGCCTCTCTTTTGATCTTCTTCTTTTGGTTCTTGGAGAAAGAGGGTGGAAACTCCCCACATGCTAGAAAATTGACCAAATCGGCATACCATGGGAGTTCCTTCACCTCTATGGCATACAAGAAATCATCAAGCATTCTATCTTCTATTGGTAGACCATCATCATGAATTTGATCCCCTTCAAGGCGAGAAAGATGGTCCGCCACAACATTCTCCGCACCCTTCTTGTCCCTAATCTCAATCTCAAAAGCTTGCAATTCAAGCACCCATCGAATCAACCTTGGCTTGGACTCTTTCTTGGCAAAGAGATACTTGAGGGCCGCATGATCCGTGAAGACTATGGTCTTGGAACCCAACAAGTAACACCGGAATTTCTCAAAAGAGTGCACAATTGCCAAAAATTCTTTTTTCGTTGTTGTGTAGTTCTTTTGAGCCCCATTGAGAGTCTTGGACATATAGTAAATCACATGAAGTTTCTTGTCTACCCGTTGTCCCAAAACACCTCCAATCGCCCAATCACTCGCATCACACATCAACTCAAAAGGAAGATCCCACCTTGGGCCTTGAACAATAGGAGTAGAGATTAGCGCCTTCTTCAATCTATCAAATGCCTTCAAGCATTTGTCATCAAAATTGAAGTCAACATCTTTTTGAATAAGGTCATTTAGGGGCTTAGCAATGAGTGAAAAATCCTTGATGAATCTTCTATAAAAACCCGCATGACCAAGGAACGATCTCACTCCTTTGACATTCACCGGAGGTGGAAGTTTCTCAATCACATCAATTTTGGCCTTATCCACCTCAATGCCTCTATTTGAAATCTGGTGCCCAAGCACTATACCTTCCTCCACCATGAAGTGACACTTCTCCCAATTCAAAACAAGATTGATTTTCTCACATCTTGCCAAACACTTCTCAAGATTCACAAGGCACTCCTCGAAAGAAACACCCCCCACCGAAAAATCATCCATAAAGACCTCCATTTCCTCCTCCAACATATCTCCGAAGATACTCATCATGCACCTTTGGAAAGTAGCGGGTGCATTGCATAACCCAAAGGGCATTCTCCGGTAGGCAAAGGTCCCATAAGGACATGTGAATGTGGTCTTCTCTTGATCATTAGGGTTGATGGGGATTTAGAAGAATCCGGAATACCCATCGAGGAAACAATAAAACTTGTGCCTTGTTAGTCTCTCAAGCATTTGGTCAATAAATGGAAGAGGAAAGTGATCCTTCTTGGAAGATGTGTTTAGACGTCTATAGTCTATACACATCCGCCAACCGGTGACCGTCCTAGTTGGAATGAGCTCACCCTTCTCATTCTAAACCACGGTCATGCCCCCCTTCTTTGGAACGACATGGACGGGGGAGACCCACCTAGAGCTAGAGATGGGGAATATGATTCCCGCATCCAATAGCTTAGTGATCTCCTTCTTAACTACCTCTCCCATTTGGGGATGTTGTTTCCTTTGTCGTTCAATAGAGGGAAGGGTGCCTTCCTCAGGCGTTATGTGGTGTTGGCACAAGGCGGGGCTTATTCCTTTAAGGTCATCAATTGTGTACCCCAAAGCACCTTGGTGTTTTCTCAAAACACCACATAACGCTTGAGCTTGGCTCTCGCTCAAGGATGCACTAACTATCACGGGGTAAGTGGAATGAGGGCCCAAGAATTCATACCTAAGGTGTGATGGTAGAGGTTTGAGCTCTACCATAGGCACACCATTACCTTCTTGTGATGTGGCCGCTTGCAAAGCGTCATTGCTTGAGATTTTCAAGCATGTTTGCTCATCCACTTCCTCCACACTTCCATCAAGTAACTCCTCATAGAAAGTCATCTCCTTGCATGAAGCACCTACTTTGTCTTTGTTCAACAAAACATTCTCAAGAGCATCGTTAGAAGTGAGCAAGCGCTCATGCATGGAAGACACAACAATATCAAGTGAATCAATCATCATACAATTTTCCAAAGAAGAACATGGATACTTCATGCTCTCATTCAAATCAAATTCTATAATCTCTTCTCCTACCTTAAGGGAGATCTTTGCACTCCTCACATCAATCATGGCTCCTGAGGTAGCAAGAAAGGGTCTACCTAAAATGATCGGAATGGTGGCATCCTCATCCATTTCAAGAACAACAAAATCCACGGGAAACACAAACTTCCCCACCCTCAAAGGGACATCCTCTACCTTACCTTTTGGAAATTTGATAGACCTATCCGCTAATTGCAAGGTAATGTTAGAAGGTAAGAGTTCCCCTAGCTCAAGTCTTTGATAAACCGAATATGTCATTAGGCTCACACTAGCTCCCAAGTCACATAAGGCATTATCGATTTGCATCTTGTTAATGGCACAAGGGATGGAGAAGTTTCTGGGGTCCTTCAACTTGGGTGGCATTTTGTTCATGATGATAGCACTACAATTTTCGGTCAAATTGATGGTCTCCACAACCTCACAAGTTCTTCTCCCACTCAAAATGTCTTTGAGGAATTTGGCATAGTTTGGCATTTGGTTGATCACATCGGTAAAAGGTAGAGAAAGGTGGAGTTGTTTTAGCATCTCAATGAATCTCCCAAATTGTTCATCCAATTTGTGTCTCATGAATTTTTGTGGGTAGGGGAGCTTGGGTCTCACAATCTCTTTCTCTACTCTCACCTCTCTAGGTGTCTCAACCACCACCTCATCCAATGATGCCCTATTCCCCTCATCCTCAACCAAAACCTCCCTAGGAATCTCCTTATCTACACCCTTCCTAGGCAATCCCTCCTCAAGAACCTTTCCACTCCTTGTAACAATAGCATTCACGGGTTTCTTGGGATCAAGACCTTGGGAAGGTAAAGAAGAAGGGCTTGCATGATCTTTCAAGGCATTAGCAAGTTGAGAGATTTGGTTTTCAAGCATTTTATTGTGGGTCATCATTTCATTGAATTTTTTATCACTTACGGCCATGTATGTGTTCAACAACTTGGTTTGATTCTCAATTATCTCCTCCAAATTAGTTCTAGGTGA
This sequence comes from Chenopodium album, assembly GCF_948465745.1. NCBI lineage: Eukaryota > Viridiplantae > Streptophyta > Magnoliopsida > Caryophyllales > Amaranthaceae > Chenopodium > Chenopodium album. The sequence continues at coordinate 19,940,145 of NC_137850.1, read as the reverse complement.
AGAAGGTTGAGAATAGGAATTTTCACCTTGAGTCTTTGGAACAAACCCGGGTGGGGGACCTCTTTGAGAATTATTTTGAAAATTACCCCGTCCTTGATTGTTCCAATTACTCCTATTTTGACTTTGGCCATAGCCTTGATTATGGTTTCCACCACCTTGATTATGATTACCACTACCTTGGTTATGATTTCCATAACCTTGGTTTTGGTTACCATAACTTTGGCCTTGATTACCATAATTTTGGCTTTGATTTTGGCCACTATAACCTTGATTATTATAGCTACCACGAGAACCTTGGTTCCCTTGGTTACTATAACCACCACCTTGGTTATAGTTGTCAAAATTGCCTTGGCCTTGGTAGTTCCTATTCCATTGACCTCTTTGATTATCAAACCGTTGACCATTATTATTCGACACATAATTCACATATTCACTCTCATGGTTATCAAACTCATCAACACATTCATTAGGACAAGTACTAGAGTCATGATCATACGATCCACATGCATCACAAAACAAGCAACCCATAGGCATATTATGTGAAGAGGGAGGGGGTTGAGAGTTAGAAGGAGTACCTCTCCCCTTAAATTGGGAGGGAAGATTCGAGGCTTGAGAAGAGGAAGAAGTGCTCTCCAACTTAGCTTTGATTGTGGTGACCTCCTTTCCTAAGTTTGTCATTTGGGAGGAAAGGTTGTTGATTGCATTTAGATGGTCCACCGAGTATAATGAAGATTGCTTGCTTGAAGAGTCCCTCTCCCCATCTTGCCAATCCCTATAGTATGTCACCACGTCCTCAATGATGTCCACAACTTCTTCTTCGGTTTTGTTCATGATAGGGCCCCCGGCCCCTCCATCAAGGCATGACTTGCCTTGGGGACTTAAACCGCCATAGAAGATTTGGATCACTTGGTATGTGGGGATTCCGTGGTGAGGGCACTCCCTTTGATACTCTTTGAATCTCTCCCATGCTTCGTAAAGGCTTTCACTTGGCCTTTGCTTGAACCCTTGAATCAAGGCTCTTGCCTCCGCCGGCTTCTTTTGGGGGTAGAAGCGGGACAAGAAAGCCTTTGTGACATCGTCCCAAGTTCTCAAGGAGTTGGGCTTCACCTCTTTGTCTAGCCACTCCAAAGATCTTCCTATTAGAGAGAAAGGGAACAACTTGAGGCGGATGAATTCTTGAGAAACCCCATTGACTTTGATGGTGTTGCAATATTTTTCAAACTCCTTTAGATGGTTCAATGGGCTCTCATTCTTGGCCCCAATATATTGCCTTCTCTCAATCAAGGTGATCATTGCCGGCCAGATTTCGAAGTCATTTGCCGGTGTAGTAGGTGAAGCTCTTCCGCTCTCAAACCTATATGCCACGGGCACTCCCAGCTCCTTCAAGGCCACTCTAGGATTTTCACCCATGCCTTGCTCTTCTTGAATTTCTTCTTCACTTGAAGAACTATAACCCAAGGATCTATTAGCCACTCTTCTTCTTGAAAGAGTTCTCTCAATTTCCGGATCAAGGGGAACAAAGGAACGATCATGGGTTATATGCATGCAAAACTCAAAGAAAAATATTAGTAGCACGGCTACAAGTGTAGCCTAAAGAAACAAAACCTTTTTGTATTTTTTCAAGTAAAATGAAGTAGACTCAACAACAAAAGCTAAGCACCAATAGCATTCCCCGGCAACGGCGCCATTTTGACAAGAGGAAAATGCATGTCGTTATCTACCCTTTCCCCAAGCCAAACTAAATTTGTAAACACCTAACCAACCTTATATGAATATAGGGCAAGTTAAGGGTCGATCCCAAGGGAATGCAATGATGAAAACTAAAGTCTAAGTCAAGCTACCTCGAAGTCGAAAATGAGATTATGGTTGGTACTAAAGTGAACTAGATCAAATTCAACAAGTAATCAAGGGTCTAAACACTAGGGATATGGGTTCCACATGCAAAATCAATTATAATGCTAGATTAATGCTCAATCAATTAATTCAAGTATTGCAATGGACAAACAATAGTAGCAATCAAGAGAGTTCAAATGCTATCTCCTATAGGCCAATCTAGTGGTCACTATGAAAGGCAAACCAAGAAGAATCACAACCAAACTCAATCAATTAGAGCAACCTTCAAATTAATTGGTCATGTCATTAAGAGTTGCAATGCAATCTAGATTAATCTTATAGGGTGATCAATCCTAATCTAATCAATCTCATGCAAAACTATGTCAACCAATTTAATTGCAACAAATCAACCAATCAAAGAGCATCAACTAGCATTTCCATTAATCAAACATGCTTCCCCCTTTCCCTAGCAACTAGTCTACTCACAAATCATGGTGAAATTCAAAAGCAAATAACTAGAAATTGCATTGATCATCATTCTATATCAAAATCTAATAGAAAACAAAGTATTCAATATTATCAAACTCAAATCCAAGAAAATCAAGCATCAAGCAAATGAAGAGATTCTCACTAATATTGATGATTGAAAATGAAGAAATCCAAACTTGATTGATCAAATGTTGAGTTACAAATCCAAAACCAAGAACTTCTCTCTAACTTCTCTCTCTAAAACTAAGCTAATGAAATATTATCAAAAAGTTGGATTCAAAAAGGAAATACAATTCTATTTATAAGCTAAGAAGAAAACGGCAGCTCCCGCGCCCTCTCCCGATAGACCCGCGCCCGCGGAAAAATGGGTACGGAACCCTCCGCTGGCTGTCAAGGCAGCACCCGCGCCCGCGGCATCAGGGGCCCGCGCCCGCGGGGAAATGACCCGCGCCCGCGGCAAGATCCCGTGTTCCCAAAGGCTAATCAAGGGGTCGCGGTCTCTCTGAGGGGAGAGACCTCTCCATTTTACCAGCGCCCGCGGGAAGCCCTCGGGGCAACCGCGGGGAGTTCCTGCCTCATTTTGACACTTTTGCACGTCTTGGGCCCGCGCCCGCGGCAAGATGGCCCGCGCCTGCGGCCTGCTGGAAATACCTTGGAGACCTCTCCGAGGCCTCTCCAAGGCCTCTCTAAGCCCTCTCTAGTCAAATGCTTCTTCCTTGCTTGATCATTGAGGTCCCGAATTGCATCCTTTGCCAAGGCGATCCTCACAATACCTACACAAGTAAACAAAGGAAAGAAATAAAAGGGAAAAAGAGCAAAAGAAATGAAAACACGATAAAAACACGAGTAACATAAATAAAAGAGAAACTAAAAGAAAAAGGGCCAAAATTAAGAGAAGAAAGCATGAGAAGGGGAAAGAAATTACCTAAAAGTCTACCCTATGAGTTCCATAAATGACACTCATGAATTAGCTTTGTTGAATGCATTTGACTTTCATTTTATTCAAAAAGCACTTTTTGAATGTGTTGACTTTCGTTTGACACAATTAGCTTTGTAGAATGCGTTTGACTTTCATTTGACTCAATTAGCTTTGTATGAATGTGTTTGACTTTCATTTGACTCAATTAGCTTCAATAATTACATTTTACTTTCATTTAATTTAAAAAGATTTGTTTGAATGTGTTTGACTTTCATTTGACTCAATTAGATTTGTTGAATGCATTTGACTTTCATTTGATTCTAAAAGCTTTGTTTGAATGTGTTTGACTTTCATTTAAATCAATTAGTTTTGTAGAATGCATTTGAATTTCATTTGGTTCAAAAAGCTTTGTTTGAATGTGTTTGACTTTCATTTGACTCAATTAGCTTTGTTAATTGCATTTCACTTTCATTTAATTCAAAAAGCTTTGTTTGAATGTGTTTGACTTTAAATTGACTCAATTAGTTTTGTTGAATGCATTTTACTTTCATTTGATTCAAAAAGCGTTGTTTGAATGTAATTGACTTTCATTTGACTAAATTAGCTTTGTTGATTGCTTTTGACTTTCATTTGATTCAAAAAGCTTTGTTTGAATGTGTTTGACTTTCATTTGACTCAATTATCTTTGTTGAATGCATTTGACTTTCATTTGATTCAAAAAGCTTTGTTTGAATGTGTTTGACTTTCATTTGACTCAATTAGCTTTGTTAAATCCATTTAACTTTCATTTGGTTCAAAAAACTTTGTTTAAATGTGTTTGACATTCGTTTTATTCAAAAAACTTTGTTTGAATGTGTTTAACTTTAATTTGACACAATTATCTTTGTTGAATGCATTTCATTTTTTGAATGTGTTGACTTTCGTTTGACACAATTAGCTTTGTAGAATGCGTTTGACTTTCATTTGACTCAATTAGCTTTGATGAATGCAATTTACATTCATTTGATTCAAAAAGCTTTGTTTGAATGTGTTTGACTTTCATTTGACTCAATTAGCTTTGTTGAATGCATTTGATTGTCATTTGATTCAAAAAGCTTTGCTTGAATTTGTTTGACTATTAGAATCAATTAACTTTGTAGAATGCATTTGACTTTCACTTGAGTCAATTAGCTTTAAATGAATGTGTTTAACTTTCATTTCACTCAATTAGCTTTGTTAATTGTATTTTACTTTCATTTAATTCAAAAAGCTTTGTTTAAATGTGTTTTACTTTCATTTGACTTAATTAGCTTTAATGAATGCATTTTACTTTATTTGATTCAAAAAGCTTTATTTGAATGTGTTTGACTTTCATTTGACTTAATTAGTTTTAATGAATGTATTTTACTTTCATTTGATTCTAAAAGCTTTGTATGAATGTGTTTGACTTTCATGTGACTCAATTAGCTTCGTTGAATGCATTTGACTTTCATTTGATTTTAAAAGCTTTGTTTGAATGTGTTTGACTTTCATTTGGTTCAAAAAGCTTTGTTGAATGAGTTTGATTTTCATTTTACTCAATTAGCTTTTTTGAATGCATTTGACTTTCATTTGATTTTAAAACCTTTGTTTAAATGTGTTTGACTTTCATTTGGTTCAAAAAGCTTTGTTGAATGAGTTTGACTTTCATTTTACTCAATTAGATTTGTTGAATGCATTTGACTTTCATTTGATTAAAAAAGCTTTATTTGAATGTGTTTGACTTTCATTTGAGTAAAAAAGCTTTATTAAATGCATTTGACTTTAATTTGATTCAAAAAGCTTTGTTTGAATGTGTTTGACTTTCATTTGACTCAATTATCTTTGTTGAATGTGTTTGACTTTCATTTGAGTCAATTATCTTTGTTGAATGCATTTAAATTTCGTTTGATTCAAAAAGCATTGTTTGAATGTGTTTGACTTTCATTTGACTCAATTAGCTTTGTTGAATGCATTTTACTTTCATTTGATTCAAAAAGCTTTTTTTGAATGTGTTTAACTTTCATTTGACTCAATTATCTTCGTTGAATGCATTTGAGTTTCACTTGATTTTAAAAGCTTTGTTTGAATGTGTTTGACTTTCATCAGACTCAATTAGCTTTGTTAATTGCATTTCACTTTCATTTCATTCAAAAAGCTTTGTTTGAATGTGTTTTACTTTTATTTGACTCAATTAGCTTTGTTGAATGCATTTTACTTTTATTTGATTCAAAAAGCTTTGTATGAATGTGTTTGACTTTCATTTGACTCAATTATCTTCGTTGAATGCATTTGACTTTCACTTAATTTTAAAAGCTCTGTTTGAATGTGTTTGACTTTCATTTGGTTCAAAAAGCTTTGTTGAATGAGTTTGACTTTTATTTTACTCAATTAGCTTTGTTGAATGCATTTGACTTTCATTTGATTAAAATAGCATTGTTTGAATGTGTTTGACTTTCATTTGACTCAATTAACTATGATGAATGCATTTAACTTTGATTTGATTCAAAAAGCTTTGTTTGAATGTGTTTGACTTTCATTTAACTCAATTACCTTTACTGAATGAATTTGACTTTCATTTGATTCCAAAAGCTTTGTATGAATGTGTTTGACTTTCATTTGACTCAATTATCCTTGTTGAATGTATTTGACTTTCATTTGATTTAAAAAGCTTTGTTTGAATGTGTTTGACTTTTATTTGAGTTAAAAATCTTTGTTGAATGCATTTGACTTTATTTGATTCAAAAAGCTTTATTTGAATGAGTTTGACTTTCATTTGACTCAATAATCTTTGTTGAATACATTTGACTTTCATTTGGTTCAAAAAGCGTTGTTGAATGTGTTTGACTTTCATTTGACTCGATTAGCTTGGTTGAATGCATTTGAGTTTTATTTGATTCAAAAAGCTTTGTATGAATGTGTTTGACTTTCATTTGACCCAATTACCTTTGTTGAATGCATTTGTCTTTCATTTGATTCAATATATCTCTTTTTTGTTGTTATTGAATACAAGTTGTCTTACTAGTTGTTGCTAGTTTTCCTCAAATTTTATCTTGTTTCCATATATCAACAAATTCTTACAACTAATTTTTTATTTGTAGCGATTTAGAAACAAATTGAGGCAACAAATTTTTGAATTGTTCCTATTAGAAATTAGCCGTCTTACTAGTTGTTGTATTTTACATTCATTTGATTCAAAAAGCTTTGTTGAAAGTGTTTGACTTTCATTTGACTTAATAAGCTTTGTTGAATGCATTTGACTTTCATTTGATTCAAAAAGCTTTGTTTGAATGTGTTTGACTTTCATTTGAGTTAAAAAGCTTTGTTGAATTCATTTGACTTTCATTTGATTCAAAAAGCTTTGTTTGAATGTGTTTGACTTTCATTTGAGTCAAAAAGCTTTGTTGAATTCATTTGACTTTCATTTGATTCAAAAAGCTTTGTTTGAATGTGTTTGACTTTCATTTGAGTCAAAAAGCTATGTTGAATGCATTAGACTTCCATTTGATTCAAAAAGATTTGTTTGAATGTGTTTGACTTTCATTTGACTAAATTATCTTTGTTGAATGCATTTGACTTTCATTTGATTCAAAAAGCTTTGTTTGAATGTGTTTGACTTTCATTTGACTCAATTGTCTTTGTTGAATGCATTTGACTTTCATTTGATTTAAAAAGCGTTGTTGAATGTGTTTGACTTTCATTTGACTCAATTAGCTTTGTTCAATGCATTTAAGTTTTATTTGATTCAAAATGCTTTGTATCAATGTGTTTGACTTTCATTTGACCCAATTACCTTTGTTGAATGCATTTGACTTTCATTTGATTCAATATATCTTTTTTTTGTTGCTATTGAAAACAAGTTGTCTTACTAGTTGTTGCTAAATTTCATCAAATTTTGTCTCATTTCCATATATTAACAAATTCTGACAATAATTTTTTATTTCTAGCGATTTAGAAATAAATTGAGGCAATAAATTTTTGAGTTGTTCCTATTAGTAATTAGCCGTCTCATTATTGTTGCTAGATGACAACAAATTTTCTATTTGTTGTCATTTAGCAATGCCATTTTACAAAACGTTTGGTAACAAAATTTCTAGTTATTGCTATTAGGGACACTTGTTTTACTATTTGTTGCTAAAATGACATCACATTTTAATTTGTTGCCATTAGAAGCAAGTTGTGTTATAAATTGTTGCTAATTTATTAAGAGTCGTTGAAGTAATTTACATAATATGTTGTAATAAATAAAACGAAAAAAAGTCATCTTGTTCTATACAAAAGAAATATTAGAAGGAATTAATAATCGTTGAATAACTTTTAGCAATAAAACGAAGGCGATAAAATAATATATATTATTGTAAAAGTTCATTAGAAAGAGCATGTAGAAAATGGGAATGCTTCTTACTATTATGCCCGATTTGCTTGATTTTGGTTCTACAAGACCTTAAAACCTTATAAATTGCTTTGTTTTTGTGATTTCTATTGTGAGGCAGTTATGAATACATATATTTGACATGACTCAAGCCTTTTCAAGTTCATTAAAAAGAGCATGTAGAAAATGGGAACGCTTCTTCCCATTTTGCCCGAATTTGCTTGATTTCGGTTCTACTAGACCTTAAAACCTTATAACTTGCTTTGTCTTAGTGATTTCTATACTTAGGCAGTTACTAATACATATATTTGAAATGATTCAAGCCTTTATAAGTTCATTAGAAAGAGCATGTAGAAAATGGGAACGCTTTTTACCATTTGGGCCGAATTTGGTTGATTTTGGTTCTACAAGACCTTAAAACCTTATAACATCCTTTGTTTTTGTGCTTTCTTTTGTTAGGAAGTTATAAATACATATATTTGACATGAATCAAGCCTTTTCAAGTTCATTAGAAAGAGCATGTAAAAAATGGGTGCTTCTTCCTATTCTGCTTGAATTTGCTTGATTTCGGTTCTACCAGTCCTTAAACCCTTATAACTTGCTTTTCTTTTGTTATTTATATGATTTGGAATTATAAATACATATATATAACATTATTCAAGTTTTTTTTAGTTCATTAGAAAGAGCATGTCGAAAATGGGAATGTTTCTTACTATTTTGCCCGAATTTGCTTGATTTTGGTTCTACAAGACCTTAAAACCTTATAACTAGCTTTGTTTTTGTGATTTATTTTGTGAGGCAGTTATAAATACATATATTTGACATGAATCAAGCCTTTTCAAGTTTATTAGAAAGAGCATGATGAAAATGGGTACGCTTTTTCCCATTTTGCCCGAATTTGCTTGATATTGGTTCTACAAGACCTTAAAACCTTATGAATTGCTTTGTTTTTGTGATTTATTTTGTGAGGAAGTTATGAATACATATATTTGACATGACTCAAGCCTTTTCATGTTCAATATAAAGAGCATGTAGAAAATGGGAATGATTCTTCCCTTTTTCGCGGAATTTGCTTGATTTTGGCTCTACAAGACCTTAAAAATTTATGACATTCTTTATTTTCGTGATTTATTTTCTTAGGAAGTTATAAATATATATATTTGACATGAATCAAGCCTTTTCAAGTTCATTAGAAAGAGCATGTAGAAAATGGGAACGCTTCTTCTCATTTTTCCCGAATTTGCTTCATTTCGGGTCTACCACACCTTAAAACCTTATAACTTGTTTTGTCTTAGTTATTTCAATGCTTAAGAAGTTACAAATACATATATTTGACATGATTCAAGCGTTTATAAGTTCATTAGAAAGAGAATGTAGAAAACGGGAACGCTTTTTCCCATTTGGGCCGAATTTCCTTGATTTTGGTGCTACAAGACCTTAAAACCTTATAACATGCTATGTTTTTGTGATTTCTTTTCTTAGGAAGTTATAAATACATATGTTTGACTTGAATCAAGCCTTTTCAAGTTCATTAGAGAGAGCATGTAGAAAATGGGAACGCTTCTTCCCATTATACCCGAATTTGCTTGATTTCTGTTCTACTAGACCTTATAACCTTATACCTTGCTTTGTCTTAGTGATTTCTATGCTTAGGCAGTTACTAATACATATATTTGACATCATTCAAGCCTTTATAAGGTCATTAGAAAGATGAAAGTAGAAAATGGGAACGCTTTTTATCATTTGGGCCGAATTTGGTTGATTTTGGTTCTACAAGACCTTAAAACCTTATAACATCCTTTGTTTTTGTGATTTCTTTTGTTAGGAAGTTATAAATATATATATATATTGGACATGAATCAAGCCTTTTGAAGTTCATTAGAAAGAGCATGTAAAATATGAGTGCTTTTTCCTATTTTGCTCGAATTTGTTTGATTACGGTTCTACCAGTCCTTAAAATCTTATAACTTAATTTGTTTTTGTTATTTCTATGATTAGGAATTATAAATACATATATTTAACATAATTCAAGTATTTTTTAGTTCATTAGAAAGAGCATGTAGAAAATGAGAATGCTTCTTTCTATTTTGCCTGAATTTGCTTGATTTTGGTTCTACAAAACCTTAAAACCTTATAACTTGCTTTGGTTTTTGTGATTTCTTTGGTTAGGCAGTTGTAAATACATATGTTTATCATGAATCAAGCCTTTTCAAGTTCATTAGAAAGAGCATGTTGAAAATGGGTAGGCTTTTTCCCATTTTGCCCAAATTTGCTTGATTTTGGCTCTACAACACCTTAAAACCTTATAACTTGCTTTTTTTTTGTGATTTATATGCTTAGAAAATTATAAATACATATATTTTATAAGATTCAAGAATTTATAAATTCATTAGAAAGAGCATGTAGAAAATGGAAAGGCTTCTTACTATTTTACCCGAATTTATTTGATTTTTGTTCTACTAGACCTTAAAACCTTATATCTTGCTTTGTTTTTGTGATTTATATTGTTAGAAAGTTATAAATACATATGTTTGACATGAATCAAGCCTTTTCAAGTTTATTAAAAAGAGCATGTAGAAAAAGGGAATGCTTCTTACTATTTTGCCCGAATTTGCTTGATTTCAGTTCTACAAGACCTTAAAACCTTATAACTTGCTTTGTTTTTGTGATTTATTCTTTTAGGAAGTTATAGATACATGTATTTGACATGAATCAAGACTTTTCAAGTTCATTAGAAAGAGCATGTTGAAAATGGGTACGCTTTTTCCCATTTTGCCCGAATTTGCTTGATTTTGGTTCTACTACACCTTAAAACCTTATAACTTGCTTCGTTTTTGTGATTTATAAGCTTAGAAAATTATAAATACATATAGTTGATATGATTCAAGAATTTATAAGTTCATTAGAAAGAGCATGTAGAAAATGGAAAGGCTTCTTACTATTTTGCCCGAATATGCTTGATTTTGGTTCTACAAGACCTTAAAACCTTATAACTTTCTTTGTTTTTTGGATTTAAATTGTTAGGAAGTTATAAATACATATATTTGACATGAATCAAGCCTTTTTCAAGTTTATTAAAAAGAGCATGTAGAAAAAGGGAATGCTTCTTACTATTTTGCCCGAATTTGCTTGATTTCAGTTCTACAAGACCTTAAAACCTTGTAACTTGCTTTGTTTTTGTGATTTCTATGCTTATGCATTTATAAATACATATATTTCACATTATTCAAACAATTATAAGTTCATAAGAAAGAGTATGTAGAATTTGGGAATGCTTCTTACTATTTTACCCAAATTTGCTTGATTTTGGTTCTACAAGACCTTAAACCCTCATAACTTGCTTTGTTTTTGTGATTTATTTTCTAATGGAGTTATAAATACATATATTTGACATGATCCAAGAATTTATAAGTTCATTAGAAAGAGCATGTAGAAAATGGGAACGTTTCTTTCCATTTTGCCCAAATTTGCTTGATTTTGGTTCTACAAGACCTTAAAACCATATAACTTGCTTTTGCTTTGTTATTTATTTGCTTAGGCAGTTATTAATACGTATATTTTACATGATTCAAGAATTTATAATTTCATTAGAAAGAGCATGTAGAAAATGGGAATGATTCTTATTATTTTGCCCGAATTTGCTTGATTTTGGTTCTACAAGACCTTAAAACCTTATGAATTGCTTTGTTTTTGTGATTTCTTATGTGAGGCAGTTATGAATACATATATTTGACATGACTCAAGCCTTTTCAAGTTCATTAGAAAGAGCATGTAAAAAATGGGAATGCTTCTTCCCATTTTGGCCGAATTTGCTTGATATGGCTCTACATGACCTTAAAACCTTATGACATGCTTTATTTTTGTGATTTATTTTCCTAGGAATTTGTAAATACATATATTTGACATGAATCAAGCCTTTTCAAGTTCATTAGAAAGAGCATGTAGAAAATGGGAACGCTTCTTCTCATTTTGCTCGAATTTGCTTGATTTCGGTTCTACCAGACCTTGAAACCTTATAACTTGCTTGGTCTTAGTGATTTCTATGCTTAGTCAGTTACAAATACATATATTTGACATGATTCAACCCTTTATTAGTTCTTTAGAAAGAGCATGTAGAAAATGGGAACGTTTCTTCCCATTTGGGCCGAATTTGCTTGATTTTGGTTCTACAAGACCTTAAAACCTTATAAAATGCTTTGTTTTTGTGATTTCTTTTCTTAGGAAGTTATACATCCATATATTTGACATGAATCAAGCCTTTTCAAGTTCATTAGAAAGAGCATGTAGAAATTGGGAATGCTTCTTCCCATTATGCCCGAATTTGCTTGATTTCGGTTCTACTAGACCTTAAAACCTTATACCTTACTTTTTCTTAGTGATTTCTATGCTTAGGAAGTTACTAATACATATATTTGACATCATTCAAGCCTGTATAAGTTCATTAGAAAGAGCATGTCGAAAATGGGAACGTTTTTTACCATTTGGGTCGAATTTGGTTGATTTTGGTTTTACAAGACCTTAAAACTTTATAACATCTTTTATTTTTGTGATTTCTTTTGTTAGGAAATTATAAATACATATATTTGACATGAATAAAGCCTTTTCAAGTTCATTAGAAAGAGCATGTAAAAAATGGGTGCTTTTTCCCATTTTGCTCGAATTTGCTTGATTTCGGTTCTACCAGTCCTTAAAACCTTATTACTTGCTTTATTTTTTTTATATCTATGATTAGCAATTATAAATACATATATTTTACATTATTCATGTTTTTTTTTAGTTCATTAGAAAGAGCATGTAGATAATGGGAATGCTTCTTACTATTTTACTCGAATTTGCTTGATTTTGGTTCTACAAGACCTTAAAACCGTATAACTTGCTTTGTTTTTGTGAGTTATTCTGTTAGGAAGTTATAAATACATATATTTGACATGAATCAAGTCTTTTCAAGTTCATTAGAAAGAGCATGTTGAAAATGGGTACGCTTTTTCCCATTTTGCCCGAATTTGCTTGATTTTGGTTTTACTACACCTTAAAACCTTATAACTTGCTTCGTTTTTGTGATTTATAAGCTTAGAAAATTATAAATACATATAGTTGATATGATTCAAGAATTTATAAGTTCATTAGAAAGAGCATGTAGAAAATGGGAATGCTTCTTAATAGTTTTCCCAAATTTGCTTGATTTCAGTTCTACAAGACCTTAAAACCTTATAACTTGCTTTGTTTTTGTGATTTCTATGCTTATGAATTTATAAATACATATATTTCACATGATTCAAACAATTATAAGTTCATTAGAAAGAGCATGTAGAATTTGGGAATGTTTGATTTTGGTTCTACAAGACCTTAAAATCTCATAACTTGCTTTCTTTTTGTAATTTATTTTCTTATGGTGTTTTAAATACATATATTTGACATGATACAAGCATTTATAAATTCATTAGAAAGTGCATGTAGAAAATGGGAACATTTCTTCCCATTTTGCCCGAATTTGCTTGATTTAGGTTCTACAAGACCTTAAAACCTTATAACTTGATTTTGCTTTGTTATTTATTTTCTTAGGAAGTTAAAAATAGGTATATTTGACATGATTCAAGAATTTATGATTTCATTAGAAAGAACATGTAGAAAATGGGAATGCTTCTTACTATTTTGCCTGAATTTGCTTGATATTGGTTCTACAAGACCTTAAAACCTTAATACATGCTTTGTTTTTGTGATTTATTTTCTTACGCAGTTATGAATACATATATTTGACATGAATCAATCCTTTCAAGTTCATTAGAAAGAGCGTATAGAAAATGGGAACGCTTCTTCTCATTTTGCCTGAATTTGCTTGATTTCGATTCTACCAGACCTTAAAACCTTATAAATTGTTTTCTCTTTGTTATTTATTTGCTTAGGCAGTTACAAATACATATATCTAATATGATTCAAGCTTTTATAATTTCATTAGAAGGAGCATGTAGAAAACGGGAACGCTTCTTCCCATTTTGGCCGAATTTGTTTGATTTTGGTTCTACAACACCTTAAAACCTTATAACATGCTTTTTTGTGATTTCTTTTCTTAGGAAGTTATAAATACATATATTAGACATGAATCAAGCCTTTTCAAGTTCATTAGAAAGAGCGTGTAGAAAATAGGAACGCTTCTTCTCATTTTGCCTGAATTTGCTTGATTACGGTTCTACCAGACCTTAAAACCTTATAACTTGCTTTGTTTTTGTGATTTCTATTCTTAGGAAGTTAAAAATAAATATATTTTACATGACTCAAGCATTTATAAGCTCATTAGAAAGAGCATGTAGAAAATAGGAACGCTTTTTACCATTTTGCCCGAAAATGCTTGATTTTGGTTCTACAAGACCTTAAAACCTTATAACATCCTTTTTTTTGTGATTTATTTTTTTACGAAGTTATAAATACATATATTTGACATGACTCAAGCCTTTTCATGTTCATTAGAAAGAGCATGTCGAAAATGGGAATGCTTCTTCCCATGTTGCTCGAATTTTCTTGATTTCGGTTCTACAAAACCTTAAAACCTTATAACTTGCTTTGTCTTAGTGATTTCAATGCTTAGGGAGTTAATAATACATATATGTGACATGATTCAAGCCTTTAAAAGTTCATTAGAAATAGCATGTAGAAAATGGGAACGCTTCTTCCCATTCGGGCCGAATTTGGTTGATTTTGGTTCTACAAGACCTTTAAACCTTATAAAATCCTTTGTTTTTGTGATTTCTTTTGTTAGGAAGTTATAAATACATATATTTGACATGACTCAAGCCTTTTCAAGTTCATTAGAAAGTGCATGTAGAAAATGAGAACGCTTCTTCTCATTTTGCCTGAATTTGCTTGATTTTGGTTCTATCAGACCTTAAAACCTTATAAATTGCTTTCTCTTTCTTATTTATTTTTTTAGGCAGTTACAAATACATATATTTGACATGATTCAAGCCTTTATAAGTTCATTAGAAGGAGCATGTAGAAAATAGGAACGCTTCTTCCCATTTTGGTCGAATTTGCTTGATTTTTGTTCTACAAGACCTTAAAACCTTTGCTGAAAAGGTCAATGAATTTATTACATTTGCTACCACACAAGACAATGTCGTGATAGATGGTGTGATGAAATGTCCATGTGCACAGTGTCGAAATATTCCTTATTAAGATCTTGATACCATTAAGGAGCGTCACTATAGGCATGGGTTTTAAACTAACTATTTCCAATGGGTTTTTCATGGTGAACTGCACTTTCAAAGAGAATCCCAAATTAGCAGTTCTATATCCACCGAGGATGCATTGAACCCATATAGAAACATGGTATTAGATGCCTTTGGACTAGAAGGTGGTTTAGAAAATATTGAAGAAGAGCCACATGCTAGTTACAAGAAGTTCTCTGACATGTTGAAGGCAGCGGAAGAGCCATTGTATGATGGCTGCAAGTTGTCTGTATGGTCTGCAGCTGCAAGGATGACAAACATCAAGTCTGAGTATAATATTCCACATAAAGCTATAGATGGTGTTGCTTCCTTAATGAAAGACATGTGCCCAGATGAAAACAAGATGACAGATAGTTTTTACAAGACTAAGAAATTGCTTGAAGGGCCAGAACTTCCGCACCAAAAGATTCATGTATGTCCAAATGGATGTATGTTATTTTGGAAGGAACACAAAGATCTCAAAGAATGTCTATATTGCAAAGGAAGTCGTTATAAGACATTTAGAGAAAGTGGCAATAGTTCTCCTCATAGTGCTCTTATTTACTTTCCTGTAGGCCCGAGATTACAAAGATTATATGCAACAAGATCTACTGCGGAGCAGATGAGGTTGCATAAAGATAATCCTCGAGTTCATGGCCTTATGTCTCATCCAAGTGATGGAGAGGCGTGGAAACACCTAGATGAAGAGTACCCTTCTTTTGCTGCGGAGCCTAGAAATGTCCGACTGAGTCTTTGTACCGACGGATTTTCACCATTTGGAAAGACAGTAAGGCAGTATTCTTGTTAGCCCGTCATTTCAACTCCTTATAATCTTCCACCTGAATTGTGCATGAAGAAACCTTTTATGTTTCCAAGTTTGATAATTCCAGGTCCGAAGAATCCTAAAGGGAATCTCGATGTGTACTTGCAACCTCTTATTGAAAAGTTTGAATGTGTTTGACTTTCATTTAACTCAATTAGCATTGTAGAATGCATTTTACTTTCATTTGACTCAATTAGCTTTTTATGAATGTGTTTGACTTTCATTTGACTCAGTTAGCTTTGTTAATTGCATTTCACTTTGATTTAATTCAAAAAGCTTTGTTTGAATGTGTTTGACTTTCATTTAATTCAATTAGTTTTGTAGAATGCATTTTACTTGCATTTGATTCAAAATGCTTTGTTTGTGTGTGTTTGACTTTTATTTCTGTCAATTAGCTTTGTTGAATTTATTTGACTTTCATTTGATTCAATAAGCATTGTTTGAATGTGTTTAACTTTCATTTGACTCAATTAGCTTTGTTGGATGCATTTTACTTTCATTTGATTCAAAAAGCTTTGTTTGAATGTGTTTGACTTTCATTTGACTCAATTAGCTTTGTTGAATGCATTTGACTTTAATTTGATTCAAAAAGCATTGTTTGAATGTGTTTGACTTTCATTTTACTCAATTAGCTTTGTAGAATGCATTTGACTTTTATTTGACTCAACTAGCTTTGTATGAATGTGTTTGACTTTCATTTGACCCAATTAGCTTTGTTAATTGCATTTCACTTTCATCTAATTCACAACGCTTTGATTGAATGTGTTTGACTTTCATTTGATTCAAAAAGCTATGTTTGAATGAGTTTGACTTTCATTTGACTCAATTAGCCTTGTTGAATGCATTTGACTTTCGTTTGATTCAAAAAATATTCTATGAATGTGTTTGACTTTCATTTGACTTAATTAGCTTTGTTGAATGCATTTGACTTTCATTTGTTTCAAAAAGCTTTGTTTGAATTTGTTTGACTTTTATTTGAGTTAAAAGCATTGTTGAATGCACTTGACTTTCGTTTAATTTTAAAAGCTTGGTTTTAGTGTGTTTGACTTATTTTGACTCAATTAGTTTTGTTGAATGCTTTTGACTTTCATTTGATTCAAATAGCTTTGTTTGAATCTGTTTGACTTTTATTTGACTCAATTACCTTTGTAGAATGCATTTGACTTTCATTTGACTCAATTAGCTTTGTATGTATGTGTTTTGACTTTCATTTGACTCTATTATCTTTGTTAATTGCATTTCACTTTCATTTAATTCAAAAAGCTTTGTTTGAATGTGTTTGACATTCATTTGATTCAAAAAGCTTTGTTTGAATGTGTTTGACTTTCATTTGACATAATTAGCTTTGTTGAATGCATTTGACTTTCATTTGTTTGAAAAAGCTTTGTTTAATGTGTTTGACTTTCATTTGAGTCAAAAATCTTTGTTGAGTGCATTTGACTTTCATTTGATTCAAAAAGCTTTATTTTAATGTGTTTGACTTTAATATGACTCAATTAGCTTTGTTGAATGCAGTTTAATTTCATTTGATTCAAAAAGCTTTGTTTGAATGTGTTGGAGTTTCAATTGATTCAATTATCTTTGTTGAACGCATTTGACTTTCCTTTGATTCTAAAAGCTTTGTATGAATGTGTTTGACTTTCATTTGACTCAATAATCTTTATTGAATGCATTTAACTTTCATTTTATTCAAAAAACTTTGTTTGATTGTGTTTGACTTTCATTTGAGTCAATAGTCTCTATTGAATGCATTTGACTTTCATTTGATTCAAAAAGCTTTGTTTGAATGTGTGTGTATTTCATTTGACTCAATTAGCTTTGTTGAATGCATTTCACTTTCATTTGATTCAAAAGGTTGTGTTTGAATGTGTTTGACTTGTATCTAATTCAATTAGCTTTGTAGAATGCATTTGACTTTCATTTGATTCAATTAGCTTTGTTAATTGAGTTTCACTTTGATTTAATTGTAAAAGCTTTGTTTGAATGTGTTTGACTTTCATTTGACTCAATTAGCTTTGTTGAATGCATTTTACTTTCATTTGATTCAAAAAGCTTTGTTTGAATGTGTTTGACTTTCATTTGACTCAATTAGCTTTGTTGAATGCATTTGACTTTCATTTGTATCTAAAAGCTTTGTTTGAATGTATTCGACATTCATTTGACTCAATTATATTAGTTGAATACATTTGAATTTTATTTAATTCAAAAAGCTTTGTTTGAATGTGTTTGACTTTCATTTGACTCAATTGTCTTTGTTAAAAGCATTTGACTTTCATTTGATTCAAAAGGTTGTGTTTGAATGTGTTTGACTTTCATCTAATTCAATTAGCTTTGTAGAATGCATTTGACTTTCATTTGACTCAATTAGATTTTATGAATGTGTTTGACTTTCATTTGACTCAATTAGCTTTGTTAATTGAATTTCACTTTGATTTAAATCTAAAAGCTTTGTTTGAATGTGTTTGACTTTCATTTGACTCAATTAGCTTTGTTGAATTCATTTTACTTTCATTTGATTCAAAAAACTTTGTTTGAATGTGTTTGACTGTTATTTGACTCAATTAGCTTTGTTGAATGCATTTGACTTTCATTTGATTCAAAAAGCTTTGTTTGAATGTGTTTGATTTTCATTTGAGCCAAAAAGTTTTGTTGAATGTATTTGACTTTCATTTGATTCAAAATGCTTTGTTTGAATGTGTTTGACTTTCATTTGACTCAATTATCTTTTTTGAATTCATTTGACTTTCATTTGATTCAAAAAGCTTTGTATGAATGTGTTTGACTTTCATTTGACTCAAATATCTTTGTTGAATGCATTTGACTTTCATTTTATTCAAAAAGCATTGTTTGTATATGTTTGACTTTCATTTGACTCAATCAGCTTTGTTGAATGCATTTTACTTTCATTTCATTCAAAACGCTTTGTTTGAATGTGTTTGACTTTCATGTGACTCAATTAGCTTTGTTGAATGCATTTGAGTTTTATTTGATTCAAAAAGCATTGTTTAAATGTGTTTGACTTTCATTTGACTCAATTAGCTTTGTTGAACGTATTTGACTTTCATTTGATTCGAAAAGCTTTGTTTGAATGTGTTTGACTTTTATTTGGCTCAATTATCTTTGTTGAATGCATTTGACTTTCTTTTGACTCAATTAGCTTTTTATGAATGTGTTTGTCTTTCATTTTACTCAATTAGATTTGTGAATTGCATTTCACTTTCATTAAATTTAAAAAGGTTTGTTGAATGTGTTTGATATACATTTGATTAAAAAACCTTTGTATGAATGTGTTTGACTTTAATTTGACTCAAATATCTTTGTTGAATGCACTTGACTTTCCTTTGATTCAAAAAGGTTTATTTGAATGGGTTTGTCTTTCATTTGACTCAATTAGCTTTGTAGAATGCATTTGACTTTCATTTAACTCAATTAGCTTTGTATGAATGTATTTGATTTTCATTTGACTCAATTAGCTTTGTTAGCTGCATTTCACATTCATTTAATTCGAAAAGCTTTGTTTGAATGTGTTTGACTTTCACTTAATTCAATTAGCTTTGTTAATTGCATTTCACTTTCATTTTATTCAAAAAGTTTTGTTTGAATGTGTTTGACTTTCATTTGACTCAATTAGCTTTGTTGAATGCATTTGACTTTCATTTAATTTAAAAAGCGTTGTTGAATGTGTTTGACTTTCATTTGACTCAATTAGCTTTGTTGAATGCATTTGACTTTCATTTGATTCAAAAAACTTTGTTTGAATGTGTTTGACTTTCATTTGACTTAATTAGCTTTGTTGAATGCATTTGACTTTCATTTGATTCAAAAAGCTTCGTTTGAATGTGTTTGACTATTATATCACTCAGTTATCTTTGTTGAATCCATTCGACTTTTATTTGATTCAAAAAGCTTTGTATTAATGTGTTTGAATTTCATTTGACTTAATTATCTTTATTGAATGCATTTGACTTTCATTTGATTCATAAAGCTTTGTTTGAATTTATTTTACTTTCATTAGAGTCAAAGAGCTTTGTTGAATGCATTTGACTAAAAAAGCTTGGTATGAATGTATTTGACTTTCATTTAACTCAATTATCTTTATTGAATGCATTTGACTTTCATTTGATTTATAAAGCTTTGTTTGAATGTGTTTGACTTTCATTTGACACAATTATCTTTGTTGAATGCATTTTACTTTCATTTGATTCAAAAAGCTTTGTTTGAATGTGTTTGACTTTCATTTGAGTCAAAAAGCTTTGTTGAATGCATTTGACTTTCATTTAACTCAAAAACCTTTGTTTGAATGTGTTTTACTTTAATTTTACTTAAATGTCATTGTTAAATGCATTTAACTTTTATTTGGTTCAAAAGATTTGTTTAAATGTGTATGACATTTATTTGATTCAAAAAGCTTTGTATGAATGTGTTTGACTTTCAATTGACTCAACTATCTTTGTTGAATGTATTTAACTTTCATTTGATTTAAAAAGCTTTGTATGAATGTGTTTGACTTTCAATTGACTCAATTATCTTTGTTGAATGCATTTGACTTTCATTTAATTTAAAAAGCATTGTTTAAATGTGTTTGACTTTCATTTGACTAAATTAGCTTTGTTGAATGC
Source organism: Chenopodium album (assembly GCF_948465745.1). NCBI lineage: Eukaryota > Viridiplantae > Streptophyta > Magnoliopsida > Caryophyllales > Amaranthaceae > Chenopodium > Chenopodium album. The sequence continues at coordinate 19,919,891 of NC_137850.1, read as the reverse complement.
ATTTGACTTTCATTTGATTTTAAAAGCTTTGTTTGAATGTGTTTGACTTTTATTTGACTCAATTATCTTTGTTGAATGAATTTGACTTTCATTTGTTTCAAAAAGCTTTGTTGGAATGTGTTTGGCATTCATTTGATTTAAAAAGCTTTGTATAAATGTGCTTGACTTTCATTTGACTCAATTATCTTTGTTGAATGCATTTGACTTTCATTTGATTCTAAAAGCTTTGTTTGAATGTGTTTGACTTTCATTTAACTCAATTAGCTTTGTAGAATGCATTTGACTTTCATTAGGTTCAAAAAGCTTTGTTTGAATATGGTTGACATTCATTTGACACAATTATCTTTGTTGAATGCATTTTACTTTCATTTGATTCAAAAAGCTTTGTTTGAATGTGTTTGACTTTCATTTGAGTCAAAAAGCTTTGTTGAATGCATTTGACTTTCATTTAACTCAAAAACCTTTGTTTGAATGTGTTTTACTTTAATTTGACTTAAATGTCATTGTTAAATGCATTTAACTTTTATTTGGTTCAAAAGCTTTGTTTAAATGTGTTTGACATTCATTTGATTCAAAAAGCTTTGTATGAATGTGTTTGACTTTCAATTGACTCAACTATCTTTGTTGAATGTATTTAACTTTCATTTGATTCAAAAAGCTTTGTATGAATGTGTTTGACTTTCAATTGACTCAATTATCTTTGTTGAATGCATTTGACTTTCATTTAATTTAAAAAGCATTGTTTAAATGTGTTTGACTTTCATTTGACTAAATTAGCTTTGTTGAATGCATTTGACTTTCATTTGATTAAAAAAAGCATTGTTTGAATGTGTTTGACTTTCATTTGGCTCAACTAACTTTGTTGAATGCATTTGACTTTCATTTGATTCAAAAAGCTTTGTTTGACTTCCATTTGATTCAATTAGCTTTGATGAATGCATTTGATTTTCATTTGATTTAAAAAGCATTGTTTGAATGTGTTTGACTTTAATTTAACTTAATTAGCTTTATTGAACGCATTTGATTTTCATTTGATTCAAAAAGCTGTGTTTGAATGTGGTTGACTTTCATTTGACTCAATTAGTTTCGTTGAATGCATTTGACTTTCATTTGATTTTAAAAGCTTTGTTTGAATGTGTTTGACTTTTATTTGACTCAATTATCTTTGTTGAATGAATTTGACTTTCATTTGTTTCAAAAAGCTTTGTTGGAATGTGTTTGGCATTCATTTGATTCAAAAAGCTTTGTATAAATGTGCTTGACTTTCATTTGAATCAATTATCTTTGTTGAATGCATTTGACTTTCATTTGATTCTAAAAGCTTTGTTTGAATGTGTTTGACTTTCATTTAACTCAATTAGCTTTTTAGAATGCATTTGACTTTCATTAGGTTCAAAAAGCTTTGTTTGAATATGGTTGACATTCATTTGACACAATTATCTTTGTTGAATGCATTTTACTTTCATTTGATTCAAAAAGCTTTGTTTGAATTTGTTTGACTTTCATTTGAGTCAAAAAGCTTTGTTGAATGCATTTGACTTTCATTTAACTCAAAAACCTTTGTTTGAATGTGTTTTACTTTAATTTGACTTAAATGTCATTGTTAAATGCATTTAACTTTTATTTGGTTCAAAAGCTTTGTTTAACTTTGTTTGACATTCATTTGATTCAAAAAGCTTTGTATGAATGTGTTTGACTTTCAATTGACTCAACTATCTTTGTTGAATGTATTTAACTTTCATTTGATTCAAAAAGCTTTGTATGAATGTGTTTGACTTTCAATTGACTCAATTATCTTTGTTGAATGCATTTGACTTTCATTTATTTTAAAAAGCATTGTTTAAATGTGTTTGATTTTCATTTGACTAAATTAGCTTTGTTGAATGCATTTGACTTTCATTTGATTAAAAAAAGCATTGTTTGAATGTGTTTGACTTTCATTTGGCTCAATTAACTTTGTTGAATGCATTTGACTTTCATTTGATTCAAAAAGCTTTGTTTGACTTCCATTTGATTCAATTAGCTTTGATGAATGTATTTGATTTTCATTTGATTTAAAAAGCATTGTTTGAATGTGTTTGACTTTAATTTAACTTAATTAGCTTTATTGAATGCATTTGATTTTCATTTGATTCAAAAAGCTGTGTTTGAATGTGGTTGACTATCATTTGACTCAATTAGTTTCGTTGAATGCATTTGACTTTCATTTGATTTTAAAAGCTTTGTTTGAATGTGTTTGACTTTTATTTGACTCAATTATCTTTGTTGAATGAATTTGACTTTCATTTGTTTCAAAAAGCTTTGTTGGAATGTGTTTGGCATTCATTTGATTCAAAAAGCTTTGTATAAATATGCTTGACTTTCATTTGACTCAATTATCTTTGTTGAATGCATTTGACTTTCATTTGATTCTAAAAGCTTTGTTTGAATGTGTTTGACTTTCATTTAACTCAATTAGGTTTGTAGAATGCATTTGACTTTCATTAGGTTCAAAAAGCTTTGTTTGAATATGGTTGACATTCATTTGACTCAATTAGCATTGTTAATTGCATTTCACTTTCATTTAATTCAAAAAGCTTTGTTTGAATGTGTTTGACTTTCATTTGACTCAATTATCTTTGTTGAATGCATTTGACTTTCATTTGATTCAAAAAGCTTTGTTTGAATGTGTTTTACTTTCATTTGACTCAATTATCTTTGTTGAATGAATTTGACTTTCATTTGTTTTAAAAAGCTTTGTTTGAATGTGTTTGACATTCATTTGATTCAAAAAGCTTTGTATGAATGTGTTTGACTTTCATTTGACTCAATTATCTTTGTTGAATGCATTTGATTTTCATTTAATTTAAAAAGCATTGTTAAAATGTGTTTGACTTTCATTTGACTCAATTAGCTTTGTTGAATGCATTTGACTTTCATTTTATTCGAAAAGCTTTTTTTGAATGTGTTTGACTTTCGTTTGACTCAATTAGCTTTGTAGAATGCATTTGACTTTCATTTGACTCAATTAGGTTTGTATGAATGTGTTTGACTTTCATTTGACTCAATTAGCTTTAATAATTACATTTCACTTTCATTTAATTCAAAAAGCTTTGTTTGAATGTGTTTGACTTTCATTTGACTCAATTAGCTTTGTTGAATGCATTTGACTTTCATTTTATTCTAAAAGCTTTGTTTGAATGTGTTTGAATTTCATTTAACTCAATTATTTTTTTAGAATACATTTCACTTTCATTTGGTTCAAAAAGCTTTGTTTGAATGTGTTTGACATTCATTTGACTCAATTTGCTTTGTTGAATGCATTTGACTTTCATTTGATTCAAAAAGCTTTGTTTGAATGTGTTTTACTTTCATTTGACTCAATTATCTTTGTTGAATGAATTTGACTTTCATTTGTTTTAAAAAGCTTTGTTTGAATGTGTTTGACATTCATTTGATTCAAAAAGCTTTGTATGAATGTGTTTGACTTTCATTTGACTCAATTATCTTTGTTGAATGCATTTGATTTTCATTTAATTTAAAAAGCATTGTTAAAATGTGTTTGACTTTCATTTGACTCAATTAGCTTTGTTGAATGCATTTGACTTTCATTTTATTCGAAAAGCTTTTTTTGAATGTGTTTGACTTTCGTTTGACTCAATTAGCTTTGTAGAATGCATTTGACTTTCATTTGACTCAATTAGGTTTGTATGAATGTGTTTGACTTTCATTTGACTCAATTAGCTTTAATAATTACATTTCACTTTCATTTAATTCAAAAAGCTTTGTTTGAATGTGTTTGACTTTCATTTGACTCAATTAGCTTTGTTGAATGCATTTGACTTTCATTTTATTCTAAAAGCTTTGTTTGAATGTGTTTGAATTTCATTTAACTCAATTATTTTTTTAGAATACATTTCACTTTCATTTAATTCGAAAAGCTTTGTTTGAATGTGTTTGACTTTAAATTGGCTCAATTAGTTTTGTTGAATGCATTTTACTTTCATTTGATTCAAAAAGCGTTGTTTGAATGTGTTGACTTTCATTTGACTAAATTAGCTTTGTTGAATACTTTTGACTTTCATTTGATTCAAAAAGCTTTGTTTGAATGTGTTTGACTTTCATTTGACTCAATTATCTTTGTTGAATACATTTGACTTTCATTTGATTCAAAAAGCTTTGTTTGAATGTGTTTGACTTTCATTTGACTCAATTAGCTTTGTTGAATACATTTGACTTTCATTTAGTTCAAAAAACTTTGTTTGAATGTGTTTGACATTCGTTTGAATCAAAAAACTTTGTTTGAATGTGTTTTACTTTGATTTGACACAATTATCTTTGTTGAATGCATTTCACTTTCATTTGAATCAAAAAGCATTGTTTGAATGTGTTTGACTTTCATTTGACTCAATTAGCTTTGATGAATGCAATTGACATTCATTTGATTAAAAAAGCTTTGTTTGAATGTGTTTGACTTTCATTTGACTCAATTAGCTTTGTTGAATGAATTTGATTGTCATTTGATTCAAAAAGCTTTGTTTGAATTTGTTTGACTATCATTAGACTCCATGAACTTTGTAGAATGCATTTGACTTTCACTTGAGTCAATTAGCTTTAAATGAATGTGTTTGACTTTCATTTGACTCAATTAGCTTTGTTAATTGCATTTTACTTTCATTTAATTCAAAAAGCTTTGTTTGAAAGTGTTTGACTTTCATTTGACTTAATTAGCTTTAATGAAGGCATTTTACTTTCATTTGATTCAAAAAGCTTGGTGTGAATGTGTTTGACTTTCATTTGACTCAATTAGGTTTGTTGAATGCATTTGACTTTCATTTGAATAAAAAAGCTTTGTTTAAATGTGTTGGCTTTCATATGACTCCATTATCTTTTTAGAATGCAATTGACTTTTAATTGATTCAAAAAGCTTTGTATGAATGTGTTTGACTTTCATTTGACTCAATTAGCTTCGTTGAATGCATTTGACTTTCATTTGATTTTAAAAGCTTTGTTTGATTGTGTTTGACTTTTATTTGGTTCAAAAAGCTTTGTTGAATGAGTTTGATTTTAATTTTACTCCATTAGCTTTGTTGAATGCATTTGACTTTCATTTGATTTTAAAACCTTTGTTTAATTGTGTTTGACTTTCATTTGGTTCAACAAGCTTTGTTGAATGAGTTTGACTTTCATTTTACTCAATTAGATTTGTTGAATGCATTTGACTTTCTTTTGATTTAAAAAGCATTGTTTGAATGTGTTAGAATTTATTTGACACAATAAACTTTGTTGAATGCATTTGACTTTCATTTGATTTAAAAAACTTTATTTGACTGTGTTTGACTTTCATTTGAGTCAAAAAGCTTTATTAAATGCATTTGAATTTAATTTGATTTAAAAATCGTTGTTTGAATGTGTTTGACTTTCAATTGACTCAATTATCTTTGTTGAATTCGTTTGACTTTCATTTGATTTAAAAAGCTTTGTTTGTATGTGTTTGACATTCATTTGATTCAAAAAGCTTTGTATGAATGTGTTTGACTTTCCTTTGAGTCAATTATCTTTGTTGAATGCATTTGACTTTCGTTTGACTCAAAAAGCATTGTTTGAATGTGTTTGACTTTCATTTAACTCAATTAGCTTTGTTAGGAAGTTATAAATACATATATTTGACATGAATCAAGCCTTTTCAAGTTTATTAAAAAGAGCATGTAGAAAAAGGGAATGCTTCTTACTATTTTGCCCGAATTTGATTGATTTCAGTTCTACAAGACCTTAAAACCTTATAAATTGCTTAGTTTTTGCGATTTCTATGCTTATGCATTTATAAATACATATATTTCACATGATTCAAACAATTATAAGTTCATAAGAAAGAGCATGTAGAATTTGGGAATGCTTCCTACTATTTTACCCAAATTTGCTTGATTTTAGTTCTACAAGACCTTAAAACCTTATAACTTGATTTGTGTTTGTTATTTATTTTCTAATGGAGTTATAAATACATATATTTGACATGATCCAAGCATTTATAAGTTCATTAGAATTAGCATGTAGAAAATGGGAACGTTTCTTCCCATTTTGCCCGAATTTGCTTGATTTTGGTTCTACAAGACCTTAAAACCATATAACTTGCTTTTGCTTTGTTATTTATTTTCTTAGGCAGTTATAAATATGTATATTTGACATGATTCAAGAATTTATAATTTCATTAGAAAGAGCATGTAGAAAATGGGAATGCTTCTTACTATTTTGCCCGAATTTGCTTGATTTTTGTTCTACAAGACCTTATAACCTTATGAATTGCTTTGTTTTTGTGATTTTTTTTGTGAGGCAGTTATAAATACGTATATTTGACATGACTCAAGACTTTTCAAGTTCATTAGAAAGAGCATGTAAAAATGGGAATGCTTCTTCCCATTTTGGCCGAATTTGCTTGATTTTGGCTCTACAAGACCTTAAAACCTTATGATATGCTTTATTTTTGTGATTTATTTTCTTAAGAAGTTGTAAATACATATATTTGACATGAATCAAGCCTTTTCAAGTTCATTACAAAGAGAATATAGAAAATGGGAACGCTTCTTCTCATTTTGCCCGAATTTGCTTGATTTCGGTTCTACCAGACCTTAAAACCTTATAACTTGTTTGGTCTAAGTGATTTCTATGCTTAGTCAGTTACAAATACATATATTTGATATGATTCAAGCCTTTATCAGTTCATTAGAAAGAGCATGTAGAAAATGGGAACGCTTCTTCCCATTTGGGCCGAATTTGCTTGATTTTGGTTCTACAAGACCTTAAAAGCTTATAAAATGCTTTGTTTTTGTGATTTCTTTTCTTAGGAAGTTATCAATACATATATTTGACATGAATCAAGCCTTTTCAAGTTCATTAGAAAGAGCATGTAGAAAATGGGAACGCTTCTTCCCATTATGCCCGAATTTGCTTGATTTCTGTTCAACTAGACCTTAAAACCTTATACCTTGCTTTCTCTTAGTGATTTCTATGCTTAGGCAGTTACTAATACATATATTTGACATCATTCAAGCCTTTATAAGTTCATTAGAAAGAGCATGTAGAAAATGGGAACGCTTTTTACCATTTGGGCCGAATTTGGTTGATTTTGGTTCTACAAGATCTTAAAACCTTATAACATCTTTTGTTTTTGTGATTTCTTTTGTTAGGAAATTATAAATACATATATTTGACATGAATAAAGCCTTCTCAAGTTCATTAGAAAGAGCATGTAAAAATGGGTGCTTTTTCCTATTTTGCTCGAATTTGCTTGATTTCGGTTCTACCAGTCCTTAAAACCTTATAACTTGCTTTATTTTTGTTATATCTGTGATTAGGAATTATAAATACATATATTTAACATTATTCAAGTTTTTTGTAGTTCATTAGAAAGAGCATGTAGAAAATGAGAATGCTTCTTTCTATTTTGCCTGAATTTGCTTGATTTTGGTTCTACAAAACCTTAAAACCTTATAACTTGCTTTTTTTTTTTGTGATTTATTTGCTTAGAAAATTATAAATACATATATTTTATATGATTCAAGAATTTATAAATTCTTTAGAAAGAACATGTAGAAAATGGAAAGGTTTCTTACTATTTTTCCCGAATTTGCTTGATTTTTGTTCTACTAGACCTTAAAACCTTATCTCTTGCTTTGTTTTTGTGATTTATATTGTTAGGAAGTTATAAATACATATATTTGACATGAATCAAGCCTTTTCAAGTTTATTAAAAAGAGCATGTAGAAAAAGGGAATGCTTCTTACTATTTTGCCCGAATTTGATTGATTTTAGTTCTACAAGACCTTAAAACCTTATAAATTGCTTTGTTTTTGTGATTTCTATGATTATGAATTTATAAATACATATATTTCACTTGATTTAAACAATTATAAGTTAATAAGAAAGACCATGTAGAATTTGGGAATGCTTCTTACTATTTTACCCAAATTTTGCTTGATTTTGGTTCTACAAAGCCTTAAAACCTCATAACTTGATTTGTTTTTGTTATTTATTTTATAATGGAGTTATACATACATATATTTGACATGATCCAAGCATTTATAAGTTCATTAAAAAGAGCATGTAGAAAATGGGAACGTTTCTTCCCATTTTGCCCGAATTTGCTTGATTTTGGTTCTGCAAGACCTTAAAACCATATAACTTGCTTTTGCTTTGTTATTTATTTGCTTAGGAATTTATAAATTTGTATATTTGACATGATTCAGGAATTTATAATTTCATTAGAAAGAGCAAGTAGAAAATGGGAATGCTTCTTACTATTTTGCCCGAATTTGCTTGATTTTGGTTCTACAAGACCTTAAAACCTTATGAATTGCTTTGTTTTTGTTATTTCTTATGTCAGGCAGTTATGAATACATATATTTGACATGACTCAAGCCTTTTCAAGTACATTAGAAAAAGCATGTACAAAATGGGAATGCTTCTTCCCATTTTGGCCGAATTTGCTTGATTTTGGCTCTACAAGACCTTAAAACATTATGACATGCTTTATTTTTGTGATTAATTTTCTTAGGAAGTTGTAAATACATATATTTGACATGAATCAAGCCTTTTCAAGTTCATTAGAAAGAGCATGTAGAAAATGGGAACGCTTCTTCTCATTTTGCCCGAATTTGCTTGATTACGAATCTACCAGACCTTAAAACGTTATAACTTGGTTATTCTTAGTGATTTCTATGCTTAGTCAGTTACAAATAAATATATTTGACATGATTCAAGCCTTTATCAGTTCATTAGAAAGAGCATGTAGAAAAAGGGAACACTTCTTCCCATTTAGGACGAATTTGCTTGATTTTGGTTCTACAAGACCTTAAAACCTTATAAAATGCTTTATTTTTGTGATTTCTTTTCTTAGGAAGTTATAAATACATATATTTGACATGAATCAAGCCTTTTCAAGTTCAGTAGAAAGAGCATGTAGAAATTGGGAACGCTTCTTCCCATTATGCCCGAATTTGCTTAATTTCGGTTCTACTAGACCTTAAAACCTTATACCTTGCTTTCTCTTAGTGATTTCTATGCTTAGGCAGTTACTAATACATATATTTGACATCATTCAAGCCTTTATAAGTTCATTAGAAAGAGCATGTAGAAAATGGGAACGCTTTTTACCATTTGGGCCGAATTTGGTTGATTTTGGTTCTACAAGATCTTAAAACCTTATAACATCTTTTGTTTTTGTGATTTCTTTTGTTAGGAAATTATAAATACATATATTTGACATGAATAAAGCCTTCTCAAGTTCATTAGAAAGAGCATGTAAAAATGGGTGCTTTTTCCTATTTTGCTCGAATTTGCTTGATTTCGGTTCTACCAGTCCTTAAAACCTTATAACTTGCTTTATTTTTGTTATATCTGTGATTAGGAATTATAAATACATATATTTAACATTATTCAAGTTTTTTGTAGTTCATTAGAAAGAGCATGTAGAAAATGAGAATGCTTCTTTCTATTTTGCCTGAATTTGCTTGATTTTGGTTCTACAAAACCTTAAAACCTTATAACTTGCTTTTTTTTTTGTGATTTATTTGCTTAGAAAATTATAAATACATATATTTTATATGATTCAAGAATTTATAAATTCTTTAGAAAGAACATGTAGAAAATGGAAAGGTTTCTTACTATTTTTCCCGAATTTGCTTGATTTTTGTTCTACTAGACCTTAAAACCTTATCTCTTGCTTTGTTTTTGTGATTTATATTGTTAGGAAGTTATAAATACATATATTTGACATGAATCAAGCCTTTTCAAGTTTATTAAAAAGAGCATGTAGAAAAAGGGAATGCTTCTTACTATTTTGCCCGAATTTGATTGATTTTAGTTCTACAAGACCTTAAAACCTTATAAATTGCTTTGTTTTTGTGATTTCTATGATTATGAATTTATAAATACATATATTTCACTTGATTTAAACAATTATAAGTTAATAAGAAAGACCATGTAGAATTTGGGAATGCTTCTTACTATTTTACCCAAATTTTGCTTGATTTTGGTTCTACAAAGCCTTAAAACCTCATAACTTGATTTGTTTTTGTTATTTATTTTATAATGGAGTTATACATACATATATTTGACATGATCCAAGCATTTATAAGTTCATTAAAAAGAGCATGTAGAAAATGGGAACGTTTCTTCCCATTTTGCCCGAATTTGCTTGATTTTGGTTCTGCAAGACCTTAAAACCATATAACTTGCTTTTGCTTTGTTATTTATTTGCTTAGGAATTTATAAATTTGTATATTTGACATGATTCAGGAATTTATAATTTCATTAGAAAGAGCAAGTAGAAAATGGGAATGCTTCTTACTATTTTGCCCGAATTTGCTTGATTTTGGTTCTACAAGACCTTAAAACCTTATGAATTGCTTTGTTTTTGTTATTTCTTATGTCAGGCAGTTATGAATACATATATTTGACATGACTCAAGCCTTTTCAAGTACATTAGAAAAAGCATGTACAAAATGGGAATGCTTCTTCCCATTTTGGCCGAATTTGCTTGATTTTGGCTCTACAAGACCTTAAAACATTATGACATGCTTTATTTTTGTGATTAATTTTCTTAGGAAGTTGTAAATACATATATTTGACATGAATCAAGCCTTTTCAAGTTCATTAGAAAGAGCATGTAGAAAATGGGAACGCTTCTTCTCATTTTGCCCGAATTTGCTTGATTACGAATCTACCAGACCTTAAAACGTTATAACTTGGTTATTCTTAGTGATTTCTATGCTTAGTCAGTTACAAATAAATATATTTGACATGATTCAAGCCTTTATCAGTTCATTAGAAAGAGCATGTAGAAAAAGGGAACACTTCTTCCCATTTAGGACGAATTTGCTTGATTTTGGTTCTACAAGACCTTAAAACCTTATAAAATGCTTTATTTTTATGATTTCTTTTCTTAGGAAGTTATAAATACATATATTTGACATGAATCAAGCCTTTTCAAGTTCAGTAGAAAGAGCATGTAGAAATTGGGAACGCTTCTTCCCATTATGCCCGAATTTGCTTAATTTCGGTTCTACTAGACCTTAAAACCTTATACCTTGCTTTGTCTTACTGATTTCTATGTTAGGCAGTTACTAATACATATATTTGACATCATTCAAGACTTTATAAGTTCATTAGAAAAAGCATGTAGAAAATGGAAACGCTTTTTACCATTGGGGCCGAATTTGGTTGATTTTGGTTCTACAAGACCTTAAAACCTTTTAACATCTTTTGTTTTTGTGATTTCTTTTGTTAGGAAATTATAAATACATATATTTGACATAAATAAAGCCTTTTCAAGTTCATTAGAAAGAGCATGTAAAAAATGGGTGCTTTTTCCTATTTTGCTCGAATTTGCTTGATTTCGGTTCTACCAGTCCATAAAACCTTATAACTTGCTTTATTTTTGTTATATCCATGATTAGGAATTATAAATACATATATTTAACATTATTCAAGTTTTTTTAGTTCATTATAAAGATCATGTAGAAAATGGGAATGCTTCTTACTATTTTACCCGAATTTGCTTGATTTTGGTTATACAAGACCCTAAAACCGTATAACTTGCTTTGTTTTTGTGATTTATTCTGTTAGGAAGTTATAAATACATATATTTGACATGAATCAACCCTTTTCAAGTTCATTAGAAAGAGCATGTTGAAAATGGGTACACTTTTTCCCATTTTGCCCGAATTTGCTTGATTTTGTTTCTACTACACCTTAAAACCTTATAACTTGCTTCGTTTTTGTGATTTATAAGCTCAGAAAATTATAAATACATACAGTTGATATTATTCAAGAATTTATAAGTTCATTAGAAAGAGCATGTAGAAAATGAAAAGGCTTCTTACTATTTTGCCCGAATTTGCTTGATTTTGGTTCTACAAGACCTTAAAACCTTATAACTTGCTTTTTTTTGTTATTTATTTTGTTAGGAAGTATAAATTCATATATTTGACATGAATCAAGCCTTTTCAAGTTTATTAAAAAGAGCATGTAGAAAAAGGGAATGCTTCTTACTAGTTTGCCCGAATTTGCTTGATTTCAGTTCTACAAGACCCTAAAACCTAGTAGTTTTTGTGATTTCTATGCTTATGCATTTATAAATACATATATTTCACATGATTCAAACAATTATAAGTTAATTAGAAAGAGCATGTAGAATTTTGGAATGCTTCTTACTATTTTGCCCGAATTTGCTTGATTTTGGTTCTACAAGACCTTAAAATCTCATAACTTGCTTTGTTTTTGTGATTTATTTTCTTATGGTGTTATAAATACATATATTTGACATGATACAAGCATTTATAAGTTCATTAGAAAGTGCATGTTGAAAATGGGAACGATTCTTCCCATTTTGCCCGAATTTGCTTGATTTTGTTTCTACAAGACCTTAAAACCTTATAACTTGATTTTGCTTCGTTATTTATTTGCTTATACAGTTAAAAATAAGTATATTTGACATGATTCAAGAATTTATGATTTCATTAGAAAGAACATGTACAAAATGGGAATGCTTCTTACTATTTTGCCCGAATTTGCTTGATATTGGTTCTACAAGACCTTAAAACCTTAATACATGGCTTGTTTTTGTGATTTATTTTCTTACGCAGTTATGAATACATATATTTGACATAAATCAAGCCTTTTCAAGTTCATTAGAAAGAGCATGTAGAAAACGGGAACGCTTCTTCTCATTTTGCCCGAATTCGCTTGATTTCGGTTCTACCGGACCTTAAAACCTTATAACTTGATTTGTCTTAGTGATTTCTATGCTTAGGGAGTTACTATTACATATATGTAACATGATTCAAGCCTTTATAAGTTCATTAGAAAGAGCATGTAGAATATGGGAACGCTTCTTCCCATTTGGGCCGAATTTGGTTGATTTTGGTTCTACAAGACCTTTAAACCTTATAAAATCCATTGTTTTTGTGATTTCTTTTGTTAGGAAGTTATAAATACATATATTTGACATGACTCAAGCCTTTTCAAGTTCATTAGAAAGTGCATATAGAAAATGAGAACGCTTCTTCTCATTTTGCCTGAATTTGCTTGATTTTGGTTCTATCAGACCTCAAAACCTTATTAATTGCTTTCTCTTTGTTATTTATTTTCTTAGGCAGTTACAAATACATATATTTGACATGATTCAAGCCTTTATAAGTTCATTAAAAGGAGCATGTAGAAAATAGGAACGCTTCTTCCCATTTTGGCCGAATTTGCTTGATTTTGGCTCTACAAGACCTTAAAACCTTATAACATGCATTTTTTGTGATTTTTTTTCTTAGGAATTTATAAATACATATATTAGACATGAATCAAGCCTTTTCAAGTTCATTAGAAATAGCGTGTAGAAAATGGGAACGCTTCTTCTCATATGATGTTAATTGGTAACAATAATTTTCATTTTGATGACCTTAAATAGTTAAATGACCTAAAAGAATGTCATTCTTTTAAGTGCTTTACTTACTTTGTCTATGCTTTTTTAATTATTTATTGTTCAGTGAAACTGCTATATAATGAGGGAGGATCGAGCATGGATGTATAAACGGTTAGAAGGAAAATTCCTTAGTCCAACCTTTGCTGAAAAGGTCAATGAATTTATTACATTTGCTACCACACAAGACAATGTCGTGATAGATGGTGTGATGAAATGTCCATGTGCACAGTGTCGAAATATTCCTTTGATGGGATGAAGAACGGTAGGTCGTTGGGCTACCACCCCACCCAATCAAACAAAATTTGTAACTCAACAAACCTCTATTAAGTGTAGTGGTAAGTCAAGGTCGAACCCAAGGGAATGGAGGTCGAATGCACAATGCCTAAGTCAAGCTATTTCGAAGTCAAGTAAGGGGGTTTATGAAGGAAACTAGAGCTAGAGCTAAATGATGCAAGAACTTGTATGAAATCAATCTAAAAGACACTAGGGCAATGGATGCACATGTAAATGTAATGGAAAATGGTAATTTGGGAGGTCAAACCGACTAAGTCAAGTGATAAGAAGAAAGATCAATCATGTATCCAAAAGAGCATACCAAGATAGTTCACCTAGAGGTCTAACTAGCGTCAACTACGCTAAACACTACCTAGGGAACGTCACAAAGCACCTCAATCGTGATATTGTAAGTTACTAATCAATGGTCCGTATCATAGCAAGCTCACAATGCAATCTAGTGCAATAATCAAAGATGGCCAAACTTCAATCAATCACACACATGCACATGAATTATCAACCAAATTTAATCATATCATCAACTCCATCAATTATCCCCAAATTACTCTAATCCATCACTCAAACATGCTTCACCATTTCCCTAGCTAGAAAAACTACTCACTAGCCATGGAAATCAAGATCAAATTTACATTAATCATCAATTTCATCATCAATATATTTGAAATCAAAGATCAAATCAACAATCAATCAAAAATCAATAAAACTTCAATCAATCATCAAACAAACTTCAATAAATCAACAATAACATGAAAAACAAATGAAATCAACTAAAATCTAACTTGTATTGAAATCAAGAAGAAGATCCTTACAAAACTTTGATCTAAAGATCAATTACAATGAAGAATTCTTGAACAATCACCAAAAACCATGAGTTTCTCTCTCTTCAATCCTTGAGTTTCTCTCTCTAAAATTCTATCAAAAACTAACTATCAAATCCAATCTAAAAAACTTCCTCCTAAAAATAGAAAGAAATAACTATATATACAAAGAGGAGGTCGGTATTGACGCCTAAAAATAGACCCACGTCGGTGCGGGCGCATGGAGGAGAGAGAGTGGCGCGCACGGGAACACACCCAGATTGGTGCGCCCGCACGCACCAGGTATGCGGCCGCACCCGACCAATGTGCGGCCGCACACTCCCTGGGTGCGCCCGCACCTGGCTGGGTCTTTCCCCCTTCTTTTCTTCGTCCTAGCTCAAGCGGTGCACAAATCCTAGATGATGATGATGGAGGACAAAGTAGGCAGAAACATTCTTGAATTTCTTGAAGAGTATAAGCCATGAGAAAGGCATATACAAAGCCTTGAAGCATGCCCCTTGGATCCACCTTTGACTTGAAGCTTCTTGCACAATCTTTAGGCATGAAAACAATGAAGGATCATAGAGAGGAAGCTCGGGAATTCTTGGACAATCAATTACCACCTACAAACAAATGATAAAAAGCAAGTAAAAGAGAAAAATAACAAGTAAACTAGAAAATGCATAAAATAAAGAAACTAACTACAAAAAGCATAAAATGAAGAAAACAAGAATAAATCTAAGGAAAACTATAGAAAAGAGAGATAAAATGAAATAGAATTCATCCAAAAAGGGACCAAATGAGTGCCATAAATGTCACTCATCAAATTCCCCCAAGCTAACTTTTGCTCGTCCTCGAGCAAAACAAAGCAAGAAAGATAAAGGATGAAAATTTTATTGAAAATGAAAAAGAAAGACTCAAGATAAGAATATACACCAAAACTCACTGTCGTAGGAATCACGGTTGCTTTTAGCTACAACAAGCCCTTTAAACCCCAAAGTCGCCTATGAGGACGAGTGAGGTCTCGTAAGGGTATCCTAAGAGTTTGACCCATAACTCTCCACCAAACATCAATGAGGCAAACCATAAAAAGAAAGGAGAATAAAATGAAAACAAACCTTTGCGAAATGAACTAACATAAAAACTATAATGCAAATGAATGACAATCTTTCTCAAGTAGTTAAGGTATGCACTTTTCAAGATATCTAAGGTTGATTGAAACATAGGGTATGTTAGGCATAGGAACTAGTCATCACAATCCACGTCCATCCCAAACAATCTTACCGCGTTCTCCCCACTAGTCTCAAATCTCCCCTTAGTGAGTGTCCCAATGATTCCTCGAAGGAACTGGAAAAAGAATTATTTTTAGGCTACTCGACAGTCTTGACTATGCATCCCCTTTCCTTAGGCAATGACCCATGATGCCCTCCCCCGAATAGTGACTCAACTATCTAGGTCGAAAGGTCTTTCCCAAAGGTTGTAACGTAAGGCATAAAGGGTGAAGGTAGGCTAAAATTTAAAAATTTGGTGATTTTCCTAAAAAGTGAAGCAAAAGGGTGATCATTCCTTAACACCACAATCAAGAAATTACCAAACAAAAACAACACCCCCAAGTTTACTTGAAGCTATACTCACAAAGAAATATATGCAAAAAGCGTACACGCTCCTCCCCAAGCTAAAATGAAGCATTGTCCTCAATGCTTAGAAGGAGAAAAGAATACATCAAAATATTTTTGAATTTTTCACTTTTTCAATTTTTATTTGTTTTTTTTTTGTTTTTTTTTTTGTTTTTTTTTTCGAATTTGCAATGTCCTTGCCTTTTACTTAATTCGGACGGCTTTTTCTAAATGCAACTTTATTAGTCCATGCCTTTTATGAAGTAGGACGGCTGTTTCACAAATATTTGCCATTATTCACAAAGAAAATGAAATCACAAACTTGCATTCATAAAAACCGAAATTCCAACTTATCCACCACAAACTCCATCTCAAATGATCATATTGCTTCACAAAAACCAAGAAAATGTAGAAAATGAAACAAAAGGTTAAATAACTAAAGATGTGGCTTGAAAAGAAGGGATAAGGCTCAAATGGTTGTAAGAAGGCAAATGTAAACCCAAAAATAAAGAAAATAACAAAATATAACAAAAATGTAAAATACCACCCCGAAAAATGTGCCTTTGTCCTTCCTAGATAGTTCGGTCTTGGGTTTGAGAATCATACATCAAGCTTTATTAGATTAGGTTTGCATAGTCAAGGATCCACGCCGCTCATACAAGGAATGTTGAAGGCTAGAAAAACAAGTAACCTCACAAGGTTGTGGCAAAAACTCACTAGTGGTGTCAAATTGACTATAGGGAGCAACTACCAACATGCCACAAACAAGTAGAATCCGGCTTCATGATCCTCCTAGTTCAAACCAACTACCCTAGCATACACCTATCCTAGAGTTAACCGAACATAGTCTCAAACCGTGCATACCTTTACAACCTAGGAAGAAAATCATGCATTGTCCTCAATGCTCAAAAAGGGAGAAAACTCACATCAAAATATTTTTGATTTTTTTCATTTTTCACTTTTTTTTCTTTTTTTTTATTTTAATAGTGCTTTGTCCTCGCCTCTTTTAACTTTGGACGACTTTTTCGACTTTTGCACTTATTTGTCCATGCCTTTTATAATGTAGGACGACTTTTACTCATACTCATTTGCCATTATTCACAAGGAAATCATAACACAATCTTGCTTTCATTAGAACCAAACATTTCAACTTCTCCACCACAAACTCCATCAAGAATGATCAATTGCTTCACAAAAACCAAGAAAAGAAAGAAAATGAAAAGAAGGTATAAGGCTCAAATGGTTGCAAGAAGGCAAATGTAAACCCAAAAATAAAGATGAACAAACTATCCTAAAAATGAAAAATACCACCCCGAAAAAAGTGCCTTTTTCCTCCCTAAATGGTTCGGTCTCGGATTCAAGATCTTTGAGTCGAGTTTCAAGATTAGGTTAGTAAAATAATATTGCAACGATCTCAAGAGCTTGTCAAATGCACTACTACACATTTCATATGATAGAAGGTTGGCAAATGACGGAAGAAAAACGTGCAACAAGATCATTGCACGCAAGTAAAAAGGGAGGTGCCAAAAGAAAGAAGAAGAAGGATCAAAAGGAAAAACAAGAAAATAAGAAAAAGAAGAAGAAAGGGGAATAAAAGAATGGAAAGAAAAAGAAAAAGGCAAATCCTCCTCACTAAAATATTTTTGGGTGGCAACATCACCCTTTTCCTCAACAATAGAAGAATGAGGGACATTAAGATCATCATAGACAAGGGAGTCCCCAATAGGCTTACCAACAAAGGAAGGGAGAAAATGATGGGATGAAGAACGGTAGGTCGTTGGGCTACCACCCAACCCAATCAAACAAAATTTGTAACTCAACTAACCCCTATAAAGTGTAGTGGTAAGTCAAGGTCGAACCCAAAGAAATGGAGGTCAAATGCACGATGCCTAAGTCAAGCTATTCCGAAATCTAGTAGGGGTTTATGGTAGAAACTAGAGCTAAGCTAGGCAATGCAAAAAGCTAATACTAATTGAATGCTAAGGCACTAGGGCAATGGATCCACATGCACTAACAATGAAGTTCAATCAACTTGGGGAATCAACCAATCAAGTCAAGCAATGTGAGGGAAAACCGAAATTGCAACTAAGAGAGTACATCAAGCTATTCTCCTAGAGGTCTAATTAGCGTCAACTACATCAAACACTAGCTAGGAAACATCACAAGATATCTCAATCGAGTAAATGCAAGCCACAAATCAATGGTCCGTATCAATGTGGACTCACAATGCAATCTAGTGTGAATAACAAGGGTGATCAAGCCTAATCAAACACACACATGCACAAAATCAATCAACCAATTTAATCACATTATCAACTCAATCAATTTCCCCCAAATTAATCTCAATTCATCATCAATACATGCTTCATCACTACCCTAGCAAATAAACTACTCACAATCCATGAAGAACATCAAAATCAAAGCTAAACTAATCATCATTCCCAAATTCATCAATTGAAATCAAATTGAAACCAACAAATTTAATCAAAATCAATCAAACTATCAATTAACCAAATCAAACAACTATACTAATGAAATCAAACATTAAATTGCATTAAAGAGTAAAGAATCCTTACAAACTTGATAGAAATCAAATCAAATGTAGCAATCTTCAATCATCAATCATCAAACCCACACTTTCTCTCTCTAAAAAAAATGCTAAGAACTAGTGTTTTTCTCTCTCTAAAATCTAATATAATCTAATTCTCTCTCATGAATGTCTAATTCTCCCCATAAAAGGAAAGAAATAACTATCAAATACAAAGAGGAAGTTGGGAATGTCGTCCAAAAATAGACCCACGCCGGTGCGGGCGCTCGGAGGAGAGAGAATGGTGCGCACGGGAGCACACCCAGACAGGTGCGCCCGTACGCACCTGGTGTGCGGCCGCACTCGACAGGTGTGCGCCCGCACACTCCTCGAGTGCGCCCGCACAAGGCTGCTGCTTCCTTCTCTTCTTCTTCGTCCTAGCTCATGCGGTGCACACATCCTAGATGATGGTGATGGAGGACAAAGTAGGCAGGAACTTCCTTGAATTTCTTGAAGGATATAAGCCATGAGGAAGGCATATACAAGACCTTGAAGCATGCTCCTTGGACCTCCCTTTGACTTGAGACTTCTTGCACAAGCTTTAGGCATGAAAATCAATGGAAGACTATGGAGAGGAAGCTCGGGAATCCTTGGACAATCAATCACAACCTACAATCAAAGGATAAAAAGCAAGTAAAAGGGAAAAATAGCAAGTAAACTAGAAAATGCATAAAATAGAGAAACTAACTACAAAAAGCATAAAATGAAGAAAACTAGAATAAAACTAAGGAAAACTAAAGAAGAGAGTAATAAAATGAAATAAAATTCATCCAAAAAGGGACCAAATGAGTGCCATAAATGTCACTCATCAAATTCCCCCAAGCTAAACTTTTGCTCGTCTTCGAGCAAAACCAAGCAAGAAAGAAAAAGGATGAAAATTTTATTGAAAATGAAAAATAAAGACTCAAGATAAGAATATATACTAAGACTCACTGTCGTAGGAATCACGGTTCCTTTTAGCTACAACAAGCCCTTTGAACCCCAAAGTCGCCTATGAGGACGAGTGAGGTCTCGTAAGGGTATCCTAAGAGTTTGACCCATAACTCTCCACAAAACATCAATGAGGCAAACCATAAAAAGAAAGAAGAATAAAATGAAAACAAACCTTTGCGAAATGAACTAACATAAAGACTATAATGCAAATGAATGACAATCTTTCTCAAGTAGTTAAGGTATGCACTTTTCAAGATATCCAAGGTTGATTGAAACATAGGGTATGCTAGGCATAGGAACTAGTCATCACAATCCACGTTCATCCCAAACAATCTTACCGCGTTCTCCCCACTAGTCTCGAATCTCCCCTTAGTGAGTGTCCCAATGATTCCTCGAAGGAACCGGAAAAAGAATTATTTTTAGGCTACTCGACAATCTTGACTGTGCATCCCCTTTCCTTAGGCAATGACCCATGATGCCCTCCCCCGAATAGTGACTCAACTATCTAGGTCGAAAGGTCTTTCCCCAAGGTTGTAACGTAAGGCAATAAGGGTGAAGGTAGGCTAAAATTAAAATTTGGTGGTTTTCCTAATAGTGAAGCAAAGATTGCGCATTTCTTTACACCAAAACTAAGTTATCACCAAACAAAAACAACACCCCCAAGCTTACTTGAAGCTATACTCACAAAGAAATATATATAAAAAGCGTACACTCTCCTCCCCCAAGCTAAAATGAAGCATTGTCCTCAATGCTTAGAAGGAGAAAAGAATACATCAAAATATTTTTGAATTTTTTCACTTTTTCAATTTTTTTGTTTTTTTTAGAATTTGCAATGTCCTTGCCTCTTACTTAATTCGGACGGCTTGTTCTATAAGCAACTTATTTGTCCATGCCTTTTTTGAAGTAGGACGACTCTTCCTCAAATATTTGCCATTATTCACAAAGAAAATGATATCACAAACTTGCATTCATAAAAACCAAAACTCCAACTTATCCACCACAAACTCCATCTCAAATGATCATTTTGCTTCACAAAAACCAAGAAAAGAAAGAAAAAGAAACAAAAGGTCAAATAACTAAATATGTGGCTTGAAAAGAAGGGATAAGGCTCAAATGGTTGCAAGAAGGCAAATGTAAACCCAAAAATAACAAAAATTAATAAAGGTATCCTAAAAATGAAAAATACCACCCCGAAAAAGGTGCCTTTTTCCTCCCTAGATAGTTCGGTCTCGGGTTTGAGAATCATACATCAAGCTTTATTAGATTAGGTTTGCATAGTCAAGGATCCACGCCGCTCATACAAGAAATGTTGAAGGCTAGAAAAACAAGTAACCTCACAAGGTTGTGGCAAAAACTCACTAGAAGTGTCAAATTGACTATAGGGAGCAACTACCAACATGCCACAAACAAGTAGAATCCGGCTTCATGATCCTCCTAGTTCAAACCAACTACCCTAGCATACACCTATCCTAGAGTCAACCGAACATAGTCTCAAACCGTGCATACCTTTACAACCTAGGAAGAAAATCATGCAAAAGACAAATCCAATGTACAAAGTTCATTTCATAAGAAAAATAAAAAATAAAGCCTCAAAATCACATCAAGAATAAAATGAAAAATAAAGGAAAGCAAAAGAAAAGGAAAATAAAAGAAAATAAAGTAAAAGAAAGGGAGGCATAGAAAAGGAAATATAGGAGAAATAATATGAAATGGACTAGAAGGCAAGTTAAACACATAAGAATCCCAATCGTCAAACAAGTGATCGATCGACATCAACGTCATGGATCCCAAACACATTACGTGTTAACAAGCATCCATCCTCGAACCATTCAACTTCTCCTAATCTAATCCTATTCTAAGCAACCAAGAAAAATAAAGAGAAAAATAAGAAAGATCTCACCGGGCTTCCAAACATAGCAAAAATAAACGAAGCAAGTAGAAACCACCTCGTTGCATTCCATAAACAGAAGCTTCTTCAAGAAACCAAGTGAGAAAAAGAAAATAAAGAATCTATATACAAAGAAAATTGTTAGTAACTTCCAAATAAAATCAGCCGAAAATTCGGCAGCATAACGACAGTAAATGAAAATATAAATCAGAGACAATGAAACATCAGGAAACATCATCAGCAACAAGAATCGTCAGAATAACAGCAGAGCAGATAGATAGGGAACAGAGTAAGTCATCATCAGAGAAATCAGCAGATAAAACATCACAAAGACATCAGATCAGACAGAGGACATGGAGGCTAAGAAGGAATAATGCTAAATGAACCACTAGCAAGGAGGAGGACATGCAAACCACAACCAACCTAAACCAACTCCCCCAAGCTAGAAATGAGCTACCCCTCCCCCAAGCTAAACCCAACCACAGGGCAAACATGAAACACAATCATAAAACATGCATACGGAGACGGGTAGCCAACATGGCTCACTCGGCACTAAAGTAGGGGGTAGAACTAGGGCTCCCCCCACCCATAGAAACAACCTCCTTCCCTTTAGCCTTAACTAAACTCCTAAGGGCATCAGCAGCAAAATACTCAGACCAATCATCCAAAACAGGGGGGCCCGAACGACCCCACCTCCCCTCAGTCTCAGGGGAAGGGAAAGGAGCAGGGTTAGCTGGATCATAAGTCCAGTCACACCCTCCTGGCCTCTTGTAATCATAATCCCCTCTAGAGGTCCCACGAATGGCACTAGGTGCCACATGTGGGCCTTCCCAATAGGGATAGCAGAGACGGGGCCCCACCGCCTTGTCAAAAGGCTCCCACTGTGGGATAGGGCCCTCTTGGACCGGGAGGTACGGGTAGTTCACATAAGGCTCAATATCCCCCCTAGAAACATGATAGTCATACACCCTCCTAGCATGATAATCATAGCTACCCTCAAAACAACCATTCCCCATAGAAGAGGAAGAAGACAAGGCAAAAGTAAGGGCATCAATCTTTTCATGCAAGCTAGACAAGTCATGCAAGGAAGGAGAAGAAGTACTAGGGTTACCTCCCTTAGATGATGAGGCCTTAGACCGTGGATGAGAATTTCTCGAAGAAGGCATGGAAACCCGACGAAAAGAACTTGGAATATCTCTCTTAGGCGGCTTCCAAGGGTAGGAAGAATTTTTGTCTCTCACCATTGATCCTTCGTAGGGGATAAGGCAGCAATCGGTAGTCCTCGATACTTTCCAAATGCACAAATCATCCATGATGGTGCGCTTAATGAACTTTTGGTTGATCAAGGCAAACGTGCCCAACAAGCAAGAGGAAGACTTTTCTCTTGGATCCTTAATCTCTTTAAGATCCCCAATCTTGGATGCATACTTTTTGTTAAGTGACAACACAATGATGGTAATCATACCCCCTATTTGTATGCTCCCCGAGAGAAAGAAGCCGTCCCTAATGTCGATGAAACGGTCGAGCAAGTGCCTTGTAAAGTCGATCACTTCCACTTCATCATCCTTGGGTCGACTTGGTAACCACAACCAACTTAGTTGTTCTTGAGACATGGCTCCAAGAGATTCCTTGGAGAAAAATGCATAAGTAAGGATGCGGCTAAAATAGCACATCGCACCATGGACTATTGAGGCCGACTTTGAAGATTGAGCACAGAAATGCTATCCCACCAATCATCCTCATCGTACTTATGGTCGTGATGAAGAGTTTCATAGGCCGGATAAATCAAAGGCACACCCTCGATGGGCTCCGAAAAATGGAACATCTTGTTTAGGAATGAAAGGGGAATAGAATAATCGTCATTGAACACTTGGAAAGATAGTGTTGGACATTCATTGTCGTTGCTACTCTTGTGCTCATCGAGCGATGATAGAAATTCATATGTGAGCCTTGCAAAGGTGGGAGCACTAAGATCGATGAATTGCTCAAGGCCCAAATTCCGAGCTAACATCCGGACATCATCGTCAATCCCTAGAAGAGTAGTGGTATCATGATCATAAAATCTCGTAGAATATAATTTCCTTGATGATAGACTCTCGAATCGGTCCCAATGCTTTTGGACCTTAAACTTGATGCCGTATGTTTCTTTGATGGTGGAGGGTGGATCAATAGTTCCTCTTGAATTTGTAAACTTGGTGCGCTTTGCTTGCCTTGAACCACCCATCTACAAAATAATGGACAAAGAGAATGGCTTCAAAAATAGGAATAGTATGCCAAAAATCAATCATGAATATGGGGAAAAATAAAGTGTACAATATTCCATGAGTTAAGCAAAAATTCAATAGAGTTGAATAATGCATAATCAAAACATCACAATTAACACAAATATTACCCCAAATCACAATTAATAAAAGCAACAATATACCATACTACCAACAAACCATTATCTCCATTATCACCATCAACAAAATACCCTAAAACTAATCATATGAAAATCCAACAAGATTCATGCCAAAGTTCATAATATGCTCAAATAATATCATCATCATAATTAAATTTCACAAAACCAATATCAACATTTCCATAGTCATCAACATTAGAACAAGTAGTGGTAGTAATGGCGGTGAGAGTGAGGGTAGTACTAATCATGCTCAAAGTCTCATGAGGTATAAAAATTGAAACTTTATCACATAAAACATGCAATTATACTCTCAATTGATAGGAAATCACAAGATTTAAGCAAGGAAAACACTACTACTCATAAACATCTCCAACAATCATACCAACAAGTTCCAATTGAAAAGTACCCAAAATTTTCAAACTAGTAGTGAGAAAATTACCTTTAATGATGTAGAATGAAGACTTGGGTATCAAAGTAATGAGAATTATGTAGATTTTGATGTAGAAAGATGAAAAACAATATGATGAAGATGAAGTATAACTATGAGCAACCCCAATAGATCTAAGAAGGAAGTAGAATGAAGTAGGAGAGAGAGAGAGAAGGAAAATCGGGTTAAAAGAGGAGGGAAAACAAACTCCTCGTACATCCAGCTAGGTGCGGCCGCACATGGGAGATGTGCGCCCGCACAGAGCTCGTGTGCGGCCGCACATAGCTGGTGTGCGGGCGCACAAAAACTGGGCTTAAAATCCGAGATTCTTCCTCCCTCATCTAGTGCGCACACCCCCTATGATGGTCATGGGGAACCATATAGGCATTAGCTACACTTCATATTGGAGAGTGAAAAACATGAAAATCATGAAAATAAACACAAGTACTCACCATCCTCCATACTTACCCACTTTTCCAACTTAAGAATTGGGACAACTTTACCTCAAAATTGGCATCAAAATTGTTGGAAATCAACTCAAACCAACCTACAACATCAAACACAACGAGATTAATCCACAAACTACCATCAAAACACAAAGAAAAATCAAAAGAAAAAGGAAGAAAAAGTTAGAAACCACGGGTTGCCTCCCGTGAAGCGCTTATTTTAGAGTCTTAAGCTAGACATCCTCCACCTCTTTCAAGGTGGATCATAGAGAGTCATATCATGGATGACCCCCACAAATACTCCATCATAATACCGCTTGAGCCTATGTCCGTTGACCTTGAAAGTCCTCAAAAAATCTAAAGGAGAAATTTCAATGGAGCCATTTGAGAACACCTCTTGAACAACAAAAGGACCGGTCCAACGAGACATCAATTTTCCGGGGAAAAGCCTCATTTTGGAATTGAAAAGGAGCACCTTATCCCCCAGAACAAACTCTTTCTTCTCAATGAGCTTATCATGCACCTCCTTAGTTCTAGTTTTATACAAGCTAGCACAATCATACGCATCCAACCGAAGCTCTTCTAACTCATGTAGGTCCAACCAATGTTGCTCACCCGCACTAGCTAAATCAAAATTGATCTTCTTAATAGCCCAATGAGTGCGGTGCTCAAGCTCAATCGGAAGGTGACAAGACTTCCCATAAACCAAGCGATAAGGAGTGGTACCAATAGGAGTCTTGAAAGCCGTTCTATATGCCCACAAGGCATCATCAAGTTTGTTTGCCCAATCTTTCCTACTCCTTGCAACCATCTTCTCAAGAATCAACTTAATTTGACGATTTGATACCTCAACTTGCCCATTGGTTTGAGGATGATAAGGAAGACCAAATCTTTGGTTCACTCTATGCTTCTTCAACATTTTCCGGAAAGCATAGTGCACAAAATGGGAGCCATTATCACTTATAACTGCTTTGGGGATGCCAAACCTAGGGAATATTATCTTTTTGAACAATTTCATCACCACTTTATGGTCATTAGTTGGAGAAGCAATGGCTTCCACCCACTTTGACACATAATCAACGGCAACAAGAATATATTGATTCCCATAAGAAGATGGAAAAGGACCCATAAAATCTATACCCCAAACATCAAATATTTCCAACTCAAGTATTGGTTGTTGTGGCATCTCATTCCTTCTTGAAATATTCCCGGTCCTTTGGCATTGGTCACAACTTTTGACATACTCCCAAGCATTCTTGAAGAGGTTAGGCCACCATAATCCACATTGAAGCACCTTAGAAGCCGTTCTTGAAACACCCATATGACCACCACTAGGATCCGAGTGGCACATCTTCAAAACATTTGGTATTTCCTTATTTGGCACACACCGGCGCAACAATCCATCCACACCTCTTTTATACAAGATTAGCTCATCCCAAACATAATGCCTAGCTTCTCTCTTGAGCTTCCTCCTTTGATTGTTAGAAAAGGAAGGAGGGAACTCCCCACAAGCAAGAAAATTCACCAAATCGGCAAACCAAGGGAGCTCCTTCACATTGATAACATATAATGAATCATCCAACATCCGGTCCTCTATAGGGGACCCATTATCTTGAACTTGAAAATCCTCAAGTCTAGACAAATGATCCGCAACAACATTTTCCGCACCTTTTTTATCCTGGATCTTAAGATCAAAAGATTGAAGCTCAAGGACCCAACGAATCAACCTCGGTTTGGATTCCTTTTTTCCAAAGAGATACTTCAAAGCCGCATGATCGGTGAAGACTATAGTCTTAGACCCCAACAAATAACAGCAGAATTTCTCAAAAGAATGAACAATACCCAAGAATTCCTTTTCCGTTGTTGTGTAATTTCTTTGAGCACCATTGAGGGTCTTTGACATATAATAGATGACATGGAGCTTTTTGTCGATTCTTTGACCCAACACACCTCCTATGGCCGTATCACTTGCATCACACATAAGCTCAAATGGCAAATCCCATCTAGGGGCTTGGACAATAGGAGTAGAAGTCAAAGCTTTCTTCAATCTATTAAAAGCTTCCAAACAAGCATCATCAAAGCCAAAATCAACATCTTTTTGGAGAAGATCATTTAAGGGCTTAGCAATGAGAGAAAAGTCTTTGATAAACCTTCTATAAAATCCGGCATGACCCAAAAACGATCTTACCCCTTTCACATTAACCGGAGGGGGCAACTTCTCTATCACCTCAATCTTAGCTTTGTCAACTTCAATGCCTTTATGAGAAATCTTATGGCCTAGAACAATCCCTTCTTCCACCATGAAGTGGCATTTTTCCCAATTAAGCACCAAATTGACCTTTTCACATCTCTCAAGACATTTTTCAAGATTTTTGAGGCAATCCTCAAATGAAACACCTCCCACGGAAAAATCATTCATGAAAACTTCCATTTCCTCTTCAAGCATGTCCCCAAAAATGCTCATCATACACCTTTGAAAGGTCGCCGGAGCATTACACAATCCGAAGGGCATTCTTCTATATGCAAAAGTACCATAGGGGCATGTGAAGGTTGTCTTTTCTTGATCCTCGGGATGAATAGGAATTTGAAAGAATCCCGAATATCCATCATGGAAGCAATAGAATTTGTGCCTAGTCAACCTTTCAAGCATTTGGTCAATAAAAGGGAGAGGGAAGTGATCCTTTTTGGTTGATGTGTTTAGACGTCTATAGTCTATACACATCCTCCAACCGGTGACCGTTCTAGTTGAAATGAGTTCACCTCTCTCATTCCTAACTACGGTCATACCCCCCTTTTTAGGAACGACATGCACGGGGGAGACCCACCTTGAGCTTGAGATGGGGAATATGATTCCCGCATCCAAAAGCTTGGTGATCTCTTTCTTGACTACTTCTCCCATTTGGGGATGTAGCTTCCTTTGTCGTTCAATAGAAGGTAGGGTGCCCTCCTCAAGTGTTATGTGGTGTGTACACAAGGCGAGGCTTATGCCTTTAAGATCATCAATTGTGTACCCCAAAGCACCTTGGTGCTTTCTCAAAACACCACATAAGGCTTGAGCTTGGCTCTCACTCAAGGATGCACTAACAATAACGGGATATGTAGAATTAGGGCCTAAGAATTCATACCTAAGGTGTGATGGTAGAAGTTTGAGCTCTACCATGGGAACACCTTTACCTTCTTTGGTTGAGGCCACTTGCAAAGCATCTTGACTTGATATCCCCATACAAGTTTCTTCTTTACTCCCTATATTGCCTCCATCAAGCAAATCTTAATACAATTGCACTTCCTTGGTTGGGATACCTATCTTTTCCTTATTCAACAAAACACACTCAAGAGGATCATTAGATGTGAGCAAGTGCTCATGCATGGAATTCACAATATTATCAAGCACTTCAACTCTCATGCAATTCTCAAAAGAAGACGAGGGATATTTCATTCCTTCATTCAAATCAAATTCAACTACCTCCTCTCCAATCTTAAGAGAAATCTTAGCACTTTTTACATCTATCATAGCCCCCGATGTAGCAAGGAAAGGTCTACCTAAGATGATAGGTATTGTAGCATCTTCATCCATATCCAACACTACAAAATCAACCGGAATAACAAATTTCCCAACCCTTAAAGGCACATCTTCTACCTTTCCCTTAGGAATCTTGATCGACCTATCGGCTAATTGCAAAGTAATCTTCGAAGGTAGAAGTTCTCCTAGACCTAATCTTTGATAAACCGAATATGGCATAAGGCTAACACTAGCTCCTAAGTCACATAAGGCATTATCAATTTGGGTCTTGTTAATGGCACAAGGGATGGAAAAATTTCCGGGATCCTTCAACTTAGGAGGCATCTTGTTCATGATAATTGCACTACAATGCTCGGTAAGGCTAATTGTCTCCATCATATCACAAGTCCTTTTTCCACTTAAAATCTCCTTAAGGAACTTAGCATAGTTTGGCATTTGTTCAACAACATCGGTGAAAGGAAGAGTTAGATGAAGTTGCTTAAGCATCTTTACAAATTTCCCAAATTGCTCATCCAACTTATATCTATTATATCTTTGGGGATAGGGAAGCCTTGCTTTGCAAACCTCTTTCTCTTTCTCTTTCTCTATCACCTTCTCTACTCGTTCCTCATCAACATTTTCACTCAAAGGACATTCATCACCTTCAACTTCAATGGGATTCTTACTAGTGCTCTCACTAGAAACACTCTTCTTAGGCACACCTCCCTCAAGGACCTTACCACTTCTAGTAACAATGGCATCCATAGGGTTCCTAGAATCTAGGCTAGGTGGAGTCAAAGAAGAAGAGTTTGCATATCCCTTGAACACACTAGTCAATTGAGAAAGTTTTTCACTTAAATCCTTGTTATATGCCAACATGTAATTAAACTTCTCTTCATTCAAAGCCATACACATTTCCAAAGTTTTGGCTTGTTTTTCAATGACACTTTCCAAAAATTCCCTAGAAGAAAATGATTGATCATAGGAATTGTCATTTGAACTTTGAGCATTTGGAACTAAATCAATTGGGGAACCACTTTGAAAATTTGCTTGAAAATATCCCCTAGTTTGATTTTGGCTCCTTTGTTGACCATGGTTATCATAACCTTGATTATGATCCCCATGTCTATGGCCATGACCATGACCATTACAACCATGATGGTTATAGTTACCATGAATCCCTTGGTATCCATGATTTCTACAACCTCCATTTTGGTTATAATCATCATGATTCATATGATAATTCCTATTTCCAACATTCCTTTGAAGATCAATTCTAGGTTCACAAGCATGATTATTGATATAATTCACATGTTCCATTTCACTTCCATCACATTCACTACAAGGAACATTTGAGCACATAGAAGCATTATGATCATTCATTCCACATAATTCACAAGGCCAACATTCCACAATCATGCAACAAGAAGAAAGATTGGAGTTAGAGTTAGAAGATGTACCTCTCCCCTTAATTTGGGAGGGAAGAATTGGAGCTTGGGAAGGGGACTTCTCAAGCTTTTCTTTGAGAGACATAACTTCTTTCCCCAAATCCGCAATCAAAGTAGTCAAATCATTGATGGCACTAAGTTGTTCGATTGAGTAACCCTTGCTTGTTGGTTCTCTCTCCACTTCTTGCTAATTCATGTAATGACGAACCACTTCATCAATTGCATCAACCACTTCTTCTTCCGTTTTGTTCATGATTGGGCCTCCGGCTTCGGCATCAAAACTTGCTCTCCCATGAGAACTCAACCCACCATAGAAGATATGTATGATTTGATAGGTAGGAATCCCATGGTGTGGACACTCCCTTTGATAATCCTTAAATCTTTCCCATGCTTCATAGAGACTTTCATTTGGCTTTTGCTTGAACCCTTGAACTAAAGCTCTTGCCTCCGCCGTTTTCTTTTGAGGATAGAAACGGAACAAGAAATCTTTGGTGACATCATCCCAAGTTCTCAAAGAATTGGGCTTCACTTCCTTATCTAGCCATTCCAAAGATCTTCCTATGAGAGAGAAAGGGAACAACTTAAGACGGATAATCTCTTGAGATACTTCATTGACCTTGATTGTGTTACAATATTTTTCAAACTCCTTAAGATGGTTCAATGGGCTCTCATTCTTAGCCCCACTATATTGTCTCCTCTCAATTAGGGTGATCATTGCCGGCCGAATTTCAAAGTCGATTTCCGGTGTTGTAGGTGGAGCTATGCCGCTCTCATACCTATATGCACCGGGCACTCCCAATTCTTTCAAGGCAATTCTTGAATTACCTCCCATGGCTTGGGATCTATGCACACAAAACTCAAAGAAAATATTAGTAGCACGGCTACAAGTGTAGCCTAAAGTGTAAAATCTTTTTGTATTTTGCAAATAGAGTGGAATAGACTCAACAACAACATGCACTCAAAGCACCACTCCCCGGCAACGTCGCCATTTTGATGGGATGAAGAACGGTAGGTCGTTGGGCTACCACCCCACCCAATCAAACAAAATTTGTAACTCAACTAACCCCTATGAAGTGTAGTGGTAACTCAAGGTTGAACCCAAAGGAATGGAGGTCGAATGCACAATGCCTAAGTTAAGCTATTCCGAAATCGAGTAGGGGTTTATAGTAGAAACTAGAGCTAAGCTAGGCAATGCAAAAAGCTAGTACTAATTGAATGCTAAGGCACTAAGGGAATGGATCCACATGCATCAACAATGAAGTTCAATCCACTTGGGGAATCAACCAATCAAGTCAAGCAATGTGAGGGAAAACAGAAATTGCAACCAAGAGAGTACATCAAGCTATTCTCCTAGAGGTCTAATTAGCGTCAACTACATCAAACACTAGCTAGGAAACATCACAAGATATCTCAATCGAGTAAATGCAAGCCACAAATCAATGGTCCGTATCAATGTGGACTCACAATGCAATCTAGTGTGAATACAAGGGTGATCAAGCCTAATTAAGCACACACTTGCACAAAATCAATCAACCAATTTAATCACATTATCAACTCAATCAATTTCCCCCAAATTAATCTCAATTCATCATCAATACATGCTTCACCACTACCCTAGCAAATAAACTACTCACAATCCATGAAGAACATCAAAATCAAAGCTAAACTAATCATCATTCCCAAATTCATCAATTGAAATCAAATTGAAACCAACAAATTTAATCAAAATCAATCAAACTATCAATTAACCAAATCAAACAACTATACTAATGAAATCAAACATAAATTGCATTAAAGAGTAAAGAATCCTTACAAACTTGATAGAAATCAAATCAAATGTAGCAATCTTCAATCATCAATCATCAAACCCACACTTTGTCTCTCTAAAAAAATGCTAAGAACTAGTGTTTTTCTCTCTCTAAAATCTAATCTAATCTAATTCTCTCTCATGAATATCTAATTCTCCCCATAAAAGGAAAGAAATAACTATCAAATACAAAGAGGAAGTTGGGAATGTCGTCCAAAAATAGACCCACGCCGGTGCGGGCGCTCGGAGGAGAGAGAATGATGCGCACGGGAGCACACCCAGACAGGTGCGCCCGCACGCACCTGGTGTGCGGCCGCACTTGACAAGAGTGCGCCCGCACACTCCTCGACTGCGCCTGCACAAGGCTGCTGCTTCCTTCTCTTCTTCGTCGTCCTAGCTCATGCGGTGCACACATCCTAGATGGTGGTGGTGGAGGACAAAGTAGGCAGGAACTTCCTTGAATTTCTTGAAGGATATAAGCCATGAGGAAGGCATATACAAGACCTTGAAGCATGCTCCTTGGACCTCCCTTTGACTTGAGACTTCTTGCACAAGCTTTAGGCATGGAAATCAATGGAACACTATGGAGAGGAAGCTCGGGAATCCTTGGACAATCAATCACAACCTACAATCAAAGGATAAAAATCAAGTAAAAGGGAAAAATAGCAAGTAAACTAGAAAATGCATAAAATAGAGAAACTAACTACAAAAAACATAAAATGAAGAAAACTAGAATAAAACTAAGGAAAACTAAAGAAGAGAGTAATAAAATGAAACAAAATTCATCCAAAAAGGGACCAAATGAGTGCCATAAATGTCACTCATCAGAAAAATAGGGCAATAGGGGATGTGGTCAAACTTTTGAGAGAAAGG
This sequence comes from Chenopodium album, assembly GCF_948465745.1. Taxonomy (NCBI): domain Eukaryota; kingdom Viridiplantae; phylum Streptophyta; class Magnoliopsida; order Caryophyllales; family Amaranthaceae; genus Chenopodium; species Chenopodium album. The sequence continues at coordinate 19,887,425 of NC_137850.1, read as the reverse complement.
GGTATGAGAAATAGGTAAAGGGTTCGCGACTCCCTCAACACAAGGTCTCACATCGCCAATGAGGGCATGAAAATCAATCATAGAATCCTCAAAAGAAGAGCACTCATGATCACCATCTCCCTCAAACATCCAACTCCCAAGAGAACCACATAATCTCCTCCACTACCTTCATGAACAAAAGCTCCCTCAACTTCCTTAAAGCCTAGAGTCTCAAAACCATGCATGAATGGAGGCAAATTCACTTCAAAATCATCTCTCTCCCATGAAGCTTTCTCAATCAACTTGCTTAAAAGGCTATGGCTATTCCTTATGCACTCAATAAACACATTTGACATAACCTCAAACGAGTCCAAATACTCATGGATAGAAGAGTCACATTCATACACTTGAGATTCATTACAAAGGGTGGGAGGGTTGGGAATTTCAAATTCAACACTCTCTTCGTTCTCAACTCCTTCACCATCACTCATATGCTCACCAATGGTATCCTCACACACTCTTGGTTGCTCAAAATCACCATCATCATCCTCAACACACACATTAGGTTTGTTATTTTCACATACAAGCATCAAAGATGACAATTGGCTTTCTAGCTCTTCATTTCTCCTTCTTCCCTCCTCAAAACGCTCCTCACTATTTTTCATCATCTCCAATTGACTTCTCAAACAATTAAGAGTAAACTCCATTTTAGGCCCAAGATCATTACTAAGCTCAACATGCCTAATTCGAGTTTCCAAGGTAGCAATAAGAGATTCAAAGGATGTAGGAGATTGAGGCTCAACAAAAGAAGAAGAAGTACAACCAAGATTGGAAGAATCAACATTGAAATCATGCGCATGTAAATCACATTGGGGGGCGGGAGCAAAATCAAGAACATGAGATTCATTATCAAGGGAACGAAGCACATCACAAGAAGGCATGGTAAATAATGAAGAATATTGAAACACACCATTAGCATCAACTTGAGCATGTACTTCATCATCATGAACAAAAGGGGAAATAGAGTTGAAATCATGTGTTCTAGGTTCACTAATGGGATCATGTGACAAATCATGGGAAATCATGCTAACATTAGAAGAATCAAGACATTGCACATCAATATTAGGTACATGATTATCCCTATTATAGGCATCCCTAGCAAACCAAACATAAAAATCCCAAGCATCATCAATTGACAATGCTCTAAATTCACCATTGTGCATGCATTCAACTTCATCCCTAGTTTGCTCATTCAAACCAAAATAACAAATCTCACAAGCCTCCCAAAGGCTACTACAATTACAATCAAGAAATCCCTCTAGTCTATTAAAATATTCACAAAAAGGCTCATTGTCAAATTGAGGAAATGAGAGACATACCATTTTTATAAAGCAAAGGAAAAGAAATCAAATAAAAGAAAACTATAAACAAAGACCTAGACTCAAGCAATCAAAAACACTCAAACATAGACACCGTTCCCCGGCAACGGCGCCATTTTGACGTGGGGAAAATGATGGGATAAGAACGGTAGGTCGTTAGGCTACCACCCAACCCAATCAAACAAAATTTGTAACTCAACTAACCCCTATAAAGTGTAGTGGTAAGTCAAGGTCGAACCCAAAGAAATGGAGGTCAAATGCACGATGCCTAAGTCAAGCTATTCCGAAATCTAGTAGGGGTTTATGGTAGAAACTAGAGCTAAGCTAGGAAATGCAAAAAGCTAATACTAATTGAATGCTAAGGCACTAGGGGAATGGATCTACATGCACTAACAATGAAGTTCAATCAACTTGGGGAATCAACCAATCAAGTCAAGCAATGTGAGGGAAAACCGAAATTGCAACCAAGAGAGTACATCAAGCTATTCTCCTAGAGGTCTAATTAGCGTCAACTACATCAAACACTAGCTAGGAAACATCACAAGATATCTCAATCGAGTAAATGTAAGCCACAAATCAATGGTCCGCATCAATGTGAACTCACAATGCAATCTAGTCTGAATAACAAGGGTGATCAAGCCTAATCAAGTACACACATGCACAAAATCAATCAACCAATTTAATCACATTATCAACTCAATCAATTTCCCCAAATTAATCTCAATACATCATCAATACATGCTTCACCACTACCCTAGCAAATAAACTACTCACAATCCATGAAGAACATCAAAATCAAAGCTAAACTAATCATCATTCCCAAATTCATCAATTGAAATCAAATTGAAACCAACAAATTCAATCAAAATCAATCAAACTATCAATTAACCAAATCAAACAACAATACTAATGAAATCAAACATTAAATTGCATTAAAGAGTAAAGAATCCTTACAAACTTGATAGAAATCAAATCAAATGTAGCAATCTTCAATCATCAATCATCAAACCCACACTTTCTCTCTCTAAAAATGCTAAGAACTAGTGTTTTTCTCTCTCTAAAATCTAATCTAATCTAATTCTAACTAATGAAGATCTAATTCTCTCTCCATAAAAGGAAAGAAATAACTATCAAATACAAAGAGGAAGTTGGGAATGTCGTCCAAAAATAGACCCACGCCGGCGCGGGCGCTCGGAGGAGAGAGAATGGTGCGCACGGGAACACACCCAGACAGGTGCGCCCGCACAAGGCTGCTGCTTCCTTCTCTTCTTCTTCGTCGTAGCTCATGCGGTGCACACATCCTAGATGATGGTGATGTAGGACAAAGTAGGCAGAAACTTCCTTGAATTTCTTGAAGGGTATAAGCCATGAGGAAGGCATATACAAGACCTCGAAGCATGCTCCTTGGACCTCCCTTTGACTTGAGACTTCTTGCACAAGCTTTAGACATGAAAATCAATGGAAAACTATGGAGAGGAAGCTCGGGAATCCTTGGATAATCAATCACAACCTACAATCAAAGGATAAAAAGCAAGTAAAAGGGAAAAATAGTAAGTAAACTAGAAAATGCATAAAGTAGAGAAACTAACTACAAAAAGCATAAAATGAAGAAAACTAGAATAAAACTAAGGAAAACTAAAGAAGAGAGTAACAAAATGAAAAAAAATTCATCCAAAAAGGGACCAAATGAGTGCCATAAATGTCACTCATCAGAAAACTAGGTCGTTGGGCTAATTCTCCCTAAGCCAAACAAAATTTATAAACACTCAACAAACCTAAATACAAGTATAGAGGTAAGTCAAGGGTCGAACCCAAAGGAACGGTAATGCCTAAGTGCTTCCAATTATATACCTAAGCTAGGTCGAAGACAAGAGATAAAAGGTGACTCTAACAACTACTAAAACGAAGAAACCAAACAAATATAAGAGCTAGGGATTAGGATCCACTTATAATATAAATGAACAATGCAAATTGGAATAGGAAAGTCGACTAAGTCAAGCAATGTGAGGGAAAGTCAATCACGCAACCAAAAGAGCATATCAAGCTATTCTCCTAGAGGTCTAACTAGCGTCAACTACATCAAACACTAACTAGGAAACATCACAAGACACCTCAATTGTGTAAATGCAAGCCACAAATCAATGGTCTGTATCAATGTGAACTTACAATGCAATCTAGTGCAATAATCAAAGTTAGCTACTCTTTAATTAATCACACACATGCACATGATCAATCAACCAAGTTTAATCACATCATCAACTCCATCAATTATCCCCAATTTACATCAATTCATTACATCATAAGCTTCATCAAATCCCTAACCAAACAACTACTCAAACATTATCATCAATTCTACCAATACAAACATGAATATCCAAAATCAATCATCAAATCATAAAATTCCAATCAAAATCAAACAATCAAAATAATGAATATTAAACAGAGCAAGAAATGAGATAGAGTTTAGAAATGCTCTTTGATAATAGAGTAGATCTACAATATTGTCACCATTGGATCTTTAATCTCTCAATCACCATTGAAATTCCTCACTTTCTCTCTCTAAAATCTACTCCTAAAATTAACTCTAAAACTAGAGAGAGAAGCTCTCAACTAAGCTAAGAATATGATCTAATTCTAATACTACTTGTTTCTCTCTCTATCCCAAAAATGGGTATAAATAGATACAAGGGTTAAAGAAATAGAAAATAAAATAAACAGGAAAAGAAAAGGAAAGAAAAGAAAATAAAATAAGAAAAGAAAATGGAAAGGAAAATCGGTTTTTGCTGCTCCAATTCATCAAAGGGAAATCATTCCCTGCTTCGCACCATCCTCAAGCACGCAGCACACCATCACATCCACTCATCAACATCAATCAACGGCTCAAGTAAAACCCAGCTGGGTGCGGCCGCACTCGTTGAATGTGCGCCCGCACCTGCTGAGGTTCGAGGCTACTCTGCTGGAGGTTCGATTGGAGGCGGTGCTGCGGCGGCGATGCTGCTCGGAGTTGCTTCGAGGGAGTCGCGTGAGGTGGCCGGTGGCGCAACGGGTGAGGGATAAAGGGCTGCTGCTGTGGAAATTGCGTGGGTGGCTGTGGTGTTTTGGGGGTTCAATTGGGACAGCGTCTGGTGATTGTGGCTGGAGATATGGTGCGAATGTGAGAGGTGGTGCTGCTGTTGGGATGCTATGTGAGGAATTGATGTTGTTACGTGGAGTTGCTGGAAGAGGAGCAGGGGAAATGGAGAGCAGGAACAGGGGAAGGCAGGGGAGAGCTGGGAGCAGTTCCTGGTTGTTAAGCTCACCATCATCATCATCACCATGATGGTGATGAAGGTTCAACCATGCAGTAGCTAGTACCAAATTGGACTTGGAACAAACACCTACAAAACACACATAAAACCGAGAAATAAAACAAAGTGAAATAAAGCTAAAATCGACAAATAAAAGTAAAAGAAATAAAATGAAAATGAAAATAATAAAAGAAAGGAAATATAATAAAATGAAAATAAAATAAAGTAAAGGAAATGAAATGAAAATAAAATCAAATAAACTAAAATAAAATAAAACTAAATCTATAAAATCTAAAATAAAGAGAAAATAACTAAAATAACGAAAATAAAAGAAATAAAAGAGAAAATACTAGAAAACCATAGAAAGGTAGAAAAGATAGAGAAAGCATAAAACCGAACATTTATTGAGCAAGAAAGCTATGAAAAGAGGATAAAAAGGACCTAAATGCTCATCAAATGTGTGTCATTTATGACACACATCAGTGTTTGACTTTCATTTGACTCAATTAGCTTTGTTGAATGCATTTTACTTTCATTTGATTCTAAAAACTTTGTTTGAATGTGTTTGACTTTCATTTAACTCAATTAGTTTTGTAGAATGCATTTGACTTTCATTTGGTTCAAAAAGCTTTGTTTGAATGTGTTTGACATGAAGGAATTATGTCTTCGATAAGTGCAATTACTAGATATATCAAGGATCACTATTATGGAGATAATAAGTTCATTCTATAGGGTCGTCAATATCTGGTGCTAGATATGATAATTGATCTTTGGTTTAGTTAAATAGCCCAAAGCCTTATAGAATGGATCCTATGAGGTAACACAACAAGGGTATTGGGTTAAACAAGTAAGAGGCCCGTTAATGGGCCTCATGAGATTATGACATACCATGTAAAGTGTTGGGCTAGAGTAGTGTGTTTAGGATAAGGGTTTTGGGCTTTTGACATGGGCTCTTATTTAGAGATGTGATCTATAAATAAGATACATGCCTAGGGTTGCAAGTAAGTAGTAACAATCAACATACAGTAGATTGTGAAAGAAGCAACCAAGCCCCAAAACCCTAAACACTCTCCTCACTCACGGCCCTCTTCTCTCCCCTTCACGTCTGTACGTGCGGCGCCCCTCATGGTGGCTCGTGGTGTTCGTCGTGGTGGTTCGTGGTTAGCTCGTGTCTCTCTTCTCCGTTGAAGGTTGATTGAAGCGTTCAATCACGACTAACTAGCATTAGTGGAGGTTTAACTTGTGCCCGTGGACCAAGTAGAGGAATCACGCTTGGGGTTCTTTATCTCCCTTTGTTCTTGCTCGATCGCACGTGGAATCACACTTTAAAGGTACAATTATGTGCTCTTTATGTGTTATGCAATGATCCTTGGTTTAGGTGCTTTATGAATATGATTCATGTTATTTCCGCTGCGTAGTACCTATAATCTCCTACAGTGGTATTAGTTAGCCTATTGCATTTACGCATATTGCCAATAATTCTTTGATAATCCACAATTTTAATTCAATTTGGAGGGAGAATATTTAATTATGGGTCAATTATTATATTAAATGTGATTTAACTCTTGTAATTGATTAAATGTGATTTAATAATGCTCAAAATAGCCATGAAGAGATTCGATTTTTTCCCTATTATGCTAGAAAATTTTGAAAACCCTAACCCTAGATTAGAATTTTTCGAAATCCTAAACCCTAAAATTTTAATTTTGTGTTTTGGTTTTGAATCATACTTCATGTTTTTAATCTAGTGGATTTCATGTATAAATTATGAATTTTGCATGATCAATGATTTGATTTAAAAGTTAAATTAAATTGGGGATTATTTTCATGAAGAACCCTAGATTTAAAATTAGATTGTGAATTTAATTTTAATTGGATGAATTAGCATAAAAGTTATGTTTTAATTTATTATGGACCACATGAATTTTATTTAACAAAAGTTGTTGTTTAAAATTGATAAAAAAAGGATTTTAGCAGCGGCAACCGCGGCTGTCACTGCAGATGGTGCGGAGGGAGGGGTAGGGTGGGGCAGGACATCGGAACAGCAAGGGCGGCGACAGCAGCACCGTGCAAGGGCTGCGCGGCACTGCTGCCGCTGCTGCTACATCGCTGCTTCAGCAGCGTACACCGCAAGGTGTACGGCCACCGTGGCCGGCTTAGGCTGGCCACACCACGGTGGCTGGTGCACGGTTTTTCAAAAAAAAAAATATGTTTTGAAAATATTTCAAGATAATTACAAAATTATTTTGGGATAAAAGCAGTTTTATTTTGGATAAGTTAAAATATTTTGAAAATATGATCTTTTATTTTAAAAGATAAAATTGGTTTTATTTGGATAAGATCTTTCATTTTAGGATAAAATCAAATATTCAAAAGTTGTTATATTTGATACCATCCATATTTAAGTTGTTAAATTGGTAATTATACTAAATTAAAGTGGTTAATTATGGATAAGAATGATTAAGATATTCTGAGCATATTCCAAAAGGATAATAATTGATTTAAATAGTGTGATTATCCCGTAATTATTTTTGGATATAATTGATTTAAAATATTGTGATTGGCTAGTAATTAGGATAGAATTTCCTAACTTTGTTAGGATAATATTTGAGGATAAATATGATTTATCTTTTAAGATTAAAATAAGATTTGATTCTATCTCATGACTAAATTAGAATATATGATATTTTATTGATGATCATAAATAATATATGATATTATCTAATTACATTAATTAAAATATGAGATATTTAGATGCCATGTTTCCTTAATTGTGAACATTCGATGTTGTAGTTTAGGAAAGCATGATGAGTGATTTATTATGTGGCAATTTTACAATATATGATGTTGTTTATTGCTATATAATGACTAGTATGGCCCAGTAGATTGCTAAATACGATCTTCGCATCGTGATGTATTTTTGTAATCTTAGTATGGTCTACGTACCGATAAAGTATTTCGTAATTTTATTTTATTTTATTTAAGTAGTAGATAGAATAGAGTAGAATTACAGGTTGTAGTTAATCCAGGAAGCCCATGAAGTGAAGACCCAAAGGAGCAAGGTGGATGAGATCCATGATGTTTCAAGTGGGAGCTTTTTACTTTATTAGTTTTCTTAAGATTAGGGGCCATGTTATGTCTTATTTATGCATTCAGTATTTTATGCATGTTAGATTTTATTGATGTTTTGTGATGATGCGCTAGAGTTCACTATTTAATCACAACATAATAAATCTAGATCCTAGTAATATTGAGGCAGCTTTTCCAATTAAAAACCCGACAAAACCTTCAATCGTTTATGATGGGTCGGCCTCAGCAGAGCGTCATAATATATCTTGAGGAAGTGGGGGTAGATCACGTTCTACACTTTTAATTGGTTATACTCAACAAGGTTACCTAAAGATCAGTTTAGAACCTTGAAGCTAAGGGTAATAATTAAACATGTGATGGTTAATTATTCAACCAAGAGTTACAAGAGTTGTAATCAGTAAAGAGTTTACTCGCCTTGAAAATGTAATGATTGATGGCAGGTCCTCAGGTCAATTATTGCACAAATAAAGGATCTTGGAATCACTTAATTCAAGTTGGGATCACTTAAATTGAACAGAGTGTTTTAAAGTTACCAATTTAATTCGCTTTTGGTACTTTAAATTTAATTAAACGTAATTGAATTTTGCGTTTACTTATAAGTAACATGTCATTCTAATTTTATTATTATATATAATCTCCTCGATTGAAAATAAAGTTGAGAAACGTTCTCAAAAAGTTTAAAACATAATCCATAAACCTATATTCCAAATTTGCTAAGATTGTTCTAAACGGCAAGTTTTAGAAATTCATGTCACAGGTCTAAGGTTGGTTTTATTCAAAATGTTTGAGTAAAATGCCAACACATCTTCATTTTGAAAAATGTTTCAAGGGATATAATGAGATGAGAGGTACAAACCCTCCAAAAGACAAGTATATAAATCCAATAAAATCTCTTATCCTTAATATGATTGAATATAAGAAAGTGATTGGAAATATCTATGATCAAAAGTTGATCAAATGACAGTATTCTTCATCTACTTTATATAGAGTTTAATACTTGATTAAACTCAAATATAAATAATGATAGAATAGACATAGCAAATCATGAAAAATTCTTAAAGTAGTTGAGCAAGGTATCATTTTGAACCTAAGAGAAATGTTCTAAGTGGCTCAAAGGGAAAGGTTTAGGAATATATGAGGATTGCATTCAGATGTTATATGCCAAGAAATGCAAACAAGGTGCTACTTCTCAAACCTAGAACTACTTACATGCTAAAAGTTGTTATGAACAACAAATGTTTCAAATTAAATGGACCAATTCCAATTGATTAGATACTACCTCATATAGTTGGAAGGTAAAAGAATGGAAATGTTCCAATTTAAGAATTATATTATAGAAATTAATTTAGCATATTGTTACTTCTTGGACATATGATGTTTTTTTTAGATCATTCATTGCACAATTTGGTTGAACTAAAGGAAGAAATTAGCTAAAGGAGGAATAATCTACAAGTTTAGAAGCAAATGTTGCTACTTCACAAGTAGAATCTACAAGTCTGAAGCAAAAGTTGCAACTTTACAAGTAGAACCAGTATTTCACCACTAATAAATTGGCTAGAATTAAATAAATGTTATTCATTCTTGCCATTATCAAAACACCATTCAATGTTAGTAATGACTAAGCATCGAAGATTCAAAAACGTGGAATAAATGATATTCTATGCTTCATTGAGTCATAATGTGTTTTGAATTGCTAAATAGGTTTAAAAATTCTATATGATAGAAATAATTAAACCATTTCATATACATATAAAAGTTATCTCTAATATGTCAATTAATTCGAATGAAAATGAAAATTGCATGCGGAAGATCCAAAGGGATGGACTTTCAATATCATTGGATTATGAATCCATTGATATATGTAATTATCATTCTAATTTGAAATTTTGACTAAGTCACCATTTAGAGAAATGATGATGAGAACTCAAGGTCGAATACATATCGATGCAAGAAAACCAAAGGTTCAAAGACTAGAGATGGACAATGAAACTTCATTTGTGATACGATCACTACTTGTGCTTGGTTGAAGCATAAGAGTGAAGATTTTGAAAATTTCAAAATGTTCAGTATGAAGTTCAGTATCAACTTGACAAGAAAATGATTACATTACAATATGATTGTAATTGTGAAAATTTAAGTCAAGACATGTACTTGGCAACACATTCGAAATATTGCGATATGATTGTAATAATGAGAATTTAAGCCAACACATTGATAAACATCCAAGAGTTATACTACAAAGCAAGGAATAAAACATGTATTAAACCGTTTGATGCACGTTCGATTCTTATATAGAGCACGGGGTACTACTACACAAACATACTTAGCACAAAATGTTTGTTGCTCAAGTAGGTGCCCTTATAGAAATTGTTCCAAAAGGTCAAGTGGGAGTAGTGTAAATCTCAAAAGAGTTTGAGAAAAGCAACAAACAAACGTGGTTCAAACCATAATTGGTTCACCCTATGCTAAATATGCCTCCTCAAAAGGCAAGTGGGAGTATAAGAATCTCGAAAAGTTCGAGAGCCTTGAAAGAGTTCAAGAAAAGTGATTTCGAAAATCTCGAAGAAATTTGAGAAGTTATCGAATAACAGCAACAATATGAGCATGATTCACCTCATGTTACAAATGACAACGCGTGGTCTCATTAAGTGTAATGGGATTAATAACCATGTGTCGAAGGTAGTACATTCCAAGTGCACATCCTCAATTGTCGTTTCTCATTGAAAGCTAAACAAAGTTGTTGTATGAGTTTCAATTGTTGCATAAGAACCCACAATGATGACTTGCATATGTAAAACTTAGCCAAAGAAATATGATTCCATATTGACTAAGAGTTATAAAATATTTATTTTGGAACATGATAATTATGAAAGTAATAAGGATGATTTAACAAGTTATAACTCCAAGTGGTTTTAAAACCATGAAATCTGAAATAGATTCTAAGTCTGTAACCAAGTATATGATACCTAAGTAATTTGCCTAAATTGGGTGAAACTCATTGTAAGAAAAGCAGACAAGAAAGAAAAATGTTTTCTAACTAAAGCAAAGACTTGTTAATGGATTCAACAAATTCATAGTATGACTATGATTACGATGAAACCTTTACATTAGTCATGTTGGAAAGATCTATTAAAGATACTTTAGTGATTTCTACCTTATAAGATTTGGTAGATGGATTTCAAAACACTTTCTTGAAATTGTTCATGAAATAAGATTTGTATATGATATAGTCAAAAGTTTGGAGATCCAATAATCCTAGGGATGCATAAAAGATCCATAATGGATTGAAGTTAGCATCAGGGAGTTATGTTCCTAATTTTGTGAGTTAATCAAATCGTTTGATGTTCTCGTAAAATGAAGAAAAGGTCTTGTATGTACAAGATGTTTAGTGGGAGCTATGAAATCTTCTTGGTCTAGTATAAAGAGCAATTATTCATTGCTTGAAGAGTCAAGTGGTGGGTAATGAATTTTGTATGAAAATCTTGAAGAAGAAGATGAGTACATTTGGGATTCAAGATCTATATAGATAGGTCTCGAAGGATGTTTGAGTTTGGGTTAAGAAGCTTATATTGATAAGATTCTTATAAGGTTCAACATTATATTGAAAAGAGTTTCAATCCCATGTGACATGGCACGTTGCTTAATGATTCAATACCTTGAGAAAGGTTGATGAAATTAAGACTTTGAGTGATGATCCTTATGCAATATGCAAAGGATGCATCATGCATGTCATGGACTATACTCATCCATTTGATTCACGTGTTTTAGAACAAGTGATGATAGATTTCAATCGAAATCCAATGTAAAGTTGGAATACAAATTAGAAATTCCAAAGTTCCTTGCGAAAGGGCGAAGGAAAATTCTTAGTGTATGAAGATGAAAATGATTATAAAACTTAGAAATTGCAAAATTCATGTTTATGAGAATGTCTCATGAACTATACTTACTGAACCCCTTCCATAACCAAGGTATGAGAGTCATACTAAGGTTTTTGGATTGAAGCAAGTTATGTAATTTTAGTTGTGTATGTTTTGAGAAAGCATATTACAAAAGTAAATACATCAGCTTGCAGAATTATGTTTATCAATTGAAACAAAGTTTCAATCTTATTTAATCGTGGTTTCAAGATTAAATAAAATGTCCAAAATAATTATGAATTGATGGGCTCACTAGGTTGATGACCTTTTGAATGAAACCCCACAGGTGAACTAAATTCATATATTATTTAAGTTCCTAGTTCGGAATCATTAAACTAGACATAAATGACTTCCAATAATGGACTAGCATGTTAAGATTGATTGGATAGCGCAGTTTCATAGGCTATAGGAGCATAGTGATGCTCGGTCAATCACATGGATATGCATGAATGATGCATGATCGAACTATAGACCTACTTTGAAGTTCAAGTATAGAGCTTCTGGATATATTAGTGGATTCCTTTGACATGAGTGGAACACTGATTCCATTCAATGATTGATTTAACTGTGGTACATTCAAACGTCTAGCCGTAACTGGAGATTATAAAGGATGTTTCCCGGTTACTTCATGAGTTGAGTGGGAGCTTTGGTTGCTACAAGATTGGATAGAGTTTACCTATTTAAATTAAGAATGTGTCTTGGCCCCTTGAGGAGGGATAATTCAGAAAATGCATGGCCGTGCTCAAATGGATTACATAGTAATCATTTGTTTTGTAATTCTAACTCAGATTTCAAGAAAAGATTTGTAGATTAATTTAATCACGACATAAGATGTCATCATATTATCAAATCGACACACATTGACTTAAGGAATTTGAATATTGCGCACTTGTCTCAGACAAGTGGGAGATTGAAGGAATTATGTCTTCGATAAGTGCAATTACTAGATATATCAAGGATCACTATTATGGAGGTAATAAGTTCATTCTATAGGGTCATTAATATCTGGTGCTAGATATGATAATTGATCTTTGGGTTAGTTAAATAGCCCAAAGCCTTATAGAATGGATCCTATGAGGTCACACAACAAGGGTATTGGGTTAAACAAGTAAGAGGCCCGTTAATGGGCCTCATGAGATTATGACATACCATGTAGAGTGTTGGGCTAGAGTAGTGTGTTTAGGATAAGGGTTTTGGGCTTTTGACATGGGCTCTTATTTAGAGATCTGATCTATAAATAAGATCCATGCCTAGGGTTGCAAGTAAGCAGTAACAATCAACATACAATAGATTGTGAAAGAAGCAACCAAGCCCCAAAACCCTAAACACTCTCCTCACTCACGGCCCTCTTCTCTCCCCTTCACGTCTGTACGTGCGGCGCCCCTCATGGTGGCTCGTGGTGTTCATCGTGGTGGTTCGTGGTTAGCTCGTGTCTCTCTTCTCCGTTCAAGGTTGATTGAAGCGTTCAATCACGACTAACTAGCATTAGTGGAGGTTTAACTTGTGCCCGTGGACCAAGTAGAGGAATCACGCTTGGGGTTCTTTATCTCCCTTTGTTCTTGCTCGATCGCACGTGGAATCATGCTTTAAAGGTGCAATTATGTGTTGTTTATGTGTTATGCAATGATCCTTGGTTTAGGTGCTTTATGAATATGATTCATGTTATTTCCGCTGCGTAGTACCTATAATCTCCTACATGACATTTATTTGACTCAATTAGCTTTGTTAATTGCATTTCACTTTCATTTAATTCAAAAAGCTTTGTTTGAATGTGTTTGACTTTAAATTGACTCAATTAGTTTTGTTGAATGCATTTTACTTTCATTTGATTCAAAAAGCGTTGTTTGAATGTGTTTGACTTTCATTTGACTCAATTATCTTTGTTAAATGCATTTGACTTTCATTTGATTCAAAATGCTTTGTTTGAATGTGTCAGACTTTCATTTGACTTAATTAACTTTGTTGAATGCATTTGACTTTCATTTGGTTCAAAAAGCTTTGTTTGAATGTGTTTGACATTCGTTTGATTCAAAAAACTTTGTTTGAATGTGTTTCACTTTAATTTGACACAATTATCTTTGTTGAATGCATTTCACTTTCATTTGAATCAAAAAGAATTGTTTGAATGTGTTTGACATTATTTGACTCAATGAACTTTGTTGAATGCATTTGACTTTCATTTGATTTAAAAAGCTTTATTTGAATGTGTTTGACTTTCATTTGAGTCAAAAAGCTTTAATAAATGCATTTGACTTTAATTTGATTCAAAAAGCTTTGTTTGAATGTGTTTGACTTTCATTTGACTCAATTATCTTTGTTGAATGCGTTTGACTTTCATTTGATTCAAAAAGCTTTGTTTGAATGTGTTTGACATTCATTTGATTCAAAAAGCTTTGTGTGAATGTGTTTGACTTTCATTTGAGTCAATTATCTTTGTTGAATGCATTTGACTTTCGTTTGATTCAAAAAGCATTGTTTGAATGTGTTTGACATTCATTTGACTCAATTAGCTTTGTTGAATGGATTTGACTTTCATTTGATTCAAAAAGCTTTGTATGAATGTGTTTGACGTTCATTTGACTCAATTATTTTCTTTGAATGCATTTGACTTTCACTTGATTTTAAAAGCTCTGTGTGATTGTTTTTGACTTTCATTTGGTTCAAAAAGGTTTGTTGAATGAGTTTGACTTTCATTTTACTTATTAAGCTTTGTTGAATGCATTTGACTTTCATTTGATTAATAAAACATTGTTTGAATGTGTTTGACTTTCATTTGACTCAATTAACTATGACGAATGCATTTAACTTTGATTTGATTCAAAAAGCTTTGTTTGAATGTGTTTGACTTTCATTTGACTCAATTACCTTTATTGAATGCATTTGACTTTCATTTGATTCCAAAAGCTTTGTATGAATGTGTTTGACTTTCATTTGACTCAATTATCCTTGTTGAATGCATTTAACTTTCATTTAATTTAAAAAGCTTTGTTTGAATGTGTTTGACTTTTATTTGAGTTAAAAATCTTTGTTGAATGCATTTGACTTTATTTGATTCAAAAAGCTTTGTTTGAATGAGTTTACTTTCATTTGACTTATTAATCTTTGTTGAATGCATTTGACTTTCATTTGGTTCAAAAAGTGTTGTTGAATGTGTTTGACTTTCATTTGACTCAATTAGCTTTGTTGAATGGATTTGAGTTTTATTTGATTCAAAAAGCTTTGTATGAATGTGTTTGACTTTCATTTGACCCAATTACCTTTGTTGAATGCATTTGTCTTTCATTTGATTCAATATATCTCTTTTTTGTTACTATAAAATACAATTTCAATTCTTAGTTGTTGCTAGATTTCCTCAAATTTTGTCTTGTTTCCATATATCAACAAATTCTGACAACTAATTTTTTATTTGTATCGATTTAGAAACAAATTGAGGCAACAAGTTATTGAATTGTTCCTATTAGAAATTAGTCGTCTTACTAGTTGTTGCATTTTACATTCATTTAATTCAAAAAGCTTTGTTGAAAGTATTTGACTTTCATTTGACTCAATAAGCTTTGTTGAATGCATTTGACTTTCATTTGATTCAAAAATCTTTGTTTGAATGTGTTTGACTTTCATTTGAGTCAAAAAGCTTTGTTGAATGCATTTGACTTTCATTTGATTCAAAAAGCATTGTTTGAATGTGTTTAACTTTCATTTGAGTCAAAAAGCTATGTTGAATGCATTAGACTTCCATTTGATTCAAAAAGCTTTGTTTGAATGTGTTTGACTTTCATTTGACTCAATTAGCTTTGTTGAATGCATTTGACTTTCATTTGATTTAAAAAGCTTTGTTTGAATGTATTTGACTTTCATTTGAGTCAAAAAGCTATGTTGAATGCATTAGACTTCCATTTGATTCAAAAAGCTTTGTTTGAATGTGTTTGACTTTCATTTGACTCAATTATCTTTGTTGAATGCATTTAACTTTCATTTGATTCAAAAAGCTTTGTTTGAATGTGTTTGACTTTCGTTTGACTCAATTGTCTTTGTTGAATGCATTTGACTTTCATTTGATTTAAAAAGCGTGGTTGAATGTGTTTGACTTTCATTTGACTCAATTAGCTTTGTTGAATGCATTTAAGTTTTATTTGATTCAAAAAGCTTTGTATCAATGTGTTTGACTTTCATTATTTGACCCAATTACCTTTGTGGAATGCATTTGACTTTCATTTGATTCAATATATCTCTTTTTTGTTGCTATTGAAAACAAGTTGTCTTACTAGTTGTTGCTAAATTTCATCAAATTTTGTCTAGTTTCCATATATCAACAAATTCTGACAACCAATTTTTTATTTGTAGTGATTTAGAAACAAATTGAGGTAATAAATTTTTGAGTTGTTCCTATTAGAAATTAGCCGTCTCATTATTGTTGCTAGATGACAACTGATTTTTTATTTGTTGTCATTTTGCAATGCCATTTTACAAAACGTTTGGCAACAAAATTTCTAGTTGTTGCTATTAGGGACACTTGTTTTACTATTTGTTGCTAAAATGACATCACATTTTAATTTGTTGCCATTAGAAGCAAGTTGTGTTATAAATTGTTGCTAATTTATTAAGAGTCATTGAAGTAATTTACATAATATGTTGTAATAAATAAAACGAAAACAAGTCATCTTGTTCTATACAAAAGAAATATTAGAAGGAATTAATAATCGTTCAATCACTTTTAGCAATAAAACGAAGGTTATAAAATAATATATATTATTTTATAAGTTCATTAGAAAGAGCATGTAGAAAATAGGAATGCTTCTTACTATTTTGCCCGAATTTGCTTGATTTTGGTTCTACAAGACCTTAAAACCTTATGAATTTCTTTGTTTTTGTGATTTCTTTTGTGAGGCAGTTATGAATACATATATTTGACATGACTCAAGCCTTTTCAAGTTCATTAAAAAGAGCATGTAGAAAATGGGAACGCTTCTTCCCATTTTTCCCGAATTTGCTTGATTTCGGTTCTACTAGACTTCAAAACCATATAACTTGCTTTGTCTTAGTGATTTCTATACTTAGGCAGTTACTAATACATATATTTGAAATGATTCAAGCCTTTATAAGTTCATTAGAAAGAGCATGTAGAAAATGGGAACGCTTTTTACCATTTAGGCCAAATTTGGTTGATTTTGGTTCTACAAGACCTTAAAACCTTATAACATCCTTTGTTTTTGTGCTTTATTTTGTTAGGAAGTTATAAATACATATATTTGACATGAATCAAGCCTTTTCAAGTTCATTAGAAAGAGCATGTAAAAAATGGGTGCTTCTTCCTATTCTGCTCGAATTTGCTTAATTTCGGTTCTACCAGTCCTTAAACCCTTCTAACTTTCATTTGACTCAATTAGCTTTGTTAATTGCATTTAACTTTCATTTAATTCAACAAGCTTTGTTTGAATGTGTTTGACTTTTATTTGACTCAATTAGCTTTGTTGAATGCATTTTACTTTCATTTGATTCAAAAAGCTTCGTTTGAATGCGTTTGAATTTCATTTGACTCAATTAGCTTAGTTTAATGCATTTGACTTTCATTTGATTCAAAAAGCTTTGTATGAATGTGTTTTACTCTCATTTGACTCAATTATCTTTCTTGAATCCATTTGTCCTTCATTTGAATGTGTTTGACTTTCATTTGACTCAATTAGCTTTATTGAATGCATTTCACTTTCATCTGATACAAAAAGCTTAGTATGAATGTGTTTGACTTTCATTTGACTCAATTAGCTTTGTTGAATGCATTTGAGTTTAGTTTGATTCAAAAAGCACTGTTTGAATGTGTTTGACTTTCATTTGACTCAATTAGCTTTGTAGAATGCATTTGACTTTCATTTGACTCAATTAGCTTTGTATGACTGTGTTTTACATTCATTTGACACAATTAGCTTTTTTAATTACATTTCACTTTCATTTAATTTAAAAAGCTTTGTTTGAATGAGTTTGACTTTCATTTGATTGAAAAAGCTTTGTTTGAATGTGTTTGACTTTCATTTGACTCTATTACCTTTGTTGAATGCATTTGACTTTCACTTGATATAAAAAGCTTTGTTTGAATGAGTTTTAATTTCATTTGACTCAATTATATTTGTTGAACGCATTTGACTTTCATTTGATTCAAAAAGCTTTGTATGTGTGTGTTTGACTTTCATTTGACACAATTATCTTTATTGAATGCATTTGAATTTCATTTGATTCAAAAAGCTTTGTTTGAATCTGCTTCACTTTCATTTGGGTCAAAAATCTTTGTTGAATGCATTTGACTTTTATTTGATTCAAAAAGCTTTCATTGAATGTGTTGGACATTCATTTGACTCAATTAGCTTTGTTGAATGCATTTGACTTTCATTTGCTTCAAAAAGCTTTGTTTGAATGTGTTTGACTTTCATTTAACTCAATTAGCTTTGTAGAATGCATTTGACTTTCATTTGACTCAATTAGCTTTTTATGAATGTGTTTGACTTTCATTTGACTCAATTAGCTTTGTTAATTGCATTTCACATTGATTTAGTTCTAAAAGCTTTGTTTGAATGTGTTTGACTTTCATTTAATTCAATTAGTTTTGTTTAATGCATTATACTTTCATTTGATTCAAAAAGCTTTGTTTGTGTGTGTTTGACTTTCATTTGAGTCAATTAGCTTTGTTGAATTTATTTAACTTTCATTTGATTCAAAAAACATTGTTTGAATGTGTTTGACTTTCATTTGACTCAATTAGCTTTGTTGAATGCATTTTACTTTCATTTGATGCAAAAAGCTTTGTTTGAATGTGTTTGACTTTCATTTGACTCAATTAGCTTTATTCAATGCATTTGACTTTAATTTGATTCAAAAAGCATAATTTGAATGTGTATGACTTTCATTTGACTCAATTAGCTTTGTAGAATGCATTTGACTTTTATTTGACACAATTAGCTTTGTATGAATGTGTTTGACTTTCATTTGACTCAATTAGCTTTGTTAATTGCATTTCACTTTCATTTAATTCAAAACGCTTTGTTTGAATGTGTTTCACTTTTATTTTATTCAAAAAGCCTTGTTTGAATGTGTTTAACTTTCATTTGACTCAATTAGCTTTGTTGAATCCATTTGACTTTCATTTGAATCAAAAAGCTTTATTTGAATGTGTTTGACTTTCATTTGACTCAATTAGCTTTATTGAATGCGTTTGACTTTAATTTGATTCAAAAAGCTTTGTTTCAATGTGTTTGACTTTCTTTTGACTCAATTAGCTTTGTAGAATGCATTTGACTTTTATTTGACTCAATTAGCTTTGTATGAATGTGTTTGACTTTCATTTGACTCAATTGTCTTTGTTAATTGCATTTCAATTTCATTTAATTCAAAACGCTTTGTTTGAATGTGTTTGACTTTCATTTGATTCAAAAAGCTTTGATTGAATGTGTTTGACTTTCATTTGACTCAATTAGCTTTGTTGAATGCATTGGACTTTCATTTGATTCAAAAAGCTTTGGTTGAATGTGTTTGAGTTTCATTTGAGTTAAAAGCATTGTTGATTGCACATGACTTTTGTTTAATTTAAAAAGCTTTGTTTTAATCTGTTTGACTGTCATTTGACTCAATTAGCTTTGTTGAATGCTTTTGACTTTCATTTTATTCAAAAAGCATTGTTTGAATCTGTTTGACTTTCATTTGACTCAATTGTCTTTATTAATTGCATTTCACTTTCATTTAATTCAAAAACCTTTGTTTGAATGTGTTTGACTTTCCTTTGATTCAAAATGCTTTGTTTCAATGTGTTTGACTTTCATTTGACTCAATTAGCTTTATTGAATGCATTGGACTTTCATTTGATTCAAAAAGCTTTGTTTGAATGTGTTTGATTTTCATTTGACTTAATTAGCTTTGTTAAATGCATTTGACATTCATTTGTTTCAAAAAGCTTTGTTAGAATTTGTTTGACTTTCATTTGAGTCAAAAATCTTTGTTGAGTGCATTTGACTTTCATTTTATTCAAAAAGCTTTGTTTGAATGTGTTTTACTTTGATTTGACTCAATTAGCTTTGTTAAATGCATTTTACTTTCATTTGATTCATAAAGCTTTGTTTTAATGTGTTTGAGTTTCATTTGACTTAATTAGCTTTGTTGAATGCATTTGACTTTAATTTGATTCAAAAAGCATTGTTTGAATCTGTTTGACTTTCATTTGACTCAATTAGCTTTGTATGTATGTGTTTGACTTTCATTTGACTCAATTAGCTTTGTATGTATGTGTTTGACTTTCATTTGACTTAATTAGTTTTGTTAATTGCATTTCACTTTCATTTAATTCAAAAAGCTTTGTTTGAATGTGTTTGACTTTCATTTTACTCAATTAGGTTTGTAGAATGCATTTGACTTTCATTTGGTTTAAAAAGCTTTGTTTGAATGTGTTTGACTTTCATTTGACTCAATTATCTTTTTTGAACGCATTTGACTTTCATTTGATTCTAAAAGCTTTGTATGATTGTGTTTGACTTTAATTTGACTCAATTATCTTTATTGAATGCAATTGAATTTCATTTGATTCAAAAAGCTTTTTTTGAATGTGTTTGACTTTCATTTGAGTCAATAGTCTTCGTTGAATGCATTTGACTTTCATTTGATTCAAAAAGCTTTGTTTGAATGTGTTTGAATTTCATTTGACTCAATTAGCTTTGTTGAATGCATTTGACTTTCATTTGATTAAAGAGGTTGTGTTTGAATGTGTTTGACTTTCATCTAATTCAATTAGCTTTGTAGAATGCATTTGACTCAATTAGCTTTTTATGAATGTGTTTGACTTTCATTTGACTCAATTAGCTCTGTTAATTGAATTTCATTTTGATTTAATTCAAAAAGCTTTGTTTGAATGTGTTTGACTTTCATTTGACTTAATTAGCTTTGTTGAATGCATTTTACTTTCATTTGATTCAAAAAGCTTTGTTTGAATGTTTTTGACTTTCATTTGACTCAATTAGCTTTATTGAATGCATTTGACTTTCATTTGATTCAAAAAGCTTTGTTTGAATGTGTTTGACTTTCATTTGACTCAGTTAGCTTTATTGAATGCGTTTGACTTTCATTTGATTCAAAAAGCTTTGTTAGAATGTGTTTGACTTTCATTTGACTCAATTATATTAGTTGAATACATTTGAATTTATTTGATTCAAAAAGCTTTGTATGAATGTGTTTGACTTTCATTTGACTCAATTATCTTTATTGAAAATTTAACTTTTATTTGATTCAAAAAGCTTTGTTTGAATGTGTTTGACTTTCAATTGACTCAATTAACTCTGTTGAATGAATATGACTTTCATTTGATTCAAATAGCTTTGTTTGAATGTGTTTGACTTTCATTTGAGTCAAAAAGCTTTGTTGAATGCATTTGACTTTCAATTGATTAAAAAAGCTTTGTTTGAATGTGTTTAACTTTCATTTGACTCAATTATCTCAGTTGAATTCATTTGACTTTCAATTGATTCAAAATGTTTTGTTTGAATGTGTAATTATGTATGACTTTCATTTGACTCAATTAGCATTGTTGAATGCAATTGACTTTCATTTGACTCAAAAAGCTTTGTTAGAATGTGTATGACTTTCATTTGACTCAATTAGCTTTGTAGAATGCATTTGACTTTCATTTGACTCAATTAGCTTGTTATGAATGTGTTTGACTTTCATTTGACTCAATTAGCTTTGTGAATTGTATTTCACTTTCATTAAATTTAAAAAGGTTTGTTGAATGTGTTTGATACTCATTTGATTAAAAATGCTTTGTATGAATGTGTTTGACTTTCATTTGACTCAATTATCTTTGTTGAATGCATTTGACTTTCATTTTATTAAAAAAGCATTGTTTGAATGTGTTTGACTTTCATTTGATTCAATTAGCTTTGTTGAATGTATTTGACTTACATTTGATTCAAAAAGCTTTGTTTGAATGTGTTAGACTTTCATTTGGCTTAGTTATCTTTGTTGAATGCATTTGACTTACTTTTGATTCAATTAGCTTTTTATGAATGTGTTTGACTTTCATTTGACTCAATTAGATTTGTGAATTGCATTTCACTTTCATTAAATTTAAAAAGGTTTGTTGAATGTGTTTGATATTCATTTGATTAAAAATGCATTGTATGAATGTGTTTGACTTTCATTTGACTTAAATATCTTTGTTGAATGCACTTGACTTTCCTTTGATTAAAAAAGCTTTATTTGAATGGGTTTGTCTTTCATTTGACTCAATTAGCTTTGTAGAATGTAGTTGACTTTCATTTAACTCAATTAGCTTTGTATGAATGTGTTTGATTTTCATTTGACTCAATTAGCTTTGTTAGTTGCATTTCACTTTCATTTAATTCAAAAAGCTTTGTTTGAATGTGTTTGACTTTCATTTAACTCAATTAGCTTTGTTATTTGCATTTCACTTTCATTAAATTTAAAAAGCGTTGTAGAATGTGTTTGACTTTCATTTGACTCAATTAGCTTTGTTGAACGCATTTGACTTTGATTTGATTCAAAAAACTTTGTTTGAATGTGTTTGACTTTCATTTGTCTCAATAAGCTTTGTTTAATGCATTTGACTTTCATTTGATTCAAAAAGCTTTGTTTGAATGTGTTTGACTTTTATATCACTCAATTATCTTTGTTAAATGCATTCGACTTTTATTTGATTCTAAAAGTTTGTATTAATGTTTTGAATTTCATTTGTCTCAATTATCTTTATTGAATGCATTTGACTTTCTTTTTATTCAAAAAGCTTTGTATGAATGTGTTTGACTTTCAATTGACTCAATTATCTTTATTGAATGCGTTAGACTTTTATTTGATTCAAAAACCCTAGTTTAAATGTGTTAGACTTTCATTTGAGTCAAAAAGCTTTGTTAAATGCACTTGACTTTCATTTGACTCAAAAAGCTTTGTTTGAATGTGTTGGACTTTCATTTGACTTATTTATCTTTGGTGAATGCATTTGACTTTCATTTGATTAAAAAACCATTGTTTGCATGTGTTTGACTTTCATTTGACTCAATTAGCTTTGTTGAATGCATTTGACTTTCATTTTGTCATTCATTTGATTCAAAAAGTTTGGTTGTATGTTTTGAATTTTATTTGACTCAATTATCTTTGTTGAATGCATTAGACTTTCATTTGGTTAAAAAAACTTTGTTTGAATGTGTTTGACTTTCATTTGTCTCAATAAGCTTTGTTTAATGCATTTGACTTTCATTTGATTCAAAAAGCTTTGTTTGAATGTGTTTGACTTTTATATAACTCAATTATCTTTGTTAAATGCATTCGACTTTTATTTGATTCTAAAAATTTGTATTAATGTTTTGAATTTCATTTGTCTCAATTATCTTTATTGAATGCATTTGACTTTCTTTTTATTCAAAAAGCTTTGTATGAATGTGTTTGACTTTCATTTGACTCAATTATATTTATTGAATGCGTTTGACTTTTATTTGATTCAAAAACCCTAGTTTAAATGTGTTAGACTTTCATTTGAGTCAAAAAGCTTTGTTAAATGCACTTGACTTTCATTTGACTCAAAAAGCTTTGTTTGAATGTGTTGGACTTTCATTTGACTCATTTATCTTTGGTGAATGCATTTGACTTTCATTTGATTAAAAAACCATTGTTTGCATGTGTTTGACTTTCATTTGACTCAATTAGCTTTGTTGAATGCATTTGACTTTCATTTTGTCTTTCATTTGATTCAAAAAGTTTGGTTGTATGTTTTGAATTTTATTTGACTCAATTATCTTTGTTGAATGCATTAGACTTTCTTTTGGTTAAAAAAGCTTTGTATGAATGTGTTTGACTTAATTATCTTTATTGAATGCATTTGACTTTCATTGGATTCAAAAAGCTTTGTTTGAATTTATTTGAGTTTCATTAGAGTCAAAAAGCTTTGTTGAATGCATTTGACTTTCATATGACCAAAAAAGCTTTGTATGAATGTATTTGACTTTCATTTGACTCAATTATCTTTGTTGAATGCATTTGACTTTCATTTGATTCATAAAGCTTTGTTTGAATATGTTTGACTTTCATTTGACCCAATTATCATTGTTGAATGAATTTTACTTTCATTTGATTCAAAAAGCTTTGTTTGAATGTGTTTGACTTTCATTTGAGTCAAAAAGCTTTGTTGAATGCATTTGACTTTCATTTAATTCAAAAATCTTTGTTTGAATGTATTTTAATATTATTTGACTTAAATTTCATTGTTGACTGCATTTAACTTTTATTTGGTTCAAAAGCTTTTTTTAAATGTGTTTAACATTCGTTTGATTCAAAAAGATTTGTATGAATGTGTTTAACTTTCATTTTACTCAATTATCTTTGTTGAATGCATTTGACTTTCATTTGATTAAAAAAGCATTGTTTGAATGTGTTTGACTTTATTTTGACTCAATTAGCTTTGCAGAATGCATTTGACTTTCATTTGAATCTATTAGCTTTGTATGAATGTGTTTGACTTTCATTTGACTCAATTAGCTTTGTTGAATGCATTTTACTTTCATTTTATTAAAAAAGCATTTTTTCCATGTGTTTGACTTTCATTTGACTCAATTAGCTTTGTTGAATGCATTTGACTTTCATTTGATTCAAAAAGCTTTATTTAAATGTGTTTGACTTTTATTTGACTCAATTAAATTTGTTGAATGAATTTAACTTTCATTTGATCAAAAAAGCTTTGTTGAATGAGTTTGAATTTCATTTGACTCAATTAGCTTTGTTGAATGCATTGAACATTCAATAGATTCAAAAAGCTTTGTATGAATGTGTTTGACTTTCATTTGACTCAATTAGCTTTGTTGAATGCATTTTACTTTTATTTTATTAAAAAAGCATTTTTTAAATGTGTTTGACTTTCATTTGACTCAATTAGCTTTGTTGAATGCATTTGACTTTCATGTGATTCAAAAAGCTTTATTAAAATGTGTTTGACTTTCATTTGATCAAAAAAGCTTTGTTGAAAGAGTTTGAATTTCATTTGACTCAATTAGCTTTGTTGAATGCATTAAACATTCAATAGAGTCAAAAAGCTTTGTTGAATGCATTTGACTTTCATTTGACTAAAAAAGCTTTGTATGAATGTGTTTGACTTTCATTTGACTTAATTATCTTTATTGAATGCATTTGACTTTCATTGGATTCAAAAAGCTTTGTTTGAATTTATTTGAGTTTCATTAGAGTCAAAAAGCTTTGTTGAATGCATTTGACTAAAAAAGCTTTGTATGAATGTGTTTGACTTTCAATTGACTCAATTATCTTTGTTGAATGCATTTAACCTTCATTTGATTCAAAAAGCATTGTTTGAATGTGTTTGATTTTCATTTGACACAATTATCTTTGTTGAATGCATTTGACTTTCATTTTATTTGAAAAGCTTTGCCTGAATGTGTTTGACTTTCATTTGACTCAACTAGCTTTTCATAATGCATTTGACATTTATTTGACTCAATTAGCTTTGTTAATTGCATTTCACATTTATTTAATTCAAAAACTTTGTTTGAATGTGTTTGATTTTCATTTGACTCAATTAGCTTTGTTGAATGCATTTTACTTTCATTTGATTTAAAAAGCTTTGTTTGAATGTGTTTGACTTTCATTTGACTCAATTATCTTTGTTGAATGCATTAGACTTTCATTTGAATCAAAAAGCTTTGTTTGAATATGTTTAACTTTCATTTGAGTCAAAAAGCTTTGTTACATGTATTTACTTTCATTTGATTCAAAAAGCTTTATTTGAATGAGTTTGACTTTCATTTGACTCAATTATCTTTGTTGAATGCATTAGACTTTCATTTTATTCAAACAGCTTTGTTTGAATGTGTTTGACTTTCATTTGAAATAATTATCTTTGGTGAATCCATTTCACTTTCATTTGATTCAAAAACCTTTGTTTTAATGTGTTTGACATTTATTTGACTCTATTAGCTTTGTTGAATTGATTTGACTTTCATTTGATTCAGAAAGCTTTGTATAAATGTGTTTAACTTTCATTTGACTCAATAATATTTATTGAATGCATTTGACTTTCATTTGATTCAAAAAGCTTTGTTTGAATGTGTTTGACTTTCATTTGAGTCAAAAAGCTTTGTTGAATGCATTTGACTTTCATTTGACTCAAAAAGCTTTGTTTTAATGTGTTTAACTTTCATTTGACTCAATTATCCTTGTTGAATGCATTTGACTTTCATTTGGTTCTAAAAGCTTTGTTTGAATGTGTTTGACATTCATTTGATTCAAAAAGATTTGTATGAATGTGTTTAACTTTCATTTTACTCAATTATCTTTGTTGAATGCATTTGACTTTCATTTGATTAAAAAAGCATTGTTTGAATGTGTTTGACTTTATTTTGACTCAATTAGCTTTGCAGAATGCATTTGACTTTCATTTGAATCTATTAGCTTTGTATGAATGTGTTTGACTTTCATTTGACTCAATTAGCTTTGTTGAATGCATTTTACTTTCATTTTTTTAAAAAAGCATTTTTTCAATGTGTTTGACTTTCATTTGTCTCAATTAGCTTTGTTAAATGCATTTGACTTTCATTTGATTCAAAAAGCTTTATTTAAATGTGTTTGACTTTCATTTGACTCAATTAAATTTGTTGAATGAATTTAACTTTCATTTGATCAAAAAAGCTTTGTTGAATGAGTTTGAATTTCATTTGACTCAATTAGCTTTGTTGAATGCATTGAACATTCAATAGATTCAAAAATCTTTGTATGAATGTGTTTGACTTTCATTTGACTCAATTAGCTTCATTAAATGCATTTGACTTTCATTTGATTTTAAAATCTTTGTTTAAATGTGTTTGACTTTCATTTGGTACAAAAAGCTTTGTTGAATGAGTTTGACTTTCGTTTTACTCAATTAGCTTTGCTGAATGCATTTGACTTTCATTTCATTTTAAAAGCATTGTTTGAATGTGTTTGACTTTCATTTGGTTCAAAAAGCTTTGTTGAATGAGTTTGACTTTCATTTTACTCAATTAGCTTTGTTGAATGCATTTGACTTTCATTTGATTCAAAAAGCTTTGTTTGAATGTGTTTGACTTTCATTTGATTCAATTAGCTTTGTAGAATGCATTTGACTATCATTTGGCTCAATTAGATTTGTATGAATGTGTTTGACTTTCATTTGACTTAATAAGCTTTGTTAATTGCATTTCACTTTCATTTAATTCAAAAAGCTTTGGTTGAATGTGTTTGACTTTCATTTGACTCAATAAGCTTTGTTGAATACATTTTACTTTCATTTTACTTAAAAAGCTTTGTTTGAATGTGTTTGACTTTCAATTAACTCAATTAGCTTTGTTGAATGCATTTAACTTTCATTTGATTTAAAAAGCTTTGTATGAATGTGTTTGACTTTCATTTCACTCAATTAGCTTTGTTAATTGCATTTCACTTTCATTTTATTCAAAAAGCTTTGTTTGAATGTGGTTGACTTTCATTTGAGTCAAAAAGCTTTATTAAATTTATTTGACTTTCATTTGATTTAAAAAGCTTTGTATGAATGTGTGTGACTTTCTTTTGACTCAATTATCTTTGTTGAATGCATTTGACTTTCATTTGATTCAAAAACCTTTGTTTGAATGTGTTTGACTTTAATTTGAGTTAAAAAACTTTATTGAATGCATTTGACTTTCATTTGACTCAAAAAGCTTTGTTTGAATGTGTTTGACTTTCATTTGACTCAATTATCTTTGTTGAATGAATTTGACTTTCATTTGGTTCAAAAACCTTTGTTTGGATGTATTTGACATTCATTTGATTCGAAAAGCTTTGTATGAATGTGTTTGACTTTCATTTGACTTAATTAGCTTTGTTGAATGCATTTGACTTTCATTTGATTCAAAAAGCTTTGTTTGAATGTGTTTGACTTTTATTTGACTCAATTATCTTTGTCGAATGCGTTTGAATTTCATTTAATTCAAAAAGCTTTGTATGAATGTATTTGACTTTCATTTGAGTCAATTATCTTTATTGAATGCATTTGACTTTCATTTGATTCAAAAAGCTTTGTTTGAATATATTTGACTTTCGTTTGCGTCAAAAAGCTTTGTTGAATGCATTTGACTTTAATTTGATTCAAAAAGCTTTGTTTGAATGTGATAGACATTCATTTGACCCAATTATCTTTGTTGAATGCATTTGACTTTTATTTGATTCTAAAAGCTTTGTTTGAATGTGTTTGACCTTCATTTGGTTCAAAAAGCTTTGTTGAATGCATTTGACTTTCATTAGATTCAAAAAGCTTTGTATGAATGTGTTTGACTTTCATTTGACTCAATTATCTTTATTGAATGCATTTGACTTTAATTTGATTCAAATAGCTTTGTTTGAATGTGTTTTACTTTCATTTGACTCAATTATCTTTGTTGAATGCATTTGACTTTCATTTGATTCAAAAAGCTTTGTTTGAATGTGTTTGACTTTCATTTGACTCAATTATCTTTGTTTAATGCATTTTACTTTCATTTGATAAAAAACGCTTTGTTTGAATGTGTTTTACTTTCATTTGACTCAATTACCTATGATGAATGCATTTGACTTAAGGGTTTAATTTACAATATAAAATTAAAAAATAAAAAAAGTGAACACACCGCCGTACTATTTTGCACATATAGTATAAAAGGTGGTACCGCTAAAAGCAAATAGCCGAGGTTGTATTATTTTGCACACACCGTTGATAGTTGAGATTATTTTAAGCCAATTTTCCTAAAATAATATATATTATTTTATAAATTCATTAGATAGAGCATGTAGAAAATGAGAATGCTTCTTACTACTTTACCCGAATTTGCTTGATTTTGGTTCTACAAGACCTTAAAACCTTACGAATTGCTTTGTTTTTGTGATTTCTTTTGTGAAACAATTATGAAAACATAAATTTGACATGACTCAAGCCTTTTCAAGTTCATTAGAAAGAGCATGTAGAAAAAGGGAATGCTTCTTCCCATTTTGGCCGAATTTGCTTGATTTTGGTTCTACAAAACCTTAAAACCTTATAACTTGCTTTGGTTTTTGTTATTTCTTTGGTTAGGCAGTTATAAATACATATATTTGACATGAATCAAGCCTTTTCAAGTTCAATTGAAAGAGCATGTTGAAAATGGGTACGCTTTTTCCCATTTTGCCCGAATTTGCTTGGTTTTGGTTCTACAATACCCTTAAACCTTATAACTTGCTTTGTTTTTGTGATTTATATGCTTAGAAAATTATAAATACATATATTTGATATGATTCAATAATTTATAAGTTCATTAGAAAGAGCATGTAGAAAATGGAAAGGCTTCTTACTTTTTTGCCAGAATTTGCTTGATTTTGGTTCTACAAGACCTTAAAACCTTATAACTTGCTTTGTTTTTGTGATTTATTTTGTTAGGAAGTTATAAATACATATATTTGACATGAATCAAGCCTTTTCATGTTTATTAAAAAGGGCATGTAGAAAAAGGGAATGCTTTTTACTATTTTGCGCGAATTTGCTTGATTTCAGTTCTACAAGACCTTAAAACCTTATAACTTGCATTGTTTTTGTGATTTCTATGCTTATTCATTTATAAATACATATATTTCACATTATTTAAACAATTATTAGTTCATTAGAAAGAGCATGTAGAATTTGGGAATGCTTTTATTATTTTGCCCGAATTTGCTTGATTTTGGTTCTACAAGACCTTAACACCTCATAACTTGCTTTATTTTTGTGATTTATTTTCTTAGGAAGTTATGAATACATATATTTGACATGAATCAAGCCTTTTAAAGTTCATTAGATAGAGCATGTAGAAAATGGGAACGCTTCTTCTCAATTTGCCCAAATTTGCTTGATTTCGGTTCTAGTAGACCTTAAAACATTATAACATACTTTGTCTTAGTGATTTATATGCTTAGGCAGTTACTAATACATATATTTGACATGATTCAAGCCTTTATAAGTTCATTAGAAAGAGCATGTAGAAAATGGGAACGCTTTTTACCATTTGGGCCGAATTTAGTTGATTTTGGTTCTACAAGACCTTAAAACCTTATAACATCCTTTGTTTTAGTGATTTCTTTTTATAGGAAGTTATAAATACATATATTTAACATGAATCAAGCCTTTTCAAGTTCATTAGAAAGAACATGTAAAAAATGGCTGCTTCTTCCTATTTTGCTCTAATTTGCTTGATTTCGGTTCTACCAGTCTTTAAAACCTTATAACTTGCTTTGTTTTTGTTATTTCTATGATTAGGAATTATAAATACATATATTTAACATTATTCAAGTTTTTTTTAGTTCATTAGAAAGAGCATGTAGAAAATGGGAATGCTTCTTACTATTTTGCCCGAATTTGCTTTATTTTGGTTCTACAAGACCTCAAAACTTATGAATTGCTTTGTTTTTGTGATTTATTTTGTGAGGTAGTTATGAATACATATATTTGACATGACTCAAGCCTTTTCAAGTTCATTAGAAAGAGCATGTAGAAAATGGGAACGCTTCTTCTCAATTTGCCCGAATTTGCTTGATTTCGGTTCTACCAAACCTTAAAACCTTATATCTTGCTTTTTATTAGTGATTTCTATGATTAGGCAGTTACAAATACATATATTTGACATGATTCAAGCCTTTATAAGTTCATTATAAAGAGCATGTAGAAAATGGGAACGCTTCTTCCCATTTGGGCCGAATTTGCTTGATTTTGGTTCTACAAGACCTTAAAACCTTATAACATGCTTTGTTTTTGTGATTTCTTATTTTAGGAAGTTATAAATACATATATTTGACATGAATCAAGCCTTTTCATGTTAATTAGAAATAGCATGTAGAAAATGGGAACGCTTATTCCTATTTTGCCCGAATTTGCTTGATTTCGGATCTACTAGAGCTTAAAACCTTAGAACTTGTTTTTTCTTAGTGATTTATATGCTTAGGCTGTTACTAATACATATATTAGACATGATTCAAGCCTTTATAAGTTCATTAGAAAGAGCATGTAGAAAATAGGAACGCTTTTTACCATTTGGGCCGAATTTGGTTCTACGAGACCTTAAAACCTTATAACATCCTTTGTTTTTTTTATTTCTTTTGTTAGGAAATTATAAATACATATATTTGACAAGTATCAAGCCTTTTCAAGTTCATTAGAAAGAGCATGAAAAAAATGGGTGCTTCTTCCTATTTTGCTCGAATTTGCTTGATTTCGGTTCTACCAAACCTTAAAACCTTATAACTTGCTTTGTCTTAGTGATTTCTATGCTTAGGAAATTACAAATACATATATTTCACATGATTCAAGCCTTTATAAGTTCATTGGAAAGAGCATGTAGAAAATGGGAACGCTTCTTCCCATTTGGGCCAAATTTGCTTGATTTTGGTTCTACAAGACCTTAAAACCTTAAAACTTGCTTTGTTTTACATTCATTTGATTCAAAAAGCTTTGTATGAATGTGTTCTACTTTCATTTGACTCAATTATCTGTGTTGAATGCAATTGACTTTCATTTGATTTAAAAAGCATTGTTTGATTGTGTTTGACTTTTATTTGACTCAATTAGCTTTGTTGAATGCATTTTACTTTCATTTGATACAAAAAGATTTGTTTGAATGTGTTTAACTTTCATTTGACTCAGTTAGCTTTTTGAATGCATTTGACTATAATTTGATTAAAAAAGCATTATTTGAATGTGTTTGACTTTTATTGGACTCAATTATCTTTGTAGAATGCATTTGACTTTCATTTGACGCAATAAGCTTTGTACGAATGTGTTTGACTTTCATTTGACTTAATTATCTTTGATGAATGCATTTGACTTTCATTTGATTTAAAAAGCTTTGTAGAATGCATTTGACTTTCATTTGATTTAAAAAGCTTTGTACGAATATGTTTGCCTTTCATATGAGTCAAAAAGCTTTGTAGAATGCATTTGACTTTCATTTGACTCAATTAGCTTTGTATGAATGTGTTTGACTTTCATTTGACTCAATTATCTTTGTTGAATGCATTTGACTTTCATTTTATTTAAAAAGCTTTTTTTGAATGTGTTTGTCTTTCATTTGACTCAATTATCTTTATTGAATGCATTTGACTTTCATTTGATTTAAAACTCTTCGTTTGAATATGTTAGACTTTCATATGAGTCAAAAAGCTTTGTTGAATGCATTTTACTTTCATTTGATTTAAAAAGCTTTGTTTGAGTGTGTTAGACTTTCATTTGACTCAATTATCTTTGTTGAATGCATTTGACTTTCATTTAATTCTAAAAGCTTTGTTTGAATGTGTTTAACTTTCATTTAATACAATTAGCTTTGTTGAATGCATTTGACTTTCATTTGATTCAAACAGCTTTGTTGAAATGTGTTTGACTTTCATTTGACTCATTTATCTTTGTTGAATGCGTTTGACTTTCATTTTATTCAAAAAGCTTTTTATGAATGTGTTTGACTTTCATTTGAGTCTAAAAGCTTTTTTGAATGCATTTGACTTTCATTTGACTCAAAAAACTTTGTTTTAACGTGTTTGACTTGCATTTGACTCAATCAGCTTTGTTTATTGCATTTCACTTTCATTTAATTCAAAAAGTTTTGTTTGAATGTGTTTGACTTTCATTTGATTCAATTAGCTTTGTTTAATGCATTTTACTTTCATTTGATTCAAAAAGCTTTGTAGAATGCATTTGACTGTCATTTGACTCAATTAGCTTTGTTGAATGCATTTTCCTTTCATTTGATTCAAAAAGCATTGTTTGAATGTGTTTAACTTTCATTTGTCTCAATTATCTTTGTTGAATGCATTTGACTTTCTTTTTATTCAAAAAGCTTTGTTTTAATGAGTTTGACTTTCATTTGACTCAATTGTCTTTGTTGAATGTATTTGACTTTCATTTGATTCAAAAAGCGTTGTTGAATGTGTTTGACTTTCATTAGACTCAATTAGCTTTGTTGAATGCATTTGAGTTTTATTTGATTTAAAAAGGTTTGTATGAATGTGTTTGACTTTCATTTGACCCAATTACCTTTGTAGAATGCATTTGACTTTCATTTGATTCAAAACGCTTTGTTTGAATATGTCTAACTTTCATTCGAGTCAAAAAGCTTTGTAGATTGCATTTGACTTTCATTTGACTCAATTAGTTTTGTATGAATGTGTTTGACTTTCATTTGACTCAATTATCTTTGTTGAATGCATTTGACTTTCATTTGATTTAAAAAGCTTTTTTTGAATGTGTTTGTCTTTCATTTGACTCAATTATCTTTGTTGAATGCATTTGACTTTAATTTGATTCAAAATGCTTTGTTTGAATATGTTTGACTTTCATATGAGTCAAAAACCTTTGTTGAATGCATTTGACTTTCATTTGATTCAAAAAGCTTTGTTTGAGTGTGTTAGACTTTCATTTGACTCAATTATCTTTGTTGAATGCATTTGACTTTCATTTGATTCTAAGAGCTTTGTTTGATTGTGTTTGACTTTCATTTAATACAATTAGCTTTATTGAATGCTTTTGACTTTCATTTAATTCAAAAAGCTTTGTTTAAATGTGTTTGACTTTCTTTTGACTCATTTATCTTTGTTGAATGCGTTTGACTTTCATTTTATTCATAAAGCTTTTTATGAATGTGTTTGACTTTCATTTGACCCAATCATCTTTATTGAATGCATTTGATTTTCATTTGATTCAAAAATATTTGTTTGAATGTGTTTGACTTTCATTTGAGTCATAAAGCTTTGTTGAATGCATTTAACTTTCATTTGACTCAAAAAACTTTGTTTTAATGTGTTTGACTTGCATTTGACTCAATTAGCTTTGTTCATTGCATTTCACTTTCATTTAATTCAAAAAATTTGGTTTGAATGTGTTTGACTTTCATTTAACTCAATTAGCTTTGTTGAATGCATTTTACTTTCATTTGATTCAAAAAGCTTTGTTTGAATGTGTTAGACTTTCATTTAACTCAATTAGCTTTGTTGAATGCATTTGCCTTTCATTTGATTCAAAAAGCATTGTTTGAATGTGTTTGACTTTCATTTGGCCTAAATATCTTTGTTGAATGCATTTGACTTTCATTTGATTCAAAAAGCTTTATATGAATGTGTTTGACTTCCTTTAGACTCAATTATCTTTACTGAATCTCATTTGATCCGAAAAGATTTGTTTGAATGTGTTTGACTTTCATTTGAGTCAAAAAGCTTTGTTAAATGTATTTGACTTTCATTTGATGAAAAAAGCATTGTTTGAATGTGTTTAACTTTCATTTGACTCAATTATCTTTGTTGAATGCATTTGATTTTCATTTTATTCAAAAAGCTTTGTTTTAATGTGTTTGACTTTTATTTGACTCAATTGTCTTTGTTGAATGTATTTGACTTTCATTTGATTCAAAAAGCGTTGTTGAATGTGTTTGACTTTCATTTGAATAAATTAGCTTTGTTGAATCCATTTGAGTTTTATTTGATTTAAAAAACTTTGTATGAATGTGTTTGACTTTCATTTGACCCAATTACCTTTGTAGAATGCATTTGACTTTCATTTGATTCAATTAGCTTTGTTTGAATATGTTTGACTTTCATATGAGTCAAAAAGCTTTGTAGAATGCATTTGACTGTCATTTGACTCAATTAGCTTTGTTGAATGCATTTGACTTTCATTTGATTCAAAAAGCTTTGTTTGAATGTGTTTGACTTTCATTTGACTCAATTATCTATGTTCAATACATTTGACTTTCATTTGATTCAAAAAGCTTTGTTTTAATGTGTTTGCCTTTCATTTGGCTCAATTGTCTTTGTTGAATGTATTTGACTTTCATTTGATTCAGAAAGCGCTGTTGAATGTGTTAGACTTTCATTTGACTCAATTAGCTTTGTTGAATGCATTTGACTTTCATTTGATTCCAAAAGCTTTGTTTGAATGTGTTTGCCTTTCATTTAACTCAATTAGCTTTGTTGAATGAATTCAAATTTCATTTGATTCAAAAAGCTTTGTTTTAATGTGTTTGACTTTCATTTTATTAAAAAAGCATTGTTGAATGAGTTTGACTTTCATTTGACTCAATTAGCTTTGTTAAATGAATTTAACTTTCATTTGATTTAAAAAGCTTTGTATGAATGTGTTTGACTTTCATTTGACTCAATTATCCTTTTTGAATGCATTTGACTTAAATTTGATTTAAAAAGCTTTGTTTGAATGTGTTTGACTTTCATTTGAGTCAAAAAGGTTTGTTGAATGCATTTGACTTTCATTTGATTCAAAAAGCTTTGTTTGGATGTGTATGACTTTCATTTGACTCAATTATTTTTGTTGAATGCATTTGACTTTCAATTGATTCAAAAAGCTTTGTATGAATGTGTTTGACTTTCATTTGACTCAATTAGCTTTATTAATTGCATTTCACTTTTATTTAATTCAAAAAGCTTTGTTTTAATGTGTTTGACTTTCATTTGACTCAATTAGCTTTGTTGAATGCATTTTGTTTTCATTTTTATCAAAAAGCATTGTTTAAATGTGTTTGACTTTCATTTGACTCAATTAGCTTTGTTGAATGCATTTGACTTTCATTTGATGCAAAAAGCTTTTTTTGAATGTGTTTGACTTTCATTTAACTCAATTAGCTTTGTTGAATGCATTTGCCTTTCATTTGATTCAATAAGCATTGTTGGAATGTGTTTAACTTTCATTTGACTCAATTATCTTTGTTGAATGCATTTGACTTTCATTTTATTCAAAAAGCTTTGTTTTAATGTGTTTGACTTTTATTTGACTCAATTGTCTTTGTTGAATGTATTTGACTTTCATTTGATTATTCAAAAAGCGTTGTTGAATGTGTTTGACTTTCATTTGACTTAATTAGCTTTGTTGAATCCATTTGAGTTTTATTTGATTTAAAAAACTTTGTATGAATGTGTTTGACTTTCATTTGAACCAATTACCTTTGTAGAATGCATTTGACTTTCATTTGATTCCATTAGCTTTGTTTGAATATGTTTGACTTTCATATGAGTCAAAAAGCTTTGTAGAATGCATTTGACTTTCATTTGACTCAATTAGCTTTGTTGAATGCATTTGACTTTCATTTGATTCAAAAAGCTTTGTTTGAATGTGTTTGACTTTCATTTGACTCAATTATCTTTGTTGAATGCATTTGACTTTCATTTGATTCAAAAAGCGTTGTTTTAACGTGTTTGACTTTCATTTGGCTCAATTGTCTTTGTTGAATGTATTTGACTTTCATTTGATTCAAAAAGCGCTGTTGAATGTGTTAGACTTTCATTTGACTCAATTAGCTTTGTTGAATGCATTTGACTTTCACTTGATTCCAAAAGCTTTGTTTGAATGTGTTTGCCTTTCATTTAACTCAATTAGCTTTGTTGAATGTGTTTGCCTTTCATTTAACTCAATTAGCTTTGTTGAATGAATTCAAATTTCATTTGATTCAAAAAGTTTTGTTTTAATGTGTTTGACTTTCATTTTATTAAAAAAGCATTGTTGAATGAGTTTGACTTTCATTTGACTCAATTACCTTTGTTAAATGAATTTAACTTTCATTTGATTCAAAAAGCTTTGTATGAATGTGTTTGACTTTCATTTGACTCAATTATCCTTTTTGAATGCATTTGACTTAAATTTGATTTAAAAAGCTTTGTTTGAATGTGTTTGACTTTCATTTGAGTCAAAAAGGTTTGTTGAATGCATTTGACTTTCATTTGATTCAAAAAGCGTTGTTTGGATGTGTATGACTTTCATTTGACTCAATTATATTTATTGAATGCATTTGACTTTCAATTGATTCAAAAAGCTTTCTATGAATGTGTTTGACTTTCATTTGACTCAATTAGCTTTATTAATTGCATTTCACTTTCATTTAATTCAAAAAGCTTTGTTTTAATGTGTTTGACTTTCATTTGACTCAATTAGCTTTGTTGAATGCATTTTGTTTTCATTTTAATCAAAAAGCATTGTTTAAATGTGTTTGACTTTCATTTGACTCAATTAGCTTTGTTGAATGCATTTGACTTTCATTTGATGCAAAAAGTTTTATTTGAATGTGTTTGACTTTCATTTGACTCAATTAGCTTTGTTGAATGCATTTTACTTTCATTTTATTTAAAAAGCATTGTTTAAATGTGTTTGACTTTCATTTGACTCAATTAGCTTTGTTGTATGCATTTTACTTTCATTTTATTTAATACGCATTGTTTAAATGTGTTTGACTTTCATTTGATTTAATTAGCTTTGTTGAATGCATTTGACTTTCATTTGATTCAAAAAGCTTTGTATGAATGTGTTTGACTTTCATTTGACTCAATTAGCTTTGTTAATTGCATTTCACTTTCATTTAATTCAAAAAGCTTTGTTTTAATGTGTTTGACTTTCATTTGACTCAATTAACTTTGTTGAATGCATTTTACTTTCATTTTATTCAAAAAGCTTTGTTTGAATGTGTTTGACATTCATTTGTCTTAATTAGCTTTGTAGAATGCATTTGACTTTCATTTGACTCAATTAGATTTGTTTGAATGTGTTTGACTTTCATTTGACTAAATAAGCTTTGTTAATTGCATTTCACTTTCATTTAATTCAAAAAGCTTTGTTTGAATGTGTTTGGCTTTCATTTGACTCAATAAGCTTTGTTGAATGCATTTTACTTTCATTTGATGCAAAAACCTTTGTTTGAATGTGTTTGACTTTCAATTAACTCACTTAGCTTTGTTGAATGCATTTGACTTTTATTGATTCAAAATGCATTGTTGAATGAGTTTGACTTTCATTTGACACAATTAGCTTTGTTGAATGAATTTAACTTTCATTAGATTCAAAAAGCTTTGTTTGAATGTGTTTGACATTCATTTGATTCAAAAAGCTTTGTATGAATGTGTTTGATTTTCATTTGAGTCAATTATCTTTGTTGAATGCATTTGACTTTCATTTGATTCAAAAAGCATTGTTTGAAAGTTTTTGACTTTCATTTGACTCAATTAGCTTTTTTTGAATGTGTTTGACTTTCATTTAACTCAATTAGCTTTGTAGAATGCATTTGACTTTCATTTGACTCAATTAGCTTTGTATGAATGTGTTTGACTTTCATTTGACTTAATTAGCTTCTTTAATTGCATTTCACTTTCATTTAATTCAAAAAGCTTTGTTTGAATGTGTTTTACTGTCATTGGACTCAATTAGCTTTGTTGAATGAATTTTACTTTCAATTGATTCAAAAAGCTTTGTATGAATGTGTTTGACTTTCATTTGACTCAATTATCTTCGTTGAATGCATTTGACTTTCACTTGATTTTAAAAGCTTTGTTTGAATGTGTTTGCCTTTAATTTGGTTCAAAAAGCTTTGTTGAATGAGTTTGACTTTCATTTTACTCAATTAGGTTTGTTTAATGCATTTGACTTTCATTTGATTCAATATATCTTTTTTTTTTGCTGCTATTGAAAACAAGTTGTCTTACTGGTTGTTGCTAGATTTCAACAAATTTTGTCTTGTTTCCATATATCAACAAATTCTGACAACTAATTTTTTATTTGTAGCGTGTTAGAAACGAATTGAGGCAACAAATTTTTGAATTGTTCCAATTAGAAATTAGCCGTCTCACTAGTTGTTGCATTTTACATTCATTTGATTCAAAAAGCTTTGTTTAAATGTGTTTGACTTTCATTTGACTCAATTAGCTTTGTTGAATGCATTTGACTTTCATTTGATTCGAAAAGTTTTGTTTGAATTTGTTTGACTTTCATTTGAGTCAAAAAGTTTTGTTGAATTCATTTGACTTTCATTTGATTCAGAAAGCTTTGTTTGAATGTGTTTGACTTTCATTTGAGTCAAAAAGCTATGTTGAATGCATTTGACTTTCATTTGATTCAAAAAGCTTTGTTTGAATGTGTTTGACTTTCATTTGACTTAATTATCTTTGTTGAATGCATTTGACTTTTATTTGATTCAAAAAGCTTTGTTTTAATGTGTTTGACTTTCATTTGACTCAATTGTCTTTGTTGAATGTATTTGACTTTCATTTGATTCAAAAAGCGCTGTTGAATGTGTTTGACTTTCATTTGACTCAATTGTCTTTGTTGAATGTATTTGACTTTCATTTGATTCAAAAAGCGCTGTTGAATGTGTTTGACTTTCATTTGACACAATTAGCTTTGTTGAATGAATTGAACTTTCATTTGATTCAAAAAGCTTTGTTTTAATGTGTTTGACTTTCATTTTATTAAAAAAGCATTGTTGAATCAGTTTGACTTTCATTTGACTCAATTAGCTTTGTTAAATGAATTTAACTTTCATTTGATTTAAAAAGCTTTGTATGAATGTGTTTGACTTTCATTTGACTCAATTATCCTTGTTGAATGCATTTGACTTTCATTTGATATAAAAAGCATTGTTTGAATGTGTTTGACTTTTATTTAAGTTAAAAATCTTTGTTTAATGCATTTGACTTTCATTTGATTCAAAAAGCTTTGTTTGAATGTGTTTGACTTTCATTTGAGTCAAAAAGCTATGTTGAATGCATTTGACTTTCATTTGATTCAAAAAGCTTTGTTTGAATGTGTTTGACTTTCATTTGACTCAATTATCTTTGTTGAATGCATTTGACTTTTATTTGATTCAAAAAGCTTTGTTATAATGTGTTTGACTTTTATTTGACTTAATTGTCTTTATTGAATGCATTTGACTTTCATTTGATTTAAAAAGCTTTGTATAAATGTGTTTGACATTTATTTGACTCAATTATCTTTGTTGAATGCATTTGACTTTCATTTGATTTAAAAAGCTTTGTTTGAATGTGTTTGGCTTTTATTTGAGTTAAAAATCTTTGTTTAATGCAATTGATTTTATTTCATTCAAATAGCTTTGTTTGAATCAGTTTGACTGTCATTTGACTCAATAGTCTTTGTTTAATGCATTTGATTTTATTTCATTCAAATAGCTTTGTTTGAATCAGTTTGACTTTCATTTGACCCAATTACCTTTGTTGAATGTATTTGACTTTCATTTGATTCAATATATCTTTTTTTGGTTTCTATTGAAAATAAGTTGTCTTACTGGTTGTTGCTAGATTTCATCACATTTTGTCTTCTTTCCATATATCAACAAATTCTGACAACTAATTTTTTATTTGTAGCGTGTTAGAAACAAATTGAGGCAACAAATTTTTAAATTGTTCCTACTAGAAATTAGCCGTCTCACTAGTTGTTGCATTTTACATTCATTTGATTCAAAAAGCTTTGTTTGAAGGTTACGGGGCCCGGTGGCGAAAAGTCTTGAGACCCTAGGGGATACATCTTAGGGTCATATAATGACGTTTGGAACCATATATGACCATTATATGTTGCCATAAACGTCCGTGGTAGGCTTGAGGTGACGATATCGGTGCAAGTTTGGAATGCGTAAATTGACTGTTTAAAGTCATATTGGATGGTTGGACCCACCCAAATAAACTCCCTGGGTGTATTAGGGTCCATGGTAAGCATCTCGGCATTTTTTATTTCCGGGCTAAAAAAGTTCAAAAAATTCCAAAATTGAAGGCTATAATCCACGCTTTTTGAGGAATTTTCAGGTTACGTGGCCCGGTGGCGAAAAGTCTTGAGACCTTAGGGGATACATCTTAGGGTCATATAATGACGTTTGGAACCATATATGACCCTTATATGTTGTACAAAATAGCCGTGGTCGCTTTAGTTTACGAAATTGGTGCAAATTTAGAACTTGTAAATTGACCGTTTTAAGGCATATAGGATGGTTCCACCCACTCAATTGGACTCCCAAAGGGTATTAGGTACCATGGTAAACATCTCGGCAATTTTTATTTCCGGGCGAAAAAAAGTCAAAAAATTCCAAAATTAAAGGCTTTAATCCACGCTTTTTGAGGAATTTTGAGGTTACGGGGCCCGGTGGCAAAAAGTATTGAGGCCTTAGGGGATACATCTTAGGGTCATATAATGACGTTTGGAACCATATATGACCATTATATGTTACCATAAATGTCCGTGGTAGGCTTGAGGTCACGAAATCGGTGTAAGTTTGGAATGGGTAAATTGGCTGTTTAAAGCCATATTGGATGGTTGGACCCACCCAAATAGATTCCCAAGGTGCATTAGGGTCCAGGTAAGCATCTCGGCATTTGTTTTTCCGGGCGAAAAAAAGTCAAAAAATTCCAAAATTGAAGGCTAATCCACGCTTTTTGAGGAATTTTGAGGTTACGAGGCCCGGTGGCGAAAAGTCTTGCAACCTTAGGGGATACATCTTAGGGTCATATAATGACGTTTGGAACCATATATGACCCTTATATGTTGTACAAAATAGCCGTGGTAGGCTTTAGTTTACGAAATCGGTGCAACTTTGGAACGGGTAAATTGACCGTTTTAAGGCATATTGGATGGATCACCCACTCAATTTGACTCCCGGAGGGTATTAGGAACCATGGTAAACATCTCGGCAATTTTTATTTCCGGGCGAAAAAAGGTAAAAAAATTCCAAAATTGAAGGCATCCACGTTTATTAAGGAATTTTGAGGTTACGGGGCTAGGTGGCGAAAAGTCTTGAGACCCTGAGGATACATCTTAAGGTCATATAATGACGTTTGGAACCATATATGACCATTATATGTTGCCATAAATGTCCGTGGTAGGCTTGAGGTCACGATATCCTTGCAAGTTTGGAACGGGTAAATTGACTGTTTAAAAGCATATTGGATGGTTGGACCCACCCAAATAGACTCCCAGGGTGTATTAAGGTCCATGGTAAGCATCTCGGCATTTTTTATTTCCGGGCGAAAAAAGGTCAAAAAATTCCAAAATTGAAAGCTTATCCACGCTTTTTGAGGAATTTTGAGGTTACGGGGCCCGGTGGCAAAAAGTCTTGAGGCCTTAGGAGATACATCTTAGGGTCATATAATGACGTTTGGAACCATATATGACCATTATATGTTACCATAAATGTCCGTGGTAGGCTTGAGGTCACGATATCGGTGTAAGTTTGGAATGGGTAAATTGGCTGTTTAAAGCCATATACCCAAATAGACTCCCAGGGTGTATTAGGGTCCAGGTAAGAATCTCGGCATTTTTTATTTCCGGGCGAAAAAAAGTCAAAAAATTCCAAAATTAAAGGCTATAATCCATGCTTTTTGATGAATTTTGAGGTTACGGGGCCCGGTGGCGAAAAGTCTTGAGACCTTAGGGGATACATCTAAGGGTCATATAATGACGTTGAGAACCATATATGACCCTTATATGTTGTACAAAATAGCCGTGGTAGGCTTCAGTTTAAGAAATCGGTGCAAATTTGGAACGGGTAAATTGACCGTTTTAAGGCATATTGGACGGTTCCACCCACTCAATTGGACTCCCGGAGGGTATTAGGAACCTTGGTAAACATCTCAGCAATTTTTATTTTCGGGCGAAAAAAGGTAAAAAAATTCCAAAATTGAAGGCTATAATCCACGCTTTTTGAGGAATTTTGAGGTTACTGGGCCCGGTGGCGAAAAGTCTTGAGACCCTAGGGGATACATCTTAGGGTCATATAATGACGTTTGGAACCATATATGACCATTATATGTTGCCATAAACGTCCGTGGTAGGCTTGAGGTCACGATATCGGTGCAAGTTTGGAACGGGTAAATTGACTGTTTAAAGGCATATTGGATGGTTAGACCCACCCAAATAGACGCCCAGGGTATATTAGGGTCCAAGGTAAGCATCTCGGCATTTTTTATTTCCGGGCGAAAAAAGGTCAAGAAATTCCAAAATTGAAGGCTATAATCCACGTTTTTTGAGGAATTTTGAGGTTACGAAGGCCGGCGGCGAAAATTCTTGAGACCCTAGGGGATTAATCTTAGGGTCATATAATGACGTTTGGAACCATATATGACCATCATATGTTGCCATAAATGTCCGTGGTAGGCTTGAGGTCACGATATCGGTGCATGTTTGGAACGGGTAAATTGACTGTTTAAAGGCATATTGGATGGTTAGACCACCCAAATAGACTCCCAGGGTGTATTAGGGTCCAAGGTAAGCATCTCGGTATTTTTTATTTCCGGGCGAAAAAAGGTCAAAAAATTCCAAAATTAAAGGCTATAATCCACGCTTTTTGAGGAATTTTGAGGTTACGGGGCCCGGTGGCGAAAAGTCTTGACACCCTAGGGGATATATCTTAGGGTCATATAATGACGTTTGGAACCATATATGACCATTATATGGTGCCATAAATGTCCGTGGTAGGCTTGAGGTCATGATATCGGTGCAAGTTTGGAATGGATAAATTGACTGTTTAAAGGCATATTGGATGGTTGGACCTACCCAAATAGACTCCCAGGGCGTATTAGGGTCCATGGTAAGCATCTGAACATTTTTTATTTCCGGGCGAAAAAAGGTCAAAAAATTCAAAAATTGAAGGCTTAATCCACGTTATTTGAGGAATTTTGAGTTTACAGGGCCCGATGGCGAAAAGTCTTGAGACCTTAGGGGCTACATCTTAGGGACATATAATGACATTTGGAACCATATATGACCCTTATATGTTGTACAAAATAGCCCTGGTAGGCTTCATTTTACGAAATCGGTGCAAATTTGGAACGGGTAAATTGACCGTTTTAATGCATATTAGATGGATCCACCCACTGAATTGGAATCCTGGAGGCTATTCGGAACCATGGTAAACATCTCAGCAATTTTTATTTCCGGGCGAAAAAGGTCAAAAAATTCCAAAATTGAAGGCTATAATCCACGCTTTTTGAGGAATTTTGAGGTTACGAGGCCCCGTGGCGAAAAGTCTTGAGACTCTAGGGGATACATCTTAGGGTCATATAATGACGTTTGGAACCATATATGACCATTATATGTTGCCGTAAATGTCCTTGGTAGGTTTGAGGTCACGATATCGGTGCAAGTTTGGAACGGGTAAATTGACTGTTTAAAGGCATATTTGATGGTTGGACCCACCCAAATAGACTCCCAGGGTGCATTAGGGTCCATGGTAATCATCTCAGTATTTTTTATTACCGGGCGAAAAAAGGTCTAAAAATTCCAAAATTGAAGGCTATAATCCACGCTTTTTGAGAAAATTTGAGGTTACGGGGCTCGGTGGCGAAAAGTTTAGAGATCTTAGGGGATACATCTTAGGGTCATATAATGACGTTTGGAACCATATATGTTCCTTATATGTTGTACAAAATAGCCATGGTAGGCTTCAGTTTACGAAATCAGTGCAAATTTGGAACGGGTAAATTGACCGTTTTAAGGCATATTGGATGGTTCCACCCACTCAATTGGACTCCCGAACCTAGAGGGTATTAGGAACCATGGTAAACATCTCGGCAATTTTTATTTTCGGGCGAAAAAAGGTCGAAAAATTCCAAAATTGAAGGCTATAATCCATGCTCTTTGAGGAATTTAAGGTTACGGCGCCCCGTGGCAAAAAGTCTTAAGACCCTAGGGGATACATCTTAGGGTCATATAA
Organism: Chenopodium album; assembly: GCF_948465745.1. Classification (NCBI taxonomy): domain Eukaryota; kingdom Viridiplantae; phylum Streptophyta; class Magnoliopsida; order Caryophyllales; family Amaranthaceae; genus Chenopodium; species Chenopodium album. The sequence goes on along the minus strand of NC_137850.1, from coordinate 19,843,296 downwards.
GGATGTTTGGAACCATATATGACCATTATATGTTGACATAAATGTCCTTGGTAGGCTTGAGGTCACGATATCGGTGCAAGTTTGGAACGGGTAAATTGACTGTTTAAAGGCATATTGGATGGTTGGACCCACCCAAATAGACTCCCAGGGTTTATTAGGGTCCATGTTAAGCATCTCGGCATTTTTTTTACCGGGCGAAAAAAGGTCAAAAAATTCCAAAATTGAAGGCTATAATCCACGCTTTTTGAGGAATTTTGAGTTACGGGGCTCGGTGGCATATAGTCTGGAGATCTTATGGGATACATCTTAGGGTTATATAATGACGTTTGGAACCATATATGACCCTTATATGTTGTACAAAATAGCCGTGGTAGGCTTCAGTTTACGAAATCGGTGCAAATTTGGAACGAGTAAATTGATCGTTTTAAGGCATATTGGATGGTTCCACCCACTCAATTGGACTCCCGGAGGGTATTAGGAACCATGGTAAACATATCGGTAATTATTATTTCCGGGCGAAAAAAGGTCAAAAAATTCCAAAATTGAAGGCTATAATCCACGCTTTTTGAGGAATTTTGAGGTTACGGGGCCTGGTGGCGAAAAGTCTTGAGACCCTAGCGGATACATCTTAGGGTCATATAATGACGTTTGGAACCATATATGACCATTATATGTTGCCATAAATGTCCTTGGTAGGCTTGAGGTCACGATATCGGTGAAAGTTTGGAACGGGTAAATTGACTGTTTAAAGGCATATTGGATGGTTGGACCCCCCAAAATAGACTCCCAGGGTGTATTAGGGTCCAAGGTAAACATCTCGGCAATTTTTATTTCCGGGCGAAAAAAGGTCAAAAAATTCAAAAATTAAAGGCTTTAATCCACGCTTTTTGAGGAATTTTGAGGTTACGAGGCCCCGTGGCGAAAAGTCTTGAGACCCTAGGGGATACTTCTTAGGGTCATATAATGACGTTTGGAACCATCTACGACCATTATATGTTGCAATAAATGTCCTTGGTAGGCTTGAGGTCACTATATCGGTGCAAGTTTGGAACGGGTAAATTGAGTGTTTAAAGGCATATTGGATGGTTGGACCCACCCAAATAGACTCCCAGTGTTTATTAGGGTCCATGGTAAGCATCTCGGCATTTTTTATTTCCGGGCGAAAGAAGGTAAAAAAATTCCAAAATTGAAGGGTATAATCCACGCTTTTTGAGAAATTTTGAGGTTACGGGGCCTAGTGGCGAAAAGTCTTGACACCTTAGGGGATACATCTTAGGGTCATATAATGACGTTTGGAACCATATATGTTCCTCATATGTTGTACAAAATAGCCGTGGTAGGCTTTAGTTTACGAAATCAATGCAAATTTGGAACGGGTATATTGAACGTTTTAAGGCATATTGGATGGTTCGACCCACTCAACTGGACCCCCGGAGGGTATTAGGAACCATGGTAAACATCTCGGCAATATTTATTTCTGGGCGAAAAAAGGTAAAAACATTCCAAAATTGAAGGCTATATATCCACGCTTTTTAAGGAATTTTGATGTTACGGGGACCGGTGGCGAAAAGTCTTGAGATCCTAGGGGATACATTGTAGGGTCATATAATGACGTTTGGAACCATATATGACCATTTAAGGTTTCCATAAATGTCCGTGGTAGGCTTGAGGTCACGATATCGGTGCAAGTTTGGAATGGGTAAATTGACTGTTTAAAGGCATATTGGATGGTTGGACCCACCCAAATAGACTCCCAGGGTGTATTAGGGTCCATGGTAAGCATCTCTACATTTTTTATTTTCGGGCGAAAAAAGGTCAAAAAATTCCAAAATTGAAGGCTATAATCCATGCTTTTTGATGAATTTTGAGTTTACGGGGCCCAGTGGCTAAAAGTCTTGACACCATAGGGGATACATCTTAGGGTTATATAATGACGTTTGGAACCATAGATGACCCTTATATGTTGTGATTTGGTTAAAAATAATCTAGGCTAGTTGGCCCAATCAGAGTCCACCACGTGTCACTGGAGAGGGTGCCACCTTAGACCTCCCAGAGAACGACACGTGGCAGACAGATAAAAGGACCTGGGATTGGCGGCTTTCAGGCCCAAATCCCGAGGTCTGCAAAAAGCTGCGTGAATATTCCCTAGGGCACGAAACCCTAGGGATTGCACACTTTTTGAGGAGCCTATAAATAGGAGATGACCTCCTCATTTATGGCTACGCACATACATACACCTTAACCTTTACACGCCTTACGAGGAATATTCAGTGATTACTAATCATTGTCAGAACTGTCACTCTCAAGTGAACAGTACACTCAAGCTCCGAATCCGGGCAGATATTCTTTTCATTCCGCACCTTATTCTTTGAACCTTTACTGACTTAGGTTTCCGAGGCGCACCACCGACCACTCGGTGCTCGTTGTTTTGCAGGTACAGGCGTCCAAGTGAGCATCCAGTCTTAGTGTTGTAACTCTCCCAAGGGACTCAAAAAACCCCAAAACATTTGGCGCCGTCTGTGGGAAGAGTACCTCTAAGATGGCCTCTTTGAAAACTGTACCAATTCCTAAAACCAATCGGCCTCCGGAAACCAATCGGACCATGACTTAGGTGACGACGGTGACGTTGAAACCTATACTGCTAGAGATGGGTCTCTCATCTCAAGGCGCATCCGCAGCAAGGAAAAGCGGGAGCGCCCTCAATCTCAAAATGTTCCGAGCAAACCAGCCGGACATCCAAAGAAGCCGGTTGATCCTACCCAGGCGGAAGGATCAGACCCAGTAACCAGAGACGAGCTCATGAAGCTTGTGAGCAGTCTCCGTGGTGAGATTAAACAACTCACCAACAAGAAGTCGGCTACTCCTGGAAAGGAGCAGTCGGCCAAGAAGTCAGCCCAGGAGGGCAAGCACAAATCAGTCAGGGACCGTCACCGACTCCTCATCCTGCCTCTAAGGAAAAGACTCGGCCTCAGTTTGACCTTTCCAGACTCCGTTTCCCAGAAACGAGTACAAGAAAAGCCATTCGGCATGTTCAGCCGGATGGTAACAAGAAAACATTCTCTAACGCTCGACATTACATTGAGCAGAAGAGGAATGAGCTTTCAGAGTCGACTTATCACGACAGCTTCCAGAATACCTCCTTGAGGTATTCACAATCTGTGCATGAGACTCCAGTAAGCAGCCCTCGGGTTCAAGTTGGACCTCATGTAATTCAGCCGGCTCAGTACATGGCTCAGCCATTGTACCAGACGGTTGCTCAACCTTAAATTCAACCTGCCTTCTTCAGAGGACAGGCGGCATGCGGCTATCAGCCCATGTATTGGCAGCTTAGGCTGCAGCACCTTGGAGACCAACCCTCTGCTTTCTCTAAGGAAATAATCGACGCCGAACAGCCGGCTAAGGTTAAAAACGTGTTGGTTGGAACCTATGATGGGACCACCAACCCTGAAGACCACCTGCTAGCATACACCCACCTCATGTATTTACAAGGGTTGGATGATGCCGCATGGTGTCGCTGCTTTCCAGCCACCCTGAAGGGCATAGCCCAGCAGTGGTTCGGCAATCTGCCGGCTGGTTGTATCAATAGCTTCAAGACGCTTGCATTCTTGTTTGCCTCCAACTTCTCTATGAACATCCCTGCCAAGAAGACAAGCCTTGATCTTGGCAATGTGCAGCAGGGAGATAGAGAAGGCTTGCGTTCCTACGTCAACCGGTTCAATCTGGTACGAATCCAGATCCATGGGCTGTCTGATGAGGCGGAACTCGTCCGTAAACAAATCTTTACCCTACAGGGAGCGCTGCGAGAGGCGGAAGCCTATATATAGGCGACCGAGCTCTGCTCCTCTAACAGGCAGTCGGACTCTAAGAGGTCCGACCGACAGAAGAGAGCAAAAAGAAAAAGCAAGTCTGGGTCGTTGATAACTCTGATCAGCCGGCCCAGAAAAAGAAGAAAGAGTGGAAACCGTACGTACCCAGGTACGAGTTCCACAAGGACTGCTGCTCCATCTTGATAGAAATAAAGGACCGGCTGACTCTTGAGAAGCCGACTCCAATGAGAGGCTACGTTGAAAATCGGGACAAAAATAAACAATGCCATTTCCATGAAGATATCGGCCATGACACCAACGACTGTTTCAGCCTCAAACGAGAGCTTGACCGTCTGGCCGACAAAGGACAGCTGAAGTCCTATGTGAAGTCCAAAGTGACTTCAAAGGCGAATCAGGGGCAGTCCAAAAAGAAGGCTCCCCAGCCAACTGTTAGTACCGAAACCGATGAAGATCCGGTATATACAATAGCAGGCGGATTCGCCGAGGGTGGCCGACCATTCGGGGCATCAAGGATCATCTGAAAAAGATGATCCATTCTGTTGAAGAGGGAGAGGCGGCAGGTACATCCGCCTTCCCCGAGGTCATCATCACCGAAAAGGACAGAGGCAAAGTCGGTCGGCCGCATGATGACCCTGTGGTCATTGAATGCAAAGTGGCCAACCAACTGGTTGGTCGAATCTTGATCGACACAGGCAGCTCCTCAGACCTCATCAGCCTTTAATGCTTGTCCAATCTCAAGTACAAGCCAGACAGCATGATGGAGGTCTCCCACACCCTTGTAGGTTTTGGGGGAGGACTTGTGCACCTAGTCGTCATATGACCATCCGTTTCCTCGTGGTTGAAGAGCTCACTGCCTACAACCTCATCTTTGGCCGACCCACTCTAAACGAGTGTAAGGCTGTCATCATTCCTACCCTCATGCTTGTCAAGTATGAGAGGGATGACGGCACAGTCGGTTCCCTTAATGGGGACCAAAAGACGGCTCGGGAGTGTTACCTCTCGGATGTCAAGCCCGCGGTCGCAGCAACCGTCCGGGGCAAACAAACAGTCGATCTTGATGATGTCAGGGAAGACCAGGCGGCCCCACCAGCCGAGAAAAAGAGAAAAGTTGATCAACTGGTGGCGGTCAAAAAAGAGAAGCAATAGCAATCACTGACCGGGGAGCGGTCAGACGACCTCCGTCCCCAGCCGACTGGTGAACACATTGATATCCCTCTGGACGACACTCGGCCAGAGCGGAGTGTTAAGGTGGGGACGGTTGCATTTGCCAAGCTAGGTGACAGCCTGCACCAGCTTCTGAAAGAATTCAAAGACATCTTTGCCTTTTAAGTGGAAGAGATGCCTGGCATCAGCCCGGATCTCGCTGTCCAAAAACTCGCCGTGGATCCCAAAAAGAAGCCCATTCGGCAAAAGAAGAGAAATCACGGCGAAGAAAGAAGTCAGGCGGCAGCAGCCGAAGTTGAAAAGCTGCTGGACGCCAAGTTCATTCGGCCATGCAATTTCCCAGATTGGGTAGCTAACGTTGTGTTAGTAAAAAAGCCGAATGGAACTTGGCGGATGTGTGTTGACTACACCGACCTGAACAGAGCATATCCGAAGGATAGTTATCCATTGCCAAAGATCGACAGTCTTGTCGATTCAACAGCCGGGCATGCCCTGATGAGTTTTATGGACGCCTATTCAGGCTTTCATCTGATCCCCCTGTGGAAAAAAGATCAAGAAAATACTGCATTCGTCACTGATCAGGGGTTGTTCTGTTATACTGTGATGCCGTTTGGTTTGAAGAATGCGCCTGCTACTTTCCAGCGAATGATTAATACAGTCTTCATTATTCAAATTGGGAGGAGTGTAGAAGCATACATTGATGACATGATAGTCAAATCCAAACAACAAGTGGGTCACCTTGCTGATACCCGAGAAACATTCGCCACACTCTGGCGGCACAAGGTCATGCTAAATCCAAAAAAGTGTGTCTTTGGTGTTGAGTCTGGGAAGTTTCTCGGATTCCTGATTGATCAAAGGGGGATAGAGGCCAACCCTGAGAAAGTACAGGCGGTCATCGACATGCAGTCGCCCCGCACTGTGAAAGAGGTACAAAAACATACAGGTTGTCTGGCATCCTTGGGGAGATTCCTCAGTCGATCAGGCGATAAGTGTCTCTACTTCTTCCAGGCAATCAGGAAGAAGACTAATTTTGAATGGGGAGAAGACGGAGAGGCGGCCTTTCAAAAGTTAAAGACTCATTTGCACTCTTTGCCGAGGCTTGTTAGCCCTCTGCCCAAAGAGATGCTCTTCATGTACTTGGCCGTCTCCGATCATTCCCTCAGCGTTGTCCTCTTAGCTGAAAGAGACGGCACTCAGCTCCTGGTCTATTTCATTAGCCATGTTCTTAGGAACGCTGAGCTTTGGTAGCCCTCTGCCAAAAGAGATGCTCTTCATGTACTTGGCCGTCTCTGATCATGCCCTCAGCGCTGTTCTCTTAGCTGAAAGAGACGGCACTCAGCTCCCGGTCTATTTCATCAGCCATGTTCTCAGGAACGCTGAGCTTCGGTACCCCATGGTTGAAAAATTTGGTCTCGCTCTTTACATGGCCATCAAGAAATTGAAACCCTACTTCTTGGCACATGCGGTAGTGGTCTATACTGACCAGCCGATCAAGCGGCCACTGACAACCTTGGAGTCTTTTGGACGAATTCTCAAATGGGCGATTGAAATGCAAGGATTGGAAATCACTTGCGAACCTAGGAAAGCAATAAAGGGGCAAGCATTCGCCGACTTTATTGTGGAAATGACAAGGCATGTTGCTCCAGATGATGCTAGTCGGGTTTGGAAAGTGTATGTGGATGGGAGCTCCACTGCGAACGACTTTGGTGCAGGAATTATCTGTCAGTCTCCTAAAGGGGACAAATATGAATATGCATTACGGTTCAAGTTCTAGGTCTCCAATAATGAGGCCAAGTATGAAGCCCTGCTTGCTGGCATTCGGTACTGTAAGGCACTAGGGGCAAAGAAAATTGACGCCTGCTCGGACTCACAACTGGTCGTGCTCCAAGTCAATGGGACGTACGAGGCCACTCATCCGGCCATGATAAAATACTTGTAGGCGGTCAAAGCTGAAGTTGGGACACTTGAAGAATTCACTCTAAGTCAAGTGCCCAGGTCTTTAAACAATCAGGCGGATGCCTTATCCAAACTGGCATCATCCGCCTCTTGTGAAACACCTCGGTCAGTCTTTTGGGAGGTCATGGAAAAAAGAAGTATATCTGACGAATGGTCTTTACCGTCGTCCTCTTCTTCTTCTTCTTCTTCCCCCAGAAACCTCTTCTCACCAGCAGAAGAGGAGGGCTTTTCACCCAGAAACCTCTCCTTACAGGAAGAAGAGGGAGGTTTCTCCCCCAGAAACCTCTTCTCACCTGCTGAGCCGACAGCAGTAGAAGGTTGCTTGAACCCACCCTTCGATGTCCTTTGGACATCCGGCCTGCTGATCTCCCTATCAGCTTCGTGAGCAGAGGCGTCTAGGCCTCTCTTGGGCTTATGAGCCACGTGCTTCCGGCCGCCCTTGCCGGATGCGCTCACATCACCCGCCCTAGTCTTTTGGAGCTTAGGGTCGGATGGTTTTGATGGGGACTTGGTGGAGGTACCCTACATCAACACATGACAAAAACAAGTTAGAAAACATTCGGACAAATTCAGCATCAATCAGAGAAATGCTAAGTATGGAATCCTCACCCTTGGGGTACCGACTGGTCGCTGCGCATCCACCTTAGTGCTAGTGGTGGCCTCCGTCCTGTTAAGGACGTTTGATCTGTATCTGGCAGCAGACACAACCGGCTTCCTGGAGGCCGAGAGCTTCTCCATTGCTTTGTCTGCAAAAAAGAACAAGTGTTAGAATCATTTAACAAGTGAAGAAAAGAAAAATGAAATTGCATATTAAACAGACGGGCGACTACCTCTCGGCATCTCAATACTTAGCCCACAAGCGGCCAAGAATGTCCCCTCCTCAAACCATTTGTACAAGGGGAGATAACATTGAGGGGTAACTTCCTTGTCCCCCTCAGCATTCGTCTTCACGGACACGGTGAACAAACCCGCGTCCATGATCTCCTCCTTTGCTCGTCTAGGAAGAACTGGCAGTGCATCCTGCCTGCTAGGAGAGGTGGATCCTTGTTCCACCTGTTAAACTTTGGTTCAGGCGGCTGTCGGCGGTTTTGACTATGTAGAACTTAGTTCTCCAGTACTTCCACTTGTTTTCCTTGCCAACAGCCATCATGTACCCCTTGCAAGTAGTCAAGGTGTACCAGCCCTCACCGCCCCTAGCAGGCGCCCTGCTAAGATAATGCATGTCGGCTAACGCTTCAAAGCTCGCCTCCACCTGCAGCATCTCGCAGGCGGCAACGTACCCCTAATTGTTGATCCAGGAGTTGGGTACAAGTTGCAAGATACCAAGTTGGTATCCATCCAAGATCCTCTCCACGGCCGGATGGAGAGGGAAGCGTAGGCCAACTTGGAAGGCCGCCTCATAGCAACCGAATGCTCGGTCTTCATAGCTGGCCATACGCGGCCAAGTGATGGTGTCGTCCTTGTTAGGGACGCACAAAGTATAGCCATGGCCTAGGACGACCTTGCACTTAAAACTTGCAAGGCCGTTTGCCATGGTGTTCCGCCTGCTTGGCGGAACCTGATGATAGTAGGGGGCTTTCTCCAAGCGCCTGGAAGCACTCGGCTCGGCCCAGGATTCCCCCCTCTCAACAGCTAAGGACTTCCTGGCAGTATCAATTCGGGTTCTTGCCTCCCCAGAAGAAATAGAGACATTATCTGAAGAAGATGCCGAGGCCGACTCGTCATCAGAGCTCTCATCAGAGCTAGGGGACCGCCGACTGGTGCCAGCAGGGTCCTCTCCTAGACTCTCTTCCGGCACCTGTCCAGAAGGCCTGGGTGCATAAGTTTCATCCGCCTCCTCCAGTATTCCATCACTGGGAGTTCCACTTGAAGTGGGCGAATGGTAGTAGGTGGGGGTAGGAGGAAGATAAGAAGGGCTATCAGGGTGTTCCAACACCTCACTTCGAGGCACCCTCATTGAGCCGTCTGAATAAAAGGTCGACCCATCCGAATAGTAGAAAGATCCATCGGAGTTAGATTTTCTTGCTGTTCTTTTTGTTCTGGCCATAATGTCCTGCATAGACAAGGAAACGGTAGAATTCGGAGAAGTTCGCAAAGCACAGTCGTTGGCCAAGCAGTCGGCACTGCTAGTTCTAAATTCAGCCGTCCCCGGTGACCGGCTGATCACTATCCTATGCTGTGCCGCATGCAATTGGGACACCATTTTTTCGAAAACAAAGAAAAAATGAAAAGCAAAAGAAGAAAACAGGCGTTACCTTTAGAAGAAGGGTGAGAGATGCTTGGTTGGCTGAAGAACGGTCGGACAGCTGGGCGAGTGTCGGATGCTTGAAAGATGAAAAACACTTAGGGAATTTTGAGATTCTTAAAGTCAAAAAGTCCAAGATTTTCCAAAGATTCGCAAGGTGTAAAATCTCAGGGGGGTGAAAACTTTCTATTTATAGAAGGGTTAAAAACCCTAATTTTCCCTCCACAGTAACTTTTTTGAAATCCGACCAATCGGATGATGACACCTGCAACAGGTAACACGTGGCAAGCGCGTGTCACCTGTGAGGGGCAAATGATTTGGGTAAAAATACCCTAGGCCAGTTGGCCCAATCAGAGTCCGCCACGTGTCACAGGATAGGGCGCCACCTTGGACCTCCCAGAGAACGACACATGGCAGACAGATAAAAGGACCTGGGATTGGCGGCTTTCAGGCCCAAATCCCGAGGTCTGCAAAAAGCTGCGTGAATATTCCCTAGGGCACGAAACCCTAGGGAGTGCACACTTTTTGAGGAGCCTATAAATAATGGCAACATATAATGGTCATATATGGTTCCAAATGTCATTATATGACCCTAAGATGTATCCCCTAGGGTCTCAACACTGATCGCCACCGGACCCCGTAACCTCAAAATTCCATAAAAAGCGTGGATATAGCCTTCAAATTTGGAATTTTTTGACCTTTTTTCGCCCGAAAATAAAAATTGCCGAGATGTTAACCATGGTTCCTAATACCCTCCGGGAGTCCAATTGAGTGGGTGGAACCATCCAATATGCCTTAAAACGGTCAATTTACCCGTTTCAAATTTGCACCGAATTCGTAAACTGAAGCCTACCACGTATATTTTGTACAACATATAAGGAACATATATGGTTCCAAACGTCTTTATATGACCCTAAGATGTATCCCCTAAGGTCTCAAGACTTTTCGCCACCCGGCCTCTAAACCTCAAAATTCCTCAAAAAGCGTGGATTATAGCCTTCAATTTTGGAATTTTTTGACATTTTTTCGCCCGGAAATAAAAAATTCCGAGATGTTTACCATGGTTCTTAATACCCTCCGGGAGTCCAATTGAGTGGGTGCAACCATCCCATATGCCTTAAAACGGTAAATTTACCAGTTCTAAATTTGCACCGATTTCGTAAACTGAAGCCTACCACAGCTATTTTGTACAACATATAAGGGTCATATATGGTTCCAAACGTCATTATATGACCCTAAGATGTATCCCTTAAAGTCTCAAGAATTTTCGCCACCGGGCCCTATAATCTCAAAATTCATCAAAAAGCGTGGATTATAACCTTCAATTTTAAAAATTTTTGACCTATTTTCGCCCGGAAATAAAAATTGCCGAGATGTTTACCATGGTTCCTAATACCCGCCTGGAGTCCAATTGAGTGGGTGGAACCTTCCAATATGCCTTAAAACAGTCAATTTACCCGTTCCAAATTTGCACCGATTTCGTAAACGGAAGCCTACCACGGCTATTTTTTACAACATACAAGAGTCTTATATAGTTCCAAACGTCATTATATGACCCTAAGATGTATCCCCTAAGGTCTCAAGACTTTTCGCCACCGGGCCCCGTAACCTCAAAATTCCTCAAAAAGCGTGGATTATAGCCTTCAATTTTGGAATTTTTTGACCATTTTTCGCCTAGAATAAAAATGGCCGAGATGTTTACCATAGTTCCTTATACCCTCTGGAGTCCAATTGAGCGGGTGGAACCATCCAAAATGCATTAAACGATCAATTTACCCGTTCTAAATTTGCACCGATTTCATAAACTGAAGCTTGCCACGGCTATTTTGTACAACATATTGGGTCATATATGGTACCAAACATCATTATATGACCTTAAGATGTATCCCCTAAGGTCTCAAGACTTTTTCCCACCGGGCCCCTAACCTCAAAATTCCTCAAAAAGCGTGGATTATAGCCTTCAATTTTGGAATTTTTTGACCTTTTTTCGCCCGAAAAAAAAAATTGCCGAGATGTTTAGCATGGTTCCTAATACCCTCCGGGAGTCCAATTGAGTGGGTGGAACAATCCAATATGCCTTTAAACAGTCAATTTACCCGTTCCAAACTTGCACCGCTATCGTAACTTGAAGCCTACCACGGACATTTATGGCAACATATAATGGTCATATATGGTTCCAAACGTCATTATATGACCCTAAGATATATCTCCTAGGGTCTCAAGACTTTTCGCTACCGGGCCCCATGACCTCAAAATTCCTAAAAAAGCATGGATTATAGCCTTCAATTTTGGAATTTTTTGACCTTTTTTCGCCCGGAAATAAAAATTGCCGAGATGTTTACCATGGTTCCTAATACCCTCAGGGAGTTCAATTGAGTGGGTGGAACCATCCAATATGCCTTAAAATGGTCAATTTACCCGTTCCAAATTTGCACTAATTTCGTAAACTGAAGCCTACCACAGCTATTTTGTGCAACATATAAGGGTCATATATGGTTCCGAACGTCATTATATGACCCTAAGATGTATCCCTTAAGTCTCAAGAATTTTCGCCACCAGGCCCCGTATCCTAAAAATTCCTCAAAAAGCGTGGATTATAGCCTTAAATTTTTGAATTTTTTGACCTTTTTTCGCCCGAAAATAAAGAATGTCGAGATGCTTACCATGGACCCTAATACACCCTGGGAGTGTCTATTTGGGTGAGTCCAACCATCCAATATGCCTTTAAACAGTCAATTTAACCGTTCCAAACTTGCATCGATATCGTGACCTCAAGTCTACCACGGACATTTATGGCAACATATAATGGTCATAAATGGTTCGAAACGTCATTATATGACCCTAAGATGTATCCCCTAAGGTCTCAAGACTTTTCGCCACCGGGCCCCGTAACCTCAAAATTCCTCAAAAAGCGTGGATTATAGCCTTCAATTTTGGAATTTTTTGACCTTTTTTCACCCGGAAATAAAAATTGTCTTGATGTTTAGCATGGTTCCTAATATCCTCCGGGAGTCCAATTGAGAGGGTGGAACCATCCAATATGCCTTAAAACGGTCAATTTACCCGTTCCAAATTTGCACCGATTTCGTAAACTAAAGCCTACCACGGCTATTTTGTACAACATATAAGGGTCATACATGGTTCCAAACGTCATTATATGACCCTAAGATGTATCTCCTAGGGTCTCAAGATTTTTCGCCACCGGGCCCCGTAACCTCAAAATTCCTCAAAAAACGTGGATTATAGCCTTCAATTTTAGAATTTTTTTGACCTTTTTTCCCCCGAAAATAAAAAATTCCAACATGTTTACCATGGTTCCTAATACCCTCAGAGAGTCCAATTGAGTAGGTGGAACCATCCAATATACCTTAAAACGGTCGATTTACCCGTTCCAAATTTGCACCGATTTCGTAAACTGAAGCCTACCACGGCTATTTTGTACAACATATAAGGGTCATATATGGTTCCAAACTTCATTATATGACCCTTAGATGTATCCCTTAAGGTCTCAAGACTTTTCGCCACCGGGACCCGTAACCTCAAAATTCCTCAAAAAGCGTGGATTATAGCCTTCAATTTTGGAATTTATTGACCTTTTTTCGCCCGGAAATAAAAAATGCCGAGATGCTTACCATGGACTCTAATAAACCCTGGGAGTCTAATTGAGTGGGTGGAACCATCCAATATGCCTTAAAACAGAAAGTTTACCTGTTCCAAATTTGCACCGATTTTGTAAACTGAAGTCTCCCACGGCTATTTTGTACAACATATAAGGGCCATACATGGTTCGAAACGTCATTGTATGACACTAAGATGTATCCCCTAAGGTTTCAAGACTTTTCGCCACCGGGCCCCGTAACCTCAAAGTTCCTCAAAAAGCGTGGAATATAGCCTTCAATTTTGGAATTTTTTGAGCTTTTATAGCCCGGAAATAAAAGTTGCTGAGATGTTTACCATGCTTCCTAATACCCTCCGGGAGTCCAGTTAAGTTGGTGGAACCAACCAATATGCCTTAAAACGGTCAATTTACCCGTTCCAAATTTGCACTGATTTCGTAAACTGAAGCTTACCACGGCTACTTTGTACAACATATAAGGGTCATATATGGTTCCAAACGTCATTATATGATCCTAAGATGTATCCCCTATGGTCTCAAGACATTTCGCCACCGGGCCCCGTAACCTCAAAATTCTTGAAAAAGCGTGGATAGCCTTCAATTTTAGAATTTTTTGACCTTTTTTCGCCTGGAAATATAAATTGCCGTGATGTTTACCATGGTTCCTAATACCCTCCGGTAGTCCAATTGAGTGGGTGGAAGCATCCAATATGCCTTAAAACGGTGAATTTACCCGTTCCAAATTTGCACCGATTTCGTAAACTGAAGCCTACCACGACTATTTTGTACAACATATAAGGGTCATATATGGTTTCAAAAGTCATTATATGACCCTAAGAGGTATCCCTATTTATGGTAGTCCAATAATACCCTTCTCGCATTATCTTTTGGACTAGCATTTTGCCATTAACATGTGTTCCACATATTCCTTCGTGGACTACTCTCATAGCTCTTAGAGCATCTTTTTTACCTACACATAATAAAGCTCGACCTTTAGGTACCCTTTTGTGTAGCTCATCTCTTATGAGTACAAACTGGAAAGCCAAAAGCCTTAGAGCTCTGTTTGCCCTTTTACCAGCATGAGGAGGATATTCTCCTTTGGTGACATAGTTTTGTATGCCTGTAAACCATGGTTCTTCTTGTTCTTGTTCTTGAATCACTTCATCGTCTTCTATAGCTTGAATTTATGCTGGTTTATGCCTTTTTTCTATGGTCAAAGGCATTTGCTCAATTTTTTCAGGAATCCTAACCATTGAGGCTTGTCTTGCCAAGGTATCGGCAAATTGGTTTTCTTCTCTAGATAGATAGGCGTATTTCACTTTTTCCAACTGATCAGTGAGGGTTTCCAAATATGTTTGGTAGGGAGCTAAGCTTTCACTCCTAACCTCCCATCTCTTTGAGATTTGATTAATGATTAATGAGGAATCTCTTAATATTCGGAGTTTCTTTACTCCTAGGGCTAAAGCAGTTTCGAGGCCTACCACGCATGCTTCATATTCGGCTGCGTTATTGGTAACGTCGAAATCTAACTTTATGGATATAGGAACATGTTCCTCTTTAGGTGATACTAATAAGACTCCTACGCCACATCCTTTTTGGTTTGAGGCTCCATCAAAGTATAAAGTCCATGTATCATCTTCCGTCATCATTAAATCTTCATCTGGAAATTTGTTCTCTTCTAATGGTGTCGAATCTTCTATTGGGAAATCTACTAGAAAATCTGATACCACTGATCCTTTGATTGCCTTTTGAGGCATGAATCTTATATCAAATTGGGCTAAGTTAACTGTAACACCCCAATAATTCTCCCTTTTCCAAACCACTTAATTTAAATAAAATAGTGGAGAACCATTGACGTGCTACCGCCACTTGTTAAAACGTTAAGGCTTTATCAAATTATCGCAGCGGAAAAACAAACTTAAGTCTTTAAAATAACATAGTTTAGAAAATCAATAAGTCAAAGCTTATAAATTGGAACCATATAAGGCCCTTATTTAAAACCATACCAATAATCAAAGTCCAGAACATAAATGAAATAGCAAAGCATAAATAAGTTCAACACAAGAATCGAATACTCTCAATCACACCAATCCCTTGACAATGCGTTTGTCAAATCCCTGAACTTCACATCATCAAGCTAACCTGTGCATACTACTCCCAAATAATACAAGGGTAATAATTGGATCATCACAGGGTCATTGAAAAGCGAAGGCCATGACCAAAAGAAAACACACAAAAGCACGCAATCAGCAAAGCTGAGTACATACAAGCTACAACGCACAAAACCTGGCACGCTCAACCAATTGAAGTAAATAAACACACAACTCGATTTCATTAATCAAGACTCTACACTTAAACAATTCAATTGACTCAACATACTTACTAACCAATTCCAAACACTTGACTCTCTATATTTAATTTAATTAATTTAATTTGGAGTAAGCAATAGACCAGGTTGTCCAATCCACCAAATCATTTTGGTCCCAAATGACCATTTGAAATAAAAGTTTAGGGCGATGCAAGAATGGGCGCGACTCCATTCTCACAAAGTTAGTCTAGGATCCCATCTAACTTTCATTATAAAATAAAATGTAAATGCCAAAAGAGAAGAGGACATGTTGATCAAACAAGCCTCGAAAAGCCACGGGCTACCACCGTGTACCCCAACCCATAATTGTCAATACTCTAGAAGTGCACGCTTTCTAGAGTTTTATTGCTCATCCATGTTTCACTTTACGTGATTACAATTTTAATTAATAGCCGACTCAATCAAGAAGACCATACATAACAATCATACATCAATTCATTTTTAATCTTATTTAGGACAATGGTGATCACATCACAATTTGACCTTTAATTCTATTAAACTTCCAAATTATCCAAAATTGTTGAACATAGTCAACTCACCTAGCCATTTCGGCTTAATCCACCTTTACTCAACATACAAACAAGTTATGATTGAGTAATAAATAAATAATAATAACCTTGTGGAATAATTAATAAATTCATTCCACTTAAACCATTCAATTCCAATCTTTTAATAATCCAAATGTGGTTAACAAACCAATCCAATAAAATTATGCTTGGATCAACATTCCATACAAACATTTTATCCAATATAATTCAACATGTTTGCATCCATAATTCCATACAAACATAATCAATTCACCAAAACATGTTTCATAAACATAAGCACATGAATTAAATCAATGTGTAACCAAACAATTTCCATCCAAGTGTTCCCTAATCATGAAACTAAGTTCTTTCCTTTCGGTACCTAACATGATACTACTTATAATGAAGTAGACATGTACGTACCTCGTACAAACAATCCTTTGAGCCACTTTTAATCACTTAAAATTCTCCTAGGGAATAATCACTTCCTAGAAAACAACCAACAATTAATATTACTATCCCAAGTAATTTCCAACAATATAATACGATGAAAAACTTATTAAAATAAAAAAAAACATATTTATATGCTTAATTAACTTTAAACATAATTAATTTTATTAATCAAAATCAAGAATAAAATTTTAAGCATAAAAAAACTTCGTTAAAAATGAAAAACTGCCCGAAAATCATATTTAGAGGCAGAATTTGGCCACGAGAGGGTGGTGTTCACTACTACTAGTAGTGAGTCTTTCTTAAAACATCGTTTCCACATGGAAAACACTACTTTTTTGTCAAAATCGGATGAGTTCAGAACCTGATCGGGATTAAAACGGGATTAATATTAACGAACCGAAGTCTAAATATTAAAACACGAATTTACGTGTTCAAAATAATCTGGAATTAAGTTAAACTAATTAGTAGTTATAATCACCAAAATTTCAAAACATCATTATTATAAAAGCCCTAAATCAATTGTTCATAAAAACCCTAAAATTATGATTTTCAATAATTAAAAACCCTAGGTTATTAAATTTACAAAATCTGAAAATTATAACATTTATAAAAACTGAAATTATAAAGTTTAATCATCAAAATACAATTTGAGACTAATTAAATTGATTTCAAACAGTAAAATCAAAACCCATAATCAATAATTATAATTACACAAATTAATAAAACAAAAGAGAAAGAAAAAATAAGACTAACCTTTTATGTGGGGAAATTTTGGGGATGTATGGGGTATTTATAGGAGAGAGAGTGGTGTAGGGTTAGTTTTAAGATTGGGCCTCATAAAATTAATGGGCCAATTAAGAAAATGTGGGTTTGGTTTGTTTATTGGACATAAATTATTGAAGAAAGGTTCATAAAAAGTTCTTTGTAATAAAATCGTTTATCAACCCCAAAAATAATTTGAAACTTTTAAAATTAAATCCGAAAAAATACAAATAAATATTATGAATAAAATATAATTTCATTAATAATATATTTAAAATTACGGGGGATTACATTAACGATCCACCTTGAGATACGTCCGTTAAGTGTAGATCTTTCAAATAGATATTTGAGGGGATCCATTCGTGATACTACATAAACCGTATGTACGAGCATGTAGTGTCTTAATTTAGTTGTGGCCCACACCAATACGAGGCACAACTTTTCTAATGGCGTATAGCGTGTCTCATACTCGAGCATTTTCTTACTTAGGTAGTAGATGGCATTTTCTTTATCTTCTACCTCTTGCGCAAGCAAGGCTCCCATTGTTTCTTTTGTAACGGTTAAGTATAACCTTAGAGGTATTCTTGGGAGTGCTGGAGCTAATACAGGAGGATTCGAGAGATAGGCTTTGATCTATTCAAAGGCTTTTTGACATTCATCGTCCCATATAACTGGCACATTTTTCTTGAGTTTCTTGAATATTGGTTCACATATTGTGGTTAGCTTGGATATGAACCTACTTATATATTGCAACCGGCCAATGAATTCCCGAATTTGCTTTTCGGTTTTGGGCGGTAGCATGGACAAGATTGCCTTAATCTTGGTGGGGTCTATCTCTATTCCTCTAGAGCTTACGACTTATCCCAAGAGCTTTCCTGAGGTTACACCGAAAGCACATTTAGAGGGGCTTAACCTCATGTTATACTTTCTTAGCCTTTCAAAGAACTATTTTAAGGCTATTGGGTGTCCTGGACGGTCTTTAGATTTTACAATCATATCATCTACATAGACCTCCAATTCTTTATGCATCATGTCATGGAGTAGGGCAGTCGCTGCTCGTTGGTAAGAAGCACCCACGTTTTTTAACCCGAATGGCATTACCGTGTAATAGTAAGTACCCCAAGGTGTTAAGAATGTTGTCTTTTCCATGTCTTCTTCGGCCATGAGAATTTGGTTGTACCCTGCGTATCCATCCATAAATAAGAGAAGTACGTGATTTGCTATATTATCTACCAAAATATCGATGTGTGGTAAAGGGATGTCATCCTCTAGACTTGCCTTATTTAGATCTCGATAGTCGACACACATTCGAACTCTACCATCCTTTTTCGGAACTGGGACGACATTGGCGACCCATTCGGGGTATTTAGATACCCTGATAAAACATGCAGTTATTTGTTTTTGTACTTCTTCTTTTATTTTAAGAGCTACGTCGGGTTTCATTCGACGTAACTTTTGTTTTACAGGTTTCACTCCTGGAAATAAGTGTATTGTGTTTTGAGCTATCTCTCTATTAATACCTGGCATATCTTCATATGACCAAGCGAATACATCAATAAATTCTTTAAGTAGATTAATTAAATCGGTTCTTTCATCTTTACTTAGTGTTATTCCGATTTTAACTTCTCTTTTAATGGTTGGATATTTTGAGATGTCAACCGTTTCTGTATCCTCAATTATAGGCGTTTTGTTTTCAAGTGTTTCCATTGCTTTAATAATTTCTTTGTCATTTTCATCATTAGTTAAGCAATGCTCGTCATCTTTAGTTAAAGAAAAACAAGAGGAATAAGGGGAAGAAGACATATTATTGAATTCAGAAATCATTACATCAAATAAAGAAATGTCCGTTGGGACTTGATTGCTAACTATCCTAGGAGTAAAAATAGAAGGTGGGGGTGCTACAACTAGAGATTTGGAAGACTCGATAGGGGAAGACTCTTACTCGCACTCTGACTCAGACGATTCTTCAAACATTGGCCCTTGTCCCGTGGTTACTGAAATCTTCTGTTGATGTATAAAGGTTTTGATGATGAGGAACTTAAACTGAAGCAAACTCATCTAATAAAGGTTTCTCAAGTGTTTGTTTAGCTTAGGTGAAATTGATCTTGGATATGGAAGAAGTAGCTGATGCTAGGAAGCATTGAAGAAGCTCTTTATCCAGAAAGTTATTCAATAAGAAGAAGAGTTCTTTCACAGGAGATAAGTTCCCTAACAGGAACCTGAAGATGGATGCCTAAGTTCTTTGGAGGAACTTAGTAAAGCGTGGAGCCCAAGTAAACCTACCAAATCAAGAGTGCAGCGCAGCAATAGTTTAGTTAAGATTTTATCTTCTAGATTTATTGTTAAATATGTTTAGTAGGATATGCATGGAATTTATTAGAGGGGTGACAAGATAAGCTTGGCAAATTAATTAAATTCGGAAAAGATAAAAAGATAGAAATCGAAAAAGATTTTGATTTAAATGCCTATTTCCTAAAATCAGTTTGTTAAAAAGATATTATGCTTTTTAACTAAATATTTCTATCTTATTTTCTGAAAAGATTTTCTTCACAAAGATTTCTTTAAAACCGTGTTTTAAGATAAGTTAAGTTTAACTTATTTATCTTTTTGAAAACCTACTTTCTATACGAGCCTTGCTTGTATAAATAGTAGAGAATGAAATGAGTTAAGGTTTTGTGAGTTTTATGCGTGAAGAATTACAGAGCTTAAATTGTGTAAGTTTGCCAAGCTTATAAACTTGTCATATTAGTTTCGGGTCTCATGTATAGCTTGCCTATCATATACTAGGTGTTTATTTCTTGTATTTGGTTTGGGTTAATTGGGAGAGAGTATTTTATTAATCTTGTTTAAAAGTTAGCTTCTGGTGAGAAGGGGAAGATTTGTACTTGGGGAGTACGAGAGAGTCTAAGTGTGGGACTTAGACAGGGTAGAACAGGGTGCTGTTCTGTAGAGAGTCCGTTTAGGAACTTGAGAGTGTAGACTTAATTATAATAGGTTGTAACTTGGTGTTTGCCCTATTATAGTGAAAGTGTTTGTGTTTGAAATCCCTAAGGTAGGTCGAGGTTTTACTTCTAGTTGGGCACTAGAAGGTTTCCTCGTAAAATACTGTGTGCTTTACAAGTTCCTGTTTTATTCTGTTTTTATATTTCGAAAAATAGTCATTAGGAACTCACCTACAATTCAGCCCCCCCCCCCTCTTGTAGAGTTCGTCTCAACTAACAATTGGTATCAGAGCAAGGTTCTCAAGTGTTTGCAGATAACTTTTGCTGAGTAAGTTCCTGGAGAGATGAATTACAAGGAGAAACTAGAAGAAGGGTACTCAACCTAACGTCCACCTATGTTCAATGGTAAGTTCTATGCCTACTGGAAGAACAAGATGGAGATTTTCGTCAAAGCTGAAAATTACCAGGTTTGGCGTGTTATTGAAACTGGTGATTTTGAAATAACTCAAACCAATGACAAACATGAGGTAGTCTCTAAATCCATTTCTAATTATGATAAGGAAGATTATCAAAAACTTGAACTGAATGCTTTAGCAATAAAGTATTTACACTGTGGACTTGGACCTCATGAACATAATCGTATCATGGGGTGCAAGTCTGCTAAACAGATATGGGATTTGCTACATGTAACTCATGAAGGTACCAATGAGGTAAAACGTTCCAAAATTGATTTATTAATGTCTAGATATGAAAGGTTTGAAATGCAATCTAAGGAAACCATAGAGGAGATGTTTACTAGATTCAATGATATTATTAATGAACTGTACTCCCTTGGCAGACATATTCCTATTGATGAACAGGCAAGGAAAATCTTAAGAAGCCTTCCACAAGATGAACGATGGAGATCCAAGGTGACTGCCATGCAGGAAGCTAAGGACTTTACTAAGTTCAACATGGAACAACTAGCTGGATCATTAATGACTCATGAACTTCATCTGAGTTCCAACACTAAAAATTCAAGAAATAAGAGTCTGGCACTCAAGGCTCAAGACTCTGAAGAATTAGAAGTTGATGAGGAAGAGATGGCTATGCTAGTTAGGAAGTTTAAGAAAATGATGAACAATAGGAAGTTTGATAGGAACAAGAAGTTCACAAGTTCCAGAAACACAACGTGTTTTAAGTGTGGGTCAAAGGATCACTTTATCAAAGATTGTCCTGTTCAGGATGGAGAGAAAGGAAAGACTAAAGGCAAGGAGCAATCCAAAGAGTCAAGAGTCTACAAGCCTTACTTCACCAAGGACAATGTCAAGAAAGCCATGTTAGCTGCCTGGGGAGATACAGATTCAGAGTTAGAAGAGGACCAACCTTTAGAAGAAACTGCTCATCTGTGTCTGATGGCAAAAACTGATGAAGCTGCCAAACTAAAGGAGCTAGAATATGAGGTATGGTACTCTTACAATAATTTAAAACATCTGTCTAAATAGAATCTAATAAATGCTGTTCTGGAAATTCAGGAAGATATAAAGGAATTACATAGATCCAAACAGCAAAGTGATAAAGCTTTAGAAACTTACAAAGAGAACAGTGAGTGGGTTGATAACATGAAGTTTGATATTCAATATAGGTTCTTTAGTCTGTTTGATGATAATAAAATTTTGAAAGAGACTATTGAAAACCTGAAACATGATAATATACTTCTAAATGTGGAATTATCTTTACTAAAGCTCAGTGTAGACACTCCTAACTCTGAAGTTCCTCCACTTACTGAATATCCGAATTTTAAAAAATTAAAATATGATTTGGAAGATCTAAAAACGGATAAAGCACGTCTGGAGGGGGAACTTGAAAGAGCTAGGAAGGGTAAACAACTAATAGAGTATAGAGTTCCTGATTGGATCACTAAAGCTCAGACCAAGAGAACTGAAGTTTTAGGTTTTAAGAAGAAGTTCCAGAAAGAAAAGAAGTATGTTAATTTTCCTAGTAGTATCGTTTGTTATTTCTGTGGCAATACTGGACATAGGCAGGTTAAATGTCCTAAGAAAGAAAAATGCACTCAGAAGAATGTCAAACATGTAGAACAAGTATGGGTTAAGAAAAATGAATCAACTCCTGTTACACAGGAACCCAAGGAAACCTGGGTTCCTGACTCTAACGTTTAATTCTTCTTGCAGGTTCCAGTGAGGGGGAACAACACTTGGTACCTCGACAGTGGTTGTTCTAAGCACATGACTGGAGATAAAACTAGATTTTTCTCACTGGATGCCTAGTATGGTGGAACTGTGACCTTTGGTGACAACATGAAAGGAGATATAATTGCTATTGGTAAGGTAGGAAGGTCACGTTCCCATGCTATTGATAATGTATTTTTAGTCGAGGGTCTCAAACACAATCTGTTAAGTATTTCACAGTTTTGTGACAAAGGTAACTCTGTTAGCTTTACTTCCAATAAGTGTAGAATCATCCACAATGACACTGGGAACATTATTTTAGAAGGAACTCGGAAAGGGAACACATATGTTGTGGATCTTAACAAGGTTCCTAACAGCAGTTTAACATGTCGTAGTGTTATTGAGGATAATCCTCTTTTATGGCACAAGAGATTTGGCCATGCATGCAAGCTTTTCTTTACTTGATAAATTAAGATCTAAGAACTTAGTGGAAGGACTTCCTTGCATTAAGTTTTTGTATGACAAAGTGTGTGAAGCTTGTGCTAAAGGAAAACAGACTCGAATTTCCTTCAAGTCCAAGAAGATGGTAAGTACCAAAAGGCCTTTGGAACTCATTCATATGGATCTCTGTGGTCCAATGAGAATTCAAAGCAGAAGTGGTAAGAAATATGTAATGGTTATTGTTGATGATTTTTCAAGGTTCAGTTGGGTTTTCTTTCTTGTTAGCAAGGATGAAACGTTTGATGAGTTTGTTGCTTTTGTAAAGAAAGAACAGAGAAGGACAGGAAATCACTTGATACATCTAAGATCAGATCATGGAACAGAATTTGAAAACTCCAAATTTGATGAATTCTGTAAAGAGTATGGTATGGACCATAACTTCTCTGCCCCAAGAACTCCACAACAAAATGGAGTGGTGGAACGCAAGAATAGGAGTCCTGAAGACACGGCGAGGACAATGCTGATATCAAGTAGATTGCCTAGGAACTTCTGGGCCGAAGCAGTAAACACAGCATGTTATATACTCAATAGAGTATCTGTTAGAGCCATCAAAAACAAAACTCCTTATGAACTTATGAAAGGGAGAAAACCTAATATTTCTTACTTTAGATCTTTTGGTTGTAAATGTTTTGTCCATAATAATGGTAAGAGGAACCTGGGAAAGTTTGATGAACGTAGTGATGAGGCTGTATTCCTAGGATATGCTTCAAATAGTAAAGCCTACAGAGTCTATAATAAAAGAACTATGTGTGTTGAGGAGTCTGTACATATTATATTTGATGAGACTGAACAATTGATTGATGTACAGGATTGTGATGATGATTTTGAAATTGGACTTGTGCGCAAGCAGAATCCAGATGAGGAACCAGCATCATTGCAGAAGCAGCAAGTGGAAATTGCTGAGGTAACGAATCCTGAAGCAAATGCTGAACCATAGTTGGAGAATGCACCAGGAACCCCACATCAAGAACCAAACGAAAATTATAATGAAGGGCAACAAGTGGAAACTCCTGAAGAAGGTCAACCTGAGATCCAGAATGAAGTTCCTACAGAAGAACCGGTCAACAATAATGAAGAAAGATTGTATCCAATCAAAGATTTCACTCCAAGGCCCTGGAAACATCAGAAATCTCATCCAGTAGATGCAATCGTGAGTGACATAACCAAAGGAACTCAAACCAGATCTCAGCTTAGGAACTTCTGTGCATTCAATGCATTTCTTTCTTCTATGGAACCTAAAAATTATGTTAAGGCTTTGACTGACTCTTACTGGATTAATGCTATGCAAGCTGAACTGAATGAATTTGAAAGAAATAAAGTTTGGCATCTGGAACCTAGACCAAAAGACAAGAAGTCAATTGGACTAAAATGGGTGATCAGGAACAAAGTAGATGAACATGGTATTATTGTCAGGAACAAAGCAAGACTAGTTGTACAGGGTTTCAATCAGCTAGAAGGAATAGACTATGAAGAAACATTTGCTCCAGTAGCCAGGTTAGAAGCTATTCGTTTACTAATTGCTTTTGCTGCTTACATGGGATTTAGGCTGTACGAGATGGATGTCAAATGTGCATTCTTAAATGGATACTTAAATGAGGAAGTCTATGTGGAACAGCCTCCTGGATTTGAAAATCCAGAGTTCCCAAACCATGTCTATAAGCTTGACAAGGCTCTTTATGGGCTAAAGCAAGCTCCTAGAGCATGGTATGAAAGGTTATCAAAGTTCCTTTTGGCTAATGGCTTTAAACGTGGTAAAATTGATAAAACTTTGTTTTTAAAGTCAAATGGAACTCATATCTTAGTTGTACAAATTTATGTTGATGATATTTTATTTGGTGCAACTAATGAATCTTTGTGCAAGTACTTTGTTGACCTTATGAGTGGAGAATTTGAAATGAGCATGACTGGAGAATTAAATTTCTTTCTTTGTTTGCAAATTAAGCAAACTGAAGAGGGAATTATGATTCATCAGCAAAAATATATTAAGGAACTGATCAAGAAATACAAGTTGGAAAATGCCAAAACCAATAATACTCCAATGGGAACTGCTACCAGATTGGATGAAGATCCATTTGGAACTTGCATAGATCAATCTATGTATCGAGGTATGATACGCTCACTACTTTACTTAACAGCTAGTAGACCTAACATATCTTTTAGTGTAGGTCTGTGTGCCAGGTTCCAAGAAAATCTAAAGGAGTCTCACCTTACAACAGTAAAAAGAATCCTTAGATACTTGAAAGGAACTGATGATCTGAGTCTCTTCTATCCTAGAAGTGATTCTTTTGATTTAAATAGTTTTACTGATGCTGACTATGAAGGTGATTTGGTAAATAGGAAAAGCACTTCAGGTATGGTACAATTTTTAGGACCTTGCTTAGTTTCTTGGGGTTCCAAGAAGCAAAATACAGTTGCTTTATCTACAGCTGAAGCTGAATATGTGGCAGCAACAGCATGTTGTTCACAAGTTCTATGGATAAAACAACAGGTCAGAGATTTTGGTATTATTTTTAAATGTGTACCTATTTACTATGATAACACAAGTGCCATTTGTATTTCTAAGGATCCAGTTCAACACTCAAAGGTAAAACATATCCACATTAGGCATCACTTTCTAAAAGATAATGTGGAGCAAGGGAATATTAAGTTAGAATTTTGCCAAACTGAAAATCAAATTGCAGATATTCTAACCAAGCCCTTGAACAGAGAAAGGTTTGAGAAATTGAGACTGGAACTTGGGATGATCAAGCTGAAGTACTAGCCTCTGAAGTTCCAAGATACGGCAGAGTAAAAAATATTGTAAATAAAGCAAAAAGAGCCTTTAACACAACTTTGGTGTGCTAAACATAGCTGAAGTGTCGCCGTTCTTAATTACTGGAGGTAAGCTCATTAAAACACTCAATTAATTTCGCTAGCAGTAATGTACATTGTATATGTGTAGAAAGCGTGTTCCAATTGCGTATTTGTGAACAGTGATATTGCTTTGAAAGTTAAATGTATTTAGAAAGAAAATGTTTTTGGTAAATACATCCTGCGTGTTTTATTTTTAGAAAATTAATTTAATTTGTTCAATTAATGACTGCTCGGTAAACCTCTTAAATTCCTTGCACCGCTTCATTAATTATAAAAGGCACCCACAACCACTTCACATCATTACGCTGTAAAAAACATTTACTCCACTGTGAAAATCCTTCTACTTTATTCTACATCACTGAAGAAGAAAACCATGGCCATAACCACCTCACTAAGCTCATCTGAAAATTCCCACCACCACCAAACCTCTAAACAAGAAGAAGTTTCATCACTTCCGATTGTCTCAAATTCCGAAACACAAATCATAAACCCACCATCTTCAACCATGCAAAACCCTAACCCCGAACAATTGGAGAACATCACCAAGTCAGTTCTTGACAAATTAAGAGAATGGAAGGAGAAGAAAGGCCAAGAAAAGTCTTTGGAGGATCACATTGAGGAAGTTGAGGAGTTTGCTCGCAATTTGGAAGAGGAGGGCTCAGAAAAGGAGAAATCAGAGGAGGAGGAAGAAATCGATCAAGCTGAGCTTGAAGTGCAATCTGATAGGTATGTTGTTGGTCATCGTATTGATTTAGATTGGTGTAGGAGTGCTAGATTTCTTAAATTCATTGATTTAATTAAGTTCCAAGGCTGGGAGTATCTGTTGGCTAAAGTTTCTAATAATTTGATGTATCCGAGTGCCATGACTGAATTTTGTGAAAATTTCGAAGCAAAATTGGGAATTATAACAAGTAAAGTAGGAAAAATTAACATCGAGTTAAATGTGGAAAACCTAAGTAAAATTTTGAGGACACCCATGGAAGGGTATGAGACTTACATTAAGGGTAAGTCCAGTGTTAAAGTTGGAAACTATTTAAGTGGTGACATAGTGGAAGCCCTAGGAGGAAAAAGGGGGAAGAATATTATGAGTCATAATGATCTTAGTCCCTTAAACAAACTACTATTCAATCTTATTAAGAAAACCATCTTACCAAGAACTGCCAAGAAGGGTGAAGCTTGCTTGATGGACATGGCTGTTATTTTTTTTTCTGTCAAGGAGAATTAAAATTAATTTTCCATCACTTATGTATCAGCATTTAGCTCATTGTGTTCCGAGTGGAACAAAAGTTTGTTATGCTGCTATTCTGTCAACAGTTTTTGGAAGTTTGGGTGTAAAGCTTGAAGGAAAGTATGTTGGCTTGGAGGAGAAGCCAGAGAATATGATTGATGGGGATACTCTCGCAGGATTAAGTTTGGAGGTGGTTCAGGGAAAGATTCAGAAGTTAAAGAAGGAAGAAGAGAAGGCTGAAAAATCAACGGGGAAGAGAAAGCAAAAGGAAGTGAGTGATAAACCTGGTGGGAAGAGCAGGAGGCTATCTGCAAGCTCTCTGCCTCAGACCAGCATGGAGAAGCCCTTAGTGTTGGATAATGATGATAAGGTGCTTGAAGGGCAAGTGGCTGAGCTAGTGGACAGAATGGAGAAAGTTGAAATTCAAGCCAAAGAGTCTGCTGGCAAGTCTCATTTCCAGAAGTTGGAGAAACAAGTGCAGGAGCAGGGGAAGGCACTAAAAGAATTGAAGAAATCAGTGCAGGCATAGGACAAGGTTCTGAAGGAACAAGAGAAGAAGTTCCAACAGACCAGCATGGAGAAGCCCTTAGTGTTGGATAATGATGATAAGGTGCTTGAAGGGCAAGTGACTATCCTAACTTCTTAGCAGTCATGAACATTTTCTGTTTGTTTTTAAAAGTTTAAATATTTTGGAATGTAATAACTTTAGCAGGATGTTAATCTTTTGGTTTTAATGAATGCTTTTGGAACTGCCTATACATATATACAACTGTCTATTATGAATGCTTAAACAGGAGAGTGGAATTTGCCTAAGGAAAGTTAGCAGCGCTGCCTTCAGTTTCCCACACTCGATGAATTGCTTGCGGGGCTGTGGGTAGATGCTTAATAAACTTGAAAAAGCAGGACTTTTTGATAATGCCAAAAGGGGGAAAAGAAGAAGCAAACATGGAGGCTGAAGTTGTTCAGGGTTCCAGTTGAGAAAGTATCAGAAACTTTCTTCTGATATGATGCTCATAGTTTAGTTTACATTCTGTCTTAGTTAATTTTGTTTTTAGCTTTTGTTTTTATTAAGTTGTGTGTTTATTTTCTGTCTTTTATTCAAAAATCCAAAAATACGACCTTCTATTTGTTATAACTTTCTCAAAGAGTTTGCTTAACTTTGTTATCATCAAAAAGGGGGAAATTGTTGATGTATAAAGGTTTTGATGATGAGGAACTTAAACTGAAGCAAACTCATCTAATAAAGGTTTCTCAAGTGTTTGTTTAGCTTAGGTGAAATTGATCTTGGAGATGGAAGAAGTAGCTGATGCTAGGAAGCATTGAAGAAGCTCTTTATCCAGAAAGTTATTCAATAAGAAGAAGAGTTCCTTCATAGGAGCTAAGTTCCCTAACAGGAACGTTCCCTAACAGGAACCTGAAGATGGATGCCTAAGTTCTTTGGAGGAACTTAGTAAAGCGTGGAGCCCAAGTAAACCTACCAGATCAAGAGTGCAGCGCAGCAATAGTTTAGTTAAGATTTTATCTTCTAGATTTATTGTTAAATATGTTAAGTAGGATATGAATGGAATTTATTAGAGGCGTGACAAGATAAGCTTGGCAAATTAATTAATGTCGGAAAAGACAAAAAGATAGAAATCGAAAAAGATTTTGATTTAAATGCCTATTTCCTAAAATAAGTTTGTTAAAAAGATATTATGCTTTTTAACTAAATATTTCTATCTTATTTTCTGAAAAGATTTTCTTCACAAATATTTGTTTAAAACCGTGTTTTAAGATAAGTTAAGTTTAACTTATTTATCTTTTTGAAAACCTACTTTCTATACGAGCCTTGCTTGTATAAATAGTAGAGAAAGAAATGAGTTAAGGTTTTGTGAGTTTTATGCGTGAAGAATTACAGAGCTTAAATTGTGTAAGTTTGCCAAGCTTATAAACTTGTCATATTAGTTTCGGGTTCCATGCATAGCTTGCCTATCATATACTAGGTGTTTATTTCTTGTATTTGGTTTGGGTTAATTGGGAGAGAGTATTTTATTAATCTTGTGTAAAAGTTAGCTTCTGGTGAGAAGGGGAAGATTTGTACTTGGGGAGTACGAGAGAGTCTAAGTGTGGGACTTAGACAGGGTAGAACAGGGTGCTGTTCTGTAGAGAGTCCGTTTAGGAACTTGAGAGTGTAGACTTAATTATAATAGGTTGTAACTTGGTGTTTGCCCTATTATAGTGAAAGTGTTTGTGTTTGAAATCCCTAAGGTAGGGTCGAGGTTTTACTTCTAGTTGGGCACTAGAAGGTTTCCTCGGAAAATACTGTGTGCTTTACAAGTTCCTGTTTTATTCTGTTTTTATATTTCGAAAAATAGTCATTAGGAACTCACCTACAATTCACCCCCCCTCTTGTAGAGTTCGTCTCAACTAACATCTTCCTTCCATTTGTAGTGGTCACCTTCACTGTTTTGCGCCATCCTCGCTCTTGATCTTCTATAGGAGTGATGAATTTCGATGGATCAAAGTTTTCACTTTGAAGGACTGTTTGAATGAGTGAAGAATTATCTTCCACATATCTTGGATCATTCTTTTCTCTTCCAAAGAGGAGTCCCATGACATTAAAGTCAAAGCAAGGGGGTGCTTTCTCCTTATGAATTGGAGTTGGGATCTCATCTAGGAAATAACAATCCAAAAAAATCTCGAACCCTGGTTGTCTTATGCCATTTACAACGAAAGGTTCAGGAAATTCACGACAAGGGTAATCATCTCCTTCTCTTATAAATTTTCCATTTAGAGTGAGAGGATATTGATCCATGGGTATTTCCTTCTTTTGTGCACGAGCATTCCTCCGTGCTCTCGACTTTTCCTGGGCTCGCTTAAGATCTTCGCGAGTTGGTTTAAAACCAAGTCCGAAAGTATCTAACTTAGGGAGGCCAGGTAATCCCATATGCTTAGCTATTCCTTCCTTCTTTCCTAGAGTCATTCCAAGAAAGTGTCCTTTTTTTCTTAGAATAGCATTAGTTACCATGTTTCAGGGGAGGTCGTAATGAAGAGGGGTCCTCTCATCTTCCTCTATTAAGGAGACCTCTTTGTTAAAGCCCCATAAATCTTCATCATTTTCATCATGTTCTACATTGATTAGTGGGTTCTCCACTGTTTTGGTCCTCATAGATGAAGCATCGATGGTGATTGGTATTCCTCCAACTATGGCTTTTACCTGTTGGTGAAGAGATGAAGGGACGGCCTTTAGATCATGAAGACAAGGGCGTCCCAATAACAAGTTGAAGGATGCTTTAATGTCTACTACTTGGAATGTAGTGGCATGTTCAATTGCTCCCGCCGTTATGTTCATAGTAATTGTTCCTAATGCTTGACGGTGTGAGTTATCATAGGCTCTTATTCCTTGAGTTGACGGGGACAAATCCTCATCTCTTATGCCTAGCATTCTTGCGGTCCTAAGTGGGAAAACATTGATTGCTGATCCATTATCCACAAGGGTCATAGGAACATTCATTCTCTTACATATAACTGTGAGGTTTACAGCCTTGTTGTGCTTGTCACATTCCGGTGGTAAATCCTTATCCGAAAAAGAGACTAGATGGGTCCACTTGATTTTCTTCGTCAGAAATGGCCAAGGAATCCGACAGTGGTGCGGTGTTGATGCTTAGCTTCTTGCTTGCAGGGGGCAATGGAAGTTTGTTACTATCAATCAAATCTTGGATGGCCTCCTTTAGCCTCCAACAATTTTCCGTAGGATGGCCCCTGCCTTGATGATATTTACTGTGTGCATTTGGGTTCCAGCTAGCCTTTCTCCTTTCAACAGTTGGGTCCCCAAATGGTCTAATAGGAGTTATAAGACCTTTTGCGTGTAAACGATCAAACGCAATGTCATAACTCATACCAATAGGAGTATAGTTTTTCCTAAATGGTTTCTTTTGTCCTTGGTTATTGTTCATAGCTAGGACTGCATTCAAATTAAAGGTGCTAACGTTATTTGAGTGGGTGGATTTAGAAGAAGAAGGATTGTCGTTCTTCTTACCCTTCCAGCCACTGTTGGAGTTATTGTTAGCAGCTTTCTGTTTAGCTAGGTCGTCTTCAATATTGATACCAATATCATAGACGGCCTTAAAGGTGTGCAAATTACTTTGGTACCTAAGATGTTTGGAGTATTTCTCTTGGAGGTTCTTAATGAACATCCTGACAGACTCTTTTTCACTAGGTACTTCAATCATTTTTGTAGTTGTTTCCCTCCATTTATTAAAGAAGGAAGTGAAGCCTTCATTTTCTTTTTGCTTTAGAATTTCAAGTTCTCTATGATCAGTTTTAACTTGAATATTGCATGTATATCTTTCAATAAAAGCACTTACAATAGACTCCCAACTAGAGGTCTTTTCTTTATCAAGTGAATAGTACCACTGTTGACATACAGCTTCTAAAGACAAAGAAAATACAGAATGAAAGGATTTCTTGTCTATCCCCTTAATATTCATTACAGTTTCAAATGCTCTTAAATGAAAGTAAGGGTTATCCATAGGCTTAAATTTAGGGATGTCGTTGGCATTGAACTTCTACGGGAGAAGGTCCTTATCCACCAAGACCCCTTGTGAGCTAATCCCTTAGAATCTAAAGTCGTTGGACAGTTTGCCCAAGCTTTCCTGGATTAGGTCCATTTGCTGTTGTTTCACAGGGTCATTCATTTGCAGGGTTAAGTTTTTCAATATCTCAGCCAAGTTGGCTACCTCTCCCTTGACTTCATTAAGCTCTTCTTGACTAGCCATTATCTTCTTAGCTTTCCTTTTCCTACCGATTGCTTTGTCAAAAAGTAAAACTTGAACGAAAGTGTTGTCCTTGATTAAACGCCCTTCCTTTCTTGTCTACGCGCTGTAAGTTAAACCATATTTGTTTTAATAACCCGACTCTAATTGACTTTGACTTTATGGTTTAAAAATTAAAAATAAAGAGAAAAAGGCAAAAATAGGGTGCATGTTTTAGGAATAGGTTTAATGAGTTTTTTAATTGGAGGATTAATATCCGACTTACCCCGCTAAAAAAAATGACGGAAAACACGCATGCAAGACTCTCTAGACATGGTCATGGTGTGACAAACATATTATGTGTGTGCTTTATAAATGTGTGTGTGTGACATGCTTTGACTCTAGTGTATGACCATGGCACTTTAAGTGCCTAGACTCAATTAAAGACTTGGACATGGTTTGAACCATTAATAAACTGATGAACTGATTAATAGACTGTTTAATTAGACTCGTCGTGATGACTCGAGCAAGAAACTGGACTGTCGTTAAAACGGCAGAACTGTCGCCACTGTTTAAAGCCTGTCGCCGGACGACAGAACTGTTGCCAGGTGACAGACACTAAACAGAGGCGCCACAGCCCAGATTTCTGCGCCATTACTGGAACATTAATCTGGACTGTTTCCAGTAATTTTACTCTAAATGGACATGCCTAAAGTCGCATTAAGTCAAGTTGATTAATTTATTAGCCTTTAATTAATTCGAAATCAATTAATTGATTAATTAGACAAAGTCCTTTTAGTCATTAGTCAATTTATTTAGTCTTAAACACAAGTCAAACAAACGGTTAACACATATATAGTATGCACAAACAAGGATGCACAAGTAGTTCACATAGTCACAATATGATGCAATGAGTTTGCAACCTAACTATGGCTCTAGTTCTCTAAAGTTCAAGGATATGGGTTAAGTCAAATAGGGTCCATGGTTATGAGTCCGGATGCATCGCGCGGAAGCCTAACTGTGAAGGGTTGGCGCGTATGGATGGGACCCCGCAAGTTAAAAACTTGCTTCCATGGTTTTGTGGATTCACAACTTGCATGTACCCGTTGTTGCCAGGAGCGTTCAATTGGGTAGGTGAAGCGTGAACCCCCAGAGGGTTATGCCCATATGCAGAACACATATGGGTTTTAGAAAAGTGAGAAAAGAACTCAATCAGGAACGAGCCAACAGTACTAGAAACGGTCAAAACAAGAAGGCAGAGTTCTGGCTCGGTATTGGAAGAACTTGGCGCCAGACTACAGGGACTGTCGCCGCAAAAGAACCCCTGTCGCCAGGCGACAGAAGCTCTTTATAGGCGACGGTCTCTGTTTTCTAGAAGCTAGTTCCTACATGCCTCAGCAGGTATCTGTGTTCTTAGAATTTTCTAGATTTCGCAGTATTATTTCGATTCTAGTTGTGAAAGAAATTTCTCAAATTTCCTACGTGTAAAATCCTATGTTTTTGACTCATTGGCCTATCCAATGAGGACCTTTTTATGCATATGACAATAATGTTAATCAAATTTTACGCACATGAAGTACTTAGAATTTTTCGAGTCTCATCCGCTCATTCTAAATTATTGCCAAAATAAATTTCAGGAATTAAAATAGAAATCCTCCCCAGTAGAGTAGCCAAAAAACTGTAGGGAATATTTCAAGCACTTTGATCCCAAGCTTGAACCCCACTGTGATCATACATTTAAGTATGGTGGCGTTCCAAAGAGAAGAAAGCTAGAGCAAAAGAGTCGGCAACAAGTTTTAGGAACTTGTAAACCCGAAAACGATCCAAGAGATCGTCAACTCCATAAGGTCTTGAACCAAATAGGGCTCGGGGATGAGGGTATGAATCCAATCTACAAAAGAAAGGACCCGCCCTATAAAATAGGCCTCTACTTTATTCTACTCGTATTCATGTGCGCTTTTCGACTAACATGCAATTATTAGGTTAACCCTAAACCTGTTTAATCTATGTTGGTTGAATATTAATGCACAATTAAAACTATTATTGGCGATCACTTGAATTAAAATCATATTAGCCTAAACCAAATTATTAATTATCTTATTAAGCGTGATTTCAAGTACAAATTCCCTTTAACAAGCATAAAAGGCGTGATCAAGCAATAACAATAAAATATAAATAACATCAAGCAACATAATAATAATCAAAATCATGTTAATAATAAATCTTAATAATAGCAAGATCCTAGGCATGATACTAACAAGATTAATAACAAATCCTAGCATGTCACTAAACAATAAAGATCAAAGCTTTAAACCTAACATGATACTAACATACTATCAATATGATATTAGAAAGAACAAAACGCAACCTAAACATGATACTAGAAAGCATTAAAAACATCCTAACATGATACTAGGAATTAAAAACATCCTAACATGATACTAGGAATTAAAAACATCCTAACATGATACTAGGAAGCATTAAACAATAATAAACATGCTTTCTTCATTGTAAAAATAATAGGGAATAAGCTAATCTACTTACTTTGAAGCCTCGTACCTCTTTCTAATAACAAAATACACAAGTTAGTAAACTTCAATGAAAATAATAAAGAATTAAAGAATTAAATAAAATAAAGTTTTGACTAGATTTGTACCAAACCCTCAGAAAATATCAACCTTGCACGTCTAGGGCGAAGGCAACTTCGAACTTGGCTGGATGATTCTAAGTCTTGTGAATGCGGAATATTGTGTTTATAAAAGCTAGTTTAGAAAGAGATAGAGAAAAATCAAGTAATTCTTGATGAGAGTTGATGAATAAAACAAAGGTTTGAGACCCTATTTATAAGAAAACAGTCCGGAAAAGTATGGAATTTGATAAGGAATAAAACTACACGTTGTCGCCAGAAATTCACTCTGTCGCGAGGCGACAGACCTGTCGTTTGGCGACAGGTTGACTTACACGCGGAATCCGATCTTTAATCAACTTTATCTACGGAATCCGTACAGAAAATAAAAACGTGTTTTTAAGGATAATAACAATAATAATGATGATAATAAAAATAATAATATTTTATTCCAAATAAAAGTCCATCTTAAAATAAATAATTATTAAATCTAATAATATTAGAATTAAAAGGAACCTTCTGGAAACTTCTAGAAAGTTATAATTAATCCTAATAATTTTAGGAATAATAATTAACATTGGGCCCTCCTCTAGATCATTGGGCCGCAACTAAATAATTAACCGGGCCCAGTTTAGTATTTTGGCCATAACTTCCTCATTATTCATCGGAATGAGGCTTATAATATATCGTTGGAAAGGTCTTTTCGAACCCCATCCAACTACACTATTATTGGACCTTACTTATGGAACAAACTAAACTGGTTTGGCTATTTTTAAATAAACAGAATTATTTTCGAAAACCGAACGAAGAGAATTTTAAATAAAACTAAACCGCAACACTTGACTTTTCCACACTTTCACCTCATTCGATTATGGTTCGACGTGAAAGGCATTCATCACTGGGTTTGGTTTTGGGGAGACACAAATGGGTGTCTACAAAAGCCCCCACTTTGACTGAGTTTGGAGAAACGAATGTTTCGAAAACAAAAGTCAAAGTAGCGATAGGGACGGAGAATGATTCAGAACGTTCTGCGATCCCAAATCATTCTTATAACGCCGATACCTGTAAAACAATGTTAGTTAAACAGATAAAAGAGTTAAGAAACGCGTATCTTGCACCGTCGAGCACACGTCTCCGTAGGTAACCATTTGTTGTTGCATTATCTAACGACCTTCTTCAAGCTAGAGAACGCCATCTTTGAAGGTAACATTACGTCGTCATCTTCAATACTTCTTGGTGACAATCTTCCACAGTATTTCGGGAACATCGTCGAAAATAACTGTATGTCGTCATCTTCAGGGTTGTGGCAGTATGTCGTCAAGGCAGTACGTCGTCGCTATAGACAATCTCTTCTTTACCTTGAGGGACCGCCGAAGGTGACCATATTTCGTCATCTTAAAAATTTGTGACATTACCTCGTCACGGCAGTATTTCGCCACTAGACAACTCCTCTCTATGTCGGGATATTGCCGAGGATCATTCTATGTATCGATCTTTAATATACCATTATTTTTTGTTCCAATACTTCGGTGCCTCTACTTCTTTTTTGTGAACCATTACATCGGTGCTATTTCGGTGCCTTATTATGCTCCAATATGTAGGCGCTTTAAGCTAAGTGAGAAAATCTTTCAAGCTGATTACTAAATCATGTCAATTTCGCTTAGAGGGGCTGACTGGCGTACCAAGGAACCCAAACCGTTGCAATAGATCCACAAAGTCATAATGTGGGGCCCATTATTCTGTCGCCGCTCCAGCTCTAGCCGGAAACAGCTGTCGCCAGCTTTCGCGTCTGTCGCGACGCGATAGGGTCTGTCGCCTCGCGACAATCCTGTCGTATGGCGATAGAATCGGGGTTTTAAATACCCGTTCTTTCTTCTTCATTTTGCTGCTGCTCTACTTCTTGCGTTTTCACAAAAAATTCAATTTGCTCATTCTCACTCATTTCTCAACCAAATTCGCTCAAACTTGTTGCAAATCGAAGCTTTTCTCATCTATTTTCCCGATCTATGTATGTTTTGCTCAAACTCTACTCGGTTTTTGATGAATTGTGCATTCTTGTTCACAGATTTTCGAAAAATCCGAAAATGTTTTTGCTTAATTTGCTTTGTTTGCTGAATTTTATGCCTTGAATTCGTTCAATTATGCTTATATATTGCTTTAGGCGTATTTTGAGACTTGTTTGACTCAATTTGGTGAAGAAACGAACAATTCACCATTGTTGGACCTCTTAAGGTCGTGAAGAACAATGTGACTTGTTCTTCGCATTTTTGCAACTTTTCCTTGTACAATTTGTCACAATGTTCATCATATATTTGCAAGAAATTTTTTGTTTGCTTGAAAATGCATATCATGCTTAGTTGAATTTTTGCTCTGTTTTATTACTACGTACTCTGTTTTGCGAACATAGTATCATGCGGCTTAGGCGAACCTTAGATATAGTAGAGCCTTAAAATTAATTACTTTTGCATAATTTAGCATGGCTAGACGACGTGGTTCCGGCTCTCGATCGAGAGTCTCGCGCCAAGAGGACGAGCCTACCAGCGATGGCGAGGACGTTCCGTCTACTTTCAGGCTAGGTCTCATGCCAGATTGGGATGAGCGCACTCTGTTTCACGGGCCAGTTCATCATCTGTCGGAGCGAGTTCGACGCGGTCTTGCAGTTGGGAGGACCCGTAACCACGGCTCAGGTAATTCCACCATCGGTTCTCTCTACGACACCTTTATCAGCCGAGATGAGGATTTACGTCGACTTTGGGAGTCGTGTGGATTGACTCCTCTTCTACTGGCCACCCGGGCCATGCTTTTATACGATGGGGGTAACCTCGTCGTTCGATCTTTGGTGGAGTTCTTTTGGGACACCACCAACACTTTCCACTTTCCTTGGGGTAAGATCACCGTCACTCCAGCCGATTTCAGCCTCATCACGGGGCTAGAGTTCCAGTCTACTCCTTTGCCGTTCGACAACGACATCACGGTCTATTCACCGGATGTTCAGGTGTTGTTGGGGCCGATTGCTATTCGGGCCTAAGCTGAGGCTCGGTCGGGAATTGAAGCCTACCACGGCTATTTTGTACAACATATAAGGGTCATATATGGTTTCAAACGTCATCCCCTAAGGTCTCAAGACTTTTCACCACCGGGCCCCGTAACCTCAAAATTCCACAAAAAGCGTGGATTATAGCCTTCATTTTTGGAATTTTTTGACCTTTTTTTGCCCGGAAATAAAAATTGCCGAGATGTTCACCACGATTCCTAATACCCTCCGGGAGTCCAATTGAGTGGGTGGAACCATCCAATACGCCTTAAAATGGTCAATTTACCCGTTCCAAATTTGCACCGATTTCGTAAACTAAAGCGTACCACGGCTGTTTTGTACAACATATAAGGGTCATATATGGTTCCAAACGTCATTCTATGACCCTAAGATGTATCCCCTAAGGTCTCAAGACATTTCGCCACCGGGCCCCGTAACCTCAAAATTCCTCAAAAATTGTGGATTATAGCTAGGGGTGTTCAAATCCGGGTACCCGGGATTTTGGGTACCCGAAGACCCGGGTACACGGAATTTCGGGTAGTTGAAAACTCGGCCCATGACCCGTCCCGTGAAATCCGGGAACCCGGTTATCGGGTACCCGAATTTCCCGGGTCGGGACATGGGTACCCGACAAAATAAATTACAAAAAACTAATTGGGTGAATTTGAAAGCCAAAGATAACATACTCGTACTATGTATTTCTCAAACACAAATCAAAGTTAATTATGGTTCATTAAATAGAAGAAATTGAACAAAGAAAAACAATTACAAGTTGCAACCACAATTACAGTAAAATAATATCAAAGATAAAAAGGAAAAAGAAAGACAAAACACCATGAACAATTACAAACCAACTCAAATTTCAAATTTGATTATGAAATCAGACTACCCATCACTATCAAGTTACTTGGTTCAAGTATAACCAACGTTGCAGCTTAGCACATTACAATCTGAACTCCATCTTGCAACGGTTGCGATGAGAGATCTCTCGTGTGGTTGGATAGACCGTCGATCGTAGATCTCGTGTGGCCTGGTTCGAGTTGCTTCTTGATGAAGGTTTTCTCTCGCGCGGTGTGTGTATGAACTGGGAACTTGTGAAGGAATGAGAGATATAGATAGATCTAAGAGAAAGGGGAAGAAAGAGAAAAGCTGAGAGAGGGGAAGGAACACTAAGCGGCGGAGAGAGAGGAAAATTGAGAACCCTAATTTCCTCTCAATAGTGGTATGGGCTGAGCTTACTAGGCTACTGGCTGGGTCGGGACAATCGGGTCGGGTATTTTTGAACACCCCTAATTATAGCCTTCAATTTTGGAATTTTTTGACCCTAAGATGTATCCCCTAAGGTCTCAAGACTTTTCTCCACCGGGCCCCGTAACCTCAAAATTCCTCAATAAGCGTGGATTATAGCCTTCAATTTTGGTATTTTTTGACCTTTTTTCGCCCGGAAATAAATAATGAGGGAATAATCGCGTCGTCAAACGACTACACCTAGATCAAATACAATTTATACAACCTAAACAAACCTAATACGAGTATAAGGCAAGCATAGGGGTCGAACCACAGAGAACGGATAAACACCACCAAATGTTATCGACAATTAAGCTAGTCCGGAATATGAGATAAATGAACTAAAGTCTAAATATGCTAAAACAAGAAATAAAACATTAAGGGAATTGGTTTAGGTATAGCATTCACTTGAACATAAACAAAGGCATAGAAATTGAATTAATTATGAACTAAACATGCTCAAATATCGAAATAAACATGGGGAAATTACTCACTAATCATGACAATAACAAGATTAATCAACAAATAATCAAGAATTAACATGATCAACAAGCAATACCAACAACAAAAATAATAATCAAAATAAAACAATAAAAATAGAGGAGAGAGAGTTAGAGATTCTCATTGATTGAAGATGTAAATCTATAGAAAAGATGATCAATTTCTTCTTCAAAATCCAAGTTCAACAATGGTGAAACCCTCACTTTCTCTCTCTA
Organism: Chenopodium album; assembly: GCF_948465745.1. Taxonomy (NCBI): domain Eukaryota; kingdom Viridiplantae; phylum Streptophyta; class Magnoliopsida; order Caryophyllales; family Amaranthaceae; genus Chenopodium; species Chenopodium album. Next base: position 19,804,290 of record NC_137850.1, on the reverse strand, counting down.
AACTACCCTAATCCTAAGCTAACCCTAGAGAGAGAAGCTCTCCTAAAACATATTAGAGAGTAGAATAAAATTCTGGGTGATTGAAAAGTTAAGAGGAAATAACCCCAAAGGGGTATTTATAATACAAGCTAAAATAAAATAAAATAAAAATAAAATAAATAAAACTAAATAAAACAAATAAAATAACAAAACTAAAACTAAAACTAGAAAATAAAGTAAAAAGGAAAAAGGAAAATAAAAGGGGAAAATAAACCCCAAAATCCCCACATTCCAATCAGACCCTCCTTCTTCGTATTCTTGGCTTCTCAAATGGGGAAATAATCCCCTGCACCATACTTCACCAAGCTCCACCATCATTGCATCACCACCCTCCGATTTCACTCAAACACCAAATGAACGGCTATCACCACCAATCGCATCATCAACGCCTATTATGAGCATCAATCAAGGCCGTTGGTCTTCATTAACAATCGCGTGCGAAGCTCGTGAAATGGTTCGATCGAACCGAAAGTAGGTGCGGCCGAACTATGGGTTGGTTCGATCGAACCATGGGTGTGTTCGACCACTCCTCTAAAAATCAGAAAACATCGAATGATTCTGCTTGTTTTCGCCCTTTTAATTCGACCAAACTTCTCAATGGGTTTGCTCGAACCCAAATGAACTTGCATTTTTCTCTAATTTTAGCTAATGCTTGTGTGAATTGGTGGTTTGATGTGGCGCAAATTGCTGCTGCTGGTGTTGCAAAGTGGGGAGGCAGCGTTGCTGCTGTAATTGATGCTGGAGGTTGGTGATGCATGCTTTGTTGCGTGAGGGAGGTACAGGGGCTGCTCTATGGTTTCGGTGGTGAGGTGGAGTTAATTGGTGGCTTCTGTTGCTGGTTTGTGGCTGGTGTGAGGGATGCGTGTTGGTGAGTGAGAACGGTGGCGCGGCTGGTGGTGATATGCGTGGTGATGTGTGTGGTGTTTGCGGGGTTGCAGGCTGGAGGTATGCTGTGGTTGATTGTGGTGGCAAAGGAGCAGGGGGTTGTAATGGTGGCTGTTACGGGGTGTTGGTGAGGGGCTGCTGTGATTGTTGTTGTTGTTGAGGCTGCTAGGTGTTTGGAACAGGGGAGATGGAGCAGGGGAATTGGTGTTTAGTTGGTGTGGTGGAGGATAGGAGATGGTGGGGTGAAGGTTAAGGTGGGCAACAGTCAGCAGCTAGCAAAGAACTGCACACACATTGACTTGTTCCCGAGTTCCGAACTCACTTGACATGTAACCCGGGACCCTAGACACAAAAACCGAGGAGAAATCAAGACAAATAAAATAAAATAAATAAAATAAAAACAAATAAAATAAAATAGAAAAATAGAAGTAACACTAAACTAATAAAAATAAATAAAAGTAAAAATAGAAATAAGAGAAATAAAACTAAAACTAATAAAGACATAAACCTGTACAAGTAAATAAAATAAACTTAAAACTAAATAAAACTATGAAAGTAACAAAGGAAAGGAACCAAATAAAATAAAACAAAAGCACATAAAATACGAAAATAAACTAGAAAACAATTAAATAAAGAAATTAAATAAAACATACTAAAACTAAGAAATAAACAAGAAACTTTATTAACAAGAAAACAAGAGAATAAAAGGGAAAATAAGGGAAAATAAACACGAAAATAACTCTAAAATTACTCCCTAAGAGTGACATAAATGTCACTTATCAAATTACCCCAAGCTAAACCTTTGCTCGTCCTCATAAAAGAGTTGGGGGCTTCGGAAGCATGGATAGGATTAATTGAGTTCACTTAAATCAACCAACATAAAAACCCTAGGTCCCTTAAATATTGAGTAAAACTTGCCATTCCAAAACAACACTTATCGACCTTTTTAGATTAGTTATGGGCTACGCCAAATCGAGGAATCACTATTACTCCCTAGGATACGTAAGGCATATCGGGTATGCAAGTTGGTTTTGGTTATGCTCAACGATATGAGTGATGGAGTCCTAACATGTCATAGCAAAGTGGATAAGTTGTTCAGAGAGCATTAGATGCGACGATTTATCAAACCAAGAGTGGCTTGGAGCTATTAGCAAAAAGTTTCTTACCTTAGAAGATTGAGTGTTAAGACAAGCCAAAGCATGCTTAACCACTCTTTGTTCCTTTGGATCTTGGAATCACGTTATTCTCGCCAAATAGGGAAAAATTTAATGCGTGGTTAAGACTCTTAATAAGATTGAAAATTTGCATGAATGCTTTTAAATTTCAAAATTATTATGATATTTTCATGATAAATGATTATACTTTGTACTTATATTTGTAGAATTCCAAATCAAACTATATTGTTTTCCATGATTGGTAAAGGAAATATTTGAGAATGGTTCTCAAAGAAAGGAAAGGCATTTCTAAAATACAATTCTTATAAATGACTTTTATAAGTCCGAAAGGACGGTTGGACATCATGTATTCAAAATACTAGGTAGTTTTCATAAACATGAAGTATTGAGTTGGAAACTCAAAATTGTTAATGCTTGACAACAACATATCTTTCACTTTATACGCTGGTGAGTACAACTCATTGATGTATTAATTCAAGTACGAATTAAAGGAAAAGATGGAACTTTGTTATACGGCGCACTAGATGCTTAATTATGCCTAACAAAGTATAAAAGTCAAAGACTCTTAAAGAAATGATTCTGAAAGATTATGAGATAAAGTATGATAAGAATTATAGGAAACGAGGAGCAAAGAAAAGGAATAAGGTTCCAGTTCTACTGAAAAGTTCATGTTATTCTAATTAACTTAGCAAGTCATTATCTTCACAAGTATCAAATACTGCTTGAGTGTTCCACTTTGAAAGTGACCTCAAACTATTGAAGATAAGATAAGTTATTGACTTACATGCTTAGAATGAAGCAAGAAGAGCTACATCAGTTGTAAGGTCGTATGCTTTGTTTAAAGACCTTTTAAGCTAAGGATGGAACAAATAAATGATTATTGTGTTCCATAATCAGCAAACAATCCTTTAACACACGGAAAGACTCACATTCAAAGTAAGGAGCAATAGTTGCGAATTTATTAGAATGGCATGGTTGTCAAACCATGATTCAAGAATGCTTGATTATAAACAAACATTTCCCTAACATGAAAACTCACAAAGTTCAAATCACAGGTATGATTTGTGTTCCGAACATCTTTAGCAATGTCACATTAACAAGAACATACTCAAGACTATATAAGCTCTTGATAGTTGATCGATTCGGAATGGTGTCCTTCGAACAAGTGTATTATTCCGATAGAGGGTTCGGAATTATTAGAAAGCTAATTATTCAGTGAGGTCAAGTGATCAAAATGCCTAGGTGGAGGCCGCTTTCGATCAGTAATATTAATGAGTAATTAATATTACAGCTTAATCTTGACTAAACCCTTCGGGTCACACCCAAGCAACTAATGAACCGACACGATGAATCAATTCGGAAGGAATTAATGAGTTGCTCGAGTATTGTGAGCAAAGATGTCGGATTCCGAGCTTAGAGCGTCGGAACCGAATAAAAAAAGTCGAGCCAAACTTTAGGAATTAGCGAGACGGGAAAATGCTTCAAGTAACAAGTAAAAACCATAGCCGAGCACATTGTGGCAGCTAATGCAGCTCCATGTGGCAGCACATTGTGGCAGCCACCAGGGTGGCGGCGTGCCACATGGAAGCACGCCACGTGGCACCCACAATGGTGGCGGCATGCCACATGGCAGAGCGCCAAGGTAGCGGCGTGCCAAGGTGGCGGCGTGCCACGTTGGCAGCCACCAAGTGGCAACGCGCCACGTGGCAGTGTGCCTCATTGGCAATGCCACGTGGAAATGTGCCGCGGACCCGGGTGACGGGTCATGGACGCGGACCGAAGGGTGGCTACTCAACCGAATTCAACTTGGGGCTCAAGGTTGGGTGCCACATGGTTAGCTCACAATGCATGTGAGTTGCCTTGGGGAGCAAGTGAGGAAGTGGTTCTCACCTAACCATGTGACACTTGTTACTTTGTTATTCCTTGGTTTATTTAACTAAGGATTGAATTCAACATTCTTTCAATGTGGGATCTTTTTGTGAAAAAGTCCCACAATGAAAGATGAGTGGAATTCACAAGGAAGCACTCCTTATAAATAGCCAAGGCATACCTTGGGATTGTTCACATGAGTAAGAGTTAGAAAAGGCATCTCCATTGAGAAAACCTTTAAACTCATAATTACTCGAGTAGTTTGGTCGGGCTTGGCTAACCTCCAAGTAATAGACCTAGTTGGGGTCATGTTGCGGGTGGATACCGTTGGAGGTTTTCGCTCGTGTGAGACTTAAAGCATTCTTAAGTAAGAGCTCGGGATACGAGCGAAGCAGGTGTCAAAGGTCATAAATCTTTCCTTAATACTTATTAATTAAGTTAATTATGTCTTTTGATTATATTAATTGTGAGTGTGATCTTGGCTCGGGTTTTTCTTCCGCGATGAGTCGAACTTATCAAAACCCAACACTAAATGCATCCATTCCCTATAAATAGAGGCTTAATACGAGGCTGAAACAGACAGAAATTAACTTAAAAATCTATATCAGAAACTTTGTAAACTTGTGTACTCTTTACCCTCTTGTCCTAAACACTCACCCCCTCAATACTTGTTATTACGGTGGAGGTTCCCGAACAAGAAGGAGTCCATAAGTGTTCTAAACGAAGTCTAGCAAGGAGAAGTGGTAAATTCCCGAGCACTTAGATCAATCACCTTTTGTTTTCTTGTTTAAATAATCTTTAATTAATTAATTAGTGTTGCTTGATCACTTTATATGAACTTTTAATTAATTAAATACACATAGTATCTTGTGTTAAATAAAGAATAGAATTGAATAATTAATTGTTGATTGATCACCTAAATCAAGGCGAATCTTGTTTATTTATCGTTCTTTTCACGAATATTGATTAAATAAGAATAACGCCCTTTGCAATGTAATTCCTACATGATTGATGCTTGTAAATAAAATCAACTAACTTAGTTTTTAGGTATCACGTTGCATATACTGTTTTGGTGATGAAATTGTGAAGAAGGAAGAGCTAGTAGAGGCTGTACTAGGGCTAAGATAGCGATTCCCCCCTAAAGGGAACATTATTTTAGTACCCTATCCCATGAACTCTATTTGGGAGAAAGGAATGAATGAGGTTTTTAAGTTCTCCTAAAACTCATTGACAACTCCTACTTGTTTCTTACAGAAAAAGTGTAATGATAGAATCAATTCTAATTCAAGGTCCCCCAAACAGTCGGGAATTCAAATCCTAATACACCCCAACGAGTAGGCTTTTAAAGGGCCATGGGCATTTAAGGAGAAGGATCCCCTACGATGGACATACCCTTCTTATAGTGGCGACTCCACTAGGGACTTAGAAGTTACAAGATTAATTTTTAGTTATGGTCCAAGGTTTCCAACACTAGGTTGCCTATGGGTTGTAAAGGGAATTAACTTGGATAATCTCTAGTTAGAGAGCAAGACTTGAACGCATAATATCTTCCTTCTTCATAAAAGTAAAAATCAAACAAGAAACATTACATCATGCCGAATTCATAGCACACTATAACCTTTGGGGAAGATCTCATCGACTAGGGGTTACCAACACTAGGCTTCTACCCCGAAATCAATAACAATCATCCCACCCATATCACCAACAAAATGTTGGGAGGGCTATGTCACCCAAGCCTTTTGACCTTAGAAAGGCATTATGTGAATCTTGGCTTATGTTATGCTTATGTGATTACATGACTATATGCGACGTGTTTAGTATAGCTTTTTTAGTTTGATTAGGTTCCCAATTGCGAAGTTGTCCCTTCGTAATTTTGAGTTGCATTCGAAGGGTATCATAAAAAAAATCGGTTAAAAAAATCGTCCAAAAAAGAAAACGCAAACATAAAGATAACTGCTCGTAAAAAAAAAATTGTAGGAGCAGGTGACGCGCGCAATTCATAAAGTTGCGTGACCACGACCAGTGCAAGAGCCAGGGATGCGTGCGACTTCCGCGCACAACCTTCTTACTTGCGCACGCCTACTGTTACGAGGAACTTTTTATTTCTCAAAGAACAATTGACTCGTACAAACAATATCATTATTAATGAATTGTTTAAAGGCCATGTTATCCATTCAAATGCATCTTGCGTCTTTTTTCTTTCTTTCTTTCTTCTTTTTGTCTTCTAACCAAGCGTATCGATTTCCTTAAACTTTCGTACTTCCTTTAGGGTCGGTTTCCAAGCTTAGAAACGAAGACTCTCGGGCACTCGCATTCTACGTTTAATTACCATCAAACAATTCACCCCTTTCAAACAACCTTCCCTCAACAACACACTCTAGTCGAACAACGATGTCAACCATAGAGCAAATCCAAGAAGAGATTGTTCGCTTGAGAGACGAAAGGGCTCAAGAGGCCGAGGAGAGAAGAATTAAGAAACTAGGAAAAACTGAAAAGAAAAATGCCGAAGCTTTGGCCTTGCAACATGATGAGTGTCATTTATTGCACTCATTTAGCTTCTTTTAGGATGATTTGTCATTACTTTTCCTTCTGTTTTTACCTCTTTTTTTTAGCTTTACTTTTATTTTCATTATTTGGCATTTTCCTTAGTTACCTTCTTATTTTCTTACTTTTCTTAGTTTATTTTGCATTTTCTTCTTTACTTGTTTGCTTTTCTTTGATTCTAGGAAGTTGGTGATGTTCGAGAAGCTCAATAGCGTTCTCTCAGGGTTTTCAAGCCAAAGATGTGTCCTGGTCCCTCCTTTTGAAGCCTAAAAGAAAAGGTGTGAAAGAGTCTTCAAGGAAGCGCCCTCATACCGCGTGGACATGAAGAGGCGGTGTTGAACCCACCGTAATGGCTCCTAGAAACTGCCACTATCAACATGCATCAACTGGAGCACACGGGGTCATTTTCGAGCACACAAAAGGGAATCCCCTGCTCTCATGGTACGGTCGTGTGCGAGGGAAGAGCGGTCGCGCCTCTTTCTCTTCCCTGTTTCCGTACCCATTTTGTTGCGGCCGCCTAAGGAGTGAGAGGTCGCGCCTTTTGAGGTATCTTTTGGACGTCTAGCTAACTTCTTCTTAGTTAGATTTACTGAATATATAGATTTCCTTCATTTCTAGAGAGAGAATCATAAAAGAAGTTTTAGACATAATTTGATCATAATTTTAGCTTAGTTGAGAGCTTCTCTCTCTAAATCTAGGGTTAATTTTAGGAGTAGATTTTAGAGAGAGAAAATAAGGAATTCCATTAGGGATTTGAGAGATTGAATATTCGAGGTGACAATTGTATTGAAGATCTCCATAATCAATCAATGAGGATTTCTAACTCTATCTCATTTTATTGCTTTGTTTAATTTCATGTTTATTCTGTTTGATTTTGATGCTTGATCTTCTTTAGTGTAATTGTTCCTCATATTTTGTTGATTCTTGATTTCTTAGTTGTTTGTTGATTAGATGATGATTCTTGAGTAGTTATTTGGCTAGGAATTGGGTGAAACTTGTATGATTGATTGATTGTGATTAATTTGGGAATTGTGTTGATTGATAGTTTAGATTAAAGTGATTAGTATAAGTTTCCATGTGTGTAATTTGATTAGGCCTTAAGAATTATGCTAGATTGTATTGTAATTGCTAGTGACACGACCAATTAATTTAGGAATTGCAATTATCGATTGGTTTGGATTGAGATTCTCTTAAATTGTAATTCGTAGAGACATCTAGCTTAACGATTAGGAGATAGCTCTTTGATTCCAATTGATAGCTCTTATCATTAGTCTTCACAACCTTTGATTGGCATGTTTTTCCTAAGTTGTTGTAATTGTTATGATTACTTGTTGATCCCATTCCCTAGTGTTTTATTTATTTATTTGTTTGGTTGTTTGTTTGTTAGTTGTTATTGATCCCTCTTTACTCTTAACTTCGACCTAGCTTAGGCGCCCAATTGAAAGCATTTGAACATAATCGTTCTTTTGGGTTCGACCCTTGACTTACCTCTATAATTGTATTTAGGCTTGTTAAGTGTTCATGAATTTAGTTTGACTTAGGGAGGATTAGTCAACGACCTAGTTTTTCCCCTCGTCAAAATGGCGCCGTTGCCGGGGAACGGTGTCTATTTTTGAGTGTTTTTGATTGCTTGAGTCTAGGTCTTTGTACATACTTTTCTTTTATTTGATTTTTGTTTGTTTTGTGAAAAAAAAAAGTGGCAGCTCTCTCATTTCCTCAATATGATAATGAGCCTTTTTGTGAATATTTCAATAGACTTGAGGGATTTTTAGACTATAATTGTTGTAGTCTTTGGGAGGCTTGTGAGATTTGTTATTTTGTTTTGAATAAGAAAACTAGGGATGAAATTGAATCCATGCATAATGGTGAATTTAGAGCATTGTCAATTGATGATGCTTGGGATTTTTATGTTTGGTTTGCTTGGAATGTCTCTAATAAAGGTAATCATGTTTCTGATATTGATGTGCAATGTCTTGACTCTTCTTATATTAGCATGAATTCCCATGTATTGTCATATGATCCCATTAGTGAACCTAGAACAAATGTTTTCAATTCTATTTCCCCTTTTGTTCATGATGATGAGGTGCATGTTCAAGTTGATGCTAATGTTGTATTTCAATTTTCTTCATTATTTACCATGCCTTCTTATGATTTGCTTCGTTCCCTCAGTGAAAAATTTCATATGTTTGATTGTGCCCCTACTCCCCATTGTGATGAATATGCTCATGATTTTAATGTTGATGATTCTACCCTTGGTTGTGACTCTTCTTTTACCCTCAATCCTTTAAACCTCTTCACCTTTTCATTCTCCAAACTCTTATGATGAGTCTCTAATCTGTTATAGTCAAATTGATGAATCCTAATCTTAGGCCCTTGGAGAGACAAATGATGGAAACTTTAAGGAGCCAATTGAAGATGATTAGAGCCCGTGGGGAAATTTTTAATGAAGAATTGAAAAGAAAAGAAGAGCTAGAAAGCCAATTGTCATCCTTGATGCTTGTTTGTGAAAATTCCAAATCCAATGTGTGTGTTGAGGATGATGATGATGGTTTTGAGCAACCAAGAGAGTGTGAGGATCCCAATTGTGAGCATTTGAGGGATGGAGAAGAAGTAGGAATGAAGCTAATGTTGAATTTGTGAACCCTAACCCCCTCTACCATCTTTATGAGTCTCAAGTGTATGTTTGTGACCCTTCAATCTATGAGTATATAGACTCTTTTGAGGTAATGTCCCATTTGTTTTTCGAGAGTCATATGAGGACTTATAGATTTTTGGATGAGTTCATCAAGAATGCTTCTTAGGACTTAGATGAGTTTGAGATGACTCTACCACCATTCATGCACAGTTTTAAGGCCTAAGGTTTTGAGATAACTGAAGGAAAGGTTGTTTATTGTGGTGGAAAGAAGGTTAAGTTTGATTCCGTTAAGAGTTTTTGAGCTTGAGGGAGGTGTAGATTGTGAGAGTTCTTCATTTGAGGACTATATGATTGATTTTCATGCCCTCATTAGCGATGTGAGACCTTGTGGTGAGGGAGTAGCTACCCCTTTTCCCGTTTCTCATACCCCTTTTTCTCTAAGGTTTGACCACATCCCTCCTTGCCCTATTTTTCTTCCTTCCTACCTCAAAGAGCCTATTGGGGAGCCCTTTTCTATAGATAATTTCCATGTCCCTCATTTCATCATTGTTGAGGAAGAGAGGAAATATGCCAACCAAAAATTTAGTGAGGAGGATTTGCCTTTTTCTTTTTCTTTCCATTCTTCTTTTTCCCCTTCTACTTCTTATTTTCTTGAATTTCCTTTTGATCCCTCTTCTTCTTTCTTTTGGCATCTCCCTTCTCACTTGCGTGCTTGGACCTTAAGCAAGCCTTTCTCGGGAAGTAACCCGTGTTTTATTGCTTTTATTTTCTTTTAATTTCTTTTTAGAATAGATTTTCTCTCATGGAAATGGTTGTGTGCCTTTTGCTAGGTACATAACTTGATATACTTTGGTGCATTGGTTTGGATCGAAAATTAAGGAAGATTGACTCCTATCTTTGCTAGCATATAGAAAACAAAATTCAATGATAGAGGAAATTGGCTTTGAAAGGTTGAATAGGGTCATTTGCGGGTATTTACACCCACCTAAATCCGGTAATATCTTGCCTTGCTCTTCCTCTAATGGTCGGTAACTTGTTGTACATGTGTTGGTTTATTGGATTTATCTCTTTGTCCCCCCCCCCTGTGGATTATTTGATTTATGTTTGAGCATGTTGTCTCATTCAAGCTTGGGGGAGGGTATTCTATCATGTTTGGTGGGATGTTGGTTCATGTATGCCATGCACATTTGTATATGCATTTCCATGTTCTTTTATTTTGAAAAACTACAAAAAGATTTTTGTTTCTTTCAAGGCAATTTACAATATGTTTTGTTTTATTCTTGCTTTAGACATAATATTTTTGGAGTTTTATAGTTGAATGCTTTTCTTTTTAAATGGTAATAGTTTAAGAGTATGTTTGGTTGATTCTAGGATAGAGTATGCTAAGGTAGTGTCTTTAGAACTTTTGGTACCTTGAAGCCGGAATCTAACTATTTGTGAAAAATTAAAATTGCTCCCTTTTGGTGAATTTGAAACTAATAGTGAGTTATTGCTACAACCATGTGAGGTTTCATTCTTTTCAAGCCTTCTACATATCTTGCATAAGCGGCACATGGATCCTTGACTATTGTATGCTTTATCTAGAATTTGACTCTTATCTCCCGAGATCGCGACCGAGCCATTTATGAAGGACAAAGACATCTTTTCGGGGTGGTGATTTTTCTTTTTCTAGGATAGTTTTCTATTTCTTTGTTTTGGGTTTTCATTTGCCTACTTGCTAACCATTTGAGCCATAAACCTTCATTTCAAGCCATATCTATAGATTTTGAGCCTTTTGTTTCATTCGTGTTTCCATTATTGGTTTTTGTGAAGCAATTAATCATTTTGTTGGAGAATATGGTGAATGAGTTGTATATTGGTTCTTATGATAAATGCAAGTTTGTATTGTGAATATCTTATGAATAAAAGGCCAATGCCAAGTTTAATAAGCCGTCCATAGTTAAAAGAGGTGAGGACAATGAAATAATGAGAAAAATGAAAAAAAAATATGAGAAAAAGCAAAGCAAATTCAAATGCTTTGGCAAAAGTGAAAAAAAATGAGAAAAATGAAAAGCTCAAATATATCTTGATGTAATTGTTTTCTCCCTATTTTAAGCATTGAGGAGAATGCTTCATTTAAGATTGGGGGGAAGCGTTCTTATGCTTTTTGTATATATGATTTTGATTTTAGCTTTGAATAAGCTTGGGTGTGTTGGTGTTTTTGTTTGGTGTTTACATGGTTTTGGTGCTAAGATTTAGCCAATCTTTGTTTCACAATTTAGGTATACCACCAAATTTCAAATTTTAGCCTACCTTGACCCTTTTTCTCCCTTATATTACAACCCTTTTCAAGACCTTTTGACCTTTTTGGTTGAGTCACAAGTCGGTGGAGGGAGATGTGAGTCAAGCCTATAGAGTGATATGCATTAGTCAAAATGTCAAGTAGCCTTATATCTCTTTCTTTTTAAGGTTCCTTTGAGGAATCATTGAGATGCTTACTAAAGGTAGATTTGAAGCTAATTGGGAGAATGTGTTAAAAATGTTTTGAGATGAAAGTGAATTGCGTTTCATTGCTTCTCTATACTTAGCAAGTCCTATGTTTCAATCAACCTTGGATATCTTGAAACGTGCACTCCCTTACTTGGTTAGAAAGAATTGTATTCATTTGTGCTTGTTCATTTAGAAAAGTCCATTCATGAACATTTGTTTCCTTTTCTTTTCTTTTTGCTTCTTTTTCATACTTTGCCTTGTTTTTTTGGTTTGTGAGAGTTATGTATTAATCTCTTAAGAAACCCTTACGAGAGCATCACTCGTCCTCTAGGGCAATCTAGGGGTTTAAATGGCTTGTCTTTAGTTGCTAAAATTGACCGTGATTCCTACAAAAGTGAGTCTTAGTGTATATTCGTATCTCTTTCTTTCTTTTTCTTTGTTTGAATAAGTCTTTCATCCTATTTCTTTTTGCTTTGTTTTGCTCGAGCGCGAGCAAAAGTTTAGCTTGGGGGAGTTTGATGAGTGTCATTTATGGCACTCATTTAGCTTCTTTTAGGATGATTTTTAATTACTTTTCCTTCTCTTTTTACCTCTTTTTCTTTAGCTTTACTTGTATTTTCTCTATTTTGCATTTTCCTTAGTTTATTTTGCACTTTCTTCATTACTTGTTTGCTTTTCTTTATAACTAGAAAGTTGGTGATGTTTGAGAAACTCATTGGCGTTCTATCGGGGTTTTCAAGCCAAAGATGTGTCCCGGTCCCTCCTTTTAAAGCCCAAAAGCAAAGGTGTGCAATAGTCAAGTCTTCAAGAATGTACACTCATATCGCGTGCACATGAAGAGGCGGTGTTGAACCCACCGTAATAGATCCTATAAACTACCACTATCAACATGCATCACCCGGAGCTCACAGAGTCATTTTCGAGCGCACAAAAGGGAATCCCCTGCTCTCATGGCACGGCCGCGCGCGAGGGAGGAGCGGCCGCGCAGGTGGCTGGCGCGGCCGCGCCTCTCTCTCTTCATATTTCCTTACCCATTTTGTTGCAATAGGGGACTTGAGAGATTAAAGAGTCGAGGTTACAATTGTATTGTAGATCTCCATAATCAATCAATAAGGATTTCTAACTCTATCTCATTTTATTGCTTTGTTTAATTTCATGGTTGTTTTGTTTGATTTTGATGTTTGATCTTCATTAGTGTAATTGTTCTTCATATTTTGTTGATTCTTGATTTCTTAGTGACTAGGGGAAAACTAGGTTGTTTACTAATCCTCCCTAAGTCAAACTAAATTTATAAACACTTAACAAACCTAAATACGAGTATAGAGGTAAGTCAAGGGTCAAACCCAAAGGAACGGTAATGTTCAAGCACTCTCAATTATGCGCCTAAGCTAGGTCGAAGTCGAAGGTGAAGAAGGAATAGTGACAACTACCAAACTAACAATCAAAAAAATAAAACGCTAGGAATGGGGATCAACAAGCAATCATGATAATTGCAACAACTTGGGAAGATCATGCCAATCAAAGGTTGTGAAGACTAATGATAAGAGCTATCAATTGGAATCAAAGAGCTATCTCCTAATCGTTAAGCCAGGGTTCACTATGAATAACAAACTAAGAGAATCACAATCCAAACCAATCGATAATTGCAATTCCTAAATCAATTAGTCGTGTCATTAGCAATTACAATGCAATCTAGCATACTCCTCAAGGCCTAATCGAATTACACACATGCAAACCTTCATTAATCACTTTAATCTCAACAATCAATCAACACAATTCCCAAATTAATCACAATCAATATATCATACAAGTTTCACCCAATTCCTAGACAAACAACTACTTAAGAATCATTATCTATCAACAAACAACTAAGAAATCAAGAATCAACAAAATATCAAGAACAATTACACTGATAAGAATCAAACATCAAGATTAAACCAAACAAACATGAAATTGAACAAAGAAATAAGGATGAGATAGAGTGAGAAATGCTCATTGATTAATTAAGAAGATCTTCAATACAATTATCACCATTGGATCTTCAATCTCTTAAACCACCATTGAAATCCCTCACTTTCTCTCTCTAAAACTACTCCTAAACTATCCCTAAAACTAGAGAGAGAAACTCTCAACCTAAGCTAAGATATGAGAGAGGGGAAACAAGGCAGACCGTGCGCACGCACCACCTTTCCGTGCGCACGCACAACAGGCAACATAAGATCTGTGCGCTCACACCACCCAAGCCGCGCGCACGCACAGCAGGGTCTGCGCGCGCACCCCTGGTTGGTGCTTGTGGACTTGCTTCCTTCGCTTACTCGATCAATCTCTGTGCTCCCGAGCATCCCTATCATTGGTGCACTCGAGGTGATGCCCTCTAGGAGGGCAGCCTTTTATTCGTCAAGCACTTGCACACTCCGAACCAAAACATTGCTTCCAAGGTGCTTGTGCTTGCGGAGCTAGCTTGGTTTGCTTGAGTTGCATGCTTGGATTCTCAAACTTAGCTCCATCAACCTCCTTGAATGCGCTCAAGCTTCCTCCTTGATAATTAAATCTCGGGAAACTCGACACACCTACAAAACAAGTCAAACAAACAGAGAAGCGAGAGAAATAGCCGAGAAATGAATAAAATAATAAGAAAACCATTAAAGGCACGCATTTCTCTAAACTAACACACAAACAAACAAATCAATAATTATTCCCTAAAAACACGAAATAAAAGACTAAAAATGAGTATAAAAATAAGAAGAAAACCTAGCCTAAGAGTGCCATAAATGGCACGCATCACTTAGTTGTTTGTTGTTTAGATAATGATTCTTGAGTAGTTGTTTGGCTAGGAATTGGGTGAAACTTGTATGACTGATTGATTGTGATTAATTTAGGAATTTTGTTGATTGATTGTTCAGACTAAAGTGATTAATGTAAGTTTGCACGTGTATAAATTGATTAGGCCTTGAGAATTATGCTAGATTGCATTATAATTGCTAATGACACGACCAATTGATTTAGGAATTGCAATTATCAATTGGTTTGGATTGTGATTCTCTTAGTTTGTAATTTGTAGAGACATCTAGCTTAACGATTAGGAGATAGCTCTTTGATTCCAATTGATAGCTCTTATCATTAGTCTTCAAAACCTTTGATTGGCATGTTTTTCCTAAGTTGTTGCAATTGTTATGATCACTTGTTGATCCCCATTTCCTAGTGTTTTATTTATTTATTTGTTTGGTTGTTTGTTTGTTAGTTGTTAGTGATCCCTCTTTGCTCTTGACTTCGACCTAGATTTGGCGCCCAATTGAAAGCATTTGAACATAACCGTTCCTTTGGGTTCAACCCTAGACATACCTCTATACTTGTCTTTAGGTTTGTTAAGTGTTCGTAACTTTAGTTTGACGTAGGAGGATTAGTTAACGACCTAGATTTTCCCCTCGTCACAACAAAAGATGGATGAACTATCCATAAAAGAGAAGTTATTACAGAAGCTTGTTCTTCGTTCCACAAATGGGAACAAGTACTTTGACGTAGAAAAGTTTGGTCCTCCTACAAGACTCACTTTACCAGAAAAGTTCGTAGCTATAGACTTGGCAATATTTAAGGTGACCAATAATCCAAAAAATCATTTAATGAGTTTTACTGGCATCATGACTTTAAAGGAAGTTGATCCTAAGCTTTATGCTTTTACTTTCCCTTTACCTCTAGACCCAGCCGTGAGAGAGTGGTACTATGGGCTAGATGCTTAGTTCAAGACATCATGGGAAGATGTAGTTTCGGCTTTCATCACCCAATATGAGAGTAACGTAGAGTTCAAATCAACTATGCGTGAACTTGAAATGCTTAAGCATGGCGACGATGGAGGTTTCCTTGCTTTCTATGGTAGATGGCGAGAAAAGGCGGCCCACCTTCCCAAAGGCCAACTGAACTCGAGTTAGTACAAAAGTTCATTGACAATTGTCATGAAAAGTACAATAAACATCTACGCTACCTTGGTTTAAACACTATTCAAAAGTCTATTTTGTGGCTACTAGGATTGAAGATGATTTCGTTAAAGAAAAGGAAAATAAACCTCATCATCATCAACCTAAGAACAACTACAAAAAGGGGAATGATAACACTTCATCCTCTATTGATGTATTTGCGACTTCCACGCAATATAATAGAACAATGCAATATCATAATACTAACCCTTGGAAAAGATGAACAAAAAGAAAGAAGATTTACATAATTTCCTGTGAGCTATAAAGTATTGCTAGAAAAATTAAGCAAAAAAGGATTGCTCGCACCAACAGGGCCAACGCCACCCACTTCTCTATAAAAAAGAAACTCTCAATGGGATGGCAATGCCTATTGTGCTTATCATAAAGGTGTTGGGCATGATACTGAACGTTGCTTTGTCCTAAAGCACAAAATTCAAGATTAGTAGACGATGTCAGAATTCCCACGCCTAAACCCAACAATAATGTATCCCCATTGGGGAAATTTCACATTGATGAGGATCATGTGGGAAGTGATACGTTCAATCCTTTGAATTATATCACTCCCATAGGGAAGCCGTTAACAACAACACTCATTGGGGCAACTAATGAAGTGTGTGGGTTATGGGACGACGAGTTCCAAGACTTATATGTCTATCTAAGTATGCCGCCGTCCCACCTCCACCTTGTCTACAAAAAGAAACAAGTGGAGCACTTTATTGGGATCATTTCTTGGAGAGATCACAAGATTCATCAAATCTCTCCTTAGATGAACAATGACATCAAGCACAATTCATGGAGCATCTTGAAATGGAGGCACACTCAAAGCCTCTAGAAGAATGTTGGTTCATGAGTCCTACAACTAACCCAAACGAGATAGATCATCTAACTCGTCCTGGGCGAGTTTATCAAACACAACGAAATGGATCTTCGACCACTCAAAATTGAGTTCAAAATCCAGTACCACCTCCACCTGAGATGGAAGATCCATTGGACAAACAACTTTGCCAATCTAAGGAGAATGTTAGCATTTGGGAACTCCTAAGTAGTTTTAAAGAACATAGGAATTCTCTCATGAATGCTCTAACGGCTTTGTCTTTAAGTACGGACACAACTTCACAGGATCTCGTTAGCTTGCTTACTAGCGAAAAATCAAACAAATCAATCACCTTTACTAGTGATGATTTGCCCTCAAAAGACACTACCCACAACAATACATTATATCTAACTGTGGGGTGCAAGGGATACAACATCCCTCTTACTTTAGTTGACAATGGGTCTGCCGTAAATGTATGCCTGTTTCGAACTGTGAAATATTTAGGCCTTATTAAAAAAAAAGACTTTCAATCAACAACACAAAGCATTAGGGCCTATGACAATTCAAGGAGACTATTAAGCTACCAATTACCACAGGCCTAATACAAAAGATGGTTGAATTCCATGTCATGGACATTAAACCTACATTAAACCTTCTTCTTGGACGTCCTTGGATACATGAGCTTGGAGCAATACCATCCTCGCTCCATCAAATGATTAGGTTGAACTATCAAGGTTTTCCTGTGACTATACATGCTTCTCCTCTTAAAATACCAATAAACGATCAATCACTTCTTAAAATAAGCCATGGTAACGATCAATCACTTCTTAGAAAAGGAGGAAAGCCTTGAAGAACCATTCAAGCTTGATCCATACTCCACCACAATAGTAAACAACATCTTATTCAAGAGTAGTTACTTTCCTGGGATGCCTTTGGGAATAGGAATAAAGAAATTTCTTTTACTTCCTATCTCAAAAAAAATCTTTCCTTTTGGATTGGGATATAAGCCAACCAAAGAAGAACTCGAGTCTCGCAATGCTAAGATAAAAGCACGTAGAGACAAAAATAAGAAAGGTATATTCTCTTTACTCCCATCCTACAATCAAACCCTCAACGGTCAATTTGTTGGGGAGGGAGAATATTACCCATGCTATAACTTTCTAGAACCATTAGTTCTAGAAGGTATCAAGAAGCCCGGTTTCCACGATTTCTACTTCTTAAATGACGATTTCAAAATCGTTCAATCAAACACCCAACTCCAGGGTGCTATGATAGGCGAGCATTTAACTTGCTATTTGGACTAGAGAAAAACCATGTTACTACAATGACTAATCAAAATTCCATCAAAGACGAAGCTTTTGACTCAACCTCATTAATCACCCCTTTCAATGAAACTTTAAAGCATTGATGGAGGAAGACTTTCAAGTGGATTAACCATAAAGGTGACAAGATGGAGATCACCACAGGCGAAGAGGAGATGTTCGAAGAATCTGATGATGAGTCTAGTCAAGATTTTAAGGAAGCTAAAAATTTAAGCCTTTGTCTTTATTTTCTAGTTCTAAGGATGAGGATCCCAAAAAGTATTTTCCTCTTGATGTACTTTCTTTTGATTTCAATAATATGAGCTCTATTTCCGAGTATATGCCTTCTCTTGAATCTTTTGAATGCTATAATAATCAATCTAATGAAGATGATAACATTAACAAACTGGTTGAATTAATGAATGAACGAGAACAAAAGAATCCTGTAATTGAAGAAACTAAAACAATTAATATAGGAACTAATGAAAACAAAAAGGAAGTCAAAATTGGCTTAACCTTAAATCTGAAAGAGCGATCAATCCTCATATCGACGCTCAAAGAATTCAAAGACGTGTGTGTCGATTTTAGGGACCTCAACAAGGCTAGCCCTAAAGACGATTTTCCTCTACCTCATATCGACATATTGGTAGATAACACGGTTGAACATGCGATGTTATCCTTTATTGATGGATACGCAGGTTACAACCAAATCTTAATGGCAAAAGAAGACGAAGAAAAGACATGCTTTATTACTCCTTGGGGTATATATTGCTATACCATCATGCCATTCGGTCTAAAAAATGCAGGAGCTATGTACCAAAGAACGGCTACGACTCTCTTGCATGATATGATGCTTAAAGAAATAAAAGTATATTTGGATGAAATGATTGTGAAGTCCAAAGATGGAATGTGACACATAAAAGCTTTACGCAAATTTATCACTCGCATAACAGAATATAAAATGCGATTGAATCTGCAAAAATGCGCTTTCGGAGTGACTTCTGGCAAGTTACTCGGATACGTAGTTAACACACATGGTATTGAGATCGACCCCTCTAAAATAAAGGGAATTGTTGATATGCCTCCCCCTCAAACAGAAAAAGAAATTAGTGAGTTACTTGGAAAACTACAATACATTAGTCGATTTATTAATTGACGATGACTTGTGAGCCAATATTTAAAAAATTGTAAAACGAAGAAAAACATGAATGAGACGATCAATGCCAAGAGGCCTTTGAGAAAATCAAAGATTATCTCAAAAATCCACTAGTTTTAGCATCACCATTATGAAAGGAATTATGTCCTTCGAACAAGTGTATTATACCGATATGGGGTTCGGAATTATTAGAAAGCTAATTTTTTAGTGAGGTCAAGTGATCGGAATTCCTGGGTGGAGGCCCCTTCCCATCAGTAATATTAATGCATAATTAACATTACAGCTTAAACTTGACTAAACCCTTCGGGTCACACCCAAGCAACTAATGAGCCAAAGCGACGAATTATTTAGGAATTAATTAATAAGTCGACCGAGTAATTAATATTTAGACGTCGGAAATTCGAGCTTGGAGCGTCGAAACCGAGTGTCGAAAGTCGAGTCGAAAATGGTAAAAAGGCGAGACGTGAAAATAATAATAAATCAACAATGACCAAAATATCCCTAGCATCGGAACCCCAGTGCTAGAAGCAATGCCGAGCTAGCAGCCCGCACCAAGTGCGGGGCTTGCTAGCAAGCTGCGGCTAGCTAGCCGCACCTAGTGCGTGGCGTGCTAGCATGCTGTAGCTAGCACCCCGCACTAGTTGCGAGGCAAGCTAGCAGCAGCCCGCACGCAAGTGTAAGGGCTTGCTGGCCGATGATGCTAGCTAGCAGCCCGCATTTTGTGGTGTGGGGATGGCTGGGCCGAGGCTTGGGGCAGCAGCAAAATGAGAAGCCCACTTGGGTGCCTTGGTGCCCAAGTGGGGGTTGCCATGTGGCGCAAGGTGAGGGAGAGAGTGGGAGGCAAGTTTGGTCCCCCCCTCCTCCAAATGGTCTTCACCTACTCCTCTTCCTGAGCTTGCCACTTGTTGATTTATTACTAGTTTGATTATTAATTTTATTTTAGCTTTAAAATAAAATGGGAAAATCAAATTCTCCCACATTGATGGGAGAGCTTTTCACACTCATGATTTTCCCTATAAATACCCAAGTTAGGGTATTGGAAACATCACTTGAGTAAGAGTTGAAAAAGGCATCACTAGTAGTGAAAACCTTTGAAGTCAAGAGTTAAAAAAGGCATCACCTTTGTGAAAACCTTTGAACTCAATTATTCGGGTTTCGGTTGGGCCTTGCTGACTCCAAGGCATCGGATCTAGTCAGTGTTCGAGTTGTGGGTGGACTTCCGTTGGAGGTCGTCGTATTTTCGAGGCTAGCTTTCGAAGTAAGAGCCCCTCGAGGTCGGGCGAAGGTTGCGTTAAAGGTATAATTATTATCTTAATGTTGTCATTAAGTTAATTATGTTTATGGTTTTATTTATTGCGAGTGCGGTCTTTGTTTTGGGTTTGTTTCCGCGGTGAGTCGGACTCACCAAACCCCAACAGCGGTATCAGAGCCTCCTCGTTTATTTTTAAAATTATATTATTTTTCAAGGTGTTTTATAACTTAATTTTCTGGTTTTAAGTTGGTAATTAGATTAGTAGCTCGTTTTATCCGTTTTAACCTCGTATTAGAGCTGACTTCATCTCCCGAACCCAGATTTCGACCCAAAAATAGTGAATTTTGGGTGGAAAAGGCATTTTGGAAATGGTTTCACCCTTTTAGGACTCTGTGTTTAGCCAAAAAAAACGACTAGAAATGCACTTTTCGAAGGATTTTTCACTTTGACGAAAAATTTTAAGTCTTTCTAACCTTGAAAATTAATTGCATATTTATGGTGGTTATGTAATTGGTTCAATACATATTTTATATGCAATTTAAACCACTTTAGGCATGATTACTTGGTAATAATTTGTGTTTGATAGCTTGGTTTTATTTTTCACATAATTGCAAATTAATTGCATTAAGTGTGAAATTGTTGTTCTCTGAGGCTTCTAAGAACTAAATATTCAATATTTAATGATGTTAAGTGATTGAAACTTTAAAGTTACTAAATTCAATGAATTTTTGTTGAACTTTGTTGATTTAATCATTTTAAGTTGATTGGAATCATAAAGTTTGAATCTTGTGATAGAAATTTGTTTATCTTCATATTGAAAGATATAATTTTTCAAGGATTCACAAGTATTAAAGTTGAAATCTTTAATGAACTTATGTTCATTTTTTCCAAACTCCCTTTAACTTTGTCAAAATCTCAAGATTAATTTAAATTGATTAAATTAATAGTGAGAAATTGCCTTATTTTTTTGCACCAAGTTAAACCAATTTTATTAAAGAATGGTTCTTGGAAATAATATTGGTTAAATGCACTTGAATGAATTTTATTTGAGTTAGACTTGTTTAATTTTCAATTATTTGCTCATTAAAATTAATTCTAAAATTAATTTAGAATTAATAAATTGTCACGCGAAATTTGGGATTGAAATCCCGAGGCTATGGCACGCAAATCGAGGCAAAGCCTCCCTTGGCTAGACGGGCTGCATAGCAGCTCACATTTTGCTGCCAAAGGGGCTGCTCGATGGTTGCGTGCAGCCTTGTGCGTGGCATGCGCGCCCAGCCACAACAGCAACGCACCAGCACCAGCCAAGCAGCAGCATGCTGCGGCTGTGCTACGTGTGTGCGTGCTGCTGCCGTAGTGCAGCACATGGCTTCTGTGCTGCGGTAGGGTGTGCGAGCATCTGGAGTGCGTGGCTTAGTGCGGCAGGGGTGTGCGTGTGGGCTGTGCTGCGAGGTTGGGGCATGGTGCGCATAGCTAGCAAGCTTGTGCGGCCTCGTGGCTTGTGTTCTTGCACGCCCCATAGAAGAGTCGACGTGTATGCGGTATTCTAAGCTATGGGTGTGACGCTTAGCATGGGTCACGGCTATGCGCACCTCCCATTTATTAGCACATATACCCTGATTTTATGGCGATGTTATTTTGCCTTTTAGCCGTTTATTTATTTTAATTAATCTTGTGTATTTTAATTAAAATTTTGGAGGCTAGGCCTCGGTTTTGAGCGGCATTGGCAAAATTTAATTTTGGCAAATTTTGGGCTTAATTAATTGGATTAATTAAGTTGGATGCGAAATTTAGTGGGAGCTTCAAATATAAATTGCGCTTATTTACATAATCGGTTAAAATAACTTTGACTAGTTTTAATTAGGCGTGTTAATCGGATTAACCACCTAGATTAGTTACTAGTTATCACGTGATTAAGCATTGTTATTTGTTTTATCGTTGTAAAATGCATGGGCCATTCACAAATAGTGAATGGATGAATGGAATATATGTTCTCTCATAGGTTTAATAAAATGGCAACTAGTGGGGCCTGATTAGGATAGAAAATACGAACTGCGATCCGTGATGTATTTTTGTAAATCTAAATACGGTCTACGTACCCTTGAGTATTTTTGTATCTTAATATTTAGATTAGTCCTAATCGTAGATACTAGTAGTTGCATTACTTTGGTCAAGTCAAGAAGATGGAGGTTCTTGGAAGAGAAAGCCATGAAATTGCAAAAGAAGACCTTTTGAAGACTTGAAGAATTCCAGGGGTCATGCTAGTTGCCAAATCTGCATCAAATGCTTATACTTTACATATTTATGATCATTTATATGAATTATATGTTAGATGCATGTTTAGGATTTCGAATGTTGTGATGATTAATTAAGTTCACTTAAATCAACCAACATAGAAACCCTAGGTCCCTAAAATATTGAGTAAAATTGCCATTCCAAAACAACACTTATTGACCTATTGAGAGTAGTGATGGGCTACGCCAAAGAGAGACATCACTAGTACTCCCTAGACTCATAAGGCATACTGGGTATGCAAGTAGGTTTTGGTTGTACTCAACTATATGAGTGATGGAGTCCTAACATGTCGTGGCAATGTGAATAAATTTTTTAAAGAGCATTAGATGCGACGATTTATTCAACCAAGAGAGGCTTGGAGCCATTAGCAAAGTGTTGCTTACCTTGGGAGATTGATTATTCAAACAAGCCAAAGCATGCATAGTAACTCTCTGTTTCCTTGGATCTTAGAATCAACTTATTTTCACAAAATAGGGACAATTTTATGTGTAAATAAGACGTTAAATAAGTTTGAAATATGCATGAATTAAATTCAATTTTATTTAAGCATCATGAATGGTTTTTCATTAAAATTCTTTCAATTGTAGAATCATGTCTTCAACTATCGACAACAATCTAATAATCCCAAATCTTCTCGAGAAGTTATCATTTAGCTTGAATTTGGTGAACTTCAAGGAATGGGAGGAAGAACTCCGTATGACCCTTCGCAATTGCTACCTAGAGCATATCTTGGACACACCCATCCCGAATTTCTACTCAAAAGGGGTTATGAGCGATGAGGCTCATGAGGAGTGGAGTTATGATTACAAGAGAGTCTCGCGCCTCATGGCAAACTCTATCTCGGAACAATGGAAGAAGAAATTCTCCAACTACCTTCTGAATGTACTCCTCAAGGCTCTAGAAGATATGGTCAATCTGAGGGTCACAAAGAGCGACAGGGGCAACTATGATGGACTTGTGGAGGAAGTGACTAGGTCACTGTCTAACATGAGGATCAAGCGACCGCAAGATTGTTGTCTCAGCAAAGAGAGGCAAGAAGTATGGGCTATGGTCTATAGTGCAAGACTTAGACCTGGGATGCCGCTTTAAGCCCATTTGCAAAAGATGACAAGGTTATTTAACCATCTAGAACTGATTGGTAGGCCGGTGGAGGATGAGCAAGCAGCTCATATGCTTTTAAGCTCACTCCACTCGGGGAACATTGCAATTAAGATGCAACTTACCAACAATCGGGATAAACTATCCTACAAGGAAGTTGTCCAAGAGCTCCAGAAAACCTATTCTTGCAAGGCGGCTAAGGTTGCTCTAAGGCCCAAGAAGAAGGAATTCAAGAACAAGGCTAAGATGCGCTGCTTCTATTATAGTAAGCAAGGTCACTACAAAAGAGAATGTAGCGAGTATCTGGAAGATAAGGCAAGAGGAAAAGAAGCCTCAATTTCAGGTATCATCTTAACACTTGAATACAAGCAATTTATAAGGTATTAGATACCGGAAAATTAACTCACTTTATGCTCCTGTTTCAGGAACAAAGTGATCAGTGCTTTTTCAAGTGGACATGAGTAACAAGTAGAAGATGAAGATAATCTATCCAAAGAAAGCTTGTAATATCATTTGTTTTGTCTAAATTCTAAAACTTGTTGAGTTTTATCTACCATACTTTGATCTCATGACTTTGGACGTCATTTTAACCTTGATCACAAGACTTTTGTTTCATGTCTTGCTCATATTTATGGAAATGACACTTTTGTGTGTTTAGAAAAAATCGTTTATTATGATACCAAAAGAGCTAAGACCATGGAGTCAAATCAAACCTACTTGTGGCATTGTCGTCTTAGCAACAATAACATCAAACGCATCAAGAAGCTTCTACAAGAAGGCGTTTTTGACTCTTTCGATTTAGAATCTTTTGAGAATTGCGAAGGATATTTATTTGGCAAGATGATTAAACAACCATTCTCTAAGCTGGGAGAAAGGGCCGGTGACTTATTGGGCATAATACATACCGATGTATGTGGACCAATGAGCTCCGCCACAAGAAATGGACATCGATATTTCATCACCTTCACAGATAATAATAGTAGATATGGCTATGTCTACCTCATGTCGCATAAATCTAAATCGTTTGACAAGTTCAAAGAATTTCAGAGTGAAGTGGAAAATCAGCTTGGCAAGAAAATCAAAGCCCTTCGATCGGATCGAGGTGGTGAATACTTGAGCCAAGAATTCGATGACCATCTGAAAGATCATGGCATACTTTCAGAACTGACACCTCCGGGAACTCCACAATAGAACGGAGTATCCGAACTGAGAAATCGAACCTTTGTTAGACATGGTACGATCAACCATGGGTCTTAGTGATCTTCCTATCTCTTTCTAGGGACACACACTTTTCACTGCAGCACTAACACTGAACCGTGGTCCATCAAAAGCTGTTGAAAAGACTCCATACGAGTTATGGACAAAGAAACCTCCTAGGTTGTCTTTTCTAAAGATATGGGGATGCGAAGCATATGTCAAGAAATTGATTTCTGACAAACTTCATCCCAAATCTGATAAGGTTTACTTTGTGGGCTACCCAAAAGAAACCAAAGGGTATTACTTCTACAACAAATCGGAGAACAAAGTCTTTGTTGCTCGCGATGGTGTCTTTTTGAAGAAGAGGAACACCTTTCCAAAATGACAAGTGGGAGGAAAATCTATCTCGACGAAGTTCGTGAGGATGAGCAACAAAGTCAGAATGACAGTCAAAGTGCTCAAACAGCATCTATTGAAAAAAGTCAAAGTGATCAAAATATGCAAAGTCGAACCGACAATGCAAATGCTCAATCTATTACCCTACGTAGGTCTCAAAGGCCGAGATATCAACCTGATAGATATCTTGGTTAAGTATTAACCGAGAATCGGGACACCCTGATCATGGGTGGAGATGAACAGGCAACCTACAAGCAAGCGATGGCAAGCACCGACTCTGCTAAATGGCAAGAGGTCATGAGATCTGGAATGGATTCCACGTTTGAAAATCAAGTATGGGACTTGGTTAACATACCCAAAGGTTACACACCTATCGGATGTAAGTGGATTTTCAAGTTGAAAACCAACAAAGATGGGAATGTATTAATTTACAAAGCTAGATTGGTAGCAAAAGGTTATAGACAAGTTCATGATATTGATTATGATGAAACCTTTTCTCCAGTCGCAATGCTTAAATCCGTTCGGATCCTCCTAGCGATTGTTGCATATTACAACTATGAAATATGGCAGATGGATGTCAAAATCGCCTTCCTAAATGGTATTTTGGAAGAAAATATGTATATGATACAGCCTGAAGGTTTTGTCGACCAAAACAACGCTGGAAAGGTATGCAAGCTTAAGAAGTCCATTTATGGATTAAAGCAACCAAGCAGAAGTTGGAATCTGTGATTCGATGAAGCCATCAGTAAGTTTGGTTTTATCAAGAATCCAGATGAATCTTGTGTTTACAAGAAGGTCAATGGGAGTGACATCGCCATTCTAGTCTTATATGTCGATGACATATTACTCATTGGAAACAATATTCCGTTACTAGAGTTTGTAAAGGCTTGGCTCGGAAATTTTTTTTCAATGAAAGACTTAGGAGAGGCTCAGTACATACTAGGCATCAAGATCTATAGGGATAGATCGAAAAGGATGATAGGATTGAGTCAAAGTACTTATATTGATAAGGTACTAACTCGATTCGGCATGGAAGGAGCCAAGAGAGGCCACCTACCCATGTCGCATGGCATAACCCTAAGCAATAATCAGTGTCCAAAGACACCTGATGAGCGAGAAAGGATGAATCAGATTCCATATGCTTCGCTTATTAGATCGATCATGTATGCCATGATATGTACTAGGCCAGATGTATCGTATGCCTTGAGCACTACGAGCCGATACCAATCAGACCCAGGAGAGGCGCATTGGACTGCGGCCAAGAATATCCTAAAGTACCTGCAAAGGAACAAGGATAAATTTCTTGTCTATGGTGGCAGAAATGAATTAGTTGTTGAGGGTTATACCGACGCAAGCTTCCAGACAGACAGTGACGACTTCAAGTCACAATCTGGGTACATATTCTGTCTCAATGGAGGAGCGTTTGGTTGGAAGAGTGCTAAGCAAAGCACAACTGCAGCTTCTACAACTGAAGCCGAATACTTGGCAGCATCTGTGGCAGCTAAGGAGGCAGTTTGGATTCGCAAGTTCATTGGTGAACTTGGTGTTGTACCCTCCATCGAGGGACCAATAGACCTCTATTGTAACAACAATGGAGCTATTGCTCATGCCAGAGAGCCAAGAGAACATCAGAAGGTCAAACATGTTAAGCGGCGGTTTCACATGATTCGGGAATGGAAATCAAAAGGTGAAATCAGAATTTGTAAAGTTGGAACGGATGACAATGTAGCCAATCCTTTGACTAGACCTTTGCCTAAAGTGAAGCACAACAAGCATGTTGAGGCAATGAGAATCAGGCACATTGGAGATTGGCTTTGATTTCCTTATTTTAGTGTTTAAATTAATTGTTGACAATTTTAATGTAAAGCACTATGATGAACCATTCAGTTTTGGAGTAATTAAATTTTTCATGCGATTTAAATCACTCCATTGGCTATTTAATTGTGGTTTAGAATTAAATAATGAGTCCATTCGATTCTTGGAATATTCAAAATAGGATATCAAGATCAGTCTTGGTAAGGAAACACCTACTAAGTGAACATTGAATACTATAATCGAAAATTATCCCTAATAAAGGTCATTTAAACGATGGACGATTAATGACCATTTGAGATTAGTGTGTAGTTTGATTTATAGCACCGTTTCTTGTGCTACAAGGACATGATTTTCATGAATCATTTGCACAGGTATTGGTGTAGAACCATACTGGATCGACCTATGAGAATACTTTAAGAGATTAAAAATATCGTCATAAGTATACTTCTCATTATTGCTATCGGATCCTTTTTCCTCGACCATGAGTATTGTGAGCTTTCTTGATTATGTACCAATCCGCTTTGATGATTGTCAAACGTCTTCCGTAATAGGGTATTATAAAGGCATCACTCGGGCGGAACGATCCTCTCAGTAAGAGAAGCTACAATACAAGACTAGAAATGTCCTCCTATTAAATATAGGGAAGATGTCTTTGTTGTTTACAAGGCCTCTCGTAGAGCGAGACTGTAAAATGCATGGCCGTGCTTGGATGGATTTTATAAATCATCTGTTTATTGACAGTCGGACTCGGAATCGAGAAACACTTCTGAACGTAGTAAGGATGACAAATTAATCTTACCTTATAGTTCATGAAGAGGCATTAAGCGACATAGGAAAAGGGCTATACACTAAAAGCACACTTGTCCGGAAGGACAAGTGGAAGATTGAAAGGAATAATGTCCTTTGAATAAGTGTATTATTCCGATACGAGGTTTGGAATTATTAGAAAGCTAATTTTTCAGTGAGGTCAAGTGATCGGAATGCCTGGGTGGAGGCCGCTTCCGATCAGTAATATTAATGCATAAGTAACATTACAACTTAATCTTGATTGAACCCTTCGGGTCACACCCAAGCAACTAACGAGCCGAAGCGACGAATTAATTAGGAATTAATTAATAAGTCGACCGAGTAATTAATATTTAGACGTCAGAAATTCGAGCTTGGAGCGTCGAAAGTCGAGTCGAAAATGGTAAAAAGACGAGACGTTAAAATAATAATAAATCAACAATGACCAAAATACCCCTAGCATCGGAACCCCGAGTGCTAGGGGTAATGCCGAGCTAGCATCCCACACCAAGTGTGGGGCTTGCTAGCAAGCTGCAGCTAGCAGCCCGCACCTAGTGCGTGGTGTGCTAGCATGCTGCAGCTAGCAGCCCGCACTAGGTGCGAGGCAAGCTAGCAGCAGCAGCCCGCACGTAAGTGCAGGGGCCTGCTTGCCGAAGTTGCTAGCAAGCAGCCCGCATTTTGTGGTACGGGGATGGCTGGGCCGAGGCTAGGGGCAGCAGCAAAATGAGAAGCCTACTTGGGTGCCTTGGTGCCCAAGTGGGGGTTTCCATGTGGCGCAAGGTGAGGGAGAGAGTGGGAGGCAAGTTTGGTCCCCCCCTCCTCCAAATCGTCCTCACCTATTCCTCTTTGTGATCTTGCCACTTGTTGCTTTATTACTAGTTTTATTATTAATTTTATTTTAGCTTTAAAATAAAATGGGAAAATCAAAATCTCCCACATTGATGGGAGAGCTTTTCACACTCATGATTTTCCCTATAAACACCCAAGTTGGGTGTATTGGAAAAATCACTTGAGTAAGAGTTGAAAAAGGCATCACTAGTAGTTAAAGCCTTTGAACTCAAGAGTTGAAAAAGGCATCACTAGTAGTGAAAACCTTTGAACTCAAGAATTGAAAAAGGCATCACCTTGGTGAAAACCTTTGAACTCAATTACTCGGGTTTCGGTTTGGCCTTGCTAACTCCAAGGCATTGGACCTAGTAGGTGTTCGAGTTGTGGGTGGACTTCCGTTGGAGGTCGTCGTATTTTCGAGGCTAGATTTCGAAGTAAGAGCCCCTCGAGGTCGGGCGAAGCACGCGTCAAAGGTATAATTATTATCTTAATCTTGTCATTAAGTTAATTATGTTTATGGTTTTATTTATTGCGAGTGCAGTCTTGGTTGTGGGTTTGTTTCCGCGGTGAATCGGACTCACCAAACCCCAACACATTACCCAAACTACCTATTAGGATATATACATCACTGTTACAGATACGACCATAGGAGCCATGTCAGCACAAGAGGTAGAAAAAGTAGAGTGTGCAATATAAGCAAAAAATTCATCTAATATGAAACAAAATATAGCACCTTGGAAAAAACAAGTTTAGCATTAGTGTGGGAAACTAAAAAATTACGACATTATATGCCACCACACACCACTCATGTGATTTCACAGAAAATCCGATAAAGTATTTGTTTGAACAACCACCCATACAAGGAAGAATATCCAAATGGTTGGTAATGTTAGCCGAATTTGAACTAAAATATATTCCTGAAAAATCAATAAAAGGAGAAGTAATATCTGATTTTCTGACTCAACATCCTATTTAAACAAGTTATGCAGAAACTACTCATCTTCCGGATGAAGAGATTCTCATGACACAAGATGACAAGTGGTTAATGTACTTCGACGGTGCATCTAATAAAAAAGGATGTGGTGTGGGAGTGTTACTCATAAGTCTAGAGGGAGCACATACTCCAATCTATGTCAAAATAGACTTTGAGGTTACTAATAATGCCGCAGAATGTGAAGCGTGCTTTATTGGACAAGAAGCAGCAGCTAGCATAAGTGTGCAAAAATTAGAGGTATATGGAGATTCCAGCTTGATAATAAATCATATACTTAAATAATAGAAAATTAAGAACTCCACAATGATATTATACCAAGCACACATAGAGCAACTCATCGAGCATTTTGATTATATTGATTTCAAATACCTCCTAAGGGATGAGAATTAATTTGCCGATGCGCTAGCAAAATTATCCTCAATAATAAACATTCCATATCACTTGAATATGATGCCATTGTGCATTGATAGAAGAGACGAACTAGCTTATAGCAACGCAATAGTGGAAATAAATGACATCAAAGGAAAAAGTCCTTGGTATGATCATATCCTCCAATACATTACTCATGGCACATATCCTGCAAATACTTCATCAAAAGACCGACGAGCTTTGAGAACAGTCGCAGCCCAATATGGTTTATTAAATGGTTAATTATGCATAAAGGACCCAATGGTCAAAGCTTATTGTGTATAGACCACCCGGAATCCACACGCCTTATGGAGAATACTCACAAAGGTGTTTGTGGACCTCACATGAACGAAAAAATTCTTGCTAAAATAATCTCTCGACAAGGGTACTTTTGGTCCACAATGGAGCATGATTGCATATAATACGTCAAGAAATGTCCAGAGTGCCAAATGTTCGCTAATTTACAACACCTTCCACCATCCGAACTATATAACCTCATTTCCCCTTAGGCTTTCTCAACTTGGGAAATTGACATAATTGGAAAAGTTTCTCCAATAGGAGGAGGACACGAGTACGCACTGGTAGTCATCAATTACTTTACTAAATGGATCGAGGTCTCTTCTTACATTAATATAACTTCTAAACATGTCGTAAAGTTTCTTGAACGAAACATATTTCGTAGATATGGAGTTCCACATGAACTAGTTAGTGACCAGGGATCTCAATTCAAAGGAGAAGTTGAAACCCTCTTGGCTCATTATAAAGTAAAACATCATCATTCGTCTCCAAATAGACCCCAAATGAACGGAGCAGTAGAATTAGCAAATAAAAACATAACAGTCATCATTAAGAAAATGGCAGAAAACTATAAGGACTGGCTGAACAAACTACACTTCACTCTATGGGGTTATAGAACATCCATACGTACATCAATAAGGGTAATTCCATACTCCTTAGGTTTTGGCATGGACGCAGTTCAACCAGTTAAACTAGAAGTACCATCCTACGCATCGTACTCGAAAGTAAGCTACCGGAAGCTGAATGGGTACGAGCAAGGTATGAAGAGCTTTTATTCCTCGATGAGCGACGTTAAAAGCTTTGCATCATGTACAAGTCTACCAATGACGTATTGCGTGAAACTTTAACAAAAGGGTACGACCCCCTAATATTAAAGAAGGTGATTTTGTACTAAAAGAGGTTAGGGGTCAACCAACTGATCCATGAGGGAAATTCAAACCTAATTGGATAGGACCATACCGCGTAATTGAAATTTTTATCAGGAGGAGCCGTTCGATTAATGGATATTGGTGGCGATGAAATCCGTCAATTAAGAAACATTGATCGACTAAAATAGTATTACATATAATAATCCGGATAAACTCGTTCATTCTTAATTAACAATCACGTATGTAGGCATTCAATTAAAGATTCTAAGTGTTATGCACTTTTCCAAATCACACGGTAAAGCTTATAAAACTAGGGGGGAGAAATGAAAAAAAATAATAATATACCGTTCAAAGTGTTCCGATTTTTTCAAACATCACGAAAAAACTCTTCACACTTGGGGGGGGGGGGGTAAGAATAATTAAAAATAAATAAATAAATAAATAATTAAAACGCTCGTAGCATAGGTGTCGCACGCAACTAAATCAGTTGCGCGCAGATGTCACGCGCAACAAAATCGATTGCGCGCGACAGGCACGCGCATCCTTGAACTTTGCGCGCACCACCTGATGACGAACTACGAACCCGGAATTTTATGCTTGAATAAAATCTCGATTTTTACTAGCGATAAAATAAGGGCGTTTTTTCAAACATTATGTATACTCGAAAAACAAGAAAATTAAACTTTAATTTAAGTTATTAAACAAAGTTTGATTAATTTCTCATTTCATTTCTGCAAGTAGGATTAATGAAAAAATTACAAAAAAATATAACTTTTTTGCAAAGAACTACGAAAAGACCTGATTTCGTAATACGAATACGTAGGCAATCTTTATCATTCGGTCATATATATATATATAAAAGCTCATTTTTATTCCAATCAAAATTCAAAAGACATTATAGAACTAGATAATAAATAATTAAAAAAAAAAATACAGTAGTGATTACACTTTATTCAAAAAAAAAATATTATTAAACTACTAATATTGTGTAACACCCTAAGGTTTCACTCTGTCCTCTATTGTCACAGTTGACGGAGGAGTAGTTTCCATTGCAGTACTTTCGGTAGCCTTAGAGCTTTCCCCTTTGCCCTTCTTTTTGACCCAAACGTTATTCTTCAACTTAGGAATAGGAGCCTTCTCAACCCTCTTTCCCTTGTCTTTAGCGTTTATGGGAGCTTTCTTGCGAGGATTTGGTGAAGGTTCCTTAATCTTCACACCTTGTTGCACGGGTTTAGGAGGAGCCTTCCTTTTTGGTTCCTTTAAACGAGCCTTAGGTGATGAGGAGAAGTCTAAAATTCTTCTCACTCCTTTGTTTTGGCCATTAGTAGGAGTATTAGTGGTCGAATGCATCAAAGATTGGGATAGATTGCGAGTCGAGGCGGCTTGATTTTGTGATTGAGCCTTATTTAACTCCCCTTTGTTCGCCGCATTCATCCAAGCCTTGTAAAAGGAAGATAGTACTATGCTCGCCGTGGGATTTTGCACCACCCACTTAGGAAGACTAGACCAATATTCCATCCAACGGGGAATTCGTTCAGGTTTAAAGTTCACATCCTTAGGGGCATCACCATCCTGTGGAAGAATAATTTGTTTCATCCCATACTGTCTCATCACCCTGCAAGGAAAGATGTAAGTAGTACTAGAGAGGCCTAAAAGCCAAATGTAGGGACAATTAAAACTATTCCTAATCATACTACTTATGTTCAACCAAGGAATCACAAAACGTATGTTAGGAACCCCATGACAGAAAAAAGACGTCCATTCTTCCTCATTATTATGTTTGTAAAGAACGCGATGATCAAGGAACGTTCTCACCCCATTAGCCTTAAGGTTTTG
Source organism: Chenopodium album (assembly GCF_948465745.1). Classification (NCBI taxonomy): domain Eukaryota; kingdom Viridiplantae; phylum Streptophyta; class Magnoliopsida; order Caryophyllales; family Amaranthaceae; genus Chenopodium; species Chenopodium album. Next base: position 19,771,361 of record NC_137850.1, on the reverse strand, counting down.
TGGCAGATCAACAATTCGCAAATGCTCCATGAGCAAAATCTGAAAAAAAAGAGAAGGAAAATTAATTTGCGACATTACACCAGCAGGTGGCGCGCGCATGACAATCAGTCGTGTGCATCTCAGAAGATTACGCTGGTCAGACTAATGCAACTTTCAAAGTTGTGCTGATGTACGACGTAAAATAAAAAAAAATAAAAAAACATTTTCTGCCAAAGCTAAGGGAGCGGACTTCCCGTGAAACCATTCTCGTTCCGGCCTCCTCTAAGGCGATTCAAGCAAAGAACAGTTTCTGCCAAAGCTAAGGGAGCGGGTGAATGACACCCCTCTATTTGCTCCATTATGGACACCATAGAATAATATTCGTATTCTTTACTTGTCAAAAGCAAATAATTGACAACAAGACAAAAACATAAAGCACGAATTTTAAAACGTTGTTTAGTCATGTTGTCACTAGGGGCGACAAAGTGTTCAATAAATTGAATTAAATTCACGCCTTCTTTTGTCCCGATTTTTGCCATATCATTGTCATTTAAGGCAAAATATCGTTGAAATACAGGTTTGAACTCTTGCCCCTGGCGGCTGTGTGGTTGGTTTCAGTACTACTTTGATTGATTGACTTTGGAATGCTTGATACTTTAGAGAGTATAGAATACCCTAATCCGATCTGTAGAACTTGAGATATGACTAAAACAATACACAAAGGTCTTATTTAATACTTTGCAATCCTTCGTTTTCCTTTGTTTCAAACTCAAATTCAATTCCGAAAAGTGCATATTGATCCTAGTGGGTGCTATTTTCAATTCCCATGCATATAGCCCGCGACGTACCTACAAAACAAGACAAAGAAACGGAGAAGCCAGAGAAATAGCCGAGAAATGAATAAAATGATAAGAAAACCATTAAAAGCATGCATTTCTCTAAACTAACACAAAAACACGCGAATCGAGCATTATTCTCTAAAAGCACGACATAAACGACTACAAAGGAGCATAGAAATATAAAGAAAACATAGCCTAAAGGTGCCATAAATGGCACGGATCAAATTCCCCCAAGCTAAACTTTTGCTCGTCCTAGAGCAAAACAAAATCCAACCCAAGGGAAAAATGATGACATTATTCAAGCAAAGAAAGAAACGAGAAAACTAGAGAAGATGGGAATATACACTAACTCACTTTCGTAGGAATCACGGTCAATTTTAGCAACTAAAGACAAGCCATTTAAACCCCTAGATCGCCCTAGAGGACGAGTGATGCTCTCGTAAGGGTATCCTAAGAGTTTACCCATAACTCTCATAATAATACAAACAAGGCAAAGCATGAAAAAGAAAACAAAATACAAGAAAAGAAAACAAATGTTCATGAGAGGACTTTTGCAAATGCACAAGCACAAGAGGATGCAAATCTTTCTAAACAAGTAAGGGAGTGCACGCTATAAGATACCTAAGGTTGATTGAAACATAAATATGCTAAGCATAGGAACTAGTTATCACACTCCACTTTCATCCCAAACGGTCTTACCGCGTTCCCCCTACTAATCTCATATCTCCCCTTAGTGAGCATCTCATAGATTCCGCGAAGGAACCGGAAAAAAAAATCAAATTTTTTGGCTACTCGACATCTTGACTTCGCATCCCCTTTCCTTAGGCAATGACCCATGATTCCCTCCCCCGAATAGTGACTCAACTTTCTAGGTCGAAAGGTTTTTTCCCAAGGTTGTAACGTAAGGCATAAAGGGTGAAGGTAGGCTAAAATTTTTAAAATTTGGCGGTTTTCCTAAAAAGTGAAGCAAAAGGGTGATCAATCCTTAACAACACGATCAAGAAATCACCAAACAAAAGCAACACCCCCAAGCTTATTTGAAGCTATACTCACAAGAAATATATACAAAAAGCGTAAACGCTTCTCCCCCAAGCTTAAATTAAGCATTGTCCTCAATGCTTAGAAGGAGAAAAGAATACAACAAAATATTTTTGAATTTTCACTTTTTCAATCAATTTTTTTTTCTTTTTTTTTTTTTACTTAAACTTGCAATGTCCTCGCCTTTTGCTAAATTGGGACGGCTTTTTCTATAATGCAATTTATTAGTCCATGCCTTTTATGATTAAGGACGGCTTTTACTCAAACACTTGCCATTATTCACAAAGAAGACTTAATCACAAACTAGCGCTCATAAAAACCAAATTTCCAACTTATCCACCTCAAACTCCATCATACATGATCAATTTGCTTCACAAAAAAAACAAGAATTGAAACAAAATGAAACAAAAGGCCAAAGAACTAAAGATGTGGCTTGAAAAGAAGGAAATAGGCTCAAATGGTTGCAAGAAGGCAAATGGAAACCCAAAAACAAATATGAAACAAACTAACCTAAAATTGAAAAATACCACCCCGAAAAGGTGCCTTTGTCCTCCCTAGATAGCTCGGTCTCGGGTTTAAGATTCATACATCAAGCTTTATAGATTAGGCTTGCTAAGTCAAGGATCCATGCCGCTCATGCAAGAATGTGATGAAAGCTTGAACAAATATAAATCTCACATGGTTGTAGCAAAAACTCACTAAGATTGTCAAATCGAAGATAGGGAGCAACTACCAAACATGCCACAAACAAGTAGAATCCGGCTTCATGATCCCTCTAGTTCTAGACAACTACCTTAGCATGCTTTATCCTAGAATCAACCAAACGTAATCTCAAACCGTGCACACCACTACCATTTAAGAAGAAAAGCATTCAATTATACAAGTCCAAATGTTATTATGTCTAAAGCAAGAACAGAACAAAACACATTGCAAATTTGCCTTGATAGAAACAAAAATCTTTTTGGAGTTTTTCAAAATATAAGAAACATGGAAAAGCATATACAAAGGTGCATAGCATACATGAATCAACATCCCACCAAACATGATAGAATACCCTCCCCCAAGCTTGAATGAGACATTACACTCAAACATAAATCATATAATCCATGGGAGGGGAAAACAAGGAGATCAATCCAATAAACCAACATATGTCCAACAAGTCATCATCCACTAGAGAAAGAGCAAGGAAGGATATTACCGGATATAAGGTGGGTGTAAATACCTGCAAATGACCCAATTTAACCTTTCAAAGCTAATTTCTCAAGAATTGAACCTTGTTTCCATATGCTAGCAAAAATAGGAGTCAACCTTCCTTGATTCTTGATTCAAATCGAAGCACCGGAGTATATCAAGTCATGTACCTAGCAAAAAGGCACACAAAAATTTCCATGAGAGAAAATCTATTCTAAAAAGAAAAGGAAAATCTAATTTAAAACACGGGTTACTTCCCGAGAAAGGCTTGCTTAAGGTCCAATCTTGACCGCTCTAGTAAAATAATAATTCAACGCACGCAAGAGCTTGTCAAATGCACTACTACACATTTCATAAGAGAGAATGTAGGCAAATGATGGAAGAAAAACGTGCAACAAGATCATTGCACGCAAGTGAGAAGGGAGGTGCCAAAAGAAAGAAGAAGAAGGATCAAAAGGAAAAACAAGAAAATAAGAAGAAGAAGAAGGGGGAATAAAAGAATGGAAAGAAAAAGAAAAAGGCAAATCCTCCTCACTAAAATATTTTTGGGTAGCACCATCACCCTTTTCCTCAACAATAGACGAATGAGGGACATTAAGATCATCATAGACAAGGAAGTCCCCAATAGGCTTATCAACAAAGGAAGGGAGAAAAATAGGGCAATAGGGGAAGTGGTCAAACCTTTGAGAAAAAGGGGTATGAGAAATAGGCAAAGGGTTCGCGACTCCCTCAACACAAGGTCTCACATTGCCAATGAGGGCATGAAAATCAATCATAGAGTCCTCAAATGAAGTCCTCTCACAATCGACATCTCCCTTAAGCTCAAAAACTCCAAAGGAATCAACCTCATCCTTCTTTGCACCACAATAAACAACTTTTCCTTCCACAAACTCAAAACCCAAGTCCTCAAAACCGTGCATGAATGGATGCAAATATAACTCAAAATCATCTCTCTCCCATGAAGCATCATCAATGAACTCACTTAGAAGGCTATGGGTTTTCATTTGACTCTCAATAAACACATTGGACATAACCTCAAACAAGTCCAAACATTCATGGATAGCAGAGTCACATTCATACACTTGAGGCTCATCATAATCAATCAAGGAAGAGGAGTTTAGATTCACAAAATCATCATAATCATCATCACTCTCAACTCCCTTTCCTTCACTCCTATGCTCAACAATAGGATCCTCACACACTCTTGGTTGTTCAAAATGATCTTCATCATCCTCAACACACACACTAAATTGGGATTTTTCACAAATAAGCATCAAGGATGACAATTGGCCTTCTAACTCTTCTTTTCTTCTCTTTCCCTCCTCAAGACGCTCCTCATTCTTTTTCATTATCTCTAATTGACCTCTCATAGAATTAAGAATCATCTCCTTACTAGGCCCAAACTCATTATCAAGCTCAATGTGCCTAATTTGAGATTCAAATATATCAACAAGAGATTCAAAAGATGTAGAAGGTTGAGGCTCAACAAGAGGAGAAGAAATACAACCAAGATTGGAAGAATCAACATTATGATCATGAGCATATACATCACATTGGGGAGTGGGGGCAAAATCAAGAACATGAGATTCAACATTAAGGGAATGAAGCACATCACAAGAAGGCATAGTAAATAATGAAGAATATTGAAACACACCATTACCATCAACTTGAGCATGTACTTCATCATCATGAACAAAAGGGGAAATAGAGTTGAAATCATGTATTCTAGGTTCACCAATAGGATCATGTGACAAATCATGGGAATTCATGCTAATATTAGAAGAATCAACACATTTCGTATCAATATTACGATCATGATTACCCCTACTATAGACATTCCTAGCAAACCAAACATAAAAATCCCAAGCATCATCAATAGACAATGCTCTAAATTCACCATTATGCATGCATTCAACTTCATCCCTAGTTTGCTCATTCAAACCAAAATAACAAATCTCACAAGCCTCCCAAAGACTACAACAATTATAATAAAGAAATCCCTCTAGTCTATTAAAATATTCACAAAAAGGCTCATTGTCAAATTGAGGAAATGAGAGACATGCCATTTTATATAAAGAAACAAAAGAAATCAAATAAAAGAAAAGTATAAACAAAGACCAAGACTCAAGAAATCAAAAACACTCAAACATAGACACCGTTCCCCGGCAACGGCGCCATTTTGACGTGGGGAAAACTAGGTCGTTAAACTAATCCTCTCTACGGTCAAACAAATTTATAATCACTCAACTACCTAAATACAAGTATATAGGTAAGTCAAGGGTCGAACAACTAGGAACGGTAATGTTCAAGTATTTCTAATTAACGCCTAAGCTAGGTCGAAGTCTAAGGTGAAAGGTAGCGCTATTCTACTTCCTAAATCAAGAATCAAACAAATGAACCACTAGGGAATGGGGATCAACATGCATTCATGATAACCAAGCTAATTAGGGAGTCAAGCAATCCAAGCAATGCAAAGACAAACAGTAGGAGCAATTAGGGGCATTCAACTAATCATCCTCACACTCTCTAACATAGATTTCTCTAGTGCTAAACAATATGAAGAAACATAATCAAATACTCAACTAATTATGATCAAATCGATATCAAGTGGTCATGTCAATCAATTCAATCATGCAATCAATGCTAGCAATCATGGTTAGCTACTCCAATCAAACTTATGCAACATGCAAACCTCTATGAATCAATTTAATCACAACACAAGAACTACTCAAATTCCCAAATCAATCTCAATCCATCAATCACACATGTTTACCCAAACCCTAGCAAGTAAACTACTCAAGAAACATGATCAAAACTACTATCAACTATAGAGAACAAGAATCAACAAAATATCAAGAACAATTACTCCAATCAAACATCAAATACCAAAATCAAACCAAACAAGCATCAAATTAAACAAAGCAATTGAATAAGATAGAGTTTAGAAATGCTCATTGATAATTAAGATGATCTCCAACACAATTGTCACACTTGCATCTTCAATCTCTCAATCACCATTGAAATTCTTCACTTTCTCTCTCTAAAACTACTCCTAAGCTAGCCTAATCTAGAGAGAGAAGCTCTCAACCTAAGAGAGAGAAAACTATTCTAAAACTAAAGAATTACATGAATGAAGAATAAAGGAAACCAAAAACTATATAAACAAAAGGAGAAAAGAAGCATAAAAATCGTAAAAGACCCGAAAACCCGCGCCCGCGGAGGGGAACGGACACCCTAATAGCCGCGCCCGCGGTCCAAGCCTGCGCCCGCGGGGCCAAGGCCCGCACCCTCGGGGAGCCCTCATGACAACAGCGGGTGCTTACTGCCCAAATACGGCAGTTTTGGAGCAGCAGCAACCCCGCGCCCGCGGGAACAATAGCCCGCGCCCGCTGCAGTTTTCCTGGGCCAACTTCAGAAGGCTGTAACTTCCGATCTAAGAATTGTATGAAGGCGTGCGACCTATCATTGGAAAGCTCTTCCAGTCTAGTTTCCAACCCAACTTGAATCACCCTAATCCGATCTGTATAACTTGAGATATGACTAAAACAATGCACAAAGGTCTTATTTGATACTTTGCAATCCTTCGTTTTCCTTTGTATCAAACTAAAATTCAATTCCGAAAAGTGCATATTGATCCTAGTGGGTGCTATTTTCGATTCCCATGCATATAGCCCGCGACGTACCTACAAAACAAGACAAAGAAACGGAGAAGCAAGAGAAATAGCCGAGAAATGAATAAAATGATAAGAAAACCATTAAAAGCATGCATTTCTCTAAACTAACACAAAAACACGCAAATCGAGCATTATTCTCTAAAAGCACGACATAAACGACTACAAAGGAGCATAGAAATATAAAGAAAACATAGCCTAAAGGTGCCATAAATGGCACGGATCAGAATTAAATGAATGTCAAACTCATTCAACCAAAGCTTTTTGAATGAAATGAAATTCAAATGCAATCAACAAAGCTTATTGAATCAAATGAAAGTTAAACGCATTCAAACAAAGCTTTTTGAATAAAATTAAAGTTAAACTCATTTAAACAAAGCATTTTGAATCAAATGAAAGTCAAACACATTCAAATAAAGCTTTTTGTATCAAATGAAAGTCAAATGCATTCAACAAAGCTAATTAAAAAACATGAATGTCAAACACATTCAAACATAGCTTTTTGAATCAAATGAAAGTCAAATGCATTCATTGTAGCAAATTGAATCAAATAATGTTACCCTCATTGAAACAAAGCTTTTTGATTAAAATGACAGTCAAACACATTCTAACTAAACATTTTTAATCAAAAGAAAGTAAAACACATTCAAATAAAGCTTTTTGAATTAAATGAAAGTCAAACTCATTCAAACAAAGCATTTTGAATGAAATGAAAGCCAAACACAATCAAATAAAGCTTTTTGAATCAAATGAAAGTCAAATGCATTATAAAAATCTAATTGAATCAAATGAAAGTCAAACTCATTAAAACAAAGCTTTTAAATCAAATGAAAGTCAAACACATTCAAACAAAGCATTTTTAATCAAGTGAAAGTCAAACACATTCAAACAAAGCTTTTTGAAGTAAATGAAAGTCAAATACATTCAAAATATATAATTAATAAAATGAAAGTCAAACACATTCAAAAAAGATTTTTGAATCAAATAAAAGTCAAACACATTCAAACGAAGCTTTTTGAATAAAATGAAAGTCAAATGCAATCAACAAAGCTTATTGAATTAAATGAAAGTCAAACGCATTCAAACAAAGCGTTTTGATCTCTGCCAAAGACAGGCGAGCATTATTAAAGGGCATTAAATGTTTTGTAAAGAAGTGGCCCCAGGGAATTGATATACTATCCAGGTTCCGTTTGAGCTATGCACCATCTCTTGGAAAGATGACCAGGAAAATGCTAATGCCTACTTTGGATGCTATGAGGCGGCATTCCTGGCAGGCCTTTGGTTCCCGCTTTACCATGCTGTGAGAGCCATACTCATAGGTTATGGCCTAGGCGTGTTGCAGCTCTCCCCAAATTCATGGGCTAACATTCTAGGATATGTTGCCGCCTGTGAGATGCAAAATTTGAATCTCAGCTGGGAGGCTTTTGCATACATGCACTATCTCAGTCGTAACCCAAGCGGTTGGAGGGCGTGGTATACCTTGACCACCCTACCTCAGTATCAAATGACAATGGACAAGGTGTCAAAATATGACGGTTGGAAGACCCATTTCTACCTGCTGTCTGCCCCAACCTATCGAGAGAACTGGGAGCTGCGCCGGTATAATAAAAAGCCCGACCTACTAGGTCGCAAATGTGCCCTTCCCCGGATCCGAAGGGATGACTATGACGCTATCATGGAAACCAAATTTTTTGAGCTCCATCCGGAGACACTCTTAACCTGGGACGTAACGACGGCCGCCAGCATGGACCAGGCATGCGCCTGGACGTTCGGCCATCGGGTGATTGATCTGCACCATATTTGAAAGGGGGTGAGTGAGCTATATAGGCAGCATCAGCTTAATGCCGGCTGTCGACGAAGAAGTCTGTTGAGAGTGAGATGTCACTCGTAACGACCATCCCGGCTTAGGCGGAGATTCGAAGGGATTGTATTTACCTTCAAGAGCTTGTAGGATTGCACCACCCACAAGCGTAGAGAGGCTGGATGGGACCATATCAAAGCCCACTCCAAAGACTTCGCAGGCTTGGTTGTGGTAGAGGTGGTCTCATCCCGTCCTTGTTTGAATAGGTTCTTACTAAAGGGCCTAGGTGCCTCTCCACCCTGTAATTAAAGAAGTATTAAATATACAACCGGCGATGCCTGTTAGGAAAACAGTGTAAGGAGCTAGACGGTTCTTTACCTCAGCCTTCAGCTTGGCGGCCTTACCCTCCGCCAGGTCTCTCCGGATTTGTGTAGAGGACCGCTTAAGGCCTTGCAGGGTGCCTCCCGGAAGAATGTAAATCTCAAGGCGGAGGTTGAGAAGCTGAAGTAGGATACAGAGCGAGTCCAAATGAATATCGAGGCAACAATCGAGGCAGAGCAAGACCGCCTGATTGCTGAAAATGAAGCGGACTCCGACGCCCGAATGAAGATCTCCTGGAATGCTCTCTACCCCAACAAGGACTACGATATGTGGGCTCTGGCCTTTCAATATGCTGAAAATGTGGTGTATTTAAGAGAGTAAGGAGAGCCGGAGCCCGAGTCCTTCGAGGCTTGGGCAAACAAAGAGCTTGAGGAGCATACCAAGGAGCTCCCCGAAGAAGGAGAAGCCATTGAACTCCAATCTGATGGGGAGAATCCCAAAGGGGAGGACCAGGCGGCCCAGCCTTGAATTTCCTGCGGCAGTATGCCAAATGTTTAGCTTTTCCGGCCTGCGTGCCGAGTATTTGTATATTTCTACAGAGTAAGGAGTCGGGTGACAATTTTTATTTTCTGTCAAGATGTTATCCGGTTAACACTACTACCGGTTTTTACCGCCTTGAATGAAGTTTGCCGACTGAGTCGGCTTGCTGAATTTGCTGATTTTGTTTCAATTTCTACACTTTAATTCTGCAAATTTGATTTTGATTTTTAAATTTTTTCCTAACTTTTTAGAGCATGCGACAATTCAGCAATTCAAATAGTGTACCGGCTATTCTTTCCCCTGGCGGCTGTGTGATTGGTTTCATTACTTTGATTGATTGACTTTGGAATGTTTGATACTTTAAAGAGTATGAAATGTTCCAAAGTCAATCAATCACAGTAGTGATTGCCCCAAACCAAATACACAGCCGTCCATAGAATCATTAATTAGCCCTTTTACCCAATCAGGGAGTAGGCTGGATCAAAGCCTTATTTTCCCCTTTTGTTGCATTCGCATCATTTCTTTGTGAGCCAGACGGGAACTTTCCACCTGGCAGTTAATGGAATAGGGAATATATTATTTGCTAGCTTGATGGTCCTCATACGGCTTAAAGGCAGTCAAGGGTTCCTGCAATCCATTGCACCTGGTTCGTCTGCCCTATTGGGGTGACCTGTACAACTTCGTTGAATAGTCTAACAGAGAACTTTAGTAATTAACCGGCTAATGTCACTTGACATCCGATTTTAAGCTTAATCATTCTTTTAGACTATTTTGGTCAGACAACTATGAGTTAACCAATTAGGTCGTTCAATCTTTGCCATCTGCATATGCTAGTAGAGCAAATGATAGAATGCCCTCTCCGACGATAACAACCGGATGGGCGTCGCCGGACACCATAGTCATATTGGAGGAGACGAATTTATAAAATAAATTTGCATCCGGCCATTGGCCTTAGTTTCAGGTTAGCCGCTAGGTATTTATCCTAGCTTATTTATTCAATAGACCATATGTGATTTCCACAGTCGGTAGTAGATTGTTGCGGATGTATATGTAAAGCCATTGGAAACAAAAAGCAACTTTTCATTGATGGGCTTTTTATTTTCAAAAATTTACTAGTCTTAGAATTAGTAATTTTTCAAATTGTCTATATTCCAAGTTCTAGGCAGCCGCTTGCCGTCTGGGGTTTCCAGCCGATAGGTGTCGTTTCTTACTTCCTCATAGATCTGGTAGGGGCCTTCCAAATTAGGAGTTAGCTTCCCTTGTTCATTGGTCCTACCGGTTGCCTCCATTTTTCGTAACATAAAGTCCCCAACTTTCAAGGGTCGTTTGTGCACTCTCTTGTTATAGGCACGAGTCATTCTCAGGCGGTAAATCTCATAACGCAAGGCGGCATTGCCCCTGCGCTCCGGGAGTGAGTCTAATGCAAGCCGCAAGACCTCCCAGTTTGCCTCTTCATCGTATAGCATGACTCGTAGAGTCGGCTCATAATGCTCGATGGGCAAGACGGTTTCAGCACCGTAAACCATGAGAAATGGAGTTTCACCGGTTGCCCCTTTTTCTGTTGTCCAGATGGCTCATAGGACATGAATTAACTCTTCAGCCCATAAACCACCGGCTCTTTCAATTTTCTTTTTGATGCCATCTAAGATGAGTTTGTTGGGCTTCAACTTGGCCATTTGCTTGGGGTCGACGGACTGATGCAAAACAATGTGAGATCCCTTAATCTCCTAACCAAGTTTTAAGCTGAGGCGTCTCGAATTGGGGTCCATTATCAAACACCATAGACATGGGTACCCTAAACCGGGTGATAATGTTCTTCCATATGATGGAGATGATATCCTTTGTCTTGATGCCTTTGACCGCCTCTGCTTCCACCTACTTGGTAAAATAATCCACAACCACGAGAATGTAGCGCTTTCCGCCTGGTGCAGGCGTATAAGGACATAGAATGTCCATGCCCCATTTAGCAAACGGGATTAGGATGTGGATTGCCGTTAGATCAGTAGCCGGGCGATGGATTAGCTTACTAACTCTCTGACACTTATCACATTTTCTAACAAACTCCATGGCATCTGACTCAAGAGTGGGCCAAAAATAGTGCCACCAGGCCCTGACGGCTATGGACCTGCCGCCTGCATGAGAGGCGCAATATCCCGCATGCAATTCTTCGAGAACTTCTCTCCCCTTTTCTTAACACACTTCAATAGAGGCTTCGGAAACCCCGCCTTGAAGAGCTCTCCTTCTCTCATCTCAAAGTTTGCAGCACGTTTCTTCAGCACGGCCGCCTCCCAGGGTGAATCAGGGAGCGTGCCGTCTGTCAGATATGCCCGGATGCCATCCATCCAAGTAGAACTTTGGTCCAGCACTCCAATGGGTTCATCATCAGATATGCTTCATTTTTCCATCACTTCCCAAAAGACTGATCGAGGCATATCGCAGGAGGCGGAGGATGCCAATTTTGATAGAGCATCCGCCTGGTTGTTTTCAAATCGGGGCACTTGACTTAGTTAAAATTGTTCAAGTGTCCCAGCTTCAACCTTGACTGCCTGTAAATATTTGATCATAGTCGGATGGGTGGCATCATACTCACCATGGTATTAGCTAACAACCAAATGAGAATCAGAGCAGGTGTCAATTTTTGTTGCTTCTGCCGCCTTACACATGCGGATACCGGCTAGCAGGGCTTCATATTCTGCCTCATTATTTAAGGCTTGGAACTTAAACCGTAGTGTATTGATGAGTGTCATTTATGGCGCTCATAAGGTAGTCTTTTAGGTTATTTCTTTCCCTTTTTGTTGCTTTTTTCTTTTAGTTTTGGCCCTTTTTCCTTTAGTTTCTCCTTTTTCCTCTTTCTTTATGTTTCTCGTGTTTTTATCGTGTTTTTCCTTTATTTTTCTCTTTTTCCCTTTTATTTCCTTCCTTTGTTTACTTGTGTAGGTATTGTGAGATTCACCTTGGCAAAAGATGCAATTCGGGACCTCAATGATCAAGCAAGGAAGAAGCATTTGGCTAGAGAGGGCTTAGAGAGGTCTTAGAGAGACCTCGGAGAGGTCTCCATGGCTTTTCTCCAGGCCACGGGCGCGGGACTTCAAGCCGCGGGCGTGGGCTTTTATTGTTCAAAAGTGCCAAAAGTTGGCAGGAACTAGCCGCGGTTGCCTCGTAGTCTCTCCGCGGGCGCGGGAAGTTTTGGAGAGGGCGCGGCTATTTTGGAGAGGGCGCGGCACTCATCAGGTATGAAAATCGCAAATTTTGGGCAGGAACTCCCCGCGGTTGCCCCGAGGTCTCTCCGCGGGCGCGGGAGAGTTCCCGAGACCGCGGCATGATCGGGAGAGGGCGCGGGTCCCTGGGTCTTCTTTAACCCGGTACCACCTTCCTCTCTCTCTCTCCTCTCTTATTTTCTCATACTCTCTCTACTTTTCCCCTTTCTCTCTCTATAAACTCTCAAACCCTTACCCCAAATCATCAAATCCTTACTCTTTTCTTCAAATTTCCACAAACATTTTCACAAAATCTACCTTATTTCTCCATTAACATCATTTCTACTCAAGTTTCTCGTGGTTTTTTGGCAAATTTTGATAGAGTGTGGTGTTCTATGCTTGATTTGTGTCTCCAATCTTGGTATACTTCTAACCTTTGTATTATTCTTGTCAATTTCACTTGATTTCTTTACATTGGTTGGTATTATCTTGATTTTGAGCATGATTTTGTGTTTCTTGGCTATTTTTTGTGAAATTTGGTATTTTTGAGTGATGATTGTTTTTCTTTATAAATCTTGCATATATTTGATGGATGTTTGTTGATATTGGTATTTGTTGTTGAATTTTGGTTTTTGTGTTGATTGAAACAGGTACTTTGTAGTTTTTGGGGGTTTGGTTGGATTTGAAGGAGGATTGTGAGTGTTTGAGGTGTTTATTGCTTGATTGAGGGAGTTGAATTATTCCTGGTGATTTTCTTTTGTGAATTTGTGTGGTAAAAAAAAAACGAAAATGAATTTGTTGAGACGATCCAAGAGTAGCAAGAACCGCTCGACCCAATCTCCCGGCCAATCTTCTCAAGGCCAATCCTCAAACCCTAACCCCCAAACACACTCTTCCACCTAAGATGACGCCTCTCCTCCTCTACCACCTCTAAAATTGTGGAACCGGTCTAAACAATTGCCCATTTATAACAAAATGAAAGACCGAAGGTTTAGACCCACCCGCCATTATTTTCGTGACGACATGGCCAAGCTAGGGATAGATAATGACCTTGATGTGCTTCTCAATAACCTAAGCTTGGGTGAGTTTTTGAAATCTAACCCCCGCACCTACTTTGAGCCTTCAATTGAGTTTTTCTCCACCTTTGAGTTCAATAGGGTCGGGGAAACCGACTACATCATCTCCTTCCAACTCTTCAATGTTAAGCACACCATGAACCTAGCCGAGTTTAATGTGGCCCTAGGTTTTAACCCAAATGGTGATATCTTCGCGCCCCTTATCTCCCATGCCCAAAGTGAGTATAATGAGGTTGCTTGGTGGAGAACCATAGCCCACAAAAAGCAATTTGACTCCAAAACTTCCCTTGCTAGTGAGATCATTCATCCGGCCCTTAGGATCCTCCATAGAATTCTCGGGTACTCGGTTTATAGTAAGCAAGATTTGGGAAAGTTGTCTCGAGAGGAGATCATGGTCTTGTGGATGGCTACTAAGCCGGAGTTGGGATCTAGGATTAATTTTGGGTACATTTTCATGGAAGGGTGCAAGGAGATCATGCATGGGGTTAAGATGGGGGAAGTTCATTGTGGGGGAATGGTGACCCGTTTGGTGAGGTATTTTAACCAAGAACGGTTCTTAGAGTCTTGCACTCCGGTTGGAGGGAGTGAAGACATTTGGATTAGTTTGAGGCAGGTTAACACCCTCCGTTTCATAACTAGTACTAAGAGAGCCGGTACCTACTCTTGGCTAGTGAGGAATACCCACCATTGCCTTCTCCCTAACCCGGCCGCTACCTCTATTTTTCGCTAAGCTAGGAATGTTTGGATGGTCCCTAGGGACAATGGTAGGATTGATGAGGATGAGATGGAGGAAGATGCTGATTTTGTTGCGGGAGCCGGGTTTGAGGATGTGCATGAGGAGGAGGAGGAAGGAAGAGAAGAAGAACAAGAGGAACAACAACAACAACAACCGTTTCAACAACAACAACAAGGAAGACAAAGAAGGCAACAACAACAACAACAACAACAACAACTACAACAACAACCGCCACCCGATTTAGAACAAGATATGGCGGCTATGTGGGCGCAAATGGAAAGCATGAGACTTTCCATGCAAGGTGTGTTCTCTGACCACCAAACTCTTTCTTATCAAACTAGCGCCTTGTATGACGCTAGTGTACGTAGGGGGGAGGTCGCACCTCCGGTCAACTACCCTTATGTGCCGCCCCAACAAGGGCCGGTGCCTTCCCGGGGTGGTGACGGCCTCCCTACGTACCCTTATTGGAAAGGGGTTGAGACCCCCGATGTGCCAAGGCGCAACTTCCCGCCTTATGATTATAGGGTCCCGGGGGGGAGTGATTACAGGGGTGACCCCGCTTATTATTATGTTGACCCCCGTCACCCCGAGCCCCTCGTTCAACAAGATCCCTTTGACCAATTGACCCCATCCCAACAAGACCTATTTAAGGGTCATTATGGTTTTCCTCCCGGTTTCACCGGAGGTTGGGATGAGGGTGATGGTTTTGGAGGTGATGATGGTGCCGGCCCAGTGGCCATTAGTCCCCTCTTTGCATATTTGTCTCCCTTTTTGTTCTCCCCTTTTTCCTATTTTTGCATGTTTGTCGGCATCGGGGTCGATGCTTTCATTTTGTGAGGGGGGAGGGTCAAAAAGGATGTGTTAGCATGGGGACGGCATCTTGGGCTCGGTGGGAAGTTTTTGATAAGGTTTTTGGTGGATCTTGGCTATTGGTCTTGTTGTTTTGTTGCTTGTTGTTGATTGTTTCTTCGGATGATGGTTTTTGGGAACTTTCTAAAAAAAAAAAATTCAAGGAAATAAATTTTTGGTTTCAATGATGATGGGTTCCTCTAGGTCTTTGTATATAGTTAGTGTTTTAGTTTTTCTTTATTGTTTGCTTTTGTTTGGAAGTTACTAACAATTTCAGTTTGTATATATAGCTTTCTTTTCTTTTACTCACTTTGTTCGTAGCTCATGCTTTGGATTGCGGAGCCCTTTGGAGAAGCTCGTTCTCACTCTTTGGATACTTTAGTCTAGCACGGACGCTTGGTGAGGCCTTTCTTATTTTACTCCTTTTTATTTTCACTTCTTTGTTTTCTTGGTTGCTTAGGGGAAGTTGAACGGTTCGAGGATGTATGAATTTAACACCTAGTGTGTTTGGGGTCTTTGGCGATGTGGCCATTAGACCACTTGTATGTCGATTGGGATAAACGTGTTATGATTGCATCTTTGCCCTTTCCTGTTTCCCTTTCTTATCTTTGTCTTAGTTTTCCATCTTTCCCTTTCTTTTCTTATCTTTTGTTCTTGTTGGTGTGCATTTCTTTTTGAGGCTTTCTTTTTACTATTTCTCTTTTCAAATGTCGGACTTGTATGCATTGGACTCTTGCTTTTGAATAATAGTCTTCCTAGGTAATTATGGTATGCACGGTTTGAGATTACCTTTGGTTGATTCTAGGATAAAGCATGCTAAGATAGTTGTCTAGAACTAGCGGGATCATGAAGCCGGATTCTACTTGTTTGTGGCATGTTTGGTAGTTGCTCCCTATCTTCAATTTGACAACCTTAGTGAGTTTTTGCTACAACCATGTGAGGTGTATATTTGTTCAAGCTTTCATCAAATTCTTGCATGAGCGGCATGGATCCTTGATTTTCGCAAACCTAATCTAGAATCTTAGCATATGATTCCTAAGACCGTGACCGAACTACCTAGGAAGGACAAGGGCAGCTTTTTCGGGGTGGTATTTTTCATTTTTAGGATAGTTTTATTCATTTTCTTTATTTTTGGGTTTACATTTTCCTTCTTGCAACCATTTGAGCCTTATCCCTTCTTTTCAAGCCACATCTTTAGATCTTTGGCCTTTTGTTTCATTTTCTTTCTTTTTTTGTTTTTGTGAAGCAAATTGATCATATTTGATGGAGTTACGGTGGTGCAGTTGGATGTTGGGTTTTTATGAGTGCAAGATTGTGTTAAGTTTGCTTTGTGAATAATGGCAAGGTTCGTGTAAAAAGCCGTCCTAAATCATAAAAGGCATGGACTAATAAATTGCATTATAGAAAAAGCCGTCCGAATTTAGCAAAAGGCAAGGACATTGCAAGTTTAAGTAAAAACAAAGAAAAAAATTGAAAAAAGTAAAAATTCAAAAATATTTTGTTGTAATCTTTTCTCCTTCTAAGCATTGAGGACAATGCTTCCTTTAGCTTGGGGGGGGGGGGGGGGGAAAGCGTTATTTCTTCACGCTTTTTGGTCTTATTTTAGTAGAGTATTGCGTTGAATAAGCTTGGGGGTGTTAATACATTTTTTTTGTTTGGTGATTACTTAAGTTTGGTGTTGAGATTTGGCCGATCTTTGCTTCACATTTTAGGATAACCACCAAATTTTTAAAATTTTAGCCTACCTTAACCCTTCTTGCCTTACGTTACAACCTTGGGGAAAGACCTTTGGACCTAGGAGTTGAGTCTTTCATCGGTGGAGGGAATCATAGGTTGTGGACTAAGGAAAGGGGATGCGAAATCAAGATGTCGAGTAGCCTAAAAACTTTGATCTTTTTCCGGTTCCTTCGCGGAATCTATGAGATGCTCACTAAGGGAGATATGAGATTAGTAGGGGGAACGCGGTAAGATTGTTTGGGATGAAGGTGGAGTGTGATAACTAGTTCCTATGCTTAGCATATTTATGTTTCAATCAACCTTAGGTATCTTTTAACGTGCATACCATATTTCACTTTAGAAAGTTTGTTATTCATTTGAATTATAGTCTCTTTGTAAAGTCCATTTCGTAAAGAATTTGTTTCCTTTTTCCTCTTTCTGCTCTTTCTTTGGTTTGCCTCTTGGGGGTTTGGTGGAGAGTTATGGGTAAACTCTTAGGAAACCCTTACGAGAGAATCACTCGTCCTCTTGAGCGATCTAGGGGTTCAAAATGGCTTGTTGTAGCTAAAAACAACCGTGATTCCTACGACAATGAGTCCTAGTGTAAATTCTTACCCCTCTTTTTCTTTTTATTTTTCCCTTCTTTTTCCTTCTTGGCCTTTGTTTTGCTCGGGACGAGCAAAAGTCTAGCTTGGGGGAATTTGATGAGTGTCATTTATGGCACTCATAAGGTAGTCTTTTAGGTTATTTCTTTCCCTTTTTATTGCTTTTTTCTTTTAGTTTTTGCCCTTTTTCCTTTAGTTTCTCCTTTTTCCTCTTTCTTTATGTTTCTCGTGTTTTTATCGTGTTTTTCCTTTATTTT
Source organism: Chenopodium album (assembly GCF_948465745.1). Classification (NCBI taxonomy): domain Eukaryota; kingdom Viridiplantae; phylum Streptophyta; class Magnoliopsida; order Caryophyllales; family Amaranthaceae; genus Chenopodium; species Chenopodium album. Next base: position 19,753,545 of record NC_137850.1, on the reverse strand, counting down.
GCTCTTTTTCCCTTTTATTTCCTTCCTTTGTTTACTTGTGTAGGTATTGTGAGATTCACCTTGGCAAAGGATGCAATTCGGGACCTCAATGATCAAGCAAGGAAGAAGCATTTGGCTAGAGAGGGCTTAGAGAGGTCTTGGAGAGACCTCGGAGAGGTCTCCATGGCTTTTCTCCAGGCCGCGGGCGCGGGACTTCAAGCCGCGGGCGTGGGCTTTTATTGTTCAAAAGTGCCAAAAGTTGGCAGGAACTAGCCGCGGTTGCCCCGCGGGCGCGGGCAATTTGGAGAGGTCTCTCCGCTCAGAGAGACCGCGGCTCCCCTGATCAGCCTTTGGGAGCAGGGGACTTCGCCGAGGGCGCGGGTCATCAAGCCGCGGGCGCGGGTGCTGCCCAGGCAGCCCGCGGAGGGTTCCGTACCCATTTTTCCGCGGGCGCGGGCTTATCGAGAGAGACCGCGGGAGCTGCCGTTTTCTTCTTAACCTATAAATAGAATTGTATTTCCTTTTTGAAGGCAACTTTTTGATAATTTTCATTAGCTTAGTTTTAGAGAGAGAAGTTAGAGAGAAGTTCTTGTTTTTGGATTTGTAACTCAACATTTGATCAATCAAGTTTGGGTTTCTTCATTTTCAATCATCAATTTTAGTGAGATTCTCTTCTTTCTTTCATCTTTTACTTACTTGTTATTTGATTCTTTTGCTTGATGTTTGTTTTTCTTGGATTTGAGTTTGATAATATTGAATACTTTGATTTCTATTAGATTTTGATATAGAATGATGATCAATGCAATTTCTAGTTATTTGTTCTTCAATTTCACCATGATTAGTGAGTAGATTAGTTGCTAGGGAAAGGGGGAAGCATGTTTGATTAATGGAAATGCTAGTTGATGCTCTTTGATTGGTTGATTTGTTGCAATTAAATTGGTTGACATAGTTTTGCATGAGATTGATTAGATTAGGATTGATCACCCTATAAGATTAATCTAGATTGCATTGCAACTCTTAATGACATGACCAATTGATTTAAAGGTTGCTCTAATTGATTGAGTTTGCTTATGATTCTTCTTGGTTTGCCTTTCATAGTGACCACTAGATTGGCCTATAGGAGATAGTATTTGAACTCTCTTGACTGCTACTATTGTTTGTCCATTGCAATACTTGAATTAATTGATTGAGCTTTAATCTAGCATTATCATTGATTTTGCATGTGGAACCCATATCCCTAGTGTTTAGACCTTTGATTATTTGTTGAATTTGATCTAGTTCATTTTAGTACCAACCAATATCTCATTTTCGACTCCGAGGTAGCTTAACTTAGACTTTAGTTTTCATCATTGCATTCCCTTGGGACCGACCCTTAACTTACCCTATATTCATATAAGGTTGGTTAGGTGTTTACAAATTTAGTTTGGCTTGGGGAAAGGGTAGAAAACGACATGCATTTTCCTCCTGTCAAAATGAAAATAGCCGCGCCCTCTCCAAAACTTCCCGCGCCCGCGGAGAGACCGCGGGGCAACCGCGGGAAGTTCCTGATCCAAATTCTTGATTTTAGCTGAAATAAGGGCCGCGTCCTCTCCAATATGCCGAGACCTCTCCAAACTCCCCCGCGCCCGCGGAGAGACCGCGGGGCAACCGCGGGGAGTTCCTGATTGCAATTCCCTTTGAAAGCTGGAGAGGCCCCCGAGGGCTTGGAGACCCCTTCTCCCCTACACTCTAAACTCTTCATAAAACCCCTTCTTTCCAACAAGTGATGACAATGGGCAACCTACAAAACAAACATAAAACCAACACTAAATAAGATCAAAACTAAACAAGGAAAATGAAAAGGAAGGAAAAGAAAAGAAAAATGAGATGAGAATCCGGGTTGCCTCCCGTAAGTGCTTTTGGTTAACGTCGTTAGCTCGACGAGCATCACCCCACTCAAGGTGTTTGGAAAAGAATCATTTTGTGAACAAGACCAACAAACACTCCATCAAAGTACTTCTTGAGCCGATGACCATTAACCTTAAATGAAGATGAGGAATCCAAAGGAGAAATTTCCACGACACCATTACCAAAAACATCCTTCACCAAGAACGGACCACTCCATCTTGACATGAGTTTTTCGGGGAACAACTTCATTCTAGAATTATAGAGGAGGACTTTGTCACCTACACAAAACTCCTTTTTCTCAATCAACTTGTCATGAACCTCTTTGGATCGAGCTTTGTAGGTGCTAGCACAATCGTAAGCATCAAGTCGAAGTTCCTCTAATTCATGAAGGTCCAACCACCTCTTCTCTCCCGCACTTGCTAAGTCAAAATTTATCTTCTTGATGGCCCACATGGCACGATGTTCAAGCTCAACCGGGAGATGGCATGATTTGCCATAGACAAGGCGATATGGAGTGGTACCAATGGGTGTCTTAAAAGCCGTCCTATAAGCCCATAGAGCATCATCCAATTTGTCCGACCAATCCTTTCTATTGCGAGCAACCGTCTTTTCAAGAATAAGCTTGAGTTGACGATTTGAAACCTCAACTTGGCCACTCGTTTGAGGATGATAGGGAAGCCCAAATCGTTGATGCACACCATGTTTCCTCAACATCTTTTGAAAGGAATTATGGACAAAGTGGGATCCATTATCACTTATCACTGCTCTTGGGACACCAAACCTTGGAAAGATGATCTTCTTGAACAACTTCAATACAACCTTGTGATCATTTGTTGGAGAGGCAATGGCCTCAACCCACTTAGCAACATAGTCCACCGCCACAAGAATATATTGATTCCCGTATGAAGAGGGGAATGGTCCCATGAAGTCAATTCCCCACACATCGAACACCTCCAATTCAAGGATAGGTTGTTGAGGCATCTCATTTCGCTTGGAAATGTTCCCAACTCGTTGACATTGGTCACATGACTTAACAAAGCCCCATGAGTCCTTGAAGAGATGTGGCCACCAAAAACCACTTTGAAGAACTTTAGTAGCGGTCTTGGAAACACCCATGTGTCCACCACTAGGATCCGAGTGGCACATTTTTAAAACACTAGGCACCTCTTCGTTTGGTACACAACGCCTAAGTAAGCCATCAACCCCACGTTTGTATAAGATAGGGTCATCCCACAAATAGTGCCTTGCCTCTCTTTTGATCTTCTTCTTTTGGTTCTTGGAGAAAGAGGGTGGAAACTCCCCACATGCTAGAAAATTGACCAAATCGGCATACCATGGGAGTTCCTTCACCTCTATGGCATACAAGAAATCATCAAGCATTCTATCTTCTATTGGTAGACCATCATCATGAATTTGATCCCCTTCAAGGCGAGAAAGATGGTCCGCCACAACATTCTCCGCACCCTTCTTGTCCCTAATCTCAATCTCAAAAGCTTGCAATTCAAGTACCCATCGAATAAACCTTGGCTTGGACTCTTTTTTACCAAAGAGATACTTGAGGGCCGCATGATCTGTGAAGACTATGGTCTTGGAACCCAACAAGTAACATCGGAATTTCTCAAAAGAGTGCACAATTGCCAAAAATTCCTTTTCCGTTGTTGTGTAGTTCTTTTGAGCCCCATTGAGAGTCTTGGACATATAGTAACTCACATGAAGTTTCTTGTTTACCCGTTGTCCCAAAACACCTCCAATTGCCCAATCACTCGCATCACACATCAACTCAAAAGGAAGATCCCACCTTGGGCCTTGAACAATAGGAGTAGAGATTAGGGCCTTCTTCAATGTATCAAATGCCTTCAAGCATTTGTCATCAAAATTGAACTCAACATCTTTTTGAAGAAGGTCATTTAGGGGCTTAGCAATGAGTGAAAAGTCCTTAATGAATCTCCTATAGAAACCCGCATGACCAAGGAACGATCTCACTCCTTTGACATTTATCGGAGGTGGAAGTTTTTCAATCACATCAATCTTTGCCTTATCCACCTCAATGCCCCTATTTGAAATCTTGTGCCCAAGCACTATACCTTCCTCCACCATGAAGTGGCACTTCTCCCAATTAAGCACCAAGTTGACCTTTTCACATCTCTCTAGGCATCTTTCAAGATTTTTGAGGCAATCCTCAAATGTAACACCGCCCACAGAAAAATCATCCATGAAGACTTCCATTTTCTCTTCAAGCATGTCCCCAAAATTGCTCATCATACACCTTTGAAAGGTCGCCGGAGCATTACACAATCCAAAGGGCATTCTTCTATATGCAAAAGTACCATAGGGGCATGTGAAGGTTGTCTTTTCTTGATCCTCGGGATGAATAGGAATTTGAAAGAATCCCGAATATCCATCAAGGAAGCAATAGAATTTGTGCCTAGTCAACTTTTCAAGCATTTGGTCAATAAAAGGGAGAGGGAAGTGATCCTTTTTGGTTGATGTGTTTAGACGTCTATAGTCTATACACATCCTCCAACCGGTGACCGTTCTAGTTGGAATGAGCTCACCTTTCTCATTATCAACTACGGTCATACCCCCCTTTTTAGGAACGACATGCACGGGGGAGACCCACCTTGAGCTTGAGATGGGGAATATGATTCCCGCATCCAAAAGCTTGGTGATCTCTTTCTTGACTACTTCTCCCATTTGGGGATGTAGTTTCCTTTGTCGTTCAATAGAAGGAAGGGCGCCTTCCTCAAGCGTTATGTGGTGTTGGCACAAAGCGGGGCTTATACCTTTAAGGTCATCAATTGTGTACCCCAAAGCACCTTGGTGTTTTCTCAAAACACCACATAACGCTTGAGCTTGGCTCTCGCTCAAGGATGCACTAACTATCACGGGGTAAGAAGAATGAGGGCCCAAGAATTCATACCTAAGGTGTGATGGTAGAGGTTTGAGCTCCACCATAGGCACACCATTACCTTCTTGTGATGTGGCCACTTGCAAAGCTTCATGGCTTGAGATTCCAAAACATGTTTGCTCATCCATGTCCTCCACACTTCCATTAAGTAACTCCTCATAGAAAGTCATCTCCTTTCATGAAGCACCTACCTTGTCTTTGTTCAACAAAACATTCTCAAGAGCATCGTTAGAAGTGAGCAAGTGCTCATGCATGGAAGACACAAAAATATCAAGTGAATCAATCATCATACAATTTTCCAAAGAAGAACATGGATATTTCATGCTTTCATTCAAATCAAATTCTATAACCTCTTCTCCCACCTTAAGGGAGATCTTAGCATTTCTTACATCAATCATGGCTCCCGAGGTAGCAAGAAAGGGTCTACCTAAAATGATCGGAATGGTGGCATCCTCATCCATTTCAAGAACAACAAAATCCACGGGAAACACAAACTTCCCCACCCTCAAAGGGACATCTTCTACCTTACCTTTTGGAAATTTGATAGACCTATCCGCTAATTGCAAGGTAATGTTAGAAGGTAAGAGTTCCCCTAGCTCAAGTCTTTGATAAACCGAATATGGCATTAGGCTCACACTAGCTCCCAAGTCACATAAGGCATTATCAATTTGCATCTTGTTAATTGCACAAGGGATGGAGAAGTTCCCGGGGTCCTTCAACTTGGGTGGCATTTTGTTCATGATGATAGCACTACAATTTTCGGTCAAATTGATGGTTTCCACAACCTCACAAGTTCTTCTCCCACTCAAAATATCCTTGAGGAATTTGGCATAATTTGGCATTTGGTTGATCACATCGGTAAAAGGTAGAGAAAGGTGGAGTTGTTTTAGCATCTCAATGAATCTCCCAAATTGTTCATCCAATTTGTGTCTCATGAATTTTTGTGGGTAGGGGAGTTTGGGTCTCACAATCTCTTTCTCTACTTTCACCTCTCTAGGTGTCTCAACAACTACCTCATCCAATGATGCCCTTTTTTCCTCATCCTCAACCAAAACCTCCCTAGGAATCTCCTTATCTACATCCTTCCTAGGCAATACCTCCTCAAGTACCTTTCCACTCCTAGTAACAATAGCATTCACGGGTTTCTTGGGGTCAAGACCTTGGGAAGGTAAAGAAGAAGGGCTTGCATGATCTTTCAAGGCATTAGCAAGTTGAGAGATTTGGTTTTCAAGCATTTTATTGTGGGTCATCATTTCATTGAATTTTTTATCGCTCACGGCCATGTATGTGTTCAACAACTTGGTTTGATTCTCAATTATCTCCTCCAAATTAGTCCTAGGTGAAGAAGGTTGAGAATAAGAAATTTCACCTTGAGTTTTTGGAACAAACCCGGGTGGGGGACCTCTTTGAGAATTATTTTGAAAATTACCCCGTCCTTGATTGTTCCAATTACTCCTATTTTGACTTTGGCCATAGCTTTGATTATGGTTTCCACCACCTTGATTATGGTTACCACTACCTTGGTTATGATTTCCATAACTATGGTTTTGGTTACCATAATTTTGGCCTTGATTACCATAATATTGGCCTTGATTTTGGCCACTATAACCTTGATTATTATAGCTACCACGAGAACCTTGGTTCCCTTGGTTTCTATAACCACCACCTTAGTTATAGTTGTCAAAATTGCCTTGGCCTTGGAAGTTCCTATTCCATTGACCCCTTTGATTATCAAACTGTTGACCATTATTATTCGACACATAATTCACATGTTCACTCTCATAGTTATCAAACTCATCAACACATTCATTAGGACAAGCACTAGAGTCATGATCATACGATCCACATGCATCACAAAACAAGCAGCCCAAAGGCATATTAAGTGAAGAGGGAGGGGGTTGAGAGTTAGAAGGAGTACCTCTCCCCTTAAATTGGGAGGGAAGATTCGAAGCTTGAGAAGGGGAAGAAGTGCTCTCCAACTTAGCTTTAATTGCGGTGACCTCCTTTCCTAAGTTTGTCATTTGGGAGGAAAGGTTGTTGATTGCATTTAGATGGTCCACCGAGTACAATGAAGATTGCTTGCTTGAAGAGTCCCTCTCAAGGCCTTGCAGGGTGCCTCCCGGAAGAATGTAAATCTAAAGGCGGAGGTTGAGAAGCTGAAGTAGGATGCAGAGCGAGTCCAAATGAATATCGAGGCAACAATCGAGGCGGAGCAAGACCGCCTGATTGCTGAAAATGAAGCGGACTCCGACGCCCGAATGAAGATCTCCTGGAATGCTCTCTACCCCAACAAGGACTACGATATGTGGGCTCTAGCCTTTCAATATGCTGAAAATGTGGTGTATTTAAGAGAGTAAGGAGAGCCGGAGCCCGAGTCCTTCGAGGCTTGGGCAAACAAAGAGCTTGAGGAGCCTACCAAGGAGCTCCCCGAAGAAGGAGAAGCCATTGAACTCCAATCTGATGGGGAGAATCCCAAAGGGGAGGACCAGGCGGCCCAGCCTTGAATTTCCTGCGGCAGTATGCCAAATGTTTAGCTTTTCCGGCCTGCGTGTCGAGTATTTGTATATTTTTACAGACTAAGGAGTCGGGTGACAATTTTTATTTTCTGTCCAAGATGTTATCCGGTTAACACTACTACCGGTTTTTACCGCCTTGAATGAAGTTTGCCGACTGAGTCGGCTTGCTGAATTTGCTGATTTTGTTTCAATTTCTGCACTTTAATTCTGCAAATTTGATTTTGATTTTTAAATTTTTTCCTAACTTTTTAGAGCATGCGACAATTCAGCAATTCAAATAGTGTACCGGCTATTCTTGCCCCTGGCGGCTGTGTGATTAGTTTCATTACTTTGATTGATTGACTTTGGAATGTTTGATACTTTAAAGAGTATGGAATGTTCCAAAGTCAATCAATCACAGTATTATTTGCTAGCTTGATGGTCCTCATACGGCTTAAAGGCAGTCAAGGGTTCCTGCAATCCATTGCACCTGGTTCGTCTGCCCTATTAGGGTGACCTGTACAACTTCGTTGAATAGTCTAACAGAGAACTTTAGTAATTAACCGGCTAATGTCACTTGACATCCGATTTTAAGCTTAATCATTCTTTTAGACTATTTTGGTCAGACAACTATGAGTTAACCAATTAGGTTTCAATCTTTGCCATCTGCATATGCTAGTAGAGCAAATGATAGAATGCCCTCTCCGACGATAACAACCGGAGGGGCGTCGCCGGACACCATAGTCATATTGGAGGAGACGAATTTATAAAATAAATTTGCAACCGGCCATTGGCCTTAGTTTCAGGTTAGCCGCTAGGTATTTATCCTAGCTTATTTATTCAATAGACCATATGTGATTTCCACAGTCGGTAGTAGATTGTTGCGGATGTATATGTAAAGCCATTGGAAACAAAAAGCAACTTTTCATTGATGGGCTTTTTATTTTCAAAAATTTACTAGTCTTAGAATTAGTACTTTTTCAAATTGTCTATATTCCAAGTTCTAGGCAGCCGCTTGCCGTCTGGGGTTTCCAGCCGATAGGTGTCGTTTCTTACTTCCTCATAGATCTGGTAGGGGCCTTCCAAATTAGGAGTTAGCTTCCCTTGTTCATTGGTCCTACCGGTTGCCTCCATTTTTCGTAACATAAAGTCCCCAACTTTCAAGGGTCGTTTGTGCACTCTCTTGTTATAGGCACGAGTCATTCTCAGGCGGTAAATCTCATAACGCAAGGCGGCAAGACCTCCCAGTTTGCCTATTCATCGTATAGCATGACTTGTAGAGTCAACTCATAATGCTCGTTGGGCAAGACGGTTTCAGCACCGTAAAACATGAGAAATGGAGTTTCACCGGTTGCCCCTTTTTCTGTTGTCCAGATGGCTCATAGGACATGAATTAACTCTTCAGCCCATAAACCACCGGCTCTTTCAATTTTCTTTTTGATGCCGTCTAAGATGAGTTTGTTGGGCTTCAACTTGGCCATTTGCTTGGGGTCGACGGACTAATGCAAAACAATGTAAGATCCCTTAATCTCCTAACCAAGTTTTAAGCTGAGGCGTCTCGAATTGGGGTCCATTATCAAACACCATAGACATGGGTACCCTAAACCGGGTGATAATGTTCTTCCATATGATGGAGATGATATCCTTTGTCTTGATGCCTTTGACCGCCTCTGCTTCCACCCACTTGGTAAAATAATCCACAACCACGAGAATGTAGCGCTTTCCGCCTGGTGCAGGCGTATAAGGACATAGAATGTCCATGCCCCATTTAGCAAACGGGATTAGGCTGTGGATTGCCGTTAGATCAGTAGCCGGGCGATGGATTAGCTTACTAACTCTCTGACACTTATCACATTTTCTAACAAACTCCATGGCATCTGACTCAAGAGTGGGCCAAAAATAGTGCCACCAGGCCCTGACGGCTATGGACCTGCCGCCTGCATGAGAGGCGCAATATCCCGCATGCAATTCTTCGAGAACTTCTCTCCCCTTTTCTTAACACACTTCAATAGACGCTTCGGAAACCCCGCCTTGAAGAGCTCTCCTTCTCTCATCTCAAAGTTTGCAGCACGTTTCTTCAGCACGGCCGCCTCCTAGGGTGAATCAGGGAGCGTGCCGTCTGTCAGATATGCCCGGATGCCATCCATCCAAGTAGAACTTTGGTCCAACACTCCAATGGGTTCATCATCAGATATGCTTCATTTTTCCATCACTTCCCAAAAGACTGACCGAGGCATATCGCAGGAGGCGGAGGATGCCAATTTTGATAGAGCATCCGCCTGGTTGTTTTCAGACCGGGGCACTTGACTTAGTTGAAATTGTTCAAGTGTCCCAGCTTCAACCTTGACTGCCTGTAAATATTTGATCATAGTCGGATGGGTGGCTTCATACTCACCATGGTATTAGCTAACAACCAACTGAGAATCAGAGCAGGTGTCAATTTTTGTTGCTTCTGCCGCCTTACACATGCGGATACCGGCTAGCAGGGCTTCATATTCTGCTTCATTATTTAAGGCTTGGAACTTAAACCGTAGTGTATATTCATATTTATCTCCTTCCGGAGATTGACAGATAATACCTGCACCACAACCGTTCATAGTGGAGCTCCCGTCTACATGCACCTTCCAAACCTGATCAAGATTATCCGGAGCAACCAGCCTTGTCATTTCGACACTGAAGTCGGCAAACGCCTGACCCTTCACTGCCTTCATTGGTTCGTAAGTGATTTCAAGACTTTGCATTTCAATAGCCCATTTGAGCATTCTACCGGATGAGTCCATAGTTGTCATTGGCCGCTTGAGGGGTTGATCTGTGTAGATCACCACCGGATGTGCCAAGAAGTATGGTTTCAACTTCTTAACAGCCATGTAAAGAGCAAGGCCAAATTTTTCAACCATGGGGTACCGGAGTTCAGCATTTCTGAGTACATGGCTAATGAAATAAAGCTCTCCACCTCTATCAACGTCTCTTGAAGGGTGAAGACCCTCTTCAGGACAAGGTCGAACTTAAAGGTCGACCCATCCTTCAAACCCTTGAAGAAGACTGTATAGGCTACCTCGTCAGACAGCCCCAGTATTTGAATTCTCACCAGATTGAACCGCCTGACATAGGAGCGAAGTCCTTCCCTATCTCCATGCCGGATGGTGCTCAAGTCGAGACTTGTTTTCTTGGCGGGGATGTTCATTGAGAAGTTGGAGGCAAACCAGAAGGCAAGCTTCCTGAAGCTGTCAATGCATCCGGCTGGCAGGTGGCCAAACCATTGTTGGGCAATGCCCTTCAATGAAGCCGGGAAGCACCGGCACCACATAGCATTCTCCAACCCCTGCATGTGCATGAGGTTGGAGTAGGCCATGAGGTGGTCCTCCGGGTTGGTGGTTCCGTCATAGGCACCCACCAACACATTCTTAACCTTGGCCGGCTGTGCCGCCTCGGTTATTTCCTTGGTGAACGCAGAAGTCTGTTCATTAAGTTTGAGCAGACGTAGTTGCTAGTCCAGATTCTGGACATTGTATGTCGCCTGACCCCCAAAGAGGGCTGGCTTCATGAAATGAGGAGAATACGGACCGTAGACCATGGGGGGTACGTACAGTGCATTTCCAATCATCTGAGGACCAGAATGGACGGTATTACCGCATGTATGGCTCCCATGCAACGGCTGGGTATTCCTAGCAGATGTGTTTTTGATGCTGTCTGGAAAGCTCGAAGTAGAGGCTGACTTAGACAGCTGCTGACTTCTCCTGTGCTCGATGATTTGCCGAGCATCAGGGGTAGATTTTTTGTTACCCACCGGTTGATCCTCCCGGCGGGGGTTTCTTGGTCCCGTCAGGGTCAGGAGGATCTTCGACCAGTCAATGGCAGGTGCAGCCTTGTCCTAGGGGTGTGGAGTAGGCTGCCTTTCTTTGACTGACTTCTTCCTCGTTTTTCGAGGAGACTTCTTGGTCGGCTGACCCTTGCTAGAGCCAGCCGTTTTCCTTTCGATCAGGTCCTTGATCTCACCCTTGAAACTCGTCATGAATTTCATGAGCTCGTCTCTGGTGATTGGAGCCTGAACTCTTGCCGACTAGGTTTCCCCATCCGGCTGACCAGGGGGCCTACTAATACCCGCCTAGCTTTCACCTCATTCCAGAATGTCTCTGGGGCGGATACGCTTAGTGATGAGAAAGTCATCTTTGGCAATGTATGTTTTGACTTGAGGATCATCATCCTCATGGTCTGTAAAGACCTCCGGCTGGTCCATAGGGTCAGGAGGCGGTACAGACTCTTTAACCATCCTTGAGGTACTCTCCCCACAAACGGCGCCAAATGTTTTGGGTGTTTTTGTCCCTCGGGAGAATTACGATTGGAAGATGGTTGCACGCGGCCTGTACCTGCAAAAGAACGGAGACTCTGGGTGATGGGAGCTCCACCTCTGACGATCAAGTTAGTACCTGAATATGAGTAGGAGAAGGTGCGGAAAATGAAATGAGATCTTCTCGGATTCTGAGATCAGGTGTTTCTCTAATGTAAGAGATTGTAGGGTATGCTGTTATAAATTATAGATGCCCCGAAAATAGGGGGGATCTCCCTATTTATAGGGTCATTGGGAAAAGTACCCCAAATTAGGTCACTCTGATCTAATTATGCTGAGCTGCGCCGTATTACGGCTTTTTCGGGATTTTGGGCCCTTGAAGGCCGCCTTTTTTTCTCCCGAGTTCTAGGAAGGACACGTGTCAAATGGAGATTGGTCCAATTCAGACCAATAAGAGTATGACACGTGTCAGGACAAGATTGGACCACGTGGCATGAGTAAAATTACCCAAAACAAAACTCATTCAAACAAAGATTTTTAAATCAAATGAAAGTCAAACTCATTCAAACAAAGCAGTTTGAATCAAATGAAATTCAAATGCATTCAACAAAGCTAATTAAATCAAATGTAAGTCAAACACATTCAACAAAGCTAATTGAATCAAATGAATGACAAACGCATTCAACAAAGATAATTGAATAAAGTTAAAGTCAAACACATTCAAATAAAGCATTTTGAATCAAACACATTCAAATAAGGCTTTGTGAATCAAATGAAAGTCAAATGCATTCAACAAAGATAATTAAATCAAGTGAAAGTCAAACACATTCAAACGAAGATTTTAGAATCAAATGAAAGTCAAATGCACTCAACAAAGCTACTTGAATTAAATGAAAGTCAAACACATTCAAATAAAACTTCTGGAATCAAATGAAAGTCAAACTCATTCAAATAAAGTTTTTTGAATCAAATGAAAGTCAAATGCATTCAATGAAGCTAATTAAATCAAATGAAAGTCTATTCAAACAAAGCTTTTTGAATCAAATGAATGTCAAATGCATTCATTATAGCAAATTAAAGTCAAATGCATTCAACCTATCAAATTGAATCAAAAGATAGTTAAATAAGTAAAGCTTTTTGAATAAAATGACAGTCAAACACATTCAAACAAAACTTTTTGAATCAAATGAAAGTAAAACACATTCATGTAAAGCTTTTTGAATCAAATGAAAGTCAAATGCAATCAACAAAGCTTATTGAATAAAATGAAAGTTAAACACATTCAAACAAAGCTTTTTGAATCAAATGACAGTCAAATGCATTCAACAGAGCTACTTTAATTAAATGATAGTTAAACTCAATCAAACAAAGCATTTTAAATTAAATGAAAATAATACACGTTCAAATAAAGCATTTTAAATCAAATGAATGTCAAATGCAGTCAACAAAGCTTATTGAATCAAATAAAAGTCAAACACATTCAAACAAATCTTTTTTAATCAAATGAAAGTCAAATACATTCGACAAAGCTAATTGAATCAAATGAAAGTAAAACTCATTCAACAAAGATTTTTGAATCAAATGAAAGTTAACCACATTCAAACAAAGCATTTTGAATCAAATGAAAGTAAAAGGCATTCAAATAAACGTTTTGAAGCAAATGAAAGTCAAATGCATTCATAAAAGATAATTTATTGAAATGAAAGTCAAACATATTCAAAAATATCTCTTTAAATCAAATGAAAGTCAAACATATTCAGACAAAGCTTTTTAAATCAAATGAAAATCAAATGCATTGAACAAAACTAATTGAATCAAATGAAAGTCATACTTAATTAAACAAAGCATTTTGAATAAAACGAAAGTCAAACACATTCAAATAAAACTTTTTGAATCAATTGAAAGTCAAAATCATTTAAACAAAGCTTTTAGAATAAAATGACAGTCAAATACATTCAAACAAAGCAATTTCAATCAAATGAAAGTAAAACACATTCAAATAAAGCTTTTTGAATGAAATGAAACTCAAATACAATCAACAAAGCTTATTGAATCAAGTAAAAGTCAAACGCTTTCAAACAAAGCTTTTTTAATCAAATGAAAGTCAAATGCATTCAACAAAGCTACTTTAATCAAATGAAAGTCAAAATCATTAAAACAAAGCTGTTTAAATCAAATGAAAGTCAAACACATTCAAATAAAGCTTTTTCAATCAAATGAGAGTTAACCACATTTAAACAAAGCATTTTGAATCAAATGCAAGTAAAACACATTCAAATAAGCTTTTTGAAGCAAATGAAAGTCAAATACATTCAAAAAAGATAATTTAATCAAATGAAAGTCAAACACATTATAAAAAAGCTTTTTGAATCAAATGAAAGTCAAACACGTTCAAACAAAGCTTTTTAAATTAAATGAAAGATAAATGCGTTCTACAAAGATAATTGAATCAAATGAAAGTCAAAGTCATTCAAACACAGCTTTTTGTATCAAATGAAAGTCGAACACATTGAAACAAAGAATTTTTAATCAAATGAAAGTAAAACAAATTCAAATAAAGCTTATTGAAGCAAATGAAAGTTAAATGCATTCAAAAAAGATAATTTAATCAAATGAAAATCAAACACATTCAAAAAAAGATTTTTGAACCAAATGAAAATCAAACACATTCAAACAAAGATTTTTGAATCAAATAAAAGTCAAATGCATTCAACATATCAAATTAAATCAAAAGACAGTCAAATAAACAAAGCTTTTTGAATAAAATGATAGTCAAACACATTCAAACAAAGCATTTTGAATCAAATGAAAGTAAAACACATTCAAACAAAGCTTTTTGAATCAAATAAAAGTCAAATGCATTCAACATATCAAATTGAATCAAAAGACAGTCAAATAAACAAAGCTTTTTGAATAAAATGGTAGTCAAACACATTCAAACAAAGCATTTTGAATCAAATGAAAGTAACACACATTCAAATAAAGCTTTTAGAATAAAATGAAAGTCAAATGCAATCAACAAAGCTTATTGAATCAAATAAGAGTCAAACGCATTCAAACAAAGCTTTTTGAATCAAATGAAAGTCAAATGCATTCAACGAAGCTACTTGAATTAAATGAAAGTTAAAATCATTCAAACAAAGCTTTTTAAACCAAATGAAAGTCAAACTCATTCAAACAAAGCATTTTCAATCAAATGAAAGTCAACACAAATCTAATAAAGCTTTTTGAATCAAATGAAAGTCAAACTCATTCAAACAAAGCTTTTTGAATCAAATGAAAATCAAATGCAATCAACAAAGCTAATTGAATTAAATGAAAGTCAAACGCATTCAACAAAGCTAATTAAATCAAATGAAAGACAAACGCATTCAACAAAGCTAATTGAATCAAATTGACTTTTTATCTGTGACTCTGATTGGGATGAAACCAACGACAAATGCAAGATAAAACTTGGGGCTAAAGATCCATAGGTTATACAACTCGTAACTCTTCTTAGAACTCCGGCTATGACCAAAACAAGTTGACGTTTGTGCAGTATACGGAAATAAAAATGCGGGTTGACTCAAAGGAACTATGACTCGATTTTAGACATATTTATTAGCCCAATAAATTAAATAATTAACAATTACAAGTCAAACCAAACGGTTAGTTTAATCACACGTAAGTTTGCACTAGCAAATAATGCACAAGTAGTCAAGTAGTCACAATATGATGCAATGAGTTTGCAACCTAACCATGGCTCTAGTTCTCTAAAGTTCGGGATATGGGTTAGTCAAAGAGGGTCCATGGTTATGAGTCCGGATGCACCGCGCGGAAGCCTTACCTTTGGAAGGGTTGGCGCGTGTGGATGGGACCCCGCGAGTTAAACTCGCTTCCATGGTTTGGTGAATTCAACATTCTCAGATATACCCTTTGTTGCTCAGAGCGTTCAATCAGGTAGATGGAGCAGGAATTCCCAGAGGGTTATGTCCATATGTAGAACACATATGGATTTCAAAAAAGTGAGAAAAACTCAATTAGGAAGTAGAATCGAGCCAACAGTGCTAGAACTCGTCGAAATTAGACTAGCTCGGTATTGGAAGAACGCAGCGCCAGCCAACAGAGACTGTCGCCGGGATATAGCCCTGTCGCCTAGTGACAGAATTGTCGCTTGGCGATAGAGCCATATCTTCGGCGCCAGGCTCTGTTTTCTAGACGCCAGTTCCTAAATGCCTCAGCAGCTTTCTGTGTTTGTAAAATTTTCTAGTTTTTCGCAGCATTATTTCGGTTCTAGTTGTGAAAGATATTCCTCAAATTTCCTACGTGTAAAAAATCCTATGTTTTTTACTCATTACGGATGGTCTTTCCAATGAGAACCTTTTTTATGCATACAACAATAATGTTAATCAAAATTACGCACATGAAATACTTAGAACTTTTCGACTCTCATCCACTCATTCTAAATCATTGCCAAAATAAATTTTAGGAATTAAAATAGAAATCCACCCCAGTGGAGTCGCCAAAAAATGTAGGGAATATTTCAAGACTTACCCCAAACTTGAGCCCCACTGTGATCATACACTTAAGCATGGTGGCGTCCAAAGGGAAGGAAGCTAGAGCAAAAGAGTCGCCAACAGGTTTTAGGAACTTGTAAACCGTTCACAGGGTGAAGGTTACACCCCTTAACGATCCATAAGATCGTCAACTGCAATAGGTCTGGAACCAAGACTGGTGTTCGGGGATGAAGGTACAAATCCAATGTAAAAGAGAAAGAACCTGCCCTAATAATAGGCCTCTACTTTATTCTTCTCGTATTCATGTGCACTTTCTGACTAACATGCAATCAATAGGATTAACCCTAAACCTGTTTATCGATGTTGGTTGAATATTAATGTACAAATAAAACTATTATTGGCGATCACTTTAATTATAATCATATTAACCCTAAACAAGATTATTAATTATCTTATTAAGCGCGATTACAAGTAAAAATTCCCTTTAAACATGCATAAAAGGTGTGATCAAGCAATAACAATAAATAAACATCAAGAAACATCATAAATCATAACAATAATCATAATCAGGCATGATAAAGCTTAATAATAATAGCAAGATCATAGGCATGATACTAACAAGATTAATAACAAACCCTAGCATGTCACTAAACATAAAAATCAAAGCTTTAGCCCTAGCATGATACTAACATGCTATTAGGAAAGAAATAAGAAGCATTCTTAGAAATCAAAATTGATATAAGCAAATCACCCTAAATATCATACTAGGAAAGCATCCTAACATGATACTAGGAACCAAAATAACAATCTTAACATGATTTCTATATCATAAGATCAGTTAAACAATTAAAGTACTTACTTGGATACCTCGTATCTCTTTCTAATAATAAAATACACGTGTTAGTAACTTAGAGTAAAATAATAAATCAAACAATTAAATTAAATAATGGAAATCGAGATTAAGGACCAAACCCTCAGAAATATCAAACCTTTCACGTCTAGGGCGAAGGAAACTTCAAACTTGGCTAGGTGTGTCTAGTGCTAATGTATGAGGAATTGTGTTTGAGGGAAGGTTTAGAAAAAGAATAGAGAGAGAGAAAGCATCTAGCTTTAGAGAGAGAAAGAGAGAGATGATGATTGTTAATTGTAGATTGTAGATTGTAGATGATTGAAAACGGAGGTCCAAGAACCCTATTTATAATAAAATAGTCCGAAATTGATAATATGAATCAGAGTTCAAAAAGGAATAAAACACAACGTTGTCGCCGCAATAACCTCTGTCGCCGCGCGACAAGCCTGTCGTCAGTCGCTGCAAGATAGTTTTTGCGGATTTTGTTTTTATCATATCTTTTGATCCAGAAGTCTAAATAAAACATATAATATGTCATTGGAAAGCTCTTGAAGTCTACTTTTCAACCCAATTAGAATCAGATTAAAATATTTTATAGATTAAAAATATGGCTAAAATAGTGGAAGGGTGTCAGTTTTGGATAAAATTTCGTATTCCATTCATATCTTTTTATGAACCATTATGTCGGTGCCTGATTGCGGGATTAAGTAGTGTCGTTTTTCTACTAACCCTAATTAGATTAGAAATTTATACAACCTAAACTACCCTAATACGAGTATAGGGGTAAGTAAAGGGTCGAACCCTAAAGGACTAAGTGTATCAATTTGTGCTAATTAGACTACTAGGAAAGCTTGTGAGATAGAAAGAGATTCAACTAAACACAACTAAGGACAAATAACTAAAACTAGGGAAGGTGGAATCCAATTACATCAATGCTTTCAATAAAATCATACAATTAGATAAAAATGCACTCGATTAGGAACAATCAACACATTTAACTCACTCTCGCACAATTAAGCATGTTAATTATCCTACTAAACTAATTCACTCTCGTGCAACTAGCCTAGCAAAGGTATGGAAGAATTTAGGGCTCTCAACCAACTGACTCTCGCGCAATTGATTGAAAATACAATTAAGAACATAGAATCAATTAGCTAGGAAGATTCTAATCCATAAAAGCATCATCCATACACAATAATCAAGAAACAATTCCATAATAATCACAATCAATCATTAAAATAATTAACATAATCTTCATCCATTTCCCTAGAACAAAACCTAAGCTAACATGGTGAACAAAAACATGGAAAACAAGGTAAAATAATAATAAAAGCAAGAATCAAATAACTAAACTAATTAATCTACTCAAATCAACAAATAAATAAGCAAAAACAATAATAAATGAAAGCAATAAGTATGAGAGAAAGTTAGGAAGACTCATTGAATTTATGAGAGGAAAAATCCACAAATTGCTTCTTCAAAATCCCAAAAACTCCATGAAAAATCCAAGCTTTCTCTCTCTAAACTACTCCTAAACTAGAGAGAGAAACTCCTAATCTAACCCTAAGAGAGAAAATAAAAGAGCTAAAACTACTCTAAAACTAATCTAGGGTAGAATAAAATGTTGATTGAAAGTTGTTAGAAAATAACCCCAAAGGGGTATTTATAATACAAGTTAAAATAATAAAGAAAATAAAAGAAAACAAATAAAGAAAATAAAATAAAACAAAAGAAAAGAAAACGGAAATAGAAAAAGGAAATGAAAATAAAATAAAATTAAAAGAACATAAAAAAAAACCCAAAAGATCCCCAAAATTCCCTCAGCAACCACGATTCCCCTTCTCTTTCATTTGGCTGCTCTGTTTCTTCCATCATCACCATCACCACGCATCCCCTCATCTTCACCGTTCATCATCATCATCTTCATCAAGCATCATTAAAACACGGCCGTTGGATTTTCATTAAAATCACGTGCAAAGCTCGTGATGTGGTTCAAATTGAACCCCGATCTACGCGCCCGCGAAGACGTCGCGCAGAGGTCGCGCAAATCTTCTGCCTTGACTCTGTTTTGGGCTCCAATTTGTGCGCCTTCTGACAGAGCTGCGCGGCCGCGGAGGTTAGGGTTGCTGCAATTTCGAATTCGGAGCAATTGATTACGGTTTGGTGGAGATGTTCGTTGTTTTGTTGTTATTGCAGTTGCTATTGTTGATGGTTGATGTCGCTGCTGTTGGTGTTGTTGATGGTTGCGGGGTGGCTGCTGGCTGTTGGTTGCGGTGGTGTTGCGGGGTGAAGCAGGGGAGGTGCGAATTGGTGGTTGTGATGGCTGGTGTGGCAGTTGGTTTTGATGTGCGTGGTGGAATTGAAATGGGGGTTAGTGCTGGTAGGTGGCTGCAGGGAGGAGCTGTGTGTGTTGTTGGTGTGTGTGGTTGCTGCTGGTGATGTTGGGGTGTGGAGCAGCTGGGGACAGTGAGTGGTGTGTGTGTGCGTGGGCTTGTGGTGTAGGATAAGGTAGGGTGTGGTGATGGATAAGGGGCAGCAGGGGGTTGTTAGGGGCAGCAGCTAGTGCCTCGATATTTGGCTCAAATCATGTGCCTCGAATCTCGGACTTTGAACTCGAACACAATCCTACACAAACCAAGAAAACCGAGGAGAGGATCGGGACATAAAATAAAATAAATAAAATAGAAATAAATAAAAATGAAAATAAACAAAGGACGAAATAAAATAAAACCAAGACAAATAAAATAAAATAAATAAAATAGAAATAAACTAGAAAATAAGGGACATAAAACTAAACTAAAAAAAATAATTAAAACTACGCAAACATATAAAATAAAATAAAGTACGAAAATAGACTAAAACTAATAAAATAAAGAAAATAAACTAAAACGCTCCAAAAATACTCAAAATAAATATAAAAGACGAGAGTAATAAAATAATAGAAATAAAGGACAAAAAGGGTGAAATTATTGGAAAATAAGCCGGAATACGACTCAATAAACACCCTAAAAGTGACATAAAAGTCACTTATCAGTGTCTTCTGTTGCTTGTGAACCATTATGTCGGTGCCTTTACGATGAGCCAATGTTGAGGCGCTTTAAGCTAAGTGAGACGATCTTTCATCAGGTCGATCACCTATTGTGATTGTAATCGAGCCGATTACTTAATCATGTCAAATTGCTTATAGGTGCTAACTGGCGTACCAAGGAACCCGAAATTTCTGCATAAGGTCCACATAGTCACTTATGAGGGCCATGAATCCGGTCGCCGCACCGGCGCACACTGGAAATTACTGTCGCTGTAATTCTGCTCTGTCGCTGGTCGACAGATGTTGTCACCAGGCGACATCCTTGTCGTATGGCGTTGGAGTCTTCCTTATTTTGCTTTTGCTGCTGTTGTTCGTTGCTCGGTTTTGCTCCGAACTTTGAACTTGGTCATTTCCTTTCAACCAAATCCGCTCAAATCTTTTGCAAATTAAAGCTCTTCATCTCTAATTTACTGATCTATGTAACTCCTCTCATCTTGGAAGAATCTCATGTGTCATATTCGCGGTTTTTCGAAAAAATCCGGGAATGTTCTTGCTTGTTGGGATGCATCTGCATTTATATTTTAGAATATAGGACTTTGCTTATCTTTCTTTAGGGTTGACCTAAGACTTAGTGTTGCTTGACTCATTAACTTGAGGGACTTGAGGTTGACCCAAGGTGAGTTGACACGTGTGACTCATGACTCGTGTGTGCATTGTATTGTGATGTGCTTGACTCAAAATGCGAAAAAGCAAAAATTCAAAAATTTTCCGTCATTTTTGTGGAAGGTACCGACTTTCTCCCGAAAAAGAAAGGCACAAAAAGGAAGAATTTTTTTATGGTGCATGCTGAATGTAACTTAGTCAAATGTTGTTTGATACTTTCTCTCAAGGTGCAAGGATTAACTCATCCTAGGCTATCTCTATTGTTGACTCAATGATGAAAGTATTTGGGTAACTTAGGCACGGAGGCTAAGCACTTCATACTTTGTGATGCAATGATGAGTGATGAGTGATTTTTTTTTATGACAAAGTATGCTTCAATGTTGTGTTAAGAATTCATGACAAAGGGTTCCTAAGGGAAGGACTATTTGGTCATGTGTCTATGCAATGTGAAAGTGACACTAAATTTAGGCCGCAGAGGCTAAATGTTTGGAAAAAGTATTTTGAGAAGAGTCAAATGATGAAGACTCCTAGGCTAGGTAAGCTAATAATATAGGGATCAAGCCCCTAAGTCTAGCTCTAAATAAAAAGGGATAAGCATTGGAAATTCCTGGATATGATCGTAAATTTGAGTGCATTTTTATTACGACCGCACCCTTTGTGAGGTTGCCTACGTATCCGTTAGGAATCAGGCCGAACGTAGCTCTAGCCGAACCTCACACAAGTATGTGTATACCTCAAAGAGGTCTTTTAAGGGTTGTAACGTGGTTAGGCTAAAGGTTGAAGAAGAAAGGGATAAAGGCTCAAGACCCTAGATAAGCCCCCAAGGTGTGCAACCTTGCATTTGGATCCTTGTATTTTTATGCTTGAGTTTTTTCATTTTTGAATTCTCTTTTATATTTTTGCTCCCTCTTTTTTTTTTTTTGCTTTTGCATTTTTTATTTTGAACCTTTTTGATAAGTGTGGGCAATCCCGATCATGCGGTCTATCACTCACTTGGTAGTCATGTTTCTCAGACACGGTACCTAGCATTCGATAAGAGACGCAATCTGAGACGTGTTCATATCAAAGACACGTCTATGTCAATGACATTGGAACACTTTCCCTTTTGTACACTTTTATTACTTTATTCTTTTGAAATTTTTATAAAATCACTCAAGCTTTTATTTTTTGAAAATTGCATAAATTGCACACTATCCCATCCCAAGGTTTAGGTAGATGTGGGTTGAAGAAAGAAAGGCCTATCGTTAGGTTAGGCTCAAAGTGGTTTATCAAGAAAGGATTATATATTTGAAGGGTGAAAGGTGATATGATGTGGCTACAAGGGGTGCCTCAAATCATTGGTATACCTTATGCTTAGTTCGACATGGTTTTTTTATTTTTTATTTTTTTTTATGAATGCAATTCAATGATCATATGCAAGAAAATAAATGCTCATTTTATTTAAAAAGTGAAAAAAGAAAAGTCTTACAAGGTAAATCTAAGGAAAATAGAAAGTGTCTATGCTAGACTTATTAGGGAAGGGAAGAATGAAAAAGAAACAGAAAAAAAGGTCATGAAATCTTGTGTTGAAGCTCGGCTTGTGTCATCACTCGCTCTTCATGCTAGCTGGAGGTATGGGAAGCTTGTTATTATCGATCAAATGTTGGATAGCCACTTTTAGCTTCCAACAGCTTTCAGTAGTATGACCCCTGCCTTGATGTTATTTGCAATGTGCATCTGGATTCCAACAAGGCAATCTCTTTTCAGGTGCGGGATCTTGAATAGGTCCAATGGGAGTAATGAGTCCCTTAGTATGGAGTCGATCGAAGGCAGTATCGTAGCTCATCCCAATGGGGGTGAAGTATTTCCTTAGTTGTTTCTTAGGTCCTTGGTTATCCATGGCTAAGACTTCACTGAGATCAAAGGTACTAACATTGTTACTAGAGTGGGCATTTTCGGAAGAAGAAGGATTGTCGTTCTTCTTTCCCTTCCAGCCACTGTAGTTACTATTGTTTTAGAAGCTTTTTCTTTGCGAGGTCATCTTCGATCTCGATGCCTATGTCATAGAAGGCCTTGAAAGTATTCAAGTTCTGTTGATATTTTAAGTGCTTTGAATACTTTTCTTGTAAACGTTTGATGAACATCCTCACGGATTCTTTTTAAGTAGGGACTTCGATCATGTTAGCGGAAGTTTCCCTCCATTTGTCGAAGAAGGAGGTGAACCCTTCGTTCTCTTTTTGCTTTAGCATCTCAAGTTGTCTATGATCGGTTTCGATTTGAATATTACACTTGTATCTATCAATGAAAACATTTTTTATTCCATCCCAGGTAGAGATCTTCTCTTTATCAAGGGAGAAAACCCAATGTTGACAAATGGTTTCAAGAGATAATGAGAATAAAGAGTGAAAAAAATTCTTATTAATCCCTTTAATATTCATTACAGTTTCAAAGGACCTTAAATGAAAGTAAGGATTGTTAGTTGGCTTAAACTTAGGGATGTCATTGGCATTGAACTTCTGCGGAAGAAGCTCCTTGTCCACTGAGACCCCTTGTGAGCTAATGTCCTGGAATCTATAGTCATTGGATATTTTTCTCAAGCTTTCTTGCATGAACTCCATTTGTTGTTGTTTCACAGGGTCATTGATTTGAAGGGTTAAGGTCTTTAGCAACTCAGTAACACCAGCCATTTGCTTCTTGAGTTCATTGACTTCTTCTTAACTTGCCATTATCTTCTTAGCTTTCCTTTTCTGACTCACTAGTTTATCAAAAAGTTGAACTTGAACAAAGGTGTTGTCCTTGATTAATCGCCCTTCTCTCCTTGACCAAGTATTGTGGAAAGGAAAATTAGGGATATTCACTGTTAATTATTTGACTTAAACTCTATTCAACATACATGGATGGAAAAAGGTAGGAAGAATGAAGGTTGTGATATGGAGGAAGCATGTAGAGAATGGAAAGATGATGTAGATGGAGAGATATAAAAAAAATTAAGAATAGAATGTACCCCCAACTCAAATGACTGACAATTCAAGTAAAATAATAAATCAAACAATTAAATTAAATAATGGAAATCGAGATTAGGGACCAAACCCTCAGAAATATCAAACCTTTCACGTCTAGGGCGAAGGCAACTTCGAACTTTGCTAGGTGTGTCTAGTTCTAATGTATGAGGAATTGTGTTTGAGGGAAGGTTTAGAAAAAGAATAGAGAGAGAGAAAGCATCTAGCTTTAGAGAGAGAAAGAGAAAGATGATGATTGTTAATTGTAGATTGTAGATTGTAGATGATTGAAAACGGAGGTCCAAGAACCCTATTTATAATAAAATAGTCCGGAATTGATAATATGAATCAGAGTTCGAAAAGGAATAAAACACGACGCTTTCGCCGCAATAACCTCTGTCGCTGCGTGACAAGCCTGTCGTCAGTCGCTGCAAGATAGTTTTTGCGGATTTTGTTTTTATCATATCTTTTGATCCAGAAGTCCAAATAAAGCATATAATATGTATTTGGAAAGATCTTGAAGTCTAATTTGCAACCCAATTGGAATCAGATTAAAATATTTTGTAGATAAAAAAATATGGCCGAAATAGTGGAAGGGTGCCAGTTTTGGATAGAGTTTCGTATTCCATTCATATGTTTTTCGTTATAGCTCAGAATTAATATTATAATATATCATTGGAAAGATAATTTCAAGAAATATCCAACCATATAATATTTGGATAAATATTATGAGTCACGAAAATAATATCTGACTGTCTTTGAACATCTTTAAATTCGAATAGAATTAGGATTTAAAAAAGGAAAGTTCTATTCAATTTCAAACTCTTTGATTTTATCTTTTCAAAAAGGAAAATTAAGATCTTTTAGAAACTTATAGAATCTTCTAATTAATCCTAATTAGTTTAGGAATGGGATTAGACCTTTGGACCCTCCACATGATCATTGGGCCGTAGGTAAAATCCGGTTTGAGCCCAGTTTAGTATTTTGGCCATAACTTCCTCATTATTCATCAGAATTGGGCTTATAATATATCGTTGGAAAGGTCTTTTCAAACCCCATCCAAATACACTATTATTGGACCCTTATCATGCACCAAAGAAAACTGGACTGGACGTTTTCATAAAACAGGGTGAGAAAAGAAATATTTTCAAAAACAGAACGAAGAGATATTTTAATAAAAACATCCTCATCACTAGACTTTTCACACTTTCACATCGTTCATTAATCAAATGATGTGAAAGGTACTCATCACTAGGTTAGGTTTTGGGGAGGCGCATTTGGGTGTCTACACAAACACATTCCAACAAAGCATTTTGATTCAAATGAAAGTAAAACACATTCAAACAATGTTTTTTGAACCAAATGATAGTCAAATGCCTTCAAAAAAGATAATTAATCAAATGAAAGTCAAACACATTCAAAAAAAGATTTTTGCATCAAACAAAAGTCAATTACATTCAAACAAAGCTTTTTGAATCAAATGAAAGTCAAATGTATTCAATAAGGCTAATTGAATTAAAGGAAAGTCATACTTAATTAAACAAATCTTTTTGAATCAAATGAATGTCAAACTCATTTAAAAAAGCATTTTGAATGAAATGAAAGTCAAACACATTCAAATAAAGCTTTTAGAATCAAATGAATGTCTAACTCATTCAAACAAAGCTTTTTGAATCGAATGAAAGTCAAACGCATCCAACAAAGCTAATTGAATCAAACGAAAGATAAACGCATTCAACAAAGCTAATTGAGTCAAATTAAAGTCAAACACATTAAAATAAAGCATTTTAAGTCAAATGAAAGTCAAACACATTCAAATAAAGCTTTTTAATCCAACGAAAGTCAAATACATTCAACAAAACTAATTGAATCAAATGAAAGTCAAACACTTTCAAACAAAGCTTTTGAAGGATTTATATCCTCGTCGTGTGCAATTACTAGGTATATAAATGGATCAAATTATGGAGATAAATAAGTTCAGACATTTGGGTCGTCGTTTTATGATAGCTAGAGGTACTAACAATCTTTGGACTAGTAAAATAGCCCAAAGCCCAATTGGACGGATCCTATAAGGTCACACAAAGGGTCTAGATCGGGCACGAGAGGCCAAGGCCCATGATGGACCTCATCCTTTAGTATGGCCGGCTATATGGAGTAAGTTTGAGGGTTTTGGGCTTCCTAACCCTAGTCTAATTATAATGTGATTATAAATAGACTAGGTGCCTAGGGTTTGCAAAGTAAGTAATTCAGTGATCAGTAAGATAACACCCGAATTAGCAAACACGAGACCAAGCCCTCTCAAACTCTCCTCTCTCTCACGGCTCTCTTTCTCCTCCTCGGCGCCAGTCTGGTGGTTCGTGATGGTGGTGGATCGTGGTGGTCGGCTTAGTCCATTAAAGGTGGTGATCGCGGTTTCCTCAATCACTCGACCAATCTAGTATTTGTGGACGGCTCGTTCGAGGTTCGTGGACTAAGTAGAGGAGCAACGCTTGGGGCTCTATTCTCTCCCTGATTTGTCAATTAAATTGCTACGTGGAATTCAACCTTCAAAGGTATGATTATGTGTCTTGTGTGTTATGCATGTGTTCTTGGGATTAGGTACTTTTATGAATATGATTCATGATTTTTCGCTGCATAGTACCTATAAACTCATACAGTGGTATCAGTTAGCCTCTTGCATGAACGCGCTTGATCATATTAATACGATTAATTTGAAGTCCATGTTAATTATATAATCAATTACGAGGGAGAAATTAATTTAATTATGGTTCAATTGTTATATTTAATGTGATTAACTTTTGGAATTGATTAAATGTGATTTAATTATGCTCAAATAGCCATGAAAAGGACCCAATTAAGCCCTAGATCATTCGAAATTTTCGAACCCTAGAACCCTAATTTTCGAAAAATCATAGATTAAAGTATGATTTTGGTGCTTTATTTTTGATTTAATTCGAATTATTTTATGTTTCATAATTTTAATCGGATTGATTTATGCATAAAAATGTTTTGTGTATGATCATCGATTTAATTTTAAGACTTAAAAATAAATTGGGATTAATTTTATGATGAACCCTAATTCTGTGTATGATTTGATTAAATTTTTATAAAAGTTATTTTAATTAAATTAAAAACCTAAAAAAAATATAGTTTTAAGGCTGGTAGCCGTGGCTGGGTGGCGCAGCCACAGCGGCTGCCGACCTGTTGGCAGCAGAAGAGAGAGGGGAAGGGAGGGCGGAGGTCCGTGGTGGCTGTGGGCAGCAGCGTGCAAGCGTTGCACGGCTGTTGCCAAGGCTGTCAGTGCTGCTGCCACGCTGCTGTTGGCAGCTAGCCACCGTGGCTGGCTTCGGATAGCCAACCACGGTGGCCGGCGTGGTGGTGCTCGGTTTTCAAAAAAATAAAAAAAAAATTTGTTTTTTGAAAAATTATTTCAAGATAATTACAAAATTGTTTTGGGATAAAATCGGTTTTATTTTGGATAAAATCTTTTCTTTTAGGATAAAATCAAATCTTGCAAAAGTTGTTATATTTGATATTATCCATATTTAAAGTTGTTAAATTGGTAATTATCCATAATTAAAGTGGTTAACTTTGGATAAGATTAATTAGGATTCTAAGCATATTCCAAAAGGATAATAATTGATTTAAATAATGTGATTATCCCATAATTAGAGTAGGATATACTTGATTTTAAAATTATTTGATTGGCTAGTAATTAGGACAGAATCTCCTAAAGTTTAAAATTATTTAATCATGGATGATTAAATATGATTTATCTTTCTAGTTTAAATAAGATTTGATTCTATCTCATGCCTAAATTAAACTATATGATATTTTATGATTGGTCATGAATAATATGCGATATTATCTAATTATGATTCAAATATAAGATATTTTAGGAAATGCGTTGCCTTAATTATGAACATTCGATGTTGTAATTTATACAAGCATGTTGAGTGATTTATTATATGGCACTTTTATAATATATGATATTATGTTGCTATATATAGACTACTATGGCCCATAGATTCTAAAATACGATTTGCGCATCGTGATGTATTTTTGTAATCTAAATACGGTCTGCGTACCGTTAAGTATTTTTATAACTTTTATTTAAAGTAAATAGATTAGTTATTTAAATAGTGTTAGTCCATAGAAGCTCATGAAGTGAAGGCCCAAAGGAGCAAGGTAGATGGAGATCCATGATGATTCAAGTGGGAGCTTTTCATTTCAAGTTTTCTTAGGACTAAGGGGCCATACTATGTCATGTTTTATTGCATTAGTAGATTATGCATGTTAGATTTTGTTTATGTTGATTGATGATGCGCTAAAGTTCACTAAATAATCACAACATAAATGAATCCATGTCCCAGTAATATTGAGATTGCTTTTCCAATTAGATACTCGACAATCCTTCGATCGTGAGTGATGGGTCGGCCTCAGCAGAGTGTCAATTGTTATCTTGGGTAATTTGGGGTAGATCACATTCTACATATTTAATTGGTTATGCTCAACAAGGTTACCTAAAGCGTTTAGAACCTTGAAGCAAAGGGTAATAATTAAGCATGTGATGGTTAATTATTCAACCAAGAGTTACAAGAGTTGTAATCAGTAAAGAGTTTACTCACTTGAAAATGTAATGCTTGATGGTAGGGCCTCAGTCCGGTCAACTATTACACAAATAAAGGATCTTGGAATCACTTAAAATTCAATTAGGATCAATTAATATTGAATAAAGTGCTTTAAAGTTACCTAATTAATTCGTATATGGTACTTTAATGTTAAATTAAACATAATTATTAAACTTTGCCTTATTTTGACATAGATGGGTAGCCGTAATCACAATGACAACAATATTTACAATCTTTGACCATTCCTTGAGAAGGATCAATTGACATGAGAAAACTTTTCCAGTTGGGAAAGAATGATAAGGCTCGTTATGAAATCTGAAGGTAGAGAGGATGTCATTGACAGCCCATTGCCAGGACCTCTGCCAGAAACTGCAACTACGACAGAAGTCAAGAGGCACAAGGAAGCTCATGATAGAGTTGTGCCTATCACTTTCTTGATGATTGCTACCATGGAACCTACTCTTCAAAAGCGTTTTGAGGATCAGGATGCGTACACAATCATGCAAGAACTCAAAGCCTTGTTTAAGAAACAAGCTAGAGTTGAAAGGTACAAGCTTCATCGTGAGATTTTGGATTGTAGGATGGAGAAGGGTGCCACAGTTCATGATCATGTTTTCAAAATGATCGGCCTTATTCAAAGTATGGAGAAACTGGGGCACCTATACAGTGATGAGATGGCAACAAACATCATTCTCCACTCACTTCCAGAAAGTTTTAACCAGTTTATCATGAACTTTAACATGACTGCGACTGCAAAGACTATGAATCAATTGCACGCAATGCTGGTTAGTGCTGAAAAGCAAATCCCTAAGGAACCTAAGAAAGAGGTTCTCATGGTTCAAAAAGGAAAGGGGTTCAAGAAAAAGGGGAAAAAGGCTAGTGTCAAGAGCAAGGGCAAGAAAGTTACCAAGGCTCCTGAGAAGCCTAAGGCGAATCCTAAACCCAAGGCTGCAAGTGAAAGTGAATGCTTTTACTGCAAGAAGAAGGGGCATTGGAAACGCAATTGCCAAAAATACCTTAACATCCTAAAAAAGAATGGAGCATCAACCTCAGGTATTATGTTATAAACATTTTAACTTTCACTTAGGTATGTGATACCAAGTTGCAGTGCTTAACATTATGTTGTGCAGGAACTGCAAGCAAGTGAGGCTAGCAAGGAAGTGAAGCTTGGAGGTGCGCTAGAAATGTTCGAGTGGCTAGAGATAGCTTCATAGTTTTAATTTCTGAATATTTATCATGATTTTAGAACAATTTCCAATTTTAATGAGACAATTTTCAGTGTTAGTTTGAATATTGATTTGTTTTTTTTTTCTTGGCTTGGACAAGTGTTGATCCATGACCAAGGTAATAAATTGTTTTCATTTTGCTAGATATGAGTTAAATTTGTTTTATGACATTGATATAAGTAGATCACAAAAGCAAAATTAGATGATTCAAAGTAAGGTTAGGTTACATAAACCATTTGCACATCCAAAGTTACATTGGATGGACTCTTATTCTTATATGATTATGAATCACTTGAGAATTAGAAGTCATGCTTGATAAGGTGAAATGACCAAGTCGCCTTTTAGTTGAAAGGGTAAAAGAGCTAAAATGACCTTTTGAAACACAAACATATGATGTATGTGGACAATAAGTTCAAGAATTAGCAAAGAGATTTAACAATTTCATTGCTTTTACTAACGATTTAAGTAAATACATCGATAATTACTTAATTAAGTAAAGCGTGGAATCATTGAAATGTTCAAAATTCCAAAATGAAATGTAAAATCAGTTTGAGATGAATAATAACACTACAATACGATTGTTGTGATAAATATTTAACTCAAAATCAATGATCATCTAAAAGGGAATTGTTGAATTAATTCACAATCCAGAAAAATTACAATTAAAATGTATGTTAAAAGAAGGAATCAAACTTTCCTTGCCATGGTTCGATCTTAGATTAGCTTTGATGATTTACAAATATCGTTTTGAGGATATACATTTACAACAACAATTACGAATATACTAAACAGGAAACTTAACCAAAGCAGTAGAAAAGATGTCATAAGAGTTATGATTTGGAAATGTTCCAAAAGTTATCTTTTTCAAAATAGGATTAAGGGTTATGAAATCAATGTAAAATGTTTACAAAGATGACATAATACACCCTAAATAAGACAAATAGTTCTTCATGGGTCTTCTCATGGAAACTAAGAGGTATTATTCCTACAACCGCGAAGAAAAACAAAGTGTTTGTTGCTCGCGATAGTGTCTTTATAGAAAGAAGTCTCTTCCTACAAAGCCAAGTGGGAGTAAAGTTAGATCTTGATGAGATTTGAGACGAGAAACAAATGGATGTGGATAATACTACATCAGAGACGAAGGCATATGAAATCAGTTAATTTGATAAACTATATGTCGAAGCAAGCTAATTCCACTAGCGAGGCTTCTATCGTCCCAACTTGAATGAAAGGCTTCAAAGAGTTGAAGAGAATAATTCTATTGTTGCTCATACCTATTGTAGGTTACTTGGGATCAAAACAAACAGTTTGTTGAAATTCTGAGAAAAAGTGGATTCTAAAATTTTCCTATTGGATTGGTTTGAACCCACAGCCGACAAGCAAGCTTTGGATAAGTGCCAACTCAAGAAATAGCTTAAGGCCATGAGATCCAGAATGGACTCCATGTCTATGAAGATGTGTTAGTCCATGATAGTCTTTTAAATAGGTCAAACCTATTAGTTGGGTAAGTTATTCGGATTCTTCTAGTGGTTGCTGATTTCGATTACAAAGTTTAGCAATGGAGATCAAAATCACCTTCTTGAAATGTTCTTGATGGAGGATATGTATATGATACAACCTAAGAATTTTTGAAATCCAGAAATCCTAGAAAGTTTTGCAAACTTCATAAATTCATTTAATGGATTAAAGTAAGCATAAGGGAGTTGAAACATTCGTTTTGATTAGGCAATCAAACAGTTTAAATTCCTCAAATAATGATAAGGAATCTTGTAGAGACAAGAAGTTTAGTGGGAGAAATTGGTCTTCTTGATCATGTATGTAGATGACATATAGTTCATACGAAATGACATATCAATTCTTGAATAAGTCAAGTAGTGGTTAGAGACTTGTTTCAATATGAAAGACTTAGAGATGTTGAGTACATATTGGGAATCATGATCCATGAAGTGAATCTTGAAGAATGATTAGAATGAATCAAGAGACTTATGTTGATAAGGTTCTCGACAAGTTCATGAAGCAAGACTCTAAGAGAGGATGTATTCCTATGTTTCATTGTTGTACGCTCAGTAAAACTCAGTGCTTTCAAAAGCTAGTAGAGTTGAGTTGTATGGATAGTATGCCTCATGCTTTTGCAAAAGGTCCATTATATGTACCATGATATGTACGAAGCAAGATATTACATATGACTTGTGCATGTGTAGCAGGTTTCAAGTAAATTCAGAATGAGCATACTGAATGTTCCAAAGAGCAAATCCTTAAGTACTTGAGAAGGACTAAAGGAATTTTTCTAACCAATGGTGTTAAAAGTGAATAAGTTGTCAAAAGGTTATACGGATGCAAGTTTACCAAACAGGCAAGATGACTCTAAATGTTGATTTAGATGCACATTCGTGTTTGTATGAAGAAGTACAGTAAGCTTGAAGAGTTCAAAGCAAAATACTGTTGCATACTCAATGTCAGAATATGTGTATTTGGCTACAGTGAGAGTAGTTAAGGAGGAAGTTTGGATCAAATTGTCTTGTGACTAAAAGGACACCTTTGCCAAAACAAAGGAGTCAGGGTCACATCACAAATCCAAAACGAATAGATAATGACATATCACCTCGTTTATGAGATCAATGACAGGTGGAATGTCATGATCTGCAAAGTTTTATTATGAGTGAGAAATCACTAAACCCCTTCCACAGACTAAGGTATGAGAATCATATTAAAGTCTTGGATTGAAGCAAGTTATGTAATTCAAGTTGTATATGTTTTGAGAAAACATATTACATAAGGAATATGTTTTGAGAAAACACATTACATAAGGAATGCATCAATTTGCAAAATTATGTTTAAATAGAAATTTTATTTCTCTTATTTAATTATGGTTTTGGAAATTAAATAAAATGTCCAAAATAATTATGAATTGATGGGCTCATCAGGTTGATGACCAGGTGAATGAAACCCCAAAGGTGAACAAACTACATATATTATTTAAGTTCCTAGTTCGAAATAATTAAAGTGGACATAAATGATTTCAATAAATGGACTAGCATGTAAGATTGATTGGATAGCGCAGTTTCATGGGTTATAGGGGCATAGTGATGCTCGGTCAATCACTTGGATATGCATGAATGATGCATGATCGAACTATTGACCTACTTTGAAGTTCAAGCATAGAGTTTACGGATATATTAGTGGATTCCTTTGACATGAGTGGAACATTGATTTCATTCAATGATTGATTTAACTATGGTACACTCAAACGTCTGCCCGTAACTAGAGATTATGAAGTGTGTTTCCCGGTTATTTCAAAAGTTGAGTGGGAGCCTTATTGCCACAAGATTGGATTGAGTCTACCTATTAAATTAGGGAATGTGTCATGGCCACTTGAAAGGGAGAATTCAGAAAATACGTAGCCGCGTTCAAATGCATTACTCAGCAATCATTTGGTTTTGTAATTCTAACTCAGATTTCAAGAAACGATTTGTAGATTAATATGATCTCGACAAGTGATGCAATCATATTATCAAATCGACACATATTGACTTAAGGAATTTGAATATTGCATACTTGTCTCAGACAAGTAGGAGATTGAAGGATTTATGTCTTCGTCGTGTGCAATTACTAGATATAAAAATGAATCAAATTATGGAGATAATTAAGTTCGGACATTTGGGTCATCGTTTTATCATAGCTAGAGGTACTAACGATCTTTGGACTAGTAAAATAGCCCAAAGCCTAATTGGATGAATCCTATAAGGTCACACAAAGGGCCTAGATCAGGCACGAGAGGACAAGGCCCATGATGGGCCTCATCCTCTAGTATGGCCGGCCATATGGAGTAAGTTTAAGGGTTTTGGGCTTCCTAACCCTAGTCTAATTATAATGTAATTATAAATAGACTCGGTGCCTAGGGTTTGCAAAGTAAGTAATTCAATGATTAGTAAGATCAAACCTAAATTAGCAAACACGAGACCAAGCCCTCTCAAACTCTCCTCTCTCTCACGGTTCTCTCTCTCCTCCTCGGCGCAAGTGTGGTGGTTCGTGGTGGTGGTGGATCGTGGTGATCGGCTTAGTCCATTAAAGGTGGTGATCGCAGTTTTCCTCAATTACTCGACCAATCTAGTATTGGTGGACGACTGGTTCGAAGCTCATGGACTAAGTAGAGGAGCACTAATACAAAAAGCGTGTTTTTTGGACGCTTTTTAGGCCTTTTTTCGACGCTAAAAAGCGTCGAAAAATTATTTCTCGACGCTGCAAAAAAGCGTCGTAAATCCATGAGTCGGAAATTTTTCAGAGACACAAAAAAGCGTCGAGATTCTCGATGCTTTTTATTGTCCAAAGTAATATACGAAGCGTCGAAAATTACGTATTTCGCGCATTATCCCAAATGTATGTAGTTTTTTAGTGACGCTTTTTCTTGTCCACATAATCAAATTTAGCGACGCTTTTTGTTGTCTTGCGTTTATTCGTGTCAACCTTTGGTATGGCGGGAAAGTCTTTGAAATTTGAAAATGTGCAATTATGTAGACATTAAAAAGCGTCTAGATTTATTTTTTAAGCTTTTTTTTTCCTTTTATCAATTTATCATCATAAATACATTATAATTATTTAAATTTATCATAAATTAAATTAATTAATAACATTAAATTAAAAATAAACAAAAATTCTATATAACTAGATAAAAAAAACAATAATTAATCAACAACAAAAAGGGTACGTAGTTAATTACCAAATTTAGAAAAGAAAACATCAACACAGTACAATCGATCAATAAAAAAAATGGCCGCATATTATAGTATGTAGCTTGTCCCTAAATAAATACATCACTAATATAAGACTAAAAACCAAAATAGATAGATGATGGCCACATTGATCGATATAGTCGCTTGTTGATGCTCAAGTGTCCCGGCCTATTCTTTTGTTGCACCTACATTGCCTTTTCCAATCTTCAAAAAAAAAATTACAAAGTATAAATTAGTCTAAATCATTTTTTACCAGAGCAACCACCATTACACATATGAATAACTTGATCACACTCAGTTCATACAAATTGCTGAATTTAACCTTTTACAAAGTATAAATTAGTCTAAATCATTTTTTACCAGAGCAACCACCATTACACATATGAATAAATCATCAGAACAAAAGAAGGAAAGTTGCTGAATTTAACCAGCAATCCTAACAAAAGGAAAGTAGAGGGCTATGATACCACACTAAACTTTCAAAGTACTTCCTAAAACAGCATACATAAACTAAAAACAGAAGCATTACAGCATAATAATAAAAGATAGCAGCATAAGGATGAGGAAACATCAGCTTTGAAAGTTGATGATAGCTAAAAGGAAACAAACAAAAGCAAACAGCAACTAAAAGTCTCAACAAGCAAATTAGCAGGGTGCTAAAGGCAATTCATATTGGGCTTTCTATTATTGAATCAAATGGCTAGTCCACCATCCAAATTTGCTTTGATTCTCAACAAGCAATTAACAGGGTGCTGCAAGAGGATCAAATTAAAGATGCTAAATTGCTTATTATCAAACAATGCAGGGACCCGCTGAAGGCTTCGCCTAATATTCAAATTAGCTATGAGCCTGGAGGATGCAATAAAACAACAATCTTATCTAATGTAATTATAGCTAAGAAGTGTAGGCTAAGTGACTCCACAAATTATTGTTTGAATTCAGAGAACAATAGCCTGAATTTCTTATCTAATGCAATGATGGAGGATAGACCTCTCTAACTTAGTTGTACTCTGAAATCTTTCTACTTCTAAATAATTCTCGGCTTGCATCAGAAAGAAAGAAAAAAATAGTGAGTGTTTTCATCCAAAAGTTGATTAAATTAATAGAGCCTCTCTCTCTCTCTCTCACTTGCTCTTCCATATGTGAAGTTTGGGTTTCTCTGTCACAGATCTGCCAAATCATTATCTATACAACATTATTACTTTTTTTTTTTTTACTTAAATTACTATTTTTTAGATAATCTTGTTAAAGAAAAGGATTACCCAAAGAATTCCTCCATTCCAATGTAAAGTGGGGTTGGATGGAGCAAAATCTATATATGTAAATAAAAGTCACAGCTGAATAAAATCACCAAACACGTCATAATTTTTACTAAAACAGAACTTCTTGAATAAAAGCTGACATTCCCAAGAGATCCTTAAACTTGTATAATTATTGTATAATAATTGAGAGCTAACCAACTATAATTATATCAATCACATTTGATTCTGTACTTTCCTGATAATTATATTGACATATAGCTCTAGAGACACAAATCTGACCTTAATTTATATTCCAATTTCATTCTACACCAAAATTTTAGTCATTGTTGCTCAACGGTTGAAATTTAACAGATTTGGAGAAAGGGATATGCATCCTCTGTTGCTGACTCGACCCTGCGATTCTGATGTGTTACATGGATCAAATTAGTTGTTTGTATGGCTATTTTAGTGAATGTATGTGCTGCTGTAAATATCAATGCATCATAGTTGAAATAACAAGAACTGAATTCAAAACTGAATTCCAGAACTGATTTTCAGAGCTGCAATTCAGAACTGAATTCCATAACTGGTTCTGAAGATCAGATCTGCATTCAGTTCTGAGTTCAGTTCTTGAATTCAGCTCTAGATTCAGTTCTGAATTCAGTTCTGAAATTCAAGTTCTAATGTCAGTTCTGAAATAAGAGCAACAACTCAAGTTCTGATGTTCACACAAGCTCAAGTTAAGACAAGTAGTATAAAAGCAGCAGGGGAGTAGGGCACACACACACACACACATCACAAGCAAGCATTCACACAAGCTCTAAATGTTACCTAATGTTTTGCCTTTCCTAAGAATTCAGATGCTTTGTCTAGAAGACTCGGAGATGCATTCCCTTGACGAACTGCACCTACAATCTGAGAAAATTGTCCAACAAGCGCTTTAAGAAGAAGATTGTTGTGTCCGACCTCGTCTTTCAACTTTTCATTTTCTTGAGATAGTGTATCATTTTTTTTGTGCAAAGCATTCACTTCTTCTTTAACACTATCCATCACAATAGTCCTCTTTTAAACTTTTCCATAGCCTTCCTTCCTTAACACACCACGTACTCCGAAAATGTCCCCCTTTTTAACCCCTTGTCCGTAACCCACCGGACGATTGGGAATCTCATTGCCATACATAGTTTGCTGAAATGCTTCATCTTCGAGCTCTTGTTCAGACATCTTAGGGTGCACCATCCTCAACTCTTCAACCTTAGCTTTAACATCATCCTATACCAACATTTAGGAGTATTGTAAGACCACAAATAACACATAATCACACCACAAAATCTACACAAAATGATACCAGAAATCTGTCACAAAACCATACCACAAAATCTTGAGTGACTGTGTCAGGAAGAATTTTCCGTCTTTACCCGCATGGGTTTTAATCCACAACGCTAACAAGCTCATTTTTTGTCCATGTTCATCCTCCTATAAATAATAAGGCAAAACAAGCATTAAATATGTGTACAATAGTATATAACGCATATAACTTGGCTTTGCTCTTACTAATATCCTAAGTAAATATAAAATGACATATATATTCCATACATAATCAGCTTGTTGGTTTGCAAAACTTTTAGAGCCAGATGTATGAATCTGATTTTGACTAGCTCGTGCCTTTTTACCGCATTCTGACATAGTCTGCAATCACATTTTCAGATTTTTTAGTTAGAGATTAAATAACGTTTAATAGAGTAAACAATAAGGTAAATATTGTCCTTACTTTCCCGTAATCCGAATCCCAATATTTTACCAACTTAACCCAGTTACTACTGGTAATTCCATGTGGCACATTATTACACATATCATCCAATTTCTTCTCTAGTGGCTTGTAATGAATCAGTTTCAGAGAATATTTGAACTACCTCCAACATTTATTGGCACGCTTCAGAGCTTGGTTGTCATATTCCACGCCAGGAGGAATCACAAAACGGTCCTTCAGTAAAAATAATTAGTTAAAAATATAAATCAGTAAGTAATCTATTAGAAGTAAGAGACCGTCTAAGTATGTGTCTTAGGGATGAATATATGAATTGTCATCCTCAATACTTTGTTCATTAAATGATGGATCTTGAGTTTTGTCGGTTTGTTGTGTATTAAATCTAAAAGCTGCTCTTAGAAACCCGTCCATATCATCTCGACCTACGGCATTCACTTGATCATCACTTAGATCATAGGTCTTACTCCCTTCATCTTTACGATGAAATATCCAATTTCTATAGTTTTTATAAAAACCATAAAATAAAATATGCCCTCCAACTATTTCTACAGAATTCGTTTTATTTAACTTGCACTTATTACATGGGCATTTAGTTTCCCATGTATTTGGTAAAAGAGTCTCTTTAGCAAGTTCCAAGAATTTCATGCAACCTTTAAAATAACCAAGATCACCTCTTGGTAAATCAATCCAACTAGTATCCATGTCTACAAAGAAGTATATAGTTAATTGCCAAACAAAAACAATGACAGTAAGTAATTCAAGCCTACAAACTTGTTGTGGGTGAAAGAAGAAAATTAGAAAGAAACATGCTACAACAAAAAAAAGTTTACAAATAGAGTATACAACACTATATTCATAACCACCGGATTTAATAGAATATACAACATTAAACCCTTGATATACATAGATTTTAAATTAAAAACAGGCACCAAGGCACCAATACAGCAGCAGGTCATGAGTATTAGGCAAGGGAATGAGTGAGAGCTCATAGGAAGAAAAAATGCAACAATTCTGAAATTCCTTAATACAATTGTCCACGGCCTTACATGTAGTGTCGTAGATAGTGAATAAAAAAAGGTAAGTCGAGGCATGCAGCTATTCAAATCCAACTAACTCACACACATCCATTTTGGTAATTTATCTTTGCTAGACAACAATAGGAGTCTACTAGGACTGCATATATAGACTAAATATAAAATGTATAAAATTGAGACTTTCAGAATGATGTACAACTGCATTTTCACTGTCAATTACTCAACCATAACAAAATCAGACAAGATAATGCAAATCATTTATGACAAGTTATTTAACAATGTTCCACCTTAGAAGTAAGCTTTCTGCACATAAATTTCTGTCAATTATGTAAATTCATACATTGCTTACTTTTACCTCTAAGAGGCAATTGTCATCACCGAGCAATTGTCAATATTTCAGATTCTTGATCCAAAATAAGAGCTAAAAAAATATAGGCAATGAAAGAGAACTAGGCTAGGGGAGGCAGTAGGCTATTGCTTCTAAGAGTAGAGCATGTGAAGACAGAATGCAATCATCAGCCACAAAAGCACCATAGAAAAACAAGAAAACTCATATCAAAAACCCATAAAATTTATATCAAAAACCATATTTAATTTATCAAATTATTTAGAAATAGATGAAATAATAAATTGATAGTGATACTGAACGGAACCTAACTATTGCCAAAGAGAACAGTCAAAAAATTTTAAAGCTATATTATAAGGTTAATTAAGGATTTAATCACTAACATATCTCTCTCTACTTTATCCATAGCTGGCTCATAATTGATATTTTTTTCGTTACATACTCAAAAATAGCTTACTCAGATCTGCATCAGCCTAATCCAAATGCCATTAACGTTACCAAAATAAACATCACACTATATGTGTCCTAGGAACACTTCCACATTCAAGCTGGCATCACCAACTTTAACTTTGGTCCACAATTCTTCCCCTCCAGGTGAATCACATAAACTTTATTTTTTCTTTAATGATTTTGAATAAATATTTCACCATATATTTTTCTTTTCGTTTAATTTTTTACATGTGATATAAATATTTCTACATCAATTTGATAATAAAACGAAAGTCTTCATCTCTTTTTCTCTCTCTCAATCATTAGAATAAGTACTGAATTTTCCTTTACATATTGATGAACCAGAAGCAATTGTTTGTTTTACGGGTATCATATCAAAAACCAGAAAATTCAAAGCCTACAAACTAAAACCCATAAAATTCAAAGCCTACAAAATTCATATAAAAAACCAGAAAATTCAAAGCCTACAAACTAAAACCCATAAAATTCAAAGCCTACAAAATTCATATAAAAAACAAAAAAATTCAAAGCCTATAATATTCATATAAAAAACCCATAACATTCCAAACTAAAACCCTAAAACTCCATAAAAATCATAACAAAAACCAAAAAACAATTTGAAAAAAAAAACATGAAAACTTGGATTCAAAAACAGAATTCACGAAAAAAAACAACATAAAAAGAAATTAATTTATCTAATTAAGGCCAAAAAATTACCTCGCAACAAGAGATTGATTCTTGTTCTTCATCACCAACGCAAAATCGAAGACATGCAAACAAATAATTCCCAATTTTAACGAAAATTTAGAGAATTGTGAATATTAGGTGCCAAAAACGATAGAGATATACCTAGCAACAATATTGTTCAGCAAATTGTAAATTGATACCTCAAATTTATGAAAGTGACGAGCCACAAAACCCCAAATTCCTTGAAATTTAGCAAGCAAAACCCAGAAATTAACCTAAAATTTGTGATTTTTTTGGTGAAAAGGGGAACCTCACCAAATTTAGCGGAGAGCAGAATAGAAATTAACCCAGAAATTTAGCGGCATCAGCATCAGATAACCAGTTGGGGAAAGGGGGAACCTCACTTAAGGCCGACTGTCCTTAGGAGCAGGGTTTCGATATGAGAGTGATGATGGAGTTTAGAGGAGAGCAGAATAGAGATAGGCAGTTTAATTGGGAACCTAAGCTATTTCGACTGAGGGTGAAAATACACAAACCCGCTAATTATTTCATTAAAAAAATTCAAAATAGCGGGCAACTTTATTCACGTGCATATCACGTGAGTTTCTCGACGCTTTTACGTGTCGAGAAAATTTCAGACTACAAAAAGCGTCGCAAAAACACGGAACCAAAAAATATAGATTGACGCCACTTCAACAACGTCGAACCAATTGCGTCCAAAAATCACTCTTTTTGTAGTAGTGGAGCAACGCTTGGGTCTCTATTCTCTCCCTGATTTGTCAATTAAATTGTTACGTGGAATTCACGCTTCAAAGGTATGATTATGTATCCTGTGTGTTATGCATGTGTTCTTGGGATTAGGTACTTTTATGAATATGATTCATGATATTCCGCTGCGTAGTACCTATAAAATCCTACAAATGTGTTTGACTGTTAATTTTTTCAAAAAGCTTTTGTTTAAATGAATTTGACTTTTTTTTATTCAATTTGCTATGTTGAATGCATTTGACTTTCATTTGATTCAAAAAACTTATTTTGAATATGTTTGACTTTCATTTGATTTAATTAGCTTTGTTTAATGCATTTGACCTTCATTTGATTCAAAAATACATATTTGAATGTGTTTGACTTTCATTTGATTCAAAATGCTTTGTTTAAATGTGTTTGACTTTCATTTGATTCAATTAGCTTTGTAGAATATTTGATTAAAA
The DNA here is from genome assembly GCF_948465745.1 of Chenopodium album. Taxonomy (NCBI): domain Eukaryota; kingdom Viridiplantae; phylum Streptophyta; class Magnoliopsida; order Caryophyllales; family Amaranthaceae; genus Chenopodium; species Chenopodium album. The sequence goes on along the minus strand of NC_137850.1, from coordinate 19,712,652 downwards.
AACCTTTGTTTGAATGTATATGACTTTGATTTAATTCAAAAAGCTTTATTTGAATGTGTTTGACTTTCATTTGATTCAAAAAGCTTTGTTTGAATGTGTTTAACTTTCAATTGATTCAATTAGCGCTGTTGAAAGTATTTGACTTTCATTTGATTAAAAAAGCCTTATTTGAATATGTTTGACTTTCTTTTGATTCAAAATGCTTTATTTGAATGTGTTTGACTTTCATTTGATTCAAAAAACTTTGTTTTAATGAGTTTTACTTTCATTTAATTCAAGTAGCTTTGTTGAATGCATTTGAATTTCATTTCTTTCTAAAATCTTCGTTTAAATGTGTTTAACTTTCACTTGATTCAATTATCTTTGTTGAATGAATTTGACTTTAATTTGATTCAAGAAGCTTTATTTGAATGTGTTTGACTTGAATTTGATTCAATTAGCTTTGTTGAATGTGTTTGTCTTTCATTTGATTCAATTAGCTTTATTGTACACATTTGACTTTCATTTGATTCAATTAGCTATGTTGATTGCATTTGACTTTCATTTGATTTAGAAAGCTTTGTTTGAATGATTTTGACTTTCAAAAAGCTTTATTTGAATGTGTTTGACTTTCATTTGATTCAAAATGCTTTGTTTAAATGTGTTTGACTTTCATTTGATTCAATTAGCTTTGTAGTATATTTGATTAAAAAACCTTTGTTTGAATGTATATGACTTTGATTTAATTCAAAAAGCTTTATTTGAATGTGTTTGACTTTCATTTGATTCAAAAAGCTTTGTTTGAATGTGTTTAACTTTCAATTGATTCAATTAGCGCTGTTGAAAGTATTTGACTTTCATTTGATTAAAAAAGCCTTATTTGAATATGTTTGACTTTCTTTTGATTCAAAATGCTTTATTTGAATGTGTTTGACTTTCATTTGATTCAAAAAACTTTGTTTTAATGAGTTTTACTTTCATTTAATTCAAGTAGCTTTGTTGAATGCATTTGAATTTCATTTCTTTCTAAAATCTTCGTTTAAATGTGTTTAACTTTCACTTGATTCAATTATCTTTGTTGAATGAATTTGACTTTAATTTGATTCAAGAAGCTTTATTTGAATGTGTTTGACTTGAATTTGATTCAATTAGCTTTGTTGAATGTGTTTGTCTTTCATTTGATTCAATTAGCTTTATTGTACGCATTTGACTTTCATTTGATTCAATTAGCTATGTTGATTGCATTTGACTTTCATTTGATTCAGAAAGCTTTGTTTGAATGATTTTGACTTTCAAAAAGCTTTATTTGAATGTGTTTGACTTTCATTTGATTCAAAAAGATTTGTTTGAATGTGTTTAACTTTAATTTGATTTAAATAGCTATGTTGAATGCGTTTGTTTTTCATTTGATTCAATTAGTTTTATTGAATGCCTTTGAATTTCATTTGATTCAATTAACGTTGTTGATTGCATTTGACTTTCATTTGATTCAAAAAGCCATATTTGAATGAGTTTGACTTTCATTTTATAAGTAAAGCTTTATTTGAAAGTGTTTGACTTTCATTTAATTCAAAATGCTTTGTTTGAATGTGTTTGACTTTCATTTGATTCAAAAAGCTTTGTTTTAATGAGTTTTACTTTCATTTAATTCAAGTAGCTTTCATGAATACATTTGACTTTCATTTGTTTCTAAAATCTTCGTTTGAATGTGTTTGACTTTCACTTGATTCAAAAAGCTTTGTTTGAATGAGTTTGACTTTCATTTTATTCAATTAGCTTTGTTGAATGCATTTGACTTTAATTTGATTCAAAAAGCTTTATTTGAATGTGTTTGACTTGAATTTGATTCAATTAGCTTTGTTGAATGCGTTTGTCTTTCATTTGTTTAAATTAGCTTTGTTGTATGCGTTTGACTTTCATTTGATTCAATTAGCTATGTTGATTACATTTCACTTTCATTTGATTCAAAAAGCTATTTTTGAATTTGTTTAACTTTTATTTGATTAAATTATCTTTTTTGAATTCATTTGACTTTCATTTGCTTTAAAAAGTTTTATTTGAATGTGTTTTACTTTCATTTGAATCAAAAAGCTATTTTTAAATTTGTTTAACTTTTATTTGATTAAATTATCTTTTTTTAATTCATTTGATTTTCATTTGCTTTAAAAAGCTTTGTTTAAATGTGTTTGACTTTCCTTTGATTCAAATAGCTTTGTTAAATGCATTTGACTTCCATTTGAGTTAAAAAGCTTGGTTTGAATGTGTTTGAGTTTCCTTTGATTCAAATAGCTTTGTTGAATGCAATTCACTTTCATTTGCTTCAAAATGATTTGTTTGATTGTGTTAGACTTTCATTTGATTCAAACAGCTTTGTTGAATGCATTTGACTTTCATTTGAATTAAAAAGCTTTTTTTTAATGTGTTTTACTTTCATTTGATTCAAATAGCTTTGTTAAATGCATTTGACTTCCGTTTGTTTCAAAAAGCTTTCTTTAAATGTGTTTGACTTTCGTTTGATTCAAATAGTTTTCTTGAATGCATTTGACTTTCATTTGCTTCAAAAAGATTTGTTTGAATGTGTTCGGCTTTCATTTGATTGAAATGGCTTTGTTGAATGTGTTTGACTTTCATTTGCTTGAAAAAGCATTGTTTAAATGTGTTTGACTTTCATTTGATTCAAATAGCTTTGTTGAATGCAATTGACTTTCATTTGCTTCAAAATGCTTAGTTTGATTGTGTTTGACTTTATTTGATTTAAACAGCTTTGTTAAATGCATTCGACTTTCATTTGATTCAAAAAGCTATGTTTGAATGTGTTTGACTTTCATTTGATTCTATAAGCTTTGTTGATTGCATTTGACTTTCATTTGATTCAAAAGGCTTTATTTGAATGTGTTTTACTTTCTTTTGATTCAAAATGCTTTGTTTGAATGTGTTTGACTGTCATTTTATTCAATAAGCTTTGGTTCCATGAGTTTGACTTTCTTTTGATTCAATTTGCTATGTTGAATACATTTGACTTTCATTTGATTCAAAAAGCTTTGTTTGAATGTGTTTAACTTTCATTTGATTCGAAAATGTTTTTTGGAATGTGTTTCACTTTCATTTGATTAAATTATATCTTTTGAATGCATTTGACTTTATTTTCTTCATAAAGCTTTGTTTGAATGTGTCTTACTTTCATTTGATTCAAAATGCTTTGTTTGAATGTGTATGACTTTTATTTAATTTAAAAAGCTTTGTTTGAATGAGTTTCACTTTCATTTGATTCAATAAGGTTTGGTGAATGCATTTGACTTTCATTTGATTCTAAAATCTTCGTTTAAATGTGTTAGACTTTCACTTGATTCAATTAGCTTTGTTTAATGCGTTTGTCTTTCATTTGATTCAATTAGCTTTGTAGTATGCGTTTGACTTTCATTTGATTTAATTAGCTTTGTTGATTGTATTTGACTTTCATTTTATTTAAAAAGCTTTGTTTTAATGTGCTTGACTTTCATTTGATTCTAATAGCTATTTTTAAACTTGTTTGACTTTCATTTGATTAAATTATATTTTTTTAATGCATTTTACTTTCATTTTCTTCAAAAACCTTTATTTGAATGTGTTTTACTTTCATTTGATTCAAAATTCTATGTTTGAATTAGTTTGACTTTCATTTGATTTTAAAAAGTTTTGTTTGAATGAGTTTGACTTTCATTTGATTTAATTAGCTTTGTTGAATGCATTTTTCTTTCCTTTGATTCAAAAAGCTTTGTTTGAATGTGTTTGACTTTCATTTGATTCAATAAGCTTTGTTGATTGCATTTCACTTTCATTTTATTCAAAAAGCTATATTTGAATATTTTTTACTTTCATTTGATTTAAAATGCTTTATTTGAATGTGTTAGACATTCATTTGATTAATAATGATTTGTTTGAATGAGTTTGACATTCATTTGATTCAAAAGCTTTATTTGAATGCATTTGACTTTCATTTGTTTCAAAAAGCTTTGATTAAATGAGTTTGACTTTCATTTGATTCAATTAGCTTTGTTGAATGCCTTTAACTTTCATTTGATTCAAAAATCTTTGTTTGAATGTCTTTAACTTTGATTTGATTCAATAAGCTTTGTTGATTGCATTTGACTTTCATTTTATTCAAAAAGCTATATTTGAATATTTTTTACTTTCATTTGATTTAAAATGCTTAGTTTGATTGTGTTTGACTGTCATTTTATTCATAAAGCTTTGTTTATGAGTTTGACTATCTTTTTATTCAGTTTGATATGTTGAATTCATTTGACTTTCATGTTATTCAAAAGCTTTGTTTGAATGTGTTTGACTTTCATATTATTTAGTTAGCTTACTTCAATGTATTTGACATTCATTTGATTCAAAAAGCTTTATTTGAATGTGTTTGACTTTCATTTGATTCAAAACACTTTGTTTGAATGGGTTTGACTTTAATTTGATTTAAAAAGCTTTGTTTTAATGAGTTTGACTTTAATTTGATTAAATTAGCTTTGTTGAATGCATTTGACTTTCATTTGATTCTAAAAGCTTTGTTTGAATGGGTTTGACTTTCATTTGATTCTATAAGCTTTGTGGATTGCATTTGACTTTCATTTGATTCAAAAGGCTTTATTTGAATGTGTTTTACTTTCGTTTGATTCAAAATGCTTTGTTTGAATGTCTTTAACTTTCATTTTATTCAAAAACCTTTGGTTCCATAAGTTTGACTTTGTTTTGATTCAATTTGCTATGTTGAATACATTTGACTTTCATTTTATTCAAAAAGCTTTGTTTGAGTGTTTTTAACTTTCATTTGATTCAAAAAGCTTTGTTTGAATGTGTTTTAATTTTCATTTGATTCGAAAATCTTTTTAGGAATGTGTTTCACTTTCATTTGATTAAATTATCTTTTTTGAATGCATTTGACTGTTATTTGCTTCAAAAAGTTTTGTTTGAATGTGTTTTACCTTCATTTGATTCAAAATGCTTTATTTGAATGTGTTCAACTTTCATTTGATTCAAAAAGCTTTTTTTGAATGAGTTTGACTTTTATTTGATTCAATAAGGTTTGTTGAATGCATTTGACCATCAGTTGATTCAAAAAGCTTTGTTTGAATGTGTTTGACTTTCATTTGTTTCAATAAGCTTTGTTTATTGCATTTGATTTTCAATTGATTCAAAAAGCTTTATTTAAATGTGGTTGACTTTCATTTGATTCAAAAATCTTTGTTTAATTAAGTATAACGTTCATTTGATTCAATTTACTTTGTTGAATACATTTGACTTTCATTTTATTCAAAAAGCTTTATATGAATGTGTTTGACTTTCATTTGATTCAAAATGCTTTAATTGAATGTGTTTGTCTTTTATTTTATTCTATTAGCTTTGTGTAATGCGTTTGTCTTTCATTGATTCAATTAGCTTTGTAGAATGCGTTTGTATTTCATTGATTCAATTAGCTTTGTTGAATGCGTTTAAATTTCATTTAATTCAATTAGCTTTGTTGATTGCAGTTGACTTTCATTTGTTTTAAAAAGCTTTTTTTGAATGAGATTCACTTTCAATTGATTCAAAATGCTTTGTTTGAATGAGTTCGATATTCATATGATTCTAAAATCTTTGTTTAATTACGTATGACTTTCATTTGATTCAATTAGCTTTGTTGAATATATTAGACTTTCATCCGATTCAATAAGCTTTGTTTCAATGTGTTTGACTTTCACTTGATTCAAAAAGCTTTTTTATAATGTGTCTGACTTTCATTTGATTAAATTATCTTTTTTGAATGCATTTGACTTTCATTTGCTTCAAAAAGCTTTATTTGAATGTGTTTTACTTTCATTTGATTTAAAATGCTTTGATTGAATGTGTTTTATTTTCATTTGATTTAAAAAGATTTGTTTGAATGAGTTTGACTTTCATTTGATTCAATTAGCTTTGTTGAATGCATTTGACTTTCATTTGATTCAAAAAGCTTTGTTTGAATTTGTTTGACTTTCATTTGATTCAATAAGCTTTGTTTATTGCATTTGACTTTCATTTTATTCAAAAAGCTTCTTTTTAATGTGTTTTACTTTCATTTGATTCAAAATGCTTTGTTTGAAAGTGCTTGACTGTCATTTTATTCATAAATCTTTGTTTAAACGAGTTTGACTATCTTTTGATTCAGTTTGATATGTTAAATGCATTTGACTTTTATTTGATTTAAAAAGCTTTGTTTGAATGTGTTTGACTTTCATATTATTTAATTAGCTTTGTTGAATGTATTTAACTTTCATTTGATTCAAAAAGTTTTATTTGAATGTGTTTGACTGTCATTTTATTCAAAAAGCTTTTTTTTAATGAGTTTGAGTTACATTTGATTTAATTAGCTTTGTTGAATGCATTTGATTTTCATTTGATTAAAAAAGCTTTATTTAAATGTGTTTGATTTTCATTTGATTTAAAATACTTTGTTTGAATGTGTTTGACTTTCATTTGATTATATTAACTTTTTTGAATGCGTTTGACTTTAATTTGATTCAAAAAGCTTTATTTGAATGTGTTTGACTTTCATTTAATTCAAAATTCTTTGTTTGAGAGTCTTTGTCTTTCATTTAATTCAATTAGCTTTGTTGTATGCATTTGACTTTCATTTGATTTAATTAGCTTTGTTTGAATGCGTTTGACTTTCATTTGATTCAATAAGCTTTTCTGATTGCATTTGATTTTCGTTTTATTCAAAAAGCTTTATTTGAACGTGTTTTACTTTCATTTAACTCAAAATGCTTTGTTTGAATGTGTTTGATTGTCATTTTATTCATAAAGCTTTGGTTCAATGAGTTTGTCTTTTTTATGATTAAATTTGATATGTTGAATGCATTTGACTTGCATTTGATTCAATATGCTTTGTTTGAATGTGTTTGACTTTCATTTGATTCTATAAGCTTTGTTTATTGCATTTGACTTTCATTTGATTCAAAAGGCTTTATTTGAATGTGTTTTACTTTCTTTTGATTTAAAATGCTTTGTTTGAATGTGTTAGACTGTCATTTTATTCATAAAGCTTTGGTTCAATGAGTTTGTCTTTCTTTTGATTCAATTTTCTATGTTGAATAAATTTGACTTTCTTTTGATTCAAAAAGCTTTGTTTGAATGTGTTTGACTTTCATTTGATTCTATAAGCTTTGTTGATTGTCATTTGGGTAATTTTACCCATGCCACATGGGCCAATCATGTCTTGACACGTGTCGTACTCTTGTTGGTTCTAATTGGACCAGTCTCCATTTGACATGTGTCCCTCCTAGAGCTTTGGAGAAAAAAGCGGCGTTCAAGGGCCCAAATCCCGAGAAAGCCACAATACGGCGCAGCCCAGTAGAGCTAGGTCAAATGACCTAATCAGGGGAACGTTTCCAAATGACCCTATAAATAGGGAGATTCCCCCATTTACGGGACAAGAATTAATAATTATAGCACACCCTACATTCTCTTACATAAGAAAAACACCTGATCTCGGAATTCGGGAAGATCTCATTTCAGTTTCCGCACCTTCTCCTACACACATTCAAGCACTAACTTGATCGTCGGAGGTGGAGCCCCAAACACCCGGAGTCTCCATTGTTTTGCAGGTACAGGCGCAGTCGGATCAGTCCTCGAGCTGTAACTCTCTCGAGGGACAAAACCACCCAAAACATTTGGCGCCGTCTATGGGGAGAGTACCTCAAGGATGGTCTAAGAGTCTGTACCGCCTCTTGACCCCAAGGCTAACCAGCTGGAGGTCTTTACAGATGATGAAGATGATGATCCTCAAGTCCAAACATGCATAGCGAAAGACGGCTATCTCATCACTAACCGCATTCGTCCTAGAGACACTCTGGAACGAGGCAAAAGCCAGGCGGGTACCAGTAGGTCCCCTAGTCAGCCGGAAGGGGAAACCCTATTGGCAAGAGGTCAGGCTCGAGTCACCAAAGACCAGCTCATGAAATTCATGATGGGTTTCAAGGGTGAGATCAAGGATCTGATCGAAAAGAAAACAACTGGCTCTAGGAAGAGTCAGCCGGCCAAGAAGTCTCCTCGAACTGCGAGGAAGAAGCCAGTCAGGGACAGGCAGCCGACTCCACATCAAAAGGACAAGGCAGCCGCAACCCTTGACTGGTCCAAGATCCTCCTGCCCCAGAAGGGTCCAACGAGTCCCTGCCGGGAGAATCAACCGGTGTGTAGCAAAAAATCTATCCCTGACGCTCGGCAAATCATCGAGCGCAAGAGAGGTCAGTAGCTGTCTGAGTCAGCCTCTACTTCGAGCTTTCTAGATAGCTTCAAAAACACATCTGCAGGGAACATTTAATCCTTGCATGAGAGCCATATAGGCGGTAATACCGTCCATTCTAGCCCTCAAATGATTCGAAATGCACCGCATGTACCCCCTATGGTGTACGGTCCGTATTCTCCTCACTTCATGCAGCCGGCCCTCTTTGGGGGTCAGGCGGCATATAACATCCAACCTTTGGACTGGCAACTCCGTCTGCTCAAACTTGGTGAACAGACTTCTGCGTTCACCAAGGAGATAACCAAGGCAGCACAGCCTGCCAAGTTTAAGAATGTGTTGGTTGGTGCTTATGATGGTACCACCAACCCTGAGGACCACCTCATGGCCTACTCTAACCTCATGCACATGCAGGGGATAGAGGATGCTATATGGTGCCGGTGCTTCCCCGCTACATTAAAGGGAATTGCCTCACAATGGTTTGGCAACTTTCCAGCCGAATGTATTGATAGCTTTAGGAAGCTTGCCTTCATGTTTGCCTCGAACTTCTCAGTGAATATCCCTGCCAAAAAAACAAGTCTTGACTTGAGTACCATCCGGCAGGGAGATAGAGAAGGGCTTCGCTCCTATGTCAGGCGGTTCAACCTTATGAGGATTCAAATCCAGGGGCTGTCTGACGAGGTAGCCTATACAGACTTCTTCAAGGGTCTGAAGGACGGGTTAACCTTTAAGTTCGACCTTGTCCGAAAGAGGGTTTTCACCCTCCAAGAGGCGTTGATAGAGGCGGAGAGCTTCATTCAAGCCACCGACCTCTGCTCGTCCAGCCATCAGTCGGACTCCAAGAAGTCCGACAAGCAAAAAGAGGGTCGGTCTGCTCAACCGGCTCAAAAAGCTGAAGAGAGCAAAAAGAGAAAAAAAGTCTGGGTGGTTGAGGAACCTGGTCAGCCGTCCAAAAAGAAGAAGAAGGAATTCAAACCGTATGTCTCACGGTATGAATTCAATAAAGACTGTTACACCATCTTTACAGAGGTGAAGGACCGGCTGACCATTGAGAAGCCGAATCCTATGAAGAGTTCCTTTCAGTCGCGGAACAAGAATAAATTCTTTCACTTCCATCAGGAGGTGGGCCATGACACCAACAACTGCTATAGCCTTTAGCGGACGTTGGACCGTCTGGCTGACAAGGGCTTGCTGAAGTCCTATGTCTTGAAGTCCAAAGCGACTTCTAAGACGAATCCGGGGCAGTCGTCAAAAACTGTCCAGCCTACTAGTAGTACGGATACCGATAAGGATCCGGTCTACACTATAGCAGGCGGATTCGCATGCGGTGGCCCGATCATCCGGGGCACCAAGGATCATCTGACGAGGATGATTCACTCGGTTGATGATGGACAGGTGTCCTCAAGTGGAACATTCCCAGACGTCCTCATCACAGAGAAGGACCAAGGCAAAGATTCGCCGATCGCATGATGACCCAGTCGTTAATGAATGCAAGGTCGCCAACCAGCAGGTTGGCCGAATCCTCACATACACGGGTAGCTCCTCTGATCTCATCAGCTACAAGTGTCTGTCCCGGCTTAATTACAAGCGGGATAGCCTGCGTGACGTCTCCCATCCACTAGTTGGCTTTGGCGGAGGGGTTGTGCACCCAGTCGGACAAATTGACATACCCATCCGGCTGGGGGAGAAGGGAAAGGGGCGGCACATGGTCGTCTAGTTCCTGGTGGTTAAAGAGCTGACCGCCTACAACATCATTCTTGGCAGACACACTCTAATCGAGTGCAAGGCCGTCATCATCCCAGCTCTCATGCTTCTCAAGTATGAAAAGGATGATGGCTCTATTGGCTCCCGCAAACAAAAACTGAAAAGCTGGTGGAGGTGTAGAAGGAGAAGAAATAGCAATCACTGACCGGGGAACGGTCAGATGATCTCCGTCCCCAGCCGGCTGGTAAGCACATTAATATTCCTCTGGACGATAGCCGTCCAAAGAGGACTATTAAGGTGGGGATGACTGCCTTTGAAAGGCTTGGTGCAGACTTGCACCTTCTGCTGAAGGAATTCAAAGACATTTTTGCCTTTGAAGTGGAAGAGATGCCAAGCATCAGCCCGGATGTCGCTGTCCACAAGCTCGCCGTGGATCCAAAAAAGAAACCCATCCGGCAAAAGAAAAGAAATCACGGCGAGGAAAGAAGTCAGGCGGTAGATGCCGAGGTCAAGAAGCTGTTAGACATCGGGTTCATTCTGCCTTGTAACTTCCCTGATTGGGTTGCAAACGTGGTGCTTGTAAAAACGCTGAATGGAACTTGGCGCATGTGTGTTGACTACACTGACTTGAACAAGGCATGTCCAAAGGATAGTTACCCGCTTCCGAATATTGACAGCCTTGTCGACTCCATAGTCGGGCATGCCTTGATGAATTTTATGGATGCCTACTCCAGCTTCCATCAGATACCCCTGTGGAAAAAAATCAAGAAAAGACGACCTTCGTCACTGATCAAGGGTTATTCTGTTATACGGTGATGTCGTTTGGCTTGAAGAACGCACCGGCTACTTTCCAAAGGATGATTAATACAGTCTTCGTTAATCAGATTGGAAGGAATGTAGAGGCATACATTGATGACGTGATAGTCAAATCCAAGCTACAGACGGATCACCTTGCTGATCTCCGAGAAATCTTTATCACACTCAGGCGACATAAGGTAATGTTAAATCCCAAAAAGTGTGTTTTTGGTGTTGAGTTTGGGAAGCTTCTCGGATTCCTGATTGCCCAAGGGGGATAGAGGCTAATCCCGAGAAGATACAGGCGGTGATTGACATGAAGTCACTCCGCTCTGTAAAGGAAGGTCAGAGGCTTACTGGTTGTCTTGCCGCGCTTGGGAGATTCCTCAGCCGGTCAGGTGACAAATGCCTTTACTTCTTCCAAGCAATCAGGAAGAAGACTAGATTTGAATGGGGAGATGATGTTGAGGCGGCCTTTCAAAAATTGAAAGAACATCTAAACTCTTTGCCAAGGCTTGTTAGCCCTCTGCCAAAGGAGACGCTCTATATGTACCTTGCCGTCTCAAATCATGCCCTTAGTGTTGTTCTCCTTGCTGAGAGAGACGACAATCAGCTTCCGATCTATTTCATTAGCCATGTGCTCAGAAATGCTGAACTCCGGTACCCCATGGTTGAAAAATTTGGCCTTACTCTCCACATGGCTGTTAAGAAGTTGAAACCATACTTCTTGGCACATCCAATGGTAGTATACACAGATCAACCCCTCAAGCGGCTAATGACAACATTGTACTCATCCGGAAGAATGCCCAAATGGGCTATTGAAATGCAAAGTCTTGAAATCACCTACGAACCAAGAAAGGCAGTGAAGGGCCAGGCGTTTGCCGACTTCATTGTCGAAATGACAAGGCCGGTTGCTCCGGATTACCTTGATCTGGTTTGGAAGGTGCATGTAGACGGGAGCTCTACTATGAACGGCTATGGTGCAGGCATAATTTGTCAATCTCCGGAAGGAGATAAATATGAATATGCACTGCGGTTCAAATTCCAAGCCACAAACAATGAGGCGGAATATGAAGCCCTACTAGCAGGCATCTGCATGTGTAAGGCGGCAGGGGCAACAAAAATTGACGCCTGCTCTGATTCGCAGTTGGTCGTTAGCTAATACCATGGCGAGTATGAAGCCACCCATCTGGCTATGATTAAATATTTGCAGGCGGTCAAGGCTGAAGCTGGGACACTTGAACAATTTTATCTAAGTCAAGTGCCCAGGTCTAAAAACAACCAGGCGGATGCTCTGTCTAAGTTGGCATCCTCCGACTCCTGTGATACGCCTCGGTTAGTCTTTTGAGAAGTAATGGAAAAACGAAGCATATCTGATGATGAACCCATTGGAGTGCTGGACCAAAGTTCTACTTTGATGGATGGCATCCGGGCGTATCTGACAAACGGCACGCTCCCTAATTCACCTCAAGAGGCAGCCGTGCTGAAGAAGTGTGCAGAAAACTTCGAGATGAGAGAAGGAGAACTCTTCAAGGTGGGGTTTCTGATGCCTCTATTGAAGTGTGTTACCCCGGAAAAGGGGAAAGAAGTCCTCGAAGAGTTGCATGCGGGATACTGCGCCTCTTATGCAGGCGGCATATCCTTAGCCGTCATGGCCAGGCGGCATTACTTTTGGCCCACTCTTGAGTTAGATGCCGTGGAATTTGTTAGGAAATGTGATAAGTGTCAAAGATTTGGCAAGCTAATCCATCGGCCGGCTACTGACCATATGGCAATCCACAGCCCAGTCCCGTTTGCTAAATAGGGCATGGACATTCTAGGTCCGTATACGCCTACACCAGGCAGAAAGCGCTATATTCTTGTGGCTGTGGATTATTTCACTAAGTGGGTGGAAGCAGAGGCGGTAAAAGGAATCAAGACAAAAGATGTCATCTCCTTCATGTGGAAGAACATTATCACCCGGTTCGGGGTACCTATGTCTATGTATTTGATAATGGACCTCAATTTGAGACGCCTCAGCTTAAAACTTGGTTGGGAGATCAAGGGATCTCACATTGTTTTGCATCAGTCGGTCGACCCCAAGCAAACGGCCAAGTTGAACCCTTCAACAATTTCATCTCAGACGGTATCAAAAAGAAAATTGAAAGAGCCGGTGGTTTATGGGTTGAAGAGTTGATTCATGTCCTATGGGCCATCCAGACAACTGAAAGGGGGCAACCGGTGAAACCCCATTTCTCATGGTTTACGTTGCTGAAGCCGTCTTTCCCACCGAGCATTATGAGCCGACTCTACGAGTCAAGCTATACGATGAAGAGGCAAACTGGGAGGCCATGCAGCTACCATTGGACCCACTCCCGGAGCGCAGGGGAAATGCCGCCTTGCGACATGAGATTTACCGTCTGAGAATGACCCTTGCCTATAACAAGAGAGTGCACAAACGACCCTTAAAAATTGGGGACTTTATGTTATGAAAGATGGAGGCAACCAGTAGGGCCAATGAACAAGGGAAGCTAACTCCTAATTGGGAAGGCCCCTACCTAATCTATGAAGAAGTAAGAAACGGCACCTACCGCCTGGAAACTTTAGACGGCTGCCAAGAACTTGGAATGTAGATAACTTGAAAAAGTACTACTTCTAAGACTTGTAAATTTTTGTAAATAAAAAGCCTATCAATGCAAAGTTGTTTTTTATAAATAAAGACTTAGTGGCTAAAATGATATTCAAACCGAGGCCAATGGCTGGATGCAAACTTATTTTATAAATTCATCTGCTCCAATATGAGTATGGCGTCCGGTGACGCCCCTCCGTTTGTTATCGTCGCAGAGGGCATTCTATCGTTGGCTCTACCAGCATATGCAGACGTCAAAGATTGAATAACCAAATTGGTCAACTCATAGCTGTCTGACCAAAACAGTCTAAAAGAATGATTAAGCTTAAGACCGGATGTCAGGTGACATCAGCTAGTAAATTACTGAAGTTCTCCGTTAGACTGTTCAACGAAATTGTACCAGTCACCCCAATGGGGCAGACGAACAAAATGCAATGGATTGTAGGTATCCTAGACGACCTTTAAGCTGTCTAGGATTCATCAGGCAGGCAGACAATATGTTCCTTGTTCCATTAACTGTTAGGCGGCCTATTCCCGTCTGGCTCACAAAGGTTATATAAGAATACCCGATTGGGTTAAACGACTGTCGTTGACGGCTGTGTACTTGGTTTAAGGCAATCACTACTATGGTTGATTGACTTGGGAATATTCCATACTCTTTAAAGTATCAAGCATTCCAAAGTCAATCAATCAAAGCACTAAAACCAACCACATAGCCACCAGGGGCAAGAGTAGCCAGTATACTATCTGAATTGCCGCATGCTTTAAAAAAGTTGGGCAAAAATTCTAAAATTGAAACATAATAGCAAATTCATCAAACCGACTCAATCGGCAAATTTCATTCCAAAACCGGTTAAAACCGGATAATACTGTTAACCGGATATATATCCGGGATAAGAGAAAGTATAATCATTACCCGACCCCTCAGTCGGTAAAACTACAGAAACACTCGACACGCAGGCCGGAAAAGCAAAAATTTGGCATACGCCGCCTGGTTCTCCTCTTTGGGATTCTCCCCATCAGATTGAAGCTCAATGGCATCTCCTTCTTTAGGGAGCTCCTTGGCAGGTTCCTCAAGCTCAGCGTTTTCCCAGGCCTCGAAGGACTCGGGCTCCGGCTCCCCTTTATCTCTCAAATACACTACATTTTCAGCATATTGAAAAGCTAAAGCCCACAAACCATAGTCCTTGTTGGGGTGGAGAGCTTCCAAGGCGATCTTCATCCGGGCGTCGGAGTTCGCTTCATTTTCAGCAACCGAACGGTTTTGCTCCGCCTCGATTGTTGCCTTGATATTCATTTGGACTCGCTCCGCATCCTTCTTCAGCCTCTCAACCTCTGCCTTGAGCTTTACATTCTCCTGGGAGGCACCCTGCAAGGCCTTGAGGTCTTCCTCCGCCTTCTCGAGGTTGGTTTAAGCCGTGTTGGCCTTCTCCTTAGCCTCATCCAAAGCTTTTTGAAGACCCTTGATCTGATCTGCCTATTGCATCAATTCGGCTTTAGTTTCAAGTTTATTAATTGTACATTGATATTAAGCAACATCTTGAGAATCCCTAGTTGATCTAGTGGCTCTCTTTACCTCCTCCCTCTTCCGGGCATATGGCCGTTTGAGTCCATCAACCCTGAGCATGGCCTGTAGACACAAATGGTGTCATTCATGCGGGATATATTATACTTAGTTCTAGCAAAGGGGAATTAGGTATACCTCAGACAGGAGTGCAGTGATACGTTCAACATTGAACGTCTCAATGCCCGGGATGGCATCCTTCTCCTTCTTGGAAACGGCAGCCAGCATGGATCGGGCATGCTCCTGGACGTCTGGCCATCGGGGGGATTGATCTGCACCATATGTGAAAGAGGGTGAGTGAGCTATATAGGCGGCACCAACTTGATGCCAGCTGTCGGACGAAGAAGTCTGTTGAGAGTGAGATTTCACTCGCAACAGCCATCCCAGCTCCAGCGGAGATTCGAAGGGATTGTATTTACCTTCAGGAGCTTGGGGGATTGAACCACCCCTTAGGCGTAGAGAGGCCGGATGGGACCATATCAAAGCCCACTCCAAAGCCTCCGATGGTAACATTTCTCCCCTCGATGCGGAGGCGGTTCCTCTCATCAGAGCCTTCGGGGCCCGTCTTACCTAAAGCCGCTTTGGCGGACTTCGCAGGCTTAGTTGTGGTGGAGGTGGTCTCATCCCGTCCTTATTTGAATAGTTTCTTACTAAAGGACCTAGGTGCCTCTCCACCCTGCAATTAAAGAAGTATTAAATATACAACCGGCGATGCTTGTTAGGAAAACAATGCAAGGAGCTAGACGGTTCTTTACCTCAGCCTTCAGCTTGGCGGCCTTAGCCTTCGCCAGGTGTCTCCGGATTTGTGCAGAGGACCGCTTCGGAGTCTTCTTATCAGCTACCATGTTCAAAGCTTCTTCTGCAAAAATAATGAACACATGATTAGTGCAAAATCATAATTGGCTAACAATAGTACAAGCGGAATTAAGCCGGATGTATATCAAACATACGCTATGGAAACATCATGCTAAGCCCGCAGGCGGATAAGAACGCCTCATCTCTAAACCATGCGCACATGGGAATCCAATTATTAGGGACCTTGGTTACGTCCCCAGTTGAGAGTGTCTCCGTATGGAACTAAAAAAACTTGGTTTCCATGATAGCGTCATAGTCGTCCCTTGGAATCCGGGGAAGGGCACATTTGCGACCTAGTAGGTCGGGATTTTTATTATACCGGCGCATGTCTCGGTTCTCTCGACGGGTTAGGGCAGACAGTAGCTAGAAACGGGTTTTCCAACCGTCATATTCACCTTGTCCAATGTCATTTGGTACTGAGGGAGAGTGGTCAAGGTGTACCACGCCCTCTAACCGCCTGGGTTGCGGCTGAGATAGTCCATGTGAGCAAAAGCCTCACAGCTGGGATTCAAGTCTTGCATCTCACAGGCGGCAACATACCCCAGAATGTTAGCCCACGAATTTGGAGAGAGCTGCCAGACGCCCAGGCCATAACCCCTGAGTATGGCTCTCACAGCATGGTGAAGCGAGAATCGGACGCCTGCTAGGAATGCCGCCTCATACCATCCAAAGTAGGCATTGTCGTTATACTGGTCATCTTTCCAGGAGATAGTGCCTAGCTTAGGCGGCACCTGGGTAGTATATCCATTTCGCAGAGGTCGTTTCTGTAGAAAGCTTTCAATGTCTTTTAGCATTGCCCGCCTGTCTTTAACGGAGATATGGATCTGAAAGGGATCATCCTTTGCTTCCCATTTTTTCATCTCTTTGGCCTCACTATCCTCAAGCGGGGAAAGAGGGGCATCACTATCATCCTCAGAGCTAGACCCTGAGGCGGAGCTTTCACCGTCTCCCTTGTCGCCGGCTGACCCCGATGCAGACTCTTCCTCGTCTCTATCTTCGGGGCCAGCTTCATCAAGGTCCATCTGGGAGACGGCTCCCTCCCCGTCTCTACCCTCATCGTATAAGATTGTGTCACTTGGGGTTCCAAGAATCCCAGACGAGGAATATTCCCCTGAACTCTCATTGCTCTCTGACCCCTCAACCGGGGTTACCTCATCAGACGACACTTCCAAAGTACCGTCTCCTCGACACCGTCTAGAGGCTGTCTGTTTAGTTCTAGCCATCATGTCCTGCACAAACACATAGATGGTCAGTTGAGGAGTATAAAATTGCCATCGTGTCCTAGACTCAGCCTTACCAGGAGACCGGCTGACTATTGACCTAGGCCATTCCGTGTGTATTGGTGATGAATCCATTTATTGAATGAATTGAAGCAAATGTAAATGAGCTGAAGGGAGTAGAGGCGGTACCTTACGTTTGTCTCTAAAAGGGGGGCAAACGGTGATGACCAACTGAGATGCTGCTGGAGTTGACTTTGCTTGCTTGGGGCATAGGCGGTTGTAAACCGGCTGAGGCAGGCAGAAATTTACTAGCGCTTGTGTTCACACAGACAGACGGCTGACTCTCTCTCTAGAATTGGTGATTTTCTCTCTCTAGAATGTTTTGGAAACGTCCAAAATGAGGGGGGTAAAATGTGTATTTATAGAGGGGTAAAAAATAGTGGCATCCTGCTAATTTCCTCGGAATGTGAAAGGTTAAACTTTCACAGTGAAAAAAAAAACCTTCCTATGGCACGTCACATTTGTGAGGGGCAAATGTTTTGGGTAATTTTACCATGCCATGTGGGTCAATCATGTCCTAACACGTGTCGTACTCTAGTTGGTCCGAATTGGACCAGTCTCCATTTGATATGTGTCCCTCCTAGAGCTTGGGAGAAAAAAGCAGCCTTCAAGGGCCCAAATCCCGAGAAAGCCGCAATATGGCGCAGCCCACCAGAGCGAGGTCAGAGTGACCTAATTTGGGGCACGTTTCCCAATAACCCTATAAATAGGGAGATTCCCCCATTTTCGGGACAAGATTTAATAATCACAGCATACCCTACATTCTCTTACATCAGAAAAACACCTTATCTCGGAATCCAGGAAGATCTCATTTCATTTTCCGTACCATCTCCTACACACAATCAAACACTAACTTGATTGTTAGAGGCGGAGCTCCAAACACCCAGAGTCTCCGTTGTTTTGTAGGTACAGGCGCAGTCGGATCAATCCTCGAGCTGTAACTCTCCCGAGGGACAAAACCACCCAAAACAGATTACATTTGACTTTATTAGATTCAAAAAGTTTTATTTGAATGTGTTTTACTTTCTTTTGATTCAAAATGCTTTGTATGAATTAGTTTAACTTTCATTTAATTCAAGTAGCTTTGTTGAATACATTTGACTTTCATTTGATTCAAAAAGCTTAGTTTGAATGCGTTTGACTTCGATTTGATTCAAAAAGCTTTGTTGATTGCATTTGACTTTCATTTTATTAAAAAAGCTTTATTTGAATGTGTTTTACTTTTATTTGATTCAAAATGCTTTGTTTAAATGTGTTTGATTGTCATTTTATTAAAAAAGCATTGTTTATTTGACTATCGTTATATTCAATTTTATATGTTGAATGCATTTGACTTTTCATTTGATTCAAAAAGCTTTATTTAAATGTGTTTTACTTTCATTTGATTTAAAAAGCTTTGTTCAATGAGTTTCACATTCATTTGATTCAATTAGCTTTGTTGAATGCATTTGACTTTCATTTCATTCAAAAATCTTTGTTTGGATGTGTTTGACTTTCATTTGATTCAATTAGCTTTGTTGAATGTATTTGACTTGCATTTGATTCAAAAAGCTTTATTTGAATATGTTTGACTTTCATTTGACTCAAAATGCTTTATTTGAATGTGTTTGACTTTAATTTGATTCAATTCGCTTTGTTAAATGTGTTGTGTCTTTCATTTGATTCAATTAGCTTTGTTAAATGCGTTTGACTTTCATTTGATTCAATTAGCTTTGTTGATAGCATTTGACTTACATTTGATTCAAAAAGATTTGTTTGAATGAGTTTGACTATCATTTAATTCAAAAAGCTTAATTTGAATGTAGTTTACTTTCATTTGATTCAAAATGCTTTGTTTGAATGTGTTTGACATTCATTTGATTCAAAAAGCGTTGTTTAATTAAGTATGACTTTCATTTAATTCAATTAGCTTTTTTGAATACATATGACTTTGATTTGATTCAAAAAGCTTTGTTTGAATGAGTTTGACTATCATTTAATTCAAAAAGCTTAATTTGAATGTAGTTTACTTTCATTTGATTCAAAAAGCTTTATTTAAATGTGTTTTACTTTCATTTGATTTAAAAAGCTTTGTTCAATGAGTTTCACATTCATTTGATTCAATTAGCTTTGTTGAATGCATTTGACTTTCATTTCATTCAAAAATCTTTGTTTGGATGTGTTTGACTTTCATTTGATTCAATTAGCTGTGTTGAATGTATTTGACTTGCATTTGATTCAAAAAGCTTTATTTGAATATGTTTGACTTTCATTTGACTCAAAATGCTTTATTTGAATGTGTTTGACTTTAATTTGATTCAATTCGCTTTTTTAAATGTGTTGTGTCTTTCATTTGATTCAATTAGCTTTGTTAAATGCGTTTGACTTTCATTTGATTCAATTAGCTTTGTTGATAGCATTTGACTTTCATTTGATTCAAAAAGATTTGTTTGAATGAGTTTGACTATCATTTAATTCATAAAGCTTAATTTGAATGTAGTTTACTTTCATTTGATTCAAAATGCTTTGTTTGAATGTGTTTGACATTCATTTGATTCAAAAAGCGTTGTTTAATTAAGTATGACTTTCATTTAATTCAATTAGCTTTTTTGAATACATATGACTTTGATTTGATTCAAAAAGCTTTGTTTGAACGTGTTTGACTTGCATTTGATTAAAAAAAGTTTTTTTTGAATGCTTTTGACTTTAATTTGATTAAAGTATCTTCTTTGAATGGAATTGACTTTCATTTTCTTCAAAAAGCTTTATTTGAATGTGTTTGACTTGCATTTGATTCAAAAAGCTTTTTTTGAATGTGTTTGACTTTCATTTTATTAAATTATCTTCTTTGAATGGATTTGACTTTCATTTTCATCAAAAACCTTTATTTGAATGTGTTTTACTTTCATTTAATTCAAAATGCTATGTTTGAATGCGTTTGACTTTCCATTGAATCAAAAAGCTTTGTTTGATTGAGTTTGACTTTCATTTGATTCAATTAGCTTTGTTGAATGCATTTGTCTTTTATTTGATTCATATAGCTTTGTTGTATGTGTTTGAGTTTCATTTGATTTAATTAGCTTTGCTGATTGCATTTGACTTTCATTTGATTCAAAAAGCTTTGTTTGAATGAGTTTAACTTTCATTTGATTCAAAAAGCTTTGTTTTAATGAGTTTGACTTTTATTTTATTAAATTATCTTTGTTTAATACATTTGAATTTCATTTGATTTAAAAAGCTTTATTCGAATGTGTTTAATTTTCATTTAATTCAAAATGCTTTCTTTGAATGAGTTTGAATTTCATTTGTCAAAAAGCTTTGTTTAATTAAGTATGACTTTCATTTGATTCAACTAGATTTGTTGAATAGATTTGACTTTTATTTCATTCAAAAAGCTTTGTTGGAATGTGTTTGACTTTCATTTGATTCAATTAGCTTTGCTTATTGCATTTGACTTTTATTTATTGAAAAAGATTTATTTGAATGTGTTTTACTTTCTTTTGGTCCAAAATGCTTCGAATGAATGAGTTTAACTTTCATTTAATTCAAGTAACTTTGTGGAATATATTTTACTTTCATCTGATTCAAAAAGCTTAGTTTGAAAGCGTTTGACTTTCATTTGATTTAAAAGGCTTTGTTGATTGCATTTGACTTTCATTTTATCCAAAAAGCTTTATTTGAATGTGTTTTTACCTTTATTTGATTCAAAATGCTTTGTTTGAATGTGTTTGATTGTCATTTTATTCAAAAAGCTTTGTTTATTTGATTGTCTTTATATTCAATTTTATATGTTGAATGCATTTGACTTTCATTTGATTCAAAAAGCTTTATTTAAATGTGTTATACTTTCATTTGATTTAAAAAGCTTTCTTTAATGAGTTTCACTTTCATTTGAATCAATTAGCTTTGTTGAATGCCTTTGACTTTCATTTGATTCAAAAAGCTTTTTTAGGATGTGTTTGACTTTCATTTGATTTAATTTGCTTTGTTGAATGTATTTGACTTTCATTAGATTCAAAAAGCTTTCTTTAAATATGTTTGACTTTCATTTGATTGAAAATGCTTTATTTTAATATGTTTGACTTTAATTTGATTCAATTAGCTTTATTGAATGTGTTTGTCTTTCATTTGATTCAATTAGCTTTGTTGATATCATTTGAATTTCATTTCATTTAAAAAGCTTTGTTTGAATGAGTTTGACTTTCATTTGATCCAAAAAGCTTTATTTGAATGTGTTTGACTTTCATTTGATTCAAAATGCTTTTTTTGAATGAGTTTGACATTCATTTGATTCAAAAAGCTTTTTTTAATTAAGTATGACTTTCATTTGATTTAATTAGCTTTGTTGAATACATGTGACTTTGATTTGATTCAAAAAGCTTTGTTTGAACGTGTTTGACTTGCATTTGATTCAAAAAGCTTTTTTTGAATGTTTTTGTCTTTCATTTGATTAAATTATCTTCTTTGAATGGTTTTGACCTTCATTTGCTTCAAAAAGCTTTATTTGAATGTGTTTTACTTTCATTTTATTTAAAATGCTATGTTTGAATGCATTTGACTTTCATTTGACTCAAAAAGCTTTGTTTTAATGTGGTTGACTTTCATTTGATTCAATTAGCTTTGTTGAATACATTTGACTTTCATTTGATTCTATTAGCTTTGTTGATTGCATTTGACTTTGATTTGATTCAAAAAGCTTTGTTTGAATGAGTTTGACTTTCCTTTGATTTAAAAAGCTTTATTTGAAATTGTTTGACTATCATTTGATTCAAAATGCTTCGTTTGAATGAGTTTGACATTCATTTGATTTAAAAAGCTTTGTTTAATTAAGTTTGACTTTCATTTGATTCAATTAGCTTTGATGAATACGTTTGACTTTCATTTGATTCAAAAAGGTTTGTTTGAATGTGTTTGACTTTCATTTGATTAAAAAAGCTTTTTTATAATGTGTTTGACTTTCATTTGAATAAATTATCTTTTTTGAATGCATTTGACTTTCATTTTCTTCAAAAAGCTTTATTTGAATGTGTTTCACTTTCATTTGATTTAAAATGCTTTGTTTGAATGTGTTTGACTTTTATTTCTAATGTGGATCCTAACCCCTTGTTCAATTAAGTATTTAGAAAACCCACAATCTTGAAATAAAGATCTTTTCTTGAACCCTTTCTTGAAGATTCATTGTAGAAAACGAACCGATATGACTAGAAACTCGACCACCTCCTGGAACGAATTACTTGATTGATCAAATACCTAGACCACCTCCTAGAACTAAGTAATTTGACATCCTTAACTCTCAACTCACCTCCTGAATTGATTATTAAGCTAGTACGTAAGAGAAACTCACGCAAGAATAATGCAAAATAATGCACAAAGTCTGAATTTATTTCGAATGTAGGTATGAAAGATTACAGCCTTTGTGCCTTATTTATAGGCTAAGAATCTACCAAAATCTACTAGAATTAGATTTCCTAAGTTGGTTAGGATATTCTTAAACCATCCTAGATCACACTCCTAAGTAAACTTGGACTCCAAGCAATCCAAAACAGCCTTGGACGCCAAGTAAACCTCCAAATCAGCCCTTTACACGTTATCTTAGTAGATTTAGGAATCTTAGACTTTCCTAAATTACATCAAACTCTAATTAAAGGAAAATAAGACTAAAAACAAGTAATTAAATTAACCCAAACCAAGTAAAACGAATCAAAGTGGATCCCAAAACCTTGGGGCTAAAAATAGAAAGCATCTAAAGATAGAATAGGATTAAAGACTCCTAACCTAGGTAGAACCTAGGATTTCAGTCTCTTGAGCTTAACTTGCTGTCCATGTGAGTCTTGTCACCCAAGCTTGCTTCTTATCTACATCAAAACCCATAGGGTTGAGTTATAGAGTGATAGTCTCTTTAAAAGAATTGCCCTTTGTATTCACATCAATTTGATTCAAAAAGCTTTGTTTGAATGAGTTTGACTTTCATTTGATTCAATTAGCTTTGTTGAATGCATTTGACTTTCATTTGATTCATAAAGCTTTGTTTGAATGCGTTTGATTTTCATTTAATTCAATAAGCTTTGTTGATTGCATTTGACTTTCATTTTATTCAAAAAGCTTATTTGAATATGTTTTACTTTCATTTGATTCAAAATGCTTTGTTTAAATATTTTTGACTACATTTTATTCATAAAGCTTTGTTTAAATGATTTTGACTGACTTTTGATTCAATTTGATATGTTGAATGCATTTGACTTTCATTTGATTCAAAAAGCTTTGTTTGAATGTTTTTTACTTTTATATTATTTAATTAACTTAGTTGAATGCATTTCAGTTTCATTTGATTTAAAACGCTTTATTTGAATGTATTTGACTTTCATTACATTCAAAAAGCTTTGTCTGAAAGTGTTTGACTTTCATTTAATTTAAAAGGCTTTGTTTTAATGAGTTTGACTTTCATTTGATCCAATTAGCTTTGTTGAATGCATTTGACTTTCATTTTATTCAAAAAGCATTGTTTGAATGTGTTTGACTTTCATTTGATTAAAAAAGCTTTATTTAAATGTGTTTTACTTTCTTTTGATTCAAAATGCATTGTTTGAATGTGTTTGACAGTCATTTTATTTAAAAATCTTTGTTACAAGGAGTTTGACATTCTTTTGATTCAATTTGCTATTTTGAATGCATTTGACTTTCATTTGATTCAAAAAGCTTTGTTTGAATGTGTTTGACTTACATTTGATTTAATTAGCTTTGTTAAATGCATTTGACTTTCATTTGATTCAAAAAGCTTTATTTGAATGTGTTTGTTTTTCATTGGATTCAAAATGCTTTGTTAGCATGTGTTTGACTTTCATTTAATTCAAGTAGCTTTGTTGAATGCATTTGAATTTCATTTGCTTCTAAAATCTTCGTTTAAATATGTTTGACTTTCACTTGATTCAATTATCTTTGTTGAATGCATTGGACTTTCATTTGATTCAAAAAGCTTTGTTTGAATGAGTTTGACTTTAATTTGATGCAATAAGCTTTGTTGAATGCATTTGACTTTCATTAGGTTCAAAAAGCTTTATTTGAATGTGTTTGACTTTAATTTATTCAAAATGCTTTATTTGATAGTGTTTGACTTTCATTTGATTCAAAAAGCTTTGTATAATGTGTTTGACTCTCATTTGATTCAAAAAGCTTTTTTTGAATGTGTTTGACTTTGATTTAATAAAATTATCTTTTTTAATTGCATTTGACTTTCATTTGCTTCAAAAAGCTTAATTTGAATGTGTTTTACTTTTATTTGATTCAAAATGCTTTGTTTGAATTTCTTTAACTTTCATTTGATTCAAAAAGTTTTGTTTGAATGAGTTTGACTTTCATTTGATTAAATTAGCTTTGTTGAATGCATTTGACTTTCTTTTGATTCAAAAAGCTTTGTTTGAATGTGTTTGACCTCAATTTGATTCAAAAAGCGTTTTTTGAACGTGTTTGACTTTTATTTGATTAAATTATCTTTTTTTTTTGCATTTGACTTTCATTTGATTTAAAAAGCTTTGTTTGAATGTGTGTTTACTGTCATTTGATTCAAAATGCTTTGTATGAATAAGTTTAACTTTCATCTATTTCAAGTAGCTTTGTTAAATGCATTTCACTTTTATTTGATTCGAAAAGCTTTGTTTGAATGCGTTTGACTTTCATTTCATAAAAAATACGGTTTGTTGATTGCATTTGACTTTCATTTTATTCTAAATGTTTTATTTGAATGTGTTTTACTTTCATTTGATTCAAAATTCTTTGTTTGAAAGTGTTTGATTCTCATTTTATTCAAAAAGCTCTGTTTATTTGACTATCTTTATATTCATTTTGATATGTTGAATGCATTTGACTTTCATTTGATTCAAAAAGCCTTATTTGAATGTGTTTTACTTTCATTTGATTTTAATAGAATTGTTTTAATGAGTTTCAGTTTCATTTGATTCAATTAGCTTTGTTGAATGCATTTGCCTTTCATTTGATTCAGAAAGCTTTGCTTGGATGTGTTTGACTTTCATTTCATTCAATTAGCTTTGTTGAATTCATTTGACTTTCATTTGATTTAAAAAGCTCTATTTGAATATGTTTTACTTTCAATTAATTCAAAATGCTTTATTTTAATGTTTTTTACGTTAATTTGATTCAATTAGCTTTGTCGAATGCGTTTGTCTTGCATTTGATTCAACTAGATTTGTTGAATGCGTTTCACTTTCATTTGATTCAATTAGATTTGTTGATAGCATTTGACTTTCATTTGATTCAAAAATGCTTTGTTTGAATGCGTTTGACTTTCATTTGATTCAAAAAGCTTTATTTGAATGTGTTCTACTTTCATTTGATTCAAAATGCTTTGTTTGAATGCGTTTGACTTTTGATTTGATTCAATTAGATTTTTTGAAAGCATTTGACTTTCATTTGATTCAATTAGCTTTGTTGATTGCATTTGACTTTCATTTGATTCAAAAATCTTGTTTGAATGAGTTTGACTTTTACTTGATTTAAAAAGATTTATTTGAAAGTGCTTAACTATCATTAGATTCAAAATGCTTTGTTTGAATGAGTTTGACATTGATTTGATTCAAAAAGCATTGTTTAATTGAGTTTGACTTTCATTTAATTTATTTAGATTTGTTGAGTACATTTGACTTTGATTTGATTCAAAAAACTTTGTTTGTACGTGTTTAACTTTCATTTGATTCAAAAAGTTTTTTTATAATGTGTTTAACCTCTCATTTGATTAAATTATCTTTTTTGAATGCATTTGACTTTCATTTTCTTCAAAAAGATTTATTTGCATGTGTTTTACTTTCATTTGATACAAATTGCTTTATTTGACTGTGTTTGTCATTCATTTCATTCAAAAAGCTTTGTTTAATCAAGTATGACTTTCATTAGATTTACGTAGCTTTGTTGAATACATTTGACTTTCATTTGATTCAAAAAGCTTTGTTTGAATGTGTTTGACTTTCATTTGATTCAAAAAGGTTTTTTATAATGTGTTTGACTCTCATTTGATTAAATTATCTTTTTTTAATGCATTTTACTTTCATTTGCTTCAAAAAGCTTTATTTGAATGTGTTTGATTTTCATTTGATTCAAAATGCTTTGTTTGATTGGTTTTGACTTTCATTTGATTTAAAAAGCTTTAATTGAATGAGTTTGACTTTCATTTCATTAAATTAGCTTTGTTGAATACATTTGACTTTCATTTGATTCAAAAAGCTTTATTTGAATGTGTTTGTCTTTCATTTGATTCAATATGCTTTGTTGATCGCATTTGAATTTCAATTGATTAAAAAAGCTTTGTTTGAATGTGTTTTTCTTTCATTTGATTCAAAATGCTTTGTATGAATGAGTTTAACTTTCATTCTGCCTCTGCTTCCTTACTCACAGAATCCCAACCGAACCCTAGTCTACTAAAAAAGGGCTACAGCAAGCATTTGTTTGAATGAGTTTGACATTCGTTTGATTCAAAAAGCTTTGTTTAATTAAGTATGACTTTCATTTGATTTAATTAGAATTGTTGAATACATTTCACTTTCATATGATTAAAAAAACTTTGTTTGAATGTGTTCGACTTTCATTTGAGTCAAAATTCTTTTTTTGAATGTGTTTGACTTTCATTTGATTAAATTATCTTTTTTGAATGTATTTGACTTTCATTTGCTTTAAAAAGCTTTATCTGAATGTGTTTTACTTTCATTTGATTCAAAATGCTTTGTTTGAATGTATTTGACTTTCATTTGATTCAAAAAGCTTTGTTTGAATGAGTTTGACTTTCATTTGATTAAATTAGCTTTGTTGAATGCATTTGACTTTCATTTGATTCAAAAAGCTTTGTTTGAATGTGTTTGACATTCATTTGATTCAATAAGCTTTGTTGATTGCATTTGACTTTCATTTGAATAAAAAAGCTTTCACTACTACAAAAAGAGGAATACACATCGCCTCAAATAGGGTATATAGAGCGCCTCTAAGGCGCTCCTCTGAGGGGGTGCCCTATAAGGTCTACAGAACGCCTGTTTGAGGCGTTCTATATCTAATACAATATAGAGCGCCTATCTAAGATAACAGCTCTCTATTTCATGTATAAAACAAATTAAAAACAACGAAAAGAGAGCGGTCTTCTAAGGATGGGCGCTCTGTAGGTACGTAAAAAGAGAATGCTTATCATAGATAGGCGTTGTCTTTCCTTACTTTTTTTTTAAAAAAAAAGCGATTTTATTATTAAATAATAATAATAATAATAATAATAATAACTCC
The DNA here is from genome assembly GCF_948465745.1 of Chenopodium album. Classification (NCBI taxonomy): domain Eukaryota; kingdom Viridiplantae; phylum Streptophyta; class Magnoliopsida; order Caryophyllales; family Amaranthaceae; genus Chenopodium; species Chenopodium album. Next base: position 19,685,380 of record NC_137850.1, on the reverse strand, counting down.
TCGACAATCAGCATTGTGGAAATCACAGCAGGGTGATCACACCTCTGCTTGGCTTCGGGCGGTTCCTATTTCGGGGTTGGGTCAGACGATGAACTCCAAGACTTATCGCTGTGTGTTGTCCTATCGGTTGGGTATTCCATTGTTCTCTATCTCGACGTCGTGCTTTGCTTGTTCGAGGGTTTTTGCTGGAGATATTTTCGGTGATCACGCGGTGTCTTGTGCTGTTATTGTGGGTATTAAACATCGGCATAATGTTGTTCGAGATACCCTTGTTGATGTTTGCTATCGTTCTGGGATTTCAGCGAGAAAAGAGGTTGACATTGGGTTGGATGGAGGGAACGACGAGGCCCTCAGACCTGCGGATGTGTTACTTTATTCATGGGATCGTGGTCGCGATGTCTGTGTTGATTTGACAGGGTCTTCTCCTTTGACACATTCAGGGCTATCTGACTTTATTCCTGGGCGGGTTGTGGCTGATGCTGCTCATCGGAAGCGGGTTAAGTATGAAGCTCGATGTTAGGCTATTGGATATGGTTTCATACCCTTCTCCTTTTCTTCGCTTGGGGAATTAGAGAAGGAGGCTGTTGCGTTACTGAAGCGGATTCAGAGGTTCTCGACGACGCAAGACATTGGGGCTCGTGCTGCAGCTCATATCTTCACTAGGGTAGGTTTTGCTATAGCTAGAGGAGTGGGGGCCCAGATTGTATCTCGGCTTCCCACTAATTTATTGTAGGTTGTATGACTTTTGTTTTTGAGATATAATAATAATAATAATAATAATAATAATAATAATAATAATAATAATAATAATAATAATAATAATAATAATAATAATAATAATAATTCGTAGATAATTAATTCATAAAACAGCATAATGAAATATTTATAACAATTTATTAATAAAAAAAAAATTATATGTACAAGATTACAAGTATTTTGATTACAATAACTAACTTAGGAAAAAAAATTATATTTCTATTACAAGTTTAGACAACCACCAAAAAAAACAACCACCACTGTCACCAACACCAAACGACAGCAACACCTCTACTGAGCATTTTAATTTCTTCAACAACGATTCAGACAACCACCACTGCAATCACAAGCCGCAAGCCCGCAACCCACAAACCTGCTCACCCATGCTCTCGCATCAACCACCCGACAAATCAACACTACAACAATAAGCAACACTGCCAAAAAAAGATGCATAATTATTGTTAGTACTCCAATATAATTACAAAAAAAATAAGAATGAAATCAGATCTAAAGATGAAAATCAGAAATTTGGGATTTAAAACTAATTATTGACAATTAAAACGGAATGTTAAAATGAAAATCGAAAAATTGAATTAGAAAAAAATCTAAAACTTTGGATAAAAAATTGAGAAAATCGGAAATTATAACATGAAACTTGATTGATAAAAGATGAAAAATCATAAATTATAACCTGAAAACCAAATACCCAAAGAACAACCACACCAAACACCAACAAATCTATAATAATTGAGTAGTAAAACGAAATTTTAAAATTAAAATTAAAGAGAAAAAAAAATATCATATCAATCACTTTAAAACAACCAAATTCTGAATCTGAACATTGAAAGCGAAGCTTCAAACTAAAAAACGAATTTGGACACTGAAATTCGAACACAAATTAAATTAATTTTCATATACCTCGGTCGACGACTATAGTTTGTGGAAGGATTCACATCAATCCACCGCGGACAAACCGAGATAATGCGTAAGCTATTAATTTTGATCGAAGCATAGACAAACGTGGGGTGATTGAAAGGTTCTTGGGGTGATTCAAGAGGCTGTAATGGTGAACAAGTTGGAGCCTTGGAGGACGTATAATTAAGGGATGATGGTAGAAGAAAGTGGAGTTAGGGTTAGAGGAGGGAGATGGGGAATGAAGTAAGAGATTTAGAGAGTGACGGCTAGCGAAATGGGTTAGGGTTAGTGCGTGTCTTAATAGTGCTTATCAATATGAAGGGTTTTCTTTTTGTTTTTTTTTTTAGTTTTTTTTTATAATACTTATAGAACGGTTATCTATGAGAGGCGCTCTATAATACATGGTGTAAATTTTGGCTATATGAAACGGAGCGGTTAACCTTGCCAGGCGTTCTATAGGATCTAACATACAAAGAGCTCAACTTACATAGGCGCTCTGTAAAATTCTAGAGATCACCTATGTAAGTTGACAGTTATGTATCATGTGTTACTTATTCTCATTTTTGTGGTAGTGTTTGTTTGAATGTGTTTTACTTTCATTTTATTCAAAATGCTTTGTATGAATGAGTTTAACTTTCATTTATTTAAAGTAGCTTTGTTGAATGCATTAGACTTTTATATGATTCAAAAAGCTTTGTTTGAATGCGTTTGACTTTCATTTTATTAAATATCCTTTGTTGATTGCATTTGACATTAATTTTATTCAAAAAGCTTTATTTGAATGTGTTTTACTTCCATTTGACTCAAAATGCTTTGTTTGAATGTGTTTGTGTAGGGAATATTTCAAGCCATCCCATACTCGAGCCCCACTGTGATCATACACTTAAGCATGGTGGCGTCCAAAGGGAAGGAAGCTAGAGCAAAAGAGTCACCAACAAGTTTTAGGAACTTGTAAACCGTTCACAGGGTGAAGGTTACACCCCTTAACGATCCATGAGATCGTCAACTCCAATAGGTTTGGAACCATGACTGGACATTCGGGGATGAAGGTACAAATCCAATCTAAAAGGGAAAGAACTCGCCCTAAAAATAGGCCTCTACTTTATTCTTCTCGTATTCATGTGCGCTTTCCGACTAACATGCAATCAATAGATTAACCCTAAACCTGTTTAATCTATGTTGGTTGAATATTAATGCACAAATAATTCTATTATTGGCGATCACTTGAATTATAATTAAATTAACCCTAAACAAGATTATTAATTATCTTATTAAGCGTGATTACAAGTACAAATTCCCTTTAAACATGCATAAAAGGCATGATCAAGCATAACAATAATAATATATCAAGCAACATGATAATCATCATCATCATAATTATAATCATAATCATAATAACAATAATTATAACAATAATCATAACAATTATAAAAGTAATCATGTTAAAGAATAATATTAATAGCAATATCCTAGGCATGATACTAACAAGATTAATAACAAACCCTAGCATGTCATTAAACAATAAAAATCAAAGATTTAGCCCTAACATGATACTAACATGCTATTAGGAAAGAAAATAGGAAGCATCCTAGAAATCATAATTGATATAAGCAAATCACCCTAAATAACATACTAAGGAAAGCATCCTAACATGATACTAGGAATCAAAATAACAATCTTAACATGATTTCTATATCAAAATATCAATTAAACAATTAAAGCACTTACTTGGATGCCTCGTACCTCTTTCTAATAACAAAATACACACGTTAGTAACCTCAAGGAAAAGTATAAAATCAAACAATTAAATTAAATAATTGAAATAGAGATTTGGGACAAAACCCTCAGAAATTATAACCTTTCACGTCTAGGGCGAAGGCAACATCGAACTTGGCTAGGTGTGTCTAGTGCTAATAAATGTGGAATTTCGTTTGTGAAAAGGGTTGGTTTAAAAAGAGAAAGAGAATCGAGAAATTTTTGATGAGAGTTGGTGATTGAAAAAGGGAGGTTTAAGGACGCTATTTTTAATGAAAATAGTCTGGATATGATAAAAAAAAGGAATCGGAGTTCGAAAAGGAATAAAACACGACGCTATTGCCGCAATAGCCCCTGTCGCTGCGCGACAGAGTGTAGCGCTGCACGACAAGCCTGTCGTCCGGCGCTACAAGACACTTTTTGCGGATTTTGTTTTTATTATATCTTTTGATCCAGAAGTCTAAATAAGGCATATAATATGTCGTTGGAAAGGTCATGAAGTCTACTTTGCAACCCAATCAAAATAAGATTAAAATCTTTTGTAGATAAAAAGATATGGCTAAAATAGTGGAAGGATATCAGTTTTGGATAGAGTTTCGTATTCCATTCATTTCTTTTTCGTTATTGCTCGGATTTAATATTATAATATCATTGGAAAGATAATTTCAAGATCTATCCAACCATATAAGATTTTGATCAAATAAGCTTTATTTGAATGTGTTTGACTTTCATTTGATTCAAAATGCTTTGTTTGAATGAGTTTGATATTCATTTGATTCAAAACTCTTTGTTTAATTAAGTACGACTTTCATTTGATTTAATTAGTTTTGTTGAATACATTTGACTTTCATTTGATTCAAAAAACTTTGTTTTAATGTGTTTGACTTTAATTTGATTCAAAAATCTTTTTTTGAATGTAATTGACTTTCATTTGATTAAATTATCTTCTTTGAATGCATTTGACTTTCATTTACTTCAAAAAGCTTTTCTTGAATGTGTTTTACTTTCATTTGATTCAAAATTCTTTATTTTAATGCGTTTGACTTTTATTTAATTTAAAATGGATTGTTTGAATGAATTTGACTTTCATTTGATTTAATTAGATTTGTTAAATGCATTGGACTTTCATTTTATTCAATTAGCTTTGTTGATTGCATTTGACTTTCATTTGTTTAAAAAGCGTTGTCTGAATAAGTTTAACTTTTATTTGATTTAAAAAGATTTATTTGAAAATGTTTGACTATCATTTAATTTAAAATGCTATGTTTGAATGAGTTTGACATTGATTTGATTTAAAAAGCATTGTTTAATTGAGTTTGACTTTCATTTGATTTAATTGGTTACGTTGAATACATTTGACATTCATTTGATTCAAAAAGTTTTTTTATAATGTGTTTGACTTTTATTTGATTAAATTATCTTTTTTGAATGCATTTGACTTTCATTTGCTTTAAAAAGCTTTATTAGAATGTGTTTTACTTTCATTTGATTTAAAATGCTTTGTTTGAATGTGTTTTACATTCATTTGATTCAAAAAGCTTTGTTTAATTAAGTACGACTTTCATTAGATTCACATAGATTTATTGAATACATTTGACTATCGTTTGATTCAAAAAGCTTTGTTTGAATTTGTTTGACTTTCATTTGAGTCAAAAAGCTTTTTTTGATTGTGTTTGACTTTCATTGGATTAAATTATCTTTTTTGAATGCATTTGACTTTCATTTGCTTCAAAAAGCTTTGTTTAAATGTGTTTGACTTTCATTTGATTCAATAAGCTTTGTTGAATGCATTTGACTTTCATTTGATTCAGAAAGCTTTTTTTGGATGTGTTTGACTTTCATTTGATTAAATTAGCTTTGTTGAATGTATTTGACTTTCATTTGATTCAAAAAGCTTTATTTGAATATGTTTGACTTTCATTTGATTAAAGTAGCTTTGTTTGAATGTGTTTGATTCTCATTTTATTCAAAAAGCTTTGTTTATTTGACTATCTTTATATTCATTTTGATATGTTGAATGCATTTGACTTTCATTTGATTCAAAAAGCTTTATTTGAATGTGTTTTACTTTCATTTGATTTAATAAGCTTTGTTTTAATGAGTTTCACTGTCATTTGATTCAATTAGCTTTGTTGAATGCATTTGATTCTCATTTGATTCAGAAAGCTTCGTTTGGATGTGTTTGACTTTTATTTGATTCTATTAGCTTTGTTGAACGTATTTGACTTTCATTTGATTCAAAAAGCTTTATTTGAATATGTTTGACTTTCATTTGTTTCAAAATGCTTTTTTTTTATGTGTTTGACTTTAGTTTGATTCAATTAGCTTTGTTGAATGTGTTTGTCTTTCATATGATTCAATTAGCTTTGTTGAACGCGTTTCACTTTTATTTAATTCAATTAGCTTTGTTGATAGAATTTGACTTTTATTTATTCAAAAAGCTTTGTTTGAATGAGTTAGACTTTGATTTTATTCAAAATGCTTTGTTTGTATACGTTTGACTTTCATTTGATTCAAAAAGCTTTGTTTGAATGAGTTTGACTTTCATTTGATTCAATTATCTTTTTTGAATGCATTTGACTTTCATTTGATTCAATTAGCTTTGTTGATTGCATTTAACTTTCATTTGATTCAAAATGCTTTGTTTGAATGTGTTTGACATTGATTTGATTCAAAAAGCATTGTTTAATTGAGTTTTACTTTCATTTGATTTAATTGGCTTTGTTGAATACTTTTGACTTTTATTTGATTCAAAAAGCTTTGTTTGAACGCGTTTGACTTTCATTTGATTCAAAAAGATTTTTTATAATGTGTTTGACTTTCATTTGATTAAAATATATTTTTTTAATGCATTTGACTTTCATTCACTTCAAAAAGCTTTATTTCAATGTGATATACTTTCATTTGGTTCAAAATGCTTTGTTTGAATGAGTTTGACTTTCATTTAATTAAATTATCTTTTGATTCAATTTGATATGTTTAATTCATTTGACTTTCACTTGATTCAAAAACCTTTTTTTTTTTAATGTGATTGACTTTCATTTGATAGAAAATGCTTTGTTTATATGTATTTGACTTTCGTTTGATTTAAAAGGCTTTGTTTTAATGAGTTTGACTTTCATTTCATTCAATTAGCTTTGTTGAATGCATTTGACTTTCATTTGATTAAAAAATTTTGTTAAAATGTGTTTGACTTTTATTTGATTCTATAAGCTTTGTTGATTGCATTTGATTTTCATTTAATTCAAAAAGCTTAATCTGAATGTGTTTTACATTCTTGTTATTCATAATGCTTTGTTTGAATGTGTTTGACTGTCATTTTAGTCAAAAAGCTTTGTTTTAATGAGTTAGACTTTCTTTAGATTCAATATTCTGTGTTGAATGCATTTGACTTTCATTTGATTCAAAAATCTTTGTGTTGAATGTGTTTGACTTACATTTGATTTAATTAGCTTTGTTGAATTCATTTGACTTTCATTTGATTCAAAAAGCTTTATTTGAATGTGTTTGATATTCATTTGATTCAAAAAGCTTTGTTTGAATGTGTTTGACTTACATTAGATTTATTTAGCTCTGTGCAATGCATTTGACATTCATATGATTCAAAAAGCTTTATTTGAATGAGTTTGACTTTCATTTGATTCAAAATGCTTTGTTTGAATGCGTTTGACTTTCATTTGACTCAAAAGCTTTGTTTTAATGAGTATGTCGTTCATTTAATTCACGTAGCTATGTTGAATGCATTTGACTTTCATTTGATTCTAAAATCTTCGTTTAAATGTGTTTGACTTTCACTTGATTCAATTATCTTTGTTGAATGCCTTTCACATTCATTTGATTCAAAAGCTTTGTTTGAATGAGTTTGACTTTCATTTAATTCAATTAGCTTTGTTAAAAGCACTTGACTTTCATTTGATTCAATTAGCTTTGTTGAAAGCATTTGACTTTCATTTGATTCATAAAGCTGTTTTTAAATGCGTTTGTTTTTCATTTGATTCAATTAGCTTTTTTTTTTCTGTGTTTGACTTTCATTTAATTCAATTAGCTTTGTTGAATGCATTTTAATTTTATTTGATTCAAAAAGCGTTATTTGAATGTGTTTGACTTTCATTTGATTCATAAAGCTTTACATGTGTTTGACTTACTGTAGACACCCAAATGTGTCTCCCCAAAACCAAACCCAGTGATGAATACCTTTTGCGTTGAATGATTATCGAACGAGGTGAAAGTGTGAAAGGTCAAGTGTTGCGGTTGGTTTTTATTAAAATTCTTTCTTTCTGTTTTCGAAGACAACTCTATTTTATGAAAACATCCAATTCTGTTTAGTTTGGTCCACGACAAGGGTCCAATAATAGTGTAGTTGGATGGGGCTTCCAAAGAGCTTTCCAACGATATATTATAAGCCCAATTCCGATGAATAATGAGGAAGTTATGGCCAAAATACTAAACTGGGCCCGGTTTGATCTTTACATGCGGCCCAATGATCTAGGGGAGGGCCTAATATTAATTATTATTCCTAAAGTTATTAGAATTGATTATAGTCTTCTAGAATTCTCTAGAAGTTTCTCTTTAATCCTAATAGGATTAGAATTAATAATTAGACATTGATAAGTTTTACTTGGAATAAAATATTATTTTATGAAAAATACAATTTCGATTTCCATACGGACTTTACGATTCAATTTTGATTCATATGTGGACTCCGTGTTTAAAAGCGCGTAGGAATCCAGGCTGTCGCCTAGCGACAAGGTCGGTTTTGCAGCGACAAAGTGGAGTTTTATTCGTTATCAAATTCTACCTATTTCCGGACTGTTTTCTTATAAATAGGGTCCTAAACCTCCGTTTTCAATCACCAATTCTCATCATCTTCAATCAACAATCATCATCTCTCTGTAAAGCTAGAAGCTTTCTCTCTCTTTTTCTAAACCCTTCCCTCAGACAAAATTCCACATTCACGAGATCTAGAAACACCTAGCCAAGTTCGAAGTAGCCTTCGCCCTAGACGTGAAAGGTTATAATTTCTGAGGGTTTGGTCCCTAATCTCTATTTCAATTATTTAATTTGATTGTTTTGATTTTATATTTTCCTTAAAGTTACTAACGCGTGTATTTTGTTATTAGAAAGAGGTACGAGGCATCAAAGTATGTAATCTTATTGCTCTATTGTTGCAGAAAGCATGTTTAAATTTGTTTAATTCCTAGTATCATGTTAGGATGTTATTATTGCTTTCTAGTATCATGTTTAGGGAAAAGGTTATAATATTAAATATGCTTATTATGATTCCTGCGATGCTTCCTATTCTCTTTTCTAATATCATGTTAGTATCATGCTAGGTTTAAAGCTTTGATCTTTATTGCTTAGTGACATGCTAGGATTTGTTATTAATCTTGTTAGTATCATGCCTAGGATCTTACTAATAATATTATGATTTAACATGATTATTTTTATTATGATAATTATTATGTTGCTTGATATATATATTTGTTATTGTTTGATCACGCCTCTCTTGCAGGTTTAAAGAGAATTTGTAATTATAATCGCGCTTAATAAGATAATTAATAATCTTTTTTAGGCTAATATGATTATAATTCAAGTGATCGCCAATATAGATAAACAGGTTAGGGTTAATCTGTTGACTGCATGCAAGTCAGAAAGCGCACATGAATAGGAGAAGAATGAAGTAGAGGCCTATTTTTAGAGCAGGTTCAATCTCTTTTAGGTTGGATTTGTACCTTCATCCCCGAACCCTATTTGGAGTTAACGATCTCCTGGATCGTTAAGGGGTGTAATCTTCACCTTGTGAACGGTTTACAAGTTCCTAAAACTTGTTGGTGACTCTTTTGCTCTAGCTTCCTTCCCTTTGGACGCCACCATGCTAAAGTGTATGATCACAGTGGGGTTCAAGCTTGGGTTAATGGCTTGAAATATTCCCTACAGTTTTTGGCGACTCCACTGGAAAGGATTTCTATTTTAATTCCTGAAATTTATTTCGGCAATGATTTAGAATGAGTGGATGAGACTCGAAAAGTTCTAAGTATTTCATGTGCGTAATTTTGATTAGCATTATTGTCATATGCATAAAAAAGGTCCTCATTGGAAAGACCATCTGAAATGAGTAAAAAACATAGGATTTTCACACGTAGGAAACTTGAGAAATATCTTTCACAACTAGAATTGAAATAATACAGTGAAATCTGGAAAATTCTAAGAACGTAGATACCTGCTGAGGCATGTAGGAACTAGCGTCTAGAAAACAAGGCTTGTCGCCTGTAAAGTGCTTTTGTCGCCTGGCGACAGTTCTGTCGCTTGGCGACAGGGGTACTTTTGCGGCGACAGTCCCTGTAGTCTGGCGCCAAGTTCTTCCAATACCGAGCAAGAACTCTGCCTTCTTGTTTTGACCATTTCTAGCAATGTTGGCTCAATTCCTCTTCCTGATTGAGTTTTTCTCTTTTTTCTGAAACCCATATGTTTTCTACATATGGACATAACCCTCTGGGGGTTCACGCTCCATCTACCCAATCGAACGCTCCTGGCAATGACGGGTACATCCGAGTTTGTGAATCCACCAAACCGTGGAAGCAAGTTTTCAACTTGCGGGGTCTCATCCACTCGCGCCAACCCTTCCAAAGGTAAGGCTTTCGCGCGTTGCATCCGGACTCATAACCATGGACCCTCTTTGACTAACCCATATCCTGAACTTTAGAGAACTAGAGACATGGTTAGGTTGCAAACTCATTGAATCATATTGTGACTATTTGAACTACTTGTGCATTCTTTGCTTGTGCATACCTTATATGTGCTAACCGTTTGTTTGACTTGTGTTTAAGTCTAAATAAACCAATTAATGACTAAAAAGGACTTTGTCTAATTAATGAATTAATTAATTAATTTGACTAATTAAAGACTAATAAAGTAATTAATCTGACTTAGTACGACTTTAGGCATGTCCCCTTAAAGTAAGCTTACTGGAAACAGTCCCAGATTAATGTTCCAGCAATGGCGCAGGAGTTTGGGCTGTGGCGCCAGAGTTTACTGCCTGTCGCCTGGCGACAGATTTGTCGTTTGGCGACAAGCTTTAATCTTTGGCGACAATTCTGTTGTTCCGGCGACAGTCTAGTTTCTTACTCGAGTCATCACGACGAGTCTAATTAAACAGTCTGTTAATCAGTTTAACCAATTTGTTAAAGGCTTTAGTCATGTTTAAGTCCTTAATTGAGTCTAGGCACTTAGTCCCATGGTCATACACAAGAGCCTTAACATGTCACATGCACTGACTAGTATTAGCACACACTTTAGTCACCATGACCATGTCTTAGGTTCATGCATGAGTCGGTTTATTCCGTCATTTGAATTGGGGGTACATTCTATTCCTAATTTTTCGTATCTCTTCATCTACATCATCTTTTCTTTCTCTACATGCCTTCCTCATGTCACAATATTCATTCTTCCTATCTTCTTCCATCTATTGCATGTTGAATAGAGTTGAGTCAAATAATTAACAATGAATATCCCTTAATTTCCCTTTCCACGGTACTTGGTCAAAGAGAGAAGAGCACTTAACCAAGACAATACTTTTGATAAAGCATCACATTTTTATAAAACAAATGGGTTGTAGTAATGGCCGGCGAAAAAGAAATTCTCTTAAGTAATATTAGTGAAAGATCGTCAAGCCTGGAAGAGGATGTTCAGGAATTACGAAATACCATTGTCACGCTTATGGGTGCAATAGAAGGACTAAAAGATTGGATAATGGTTATCAAACAACGTTCTCATTATCAACACCATAGGGGCCATGATCACACTACCGAAGGACGCTTCATCCTCAAAGATCGCGTTCAAGGCCTCATTGATTCAAGTCTCCTTCATGTCCCTCCGCGGAACAAGAAGGCTAGGATTATTAACGATAACAACAGTGGTTGTAAAGGAAAGAAGAACGGCTATCCTTCTTCTTCCGAAAACACCTACTCTAGCAACAGTGTTGATACTTCCGGCCTTAATGAAATCTTAGCCATGAATAATCAAGGATTTAGAAAGCAACTAAGAAAGGATTCCACCCCTATTGAAATTAGCTACGATGATGCTTTCGATCGACTTCATGCACAAAAACTCATTACTCCTATTGGACCCATTCAAGATCCCCCACTTGAGAAGAGATTGCCTAGTTGGAACCCAAATGTACGCTGCAAGTACCATCAAGGTAGGGGTCATACTACCGAGAGCTGTTGGAAGCTAAAGGAAGTAATCCAATATTTAATCGACAACAACAAGCTTCCTATACCTCCAGTCGGCAAGAAGACCGAGTGATGATAAGGCACAAGACAAGAGGCGAGCTTCAACGACAAGATTTTGTGACCTCTTTTTCTTTTTCTTTTTTTTTCATTTTTCCCTTCCCAAATAAGTCTAGCAATAGGCCCCTTTTTTCCTTAGATTTTTTTTATTTTGTATGTTTCTTATCTCCCTTTAATAAAATGAGCATTTATTTTCTTGCATATGATCATTGCATTGCATCACATTAAAAAAAAAAAAAAAAAATCCATGCCGAACTGAGCACAAGATATACCAATGATTTGAGACACCCCTTGTAGCCACATCATATCACCTTTCACCCTTTAAAAAATAAATCCTTTTTTGATAAACCACGTTGAGCCTCATCTAACGATAGACCTGTCATTTTTCAACCCATATCTACCTAACCTTGGGATGGGATGGTGTGCAACTTATGTAATTTTCAAAGAACGAAAGTGTTGACCCTTATGAGGTTTTGATGATGATGTTAATAATTGAGCAAACTTCCATCTAATATGGATTTTCTAGTGTTGTCATGTTTGCAGGTTCAGTAAGCGTTGGGATCTGAAGTAGGAACTAAGACAAAGGAACTTTAGAAGATCCATGAGGACAAGTAAAGACAGAAGAAGAGTTCCAGTAATGGAACTTCCCGAAGTTTCATAACAGGAACTTCAAAACGGGTGTAACGACCTGGTTCTGGTGTAATGCTAGGGCAAGCCTCAACAACCAAGGATCCGTATAAAGATCGAGATATCAACCGAAAAAGATGGACTTCATAACTTATAGTTGTATAAAAGATAAGTTTGTTTTGTAGGTTGATGTAAACATGTTAATGGTTGTTATGCATGGAACTTATTAGAAATCAGATAAAGCTTGGCAAAATAATCAATTCATAAAAGATAATTATAAGTTTTATGAAAAAGAATTTATCTGATTTTATTCCTTAAAATCTTTTTTTAACTCGGTTTTATCTTTTTCATAAAATTCTATCTTTTAACTACAAGGAATTTGATAAAATTTGGTTTTCAAATAAAGCGAAATTAAATCTGTTTTTGGTTTCGGTTTTAAAGAGATAAGATCAGGTTTCTGTTTAACTTATGTTATTTACGAAAACATTACTTTGTGAGCTGAGGAACCTCTATAAATATAGAAGTAATTCAGCGAAGCAAAACGAGAGTTTTAAGCGTGAAAACCACTTAGTGCTTAAGAGTAAGTTTGCCAAAGGTTTAAGCTTTATCATTTTGATTTCGGGTTTCATGCGTAGCTTTCCATTTATGTGTTAGAGTGAGTTTTTGTGTTGTAATTGGTTTTGGGGTGAGATTGTGAATTCTCTTAAATTCAAGTTTGAGTGTAAGAGTTTGAATTCTCTAAAATTCGAGTGGTAGTGAGTCACCTCGAGTTTGTCTTGGGGTGCACAGTGGGAAAAAGGAATCTGAATGTGTCTTAGGTCGAGAAAGGAACCTGAGTGTGTCTTGGGTCGAAAAAGGAACCTGAAAGTTGCCTATTATAGTGGAATTTGTTCATAAGTCCCTATAGGGCCGAGGTTTTACTTCCAGCTAGGCAATGGATGGTTTCCTCGTAAAATTGTTGTGCACTTTAAGTTCCTTTTGCGTTTTATTTTAATTACCGCTTAAGTTCCGCGATTGGAACCTACTACTATTCACCCCCCTCTCGTAGTAGTTCATCTAAACTAACAATTGGTATTAGAGCAGGTTCTCACGAAGTTACAAGCAACTTTGTAGAGTAAGTTCTTGAAGAGATGAATGCACACGAGAAACTTAAAGAAGGGTATTCTACCCAAAGACCACCAATGTTCAATGGCAAGTTCTATTCATACTGGAATAATAGAATGGAGATATTCATTAAAGCTGAAAATTTTCAAGTATGGAGAGTCATTGAAAGTGGTGACTTCGAGGTAACAAAAACCAATGCAAACAAAGAGGTAATCCCTAAACCACTGGCTTAATTTGATAAAGAAGATTATTAAAAATATGAGTTAAATGCTCAAGCAGTGAAAATCTTGCATTGTGGACTAGGACCTCATGAGCACAATAGAATCATGGGTTGTAAGTCTGCAAAGTAGATTTGGGATTTATTACAAGTAACACATGAAGGAACAAATGAAGTTAAACGTTCCAAAATTGACTTGTTAATGTCAAAATATGAAAGATTTGAAATGCTACACAAAGAATCCATTCAGGATATGTTCACTAGATTTACTAACATTGTTAATGAGTTAGAATCTTTAGGCAGGTCCATACCCATTGATGAACAGGTAAGAAAAGTTCTTAGAAGTCTTCCTCAAGATGAGAGGTGGAGATCTAAGGTCACTGCTCTACAGGAATCCAAGGACTTCACCAAGTTCAACCTTGAACAGCTCAACAGTTCCTTCCTCACTCGTGAACTTCACCTTGGAACAAACTCTGAAAGTTCCAAGAATAAAAGCTTTGCTTTAAAGGCTTATGAATCAACTGACTCTGAAGATGAGGATATGGAAACAACCATGCTTGTACGGAGGTTCAGGAGGATATTGGGAAAAAGAGGAGAAAAGAACAAACGAGGACAGCTGAGTTCTAAAGAGTACAAGTGCTACAGATGCAGTTCCAAGGAACATCTTCTCAGAGATTGCCCTAATCCTAAGGAGGATGAGAAACCCAAGTACAAAGGCAAAGAGCAGAACAAGTATTACAAATCATTATTCTCCAAGGAAGATGTTAGAAAAGCCATGATGGCTGCATGGGGAAACTCTTATTCAGAAGATGAAGAAGAAGGAGAGTCCGTGGAAGAGACAACCAACTTGTGTTTGATGGCTAAAACTGATGACGAAGCTCATCTGAAGGAACTTGAATCTGAGGTATGGTATGACTATCGACAACTCAAACATTTAAACAAGAAAAATCTTATGGACATTATACTGGAACTTCAAAATGACTGTAAAGAACTAAACAGGTCGAAGTTCCAAACTGATCAAGTTTAAAAAATTCATAAAGAACATAGTGAATGGGTTGATAATATGAAAACTGATATTCAGACTAGATTCTTTGATTTATATGATAAAAATGTCCTTCTAAAATAACAAGTTGAAAGATTGAAACAAGATAATGTTCTGTTAAATGTAGAGCTAGCTCAACTAAAACTTGGAATTAACTCTCCTAACTCAGAAGTTCCTATCACAAGACAACTTCCAAATTTTGAGAAATTAAAATCAGATTTTGAAGAAGTTAAAATAAAAAATTAAACCTTGGCGGAGGAACTTGCTAGAGCCTGGAAAGACAAAGAAGTGATTAATAATGGAATTCCATCTTGGATTAATGCTCAAAATAAACATAAAGAAGGACTAGGATATAAGAAGAAGTCTAGGAGAAATAAGAAGTATGTGGATCTACCCAGTCAAAAATTATGTTACTATTGTGGTAGTACAGGACATCTTCGAGCTGCATGTCCTAAAAGAATTAAAGATACTCTTAAGAATACTGAGCATACTGAACAGGTCTGGATGAAGAAACCTGACTCTTCTTCCAAAACAATGGAACCCAAGGAAACCTGGGTTCCAGAAACTAACGCTTAGTTTTCATGCAGGTTCTAGTGAGGGGGAACAACACTTGGTACCTCGACAGTGGTTGTTCTAAGCATATGACTGGAGACAAATCTAAATTTCTCTCACTGGATGCCTACTATGGAGGAACTGTGACCTTTGGTGATAATAAGAAAGGTGAAATTATTGCTATTTGTAAAATAGGAAGGTCAAGTTCCCACGCTATAGAAAATGTCTTTTTAGTCGAGGGTCTTAAACACAATTTGTTAAGTATTTCTCAATTTTGTGATAAAGGTAACTCAGTTAGCTTTACCTCTAACCTTTGTAGAATCATCAACAATGACACTAACAATATTATTTTAGAAGGAACTAGGAAAGGGAACACATATATTGTGGATCTCAATGAAGTTCCAAGTAGTAGCTTGACTTGTCTTAGTGTCATTGAGAATGAACCCCTATTATGGCACAAACGATTTGGCCATGCTAGTTTTTCTTTGCTTGATAAACTTAGGACAAAAGAACTTGTGGAAGGACTTCCATCCATCAAGTTCCTAAAAGATAAAGTCTGTAGTGCATGTGTTAAAGGTAAGTAGACATGAATATCTTTCAAATCTAAGAATATGGTAAGCACCACAAAACCATTGGAACTTATCCATATGGATTTGTGCGGTCCTATGAGAATACAAAGCAGAAGTGGCAAAAGGTATGTAATGGTTATTGTAGATTATTTTTCCAGATATACCTGGGTTTTCTTTCTTATAAGCAAGGATAATACGTTTGATCAGTTTGCTGCTTTTGTTAGGAAAGAACAGAGAAGAACAGGTTGCCAATTAGTCCACCTGAGGTCAAATCATGGAACTGAGTTCGAAAACTCAAAATTTGATGAGTTTTGTGATGAACATGGAATGGACCATTACTTCTCAGCCCCCAAGACTCCACAACAAAATGGAGTTGTTGAACGAAAAAATAGAAGCTTGGAAGACATGGCAAGAACGATGTTGATTTCCAGTAGACTGCCTAGGAACTTATGGGCAGAAGCAGTGAACACAACATGTTACATATTAAATAGAGTTTCCATTCGAGCAATAACCAACAAGACACCTTACGAGCTAATGAAAGGAAGAAAACCAAATATTTCATACTTTAGATCATTTGGTTGTAGGTGCTTTGTACACAACAATGGAAAGAGAAACTTGGGAAAATTTGATGAAAGGAGTGATGAGGCTGTATTCTTAGGATATGCCTCAAATAGCAAAGCTTACAGAGTTTATAATAAAAGTGCAATGTGTGTTGAAGAGTCTGTACATATAATTTTTGATGAAACTGACTATGTGATTGATGTACAGGATGATGATGATAATTCGAGATAGGGTTGGTAAGAAGACATGACCCTGATGAGGAATCAACTAAATCCATGAAGCAGCAAGACAAGAATCCTGTAGCTGAAAACCAAACAGCAACTGAAACAGAAGTTCCTCAAGAGGAACACCTAGAGCCTGAGAATCCAGATCCACTAAATCAAGAGACAGAAGACAATGGAGCTGAATCTGAAAGACTATATCCAATCAAAGACTTTACCCCTAAACGTTGGAATTATAAAAAATCTCACCCAGTGGATAAGATTATGAGTGACATAACCAAAGGAACTCAGACTCGTTCCCAGCTGAGAAACTTCTGTGCATTTTTCTCGTTCCTATCTACTTTGGAACCAAAGAACTGTGATGAAGCCTTACAAGATGCAGACTGGATAATGGCAATGCAAGATGAATTGAGTGGATTCAAAAGAAACAAAGTCTGGCACCTAGTTCCTAGACTAGAACACCAGAAGGTCATTGGACTAAAGTGGGTGTACAGAAACAAGCTTGATGAACATGGAATCATTGTGAGAAACAAGGCTAGGCTGGTTGTCAAGGGGTAAAATCAACACAAAGGCATAGACTTTGATGAGACATTTGCACTAGTTGCCAGGTTAGAAGCTATACGCATTCTTATTGCTTTTGCAGCTTTTATGGATATTAAGTTGTTCCAGATGGACGTCAAATGTGCCTTCTTAAATGGTTTATTAAAAGAGGACGTCTATGTGGAACAACCTCCTGGATTTGAAGATCCAGAATTCTCAAATCATATCCATAAACTTGATAAAGCTCTCTATGGGCTGAAACAAGCACCAAGGGCATGGTATGAGAGGTTGTCCAAGTTCCTATTAGATAATGATTTTAAAAGAGGAAAAATAGACAAAACATTGTTATTTAAATCTAAAGGAACTGACATTTTAGTTGTACAAATATATGTAGATGATATTATTTTTAGTGCAACTAACGAATCTTTGGTGAAGTATTTTGCTGACCTTATGAGCGGTGAGTTCGAGATGAGCATGATGGGTGAGCTAAACTTCTTTCTTGGTTTGAAAATTAAAAAACTGAGAAAGGAATAATGATTCACCAACAAAAGTATGTGAAGGAACTCATAAAGAAATATAAGATGGAAAGTTCCAAGTCTATGAGAACACCTATGAGAACTAACATCAGACTGGATGAAGACACAGCTGGAACTTGTATAGATCAGAAGATGTATCGAGGTATGATAGGCTCCTTATTATATTTAACTACTAGTAGACCTGAAAAATCGTTCAGTGTAGGCTTATGTGAAAGGTTCCAAGCCAACTCAAAGGAATCTCATCTTAAAGAAGTCAAAAGGATACTTTGGTATCTAAAAGGAACTGATGACTTATGCCTCTATTATCCAAGAAATGAATCAATTGATCTAGTGGGATATACAGATGCTGACTATGCAGGTGATCTAGTAAATAGAAAGAGCACATTAGGTATGACTCAATTTCTTGGACCATGCTTAGTTTCTTGGGGTTCTTAGAAACAAAATACAGTTGCTTTATCCACAGCAGAAGTCGAATATGTAGCTGCTGCAGCGTGTTGCTCACAAATGCTGTGGATAAAACAACAAATATGTGATTTTGGTTTAAAATTTGAATGTGTTCAAATTTATTGTGACAATACTAGTGCTATTTGTATATCAAAGGATCCAGTTCAACATTCTAAGGTTAAACATATCCACATTAGACATCATTTTCTAAAAGATAATGTGGAAAAAGGCTATATTAAGTTAGAATTTTGTCCTACCAATAATCAAATTGCTGATATTCTAACTACGCATTTGAGCAGAGAACGCTTTGAAAACATGAGACTGGAACTTGGGATGATCAAGCTAAATTGATTGCAACTGAAGTTCCTAGACATGGCAATGTCAATTACAAGATCAATTAGAAGAATAAAACATCTATCACAATCTTGGTGTGATAAACATAACAGGAATGTCACCGTTGGCAAACTCTTGGAGGTTAGTACAATTAGCACTTATTAGACTGTACATAATTTTCAAGGGTATGTAGACATATATGTGACAAGTTCCTGGATATATTCACTTTGAAAAAATTTTCAAATCTCAAAATTTATCTTATACAAATAATAAATCTCATGAATTTATGGAAAAAGCATAAACTTTGAATCTGAATTTCCATCTAGTTGTTTTTAATCGGATAAATACATTGTTCCTAGAAGCATAACTTTTCATCTCCTACAAACCGCTTCACAAAGTTTAACCCCTTATAAATATCCTTCCAACCACCAAAATTACTCACAGTCAAATCAATTAAATCCTCAAAATCTCTCAACAACAAAAATTCTACAGCTAAACCAAGAGAGCACCCATGGAAGGCGAAAATCCAAACCCTAACCAAAGTGAAAACTCACCCACCAAAGAGCAAGATCCAACCTTTATACCACCAATCGAGATGATTATTACTGAATTTCCTAACCCTATCACCTCTGAAGCAAAAAGCACCAAACCAAAATCCCGAGACAAAACTGAAACCTCGTCTACTGCTAGTCTTCCAAATGTCATTGATCGAATTGTGGCTTGGAAGAAACGGAAGGCCGAGAAAAGTCTTGAAGAATAGATGGAGGAAGTAGATGCACTATCTAAAGGGGAAGACACTGTCAACAAGGATGACTCCGAGGGAGAAGAAGACCAAAAGATGTTGGCAAAACAAGCTGAAAGGTATGTGGTAGGATATAAAATCGATTATGAATGGTGTAAGAAGGTGAATTTTTTTGAATTTCTGGAATTGATTGCTTTTCAAGGATGGGATGTTTTATTTTCGACTAAAGCTAAGAATTACTTGTATCCTATGGCCATGGATGAGTTTATAAAAGAATGTGAATTTAAAATGGTGTGTGTTTTAGTAGAATTAATGAAATTGAAATAGAATTTGATGCTGCTAAATTGGGAACTTTGCTACAAGTTCCATGTGAGGGATTTGAAACCTATATGAAAGGTGTTGTGAATGTGAAGGTGGAAGGTCACACTAAAACTGAAGTAGTAACATTTTTAGGAGGAAAAAGAGGTGTGAGCGTTATGAACCACAATGATCTGTCTCCACTGCACAAACTCTTGTTTAATCTTGTTAAAAAATCCCTGATCCCGAGAACACAAAAGAAAAATGAACTCTACTACCTAGACATGGCCTTGATCTTTTGCATGTCTAAGAAAATCAAAATCAAGTTTCCCTCTTTGATGATGCAATACCTAGAACACTGTATTGAGAAGGAGATAAAAGTAGGATATGGTGCTATCCTGTCCATGGTGTTTGAAAATCTAGGAGTGAAGTTAGTAGATTTCTATGGTAGAATGAAGGAGAAGGGAGAGAACATAATTAATGGAGACACCTTGAGGGGATTGAGTCTTGAGGTTGTGAAGGGGAGATGTGAAAAATATGAAGCAAAAAAGGCTAAGGCAAAGAAAGAAAGTCCTCAACCAATAGAATCGGTTAGGAAGAGTAGAAGACTCACTACAGGAACTCAGGTCAAGACAAGCCTAAGTGAACCTCTAGACATCAGTGACAAGGATGAGGGCACTGAGGAACTGGTCTCTGAACTAGCTAACAAGGTAATGCAGGTTGAAGGACAGCTGATGGAGATGACAGGAAAGGTGAGATCCCAAGAGAGAACTATTCAGAACCAGGAGAAGGAGTTCCAAAAGAAGTTCTCTACCATGGAGGCAAAGCTGCTAAAGATGGAAGATGACAACAAGACAACTATTGAATATATTCTCAAGACTCTTGAGGACTAATCCGCTAATGCTCTCTGCCCAACCTATCCCTATGCCTATTTTGAATCCCTTGCTTCTGTTTAAGGAACTTTGTTATTTTGTTTTAAGTATTTTGAACTTGGTTTGTAATATTTTGAACTGCTCTGGATGGTTGGCTTTTGTTATAATATTCTGGAACTTTGTCTATATATGTATGCATTGCTTGTTAAGAAAATAAAGGTTAATTAGTGTGAAAGTGCTAGCTTAAGAAAGCTAACCAGCGCTGCTTCTAGCTTCCCACATTCGATGAATTGCCTGTGGGGCTGTGAGTAGATGCATAAAACTTTGAAAAATCAGGTTTTTGATAATGCCAAAAGGGGGAAAAGCAGGAGCAAACTTGGAAGCTGAAATTGTTCTAGTTCCGGTTCGGTAAGTAACAAAGGTTGTTCTCTTCTCTCAATTTTTTAATTGCTTTCTGTTCGTTTATTTTTTATTTTGTTCTGTTTCTTTACTTAGCTTTTATGAAAAAAATAGAAAAATGAAAAATTAACCTTTTGTTTCTTTACTTGTTATCCTCAGGAGTTTGCTCAGTTTGTCATCATAAAAAAGGGGGAACTTGTTAACCCTTATGAGGTTTTGATGATGATGTTAAGAATTGAGCAAACTTCCATCTAATAAGGATTTTCTAGTGTTGTCAAGTTTGCAGGTTCAGTAAGCGTTGGGAGCTGAAGTAGGAACTGAGACAAAGGAACTTTAGAAGATCCATGAGGACAAGTAAAGACAGAATAAGAGTTCTAGTATTGGAACTTCCCGAAGTTTCTTAACAGGAACTTCAAAACGGGTGTAACGACCTGGTTCCGGTGTAATGCTGGGGCAAGCCTCAACAACCAAGGATTCGTGCAAAGATCGAAAAAGATGGACTTCATAACTTATAGTTGTATAAAAGATAAGTTTGTTTTGTAGGTTGATGTAAACATGTTAATGGTTGTTATGCATGGAACTTATTAGAAATCAGATAAAGCTTGGCAAAATAATCAATTCATAAAAGATAATTATAAGTTTTATGAAAAAGAATTTATCTGATTTTATTCCTTAAAATCTGTTTTAACTCGATTTTATCTTTTTCATAAAATTCTATCTTTTAACTAAAAGGAATTTGATTAAAAGATAAGATTAGGTTTCTGTTTAACTTATCTTATTTACGAAAACCTTACTTTGTGAGCTGAGGAACCTCTATAAATATAGAAGTAATTCAGCGAAGCAAAATGAGAGTTTTAAGCATGAAAACCACTTAGTGTTTAAGAGAAGTTTGCCAAAGGTTTAAGCTTTATCATTTTGATTTCGGGTTTCATGCGTAGCTTTCCATTTATGTGTTAGAGTGAGTCTTTGTGTTGTAATTGGTTTTGGGGTGAGATTGTGAATTCTCTTAAATTCATGTTTGAGTGTAAGAGTTTGAATTCTCTAAAATTCGAGTGGTAGTGAGTCACCTCGAGTTTGTCTTGGGGTGCACAGTGGGAAAAAGGAACCTGAGTGTGTCTTAGGTCGAGAAAGGAACCTGAGTGTGTCTTGGGTCGAAAAAGGTCCCTGAGTGTGTCTTAGGTCTGATAGGATAGGTTCTTATCAATTACCAAGTGTCCGTGGAGGAACTTGTAAAGCAAAGGTCTGTGTAAGAGGTTGTACTAGGAGAGTTGCCTATTATAGTGGAATTTGTTCATAAGTCCCTATAGGGCCGAGGTTTTACTTCCAGCTAGGCACTGGATGGTTTCCTCGTAAAATTGTTGTGCACTTTAAGTTCCTTTTGCGTTTTGTTTTAATTTCCGCTTAAGTTCCGCGATTGGAACCTACTACTATTCATCCCCCCCCTCTCGTAGTAGTTCATCTAAAATAACAGAAAACTTGAGTGATTTTACATAAAACTCAAAAATTCAAAAAGCAAAAATGATAAAATTGTACAAAGGGCAAGTGTTCCAATGTCTTTGATATGAACACGTCTCAGATTGCGTTTCTTATCGAGTGCTCGGTACCGTGCATGAGAAACATGAATGCCAAGTGAGTGATAGACCGCATGATCGGGATCGCCCACGCTTATAAAAAAGAGATTTGAATTTGAAAAAAATGATAAAGCAAAAAGAGAGAGCAAAATATAAAGAAAAGAGTTCAAAAGTGAGAAACCTCAAGCATAATAATACAAAGATTCAAATGCAAGGTTACACACCTTGGGGGCTTACCTAGGGTGTTGAGCCTTTAACCCCTTTTTCTTCAAACCTTTAGCCTTACCACGTTACAACCCTTAAAAGACCTTTTTGAGGTATACACACACTTGTGCGAGGTTCGGCTAGAGCTATGTTCGGCCTGATTCCTAACGGATACGTAGGCAACCTCACATCGAGGTGCGGCCGTAATAAACATGCATTCATATTCACATTCACACATTCACACCATGATCATATCAAAGAATCTCCAATGCTCATCCCTATTCATTTAGAGCTAGACTTGGGGGCTTGATCCTCACATTATTAGCCTACCCAGCCTAAGAGTCACCACCATTTGACTCCTTTCAATATATTTTTCCACACACTTAGCTCTTGCGGCCTAAATTTAGTGTCACTTTCACACACTACAAAGATACATAACCAAATATACTTCCCTTAGGAACCCTTTGTCATGAAATCTTAACACAACGCTGAAGCATGCATTGTCATGTCAAAATCAAGATCAATCATCATTGCATCACAAAGTATAAAGTACTTAGCCTCCGCGCCTAAGCTACCTAAATACTTTCATCTTTAAGTCAACTAGGATAGTCTAAGATGTTACAATCCTTGTACTGTGAGGGACAACGTTAACAGAATAATCTCTTTCAACATGCACCATCAAAAACTTCGCTTCTTTCTTTTTTCGCATCTTTCTTTTTCGGGAGAAATTCGGTACCCTCCACAAAAATGACGGAATTTTTTGCATTTTTTGCATTTTCAAGTCCCACAATCACATTATAATGCACACACGAGTCATGTCACCTCGAATTGAGTCTAACACATGTGTCAAAACACATTAAATCACAAAAGAGTCACACACGTGTCAAAACACATTGAGTCAACCTCAAGTCAGTTTATCACCTTAGGTCAACCCTAAGAAAAACACCACCAAAGTCTTTTGGCAATCTTTTGATATTTACAAGATACAACCATTCAGCAAAGCTCCTGTTCG
Source organism: Chenopodium album (assembly GCF_948465745.1). Classification (NCBI taxonomy): domain Eukaryota; kingdom Viridiplantae; phylum Streptophyta; class Magnoliopsida; order Caryophyllales; family Amaranthaceae; genus Chenopodium; species Chenopodium album. The sequence goes on along the minus strand of NC_137850.1, from coordinate 19,661,823 downwards.
CAGCCAACCGAACGATCTCAATAAACATTCAAGTATCAAAGCTCTTTGTTCAGAGACGCGTGGACATATCATTCAAGCTCTTTTGTTCAGAGACGCGTGGACATTTATTTTAAGCTCTTTTACTCAGAGATGCGTGGGCATAACATTAAAGCTCCATTATTAACAGACGCGTGAGCATCTCTTTAAAACAAGCTCTTTTGTTCAAAAACGAGTGAACATCAACGGCAACAAAACCTGTCGCCTGGCGACAAGCAGAAATAGCGGCGACAAAGCCTGTCGCTTGGCGACAAGCAGAAAAAGCGGTGACAAGAAGTTCCGGCTAACGCTGGAGCGGCGCCAGAGTACAGGGCTCCATAATATGGTTATGTGAACCTTGTGTAGCAATTTCGGGTTCCTTGGTACGCCAGTTAGCCCCTATAAGCAATTTGACATGATTAAGTAATTGGCTCGATTACAATCGCAATTGGTGATCGACCTGATGAAAGATCGTCTCACTTAGCTTAAAGCGCCTCAACATTGGCTCATCTCAAAGGCACCAACACAATGGTTCATAAGCAGCAGAAGCACCGACGTACTGGCATAGTGGAAGCAAAGTTCAAGCGAACTTTAAAGGATTAACAGGCATTGGTCTTCGGTGATATTCTTCGAAATATTGTCGCAACGACTAAAGATGGCTACAAGCAGAGTTGTCTTCGATCGTGTTCCCTAGGATGTGGAAGATGGTCACAAAAAACTGAAGATGGCTACAAGCAGAGTTGTCTTCGATCGTGTTCCCTAGGATGTGGAAGATGGTCACAAAAAAACCTGAAGATGGCTACAAGAAGAGTTGTCTTCGATCGTGTTCCCTAGGATGTGGAAGATAGTCACAAGCGGCGAAGAATGACTACAAGCAAAGTCATCTTCGATGAAATAGGAGGCAGCTACAAGCAGAGCGGTCTTCACCAAATGCAACAAATCGGTTACTTCAGAGAGGTGTGCTCGACGGTGCAAGATACGCGTTTCTTAACTTTTTTATCTGTTTTAACTAACGCTAGTTTGCAGGTATCGGCGTTACAAGAATGGTTTAGGATCGCAGAACGTTCTGAATCATTCTCCGTCCCTATCGCTACTTTAACTTTCGTTTTCGAAACTTGCGTTTCTCCAAACTCAGTCAAAGTGGGGGCTTCTATAGACACCCAAATGTGTCTCCCCAAAACCAAACCCAGTGATGAATACCTTTTGCGTCGAATGATTATCGAACGAGGTGAAAGTGTGAAAGGTCAAGTGTTGCGGATGGTTTTTATTAAAATTCTTTCTTTCTGTTTTCGAAAACAACTCTATTTTATGAAAACAGCCAATCCAGTTTATTTTGGTCCACGACAAGGGTCCAATAATAGTGTAGTTGGATGGGGCTTGCAAAGAGATTTCCAACAATATATTATAAGCCCAATTCCGATGAATAATGAGGAAGTTATGGCCAAAATAGTAAACTGGGCCCGGTTAGATCTTTACATGCGGCCCAATGATCTAGGGGAGGCCCAATATTAATTATTATTCCTAAAGTTCTAAGAATTAATTATAGTCTTCTAAAATTCTCTAGAAGGTTCTCTTTAATCCTAATAAGATTAGAATTAATAATTAGATTTTGATAAGTTTTACTTGGAATAAAATATTATTTTATGAAAAATACGATTTCGATTTCCATACGGACTTTACGAATCAATTTTGATTCATATGTGAACTTTGTGTTTGAAAGCGCGTAGGAATCCAGGCTGTTGCCAAACGACAGGCCTGTCGCCACGCGACAAGCCTTGTCGCCACGCGACAGACCCTGTCGCCTCGCGACAAGGTCGGTTTTGTAGCGACAGAGTGGATTTTTATTCCTTATAAATTCTACCTATTTCCAGACTGTTTTCTTATAAATAGGGTCCTAAACCTCCGTTTTCAATCACAAATTCTCATCATCTTCAATCAACAATCATCATCTCTCTCTATAGCTAGAAGCTTTCTCTCTCTTTTTCTAAACCCTTCCCTCAGACAAAATTCCACATTCACGAGATCTAGAAACACCTAGCCAAGTTCGAAGTTGTCTTTGCCCTAGACGTGAAAGGTTATAATTTCTGAGGGTTTGGTCCCTAATCTCTACTTCAATTATTCAATTTGATTGTTTTGATTTTATATTTTCCTTGAAGTTACTAACGCGTGTATTTTGTTATTAGAAAGAGGTACGAGGCATCAAAGTATGTAATCTTATTGCTCTATTCTTGTAGAAAGCATGTTTAAATTTGTTTAATTCCTAGTATCATGTTAGGATGTTATTTTTGCTTTCTAGTATCATGTTTAGGGAAAAGGTTATAATATCAAATATGCTTATTATGATTCCTGCGATGCTTCCTATTCCCTTTTCTAATATCATGTTAGTATCATGCTAGGTTTAAAGCTTTGATCTTTATTGCTTAGTGCCATGCTAGGATTTGTTATTAATCTTGTTAGTATCATTCCTAGGATCTTACTAATAATATTATGATTTAACATGATTATTTTTATTATGATAATTATTATGTTGCTTGATATATATATTTGTTATTGCTTGATCACGCCTCTCTTGCAGGTTTAAAGGGAATTTGTACTTGTAATCACGCTTAATAAGATAGTTAATAATCTTGTTTAGGCTAATATGATTATAATTCAAGTGATCGCCAATAATAGTTTTATTTGTGCATTAAATTCAACCAACATAGATAAACATGTTAGGGTTAATCTGTTGATTGCATGCTAGTCAGAAAGGGCACATGAATACAAGAAGAATGAAGTAGAGGCCTATTTTTAGGGCAGGTTCAATCTCTTTTAGGTTGGATTTGTACCTTCATCCCCGAACCCTATTTGGTTCAAGACCTTTTGGAGTTGACGATCTCCTGGATTGTTAAGGGGTGTAATCTTCACCTTGTGAACGGTTTACAAGTTCCTAAAACTTGTTGGCGACTCTTTTTCTCTAGCTTCCTTCCCTTTGGATGCCACCATGCTTAAGTGTATGATCACAGTGGGGTTCAAGCTTGGGTTAATGGCTTGAAATATTCCCTACACTTAAATTTGATTTAATTAGCTTTGTTGAATGCATTTTAATTTTATTTGATTCAAAAAGCATTATTTGAATGTGTTTGACTTTCATTTGATTCAGAATGCTTTGTTTGAATGTGTTTGAATTTCATTTGATTAAAAATGCTCCTTTTAATGAGTTTGTCTTACGTTTAATTCAAGTAGCTTTGTTGAATGCATTTGATTTTCATTTGATTCTAAAATCTTCGTTTAACTGTGTTTGACTTTCACTTGATTCAATTAACTTTTTATAATGCATTTGACTTTCATTTAATTCAAAACCTTTATTTAAATGAGTTTGACTTTGATTTGATTTAATTAGCTTTATTAAATGCATTTGACTTTCATTTGATTCAAAATGCTTCATTTGAATGTGTTTGACTTTAATTTTATTCAATTAGTTGTGTTGAATGCGTTTGTCTTTCATTTCATTCAATTAGCTTTGTTATATGCGTTTTACTTTCATTTGACTCAATTAGCATTGTTCATTACATTTGACTTTCATTTGATTCAAAAAGCTTTGTTTGAATGAGTTTGACATTCATTTGATTCAAAAAGCATTTTTATAATGTGTTTGATTTTCATTTGATTAAATTATCTTTTTTGAATGCATTTGACTTTTATTTGCTTCAAAAAGCTTTATTGAAATGTGTTTTACTTTCATTCAATTTAAAATACTTTGTTTGAATGTGTTTGACTTTCATTAGATTCAAAAAGCTTTGTTTGTATGAGTTTGACTTTCATTTGATTCAATTAGCTTTATTGATTGCATTTGACTTTTATTTGGTTCAAAAAGCTTTATTTGAAAGTGTTTTACTTTCTTTTGATTCGAAGTGATTTGTTTGAATGTGTTTAACTGTCATTTATTCAAAAAGCTTCGTTTCAATGAGTTTGACTTTCTTTAGATTCAATTTGCTATGTTGAATGTATTTGACTTTATTTTGATTAAAAAAGCTTTGTTTGAATGTGTTTGACTTAAAATTTGATTTACTTAGCTTTGTTGAATCCATTTGACTTTCATTTGATTCAAAAAGCTTTATTTAAATGCGTTTGACTTTCATTTGATTCAAAATGCTTTGTTTGAATGTGTTTGACTTTCATTTGATTTAAAAAGATTTGTTCTAATGAGTTTGTTTTTCATTTAATTCAAGTAGCTTTGGTGAATGCATTTGACTTTCATTTGATTCTAAAATCTTCGTTTAATTGTGTGTGACTTTCACTTGATTCAGTTATTATTGTTGAATGCATTTGACTTTCATTTGATTCAAAAGTTTTGTTTGAATGAGTTTGACTTTCATTTAATTCGATTAGCATTGTTGAATGCATTTTACTTTCATTTGATTCAAAAAGCTTTAGCTGAATGTGTTTGACTTTCAGTTGATTCAAAATGCTAAATTTGAAAGTGTTTTACTTTAATTTGATTCAATTAGCTTTGTTTAATGCGTTTGTCTTTCATGGATTCATTTACCTTTGTTGAATGCGTTTGACTTTTATTTGATTCAATTAGCTTTGTTGATTGCATTTGACTTTTATTTTATTCAAAAAGCTTTGTTTGAATGAGTTTGACCTTCATTTGATTCAAAAAGCTTTGTTTGAATGAGTTTCACTTTCATTTAATTCAAAAAGCTTTATTTGAATGTGTTTCACTTTCATTTGATTCAAAATGCTTTGTTTGAATGTGTTTGACATTCATTTGATTAACAAAGCATTTATTAATTAAGTATGACTTTCAATTGATTCACATAGCATTGTTGAATACATTTGACTTTCATTTGATTCAAAAAGATTTGTTTGAATGTGTTTGACTTTCATTTGTTTATGAAAGCCTTTTTTGAAAGTGTTTAACTTTCATATTATTTAATTAGCTTTGTTGAATTTATTTGACTTTCATTTGATTCAAAAAGCTTTATTTGAATGTGTTTGACTTTAATTTGACTCAAAATGCTCTGTTTGAACGTGCTTGACTTTCATTCGATTTTTAAAGCTTTGTTTCATTAGTTTGACTTTTATATGATTTAATTAGCTTTGTTGTATGCACTTGACTTTCATTTGATTCAAAAACCTTTGTTTGAATGCGTTTGACTTTCATTTGATTCTATAAGCTTTGTTGATTGCGTTTGACTTTCATTTGATTCAAAAAGCTTTATTTAAATGATTTTTACTTTCTTTTGATTCAAAATGCATTATTTGAATGTGTTTAACATTCACTTTTTTCAAAAAGCTTTGTTTCAATGACTTTGACTTTCTTTTGATTCAATTTGCTATGTTGAATGCATTTGACTTTCGTTTGATTCAAAAACCTTTTTTTGAATGTGTTTGACTTACATTTGATTTAATTAGCTTTATTTGATTGTGTTTAACTTTCATTTGATTCAAAAAGCTTTGTTTTATTGAGTTTGACTTTCATTTAATTCAAGTAGTTTTGTTAAATGCATTAGACTTTCATTTGATTGTAAAATCTTCGTTTAAATGTGTTTGACTTTGACTTGATTCAATTATCTCTGTTGAATGCATTTGACTTTCAAATTATTCAAAAAGCTTTGTTTGAATGAGTTTGACTTTCATTTGATTTAATTAGCTTTGTTGAATGCATTTGACTTTCATTTGATTCAAAAACCTTTGTTTGAATGCGTTTGACTTTCATTTTCTTCAATAAGCTTTGTTGATTGCATATGACTTTCATTTTATTCAAAAAGCATTATTTGAATGTGTTTTACTTTCTTTTGATTCAAAATGCCTTATTGGAATTTGTTTGATTGTCATTTTACTCATAAAGCTTTATTTGAATGTGTTTGACTTTAATTTGATTCAATTAGCTTTGTTAAATGCGTTTGTCTTTCATTTGATTAAATTAGCCTTGTTGAATGTGTTTCACTTTCATTTGATTCAAAATGCTTTATTTGAATATGTTTGACTTTCATTTGATTCAAAATGCTTTATTAGAATGTGTTTGACTTTAATTTGACTCAATTAGCTTTGTTAAATGTGTTTGTCTTTCATTTGATTTAATTAGCCTTGTTCATTGTGTTTCACTTTCATTTGAATCATAAAGCTTTATTTGAATGAGTTTTACTTTCATTTAATTCAATTAGCTTTGTGGATTTAATTTGAATGTGTTTTACTTTCTTTTGATTCAAAATGATTTGTTTGATTTTGTTTGACTGTCATTTTATTCAAAAAGCTTTATTTCATTGATTTTGACTATCTTTTGATCCAATTTGCTATGTTGAATTTATTTGACTTTCATTGATTCAAAAAGCTTTGTTTGAATGTGTTTGCTTTACGATTTGATTTAATTAGCTTTGTTGAATGCATTTGACTTTCATTTGATTCAAAAAGCTTTATTTGAATGTGTTTGACTTTCATTTAATTAAAAATGCTTTGTTTGAATGTGTTTGACTTTCATTTGATTCTAAGATTTTCGTTTAAAGGTGTTTGACTTTCACTTGAATCAATTATCTTTGTTGAATGCATTTGACTTTCAATTGATTCAAAAACCTTTTTTTGAATGTGTTTTAATTTCTTTTGATTCAAAATCATTTGTTTGAATGTGTTTGACTGTCATTTTATTCAAAAAGCTTTGTTTCAGTGCGTTTGACTTTCTTATAATTCAATATGCTATGTTAACGCATTTGACTTTCATTTCATTCAAAAAGCTTTGTTTGAATGTGTTTGACATACAATTTGATTTAATTAGCTTTGTTGAATGCATTTGACTTACATTTGATTCAAAAAGCTGTGTTTGAATGTTTTTGACTTACAATTTGATTTAATTAGCTTTGTTGAATGCATTTGACTTTCATTTGATTCAAAAATCTTTATTTGAATGTGTTTTACTTTCATTTGATTCAAAATGCTTTGTTTGAATGAGTTTTACATTCATTTGATTCGAAAAGCTTTATTTGAATGTGTTTGACTTTCATTTGATTCAAAAATGCTTTATTTGAATGAGTTTGTCTTTCATTTAATTCAAGTAGCTTTGTTGAATGCATTTGATTTTCATTTGATTCTAAAATCTTCGTTTAAATGTGTTTGACTTTCACTTGATTCAATTAACTTTTTTGTAAGAATTTGACTTTCATTTGATTTAAAAGCTTTGTTTGAATAAGTTTGACTTTGTTTTGATTTAATTAGCTTTGTTGAATGCATTTGACATTCATTTGATTCAAAAAGCTTTATTTGAATGTGTTTGACTTTAATTTTATTCTATTAACAGTGTAGAATGCGTTTGTCTTTTATTTAATTCAATTAGCTTTGTTGTATGTGTTTGACTTTCGTTTGATTCAATTAGCATTCTTGATTGCATTTGACTTTTATTTGATTCAAAAAGCTTTGTTTGAATGAGTTTTACTTTTATTTGATTTCAAAAGCTTTATTCGAATGTGTTTGACATTCATTTGATTCATAAAAGCTTTCTTTAATTAAGTTTGATATTAATTTGATTCAATTAGCTTGTTGAATGCATTTGACTTTCATTTGATTCCAAAAGCTTTGTATAAATGTGTTTTACTTTCATTTGATTCAAAATCCTTTGTTTGAATGTGTTTGACTTTCATTTTATTCAAAAAGCATTGTTTAAATGAGTTTGACTTTCATTTGATTCAATTAGCTTTGTTGATTGCTTTTGACTTTCATTTGATTCAAAAAGCTTTATTTAAATGTGTTTTACTTTCTTTTGATTCAAAATGATATGTTTGAATGTGTTTAACTGTAATTTTATTCAAAACGCTTAGTTTAATTAAGTATGACTTCCATTTTGTTCAATTAGCTTTGTTGAATACATTTGACTTTCATTTGATTCAAAAAGCTTTGTTTGAACGTATTTGACTTTCACTTGATTCAAATAGCTTTTTTATAATGTGTTTGACTTTCATTTTATTAATTTATCTTTTTTGAATGCATTTGACTTCCATTTGCTTCAAAAACCTTTATTGAAATGTGTTTTACTTTCATTTGATTCAAAATGCTTTGTTTGAATGTGTTTGACTTTCATGGGATTCAAAACGCTTTGTTTGAATGAGTTTGATTTTCATTTTATTCAAAAGGCTTCGTTTCAATGAGTTTGACTTTCTTTTGATTCAATTTGCTATGTTGAATGTATTTGACTTTCATTTGATTCAAAAATCTTTGTTTAAATGTGTTTGACTTACAATTTGATTTACTTAGCTTTGTTGAATGCATTTGACTTTCATTTGATTCAAAAAGCTTTATTTAAATGTGTTTGACTTTCATTTGATTCAAAAAGCTTTGTTTTATTGAGTTTGACTTTCATTTAATTCAAGTAGTTTTGTTGAATGCATTTGACTTTCATTTGATTCTAAAATCTTCGTTTAAATGTGTTTGACTTTGACTTGATTCAATTATCTTTGTTAAATGCATTTGACTTTCAAATTATTCAAAAAGCTTTGTTTGAATGAGTTTGACTTTCATTTGATTTAATTAGCTTTGTTGAATGCATTTGACTTTCATTTGATTCAAAAACCTTTGTTTCAATGCGTTTGACTTTCATTTTCTTCAATAAGCTTTGTTGATTGCATATGACTTTCATTTTATTCAAAAAGCATTATTTGAATGTGTTTTACTTTCTTTTGATTCAAAATGCTTTATTGGAATTTGTTTGATTGTCATTTTACTCATAAAGCTTTGTTTCAATGAGTTTTACTTTTTTTGATTTAATTTGCTATGTTGAATGCATTTGACTTTCGTTTGATTCAAAAAGCTTTGTTGGAATGTGTTTGAATTATATTTAATTCAATTAGCTTTGTTTTAATGAGTTTCACTTTTATTTGATTAAATTAGCTTTGTTGAATGTATTTGACTTTCATTTGATTCACAATGCTTTATTTGAATATGTTTGACTTTCATTTGATTCAAAATGCTTTATTTGAATGTGTTTGACTTTAATTTGATTCAATTAGCTTTGTTAAATGCGTTTGTCTTTCATTTGATTAAATTAGCCTTGTTGAATGTGTTTCACTTTCATTTGATTCAAAATGCTTTATTTGAATATGTTTGACTTTCATTTGATTCAAAATGCTTTATTAGAATGTGTTTGACTTTAATTTGACTCAATTAGCTTTGTTAAATGTGTTTGTCTTTCATTTGATTTAATTAGCCTTGTTCATTGTGTTTCACTTTCATTTGAATCATAAAGCTTTATTTGAATGAGTTTTACTTTCATTTAATTCAATTAGCTTTGTGGATTTAATTTGAATGTGTTTTACTTTCTTTTGATTCAAAATGATTTGTTTGATTTTGTTTGACTGTCATTTTATTCAAAAAGCTTTATTTCATTGATTTTGACTATCTTTTGATCCAATTTGCTATGTTGAATTTATTTGACTTTCATTGATTCAAAAAGCTTTGTTTGAATGTGTTTGCTTTACGATTTGATTTAATTAGCTTTGTTGAATGCATTTGACTTTCATTTGATTCAAAAAGCTTTATTTGAATGTGTTTGACTTTCATTTAATTAAAAATGCTTTGTTTGAATGTGTTTGACTTTCATTTGATTCTAAGATTTTCGTTTAAAGGTGTTTGACTTTCACTTGAATCAATTATCTTTGTTGAATGCATTTGACTTTCAATTGATTCAAAAACCTTTTTTTGAATGTGTTTTAATTTCTTTTGATTCAAAATCATTTGTTTGAATGTGTTTGACTGTCATTTTATTCAAAAAGCTTTGTTTCAGTGCGTTTGACTTTCTTATAATTCAATATGCTATGTTAACGCATTTGACTTTCATTTCATTCAAAAAGCTTTGTTTGAATGTGTTTGACATACAATTTGATTTAATTAGCTTTGTTGAATGCATTTGACTTACATTTGATTCAAAAAGCTGTGTTTGAATGTTTTTGACTTACAATTTGATTTAATTAGCTTTGTTGAATGCATTTGACTTTCATTTGATTCAAAAATCTTTATTTGAATGTGTTTTACTTTCATTTGATTCAAAATGCTTTGTTTGAATGAGTTTTACATTCATTTGATTCGAAAAGCTTTATTTGAATGTGTTTGACTTTTATTTGATTCAAAAATGCTTTATTTGAATGAGTTTGTCTTTCATTTAATTCAAGTAGCTTTGTTGAATGCATTTGATTTTCATTTGATTCTAAAATCTTCGTTTAAATGTGTTTGACTTTCACTTGATTCAATTAACTTTTTTGTAAGAATTTGACTTTCATTTGATTTAAAAGCTTTGTTTGAATAAGTTTGACTTTGTTTTGATTTAATTAGCTTTGTTGAATGCATTTGACATTCATTTGATTCAAAAAGCTTTATTTGAATGTGTTTGACTTTAATTTTATTCTATTAACAGTGTAGAATGCGTTTGTCTTTTATTTAATTCAATTAGCTTTGTTGTATGTGTTTGACTTTCGTTTGATTCAATTAGCATTCTTGATTGCATTTGACTTTTATTTGATTCAAAAAGCTTTGTTTGAATGAGTTTTACTTTTATTTGATTTCAAAAGCTTTATTCGAATGTGTTTGACATTCATTTGATTCATAAAAGCTTTCTTTAATTAAGTTTGATATTAATTTGATTCAATTAGCTTGTTGAATGCATTTGACTTTCATTTGATTCCAAAAGCTTTGTATAAATGTGTTTTACTTTCATTTGATTCAAAATCCTTTGTTTGAATGTGTTTGACTTTCATTTTATTCAAAAAGCATTGTTTAAATGAGTTTGACTTTCATTTGATTCAATTAGCTTTGTTGATTGCTTTTGACTTTCATTTGATTCAAAAAGCTTTATTTAAATGTGTTTTACTTTCTTTTGATTCAAAATGATATGTTTGAATGTGTTTAACTGTAATTTTATTCAAAACGCTTAGTTTAATTAAGTATGACTTCCATTTTGTTCAATTAGCTTTGTTGAATACATTTGACTTTCATTTGATTCAAAAAGCTTTGTTTGAACGTATTTGACTTTCACTTGATTCAAATAGCTTTTTTATAATGTGTTTGACTTTCATTTGATTAATTTATCTTTTTTGAATGCATTTGACTTCCATTTGCTTCAAAAACCTTTATTGAAATGTGTTTTACTTTCATTTGATTCAAAATGCTTTGTTTGAATGTGTTTGACTTTCATGGGATTCAAAACGCTTTGTTTGAATGAGTTTGATTTTCATTTTATTCAAAAGGCTTCGTTTCAATGAGTTTGACTTTCTTTTGATTCAATTTGCTATGTTGAATGTATTTGACTTTCATTTGATTCAAAAATCTTTGTTTAAATGTGTTTGACTTACAATTTGATTTACTTAGCTTTGTTGAATGCATTTGACTTTCATTTGATTCAAAAAGCTTTATTTAAATGTGTTTGACTTTCATTTGATTCAAAAAGCTTTGTTTTATTGAGTTTGACTTTCATTTAATTCAAGTAGTTTTGTTGAATGCATTTGACTTTCATTTGATTCTAAAATCTTCGTTTAAATGTGTTTGACTTTGACTTGATTCAATTATCTTTGTTAAATGCATTTGACTTTCAAATTATTCAAAAAGCTTTGTTTGAATGAGTTTGACTTTCATTTGATTTAATTAGCTTTGTTGAATGCATTTGACTTTCATTTGATTCAAAAACCTTTGTTTCAATGCGTTTGACTTTCATTTTCTTCAATAAGCTTTGTTGATTGCATATGACTTTCATTTTATTAAAAAAGCATTATTTGAATGTGTTTTACTTTCTTTTGATTCAAAATGCTTTATTGGAATTTGTTTGATTGTCATTTTACTCATAAAGCTTTGTTTCAATGAGTTTTACTTTTTTTGATTTAATTTGCTATGTTGAATGCATTTGACTTTCGTTTGATTCAAAAAGCTTTGTTGGAATGTGTTTGAATTATATTTAATTCAATTAGCTTTGTTTTAATGAGTTTCACTTTTATTTGATTAAATTAGCTTTGTTGAATGTATTTGACTTTCATTTGATTCACAATGCTTTATTTGAATATGTTTGACTTTCATTTGATTCAAAATGCTTTATTTGAATGTGTTTGACTTTAATTTGATTCAATTAGCTTTGTTAAATGCGTTTGTCTTTCATTTGATTCAATTAGCCTTGTTGAATGTGTTTCACTTTCATTTGATTCAAAATGCTTTATTTGAATATGTTTGACTTTCATTTGATTCAAAATGCTTTATTAGAATGTGTTTGACTTTAATTTGACTCAATTAGCTTTGTTAAATGCGCTTGTCTTTCATTTGATTTAATTAGCCTTGTTCATTATGTTTCGCTTTCATTTGAATCATAAAGCTTTATTTGAATGAGTTTTACTTTCATTTAATTCAATTAGCTTTGTGGATTTAATTTGAATGTGTTTTACTTTCTTTTGATTCAAAATGATTTGTTTGATTTTGTTTGACTGTCATTTTATTCAAAAAGCTTTATTTCATTGATTTTGACTATCTTTTGATCCAATTTGCTATGTTGAATTTATTTGACTTTCATTGATTCAAAAAGCTTTGTTTGAATGTGTTTGCTTTACGATTTGATTTAATTAGCTTTGTTGAATGCATTTGACTTTCATTTGATTCAAAAAGCTTTATTTGAATGTGTTTGACTTTCATTTAATTGAAAATGCTTTGTTTGAATGTGTTTGACTTTCATTTGATTCTAAGATTTTCGTTTAAAGGTGTTTGACTTTCACTTGAATCAATTATCTTTGTTGAATGCATTTGACTTTCAATTGATTCAAAAACCTTTTTTTGAATGTGTTTTAATTTCTTTTGATTCAAAATCATTTGTTTGAATGTGTTTGACTGTCATTTTATTCAAAAAGCTTTGTTTCAGTGCGTTTGACTTTCTTATAATTCAATATGCTATGTTAACGCATTTGACTTTCATTTCATTCAAAAAGCTTTGTTTGAATGTGTTTGACATACAATTTGATTTAATTAGCTTTGTTGAATGCATTTGACTTACATTTGATTCAAAAAGCTGTGTTTGAATGTTTTTGACTTACAATTTGATTTAATTAGCTTTGTTGAATGCATTTGACTTTCATTTGATTCAAAAATCTTTATTTGAATGTGTTTTACTTTCATTTGATTCAAAATGCTTTGTTTGAATGAGTTTTACATTCATTTGATTCGAAAAGCTTTATTTGAATGTGTTTGACTTTTATTTGATTCAAAAATGCTTTATTTGAATGAGTTTGTCTTTCATTTAATTCAAGTAGCTTCGTTGAATGCATTTGATTTTCATTTGATTCTAAAATCCTCGTTTAAATGTGTTTGACTTTCACTTGATTCAATTAACTTTTTTGTAAGAATTTGACTTTCATTTGATTTAAAAGCTTTGTTTGAATAAGTTTGACTTTGTTTTGATTTAATAAGCTTTGTTGAATGCATTTGACATTCATTTGATTCAAAAAGCTTTATTTGAATGTGTTTGACTTTAATTTTATTCTATTAACTGTGTAGAATGCGTTTGTCTTTTATTTAATTCAATTAGCTTTGTTGTATGTGTTTGACTTTCGTTTGATTCAATTAGCATTCTTGATTGCATTTGACTTTTATTTGATTCAAAAAGCTTTGTTTGAATGAGTTTTACTTTTATTTGATTTCAAAAGCTTTATTCGAATGTGTTTGACATTCATTTGATTCATAAAAGCTTTCTTTAATTAAGTTTTATATTAATTTGATTCAATTAGCTTGTTGAATGCATTTGACTTTCATTTGATTCCAAAAGCTTTGTATAAATGTGTTTTACTTTCATTTGATTCAAAATCCTTTGTTTGAATGTGTTTGACTTTCATTTTATTCAAAAAGCATTGTTTAAATGAGTTTGACTTTCATTTGATTCAATTAGCTTTGTTGATTGCTTTTGACTTTCATTTGATTCAAAAAGCTTTATTTAAATGTGTTTTACTTTCTTTTGATTCAAAATGATATGTTTGAATGTGTTTAACTGTAATTTTATTCAAAACGCTTAGTTTAATTAAGTATGACTTCCATTTTGTTCAATTAGCTTTGTTGAATACATTTGACTTTCATTTGATTCAAAAAGCTTTGTTTGAACGTATTTGACTTTCACTTGATTCAAATAGCTTTTTTATAATGTGTTTGACTTTCATTTGATTAATTTATCTTTTTTGAATGCATTTGACTTCCATTTGCTTCAAAAACCTTTATTGAAATGTGTTTTACTTTCATTTGATTCAAAATGCTTTGTTTGAATGTGTTTGACTTTCATGGGATTCAAAACGCTTTGTTTGAATGAGTTTGATTTTCATTTTATTCAAAAGGCTTTGTTTCAATGAGTTTGACTTTCTTTTGATTCAATTTGCTATGTTGAATGTATTTGACTTTCATTTGATTCAAAAATCTTTGTTTAAATGTGTTTGACTTACAATTTGATTTACTTAGCTTTGTTGAATGCATTTGACTTTCATTTGATTCAAAAAGCTTTATTTAAATGTGTTTGACTTTCATTTGATTCAAAAAGCTTTGTTTTATTGAGTTTGACTTTCATTTAATTCAAGTAGTTTTGTTGAATGCATTTGACTTTCATTTGATTCTAAAATCTTCGTTTAAATGTGTTTGACTTTGACTTGATTCAATTATCTTTGTTAAATGCATTTGACTTTCAAATTATTCAAAAAGCTTTGTTTGAATGAGTTTGACTTTCATTTGATTTAATTAGCTTTGTTGAATGCATTTGACTTTCATTTGATTCAAAAACCTTTGTTTCAATGCGTTTGACTTTCATTTTCTTCAATAAGCTTTGTTGATTGCATATGACTTTCATTTTATTCAAAAAGCATTATTTGAATGTGTTTTACTTTCTTTTGATTCAAAATGCTTTATTGGAATTTGTTTGATTGTCATTTTACTCATAAAGCTTTGTTTCAATGAGTTTTACTTTTTTTGATTTAATTTGCTATGTTGAATGCATTTGACTTTCGTTTGATTCAAAAAGCTTTGTTGGAATGTGTTTGAATTATATTTAATTCAATTAGCTTTGTTTTAATGAGTTTCACTTTTATTTGATTAAATTAGCTTTGTTGAATGTATTTGACTTTCATTTGATTCACAATGCTTTATTTGAATATGTTTGACTTTCATTTGATTCAAAATGCTTTATTTGAATGTGTTTGACTTTAATTTGATTCAATTAGCTTTGTTAAATGCGTTTGTCTTTCATTTGATTAAATTAGCCTTGTTGAATGTGTTTCACTTTCATTTGATTCAAAATGCTTTATTTGAATATGTTTGACTTTCATTTGATTCAAAATGCTTTATTAGAATGTGTTTGACTTTAATTTGACTCAATTAGCTTTGTTAAATGCGCTTGTCTTTCATTTGATTTAATTAGCCTTGTTCATTATGTTTCGCTTTCATTTGAATCATAAAGCTTTATTTGAATGAGTTTTACTTTCATTTAATTCAATTAGCTTTGTGGATTTAATTTGAATGTGTTTTACTTTCTTTTGATTCAAAATGATTTGTTTGATTTTGTTTGACTGTCATTTTATTCAAAAAGCTTTATTTCATTGATTTTGACTATCTTTTGATCCAATTTGCTATGTTGAATTTATTTGACTTTCATTGATTCAAAAAGCTTTGTTTGAATGTGTTTGCTTTACGATTTGATTTAATTAGCTTTGTTGAATGCATTTGACTTTCATTTGATTCAAAAAGCTTTATTTGAATGTGTTTGACTTTCATTTGATTAAAAATGCTTTGTTTGAATGTGTTTGACTTTCATTTGATTCTAAGATTTTCGTTTAAAGGTGTTTGACTTTCACTTGAATCAATTATCTTTGTTGAATGCATTTGACTTTCAATTGATTCAAAAACCTTTTTTTGAATGTGTTTTAATTTCTTTTGATTCAAAATCATTTGTTTGAATGTGTTTGACTGTCATTTTATTCAAAAAGCTTTGTTTCAGTGCGTTTGACTTTCTTATAATTCAATATGCTATGTTAACGCATTTGACTTTCATTTCATTCAAAAAGCTTTGTTTGAATGTGTTTGACATACAATTTGATTTAATTAGCTTTGTTGAATGCATTTGACTTACATTTGATTCAAAAAGCTGTGTTTAAATGTTTTTGACTTACAATTTGATTTAATTAGCTTTGTTGAATGAATTGACTTTCATTTGATTCAAAAATATTTATTTGAATGTGTTTGACTTTCATTTGATTCAAAATGCTTTGTTTGAATGAGTTTTACATTTATTTGATTCGAAAAGCTTTATTTGAATGTGTTTGACTTTCATTTGATTCAAAAATGCTTTATTTGAATGAGTTTGTCTTTCATTTAATTCAAGTAGCTTCGTTGAATGCATTTGATTTTCATTTGATTCTAAAATCCTCGTTTAAATGTGTTTGACTTTCACTTGATTCAATTAACTTTTTTGTAAGAATTTGACTTTCATTTGATTTAAAAGCTTTGTTTGAATAAGTTTGACTTTGTTTTGATTTAATAAGCTTTGTTGAATGCATTTGACATTCATTTGATTCAAAAAGCTTTATTTGAATGTGTTTGACTTTAATTTTATTCTATTAACTGTGTAGAATGCGTTTGTCTTTTATTTAATTCAATTAGCTTTGTTGTATGTGTTTGACTTTCGTTTGATTCAATTAGCATTCTTGATTGCATTTGACTTTTATTTGATTCAAAAAGCTTTGTTTGAATGAGTTTTACTTTTATTTGATTTCAAAAGCTTTATTCGAATGTGTTTGACATTCATTTGATTCATAAAAGCTTTCTTTAATTAAGTTTTATATTAATTTGATTCAATTAGCTTGTTGAATGCATTTGACTTTCATTTGATTCCAAAAGCTTTGTATAAATGTGTTTTACTTTCATTTGATTCAAAATCCTTTGTTTGAATGTGTTTGACTTTCATTTTATTCAAAAAGCATTGTTTAAATGAGTTTGACTTTCATTTGATTCAATTAGCTTTGTTGATTGCTTTTGACTTTCATTTGATTCAAAAAGCTTTATTTAAATGTGTTTTACTTTCTTTTGATTCAAAATGATATGTTTGAATGTGTTTAACTGTAATTTTATTCAAAACGCTTAGTTTAATTAAGTATGACTTCCATTTTGTTCAATTAGCTTTGTTGAATACATTTGACTTTCATTTGATTCAAAAAGCTTTGTTTGAACGTATTTGACTTTCACTTGATTCAAATAGCTTTTTTATAATGTGTTTGACTTTCATTTGATTAATTTATCTTTTTTGAATGCATTTGACTTCCATTTGCTTCAAAAACCTTTATTGAAATGTGTTTTACTTTCATTTGATTCAAAATGCTTTGTTTGAATGTGTTTGACTTTCATGGGATTCAAAACGCTTTGTTTGAATGAGTTTGATTTTCATTTTATTCAAAAGGCTTCGTTTCAATGAGTTTGACTTTCTTTTGATTCAATTTGCTATGTTGAATGTATTTGACTTTCATTTGATTCAAAAATCTTTGTTTAAATGTGTTTGACTTACAATTTGATTTACTTAGCTTTGTTGAATGCATTTGACTTTCATTTGATTCAAAAAGCTTTATTTAAATGTGTTTGACTTTCATTTGATTCAAAAAGCTTTGTTTTATTGAGTTTGACTTTCATTTAATTCAAGTAGTTTTGTTGAATGCATTTGACTTTCATTTGATTCTAAAATCTTCGTTTAAATGTGTTTGACTTTGACTTGATTCAATTATCTTTGTTAAATGCATTTGACTTTCAAATTATTCAAAAAGCTTTGTTTGAATGA
The DNA here is from genome assembly GCF_948465745.1 of Chenopodium album. Classification (NCBI taxonomy): domain Eukaryota; kingdom Viridiplantae; phylum Streptophyta; class Magnoliopsida; order Caryophyllales; family Amaranthaceae; genus Chenopodium; species Chenopodium album. The sequence goes on along the minus strand of NC_137850.1, from coordinate 19,644,026 downwards.
GTTTGACTTTCATTTGATTTAATTAGCTTTGTTGAATGCATTTGACTTTCATTTGATTCAAAAACCTTTGTTTCAATGCGTTTGACTTTCATTTTCTTCAATAAGCTTTGTTGATTGCATATGACTTTCATTTTATTCAAAAAGCATTATTTGAATGTGTTTTACTTTCTTTTGATTCAAAATGCTTTATTGGAATTTGTTTGATTGTCATTTTACTCATAAAGCTTTGTTTCAATGAGTTTTACTTTTTTTGATTTAATTTGCTATGTTGAATGCATTTGACTTTCGTTTGATTCAAAAAGCTTTGTTGGAATGTGTTTGAATTATATTTAATTCAATTAGCTTTGTTTTAATGAGTTTCACTTTTATTTGATTAAATTAGCTTTGTTGAATGTATTTGACTTTCATTTGATTCACAATGCTTTATTTGAATATGTTTGACTTTCATTTGATTCAAAATGCTTTATTTGAATGTGTTTGACTTTAATTTGATTCAATTAGCTTTGTTAAATGCGTTTGTCTTTCATTTGATTCAATTAGCCTTGTTGAATGTGTTTCACTTTCATTTGATTCAAAATGCTTTATTTGAATATGTTTGACTTTCATTTGATTCAAAATGCTTTATTAGAATGTGTTTGACTTTAATTTGACTCAATTAGCTTTGTTAAATGCGCTTGTCTTTCATTTGATTTAATTAGCCTTGTTCATTATGTTTCGCTTTCATTTGAATCATAAAGCTTTATTTGAATGAGTTTTACTTTCATTTAATTCAATTAGCTTTGTGGATTTCATTTGAATGTGTTTTACTTTCTTTTGATTCAAAATGATTTGTTTGATTTTGTTTGACTGTCATTTTATTCAAAAAGCTTTATTTCATTGATTTTGACTATCTTTTGATCCAATTTGCTATGTTGAATTTATTTGACTTTCATTGATTCAAAAAGCTTTGTTTGAATGTGTTTGTTTTACGATTTGATTTAATTAGCTTTGTTGAATGCATTTGACTTTCATTTGATTCAAAAAGCTTTATTTGAATGTGTTTGACTTTCATTTGATTAAAAATGCTTTGTTTGAATGTGTTTGACTTTCATTTGATTCTAAGATTTTCGTTTAAAGGTGTTTGACTTTCACTTGAATCAATTATCTTTGTTGAATGCATTTGACTTTCAATTGATTCAAAAACCTTTTTTTGAATGTGTTTTAATTTCTTTTGATTCAAAATCATTTGTTTGAATGTGTTTGACTGTCATTTTATTCAAAAAGCTTTGTTTCAGTGCGTTTGACTTTCTTATAATTCAATATGCTATGTTAACGCATTTGACTTTCATTTCATTCAAAAAGCTTTGTTTGAATGTGTTTGACATACAATTTGATTTAATTAGCTTTGTTGAATGCATTTGACTTACATTTGATTCAAAAAGCTGTGTTTAAATGTTTTTGACTTACAATTTGATTTAATTAGCTTTGTTGAATGAATTGACTTTCATTTGATTCAAAAATATTTATTTGAATGTGTTTGACTTTCATTTGATTCAAAATGCTTTGTTTGAATGAGTTTTACATTTATTTGATTCGAAAAGCTTTATTTGAATGTGTTTGACTTTCATTTGATTCAAAAATGCTTTATTTGAATGAGTTTGTCTTTCATTTAATTCAAGTAGCTTCGTTGAATGCATTTGATTTTCATTTGATTCTAAAATCCTCGTTTAAATGTGTTTGACTTTCACTTGATTCAATTAACTTTTTTGTAAGAATTTGACTTTCATTTGATTTAAAAGCTTTGTTTGAATAAGTTTGACTTTGTTTTGATTTAATAAGCTTTGTTGAATGCATTTGACATTCATTTGATTCAAAAAGCTTTATTTGAATGTGTTTGACTTTAATTTTATTCTATTAACTGTGTAGAATGCGTTTGTCTTTTATTTAATTCAATTAGCTTTGTTGTATGTGTTTGACTTTCGTTTGATTCAATTAGCATTCTTGATTGCATTTGACTTTTATTTGATTCAAAAAGCTTTGTTTGAATGAGTTTTACTTTTATTTGATTTCAAAAGCTTTATTCGAATGTGTTTGACATTCATTTGATTCATAAAAGCTTTCTTTAATTAAGTTTTATATTAATTTGATTCAATTAGCTTGTTGAATGCATTTGACTTTCATTTGATTCCAAAAGCTTTGTATAAATGTGTTTTACTTTCATTTGATTCAAAATCCTTTGTTTGAATGTGTTTGACTTTCATTTTATTCAAAAAGCATTGTTTAAATGAGTTTGACTTTCATTTGATTCAATTAGCTTTGTTGATTGCTTTTGACTTTCATTTGATTCAAAAAGCTTTATTTAAATGTGTTTTACTTTCTTTTGATTCAAAATGATATGTTTGAATGTGTTTAACTGTAATTTTATTCAAAACGCTTAGTTTAATTAAGTATGACTTCCATTTTGTTCAATTAGCTTTGTTGAATACATTTGACTTTCATTTGATTCAAAAAGCTTTGTTTGAACGTATTTGACTTTCACTTGATTCAAATAGCTTTTTTATAATGTGTTTGACTTTCATTTGATTAATTTATCTTTTTTGAATGCATTTGACTTCCATTTGCTTCAAAAACCTTTATTGAAATGTGTTTTACTTTCATTTGATTCAAAATGCTTTGTTTGAATGTGTTTGACTTTCATGGGATTCAAAACGCTTTGTTTGAATGAGTTTGATTTTCATTTTATTCAAAAGGCTTCGTTTCAATGAGTTTGACTTTCTTTTGATTCAATTTGCTATGTTGAATGTATTTGACTTTCATTTGATTCAAAAATCTTTGTTTAAATGTGTTTGACTTACAATTTGATTTACTTAGCTTTGTTGAATGCATTTGACTTTCATTTGATTCAAAAAGCTTTATTTAAATGTGTTTGACTTTCATTTGATTCAAAAAGCTTTGTTTTATTGAGTTTGACTTTCATTTAATTCAAGTAGTTTTGTTGAATGCATTTGACTTTCATTTGATTCTAAAATCTTCGTTTAAATGTGTTTGACTTTGACTTGATTCAATTATCTTTGTTAAATGCATTTGACTTTCAAATTATTCAAAAAGCTTTGTTTGAATGAGTTTGACTTTCATTTGATTTAATTAGCTTTGTTGAATGCATTTGACTTTCATTTGATTCAAAAACCTTTGTTTCAATGCGTTTGACTTTCATTTTCTTCAATAAGCTTTGTTGATTGCATATGACTTTCATTTTATTCAAAAAGCATTATTTGAATGTGTTTTACTTTCTTTTGATTCAAAATGCTTTATTGGAATTTGTTTGATTGTCATTTTACTCATAAAGCTTTGTTTCAATGAGTTTTACTTTTTTTGATTTAATTTGCTATGTTGAATGCATTTGACTTTCGTTTGATTCAAAAAGCTTTGTTGGAATGTGTTTGAATTATATTTAATTCAATTAGCTTTGTTTTAATGAGTTTCACTTTTATTTGATTAAATTAGCTTTGTTGAATGTATTTGACTTTCATTTGATTCACAATGCTTTATTTGAATATGTTTGACTTTCATTTGATTCAAAATGCTTTATTTGAATGTGTTTGACTTTAATTTGATTCAATTAGCTTTGTTAAATGCGTTTGTCTTTCATTTGATTCAATTAGCCTTGTTGAATGTGTTTCACTTTCATTTGATTCAAAATGCTTTATTTGAATATGTTTGACTTTCATTTGATTCAAAATGCTTTATTAGAATGTGTTTGACTTTAATTTGACTCAATTAGCTTTGTTAAATGCGCTTGTCTTTCATTTGATTTAATTAGCCTTGTTCATTATGTTTCGCTTTCATTTGAATCATAAAGCTTTATTTGAATGAGTTTTACTTTCATTTAATTCAATTAGCTTTGTGGATTTCATTTGAATGTGTTTTACTTTCTTTTGATTCAAAATGATTTGTTTGATTTTGTTTGACTGTCATTTTATTCAAAAAGCTTTATTTCATTGATTTTGACTATCTTTTGATCCAATTTGCTATGTTGAATTTATTTGACTTTCATTGATTCAAAAAGCTTTGTTTGAATGTGTTTGTTTTACGATTTGATTTAATTAGCTTTGTTGAATGCATTTGACTTTCATTTGATTCAAAAAGCTTTATTTGAATGTGTTTGACTTTCATTTGATTAAAAATGCTTTGTTTGAATGTGTTTGACTTTCATTTGATTCTAAGATTTTCGTTTAAAGGTGTTTGACTTTCACTTGAATCAATTATCTTTGTTGAATGCATTTGACTTTCAATTGATTCAAAAACCTTTTTTTGAATGTGTTTTAATTTCTTTTGATTCAAAATCATTTGTTTGAATGTGTTTGACTGTCATTTTATTCAAAAAGCTTTGTTTCAGTGCGTTTGACTTTCTTATAATTCAATATGCTATGTTAACGCATTTGACTTTCATTTCATTCAAAAAGCTTTGTTTGAATGTGTTTGACATACAATTTGATTTAATTAGCTTTGTTGAATGCATTTGACTTACATTTGATTCAAAAAGCTGTGTTTAAATGTTTTTGACTTACAATTTGATTTAATTAGCTTTGTTGAATGAATTGACTTTCATTTGATTCAAAAATATTTATTTGAATGTGTTTGACTTTCATTTGATTCAAAATGCTTTGTTTGAATGAGTTTTACATTTATTTGATTCGAAAAGCTTTATTTGAATGTGTTTGACTTTCATTTGATTCAAAAATGCTTTATTTGAATGAGTTTGTCTTTCATTTAATTCAAGTAGCTTCGTTGAATGCATTTGATTTTCATTTGATTCTAAAATCCTCGTTTAAATGTGTTTGACTTTCACTTGATTCAATTAACTTTTTTGTAAGAATTTGACTTTCATTTGATTTAAAAGCTTTGTTTGAATAAGTTTGACTTTGTTTTGATTTAATAAGCTTTGTTGAATGCATTTGACATTCATTTGATTCAAAAAGCTTTATTTGAATGTGTTTGACTTTAATTTTATTCTATTAACTGTGTAGAATGCGTTTGTCTTTTATTTAATTCAATTAGCTTTGTTGTATGTGTTTGACTTTCGTTTGATTCAATTAGCATTCTTGATTGCATTTGACTTTTATTTGATTCAAAAAGCTTTGTTTGAATGAGTTTTACTTTTATTTGATTTCAAAAGCTTTATTCGAATGTGTTTGACATTCATTTGATTCATAAAAGCTTTCTTTAATTAAGTTTTATATTAATTTGATTCAATTAGCTTGTTGAATGCATTTGACTTTCATTTGATTCCAAAAGCTTTGTATAAATGTGTTTTACTTTCATTTGATTCAAAATCCTTTGTTTGAATGTGTTTGACTTTCATTTTATTCAAAAAGCATTGTTTAAATGAGTTTGACTTTCATTTGATTCAATTAGCTTTGTTGATTGCTTTTGACTTTCATTTGATTCAAAAAGCTTTATTTAAATGTGTTTTACTTTCTTTTGATTCAAAATGATATGTTTGAATGTGTTTAACTGTAATTTTATTCAAAACGCTTAGTTTAATTAAGTATGACTTCCATTTTGTTCAATTAGCTTTGTTGAATACATTTGACTTTCATTTGATTCAAAAAGCTTTGTTTGAACGTATTTGACTTTCACTTGATTCAAATAGCTTTTTTATAATGTGTTTGACTTTCATTTGATTAATTTATCTTTTTTGAATGCATTTGACTTCCATTTGCTTCAAAAACCTTTATTGAAATGTGTTTTACTTTCATTTGATTCAAAATGCTTTGTTTGAATGTGTTTGACTTTCATGGGATTCAAAACGCTTTGTTTGAATGAGTTTGATTTTCATTTTATTCAAAAGGCTTCGTTTCAATGAGTTTGACTTTCTTTTGATTCAATTTGCTATGTTGAATGTATTTGACTTTCATTTGATTCAAAAATCTTTGTTTAAATGTGTTTGACTTACAATTTGATTTACTTAGCTTTGTTGAATGCATTTGACTTTCATTTGATTCAAAAAGCTTTATTTAAATGTGTTTGACTTTCATTTGATTCAAAAAGCTTTGTTTTATTGAGTTTGACTTTCATTTAATTCAAGTAGTTTTGTTGAATGCATTTGACTTTCATTTGATTCTAAAATCTTCGTTTAAATGTGTTTGACTTTGACTTGATTCAATTATCTTTGTTAAATGCATTTGACTTTCAAATTATTCAAAAAGCTTTGTTTGAATGAGTTTGACTTTCATTTGATTTAATTAGCTTTGTTGAATGCATTTGACTTTCATTTGATTCAAAAACCTTTGTTTCAATGCGTTTGACTTTCATTTTCTTCAATAAGCTTTGTTGATTGCATATGACTTTCATTTTATTCAAAAAGCATTATTTGAATGTGTTTTACTTTCTTTTGATTCAAAATGCTTTATTGGAATTTGTTTGATTGTCATTTTACTCATAAAGCTTTGTTTCAATGAGTTTTACTTTTTTTGATTTAATTTGCTATGTTGAATGCATTTGACTTTCGTTTGATTCAAAAAGCTTTGTTGGAATGTGTTTGAATTATATTTAATTCAATTAGCTTTGTTTTAATGAGTTTCACTTTTATTTGATTAAATTAGCTTTGTTGAATGTATTTGACTTTCATTTGATTCACAATGCTTTATTTGAATATGTTTGACTTTCATTTGATTCAAAATGCTTTATTTGAATGTGTTTGACTTTAATTTGATTCAATTAGCTTTGTTAAATGCGTTTGTCTTTCATTTGATTAAATTAGCCTTGTTGAATGTGTTTCACTTTCATTTGATTCAAAATGCTTTATTTGAATATGTTTGACTTTCATTTGATTCAAAATGCTTTATTAGAATGTGTTTGACTTTAATTTGACTCAATTAGCTTTGTTAAATGCGCTTGTCTTTCATTTGATTTAATTAGCCTTGTTCATTATGTTTCGCTTTCATTTGAATCATAAAGCTTTATTTGAATGAGTTTTACTTTCATTTAATTCAATTAGCTTTGTGGATTTAATTTGAATGTGTTTTACTTTCTTTTGATTCAAAATGATTTGTTTGATTTTGTTTGACTGTCATTTTATTCAAAAAGCTTTATTTCATTGATTTTGACTATCTTTTGATCCAATTTGCTATGTTGAATTTATTTGACTTTCATTGATTCAAAAAGCTTTGTTTGAATGTGTTTGCTTTACGATTTGATTTAATTAGCTTTGTTGAATGCATTTGACTTTCATTTGATTCAAAAAGCTTTATTTGAATGTGTTTGACTTTCATTTGATTAAAAATGCTTTGTTTGAATGTGTTTGACTTTCATTTGATTCTAAGATTTTCGTTTAAAGGTGTTTGACTTTCACTTGAATCAATTATCTTTGTTGAATGCATTTGACTTTCAATTGATTCAAAAACCTTTTTTTGAATGTGTTTTAATTTCTTTTGATTCAAAATCATTTGTTTGAATGTGTTTGACTGTCATTTTATTCAAAAAGCTTTGTTTCAGTGCGTTTGACTTTCTTATAATTCAATATGCTATGTTAACGCATTTGACTTTCATTTCATTCAAAAAGCTTTGTTTGAATGTGTTTGACATACAATTTGATTTAATTAGCTTTGTTGAATGCATTTGACTTACATTTGATTCAAAAAGCTGTGTTTAAATGTTTTTGACTTACAATTTGATTTAATTAGCTTTGTTGAATGAATTGACTTTCATTTGATTCAAAAATATTTATTTGAATGTGTTTGACTTTCATTTGATTCAAAATGCTTTGTTTGAATGAGTTTTACATTTATTTGATTCGAAAAGCTTTATTTGAATGTGTTTGACTTTCATTTGATTCAAAAATGCTTTATTTGAATGAGTTTGTCTTTCATTTAATTCAAGTAGCTTCGTTGAATGCATTTGATTTTCATTTGATTCTAAAATCCTCGTTTAAATGTGTTTGACTTTCACTTGATTCAATTAACTTTTTTGTAAGAATTTGACTTTCATTTGATTTAAAAGCTTTGTTTGAATAAGTTTGACTTTGTTTTGATTTAATAAGCTTTGTTGAATGCATTTGACATTCATTTGATTCAAAAAGCTTTATTTGAATGTGTTTGACTTTAATTTTATTCTATTAACTGTGTAGAATGCGTTTGTCTTTTATTTAATTCAATTAGCTTTGTTATATGTGTTTGACTTTCGTTTGATTCAATTAGCATTCTTGATTGCATTTGACTTTTATTTGATTCAAAAAGCTTTGTTTGAATGAGTTTTACTTTTATTTGATTTCAAAAGCTTTATTCGAATGTGTTTGACATTCATTTGATTCATAAAAGCTTTCTTTAATTAAGTTTTATATTAATTTGATTCAATTAGCTTGTTGAATGCATTTGGCTTTCATTTGATTCCAAAAGCTTTGTATAAATGTGTTTTACTTTCATTTGATTCAAAATCCTTTGTTTGAATGTGTTTGACTTTCATTTTATTCAAAAAGCATTGTTTAAATGAGTTTGACTTTCATTTGATTCAATTAGCTTTGTTGATTGCTTTTGACTTTCATTTGATTCAAAAAGCTTTATTTAAATGTGTTTTACTTTCTTTTGATTCAAAATGATATGTTTGAATGTGTTTAACTGTAATTTTATTCAAAACGCTTAGTTTAATTAAGTATGACTTCCATTTTGTTCAATTAGCTTTGTTGAATACATTTGACTTTCATTTGATTCAAAAAGCTTTGTTTGAACGTATTTGACTTTCACTTGATTCAAATAGCTTTTTTATAATGTGTTTGACTTTCATTTGATTAATTTATCTTTTTTGAATGCATTTGACTTCCATTTGCTTCAAAAACCTTTATTGAAATGTGTTTTACTTTCATTTGATTCAAAATGCTTTGTTTGAATGTGTTTGACTTTCATGGGATTCAAAACGCTTTGTTTGAATGAGTTTGATTTTCATTTTATTCAAAAGGCTTCGTTTCAATGAGTTTGACTTTCTTTTGATTCAATTTGCTATGTTGAATGTATTTGACTTTCATTTGATTCAAAAATCTTTGTTTAAATGTGTTTGACTTACAATTTGATTTACTTAGCTTTGTTGAATGCATTTGACTTTCATTTGATTCAAAAAGCTTTATTTAAATGTGTTTGACTTTCATTTGATTCAAAAAGCTTTGTTTTATTGAGTTTGACTTTCATTTAATTCAAGTAGTTTTGTTGAATGCATTTGACTTTCATTTGATTCTAAAATCTTCGTTTAAATGTGTTTGACTTTGACTTGATTCAATTATCTTTGTTAAATGCATTTGACTTTCAAATTATTCAAAAAGCTTTGTTTGAATGAGTTTGACTTTCATTTGATTTAATTAGCTTTGTTGAATGCATTTGACTTTCATTTGATTCAAAAACCTTTGTTTCAATGCGTTTGACTTTCATTTTCTTCAATAAGCTTTGTTGATTGCATATGACTTTCATTTTATTCAAAAAGCATTATTTGAATGTGTTTTACTTTCTTTTGATTCAAAATGCTTTATTGGAATTTGTTTGATTGTCATTTTACTCATAAAGCTTTGTTTCAATGAGTTTTACTTTTTTTGATTTAATTTGCTATGTTGAATGCATTTGACTTTCGTTTGATTCAAAAAGCTTTGTTGGAATGTGTTTGAATTATATTTAATTCAATTAGCTTTGTTTTAATGAGTTTCACTTTTATTTGATTAAATTAGCTTTGTTGAATGTATTTGACTTTCATTTGATTCACAATGCTTTATTTGAATATGTTTGACTTTCATTTGATTCAAAATGCTTTATTTGAATGTGTTTGACTTTAATTTGATTCAATTAGCTTTGTTAAATGCGTTTGTCTTTCATTTGATTAAATTAGCCTTGTTGAATGTGTTTCACTTTCATTTGATTCAAAATGCTTTATTTGAATATGTTTGACTTTCATTTGATTCAAAATGCTTTATTAGAATGTGTTTGACTTTAATTTGACTCAATTAGCTTTGTTAAATGTGTTTGTCTTTCATTTGATTTAATTAGCCTTGTTCATTGTGTTTCACTTTCATTTGAATCATAAAGCTTTATTTGAATGAGTTTTACTTTCATTTAATTCAATTAGCTTTGTGGATTTAATTTGAATGTGTTTTACTTTCTTTTGATTCAAAATGATTTGTTTGATTTTGTTTGACTGTCATTTTATTCAAAAAGCTTTATTTCATTGATTTTGACTATCTTTTGATCCAATTTGCTATGTTGAATTTATTTGACTTTCATTGATTCAAAAAGCTTTGTTTGAATGTGTTTGCTTTACGATTTGATTTAATTAGCTTTGTTGAATGCATTTGACTTTCATTTGATTCAAAAAGCTTTATTTGAATGTGTTTGACTTTCATTTAATTAAAAATGCTTTGTTTGAATGTGTTTGACTTTCATTTGATTCTAAGATTTTCGTTTAAAGGTGTTTGACTTTCACTTGAATCAATTATCTTTGTTGAATGCATTTGACTTTCAATTGATTCAAAAACCTTTTTTTGAATGTGTTTTAATTTCTTTTGATTCAAAATCATTTGTTTGAATGTGTTTGACTGTCATTTTATTCAAAAAGCTTTGTTTCAGTGCGTTTGACTTTCTTATAATTCAATATGCTATGTTAACGCATTTGACTTTCATTTCATTCAAAAAGCTTTGTTTGAATGTGTTTGACATACAATTTGATTTAATTAGCTTTGTTGAATGCATTTGACTTACATTTGATTCAAAAAGCTGTGTTTAAATGTTTTTGACTTACAATTTGATTTAATTAGCTTTGTTGAATGAATTGACTTTCATTTGATTCAAAAATATTTATTTGAATGTGTTTGACTTTCATTTGATTCAAAATGCTTTGTTTGAATGAGTTTTACATTTATTTGATTCGAAAAGCTTTATTTGAATGTGTTTGACTTTCATTTGATTCAAAAATGCTTTATTTGAATGAGTTTGTCTTTCATTTAATTCAAGTAGCTTCGTTGAATGCATTTGATTTTCATTTGATTCTAAAATCCTCGTTTAAATGTGTTTGACTTTCACTTGATTCAATTAACTTTTTTGTAAGAATTTGACTTTCATTTGATTTAAAAGCTTTGTTTGAATAAGTTTGACTTTGTTTTGATTTAATAAGCTTTGTTGAATGCATTTGACATTCATTTGATTCAAAAAGCTTTATTTGAATGTGTTTGACTTTAATTTTATTCTATTAACTGTGTAGAATGCGTTTGTCTTTTATTTAATTCAATTAGCTTTGTTGTATGTGTTTGACTTTCGTTTGATTCAATTAGCATTCTTGATTGCATTTGACTTTTATTTGATTCAAAAAGCTTTGTTTGAATGAGTTTTACTTTTATTTGATTTCAAAAGCTTTATTCGAATGTGTTTGACATTCATTTGATTCATAAAAGCTTTCTTTAATTAAGTTTTATATTAATTTGATTCAATTAGCTTGTTGAATGCATTTGACTTTCATTTGATTCCAAAAGCTTTGTATAAATGTGTTTTACTTTCATTTGATTCAAAATCCTTTGTTTGAATGTGTTTGACTTTCATTTTATTCAAAAAGCATTGTTTAAATGAGTTTGACTTTCATTTGATTCAATTAGCTTTGTTGATTGCTTTTGACTTTCATTTGATTCAAAAAGCTTTATTTAAATGTGTTTTACTTTCTTTTGATTCAAAATGATATGTTTGAATGTGTTTAACTGTAATTTTATTCAAAACGCTTAGTTTAATTAAGTATGACTTCCATTTTGTTCAATTAGCTTTGTTGAATACATTTGACTTTCATTTGATTCAAAAAGCTTTGTTTGAACGTATTTGACTTTCACTTGATTCAAATAGCTTTTTTATAATGTGTTTGACTTTCATTTGATTAATTTATCTTTTTTGAATGCATTTGACTTTCATTTGCTTCAAAAACCTTTATTGAAATGTGTTTTACTTTCATTTGATTCAAAATGCTTTGTTTGAATGTGTTTGACTTTCATGGGATTCAAAACGCTTTGTTTGAATGAGTTTGATTTTCATTTTATTCAAAAGGCTTCGTTTCAATGAGTTTGACTTTCTTTTGATTCAATTTGCTATGTTGAATGTATTTGACTTTCATTTGATTCAAAAATCTTTGTTTAAATGTGTTTGACTTACAATTTGATTTACTTAGCTTTGTTGAATGCATTTGACTTTCATTTGATTCAAAAAGCTTTATTTAAATGTGTTTGACTTTCATTTGATTCAAAAAGCTTTGTTTTATTGAGTTTGACTTTCATTTAATTCAAGTAGTTTTGTTGAATGCATTTGACTTTCATTTGATTCTAAAATCTTCGTTTAAATGTGTTTGACTTTGACTTGATTCAATTATCTTTGTTAAATGCATTTGACTTTCAAATTATTCAAAAAGCTTTGTTTGAATGAGTTTGACTTTCATTTGATTTAATTAGCTTTGTTGAATGCATTTGACTTTCATTTGATTCAAAAACCTTTGTTTCAATGCGTTTGACTTTCATTTTCTTCAATAAGCTTTGTTGATTGCATATGACTTTCATTTTATTCAAAAAGCATTATTTGAATGTGTTTTACTTTCTTTTGATTCAAAATGCTTTATTGGAATTTGTTTGATTGTCATTTTACTCATAAAGCTTTGTTTCAATGAGTTTTACTTTTTTTGATTTAATTTGCTATGTTGAATGCATTTGACTTTCGTTTGATTCAAAAAGCTTTGTTGGAATGTGTTTGAATTATATTTAATTCAATTAGCTTTGTTTTAATGAGTTTCACTTTTATTTGATTAAATTAGCTTTGTTGAATGTATTTGACTTTCATTTGATTCACAATGCTTTATTTGAATATGTTTGACTTTCATTTGATTCAAAATGCTTTATTTGAATGTGTTTGACTTTAATTTGATTCAATTAGCTTTGTTAAATGCGTTTGTCTTTCATTTGATTCAATTAGCCTTGTTGAATGTGTTTCACTTTCATTTGATTCAAAATGCTTTATTTGAATATGTTTGACTTTCATTTGATTCAAAATGCTTTATTAGAATGTGTTTGACTTTAATTTGACTCAATTAGCTTTGTTAAATGCGCTTGTCTTTCATTTGATTTAATTAGCCTTGTTCATTATGTTTCGCTTTCATTTGAATCATAAAGCTTTATTTGAATGAGTTTTACTTTCATTTAATTCAATTAGCTTTGTGGATTTCATTTGAATGTGTTTTACTTTCTTTTGATTCAAAATGATTTGTTTGATTGTGTTTGACTGCCATTTTATTCAAAAAGCTTTATTTCATTGATTTTGACTATCTTTTGATCTAATTTGCTATGTTGAATTTATTTGACTTTCATTGATTCAAAAAGCTTTGTTTGAATGTGTTTGCTTTACGATTTGATTTAATTAGCTTTGTTGAATGCATTTGACTTTCATTTGATTCAAAAAGCTTTATTTGAATGTGTTTGACTTTCATTTGATTAAAAATGCTTTGTTTGAATGTGTTTGACTTTCATTTGATTCTAAGATTTTCGTTTAAAGGTGTTTGACTTTCACTTGAATCAATTATCTTTGTTGAATGCATTTGACTTTCAATTGATTCAAAAACCTTTTTTTGAATGTGTTTTAATTTCTTTTGATTCAAAATCATTTGTTTGAATGTGTTTGACTGTCATTTTATTCAAAAAGCTTTGTTTCAGTGCGTTTGACTTTCTTATAATTCAATATGCTATGTTAACGCATTTGACTTTCATTTCATTCAAAAAGCTTTGTTTGAATGTGTTTGACATACAATTTGATTTAATTAGCTTTGTTGAATGCATTTGACTTACATTTGATTCAAAAAGCTGTGTTTAAATGTTTTTGACTTACAATTTGATTTAATTAGCTTTGTTGAATGAATTGACTTTCATTTGATTCAAAAATATTTATTTGAATGTGTTTGACTTTCATTTGATTCAAAATGCTTTGTTTGAATGAGTTTTACATTTATTTGATTCGAAAAGCTTTATTTGAATGTGTTTGACTTTCATTTGATTCAAAAATGCTTTATTTGAATGAGTTTGTCTTTCATTTAATTCAAGTAGCTTCGTTGAATGCATTTGATTTTCATTTGATTCTAAAATCCTCGTTTAAATGTGTTTGACTTTCACTTGATTCAATTAACTTTTTTGTAAGAATTTGACTTTCATTTGATTTAAAAGCTTTGTTTGAATAAGTTTGACTTTGTTTTGATTTAATAAGCTTTGTTGAATGCATTTGACATTCATTTGATTCAAAAAGCTTTATTTGAATGTGTTTGACTTTAATTTTATTCTATTAACTGTGTAGAATGCGTTTGTCTTTTATTTAATTCAATTAGCTTTGTTGTATGTGTTTGACTTTCGTTTGATTCAATTAGCATTCTTGATTGCATTTGACTTTTATTTGATTCAAAAAGCTTTGTTTGAATGAGTTTTACTTTTATTTGATTTCAAAAGCTTTATTCGAATGTGTTTGACATTCATTTGATTCATAAAAGCTTTCTTTAATTAAGTTTTATATTAATTTGATTCAATTAGCTTGTTGAATGCATTTGACTTTCATTTGATTCCAAAAGCTTTGTATAAATGTGTTTTACTTTCATTTGATTCAAAATCCTTTGTTTGAATGTGTTTGACTTTCATTTTATTCAAAAAGCATTGTTTAAATGAGTTTGACTTTCATTTGATTCAATTAGCTTTGTTGATTGCTTTTGACTTTCATTTGATTCAAAAAGCTTTATTTAAATGTGTTTTACTTTCTTTTGATTCAAAATGATATGTTTGAATGTGTTTAACTGTCATTTTATTCAAAACGCTTAGTTTAATTAAGTATGACTTCCATCTTGTTCAATTAGCTTTGTTGAATACATTTGACTTTCATTTGATTCAAAAAGCTTTGTCTGAACGTGTTTGACTTTCACTTGATTCAAATAGCTTTTTTATAATGTGTTTGACTTTCATTTGATTAATTTATCTTTTTTGAATGCATTTGACTTTCATTTGCTTCAAAAACCTTTATTGAAATGTGTTTTACTTTCATTTGATTCAAAATGCTTTGTTTGAATGTGTTTGACTTTCATGGGATTCAAAACGCTTTGTTTGAATGAGTTTGACTTTCATTTTATTCAAAAAGCTTCGTTTCAATGAGTTTGACTTTCTTTTGATTCAATTTGCTATGTTGAATGTATTTGACTTTCATTTGATTCAAAAATCTTTGTTTAAATGTGTTTGACTTACAATTTGATTTACTTAGCTTTGTTGAATGCATTTGACTTTCATTTGATTCAAAAAGCTTTATTTAAATGTGTTTGACTTTCATTTGATTCAAAAAGCTTTGTTTTATTGAGTTTGACTTTCATTTAATTCAAGTAGTTTTGTTGAATGCATTTGACTTTCATTTGATTCTAAAATCTTCGTTTAAATGTGTTTGACTTTGACTTGATTCAATTATCTTTGTTAAATGCATTTGACTTTCAAATTATTCAAAAAGATTTGTTTGAATGAGTTTGACTTTCATTTGATTTAATTAGCTTTGTTGAATGCATTTGACTTTCATTTGATTCAAAAACCTTTGTTTCAATGCGTTTGACTTTCATTTTCTTCAATAAGCTTTGTTGATTGCATATGACTTTCATTTTATTCAAAAAGCATTATTTGAATGTGTTTTACTTTCTTTTGATTCAAAATGCTTTATTGGAATTTGTTTGATTGTCATTTTACTCATAAAGCTTTGTTTCAATGAGTTTTACTTTTTTTGATTTAATTTGCTATGTTGAATGCATTTGACTTTCGTTTGATTCAAAAAGCTTTGTTGGAATGTGTTTGAATTATATTTAATTCAATTAGCTTTGTTTTAATGAGTTTCACTTTTATTTGATTAAATTAGCTTTGTTGAATGTATTTGACTTTCATTTGATTCACAATGCTTTATTTGAATATGTTTGACTTTCATTTGATTCAAAATGCTTTATTTGAATGTGTTTGACTTTAATTTGATTCAATTAGCTTTGTTAAATGCGTTTGTCTTTCATTTGATTCAATTAGCCTTGTTGAATGTGTTTCACTTTCATTTGATTCAAAATGCTTTATTTGAATATGTTTGACTTTCATTTGATTCAAAATGCTTTATTAGAATGTGTTTGACTTTAATTTGACTCAATTAGCTTTGTTAAATGCGCTTGTCTTTCATTTGATTTAATTAGCCTTGTTCATTGTGTTTTGCTTTCATTTGAATCATAAAGCTTTATTTGAATGAGTTTTACATTCATTTAATTCAATTAGCTTTGTGGATTTCATTTGAATGTGTTTTACTTTCTTTTGATTCAAAATGATTTGTTTGATTGTGTTTGACTGTCATTTTATTCAAAAAGCTTTATTTCATTGATTTTGACTATCTTTTGATCTAATTTGCTATGTTGAATTTATTTGACTTTCATTGATTCAAAAAGCTTTGTTTGAATGTGTTTGCTTTACGATTTGATTTAATTAGCTTTGTTGAATGCATTTGACTTTCATTTGATTCAAAAAGCTTTATTTGAATGTGTTTGACTTTCATTTGATTAAAAATGCTTTGTTTGAATGTGTTTGACTTTCATTTGATTCTAAGATTTTCGTTTAAAGGTGTTTGACTTTCACTTGAATCAATTATCTTTGTTGAATGCATTTGACTTTCAATTGATTCAAAAACCTTTTTTTGAATGTGTTTTAATTTCTTTTGATTCAAAATCATTTGTTTAAATGTGTTTGACTGTCATTTTATTCAAAAAGCTTTGTTTCAGTGCGTTTGACTTTCTTATAATTCAATATGCTATGTTAACGCATTTGACTTTCATTTCATTCAAAAAGCTTTGTTTGAATGTGTTTGACATACAATTTGATTTAATTAGCTTTGTTGAATGCATTTGACTTACATTTGATTCAAAAAGCTGTGTTTGAATGTTTTTGACTTACAATTTGATTTAATTAGCTTTGTTGAATGCATTTGACTTTCATTTGATTCAAAAATATTTATTTGAATGTGTTTGACTTTCATTTGATTCAAAATGCTTTGTTTGAATGAGTTTTACATTCATTTGATTCGAAAAGCTTTATTTGAATGTGTTTGACTTTCATTTGATTCAAAAATGCTTTATTTGAATGAGTTTGTCTTTCATTTAATTCAAGTAGCTTTGTTGAATGCATTTGATTTTCATTTGATTCTAAAATCTTTGTTTAAATGTGTTTGACTTTCACTTGATTCAATTAACTTTTTTGTAAGAATTTGATTTTCATTTGATTTAAAAGCTTTGTTTGAATAAGTTTGACTTTGTTTTGATTTAATTAGCTTTGTTGAATGCATTTGACATTCATTTGATTCAAAAAGCTTTATTTGAATGTGTTTGACTTTAATTTTATTCTATTAACTGTGTAGAATGCGTTTGTCTTTTATTTAATTCAATTAGCTTTGTTGTATGTGTTTGACTTTCGTTTGATTCAATTAGCATTCTTGATTGCATTTGACTTTCATTTGATTCAAAAATCTTTGTTTAAATGTGTTTGACTTACAATTTGATTTACTTAGCTTTGTTGAATGCATTTGACTTTCATTTGATTCAAAAAGCTTTATTTAAATGTGTTTGACTTTCATTTGATTCAAAAAGCTTTGTTTTATTGAGTTTGACTTTCATTTAATTCAAGTAGTTTTGGTGAATGCATTTGACTTTCATTTGATTCTAAAATCTTCGTTTAAATGCATTTACTTTGACTTGATTCAATTATCTTTGTTAAATGCATTTGACTTTCAAATTATTCAAAAAGCTTTGTTTGAATGAGTTTGACTTTCATTTCATTTAATTAGCTTTGTTGAATGCATTTGACTTTCATTTGATTCAAAAACCTTTGTTTCAATGCGTTTGACTTTCATTTTCTTCAATAAGCTTTGTTGATTGCATATGACTTTCATTTTATTCAAAAAGCATTATTTGAATGTGTTTTACTTTCTTTTGATTCAAAATGCTTTATTGGAATTTGTTTGATTGTCATTTTACTCATAAAGCTTTGTTTCAATGAGTTTTACTTTTTTTGATTTAATTTGCTATGTTGAATGCATTTGACTTTCGTTTGATTCAAAAAGCTTTGTTGGAATGTGTTTGAATTATATTTAATTCAATTAGCTTTGTTTTAATGAGTTTCACTTTTATTTGATTAAATTAGCTTTGTTGAATGTATTTGACTTTCATTTGATTCAAAATGCTTTATTTGAATATGTTTGACTTTCATTTGATTCAAAATGCTTTATTTGAATGTGTTTGACTTTAATTTGATTCAATTAGCTTTGTTAAATGCGTTTGTCTTTCATTTGATTAAATTAGCCTTGTTGAATGTGTTTCACTTTCATTTGATTCAAAATGCTTTATTTGAATATGTTTGACTTTCATTTGATTCAAAATGCTTTATTAGAATGTGTTTGACTTTAATTTGACTCAATTAGCTTTGTTCAATGCGTTTGTCTTTCATTTGATTTAATTAGCCTTGTTCATTGTGTTTCACTTTCATTTGAATCATAAAGCTTTATTTGAATGAGTTTTACTTTCATTTAATTCAATTAGCTTTGTGGATTTAATTTGAATGTGTTTTACTTTCTTTTGATTCAAAATGATTTGTTTGATTTTGTTTGACTGTCATTTTATTCAAAAAGCTTTATTTCATTGATTTTGACTATCTTTTGATCCAATTTGCTATGTTGAATTTATTTGACTTTCATTGATTCAAAAAGCTTTGTTTGAATGTGTTTGCTTTACGATTTGATTTAATTAGCTTTGTTGAATGCATTTGACTTTCATTTGATTCAAAAAGCTTTATTTGAATGTGTTTGACTTTCATTTAATTAAAAATGCTTTGTTTGACTTTCACTTGATTCAAATAGCTTTTTTATAATGTGTTTGACTTTCATTTGATTAATTTATCTTTTTTGAATGCATTTGACTTTCATTTGCTTCAAAAACCTTTATTGAAATGTGTTTTACTTTCATTTGATTCAAAATGCTTTGTTTGAATGTGTTTGACTTTCATGGGATTCAAAACGCTTTGTTTGAATGAGTTTGACTTTCATTTTATTCAAAAAGCTTCGTTTCAATGAGTTTGACTTTCTTTTGATTCAATTTGCTATGTTGAATGTATTTGACTTTCATTTGATTCAAAAATCTTTGTTTAAATGTGTTTGACTTACAATTTGATTTACTTAGCTTTGTTGAATGCATTTGACTTTCATTTGATTCAAAAAGCTTTATTTAAATGTGTTTGACTTTCATTTGATTCAAAAAGCTTTGTTTTATTGAGTTTGACTTTCATTTAATTCAAGTAGTTTTGTTGAATGCATTTGACTTTCATTTGATTCTAAAATCTTCGTTTAAATGTGTTTGACTTTGACTTGATTCAATTATCTTTGTTAAATGCATTTGACTTTCAAATTATTCAAAAAGCTTTGTTTGAATGAGTTTGACTTTCATTTGATTTAATTAGCATTGTTGAATGCATTTGACTTTCATTTGATTCAAAAACCTTTGTTTCAATGCGTTTGACTTTCATTTTCTTCAATAAGCTTTGTTGATTGCATATGACTTTCATTTTATTCAAAAAGCATTATTTGAATGTGTTTTACTTTCTTTTGATTCAAAATGCTTTATTGGAATTTGTTTGATTGTCATTTTACTCATAAAGCTTTGTTTCAATGAGTTTTACTTTTTTTGATTTAATTTGCTATGTTGAATGCATTTGACTTTCGTTTGATTCAAAAAGCTTTGTTGGAATGTGTTTGAATTATATTTAATTCAATTAGCTTTGTTTTAATGAGTTTCACTTTTATTTGATTAAATTAGCTTTGTTGAATGTATTTGACTTTCATTTGATTCACAATGCTTTATTTGAATATGTTTGACTTTCATTTGATTCAAAATGCTTTATTTGAATGTGTTTGACTTTAATTTGATTCAATTAGCTTTGTTAAATGCGTTTGTCTTTCATTTGATTCAATTAGCCTTGTTGAATGTGTTTCACTTTCATTTGATTCAAAATGCTTTATTTGAATATGTTTGACTTTCATTTGATTCAAAATGCTTTATTAGAATGTGTTTGACTTTAATTTGACTCAATTAGCTTTGTTAAATGCGCTTGTCTTTCATTTGATTTAATTAGCCTTGTTCATTGTGTTTTGCTTTCATTTGAATCATAAAGCTTTATTTGAATGAGTTTTACTTTCATTTAATTCAATTAGCTTTGTGGATTTCATTTGAATGTGTTTTACTTTCTTTTGAT
This sequence comes from Chenopodium album, assembly GCF_948465745.1. Classification (NCBI taxonomy): domain Eukaryota; kingdom Viridiplantae; phylum Streptophyta; class Magnoliopsida; order Caryophyllales; family Amaranthaceae; genus Chenopodium; species Chenopodium album. The sequence continues at coordinate 19,623,733 of NC_137850.1, read as the reverse complement.
TCAAAATGATTTGTTTGATTGTGTTTGACTGTCATTTTATTCAAAAAGCTTTATTTCATTGATTTTGACTATCTTTTGATCTAATTTGCTATGTTGAATTTATTTGACTTTCATTGATTCAAAAAGCTTTGTTTGAATGTGTTTGCTTTACGATTTGATTTAATTAGCTTTGTTGAATGCATTTGACTTTCATTTGATTCAAAAAGCTTTATTTGAATGTGTTTGACTTTCATTTGATTAAAAATGCTTTGTTTGAATGTGTTTGACTTTCATTTGATTCTAAGATTTTCGTTTAAAGGTGTTTGACTTTCACTTGAATCAATTATCTTTGTTGAATGCATTTGACTTTCAATTGATTCAAAAACCTTTTTTTGAATGTGTTTTAATTTCTTTTGATTCAAAATCATTTGTTTAAATGTGTTTGACTGTCATTTTATTCAAAAAGCTTTGTTTCAGTGCGTTTGACTTTCTTATAATTCAATATGCTATGTTAACGCATTTGACTTTCATTTCATTCAAAAAGCTTTGTTTGAATGTGTTTGACATACAATTTGATTTAATTAGCTTTGTTGAATGCATTTGACTTACATTTGATTCAAAAAGCTGTGTTTGAATGTTTTTGACTTACAATTTGATTTAATTAGCTTTGTTGAATGCATTTGACTTTCATTTGATTCAAAAATATTTATTTGAATGTGTTTGACTTTCATTTGATTCAAAATGCTTTGTTTGAATGAGTTTTACATTCATTTGATTCGAAAAGCTTTATTTGAATGTGTTTGACTTTCATTTGATTCAAAAATGCTTTATTTGAATGAGTTTGTCTTTCATTTAATTCAAGTAGCTTTGTTGAATGCATTTGATTTTCATTTGATTCTAAAATCTTTGTTTAAATGTGTTTGACTTTCACTTGATTCAATTAACTTTTTTGTAAGAATTTGACTTTCATTTGATTTAAAAGCTTTGTTTGAATAAGTTTGACTTTGTTTTGATTTAATTAGCTTTGTTGAATGCATTTGACATTCATTTGATTCAAAAAGCTTTATTTGAATGTGTTTGACTTTAATTTTATTCTATTAACTGTGTAGAATGCGTTTGTCTTTTGTTTAATTCAATTAGCTTTGTTGTATGTGTTTGACTTTCGTTTGATTCAATTAGCATTCTTGATTGCATTTGACTTTCATTTGATTCAAAAATCTTTGTTTAAATGTGTTTGACTTACAATTTGATTTACTTAGCTTTGTTGAATGCATTTGACTTTCATTTGATTCAAAAAGCTTTATTTAAATGTGTTTGACTATCATTTGATTCAAAAAGCTTTGTTTTATTGAGTTTGACTTTCATTTAATTCAAGTAGTTTTGGTGAATGCATTTGACTTTCATTTGATTCTAAAATCTTCGTTTAAATGCATTTACTTTGACTTGATTCAATTATCTTTGTTAAATGCATTTGACTTTCAAATTATTCAAAAAGCTTTGTTTGAATGAGTTTGACTTTCATTTCATTTAATTAGCTTTGTTGAATGCATTTGACTTTCATTTGATTCAAAAACCTTTGTTTCAATGCGTTTGACTTTCATTTTCTTCAATAAGCTTTGTTGATTGCATATGACTTTCATTTTATTCAAAAAGCATTATTTGAATGTGTTTTACTTTCTTTTGATTCAACATGCTTTATTGGAATTTGTTTGATTGTCATTTTACTCATAAAGCTTTGTTTCAATGAGTTTTACTTTTTTTGATTTAATTTGCTATGTTGAATGCATTTGACTTTCGTTTGATTCAAAAAGCTTTGTTGGAATGTGTTTGAATTATATTTAATTCAATTAGCTTTGTTTTAATGAGTTTCACTTTTATTTGATTAAATTAGCTTTGTTGAATGTATTTGACTTTCATTTGATTCAAAATGCTTTATTTGAATATGTTTGACTTTCATTTGATTCAAAATGCTTTATTTGAATGTGTTTGACTTTAATTTGATTCAATTAGCTTTGTTAAATGCGTTTGTCTTTCATTTGATTAAATTAGCCTTGTTGAATGTGTTTCACTTTCATTTGATTCAAAATGCTTTATTTGAATATGTTTGACTTTCATTTGATTCAAAATGCTTTATTAGAATGTGTTTGACTTTAATTTGACTCAATTAGCTTTGTTAAATGCGTTTGTCTTTCATTTGATTTAATTTGCCTTGTTCATTGTGTTTCACTTTCATTTGAATCATAAAGCTTTATTTGAATGAGTTTTACTTTCATTTAATTCAATTAGCTTTGTGGATTTAATTTGAATGTGTTTTACTTTCTTTTGATTCAAAATGATTTGTTTGATTTTGTTTGACTGTCATTTTATTCAAAAAGCTTTATTTCATTGATTTTGACTATCTTTTGATCCAATTTGCTATGTTGAATTTATTTGACTTTCATTGATTCAAAAAGCTTTGTTTGAATGTGTTTGCTTTACGATTTGATTTAATTAGCTTTGTTGAATGCATTTGACTTTCATTTGATTCAAAAAGCTTTATTTGAATGTGTTTGACTTTCATTTAATTAAAAATGCTTTGTTTGACTTTCACTTGATTCAAATAGCTTTTTTATAATGTGTTTGACTTTCATTTGATTAATTTATCTTTTTTGAATGCATTTGACTTTCATTTGCTTCAAAAACCTTTATTGAAATGTGTTTTACTTTCATTTGATTCAAAATGCTTTGTTTGAATGTGTTTGACTTTCATTTGATTCTAAGATTTTCGTTTAAAGGTGTTTGACTTTCACTTGAATCAATTATCTTTGTTGAATGCATTTGACTTTCAATTGATTCAAAAACCTTTTTTTGAATGTGTTTTAATTTCTTTTGATTCAAAATCATTTGTTTGAATGTGTTTGACTGTCATTTTATTCAAAAAGCTTTGTTTCAGTGCGTTTGACTTTCTTATAATTCAATATGCTATGTTAACGCATTTGACTTTCATTTCATTCAAAAAGCTTTGTTTGAATGTGTTTGACATACAATTTGATTTAATTAGCTTTGTTGAATGCATTTGACTTACATTTGATTCAAAAAGCTGTGTTTAAATGTTTTTGACTTACAATTTGATTTAATTAGCTTTGTTGAATGAATTTGACTTTCATTTGATTCAAAAATATTTATTTGAATGTGTTTGACTTTCATTTGATTCAAAATGCTTTGTTTGAATGAGTTTTACATTCATTTGATTCGAAAAGCTTTATTTGAATGTGTTTGACTTTCATTTGATTCAAAAATGCTTTATTTGAATGAGTTTGTCTTTCATTTAATTCAAGTAGCTTCGTTGAATGCATTTGATTTTCATTTGATTCTAAAATCCTCGTTTAAATGTGTTTGACTTTCACTTGATTCAATTAACTTTTTTGTAAGAATTTGACTTTCATTTGATTTAAAAGCTTTGTTTGAATAAGTTTGACTTTGTTTCGATTTAATTAGCTTTGTTGAATGCATTTGACATTCATTTGATTCAAAAAGCTTTATTTGAATGTGTTTGACTTTAATTTTATTCTATTAACAGTGTAGAATGCGTTTGTCTTTTATTTAATTCAATTAGCTTTCTTGTATGTGTTTGACTTTCGTTTGATTCAATTAGCATTCTTGATTGCATTTGACTTTTATTTGATTCAAAAAGCTTTGTTTGAATGAATTTTACTTTTATTTGATTTCAAAAGCTTTATTCGAATGTGTTTGACATTCATTTGATTCATAAAAGCTTTCTTTAATTAAGTTTGATATTAATTTGATTCAATTAGCTTGTTGAATGCATTTGACTTTCATTTGATTCCAAAAGCTTTGTATAAATGTGTTTTAATTTCATTTGATTCAAAATCCTTTGTTTGAATGTGTTTGACTTTCATTTTATTCAAAAAGCATTGTTTAAATGAGTTTGACTTTCATTTGATTCAATTAGCTTTGTTGATTGCTTTTGACTTTCATTTGATTCAAAAAGCTTTATTTAAATGTGTTTTACTTTCTTTTGATTCAAAATGATATGTTTGAATGTGTTTAACTGTCATTTTATTCAAAACGCTTAGTTTAATTAAGTATGACTTCCATTTTGTTCAATTAGCTTTGTTGAATACATTTGACTTTCATTTAATTCAAAAAGCTTTGTTTGAACGTGTTTGACTTTCACTTGATTCAAATAGCTTTTTTATAATGTGTTTGACTTTCATTTGATTAATTTATCTTTTTTGAATGCATTTGACTTTCATTTGCTTCAAAAACCTTTATTGAAATGTGTTTTACTTTCATTTGATTCAAAATGCTTTGTTTGAATGTGTTTGACTTTCATGGGATTCAAAACGCTTTGTTTGAATGAGTTTGACTTTCATTTTATTCAAAAAGCTTCGTTTCAATGAGTTTGACTTTCTTTTGATTCAATTTGCTATGTTGAATGTATTTGACTTTCATTTGATTCAAAAATCTTTGTTTAAATGTGTTTGACTTACAATTTGATTTACTTAGCTTTGTTGAATGCATTTGACTTTCATTTGATTCAAAAAGCTTTATTTAAATGTGTTTGACTTTCATTTGATTCAAAAAGCTTTGTTTTATTGAGTTTGACTTTCATTTAATTCAAGTAGTTTTGGTGAATGCATTTGACTTTCATTTGATTCTAAAATCTTCGTTTAAATGCATTTACTTTGACTTGATTCAATTATCTTTGTTAAATGCATTTGACTTTCAAATTATTCAAAAAGCTTTGTTTGAATGAGTTTGACTTTCATTTCATTTAATTAGCTTTGTTGAATGCATTTGACTTTCATTTGATTCAAAAACCTTTGTTTCAATGCGTTTGACTTTCATTTTCTTCAATAAGCTTTGTTGATTGCATATGACTTTCATTTTATTCAAAAAGCATTATTTGAATGTGTTTTACTTTCTTTTGATTCAACATGCTTTATTGGAATTTGTTTGATTGTCATTTTACTCATAAAGCTTTGTTTCAATGAGTTTTACTTTTTTTGATTAAATTTGCTATGTTGAATGCATTTGACTTTCGTTTGATTCAAAAAGCTTTGTTGGAATGTGTTTGAATTATATTTAATTCAATTAGCTTTGTTTTAATGAGTTTCACTTTTATTTGATTAAATTAGCTTTGTTGAATGTATTTGACTTTCATTTGATTCAAAATGCTTTATTTGAATATGTTTGACTTTCATTTGATTCAAAATGCTTTATTTGAATGTGTTTGACTTTAATTTGATTCAATTAGCTTTGTTAAATGCGTTTGTCTTTCATTTGATTAAATTAGCCTTGTTGAATGTGTTTCACTTTCATTTGATTCAAAATGCTTTATTTGAATATGTTTGACTTTCATTTGATTCAAAATGCTTTATTAGAACGTGTTTGACTTTAATTTGACTCAATTAGCTTTGTTAAATGCGTTTGTCTTTCATTTGATTTAATTAGCCTTGTTCATTGTGTTTCACTTTCATTTGAATCATAAAGCTTTATTTGAATGAGTTTTACTTTCATTTAATTCAATTAGCTTTGTGGATTTAATTTGAATGTGTTTTACTTTCTTTTGATTCAAAATGATTTGTTTGATTTTGTTTGACTGTCATTTTATTCAAAAAGCTTTATTTCATTGATTTTGACTATCTTTTGATCCAATTTGCTATGTTGAATTTATTTGACTTTTATTGATTCAAAAAGCTTTGTTTGAATGTGTTTGCTTTACGATTTTATTTAATTAGCTTTGTTGAATGCATTTGACTTTCATTTGATTCAAAAAGCTTTATTTGAATGTGTTTCACTTTCATTTGATTAAAAATGCTTTGTTTGAATGTGTTTGACTTTCATTTGATTCGAAGATTTTCGTTTAAAGGTGTTTGACTTTCACTTGAATCAATTATCTTTGTTGAATGCATTTGACTTTCAATTGATTCAAAAACCTTTTTTTGAATGTGTTTTAATTTCTTTTGAATCAAAATCATTTGTTTGAATGTGTTTGACTGTCATTTTATTCAAAAAGCTTTGTTTCAGTGCGTTTGACTTTCTTATAATTCAATATGCTATGTTAACGCATTTGACTTTCATTTCATTCAAAAAGCTTTGTTTGAATGTGTTTGACATACAATTTGATTTAATTAGCTTTGTTGAATGCATTTGACTTACATTTGATTCAAAAAGCTGTGTTTGAATGTTTTTGACTTACAATTTGATTTAATTAGCTTTGTTGAATGCATTTGACTTTCATTTGATTCAAAAATATTTATTTGAATGTGTTTGACTTTCATTTGATTCAAAATGCTTTGTTTGAATGAGTTTTACATTCATTTGATTCGAAAAGCTTTATTTGAATGTGTTTGACTTTCATTTGATTCAAAAATGCTTTATTTGAATGAGTTTGTCTTTCATTTAATTCAAGTAGCTTTGTTGAATGCATTTGATTTTCATTTGATTCTAAAATCTTTGTTTAAATGTGTTTGACTTTCACTTGATTCAATTAACTTTTTTGTAAGAATTTGACTTTCATTTGATTTAAAAGCTTTGTTTGAATAAGTTTGACTTTGTTTTGATTTAAATAGCTTTGTTGAATGCATTTGACATTCATTTGATTCAAAAAGCTTTATTTGAATGTGTTTGACTTTAATTTTATTCTATTAACTGTGTAGAATGCGTTTGTCTTTTATTTAATTCAATTAGCTTTGTTGTATGTGTTTGACTTTCGTTTGATTCAATTAGCATTCTTGATTGCATTTGACTTTTATTTGATTCAAAAAGCTTTGTTTGAATGAGTTTTACTTTTATTTGATTTCAAAAGCTTTATTCGAATGTGTTTGACATTCATTTGATTCATAAAAGCTTTCTTTAATTAAGTTTGATATTAATTTGATTCAATTAGCTTGTTGAATGCATTTGACTTTCATTTGATTCCAAAAGCTTTGTATAAATGTGTTTTAATTTCATTTGATTCAAAATCCTTTGTTTGAATGTGTTTGACTTTCATTTTATTCAAAAAGCATTGTTTAAATGAGTTTGACTTTCATTTGATTCAATTAGCTTTGTTGATTGCTTTTGACTTTCATTTGATTCAAAAAGCTTTATTTAAATGTGTTTTACTTTCTTTTGATTCAAAATGATATGTTTGAATGTGTTTAACTGTCATTTTATTCAAAACGCTTAGTTTAATTAAGTATGACTTCCATTTTGTTCAATTAGCTTTGTTGAATACATTTGACTTTCATTTAATTCAAAAAGCTTTGTTTGAACGTGTTTGACTTTCACTTGATTCAAATAGCTTTTTTATAATGTGTTTGACTTTCATTTGATTAATTTATCTTTTTTGAATGCATTTGACTTTCATTTGCTTCAAAAACCTTTATTGAAATGTGTTTTACTTTCATTTGATTCAAAATGCTTTGTTTGAATGTGTTTGACTTTCATGGGATTCAAAACGCTTTGTTTGAATGAGTTTGACTTTCATTTTATTCAAAAAGCTTCGTTTCAATGAGTTTGACTTTCTTTTGATTCAATTTGCTATGTTGAATGTATTTGACTTTCATTTGATTCAAAAATCTTTGTTTAAATGTGTTTGACTTACAATTTGATTTACTTAGCTTTGTTGAATGCATTTGACTTTCATTTGATTCAAAAAGCTTTATTTAAATGTGTTTGACTTTCATTTGATTCAAAAAGCTTTGTTTTATTGAGTTTGACTTTCATTTAATTCAAGTAGTTTTGGTGAATGCATTTGACTTTCATTTGATTCTAAAATCTTCGTTTAAATGCATTTACTTTGACTTGATTCAATTATCTTTGTTAAATGCATTTGACTTTCAAATTATTCAAAAAGCTTTGTTTGAATGAGTTTGACTTTCATTTCATTTAATTAGCTTTGTTGAATGCATTTGACTTTCATTTGATTCAAAAACCTTTGTTTCAATGCGTTTGACTTTCATTTTCTTCAATAAGCTTTGTTGATTGCATATGACTTTCATTTTATTCAAAAAGCATTATTTGAATGTGTTTTCCTTTCTTTTGATTCAACATGCTTTATTGGAATTTGTTTGATTGTCATTTTACTCATAAAGCTTTGTTTCAATGAGTTTTACTTTTTTTGATTTAATTTGCTATGTTGAATGCATTTGACTTTCGTTTGATTCAAAAAGCTTTGTTGGAATGTGTTTGAATTATATTTAATTCAATTAGCTTTGTTTTAATGAGTTTCACTTTTATTTGATTAAATTAGCTTTGTTGAATGTATTTGACTTTCATTTGATTCAAAATGCTTTATTTGAATATGTTTGACTTTCATTTGATTCAAAATGCTTTATTTGAATGTGTTTGACTTTAATTTGATTCAATTAGCTTTGTTAAATGCGTTTGTCTTTCATTTGATTAAATTAGCCTTGTTGAATGTGTTTCACTTTCATTTGATTCAAAATGCTTTATTTGAATATGTTTGACTTTCATTTGATTCAAAATGCTTTATTAGAATGTGTTTGACTTTAATTTGACTCAATTAGCTTTGTTAAATGCGTTTGTCTTTCATTTGATTTAATTAGCCTTGTTCATTGTGTTTCACTTTCATTTGAATCATAAAGCTTTATTTGAATGAGTTTTACTTTCATTTAATTCAATTAGCTTTGTGGATTTAATTTGAATGTGTTTTACTTTCTTTTGATTCAAAATGATTTGTTTGATTTTGTTTGACTGTCATTTTATTCAAAAAGCTTTATTTCATTGATTTTGACTATCTTTTGATCCAATTTGCTATGTTGAATTTATTTGACTTTCATTGATTCAAAAAGCTTTGTTTGAATGTGTTTGCTTTACGATTTGATTTAATTAGCTTTGTTGAATGCATTTGACTTTCATTTGATTCAAAAAGCTTTATTTGAATGTGTTTGACTTTCATTTGATTAAAAATGCTTTGTTTGAATGTGTTTGACTTTCATTTGATTCTAAGATTTTCGTTTAAAGGTGTTTGACTTTCACTTGAATCAATTATCTTTGTTGAATGCATTTGACTTTCAATTGATTCAAAAACCTTTTTTTGAATGTGTTTTAATTTCTTTTGATTCAAAATCATTTGTTTAAATGTGTTTGACTGTCATTTTATTCAAAAAGCTTTGTTTCAGTGCGTTTGACTTTCTTATAATTCAATATGCTATGTTAACGCATTTGACTTTCATTTCATTCAAAAAGCTTTGTTTGAATGTGTTTGACATACAATTTGATTTAATTAGCTTTGTTGAATGCATTTGACTTACATTTAATTCAAAAAGCTGTGTTTGAATGTTTTTGACTTACAATTTGATTTAATTAGCTTTGTTGAATGCATTTGACTTTCATTTGATTCAAAAATATTTATTTGAATGTGTTTGACTTTCATTTGATTCAAAATGCTTTGTTTGAATGAGTTTTACATTCATTTGATTCGAAAAGCTTTATTTGAATGTGTTTGACTTTCATTTGATTCAAAAATGCTTTATTTGAATGAGTTTGTCTTTCATTTAATTCAAGTAGCTTTGTTGAATGCATTTGATTTTCATTTGATTCTAAAATCTTTGTTTAAATGTGTTTGACTTTCACTTGATTCAATTAACTTTTTTGTAAGAATTTAACTTTCATTTGATTTAAAAGCTTTGTTTGAATAAGTTTGACTTTGTTTTGATTTAATTAGCTTTGTTGAATGCATTTGACATTCATTTGATTCAAAAAGCTTTATTTGAATGTGTTTGACTTTAATTTTATTCTATTAACTGTGTAGAATGCGTTTGTCTTTTATTTAATTCAATTAGCTTTGTTGTATGTGTTTGACTTTCGTTTGATTCAATTAGCATTCTTGATTGCATTTGACTTTTATTTGATTCAAAAAACTTTGTTTGAATGAGTTTTACTTTTATTTGATTTCAAAAGCTTTATTCGAATGTGTTTGACATTCATTTGATTCATAAAAGCTTTCTTTAATTAAGTTTGATATTAATTTGATTCAATTAGCTTGTTGAATGCATTTGACTTTCATTTGATTCCAAAAGCTTTGTATAAATGTGTTTTAATTTCATTTGATTCAAAATCCTTTGTTTGAATGTGTTTGACTTTCATTTTATTCAAAAAGCATTGTTTAAATGAGTTTGACTTTCATTTGATTCAATTAGCTTTGTTGATTGCTTTTGATTTTCATTTGATTCAAAAAGCTTTATTTAAATGTGTTTTACTTTCTTTTGATTCAAAATGATATGTTTGAATGTGTTTAACTGTCATTTTATTCAAAACGCTTAGTTTAATTAAGTATGACTTCCATTTTGTTCAATTAGCTTTGTTGAATACATTTGACTTTCATTTGATTCAAAAAGCTTTGTTTGAACGTGTTTGACTTTCACTTGATTCAAATAGCTTTTTTATAATGTGTTTGACTTTCATTTGATTAATTTATCTTTTTTGAATGCATTTGACTTTCATTTGCTTCAAAAACCTTTATTGAAATGTGTTTTACTTTCATTTGATTCAAAATGCTTTGTTTGAATGTGTTTGACTTTCATGGGATTCAAAACGCTTTGTTTGAATGAGTTTGACTTTCATTTTATTCAAAAAGCTTCGTTTCAATGAGTTTGACTTTCTTTTGATTCAATTTGCTATGTTGAATGTATTTGACTTTCATTTGATTCAAAAATCTTTGTTTAAATGTGTTTGACTTACAATTTGATTTACTTAGCTTTGTTGAATGCATTTGACTTTCATTTGATTCAAAAAGCTTTATTTAAATGTGTTTGACTTTCATTTGATTCAAAAAGCTTTGTTTTATTGAGTTTGACTTTCATTTAATTCAAGTAGTTTTGGTGAATGCATTTGACTTTCATTTGATTCTAAAATCTTCGTTTAAATGCGTTTACTTTGACTTGATTCAATTATCTTTGTTAAATGCATTTGACTTTCAAATTATTCAAAAAGCTTTGTTTGAATGAGTTTGACTTTCATTTCATTTAATTAGCTTTGTTGAATGCATTTGACTTTCATTTGATTCAAAAACCTTTGTTTCAATGCGTTTGACTTTCATTTTCTTCAATAAGCTTTGTTGATTGCATATGACTTTCATTTTATTCAAAAAGCATTATTTGAATGTGTTTTACTTTCTTTTGATTCAACATGCTTTATTGGAATTTGTTTGATTGTCATTTTACTCATAAAGCTTTGTTTCAATGAGTTTTACTTTTTTTGATTTAATTTGCTATGTTGAATGCATTTGACTTTCGTTTGATTCAAAAAGCTTTGTTGGAATGTGTTTGAATTATATTTAATTCAATTAGCTTTGTTTTAATGAGTTTCACTTTTATTTGATTAAATTAGCTTTGTTGAATGTATTTGACTTTCATTTGATTCAAAATGCTTTATTTGAATATGTTTGACTTTCATTTGATTCAAAATGCTTTATTTGAATGTGTTTGACTTTAATTTGATTCAATTAGCTTTGTTAAATGCGTTTGTCTTTCATTTGATTAAATTAGCCTTGTTGAATGTGTTTCACTTTCATTTGATTCAAAATGCTTTATTTGAATATGTTTGACTTTCATTTGATTCAAAATGCTTTATTAGAATGTGTTTGACTTTAATTTGACTCAATTAGCTTTGTTAAATGCGTTTGTCTTTCATTTGATTTAATTAGCCTTGTTCATTGTGTTTCACTTTCATTTGAATCATAAAGCTTTATTTGAATGAGTTTTACTTTCATTTAATTCAATTAGCTTTGTGGATTTAATTTGAATGTGTTTTACTTTCTTTTGATTCAAAATGATTTGTTTGATTTTGTTTGACTGTCATTTTATTCAAAAAGCTTTATTTCATTGATTTTGACTATCTTTTGATCCAATTTGCTATGTTGAATTTATTTGACTTTTATTGATTCAAAAAGCTTTGTTTGAATGTGTTTGCTTTACGATTTGATTTAATTAGCTTTGTTGAATGCATTTGACTTTCATTTGATTCAAAAAGCTTTATTTGAATGTGTTTGACTTTCATTTGATTAAAAATGCTTTGTTTGAATGTGTTTGACTTTCATTTGATTCTAAGATTTTCGTTTAAAGGTGTTTGACTTTCACTTGATTCAATTATCTTTGTTGAATGCATTTGACTTTCAATTGATTCAAAAACCTTTTTTTGAATGTGTTTTAATTTCTTTTGATTCAAAATCATTTGTTTGAATGTGTTTGACTGTCATTTTATTCAAAAAGCTTTGTTTCAGTGCGTTTGACTTTTTTATAATTCAATATGCTATGTTAACGCATTTGACTTTCATTTCATTCAAAAAGCTTTGTTTGAATGTGTTTGACATACAATTTGATTTTATTAGCTTTGTTGAATGCATTTGACTTACATTTGATTCAAAAAGCTGTGTTTGAATGTTTTTGACTTACAATTTGATTAAATTAGCTTTGTTGAATGCATTTGACTTTCATTTGATTCAAAAATATTTATTTGAATGTGTTTGACTTTCATTTGATTCAAAATGCTTTGTTTGAATGAGTTTTACATTCATTTGATTCGAAAAGCTTTATTTGAATGTGTTTGACTTTCATTTGATTCAAAAATGCTTTATTTGAATGAGTTTGTCTTTCATTTAATTCAAGTAGCTTTGTTGAATGCATTTGATTTTCATTTGATTCTAAAATCTTTGTTTAAATGTGTTTGACTTTCACTTGATTCAATTAACGTTTTTGTAAGAATTTGACTTTCATTTGATTTAAAAGCTTTGTTTGAATAAGTTTGACTTTGTTTTGATTTAATTAGCTTTGTTGAATGCATTTGACATTCATTTGATTCAAAAAGCTTTATTTGAATGTGTTTGACTTTAATTTTATTCTATTAACTGTGTAGAATGCGTTTGTCTTTTATTTAATTCAATTAGCTTTGTTGTATGTGTTTGACTTTCATTTGATTCAATTAGCATTCTTGATTGCATTTGACTTTTATTTGATTTAAAAAGCTTTGTTTGAATGAGTTTTACTTTTATTTGATTTCAAAAGCTTTATTCGAATGTGTTTGACATTCATTTGATTCATAAAAGCTTTCTTTAATTAAGTTTGATATTAATTTGATTCAATTAGCTTGTTGAATGCATTTGACTTTCATTTGATTCCAAAAGCTTTGTATAAATGTGTTTTACTTTCATTTGATTCAAAATCCTTTGTTTGAATGTGTTTGACTTTCATTTTATTCAAAAAGCATTGTTTAAATGAGTTTGACTTTCATTTGATTCAATTAGCTTTGTTGATTGCTTTTGACTTTCATTTGATTCAAAAAGCTTTATTTAAATGTGTTTTACTTTCTTTTGATTCAAAATGATATGTTTGAATGTGTTTAACTGTCATTTTATTCTAAACGCTTAGTTTAATTAAGTATGACTTCCATTTTGTTCAATTAGCTTTGTTGAATACATTTGACTTTCATTTGATTCAAAAAGCTTTGTCTGAACGTGTTTGACTTTCACTTGATTCAAATAGCTTTTTTATAATGTGTTTGACTTTCATTTGATTAATTTATCTTTTTTGAATGCATTTGACTTTCATTTGCTTCAAAAACCTTTATTGAAATGTGTTTTACTTTCATTTGATTCAAAATGCTTTGTTTGAATGTGTTTGACTTTCATGGGATTCAAAACGCTTTGTTTGAATGAGTTTGACTTTCATTTTATTCAAAAAGCTTCGTTTCAATGAGTTTGACTTTCTTTTGATTCAATTTGCTATGTTGAATGTATTTGACTTTCATTTGATTCAAAAATCTTTGTTTAAATGTGTTTGACTTACAATTTGATTTACTTAGCTTTGTTGAATGCATTTGACTTTCATTTGATTCAAAAAGCTTTATTTAAATGTGTTTGACTTTCATTTGATTCAAAAAGCTTTGTTTTATTGAGTTTGACTTTCATTTAATTCAAGTAGTTTTGGTGAATGCATTTGACTTTCATTTGATTCTAAAATCTTCGTTTAAATGTGTTTACTTTGACTTGATTCAATTATCTTTGTTAAATGCATTTGACTTTCAAATTATTCAAAAAGCTTTGTTTGAATGAGTTTGACTTTCATTTCATTTAATTAGCTTTGTTGAATGCATTTGACTTTCATTTGATTCAAAAACCTTTGTTTCAATGCGTTTGACTTTCATTTTCTTCAATAAGCTTTGTTGATTGCATATGACTTTCATTTTATTCAAAAAGCATTATTTGAATGTGTTTTACTTTCTTTTGATTCAAAATGCTTTATTGGAATTTGTTTGATTGTCATTTTACTCATAAAGCTTTGTTTCAATGAGTTTTACTTTTTTTGATTTAATTTGCTATGTTGAATGCATTTGACTTTCGTTTGATTCAAAAAGCTTTGTTGGAATGTGTTTGAATTATATTTAATTCAATTAGCTTTGTTTTAATGAGTTTCACTTTTATTTGATTAAATTAGCTTTGTTGAATGTATTTGACTTTCATTTGATTCAAAATGCTTTATTTGAATGTGTTTGACTTTAATTTGATTCAATTAGCTTTGTTAAATGCGTTTGTCTTTCATTTGATTAAATTAGCCTTGTTGAATGTGTTTCACTTTCATTTGATTCAAAATGCTTTATTTGAATATGTTTGACTTTCATTTGATTCAAAATGCTTTATTAGAATGTGTTTGACTTTAATTTGACTCAATTAGCTTTGTTAAATGCGTTTGTCTTTCATTTGATTTAATTAGCCTTGTTCATTGTGTTTCACTTTCATTTGAATCATAAAGCTTTATTTGAATGAGTTTTACTTTCATTTAATTCAATTAGCTTTGTGGATTTAATTTGAATGTGTTTTACTTTCTTTTGATTCAAAATGATTTGTTTGATTTTGTTTGACTGTCATTTTATTCAAAAAGCTTTATTTCATTGATTTTGACTATCTTTTGATCCAATTTGCTATGTTGAATTTATTTGACTTTCATTGATTCAAAAAGCTTTGTTTGAATGTGTTTGCTTTACGATTTGATTTAATTAGCTTTGTTGAATGCATTTGACTTTCATTTGATTCAAAAAGCTTTATTTGAATGTGTTTGACTTTCATTTGATTAAAAATGCTTTGTTTGAATGTGTTTGACTTTCATTTGATTCTAAGATTTTCGTTTAAAGGTGTTTGACTTTCACTTGAATCAATTATCTTTGTTGAATGCATTTGACTTTCAATTGATTCAAAAACCTTTTTTTGAATGTGTTTTAATTTCTTTTGATTCAAAATCATTTGTTTAAATGTGTTTGACTGTCATTTTATTCAAAAAGCTTTGTTTCAGTGCGTTTGACTTTTTTATAATTCAATATGCTATGTTAACGCATTTGACTTTCATTTCATTCAAAAAGCTTTGTTTGAATGTTTTTGACATACAATTTGATTTAATTAGCTTTGTTGAATGCATTTGACATACATTTGATTCAAAAAGCTGTGTTTGAATGTTTTTGACTTACAATTTGATTAAATTAGCTTTGTTGAATGCATTTGACTTTCATTTGATTCAAAAATATTTATTTGAATGTGTTTGACTTTCATTTAATTCAAAATGCTTTGTTTGAATGAGTTTTACATTCATTTGATTCGAAAAGCTTTATTTGAATGTGTTTGACTTTCATTTGATTCAAAAATGCTTTATTTGAATGAGTTTGTCTTTCATTTAATTCAAGTAGCTTTGTTGAATGCATTTGATTTTCATTTGATTCTAAAATCTTTGTTTAAATGTGTTTGACTTTCACTTGATTCAATTAACTTTTTTGTAAGAATTTGACTTTCATTTGATTTAAAAGCTTTGTTTGAATAAGTTTGACTTTGTTTTGATTTAATTAGCTTTGTTGAATGCATTTGACATTCATTTGATTCAAAAAGCTTTATTTGAATGTGTTTGACTTTAATTTTATTCTATTAACTGTGTAGAATGCGTTTGTCTTTTATTTAATTCAATTAGCTTTGTTGTATGTGTTTGACTTTCGTTTGATTCAATTAGCATTCTTGATTGCATTTGACTTTTATTTGATTCAAAAAGCTTTGTTTGAATGAGTTTTACTTTTATTTGATTTCAAAAGCTTTATTCGAATGTGTTTGACATTCATTTGATTCATAAAAGCTTTCTTTAATTAAGTTTGATATTAATTTGATTCAATTAGCTTGTTGAATGCATTTGACTTTCATTTGATTCCAAAAGCTTTGTATAAATGTGTTTTACTTTCATTTGATTCAAAATCCTTTGTTTGAATGTGTTTGACTTTCATTTTATTCAAAAAGCATTGTTTAAATGAGTTTGACTTTCATTTGATTCAATTAGCTTTGTTGATTGCTTTTGACTTTCATTTGATTCAAAAAGCTTTATTTAAATGTGTTTTACTTTCTTTTGATTCAAAATGATATGTTTGAATGTGTTTAACTGTCATTTTATTCAAAACGCTTAGTTTAATTAAGTATGACTTCCATTTTGTTCAATTAGCTTTGTTGAATACATTTGACTTTCATTTGATTCAAAAAGCTTTGTTTGAACGTGTTTGACTTTCACTTGATTCAAATAGCTTTTTTATAATGTGTTTGACTTTCATTTGATTATTTTATCTTTTTTGAATGCATTTGACTTTCATTTGCTTCAAAAACCTTTATTGAAATGTGTTTTACTTTCATTTGATTCAAAATGCTTTGTTTGAATGTGTTTGACTTTCATGGGATTCAAAACGCGTTGTTTGAATGAGTTTGACTTTCATTTTATTCAAAAAGCTTCGTTTCAATGAGTTTGACTTTCTTTTGATTCAATTTGCTATGTTGAATGTATTTGACTTTCATTTGATTCAAAAATCTTTGTTTAAATGTGTTTGACTTACAATTTGATTTACTTAGCTTTGTTGAATGCATTTGACTTTCATTTGATTCAAAAAGCTTTATTTAAATGTGTTTGACTTTCATTTGATTCAAAAAGCTTTGTTTTATTGAGTTTGACTTTCATTTAATTCAAGTAGTTTTGGTGAATGCATTTGACTTTCATTTGATTCTAAAATCTTCGTTTAAATGTATTTACTTTGACTTGATTCAATTATCTTTGTTAAATGCATTTGACTTTCAAATTATTCAAAAAGCTTTGTTTGAATGAGTTTGACTTTCATTTGATTTAATTAGCTTTGTTGAATGCATTTGACTTTCATTTGATTCAAAAACCTTTGTTTCAATGCGTTTGACTTTCATTTTCTTCAATAAGCTTTGTTGATTGCATATGACTTTCATTTTATTCAAAAAGCATTATTTGAATGTGTTTTACTTTCTTTTGATTCAAAATGCTTTATTGGAATTTGTTTGATTGTCATTTTACTCATAAAGCTTTGTTTCAATGAGTTTTACTTTTTTTGATTTAATTTACTATGTTGAATGCATTTGACTTTCGTTTGATTCAAAAAGCTTTGTTGGAATGTGTTTGAATTATATTTAATTCAATTAGCTTTGTTTTAATGAGTTTCACTTTTATTTGATTAAATTAGCTTTGTTGAATGTATTTGACTTTCATTTGATTCAAAATGCTTTATTTGAATATGTTTGACTTTCATTTGATTCAAAATGCTTTATTTGAATGTGTTTGACTTTAATTTGATTCAATTAGCTTTGTTAAATGCGTTTGTCTTTCATTTGATTAAATTAGCCTTGTTGAATGTGTTTCACTTTCATTTGATTCAAAATGCTTTATTTGAATATGTTTGACTTTCATTTGATTCAAAATGCTTTATTAGAATGTGTTTGACTTTAATTTGACTCAATTAGCTTTGTTAAATGCGTTTGTCTTTCATTTGATTTAATTTGCCTTGTTCATTGTGTTTCACTTTCATTTGAATCATAAAGCTTTATTTGAATGAGTTTTACTTTCATTTAATTCAATTAGCTTTGTGGATTTAATTTGAATGTGTTTTACTTTCTTTTGATTCAAAATGATTTGTTTGATTTTGTTTGACTGTCATTTTATTCAAAAAGCTTTATTTCATTGATTTTGACTATCTTTTGATCCAATTTGCTATGTTGAATTTATTTGACTTTCATTGATTCAAAAAGCTTTGTTTGAATGTGTTTGCTTTACGATTTGATTTAATTAGCTTTGTTGAATGCATTTGACTTTCATTTGATTCAAAAAGCTTTATTTGAATGTGTTTGACTTTCATTTGATTAAAAATGCTTTGTTTGAATGTGTTTGACTTTCATTTAATTCTAAGATTTTCGTTTAAAGGTGTTTGACTTTCACTTGAATCAATTATCTTTGTTGAATGCATTTGACTTTCAATTGATTCAAAAACCTTTTTTTGAATGTGTTTTAATTTCTTTTGATTCAAAATCATTTGTTTGAATGTGTTTGACTGTCATTTTATTCAAAAAGCTTTGTTTCAGTGCGTTTGACTTTTTTATAATTCAATATGCTATGTTAATGCATTTGACTTTCATTTCATTCAAAAAGCTTTGTTTGAATGTGTTTGACATACAATTTGATTTAATTAGCTTTGTTGAATGCATTTGACTTACATTTGATTCAAAAAGCTGTGTTTGAATGTTTTTGACTTACAATTTGATTAAATTAGCTTTGTTGAATGCATTTGACTTTCATTTGATTCAAAAATATTTATTTGAATGTGTTTGACTTTCATTTGATTCAAAATGCTTTGTTTGAATGAGTTTTACATTCATTTGATTCGAAAAGCTTTATTTGAATGTGTTTGACTTTCATTTGATTCAAAAATGCTTTATTTGAATGAGTTTGTCTTTCATTTAATTCAAGTAGCTTTGTTGAATGCATTTGATTTTCATTTGATTCTAAAATCTTTGTTTAAATGTGTTTGACTTTCACTTGATTCAATTAACTTTTTTGTAAGAATTTGACTTTCATTTGATTTAAAAGCTTTGTTTGAATAAGTTTGACTTTGTTTTAATTTAATTAGCTTTGTTGAATGCATTTGACATTCATTTGATTCAAAAAGCTTTATTTGAATGTGTTTGACTTTAATTTTATTCTATTAACTGTGTAGAATGCATTTGTCTTTTATTTAATTCAATTAGCTTTGTTGTATGTGTTTGACTTTCGTTTGATTCAATCAGCATTCTTGATTGCATTTGACTTTTATTTGATTCAAAAAGCTTTGTTTGAATGAGTTTTACTTTTATTTGATTTCAAAAGCTTTATTCGAATGTGTTTGACATTCATTTGATTCATAAAAGCTTTCTTTAATTAAGTTTGATATTAATTTGATTCAATTAGCTTGTTGAATGCATTTGACTTTCATTTGATTCCAAAAGCTTTGTATAAATGTGTTTTACTTTCATTTGATTCAAAATGCTTTGTTTGAATGTGTTTGACTTTCATTTTATTCAAAAAGCATTGTTTAAATGAGTTTGACTTTCATTTGATTCAATTAGCTTTGTTGATTGCTTTTGACTTTCATTTGATTCAAAAAGCTTTATTTAAATGTGTTTTACTTTCTTTTGATTCAAAATGATATGTTTGAATGTGTTTAACTGTCATTTTATTCAAAACGCTTAGTTTAATTAAGTATGACTTCCATTTTGTTCAATTAGCTTTGTTGAATACATTTGACTTTCATTTGATTCAAAAAGCTGTGTTTGAACGTGTTTGACTTTCACTTGATTCAAATAGCTTTTTTGAATGCATTTGACTTTCATTTGATTAATTTATCTTTTTTGAATGCATTTGACTTTCATTTTCTTCAAAAACCTTTATTGAAATGTGTTTTACTTTCATTTGATTCAAAATGCTTTGTTTGAATGTGTTTGACTTTCATGGGATTCAAAACGCTTTGTTTGAACGAGTTTGACTTTCATTTTATTCAAAAAGCTTCGTTTCTATGAGTTTGACTTTCTTTTGATTCAATTTGCTATGTTGAATGTATTTGACTTTCATTTGATTCAAAAATCTTTGTTTAAATGTGTTTGACTTACAATTTGATTTACTTAGCTTTGTTGAATGCATTTGACTTTCATTTGATTCAAAAAGCTTTATTTAAATGTGTTTGACTTTCATTTGATTCAAAAAGCTTTGTTTTATTGAGTTTGACTTTCATTTAATTCAAGTAGTTTTGTTGAATGCATTTGACTTTCATTTGATTCTAAAATCTTCGTTTAAATGTGTTTGACTTTGACTTGATTCAATTATCTTTGTTAAATGCATTTGACTTTCAAATTATTCAAAAAGCTTTGTTTGAATGAGTTTGACTTTCATTTGATTTAATTAGCTTTGTTAAATGCATTTGACTTTCATTTGATTCAAAAACCTTTGTTTCAATGCGTTTGACTTTCATTTTCTTCAATAAGCTTTGTTGATTGCATATGACTTTCATTTTATTCAAAAAGCATTATTTGAATGTGTTTTACTTTCTTTTGATTCAAAATGCTTTATTGGAATTTGTTTGATTGTCATTTTACTCATAAAGCTTTGTTTCAATAAGTTTTACTTTTTTGATTTAATTTGCTATGTTGAATGCATTTGACTTTCGTTTGATTCAAAAAGCTTTGTTAGAATGTGTTTGAATTATATTTAATTCAATTAGCTTTGTTTTAATGAGTTTCACTTTTATTTGATTAAATTAGCTTTGTTGAATGTATTTGACTTTCATTTGATTCAAAATGCTTTATTTGAATATGTTTGACTTTCATTTGATTCAAAATGCTTTATTTGAATGTGTTTGACTTTAATTTGATTCAATTAGCTTTGTTAAATGCGTTTGTCTTTCATTTGATTCAATTAGCCTTGTTGAATGTGTTTCACTTTCATTTGATTCAAAATGCTTTATTTGAATATGTTTGAGTTTCATTTGATTCAAAATGCTTTATTAGAATGTGTTTGACTTTAATTTGGCTCGATTAGCTTTGTTAAATGCGTTTGTCTTTCATTTGATTCAACTAGCCTTGTTCATTGTGTTTCACTTTCATTTGATTCATAAAGCTTTATTTGAATGAGTTTTACTTTCATTTAATTCAATTAGCTTTGTGGATTGCATTTGAATGTGTTTTACTTTCTTTTGATTCAAAATGATTTGTTTGATTGCTTTTGACTGTCATTTTATTCAAAAAGCTTTATTTCATTGATTTTGACTATCTTTTGATCTAATTTGCTATGTTGAATTTATTTGACTTTCATTGATTCAAAAAGCTTTGTTTGAATGTGTTTGCTTTACGATTTGATTTAATTAGCTTTGTTGAATGCATTTGACTTTCATTTGATTCAAAAAGCTTTATTTGAATGTGTTTGACTTTCATTTGATTAAAAATGCTTTGTTTGAATGTGTTTGACTTTCATTTGATGCTAAGATTGTCGTTTAAAGGTGTTTGACTTTCACTTGATTCAATTATCTTTGTTGAATGCATTTGACTTTCAATTGATTCAAAAACCTTTTTTTGAATGTGTTTTAATTTCTTTTGATTCAAAATGATTTGTTTGAATGTGTTTGACTGTCATTTTATTCAAAAAGCTTTGTTTCAGTGAGTTTGACTTTCTTATAATTCAATATGCTATGTTAACGCATTTGACTTTCATTTCATTCAAAAAGCTTTGTTTGAATGTGTTTGACATACAATTTGATTTAATTAGCTTTGTTGAATGCATTTGACTTACATTTGATTCAAAAAGCTGTGTTTGAATGTGTTTGACTTACCATTTGATTTAATTAGCTTTGTTGAATGCATTTGACTTTCATTTGATTCAAAAATCTTTATTTGAATGTGTTTGACTTTCATTTGATTCAAAATGCTTTGTTTGAATGAGTTTTACATTCATTTGATTCGAAAAGCTTTATTTGAATGTGTTTGACTTTCATTTGATTCAAAAATGCTTTATTTGAATGAGTTTGTCTTTCATTTAATTCAAGTAGCTTTGTTGAATGCATTTGATTTTCATTTGATTCTAAAATCTTCGTTTAAATGTGTTTGACTTTCATTTGATTCAAAAATGCTTTATTTGAATGAGTTTGTCTTTCATTTAATTCAAGTAGCTTTGTTGAATGCATTTGATTTTCATTTGATTCTAAAATCTTCGTTTAAATGTGTTTGACTTTCACTTGATTCAATTAACTTTTTTGTAAGAATTTGACTTTCTTTTGATTTAAAAGCTTTGTTTGAATGAGTTTGACTTTGTTTTGATTTAATTAGCTTTGTTGAATGCATTTGACATTCATTTGATTCAAAAAGCTTTATTTGAATTTGTTTGACTTTAATTTTATTCTATTAACTGTGTAGAATGCGTTTGTCTTTTATTTAATTAAATTAGCTTTGTTGTATGTGTTTGACTTTTGTTTGATTCAATTAGCATTCTTGATTGCATTTGACTTTTATTTGATTCAAAAAGCTTTGTTTGAATGAGTTTTACTTTTATTTGATTTCAAAAGATTTATTCGAATGTGTTTGACATTCATTTGATTCATAAAAGCTTTCTTTAATTAAGTTTGATATTAATTTGATTCAATTAGCTTGTTGAATGCATTTGACTTTCATTTGATTCCAAAAGCTTTGTATAAATGTGTTTTACTTTCATTTGATTCAAAATGCTATGTTTGAATGTGTTTGACTTTCATTTTATTCAAAAAGCATTGTTTAAATGAGTTTGACTTTCATTTGATTCAATTAGCTTTGTTGATTGCTTTTGACTTTCATTTCTTTCAAAAAGCTTTATTTAAATGTGTTTTACTTTCTTTTGATTCAAAATGATATGTTTGAATGTGTTTAACTGTCATTTTATTCAAAACGCTTAGTTTAATTCAGTATGATTTCCATTTTGTTCAATTAGCTTTGTTGAATACATTTGACTTTCATTTGATTCAAAAAGCTTTGTTTGAACGTGTTTGACTTTCACTTGATTCAAATAGCTTTTTTATAAGGTGTTTGATTTTCATTTGATTAATTTATCTTTTTTGAATGCATTTGACTTTCATTTGCTTCAAAAATCTTTATCTGAATGTGTTTGATTTTCATTTGATTCAAAATGCTTAATTTAAATGTGTTTGGCATTAATTTTTTTTCAATTAGCTGTGTTGAATGCGTTTGTCTTTCATTTGATTCAATTAGCTTTGTTGTAAGCGTTTGACTTTCATTTCATTCAATTAGCTTTGATGATTACATTTGACTTTCATTTGATTAAAAAAGCCTTGTTTGAATGAGTTTAACTTTCATTTGATTCAAAAAGCTTTATTCGAATTTGTTTGACTTTCATCTGATTCAAAATGCTTTGTTTGAATAAGTTTGCCATTCATTTTATTCAAAAAGCACTGTTTAATTAAGTATGACTGTTATTTGATTCTATTAGCTTTGTTGAATTCATTTGACTTACATTTGATTCAAAAAGCTTTGTTTGAACGTGTTTGACTTTCACTTAATTCAATTAGCTTTGTTGAATGTATTAGAGTTTCAATTGATTAAAAAAGCTTTGTTTGAATGTGTTTGACTTTCATTTGATTAAAAATTCTTTATTTGAATGTGTTTGACTTTAATTTGATTTAATTATCTTTCTTGAATGCGTTTGTCTTTCATTGATTTAATTAGCTTTGTTGAATGCGTTTGACTTTCATTTGATTCAATTTGCTTTGTTGACTGCATTTGATTTTCATTTGATTCAAAAAGCTTTGTTTGAATGAGTTTGACTTTTATTTAGTTTAAAAAGCTTCATTTAAATGTGTTTCACTTACATTTGATTCAAAAAGCTTTGTATGAATGTGTTTGACTTTCATTTGATTGAATTAGCTTTGTTGAATGTATTTGAATTTCATTTGATTCAAAAAGCTTTATCTGAATGTGTTTAACTTTCATTTGATTAAAAATGCTTAATTTGAATGTGTTAGACTTTAATTTTATTCAATTAGCTTTGTTGAATCCGTTTGTCTTTCATTTGATTCAATTAGCTTTGTTGTATGCATTTGACTTTCATTTGATTCAATTAGCTTTGTTGATTGCATTTGACTTTCATTTGATTAAATTAGCTTTGTTGAATGCATTTGTCTTTCATTAGATTTATTTAGCCTTGTTGAATATGTTTTACTTTCATTTGATTCAAAAAGCTTTGTTTAAATGTGTTTGACTTTCATTAGATTCAATTAGCTTTACTGATTACATTTGACCTTAATTTGATTCAAAAAGCTTTATTTGAATGTGGTTTACTTTCTTTTGATTCAAAGGATTTGTTTGAATGTGTTAGACTGTCATTTTATTCAAAAAGCTTTGTTTCATTAATTTTGACGATCTTTTGATTCAATTTGCTTTGTTGAATGCCTTTGACTTTTATTTGATTCAAAAAGCTTTGCTTGAATGTGTTTGACTTACTATTTGATTTAATTAGCTTTGTTTAATGCATTTGACTTTCATTTGATTAAAAAAGCTTTATTTGAATGTGTTTGACTTTCATTTGATTTAAAAAGATTTGTTTTAATGAGTTTGTCTTTCATTTAATTCAAGTAGCTTTGGTGAATGCATTTAACTTTCATTTGATTCCAAAATGTTCGCTTAAATGTGTTTGACTTTCACTTGATTTAATTACCTTTGTTGAATGCAATTGACTTTCATTTGATTCAAAAGCTTTGTTTGAACGAGTTTGACTTTCATTTGATTCAATTAGCTTTGTTGAATGCATTTTACTTTCATTTGATTCAAAAGCTTTATCTGAATGTGTTTGATTTTCATTTGATTCAAAATGCTTAATTTGAATGTGTTTGACTTTAATTTTATTCAATTAGGTTTGTTGAATGCCTTTGTCTTTCATTGGAATCAATTAGCTTTGTTGTATGCGTTTGACTTTCATTTGATTCATTTAGCATTGTTGATTGCATTTGACTTTCATTTGATTCAAAAAGCTTTATTTGAATAAGTATTACATTCATTTGATTCAAAAAGCTTTATTCGAATGTGTGTTACTTGCTTTTGATTCAAAATGATTTGTTTAAATGTGTTTGACTGACATTTAATTCAAAATCTTTTGATTCAATTTGCTATGTTGAATGCCTTTGACTTTCATTTGATTCAAAAAGCTTTGTTAGAATGTGTTTGACTTACTATTTAATTTAATTTGCTTTGTTGAATGCATTTGACTTTCATTTGATTCAAAAAGCTCCTTTTTAAAGATTTTGTCTTCGATTTAATTCAAGTTCCTTTGTTGAATGCATTGGATTTTTATTTGATTCTAAAATCTTCGTTTAAATGTGTTTAACTTTCACTTGATACAATTAACTTTTTTGAACGCATTTGACTTTCATTTGATTCAAAACCTTTGTTTGAATGAGTTTGACTTTGATTTGATTCAATTAGCTTTGTTGAATGCATTTGACTTTCATTTGATTCGAAAAGCTTTATTTTAATGTGTTGGACTTTTATTTGATTCAAAATGCTTTATTTGAATGTGTTTGACTTTAATTTTATTCAATTAGCTTTGTTGATTGCAATTGACTTTCATTTAATTCAAAAAGCATTTTTTGAATGTGTTTTACTTTCAATTGATTCCAAATGCTTTGTTTGAATGTGTTTGACTTACATTTGATTTAATTAGCGTTGTTGAATGCATTTCACTTTCATTTGATTCAAAAAGCTTTAATTGAATGTGTTTGACTTTGATTTGATTCAAAAAGCTCTTTTTTAATAAGTTTGTCTTTCATTTAATTCAAGTAGCTTTGTTGAATGCATTTGATTTTTATTTGATTCTAAAATATTCGTTTAAATATGTTTGACTATAACTTGATTCAATTCACTTTTTTGAATGCATTTGACTTTCATTTGATATAAAAGCTTTGTTTGAATGAGTTTGACTTTGATTTGATTCAATTAGCTTTGTTATATGCATTTGACTTTCATTTGATTCAAAAAG
This sequence comes from Chenopodium album, assembly GCF_948465745.1. Classification (NCBI taxonomy): domain Eukaryota; kingdom Viridiplantae; phylum Streptophyta; class Magnoliopsida; order Caryophyllales; family Amaranthaceae; genus Chenopodium; species Chenopodium album. Next base: position 19,597,901 of record NC_137850.1, on the reverse strand, counting down.
ATTTATTTGAATGTGTTAGACTTTCATTTATTTCAAAATGCTTTATTTGAATCTGTTTTCCTTTGATTTTATTCAATTAGCTTTGTTGAATGCGTTTTACTTTCTTTTGATTCAATTAGCTTTGTGTAATGCGTTTGACTTTCATTTTATTCAATTAGCATTTCTGATTGCATTTGACTTTCATTTGATTAAAAAAGCCTTGTTTGAATGAGTTTGACTATCATTTGATTTAAAAAGCTTTATTCGAATGTGTTTGACTTTCATTTGATTCTAAATGCTTTGTTTGAATAAGTTTGACACTCATTTGATTTAAAAAGCTTTGTTTTATTAAGTTTGACTTTCATTTGATTCAATTAGCTTTGTTGAATACATTTGACTTTCATTTGATTCAAAAAGCTATGTTTGAACGAGTTTGACTTTCATTTGATTCAAAAAGCTATTTAATAATGTGTTTGATTTTCATTTGACTTTCATTTGCTTCATAAAGCTTTATTTAAATGTGTTTTACTTTCATTTAATTAAAAATGCTTTATTTGAATGAGTTTGACTTTCATTTGATTCAAAAAGCTTTGTTTAAATGAGTTTGACTTTCATTTGATTCTATTTGCTATGTTAAATGCATTTGACTTTCATTTGATTTAAAAAGCTTTATTTGAATGTGTTTTACTTTCTTTTGATTCAAAATGATTTGTTTGAATGTGTTTGATTGTCATTTTATTCAAAAAGCTTTGACTAATGAGTTTAACTTTCTTATGATTCTATTTGCTATGTTGAATGCATTTGACATTCATTTGATTCAAAAAGCTTTGTTTGATTGTGTTTGACTAACAATTTGATTTAATTAGCTTTGTTGAATGCATTTGACTTTCATTTGATTCAAAAAGCTTTACTTGAATGTGTTTGACTTTGATTTGATTCAAAATGCTTTATTTGAAAGTGTTTGACTTTCATTTGATTCAAAATGCTCTTTTTTAATGAGTTTGTCTTTCATTTAATTCAAGTATCTTTGTTTAATGCATTTGATTTTCATTTGATTCTAAAATATTCGTATAAATGTGATTGACTTTCACTTGATCCAGTTAACTTTTTTGAATGCATTTGACTTTCATTTGATTCAAATGCTTTGTTTGAATGAGTTTGACTTTGATTTTATTCAATTAGCTGTGTGGAATGCGTTTATCTTTCATTTGATTCAATTATCTTTGTTATATGCGTTTGACTTTCATTTGATTCAAAATGCTTTGTTTGAACGTGTTTGACTTTCATTTGATTAAAAAAGCTTTTTTATAATGTGTTTGACTTTCATTTGATTAAATTATCTTTTTTGAATGCATTTGACTTTTATTTGCTTCAAAAGCTTTTTTTGAATCTGTTTTACTTTCATTTGATTAAAAATGCTTTGTTTGAATGTGTTTGACTTTCATTTGATTATAAAAGCTTTGTTTGAATGAGTTTGACTTTCATTTGATTCAATTAGTTTTGTTCATTGCATTTAACTTTCATTTGATTCAAAAAGCTTTATTTAAATGTGTTTTACTTTCTTTTGATTCAAAAAGATTTGTTTGAATGTGTTTGACTGTCATTTTATTCAAAAATCTTTGTTTCAATGAGTTTGACTTTATTTTGATTCAAATTGCTATGTTGAATGCATTTGGCTTTCACTTTAATAAAAAAGATTTGTTTGAATGTGTTTGACTTTCATTTGATTCAAAATGCTTTGTTTGAATAAGTTTGACATTCATTTGATTCAAAAAGCTTTCTTTTATTAAGTTTGACTTTCATTTGATTTAATTAGCTTTGTTGAATACATTTGACTTTTCATTTGGTTCAAAAAGTTTTGTTTGAACGTTTTTTACTTTCGTTTGATTCAAAAAGCTTTTTTATAATGTGTTTGCTTTTCATTTGATTAAATTTTCTTTTTTGAATGCATTTGACTTTCATTTGCTTCAAAAAGCTTTATTTAAATGTGTTTTACTTTAATTTGATTTAAAATACTGTATTTGAATGTGTTTGACTTTAATTTGATTCAATTAGCTTTGTTGAACGCGTTTGTCTTTCGTTTGATTCAATTAGCTTTGTTGAATGCGTTTGACTTTCATTTGATTCAAAATGTGTTAGTTGAATGTGTTTGACTGTAATTTGATTCAATTAACTTTGTTGAATGCTTTTGTCTTTCATGGACTCATTTAACTTTGTTGAACGCGTTTGACTTTCATTTAATTCAATTAGCTTTGTTGATTGCACTTGACTTTCATTTGATTCAAAAAGCTTTGTTTGAATGAGTTTGACTTTTATTTGATTCAAAAAGCTTTATTTAAATGTCTTTGAATTTCATTTGATTCAAAATGCTTTTCTTGAATGAGTTTGGCATTCATTTTATTCAAAAAGCTTTGTTTAATTAAGTATGACTTTCCTATGATTCAATTAGCTTTGTTGAATTTTTTTGACTTACATTTGATTCAAAAATCTTTGTTTGAATGTGTTTGACTTTCATTTGATTCAAAATGTTTCGTTTGAATGTGTTTGACTTTATTTAGATTCAATTAGCTTTGTTGAATGCATTTGTCTTTCATTTGATTCAATTAGCTTTGTTAAATGCGTTTAAATTTCATTTGATTCAATTAGCTTTGTTGATAGCATTTGACTTTCATTTGATTTAAAAAGTTTTGTTTGAATGAGTTTGACATTCATTTGATTAAAAAAGCTTAATTTGAATGTGTTTGACTTTCATTTGATTCAAAATGCTTTGATTGAATGTGCTTGACTTTCATTTGATTCAAAAAGCTTTTTTTTAACGAGTTTGACTTTCATTTAATTCAAGTAGCTTTGTTGAATGCATTTGACTTTCATTTGATTCTAAAATCTTCATTTAATTGTGTTTGACTTTAATTTGATTCAAAAAGCTTTGTTTGCATGAGTTTGACTTTCATTTGATTCAATTAGCTTTGTTGATAGCATTTGACTTTCATTTGATTCAAAAAGCTATATTTAAATGAGTTTGACTTTCATTTGATTCAAAAACTTTATTTGAATGTGTTTGACTTTCATTTCATTCAAAACGCTATGGTTGAATGAGTTCGACATTCATTTAACTCAAAAAGCTTTGTTTAATTAAGTATGACTTTCATTTGATTCAATTAGCTTTGTTGAATAAATTTGACTTTCAATTCATTCAAAAAGCTTTATTTGAATGATTTTGACTTTCATTTGATTCAATTAGCTTTGTTGAATGTATTTGACTTTCATTTCATTCATAAAGCTTTGTTTAAATTCGTTTGACTTTCATTTGATTCAATTAGCTTTGTTGACTGCATTTGACTTTCATTTGATTCAAAAACCTTTATTTGAATGTGTTTTACTTTCTTTTAATTGAAAATGATTTATTTGAATGTGTTTGACTGTAATTTTTTTTAAAAAGCTTTGTTTCAATGAGTTTGACTTTCTTTTGATTCAATTTGCTATGTTGAATGCATTTGACTTTCATTTGATTCAAAAAGCTTTGTTTGAATCTTTTTTACTTCCATTTGTTTTAATTAGCTTTGTTAAATGCATTTGACTTTCATTTGATTCAAAAAGCTTAATTTGAATATGTTTGATATTTATTTGATTCAAAAAGCTTTGTTTGAATGTGTTTGACTTACATTTGATTTAATTAGCTTTTTTGAATGCATTTAACTTTCATTTGATTTAAAATGCTTAGTTTGAATGTGTTTGACATTCATTTGATTCAAAAAGCTCTGTTTTAATGAGTTTGTCTTTCATTTAATTTAAGTAGCTTTGTTGAATGTATTTGACTTTCATTTGATTCTAAAATCTTCGTTTAAATGTTTTTGACTTTCACTTGATTCAATTATCTTTTTTGAATGCATTTCACTTTCATTTGATTCAAAAGCTTTGTTTGAATGAGTTTGACTTTCATTTGATTCAATTAGCTTTGTTGAATGCATTTGACTTTCATTTGATTCAAAAAGCTTTATTTGAATGTGTTTGACTTTCTTTTGATTCAAAATTCTTTATTTGAATGTGTTTGACTTTAATTTTATTCTATTAGCTTTGTTGAATGCATTTGTCTTTCATTTTATTTAATTTGCTTTGTTGATTGTATTTGAGTTTCATTTGATTCAAAAATCTCTGTTTGAATGAGTTTCACTTTCATTTGATTCAAAAAGCTTCATTCGAGTGTGTTTGACTTTCATTTGATTCAAAATGCCTTGTTTGAATAAGTTTGACATTCCTTTGATTAAAAAAGCTTTGTTTAATTAAGTATGATTTTCATTTGATTCAATTAGCTTTCTTGAATACATTTGACTTTCATTTCATTCAAAAAGCTTTGCTTGATTGAGTTTGACTTTCATTTGATTCAATTAGCTTATTTGAATGCATTTGACTTTCATTTGATTAATAAAGCTTTGTTTGAATACATTTGAATTTTATTTGATTCAATAAGCTTTGTTAATTGCATTTGACTTTCATTTTATTCAAAAAGGGTTATTTGAAAATGTTTTACTTTCATTTGATTTAAAATGCTTTGTTTGAGTGTTTTTATGTCATTTTATTCATAAAGCTTTGTGTAAATGAAGTTGACTATCTTTTGATTCAATTTGATATGTTGAATACATTTGACTTTCATTTGATTCAAAAATATTTGTTTGAATGTGTTTGACTTTTATATTATTTAATTGTCTTTGTTGAATGCATTTGACTTTCATTTGATTCAAAAAGCTTTATTTGAATGTGTTTGACTTTCATTTGATTCAAAATGCTTTGTTTGATTGCGTTTGACTTTCATTTGATTTAAAAGGCTTTGTTTTAATGAGTTTGACTTTCATTTGACTTAATTAGCTTTGTTGAATCCATTTGACTTTTATTTGATTCAAAAAGCTTTGTTAAAATGTGTTTGACTTTCATTTGATTCTATAAGTTTTGGTGATTGCATTTGACTTTCATTTGATTCAAAAAGCTTTATTTGAATGTGTTTTACTTTCTTGTGATTCAAAATACTTTGTTTGAATGTGTTTGACTGTCATTTTATTCAAAAATCTTTGTTTCAATGGGTTTGACCTTCTTTTGATTCAGTTTGCTATGTTCAATGTATTTGACTTTCATTTGATTCAAAAAGCTTTGTTTGAATGTGTTTAACTTACATTTGATTTAATTAGCTTTGTTGAATGCATTTGACTTTTATTTGATTTAAAAAGCTTTATTTGAATACATTTGATATTCATTTGGTTCAAAAAACTTTGTTTGAATGTGTTTGACTTACATTTGATTTAATTAGCTTTGTTGAATGCATTTCACTTTCATTTGATTCAAAAAGCTTTATTCGAATATGTTTGACTTTCATTTGATTCAAAATGCTTTGTTTGAATGAGTTTGACATTCATTTGATTCAAAAAGCTTTGTTTAATTAAGTATGACTTTTATTTGATTCAGCTTTGTTGAATACATTTGACTTTCATTTGATTCAAAAAGTTTTGTTTGAACGTGTTTGACTTTCATTTGATTCAAAAAAGCTTTTTTATAATGTGTTTGATTTTCTTTTGATTAAATTATCTTTTTTGAATGCATTTGAGTTTCATTTGCTTCAAAAAGCTTTATTTGAATGTGTTTTACTTTCATTTGATTCAAAATGCTTTGTTTATATGTGTTTTGCTTTGGGCGTTTTTGTCCCTTGGGAGAGTTACAGCTCGAGGACTGATCCAACTGCGCCTGTACGTGCAAAATAATGGAGACTCCGTGTGGCAGGAGCTCCGCCTCCGATGTTCAAGTTATTAGTTGAATGTGGGTAGCAGAAGGTGCGGAAAATGAAAAGTGAGATCCTCCCGGATTCCTAGATCAGGTGTTTCTCTGATGTAAGAGAATGTAGGGTCTGCTGTAATAATTAATTCCTTTTCCCGAAAATGGGGGAATCTCCCTATTTTATAGGGTCATTTGGAAACGTGCCTCTGGTTAGGTCACTCTGACCTAGTTCTGCTTAGGTGTCCCGTATTACGGCTTTCTCGCGATTTGGGCCCTCACAGGCCGCTTTTTTCTCCCAAGTTCTAGGAGGGAAACGTGTCAAATGGAGCCTGGTCCAATTCGGACCAACTAGAGTATGACACGTGTCAAGACTTGATTGGCCCACGTGGCATGGGTAAAATTACCCAAAACATTTGCCCCTCACAGATGTGACGTGGCACGCCACGTGGCATCTGTGACATATGTCACTCAGCCATAGGAATTTATTTTTTTATTTTTTATTTATTTTTTTACTCTGAAAATTTAACCTTTCACATTCTGGGGAAATTACCAAGATGCCCCTATTTTTTTACCCCTCTATAAATACACAATTTACCCCCCTCATTTTAGACGTTTCCAAAACATTCTAGAGAGAGAAAATCACCAATCCTAGAGAGAGAGAAAGTCTGCCGTCTGTCCGCGTGAACACAAGCGTTGTTCATTTTCCGCCTGCCTCAGCCGGTTTACAACCACCTGAGCCCTAAGCAAGCAAAGTCGACTTCAGCATCATCTCAATCGATCATCATCGTTTGCCCCCCTTTCAGAGACAAACGTAAGGTACCGCCTCTACTCCCTTCAGCTCATTTACATTTGCTTTAATTCATTCAATAAATGGACTCATCAGCAACACACACGGCGCGACCTAAGTCAGTAGTCAGCCGGTCTCCTGGTACAGCTGAGTCTAGGACTAGGTGTGCCGGTCTGGGTGTATGGAGCAATTTTATACTCCCTCGACTGACCATCTGTGTGTCTGTGAACATGATGGCTAGAACTACAGACAGCCACCAGACGGCGTCGAAGAGACAGTACTTTGGAAGTGACGTCTAATGATGTAACCCCGGTTGAGGGGTCAGAGAGCAATGAAAGCTCAGGGGAATATACGATAAGGGTAGAGACGAGGAGGGAGCCGTCTCCTAGATGGACCTTCATGAAGCTGGCCCCGAAGATAAAGACGGGGAAGAGTCTTCATCGGGGTCAGCCGTCGACAAGGGAGACGGTGAAAGCTCCGCCTCAGGGTCTAGCTCTGAGGATGATAGTGATGCCCCTCTTTCCCCGCTTGAGGATAGTGAAGCCGAAGAGAGGAAAAAATGGGAAGCGAAGGATGATCCCTTTCAGATCCATATCTCCGCTAAAGATAGGCGGACAATGCTAAAGGGCATTGAAAGCTTTGTAAAGAAGCGACCCTTGGGAAATGGATATACTATCTAGGTGCCGCCTGAGTTTGGCACCATCTCCTGGAATGATGACCAGGAGAACACCAATGCCTACTTTGGATGCTATGAGGCAGCATTCTTGGCAGGCCTCTGGTTCCCGTTTCACCATGCTGTGAGAGCCATACTTAAGGGTTATGGCCTGGGCGTTTGGCAGCTCTCCCCAAATTCATGGGCTTACATTCTAGGGTATGTTGTCGCCTGTGAGATGCAAGACTTGAATCCCAGCTGGGAGGCTTTTGCTCACATGCACTATCTCAGCCACAACCAAGGCGGTTGGAGGGCGTGGTACACCTTGACCACTCTCCCTCAATACCAAATGACATTGGACAAGGTTTCCAAATATGACGGTTAGAAAACCCGTTTCTACCTGCTGTTTGCCCCAACCCGTCGAGAGAACCGGGAGCTGCGCCGGTATAATAAAAAGCCCGACCTACTAGGTCGGAAATGTGCCCTTCCCCGGATTCCTGGGGACGACTATGACGCTATCATGGAAACCAAGTTTTTTGAGCTCCATCCGGAGACGTTCTCAACCGAGGACGTAATAAAGGTCCCTAATAATTGGATTCCCATGTGCGCATGGTTTAGAGATGAGGCATTCTTATCCGCCTGCGGGCTTTGCACGATGTTTCCAAAGCGTATGTTTGATATACACTCGGTTTAATTCCGCTTGTACTATTGTTAGCCAATTATGATTTTACACTAATCATGTGTTCATTATTTTTGCAAAAGAAGCTTTGAACATGGTTGCTGATGAGAAGACTCCCAAGCGGTCCTCTGCACAAATCCGGAGAGACTTGGCGGAGGCCAAGGCCGCCAAGCTGAGGGCTGAGGTAAAGAACCATCTAGCTCCTTGAACTATTTTTCCAATAGACATTGCCGGTTAAATATTTAATACTTCGTTGATTGCAGGGTGGAGAGGCACCTAGGTCCTTTACTAAGAACCTAGCCAAATGGGGACGGGATGAGACCGCCTCCACCCAAACCAAGCCTGCAAAATCCGCCAAAACGGCTTCAGCTAAGACGGGCCCCGAAGGCTCTTCTGAGAGGAACCGCCTCCGCGTCGGGGGGAGAAATGTCACCATCGGAGGCTTTGGAGTGGGCTTTGATATGGTCCCATCCGGTCTCTCTGCGCTTGGGGGTGGTGCAATCCCCCAAGCTCTTGAAGGTAAATATAATCCCTTCGAATCTCCGCCTGAGCTGGGATGGCCATTGCGAGTGAAATCTCAATCTCAACAGACTTTTTCGTTCGACAGCCGACATCATGCTAGTGCCGCCTATACAGCTCACTCACCCCCTTTCACATATGGTGCACATCAATCCCCCCGATGGCCGGACGCCCAGGCGCATGCCCGGTCCATGCTGGCCGTCGTTCCCAAGAAGGAGAAAGATGTCATCCCAGGCATTAAGACGTTCAATGTTGAACGTATCACTGCACTCCTGTCTAAGGTATACCCAATTCCCCTTTGCAGGAACTAAGTATAATATATCCCGCATTATTGACACCGTTTGTGTCTACGGGCCGTGCTCAGGGTTGATGGACTAAAACAGCCATATGCCCGGAAGAGGTAGGAGGTAAAGAGAGCCACTAGATCAGCTAGGGATTCTCAAGATGTTGCTGAATATCAATGTACAATTAATGAACTTGAAACTAAAGCCGAATTGATGCAGCAGGGGGATCAGATCAAGGGTCTTCAAAAAGCCCTGGATGAGGCAAAGGAGAAGGCCACCACGGCTGAAACCAACCTCAAGAAAGGCGGAGGAAGACATCAAGGCCTTGCAGGGTGCCTCCTAGGAGAATGTAAAGCTCAAGGCGGAGGTTGAGAGGCTAAAGAAGGATGTGAAGTGAGTCCAAATGAATATCAAGGCAACAATCGAGGCGAAGCAAGACCGCCTGATTGCTGAAAATGAAGCGGACTCCGACGCTCGGATGAAGATCGCCTGGGAGGCTCTCCACCCCAACAAGGACTATGGTTTTTGGGCTCTGGATTTTCAATATGCTGAAAATGTAGTGTATTTAAGAGAGAAAGGGGAGCCGGAGCCCGAGTCCTTCGAGACCTTGGCAAACGCAAAGCTTGAGGAGCTTGCCAAGGAGCTCCCCGAAGAAGGAGAAACCATTGAGCTCCAATCTGATGGGAAGAATCCTAAAGAGGAGAACCAGGCTGCCCAGCCTTGATTTTTCTACGGTAGTATGCCAAATTTTAGTTTTTCCGGCCTGCGTGCCGAGTATTTGTATATTTTTACCGACAGAGGAGTCGGGTGACAATTTTTATTTTCTGTCCCGGATGTTATCCGGTTAACACTAATATCCTTACCGGCTTAAATGAAATTTGTCGACTGAGTCGGTTTGATGAATTTGCTATTATATTTCAATTTTTTGAATTTTTGCCAAACTTTTTAAAGCATGCGGCAATTCAGATAGTATACCGGCTACTCTTGCCGCTGGAGGCTGTGTGGTTGGTTTCAGTACTTTGATTGATTGACTTTGGAATGGTTGATACTTTAAAGAGTATGGAATATTCCTAAGTCAATCAATCATAGTAGTGATTTCCCCAAACCAAGTACACAGCCGTCAACGACAGTCGTTTAACCCAACCGGGTATTCGCATATAGCCTTTGTGAGTCAGACGGGAAATGGCCACCAGCCTGATGGATCCCAGACAGCTTCAAGGCGGTTTGGGATACCTACAATCCATTGCACCTGGTTCGTCTGCCCCATTGGGGGGACTGGTACAATTTCGTTGAACAGCCTAACAGAGAACTTAAGTAATTTACCGGCTGATGTTACTTGACATCCGGTGTTGTTGAGCGTCGTTTATGGCTCTCAAAAGAATAAGAATTAGATTCATTTTCTTTATTTTCTTTCATCATTTTCATATAATTCTCTTAGTTTTATTTGATTTTCCATTTTTATAATTCACTTTGGTTCTCGATTATATTTTACGAGATTTTCATATTTTTAGTTGATAATTCATAGTTTTAGTTTTAGTTTTATTTTGTTATGCTTTCTCTTTCTTTGTTTTATTTGTGTTTTGTAGGTGAATAATCAAATTAATTTGCTCATTTTGGGACTGCCTTGCTCGCGGGCATCATCTCGAGTGCACTATTCATGGGGACGCTCGGGAGTGCGAAGTTTGATCAAGCAAGCAAAGGAGCCAAGGCCTCGTGCACCACACAGGGGTGCACGCGCGCGGCATAGGGGTGCGTGCGCGCGCGCGACTGGCCTGTGTGTGCGCACGACCCTGTGCAGCCCCCTTCGCTCGATTTTTCTTATTATAGCTTTTGGCTTTCATTTTTATGACGACTTAACTTTGGTACTTGAGATATAATTTTCCAGAAATACTAGAGAGAGAAAGTAGAGAGAGAAGCTTAAGATTTACTTGTTTGTACTTGAATTTGATCTTAGATTTCAATTTGATCTTGAAATTCCTGCTTCAATTCAATGAAAGTTTGTAAGATTTCTCTCCTTTGATTTACTTTTAATGCAATACCTTCTAGTTTCTTGAATTTTGATTGAGATTACATTCCTTGCTCTAGAATTTGTTGATTGATTGATTTTCTTTTGATTAAGCTTTAAATGAATATGAATTTGATTGAATTTGTTTTGTTCCTTTATTTCACCATGATTAGTGAGTAGATTAGTTGCTAGGGAGAGGGGGAAGCATGCTTAATTGATGATTTTTTGCTAGTTGAAGATACTAAATTGGTTGGATTGTTACAATTAAATTTGTTGACAAAGTTGTGCATGTGATTAATTAAACTAGGAGTGATCAACCTATATGATTAATCTAGATTGCACTGCAAATTTCAATGACATGAACCCTTGATTTGAGAATTGCTTTAATTGATTGAATTTTATTGTGATTTTCCTTGTTAGCCATTCATTGTGAACCCTAGCTTGGCTTATAGGAGATAGCTTTTTGATTCCTTTGATTGCAACTATTGTTTGTCCCTTGTGATGTTGAATCGATTGAGTGATTTATAAATTAGCATAATCATTGAGCTTGCATGTGGAACCTATATCCCTAGTGTTTAGCATATTAGATTCTACGATTTGTCTAGCTTCTTGACATTTTAGTTACCAACCACAACCATTTATATTCTTCAAATTAGCTTGACATAGGCTATAGCATCGTTGCTACTCATTCCTTTGGGTTCGACCCTTGACTTACCATATACTTGTATTAGGTTAGTCGAGTGTTTACAAATTAAGTTTGGCTTTAGGGAGAGGTAGATAACGACCTACATTTTCCTCTTGTCAAAATTGGCGCCCAAGCCAGGGAATGATATTGGTGCTTTGTTATAGTTGTTGAGTCTATTTCTCCTTTATTTGAAAATACAAATAGATTTTCTTTTTCGGCTACATTTGTAGCCGTGCTACTAACCATTTCTTTTGAGATTTTATGCATAGAGCACGTGGTCTTTCACTAGTGCCATTTGATCCGGAAATTGAGAGAACTATTGCAAGGTTGAGGGGTGCTAGACGATCTTTGAGCCCTAGCATTATTAGTCAAGAAGAACCACAACAAGAAGAACAAGCAAGAATGGGAGAAAATCCGAGAGTGGCATTAAAAGAATTGGGGATTCCCGGTGCATAGATTTGAAAGTGGGATTGCTCTACCTATAACACCGGCAAATGACTTTGAAATAACACCGTCAATGATCACTTTGATAGAGAGGCGACAATTTAGTGGGGCCAAGCATGAAAGCCCACTAAATCATCTCAAGGAGTTCGAAAAATATTGCAATACTATCAAGGTGAACGGAATTTTCCAAGAATTCATCCGCCTCAAGCTATTTCCCTTTTCTCTCATACGGCGTGCTTTGCAATGGCTAGACAAGGAGGTTAAGCCGAATTCTCTAAGGACATGGGACGAGGTTACCAAAGAATTTCTATCCCGTTTCTATCCTCAAAAGAAAACGGCGGAGGCTAGAGCATTGATTCAAGGTTTCAAACAAAAGCCAAGTGAGAGCCTCTATGAAGCATGGGAGAGATACAAAGAGTATCAAAGAGAATGTCCTCATCACAGAATTCCAACCTATCAAATCATTCAAATCTTCTATGGAGGCCTTAGCCCTCAAGGAAAATCATGTTTAGATGGAGGAGCCGGAGGTCCTATCATGAACAAAATGGAAGAGGAAGTGGTGGACATAATTGAAGACGTAGTGAGGTATTATAGAGATTGGCAAGATGGAGAAAGAGAGTCAACTAGCAAGAGTAGCTCTTCGGTGTACTCGGTTGATCATCTAAATGCAATCAACAATCTATCCTCACAAATGACAAACTTGGGGAAGGAGATGTCCGCTATCAAGGCAAAGTTTGAAAGTGCTACCTACCAAGTTTCAAGTCTTCCTTCCCAATCTAAGGGGAGAGGTATGTCTTCTAATTCTCAACCCCCTCCTTCTTCTAATAACATGCCTAGTGGATGCTTGTTTTGTGATGATTGTGGGTCGTATGATCATGATGTTTCTAGTTGGCCTCATGCATGTATGGATGTTTGTGATGATCAAGATGGAAATTTGAATGAGCATGTGAACTATGTGACAAATAATCGTGATTCTAGGTTTGAGAATCAAAGAGGTCAATGGAATAGGAATTACAACAATCATGGCAATTTTGACAACTATAACCAAGGTGGTGGTTATAGGAACCAAGGGAACCAAGGTTCTCGAGGTAACTATAACAATCAAGGTTATAGTAGCCAAAATCAAAACCGAAATTAGGGTAATCAAAACCAAGGTTATGGGAATCATAATCAAGGTAGAGGTAACCATAATAAAGGTTATGGTTAAAATCAAAATAGGGGTAATTGGAACAATCAAGGTAGAGGCAATTTTCAAAACAATATTCAAAGAGGACCTCCACCAAGATTTGCTCTAAAGGCCCAAAATGATAATCCTATGTTCAATCATCTTCTTCTTCAAATAGAACAAATTTGGAAGAAATCATTGAAAATCAAACAAAGTTGTTGAACACTTACATGACCATAAGTGATAAGAAATCATTCTTAGCTCTTCTTTGAGTGAGCATCAAGCTCAAAAGTTGTGTGGTGTTTTGAGAAAGCACCAAAGTGCTTTGGGTTATACCATTGATGACCTCAAAGGTATAAGCCTTGCTTTATGTACACATCACATAACTCTTGAGGAGGGTGCTTTACCTTCTATTGAGAGGCAACGAAAGCTACACCCCCAAATGGGAGAGGTAGTGAATAAGGAGATCACCGAAGTTTTGAATGTGGGAATCATATTTCCCATTTCTAGTTCTAGGTGGGTCTCTCCCATTCACGTTGTCCCAAAGAAGGGAGGTATGACCGTCGTTGAGAATGAGAAAGGTGAGTTCATTCCAACGAGGACGGTCACGGGATGGAGGATGTGTATAGACTATAGACGTCTAAACATATCTACAAAGAAAGATCATTTTCCCCTTCCTTTTATTGATCAAATTCTTGAGAGACTAATAAGGCACAAGTTCTATTGTTTTCTTGATGGTTATTCGGGATTTTTCCAAATCCCTATCCATTCGGATGACCAAGAGAAAACAACCTTCACTTGTCCATATGGAACATTTGCTTATAGGAGAATGTCGTTCGGCCTTTGCAATACTCCCGCGACGTTCAAAGATGCATGATGAGTATATTTGGAGATATGTTGGAAGAGGAGATAGAGGTTTTTATGGATGACTTCTCCGTAGGAGGTGTTTCATTTGAGGCATGCCTTGAAAACCTTGAAAAATGTCTTGCAAGGTGTGAGAAAATGAACTTGGTCTTGAATTGGGAGAAATGTCACTTCATGGTGAAGGAAGGCATAGTCCTTGGCCACAAGATCTCTCACAAGGGGATAGAGATGGATAAAGCTAAAATTGAAGTTATTGAAAAGCTTCCACCTCCGGTAAATGTAAAGGGGAAGGCATAGGATTTCTCGCTCATTGCAAAGCCCTTCAATGATCTTCTTAAAAAAGATGTCGAGTTTGCATTCAATAAGTTGAAGAAAGCTCTAATCTCTACTCCTATTGTTTAAGCTCCAAGATGGGATTTACCATTTGAGTTGACGTGTGATGCAGGTGATTCGGCAATAGGAGGTGTCTTGGGTCAAAGAGTGGACAAGAACTTCATGTGATGTATTATATGTCCAAGACTCTAAATGGAGCTCAACGGAATTACACTACAATGAAGAAGGAATTCTTAGCTATAGTTCCTGCTTTTGAGAAGTTCCGTTGTTATGTATTGGGTTCCAAAACCATTGTCTTCACGGATCATGCGGCTCTCAAGTATCTTTTTGCCAAGAAAGAGTCCAAGCCAAGGTTGATCCGGTGGGTTCTCGAGCTCCAAACCTTTGACATTGAGATTATGGATAAAAGAGGAGCGAAAAATGTTGTGGCGGACCATCTTTCTCGTTAGAAGATTCTCAAACTCATGATGATGGTTCTCCAATTGAGGATAGGATGCTTGATGACTTCTTGTATGCTATTGAAGCAAAGGAGCTCCCATGGTTTGCCGATTTAGTGAACTTTCTTGCATGTGGGGAGTTTCCTCCCTTTTCTAAGAACCAAAGAAAAAAGCTCAAGAGAGAGGCAAGGCATTATGTGCGGGATGATCCCATCTTATACAAGCAAGGGGTCGATGGCTTACTTAGACGTTGTGTGCCAAACGAAGAGGTGCCTAGGGTTTTGAAAATGTGCCATTCGGATCCAAGTGGGGGCCATGTGGGTGTCTCTTAGACCTCCACTAAGGTCCTTCAATGCGGTTTATGGTGGCCACATCTCTTTAAGGACTCATGGGGCTTTGTAAAGACATGCAACCGATGTCAAAGAGTTGGGAACATCTCCAAGAGAAATGAAATGCCTCAACAACCCATACTCGAGTTGGAAGTGTTTGATGTATGGGGTATTGGTTTTATGGGGCCGTTTCCCTCATCTTTCGGAAATCAATATATCCTTGTGGAAGTTGATTACGTGTCTAAGTGGTTCGAGGCCATTGCCTCCCCAACTAACGACCACAAGGTGGTTATGAAGTTGTTTAAGAAGATAATGTTTCCAAGATTTGGGGTACCAAAGGCGGTAACAAGTGACAACGGTTCTCATTTTATTCATCATGCCTTTCTAAAGATGTTGAGAAAGCATGGATTCCATCAACGATTTGGCCTCCCATATCATCCCCAATCGAGCGATCAAGTGGAAGTCTCTAATCGTCAAATCAAGCTCATCCTTGAAAAGACGATTTCGAGGAATCGAAAGGATTGGTCGGAAAAGCTGGATGATGCTCTTTGGGCTTATCGAACGACTTTCAAGACCCCCATAGGTAACACTCCATACCGCCTAGTCTACGACAAGTCATGCCATTTCCCGGTTGAAATTGAACACCGTGCTTTGTGGGCAATCAAGAAGATAAATTTTGACTTGGCAAGTGCGGGGGAGAAAAGGTGGTTAGATCTTCATGAGCTAAAGGAGCTTCGGTTTTATGCTTATGATTGTGCTAGTGTGTACAAAGCTCGTTCCAAGGAAACACATGACAACCTTATTGAGAAGAAATTTTTTTTGTTGGCGATAAGGTTCTTCTCTACAATTCAAAAATGAAGTTGTTTCCCGGAAAGCTCATGTCAAGATAGAGCAATCCTTATTTGGTCAAGAATGTTTTTCCAAGTGGTGTTGTGGAGGTCTTAATGATGGCTTCTTCTTCTCCGTTTAAGGTCCATTGCCATCGTCTCATGATGTATTTCGACGGTGCTTTTGTTGGCCTTGTTTACTCATTTCTTTTCCGACAACCACCTTAATTGGTGGAGGACGTCGAGCTATGACGTTAAACAAGCGCTACCTGGGAGGCAACCCGGTTTTCTAACCTTTTTTTTTTATTTTACGATTTTCTATCTTTCTTTTATCCTTGAGAATTTTTCTTATTTCTCTTTATTTTTGTTTGTTCTCTTGTTTTACGTACCATGAGATTGGATCGAAGAAAATTTCCAACAATTTTGGTGTTACTTCAAGATTTCATGAGGTTTGGTTAAGCTTAGGTGAACGAGTAGGAGTTCGTTGGGGTAATATGTTATCGTGTTTGCATTTTTTTTGATTTTTATATTCACGATCTAGTAAATTTTGGATTATTTTTTGTGAAATTTTTGAGTACTTAATCATGACACTCGATATCGCTGGTGAGAATGCAAACACGAAAGCATATTTAAGGGTATTTTCCCTAGCCTTTTGCTAAATTCTTGCCGGATTTTTAAAAACAATTTGATCACCCTTTGGTGCGCACACACCCCCTCCCGCGCGCACGCACCACATGGGTCAGCAAATTTTAGCATTTGGACGAAGAAAAATAGCCCTCCCCGAGCTACATGTGGTGCGCACGCACCAGGCCTTGCGCGCACGCACCGTAGGGGTCAGGGGTTTCAAGGGAAAAACTCCCCCTGGCATGCTCCCACCAGGCGCTGCGTGCATGCACCAGCCGCAGAAGCCAGGTGCGTTTAGCGCCCCCTTTTAACCCCAAAAACACACCCTTATTTCTCCATTCTCTCTCCCCGAATCCTCCTTCATCCCTATACCCCTTTTTCTCTTTTCAACCCCTTCAATATCTTTAAAAATCAAGCAATTTCATCCTTTTTCATTTCAATTCATCACATATTACATTAATCTCACCTCAAATCTTTCAAAAAAAAAACAAAAATATCTGAAATTTTAGATTCTATTTTCGAAAATTTGGGGCTAATTCGAATTATTGAGGATTTGTTTTGGTGCTTGAATCTTGTTTTGGGTGTTCTATTTGCTCTTTAATCTTCATTTTGGGCAATTTACAAGTAATTCAAGGCTTCATTGAGGTATAATTTCTTATTTTCTAGTCATCTTCTTCCTCATTGTTCAAGCTTGAAACCCTTGTTTTTGCTTTCATAGTAGAACTCCATTGTTGGTTCTTTTAGCTTGTAATTTGTGTTAAATGATGTTATTGGATTTCAAATTGAAGCTTTTTCATGATGAATTTGTATACCTTGCTTGATTCCTTGATTCACCATTGTTGCTTTGATAATTCAATGTTTGAGAGTATTTTGCTCAATTTGATTCATGTTTGGTCTCTTATGTTCAATTTTGCCTTTAATCCATGCCTACTTGTTTCATATTCATGATTCTATGTTGATGGCATTGTTCATATGTAGCCATATCTTGCTTCTATTTTGAGATAATTGCATTTGTGCTTGATTCTTGAACAATTACTTATGCTTATTATTGAAATATGACAAATGTAAAAATTTGCTCATGAGTTATTTTCCTTCTTGTAGATGGCTCCAATCCGTCACAAGAAGCGGGCAAGATCAAGTTTAAGCAAACCTAGGCATGTTTTTCCACCTCCTCCCGAGGTAGAAGAAACATACGGCATTGAATTTTCTAAAGAATCACATTAGGATCGTTTCAAGCGTCTATCCAAGAGGAAGCTAAGACCAACAAGATTCTACGATCAAGCAACAACCAAGTTTCTCGGCATAGATGAGGACGTTCGGCTTCTTGCAAAGGGCCTTGATCTTTTAGAGTTCTTGGATTTGAGCGCCCCTACTTATGCTTGGGTGGCCTATGAATTTCTTTCTTCTCTTGAAGTAGTCCGAGAACCGGATGACGATTCCTCAAGGATTTTGACTTTCCAACTTTTCAATCATGATCACTCATTGATGGATTCTCAACTATGTTCATACTTCAAGTTTCCATGGGCCGAGGACGCGGATCATTGTATCTATCCGGCACATAGTAGAATGGCAAGTGACCATGTATATAATGAGAAACGTTGGTGGAGAAGTATCTCGGAGGAAGGAAAGTATGAGCCTCAAAATTCCAAGACCGCTTCCATGATTCATCCGGCTATGCGGTATTTCAACCGTCTCCTCACTTACGCTCTTTGCTCCAAGGACTCTTTGGGAGCTATCTCCCAAGAGGACCTTTGTTGGTTGTGGATAGCCGACCAAAACGACTTTGAGATTGAGCTAGTGGATTTCACGGAGCATTTGATCAATCGATTCTTTGATATCCGTGATGAAGTTAGCCTATCGGGGAGCATCCAATTGGGAGGGATGATTTCTATCCTAGCTCTTTGCATCAATGACGACTATAAGACTTTGTTAAATGAGCTTCCCATAATTATCGATCCTCGAGAAAAATCTTCTTCTCATTTCCTCAACATCTCCGCCCTTGTGAACCAAAAGTTCCTCGATCGTACTAGAAAGGATGATGTTTTCATTTGGAAAGTTTCCCGGATTAAAGAATGGTTTTTAATCCCATGCAAAGAGGCAACTACCCGACCAAAAGAGAAAGATTCCTTGTCTTGGAGGCCTCCGGTGTGAGATATTGATCCTTCTATTCGACGAAGGACGAATCATACAAGAGGCCGCGCAACTAATGCTTCTCATCGAATGTTCAAACTATTCCCACGGTTGAACTGGAAGGTACGCCTATTCCTTCCCCATCTCCTACTCCTTCTACTTTTGATTTGTCAACCATTCATGCTAGGCTTGATTCTATTGCTAATGTGTTATATTCTATGCCTTCTATGCAAACCCCTAATCTTGGTTATGACTACCATACAAATCAATTGTACGATTTAGATGTTCGGATGGGGGAGATCGAGCCCTATGTGAATTACCCGTATCTCTTGGTTCAACAAGGACCTATCCCTCAATGGGATCCTTTTAATCTTACCATTGGTCCTCGGCCTTGCTACCCTTATTGGGAGGGCCTCATGTTCACCCTAGTTCTATCATAGGCACCACCCCGGCCACTTACGACTATCGGCGGCCCGGTGGTTGTGATTATACGTATGATCCGGCTAATCCTTCGCCCTTTCCGGACCCCGACACTTTTGGAAGGTGGGGTAGGTCGGGTGAGCCTGTCTTAGATGATTGGTCTCATTATTTAGAGGTTGATAAAGCTAGGAGGGAAGGTAGGTTAAGGGGTAAGGCTCCCATGGACGTGATCGAGATGGCTAGCTCTAGTCATATGATGGAGACCAGTGAAGGGAATTCTCATTCTACCCCTTACCATAGTGCGGAGTGATACTACCATGGCTACCCCCTTCTTATGTGCTTTATATGATGTTTCTCTGTTGCCTATATGTCTTTAGATTTAGAGTTAAGGGGGTAGTCCAGTTTAAGCTTGGGGGTGCTTTATGTCATTTGCTTCTGTGCTTCACCGTTTCCCCCCTTGCTTTTGTAGTTCATTCCTGATCTCCTATGTTTCATTTGGTTTTATGATGATGATGGTGTATTTCTGCTGATTTCTCTGCCCGGTTATTGGTTTTGTTGCTTGTTTCCTTGATCGCTGTCCACTGAGTTTCTCTGTGTCTCTGTTATGACGATTCCTGATGATGACTGTTTGATATCTTGTCTCCTGATACTGCTTTAGTCTAATGATTCTGATTCTTGTTGCTATTATTACTTGCTTTTTCTTTATTTTCATGCATTTTATTTTCTCTTTTCTTCTTTTCTTTTGTATTGAAGTTACTAATAATTTTCTTTGTATATAGTTTTTTATTTCTCACCTTGCTCTATTGCTTATGCTTTGGATTTCGACAATTCATAGAGGTGCTCTTTCGTCTTGTTTAATATGCAATAGCTTTGGCGCCCAATGAGATCTTTCTATTTCTTTTCTTTTTCTTTTCTTGGTTGCTTAGTCTAGGATTAGTTCTAGGAGAAGTTGAATGGTTCGAGGTTGTTTTTGTTTTAACACCCAAGTGTGTTTGGGAACATTGGCGTTGTGGCCGAATGTTCACTTGTTTGTTGTTTGGGATTTATGTGTGTTAGCATTACTTCCTTTTTGCTTTCTACTTCTCCTTTGCTTTTCTATTTTTCATTTCATTTTCCTTTTCTTCTTTTTATTTTTCTTTTTCTTTTCTTTCTTCTTCCTTCATGTTTTCCTTTTCTCCTTTTCTTATTCTTTTGTTTTCTTTTTATCCCTTCATCTCTTTATTTTGTTTTTAGTCCTTTTCTTTTATTAAAAAAAAAAGAAAAAACAAATATAAAAAAATGATACAAAAATAATAAAACTTGTTTTTGTATATACAAATAAAATGTTTTTGAGGTATTGCTTTTCTTTCTTCATCTTTTTACTTTTACTTTGGACTTAATACCACTTGAACTTGCACATTGGCTATTTTTCTTCCTAAATACAATGGTTTGCATGGTTTGAGAGTATCTTTTGTTGACTCTAGGATAGGGTATGCTAAGGTAGCGTTTTAGACCTTTTGGGGCTTTGAAGCCGGATTCTTTTGGTTTGTGGTAAGACGGAGTTGCTTCCTTTGGTGGATTTGACAACTTTAGTAAGTTTTTGCTACAACCGTGTCAGGATTTTTCTTTTTCAAGCCTTCATCATTTTTGATTGTGCGGCGTGGATCCTTCACCTTTGCATACCTAATCTTGAATCTTGACTCATAATTCTCAAGCACGAGACCGAACCAACTAGGAAGGATAAAGGCAATTTTTCGGGGTGGTAATTTTTCATTTCTAGGACAATTGCTTTGATAAAATGAAAATTAAAAAAAAAAAAACAAAAAAAAAAGAGAGAAAATGAAAATTTCAATAAATAGTTTGATGTGTTTCTTTTCCCTTTTCTCGCATTGAGGACAATGCTTTCTTTTAGCTTGGGGGAGATGCGTTTACGCTTTTTGTATATATGTTTGTGGATATAGCTTTGAATAAGCTTGGGGGTATTAGTTTGTTTTTGTTTGGTGACTTCTTGGTTTTGGTGTTGAGGTGTGGCCAATCTTTGCTTCATAACCTAGGTGTACCACCAAATTCTAAATTTTAAGCCTACCCCTAACCTTTTGCCCTTACGTTACAACCTTTGGGAAAGTCCTTTCGACCTAGTGGTTGAGTCATATATCGAGGGAGGGAATTACGAGTTAAAGCCTAAGGAAAAGGGATGCAAGGTCAAGATGTCAAGAACCCTCAAATTCTATTCTTTTCCGTTTCCTTCGAGGAACCACAGAGACGCTTACTAAGGGAAGATTTGAAGCCATTAGGGAGAACGCGGTTAGATTGGTTGGGATGAAAGTGGATTGCGCCTCATTAGTTCTCTACGCTTAGCATAACCTATATTTCAATCAACCCTCGATATCTTAGAACGTGCTAATCATTGTTGTTTTAGAAAGTTTGATATCCTTCGTGCTTTGATCATGTGCAAAAGTCCATTGTATAAGCATTTCTTTTCTTCTCAAGATTTTAAACTTTCTCTTTTCTTTTCCTATGCTTTGCCTCCCTTTTTATTAAAAAGAGTTATAGGTTAACCTCTTTGAAAACCTTTACGAGAGCATCACTCGTCCTCTAGAGCGATCTAGGGGTTTAAATGGCTTGTCTTTGGTCGCTAAAATTGACCGGTGATTCCTACGAAAGTGAGTTAGTGTATATTCTCATCTTCTCTAGTTTTCTTGTTTCTTTCTTTGCTTGAATAGTGTCATCATTTTCCCTTGGGTTTGATTTTGTTTTGCTCGAGGACGAGCAAAAGTTTAGCTTGGGGGAATTTGATGTGCATCGTTTATGGCGCTCAAAAGAATAAGATTTAGATCCATTTTCTTTATTTTCTTTCATCATTTTCATGTAATTCTCTTAGTTTTATTTGATTTTCCATTTTTATAATTCACTTTGGTTCTCGATTAGTTTTTACGAGATTTTCATATTTTTAGTTGATAATTCATAATTTTAGTTTTAGTTTTATTTTGTTACGCTTTCTCTCTCATTGTTTTATTTGTGTTTTGTAGCTGAATAATCAAGTCAATTTGCTCATTTTGGTACTGCCTTGCTCGCGGGCATCATCTCGAGTGCACTGATGATGGGGATGCTCGGGAGCGCGGAGTTTGATCAAGCAAGCGAAGGAGCCAAGGCCTCGTGCACCACACAACAGTGCGCACGCGCAGCACAGGGGTGCGTGCGCGCAGGCCCAGCTATGCGCGCACACGGCTGGTCTGTGTGTGCGCACGGCCCTGTGCAGCCCCCTTCGCTCGATTTTTCTATTAATGGATTTTGACTTTCTTTTTTATGACGACTTAACTTTGGTACTTGAGATATAATTTTCCATAAATAGTAGAGAGAGAAAGTAGAGAAAGAAGCTTAAGATTTACTTGTTTGTACTTGAATTTGATCTTAGATTTCAATTTGATCTTAAAATTCCTTCTTCAATTCAATGAAAGTTTTTAAGATTTCTTTCCTTTAATTTACTTTTAATGCAATTCGTTCTAGTTTCTTGAATTTTGATTGAGATTACATTCCTTGCTCTAGAATTTGTTGATTGATTGATTTTCTTTTGATTCAGCTTCGAATGAATATGAATTTGATTGAATTTGTTTTGTTCCTTAATTTCACCATGATTAGTGAGTAGATTAGTTGCTAGGGAAAAGGGGAAGCATGCTGGATTAATGATTTTTGCTAGTTGATGATACTAAATTGATTGGATTGTTGCAATTAAATTGGTTGACATAGTTGTGCATGTGATTAATTAAACTAGGAGTGATCAACCTATAAGATTAATCTAGATTGCATTGCAGATTTCAATGACATGAACCTTTGATTTGAGAATTGCTTTCATTGAGTGAATTTGACTGTGATTTTCCTTATTAGCCATTCATAGTGAGCCCTAGCTTGGCTTATAGGAGATAGCTTTTGGATTCCTTTGATTGCAACTATTGTTTGTCCCTTGTGATGTTGAATCGATTGAGTGATCTATAAATTATCATAATCATTGAGCTTGCATGTGGAACCTATATCCCTAGTGTTTAGCATATTGAATTCTTCAATTTGTCTAGCTTCTTGACATTTTAGTTACCAACCACAACCATTTATATTCTTCGAATTAGCTTGACATAGGCTATAACATCGTTCCTACTCATTCCTGTGGGTTTGATAAGGGGTTAGATAGGTCGTTAAACTACTACCCTAATCAAATTAATCATTTATATTCCTAAACTACCCTAATACAAGTATAGGGGCATTTAAAGGGTCAAACCACTAAGTAAGCTCACTCGTCCAACATCAATATCACTAATGCAACAGTAAAAAGGGGAATGTTTTTGTTGGTTTTTTGGATAAAAAGCACTAAAACTACAAACAAGCAAAGATAAATATGATTAAATCAAAAGAGAACAACGCTAGGGGTACGGGGTGTCAAACATGATTAGAAAGAGGGGAACAACGATGGTTATCAAGATGAACATGCCAAAGAACACAAGGTTCTACCTAAACAATTCATTCTCATGCAATAATCTAGGCAAATCAATGAAAAAGGTCTTTACTAATTAGGATCATTCTCATGCATCCTATTAGTTACAATCAAATCAAGAGAATAAAGAAGCACAATCCATAAAACTCTACTTTAATAACTCATTCTCATGCAATAATTAAAATAAAGATGATCTTAATCTAGTTCAAATCACTTTCATGCATTTAAACTAGAGAACATCAAATAAAGTGCCACAATAATCTCAAGCTATCAAAAATCACGTCTTTCATCAATTTATTGCATGAGTTCAATCCAACCATCATCATTCATCCAATGTCAACACATATTTTACACCCCCTTCCCCTAGCTAAGATATTAGCCTGGCGAAGGGGGATTAAACATAATAGCAAAACTAGAAATAAACTCAAGAAACACAAAACAAAACATGATTAAGAACAATGAAAACAATAATAACTAGATGAACTAATAAGATTAATGAAAATAAACAACAAAAAGACAAATAAATAAAGCTAAAAGAAAGGATTAGAGATTACTAAAGAGAGGATTTATAAAAGATGAAAGCTTGAAGTGTTGCTTGATTGAAGATTAAACTTGATCAAAGTTGAATACAATAAAGGAAAGTTGAGTAATAATCCACTTTCTCTATCTAAGATTAGGGCTATATGTTGATAAGATAAAAGATAATTACAAACTTGAATAAGGAGGCTATTTATATGCATCATAAAAGACGGAAATAAAACACCAAGGAGAGCCCTCTAGCGAGTAGCCGCACCCTCTCCAATCTGGGTACGGAGCTGCTTAACCCAGCATCCCGCGCCCGCGGCATCTGAGCTCGCGCCCGCGGCTGAAAGCAGGAGAGGCCTCTCCAACTGAGGAGAGGCCGCGGTCTGGAATAAGGGGAAAAGGCATCCTCGATATGCCGCGCCCGCGGGTCAAGGAGGAGAGACCTCTTCCAGGGCGCGGCACAGCATCTATCGAAAATCTGGCTAATCTTCAATATAAAGCTCCGCGCCCGCACCCCCTGGCTCCGCGCCCGCGGCGCCTGCATGGCAAATACAAGCATCTCCTTTCCCTTCCAAAGCTCGACATGCATCCATAGGTTCATCCAAAAGTGCGAACAACCTACAAAACAACGAAGAAACACTAAGAGAACTAAAGAAAAAGGGGAAAAAGGAAAGGAAATATGAGAAAGGATAAGAGAAAGCAAAACTAAGTTAAAATGCTTAGAAAAGGCTCAAACAAGTGCAAATGAGGGGAGAATCCTTAGAGGAAAAAGGATAAAAGGGTGGCATAAATGCCACTCATCAGGGTTCGACCCTTGACTTACCATATACTTGTATTAGGTTGGTCGAGTGTTTACAAATTAAGTTTGGCTCTAGAGAGTGGTAGATAACGACCTACATTTTCCTCTTGTTAGGTGTTAAGCTTAATCATTCTTTTTGACTGTTTTGGTCAGACAACTATGAGTTGACCAATTTGGTCGTTCAATCTTTGCCGTCTGCATATGCTGGTAGAGCAAATGATAGAATGCCCTCTGCAACGATAGCACTTAGAGGGGCGTCGCCGGACGCCATACTCAAATAGGAGCAGACGAATTTATAAAATAAGTTTGCATCAGGCCATTAGCCTCGATTTGAATATCATTTTAGCCACTAAGTCTTCTAACTTAGCTTTATTCATTATAAGGGTCGTCTGTGCATTGCACTGATGATGGTCCACCAATTTTAAATATTAGGTTAGCCACTAAGTTTTTAACCTAGCTTATTTATTTAATAGACCGTCTGTGTTTTCAACAGGCGGTAGCATTATTCTTGCGCATGTATATATACAAAGCAATTAATATTGAAAACAAAAGGCAACTTTGCATTGGTAGGCTTTTTATTTACAAAAATTTACAAGTCTTAGAAGTAGTACTTTTCAAGTTATCTACATTCCAAGTTCTAGGCAGCCGCCTGCCGTCTGGAGTTTCCAGGCGGTAGGTGTCGTTTCTTACTTCTTCATAGATCCGGTAGGGGCCTTCCCAATTAGGAGTTAGCTTTCCTTGCTCATTGTCCCTACTAGTTGCCTCTATTTTTCGTAACACAAAGTCCCCAAATTTTAAGGGCAGTTAGTGCACTCTCTTGTTATAGGCACGGGTTTGCTTTCAATTTTCTTTTTGATACCGTTTGAGATGAGTTTGTTGAAGGCTTCAACTTGGCCGTTTGCTTGGGGTCTGCCGACTAATGCAAAACAATGTGAGATCCCTTGATCACCCAACCAAGTTTTAAGCTGAGGCGTCTCAAATTGAGGTCCATTGTCAAATACCATAGACATAGGTACCCCGAACCGGGTAATAATGTTCTTCCACATGAAGGAGATGACATCTTTTGTCTTGATGCCTTTGACCGCCTCTGCTTCCACCCACTTGGTGAAATAATCCACAAGAATATAGCGCTTTCCGTCTAGTGCAGGCGTATACGAACCTAGAATGTCCATGCCCCATTTAGCAAACGGGATTGGGATGTGGATTGCCGTCAGGTCAGTAGCCGGCCGATGGATTAGCTTGCCAAATCTTTGACACTTATCACATTTCAAGAGTGGGCCATAAGTAATGTCGCTTGGCCCTAACGGCTAGGGATCTACCCCCTACATGAGAGGCGCAGTATCCCGCATGAAACTCTTTGAGAACTTCTTTCCCCTTTTCCGGGGTAACACACTTCAATAGAGGCTTCAGAAACCCCGCTTTGAAGAGCTCTCCTTCTCTTATCTCGATGTTTGCAGCACGTTTCTTCAACACGGCTGCCTCCTGGGGTGATTTAGGGAGCGTGCCGTCTGTCAGATACGCACGGATACCATCCATCCAAGTAGAACTTCGGTCCAACACTCCAATGGGTTCATTATCAAATACGCTTCGTTTTCCATAACTTCCCTAAAGGCTGCCCGAGGCGTATCATAGAAGGCCGAGGATGCCAACTTAGACAGAGCATCCGCCTGGTTGTTTTTGGACCGGGGCACTTGACTTAGATGAAATTGTTCAAGTGTCTAAGCATTAGCCTTGTCCGCCTGCAAATATTTGATTATAGCCGGATGGGTGGCTTCAAACTCACCATGGTATTGCCTAACGGCCAACTGAGAATTAGAGCAGGTGTAAGTTTTTGTTGCCCCTGCCGCCTTACAGATACGGATGCTGGCTAGCAAGGCTTCATATTCCGCCTCATTGTTTGAGGACTAAAATTTAAACCGTAGTGCATACTTATCTTTATCTCTTTTCGGAGATTGACAAATTATGCCTGCACCACAACCGTTCATAGTAGAGCTCCCGTCTACATGCACCTTCCAAACCTGATCAGGGTTATCCGGAGCAACCGGCCTTGTCATTTCAACAATGAAGTCGGCAAACGCCTGGCCCTTCACTGCCTTTCTTGGTTCATAGGTGATTTCAAGACTTTGCATTTCAATAGCCCATTTGAGCATTCTGCCGGATGAGTCTAGTGTTGTCATTGGCCGCTTGAGGGGTTGATCTGTGTAGATCACCACCGGATGTGCTAAGATGTATAGTTTTAACTTCTTAACCACCATGTAGAGAGAAAGGCCAAATTTTTCAACAGTGGGGTACCGGAGTTCATCATTTCTGAGCACATGGCTAATGAAATAGACCGGGAGCTGATTGCCGTCTCTCTCAGCAAGGAGAACAACACTAAGGGCATGATCTGAGACGGCTAGGTACAAATAGAGCGTCTCCTTTGGCAGAGGGCTAACAAGCCTTGGCAAAGAGTGTAGATGTTCTTTTAATTTTTGAAAGGCCGCCTAAGCATCATCTCCCCATTCAAATCTAGTCTTCTTCCTTATTGCATGGAAGAAGTAAAGGCATTTGTCACCTGACTGGCTGAGAATCTCCCAAGCGCAGCCAAACAACCGGTAAGCCTTTGAGCTTCTTTGACAAAGCGAGGTGACTTCATGTCAATCACCGCCTATATCTTCTCGGGATTAGCCTCTATCCCCCATCGGTCAATCAGGAATCTGAGAAACTTCCTAGACTCAACACCAAAAACACACTTTTTGGAATTTAACATGACCTTATGCCGCCTGAGTGTGGTGAAGGTTTCTCGGAGATCAGCAAGGTGATCCGTCTGTAGCTTGGATTTGACTATCATGTCATCAATGAACGCCTCTACATTCCTTCCAATCTGATTAATGAAGACTGTATTAATCATCCGTTGGAAAGTAGCCGGCGCGTTCTTCAAGCCAAACGACATCTCTTCCACTTTAAAGACAAAAATGTTTTTGAATTCCTTCAGCAGAAGGTACAAGTCTGCACCAAGCCTTTTAAAGGCAGCCGCCCCTACCTTAACAGTCCGTTCGACGGCTTTCGTCTAGAGGAATATCAATGTGCCCACCAGCCAGCTAGGGACGGAGATCATCTGACCGTTCCCCGGTCAGTGATCGCTATTTCTTCACCTTCTTCACCTCCACCAGCTGTTCAGTTTTTCTTTTCTTTAAGGCTGCTGGAGGGGTGAATCAGGGTCCTTGACATCGTCAAGGTCTATTGGCTCCTTCGGCTGTCTGGTTGCAGTAGCAGTCGGCTTGACGTCTGAGAGATAACACTCCCTTGACTTCTTCTGATCCCCATTGAGGGAGCCAAGAGAGCCATCATCCTTTTCAAACTTGAGAAGCATGAGAGATGGGATGATGACGGCCTTTCACTCGTTCAGAGTGGGTCGGCCAAGAATAATGTAGGCGGTAAGCTCTTTAACCACCAGGAACCGGACGACCATGTGCCGCCCCTTTCCCTTCTCCCTCAACTGGATGGGTATGTCAATTTGTCCGACTGGGTGCACAACCCCTCGGCCAAAGCCAACTAGTGGATGGGAGACGACACGCAGGCTATCCCGCTTGTAATTAAGCCGGGACATACACTTGTAGCTGATGAGATTAGAGAAGCTACCCGTGTCTATGAGGATCCTACCAACCAGCTCGTTGGCGACCTTGCATTCAATGACGACTAGATCATCATGCGATCGGCGCACTTTGTCGCGGTCCTTCTTAGTGATGTGGACGTCTGAAAATGTTCCAATAGAGGGCGTCGGTCCATCATCAACCGAGTGAATCATCCTCTTCATATGATCCTTGGTACCCCAAATGGTCGGGCCACCGCATGTGAATCCGCCTACTATAGTGTAGACCGGATCCTTGTCGGTATCCGAACTACTAGTAGGCTGGACAGTTTTCGACGACTTCCCCGGATTCATCTTAGAAGTCGCTTTGAACTTCAAGACATAGGTTTTCAACAAGCCCTTGTCAGCCAAACATTCTAACGTCCGCTTGAGGCTATAGCAGTCGTTTGTGTCGGGGTCAACCTCGTGAGGGAAGTGGCAGAATTTATTCTTGTTTCGCGACTGAAAGGAACTCTTCATAGTATTTGGCTTCTCAATGGTCGGCCGGTCCTTCACCTCTGTAAATATGATGTAATAGTCTTTATTGAATTCATATCGTGAGACATACGATTTGAATTCCTTCTTCTTCTTTTTGAACGGCTTATCAAGTTCCTCAACCGCCCAGACTTCTTTTCTCTTTTTGCTCTCTTTAGGTTTCTGAGCCGGCTGAGTAGACCGACCCTCCTTTTGCCTGTCGAACTTCCTGGAGTCCGACTGATGGCTGGACGAGCATAGATCGGTGGCTTTAATAAAGCTCTCCGCCTCTATCAACGCCTCTTGGAGGGTGAAAACCCTCTTTCGGACAAGGTCAAACTTAAAGGTTGACCCGTCCTTCAAACCCTTGAAGAAGTCTGTATAGGCTACCTCGTCAGACAGGCCCTAGATTTGAATTCTCACGAGGTTGAACCGTCTTACATAGGAGCGAAGTAGAGGCTGACTAAGACAGCTGCTGACTTCTCTTGCGCTCGATGATTTACCGGGCATCAGGGGTAGATTTTTTGTTACCCACCGGTAGATTCTCCCGGCGGGGACTTCTTGGACCCTTCTAGGGCAGGAGAATCTTGAACCAGTCAAGGGTTGCAGCTGCCTTATCCTTTAGATATGGAGTTGGCTGCCTGTCCCTAACTAGCTTCATCCTCGTAGCTCGAGTAGACTTCTTGGCCGGCTGACTCTTGCTAGAGCCAGCCGCTTTCTTTTCGATCAGATCCTTGATCTCACCCTTGAAATTTGTCATGAATTTCATGAGCTCGTCTCTGCTGACTGGAGCCTGACCTCTTGCCAATTGGGTTTCCCCTTCCGACTGACCAGGGGGCCTACTAGTACCCGCCTGGCTTTCGTCTCGTTCCAAAGTGTCTTTGGGACGGATGCGCTTAGTGATGAGAGAGCCATCTTTGGCTATGTATGTTTCGACCTGAGGATCATCATACTCATCCTCAGTAAAGACCTCCAGCTGGTTAGCCGTTGGGTTAGGAGGTGCTACAGACTCTTGACCCATTCTTGAGGTACTCTCCCCACAGACGGCGCCAAATGTTTTGGGTTTTTTTGTCCCTCGGAAGAGTTACAGCTCGAGGACTGATCTGATTGCGCCTGTACCTGTAAAACAACGGAGACTCCGGGTGGCAGGAGCTCCGCCTCCAACGATCAAGTTAGTACTTGAATGTGCGTAGGAAAAGGTGCAGAAAATGAAAAGTGAGATCCTCCCGGATTCCGAGATCAGGTGTTTCTCTAATGTAAGAGAATGAAGGGTCTATTGTAATACTTAATTCCCTGTCCCAAAAATGGGGGAATCTCCCTATTTTATAGGGTCATTGGGAAACGTGCCTCCTGAGTGTGGTGAAGGTTTCTCGAAGATCAGCAAGGTGATCCGTCTGGAGCTTGGATTTGACTATCATATCGTCAATGTACGCCTCTACGTTCTTTCTGATTTGATTAATGAAGACCGTATTAATCATTCGTTAGAAAGTAGCAGGAGCATTTTTCAAACCAAACGGCATCACAGTATAGCAAAATAACCCTTGATCTATGACGAAGGCCATCTTCTCTTGATCTTTTTCCCACAAGGGTATCTGATGGTGGATAGCAAGATCCGGGCTGATGCCTGGCATCTCTTCCACTTTAAAGGCAAAGATGTCTTTGAATTCTTTCAACAGGAGGTGCAGGTCTACACCCAACCTTTCAAAAGTATCCTTCCCCACCTTAACAGTTCGCTCTAGACGGATGTCGTCCAGAGGAATATCAACATGCTCTCCAGCCAGCTGGGGACGGAGATCATCTAACCGTTTCCCGGTAAGTAATTGCTATTTCTTCTCCTTCTTCACCTCCACAAGCTGTTAAGTTTTTCTTTTCTTTGCAGCTGGAGGGGGTGAATCAGGGTCCTTGACTTCGTCAAGGTCTATTGGCTCCTTTAGCTGTCCGGCTGTTACAGTAGTCGGCTTGACGTCTAAGAGATAGCACTCCCTTGCCATCTTTTTATCCCCGTTGAGGGAGCCCACAGAGCCATCATCCCTTCCATTCTTTAGAAGCATGAGAGCTGGGATGATGACGGCCTTGCACTCATTCAGAGTGGGTCGGCTGAGAATAATAATGTAGGCGGTCAGCTCCTTAACCACCAGGAACCGGACGACCATGTGTCGCCCTTTTCCTTTTTCCCCTAGCCGGACGGGTATATCAATTTGTCCGACTAGTTGCACGACCATCCCACCGAAGCCAACTAATAGATGGGAGACGTCGCGCAGATTGTCTAGCTTGTAATTAAGCTTGGAAAGACACTTGTAGCTGATGAGGTCAGAGAAGGTACCCGTGTCTATTTGGATCCGGCCAACCAACTGGTTGGCGATCTTGCATTCAATGACGACTAGGTCGTCATGCGGTCGGCGTACTTTGCCCCGGTCCTTCTCAATGATGGGGACATCTGGGAATGTTCCACTCGAGGACGTCTGTCCATCATCAACTGAATGGATAATCCTTTTCAGGTGATCCTTGGTCGGGCCACCACATGCGAATCCGCCTGCTATAGTGTAGACCGGATCCGTGTCGGTATCCGAGCTACTAGTAAGATAGACAGTTTTTGACGACTGTCTAGGATTCTTCTTAGAAGTCGCTTTGGACTTCAAGACATAGGAATTCAGCAAGCCCTTGTCCGCTAGACGGTCCAACGTCCGCCTGAGACTATAGCAGTCGTTGGTGTCATGTCCCACTTCCTGATGGAAGTGGCAAAATTTATTCTTGTTCCGCGACTGAACGGAACTCTTCATAGGATTCGGCTTCTCAATGGTCAGCCGGTCCTTCGCCTCTGTAAAGATGGTGTAGCAGTCTTTATTGAATTCATACCGCGAGATGTACGGTTTGAATTCTTTCTTTTTCTTCTTGGACGGCTGATCAGGTTCCTCAACTGCCTAAACTTCTTTTCTCTTTTTTCTCACTTCAGCTTTCTAAGCCGGCTGAGCAGACCGACTCTCTATTTTCTTGTCGGACTTCTTGTAGTCCGACGATTGGATGGACGAGCAGAGGTCGGTGGCTTGAATAAAGCTCTACGCCTCTATTAACGCCTCTTGAAGGGTCAAAAAAACCCTCTTCCAGACAAGGTCGAACTTAAAGGTCGACCCGTCCTTCAGACCCTTGAAGAAATCTATATAGGCTACCTTGTCAGACAGCCCCTGGATTTAAATTCTCACCAGGTTGAACCGCCTAACATAGGAGCGGAGTCCCTCTTTATCTCCCTACCGGATGGTGCTTAAATCGAGACTTTTTTTCTTGGCAGGGATGTTCATTAAGAAGTTTGAGGCAAAGAGGAAGGCAAGCTTCCTTAAGCTGTCAATGCATCCAGCTGGCAAGTTGCCAAACCATTGTTGGGCGATGCCCTTCAATGTAGTCGGGAAGCACCGGCACCACATAGCATCCTCTAACCCCTACATGTGCATGAGGTTGGAGTAGGACATGAGGTGGTCCTCCCGGGTTGGTGGTACCGTCATAAGCAACCACCAATACATTCTTAACCTTGGCCAGCTGTGCGGCCTCGGTTATCTCCTTGGTGAACGCAGAAGTTTGTTCACCAAGTATGAGTAGATGGAGCTGCCAGTCCAAATGTTGGACATTGTATGCCGCCTGACTCCCAAAGAGGGCCGGCTGCATGAAGTGAGGAGAATACGGACTATAGACCATGGGGGGTAAGTACGGTGCATTCCCGATCATCTGAGGGCCCGACTAGACGGTACTACAGCCTATATGGCACTCATTCAAGGATTGAATGTTCCGTGCAGATGTGTTTTTGAAGCTGTCTGGAAAGCTCGAAGTAGAGGCTGACTCAGACAGCTGCTGACTTCTTCTGCGTTTAATGATTTGTCGAGCGTCAGGAGTTCAAGGGTTGTTGCTCCCGGCTGGGCTTTCTTTGATCCTTTAGGGGCAGAAGGATCTTGGACCATTCAAGGGTTGCGGCTGCCTTGCCCTTTGGATGCGGAGTTGGCGGCCTGTCCCTAACTGGCTTCTTCCTCGCACTTCGAGGAGACTTCTTGGCCGACTGACCCTTGCTAGAGCCAGGCGTTTTCTTTTCGATCAGGTCCTTAATATCACCCTTGAAACTCGTCATGAATTTCATGAGCTTGTCCCTGGTGGCTGGAGCCTGACCTCTTGCCGACTGGGTTTCCCTCTCCGGCTGACCAGGGGGCCTATTTGTACCCGCTTGGCTTTCACTTCGTTCCAGAGTGTCTCTGAGACGGATGCGCTTTGTGATGAGAGAGCCATCTTTGGCTATGTAAGTTTCAACCTGAGGATCATCATCCTCATGGTCAATAAAGACCTCCGGCTGGTTAGCCATGGTGTCAAGAGGCGGTACAGACTCTTGAACCATCCTTGAGGTACTGTCCCTACAGACGACGCCAAAAGTTTTGGGTGTTTTTGTCCCTCGGGGGAGTTATAACTCGAAGACTAGTTAGGAAGCGCCTGTACCTGCAAAACAATGAAAACTCCAGGTGGTTGGAGCTCCGCCCTCTGACGATCAAGTTAGAACGTGATACAGTAAGTAAAAAGCGCGGAAAAAGGTAAAAGTGAGATCTTCTCGGATTTCGAGATTAGGAGATTTCTCCGATATAAGAGAATGTCGGTGATATTGTAATAAATTCAATCTGCCCCATGAATGGGGGAAATCTCCCTATTTATAGGGTAATTTTGGAAAAGTGTGCCCTTACGTAGGTCATTTGACCTAGATTTGGTTGGTTGCCCGCTCTTTTGGCGGCTTTTCGGGAATTAGGCCTATGAAGGCCGCCATTTCCTTCTCTTGACAGTGGATTCCACGTGTCAAGCTGTTATTGGCTTCTTTGGAACCAATTACGGGTGGATACGTGTCCTTATTAAGTGGTCCACGTGACGGGGTAATTTTTCCCAAAACAGCTCCAGGCGGCAAACGCTACATCCTAGTGGCTGTGGACTACTTTACCAAATGGGTAGAGACAGAGGCGGTAAAAAACATTAAGACAAAGGACGTTATCTCCTTCATTTGGAAGAACATCATCACCCGTTTTGGGGTGCCTATGTGCATGGTTTTTGACAATGATCCTCAGTTTGAGACACCTCAACTCAAGACTTGGTTGGGAGATCAAGGGATCTCACATTATTTCGCGTCAGTCGGCCGACCCTAAGCAAACGGCCAGGTCGAAGCCTTTAACAAGTTAATCTCAGATGGCATAAAAAAAAATTGAAAGAGCTGGCGGCCTATGGGCGGATGAATTACCTCACGTCCTTTGGGCCATCAGAACAACAGCAAAAGGGACAACTGGAGAAACCCCATTTCTTATGGTGTATGGGGCAGAAGCCGTCTTACCCACTGAACATTATGAGCCGACTCTTCAGATCATGCTGTATGATAAAGAGGCAAACTAGGAGGCCATGCGCCTGGCATTGGACTCACTCCCAGAGCGCACGGGCAATGCCGCCTTGTGCCATGAGATCTACTGCCTAATAATGACTCGAGCCTATAACAAAAGAGTACACAAGCGTCCTTTGAAAGTTGGGGACTTTGTGCTACGGAAGATGAAGGCAGTTGGTAGGGCAAATGAGCAAGGGAAGCTAACCCCAAATTGGGAAGGTCCCTACCGAATCTATGAAGAAGTAAGAGGCGGCACCTACCACTTGGAAACACCAGACCGTAGGCAGCTACCTAGAACTTGGAATGTAGATAACTTAAAAAGGTACTACTTCTGAAATTAACTTGTAAATTTTTTACTTGTTAATGAAAATCTGCTTTCATTTCCAAACTTGTCTTTAATTATTTCACTTGAGTGCTGACTGCACAATGTGCAGAAGGACCATGCTCACAATCTTGCAGGATGCTGCCTGCACAATGTGCCGACGGATCCTACTTAGATCTTACAGCGCCGACTGCACAATCTGCAGACGGACCAATTTTATGCTGCTATAGATGCTTGAACATCGCCTACACAATGTGCAAGCGGACAATGTTCGGATCTTTATAGATTACCGCTTGCACAATGTGTAGACGGCCTGGCGTGCTTTATACTTTGTTTAAATTATATCATAAAGGGATCGTCTGCCCCAACAGGAGACACCCAAATCCTTACTAAAAGAGCCGACTGCACCAAAGCAGTCGTCCCTAACCTTACTCAACTTTTGCAAGCTAAGTCCATGACTTATTGGCTATTTAGTTTTCAAAAGAGGCTAATGGCTGGATATACGTTATTTAAACTACCGTCTGCTCCAACATGAGTACGACTGTCTGCTCCAACATGAGTCCGACAACCAGCGACGTCCATTCGGGCGAATACGTCGAAGAGAAGCATCTCCCGTTTGGGTGGCACATTGCTCTATGAACAAAAACAAGCGGCCCTACCAAATGCGTTAAGGCAACGCTCGCAGTCGTTTGATAATCTAACTTGAAATCTAAAAAGCATTGAGTTTTTCGAGCTGTTATAGTATAGGCGGAAAGCGGCTACTGTTTCATTTTAGAGGTTATACAGTCGCCAGTCCTTGCTTTGGGCCCTATGGCCGGATGCGTTAAAATAAAATAAAATCGCCTGTTCCACATGGCTGTCTGTCGCTTGGTTTGGCCCAATTACCATAGTGATTGATTGACGTAGAAACCATGCATACTCCTTAAAGTATCAACAATTTCTAAGTCAATCAATCCATTTTTTGAAACTAACCGAAATCAAACCAGTGGCAAAGACATTCACATGGTATACAGGTTAAATATACTTAGCTAAAATTCTATGCATAAAAAATTTTGAAAGCTTTAAAAAATTTGAAACCATAACACCAGTATGAATAAAATCGGTCAAGCGACCGGTTGATTAGCAAATATATAAAACAGCCGTCAAAATTGACGAATGTGAATGTGAACTAGTATAGCCAGGGATTGTTAATTTACCTGACCTCTTTGTCGGTAAAAAGATACACTGAATACTCGGCACGCAGGCCGAAAAAGCAAATACTTGGCCATTCGGCTGCAAAAATAGATATCTAAAAGCTTAAAGATCAGGGGAGGTTCTCAGCATTGACATTCGCTTTGTTTCCGGCATTTGCTCCTCCTTTTTCTCTTCATCCTCCACCTGATCCCCATCGTCCCTAGAGGATGAGTCATCTGAGGAGTCAGACTCCTCATTGACTTCCTTGGCAGCCGCCTCCTCTGCTTCCCTCAAGAGTTGGGCATTAAACTCATCATTTGCCTTATCAAACTGGACTTTCCAAGTCTGATAGTCGGTGGACGGCTGCACTTCTCCCTAGGCCGCACGCATGATGAATTCTTTATCGTCCATCATTTTTTTGACCAGGGCCTGCTTTTCCTCCTCTATCAGGGACCTATACTTGTTCCTGAGTTGAGTTTCTTGGTTTCGTAGCTGCCCCTTCAGTCTTTTGACCGTACCCTCGAGGTCCTCAGCCTTCTTCTGCGCCTCTTGGAGGGGCTTTAGCTTCTCCTTGAGGCTCTCGAACTCATCTTTTAGCTCCTTAACTCGCCTCTTCGCTGCGTCCAGATTCTACTAGACTTGCAGATTGGCCGACGCTTGGGAATACAACATATCAAGTGTCAGAATCTCATTTTGGGCAATCTCAAACTGAGCTTTGTCCAAGGAAGGGGCGGCCCGAGCATTCGTTGCCTTTACCTCTCTGGTCTTGTCATTGAGTGGCTTTTTAAGACCACTCACGCGCAGCATAGCCTACAGACGACCAAAACAAAAAGAGGAAATCAGAAAACATTCGGCTAAATTATTACTCAAGTCAACAGACACAAGCCTTACCTCGCAAAGAAGCGCAAGTATAGCGTCAAGGTCAAGAGTACCGACTCCTTTGACAGACGCCTTGTCCTCAGGATCAAGCGTCCTGAGCATCTGCTTGGCCATCTGTAGAACAGTCGGCCTCGCTGGAGCCTCTGTCAAAATGCACATAACAAGCTAAGTAAAAAACTTAGAATGGGCATTTGTGTTTGTAATCAATGTTATGTGATTTGAAAAATGAAGAATGGTCGAATGTATTACCTTCCTCCTCCCCAGGGGCGGCATCGCTGCCGCCTGCTGCTGAGCCGACAATAGTAGTGAGTGGCTTTCCACTCTTCGATACTCGTTGCTGAGCATCCGGCTTTGTGGGCGTTTGGCTGGCGGTAGAAGCACCAGTTCCCTTCCTTGGCCTATGGGTTTAGACACCCAAATGAGTCTCGCCAAAACCAAACCCAGTGATGAATACGTTTCATGTCATTTGATTATCGAACAAAGAGAATGTGTGAAAAGTCTAGTGACGAGGATGTTTTTATTAAAATATCTCTTCTTTCAGTTTTTGAAAATATTTCTTTTCTTACCCTATTTATGAAAAACGTGCATTCCAATTTAGTTTGGTCCATGATATGGGTCCAATAACAGTTTATTTGGATGGGGCTTGAAAAGACCTTTCCAACGATATATTATAAGCCCAATTCTGATGAATAATGAGGAAGTTCTGGCCAAAATAATAAACTGGGCTCAAACCGGATTTTACCTACGGCCCAATGATCATGTGGAGGGTCCAAAGGTTTAATCCTATTCCTAAACTAATTACTATTAATTAGAAACTTCCATAAGTTTCTAAAAGATCTTAATTATACTTCTTGAAAAGAATAAATCAAAGAGTTTGAAATTGAATAAAACTTTCCTTTTTTTTTAATCCTAATTCTATTCGAATTTAAAGATGTTCAAAGAAAGTTAGATATTTTTTTGTGCCAAACCTTATATGGTTGGATAGATCTTGAAATTATCTTTCCAGTGATATATTATAATATTAATTCCAAGCTATAACGAAAAAGATATGAATGGAATACGAAGCTCTATCCAAATCTCACACCCTTCCACTATTTCAGCCATCTCTTTTTATCTACACAACATTTTAATCTGATTATATTGGGTTAGAAATTAGACTTCAAAAGCTTTCCAACGACATATTATATGACTTATTTAGACTTCTAGATCAAAAGATATAATAAAAACAAAATCCGTAAAAAAACCTCTTGCATCGCCAAACGACAAGTTCGTTGCCTGACGACGAGCCCGTTGTTGGCAACATAGTGTATTTTTATTCCGATTCAAATTGGAACTCTTTTCTATCGGTTTTCGGACTATTTTCTTATAAATAGGGTCACTAGACCTCCGTTTTCAATCATCAACTCTCAACAACAATCATCTCTCTCTATTCTCTATCTAAAAGCTAGAAGCTTTCCTTCTCTCTCTATTCTTTTTATAAACCTTCCCTCAAAGACAATTCCTCGTACATTAGTTCCAGACACACCTAGCCAAGTTCGAAGTTGCCTTCGCCGTAAACGTGAAAGGTTTGATATTTCTGAGGGTTTGGCCCCCAATCTCTATTTCAATTATTTAATTTGATTGTTTGTTTTAATAATTTTCCTTGAAGTTACTAACGTGTGTATTTTGTTATTAGAAAGAGGTACGAGGCATCGAAGTAACTGCTTTAATTGCTTTATTTATCTTTTGATACAGAAATCATGCTTAGATTGTTATTTTGGTTCCTAGTATGATGTGAGGACGTTTTATTGCTCCCTAGTATTATGTTTAGGGTAATGAATAAGTTTCTTATATCAATTATGTTTTCTATGATGCTTCCTATTTTCTTACCTAATATCATGTTAGTGTCATGTTAGGGATAAAGCTTTGATCTTTATTGTTTAATGACATGCCAGGGTTTGTTATTAATCTTGTTAGTATCATGCCTAGGATCTTGCTAATATTATTATGCTTTGAGATTGAGAATATTATTATTATGATGATGATTGTTGCTGTTATTGCTTGATCACACCTTTTACGCATGTTTAAAGGGAATTTGTACTTGTAATCACGCTTAATAAGATAATCAATAATCTTGTTAGGCTAATATGATTATAATTCAAGTGATCACCAATAATAGATTTGTTTGTGCATTAAATTCAACCAACATAGATAAACAGGTTTAGGGTAAATCTATTGGTTGCATGTTAGTCAGAAAGCGCACATGAATACGAGAAGAATAAAGTAGAGACCTATTATTAGGGCAGGTTCAATCTCTTTTAGGTTGGATTTGTACCTTCATCCCCGAACTTCCAGTCATGGTTCTAGACCTATTGGAGTTGACAATCTCATGGATCGTTAAGGGGTGTAACCTTCACCCTGTGAATGGTTTACAAGATCCTAAAACTTGTTGGGGACTCTTTTGCTATAGCTTCCTTCCCTTTGGACGCCACCATGCTTAAGTGTATGATCACAGTAGGGCTCAAGTGTGGGATGCTTGAAATATTCCCTACAGTTTATTGGCGACTCCATTGGGGAGGATTTCTATTTTAATTCCTAAAATTTATTTTGGAAATGATTTAGAATGAGTGGATGAGACTCGAAAAGTTCTAAGTATTTCATGCGCATAATTATGATTAACATTATTGTCATATGCATAAAAAAGGTTCTCATTGGAAAGACCATCCGTAATGAGTAAAAAACATAGGATTTTTACTCGTAGAAAATTTGAGAAATATCTTTCACAACTAGAATCGAAAAAATACTGCGAAAATTGGAAAATTCTAAGAACACAGAAAGCTGCTGAGGCATGTACGAACTAGCGTCTAGAAAACAGAGTGCGTCGCTTGAAAAATGGCCTCGTCGCCTGATGACAACCTTGTCGTCTGGCGACGGAGTTATTTTCTGGTGTAGACTCTATTGTCTGGCGCCAAGTTCTTCCAATACCGAGCCAGAACTCTGCCTTCTTGTTTTAACTGGTTCTAGCACTGTTGGATCGATTCTACTTCCTGATTGAGTTTTTCTCTCTTTTCTGAAACCCATATGTCTTCTACATATGGACATAACCCTCTGGAAATTCATTCTCCATCTACCCAATCGAACGCTCCTGGCAACGAAGGGTACATCCGAGATTGTTGAATTCACCAAACCATGGAAGCGAGTTTAACTCGCGGGGTCCCATCCACACGCGCCAACCCTTCCAAAGGTAAGGCTTCCGCGCGGTGCATCCAGACTCATAACCATGGACCCTCTTTGAATAAACCATATCTTGAACTTTAGAGAACTAGAGCCATGGTTAGGTTGCAAACTCATTGCATCATGTTGTGACTACTTGACTACTTGTGCATTATTTGCTTGTACATACTTACATGTGATTAAACTAACCGTTTGGTTTGACTTGTAATTATGAATATGCTTAAATAAACTAACCAATGACTAAAGGACTTTGCTTAATTAATTGATTAATTAATTTGAGCAAATAAATATGTCTAAAATCGAGTCATAGTTCCTTTGAGTCAACTCGGATTTTTATTCCCGTATACTACACAAGCGTGAACTTGTTTTGGTCATAGCCCGAGTTCTAGGAAGAACTACGAGTCATACAACCTATGGCTCTGTAGCCCCGAGTTTTATCTTTAATTTGGCGTTGTTTTCGTCCCAATCAGAGTCACAGATAAAACGTTATGACTAAAATACCACAGTCTGTCCAGTTTAATGCATATATGTGAGGTCTTAACTTAGTCTTTGCTTGAGTCTAGTCACATAGTCTAGCCACATGGTCATGAAACGAGTCTTAACATGTCACCTACACTCACTAGTCTTAGCACACACTTTTTATATGTCACCATGACCATGTCTTAGGTTCATGGATGAGTCGTCTTCTGTCATTCGAGTGGGGGGTCCAATTTATTCCCATTCTCTTCCACATTCTCTTCCATGTTGAATAAAGCTTGAGTCAAAATAAATAATAAAAAAAAAACTTATCCCTAATTTCCCTTTCCACAGTAATTAGTCAAGGAGAGAAGGGCGATTAATCAAGGACAATACCTTCGTTCAAGTTCAATTTTTTGATAAACCGATTCGTCAAAAAATAAAAGCTAAGAAGATAATGGCAAGTCAAGAAAAAGTCAATGAACTTCTGAAGGAAATGGCTAACATGACTGAGGTGTTGAAGGCTTTAACCCTTCAAATAAATGACCCTGAAACAACAACAAATGGAGCTCATGCAAGAAAGCTTGAGCAAAATATCCAATGACTATAGATTCCAGGGCATTAACTCGCAAGGGGTCTTAGTGGACAAGGAACTTCTTCCGCAGAAGTTCAATGCCACTGACATCCCTAAGTTTAAGCCAACTGACAATCCTTTTTTTCACTTAAGGGCCTTTGAAATTGTAATGAACATTAAAGGGATTGATAAGATTATTTTTCACTCTTTGTTCTCGCTATCTCTTGAAACCATTTGTCAACATTGGTTCTTCTCCCTTGATAAAAGAGAAAACCTCTACTTGGGATGGAATAAAAAATGCTTTCATTGATAGATATAAGTGTAATATTCAAGTCGAAACCGACTATAGACAACTTGAGATCTTAAGACAAAAAGAGAATGAAGGCTTTACTTCTTTCTTTAACAAGTGGAAGGAAACTTCCGCTAATATGATAGAAGTTCCTACTGAAAAAGAATCCGTGTGGATATTCATCAAAAATTTACAAGAAAAGTATTCAAAGCACTTAAAGAATCCGTGTGAATACTTTCAAGGATGTCTATGACATAGGCATCGAGAACGAAGATGACCTCGCAAAGCAAAAAAGCTACTAACAATAGTAACCACAGTGGCTGGAAAGGAAAGGAGAACGACAATCCTTCTTCTTCCGAAAACGCCCACTCTAGTAACAATGTTAGTACCTTTGATCTAAGTGAAGTCTTAGCCATGGATAACCAAGGATCTAAGAAGCAACTAAGGAAAGACTTCACCCCCATTGGGATGAGCTATGATGCTGCCTTCAATCGACTCCATACTAAGGGACTCATTACTCCCATTGGACCCCTTCAAGATCCCACACCTGAAAAGAGATTGCCTAGTTGGAATCCAGATGCACATTGCAAGTACCATCAAGGTAGGGGTCATACTACTAAGAGCTTTTGGAAGCTAAAGGAGGCCATCCAATATTTGATCGACAATAACAGGCTTCCTATACGTTCAATTGGAAAGAAGACCGAGTGATGATAAAACACAAGACACAAAGCGAGCTTCACAAGATTTCGTGACCTCTTTTTTTTCTATTTTCTTTTATTTTTCCCTTCCCCAATAAGTCTAGCATAGACACCTTTTATTTTCCCTTAGATTTATTTTGTAGGATCATTCTTTCTCTCCCTTTAATAAAATGAGCATTTGTTTCCTTTCATATGATCATTGCATTGCATAAAAAAAATAAAAAAAAATAAAAAATCCATTTTGAACTAAGCACAAGGTATACCCATGATTAGAGGCACCTCTTGTAGCCATGTTATACCTTTCACCCTTTCAAATATACAATCCTATCTTTATAAACCACTTTGAGCCTCATCTAACAATAGACCTTTCTTTCTTTAACCCACATCTACCTAACCTTGGGATGGGATGGTGTGTAACTTATGCAATTTCAAAAGCTTGAGTGATTTCAAAATATTAAAATAGCAAAAAATAATAAAAGTGTGAAAAAGGGCATGTGTTCCAACGTCTTTGATATGAAAATGTCTTTGATAAGAACACGTCTCGGATTGCGTTTCTTATCGAGTACTCGGTACCGTGCCTGAGAAACATGAATGCCAAGTGAGTGATAGACCGCATGA
Organism: Chenopodium album; assembly: GCF_948465745.1. NCBI lineage: Eukaryota > Viridiplantae > Streptophyta > Magnoliopsida > Caryophyllales > Amaranthaceae > Chenopodium > Chenopodium album. The sequence continues at coordinate 19,555,500 of NC_137850.1, read as the reverse complement.
TCGGGATTTCCCACAATTATTTAAAAAAAAAGGGTTCAAAATAAAAAAAATGCAAAAGCAAAAAAAAGGGAGAGCAAAAATAAAAAAACAAAGAGCTCAAAAGTGAGAAACCTCAAGCATAATAATACAAAGATTCAAAAGCAAGGTTGCACACCTTGGAAGCTTATCTAGGGTCTTGAGCCTTAGCCCTTTCTTCTTCAACCTTTAGCCTAACCACGTTACAACCCTTCAAAAGACCTTTTTTGAGGTATACACACTTGTGCGAGGTTCGGCTAGAGCTATGTTCGGCCTGATTCCTAACGGATACGTAGGCAACCTAACATTGGGATGCGGCCGTAATAAAAAAATGCATTCATATTTACATTCATAAATGATCATATCAAGGGATCCCCTATGCTCATCTCTATCTACTTAAAGCTAGACTTGGGGGCTTAATCCCTACATTGTTAGCTTACCTAGCCTACGAGTCACCACCATTTGACTCTTTTCAATATATTTTTTCACGCTTAGCCTTTGTAGCGTAGCTTTAGTGTCACTTTCACACACTGCATAGATACATGACCAAATAGTCCTTCCCTTAGGAACCCTTTGTCATGAAATCTTAACACAACGTTGAAGCATACTTTGTCATAACGAAATCACTCATCGCTCATCATTGCATCACAAAGTATGAAGTGTTTAGCCCTTGTGCCTAAGTTACCCAAATACTTTCATCATTGAGTCAACAATTAAGACAGCCTTGGATGAATTAATCCTTACACTTCGAGAGATAGTATCAAACAACATTTGACTAAGCTCATTCAACATGCACCATAAAAAAAACTTCTTCCTTTTTGTATCTTTCTTTTTTGGGGGAAAGTCGGTACCCTCCACAAAAAAATGACGGAAATTTTTTGCTTTTTTGCATTTTTTGAGTTGCACGATCACACTATAATGCAAACACGAGTCATGAACGTTGAGTCATCTGTCAAGCACTTTGATTCGAGTCATGACAAGTCATATGTGTTAAAGACACATTAAGTCTTAATTGAGCCTTAGGACAATCCTAGGATAATTTAAGAGATGAGCAAAGTCCTATAGTCAAAAATATAAATGCAGGTACATCCCAGCAAGCAAGAACATTCTCGGATTTTTTTTGAAAAACCGCAAATATGACACATGAAATTCTTCCAAGATAAGAGGGGTTTGAGCAAAACTTACATGGATCAATAAATTAGAGATGAAGAGCTTTAATTTACAAAAGATTTGAGCAGGATTTGGTTGAAAGGAAACGACCAAGTTCAAAGTTCGGAGCAAAACCGAGCAACGAATAGCAGCAGCAAGGGCAAAATAGGGAAGACCCGACTCCAGCGCCAGACGACAATAACTGTCGCCTGGCGACAGAAGCAAAGTGCGGCGAGACATTTTCTAGCGGGCGCTGGTGCGGCGACACAATGCCTGGTCCCCATATTAGATTATGCGGACCTAGTGCAGCAATTTCCGGGTTCCTTGGTACGCCAGTTAGCCCCTATAAGCAATTTAACATGATTAAGTAGTCGGCTTGATTACAATCGCACTAAGTGATCGACATGACAAAATATCGTCTCACTTAGCTTAAAGCGCCTAAGCATTGGCTCATCCCAAGCACCGAAGTATTGGTTCACAAAGAATTCCTAGGATGAGAGATTTCCACAAATCAATTTGAAGCCTTTAAGAATCTTATATATGGCTCTTTAGAAGGATTTTCCAAAGATGGAAGGGTCGATTTGAAGATTCAAGATGAAGAAGTCTTCAAAAGGGGGGACTTTAAGATTAAAGGGTCTCTCGCTAAAATTTGAGAAGATAGCACGAGATGGGCGGTCTTCGACAGCATTCGCTAAGATTGTGGAGGTTGTCACCAAGATTAGAGAAGATAGCACGAGATGGGCGGTCTTCGACAGCATTCGCTAAGATTGTGGAGGTTGTCACCAAGATTTGAGAAGATAGCACGAGATGGGCGGTCTTCAACATCATTCGCTAATATTGTGGAGGTTGTCACCAAGATTTGAGAAGATAGCACGAGATGGGCGGTCTTCGACGGCATTCACTAAGATTGTAGAGGTTGTCACCAAGATTTGAGAAGATAGCACGAGATGGGCAGTCTTCAATAATGTTCGCTAAGATTTTGGAGATTGTCACAAAGATTTAAGAAGAACGGTTCAAGCGAAGTTATCTTCGATCGTGTTCCCTAGCTTGCGGAGGATGGTCACAAAGCGGTAGAAGGTCGTTTCAAGCGAAACAATCTTCGGTAATGTTCCCTTGCTTGTGAAAGATTATCACAGCAAAAATTAAAGGCAGCGACAAGCGTGGTAGTCTTCAGACGATATCCCCTGGCTTAAGGAAGATCGTCAAACAAAATCGGTTACCCTAGAGACGTGTGCTCGACGGTGCAAGATACGCGTTTCTTGACTCTTTTATCTGTTTAACTAACACTAGTTTGCAGGTATCAGCGTTACAAGAATGATTTAGGATCGCAGAACGTTCTGAATCATTCTCCGTCCCTATCGCTACTTTGACTTTTGTTTTCAAAACATAAGTTTCTCCAAACTCAGTCAAAGTGGGGGCTTCTTTAGACACCCAAATGTGTCTCCCAAAACCAAACCCAGTGATGAATACCTTTCATGTCATTTGATTATCGAACAAGGCGAAAGTGTGAAAAGTCTAGTGATGAGGATGTTTTTATTAAAATATCTCTTCTTTCTGTTTTTGAAAATATTTCTTTTCTTACCCTATTTATGAAAAACGTGCATCCTAGTTTATTTTGGTCCATGATATGGGTCCAATAATAGTGTAGTTGCATGGGGCTTGAAAGACCTTTCCAACGATGTATTATAAGCCCAATTCCGATGAATAATGAGGACGTTATGGCTAAAATAATAAACTGGGCTCAAATCGGATTTTACCTACGACCCAATGATCATGTGGAGGGTCCAAAGGTTTAATCCTATTCCTAAACTAATTAAGATTAATTAGAAACGTCCATAAGTTTCTAAAAGATCTTTATTATCCGTTTTGAAAAGATAAAATCAAAGAGTTTGAAATTGAATAAAACTTTCCTTTTTTTTTAATCCTAATTCAATTCGAATTTAAAGATGTTAAAAGACAATCAGGTATTATATTCTTGCCAAATCTTATCTGGTTGGATAGATCTTGAAATTACCTTTCCAATAATATATTATAATATTAATTCTGAGCTATAACGAAAAAGATATGAATGGAACACGAAGCTCTATCCAAATCTAACACCCTTCCACTATTTCGGCCATATCGTTTTATCTACAAAATATTTTAATCTGATTCTAATTGGGTTAGAAACTAGACTTCAAGAGCTTACCAATGACATATTATATGACTTATTTGGACTTCCGGATCAAAAGATATGATAAAAACAAAATTCGCAAAAAACCACTTGCATCGCCAAACGACAGGTTCGTCGCCTGGCGCTGCAGTGCGGCGCTTGGTGGTGCACTCATCACCTGGCGACGAGCCCTGTCATTGGCGACATAGTGTAGTTTTATTCCGATTTAAATTCTAACTATTTCTATCGGTTTTCGGATTATTTTCTTATAAATAGGGTCCTTGGACCTCCGTTTTCAATCATCAACTCTCAACAACAATCATCTCTCTTTATTCTCTCTCTAAAAGCTAGAAGCTTTCCTTATCTCTCTATTCTTTTTCTAAACCTTCCCTCAAACACAATTCCTCGTACATTAGTTCCAGACACACCTAGCCAAGTTCGAAGTTGCCTTCGCCGTAAACGTGAAAGGTTTGATATTTCTGAGGGTTTGGCCCCAAATCTCTATTTCAATTATTTAATGTGAATGTTTGTTTTAATAATTTTCCTTGAAGTTACTAACGTGTGTATTTTGTTATTAGAAAGAGGTACGAGGCATCGAAGTAACTGCTTTAATTGCTTTATTTATCTTTTGATATAGAAATCATGCTTAGATTGTTATTTTGGTTCCTAGTATCATGTTAGGATGTTTTATTGCTCCCTAGTATCATGTTTAGGGTAATGAATAAGTTTCTTACAATAATTATGATTTCTATGATGCTTCCTATTTTCTTTCCTAATATCATGTTAGTGTCATGTTAGGGATAAAGCTTTGATCTTTATTGTTTAGTGACATGCTAGGGTTTGTTATTAATCTTGTTAGTATCATGCCTAGGATCTTGCTAATATTATTATGCTTTGAGATTGAGAATATTATTATTATGATGATGATTGTTGCTGTTATTGCATGATCACACCTTTTATGCATGTTTAAAGGGAATTTGTACTTGTAATCAAGCTTAATAAGATAATTAATAATCTTGTTTAGGCTAATATGATTATAATTCAAGTGATCGCCAATAATAGATTTGTTTGTGCATTAAATTCAACCAACATAAATAAACAGGTTTAGGGTAAATCTATTGGTTGCATGTTAGTCAAAAAACGCACATGAATGTGAGAAGAATAAAGTAGAGGCCTATTATTAGGGCAGGTTCAATCTCTTTTAGGTTGGATTTGTACCTTCATCCCCGAACTTCCAGTCATGGTTCCAGACCTATTGGAGTTGACGATCTCATGGATCGTTAAGGGGTGTAACCTTAACCCTGTGAATGGTTTATAAGTTCCTAAAACTTGTTGGCGACTCTTTTGCTCTAGCTTCCTTCCCTTTGGACGCCACCATCCTTAAGTGTATGATCATAGTGGGGCTCAAGTGTGGGATGCTTTGTTTGAATGTGTTTAACTTTCATTTGAATCAAAAAGCTCTGTTTTAATGAGTTTGTCTTTCATTTAATTCGAGTAGCTTTGTTGAATGCATTTGACTTTCATTTGATTCTTAAATCTTCATTTAAATGTGTTTGACTTTCAATTGATTTAATTATCTTGAACACATTTGACTTTCACTTGATTCAAAAGCTTTGTTTGAATGAGTTTGACTTTGATTTGATTCAATTAGCTTTGTTTTATGCATTTGACTTTCTTTTGATTAAATAAGCTTTATTTGAACGTGTTTGACTTTCATTTGATTCAAAAGACTTTATTTGAATGTGTTTGACGTTAACGTTATTCAATTAGCTTTGTTGAATGTGTTTGTCTTTCAATTGATTCAATTAGCTTTGTTGATTGCATTTGACATTCATTTGATTCAAAAAGCTTTGTTTGAATGAGTTTCACTTTCATTTGATTCAAAAAGCTATATTCGAATGTGTTTGACTTTCATTTGATTCAAAATGCTTTGTTTGAATGAGTTTGACATTCATTTGATTCAAAAAGCTTTGTTTAATTAAGTATGACTGTCATTTGATTCAATTAGCTTTGTTGAATACATTTGACTTTCATTTGATTCAAAAAGCTTTGTTTGAACGTGTTTGACTTTAATTTGATTCAAAAAGATTTTTTATAATGTGTCTGACTTTCATTTGAATAAATTATCAGTTTTGAATGCATTTGACTTTCATTTTCTTCAAAAAGCTTTATTTGAATGTTTTTTACGTTCATATGATTCAAAATGCATTGTTTGAACGTGTTTGACTTTCATTTGATTGAAAAAGCTTTATTTGAATGAGTTTGACTTTCATTTGATTCAATTAGCTTCGTTGAATGCATTTGACTTTCATTTGATTCATTATGCTCTGATTGATTGTATTTGACTTTCATTTGATTCAAAAAGCTCTGTTTAATGAGTTTGTCTTTCATTTTATTCAAGTAATTTTGTAATGCATTTGACTTTCATTTGATTCTGAAATCTTCGTTTAAATGTGTTTGGCGTTCACTTGATTCAATTATCTTTTTTGAATGCATTTGACTTTCATTTGATTCAAAAGCTTTGTTTGAATGATTTAGACTATGATTTGATTCAATTAGCTTTTTTGTATGCATTCGACTTTTATTTTATTCAAAAAGCTTTATTTGAATGTGTTTAACTTTCATCTGATTCAAAATGCTTTATATGAATATGTTTGACTTTCATTTGAATCAATTAGCTTTGTTGAATGCGTTTATCTTTCATTTGATTTAATTAGCTTTGCTAATTGCATTAGACTTTCATTTGATTCAAAAAGCTTTGTTTGAATGAGTTTCACTTTCATTTGATTCAAAAAGCTTTATTCGAATGTGTTTGACTTTCATTTGATTCAAAATGCTTTATTTGAATGAGTTTAACATTCATTTGATTCAAAAAGTTTTGTTTAATTAATTTTTACTTTCATTTAATTTCATTAGCTTTGTTGAATACATTTGACTTTCATTTGATTTAAAAAGCTTTGTTTGAATGTGTTTGACTTTCATTTGATTCAAAAAGCCTTTTTATAATGTGTTTGACTTTCGTTTGATTAAATTATCTTTTTTGAATGCATTTGACTTTCATTTGCTTAAAAAAGCTTTATTTGAATATGTTTTAAAAAGCTTTGTTTGTATAAGATTAACATTCATTTCATTCTATTAGCTTTGTTGATTACATTTGACTTTCATTTGATTCAATAAGCTTTATTTGAATATCATTTACTTTCTTTTGATTCTAAATGCTTTGTTTGAATGTGTTTGACTGTCATTTTATTCAAAAAGCATTGTTTCAATTAGTTAGATTTTCTTTTGATTCAATTTGCTATGTTGAATGCATTTAAATTTCATTTTATCCAAAAAGCTTTGTTTGAATGTGTTTGATTTACACTTGATTTAATTAGCTTTGTTGAATGTATTTGACTTTCATTTGATTCAAAGAGCTTTATTTGAATGTGTTTTAGTTTCATTTTTTTTAATGCATTTGACTTTCATTTGATTTAAAAGCATTGTTTAAATGAGTTTGACTTTCTTTTGATTCAATTAGGTTTGTTGAATGCATTTGACAATCATTTGATTTTAAAAGCTTTATTTGAATGTGTTTGATTTTCTTTGATTCAAAATGCTTTATTTGAATGTGTTTGACTTTAATTTTATTTAATTAGCTTTGTTGAATGTGTTTGTCTTTCATTTGATTCAATTAGCATTGTTGATTGCATTTGACTTTCATTTGATTCAAAAATCTTTGTTTAAATGAGTTTCGCTTTCAGTAGATTCAAAAAGCTTTATTCGAATGTGTTTGACTTTCATTTGAATAAAAAAGCTTTTTTTATTTAAGTACGACTTTCTTTTGATTCAATTAGCTTTGTTGAATGCATTTGAGTTTCATTTGGTTCAAAAAGCTTTCTTTGAATTTGTTTTACTTTCATTTGATTCAAAATGCTTTGTTTGAATGTGGTTGACTTTCAATTGATTATAAAAGCTTTGTTTAATTAAGTTTGAATTTCATTTGATTCAATAAGGTTTGTTTGAATGTGTTGGACTTTCATTTGATTGAAAAAGCGTTTTTATAATGTGTTTGACTTTCAGTTGATTAAATTATCTCTTTTGAATGCATTTGACTTTCATATGCTTCAAAAAACTTTATTTGAATGTGTTTTACTTTCATTTGATTCAAAATGATTTGTTTGAATGTGTTTGACATTCATTTGATTAAAAAAGCTTTGTTTGAATGAGTTTGACTTTCATTTGATTCAATTATCTTTGTTGAATGCATTTGGCTTTTATTTGATTCAAAAAGCTTTACTTGAATGTTTTTTACTTTCTTTTGATTCAAAATGCTTTGTTTGAATGTGTTTGACTGTCATTTTATTCAAAAAGCTCTATTGAATGCATTTGATTTTCATTTGATTCTAAAATCTTCCTTTAAATGAGTTTGACTTTCACTTAATTCAATTATCTTTTTTTAATGCATTTGACTTTCATTTGATTCAAAAGCATTGTTTAAATGAGCTTTTTTTTGATTTGATTCATTTAGCTTTGTTGAATGCATTTGACATTCATTTGATTTAAAAAGCTTTATCTAAATGTGTTTGATTTTCATTTAATTAAAAATGCTTTATTTGAATGTTTTTTACTTTAATTTTATTTAATTAGCTTTGTTGAATGTGTTTATCTTTCATTTGATTCAATTAGCATTGTTGATTGCATTTAAATTTCATTTGATTCAAAAATCTTTGTTTGAATTAGTTTCGCTTTCAGTTAATTCAAAAAGCTTTATTCGAATGTATTTGACTTTCATTTGATTCAAAATGCTTTATTTGAATTAGTTTGACATTCATTTGATTCAAAAAGCTTTTTTTATTTAAGTATGACTTTCATTTGATTCAATTAGCTTTGTTGAATGCATTTGAGTTTCATTTGTTTCAAAAAGCTTTCTTTCAATGTGTTTGACTTTCATATTATTTAAAAATTTTTGTTTGAATGTGTTTGACTTTCATTTGATTATAAAAGGTTTGTTTAAATGAGTTTGGCTTTCATTTGATTTAATTAGCTTTGTTGATTGCATTTAGTTTTCATTTTATTCAAAAAGCTTTATTTAAATGTGTTTCTTTTTATTTGATTCAAAATGCTTTGTTTGAATGTGCTTAACTGTCATTTTATTCAAAAAGCTTTGTTTCAATGAGTTTGACTTTCTTTTGATTCAATTTTCTATGTTAAATGCAATTCACTTTCATTTGATTCAAAAAGCTATGTTTGAATGTGTTTGACTTACATTTGATTTAATTAGCTTTGTTAAAGGCATTTAACTGTCATTTTATTCAAAAAGCTTTGTTTCAATGAGTTTGACTTTCTTTTTTTTTTTTAATGCATTTGACTTTCATTTGACTCAAAAGCTTTGTTTGAATGAGTTTGACTTTGATTTGATTCTATAAGCTTTGTTAAATGCATTTGACTTTCATTTGATTCAAAAAGCTTTATTTGAATGTGTTTGACTTTCATTTGATTCAAATGCTTTATTTGAATGTGTTTGACTTTAATTTTATTCAATTAGCTTTGTTGAATGTGTTTATCTTTTATTTGACTCAATTAGCTTCGTTGATTGCATTTGACTTTAATTTGATTCAAAAAGCTTTGTTTGAATGAGTTTCACTTTCATTTTATTCAAAAAGCTTTAATCGAATGTGTTTGACTTTTATTTGATTTAAAATACTTTAATTGAATGAGTTTGACATTCATTTGATTCAAAAAGCTTTGTTGAATTAAGTTTCACTTTCATTGATTCAATTAGCTTTGTTGAATACATTTGACTTTCATTCGATTCAATAAGGTTTGTTTGAATATGTTGGACTTTCATTTGCTTCAAAAAGCTTTATTTGAATGTGTTTTACTTTCTTTTGATTCAAAATGCTTTGTTTGAATGTGTTTAACTGTTATTTTATCCAGAAAGCTTTGTTTTAATGAGTTTGACTTACATTTTATTTATTTAGCTTTGTTGAATGCATTTGACTTTCATTTGATTCAATAAGCTTTATTTGAATGTGTTTGATTTTCATTTCATTCAAAATGTTTTGTTTGAATGTAGTTGACTTTCATTTGATTCAAAAAGTTTTGTTTTAATGAGTTTGACTTTCATTTAATTCGAGTAGCTATGTTGAATGCATTTAACTTTCATTTTATTCTAAAATCATCGTTTAAATGTGTTGGATTTAATGATTTTGATGTTGACACAACCTCACTTACTTACAGACTAATAAGATCTTGATTGTTTAAGTGTGTGATCAGATGCAATGACTAGGAGAATTAAGTGTCGTGCAAAGATACCATGAGGAACAAGAAGGCTAGAAGCAAAGCTATCCAAAAAGAAGAGTTCCTTTGCAGGAACTGGTGCTTCAGATATGAAGACCACAGAAGAGAAGTTCCCCTCAGGGAAAAGAAGCTTCAGAGCAGAAGCTTCACCAGAGAAGAGAAGTTCCCCTTGAGGAACAGAAGCCTCGGATAGAAGTTTCAACAGAGGACATGAAGACTAAATATATTTTAGGATTTATGTAAGTATGAGAAATTAGTTACCTAACAAAAGCTGTGTGGAATTGGTCTAAGTTGATAAAATTGTGCATGCTAGTTTTTAGGAAAACTGTTATCTTCTAACGGTTATCTTTTACCTAACAAAAATATTTTATTTATTCTGATTTTTGAAAATATCTTTTGCAAATAAAATCTTCCACGTTTTCTAAAAACTTGCGGCCTACTCCTCTATGATCTTCTTCAAGTCATGGTCTTTCACATTGAGGAGTTCATATTTCCTAAATTTTAGGAACATGATCTTCTTAGTGGGTTGGAGTAGTGGTGTAATGGATTTTCTGCACAAAGAATTTTTTCCTAAGCGAATTTGATCTATAAATAGTCTTTGAAATCAGTTGGAAAAACTCGCCTTTACTCACATAAGTTTTCAAGCTTAATTCGAGTTAAGTGTCAATTCCACATAAGTGATATAGAGTGTTCTTATGTTCTTATACTAGAGTTATTGATTTTTCGAGTTGTAATTTGGGGAATGGGGAAGTTTGAGTGAATTTCTATATGTGAGAAAGAGAAGTGAGAAAGAGAAGAGAAAGAGAAGTGAGAAAGAGAAAAGAAAGAGAAGAGAAGGAGAAGAGAGATAGAGAAGAAAAAGAGAAGAGAACAGTAACAAGTTGGGTGACTTGTTCCTCGGGGTTTCAAGTTCGTTGAGGAACTTGACGTTTGAGTCTTTAGTTTGTAATACGACCATTTAACCTATTCTAGTGAAGATTCTTTTCCCAAAATCCCAAGTTGTCGTGGTTTTTCTCCTTGTTAGGGCCAAGGAGTTTTCCACGTAAAAATCTCTCTTGCATCCTTTAGTTCCTTCAGTTTATCTTTCTGTTCCTTTAGCTTACTTAGTCTTAATTTTGAAAAAGTTTGGCTAAACTCTCATACTGAAATTCAACCCCCCTTCTTGTAGTATTCATTGGAATAACAATTGGTATTGAGCCTAACTTCTAGGAAAATCAGGAAACCCTGAAGAAGAAAGGTCTTGGAGAAAATGAATACTCATGAAAAGCTCGAGGAAGGATACTCAACTCAGAGGCCTCCTATGTTCAACGACGAGTTCTATACCTACTTGAAGAACCGCATGGAAATCTTCATCAAGGCGGAGAACTACCAAGTCTGGAGGTTCATCGTGGTTGGTGATTTCGAAGTCACCAAAACAAATGCTCAAAATGAGGTAATCCCTAAGCCTATGTCTGAATTTGAGAAAGAGGATTTTGATAAAATTGAAATCAATGCTATAGCTATGAAATTGCTCTATTGTGGACTTGGACCTCACGAACACAATCGTGTTATGGGGTGCAAGAACGCTAAGGAAATCTGGGACTTGCTGCAGATTACTCATGAAGGAACCAATGAGGTTAAACGTTCAAAAATCGATCTGCTTATGTCAAAGTATGAAAGATTTGAGATGCAACCTAAGGAAACCATCCAAGAGATGCTAACCCGTTTTACTAACATCATAAATGAGTTGGTTTCCCTTGGTAGACAGATTCCTACAGATGAGCAGGTTAGGAAGGTTCTTAGAAGTCTTCCGCAAGATGAGAAATGGAGAGCTAAGGTGACAGCCCTTCAGGAAACTAAGGACTTTACCAAGTTCAACATTAAACAACTAGCAGGTTCTCTCATGACTCATGAGCTGCACCTTGGAGTCAACAACGAATCCATGAGGAACAAGGGAATGGCTCTTAAGGCTGATGAGGAGGAAGACTCAGAAGTAGATGAGGATGAGGCTGCCCTAATTGTGCGAAGATTAAAGAAGATGTTCAAGAAAGGCCGCACCTCAAGGAACTTCGGGAAAAAGACCTCAAATCCAAAACCTACCTACAGCTGCCACAAGTGTGGATCCCTAGAACACTTTATCAGAGACTGTCCCCTCTGGGAAAATGATAAAGGAAAAAAAAGGCTAAGGAACAAGGAAGAGAAAAATTCAGCAAACCAAACTACAAAAGTCAGACATGAGGAAGGCCATGATAGCAGCCTGGGGAGACTCATATAGTAAAGAAGAAGAGGATGACCAACCAGAAAAGGAGACAGCTAATCTTTGTCTGATGGCTAAATCAGATGATGAAAAGGCGTACCTTGAGGAACTCCAGAAAGAGGTATTTCTTGATCCTAAACAGCTTAAAACTCTCTCTAAAGACGTCTTAATAGATATATGTCTAGAAGAAGAAGAATTCTTTAGAGATACTTGTGTGAAACTGAATAAATATGAAAAAGCTCTTAAGGTTTGCAAAGAACATGGTGCTTGGTTGGAAATACCCTATGCAAAGTCTCAAAGCTAATTAAGAGAGCTTGATTTTAAATATAAACACATAACAGAGATAGCTGATAGAATCAAGAATGAAAGTATTCTTCTAAATGTTGAATTAACTCAGTATAAGCTCATGAATTCTGATATCAGTTCTAGCAGTTCCTCAAGCGATCAGCTGCTTCAATTCAATGTTGATTTTGAAAATTTGAAAAATGAACTCTCTACTTTAAAAACTCAAAAGGATCAACTTGAATCGGAACTGAATGCTAGAAAGGATAGAAGCATTGACCCAAAGATCATACCTAAGTGGATAGTTGAAGCTCAAGGAAAACAAACTGAAGGCCTTGGTTACATGACCAAGAGAAAAGGTAAGCAAAAGAAATATGTTGAGCTTCCTAGCATGAAGGTATGCACTTTTTATGGTAAGACTGGACATCTCTATGGTCAATGTAGAATAAGAGAAGAAGCTGATAAAAGAAATGTAAAACAAGTGTGGGTTAAGAAAACTGATATTGCATCCACGTCTAAGGAACCCAGGAAACCTGGGTTCCTGATCCTAATGCTTAGTTTTCTTGCAGGTCCTAGTGAGGTGGAATAACTCGTGGTATCTCGACAGTGGGTGTTCAAAGCATATGACAGGTGATAAATCAAAATTCCTCTCACTAGAAGACTACCCTAGAGGAACAGTAACCTTTGGGGATAATAAGAAGGGCGAGATCATTGGAAAAGGCAAAATTCGAAGATCAAAATCTCATTCCATTGATAATGTGTTCCTGTTCAAGGGCTTAATGCACAATTTGCTCAGCATATCACAGTTCTGTGATAAAGGAAACTCGGTAAGGTTTACTTCTGACTCTTGCAACATCATCAACAACAAGTTAGGAAAGGTTGTTCTAGAAGGAACAAGAAGAGGGAATACTTATACAGTTGACCTCAACTTAATCCCAAGGAACAACCTTACATGTCTAAGTGTTGTTGAAGATGATCCCTTGATATGGCATAAACGTTTTAGACATGCTAGCTTTTCATTACTAGACAAGCTAAGGTCAAGGAACCTGGTTGTGGGACTTCCTATAATCAAGTTCCTACAGAACAAAGTTTGTGATGCATGTGTGAAAGGCAAGCATGTTTGTTCATCTTTTAAATTGAAGAAAATGGTGAGCACTACAAAGCCTTTAGAATTAATCCATATGGATTTGTGTGGTCCCATGAGGATTCAAAGCAGGAGTGGCAAGAAATATGTTTTGGTTATTGTTGATGATTATTCCAGATTCACTTGGGTTATTTCCCTTACTAGTAAAGATGAAACTTTTAACGAGTTTGTTGTTTTTGCCAAGAAAATACAGAAAATCAGTGGTCACTCCATAGTCCATCTCAGATCAGATCACGGAACTGAATTTGAGAACTCAAGATTCGATAAGTTTTGCAGGGAAAATGGCATGAATCATAATTTCTCAGCTCTAAGGACTCCCCAACAAAATGGAGTTGTAGAAAGGAAGAATCGAACCCTTGAGGAAATGGCTAAAACGATGCTAATTGCCAGTGGATTGCCAAGGAACTTTTGGGCTGAAGTAGTGAATACAGCATGTTACATCCTTAACAGGGTAACAATCAAAAGTATCATCAACAAGACTCCCTATGAACTATTCAAGGGAAGGAAGCCAAGCATATCTCATCTTAGAGCCTTTGGTTGTCAGTGCTTTGTACATAACAATGGTAAGAAAAACCTAGGGAAATTTGATGAAAGAAGTGAAGAGGCCATATTTCTTGGATATGCCTCTAATAGCAAAGCTTATAGAGTTTACAATAAAAGTTCAATGTGTGTTGAGTAAATCATTCACATAATCTTTGATGAAGTTAACCAGTTTGTGAGTGTGCAGGAACAAGAAGATGATAATGATTTTGAAATTGGATTGATAAGAGACAGGGATGAAGAAGAGACTCAGAAGCAAACCAAAGAAAAGCAGCCTGCTCCAGAAGAGGATCATCAAGAGAATGAGGAAGTTCCTCAACCAGATGAACAAGCGAATGAGGAACTAGCAGAAGAAGTAGAAGGAACAGATCCAGAAGCTCCTCAAATTGGAGTTCCTGCTAGGGAATTTCAACTTAGGACATTCAAGTATAAAAGTTCCCATCCAACTAATCTCATAAACAGTGACATAAGAAAAGGAACTCAAACAAGATCGCAAATGAGTAACTTATGTGCGTTCCATGCATTTCTGTCCATCCTAGAGCCTCGAAATCATTAAGAATCCTTAGGAGATGCTGATTGGATAGTGGCCATGCAAGAGGAACTAAATGAGTTCGAAAGGAACAAAGTTTGGCACCTTGAGCCAAAGCCTAAGGATAAGAAAGTCATTGGGCTCAAATGGGTGTTCAGGAACAAGCTTGATGAACATGGCACTATAGTAAGGAACAAGGCCAGATTGGTTGTGAAGGGCTACAACCAACAGGAAGGTATTGATTTCGATGAAACCTTTGCTCCTATAGCTAGATTAGATGCTATTAGAATCCTAGTAGCTTTTGCCTCTTTTATGGGTTTCAAACTCTATCAAATGGATGTGAAATGTGCTTTTCTAAATGGTTTCTTAAATGAGGAGGTATTTGTTGAACAACCTCCTGGTTTCGAAAATCCTAAATTTCCAAATCATGTTTTTAAGCTTGATAAAGCTCTCTATGGGCTTAAACAAGCTCCAAGAGTCTGGTATGAAAGGCTTTCAAAGTTCCTACTGAAAAATGATTTTAAAAGAGGAAAAGTAGATAAAACTCTTTTTCTTAAATCTCAAGGAACTGATATGTTAGTTGTACAGATCTATGTAGATGATATTATATTTGGTGCTACTAACAATGGTTTGTGCAAGTACTTTGCTGAGCTAATGGGTGGTGAATTTGAAATGAGCATGATGGGTGAATTAAATTTCTTCCTTGGACTTCAAATAAAGCAAACAGCAGAAGGAATTATGATTCACCAACAGAAGTATGTCAAGGAACTTCTGAAAAAGTACAACATGGAGAATGCCAAGACAAATCACACACCTATGGGAACAGCAACAAGACTTGATGAGGATCCACAAGGAACAAGTGTGGATCAAACCACTTACAGAGATACCTCAAAGGAACAGATGACCTGTGTGTGTTCTATCCTAGAAGTGATGACTTTATGCTTAGAGGATTTACAGATGCTGACTATGCTGGTGACTTAGTCAACAGGAAAAGCACCTCAGGTATGGTTCAGTTCCTTGACTCTTGTCTAGTTTCTTGGGGTTCCAAGAAACAAAATACTATTGCATTGTCTACTGCAGAGGCTGAGTATGTAGCAGCATCTACTTTTTGCTCTCAAGTCCTTTGGATCAAACAACAGTTGCATGACTTTGGTATTAAATTTAATTGCATTACTATCTATTGTGATAACATTAGCGCAATTTGCATATCTAAAGATCCAGTCCATCATTCAAGAGTCAAGCATATTCATATAAGGCATCATTTCCTTAAGGATAATGTTGAAAAGGGTTTGATTAAATTAGATTTCTGCCAAACTGATAATCAAATTGCAGATATTTTAACAAAACCCTTGAATAGAGAAAGGCATGAGAAGATGAGAATGGAACTTGGGATGATTAAGTTATCTAAGAAAAATGCATCAAGTTCCCTCAGGTATGAAACTCAAACTGACGTGCTAAATCATGGTATACTGTGCACAAGTGTTATATGTTTAATTACATAGTTAAGACAGGTTGTGAGAAGGAGTAATATTTACTAAGGGCATATAAATTTGAAAAACATAGAATGTGAAAGTCCAAAATTGGTTGCATGAGCCTTGTTGAATTGTTTTGTGTATCAAGTTGCATTTGCAAGTGATTTTTAACTAATTAAATTCAAAGAGATAAAATTATTGTGTCTATCTATTTTTCAAAATTCCAAATTCTTTTTATCTAAACACAAAATTCGGATGAATACATCAAATATTCATCATTATCTTTTGTTCAAAAGTATCCCACTCACATTACTCTCTTAAAACACGGTTTGCGCTTCCCTAAGCAATAAATATGAGTTTCTAATCAACTTAATTCACCTCACCTCCCAAAAGACACCTCACTTCACCAATTTACCTCCACCATAAAACATGTCAGCCTCACACAAATTTACACCACACAAAAATTACCTTCTTTCTCATCACTCCGATCTAAACTACTCTCCAATGTCTACCTCTCCAAAAACCCAAATTGAAGCCGACTCAAACACAAACCCTATCCCAGACATTACCATGGAAATTCCACCGGAAATCACTCCCATCGAAGTTCAAGAGCCTCCAAAAGCCGAATCGACTACCAAATCTCAGTCTTCTCGCAAAAGGAAGTCTAATGACATGCAAGATGAAGAAGAAAATGCTCCGGAACTAGGGGTCAATTACCGGGACAAGCCAGCAGCCATGAAAAAGCAAGAGAAAATTGGGGATCACTTTGTGACAGGTTTGGCTATTAATCTCCCTTGGTGTAAGTCTGTTAAGCTTTATTAATTTCTTGATTTGATTGAATCTTAAAATTGGGTGAATTTGTTGAGTGAATGCTTCAATTGGAGTTTGTATGTTGATGCTATGAAGGATTTTTGCAAAAGTTTCAAGTACTCTAAAGGTACTATTCGGTGTTGTGTGTATGAAAAAGAAATTGAGTTTGATACGATGTACTTGGCTGAGTTGTTTGATGTTCCTAATACTGGGTATGATATATATTTTAAAAGTAATGTGATAAGAAACCCTCTTCCTGATGCCAATATTGATGAAATAGTGGAGTTTCTAGGCGGTGACCCAGAGGAAACCTACATAAATCACAATGTCCTAACCCCTCTTGACAAAATCCTGCTAAAGTTTGTTTTTAATGATATAATCCCTGGTTCTCAAAAGACAGACAGTGCCAACAAACTTGATTCTGTCTTGATTTATTGCCTAGCTAAAAAGATCCAAATCAACTTTCCCTCCATCATGATCCAACACCTTTCCCACTGTGTTCCAAAAGGATGGAAGGTGGGATATGGAAACCCACTCACCTATGTGTTCGAAAGTTTTGGTATCTCCTTTGCTGATAAAGAACCCCTGCCACTCAAAAACACCGAATACATGCAGCCTATTTTTCTTGAAAACCATAAGATGAAGGTTGTGGGTGGATGTTTTGAAGCTGTGCTGGAGGAAAAGGAGAAAAGGCCAAAGGAAGTAGGAGCATTATCTAAGGGGGAAGAAGAGAAGGCTACGGGGATAGTTGAGGGAGTGGTGCAGGATATTCAGGAAGTGGAAGAGGAAAAGATAGTTGAGGAGGTCACTAAAACAGGGTACAGGGGGAATGAAGAAAAGGAAGAGCTTGAGGTTGATGAAGAAAAAGGAGACCTCTGCACCTATTTGCATTGATATATCAGGGGTGCAGGAGAATTTGCAGAAAGTCACAAGCTCTCCTATTTCGGGCAAGTATGCATCTGCAGGAACAGGTTTTGCAGCTTTCAGTTCCCCTCCAAAGGTTCCCTACGAAGATGTGAAGGAGCTGAAGGACACGCTCCTTAAGGTGCGGAAGGAACAAGAGCAGTCAAAGTTGCAGATGGAGGAATGGAAGAAAAGTGTGCTCACTCTGAATGCTGATGTCAAGAAGCTGGTCTCAGGCACTGAACAAGGGAGACAGTCCGTTGTCAAGGACACAGTGTCTCAAATCAGCAAGAAACCGCAGGATCTTGCTGTTGATGATGACCAGAGCATTGCTTCTTAACCTATCTTTCCTTGCAGCCTCTTTATGTTGATAAAACTTATATTTTATCTGCTTTTGGGAACAATTTTATTTTGGTCTGTAATATTTTGGGCACTTTTAATTTTCTTTTGGTGAACTTGCAAATTTGGTACATTTGGCCGATGTTTTAAATCGATTTTGGATGATTAATACCTATGTTTATTCTGCTTATATGCTTTGTGAATGTTTTCTCTCTATGCATGCTTCTTGTCTTAACACCAAACCACTTAAATGGTGCTGTGTTATGGTATACTATTTCTTGTGTGTTGGTTTTTGATAATGCTAAAAGAGGGAAGAGATGCAAACTATCAAGGAAACTTAATCATTCTATGGTATCTGTTCGAAATCTTCACAAGCTGCCTACTCCCTAAGCAGGTATAATGTATATACAAGATTTTCCTTAGTTTTTCAATTCAGCATTGCTTTTATTTCTTATTATTAGTTCCCTTTCTACATTGTACTTTGTTTTTGCATTTTCTTTCTTTTAGAATAGGATGGATTATCTTTGTTTCCTTGTAAGTAAGTTTGGTTTGTTTGTCATCATCAAAAAGGGGGAATATTGTTGGATTTAATGATTTTGATGATGACACAACCTCACTTACTTACAGACTAATAAGAGCTTGATTGTTTAAGTGTGTGATTAGATGCAATGACTAGGAGAATTAAGTGTCGTGCAAAGATACCATGAGGAACAAGAAGGCCAGAAGCAAAGTTATCCAAAACGAAGAGTTCCTTTGCAGGAACTGGTGCTTTAGAAATGAAGACCAGAGAAGAGAAGTTCCCCTCAGGGAACAGAAGCTTCAGAGCAGAAGCTTCACCGGAGAAGAGAAGTTCCCCTTGAGGAACAGAAGCCTCGGAGTAGAAGCTTCAACAGAGGACATGAAGACTAAATATATTTTAGGATTTATGTAAGTATGAGAAATTAGTTACACTCGAAAAAGCTGTGTGGAATTGGTCTAAGTTGATAAAATTGTGCATGCTAGTTTTTAGGAAAACTGTTATCTTCTAACGGTTATCTTTTTCCTAACAAAAAGATTTTATTTATTTTGATTTTTGAAAATATCTTTTGCAAATAAAATCTTCCACGATTTCTAAAAACTTTCGGCCTACTCCTCTATGATCTTCCTCAAGTCATGGTCTTGCACATTGAGGAGTTCATGTTTCCTAAATTTTAGGACCATGATCTTCTTAGTGGGTTGGAGTAGTGGCATAATGGATTTGCTGCACAAAGAAGTTTTTCCTAAACGAATTTGATCTATAAATAGTCTTTGAAATCAATTAGAAAAACTCACCTTTACTCACATAAGTTTTCAAGCTTAATTCGAGTTAAGTGTCAATTTCACATAAGTGATATAGAGTGTTCTTATGTTCTTATACTAAAGTTATTGATTTTTAGAGTTGTAATTTGGGGAATGGGGAAGTTTGAGTGAATTTCTGTATGTGAGAAAGAGAAGTGAGAAAGAGAAGAGAAAGAGAAGTGAGAAAGAGAAGAGAAAGAGAAGTGAGAAAGAGAAGAGAAAGAGAAGAGAAGGAGAAGAGAGATAGAGAAGAGAAAAAGAAGAGTTTCCTGATTTTCCTAGAAGTTAGGCTTTGATACCTATTGTTATTCCAATGAATATTACAAGAAGGGGGGGTTGAATTGTAGTATGAGAGTTTAGCCAAACTTTTTCAAAATTAAGACTAAGTAAGTTAAAGGAACAGAAAGATAAACTGAAGGAACTAAAGGATGCAAGAGAGATTTTTACGTGGAAAACTCCTTGGCCCTAACAAGGAGAAAAACCACGACCACTTGGGATTTTGGGAAAAGAATCTTCACTAGAATAGGGCAAATGGTCCTATTACAAACTAAAGACTCAAACTTCAAGTTCCTCAACGAACTTGAAACCCCGAGGAAAAAGTCACCCAACTTGTTACTCTTCTCTTCTCTTTCTCTTCTCTATCTCTCTTCTCCTTCTCTTCTCTTTCTCTTCTCTATCTCACTTCTCTTTCTCTTCTCTTTCTCTTCTCTTTCTATAAGCTTTGTTGATTGCATTCGACTTTCATTTGATTCAAAAAGCTGTATTTGAATGTGTTTGCCTTTCTTTTAATTCAAAATGCAATGTTTGAATGTGTTTAACTTTCATTTAATTCAAAAAGCTTTGTTTCAATGAGTTTGACTTACATTTTATTTAATAAGCTTTGTTGATTGCATTTGACTTTCATTTGATTCAAAAAGCTTTATTTGAATGTGTTTGATTTTAATTTGATTCAAAATGCTTTGTTTGAATGTGTTTGCCTTTCATTTGATTTAAAAAGCTTTTTTATAATGTGTTTGACTTACAATTGATTTAATTAGCTTTGTTAAATGAATTTGACTTTCATTTGATTCAAGAAGCTTTATTTGAATGTGTTTGATTTTCATTTGATTTAAAATGCTTTGTTTGAATGTAGTTGACTTTCATTTGATTCAAAAATCTTTGTTTTAGGGACTTTAACTTTAATTTAATTCAAGTAGTTTTGTTGAATGCATTTGACTTTCATTTGATTCTTAAATTTTCGTTTAAATGTGTTTTACTTTTACTTGATTCAATTATCTTTGTCGAATGCATTTGACTTTCATTTGATTCAAAAAGCTTTGTTTGAATGAGTTTGACTTTCATTTAATTCAATTAGCTTTGTTGAATGCGTTTGACTTTCATTTGATTAAAAAAGCTTTATTTGAATGTGTTTGACTTTCATTTGATTCAAAATGCTTTATTTGAATGTGCTTGACTTAATCTGATTCAATTAGCTTTGTTGAATGCGTTTGTCTTTCATTTGATTCAATTAGCTCTGTTGTATGCGTTTGACTTTCATTTGATTCAATTAGCTTTGTTGATAGCATTTGACTTCATTTTGATTCAAAAAGCCTTATTTGAATGAGTTCGACTTTCATTTGATTCAAAATTCTTTGTTTGAATGAGGTTAACATTCATGTGATTCAAAACGTTTTGGTTAATTTAGTATGACTTTCATTTGATTCAATAAGGTTTGTTTGAATGTGTTTGACTTTCATTTGATTCAAAAAGCTTTTTTATAATGTGTCTGACTTTCATTAGATGAAATTACCTTTTTTTAATTCATTTGACTTTTATTTGCTTCAAAAAGCTTTATTTGAATGTGTTTTACTTTCTTTTGATTCAAAATGCTTAGTTTGAATGTGTTTGACATTTATTTGATTCAAAAAGCTTTGTTTAATTAAGTATGACTTTGATTTTATTCAATTAGCTTTGTTCAATACATTTCACTTTCATTAGATTCTAAAAGCTTTGTTTAAACATGTTTTGACTTTCATTTGATTCAAAAACCTTTTTTATAATGTTTTTGATTTCATTTGATTCAAAAAACTTTGTTTGAATCAGTTTAACTTTCATTTGATTCAAAAAGCTTAATTTGAATGTGTTTTACATTCATTTGATTCAAAATGCTTAGTTTGAATGTGTTTGACAATCATTTGATTCAAAAAGCTTTGTTTAATTAAGTATGACTTTCATTTGATTCAATTAGCTTGTTTAGTACATTTGACTTTCCTTTCATTCAATCAGCTTTGTTTTAAAGATTTTGACTTTCATTTGATTCAAAATGCTCTGTTTGAATGTGTTGGCTTTCATTTGATTTAAAAAGGTTTTTTATAATGTGTTTGACTTTCATTTGATTAACGTATCTTTTTTTGAATGTATTTGACTTTCATTTGCTTCAAAAAGCTTTATTTGAATTTGTTTTACTTTCATTTACTCAAAATGCTTTGTTTGAATGTCTTTGACTTTCATATGATTTAAATAACTTTGTTTTAATGAACTTGATTTTCATTTGATTCAATTAGTTTTGTTTAATGCATTTAACTTTTATTTGATTCAAAAAACTTTGTTGGAATGCGTATGACTTTCATTTGATATAATATGCTTTGTTGATTGTATTTGACTTTCATTTAATTCACAAAGCTTTATTTGAATGTGTTTTACTTTCATTTAATTCAAAATGCTTTGTTTGAATGTGTTTGACTATGATTTTATTAATAAAGCTTTGTATAAATGAGTTTAACTATCTTTTGATTCAATTTGATATGTTAAATGCATTTGACTTGCATTTGCTTTAAAAAGCTTTGTTAAAACGTGTTTGACTATCATGTTATTTAATTAGCTTTGTTGAATGCATTTGAGTTTGATTTGATTCAAAAAGCTTTATTTGAATGTGTTTGACTTTCATTTGATTTAAAATGCTTTGTTTGAATGTGTTTGACTCTTTCATTTGATTCAAAAAGCTTTGTTTGAATGAGTTTTATTTTCATTTGATTCAATTAGCTTTGTTGATAGCATTTGACTTTCTTTTGATTCAAAAAGTTTTATTTGAATGTGTTTTACTTTCTTCTGAATCAAAATGATTTGTTTGAATGTGTTTAACTATCATTTTATTCAAAAAGATTTATTTCACTAAGTTTGACTTTCTTTTGATTTAATTTGCTATGCTGAATGCATTTGGGTTTCATTTGATTGAAAAAGCTTTATTTGAATGCATTTGACTTTAATTTGATTCAAAAAGCTTTGTTTGAATGTGTTTGACTTTTATTTGATTCAAAATCCTTTGTTTGAATGTGTTTGACTTTCATTTGATTTAAAAAGCTTTGTTTAATTAAGTATGACTTTCATTTGATTCAATTAGCTTTGTTGAATACATTTGACTTTCATTTGATTCAAAAAGCTTTGTTTGAATGAGTTTGACTTTCATTTGATTCAAAAAGCTTTTTTTATAATGTGTTTCACTTTCATTTGATTCAAAAAGCTTTGTTTTAATGAGTTTGCCTTTAATTTAGTTCAAGTAGCTTTGTTGAATGCATTTGACTTTCATTTGATTCCAAAATCTTCGTTTAAATGTGTTTCACTTTAACTTGATTCAATTATCTTTGTTGAATGCATTTGAGTTTCATTTGATTCAAAAAGCTTTGTTTGAATGAGTTTGACTTTCACTTGATTAAATTAGCTTTGTTGAACGCATTTGACTTTCATTTGATTAAAAAAGATTTATTTTAATGTGTTTGACTTTTGATTCAAAATGCTTTATTTGAATGTGTTTGACTTAATCTGATTCAATTAGCTTTGTTGAATGCGTTTGTCTTTCATTTGATTATATTAGCTTTGTTGTATGCATTTGACTTTCATTTGATTCAATTAGCTTTGTTGATTGCATTTGACTTTCATTTGATTCGAAAAGGTTTGCTTGAATGTGGTTAACTTTCATTTGATTCAAAAAGCTTTGTTTGAATGTGTTTGACTTACATTTGATTTAATTAGCTTTGTTAAATGAATTTGACTTTCATTTGATTCAAAAAGCTTTATTTTAATGTGTTTGGTTTTCATTTGATTCAAAATGCGTTGTTTGAATGTGGTTAACTTTCATTTGATTAAAAAATCTTTGTTTTCAGGACTTTGACTTTCATTAAATTCAAGTAGCTTTGTTGAATATCATTTGACTTTCATTTGATTCTAAAATTTTCGTTTAAATGTGTTTTACTTTCACTTGATTCAATTATCTTTGTCGAATACATTTGACTTTCATTTGATTTAAAAAACTTTATTTGAATGAGTTTGACTTTCATTAGATTCAATTAGCTTTGGTGAACGCATTTGACTTTCATTTTATTAAAAAAGATTTATTTCAATGTGTTTGACTTTCATTTGATTCAAAATGCTTTATTTCAATAGGTTTGATTTAATCTGATTCAATTAGCTTTGTTGAATGCGTTTGTCTTTCATTCGATTAAATTAGCTTTGTTGTATGCGTTTGACTTTCAATTGATTCAATTAGCTTTGTTGATTGCATTTGACTTTCATTTGATTTTAAATACTTTGTTTGAATGAGTTTGACATTCCATTGATTCAAAAAGCTGTTTCATAATGTGTTTGACTTTCATTTGATTAAATTATATTTTTTAAACGCATTTGACTTTCATTTGCTATAAAAACTTTACTTAAATGTGTTTTACTTTCATTTGATTCAAAAAGCTTTGTTTGAATGTGTTTGAATTTCATTTGATTCAAAAAGCTTTGTTTAAATTAGTTTGATTTCATTTGATTCAATTAGCTTTGTCGAATGCAATTAACTTTTATTTTATTCATAAAGCTTTGTTTGAATGTGTTTGACTTTTATTTGATTCAATAAGCTTTGTTGACTGCATTTGACTTTCATTTTATTCAAAAAGCTTTATTTTAATGTGTTTTACTTTCATTTGATTCAAAATGCTCTGTTTGAATGTGTTTGACTGTCATTTTATTCATAAAGCTTTTTTTAAATGAGTATGACTATCTTTTAATTCAATTTGATATGTTGAATGCATTTGACTTTCATTTGATTTAAATACATGTGTTTGAATGTGTTTGAATTTCATATTATTTAATTTGCTTTGTTGAATGCATTTGACTTTCATTTGACTCAAAAAGCTTTATTTGAATATGTTTGACTTCCATTTGATTCAAAATCCCTTGTTTGAATGTGTTTGACTTTCATTTGATTTAAAAAGCTTTGTTGTAATGAGTTTCACTTTCATATGATTCAATTAGGTTTGTTGAATGCATTTGACTTTCATTTGATTCGAAAAGCTTTGTTTGAATGTGTTGACTTTCATTTGATTCTATAAGCTTTGTTGATTGCATTCGACTTTCATTTGATTCAAAAAGCTGTATTTGAATGTGTTTGCCTTCTTTTAATTCAAAATGCAATGTTTGAATGTGTTTATCTTTCATTTAATTCAAAAAGCTTTGTTTTAATGAGTTTGACTTACATTTTATTTAATAAGCTTTGTTGATTGCATTTGACTTTCATTTGATTCAAAAAGCTTTATTTGAATGTGTTTGATTATAATTTGATTCAAAATGCTTTGTTTGAATGTGTTTGCCTTTCATTTGATTTAAAAAGCTTTTTTATAATGTGTTTGACTTACAATTGATTTAATTAGCTTTTTCATATGAATTTGACTTTCATTTGATTCAAGAAGCTTTATTTGAATGTGTTTGATTTTCATTTGATTTAAAATGCTTTGTTTGAATGTAGTTGACTTTCATTTGATTCAAAAATCTTTGTTTTAGGGACTTTAACTTTAATTTAATTCAAGTAGTTTTGTTGAATGCATTTGACTTTTATTTGATTCTTAAATTTTCGTTTAAATGTGTTTTACTTTTACTTGATTCAATTATCTTTGTCGAATGCATTTGACTTTCATTTGATTCAAAAAGCTTTGTTTAAATGAGTTTGACTTTCATTTAATTCAATTAGCTTTGTTGAATGAGTTTGACTTTCATTTGATTAAAAAAGCTTTATTTGAAAGTGTTTGACTTTCATTTGATTCAAAATGCTTTATTTGAATGTGCTTGACTTAATCTGATTCAATTAGCTTTGTTCAATGCGTTTGTCTTTCATTTGATTCAATTAGCTCTGTTGTATGCGTTTGACTTTCATTTGATTCAATTAGCTTTGTTGATAGCATTTGACTTTATTTTGATTCAAAAAGCCTTGTTTGAATGAGTTCGACTTTCATTTGATTCAAAATTCTTTGTTTGAATGAGGTTAACATTCATGTGATTCAAAACGTTTTGGTTAATTTAGTATTACTTTCATTTGATTCAATAAGGTTTGTTTGAATGTGTTTAACTTTCATTTGATTCAAAAAGCCTTTTTATAATGTGTCTGACTTTCATTAGATGAAATTACCTTTTTTTAATTCATTTGACTTTTATTTGCTTCAAAAAGCTTTATTTGAATGTGTTTTACTTTCTTTTGATTCAAAATGCTTAGTTTAAATGTGTTTGACATTTATTTGATTCAAAAAGCTTTGTTTAATTAAGTATGACTTTGATTTGATTCAATTAGCTTTGTTCAATACATTTCACTTTCATTAGATTCAAAAAGCTTTGTTTGAACATGGTTTGACTTTCATTTGATTCAAAAACCTTTTTTATAATGTGTTTGATTTCATTTGATTCAAAAAACTTTGTTTGAATCAGTTTAACTTTCATTTGATTCAAAAAGCTTAATTTGAATGTGTTTTACATTCATTTGATTCAAAATGCTTAGTTTGAATGTGTTTGACAATCATTTGATTCAAAAAGTTTTGTTTAATTAAGTATGACTTTCATTTGATTCAATTAGCTTGTTGAGTACATTTGACTTTCCTTTCATTCAATAAGCTTTATTTTAAAGATCTTGACTTTCATTTGATTCAAAATGCTCTATTTGAATGTGTTGGACTTTTATTTGATTTAAAAAGGTTTTTTATAATGTGTTTGACTTTAATTTGATTAACGTATCTTTTTTTGAATGTATTTGACTTTCATTTGCTTCAAAAAGCTTTATTTGAATTTGTTTTTATTTCATTTACTCAAAATGCTTTGTTTGAATGTCTTTGACTTTCATATGATTTAAATAACTTTGTTTTAATGAACTTGATTTTCATTTGATTCACTTAGTTTTGTTTAATGCATTTGACTTTTATTTGATTCAAAAAACTTTGTTGGAATGCGTATGACTTTCATTTGATATAATATGCTTTGTTGATTGTATTTGACTTTCATTTAATTCAAAAAGCTTTATTTGAATGTGTTTTACTTTCATTTAATTCAAAATGCTTTGTTTGAATGTGTTTGACTGTGATTTTATTAATAAAGCTTTGTATAAATGAGTTTGACTATCTTTTGATTCAATTTGATATGTTAAATGCATTTGACTTGCATTTGATTTCAAAAGCTTTGTTAAATCGTGTTTGACTATCATGTTATTTAATTAGCTTTGTTGAATGCATTTGAGTTTGATTTGATTCAAAAAGCTTTATTTGAATGTGTTTGACTTTCATTTGATTTAAAATGCTTTGTTTGAATGTGTTTGACTCTTTCATTTGATTCAAAAAGCTTTGTTTGAATGAGTTTTATTTTCATTTGATTCAACTAGCTTTGTTGATAGCATTTGACTTTCTTTTGATTTAAAAAGTTTTATTTGAATGTGTTTTACTTTCTTCTGAATCAAAATGATTTGTTTGAATGTGTTTAACTATCATTTTATTCAAAAAGATTTATTTCATTAAGTTTGACTTTCTTTTGATTTAATTTGCTATGCTGAATGCATTTGCCTTTCATTAGATTGAAAAAGCTTTATTTGAATGTATTTGACTTTAATTTGATTCAAAAAGCTTTGTTTGAATGTGTTTGACTTTTATTTGATTCAAAATCCTTTGTTTGAATGTGTTTGACTTTCATTTGATTTAAAAAGCTTTGTTTAATTAAGTATGACTTTCATTTGATTCAATTAGCTTTGTTGAATACATTTGACTTTCATTTGATTCAAAAAGCTTTGTTTGAATGAGTTTGACTTTCATTTTATTCAAAAAGCTTTTTTTATAATGTGTTTCACTTTCATTTGATTCAAAAAGCTTTGTTTTAATGAGTTTGCCTTTCATTTAATTCAAGTAGCTTTATTGAATGCATTTGACTTTCATTTGATTCCAAAATCTTCGTTTAAATGTGTTTCACTTTAACTTGATTCAAGTATCTTTGTTGAATGCATTTGAGTTTCATTTGATTTTAAAAAGCTTTGTTTGAATGAGTTTGACTTTTAGTTGACTAAATTAGCTTTATTGAACGCATTTAACTTTCATTTGATTAAAAAAGATTTATTTTAATGTGTTTGACTTTCATTTGATTCAAAATGCTTTATTTGAATGTGTTTGACTTAATCTGATTCAATTAGCTTTGTTGAATGCTTTTGTCTTTCATTTGATGAAATTAGTTTTGTTGTATGCATTTGACTTTCATTTGATTCTATTAGCTTTTTTGATTGCATTTGACTTTCATTTGATTCGAAAAGCTTTGTTTGAATGTGGTTAACTTTCATTTGATTCAAAAACCTTTCTTTGAATATGTTTGACTTACATTTGATTTAATTAGCTTTGTCAAATGAATTTGACTTTCATTTGATTCAAAAAGCTTTATTTGAATGTGTTTGATTTTCATTTGATTCAAAAACCTTTGTTTAAATGTGGTTGACTTACATTTGATTAAAAATCTTTGTTTTAAGGACTTTGACTTTCATTTAATTCAAGTAGCTTTGTTGAATGCATTTGACTTTCAATTTATTCTAAAACTTTCGTTTAAATGTGTTTTACTTTTACTTGATTCAATTACCTTTGTCGAATGCATTTGACTTTCATTTGATTCAAAAAACTTTGTTTGAATGAGTTTGACTTTCATTTGATTCAATTAGCTTTGTTAAACGCATTTGACTTTCATTTGATTCAAAATGCTTTATTTGAATAGGTTTGATTTAATCTGATTCAATTAGCTTTGTTGAATGCGTTTGTCTTTCATTCGATTAAATTAGCTTTGTTGTATGCGTTTGACTTTCATTTGATTCAATTAGCTTTGTTGATTGCATTTGACTTTCATTTGATTTGAAATACTTTGTTTGAATGAGTTTGACATTCATTTGATTCAAAAAGCTGTTTCATAATGTGTTTGACTTTCATTTGATTAAATTATCTTTTTAAACACATTTGACTTTCATTTGCTATAAAAACTTTACTTGAATGTATTTTACTTTCATTTTATTCAAAATGCTGTGTTTGAATGTGTTTGACTTTCATTTAATTCAAAAACCTTTGTTTGAATGAGTTTGATTTCATTTGATACAATTAGCTTTGTCGAATGCATTTGACTTTCATTTGATTCATAAAGCTTTGTTTGAATGTGTTTGACTTTTATTTGATTCAATAAGCTTTGTCGACTGGATTTGACCTTCATTTTATTCAAAAAGCTTTATTTGAATGTGTTATACTTTCATTTGATTCAAAATGCTCTGTTTAAATGTGTTTGACTGTCATTTTATTCATAAAGCTTTTTTTAAATGAGTATGACTATCTTTTGATTCAATTTGTAATGCTGAATACATTTGACTTTCATTTGATTTAAAAACATGTGGTTGAATGTGTTTGACTTTCATATTATTTACTTTGCTTTGTTGAATGCATTTGACTTTTATTTGATTCAAAAAGCTTTTTTTGAATGTGTTTGACGTTCATTTGATTCAAAATCCTTTGTTTTAATGTGTTAGACTTTCATTTAATTTAAAAAGCTTTGTTATAATAAGTTTAACTTTCATATGATTCAATTATATTTGTTGAATGCATTTGACTTTCATTTAATTCAAAAAGCTTTCTTTTAATGTGTTTGACTTTCATTTTATTCTATAAGCTTTGTTGATTGCATTCGACTTTCATTTGATTCAAAAAGCTTTGTTTGAATGAGTTTGACTTTCATTTGATTCAAAAAGCTTTTTTTATTATGTGTTTCACTTTCATTTGATTCAAAAAGCTTTGTTTTAATGAGTTTGACTTTCATTTAATTCAAGTAGCTTTGTTGAATGCATTTGACTTTCATTTGATTCCAAAATCTTTGTTTAAATGTGTTTCACTTTAACTTGATTCAAGTATCTTTGTTGAATGCATTTGAGTTTCATTTGATTTTAAAAAGCTTTGTTTGAATGAGTTTGACTTTTAGTTGACTAAATTAGCTTTATTGAACGCATTTAACTTTCATTTGATTAAAAAAGATTTATTTTAATGTGTTTGACTTTCATTTGATTCAAAATGCTTTATTTGAATGTGTTTGACTTAATCTGATTCAATTAGCTTTGTTGAATGCTTTTGTCTTTCATTTGATTAAATTAGTTTTGTTGTATGCATTTGACTTTCATTTGATTCTATTAGCTTTTTTGATTGCATTTGACTTTCATTTGATTCGAAAAGCTTTGTTTGAATGTGGTTAACTTTCATTTGATTCAAAAACCTTTGTTTGAATATGTTTGACTTACATTTGATTTAATTAGCTTTGTCAAATGAATTTGACTTTCATTTGATTCAAAAAGCTTTATTTGAATGTGTTTGATTTTCATTTGATTCAAAAACCTTTGTTTAAATGTGGTTGACTTACATTTGATTAAAAATCTTTGTTTTAAGGACTTTGACTTTCATTTAATTCAAGTAGCTTTGTTAAATGCATTTGACTTTCATTTTATTCTAAAACTTTCGTTTAAATGTGTTTTACTTTTACTTGATTCAATTACCTTTGTCGAATGCATTTGACTTTCATTTGATTCAAAAAACTTTGTTTGAATGAGTTTGACTTTCATTTGATTCAATTAGCTTTGTTGAACGCATTTGACTTTCATTTGATTCAAAATGCTTTATTTGAATAGGTTTGATTTAATCTGATTCAATTAGCTTTGTTGAATGCGTTTGTCTTTCATTCGATTAAATTAGCTTTGTTGTATGCGTTTGACTTTCATTTGATTCAATTAGCTTTGTTGATTGCATTTGACTTTCATTTGATTTGAAATACTTTGTTTGAATGAGTTTGACATTCATTTGATTCAAAAAGCTGTTTCATAATGTGTTTGACTTTCATTTGATTAAATTATCTTTTTAAACACATTTGACTTTCATTTGCTATTAAAACTTTACTTGAATGTATTTTACTTTCATTTTTTTCAAAATGCTGTGTTTGAATGTGTTTGACTTTCATTTAATTCAAAAACCTTAGTTTGAATGAGTTTGATTTCATTTGATACAATTAGCTTTGTCGAATGCATTTGACTTTCATTTGATTCATAAAGCTTTGTTTGAATGTGTTTGACTTTTATTTGATTCAATAAGCTTTGTCGACTGGATTTGACCTTCTTTTTATTCAAAAAGCTTTATTTGAATGTGTTATACTTTCATTTGATTCAAAATGCTCTGTTTAAATGTGTTTGACTGTCATTTTATTCATAAAGCTTTTTTTCAATGAGTATGACTATCTTTTGATTCAATTTGTAATGTTTAATGCATTTGACTTTCATTTGATTTAAAAACATGTGGTTGAATGTGTTTGACTTTCATATTATTTACTTTGCTTTGTTAAATGCATTTGACTTTCATTTGATTCAAAAAGCTTTTTTTGAATGTGTTTGACTTTCATTTGATTCAAAATCCTTTGTTTTTATGTGTTTGACTTTCATTTAATTTAAAAAGCTTTGTTGTAATAAGTTTAACTTTCATATGATTCAATTATATTTGTTGAATGCATTTGACTTTCATTTAATTCAAAAAGCTTTCTTTTAATGTGTTTGACTTTCATTTTATTCTATAAGCTTTATTGATTGCATTCGACTTTCATTTGATTCAAAGATTTATTTAAATGTGTTTGCCTTTCTTTTGATTCAAAATGCTCTGTTTGAATGTGTTTAACTTTCATTTAATTCAAAAAGCTTTGTTTTAATGAGTTTGACTTACATTTTATTTAACAAGCTTTTTTTGAATGTGTTTGATTTTCATTTGATTCAAAATGCTTTGTTTGAATGTGCTTGACTTACATTTGATTTAATTAGCTTTGTCAAATTAATTTGACTTTCATTTGATTCAAAAAGCTTTATTTGAATGTGCTTTATTTTCATTTGATTCAAAATGCTTTGTTTGAATGTAGTTGACTTTCATTTGATTGAAAAATCTTTGTTTTAAAGACTTTGACTTTCATTTAATTCAAAAAGGTTTGTTGAATGCATTTGACTTTCATTTGATTCTAAAATTTTCGTTTAATTGTGTTTTACTTTTACTTGATTCAATTATCTTTGTCGAATGCATTTGACTTTCATTTGATTCAAAAAGCTTTGTTTGAATGAGTTTGACTTTCATTTCATTCAATTAGCTTTGTTGAATACGTTTGACTTTCATTTGATTAAAAAAGCCTTGTTTGAATGAGTTCGACTTTCATTTGATTCAAAAAGCTTTATTTGAATGTGTTTGACTTTCATTTGATTCAAAATGCTTTGATTGAATGAGTTTGACTTTCATTTGATTTAAAAAGCTTTATTTAATTAAGTATGACTTTCATTTGATTCAATTAGCGTTGTTGAATACATTTGACTTTCATTAGATTCAAAAAGCTTTGTTTGAACGTGTTTGACTTTTATTTGATTTAAAAAGCTTTTTTTATAATGTGTTTGACTTTCATTTAATTCAAAAAGCTTTGTTTGAATGAGTTTGACTTTCATTTGATTCAAAAAGCTTTGTTTGAATGACTTTGACTTTCATTTGATTCAAAAAGCTTAATTTGAATGTGTTTTACTTTCATTTGATTTAAAATGCTTTGTTTGAATGTGTTTGACTTTCATGCAATTTAAAAAGCTTTTTTTTAATGAGTTTGACTTTCATATGATTCAATAGCTTTGTTGAATGCATTTGACTTTCATTTGATTCAACAGGTTTTGATTAAATGTGTTTGAATTCCATTTTATTCTATAAGCTTTGTTGATTGCATTTGATTTTATTTGATTCAAAAAGCTTTATTTTAATGTGTTTTACTTTTTTTTTATTCAAAATGCTTAGTTTAAATGTGTTTGACATTCATTTGATTCAAAAAGCTTTGTATAATTAAGTATGACTTTCATTTAATTCAATTAGCTTGTTGAGTACATTTGACTTTCCTTTCATTCAATAAGCTTTGTTTTAAAGATTTTGACTTTCATTTGATTCAAAATGCTCTGTTTGAATGTGTTTGACTTTCATTTGATTTGAAAAGGTATTTTATAATGTGTTTGACTTTCATTTGATTAAAGTATCATTTTTTGAATGTATTTGACTTTCATTAGCTCTAAAAAGCTTTATTTGAATTTGTTTTACTTTCATTTAATTCAAAATGCTTTATTTGATTGTCTTTGACTTTCATTTGATTTAAATAACTTTGTTTTATTGAGTTTGATTTTCATTTGATTCAATTAGTTTTGTTTAATGCATTTGACCTTTATTTGATTCAAAAAACTTTGTTAGAATGCGTATGACTTTTATTTGATACAATATGCTTCGTTAACTGCATTTGACTTTCATTTTATTCAAAAAACTTAATTTGAATGTGTTTTACTTTGATTTGATTCAAAATGCTTTGTTTGAATGTGTTTGACTGTGATTTTATTAATAAAGCTTTGTTTAAATGAGTTTGACTATCTTTTGATTCAATTTGATATGTTAAATGCATTTGACTTGCATTTGACTTAAAAAGCTTTGTTAAAACGTGTTTGACTTTCATGTTATTTAATTAGCTTTGTTGAATGCATTTGAGTTTCATTTGATTCAAAAAGCTTTATTTGAATGTGTTTGACTTTCATTTGATTTAAAATGCTTTATTTGAATGTGTTTGACTTCCATTTGCTTCAAAAAGCTTTGTTTGAATGAGTTTTATTTTCATTTGATTCAATTCGCTTTGTTGATTGCATTTGACTTTCTTTTGATTCAAAAAGCTTTATTTGAATGTGTTTTACTTTGTTCTGATTCAAAATGATTTGTTTGAATGTGTTTGACTGTCATTTTATTCAAAAATATTTATTTCAATGAGTTTGACTATCTTTTGATTCAATTTGATATGTTAAATGCATTTGACTTGCATTTAACTTAAAAAGCTTTGTTAAAACGTGTTAGACTTTCATGTTATTTAATTAGCTTTGTTGAATGCATTAGAGTTTCATTTGATTCAAAAAGCTTTGTTTGAATGTGGTTAACTTTCATTTGATTCAAAAACCTTTGTTTGAATGAGTTTTATTTTCATTTGATTCAATTAGCTTTGTTGATTGCATTTGACTTTCTTTTGATTCAAAAAGTTTTATTTGAATGTGTTTTACTTTCTTCTAAATCAAAATGATTTGTTTGAATGTGTTTGACTATCATTTTATTCAAAAAGATTTATTTCAATCAGTTTGACTTTCTTTTGATTTAATTTGCTATGCTGAATGCATTTGGCTTTCATTTGATTGAAAAAGCATTATTTGAATGCATTTGACTTTAATTTGATTCAAAAAGCTTTGTTTGAATGTGTTTGACTTTTATTTGATTCAAAATCCTTTGTTTGAATGTGTTTGACTTTCATTTGATTTAAAAAGCTTTGTTTAATTAAGTATGACTTTCATTTGATTCAATTAGCTTTGTTGAATACATTTGACTTTCATTTGATTCAAAAAGCTTTGTTTGAATGAGTTTGACTTTCATTTGATTAACGTATCTTTTTTTGAATGTATTTGACTTTCATTTGCTTCAAAAAGCTTTATTTGAATTTGTTTTACTTTCATTTAATTCAAAATGCTTTGTTTGATTGTCTTTGACTTTCATTTGATTTAAATAACTTTGTTTTATTGAGTTTGATATTCATTTGATTCAATTAGTTTTGTTTAATGCATTTGACCTTTATTTGATTCAAAAAACTTTGTTGGAATGCGTATGACTTTTATTTGATATAATATGCTTCGTTAACTGCATTTGACTTTCTTTTATTCAAAAAACTTAATTTGAATGTGTTTTATTTTGATTTGATTCAAAATGCTTTGTTTGAATGAGTTTGACTGTGATTTTATTAATAAAGCTTTGTTTAAATGAGTTTGACTATCTTTTGATTCAATTTGATATGTTAAATGCATTTAACCTGCATTTGACTAAAAAAGCTTTGTTAAAACGTGTTTGACTTTCATGTTATTTAATTAGCTTTGTTGAATGCATTTGAGTTTCATTTGATTCAAAAAGCTTTATTTGAATGTGTTTGACTTTCATATGATTTAAAATGCTTTATTTGAATGTGTTTGACTTTCATTTGCTTCAAAAAGCTTTGTTTGAATGAGTTTTATTTTCATTTGATTCAATTCGCTTTGTTGATTGCATTTAACTTTCTTTTGATTCAAAAAGCTTTATTTGAATGTGTTTTACTTTCATCTGATTCAAAATGATTTGTTTGAATGTGTTTGACTGTCATTTTATTCAAAAATATTTATTTCAATGAGTTTGACTTTCTTTTGATTCAATTTGCTATGTTGAATGCATTTGACTTTCATTTGATTCAAAAAGCTTTATTTGAATGCATTTGACTTTCATTTGCTTCAAAAAGCTTTATTTGAATGTGTTTTACTTTGATTTGATTCAAAATGCTTTGTTTAAATGTGTTTGACTTTAATTTGATTCAAAAAGCTTTGTTTGAATGAGTTTGACTTTCATTTGATTCAATTAGCTTTGTTTATTGCACTTGACTTTCATTTGATTCAAAATGCTTTGTTTGAGCGTGTTTTACTTTCATTTGATTCAAAAAGCTTTGTTTGAATGAGTTTGATTTCATTTTATTTAACTAGCTTTGTTGATAGCATTTGACTTTCATTTGATTCAAAAAGCTTTATTTGAATGTGTTAGACTTTCATTTTATTCAAAATGCTTTGTTTGAATGAGTTTGACATTCATTTGATTCAAAAAGCATTGTTTAATTAAGTATGACTTTCATTTGATTCAATTACCTTTGTTAAATACATTCGACTTTCATTTGATTCAATAAGGTTTGTTTGAAGGTGTTTGACTTTTATTTGATTCAAAAAGCTTTTTTATAATGAGTCTGACTTTCATTTGATGAAATTACCTTTTTTAATGCATTTGACTTTCATTTGCTTCAAAAAGCTTTATTTGAAAGTGTTTTACTTTCATTTGATTCAAAATGCTTTGTTTGAATGTGTTTGACTTTCATTTGATTAAAAATCCTTTGTTTGAATGAGTTTTATTTTCCTTTGATTCAATTAGCTTTGTTGAATGCATTTTACTTTCATTTGATTAAATTAGCTTTGTTGTATGTGTTTGACATTCATTTGATTCAATTAGCGTTGTTGATTGCATTTGACTTTCATTTGATTTAAAAAGCTTTGTTTAAATGAGTTTGACTTTTATTTGATTCAAAAAGCCTAGTTTAATTAAGTATGACTTTCATTTGATTCAATTAGCTTTGCTGAATACATTTGACTTTCATTTGATTCAAAAAGCTTTATTTTAATGTGATTGACTTTCATTTGATTTAAAATGCTTTGTTTGAATGTGTTTGACTTTCATTTAATTTAAAAAGCTTTGTTTTAATGAGTTTGACTTTCATATGATTCAATAGATTTGTTGGATGCATTTGACTTTCATTTGATTCAACAGCCTTTGATTGAATGTGTTTTAATTCCATTTTATTCTATAAGATTTGTTGATTGCATTTGATTTTTATTTGACTAAAAAAGCTTTATTTTATTGTCTTTTACTTTTTTTTTATTCAAAATGCTTAGTTTGAATGTGTTTGACATTTTTTTTTTTTTTGGTAAATAAAGAATTTTATTACCAAAGATAAAGGTTACAACTTACAGCTAGCTAAGTTATAACCAACAACAAACTCCATAAGACCCAAAAAGGCCAAACAAACACCCAAGAACCAGGAAACTATCAAGCCACCTTCTAGGAAGGGTGCAAGACTGAACCAAGGACCAACCTGGACTCAAACCTTCAGCCACCTTCTAGGAAGGGTTCTGAAGAAAAGGACCAGACAAAACGAAAAGGACAGCAACAAAACCAACAGACAAACCTAAGCTTACAAAAGCAGAATCAAAGATACAGGAATTTCCTGTCAGAATCAGAACATCTAACTGCAACCCTGTAGATAATCTCTCTGAAGACCAAATCAGCAGGCTGACAGCTACCATTGAACATTAAATTGTTCCTCTGAAGCCAGATACTGTGCACAGTTTCAGCAAAGAACATCAAATAAAGCCTACACTTTCTGCTAGTTTTCCTGCAAAATCTTGCAGCCCATTGCTGTTCAAGCTCAAAGCATTGAGCAGTCTTCTGAATTTTCAGCAAATCAAGAATTTTTTGCCAAATCTCACTAGAATAGGAACAAGAGAAAAATAAGTGGGAAACACATTCATCACAGCTCTGGCAAAGGAAACACAAAGGATCACAGCTAATATGCCAGTGGATAAGCCTATCCTTAGTCACCATTCTATTCTTCAAAGCCAGCTAAGTTATAAAAATACTCTTAGGAGAAGCTTGATTATTGCAGACAAGTCTCTTCCAACTCACTTTATCAGCCTGAGGTCTTAATTTAGAGTATACTTTTGAAATACTCATTTTGCCATTGTGAGTAACTGCAGACCAACCACCAAAGTTATCAATAACTTCCCTGCACCCTAAAATTTTCTTTAAAATCCAAGTGCACTTCTTAGGAAAAGAAGCAGCCCAAAGATTCCTGTTGCTGAAATAGTATGTATGAACCCATTTAACCCACAAATTCTCAGATTTATGAGCTAAATCCCACAGAATCTTACAAACAGCAGCCTTGTTCCAATCACTCAGCAAAGTGATATTCCAACCACCACAAACTTTAGGAAGGGTCATATGATTCCAAGAAACAGGAGCTTTCTTAGAAAAAGCATTTTTTCCAGTCCAAAGAAACACCCTAAATCTTGATTCAATTTCTCTAAGCACCTTTTTGGGAAGAATGA
This sequence comes from Chenopodium album, assembly GCF_948465745.1. Taxonomy (NCBI): domain Eukaryota; kingdom Viridiplantae; phylum Streptophyta; class Magnoliopsida; order Caryophyllales; family Amaranthaceae; genus Chenopodium; species Chenopodium album. Next base: position 19,518,272 of record NC_137850.1, on the reverse strand, counting down.
AGATCTGAGCCCAATAAACTTGAATACCAAAAAGGACACTTCTAATAAGTTGCAACCTTCCTGCATAAGAGAGATGTCTAGCAGACCAGTTATCAATCCTAGCAGTAACTTTCTCAATCAAGGGTCTACACTGAGCAATAGTCAACTTTCTAGAAGACAGAGGAACACCAAGATACTTGAAAGGAAGATTACCTCTGCTCATCCCAAGAATAGCTTGTAAGTTATCTTTTTCAGCCTCAAGCAAGCCACCAAAATAAACCTCACTTTTGCTAAGGTTAGCAGACAAACCAGAGGCCTTAGAAAACTTCTGAAAAGCAGACAAGAGAAGTTGAATAGAGCCAGTATCAGCTCTAGCAAAGAGCAATAAATCATCAGCAAACATCATATGAGTAATACCAAGCTTCTCACATCTAGGGTGAAAGTTAAAATTAGGATCATGAGTCATCTCTTTCAAGCACCTAGATAGATATTCCATGCAGAGAGCAAATAGAAAAGGAGACATAGGATCACCTTGTCTCAACCCTTTTTGAGCTCGAAAAGGCTTAGAAGGAAAGCCATTCACCATTACAGAATAAGAGACAGAAGAAACACAGGCCATGATCCAACCAACCACCTTTTGAGGAAAGCCAGTTTCCTCAAGGACAGTCTTAAGGAAGCTCCATTCAACAGAATCATAGGCTTTCCTCAAATCAATCTTGAGCATACATCTAGGGGTGATAAATTTGTGAGTGTAACCCTTGATAAGCTCAGTGGCCAAGAGGATATTATCCCTAATATGCTTCCCAGGGATAAAGCCACATTGAGAATCACTAACAACAGATCCCACAATCTGAGCAATTCTATGAGTGAGCACTTTAGAGAATATCTTGTATACCATAGTACAACAAGCAATGGGTCTGTATTCTTTAACATAAGAAGGATGGGAAACTTTAGGAACTAAAGTTACTATAGTACAACTCCATTGCTTAGCAATAACACCAGTATGAAAAAACTGAGTAACAGCAGCATAGATGTCATGCTAAATAATATGCCAGGCCTTCTTGAAAAAGACAGCATTAAAGCCATCAATACCAGGAGCCTTGTCATTACCAATATTAGCCAAAGCAGCGTCAATTTCAGAATAAGTAATCTCAGCAGACAAAATATCCATAGCAGTTTTGTCCAGCTGTTTACTAGCTCTCATAGTTTCAATATCAACAGCAGGCAAAAAGGGGGCTCTAGTACCCAGCAGAACCTTATAGAAGCTAACAATCTCATTTTCCACTTGAATAGGATCTTTCAGCAGAACATCAGAATCAGTGAAAATAGAATCAATTCTATTCCTATTTTACCTTTGCTTCATAATAGAAAAGAAATAGTGAGAGTTAGAGTCTCCTAGTTTGATCCAATCTACTCTAGCTTTCTGTTTGTATATGTTCTCTTGAATATTCATCCAATGCTTAACTTGGTCAATAGCAGCAGCTTCTTGTAAATGCAAACTAACATTGGCAATATCAACAGCAAGCTTCTCCTGGATTTGAGTTAACATAGAATTAGCTTGATCCACTCTATCATCAACATTTGCAAAGTATTTGGTGTTTAGGTTCTTAAGACCTTGCTTGACAGCTTTCAAATTTTGCCAAATATCAACCATAACATTGCTCTTAGACACCCTAGACCAACCAGCTTCAATAACAGAACAAAAATCTCTATGATCAGCAAGGCAATTTAAGAATCTGAAAGGCCTTCCCTTCCCTGGGGAGTGAGAACCAACCTCCACCAAGATTGGACAATGATCAGACAGCAAGGGAGGGAGATAAATAGCTTCAGCAGAACTGTAAATAGACATCCAGGCTTGGTTAACTAGACCTCTATCAATTCTAGTAGCAACCCTATTATCACCATGCCCTTTATTATTCCAAGAATAAAAAGAGCCTTTATTTTTAATCTCACACAAATCCATTGTTTCAATACACTCTTTAAAGTGCTTCACCTCATAATCAGTAATAGGAACACCATTAAACCTATCACCATCATGAAGAACAGAGTTAAAATCACTAATAACAAGCCAAGGAGCAGCATTCACTGAAATGCTGTTAATACCAGACCAAAGAGGGACCCTATCATGAATAGAGTGAAGACCATAAACAAAAGTAACAACAAACTAATGCTGCAAGTCTTTAGAACAAATAGCAGTATGAATAAACTGCTCATGAGAAGAGAGAACAGTTACATTCACCTTGTCTTGTAACCAACCAATCTAGATTCTACCTTTATGAGAATGATCATAATTGCAAGACCAAGACCAAGCTTTGCCAAACTTCTTCTGTAGCTTGACACTATTCTTTAGTTTCACCTTAGTTTCAAGAATGCCAATAACATCAACAGATTGCTCAAAGAGTAACTTCTTAGCAAAAGCTGCTTTATTAGGGTCATTAAGACCCCTAATATTCCAAGAAACAACAATCATCCTCCTAGAGGGGGATTACCATCACCGCCGATAGGATCAGTATGGGTATCTTCAAATAGAGAAGAATAAGCATTAGAATTAGGTACCTCTGGTACAGAATGAGAAACACTATAGCTTCTATGCTTCCTTCCAACTACTCTCCAATCATAATCAGAATTAGCTTTGTGAGTAGTAGGAGCAGGAGTAACAATAGCAGCACCATGGACTGTCTCATTCACACTAGCATTAGAGATAGGAACAGCAGCAGCAGCAGTAGGAGCAGGATTAGACTGCCTAGGAACCCAAACCTTAGTTTGCTCCTTAGCAACAGGCTGTTTCTTCTGAACTTGAGTCTTAGACTTAGTAGGAGCACTATAGTCATGACCCACTTTATTACATTTCTTGCAAAAAGGAGGAGACCATTCAAAGATAAGCTTCTGTTTAATGAGGTTGCCATCTGGATTCTCAACCCATACACTCTGAGGCAAAGCCTTAGTAATATCAACTTCAATAAGCAATCTAGCAAAAGTAACCCTTAATTGCTTAGAAGTACAGTCATCATCATACAGAGGCACCCCAATAACACTTCCAATTCTGCTCAAGGTATCAACCCCCCAGCAGTTGAGAGGAATATTAGGAAGTCTCACCCATAAAGGAACAGTTCTGAGCACCTCAGAATGAAAATCAAATTTATCACTCCAAGGTTTAACAATAGCTGCCTTACCATAAAACATATGTGGTCCAGCATTCATAAAAGTATGGATATCATCACAGTTTTGCATCTTAATCAAGAAATAACCATCATCATGCCAGAATATATCAGGCTTAGCAATAGAGGTCCAATTTTCAGAAATATATCTATGAACAACAGCAATTGTAGGGTAGTAACCAATAACATAGAAAACAACAGAGTTTTTCCATTTAAGATTACCTGCTTGCAGTTCAGCACTCTGCAGTTGAGCAACAGATTTTCCATCCTTAAGAACAAGGGCAACAAATGACAGAGAAGCTCCTTTAGCAGTAAGTTTGGAGTTGGCCCAAGGGTTAGCTTTCTGAGGCACATCAGTACTCACAGGAAAATCACCAACACTATCAGATACACCCAGATCAACAGGAACAGAACCAGCTCCAGTATTTAATGGAACAGTAACTCGAGAATCCCTAGCAACTGGCTGAGTTAGATCTGGAGCAATATCTCCAAAACTGAGACTAGCACCAGCAATAGGAACATTAGAATTGCTGCTAACACCATTTAATTGAGTTGGATTTCCCTGAATAGCTCCAGCATCCAATGGAACAGTAACCCGAGAAACCCTAGGTACTGTTTCATTGGATTTCTGCAGAAAACTGGGTAGAACAGCTTGATGATTCAATTCGAGGGCTCTAAGTTCAGCTCTAGTAATCTTACCAGCAGCAGAAAAAGGATTCACCAGATGAGAAGGAGGTGTAACCAGTTCATCCATATCAGACTCCTCAGGAATCGAAGAAATATTTGCAGAAAAACCATCAGCATTGATCTGATTCAAGCCAGAATTCAATGAAGTCAATGATGCTAAGTTTGAGGGTTGAGGAACTGGAGTTGCTTGCTTCTTCTTCTTAGCCATATCAATCAAACCGAGTGAAAAAACCAGCTCAGAAAATCGCCATGGGAGAGAGAAAAGTCAAGAAAAACCAGCTAATGCATTTGACTTGAATGAATGTGTTTTATAGGACTTTCCTTTTTTTAGGAAAGGAAAGGCAAAGTCTGAATGTGTTTGACATTCATTTGATTCAAAAAGCTTTATTTAATAAAGTATGACTTTCATTTGATTCAATTAGCTTGTAGAGTACATTTGACTTTCCTTTCATTCAATAAGCTTTGTTTTAAAGATTTTGACTTTCATTTGATTCCAAATGCTCTGTTTGAATGTGTTTGACTTTCATTTGTCTTAAAAAGGTTTTTTATAATGTGTTTGACTTTCATTTGATTAACGTATCTTTTTTTGAATGTATTTGACTTTCATTTACTTCAAAAATCTTTATTTGAATGTGTTTTACTTTCATTTGATTCAAAAAGCTTTGTTTGAATGTTTTTGACTTTCATTTGATTTAAAAATCTTTGTTTTAATGAATTTGATTTTCATTTGTTCAATTAGTTTTGTTTAATGCATTTGAATTTTATTTGATTCAAAAAACTTTGTTTGAATGTGTATGACTTTCATTTGATATAATATGCTTTGTTGATTGCATTTGACTTTCATTTCATTCAAAAAGCTTTATTTGAATGTGTTTTACTTTCATTTGATTCAAAATGTTTTGTTTGAATGTGTTTGACTGTGATTTTATTAATAAACCTTTGTTTAAATGAGTTTGACAATCTATTGATTCAATTTGATATGTTAAATGCATTTGACTTTCATTTGATTTAAAAAGTTTTGTTTGAACGTGTTTGACTTTCATGTTATTTAATTAGCTTTGTTGAATGCATTTGAGTTTCTTTTGATGCAAAAGCTGTATTTGAATATGTTTGACTTTCATTTGATTCAAAAAGCTTTATTTGACTGTGTTAGACTTTCATTTGATCCAAAATGCTTTGTTTGAATTAGTTTGACATTCATTTGATTCAAAAAGCTTTTTTTAATTAAGTATGCCTTTCATTTGATTCAACTAGCTTTGTTAAATACATTCGACTTTCATTTGATTCAATAAGGTTTGTTTGAATGTGTTTGACTTTCATTTGATTTAAATAGCTATTTTATAATGTGTGTGACTTTCATTTGATGAAATAGCCTTTTTTTAATGCATTTGACTATCATTTGCTTCAAAAAGCTTTATTTGAATGTGTTTTACTTTCATTTGATTCAAAATGCTTTGTTTGAATGAGTTTGATTTTCCTTTGATTCAATTAGCTTTGTTGAATGCATTTGACCTTCATTTGATTCAATTAGCTTTATTGTATGTGTTCGACATTCATTTGATTCAATTAGCTTTGTTGATTGCATTTGACTTTCATTTTATTCGAAAAGCTTTGTTTGAATATGTTGACTTTCATTTGATTCTATAAGCGTTGTTTAATTAAGTATGATTTTCATTTGATTCAATTAGCTTTGCTGAATACATTTGACTTTCATTTGATTCAAAAAGCTTTATTTGAATGTGATTCACTTTCTTTTGATTCAAATAGATTTGTTGAATTTAATTGGCTTTCATTTGATTCAAAAAGCTTTGTTTGAATATGTTTGACTTTCATTTGATTCAAATAGCTTTGTTGAATGCATTTGACTTTCATTTAATTCAAAAGGCTTTGATTGAATGTGTTTGAATTCCATTTTATTCTATAAGCTTTGTTGATTGCATTTGATTTTTATTTGATTCAAAAAGCTTTATTTTAATGTGATTTACTTTTTTTTTTAATCAAAATGCTTAGTTTGAATGTGTTTGACATTCATTTGATTCAAAAAGCTTTGTTTAATTAAGTATGACTTTCATTTGATTCAATTAGCTTGATGAGTACATTTGACTTTCCTTTCATTCAACAAGCTTTGTTTTAAAGATTTTGACTTTCATTTGATTCCAAATGCCCTGTTTGAATGTGTTTGACTTTCATTTGATTTAAAAAGATTTTTTATAATGTGTTTGACTTTCATTTAATTAACGTATCTTTTTTTGAATGTATTTGACTTTCGTTTACTTCAAAAACCTTTATTTGAATGTGTTTTACTTTCATTTGATTCAAAGAGCTTTGTTTGAATGTTTTTGACTTTCATTTGATATAAAAAGCTTTGTTTTTAATGAGTTTGATTTCCATTTGATTCATAAAGTTTTGTTTAATGCATTTGACTTTTATTTGATTCAAAAAACTTCGTTTGAATGCGTATGACTTTCATTTAATATAATATGCTTTGTTGATTCCATTTTACTTTCATTTCATTCAAAAAGCTTTATTTGAATGTGTTTTACTTTGATTTGATTCAAAATGCTTTGTTTGAATGTGTTTGACTGTGATTTTATTAATAAAGCTTTGCTGAAATGAGTTTGACTATATTTTGATACAATTTGATATGCTAAATGCATTTGACTTTCATTTGAGTTAAAAAGCTTTGTTTGAACGTGTTTAACTTTCATGTTATTTAATTAGCTTTGTTGAATGCATTTGAGTTTCATTTGATTAAAAAAGCTTTATTTGAATGTGTTTGACTTTCATTTGATTCAAAATGCTTTGTTTGAATGAGTTTGATTTCATTTGATTCAATTAGCTTTGTTGATAGCATTTGACTTTTATTTGATTTAAAAAGCTTTATTTGAATGCATTTGACTTTCTTTTGCTTCAAAAAGCTTTATTTGAATGTGTTTTACTTTCATTTAATTCAAAATGCTTTGTTTAAATGTGTTTGACTTTAATTTGATTCAAAAAGCTTTGTTTGAATGAGTTTGACTTTCATTTGATTCAATTAGCTTTGTTGAATGCACTTGACTATCTTTTGATTAAAAACGCTTTATTTGAATGTGTTTTACTTTCTTCGTATTCAAAATGATTTGTTTGAATGTGTTTGACTGTCATTTTATTCAAAAAGCTTTTATTCAATCAGTTTGACTTTCTTTTAATTCAAGTTGCTATGTTGAATGCATTTGACTTTCATTTAATTCAAAAACCTTTGTTTGAATGTATTTGACTTACAATTGATTTAATTAGCTTTGTTGAATGCATTTGACTTTCATTTTATTCAAAAAGATTTATATGAATATGTTTGACTTTCATTTGATTTAAAATGTTGTATTTGAATGTGTTTAACTTTCATTTTATTCAAAAAGCTTTGTTTTAATGAGTTTGTCTTTCATTTAATTCAAGTAGCTTTGTTGAATGCATTTGACTTTCATTTGATTCAATTAGTTTTGTAGAATGTATTTGACTTTCATTTGATTCAAAAAGCTTTGTTTGAATGCGTTTGACTTTCATTTGATATAATAAGCTTTGTTGATTGCATTTGACTTTCATTTTATTCAAAAAGCTTTATTTGAACGTGTTTAACTTTCATTTGATTCAAAATGATTTGTTTGAATGTGTTTGACTGTCTTTTTATTAATAAAGCTTTGTTTAAATGAGTTAGACTATCTTTTGATTCAATTTGATATCCCGACTTTCATTTTATATAAAAATCTTTGTTTGAATATGTTTGAGTTTCACTTGATTCAAAATGATGTACTTGAATGTGTTTGACTTTAATTTGATTCAATTAGCTTTGTTGAATGCGTTTGTCTTTCATTTTTATTCAATTAGCATTTGATGTTCATTTGATTGAAAAAGCTTTGTTTCAATGAGTTTGACTTTCTTTTGATTTAAGTTCCTGTGTTGAATGCATTTCACTTTCATTCAATTCAAAAAGATTTCTTTGAATGTGTTTGACTTACATTTGATTTAATTAGCTTTGTTGAATGCATTTGACTTTCATTTGATTCAAAAAGCTTTATTTGGGTGTGTTTAACTTTCATTTGATTGAAAAATGCATTGTTTAAATGACTTTGACTTTCATTTGATTCAAAAAGTTTTGTTTAATTAAGTCTGAATTTCATTTGATTTAATTAGCTTTGTTGAATACATTTGACTTTTATTTCATTCAAAAAGCTTTGTGTGAACATGTTTGACTTTCATTTGATTCAATTATCTATGTTGAACGTATTAGACTTTAATTTGATTCAAAATGCTTTGTTTGAATGTGCTTGATATTCATTTGATTCGAAAGGCTTTGTTTAATTAAGTATGACTTTCATTTGATTCAATTAGCTTTCTTTAATATTTTTTACTTTAATTTGATTCAAAAAGCTTTATTAGTATATGTTTGACTTTCATTTGATTAAAAATTCTTTATTTGAATGTGTTTGACTTTAATTTGATTCAATTAGCTTTGTTGGATGCATTTGTCTTTCATTTGATTCAATTAGCTTTGTTAAATGCGTTTCATTTTCATTTGATATAATTAGCTTTGTTGATAGCATTTGACTTTCATTTGATTCAAAAATCTTTGTTTGAATATGTTTGGCTTTCATTTAGTTGAATGCGTGTATCTATCATTTGATTCAATTAGCTTTGTTAAATGCATTTGATTTTCATTAGATTCAATTAGCTTTATTGATTTCATTTGACATTTATTTGATTCAAAAAGTTTTGTTTGAGTGAGTTTGACTTTCATTTGTTTCAAAAAGCTTTATTCAAATGTGTTTAACTTTTATTTGATTCAAAAAGCTTTGTTTGAATGAGTTTGACTTTCATTTAATTCAAAAAGCTTTATTCAAATGGTTATGACTTTTATTTGATTAAAAATGATTTGTTTGAATGAGTTTGAAATTCCTTTGATTCAAAAAGCTTTGTTTAATTAAGTATGATTTTCATTTGATTCAATTACCTTTGTTGAATACATTTGACTTTCATTTGATTCAAAAAGCTTTGTTTTAATGTGTTTGACTTTCATTTGATTCAAAAAGATATTTTTGAATGTGTTTGACTTTCATTTGATTAAATTATCTTTATTGAATGCATTTGACTTGTATTTGCTTCAAAAAGCTTTATTTGAATGTGTTTTACTTTCATTTTATTCAAAATGCTTTGTTTGAATGTGTTTGACTTTCATTTGACTCGATTAGCTTTATTGAATGAGTTTAACTTTCAATTGATTCAATTAGCTTTGTTGAATGCATTTAACTTTCGTTTGATTCAAAAACCTTTGTTTGAATGTGTTTGACTTTCATTAGATTCAATAAGCTTTGTTGATTGCATTTGACTTTCACTTCATTTAAAACGCTTTATTAGAATGTGTTTTACTTTCATTTGATTCAAAATGCTTTGTATGAATGTGTTTAACTTTCATTTAGTTCAAGTAGCTTTGTTGAATGCATTTAACAAAAAGAAAACGAAGGGTTCACTTCTTTCTTCTACAAATGGAGGGAAACTTCTGCTAATATGGTTAAGGTTCCTACCGAAAAAGAGTCTGTAAGGATGTTTATCAAGAACCTTCAAGAAAAATATGCAAAGCACTTAAAATACCAACACAACTTGAATACTTTCAAGGCTATGTATAATATTGGCATTGACATTGAAGATGACCCTCTGAAAGATAATAGTGCGAGAGGAAAGAAGAACGACCATCCTTCTTCCTCCTCTCCCATTAACGAAATACATGCTACGAATACCTCTAAACCTCGAATCCAAAGGTCTAAAAGAGTGTTCACTACACTTGGTATGAGTTATGAAACAGCTTTCAAAAAGCTACACCACAAAGGACGGGTCATGCCCATAGGACCTATCAAAGACCCAGTTCTAGAAGCCAGGCCACCTAAGTGGGATCCTAATAAACACTGCAAATATCATCAAGGAAAGGGTCACGACAATGAGGAGTGTTGGAAACTCAAAGAAGTTATTCAAGACCTGATCGATGACAATAAAACTTCCGAGATTCTAGCCATCGCTTAAGATCAAACATCCCTCGATCCATCTTTCCTTGTCACACCTGTAGGTGAGCCCATGATCAAGATAGCTTATATAACCTATATTGATGAAGTGGCCATGATTGAGGAGGATGAAAGAATTTTCTTAGATAATACCGGGGGAAATTTTTCAAGTCTAAAAGAAGACGTTCAAAAACTGCAAGATGTCATTGCCATGCTCTTGAATGTGGTAGAAAGACTAGCAAATCGGATGGTAGTTATCGAACAAAATTCTCACCAGGGATTTAATGAAGAACTCAATGCTCCTAAGCCACGGGCAAAACGGACCATTGAAGAATACACACCAATAGGAATGACTTATGATGAAGCTATGACTACCTTCATGATCAAGGTCTCATTCATTCTGTCGGCCCCAGTCAAGACCCACCACTTGAGAAACGATCTCCCAATTAGGATCCAAACTCTTATTGTAAATATCATAGAGGACATTCATTTGATTGAAAAAGTTTTGTTTAGTTAAGTATGACTTTCATTTGATTCAATTAGCTTTGTTGAATACATTTGACTTTCATTTGATTAAAAATGCTTTGTTTGAATGTGTATGCCTTTCATTTGATTCAAAAAGCTTTTTTATAATGTGTTTGACTTTCATTTGATTAAATTATATTTTTTTAATGCATTTGGCTTTCATTTGCTTTAAAAAACTTTCTTGAATGTGTTTTACTTTCATTTGATTCAAAATGCTTTGTTTGAATGTGGTTGACATTCATTTGATTCAAAAAGCATTGTTTCAATGAGTTTGACTTTCCTTTGATTCAAGTTGTTATGTTGAATGAATTTGACTATCATTTGATTCAAAAAGATTTGTATGAATGTGTTTGACTTACATTTGATTTAATTAGCTTTGTTAAATGCATTTGACTTTCATTTGATTCAAAAAGCTTTATTTGAATGTGTTTGACTTTTATTTAATTCAAAATGCTTTGTTTGAATGTGTTTGACTTTCATTTGATTCAAAAAGCTTTGTTTTAATGAGTTTATCTTTTATTTAATTCAAGTAGCTTTGTTGAATGCATTTGACTTTCATTTGATTCTAAAATCTTCGTTTAAATGTGTTTGACTTTCACATGATTTAATTATTTTCGTTGAATGCATTTAACTTTCATTTGATTCAAAAACTTTGTTTGAATGAGTTTGACTTTCTTTTGATTCAAAAAGCTTTATTCGAATGTGTTTAACTTTCATTTGATTCAAAATGCTTTGTTTGAATGAGTTTAACTTTCATTTGATTCAAAAAGCATTGTTTAATTAAGTATGAATTTCATTTGATTTAATTAGCTTTGTTGAATACATTTGACTTTAATTTCATTCAAAGAGCTTTGTTTGAACGTGTTTAACTTTCATTTGATTTAATTAGCTATGTTGAATGTATTTGACTTTTATTTGATTCTAAAAGCTTTATCTGAATGTGTACGACTTTTATTTGATTCAAAATTCTTTATTTGAAAGTGTTTTGACTTTAATTTGATTCAATTAGCTTTGTCGAATGCGTTTGTCTTTCGCTTGCTTCAATTAGCTTTGTTGAATGCTTATAATTTTCAATTGATTCAATTAGCTTTGTTGAATGCATTTGACTTTCATTTGATTCAAAAAGCTTTATTCGAATGTGTTTGACTTTTTTTTTAAATGCTTTGTTTGAATGAGTTTGACATTCATTTGATTCATAAAGCTTTATATGAATGTCTTTTACTTTCATTTTATTTGAAATGCTTTGCTTGAATGTGTTTGACTTTCATTTTATTCAAAAAGCTTTATTTTAATGAGTTTATCTTTTATTTAATTAAAGTAGCTTTTTTGAATGCATTTGACTTTCATTTGATTCTAAAATCTTCGTTTAAATGTGTTTGACTTTCACTTGATTCAATTATCTTTGTTGAATGCATTTGACTTTCATTTTATTCAATAGCTTTGTTTGAATGAGTTTGAGTTTCACTTGATTCAATTATCTTTGTTAAAAGTGTTTGACTTTCATTTTATTCAAATAGCTTTGTTGCTTGCAATGGACTTTCATTTTATTCATATAGCTTTATAGAATGCATTTGACTTTTATTTGCTTCAAAATGCTTTGTTTGAATGTGTTTGACTTTCATTTGATTCAAATAGCTTTGTTGAATGGATTTGACTTTCTTTTGATTCAAAAAGCTTTGTTTGATTGTGTTTGACTTTCATTTGATTAAAATAGCTTTGTTGAATGCGTTTGACTTTCATTTGCTTAAAAAGCTTTGTTTGAATCTGTTTGACTTTCATTTGATTCAAATTGCTTTCTTGAATGCAATTGACTTGCATTTGCTTCAAAATGCTTTATTTGAATTTGTTTTACTTTAATTTGATTTAAAAACTTTTGTTTAATGTGTTTGACTTTCATTTGATTTAAATAGCTTTATAGATAGCATTCGACTTTCATTTGATTCAAAGGGCGTTGTTTGAATGTGTTAGACTTTCAATTGATTCAAAAAGCATTGTTGAATGCATTTGACTTTCATTTGCTTCCAAAAGCTTTGTTTGAATGTGTTTGACTTTCATTTGATTTAAAAACCTTTGTTAGAATGTGTTTGACTTACATTTCATTCAAATAGCTTTGTTGATTGCATTTGACTTTCATTTTCTTTAAAAAAATTTGTTTCAATGTGTTTGACTTTCTTTTGATTCAGAAAGCTTTGTTTAAATGTGTTTGAATTTCATTTAATTCAAATAGCTTTATTGAATGCATATGACTTTCATTTGATTTCAAAAGCTTTATTTGAATGTGTTTGACTTTCATTTGATTCAACTAGCTTTGTTGATTGCATTTGACTTTCATTTGATTCAAAAAGCTTTGTTGAATGCATTTGACTTTCATTTCTTCAAAAAGCTTTGTTTGAACGTGTTTGACTTTCATCTGATTCAAATAGCTTTGTTGAATGCAATGGAATTTTATTTGCTTCAAAATGTTTTGTTTGAATTTGTTTGACTTTCATTGGCTTAAAATGTGTTTAAATTCATTTGATTCAAATAGCTTTGTTGAATGCATTAGACTTTCATTTGATTCAAAATGCTTTGTTTGAATGTGTTTGACTTTCATTTGACTCAAATAGATATGTTGAATGCAATTGACTTTCATTTGCTTCAAAAAGCTTTGTTTGAATGTGTTTGACTTTCATTTCCTTTAAAAACCTTTTTTGAATGTCTTTGAATTCGTTTGATTCAAATAGATTTATTGATTGCATTTGACTTTCATTTGATTCAAAAAGCTTTGTTTGAATGTGTTTGACTTTCATTTAATTCAAATAGCTTTGTTGAATGCATTTGACTTTCATTTGATTCAAAAATCTTTGTTCGAATGTATTTGACTTTCATTAAATTCAAATAGCTTTGTCGAATGCATTTTACTTTCATTTGCTTCAAAAAGCTTTGTTTGAATGTGTTTGACTTTCATTTGATTCAAATAGCTTTGTTGATTGCAATTAACTTTTATTTGCTTCAAAATGCTTTGTTTGAATGTATTTTAATTTTGTTTGATTCAAATAGCTTTTTTGAATGCATTTGACTTTCATTTGATTCAAATAGCTTTGTTGAATGCATTTAACTTTCATTTGCTTAAAAAAGCTTTGTTTGAATGTGTTGGACTTTTATTTGATTCAAATAGCTTTTATTGAATGCATTTAACTTTCATTTGCTTCAAAATGCTTTGTTTGAATGTGTTTGAATTCATTTTATTCAAATAGCTTTGTTGAATGCATTTGACTTTCATTTGCTTTAAAAAGCTTTGTTTGATTGTGTTTGACTTTCATTTTATTCAAATAGCTTTGTTGAATGCATTTGACTTTCATTTGCTTTAAAAAGCTTTGTTTGAATGTGTGTTACTTTCATTTGATTCAAATAGGTTTTTTGAATGCATTTGACTTGCATTTGATTCTAATAGCTTTGTTGAATGCATTTAACTTTCATTTGCTTCAAAATACTTTCTTTGAATGTGTTTGACTTTCATTTGATTCAAATAGCTTTGTTGAATGCAAATGACTTTTATTTGCTTCAAAATGCTATGTTTGAATGTGTTTGAATTTCATTTGATTCAAATAGCTTTGATGAATGCATTTGACTTTCATTTGATTCAAAAAGCTTTGTTTGCATGTGTTTGACTTTCATTTGATTCAACTAGCTTTGTTGAATGCATTTGACTTTTATTTGCTTCAAAATGCTTTCTTTGAATGTGTTTGACTTTCATTTGATTCAAATAGCTTTGTTGAATGCAAATGACTTTTATTTGCTTCAAAATGCTTTGTTTGAATGTGTTTGACTTTCATTTGGTTTAAAAACCATTGTTTGAATGTGTTTGAATTCATTTGATTCAAACGGCTTTGTTCAATGCATTTTACTTTCATTTGGTTCAAAAAGCTTTGTTTGAATGTGTTTGACTTTCAACTTATTCTAATAGCGTTGTTGAATGCAATTGCCTTTTATTTGCTTCAAAATTCTTTGTTTGAATGTGTTTCATTTTTATTGGGTTTAAAAACCTTTGCTTGAATGTGTTTGAATTCATTTGATTCAAACAGCTTTGTTGAATGCATTTGACTTTCACCTGATTCAAAATGCTTTGTTTGAATGTGTTTGACTTTCATTTGATTCAAATAGCTTTCTTGATTACATTTGACTTTCATTTGCTTCAAAAAGCTTTGTTTGAATGTGTTTGACTTTCGTTTGATTCAAATAGCTTTATTGAATGCATTTAACTTTCATTTGCTTCAAAATTCTTTGTTTGAATGTGTTTAACTTTCAACTGATTCAAATAGCTCAGTTGAATGCAATTCACTTTTATTTGCTTCAAAATGCTTTGTTTGAATGTGTTTGAATTTCATTTGATTAAAAAACCTTTGTTTGAATCTGTTTGAATTCATTTGATTCAAATAGCTTTGCTGAATGCATATTACTCTCGTTTGATTGAAAAAATTTTGTTTGAATGTGTTTGACTTTCATTTGATTCAAATAGCTTTGTTGAATGCATTTGACTTTCATTTGCTTCAAAATGCTTTGTTTGAATGTGTTTGACTTTTATTTGGTTTAAAAACCTTTGTTGAATGTGTTTGAATATATTTGATTTAAATAGCTTCGTTGAATGCATTTTACTTTCATTTGATTTAAAAAGCTTTGTTTGAATGTGTTTGACTTTCAACGCATTTAAATTGCTTTGTTAAATGTAATTGACTTTCATTTGCTTAAAAATGCTTTGTTTAAATTTGTTTGACTTTCATTTGGTTTAAAACCCTTTGTTTGAATGTGTTTCAATATATTTGATTCAAATAGCTTTGTTGAATGTATTTTACTTTCATTTGATTCAAAAAGCTTTGTTTGAATGTGTTTGACTTTCATTTGATTCTAATAACTTTGTTGAATAAATTTGACTTTCATTTGCTTCAAAAAGCTTTGTTTGAATGTGTTTGACTTTCGTTTGATTCAAATAGCCTTACTGAATGCATTTGACTTTCATTTGCTTCAAAATTCTTTGTTTGAATGTGTTTGACTTTCAACTGATTCGAATAGCTCTATTGAATGCAATTGACTTTTATTTGCTTCAAAATGCTTTGTTTGAATGTGTTTCATTTTTATTGGGTTTAAAAACCTTTGCTTGAATGTGTTTGAATTCATTTGATTCAAATAGCTTTGTTGAATGCATTTGATTCTCACCTGATTCAAAATGCTCTGTTTGAATGTGTTTGACTTTCATTTGATTAAAATAGCTTTCTTGATTACATTTGACTTTCATTTGCTTCAAAGAGCTTTGTTTGAATGTGTTTGACTTTCGTTTGATTCAAATAGCTTTATTGAATGCATTTGACTTTCATTTGCTTCAAAATTCTTTGTTTGAATGTGTTTAACTTTCAACTGATTCAAATAGCTCAGTTGAATGCAATTCACTTTTATTTGCTTCAAAATGCTTTGTTTGAATGTGTTTGAATTTCATTTGATTTAAAAACCTTTGTTTGAATCTGTTTGAATTCATTTGATTCAAATAGCTTTGCTGAATGCATATTACTCTCGCTTGATTGAAAAATTTTTGTTTGAATGTGTTTGACTTTCATTTGATTCAAATAGCTTTGTTGAATGCATTTGACTTTCATTTGCTTCAAAATGCTTTGTTTGAATGTGTTTGACTTTTATTTGGTTTAAAAACCTTTGTTGAATGTGTTTGAATATATTTGATTTAAATAGCTTCGTTGAATGCATTTTACTTTCATTTGATTTAAAAAGCTTTGTTTGAATGTGTTTGACTTTCAACACATTTAAATTGCTTTGTTAAATGTAATTGACTTTCATTTGCTTAAAAATGCTTTGTTTAAATTTGTTTGACTTTCATTTGGTTTAAAAACCTTTGTTTGAATGTGTTTCAATACATTTGATTCAAATAGCTTTGTTGAATGTATTTTACTTTCATTTGATTCAAAAAGCTTTGTTTGAATGTGTTTGACTTTCATTTGATTCTAATAGCTTTGTTGAATAAATTTGACTTTCATTTGCTTCAAAAAGCTTTGTTTGAATGTGTTTGACTTTCGTTTGATTCAAATAGCCTTACTGAATGCATTTGACTTTCATTTGCTTCAAAATTCTTTGTTTGAATGTGTTTGACTTTCAACTGATTCGAATAGCTCTATTGAATGCAATTGACTTTTATTTGCTTCAAAATGCTTTGTTTGAATGTGTTTCATTTTTATTGGGTTTAAAAACCTTTGCTTGAATGTGTTTGAATTCATTTGATTCAAATAGCTTTGTTGAATGCATTTGACTTTCACCTGATTCAAAATGCTTTGTTTGAATGTGTTTGACTTTCATTTGATTCAAATAGCTTTCTTGATTACATTTGACTTTCATTTGCTTCAAAAAGCTTTGTTTGAATGTGTTTGACTTTTGTTTGATTCAAATAGCTTTATTGAATGCATTTGACTTTCATTTGCTTCAAAATTCTTTGTTTGAATGTGTTTAACTTTCAACTGATTCAAATAGCTCAGTTGAATGCAATTCACTTTTATTTGCTTCAAAATGCTTTGTTTGAATGTGTTTGAATTTCATTTGATTTAAAAACCTTTGTTTGAATCTGTTTGAATTCATTTGATTCAAATAGCTTTGCTGAATGCATATTACTCTCGTTTGATTGAAAAATTTTTGTTTGAATGTGTTTGACTTTCATTTGATTCAAATAGCTTTGTTGAATGCATTTGACTTTCATTTGATTTAAAAAGCTTTGTTTGAATGTGTTTGACTTTCAACGCATTTAAATTGCTTTGTTAAATGTAATTGACTTTCATTTGCTTAAAAATGCTTTGTTTAAATTTGTTTGACTTTCATTTGGTTTAAAAACCTTTGTTTGAATGTGTTTCAATACATTTGATTCAAATAGCTTTGTTGAATGTATTTTACTTTTATTTGATTCAAAAAGCTTTGTTTGAATGTGTTTGACTTTCATTTAATTCTAATAGCTTTGTTGAATAAATTTGACTTTCATTTGCTTCAAAAAGCTTTGTTTGAATGTGTTTGACTTTCGTTTGATTCAAATAGCCTTACTGAATGCATTTGACTTTTATTTGCTTCAAAATTCTTTGTTTGAATGTGTTTGACTTTCAACTGATTCGAATAGCTCTATTGAATGCAATTGACTTTTAATTGCTTCAAAATGCTTTGTTTGAATTTGTTTAACTTTCATTTGGTTTATAAACCTTTGTTTGAATGTGTTTGAATTCATTTGATTTAAATAGCTTTGTTGAATGTATTTTACTTTTATTTGATTCAAAAACCTTTGTTTGAATGTGTTTGACTTTCATTTGATTCAAATAGCTTTGTTGAATGCATTTGACTTTTATTTGATTCAAAAAGCTTTGTTTTAATGTGTTTGACTTTCATTTAATTCAAATAGCTTTGTTGAATAAATTTGACTTTCATTTGCTTCAAAAATCTTTGTTTGAATGTGTTTGACTTTCGTTTGATTCAAATAGCCTTATTGAATGCATTTGACTTTCATTTTCTTCAAAATTCTTTGTTTAAATGTGTTTGACTTTCAACTGATTCGAATAGCTCTGTTGAATGAAATTGACTTTTATTTGCTTCAAAATGCTTTGTTTGAATTTGTTTAACTTTCATTTGGTGTAAAAACCTTTGTTTGAATGTGTTTGAATTCATTTGATTCAAATAGCTTTGTTGAATGTATTTTTCTTTTATTTGATTCAAAAACCTTTGTTTGAATGTGTTTGACTTTCATTTGATTCAAATATCTTTGTTGAATACGTTTGACTTTCATTTTCTTCAAAAAGCTTTGTTTGAATGTGTTTGACTTTCATTTGATTCAAAAAGCTTTGCTTGAATGTGTTTGACTTTCATTTGATTCAAATAGCTTTGTTGAATAAATTTGACTTTCATTTGCTTCAAAAAGATTTGTTTGAATGTGTTTGACTCTCGTTTGATTCAAATAGCCTTACTGAATGCATTTGACTTTCATTTCCTTCAAAATTCTTTGTTTGAATGTGTTTGACTTTCAACTGATTCGAATAGCTCTATTGAATGCAATTGACTTTTATTTGCTTCAAAATGCTTTGTTTGAATTTGTTTAACTTTCATTTGGTTTATAAACCTTTGTTTGAATGTGTTTGAATTCATTTGATTTAAATAGCTTTGTTGAATGTATTTTCTTTTCTTTGATTCAAAAACCTTTGTTTGAATGTGTTTGACTTTCATTTGATTCAAATATCTTTGTTGAATACGTTTAACTTTCTTTTTCTCCAAAAAGCTTTGTTTGAATGTGTTTGACTTTCATTTGATTCAAATAGCTTTATAAAATGCATTTGACATTTTTTTGCTTCAAAATTCTTTGTTTGAATGTGTTTGACTTTCAACTTACTCAAATAGCTCTGTTGAATGCAATTGACTTTTATTTGCTTCAAATTGCTTTGTTTAAATGTGGTTGAATTTCATTTGATTTAAAAACCTTTGTTTGAATGTGTTTCAATTCATTTGATTCAAATAGCTTAACTGAATGAATTTGACTTTTATTTGATTGAAAAAGCTTTGTTTGAATGTGTTTGACTTTCATTTGATTCAAATAGCTTTGTTGAATGCATTTGACTTTCATTTGTTTCAAAAAGCTTTGTTTTAATGTGTTTGACTTTCATTTGATTCAAATAGCTTTGTTGAATAAATTTGACTTTCATTTGCTTCAAAAATCTTTGTTTGAATGTGTTTGACTTTCGTTTGATTCAAATAGCCTTATTGAATGCATTTGACTTTCATTTGCTTCAAAATTCTTTGTTTGAATGTGTTTGACTT
Organism: Chenopodium album; assembly: GCF_948465745.1. NCBI lineage: Eukaryota > Viridiplantae > Streptophyta > Magnoliopsida > Caryophyllales > Amaranthaceae > Chenopodium > Chenopodium album. The sequence goes on along the minus strand of NC_137850.1, from coordinate 19,499,080 downwards.
TCAACTGATTCGAATAGCTCTGTTGAATGCAATTGACTTTTATTTGCTTCAAAATGCTTTGTTTGAATTTGTTTAACTTTCATTTGGTTTAAAAACCTTTGTTTGAATGTGTTTGAATTCATTTGATTCAAATAGCTTTGTTGAATGTATTTTTCTTTTATTTGATTCTAAAACCTTTGTTTGAATGTGTTTGACTTTCATTTGATTCAAATATCTTTGTTGAATACGTTTGACTTTCATTTTCTTCAAAAAGCTTTGTTTGAATGTGTTTGACTTTCATTTGATTCAAAAAGCTTTGTTTGAATATGTTTGACTTTCATTTGATTCAAATAGCTTTGTTGAATAAATTTGACTTTCATTTGCTTCAAAAAGCTTTGTTTGAATGTGTTTGACTCTCGTTTGATTCAAATAGCCTTACTGAATGCATTTGACTTTTATTTGCTTCAAAATTCTTTGTTTGAATGTGTTTGACTTTCAACTGATTCGAATAGCTCTATTGAATGCAATTGACTTTTATTTGCTTCAAAATGCTTTGTTTGAATTTGTTTAACTTTCATTTGGTTTATAAACCTTTGTTTGAATGTGTTTGAATTCATTTGATTTAAATAGCTTTGTTGAATGTATTTTACTTTTATTTGATTCAAAAACCTTTGTGTGAATGTGTTTGACTTTCATTTGATTCAAATATCTTTGTTGAATACGTTTAACTTTCTTTTTCTCCAAAAAGCTTTGTTTGAATGTGTTTGACTTTCATTTGATTCAAATAGCTTTATAAAATGCATTTGACTTTTTTTTGCTTCAAAATTCTTTGTTTGAATGTGTTTGACTTTCAACTTACTCAAATAGCTCTGTTGAATGCAATTGACTTTTATTTGCTTCAAATTGCTTTGTTTAAATGTGTTTGAATTTCATTTGATTTAAAAACCTTTGTTTGAATGTGTTTCAATTCATTTGATTCAAATAGCTTAACTGAATGAATTTGACTTTTATTTGATTGAAAAAGCTTTGTTTGAATGTGTTTGACTTTCATTTGATTCAAATAGCTTTGTTGAATGCATTTGACTTTCATTTGATTCAAAAAGCTTTGTTTTAATGTGTTTGACTTTCATTTGATTCAAATTGCTTTGTTAAATAAATTTGACTTTCATTTGCTTCAAAAATCTTTGTTTCAATGTGTTTGACTTTCGTTTGATTCAAATAGCCTTATTGAATGCATTTGACTTTCATTTGCTTCAAAATTCTTTGTTTGAATGTGTTTGACTTTCAACTGATTCGAATAGCTCTGTTGAATGCAATTGACTTTTATTTGCTTCAAAATGCTTTGTTTGAATTTGTTTATCTTTCATTTGGTTTAAAAACCTTTGTTTGAATGTGTTTGAATTCATTTAATTCAAATAGCTTTGTTGAATGTATTTTTCTTTTATTTGATTCAAAAACCTTTGTTTGAATGTGTTTGACTTTCTTTTGATTCAAATATCTTTTTTAAATACGTTTGACTTTTATTTTCTTCAAAAAGCTTTGTTTGAATGTGTTTGACTTTCATTTGATTCAAATAGCTTTATAAAATGCATTTAACTTTCTTTTGCTTTAAAATTCTTTGTTTGTATGTGTTTGACTTTCAACTTACTCAAATAGCTCTATTGAATGCAATTGAGTTTTATTTGCCTCAAATTGCTTTGTTTAAATGTGTTTGAATTTCATTTGATTTAAAAACCTTTGTTTGAATGTGTTTCAATTCATTTGATTCACATAGCTTAACTGAATGAATATGACTTTTATTTGATTGAAAAAGCTTTGTTTGAATGTGTTTGACTTTCATTTGATTCAAATAGCTTTGTTGAATGCATTTGACTTTCATTTGCTTCAAAAATCTTTGTTTGAATGTGTTTGACTTTCATTTAATTCAAATAGATTTTTTTAGTGCATTTGACTTTCATTTGCTTCAAAAAGTTTTGTTTGAATGTGTTTGACTTTCATTAGATTCAAATAGCTTTGTTGAATGAATTTGACTTTCATTTGCTTCTAAAAGTATTGTTTGAATGTGTTTGACTTTCATTTGATTCAAATAGCTTTGTTGAATGCATTTGACTATCATTTGCTTCAAAAAGCTCTGTTTGAATGTGTTTGACTTTTGTTTGATTCAAATAGCTTTGTTGAATGCATTTGACTTTTATTTGCTTCAAAATGCTTTCTTTGAATGTGTTTGACTTTCATTTGATTCAAATAGCTTTGTTGAATGCATTTGACTATCATTTGCTTCAAAAAGCTCTGTTTGAATGTGTTTGACTTTTGTTTGATTCAAATAGCTTTGTTGAATGCATTTGACTTTTATTTGCTTCAAAATGCTTTCTTTGAATGTGTTTGACTTTCATTTGATTCAAATAGCTTTGTTGAATGCAAATGACTTTTATTTGCTTCAAAATGCTTTGTTTGAATGTATTTTAATTTTGTTTGATTCAAATAGCTTTTTTGAATGCATATGACTTTCATTTGATTCAAATAGCTTTGTTGAATGCATTTAACTTTCATTTGCTTCAAAAAGCTTTGTTTGAATGTGTTTGACTTTCATTTGATTCAAATAGCTTTGTTGAATGCATTTAACTTTCATTTGCTTCAAAATGCTTTCTTTGAATGTGTTTGACTTTCATTTGATTCAAATAGCTTTGTTGAATGCATTTAACTTTCATTTGCTAGAAAAAGCTTTGTTTGAATGTGTTTGACTTTCATTTGATTCAAATAGCTTTAATGAATGCATTTGACTTTTATTTACTTCAAAATGCTTTCTTTGAATGTGTTTGACTTTCATTTGATTCAAATAGCTTTGTTGAATGCATTTGACTTTCATTTGATTCAAAAAGCTTTGTTTGAATGTGTTTGACTTTCATTTGATTCAAATAGCTTTATAAAATGCATTTGACTTTTTTTTGCTTCAAAATTCTTTGTTTGAATGTGTTTGACTTTCAACTTACTCAAATAGCTCTGTTGAATGCAATTGACTTTTATTTGCTTCAAATTGCTTTGTTTAAATGTGTTTGAATTTCATTTGATTTAAAAACCTTTGTTTGAATGTGTTTCAATTCATTTGATTCAAATAGCTTAACTGAATGAATTTGACTTTTATTTGATTGAAAAAGCTTTGTTTGAATGTGTTTGACTTTCATTTGATTCAAATAGCTTTGTTGAATGCATTTGACTTTCATTTGATTCAAAAAGCTTTGTTTTAATGTGTTTGACTTTCATTTGATTCAAATAGCTTTGTTAAATAAATTTGACTTTCATTTGCTTCAAAAATCTTTGTTTCAATGTGTTTGACTTTCGTTTGATTCAAATAGCCTTATTGAATGCATTTGACTTTCATTTGCTTCAAAATTCTTTGTTTGAATGTGTTTGACTTTCAACTGATTCGAATAGCTCTGTTGAATGCAATTGACTTTTATTTGCTTCAAAATGCTTTGTTTGAATTTGTTTATCTTTCATTTGGTTTAAAAACCTTTGTTTGAATGTGTTTGAATTCATTTAATTCAAATAGCTTTGTTGAATGTATTTTTCTTTTATTTGATTCAAAAACCTTTGTTTGAATGTGTTTGACTTTCTTTTGATTCAAATATCTTTTTTAAATACGTTTGACTTTTATTTTCTTCAAAAAGCTTTGTTTGAATGTGTTTGACTTTCATTTGATTCAAATAGCTTTATAAAATGCATTTAACTTTCTTTTGCTTTAAAATTCTTTGTTTGTATGTGTTTGACTTTCAACTTACTCAAATAGCTCTATTGAATGCAATTGAGTTTTATTTGCCTCAAATTGCTTTGTTTAAATGTGTTTGAATTTCATTTGATTTAAAAACCTTTGTTTGAATGTGTTTCAATTCATTTGATTCACATAGCTTAACTGAATGAATATGACTTTTATTTGATTGAAAAAGCTTTGTTTGAATGTGTTTGACTTTCATTTGATTCAAATAGCTTTGTTGAATGCATTTGACTTTCATTTGCTTCAAAAATCTTTGTTTGAATGTGTTTGACTTTCATTTAATTCAAATAGATTTTTTTAGTGCATTTGACTTTCATTTGCTTCAAAAAGTTTTGTTTGAATGTGTTTGACTTTCATTAGATTCAAATAGCTTTGTTGAATGAATTTGACTTTCATTTGCTTCTAAAAGTATTGTTTGAATGTGTTTGACTTTCATTTGATTCAAATAGCTTTGTTGAATGCATTTGACTATCATTTGCTTCAAAAATCTTTGTTTGAATGTGTTTGACTTTCATTTAATTCAAATAGATTTTTTTAGTGCATTTGACTTTCATTTGCTTCAAAAAGTTTTGTTTGAATGTGTTTGACTTTCATTAGATTCAAATAGCTTTGTTGAATGAATTTGACTTTCATTTGCTTCTAAAAGTATTGTTTGAATGTGTTTGACTTTCATTTGATTCAAATAGCTTTGTTGAATGCATTTGACTATCATTTGCTTCAAAAAGCTCTGTTTGAATGTGTTTGACTTTTGTTTGATTCAAATAGCTTTGTTGAATGCATTTGACTTTTATTTGCTTCAAAATGCTTTCTTTGAATGTGTTTGACTTTCATTTGATTCAAATAGCTTTGTTGAATGCATTTGACTATCATTTGCTTCAAAAAGCTCTGTTTGAATGTGTTTGACTTTTGTTTGATTCAAATAGCTTTGTTGAATGCATTTGACTTTTATTTGCTTCAAAATGCTTTCTTTGAATGTGTTTGACTTTCATTTGATTCAAATAGCTTTGTTGAATGCAAATGACTTTTATTTGCTTCAAAATGCTTTGTTTGAATGTATTTTAATTTTGTTTGATTCAAATAGCTTTTTTGAATGCATATGACTTTCATTTGATTCAAATAGCTTTGTTGAATGCATTTAACTTTCATTTGCTTCAAAAAGCTTTGTTTGAATGTGTTTGACTTTCATTTGATTCAAATAGCTTTGTTGAATGCATTTAACTTTCATTTGCTTCAAAATGCTTTCTTTGAATGTGTTTGACTTTCATTTGATTCAAATAGCTTTGTTGAATGCATTTAACTTTCATTTGCTAGAAAAAGCTTTGTTTGAATGTGTTTGACTTTCATTTGATTCAAATAGCTTTAATGAATGCATTTGACTTTTATTTACTTCAAAATGCTTTCTTTGAATGCGTTTGACTTTCATTTGATTCAAATAGCTTTGTTGAATGCAAATGACTTTTATTTGCTTCAAAATTTGAGTTGTTTGAATGTGTTTGACTTTTGTTTGATTCAAATAGCTTTTTTGAATGCATTTTACTTTTATTTGCTTCAAAATGCTTTCTTTGAATGTGTTTGACTTTCATTTGATTCAAATAGCTTTGTTGAATGCAAATGACTTTTATTTGCTTCAAAATGCTTTGTTTGAATGTATTTTAATTTTGTTTGATTCAAATAGCGTTTTTGAATGCATTTGACTTTCATTTGATTCAAATAGCTTTGTTGAATGCATTTAACTTTCATTTGCTTCAAAAAGCTTTGTTTGAATGTGTTTGACTTTCATTTGATTCAAATAGCTTTGTTAAATGCATTTAACTTTCATTTGCTTCAAAATGCTTTGTTTGAATGTGTTTGAATTCATTTTATTCAAATAGCTTTGTTGAATGCATTTAAGTTTCATTTGCTTCAAAAAGCTTTGTTTGATTGTGTTTGTCTTTCATTTGCATCAAATAGCTTTGTTGAATGCATTTGACTTTCACTTGCTTTAAAATGCTTTGTTTAAATGTGTTTGAATTCATTTGATTCAAATAGCTTTGTTGAATGCATTTGATTTTCATTTGCTTCAAAAAGCTTTGTTTGATTGTGTTTGACTTTCATTTTATTCAAATAGCTTTGTTGAATGCATTTGACTTTCATTTGTTTTAAAAACCTTTGTTTGAATGTGTATTACTTTCATTTATTTTAAAAAGCTGTGTTGAATGCATTTGACTTTCATTTGTTTCAAAAAGCTCTGTTTGAATGTGTTTGACTTTCGTTTGATTCAAATAGCTTTGTTGAATGCATTTGACTTTCATTTGCTTCAAAATGCTTTGTTTGAATGTGTTTGACTTTCATTTGGTTTAAAAACCTTTGTTTGAAGGTGTTTGAATTCATTTGATTGAAATAGCTTTGTTGAATACATTTTACTTTCATTTGATTCAAAAAGCTTTGTTTGAACGTGTTTGACATTCATTTGATTTAAATAGTTTAGTTAAATGCAATTGACTTTCATTTGCTTAAAAATGCTTTGTTTGAATTTGTTTGACTTTCATTTTGTTTAAAAACCTTTGTTTGAATGTGTTTCAATTCATTGGATTCAAATAGCTTTATTGAATGTATTTTACTTTCATTTGATTCAAAAAGCTTTGTTTAAATGTGTTTGATTTTCATTTGATATAAATAGCTTTGTTGAATACATTTGACTTTCATTTGCTTTAAAAAGCTTTGTTTGAATGTGTTTGACTTTCGTTTGATTCAAATAGCTTTATTGAATGCATTTGACTTTCATTTGCTTCAAAATTCTTTGTTTGTATGTGTTTGACTTTCAACTGATTCAAATAGCTCTGTTGAATGCAATTGACTTTTATTTGCTTCAAAATGCTTTGTTTGAATGTGTTTGAATTTCATTTGATTTAAAAACCTTTGTTTGAATCTGTTTGAATTCATTTAATTCAAATAGCTTTGCTGAATGCATATTACTCTCATTTGATTGAAAAAGCTTTTTTTGAATGTGTTTGACTTTCATTTGATTCAAATAGCTTTGTTGAATGCATTTGACTTTCATTTGCTTCAAAAAGCTCAGTTGGAATGTGTTTGACTTTCGTTTCATTCAAATAGCTTTGTATAATGCATTTGATTTTCATTTGCTTCAAAATGCTTTTTGTGAATGTGTTTGACTTTCGTTTGATTCAAATAGCTTTGTTGAATGCATTTGACTTTCATTTGCTTCAAAATGCTTTGTTTGAATGTGTTTGACTTTCATTTGATTTAAATAGCTTTGTTTGAAAAAGCTTTGTTTGAATTTGTTTTAATTCATTTGATTCAAATATCTTTACTGAATGCATTTGACTTTCATTTGATTGAAAAAGTTTTGTTTGAATGTGTTGACTTTCATTTGATTCAAATAGCTTTGTTGAATGCATTTGACTTTTCATTTGCTTCAAAAAGCTCTGTTTGAATGTGTTTGACTTTCGTTTGATTTAAATGGCTTTGTTGAATGAATTTAACTTTCATTTGCTTCAAAATGCTTTGTTTGAATGTGTTTGACTTTCATTTGGTTTAAAAAACCTTTGTTTAATGTGTTTGAATTCATTTGATTTAAATAGCTTTGTTGAATGTATTTTATTTTCATTTGATTCAAAAAGCTTTGTTTGAATGTGTTTGACTTTCATTTGATTTAAATAGCTTTGTTAAATGCAATTGACTTTCATTTGCTTAAAAATGCTTTGTTTGAATGTGTTTGAATTCATTTGATTCAAAAAGCTTTGTTTGAATTTGTTTCAATTCATTTGATTCAAATATCTTTACTGAATGCATTTGACTTTCATTTGATTGAAAAAGCTTTGTTTGAATGTGTTGACTTTCATTTGATTCAAATAGCTTTGTTGAATACATTTGACTTTCATTTGCTTCAAAAAGCTTTGTTTGAATGTGTTTTACTTTCGTTTGATTCAAATAACTTTGTTGAATGCATTTGACTTTCAGTTTCTTCAAAATTCTTTGTTTGAATGTGTTTGACTTTCAACTGATTCAAATAGCTCTGTTGAATGCAATTGACTTTTATTTTCTTCAAAATGCTTTGTTTGAATGTGTTTGACTTTTATTTGATTTAAAAAACTTTGTTTGAATGTGTTTGAATTCATTTGATACAAATAGATTTGTTTGAATGTGTTTGACTTTCGTTTGATTCAAATAGCTTTGTTAAATGCATTTGACTTTCATTTGTTTCAAAAAGCTTTGTATGATTGTGTTTGACTTTCGTTTGATTCATATAGCTTTGTTGAATGCATTTGACTTTCATTTGCTTCAAAACGCTTTGGTTGAATGTGTTTGACTTTGAATTGATTTAAAAACCTTTGTTTGAATGTGTTTCAATTCATTTGATTCAAATAGCTATGCTGAATGCATTTGACTTTCATTTGATTGAAAAAGCTTTGTTTGAATGTTTTTTACTTTCATTTGATTCAAATAGCTTTATTGAGTGCATTTGACTTTCATTTACTTCAAAAAGCTTTGTTTGAATGTGTTTGATTTTCATTTGATTCAAATAACTTTGTTGAATGCATTTGACTTTCATTTGCTTCAAAATGCTTTGTTTGAATGTGTTTGACTTTCATTTGGTTTAAAAACCTTTGTTTGAATGTGTTTGAATTCATTTGAGTTAAATAGCTTTCTTGAATGCATTTTACTTTCATTTTATTCAAAAAGCTTTGTTTGAATGTGTTTGACTTTCATTTGATTTAAATAGCTTTGTTAAATGCCATTGACTTTCATTTGGTTAAAAATGCTTTGTTTGAATTTGTTTGACTTTCATTTGGTTCAAAAACCTTTGTTTGAATGTGTTTCAATTCATTTGATTCAAATAGCTTTGTTGAATGTATTTTACTTTCATTTAATTCAAAAAGCTTTGTTTGAATGTGTTTGACTTTCATTTGATTCAAATAGCTTTGTTGAATACATTTGACTTTCATTTTCTTCAAAAAGCTTTGTTTGAATGTGTTTGGCTTTCGTTTGATTCAAATAGCTTTATAAAATGCATTTGACTTTCATTTGCTTCAAAATGCTTTGTTTAAATGTGTTTGACTTTCTACTGATTTAAATAGCTTTGTTGAATGTAATTGACTTTTATTTGCTTCAAAATGCATTGTTTGATTGTGTTTGACTTTCATTTGATTCAAATAGCTTTGTTGAATGCATTTGACTTTCATTTGCTTCAAAAAGTTTTGTTTGAATGTGTTTGACTTTCGTTTGATTAAAATAACTTTGTTGAATGCATTTGACTTTCATTTGCTTCAAAATGCTTTTTTTGAATGTGTTTGACTTTCGCTTGATGCAAATAGCTTTGTTGAAAACATTTCACTCTCATTTGCTTCAAAATGCTTTGTTTGAATGTATTTAACTTTTGTTTGATTTAACTAGCTTCTTTGAATGGATTTGACTTTCATTTGCTTCAAAATGCTTTGTTTGAATGTTTTTGACTTTGATTTGATTCAAATAGCTTTGTTGAATGCATTTGACTTTCATTTGCTTCAAAATGCTTTGTTTGATTGTGTTTGACTTTCATTTGATTCAAATAGCTTTGTTGAATGCACTTGACATTCATTTTCTTTAAAATGCTTTCTTTGATTGTGTTTAACTTTCATTTAATTCAAATAGCTTTGTTGAATGCATTTGACTCTCATTTGCTTCAAAATGCTTTGTTTGAATGTGTTTGACTTTCGTTTGATTCAAATAGCTTTGTTAAATGCATTTGACTTTCATTTGCTTCAAAAAGCTTTGTTTGATTGTGTTTGACTTTCATTTGATTCAAATAGCTTTGTTGAATGCATTTGACTTTCATTTGCTTCAAAAAGTTTTGTTTGAATGTTTTTGACTTTCGTTTGATTCAAATAGCTTTGTTGAATGCATTTAACTCTCATTTGATTGAAAAAGTTTTGTTTGAATGTGTTTGACTTTTGTTTGATTCAAATAGCTTTGTTGAATGCATTTAAATTTCATTTGATTCAAGAAGCTTTATTTGAATGTGTTTGACTTTAATTTGATTCAAATAGCTTTGTTGAATGCATTTGACTTTCATTTGCTTCAAAATGCTTTGTTGTACTGTGTTTGACTTTCATTTGATTCAAATAGCTTTGTTTAATGCATTTGACTTTCATTTGCTTCAAAATGCTTGGTTTGAATGTGTTTGACTTTCAACTGATTCAAATAGCTTTGTTGAATGTAATTGACTTTCAGTTGATTCAAAAAGCTTTGTTTGAATGTGTTTGACTTTCGTTTGATTCAAATACGTTTGTTGAATGCATTTGACTTTCATTTTCTTCAAAAAGCTTTGTCTTGCATCGTGGACACTCCTCCAATTGTTCATACTAATTACGATACAAAATACAGTCATTAGGACATGCATGTATCTTCTTATACTCCAAACCAAATGGACACATCAGCTTCTTTGCATAATAGTAAGACTTAGGAATTTCATTCCCATCAGGCAAGATATCACTTAATGCGGTCAACAAAGAAGTGAAACTGACGTCCGTCCACCCATGCTTCGACTTAATGTTAAAAAGTGTTAGCACGGCAGAAAGTTTGGAGTATTTTTTGTACCCAGGGTACAAAGGCTTTTTGGAAGCCTCCGAAAGTAAATTAAACACATCACCTTCGACATTATGCAACATCTCATCCACGTCTTCATCCTCGACCTCATCTACTGGATCAACCTCAGCTCCATACTCACCATCCTCAAAAACATATTCATCATTCTCACATTCCTCGTCCACATGAATCTCATTGCTTCTGTCATGCACATCATTCCCATCAAGATCCCCACTATACTCTCCACTTTCACCATGCCAAATCCACACATCGTATTTAAGTCTAAACCCACGACAAAGTACATGATCTCTAATGATCTCAACACTATTGACCACCTTCACATTATTACAATCAACACAAGGACAATATAGGTCTTCCTCACCCATTTTGCGCTGATAAGATAAAGCCGTCTTGCAAAACTCTTGAACCCCATTCCAAAATTCCAATGTATCACGTCTACCATACATCCAACCACGAGCCTTCTCCATTTAGTAAAGTGTCTCTAAACATATATAGCAACATATTATGAATAATGTACAATTGCTGCATATTTTACGTAAATCAACTTCAAGTACACACCGTGAATAAACCATTCAGATAGTGAAAAAATGCATGTTTCCAAAGTGTCCTTATCACTCCAACCTAACCCATCCTTAAATGTCTACTCTCACTAGTAAATGTATGTCAACTTTCCAATTTTAAGGAAAATCCGGCAGCACTTCCCCCCGGTTCTCCAAGTACACGATGTAGATAATTACTTACCCACATATGTACCCAGAGAACATGGTGAAGAAATGGAAAGCCAAGATGTTCCTTAAAATCGAAAAAAAGACATACATTCACCACCTAAGTGAAAGTAAACATTCAAGAACAGTTCCAACCGGGGACTATTCAAGACTTTCTCCTAATGAGAAAGCCTTGAACGGGTATCTAGGCATATGATGATGCAAACATTCAACATATTGTTGTAATTATTTATAATTAAACAAGACACAACTTGTAATATCATGAACAAACTTTTATCAAATGGATAAATAGAAAGAAATATAGTTCCATAAAGTTTATAGTTCATACCAATATAGCAAGTACAATAGATGTAATGTCACGAACTTCCCACTTGAGTAGCTAATAAACTTGTGCTTCACTACATATCAATCTACAAAAATAAAAAATAAAACAATAACAAATAAGTTAGTAATTTTGTCAAGAACTACAAAACAACCTAAAATTACACATTAAAACATATCAATTAATAATTACACATTAAAACTAACTACCAAAATTCACCTAAATAAGTAACAAGGTTACTAATAACCTCTAATTTAATAAAAATTACCCACTAAAACTTATGAAAATTCAAATAAGTAACAAGGTTATTAGCTAATCTCTAATTTATTTAAATTTTCTTAATAAAACAACCTAAAATTCTGAAAAATTAGGGTAAACTACATTCAAAACTTAAATTTAATTTGTCAATTATACATTATGTTGTTCAATATGCAAAAAAAATTAAAACTAACCCTAGGTGGAGGTGGAAAGGGAGGAGAGATGGTCGGTGGTGGAGCGGCGGCGTGGCACAGTGGCGCGGCGGCGAGGGTGGTGCTACTGTGGGCCTGTGGTCGCTGCTGCTGCTGCTGCTTTGTGGTGGTAGCTAGGGTGCGCGAAATTGGAGGTTCCAGGTGGTGGAGGGGGTGCGCGGAGGTGGTGGAGGGTGGTGCAGTGGCGGTGGCTGACGCTTTGTGGTGGTAGCTAGGGTTCGTTGTTTATGAATGGTGGTAATTAGAGGAGTGCGCGCTGCTATGTCGTAGTTCGTGAATGAAACAGGAGAAAGAAAGAGGAAAGAGAAGGAAGAATAGAGGGAGGGAAGGCGCGATATTTTTTTTTTATATTAATGATTATTGCCACCGGTTCAGAACCGGTGGCCTTTGGATTATTGCCACGGGTTTGCAGTGAACCGGTGGCAATGTGGGTTTGGTTTGAACCGCCCATTTTTTAAGCCACCGGTTTTCTAAAACCGGTGGCCATTGACCGGTGTTTTTTTGAATTTTTCTACTAGTGAATCAAATGAAAAGCGAATACATTCAACAAAGATAACTTAGTCAAATGAAAGTCAAACACTTTCATACAATGCTTTTTGAATCAAATAAAGTCACATGCATTCAACAAAGCTAATTGAGTAAATTGTAAGTCAACACATTCATACAAAGCTCTTTGAATCAAATGAATGTCAAACACATTCAAACAAAGCTTTTTGAATCAAATGAAAGTCAAACGCCTTCTGCGAAGATAATTGTGTCTAATAAAAGTCAAACACGATCAAACAAAGCTTTTTGAATCAAATGAAAGTCAAATGCATTCAACAAAGCAAATTGAGTTAATTGAAAGTCAAACACTTTCAAACAAAGGTTTTTGCATCAAATGAAAGTAAAATGCATTCAACAAAGATTATTGAGTCAAATGAAAGTCAAACACATTCAAAAAAAGCTTTTTGAATTAAATGAAAGTGAAATGCAATTAACAAAGCTAATTGAGTCAAATGATAGTCAAACACATTCATACAAATCTAATTGAGTCAAATGAAAGTCAAACGCATTCAACAAAGCTAATTGAGTAAAATGAAAGTCAAACACATTCAAACAATGCTTTTTGAATCAAATGATAGTCCAACACATTCAAACAAAGATTTTTGAATTAAATGAAATAAAATGCAATTAACAAGGCTAATTGAGTCAAATGAAAGTCAAACTCATTCAAACAATGCTTTTTTAATCAAATAAAAGTCAAATGCATTCAACTAAGCTAATTGAGTAAAATGAAAGTCAAACTAATTCAACAAAGCTTTTTGAACCAAATGAAAGTCCACACATTCAAACAAAGCTTTTAAAATCAAATGAAAGTCAAATGCATTAAACGAAGCTAATTGAGTCAAATGAAAGTCAAACACATTCATACAAAGCTTTTTGAAACAATTGAAAGTCCAATGCATTCAACAAAGCTAATTGAGTCAAATGAAATTCAAAATCATTCAACAAAGATTTTTTTAATCAAATGAAAATCAAACACATTTAAACAATGCTTTTTGAATCAAATGAAAGTTAAATTCATCCAACAAAGCTAATTGAGTCAAATGAAAGTCAAACACATTCAAATAATGCTTTTTGAATCAAATGAAAGTCAAATGCATTCAACAAAGCTAATTGAGTCAAATGAAAGTAAAAAACATTCAAACAATGCTTTATGAATCAAATGAAAGTCAAATGAAAGTCAAACACATTCATACAAAGTTATTTGAATCAAATGAATGTCAAACACATTCAAATAAAGCTTTCTGAGCAACATGAAAGTCAAATGCATTCAAAAAAGATAATTGAGTCAAATGAATGTCAAACACAATTAGACAAAGCTTTTTGAATCAAATAAAGTAAAATGCATTCAACAAAGCTTTTTGACTCAAATAAAAGTCAAACACATTCAAACAAAGCTTTTTAAATCAAATGAAAATTGAATACATTCAACAAAGATAATTTAGTCAAATGAAAGTCAAACACTTTCATACAATGCTTTTTGAATCAAATAAAGTCAAATGCATTCAACAAAGCTAATTGAGTCAATTGTAAGTCAAACACTTTCAACAAAGCTTTTAGAATCAAATGAAAGTCAAACACATTCAAATAAAGCTTTTTGAATCAAATGAAAGTCAAATGCATTCAACAAAACTAATTGAATCAAATGAAAGTCAAACTCATTCAAACAAAGCTTTTGAATCAAACGAAAGTCAAAGGTATTCAACAAAGATAATTGAATCAAGTGAAAGTCAATCACATTTAAACAAAGATTTTAGAATCAAATGAAAGTCAAATACATTCATTATAGCTGCTTGATTTAAATGAATAACATACTCATTAAAACAAGGCTTTTTGAATCAAATGAAAGTCAAATGCATTCAAATTAAGCTCTATGAATCAAATGAAAGTCAAATGCCTTTAACAAAGCTAATTAAATCAAATGTAAGTCAAACACATTCAAACATAGCTTTTTGAATCAAATGAAAGTGAATTGCATTTAACATAGAAAATTGAATCAAAAGAAAGTCAAACTCATTGAAACAAAGCTTTTTGAATAAAATGACAGTTAAGCACATTCAAACAAAGCATTTTGAATCAAATAAAAAGAAACACATTTAAATAAAGCTTTTTGAATAAAATGAAAACTAAATGCAATCAACAAAGCTAATTAAATCAAATGAAAACCAAACTCATTTAAACAAAGCTTTTATAATCAAATGAAAGTCAAACACATTCAAACAAAAAATTTTAAATAATATGAAAGTCAAACACATTGAAAGAAAGCTTTTTGAAACAAATGAAACTCAAATGCATTCAACAAAGCTAATTGAATCAAATGAAAGTGATACTTAAATAAAAAAAAGCTTTTTGAATCAAATGAATGTCAAACTAATTCAAATAAAGCATTTTGAATCAAATGAAAGTCAAATACATTCGAATAAAGCTTTTTGAATCAACTGAAAGCGAAACTAATTCAAACAAAGATTTTTGAATCAAATGAAATTTAAATGCAATCAACAATGCTAATTGAATCAAATGAAAGATAAACACATTCAACAAAGCTAATTAAATAAAATTAAAGTAAAAAACATTCAAATAAAGCATTTTAAATTAAATGAAAATCAAACACATTCAGATAAAGCTTTTTAAATCAAATGAATGTCAAATGCATTCAACAAAGCTAAATGAATCAAATCAAAATAAAGCTCATTTAAACAATGCTTTTGAATCAAATGAAAGTCAAATGCATTAAAAAAAGATAATTGAATTAAGTGAAAGTCAAACTCATTTAAAGGAAGATTTTAGAATCAAAAGAAAATCAAATGCATTCAACAAAGCTTTTTGAATAAAATGACAGTCAAACACATTCAAACAAAGCATTTTGAATCAAAAGAAAGTAAAAAACATTCAAGTAAAGCTTTTTGAATCAAATAAAAGCCAAATGCATTCAACAAAGATAATTGAATCAAATGAAAGTCAAACTCATTCAAACAAAGCTTTTTTAATCAAATGAATGTCAAACACATTCAAAGTTTTTTGAAGCATATGAAAGTCAAATGCATTCAAAAGAGATAATTTAATCAACTGAAAGTCAAACACATTATAAAAACGCTTTTTCAATCAAATGAAAGTCCAACACATTCAAACAAACCTTATTGAATCAAATGAAAGTCAAACTTAATTAAACAAAGCTTTTATAATCAATTGAAAGTCAACCACATTCAAACAAAGCATTTTGAATCAAATGAAAGTAAAACACATTCAAAGAAAGCTTTTTGAAGCAAATGAAACTCAAATGCATTCAACAAAGCTAATTGAATCAAAAGAAAGTCGTACTTAAATAAAAAAAGCTTTTTTATTCAAATGAAAGTCAAACACATTCGAATAAAGCTTTTTGAATCTACTGAAAGCGAAACTCATTTAAACAAAGATTTTTGAATCAAATGAAAGTCAAATGCAATCAACAATGCTAATTAAATCAAATGAAAGACAAACACATTCAACAAAGCTAATTAAATAAAATTAAAGTCAAAGACATTCAAATAAAGCATTTTGAATCAAAGAAAATCAAACACATTCAAATAAAGCTTTTAAAATCAAATGATTGTCAAATGCATTCAACAAACCTAATTGAATCAAAAGAAAGTCAAACTCTTTTAAACAATGCTTTTAAATCAAATGAAAGTCAAATGCATTAAAAAAAAAAAGATAATTGAATGAAGTGAAAGTCAAACTCATTTAAACGAAGATTTTAGAATCAAATGAAAGTTAAATGCATTCAACATAGCTACTTAAATTAAATGAACGACATACTCATTAAAACAAAGCATTTTGAATTAAATGAAAGTCAAAGCCATTCAAACAAAGAATTTTGAATCAAATGAAAGTGAAACTCATTAAAATAAAGTTTTTTAAATCAAATGAAACTAAAACACATTCAAATAAAGCTCTTTGAATCAAATGAAAGTCAAATACATTCAACAAAGCTAATTAAATCAAGTGTAAATCAAACACATTCAAACAAAGCTTTTTGGATAAAATGAAATTTAAATGCATTCAACATAGCAAATTGAATCAAAAGAAAGTCTAACTCATTGAAACAATGCTTTTTAAGTAAAATGACAGTCAAACACATTCAAACAAAGCATTTAGAATCAAAAGAAAGTAAATGATATTCAAATAAAGCTTATTGAATCAAATGAAAGTCAAATGCAATCAACAAAGCTAATAGAATGAAATGAATGTTAATCTTATACAAACAAAGCTTTTTAAAACATATTCAAATAAAGCTTTTTTAAGCAAATGAAAGTCAAATGCATTCAAAAAAGATAATTTAATCAAACAAAAGTCAAACACATTATAAAAAGGCTTTTTGAATCAAATGAAAGTCAAACACATTCAAACAAAGCTTTTTAAATCAAATGAAAGTCAAATGTATTCAACAAAGCTAATGAAATTAAATGAAAGTAAAAATTAATTAAACAAAACTTTTTGAATCAAATGAATGTCAAACTCATTCAAATAAAGCATTTTGAATCAAATGAAAGTCAAACACATTCGAATAAAGCTTTTTGAATCAAATGAAAGTGAAACTCATTCAAACAAAGCTTTTTGAATCAAATGAAAGTCTAATGCAATTAGCAAAGCTAATTAAATCAAATGAAAGATAAACGCATTCAACAAAGCTAATTGATTCAAATGAAAGTCAAACATATTCAAATAAAGCATTTTGAATCAGATGAAAGTTAAACACATTCAAATAAAGCTTTTTGAATAAAATGAAAGTCGAATGCATACAAAAAAGCTAAGTGAATCTAATCATAGTCTAAATCATTCAAACAAAGCTTTTGAATCAAATGAAAGTCAAATGCATTCAAAAAAGATAATTGAATCAAGTGAACGCCAAACACATTTAAACGAAGATTTCAGAATCAAATGAAAGTCAAATGCATTACAAAATTACTTGAATAAAATGAAAGACAAACTCATTAAACAGAGCTTTTTGAATCAAATGAAAGTCAAATACAATCAATCAAAGCTTAATGAATCAAATGAAAGTCAAATGCATTCAACAAAGCTAATTGAATAAAATGAAAGTCAAACTCATTCAAACAAAGCATTTTGAATCATATGAACGTAAAAAACATTCAAATAAAGCTTTTTGAAGAAAATGAAAGTCAAATGCATTCAAAACTGATAATTTATTCAAATGAAAGTCAGACACATTATAAAAAATCTTTTTGAATCAAATTAAAGTCAAACACGTTCAAACAAAGCTTTTTGAATCAAATGAAAGTCAAATGTATTCAACAAAGCTAATTGAATCAAATGACAGTCATACTTAATTAAACAAAGCTTTTTGAATCAAATGAATGTCAAACTCATTCAAACAAAGCATTTTGAATCAAATGAAAGTCAAACACATTCGAATATAGCTTTTTGAATCAAATGAAAGTGAAACTCATTCAAACAAAGCTTTTTGAATCAAATGAATATCAAATGCAATCAACAAAGCTAATTGAATCAATTGAAAGACAAACACATTCAACAAAGCTAATTGAATAACGTTAATGTCAAACACATTCAAATAAAGTCTTTTGAATCAAATGAAAGTCAAACACGTTCAAATAAAGCTTATTTAATCAAAAGAAAGTTAAATGCATAAAACAAAGCTAATTGAATCAAATCAAAGTCAAACTCATTCAAACAAAGCTTTTGAATCAAATGAAAGTCAAATGTGTTCAAGATAATTAAATCAATTGAAAGTCAAACACATTTAAATGAAGATTTAAGAATCAAATGAAAGTCAAATGCATTCAACAAAGCTACTCGAATTAAATGAAAGACAAACTCATTAAAACAGAGCTTTTTGATTCAAATGAAAGTTAAACACATTCAAACAAAGCATCCCACACTTAAGCCCCACTATGATCATACACTTAAGGATGGTGGCGTCCAAAGGGAAGGAAGCTAGAGCAAAAGAGTCGCCAACAAGTTTTAGGAATCTATAAACCATTCATAGGGTTAAGGTTACACCCCTTAACGATCCATGAGATTGTCAACTCCAATAGGTCTGGAACCATGACTGGAAGTTCGGGGATGAAGGTACAAATCCAACCTAAAAGAGATTGAACCTGCCCTAATAATAGGCCTCTACTTTATTCTTCTCACATTCATGTGCGTTTTCTGACTAACATGCAACCAATAGATTTACCCTAAACCTGTTTATTTATGTTGGTTGAATTTAATGCACAAACAAATCTATTATTGGCGATCACTTGAATTATAATCATATTAGCCTAAACAAGATTATTAATTATCTTATTAAGCTTGATTACAAGTACAAATTCCCTTTAAACATGCATAAAAGGTGTGATCATGCAATAACAGCAACAATCATCATCATAATAATAATATTCTCAATCTCAAAGCATAATAATATTAGCAAGATCCTAGGCATGATACTAACAAGATTAATAACAAACCCTAGCATGTCACTAAACAATAAAGATCAAAGCTTTATCCCTAACATGACACTAACATGATATTAGGAAAGAAAATAAGAAGCATCGTAGAAATCATAATTATTGTAAGAAACTTATTCATTACCCTAAACATGATACTAGGGAGCAATAAAACATCCTAACATGATACTAGGAACCAAAATAACAATCTAAGCATGATTTCTATATCAAAAGATAAATAAAGCAATTAAAGCAGTTACATCGATGCCTCGTACCTCTTTCTAATAACAAAATACACACGTTAGTAACTTCAAGGAAAAGTATTAAAACAAACAATCAAATTAAATAATTGAAATAGAGATTTGGGGCCAAACCCTCAGAAATATCAAACCTTTCACGTTTACGGCGAAGGCAACTTCGAACTTGGCTAGGTGTGTCTGGAACTAATGTACGAGGAATTGTGTTTGAGGGAAGGTTTAGAAAAAGAATAGAGAGATAAGGAAAGCTTCTAGCTTTTAGAGAGAGAATAGAGAGAGATGATTGTTGTTGAGAGTTGATGATTGAAAACGGAGGTCCAAGGACCCTATTTATAAGAAAATAATCCGAAAACCGATAGAAATAGTTAGAATTTAAATCGGAATAAAACTACACTATGTCGCCAATGACAGGGCTCGTCGCCAGGTGATGAGTGCACCACCAAGCGCTGCACTGCAGCGCCAGGCGACGAACCTGTCGTTTGGCGATGCAAGAGGTTTTTTGCGAATTTTGTTTTTATCATATCTTTTGATCCGGAAGTCCAAATAAGTCATATAATATGTCATTGGTAAGCTCTTGAAGTCTAGTTTCTAACCCAATTAGAATCAGATTAAAATATTTTGTAGATAAAACGATATGGCCGAAATAGTGGAAGGGTGTTAGATTTGGATAGAGCTTCGTGTTCCATTCATATCTTTTTCGTTATAGCTCAGAATTAATATTATAATATATTATTGGAAAGGTAATTTCAAGATCTATCCAACCAGATAAGATTTGGCACGAATATAATACCTGATTGTCTTTTAACATCTTTAAATTCGAATAGAATTAGGATTAAAAAAAAGGAAAGTTTTATTCAATTTCAAACTCTTTGATTTTATCTTTTCAAAACGGATAATAAAGATCTTATAGAAACTTATGGACGTTTCTAATTAATCTTAATTAGTTTAGGAATAGGATTAAACCTTTGGACCCTCCACATGATCATTGGGTCGTAGGTAAAATCCGATTTGAGCCTAGTTTATTATTTTAGCCATAACGTCCTCATTATTCATCGGAATTGGGCTTATAATACATCGTTGGAAAGGTCTTTCAAGCCCCATCCAACTACACTATTATTGGACCCATATCATGGACCAAAATAAACTAGGATGCACGTTTTTCATAAATAGGGTAAGAAAAGAAATATTTTCAAAAACAGAAAGAAGAGATATTTTAATAAAAACATCCTCATCACTAGACTTTTCACACTTTCGCTTTGTTCGATAATCAAATGACATGAAAGGTATTCATCACTGGGTTTGGTTTTGGGAGACACATTTGGGTGTCTAAAGAAGCCCCCACTTTGACTGAGTTTGGAGAAACTTATGTTTCGAAAACAAAAGTCAAAGTAGCGATAGGGACGGAGAATGATTCAGAACGTTCTGCGATCCTAAATCATTCTTGTAACGCTGATACCTGCAAACTAGTGTTAGTTAAACAGATAAAAGAGTCAAGAAACGCGTATCTTGCACCGTCGAGCACACGTCTCTAGGGTAACCGATTTTGTTTGACGATCTTCCTTAAGCCAGGGGATATCGTCTGAAGACTACCACGCTTGTCGCTGCCTTTAATTTTTGCTGTGATAATCTTTCACAAGCAAGGGAACATTACCGAAGATTGTTTCGCTTGAAACGACCTTCTACCGCTTTGTGACCATCCTCCGCAAGCTAGGGAACACGATCGAAGATAACTTCGCTTGAACCGTTCTTCTCAAATCTTTGTGACAATCTCCAAAATCTTACCGAACATTATTGAAGACCGCCCATCTCGTGCTATCTTCTCAAATCTTGGTGACAACCTCTACAATCTTAGTGAATGCCGTCGAAGACCGCCCATCTCGTGCTATCTTCTCAAATCTTGGTGACAACCTCCACAATCTTAGCGAATGATGTTGAAGACCTCCCATCTCGTGCTATCTTCTCAAATCTTGGTGACAACCTCCACAATCTTAGCGAATGCTGTCGAAGACCGCCCATCTCGTGCTATCTTCTCAAATCTTGGTGACAACCTCCACAATCTTAGCGAATGCTGTCGAAGACCGCCCATCTCGTGCTATCTTCTCAAATCTTAGCGAGAGACCCTTTAATCTTAAAGTCCCCCCTGTTGAAGACTTCTTCATCTTGAATCTTCAAATCGACCCTTCCATCTTTGGAAAATCCTTCTAAAGAGCCATATATAAGATTCTTAAAGGCTTCAAATTGATTTGTGGAAATCTCTCATCCTAGGAATTCTTTGTGAACCAATACTTCGGTGCTTGGGATGAGCCAATGCTTAGGCGCTTTAAGCTAAGTGAGACGATCTTTTGTCATGTCGATCACTTAGTGCGATTTTAATCAAGCCGACTACTTAATCATGTTAAATTGCTTATAGGGGCTAACTGGCGTACCAAGGAACCCGGAAATTGCTGCACTAGGTCCGCATAATCTAATATGGGGACCAGGCATTGTGTCGCCGCACCAGCGCCCGCTAGAAAATGTCTCGCCGCACTTTGCTTCTGTCGCCAGGCGACAGTTATTGTCGTCTGGCGCTGGAGTCGGGTCTTCCCTATTTTGCCCTTGCTGCTGCTATTCGTTGCTCGGTTTTGCTCCGAACTTTGAACTTGGTCGTTTCCTTTCAACCAAATCCTGCTCAAATCTTTTGTAAATTAAAGCTCTTCATCTCTAATTTATTGATCCATGTAAGTTTTGCTCAAACCCCTCTTATCTTGGAAGAATTTCATGTGTCATATTTGCGGTTTTTCAAAAAAATCCGAGAATGTTCTTGCTTGCTGGGATGTACCTGCATTTATATTTTTGACTATAGGACTTTGCTCATCTCTTAAATTATCCTAGGATTGTCCTAAGGCTCAATTAAGACTTAATGTGTCTTTAACACATATGACTTGTCATGACTCGAATCAAAGTGCTTGACAGATGACTCAACGTTCATGACTCGTGTTTGCATTATAGTGTGATCGTGCGACTCAAAAAATGCAAAAAAGCAAAAAATTTCCGTCATTTTTTTGTGGAGGGTACCGACTTTCCCCCAAAAAAGAAAGATACAAAAAGGAAGAAGTTTTTTTGATGGTGCATGTTGAATGAGCTTAGTCAAATGTTGTTTGATACTATCTCTCAAGGTGCAAGGATTAATTCATCCAAGGTTGTCTTAATTGTTGACTCAATGATGAAAGTATTTGGGTAACTTAGGCACAGGGGCTAAACACTTCATACTTTGAGATGCAATGATGAGCGATGAGTGATTTCGTTATGACAAAGTATGCTTCAACGTTGTGTTAAGATTTCATGACAAAGGGTTCCTAAGGGAAGGACTATTTGGTCATGTATCTATGCAGTGTGTGAAAGTGACACTAAAGCTACGCTACAAAGGCTAAGCGTGAAAAAATATATTGAAAAGAGTCAAATGGTGGTGACTCTTAGGCTGGGTAAGCTAACAATGTAGGGATTAAGCCCCCAAGTCTAGCTTTAAGTAGATAGAGATGAGCATAGGGGATCCCTTGATATGATAATTTATGAATGTAAATATGAATGCATTTTTTTATTACGGCCGCATCCCAATGTGAGGTTGCCTACGTATCCGTTAGGAATCAGGCCGAACATAGCTCTAGCCGAACCTCGCACAAGTGTGTATACCTCAAAAAAGGTCTTTTGAAGGGTTGTAACGTGGTTAGGCTAAAGGTTGAAGAAGAAAGGGCTAAGGCTCAAGACCCTAGATAAGCTTCCAAGGTGTGCAACCTTGCTTTTGAATCTTTGTATTATTATGCTTGAGGTTTCTCACTTTTGAGCTCTTTGTTTTTTTATTTTTGCTCTCCCTTTTTTTTGCTTTTGCATTTTTTTTATTTTGAACCCTTTTTTTTTTAAATAATTGTGGGCAATCCCGATCATGCGGTCTATCACTCACTTGGCATTCATGTTTCTCAGGCACGGTACCGAGTACTCGATAAGAAACGCAATCCGAGACGTGTTCTTATCAAAGACATTTTCATATCAAAGACGTTGGAACACATGCCCTTTTTCACACTTTTATTATTTTTTGCTATTTTAATATTTTGAAATCACTCAAGCTTTTGAAATTGCATAAGTTACACACCATCCCATCCCAAGGTTAGGTAGATGTGGGTTAAAGAAAGAAAGGTCTATTGTTAGATGAGGCTCAAAGTGGTTTATAAAGATAGGATTGTATATTTGAAAGGGTGAAAGGTATAACATGGCTACAAGAGGTGCCTCTAATCATGGGTATACCTTGTGCTTAGTTCAAAATGGATTTTTTATTTTTTTTTATTTTTTTTATTTTTTTTATGCAATGCAATGATCATATGAAAGGAAACAAATGCTCATTTTATTAAAGGGAGAGAAAGAATGATCCTACAAAATAAATCTAAGGGAAAATAAAAGGTGTCTATGCTAGACTTATTGGGGAAGGGAAAAATAAAAGAAAATAGAAAAAAAAGAGGTCACAAAATCTTGTGAAGCTCGCTTTGTGTCTTGTGTTTTATCATCACTCGGTCTTCTTTCCAATTGAACGTATAGGAAGCCTGTTATTGTCGATCAAATATTGGATGGCCTCCTTTAGCTTCCAAAAGCTCTTAGTAGTATGACCCCTACCTTGATGGTACTTGCAATGTGCATCTGGATTCCAACTAGGCAATCTCTTTTCAGGTGCGGGATCTTGAAGGGGTCCAATGGGAGTAATGAGTCCCTTAGTATGGAGTCGATTGAAGGCAGCATCATAGCTCATCCCAATGGGGGTGAAGTCTTTCCTTAGTTGCTTCTTAGATCCTTGGTTATCCATGGCTAAGACTTCACTTAGATCAAAGGTACTAACATTGTTACTAGAGTGGGCGTTTTCGGAAGAAGAAGGATTGTCGTTCTCCTTTCCTTTCCAGCCACTGTGGTTACTATTGTTAGTAGTTGTTTTGCTTTGCGAGGTCATCTTCGTTCTCGATGCCTATGTCATAGACATCCTTGAAAGTATTCACACGGATTCTTTAAGTGCTTTGAATACTTTTCTTGTAAATTTTTGATGAATATCCACACGGATTCTTTTTCAGTAGGAACTTCTATCATATTGGCGGAAGTTTCCTTCCACTTGTTAAAGAAAGAAGTAAAGCCTTCATTCTCTTTTTGTCTTAAGATCTCAAGTTGTCTATAGTCGGTTTCGACTTGAATATTACACTTATATCTATCAATGAAAGCATTTTTTATTCCATCCCAAGTAGAGGTTTTCTCTTTTATCAAGGGAGAAGAACCAATGTTGACAAATGGTTTCAAGAGATAGCGAGAACAAAGAGTGAAAAATAATCTTATCAATCCCTTTAATGTTCATTACAATTTCAAAGGCCCTTAAGTGAAAAAAAGGATTGTCAGTTGGCTTAAACTTAGGGATGTCAGTGGAATTGAACTTCTGCGGAAGAAGTTCCTTGTCCACTAAGACCCCTTGCGAGTTAATGCCCTGGAATCTATAGTCATTGGATATTTTGCTCAAGCTTTCTTGCATGAGCTCCATTTTTTGTTGTTTCAGGGTCATTTATTTGAAGGGTTAAAGCCTTCAACACCTCAGTCATGTTAGCCATTTCCTTCAGAAGTTCATTGACTTTTTCTAGACTTGCCATTATCTTCTTAGCTTTTATTTTTTGACGAATCGGTTTATCAAAAAATTGAACTTGAACGAAGGTATTGTCCTTGATTAATCGCCCTTCTCTCCTTGACTAATTACTGTGGAAAGGGAAATTAGGGATAAGTTTTTTTTTATTATTTATTTTGACTCAAGCTTTATTCAACATGGAAGAGAATGTGGAAGAGAATGGGAATAGATTGGACCCCCCACTCGAATGATAGAAGACGACTCATCCATGAACCTAAGACATGGTCATGGTGACATATAAAAAGTGTGTGCTAAGACTAGTGAGTGTAGGTGACATGTTAAGACTCGTTTCATGACCATGTGGCTAGACTATGTGACTAGACTCAAGCAAAGACTAAGTTAAGACCTCACATATATGCATTAAACTGGACAGACTGTGGTATTTTAGTCATAACGTTTTATCTGTGACTCTGATTGGGACGAAACCAACGCCAAATTAAAGATAAAACTCGGGGCTACAGATCCATAGGTTGTATGACTCGTAGTTCTTCCTAGAACTCGGGCTATGACCAAAACAGGTTCACGCTTGTGTAGTATACGGGAATAAAAATCCGAGTTGACTCAAAGGAACTATGACTCGATTTTAGACATATTTATTTGCTCAAATTAATTAATCAATTTATTAAGCAAAGTCCTTTAGTCATTGGTTAGTTTATTTAAGCATATTCATAATTACAAGTCAAACCAAACGGTTAGTTTAATCACATGTAAGTATGTACAAGCAAATAATGCACAAGTAGTCAAGTAGTCACAACATGATGCAATGAGTTTGCAACCTAACCATGGCTCTAGTTCTCTAAAGTTCAAGATATGGTTTATTCAAAGAGGGTCCATGGTTATGAGTCTGGATGCACCGCGCGGAAGCCTTACCTTTGGAAGGGTTGGCGCGTGTGGATGGGACCCCGCGAGTTAAACTCGCTTCCATGGTTTGGTGAATTCAACAATCTCGGATGTACCCTTCGTTGCCAGGAGCGTTCGATTGGGTAGATGGAGAATGAATTTCCAGAGGGTTATGTCCATATGTAGAAGACATATGGGTTTCAGAAAAGAGAGAAAAACTCAATCAGGAAGTAGAATCGATCCAACAGTGCTAGAACCAGTTAAAACAAGAAGGCAGAGTTCTGGCTCGGTATTGGAAGAACTTGGCGCCAGACAATAGAGTCTACGCCAGAAAATAACTCCGTCGCCAGACGACAAGGTTGTCATCAGGCGACGAGGCCATTTTTCAAGCGACGCACTCTGTTTTCTAGACGCTAGTTCGTACATGCCTCAGCAGCTTTCTGTGTTCTTAGAATTTTCCAATTTTCGCAGTATTTTTTCGATTCTAGTTGTGAAAGATATTTCTCAAATTTTCTACGAGTAAAAATCATATGTTTTTTACCCATTACGGATGGTCTTTCCAATGAGAACCTTTTTTATGCATATGACAATAATGTTAATCAAAATTATGCGCATGAAATACTTAGAACTTTTCGAGTCTCATCCACTCATTCTAAATCATTTCCAAAATAAATTTTAGGAATTAAAATAGAAATCCTCCCCAATGGAGTCGCCAATAAACTGTAGGGAATATTTCAAGCATCCCACACTTGAGCCCTACTGTGATCATACACTTAAGCATGGTGGCGTCCAAAGGGAAGGAAGCTATAGCAAAAGAGTCGCCAACAAGTTTTAGGAACTTGTAAACCATTCACAGGGTGAAGGTTACACCCCTTAACGATCCATGAGATTGTCAACTCCAATAGGTCTAGAACCATGACTGGAAGTTCGGGGATGAAGGTACAAATCCAACCTAAAAGAGATTGAACCTGCCCTAATAATAGGCCTCTACTTTATTCTTCTCGTATTCATGTGCGCTTTCTGACTAACATGCAACCAATAGATTTACCTTAAACCTGTTTATCTATGTTGGTTGAATTTAATGCACAAACAAATCTATTATTGGTGATCACTTGAATTATAATCATATTAGCCTATCAAGATTATTGATTATCTTATTAAGCGTGATTACAAGTACAAATTCTCTTTAAACATGCGTAAAAGGTGTGATCAAGCAATAACAGCAACAATCATCATCATAATAATAATATTCTCAATCTCAAAGCATAATAATATTAGCAAGATCCTAGGCATGATACTAACAAGATTAATAACAAACCCTGGCATGTCATTAAACAATAAAGATCAAAGCTTTATCCCTAACATGACACTAACATGATATTAGGTAAGAAAATAGGAAGCATCATAGAAAACATAATTGATATAAGAAACTTATTCATTACCCTAAACATAATACTAGGGAGCAATAAAACGTCCTCACATCATACTAGGAACCAAAATAACAATCTAAGCATGATTTCTGTATCAAAAGATAAATAAAGCAATTAAAGTAGTTACTTCGATGCCTCGTACCTCTTTCTAATAACAAAATACACACGTTAGTAACTTCAAGGAAAATTATTAAAACAAACAATCAAATTAAATAATTGAAATAGAGATTGGGGGCCAAACCCTCATAAATATCAAACCTTTCACGTTTACGGCGAAGGCAACTTCGAACTTGGCTAGGTGTGTCTGGAACTAATGTACGAGGAATTGTCTTTGAGGGAAGGTTTATAAAAAGAATAGAGAGAGAAGGAAAGCTTCTAGCTTTTAGATAGAGAATAGAGAGAGATGATTGTTGTTGAGAGTTGATGATTGAAAACGGAGGTCTAGTGACCCTATTTATAAGAAAATAGTCCGAAAACCGATAGAAAAGAGTTCCAATTTGAATCGGAATAAAAATACACTATGTCGCCAAAAACGGGCTCGTCGTCAGGCAACGAACTTGTTGTTTGGCGATGCAAGAGGTTTTTTACGGATTTTGTTTTTATCATATCTTTTGATCTAGAAGTCTAAATAAGTCATATAATATGTCGTTGGAAAGCTTTTGAAGTCTAATTTCTAACCCAATTATAATCAGATTAAAATATTGTGTAGATAAAAAGAGATGGCTGAAATAGTGGAAGGGTGTGAGATTTGGATAGAGCTTCGTATTCCATTCATATCTTTTTCGTTATAGCTCGGAATTAATATTATAATATATCACTGGAAAGATAATTTCAAGATCTATCCAACCATATAAGATTTGGCACAAAAATAATATCTAAATTTCTCTGAACATCTTTAAATTCGAATAGAATTAGGATTAAAAAAAAAAGGAAAGTTTTATTCAATTTCAAACTCTTTGATTTATTCTTTTCAAGAAGTATAATTAAGATCTTTTAGAAACTTATGGAAGTTTCTAATTAATAGTAATTAGTTTAGGAATAGGATTAAACCTTTGGACCCTCCACATGATCATTGGGCCGTAGGTAAAATCCGGTTTGAGCCCAGTTTATTATTTTGGCCAGAACTTCCTCATTATTCATTAGAATTGGGCTTATAATATATCGTTGGAAAGGTCTTTTCAAGCCCCATCCAAATAAAATGTTATTGGACCCATATCATGGACCAAACTAAATTGGAATGCACGTTTTTCATAAATAGGGTAAGAAAAGAAATATTTTCAAAAACTGAAAGAAGAGATATTTTAATAAAAACATCCTCGTCACTAGACTTTTCACACATTCTCTTTGTTCGATAATCAAATGACATGAAACGTATTCATCACTGGGTTTGGTTTTGGCGAGACTCATTTGGGTGTCTAAACCCACAGGCCAAGGAAGGGAACTGGTGCTTCTACCGCCAGCCAAACGCCCACAAAGCCGGATGCTCAGCAACGAGTATCGAAGAGTGGAAAGCCACTCACTACTATTGTCGGCTCAGCAGCAGGCGGCAGCGATGCCGCCCCTGGGGAGGAGGAAGGTAATACATTCGACCATTCTTCATTTTTCAAATCACATAACATTGATTACAAACACAAATGCCCATTCTAAGTTTTTTACTTAGCTTATTATGTGCATTTTGACAGAGGCTCCAACGAGGCCGACTGTTCTACAGATGGCCAAGCAGATGCTCAGGACGCTTGATCCTGAGGACAAGGCGTCTGTCAAAGGAGTCGGTACTCTTGACCTTGACGCTATACTTGCGCTTCTTTGCGAGGTAAGGCTTGTGTCTGTTGACTTGAGTAATAATTTAGCCGAATGTTTTCTGATTTCCTCTTTTTGTTTTGGTCGTCTGTAGGCTATGCTGCGCGTGAGTGGTCTTAAAAAGCCACTCAATGACAAGACCAGAGAGGTAAAGGCAGCGAATGCTCGGGCCGCCCCTTCCTTGGACAAAGCTCAGTTTGAGATTGCCCAAAATGAGATTCTGACACTTGATATGTTGTATTCCCAAGCGTCGGCCAATCTGCAAGTCTAGTAGAATCTGGACGCAGCGAAGAGGCGGGTTAAGGAGCTAAAAGATGAGTTCGAGAGCCTCAAGGAGAAGCTAAAGCCCCTCCAAGAGGCGCAGAAGAAGGCTGAGGACCTCGAGGGTACGGTCAAAAGACTGAAGGGGCAGCTACGAAACCAAGAAACTCAACTCAGGAACAAGTATAGGTCCCTGATGGAGGAGGAAAAGCAGGCCCTGGTCAAAAAAATGATGGACGATAAAGAAGTCATCATGCGTGCGGCCTAGGGAGAAGTGCAGCCGTCCGCCGACTATCAGACTTGGAAAGTCCAGTTTGATAAGGCAAATGATGAGTTTAATGCCCAACTCTTGAGGGAAGCAGAGGAGGCGGCTGCCAAGGAAGTCAATGAGGAGTCTGACTCCTCAGATGACTCATCCTCTAGGGACGATGGGGATCAGGTGGAGGATGAAGAGAAAAAGGAGGAGCAAATGTCGGAAACAAAGCGAATGCCAATGCTGAGAACCTCCCCTGATCTTTAAGCTTTTAGATATCTATTTTTGCAGCCGAATGGCCAAGAATTTGCTTTTTCGGCCTGCGTGCCGAGTATTCAGTGTATCTTTTTACCGACAAAGAGGTCGGGTAAATTAACAATCCCTGGCTATACTAGTTCACTTTCACATTCGTCAATTTTGACGGCTGTTTTATATATTTGCTAATCAACCGGTCGCTTGACCGATTTTATTCATACTGGTGTTATGGTTTAAAAATTTTTAAAGCTTTCAAAATTTTTTATGCATAGAATTTTAGCCAAGTATATTTAACCTGTATACCATGCGAATGTCTTTGCCACTGGTTGGATGTCGGTTAGTTTCAAAAAATGGATTGATTGACTTAGAAATTGTTGATACTTTAAGGAGTATGCATGGTTTCTACGTCAATCAATCACTATGGTAATTGGGCCAAACCAAGCGACAGACAGCCATGTGGAACAGGCGATTTTATTTTATTTTAACGCATCCGGCCATAGGCCTCATGAAGTATCGTTAAGCTGCTAACTTTTTTGACTTAGCCCATTTTTTGAGAAAATAATCGTTCGCCTGCCTTGCCCCAAAGCAAAGACTGGCGACTGTATAACCTCTAAAATGAAATAGTAGCCGCTTTCCGCCTATACTAGAACAGTTCGAAAAACTCAATGCTTTTTAGATTTCAAGTTAGATTATCAAACGACTGCGAGCGTTGCCTTAACGCATTTGGTAGGGCCGCTTGTTTTTGTTCATAGAGCAATGTGCCACCCAAACGGGAGATGCTTCTCTTCGACGTATTCGCCCGAATGGACGTCGCTGGTTGTCGGACTCATGTTGGAGCAGACAGTCGTACTCATGTTGGAGCAGACGGTAGTTTAAATAACGTATATCCAGCCATTAGCCTCTTTTGAAAACTAAATAGCCAATAAGTCATGGACTTAGCTTGCAAAAGTTGAGTAAGGTTAGGGACGACTGCTTTGGTGCAGTCGGCTCTTTTAGTAAGGATTTGGGTGTCTCCTGTTGGGGCAGACGATCCCTTTATGATATAATTTAAACAAAGTATAAAGCACGCCAGGCCGTCTACACATTGTGCAAGCGGTAATCTATAAAGATCCGAACATTGTCCGCTTGCACATTGTGTAGGCGATGTTCAAGCATCTATAGCAGCATAAAATTGGTCCGTCTGCAGATTGTGCAGTCGGCGCTGTAAGATCTAAGTAGGATCCGTCGGCACATTGTGCAGGCAGCATCCTGCAAGATTGTGAGCATGGTCCTTCTGCACATTGTGCAGTCAGCACTCAAGTGAAATAATTAAAGACAAGTTTGGAAATGAAAGCAGATTTTCATTAACAAGTAAAAAATTTACAAGTTAATTTCAGAAGTAGTACCTTTTTAAGTTATCTACATTCCAAGTTCTAGGTAGCTACCTACGGTCTAGTGTTTCCAAGTGGTAGGTGCCGCCTCTTACTTCTTCATAGATTCGGTAGGGACCTTCCCAATTTGGGGTTAGCTTCCCTTGCTCATTTGCCCTACCAACTGCCTCCATCTTCCGTAGCACAAAGTCCCCAACTTTCAAAGGACGCTTGTGTACTCTTTTGTTATAGGCTCGAGTCATTATTAGGCAGTAGATCTCATGGCACAAGGCGGCATTGCCCGTGCGCTCTGGGAGTGAGTCCAATGTCAGGCGCATGGCCTCCCAGTTTGCCTCTTTATCATACAGCATGATCTGAAGAGTCGGCTCATAATGTTCAGTGGGTAAGACGGCTTCTGCCCCATACACCATGAGAAATGGGGTTTCTCCAGTTGCCCCTTTTGCTGTTGTTCTGATGGCCCAAAGGACGTGAGGTAATTCATCCGCCCATAGGCCGCCAGCTCTTTCAATTTTTTTTTATGCCATCTGAGATTAACTTGTTAAAGGCTTCGACCTGGCCGTTTGCTTAGGGTCGGCCGACTGACGCGAAATAATGTGAGATCCCTTGATCTCCCAACCAAGTCTTGAGTTGAGGTGTCTCAAACTGAGGATCATTGTCAAAAACCATGCACATAGGCACCCCAAAACGGGTGATGATGTTCTTCCAAATGAAGGAGATAACGTCCTTTGTCTTAATGTTTTTTACCGCCTCTGTCTCTACCCATTTGGTAAAGTAGTCCACAGCCACTAGGATGTAGCGTTTGCCGCCTGGAGCTGTTTTGGGAAAAATTACCCCGTCACGTGGACCACTTAAATAAGGACACGTATCCACCCGTAATTGGTTCCAAAGAAGCCAATAACAGCTTGACACGTGGAATCCACTGTCAAGAGAAGGAAATGGCGGCCTTCATAGGCCTAATTCCCGAAAAGCCGCCAAAAGAGCGGGCAACCAACCAAATCTAGGTCAAATGACCTACGTAAGGGCACACTTTTCCAAAATTACCCTATAAATAGGGAGATTTCCCCCATTCATGGGGCAGATTGAATTTATTACAATATCACCGACATTCTCTTATATCGGAGAAATCTCCTAATCTCGAAATCCGAGAAGATCTCACTTTTACCTTTTTCTGCACTTTTTACTTACTCTATCACGTTCTAACTTGATCGTCAGAGGGCGGAGCTCCAACCACCTGGAGTTTTCATTGTTTTGCAGGTACAGGCGCTTCCTAACTAGTCTTCGAGTTATAACTCCCCCGAGGGACAAAAAAACCCAAAACTTTTGGCGTCGTCTGTAGGGAGAGTACCTCAAGGATGGTTCAAGAGTCTGTACCGCCTCTTGACACCATGGCTAACCAGCCGGAGGTCTTTATTGACCATGAGGATGATGATCCTCAGGTCGAAACTTACATAGCCAAAGATGGCTCTCTCATCACAAAGCACATCCGTCTCAGAGACACTCTGGAACGAAGTGAAAGCCAAGCGGGTACAAATAGGCCCCCTGGTCAGCCGGAGAGGGAAACCCAATCGGCAAGAGGTCAGGCTCCAGCCACCAGGGACAAGCTCATGAAATTCATGACGAGTTTCAAGGGTGATATTAAGGACCTGATCGAAAAGAAAACGACTGGCTCTAGCAAGGGTCAGTCGGCCAAGAAGTCTCCTCGAAGTGCGAGGAAGAAGCCAGTTAGGGACAGGCCACCAACTCCGCATCCAAAGGGCAAGGCAGCCGCAACCCTTGAATGGTCCAAGATCCTTCTGCCCCTAAAGGATCAAAGAAAGCCCAGCCGGGAGCAACAACCGGTGGGTAACAAAAATTCTACTCCTGACGCTCGACAAATCATTAAACGCAGGAGAAGTCAGCAGCTGTCTGAGTCAGCCTCTACTTCGAGCTTTCCAGACAGCTTCAAAAACACATCTGCACGGAACATTCAATCCTTGCATGAGTGCCATATAGGCTGTAGTACCGTCCAGTCGGGCCCTCAGATGATCGGGAATGCACCGTATTTACCCCCCATGGTCTATAGTCCGTATTCTCCTCACTTCATGCAGCCGGCCCTCTTTGGGAGTCAGGCGGCATACAATGTCCAACATTTGGACTGGCAGCTCCATCTGCTCAAACTTGGTGAACAAACTTCTGCGTTCACCAAGGAGATAACCGAGGCCGCACAGCCGACCAAGGTTAAGAATGTATTGGTGGTTGCTTATGACGGTACCACCAACCCGGGAGGACCACCTCATGTCCTACTCCAACCTCATGCACATGTAGGGGTTAGAGGATGCTATGTGGTGCCGGTGCTTCCCGACTACATTGAAGGGCATTGCCCAACAATGGTTTGGCAACTTGCCAGCTGGATGCATTGACAGCTTAAGGAAGCTTGCCTTCCTGTTTGCCTCCAACTTCTTAATGAACATCCCTGCCAAGAAAAAAAGTCTCGATTTAAGCACCATCCGGTAGGGAGATAAAGAGGGACTCCGCTCCTATGTTAGGCGGTTCAACCTGGTGAGAATTTAAATCTAGGGGCTGTCTGACAAGGTAGCCTATATAGATTTCTTCAAGGGTCTGAAGGACGGGTCGACCTTTAAGTTCGACCTTGTCTGGAAGAGGGTTTTTTTGACCCTTCAAGAGGCGTTAATAGAGGCGTAGAGCTTTATTCAAGCCACCGACCTCTGCTCGTCCATCCAATCGTCGGACTACAAGAAGTCCGACAAGAAAATAGAGAGTCGGTCTGCTCAGCCGGCTTAGAAAGCTGAAGTGAGAAAAAAGAGAAAAGAAGTTTAGGCAGTTGAGGAACCTGATCAGTCGTCCAAGAAGAAAAAGAAAGAATTCAAACCGTACATCTCGCGGTATGAATTCAATAAAGACTGCTACACCATCTTAACAGAGGCGAAGGACCGGCTGACCATTGAGAAGCCGAATCCTATGAAGAGTTCCGTTCAGTCGCGGAACAAGAATAAATTCTGCCACTTCCATCAGGAAGTGGGACATGACACCAACGACTGCTATAGTCTCAGGCAGACGTTGGACCGTCTAGCGGACAAGGGCTTGCTGAATTCCTATGTCTTGAAGTCCAAAGCGACTTCTAAGAAGAATCCTAGACAGTCGTCAAAAACTGTCTATCTTACTAGTAGCTCGGATACCGACACGGATCCGGTCTACAGTATAGCAGGCGGATTCGCATGTGGTGGCCCGACCAAGGATCACCTGAAAAAGGATTATCCATTCAGTTGATGATGGACAGACGTCCTCAAGTGGAACATTCCCAGATGTCCCCATCATTGAGAAGGACCGGGGCAAAGTACGTCGACCGCATGACGACCTAGTCGTCATTGAATGCAAGATCGCCAACCAGTTGGTTGGCCGGATCCAAATAGACACGGGTACCTTCTCTGACCTCATCAGCTACAAGTGTCTTTCCAAGCTTAATTACAAGCTAGACAATCTGCGCGACGTCTCCCATCTATTAGTTGGCTTCGGTGGGATGGTCATGCAACTAGTCGGACAAATTGATATACCCGTCCGGCTAGGGGAAAAAGGAAAAGGGTGACACATGGTCGTCCGGTTCCTGGTGGTTAAGGAGCTGACCGCCTACAACATTATTCTCAGCCGACCCACTCTGAATGAGTGCAAGGCCGTCATTATCCCAGCTCTCATGCTTCTAAAGAATGGAAGGGATGATGGCTCTGTGGGCTCCCTCAACGGGGATCAAAAGATGGCAAGGGAGTTCTTTCTCTTAGACGTCAAGCCGACTACTGTAACAGCCGGACAGCTAAAGGAGCCAATAGACCTTGACGAAGTCAAGGACCCTGATTCACCCCCTCCAGCTGCAAAGAAAAGAAAAACTTAACAGCTTGTGGAGGTGAAGAAGGAGAAGAAATAGCAATTACTTACCGGGAAACGGTCAGATGATCTCCGTCCCCAGCTGGCTAGAGAGCATGTTGATATTCCTCTGGACGACATCCGTCTAGAGCGAACTGTTAAGGTGGGGAAGGATACTTTTGAAAGGTTGGGTGTAGACCTGCACCTCCTGTTTAAAGAATTCAAAGACATCTTTGCCTTTAAAGTGGAAGAGATGCCAGGCATCAGCCCGGATCTTGCTGTCCACCATCAGATACCCTTGTGGGAAAAAGATCAAGAGAAGATGGCCTTCGTCATAGATCAAGGGTTATTTTGCTATACTGTGATGCCGTTTGGTTTGAAAAATGCTCCTGCTACTTTCTAACGAATGATTAATACGGTCTTCATTAATCAAATCAGAAGGAACGTAGAGGCGTACATTGACGATATGATAGTCAAATCCAAGCTCCAGACGGATCACCTTGCTGATCTTCGAGAAACCTTCACCAC
Organism: Chenopodium album; assembly: GCF_948465745.1. NCBI lineage: Eukaryota > Viridiplantae > Streptophyta > Magnoliopsida > Caryophyllales > Amaranthaceae > Chenopodium > Chenopodium album. The sequence continues at coordinate 19,463,706 of NC_137850.1, read as the reverse complement.
ACTCAGGAGGCACGTTTCCCAATGACCCTATAAAATAGGGAGATTCCCCCATTTTCGGGACAGGGAATTAAGTATTACAATAGACCCTTCATTCTCTTACATTAGAGAAATACCTGATCTCGGAATCCGGGAGGATCTCACTTTTCATTTTCCGCACCTTTTCCTACGCACATTCAAGTACTAACTTGATCGTTGGAGGCGGAGCTCCTGCCACCGGGAGTCTCCGTTGTTTTACAGGTACAGGCGCAATCGGATCAGTCCTCGAGCTGTAACTCTTTCGAGGGACAAAAAAACCCAAAACATTTGGCGCTGTCTGTGGGGAGAGTACCTCAAGAATGGGTCAAGAGTCTGTAGCACCTCCTAACCCAAAGGCTAACCAGCTGGAGGTCTTTACAGAGGATGAGTATGATGATCCTCAGGTCGAAACATACATAGCCAAAGATGGCTCTCTCATCACTAAGCGCATCCGTCCCAAAGACACTTTGGAACGAGACGAAAGCCAGGCGGGTACTAGTAGGCCCCCTGGTCAGTCGGAAGGGGAAACCCAATTGGCAAGAGGTCAGGCTCCAGTCAGCAGAGACGAGCTCATGAAATTCATGACAAATTTCAAGGGTGAGATCAAGGATATGATCGAAAAGAAAACGGCTGGCTCTAGCAAGAGTCAGCCGGCCAAGAAGTCTCCTCGAGCTACGAGGATGAAGCTAGTTAGGGACAGGCAGCCAACTCCATATCTAAAGTATAAGGCAGCTGCAACCCTTGACTGGTTCAAGATTCTCCTGCCCTAGAAGGGTCCAAGAAGTCCCCGCCGGGAGAATCTACCGGTGGGTAACAAAAAATCTACCCCTGATGCCCGGTAAATCATCGAGCGCAAGAGAAGTCAGCAGCTGTCTTAGTCAGCCTCTACTTCGCTCCTATGTAAGACGGTTCAACCTCGTGAGAATTCAAATCTAGGGCCTGTCTGACGAGGTAGCCTATACAGACTTCTTCAAGGGTTTGAAGGACGGGTCAACCTTTAAGTTTGACCTTGTCCGAAAGAGGGTTTTCACCCTCCAAGAGGCGTTGATAGAGGCTGAGAGCTTTATTAAAGCCACCGATCTATGCTCGTCCAGCCATCAGTCGGACTCCAGGAAGTCCGACAGGCAAAAGGAGGGTCGGTCTACTCAGCCGGCTCATAAACCTTAAGAGAGCAAAAAGAGAAAAGAAGTCTGGGCGGTTGAGGAACTTGATAAGCCGTTCAAAAAGAAGAAGAAGGAATTCAAATCGTATGTCTCACGATATGAATTCAGTAAAGACTATTACATCATATTTACAGAGGTGAAGGACCGGCCGACCATTGAGAAGCCAAATACTATGAAGAGTTCCTTTCAGTCGCGAAACAAGAATAAATTCTGCCACTTCCCTCACGAGGTTGACCCCGACACAAACGACTGCTATAGCCTCAAGCGGACGTTAGACTGTCTGGCTGACAAGGGCTTGCTGAAAACCTATGTCTTGAAGTTCAAAGCAACTTCTAAGATGAATCCGGGGAAGTCGTCAAAAACTGTCCAGCCTACTAGTAGTTCGGATACCGACAAGGATCCGGTCTACACTATAGTAGGCGGATTCACATGCGGTGGCCCGACCATCCGGGGTACCAAGGATCATATGAAGAGGATGATTCACTCGGTTGATGATGGACCGACACCCTCTATTGGAACATTTTCAGACGTCCACATCACTAAGAAGGACCGCGACAAAGTGCGCCAATCGCATGATGACCTAGTCGTCATTGAATGCAAGGTCGCCAACGAGCTGGTTGGTAGGATCCTCATAGACACGGGTAGCTTCTCTAATCTCATCAGCTACAAGTGTATGTCCCGGCTTAATTACAAGCGGGATAGCCTGCGTGTCGTCTCCCATCCACTAGTTGGCTTTGGCCGAGGGGTTGTGCACCCAGTCGGACAAATTGACATACCCATCCAGTTGAGGGAGAAGGGAAAGGGGCGGCACATGGTCGTCCGGTTCCTGGTGGTAAAAGAGCTGACCGCCTACATTATTCTTGGCCGACCCACTCTGAACGAGTGCAAGGCCGTCATCATCCCATCTCTCATGCTTCTCAAGTTTGAAAAGGATGATGGCTCTCTTGGCTCCCTCAATGGGGATCAGAAGAAGGCAAGGGAGTGTTATCTCTCAGACGTCAAGCCGACTGCTACTGCAACCAGACAGCCGAAGGAGCCAATAGACCTTGACGATGTCAAGGACCCTGATTCACCCCTCCAGCAGCCTTAAAGAAAAGAAAAACTGAACAGCTGGTGGAGGTGAAGAAGGTGAAGAAATAGCGATCACTGACCGGGGAACGGTCAGATGATCTCCGTCCCTAGCTGGCTGGTGGGCACATTGATATTCCTCTAGACGAAAGCCGTCGAACGGACTGTTAAGGTAGGGACGGCTGCCTTTAAAAGGCTTGGTGCAGACTTGTACCTTCTGCTGAAGGAATTCAAAAACATTTTTGTCTTTAAAGTGGAAGAGATGTCGTTTGGCTTGAAGAACGCGCCGGCTACTTTCCAACGGATGATTAATACAGTCTTCATTAATCAGATTGGAAGGAATGTAGAGGCGTTCATTGATGACATGATAGTCAAATCCAAGCTACAGACGGATCACCTTGCTGATCTCCGAGAAACCTTCACCACACTCAGGCGGCATAAGGTCATGTTAAATTCCCAAAAGTGTGTTTTTGGTGTTGTGTCTAGGAAGTTTCTCATATTCCTGATTGACCGATGGGGGATAGAGGCTAATCCCGAGAAGATATAGGCGGTAATTGACATGAAGTCACCCCGCTTTGTCAAGGAAGCTCAAAGGCTTACCGGTTGTCTGGCTGCGCTTGGGAGATTCTCAGCCAGTCAGGTGACAAATGCCTTTACTTCTTCCATGCAATAAGGAAGAAGACTAGATTTGAATGGGGAGATGATGCTTAGGCGGCCTTTCAAAAATTAAAAGAACATCTACACTCTTTGCCAAGGCTTGTTAGCCCTCTGCCAAAGGAGACGCTCTATTTGTACCTAGCCGTCTCAGATCATGCCCTTAGTGCTGTTCTCCTTGCTGAGAGAGACGGCAATCAGCTCCCGGTCTATTTCATTAGCCATGTGCTCAGAAATGATGAACTCCGGTACCCCATGGTTGAAAAATTTGGCCTTGCTCTCTACATGGTGGTTAAGAAGTTAAAACTATACATCTTAGCACATCCGGTGGTGATCTACACAGATCAACCCCTCAAGCGGCCAATGACAACACTAGACTCATCCGGCAGAATGCTCAAATGGGCTATTGAAATGCAAAGTCTTGAAATCACCTATGAACCAAGAAAGGCAGTGAAGGGCCAGGCGTTTGCCGACTTCATTGTTGAAATGACAAGGCCAGTTGCTCCGGATAACCCTGATCAGGTTTGGAAGGTGCATGTAGACAGGAGCTCTACTATGAACGGTTGTGGTGCAGGCATAATTTGTCAATCTCCGGAAAGAGATAAAGATAAGTATGCACTACGGTTTAAATTTTAGGCCTCAAACAATGAGGCGGAATATGAAGCCTTGCTAGCCAGCATCCGTATCTGTAAGGCGGCAGGGGCAACAAAAACTTACACCTGCTCTAATTCTCAGTTGGCCGTTAGGCAATACCATGGTGAGTTTGAAGCCACCCATCCGGCTATAATCAAATATTTGCAGGCGGACAAGGCTAATGCTTGGACACTTGAACAATTTCATCTAAGTCAAGTGCCCCGGTCCAAAAACAACCAGGCGGATGCTCTGTCTAAGTTGGCATCCTCCGCCTTCTATGATACGCCTCGGGCAGCCTTTAGGGAAGTTATGGAAAACGAAGCATATTTGATGATGAACCCATTGGAGTGTTGGACCGAAGTTCTACTTGGATGGATGGTATCTGGGCGTATCTGACAGACGGCACGCTCCCTAAATCACCCCAGGAGGCAGCCGTGTTGAAGAAACGTGCTGCAAACTTCGAGATAAGAGAAGGAGAGCTCTTCAAAGCGGGGTTTCTGAAGCCTCTATTGAAGTGTGTTACCCCGGAAAAGGGGAAAGAAGTTCTCAAAGAGTTGCATGCGGGATACTGCGCCTCTCATGTAGGGGGTAGATCCCTAGCCGTTAGGGCCAAGCGGCATTACTTATGGCCCACTCTTGAAATGTGATAAGTGTCAAAGATTTGGCAAGCTAATCCATCGGCCAGCTACTAACCTGATGGCAATCCACATCCCAATCCCGTTTGCTAAATGGGGCATGGACATTCTAGGTTCGTATACGCCTGCACTAGACGGAAAGCGCTATATTCTTGTGGCTGTTGATTATTTCACCAAGTGGGTGGAAGCAGAGGCGGTCAAAGGCATCAAGACAAAAGATGTCATCTCCTTCATCTGGAAGAACATTATTACCCGGTTCGGGGTACCTATGTCTATGGTATTTGACAATGGACCTCAATTTGAGACGCCTCAGCTTAAAACTTGGTTGGGAGATCAAGAGATCTCACATTGTTTTGCATTAGTCGGCAGACCCCAAGCAAACGGCCAAGTTGAAGCCTTCAACAAACTCATCTCAAACGGTATCAAAAAGAAAATTGAAAGCAAACTCGTGCTTATAACAAGAGAGTGCACAAACTGCCCTTAAAATTTGGGGACTTTGTGTTACGAAAAATAGAGGCAACTAGTAGGGACAATGAGCAAGGAAAGCTAACTCCTAATTGGGAAGGCCCCTACCGGATCTATGAAGAAGTAAGAAACGACACCTACTGCCTGGAAACTCCAGACGGCAGGCGGCTGCCTAGAACTTGGAATGTAGATAACTTGAAAAGTACTACTTCTAAGACTTGTAAATTTTTGTAAATAAAAAGCCTACCAATGCAAAGTTGCCTTTTGTTTTCAATATTAATTGCTTTGTATATATACATGCGCAAGAATAATGCTACCGCCTGTTGGAAACACAGACGGTCTATTAAATAAATAAGCTAGGTTAAAAACTTAGTGGCTAACCTAATATTTAAAATTGGTGGACCATCATCAGTGCAATGCACAGACGGCCCCTATAATGAATAAAGCTAAGTTAGAAGACTTAGTGGCTAAAATGATATTCAAATCAAGGCTAATGGCCGGATGCAAACTTATTTTATAAATTCGTCTGCTCCTATTTGAGTATGGCGTCTGGCGACGCCCCTCTAAGTGCTATCGTTGCAGAGGGCATTCTATCATTTGCTCTACCAGCATATGCAGACGGCAAAGATTGAACGACCAAATTGGTCAACTCATAGTTGTCTGACCAAAACAGTCAAAAAGAATGATTAAGCTTAACACCTACCAAGAGGAAAATGTAGGTCGTTATCTACCATTCTCTAGAGCCAAACTTAATTTGTAAACACTCGACCAACCTAATACAAGTATATGGTAAGTCAAGGGTCGAACCCTGATGAGTGGCATTTATGCCACCCTTTTATCCTTTTTCCTCTAAGGATTCTCCCCTCATTTGCACTTGTTTGAGCCTTTTCTAAGCATTTTAACTTAGTTTTGCTTTCTCTTATCCTTTCTCGTATTTCCTTTCCTTTTTCCCCTTTTTCTTTAGTTCTCTTAGTGTTTCTTCGTTGTTTTGTAGGTTGTTCGCCCTTTTGGATGAACCTATGGATGCATGTCGAGCTTTGGAAGGGAAAGGAGATGCTTGTATTTGCCATGCAGGCGCCGCGGGCGCGGAGCTTTATGTTGAAGATTAGCCAGATTTTCGATAGATGTTGTGCCGCGCCCTGGAAGAGGTCTCTCCTCCTTGACCCGCGGGCGCGGCATATCGAGGATGCCTTTTCCCCTTATTCCAGACCGCGGCCTCTCCTCAGTTGGAGAGGCCTCTCCTGCTTTCAGCCGCGGGCGCAGGCTCAGATGCCGCGGGCGCGGGATGCTGGGTTAAGCAGCTCCGTACCCAGATTGGAGAGGGTGCGGCTACTCGCTAGAGGGCTCTCCTTGGTGTTTTATTTCCGTCTTTTATGATGCATATAAATAGCCTCCTTATTCAAGTTTGTAATCATCTTTTATCTTATCAACATATAGCCCTAATCTTAGATAGAGAAAGTGGATTATTACTCAACTTTCCTTTATTGTATTCAACTTTGATCAAGTTTAATCTTCAATCAAGCAACACTTCAAGCTTTCATCTTTTATCAATCCTCTCTTTAGTAATCTCTAATCCTTTCTTTTAGCTTTATTTATTTGTCTTTTTGTTGTTTATTTTCATTAATCTTATTAGTTCATCTAGTTATTATTGTTTTCATTGTTCTTAATCATGTTTTGTTTTGTGTTTCTTGAGTTTATTTCTAGTTTTGCTATTATGTTTAATCCCCCTTCGCCAGGCTAATATCTTAGCTAGGGGAAGGGGGTGTAAAATATGTGTTGATATTGGATGAATGATGATGGTTGGATTGAACTCATGCAATAAATTGATGAAAGACATGATTTTTGATAGCTTGAGATTATTGTGGCACTTTATTTGATGTTCTCTAGTTTAAATGCATGAAAGTGATTTGAACTAGATTAAGATCATCTTTATTTTAATTATTGCATGAGAATGAGTTATTAAAGTAGAGTTTTACAGACTCTTTTTCGGTAGGAACCTTAACCATATTAGCAGAAGTTTCCCTCCATTTGTAGAAGAAAGAAGTGAACCCTTCGTTTTCTTTTTGTTAAATACATTCAACAAAGCTACTTGAACTAAATGAAAGTTAAACACATTCATACAAAGCATTTTGAATCAAATGAAAGTAAAATACATTCTAATAAAGCGTTTTAAATGAAGTGAAAGTCAAATGTAATCAACAAAGCTTATTGAATCTAATGAAAGTCAAACACATTCAAACAAAGGTTTTTGAATCAAACGAAAGTTAAATGCATTCAACAAAGCTAATTGAATCAATTGAAAGTTAAACTCATTCAATAAAGCTAATCGAGTCAAATGAAAGTCAAACACATTCAAACAAAGCATTTTGAATAAAATGAAAGTAAAACACATTCAAATAAAGCTTTTTGAAGCAAATACAAGTCAAATGCATTCAATAAAGATAATTTAATCAAATGAAAGTCAAACACATTCAAAAATATCTTTTTGAATCAGATGAAAGTCAAACACATTAAAACAAAGCTTTTTGAATCAAATGAAAGTCAAATGTATTCAACAAAGGTAATTGAATCAAATGAAAATCATACTTAATTAAACAAAGCTTTTTGAATCAAAGGAATTTCAAACACATTCGAACAAATCATTTTTAATCAAATGAAAGTCATAACCATTTGAATAAAGCTTTTTGAATTAAATGAAAGTCAAACTCATTCAAACAAAGCTTTTTTAATCAAATAAAAGTTAAACACATTTGAATAAAGCTTTTTGAAACAAATGAAAGTCAAACTCACTCAAACAAAACTTTTTGAATCAAATAAATGTCAAATGAAATCAATAAAGCTAATTGAATCTAATGAAAATCAAATGCATTTAACAAAGCTAATTGAATCAAATGATAGATAAACGCATTCAACTAAATGATAGCCAAACATATTCAAACAAAGATTTTTGAATCAAATGAAAGTCAAATGCTATCAACAAAGCTAATTATATCAAATGAAAATGAAACGCATTTAACAAAGCTAATTGAATCAAATGAAAGACAAACGCATCCAACAAAGCTAATTGAATCAAATCAAAGTCAAACACATTCAAATAAAGAATTTTTAATCAAATGAAAGTCAAACATATACAAATAAAGCTTTTTGAATCAAATTAAAGTAAAAAATATTAAAGAAAGCTAATTGAATCAAATGAAAGTCATACTTAATTAAACAAAGCCTTTCGAATCAAATGAATATCAAGCACATTCAAACAAAGCATTTTGAATCAAATTAAAGTCTAATACGTTCAACATAGATAATTGAATCAAATGAAAGTCAAACATGTTCACACAAAGCTTTTTGAATGAAATAAAAGTCAAATGTATTCAACAAAGCTAATTAAATCAAATGAAATTCAGACTTAATCAAACAAAACTTTTTGAATCAAATGAAAGTCAAAGTCATTTAAACAAAGCATTTTTCAATCAAATGAACATCAAATGCTAATTGAATGAAATAAAAGACAAACGCATTCAACAAAGCTAATTGAATCAAATTAAAGTCAAACACATTCAAGTACAGCATTTTGAATCAAGTGAAACTCAAATATATTCAAACAAAGATTTTTATATAAAATGAAAGTCAGGATATCAAATTGAATCAAAAGATAGTCTAACTCATTTAAACAAAGCTTTATTAATAAAAAGACAGTCAAACACATTCAAACAAATCATTTTGAATCAAATGAAAGTTAAACACATTCAAATAAAGGTTTTTGAATAAAATGAAAGTCAAATGCAATCAACAAAGCTTGTTATATCAAATGAAAGTCAAACGCATTCAAACAAAGCTTTTTGAATCAAATGAAAGTCAAATGCATTCAACAAAACTAATTGAATCAAATGAAAGTCAAATGCATTCAACAAAGCTACTTGAATTAAACGAAAGACAAACTCATTAAAACAAAGCTTTTTGAATAAAATGAAAGTTAAACACATTCAAACACAGCATTTTAAATCAAATGAAAGTCAAACATATTCATATAAATCTTTTTGAATAAAATGAAAGTCAAATGCATTCAACAAAGCTAATTAAATCAATTGTAAGTCAAATACATTCAAACAAAGGTTTTTGAATTAAATGAAAGTCAAATGCATTCAACATAGCAACTTGAATTAAAAGAAAGTAAAACTTATTGAATCAAAGCTTTTTGAATAAAATGACAGTCAAACACATTCAAACAAATCATTTTGAATACGAAGAAAGTAAAACACATTCAAATAAAGCCTTTTTAATCAAAAGAAAGTCAAGTGCATTCAACAAAGCTAATTGAATCAAATGAAAGTCAAACTCATTCAAACAAAGCTTTTTGAATCAAATTAAAGTCAAACACATTTAAACAAAGCATTTTGAATTAAATGAAAGTAAAACACATTCAAATAAAGCTTTTTGAAGCAAAAGAAAGTCAAATGCATTCAAATAAAGCTTTTTGAATCAAATGAAACTCAAATGCATTCAACAAAGCTAATTAAATAACATGAAAGTCAAACACGTTCAAACAAAGCTTTTTAAATCAAATGAAAGTCAAATGCATTTAACATATCAAATTGAATCAAAATATAGTCAAACTCATTTAAGCAAAGCTTTATTAATAAAATCACAGTCAAACACATTCAAACAAAGCATTTTGAATCAAATCAAAGTAAAACACATTCAAATAAAGCTTTTTGAATGAAATGAAAGTAAAATGAAATCAACAAAGCATATTATATTAAATGAAAGTCATACGCATTCAAACGAAGTTTTTTGAATCAAGTAAAAGTCAAATGCATTAAACAAAACTTTTTGAATCAAATGAAAATCAAACTCATTAAAAACAAAGCTTTTTATATCAAATGAAAGTCAAAAACATTCAAACAAAGCTCTTTGAATCAAATAAAAGTAAAACACATTCAAATAAAGATTTTTGAAGTAAACGAAAGTCAAATACATTCAAAAAAAGATACGTTAATCAAATGAAAGTCAAACACATTATAAAAAATCTTTTTAAATCAAATGAAAGTCAAACACATTCAAACAGGGCATTTTGAATCAAATGAAAGTCAAAATCTTTAAAACAAAGCTTATTGAATGAAAGGAAAGTCAAATGTACTCATCAAGCTAATTGAATCAAATGAAATACATACTTAATTAAACAAAGCTTTTTGAATCAAATAAATGTCAAACACATTCAAACTAAGCATATTGATTAAAAAAAATCACATTAAAATAAAGCTTTTTGAATCAAATAAAAATCAAATGCAATCAACAAAGCTTATAGAATAAAATGGAATTCAAACACATTCAATCAAAGCCTTTTGAATCAAATGAAAGTCAAATGCATTCAACAAAGCTATTTGAATCAAATGAAAGTCAAACACATTCAAACAAAGCTTTTTGAATCAAATGAAATCCAATTAAATTCAACAAATCTATTTGAATTAAAAGAAAGTGAATCACATTCAAATAAAGCTTTTTGAATCAAATGAAAGTCAAATGTATTCAGCAAAGCTAATTGAATCAAATGAAAATCATACTTAATTAAACAAAGCTTTTTGAATCAAATGAAAGTCAAACTCATTCAAACAAAGCTTTTTGAATCAAATGAAAGTCAAATGCAATCAACAAAGCTAATTGAATCAAATGAATGTCAAACACATACAATAAAGCTAATTGAATCAAATGAATGTCAAACACATACAATAAAGCTAATTGAATCAAATGAAAGTCAAATGCATTCCACAAAGCTAATTGAATCAAAGGAAAATCAAACTCATTCAAACAAAGCATTTTGAATCAAATGAATGTCAAGCACATTCAAACAAAGCATTTTGAATCAAATTAAAGTCTAATACGTTCAACATAGCTAATTGAATCAAATGAAAGTCAAACATGTTCACACAAAGCTTTTTGAATGAAATAAAAGTCAAATGTATTCAACAAAGCTAATTAAATCAAATGAAATTTAGACTTAATTAAACAAAGCCTTTTGAATCAAATGAATGTCAAGCACATTCAAACAAAGCATTTTGAATCAAATTAAAGTCTAATACGTTCAACATAGCTAATTGAATCAAATGAAAGTCAAACATGTTCACACAAAGCTTTTTGAATGAAATAAAAGTCAAATGTATTCAACAAAGCTAATTAAATCAAATGAAATTCAGACTTAATTAAACAAAACTTTTTGAATCAAATGAAAGTCAAAGTCATTTAAACAAAGCATTTTGAATCAAATGAAAGTTAAACACACCCAAATAAAGCTTTTTGAATCAAATGAAAGTCAAATGCATTCAACAAAGCTAATTAAATCAAATGTAAGTCAAACACATTCAAAGAAATCTTTTTGAATTGAATAAAAGTGAAATGCATTCAACACAGGAACTTAAATCAAAAGAAAGTCAAACTCATTGAAACAAAGCTTTTTCAATCAAATGAACATCAAATGCTAATTGAATGAAAATGAAAGACAAACGTATTCAACAAAGCTAATTGAATCAAATTAAAGTCAAACACATTCAAGTACAGCATTTTGAATCAAGTGAAACTCAAACATATTCAAACAAAGATTTTTATATAAAATGAAAGTCGGGATATCAAATTGAATCAAAAGATAGTCTAACTCATTTAAACAAAGCTTTATTAATAAAAAGACAGTCAAACACATTCAAACAAATCATTTTGAATCAAATGAAAGTTAAACACGTTCAAATAAAGCTTTTTGAATAAAATGAAAGTCAAATGCAATCAACAAAGCTTATTATATCAAATGAAAGTCAAACGCATTCAAACAAAGCTTTTTGAATCAAATGAAAGTCAAATGCATTATACAAAACTAATTGAATCAAATGAAAGTCAAATGCATTCAACAAAGCTACTTGAATTAAATGAAAGACAAACTCATTAAAACAAAGCTTTTTGAATAAAATGAAAGTTAAACACATTCAAATACAGCATTTTAAATCAAATGAAAGTCAAACATATTCATATGAATCTTTTTGAATAAAATGAAAGTCAAATGCATTCAACAAAGCTAATTAAATCAATTGTAAGTCAAATACATTCACACAAAGGTTTTTGAATTAAATGAAACTCAAATGCATTCAACATAGCAACTTGAATTAAAAGAAAGTAAAGCAACTAAAAATATTAAGGAAATTTTCAGTATTTACAAGCACTTATTCGTTTTCAAGCGATCTTTTTCTTGTTTTCGTTCCTAAGTTTCGGGGACGAAACTTCTTTTAAGGGGGGTAGACTGTAATACCCCGTATTTTTAATGTATTTTATAAATTATTTATTTAATTATAAAATATATTTTGGGTCAAACTATTTTAATTATTGGATTATAGCTAAAGCAAGTATTTATATTTGGGTCAACAAGTATTTAATCCAAATGTAGCCCATCTTTCTTATGAACCCAATCACCCTATTTTTACTTTTGGGCCACCTATTTCAACATTTAAAGTCCATGACTTTATGAAGCCCAAACCTACACTAATTACCCTACACTATATATATCTACTAGATCCCCAAAATTTCCCACACAAAAAGGTTAGTCTTATTTTCTTCCTTTTTCTCTCCTCTTTTCATTCTAGCTATTTTGATGATTTTATTTATGGGTTTTGGTTTTAATTATTCAAAGTATGTTTGATTAGTATCATAATTATATTTTGATGATTAAAGATTGTAAATTTTAAATAATAAAGTGTTTTATTTTCAGATTTCATAAAATTATAAGTTAAGGTTTTAAAATTATTAAAGACTTGATTTTTAGGGTTTTTATGAACAATTGATTTAGGGATTTTATAGTAATGATATTTTGGAAACTTTGGTGATTATAACTACTAATTAGTTTAACTTAATTCCAGATTATTTTGAACACATAAATTCGTGTTTTAATTTGTAGATTCCCGTTCGTTAATATTAATCCCGTTTTAATCCCGATCAGGTTCGAAACTCATATTATTTTTACAAAAACGTAGTGTTTTCCATGTGGAAACAACGTTTTAAGAAAGACTCACTACCTTAGGTAGTGAGCACCACCCTTTCGTGGCTAAATTCAGCCACTAAGTATGATTTTCGGGCAGTTTTTGATTTTTAACGAAGTTTTTTTTAAATTTTATCCTTGAGTTTAAAGGGTAAGAGATAATTTAATTTTTCTATGGATAATTTAAGTATGAAAATATATTTTGATGAAGTTTTAAAGGGGTTTTTGATTAGTTTAAAATGCTGGAATTTTATTTAAAGTAGTATAATTGTGATTTTAATAAAAGGGTGTGATAACCTATTAAAAAGGAGTTTAATTAGGGGTTTTTAAATAATTTTCAGATTATTCTAAATAGTTTAAAGTGAGTTTAAGTTGCTGAAAATTGTGTATACAAGAGTAATTAATTTAGTATTATTGTCCCTTATTGTAGGACACTTGATTCGGGAATTGTTGTAGTATTTTCGGCCACTTTATGGGCTTAATTAAGGTACGTTCGCGTACTTAGCTTATTTGGTGATGTAGAATCATGCTAGGTTTGGTTTTAATCGATTACAAGTAGTATCATGCTAAGGTTCATGTATTAAGTTGGGAATTATTAGTATTGGTGATTGAATTATGAAGCATGAATTTATTTGTGATGATCTATGGATTGAAAATTATATTTTTGGCATGAGTATATGGACTACATATTTATTTATGGCATGTTAGAGAGCATGTTTAATTAAACTAATTGTTTAATTATGTTTAGAATATTGAAAAGGAATTTTATTATAGTCCATATAATTTTATTGATGCATTAAGCATGAGGAAGGAGCTATATAAGTGTCTATGTACACAAGGAATAAATAGTATGTTGGTGCCTTTGTGCACTTAAGGTGTTTTTAACACCGAGGGATAGGATTGTTGGCGCTTTATGCGTTTAAGGTGTCTTTGACACTGAGGTAGTTTTAAAAAGGGTTCAACATTAAATTATATGTGGTCACTAATTATTCAAGAAATAAATTGGTATGTTTGTTTGATTGAATAATTGTTGTTGATTGAGTTATTATGCTTTGGGAGTCATCACTAAGTTTAATAATTTGTAAATAACGTAAAGTGAAAGAGATTACGCACCAAAACTCTTGGAACGTATATACCTTGAGTATGAACATATGGGGGGAGTTATGTGACTTTATATTTGATCATAACTTCTAATGGAGTACAGGACGCTGTATATTCCTTTTATTATTATTATGCGCTGGAATTCCGCAACCAATGTGTGGCATAGGTGATGCTGGCACGGTTAGCTCCCGTGTCAGTGGGCCTCAATTTATTGAGGTAGGTTTAGTTGAAAACCCGTTCGATGCGTAATCAACGCTAAATGAATTATTTAGTGTCCAGTTAAAGAGTCTTGTTGCTTTTTGTGTGTGCTTGTAAACAGGTGCAATGAGGTAAGTATGTGTGATGCTAGGAGTTGCATGTTAGTGTGTTTAATTACGCTTATGTACTCAGCTTTGCTGATTGTGTGTGTTGTTTGTGTCTGGCTATGTCTTTATCTTGGCCCTACGATGATCCATTTTAATGGAGAGTAGTGGGGACAAGTGGAGATAATCTTTTCAGGCGTTGAAGCATATTCATGACGGGGCATGAGTGAAGAGCGAATCATGCTAATTTCTATTAGTTGAGATGTGGTTTATTTCTTTCAAATATTATTTATGTTATGCTTATAAGACTAACGCAAAGGTTTTCATAATTTAATTGGTTTTGATAAGGGCCTTCAATGGTTCCAAGTTGTAGGTTGATTTTATCTGACTTCGTTTGACTTTGGTTTTAATCTTTACTTTCGTTTGGTTGACTTTTAAGTTGACTCGTTTTTGAATGGTTTTGAGTTAAGTCTTCCGTTGTGTGTCTTTGATAATTGCCTTAGCCGTTTTCACGGTGGCAGTAATGTCTTAGATATTCCTAAATCGTATTTTAAAAAGAGTAAAGTGTATTTTAAAGGAAAGGAATTTCTAGGGTGTTACAAAGTGGTATCTGGGAGCTTTGGTTGAGATTTTTTATTACCACTAAAGCCAAAAACCTGTTTTAAAGTGTTTTGTTTAAAACTTGGCCAAGTGCTTATTTAATAAAGTATTTTTAAAAGCGAGTTATTTTATTTTATTTTTATTTTAAGAGGACCAAAATATTTATTTATTTTTTTCTATGAGGTCCAAAATTTTATTTTGGACATCCGAAATTTTTATGGTATGTCCGAATATTTTTTTTGTGATGGCCGAATATTTTGGCCCTTTTTCGAAGCTTATTTTCAAATTTTATTTTAAAAAGAGGAGTCAAAAATATTTTTAGTTTGTTCATTTTGCAGGAAAGCAAGGATTGAAGTAAGAATTATGTGTTAAAAGCTTTTATTAGCATGTTGGTGAGCTTGGGTAGGAGAAGAAAGGGCATATAGGCTAGAATTTAATTTCTTCCCTATGTGCATATTTTTATATATGAGATGTTCAAGCATGTTGTATGACTAAATGTTTATTGATGAAAGCATGCAATATGTGAATTATTATATGTGAGCTATCAAGATTGTATTATTGAACACCGTACTTAATTTTCTGCAAGAACTGTATTATATTGTTATGGGAAGGGTTTTCTTTTGATAATCAAACCCGTTTTCTTGTAGGATCCCTAAACCCATACCTTGTCAGTTATCATGATGAGAATTTTGAGGAATGTTAAGGATTTTGAGAGCTCAATTGCTTATTTTAGGATTGTTTGCTTCAATTTCCTTATTAGAGAGGTATTTTGGAAGATAACTTGGGATACACATCATCACATAGGTGTGAGTATTGTGTTTTGGGATAGTATGTTGTTAAGATACCTTGTCTAGTTATTAGAATGAGTTTTTGAGTTTTGTGAATTTGTGTATTAAGACACAAAGGTATGAGAATTAAGAAATTAATACTATCGATTAAAGAGCTCGTAATTGGGAGAAATTGTGATTCTATACCCATTTGAGGAATATGTTTTGTCTTTGAACACGAGGTTGAGTATGAACCGAAATCGAACAAGAGCCCAAGAAAGGTGAGCATAGGAATTGATTAGAGATGAGTGATGATGGAAGTTATTATATGAGTTGTGGGATACTTAATCCGAAGCAATTGGAGTTTGACATTGTAAGCTTAGTGACTTATCATTTCTTATGATCAAAGTTATTTAGTTTGGGATAGAGAATTGAGTATATATATATATTAATATATGATGGAAGTCTTGAGAAATCATGATTTTGTTGGAATATTGAGGACTTTTGTTTTGTCGAACCTTGAGAACATTGTCACAAGTTCAACCTTGAGAATATTGACACATATCATCTAAAAGTTATGAGTATTTACTCATTAACCTTGGGATATGAAGATAATTATCTTACATTAAGGAGTCATAGCAAAGCTATCATTTTGAAGAAAGTTCTTAAACTTATTCACCTACTCTTTTAGAGTTGTTCAACGACCTTATGATTTTTTTTTTTTTTTTTATTTTTTTTATTGTTTTCCAAGAACTACTCATTTCGTTCTCTCCTTTTTGGGTAGCAGTTATGGGGATATTTATATTTTTGATTGCTTGTTTAATTACATGAACTATGGTTGTTTATCAATCATAATTTTGTGCATTTGAATTATTGGAAATGAGAAAAAAAAATCTGTTACCTCAAACCTTAATTCGAGTTAAATAATAATTGTCCCTTGATTGAGTTTATTGGTTGATGTTTTGATTAGAACAAGAGAAAGCTAGGTATTTCAACTAAACCTATATAGCATCCAGTTTTATCATCAGAAAGTATGGTGACAAGAAACAATTCCAGTAATGGAAATGATTTGAACAAGGTAGTAAGGCAAACTTGAAAGATTGCCAAGGATGATATATCCACCAATAATCCTGTAGTGGATGAAGGTGTAACTAAATAGTGTTAAAGAGTGAAAACCATCTAAACACCAAAAGGAGATCAATTCCCAAAGTTTTGAGGGTTAAGTTAAAGAGCTGTGCAAGCTGTTTAAAGGCAAAATGTGTCTTGAGAATTTGAGAGGGAATGAAAGTTTGTATAATAAGTACTGGAAAGAGTTGATTTTACCATGTCAATGGGAACTAACAAGTTGTGAATACACCCAATCTTATTTGAGGGACATTTGAGATAGCAAACTCGAAATAAAGATGGAAGGAACATGTAGTGAAGTTTGGGTGGAAATAAAAAGGTTGTTTGCTTTGGAGTAGCATTCCAAGTTGTTAAGATCTCGAAGTTTTCAAGGGAGTAGTATTGCTTAGAAGTCCAAGGAACAATTTAAAGGATGATGATCTTTATATGAGTTCCAATGATAATTGTCAACATATAATGTTTTTAGAAGTTTGACTGAATTGTATAAAAAGGGGTGAGACTAAGGATGAGGATAAGGGATCAAAACCAGAAAGAAGGTGGGTGAAAGATCAACAAGATGGCTAAAGGAGTTTTCAAAAAAGATATTTTAGGAATAAGAAGAAGCAGGAAGGTGGCTTAAGTAATTCTTGGAGGTTAAGAAAGTTAAAACCATGAAGAAATAAAATACTTAAAGGTATTGAAATTATTGAACTATGAATATGAAAATGTCATAAAGGAGAAGAGTTTATGACAAGATTTATGAATTTGATTGGAATGTGTTGATATGATTTAAGTAAGGATTGGTTATAAAGTAATTGAAGTTGAGGTTATTTATGAGTCATGAGATTTATTCAAGGGATGCTAGAAGAAAAAAATTACGGGTTGATTAGATGAAATTTGTAAGCAAGAGTAATGTAAGCAAAGAAATATAAGGGTTGAGGGAACTTTGGAAATAATATTAGGACGTCTTTGTGTGTGAAGAAAGGATTAATGTAACATTGTTTAAAGGAGTTAAAGAATACGGTGGTAAGTCATTGAAAGAAAGTTACATCGCCTTGGGAAGCGCATGAATTTGTTAAGTGAAGGGATGAATTTGTTAAGTGGATGAATTTGTTAATTAAAAGAGACGATATGTTGATCAAATGAAAGGAGCAAATCTGATTTTGAGGATATGAACTAATATTAAGTAAGAACCTTCGAAAAAGGACATTTCGAATATTAGCATTTATGACAAGATTTGGTCGGTTCGAGTTTCATTTTGTTTCCTTTTGGATTAACGGAGCACCTATGTTTTATATGGACCTAAAGGAATAGAGTGTTTTATCGAAGATATTTTGGTAAATTCTAAGAATGGGAAGGAAAGGACGATGTGAAAACTTATGATAAAGTTATCAATACAGAGATAGAAGCAAATGCACACATGGTTTTTCCTAAGAGTGAGTTATGATTAAGAAAGGATCATCTTGGGAGACCTTGTGATAAAGTATAGAGGTAATTGCTGATGTAACAGGGATAGAAGCGGTGAATTATGGACAATAAATTAGTTGTCATTTGAGGTCTTTAAGTTGGATAATAGGGGTGAAAAAGGTCTATGATGGATTTTCAAGGATAATAGACAAGTGAATGTATTAATGGAGAGTAATAGAAAGTTTATGGGGAATATAAATGTGAAATAAATTTTGTATGGAAACATGATTATTTGGATGAAGTTTAAAGTTTGAGATAGACTCTCACACACAAGGAATTAATTATGTAGCAAAGAAATGATTGCAGTTAATAAAGGAATATGGGTGAGGCATTCAATGTTATGAAAGGGGAGGTAATGTGGTGGATTGATACAAAGTAAATAGGAAAGAAGGAAATTAACCCCCTCAAAAGTGTTAGAAAAGAAAGTAAAGAAAATGTTGGGATAACTAGAGTTTGAGACCAACGATATTTGAGGAAATGCACGAAAATTAAGAAGAGAATTGTAAATTTGGGTCGAATTCGTAGGAGGATGTGCTATTTTATTGGTCATGGAAATAAGCTTCAATATACATTTAAGAGTAAGAAGTTGAATTTAATATAATGGAAGGAAGGTGAAATACACCCAGGAAAGGACAAGTTGTAAAAGGATTTGGTAAAGGTGTATTAATGATTAAGAGTGATTGTCTCATTTGAATTGTGGTGGATAGATTGTCTAAGTCCACAATGTGTAAAACTGATGAAGGAGACTTGGAGAAAGGAGCAACTTGCAAAGGCTTAAATCAAATTTGTTGTGAGATTACATGGAGATCCTAAAGATATCATTTTAGATTGAGATTCCTAGTTTCTTTCAACATCCTAGGAGGTATACAGGAGGACTTTGGTGATACACTGAGGACGATTACTACAACCACCAAATAATAATGGACAAACAAAAGGAATATTTGACATTGGAAGTCATTAGAGAGCATGAAGCATTGGAGAGAAAACAAATGAAAGATAACCATGCAAGCCCGCATTAGCATGGCAACATTTCGAGGTCGGTATTGAAAAAAAAAAACATGAAAGTTCATTATGTTGGGGAACATTAGTGAGAAGATCGTCTTAGGACTTCAAACGAGTAAAGTCATGGAGAAGCAAGAAAAGTATCCATGAATGGATTAAGTGGTGCAAGTTAAAGTATGGAAAGAATAAAGAGAATGAGCCAAGGAATATAGAATATATGAATTTGCATAGAATTGGTAAAGTGGCAAATAACTTAGCATATTATTGGACCTTGGTAAGGTATAAGACATTTTTCATGAGTCATTGTGAAAGAACATTGACTAAAGGTATGAATTACAAAGGAAACTATTGAGGGTAACCAATTAAATCAAGAGAAAGCTTGACAAAATCAAGGTTTTAAATAGCAAAGTGCTTCATACTTTTACTAGAAGATTGGTAAAAGATAGTATAGATGGTATTGATTATTTTTGGTATAATGAGTACGGAATCGATGAGACTTTTGGTACTTGCAACAAGGAATGAATATATATATATAGAGAAGCATTATGATTTTACCAAGGATGGAAAGAGAAAGAGAACAACATAACTCTAAATTTGAATTAAGTGGAGTTACGGGGGCGTAACTCGTTTTCTTTAAGGGGGGTAGAGTGCGATAGAATTGCGCACTTTTCCCTTAATTTTGGCATTTTAAGTGCTTTTTCGGTCAGTTTTACACTGATTTTGTTATTTAGTTTGTTTGTCTTACACACATGGATGTGTAAGTTTATTACCAAAGTTGAATCTTACACTAATAGTAGTGTGAGTTTGTTAGATAGTCTAATAATTTACACATTAGTTTGTGTAAGTTTGTTAGTAAAGTTGTTATCTTATACACTAGTTTGTGTAAGTTGGTTAGTAAGTTGGTTACTTTACACACTAGTTTGTGTGTGATTGAATAGATGAGGTAGAAAATAAGTATCACAAAAGTAAAGCAACTAAAAATATTAAGGAAATTTTCAGAATTTACAAGCACTTATTCGTTTTCAAGCGATCTTTTTCTTGTTTTCGTTCCTAAGTTTCGGGGACGAAACTTCTTTTAAGGGGGGTAGACTGTAATACCCCGTATTTTTAATGTATTTTATAAATTATTTATTTAATTATAAAATATATTTTGGGTCAAACTATTTTAATTATTGGATTATAGCTAAAGCAAGTATTTATATTTGGGTCAACAAGTATTTAATCCAAATGTAGCCCATCTTTCTTATGAACCCAATCACCCTATTTTTACTTTTGGGCCACCTATTTCAACATTTAAAGTCCATGACTATATGAAGCCCAAACCTACACTAATTACCCTACACTATATATATCTACTAGATCCCCAAAATTTCCCACACAAAAAGGTTAGTCTTATTTTCTTCCTTTTTCTCTCCTCTTTTCATTCTAGCTATTTTGATGATTTTATTTATGGGTTTTGGTTTTAATTATTCAAAGTATGTTTGATTAGTATCATAATTATATTTTGATGATTAAAGATTGTAAATTTTAAATAATAAAGTGTTTTATTTTCAGATTTCATAAAATTATAAGTTAAGGTTTTAAAATTATTAAAGACTTGATTTTTAGGGTTTTTATGAACAATTGATTTAGGGATTTTATAGTAATGATATTTTGGAAACTTTTGTGATTATAACTACTAATTAGTTTAACTTAATTCCAGATTATTTTGAACACATAAATTCGTGTTTTAATTTGTAGATTCCCGTTCGTTAATATTAATCCCGTTTTAATCCCGATTAGGTTCTAAACTCATCCGATTTTGACAAAAAAGTAGTGTTTTCCATGTGGAAATAACGTTTTAAGAAAGACTCACTACCGTTGGTAGTGAGCACAACCCTTTCTTGGCCAAATTCACTCTTTAAGTATGATTTTCGGGCAGTTTTTGATTTTTAACGAAGTTTTTTTTAAATTTTATCCTTGAGTTTAAAGGGTAAGAGATAATTTAATTTTTCTATGGATAATTTAAGTATGAAAATATATTTTGATGAAGTTTTAAAGGGGTTTTTGATTAGTTTAAAATGCTGGAATTTTATTTAAAGTAGTATAATTGTGATTTTAATAAAAGGGTGTGATAACCTATTAAAAAGGAGTTTAATTAGGGGTTTTTAAATAATTTTCAGATTATTCTAAATAGTTTAAAGTGAGTTTAAGTTGCTGGAAATTGTGTATACAAGAGTAATTAATTTAGTATTATTGTCCCTTATTGTAGGAGACTTGATTCGGGAATTGTTGTAGTATTTTCGGCCACTTTATGGGCTTAATTGAGGTACGTTCGCGTACTTAGCTTATTTGGTGATGTAGAATCATGCTAGATTTGGTTTTAATCGATTACAAGTAGAATCATGCTAAGGTTCATGTATTAAGTTGTGAATTATTAGTATTGGTGATTGAATTATGAAGCATGAATTTATTTGTGATGATCTATGGATTGGAAATTATATTTTTGGCATGAGTATATGGACTACATATTTATTTATGGCATGTTAGAGAGCATGTTTAATTAAACTAATTGTTTAATTATGTTTAGAATATTGAAAAGGAATTTTATTATAGTCCATATAATTTTATTGATGCATTAAGCATGAGGAAGGAGCTATATAAGTGTCTATGTACACAAAGAATAAATAGTATGTTGGTGCCTTTGTGCACTTAAGGTGTTTTTAACACCGACGGATAGGATTGTTGGCGCTTTATGCGTTTAAGGTGTCTTTGACACTGAGGTAATTTTAAAAAGGGTTCAACATTAAATTATATGTGGTCACTAATTATTCAAGAATTAAATTGGTATGTTTGTTTGATTGAATAATTGTTGTTGATTGAGTTATTATGCTTTGGGAGTCATCACCAAGTTTAATAATCTGTAAATAACGTAAAGTGAAAGAGATTACGCACCAAAACTCTTGGAACGTATATACCTTGAGTATGAACATATGGGGGGAGTTATGTGACTTTATATTTGATCATAACTTCTAATGGAGTACAGGACGCTGTATATTCCTTTTATTATTATTATGCGCTGGAATTCCGCCACCAATGTGTGGCATAGGTGATGCTGGCACGGTTAGCTCCCGTGTCAGTGGGCCTCAATTTATTGAGGTAGGTTTAGTTGAAAACCCGTTCGATGCGTAATCAACGCTAAATGAATTATTTAGTGTCCAGTTAAAGAGTCTTGTTGCTTGTTGTGTGTGCTTGTAAACAGGTGCAATGAGGTAAGTATGTGTGATGCTAGGAGTTGCATGTTAGTGTGTTTAATTACGCTTATGTACTCAGCTTTGCTGATTGTGTGTGTTGTTTGTGTCTGGCTATGTCTTTATCTTGGCCCTACGATGATCCATTTTAATGGAGAGTAGTGGGGACAAGTGGAGATAATCTTTTCAGGCGTTGAAGCATATTCATGACAGGGCATTAGGAACCATGGTAAACATCTCGGAAATTTTTATTTCCGGGTGAAAAAAGGTAAAAAAATTCCAAAATTGAAGGCTATAATCCTCGCTTTTTGAGGAATTTTGAGGTTACGGGGCCCGGTGGCGAAAAGTCTTGAGACCTTAGGGGATACATCTTAGGGTCATATAATGACATTTGGAACCATATATGACCCTTATATGTTGTACAAAATAGCCGTGGTAGGGTTCAGTTTACGAAATCGGTCCAAATTTGGAACGGGTAAATTGACCGTTTTAAGGCATATTGGATGGTTCCACCCACTCAATTGGACTCTCGGAGGGTATTAGGAACAATGGTAAACATCTTGGCAATTTTTATTTCTGGGCGAAAAAAGGTCAAAAAATTCAAAAATTGAAGGTTATAATCTACGCTTTTTGAGGAATTTTGAGGTTACGGGGCCCGGTGGCGAAAAATCTTGAGACCTTAGGGGATACATCTTAGGGTCATATAATGACGTTTGGAACCATATATGACCCTTACATGTTGTACAAAATAGCCGTGGTAGGCTTCAGTTTACGAAATCGGTGCAAATTTGGAACAGGTAAATTGACCGTTTTAAGGCATATTGGATGCTTCCACCCACTCAATTGGACTCCTGGAGGGTATTAGGAACCATGGCAAAAATCTCGGCAATTTTAATTTCCGGGTGAAAAAAGGTCAAAAAATTCCAAAATTGAAGGCTATAATCCTCGCTTAATGAGGAATTTTGAGGTTATAGGGACTGGTGGCGAAAAGTCTTGAGACCTTAGGGGATACATCTTAGGGTCATATAATGAAGTTTGGAACCATATATGACCCTTATATGTTTTAAAAAATAGCCGTGGTAGGCTTCATTTTATGAAATCGGTGCAAATTTGGAACGGGTAAATTGACCGTTTTAAGGCATATTGGATGGTTCCACCCACTCAATTGGACTCTCGGAGGGTATGAGAAACCATGGAAAACATCTCGGCCATTTTTATTGATAAGTGACATTTATGTCACTCCTAGGGGTAGTGTTTAGGTTATTTTCGTGTTTATTTTCCCTTATTTTTCCTTTTATTCTCTTGTTTTCTCTTTAATAAAGTTTCTAGTTTATTTTGGTAATTTTGGTGTGTTTTAGTTTATTTTCTTTATTTTATTAGTTTTAGTCTATTTTCGTATTTTATTTTATTTTAGTTGCTTGCGTAGTTTTAATTATTTTTTTTTAGTTTAGTTTTATGTCCCTTGTTTTCTATTTTTATTTCTATTTTATTTATTTTATTTTATTTGTCTTGGTTTTATTTTATTTTGTCCTTTATTTATTTTCATTTTTATTTATTTCTATTTTATTTATTTTATTTTATGTCCCGGTCCTCTCCTCGGTTTTCTTTGAGTGTGTAGGTTTGCGTTCGGATTGAGGTTCGAGTGTCAAGTTATTCTTGTCCGAGGTTCGAATTCAAAGTCCGGGGTTTGAGGCACAAGAATTTGAGCCAACCTTCTTGCTGCCCTCTTATCCCTCACCACACCTCACCTTAACCTCCACTACATCAAAACACCAAACCTCCCCTGCTCCCTCATTTCCCCTGCTGCCCAGCCACGCATCTCCCCTCACAATCCCTCACACTCCCCTGCTTCACCCCGCAACACCACCGCAACTAACAACCAGCAGCCACCCCGCAACCATCAACAACACCAACAGCAGCCCTCACTCACTCAACAACAGCAACTGCAACAACAACAACAGCAGTCACGCAATCCCACACACCACCAACCTTCACCTCCAATCACCGCCACTGAACCACCACCAAACAACCACCAACAGCAGCGAACACAACTCACTCGCACCCACGCACGCATCACCAACCTCCAGCATCAATTACAGCAGCAACGCTGCCTCCCCACTTCGCAACACCAGCAGCAGCAATTTGCGCCACATCAAACCACCAATTCACACAAGCATCAGCTAAAATTAGAGAAAAATGCAAGTTCATTTGGGTTCGAGCAAACCCATTGAGAAGTTCAGTCAAATTAAAAGGGCGAAAACAAGCAGAATCATTCGATGTTTTCTGATTTTTAGAGGAGTGGTCGAACACACCCATGGTTCGATCGAAACAACCCGTAGTTCGGCCACACCTACTTTCGGTTCAATCGAACCATTTCACGAGCTTCCACGAGATTGTTAATGAAGACCAACGGCCTTGATTGATGCTCATAATAGGCGTTGATGATGCGATTGGTGGTGATAGCCGTTCATTTGGTGTTTGAGTGAAATCGGAGGGTGGTGATGCAATGATGGTGGAGCTTAGTGAAGTATGGTGCAGGGGATTATTTCCCCATTTGAGCAGCCAAGAATACGTAGAAGGAGGGTCTGATTGGAATGTGGGGATTTTGGGGTTTATTTTCCCCTTTTGTTTTCCTTTTTCCTTTTTACTTTTATTTCTAGTTTTAGTTTTAGTTTTGTTATTTTATTTGTTTTATTTAGTTTTATTTATTTTATTTTTATTTTATTTTATTTTAGCTTGTATTATAAATACCCCTTTGGGGTTATTTCCACTTAACTTTTCAATCACCCATAATTTTATTCTACTCTCTAATATGTTTTAGGAGAGCTTCTCTCTCTAAGGTTAGCTTAGGATTAGGGTAGTTTAGAGAGAGAAAGTGAGGGTTTCACCATTGTTGAACTTGAATTTTGAAGAAGAAATTGATCATCTTTTCTATAGATTTACATCTTCAATCAATGAGAATCTCTAACTCTCTCTCCTCTATTTTTATTGTTTTATTTTGATTATTATTTTTGTTGTTGGTATTGCTTGTTGATCATGTTGATTCTTGATTATTTGTTAATTAATCTTGTTATTATCATGATTAGTGAGTAATTTCCCCATTGAGGGGATGGTTGTAGTGTAGTTGTATCTTGAGCATGTTCTAGGTTTAGAGTTGATTTATTTGAGATTAAAGTCTTTATATGCTTGATATTCTTTAATCTTCTTGCAAGTGCACAATGTTGGTTGATTAAAGGTGAATCTTTGCTAACAAGGAACGGAAGTTGACTTAGTTAAGGTTCATTATTATCGATTGTTATTTAATAGTACCTCCTAGTATATGGTTCTAATGTGGAAACATAGAGGCTATGTTAGGAGAAGCCAATTGACCCCGGAAGGCGGCTAGATTGGACCCTTTATTTCGATATTTGAGCATGTTTAGTTCATAATTAATTCAATTTCTATGCCTTTGTTTATGTTCAAGTGAATGCTATACCTAAACCATTTCCCTTAATGTTTTATTTCTTGTTTTAGCATATGTAGACTTTAGTTTATTTATCTCCTATTCCGGACTAGCTTAATTGTCGATAACATTTGGTGGTGTTTATCCGTTCTCTGTGGTTCGACCCCTATGCTTGCCTTATACTCGTATTAGGTTTGTTTAGGTTGTATAAATTGTATTTGATCTAGGTGTAGTCGTTTGACGACGCGATTATTCCCTCATCAAATTGGCGTCGTTGCCGGGGAACGGCTTCCATTACCATTGTGTTATCTTATTGAGACTAATCCATTGTGTATATTTATCTTTCTATTTGTTGGTTTTTATCTGTGTTGCTTTATTTGAAAAAAATGTCTTGTATTTCTATTGCTCAATTTGATAATGAACCGTTTTGGGTGTATTTTAATAGACTTGAGGATTTCTTGGATGGTGTTAAGGGTTTTACCAAGGGTGATTATTGTGAAATCATTAATTTGGGATTAAATGGGCATTTTAGAGGAGTGGTTGATAATATGTTAAATGGTGATCTTGAAACTATGTCTTCGGATGAAGCTTGGGATTTCTATTCATGGTTAGCTAGGGATAATTATGATTGGGAGAGGGCCAATCATGAGACTTATGTTCAGGATTCTCATGCTTTTAATGTTGATGCTAATTGTCATGATTTGTCTAATATGAATTTCCATGATGTGCTTGATGCTCCCCATAGTGACCATGTAATGCATGATTTCAACTCCCCTCCCTCTATACCTCAATGTAATGAGGTACATTCTAATGATGATGAAGTGCATGTTCTTTCTCATATTGCATCCGATTTTTGCATGAATTCTAAAGGTGTGTCCCATAGTTCCCTAGATGATTCCAATGAGCAAGCTTTTGACTCGTCTATCCATGATGATTTGGACTCATTTGAGATTATGGCCCAAATATTTCTTGCATTTCAAACAAAAGCCCATAACCTTTTGAGTGAGTTCATTGATAATGCTTCATTAGAAAGAGATGAGTTTGAGAGGAATTTGCCCCCATTCACTCTTGGATTTGAGATGGTAGGACTTGAGAAATGTATGGGAGATGTTGTTCAAGATGATGAAGAGGAGGTTGAGGTTGAATCATTTGGAGTTTTTGAGCTTGAGGGAGATGTAGATCGTGAGGGTTCTTCATTTGAGGATTCCATGGTAGATTTCCATGCCTTCATTAGTGATGTGAGACCTTGTGGTGAGGGAATAGCTACCCCTTTTCCCCTTTCTCATACACCTTTCTCCCAAAGGTTTAACCATATCCCCTACTATCCTATGTTCCTCCCTTCTTTTCTCAAAGAACCGAATGGTAACGGTGAAATTGGGTGTTTGAGGGTATGCTTTGTTGTTTCTAGGATAAAGTACTCTAAGGTAGTATGTCAAGAACTTCTGGAACCTTGAAGCCCGAGTCTACTTGTTTGTGGTAAGATGGTAGTTGCTTCTTATAGTGAATTTGAAACCAATAGTGAGTTTTTGCTACATCCATGTAAGGTTCACTTTTTGAAGCCTTCTATAAATATTTGAATGAGCGGTATGGATCCTTGACTATTGCATACTTGTGAATGCTCACTTTGATCCCCATCGATCCCAAGCTCGACAGGTTTTTGTCCTTGCTAAGAAGAGAAGCAAGAGCAAGGAGTAGAAACTCCTATACCCCTACAAAAGAGGGAGTGAGAGAACAAGATCGAAACTCCACCTTCCTCACCTTCAAGTGAAGAAGGAAGTAGCCCTAATTCTTCATCAAGTTCGGATATCAATCCTTTCTCCACCTTTGAGTTCGAGAGTGTGCAAACCCCAAGATGGGAGAAAATACATGTTTGGGAGTCTAACTCCTACTCAAGCCAACAATTTCAAAATCAAGCCCAATTTGATTTCCTTGATAAAGCGGAAACAATTCTCGGGTGGAAAGTTTAAGGGTCCTCATGAACATCTAACAGAATTTGAGAAATACTGTGATACGATAAAGATTAACGGGGTGACTCAAGAATACAATCGACTCAAGATGTTTCCATTCTCTGTAATTAGGAAAGGTTTAGAGTAGCTAGAGAAGGAGGTGCCCTGTAATTCTCTCAAAATTTGGGACCAAGTTACTTCGGCATTCTCGAGGAAACTCTACAATCATAGGAAAATTGCCAAAGCTCGATCTTTGATTCAAGTGTTTCATTAAAAAGGTGGCGAGTCCCTAAGTACGACTTGGGAGCGATACAAAGAACTCCAACGCCAATGTCCACACCATAGAATACCAAAGTATCAACTCATTTACACATTCTATGGTGGTCTTACATCTCAAGGGAGAACAAGCTTAGACACTGGAGCCGATGGTCCAATCATGAACAAAGGAGAGTACGAAATGGAATATAACATAGAGAAAATTGCAAAGCATTATGAAGATTGGTACGAAAGGTGATAGAGATGCTACATCTACCAAAGGCACGGTCTATGCATTAGGGCAATCCGAAGCAATCAATAACCTCTCCACCTAAATCTCCAAAATGACCTCGCAAATGGATGACTTATTGAAAGAAAGATCCAATCCTTGAGATAATACCTCCCTTTCAACCAAGGGAGGCAATGATATGAACACTTCCTCCCCTTCCTCTTACAATACAATGCCTCAAGGATGAAGGATGTTTGTTTTGTGTTAATTGTGGTACGTAGGATAATGAAACATCTCAATGTGTGTACTCTTGTGAAATTCAACCCCCTCCCCAAAAATATGATGATAATGTGGAAGATGTTAATTCTATGAACTTTGCTCCTCACATGGGGAATATGGGGAATCTGAGGCCAAACCCCAATTAAATGGGGAATTAGAATCAAAGTTCCAACCATGGTTGGAACCAAAGTGGTGGTTATGATAACCAATACCATGTAGGGAGGCCCTCCCAATTTCAATGGAAGAGGCTACCCTAACCAAATAGGGTATGGTAATCAAAATCAAAGTTTTGGTGATCAAAGTAACATGGGAAACAATACACAAACAAATGTTCCAAACCAAGGCAATGGAGGCAATAGGGGTCAACATGTCTCTCATTATTCCCAAGCTAATAGGCAATACGCCTCCTCTAGGTTTCCATCAACCCCAACGTCCGCCTCAACAACCTCTTCAACTTCAAGCTAAACTAGATGCTTTATTGAAATTGTGTGAAGAGGATCAAAAGACACATGAATCGGACCAAAAAAAACATGAAGACAATAAAAACGAACAAATGCTTACATGAAAATGCTTGAAACTCAAATTGCTAAACTTGCATCTAATTCATCCCCTTCCTCTTCTTCTACCCTTCCGTGTCAAGGAGTCAGCCCTAAACCTATGTATGCCGTGACAACTAAGAGTGGAAAGGTAGTGAGGAGTTACCCTTTGGTTGAGGAGAAGCCTCTTGAAGAAGTGGATCTAGAGGATGAGAGTGAGAAAGCCAATGAGTGTTTGGGAGGTGAGAAAGAAAGGGACGTTGTTGAGGAACCAAAGGAGAAAGAAGCTTATGAATTCTCAAGTGTTGAGTGCTTTAAATTTGTGCTTAATGAATTCTCTCGATTCCATTTGCATGCTACTAATGATCCTCTTGAAAGAATTTTGTTTAATGATTCTAAGATAGGTATTCAGAAGGAAGACATGCATGAGGATTTACTTGAGGAAAGCAAATAGGAGTGCAAATATGAGAGGCTTCTTTCAATCATGACCTCTTTCCCGTAATCATTAATTCTAATCTAACAAAGGAGCAAACATCCCTCTTGATCAATTTTTTGAGAAAATACAAGAAGGTTTTGGGTATAAGTCCATCCCTATGCATGCACAAAATTGAGATGATAAACCCGTTAGGCAAAGGAAAAGGAAGCTTAATCCTACCATACAAGAGATTGTGCGGAAGGAAGTTTCTAAGCTTCTTGATGCAAGAATTATGTACCCAATTGCTCAAAGTGACCAAATTTCACTTCTAAACATTGAAGACGACAGCACGAAGCAAAGAGGTTAATGGTGTATTGAGAAGATGTGTCCCTAATGATGAGTTTGGAAGTATTCATCATATGTGTCACTCCTCTCTTTATGGTGGTCATATGAGTAGTATTGTGGGTCATAAATTCATATTAAAGATAATAAATAATACATAACAATCATAAATTCATAATACATTAGTACAAAATAAAGGAAAATTTGGATTTTGGTACCTCGAATATGGGGGTAATTGAATTTTAGTACCCACCTAAAATTTTATTTTAAATTAGTACCTCCAAAAACACAAAATTGTAGATTTCAGTACCTCCGTCCATGTTCCGTTAAGTTTTTCCGTTAGTGGGGCCCATTTCTAATTATTTAATAATTTAATTTATTAAAAAAAAGAAAAAACATTTTATATAAAAAAAAAAAAACTTAAAAAAATAAAAAAATAATAATAAAAAAAAAATAAAAAAAAAAAGAAAAATCCCTAAACTCTTAACCAGCCACCACCGGCGCCAACCCCCACCGCCGTCACCCATCCCAATTGAGACCCTCGACCCACGAAGTCAGCCGGCCTACCTTCCTCGAACCGCGAAACCAGCCGTCCGACCACCCTCAGCTCGATCGACCTTCGAAACTAGCCCAATTGTACCCTAACAACCACGACGCTTTGTGGGTTTTGGTATGGGTGTGGGTTGGGGTTTCGGCAGTTCGCCGACGGTTTTGGGTAAGGGAGAGGAAAACTGCGGCGGTGGTGGGTTGATTTGTTGCTGTCAGCTTCTCGCTGGGCTAGTTTAGGTGGTTCGACGGTGGTTTGGAGTCGGGAGATGACGATGGGGGCTCTCTCGCTGGGCTGGTTTGGGTTGGGGTCTGGGTAGTTCTGCGACGGCTTCGGGTCGAGGAGACAACGATGGGGCTGGGTTAGGGTGACGACCATGGTACGGTAGTGGTGGCCACCGTTGCGCTAGGGTTTCGGGGAAGGGGAAAACAGGGAGGGAAAGGGAAAGGGAGGGTTGGGGTGTCGC
The DNA here is from genome assembly GCF_948465745.1 of Chenopodium album. Lineage (NCBI taxonomy): Eukaryota > Viridiplantae > Streptophyta > Magnoliopsida > Caryophyllales > Amaranthaceae > Chenopodium > Chenopodium album. The sequence goes on along the minus strand of NC_137850.1, from coordinate 19,433,035 downwards.
GGCTAGGAACGAGGAAGGGAGGGAAGATGGTGGTGGTTGCGCCGGTGCCAGGGAAGGGGAAAACATGGAGGGAAAGGGAAGGGGTGGCCGACGCCGGTGCCAGGGGAATTCGGCCACCAATAGCCGGAAGCCGGCGCCGGCGCTGGTGGCAGTGGCTGTTTTTATTATTATTTTTTTTTAAGTTTTTTTTTAATAAAATGTTTTTTCCTTTTTTTTTTAATAAATTAAATTATTAAATAATTAGAAATGGGCCCCACTAACGGAAAACTTAACAGAACTAGACGGAGGTACTGAAACCTATAGTTTTGTCATTTTGGAGGTACTAATTTAAAATAAAATTTTAGATGGGTACTAAAATTCAATTACCCCCATTTTTGAGGTACTAAAATTCAAATTTTCCCAAAAAAAATAATAATAATAAATAATAAATAAATAAATAAACAATTAAATAAATAAATTAATTAAAGTACGGTGTTTATCACTAATAATAGAGTAGTATGGCCCTAGCTTCAACTAATAAGGCCGATATCCCAATAGATGACCCTATAGATAACCCAATCTCGAACTCTGACTTCTCGCCCCTCTTCTCTACCATTGTTCGTATTGATCAAATCTCTGTTACGGAAGAAATGCATGATTAAAAGTTATAGTTAATGTGACTCGTGCCTTAAAGGTCATTTTTTTGTGAAGAAGAGGTTAACACAGTCATTGGCATCCCTAATAATTTGCATGTATTTTGCGTGAAATGTGAGTGTTATGAGTGTTGTGAGCATCCATTCGGTTCACGGGTGTTAGAAATACGTACTACTTATGAGTCTTGTGAGGAGAAACCTAATCATATTAGTAATTAGTGGCATCCTATGACTTTGACGAAAGAAATCCAACCAAGTAGCATGAGGATTTCGTTGAAGTACCATGTACATGACTCTTTGTGTAAAGCAAGATCTGCAACAATTAAGCTACTTGTGGTTCGCCGAGTAGTTCAGTTAGCCGCTAATTTAAGGACCTGATCGTACCACAATAGTGTTGGTATGATCAGAATGTATATAAGAAAGCTTTATAATTGTATATACAACGGGGAATTACCAACTTAAGTAATATAAGCATTTTTGAGTGAGAATGGAAGAAATTACTCAAAAATGTAATATTAGAAGCCTTCAATAATCAGGTGTTGAGCATGACCGTATTGTTAGTAGTACTGCAATTGTTTAGAAGCAGAGCGTATTGAGGAGGATTATAAAGTATTAGAGTGGCGTCTTCTTCTTCAAGCTACTCATTAGGTTCAGGAGTACCTTCCTAATAAGCACTAGTTCTTATGACACGAGTTCTGCAACGAGCTTAGGAATACATTAAGATTTCGAAAAATGTAATTAGAAGCCTTCAATAAAATTTATCTATAGCCTTCAATAAAATTGAAGGTAGGAAGATATAACATTATGGTATGTAAAACCAGATGGTACACTAGTACAAAATTGGGCTTAAGTAACACCCATTGGTAACACTTTATAAATTTCAAGATTGCTTTATTTTTACGTAACACATTTGTAACACTATGATATTAGGTAACATTTTTAGTAACACTTTAATATTATGTAACACTTAGTTGTAACACTTTAATATTAGATAGCACATGGTTGTAACACTTAAATTTGGTATGATAATTTTTTTCTTCTTTTTTTTAATCAAAACCGCAAGTCCGCAACATTATTAAAAAATTAAAAAAAGTACACCCTTTCTCTTTTATTAGCCTTACTACTCACAAGTCACAACCTGATCACATTCCTCATATTCCTCCCTCGGCTTCCAACGCTACTCCTCTTCATACAAATTCTCTCCTCTCAAAACTCTCACCACCAATTGTTCAGTCCTCCGTCACACTGTGGCTCCGACAATCAACCTGGACTGTCTAGCAGCCCATCATCGGCGAGAGTCGGCGACCTCATATCCCCAAATTAGGTTCTTCATTCTCCAGGTAACCAGGCTCTTTTCTTTTTATTCTATTTCAATTTCAAGGAAATTTTAAAATCAAGGCTTCATATAATCATATGCTATCACATACATATGTTTAATTTTTGTTTTATCTTTCTTGTTTCATATTATATTTATTTTAATTTTCGATTTGGTGAAAAAATAAAATTAGGGTTTCATATGTTTAATTTATCTTTTTGTTTCAATTATTGTTTTAGGGACTTATAGAAAAGTAATTTGTTGAAATATAGAACCAAAATTACAATTAAAATACGAAAAATTTGATGGACGAGGACTTTGATTTTCTAAAGCCTGTTTCTTGTCTGTTGTTATCTTCTACTTTGGACGGTCGCTGATGTGATTAATTCAAGATTTTAGGTGTTTATTTAGCTATTTAATGGCATGATTAGTTAAATTCTTGAATCGTTGAATTATATAATTATATTGATATGAGCTTGAATTGGTAGTATTGTGATTTGGTTGTAAGCCACTATGTAAGTGGTTAATTAAAACTGAGATCACTATACTTCATCTTGACTTCTTGAGGTATAAAAAGTAGTGCATCTTGAACATGTCTTACCAGTTACCACATTAGGATTTTAGTTTTTAAATTTGAAGATTGGTGTAAGCATGTGATTGCTTATTACTTGATGTATATTGCAACAATTCTGATTTTGAGCAAAGAGTTATCTACATTTTTTAATCTATGAGCCTCAAATTTGTCCGTGACTATGTTTCAGAATGCAAATTTAGTTTATTCTATAATTTGTTACTCGAAATGATTATATGAAGCTTCCTGAATAGCTTGTGTATACCAAGTATCTTATTGAAGACCTTTGTACCTAGTTTGTGCTCAATTTAATGTATTATCATTCCCTAATAAAAATGATTATTTTTTTACCTTTTAGTTATTGGAAGCACATTTTTTAGTTGGCTGACATCTAATTTCCTTGCTTCTGTATTCAGTTCAATACAGTTCCCAACAAATGCAAAAACTTTTCTCGCTTCTTTAATTAAGCAAATGCAAATATTTTTTGCTTCTAGGAGGGTAGATACCATAGATAATGAGATATAAGACAGTGCCAAATTCAGGTCTGTAAAATTTATTGAAATGCGTTTTTTAATATAAAAAATATTTAAAAAAAAAAAAAAAAAAAAACTAGCTTATACAAGTATAATAGTTATGCGGCTTCTGGGATTTCTTTCCTCCATTGAAACAACGAACTTATAAGGTAAGAATTTCTTTCTTCTAATTGATCATCGTATGTCACTTTTACTATTTATGGTTTATCGAAATTTACTTGTTAGTATAATCAATTTGGGGTTCTTCCAAGGTAGACTACTAAATTATTAGTGTTAGTCATTGGAGTCATGTAATACTGTAATATTATAGTGAGCGATTAATTTTTTTTTTTTTTTTTGTGCTAACAGTAAGTATCAATAGCCTCTCATCAATATAAGTAACTTTTAAAATTAAAAGGTTTATTCTACTAATTTAGAGTGGCACAACTCTTTAGCCTACTCTACGACTCTGGCAGCTAATTTATTCAGATCATTGTCCACATATGGCAGAATTTCAGAGCCTCCTTCATATTAGTGAGTATAGGTAGCATTTAATATTTAATGCTTGCATTAATTTGATCCCAATATTATATATGCTCTGTTTGCAGATAAATTGATTAATTTTTTTGCATGGAGGAGGAATAATATAAATGGGAGATAGTAGAAAAGGTATAAAGAAAGGAGAAAGAAAATTACTCAAAGTGCTTCCAAATCCTTTTAAGATTAATCTAAAGTCTTAAATCCTTTTATCTTTTAAATTCTTATTGTTATGAATCGTTTTATTGTGTGAAGACTTCATGGTTGTGAGATATTTGCTCTATATACAGTATAAAGTGCATGTATTATGATTTTGAGGCTTTTTGTATAATATATTGATAGTACTTTATTATAGTTGATTTGGGGTTACTTATTGCAAATCGAGAAAGAATGTCTTCTTACCTCTTTGGATTGCAAGCCTATTATTCTTGGCTGCTAACTGTTTCTTTATTTCTTATTGTGACAGTTGGCTTTAGTTCCAAATCAACATTATTGACCTCCCTCAAAGAATTTGCAGCAAGCCTTTAGTGCTACAACTGAATTTGCAACTAGCCCTAGTGGTGGTGTCGCTGTCAAAGTTACCACTGTCACTACTACAACTATTATTGATGTTTGCTGCTTTACTGCTGTCTGCTGCTGCAACTGTTGTCAACTGTTGTACTGTTTGCTGATGTATACGGTTGTTAGGGAATTTGGTTATCTAGAGATCAAAGTTCACTTTCTTTTTGTTTTCATTATAAGATTGTTTTGCCAAACAAAAAAATTGGTCTTTATGGATATTTTTTTAAAGAAATAATGAAATTAAATTAATTCAAATTATTGCCTATCGTGTATGTTAATTTCATATTTGTGGTTGTTGTATATGTAAATATAATTTTATATTGAAAAAAAAATATATAATAATAGTAAATTAATAACAATAATAATAATAATAATCATAAAAATTAATAAAAAATTGCATGATAATAATGATATGTTACTTATTAGTTAATGAAGTGTTACATTAATCGCGAAAATGATACATAATATTGAATAAAGTGTTACTATATGACACTTGATGATTGAAAAATGTTGCTTAATGATCAACAAGGTCTTACATTAGTTCAAAAAAGTGATACACAATGTCAGATAAAGTGTTACTATATAATTGAAAATGTTACAAAAGATAAGAAAGTGTTACATAAAAAATAAAAAGTAACACTTTAAAAATGATACCAATGAAATAAAAAAGTGTTACTCAAGAGGGTTTAGAGTAACACTTTTGAAAGTGTTACTATACGTTACCCAAAGTGTTACATAAGACCTTAGGTAACATGGGCGGATGTATCATCCACTAAAGTGTTACCTATTGTCTATAATAACATTTTTACTACTTTCTATAACACTTTTTGGGTGTTACTTAAGGTTAAATATGTACTAGTGGTAGTTGAAATAATATATGTGTTATCAAAGGAGGAGAGCTAATTAATACCATATATTTAAAATAAAAAAATTTAAAAAAAAAAAAAAAAAAAAATTATGTCAGCAATGGGAGTCGAACCTAAGATGTGCACATATGTAAAAACAAGCCTCAACCACCAGAGCAACCCACAAGTAAATAGTAAATGTCCGTTATAATAAATATACATAGTATTAAGCGCAGCCTTTATAATATGACAGGGAAATTGCGGTTTGTAAGCAATACTAGAAAACGAAATATTTAAATTGTCATAAAATACAAAATACAAAGCCCCTTAGGTCAAGTGAATACTCGTTTTCATACGAAAAAATCAAGATCTAAGAGAATACGGCATTTCCGAGGGCAAAAATAGCATATTTCCCTATTTTTGAGTAGAATCCCGAGGGTACGGTAAACTCGAGAGGGCATAAATCCTAGCACGGGTGTCGGATCGGGGTGTTTTTTTTTTTAAAAAATCCTTATCTCCAAGAGTACTAAGCAGGCGTATGCCCGGATAGGTTACCCGATACCGCAGTTAAGAGATATTACCCTTAAACTTTGGGGACTCGTAACTTTGTCCTCGGGTGTTCGATCGGGGCGAATTTTTTTTTTGAAATTGGGTGTTTCGACGAGATGGGGGTTTGGCCAGGTAAAAAGTCGAAAAAAGGCCTCTAGAAGGGAAATTGGAATTTCACCCTACATCCATCACCTTAGAAGGGTATTTTGGTAAATTTGACCATGATACAAAAGCCACATATGTCATTTTCCATAACATGTACCCCAATAACCATTGAGTAAGCAAATCTATATTTTTTCTATGATTCACACAACTTCAAACAACCACACCTAAATACTAAATAAATACTTATAAACCTAAAGATAGGGAGCCTAACCTAAAGATAGGGAGCCTACAATTTTAGGTTAATTATATATTTTTTGCTTACTTGGTATCAAAAGTTACGGATGCCATGATGGTACAGCAGCAGCTTATATGATTAGTAGAGGTTCAAGGATCGAGTCTTGATCCACACATCTTTTTTTTCACTACTTTGTTACTTGCACCTTGAAGTATCCACAATAAGTTATCTCCTCACCTATGAAAATGTGATAATAACACCCCGTTTTTTTTTTGGTGGAATCCAAAGAATGGGTATTGATCTATATTTTGATACTTTTATTTTTCCAGAAAATATTTTTTGTGGGCCCCAAAAAGGGAAAAAATATGGGAAAAAAGGCGGTAATTGGGAAAATACACATATGACATCATTATAGTCACATCACATTATTACATCACTATATCACATGAATTTCAAAATAGAGTCAAAACTCATTCTTGGTACTTTATGGACATCTTTATCAGTGTCTTATGGTTTCAAACCTCCTTATATGACCCCAGGAGTCATCCAACACATTCAGTTCATTTTTTGAAAAAATGTCAAAAATTCCTCAAAAAGCGTGGATTATAACATAAGATGTATCCCCTAAGGTCTCAAGACTTTTCGCCACCGAGCCCCGTAACCTCAAAATTCCTCAAAAAGCGTGGATTAGCCTTCAATTTTGGAATTTTTTGACCTTTTTTCGCCCGGAAATAAAAATTGCCGAGATGTTTACCATGGTTTCTAATACCCTCCGGGAGTCCAATTGAGTGGGTGGAACCATCCAATATGCCTTAAAACGGTCAATTTATCCGCTCCAAATTTGCACCGATTTCGTAAACTGAAGCCTACCGCGGCTATTTTGTACAACATATAAAGGTCATATATGGTTCCAAACGTCATTATATGACCCTAAGATGTATCCCCTAAGGTCTCAAGACTTTTCGCCACTAGGCCCCGTAACCTTAAAATTCCTCAAAAAGCGTGGATTATAGCCTTCAATTTTGGAATATTTTAACCTTTTTTTACCCGGAAATAAAAATTGCCGAGATTTTTACCATGGTTCCTAATACACTCCGGGAGTCCAATTGAGTGGGTGGAAACATCCAATATGCCTTAAAACGATCAATTTACTCGTTCCAAATTTGCACCGATTTCGTAAACTGATGCCTACCACGGCTATTTTGTTTAACATATAAGGGTCATATATGGTTCCAAACGTCATTATATGACCCTAAGATGTATCCCCTAAGGTCTCAAGACTTTTCGCCACCGGGCCCTGTAACCTCAAAATTCCTCAAAAAGCGTGGATTATAACCTTCAATTTTGGAATTTTTTGACCTTTTTTCACCCGGAAATAAAAATCGTCGAGATATTTACCATGGTTCCTAATGCCCTCCAGGAGTCCAATTGAGTGGGTGCAACCATCCAATATGCCTTAAAACGGTCAATTTACCCGTTCCAAATTTGCACCGATTTCGTAAACAAAAGCCTACCACGGCTATTTTGTATAACATATAAGGGTCATATAAGGTTCCAATCGTCATAATATGACCCTAAGATGTATCCCCTAAGGTCGCTAGACTTTTCGCCACCGGGCCCCGTAACCTCAAAATTCCTCAAAAAGCGTGGATTATAGCATTCAATTTTGGAATTTTTTGACCTTTTTTCACCCGGAAATAAAAAATGCCAAGATGCTTACCATGGACCTTAAATCACCCTGGGAGTCTATTTTGGTGGGTCCAACCATCCAATATGCCTTTAAATAGTCAATTTACCCGTTCCAAACTTGCACTGATATCGTGACCTCAAGCCTACCACGGACATTTATGGCAACATATAATGGTCATATATGGTTCCAAACGTCATTATATGACCCTAAGATGTATCCCCTAGGGTCTCAAGGCTTTTCGCCACTAGGCCTCGTAACCTCAAAATGCGTGGATTATAGCCTTCACTTTTGGAATTTTTTGACCTTTTTTCGCCTGGAAATAAAAATTGCCGAGATGTTTACCGTGGTTCCTAATATCCTCCGGGAGTCCAATTGAGTGGGTGGAACCTTCCAATATGCCTTAAAACAGTCAATTTACCCGTTTTAAATTTGCACCGATTTCGTAAACTGAAGCCTACTATGGCTATTTTGTACAACATATAAGGGTCATATATGGTTCCAAACGTCATTATATGACCCTAAGATGTATCCCCTAAGGTTTCAAGACTTATCGCCACCTGGCCCCGTAACCTCAAAATTGCTCAAAAAGCGTGGATTATATAACCTTCAATTTTGGAATTATTTGGCCTTTTATCGCCCGATAATAAAAAATGCTGAGATGCTTACCATGGACCCTAATAAACTCTAGGAGTCTATTTGGGTGGGTCCAATCATCCAATATGCCTTTAAACAGTCAATATACCCGTCCCAAATTTGCACCGATATTGTGACCTCAAGCCTACCACGGACATTTATGGCAACATATAATGGTCATATATGGTTCCAAACGTCATTATATGACCCTAAGATGTGTCCCCTAGGGTCTCAAGGCTTTTCGCCACTGGGACTCGTAACCTCAAAAAGCGTGGATTATAGCCTTCACTTTTGGAATTTTTTGACCTTTTTTCGCCTGGAAATAAAAATTGCTGAGATGTTTACCGTGGTTCCTAATATCCTCCGGGAGTCCAATTGAGTGGGTGGAACCTTCCAATATGCCTTAAAACAGTCAATTTACCCGTTTTAAATTTGCACCGATTTCGTAAACTAAAGCCTACTACGGCTATTTTGTACAACATATAAGGGTCATATATGGTTCCAAACGTCATTATATGACCCTAAGATGTATCCCCTAAGGTTTCAAGACTTATCGCCACCTGGCCCCGTAACCTCAAAATTCCTCAAAAAGCGTGGATTATATAGCCTTCAATTTTGGAAATTTTTTGGCTTTTATCGACCGATAATAAAAAATGCTGAGATGCTTACCATGGACCCTAATACACTCTAGGAATCTTTTTGGGTGGGTCCAATCATCCAATATGCCTTTAAACAGTCAATATACCCGTTCCAAATTTGCACCGATACTGTGACCTCAAGCCTATCACGGACATTTATGGCAACATATAATGGTCATATATGGTTCCAAACGTCATTATATGACCCTAAGATGTATCCCCTAGGGTCTCAAGACTTTTCGCCACCGGGCCCAGTAACCTCAAAATTCCTCAAAAAGCGTGGATAGCCTTCAATTTTGGAATTTTTTAACCTTTTTTCGCTCGGAAAAAAAAAATTACCGAGATGTTTACCATGGTTCGTAATACCCTCCGGGAGTCTAATTGAGTGGGTGGAACCATCCAATATGCCTTAAAACGGTCAATTTACCCGTTCCAAATTTGCACAGATATCGTAAACTGAAGCCTACCACGACAATTTTGTACAACATATAAGGGTCATATATGGTTCCAAACGTCATTATATGACCCTAAGATGTATCCCCTAAGGTCTAAAGACTTTTCGCCACCGGGCCCCGTAACCTCAAAATTCCTCAAAAGAGTGGATTACAGCTTTCAATTTTGGAATTTTTTGACCTTTTTTTCGCCTGGAAATAAAAATTGCCGAGATGTTTACAATGGTTCCTAATACCCTCCGAGAGTCCAATTGGCTAGCTGGAACCATCCAATATACCTGAAAACGGTCAATTTACCCGTTCTAAATTTGCACCGATTTCGTAAACTGAAACCAACCACGGTTATTTGGTACAACATATAAGGGTCATATATGGTTCCAAACGTCATTACATGACCCTATGATGTATCCCCTAAGGTCTCAAGACTTTTCGCCACTGAGCCCCGTAACCTCAAAATTCCTCAAAAAACGTGGATTACAGCCTTCAATTTTGGAATTTTTTGACCTTTTTTCGCTCGGAAATAAAAAATGCCGAGATTCTTACCATGGGCCCTAATACACCCTGGGAGTCTATTCGGGTGGGTCCAACCATTCAATATGCCTTTAAACAGTCAATTTACCGGTTCCAAACTTACACCGATATCGTGACATCAACCCTACCACGGACATTTATGGCAACATATAATGGTCATATATGGTTCCAAACGTCATTATATGACCCTAAGATGTATCCCCCAAGGTCTCTAGACTTTTCACCACCGGGCCCCGTAACCTAAAAATTCCTCAAAAAGCGTGGATTATAGCCATCAATTTTGGAATTTTTTGACCTTTTTTCCTCTGGAAATAAAAGTTTCCGAGATGTTTACCATGGTTCATAATACCCTCCGGGAGTCCAATTGAGTGGGTGGAACCATCCAATATATCTTAAAACGGTCAATTTACCCGTTCCAAATTTGCACCGATTTCGTAAACTTATGCCTACCACGGCTATTTTGTACAACATATAAGGGTCATATATGGTTCCAAACGTCATTATATGACCCTAAGATGTATCCCCTAAGGTCTCAAGACTTTTCGCCACCGGGCCTTGTAACCTCAAAATTCCTCAAAAAGCGAGGATTATAGCCTTCAATTTTGGAATTTTTTGACCTTTTTTCACACGGAAATAAAAATTTCCGAGATATTTACTATGGTTTCTAATGCCCTCCAGGAGTCCAATTGAGTGGGTGGAACCATCCAATATGCCTTAAAACGGTCAATTTACCCGTTCCAAATTCGCACCGATTTCGTAAACTGAAGCCTACCACGGCTTTCTTGTACAACATATAAGGGTAATCTATTGTTCCAAACGTCATTATATGATCCTCAGATGTATCCGTTAAGGTATCAAGACTTTTCGCCACCGAGCCCTGTAACCTCAAAATTCCTCAAAAAGCGTGGATTATAGCCTTCAATTTTGGAATTTTTTTAACCTTTTTTCGCCCGGAAATAAAAATTTCCGAGATGTTTACCATGGTTCCTAATACCCTTCGGGAGTCCAATTGAGTGGGTGAAACCATCCAATATGCCTTAAAACGGTCAGTTTACCCGTTCCAAATTTGCACCGATTTCGTAAATTGTAGCCTACCACGACTATTTTGTACAACATATAAGGGTCATATATGGTTCCAAACGTCATTATATGACCCTAAGATGTATCCCCTTAGGTCTCAAGACTTTTCGCCACCGGGCCCCGTGACCTCAAAATTCCTCAAAAAGCGTAAATTATAGCCTTCAATTTTGGAATTTTTTGACCTTCTTTCGCCCGAAAATAAAAATTGCCGAGATGTTTACCATAGTTCCTAAAACCCTCCCGGAGTCCAATTTTGTGGGTGGAACCATCCAATATGCCTTAAAACGGTCAATTTACCCGTTTCAAATTTGCACGATTTCGTAAACTGAAGCCTACCACGGCCATTTTGTACAACATATAAGGGTCATGTATGGTTCCAAACGTCATTATATGACCCTAAGATGTATCCCCTAAGGTCTCAAGACTTTTCACCACTGGGCCCCGTGACCTCAAAATTCCTCAAAAAGCGTGGATTATAGCCTTCATTTTTGGAATTTTTTGACCTCTTTTCGCTCTGAAATAAAAATGACCGAGATGTTTACAATGGTTCCTAGTACCCTTCGGGAGTCCAATTGACTGGGTGGAACCATCCAATATGTCTAAAAACGGTCAATTTACCCGTTCCAAATTTGCACCGATTTCGTAAATTGAAGCCTACAACGACTATTTTGTACAACATATAAGAGTCATATATGGTTCCAAACGTCATTATATGACCCTAAGATGTATCCCCTAAGGTCTCAAAACTTTTCGCCACCGGGCCCCGTAACCACAATATTCCTCAAAAAGCGTGGATTATATCCTTCAATTTTGGAATTTTTTGACCTTTTTTCGCCCGGAAATAAAAATTGCCGAGATGTTTACCATGGTTCCTAATACCCTCGGGGAGTCCAATTGAGTGGGTGGAACCATCCAATATGCCTTAAAACGGTCAATTTACACGTTCCAAATTTGCACTGATTTCGTAAATGAAGCTTACCACGGCTATTTTGTACAACATGTAAGGGTCATATATGGTTCCAAACGTCATTATATGACCCTAAGATGTATACCCTCAGGTCTCAAGACTTTTCGCCACCGGGCCCCGTAACCTTAAAATTTCTCAAAAAGCGTGGATTATAGCCTTCAATTTTGGATTTTTTTGACCTTTTTTCACCCGGAAATAAAAATTGCCGAGATGTTTAAAATGGTTCCTAATATCATCAGGGAGTCCAATTGAGCGGGTGGAACCATCCAATATGCCTCAAAACGGTCAATTTACCCGTTCCAAATTAGCACCGATTTGGTAAACTGAAGCCTACCACGGCTATTTTGTACAACATATAAGGGTCATATATGGTTCCAAACGTCATTATATGACCCTAAGATGTATCCCTTAAGGTCTGAAGACTTTTAGCCACCGGGCCCCGTAACCTCAAAATTCCTCAAAAAGCGTGGATCAGCCTTCAATTTTGGAATTTTTTGACCTTTTTTCGCCCAGAAATTATAATTACCGAGATGTTTACCATGGTTCCTAATTCCCTCCGGGAGTCCTATTGAGTGGGTGGAACCATCCAATATGCCTCAAAACGGTCAATTAACCTGTTCTAAATTTGAACCGATTTCGTAAACTGAAGCCTACCACGGCTATTTTGTACAAAATATAAGGGTCATATATGGTTCCAAACGTCATTATATGACCCTAAGATGTATCCCCTAAGGTCTCAAGACTTTTAGCCACTCGGCCCCGTAACCTCAAAATTCCTCAAAAAGCGTGGATCAGCCTTCAATTTTGGAATTTTTTGACCTTTTTTCGCCTGGATATATAAATGTTAAGATATTTACCATGAACCCTAATACACCCTGGGAGTCTATTTGGGTGGATCCAACCATCCAATATGCTTTTAAACAGTCAATTTACCCGTTCCAAACTTGCACCGATAACGTGACCTCAAGCCTACCACGGACATTTATGGCAACAAATAATGGTCATATATAGTTCCAAACGTCATTATATGATCCTAATATGTATCCCCTAGGGTCTCAAGACTTTTCGCCACGGGCCCCGTAACCTCAAAATTCCTCAAAAAGCATGGAGTATAGCTTTCAATTTTGGAATTTTTTGACCTTTTTTCGCCCGGAAATAAAAATTGCCTTGTTGTTTACCATGGTTCCTAATACCCTTCGGGAGTCCAATTGAGTGGGTGGAACCATCCAATATGCCTTAAAACGGTCAATTTACCCGTTCCAAATTTGCACTGATTTCGTAAATGAAGCCTACCACGGCTACTTTGTACAACATAAGGGTCATATATGGTTCCAAACGTCATTATATGACCCTAAGATGTATCCCCTAAGGTCTCAAGACTTTTCGCCACCGGGCCCCGTAACCTCAAAATTCCTCAAAAAGCGTGGATTATATAGCCTTCAATTTCGGAATTTTTTGACCTTTTATCGCCCGGAAATAAAAATTGCCGAGATGTTTACAATGGTTCCTAATACCATCGGGGAGTCCAATTGAGCGGGTGGAACCATCCAATATGCCTCAAAACGGTCAATTTACCCGTTCCAAATTAGCACCGATTTCGTAAACTGAAGCCTACCACGGCTATTTTGTACAACATATAAGGGTCATATATGGTTCCAAACGTCATTATATGACCCTAAGATGTATCCCTTAAGGTCTCAAGACTTTTAGCCACCGGGCCCCGTAACCTCAAAATTCCTTAAAAAGCGTGGATCAGCCTTCAATTTTGGAATTTTTTGACCTTTTTTCGCCCAGAAATTATAATTACCGAGATGTTTACCATGGTTCCTAATTCCCTCCGGGAGTCCTATTGAGTGGGTGGAACCATCCAATATGCCTCAAAACGGTCAATTAACCTGTTCTAAATTTGAATCGATTTCGTAAACTGAAGCCTACCACGGCTATTTTGTACAAAATATAAGGGTCATATATGGTTCCAAACGTCATTATATGACCCTAAGATGTATCCCCTAAGGTCTCAAGACTTTTAGCCACTCGGCCCCGTAACCTCAAAATTCCTCAAAAAGCGTGGATCAGCCTTCAATTTTGGAATTTTTTGACCTTTTTTCGCCTGGATATATAAATGTTAAGATATTTACCATGAACCCTAATACACCCTGGGAGTCTATTTGGGTGGATCCAACCATCCAATATGCTTTTAAACAGTCAATTTACCCGTTCCAAACTTGCACCGATAACGTGACCTCAAGCTTACCACGGACATTTATGGCAACAAATAATGGTCATATATGGTTCCAAACGTCATTATATGATCCTAATATGTATCCCCTAGGGTCTCAAGACTTTTCGCCACCGGGCCCCGTAACCTCAAAATTCCTCAAAAAGCATGGAGTATAGCTTTCAATTTTGGAATTTTTTGACCTTTTTTCGCCCGAAAATAAAAATTGCCTTGTTGTTTACCATGGTTCCTAATACCCTTCGGGAGTCCAATTGAGTGGGTGGAACCATCCAATATGCCTTAAAACGGTCAATTTACCCGTTCCAAATTTGCACCGATTTCGTAAACTGAAGCTTACCACGGCTATTTTGTACAACATATAAGGGTCATATATGGTTCCAAACGTCATTATATGAACCTAAGAGGTATCCCCTAAGGTCTCAAAACTTTTCGCCATTGGGTCCCGTAACCTCGAAATTGCTCAAAAAGTGTTGATTAAGCCTTCAATTTTGGAATTTTTTGACTTTTTTTCGCCGGGAAATAAAAATTGCCGAGATGTTCACCATGGTTCCTAATACCCTCCGGGAGTCCAATTGAGTGGGTGGAACCATCCAATATGCCTTAAAACGGTCAATTTACCCGTTCCAAATTTGCACCGATTTCGTAAACTAAAGCCTACCACGGCTATTTTGTACAATATATAAGGGTCATATATGGTTCCAAACTTCATTATATGACCCTAAGATGTATCCCCTAAGGTCTCAGGACTTTTCGCCACCGGGCCCTGTGAGCTCAAAATTTCTCAAAAAGCGTGGATAGCCTTCAATTTTGGAATTTTTTGACCTTTTTTCGCCCGGAAATAAAAATGCCGAAATGTTTACCATGGTTCCTAATACCCTCCGGGAGTCTAATTGAGTGGGTGGAACCATCCAACATGCCTTAAAACGATCAATTTACCCGTTCCAAATTTGCAACGATTTCGTAAACTAAAGCCTACCACGGCTATTTTGTACAGCATATAAGGGTCATATATGGTTCCAAACGTCATTATATGACCCTAGGATGTGTCCCCTAAGGTCTCAATACTTTTCGCCACCGGGCCCCGTGACCTCAAAATTCCTCAAAAAGCGTGGATTATAGCCTTCAATTTTGAAATTTTTTAACCTTTTTTCGCCCGGAAATTAAAATGCCGAGATGTTTTACATGGTTCCTAATACCCTCCGGGAGTCCAATTGAGTGGGTGGAACCATCCAATATGTCTTAAAACGGTCAATGTACCCGTTCCAAATTTGCACTGATTTCGTAAACTAATGCCTAGCACGGCTATTTTGTACTACATATAAGGGTCATATATGGTTCCAAACTTCATTATATGACCCTAAGATGTATCCCCTAAGGTCTCAAGACTTTTCGCTACCGGGCCCCGTAACCTCAAAATTCCTCAAAAAGAGTGGATTATAGCCTTCAATTTTGGAATGTTTTGACCCTTTTTCGCCCGGAAATAAAAATTGTCGGGATGTTTATACCCCCAAGCTTACCTTTTGCTCGTCCTCGAGCAAAAAAAAACCAAGGGAGTGAAAATGACGAGCTTATTAAAACAAACTAAACAAGAGACGAGATGAGAATATACACTAACTCACTGTCGTAGGAATCACGGTTGCTTTTAGCTACAACAAGCCCTTTAAACCCCAAAGTCGCCTATGAGGACGAGTGAGGTCTCGTAAGGGTATCCTAAGAGTTTGACCCATAACTCTCATAATAATACAAACAAGGCAAAGCATGAAAAAGAAAACAAAATACAAGAAAAGTAAACAAATGTTCATGAAAGGACTTTTTTCAAATGTACAAGCACAAGTGGATGCAAATCTTTCTAAACAAGTAAGGGAGTGCACGTTTCAAGATACCCAAGGTTGATTGAAACATAAATATGCTAAGCATAGGAACTAGTTTTCACAATCCGCTTTCATCCAAAACGATCTTACCGCGTTCTTCCTAATAGCTTCAAATCAACCTCTAATGAGCATCCCAATGATTCCATGAAGGAACCGGAAAAAGAGAATTTTTAGGCTACTTGACATCTTGACTTTTGCATTCCCTCTCCCTATTCCTAAAACTCACATTCCTCTCCACCGATGAATGACTCAACCACTTAGGTCAAAAGGTCTTTCCCCAAGGTTGTAACGTTAAGGTAAAAGGGTGAAGGTAGGCTAAAATTTAAAATTTGGTGGTTTTCCTAATAGTGAAGCAAAGAACGGGCCCTTTCTTAGAATCACAATCAAGTAGTCACCAAACAAAAACAAACTAACACCCCCAAGCGTTATTCAAAGCTATAAACCACAAACATATACACAAAAAGCGTGAGAACGCTTCCCCCCAAGCTTAAATGGAGCATTGTTCTCAATGCTCAAAAAGGGAGAAAACTCACATCAAAATATTTTTGATTTTTTTTTATTTTTCACTTTTTTCTTTTTTTATTTTAATAGTGCTTTGTCCTCGCCTCTTTTAACTTTGGACGGCTTTTTCAACTTTTGCACTTATTTGTCCATGCCTTTTATAATGTAGGACGGCTTTTACTCATACTCATTTGCCATTATTCACAAGGAAGAAATCACACAATCATGCTATCATAAGAACCAAACATTCCAACTTCTCCACCACAAACTCCATCAAGTGTGATCAATTGCTTCACAAAAACCAAGAAAAGAAAGAAAATGAAACAAAAGGCCAAAGATCTAAAGATGTGGCTTGAAAATAAGGTATAAGGCTCAAATGGTTGCAAGAAGGCAAATGTAAACCCAAAAATAAAGAAAATGAATAAAACTATCCTAAAAATGAGAAATACCACCCCGAAAAAGGTGCCTTTGTCCTCCCTAAATGGTTCGGTCTCGGATTCAAGATCTATGAGTCAAGTTTCAAGATTAGGTTTGCAAGAAGTCAAGGATTCATGCTGCTCATACAAATAAGGTAGAAGGCTTGAAAAACATAGAACTCACATGGGTGTAGCAAAAACTCACTATTGGTGTCAAATCGACTATAGGAAGCAACTACCAAACGGGCCACAAACAAGTAGAATCCGACTTCATGTTCCTACTAGTTCTAACCAACTACCTTAGCATGCTTTATCCTAGAATCAACCAAGCGTACTCTCAAACCGTGCACACCATTACCATTTAAGAAGAAAAGCATTCAATTATACAAGTCCAAATGTTATTATGTCCAAACCAAGAACAAAACAAAACACATTGCAAATTTGCCTTGGTAGAAACAAAAATCTTTTTGGAGTTTTTCAAAATATAAGAAACATGGAAAAGCATATACAAAGGTGCATAACACATAAAGATCAACATCCCACCAAACATGATAGAATACCCTCCCCCAAGCTTGAATGAGACAATACACTCAGACATAAATCATATAATCCATGGGAGGGGAAAACAAGGAGATTAATCCAACAAACCAACATATGTCCAACAAGTCATCATCCACTAGAGAAAGAGGAAGGAAGGATATTACCGGATATTAGGTGGGTGTAAATACCCGCAAATGACCCAATTTTAACATTTCAAAGCTAATTTCTCAAGAATTGAACCTTTTCTCCATATGCTCCCAAAAATAGGAATCAACCTTCCTTGATTCTTGATCCAAATCGAAGCACCAAAGTATATCAAGTTATGTACCTAGCAAAAGGCACACAAAAATTTCCATGAGAGAAAATCTATTCTAAAAAGAAAAGGAAAATCTAATCTAAAACACGGGTTACTTCCCGAGAAAGGCTTGCTTAAGGTCCAAGCTTGACCGCTCTAGTAAAATAATATTACAACGATCGCAAGAGCTTGTCAAATGCACTACTACACATTTCATATGAGAGCAAGTATGAACATGACAAAAATAAGGCATGCAACAAGCATAGTGCACACCTATGGAGTTGAGAAGAAGTATGCCAAGAAGAAGAAGGAGAAAAGGGAAAAACAAGAATATAAGAAAAAGGAAGAGAAATTAAAGAAAAAGAAGAAGGCAAACTCGTCCCAACAAAATATTTTTGGTTGAAAATCCCACCATCATCCTCAAAAGTCATCAAACGAGGCACTTGAGGGACTAAAGGCTTTTCAAGAGGAGGGGATATGAGAAAAGAAGGTAATGACATGGGATAAGAGGGAACAAGATCAAGCTTTCTTGAAAATGAGGTGTAAGGTGAAGGAATAGGAATTGGTTGCTCACTTACACCACTATCCATTGAAATACAAGCTCTCTCATCCAATGAACTTACATCCAAAGGGCTCTCCTCCAACTCATCATCATTCAAATCAAGCTCATTCTCAATCACATCCTCCTCACAAACTTCACACCCTAAGAGAGCTCTCAAAAGCTTTAAATCATGATCAAGGTTCAAAGGAAGCTCATCAAAGGGTTGAGGGTCAAACTTGGGAGGTGTAGGGAATATTTCAAGCATTATGACCCCAAACTTGAACCCCACTGTGATCATACATTAAAGTACGGTGGCGTTCCAAAGGGAAAGAAAAGAGAGCAAAAGAGTCGCCAACAAGTTTTAGGAACTTGTAAACCCAAAAGACAATCCAAAAGAACCATCAACTCCATAAGATCTTGAACCAAACAGGGTCCGGGGATGAGGGTACGAATCCAATCTACAAAAGAAAGGACCCGCCCTATAAAATAGGCCTCTACTTTGTTCTGCTCGTATTCATGTGCGCTTTTCGAATAACATACAAACATTATATTGAACCTACCCTGTTTATCTATGTTGGTTGAATATTAATGCACAAATAGTACTATTATTGGCGATCACTTGAGTTAAAGTCACATTAGCCTAAACCAAATTAATAATTATCTTATTAAGCGTGATTTCAAGTACAAATTCCCTTTAACAATCATAAAAGGTGTGATCAAGCAATAACAATAATATATAAAGCAACATAAATAATAAAGCAATATTAAATAATAATAATCATAATCATGATAAGGCATAATAAAGCTTAATAATAATAGCAAGATCCTAGGCATGATACTAACAAGATTAATAACAAATCCTAGCATGTCACTAAACAATAAAGATCAAAGCTTTAAACCTAACATGGTACTAACATGATATCACAATATTAGAAAGAGTAAAAGCATCCTAAACATGACACTAGAAAGCATAAAATAACATCCTAACCTGATACTAGGAATCAATAAACAACATCCTAACATGATACTAGGAATTAATCAATAATAAACATGCTTTCTACATTGTGAAAGAAATAGAGAGTAAGCTAATCTACTTACTTTGAAGCCTCGTACCTCTTTCTAATAACAAAATACACAAGTTAGTAAACTTCAATGAAAATAATTAAATCAAAGAACTAAATTAAATAATTAAAAGAAAGAGTTACAAAGTTTAGACTAGATTTGGGACCAAACCCTCAGAAAATATTAAACCTTGCACGTCTAGGACGAAGGCAACTTCGAACTTGGCTAGGTGTTTCAAGATCTTGTGAATGCGGAATATTGTATGTAAAAAGCTAGTTTAGAAAGAGAGGGAGAAAGAAAGCATATATTGCTCAAGAGAGAATAGAGAGAATTAAGGATTAGAGTTGATGAGAATTGATGATTCTGAAAATAGGGATTCGGACCCTATTTATAATGAAAATAGTCCGGAAAAACATAGAATTTGATAAGGAATAAAACTACACGTTGTCGCCAGGAATCGACTCTGTCGCGTGGCGACATACTTGTCGTTTGGAGACAACCTGTATTAGCGCGTTTTCTTCACGCGGAATCCGATCTTTAATCAATTTGATCTACGGAATCCGTACAGAAGATAAAATACATATTTTTAAGATAATAAAATAATATTTTACTCCAAATAAAAGTCTATTTAAAATAAATAATTATTAAATCTAATAATATTAGAATTAAAAAGAATCTTCTAGAAACTTCTAGGAAATTATAATTAATCCTAATAATTTTAGGAATAATAATTAACATTGGGCCCTCCTCTAGATCATTGGGCCGTATTTAAATAATTAACCGGGCCCAGTTTAGTATTTTGGCCATAACTTCCTCAATATTCATCGGAATTGGGCTTATAATATATCGTTGGAAAGGTCTTTTCGAGCCCCATCCAACTACACTATTATTTGACCTTAATTACGGACCAAACTAAACTGGTTTGGCTATTTTCAAACATATAGAATTATTTTCAAAAACAGAGAGAAGAGAATTTTAAACAAAACTAAACCGCAACACTCGACTTTCAACCACTTTCACCTCATTCGATAATGGTTCGACGTGAAAGGCATTCGTCACTGGGTTTGGTTTTGGAGAGACACAAATGGGTGGCTACAGAAGCCCCCACTTTGACTGAGTTTGAAGAAACTTATGTTTCGAAAAACGAGAGTCAAAGTATCGATAGGGACGGAGAATGATTCAAAACGTTCTGCAATTCCAAATCATTCTTATAACGCCGTTACCTGCAAACTAATCATTATTTAAACAGATAAAAGAGTTAAGTAACGCGTATCTTGCACCGTCGAGCACACGTCTCTGAACGTAACCATTTTGCTGCTTCATTTGTTGCTGGTGACAACCTCCACAGTGCCTCGTGAACGCCATCGTTGAAGATAACCATATGTCGTCGTCTTCAATATTCTTGGTGACAATCCTCCACAGTATTTCGGGAACATCGTCGAAAATAACTGTATGTCGTCATCTTCAGGGTTGTGGCCGTACGTCGCCATGGCAGTGCATCGCCGCTATAGACAATCTCTTCTTTACCTTGAGGGACCGTCGAAGGTGACCTTGCTTCGCCATCTCCAAAATTTGTGACATTACCTCGCCACGGCCGTATTTCGCCACTAGACAACTCCTCTCTATGTTGGGACATCGCCAAAGAATCATTCTGCATATTGACCCTTAATATATTTATCATTATTACTGTTTCTGTTTGTTCCAATTCTACGGTGCTTCTGTCTTTGTAAACCATTATTTCGGTGCCTCTATCGAACCATCATTTCGGTGCCTTGTTATGAGCCAATACTTAGGCGCTTTAAGCTAAGTGAGACGATCTTTCATCAAGTCGATCACTTAATGCAACTGCAATAAAGCTGATTAAATCATGTCAATTTTGCTTAAAGGGGCTAACTGGCGTACCAAGGAACCCAAATGGCTAAAATAGACCCACAAAGTTATGAAGAGGGGCCCAGCATTCTGTCGCCACTCCAGCGCTGGCAGGAGACGCCTGTCGCGAGATTTTGCTCATGTCGCCACGCGACAGGGTCTGTCGCCTCGCGACAATTCTGTCGTTTGGCGACAGAATTGGGGTTTTAAAACCCGTCTTCTTCTTCATTTCCGCTGCTGCTCTGCTTCTCATTCTTTCGCAAAAAATTCGATTCACTCGTTCTTGCTCATTTCTCAACCAAATTCGCTCAAACTGTTGCAAATCGAAGCTTTTCTCATCTATTTTCCCGATCTATGTAAGTTTTGCTCAAACTCTACTCGGTTTTTGATGAATTGTGCGTTCTTGTTCGCGAATTTTCAAAAATTCCGAAAATGCTCTTGCTTAATTTGCTTTGTTCGTTGAATTTTATGCCTTGAATTTGTTTAATTATGCTTGTATATTGCCTTGGGAGTATTTTGATACTTGTTTGACTCAATTTGGTGAAGAAACAAACGGTTCACCATTGTTGGACCTCTTAAGGTCGTGAAGGACAATGTGAGTCGTTCTTTGCATTTTTACTGCTTTTGCTTGTACAATTTATCACAATATTCATCATATGTTTGCAAGAAATTGTTTATTTGCTCGAAAAATGCTTTCATGCTTGGTTGAATTTTTGCTCTGTTTTAGTACTACATACTCTGTTTTGCGAACATAGTATCATGCGGCCTAGGCGAACCTTAGATACTGTAGAGCCTTAAATTTAATTACTTTATATACTTTATCATGGCTAGACGACGTGGTTCTGGTTCTCGGTCGAGAGACACGCGTCGAGAGGACGAGCCCACCAGTGAGGGCGAGGACGTGCCTTCTACTTCCAGGCTGGGTCTCATGCCGGATTGGGACGAGCGCACCCTGTTCCACGCGCCGGTTCATCATTTGTCGGAGCGAGTTCGACGTGGGCTTGCGAGTGGGAGGACCCGTAGCCACGGCTCGGGTAACTCCACCATCATTTCTCTGTACGACAACTTCATCAGTCGCGATGAGGGGCTTCGTCGTCTTTTGGAGTCATGTGGGTTGACTCCTCTCCTGCAGGCAACCCGGGCCATGTTTTCATACGATGGGGGTAACCTCGTCGTTCGAGCTTTGGTGGAGTTCTTTTGGGACACCACCAACACCTTTCATTTTCCCTGGGGTGAGATGACAGTCACTCCAGCTGACTTCAGCCTCATTACGGGGCTAGAGTTCTAGTCTACTCCTCTTCCTTTTGACGCCGGTGTCACCGTCTATTCGCCGGACGTTCAGGAGTTGTTGGGGCCGATCGTTGTTCGGGCCCAGGCTGAGGCTCAGTCGGGACAGCTGAGTTCCCGATGCATTCGTCGCTGCACACTGGTTGCAGCTTTTGAGGATGATGCTACCACCCGAGAGCAGCGGGTGCGCATCTTTGTGCTGATTCTGCTGTCAGGGACGTTTTCCCCTGATCGAGGTAGTAGAGTACTTCTTTACTACTTGTCCGCTGTTCGCGACCTTCACTTGGTCGGGACATATGATTGGGCCAGCATGGCCTACGCGGACTTTCTACTGGGCTTGCGGCGTTCCTGTCGTCACAAGGCCTTGTCTGGAGAGGTAGCCCTTTCCAGCTTTTGGAGGGTTGTAGAGGTACATCTCCTTTCGCTTTTTGAGGTTTAACTCTAGATTTAGAAGCATAATCTTTACTGATTTTTATATTTTCATATAGATTTGGTTCTACGAGTACTTCCCTTCTCTTGCGCCTGCGAGGCCTTCTCCTCGCGTGCTCCCCATTGCTGCCAGTTGGGGAGGCCGTAGAGGTCCACCGGAGGTGGTACGCCTTCGAGAGATGATCCTCTCGGTAGGTTTTCATAACTCATACTTTTCTTTTATCATCTTTTAGTATTAGCGCCTTATTTAGTGATTTTTGCAGGAGCCTAGCCCGGTCTATCGGCCTTGGGCTACTTTTCCTATCTCTGCGCTGGCGGCACAGTACACAGCTGAGCGTCGTTACTTTTTGGGGACGTACGACGCGGTGGTCTATCTAGGGGAGAGGGTAGCCATCCATCATTCCTCAGACACTTTTGTTGTTCCTGCTCCTCCACCCCGGCACATGTTTCATGATGCCTTGCAGCGGGATCGTGCCAGTGGACCTACTCGGGGTACCCCTTGGAGGTCCTACGTTCTCCTCGAGCAGAGCTATGAGGAGGACCTGCTACCGTTGCTAGCGCCGGCTCCTGTCCTTTCAGAGGAGGCAGCGGTATGCTTTTATTCTTTTGGTTTATCTTTCTTTAGGTAGCCCCCAAGTATTTTTCTAACTTTTTATTCTTCGCAGGCTGGCCCTAGGGAGTTCATTCCTCCGAGGATGTCCATACGCTACCAGGGCATGTATGGGTCGATCGAGGAGCTTATTCCGCCGGCTCCAGAGGGAGAGCAGTTTCTGGAGCGGTCTATTCCTCGTCACCAGACTCGAGTAAGTAACTTCTCATATATTATCTTTATGTTTGCTTCATAATTGTTACTGACTTGGTTACTTAGGCAGTTTTCTCGCGAGGTGGTGACGGCTATGGCTAGGTGAATAGACGCCTTTCGCAGCCAGCTTGTGAGGTTGCGGAACCGTGCTACCTGTCGTAGCAACGATGCTGAGGAGGTATTACTTTTTGCATTTATCATTTTTGACTTGTTTTTTTTTTTATTTTTTTTTTTGCACTTGCTAACTTTGATTTACTTTTGCAGGGGCAGCCTATTCCTTCTCCACGCACTCGATCGAGACCCGAGCCTAGGAGAAAGACTACTAGGTCCGACTCGAGGCGTCGCCGGACTACTTCTGGTGGTCGGGGTGGTCGTTCTGAGGCCGCCGCTGTAGAGGACTCAGCGTCATCACCTGAGGATGCTCCGACCGGGCCGACCATTCGAGGTGGGATGGGTGGTGGGACGTACGAGTTTGGCTCGTCGTCGCAGCAGCCTTTGCAGCCCCAGCCTCTTTCTGTCGGGTTCTAGGGTGAGGTTAGGTGGCCTGGCCCTGAGTTGCAATTTGCGCCGCCTGGTGGTTCAGGGGACGATGATGGACATACTCCGCGGAGTAGGACTTTTTTTGATACATTTGGTGTCCCTCGCGACTTGCGACCTCCGGCACCGTAGTTGTACCTGTGTTTTATTTATTTTGACTTTTGTAGGACTTTGTCTATTTTATTTACATGACTTATGTATTAGACACTATGTATATATATGCACTTATTATTTATTAACATTTCATCTCTTGTTTTTATTTATCCATTTTTATTGTGCATGTGAGTGTGAGAGAAAGTGTAACTTCTGCGGAAAATTTCCGTCATTTTTAATATTAGTGGAGGGTACCGACTCTCTCCCCCAAAAAAGAAATGAAAAAAACGAAGGAAAAAAGTATAATTACCAAAAATAAGCCTAAAATTAATTAAGCTTAATAAAATATAATAATAATAAAAATAATAATAATAAGGGTGTATGGATAAGAAAGGAAAAAGTCAAGTCAAAGTCGAATTCAAGCAAGTAAAAACACGGTTTCCCACGCGTAGTAGGTGTCGCTGCGAAGAAAAAATACTGGCGCCACGTAATTAAACCTGTCGCCTGGCAACAGAGGTACTTTTCCTATTTCTTACAGAAATTGAATTCTGTTGTGAAAAAAGCTTATAAATAGCCCCCGAATCCTCCGTTTACTGCATAATTTAACCAGTTTATTAATTAATTAATTAACTAGTAATCATGCCTTTAGCTAAAAGAACTTTTTGTGGATACATGAATGACTGGTGTCGTCTTTTAACTTCTAAAGAGAAAAAAGCATTAGATACTTTCCGCATGGGGGGTATGTTTGGAATAAAGGGGGTGAGTCTTGACATGGACTTTATTTACTCTGCCATAGATTATTGGGACATTAATACTCACTGTTTTAGATTTTTCCATGATGAAATATGCCCTTTACCAGAAGAATTTGGAGCCATTATAGGCTATTATTCCACAGATCTTGCGGTAATGCCTAGAGTAAGTGAATATTATTATAAAGATTTTGAATGCTTCTTTAATCTAAGGGGTATGGCCTTAAAAAATATAGTGCATGGCAATGTAGTTGATTTGACAGAATTTGCACATTATTTTTATGACAATCCTAATCCTTAATTTCGTGTCCATAAGAGAAGAGCTTTCCTCTTTTGTATGTTTAACCAATTCCTTTTAGTTAGTGGTAAGGATAATGAAGGCCAAGCAATAATTATATCTGTTATAGAACAAGTTGAATCCGGGAGAAATTCAATGCCGTTAATTGTTGGAGAGACCATGCTATGGTTGGATGCATTAAGAAAGAATCCAAGAGCACCTTTTCGAGGTTCTCCAATTTTATTGCAAGTATAAAATAATACTATTCTTAATTACAAAGAACTAAAATATTTTTACACTGTAATACTAATCAAATGCATATTTTACAGATATGGCTCATGGAGAGGTTAAAATTAATTAATCCTCCTAACGATATACACACATATATTCCAAATTGCATAGTCTGGCGAAAGAAACGACTTTTGAAGATAGGTCGCCGTGAATGGAGCAAGGTGTTTGCTGCCGGTGATTTTACCATAAACTGGGTCATCCCTTGGTGGAGGATTGAGGCGATGGTTGGTTGTAATAACCAAGCATACTGTCGTCTCCCGAGCTTGTCAAGATTGACTTTCTATTTTCCTTGTAGAGTTAGGAGACAATATGGTCTTGCACAAAACATCCCTACAGGAGATCTCCGCCGTCCATATGAATTTCCTGTGTCACAAGAGGTTGAGCGCTTTGACAAATATTGGAGTGGTAGACCCTTATGGGAGGTGGTTACCCACAAGGATCCACCTTGTTTGTCAAACAAAGTGAAACAATGGCTTGATGGAAAATTCCAGAAATCTCAAGTCAAGATTGAGAAGACCGATGTGAAGAATCGTCTAGGTGACAAAAAGGTCCCTGCTAAGGAACGCCTAGGGGAAAGGAGCGAATTCAAAACTCCTATTATGCCAAGGAAGAAAAGTTCTAAGAAAGACAAAGGAAAAAGGAAGGTTGACTCTACGGAAAAGAAAGTTTGGGTAGAGAAGAAACATGGGGTTTTAGCGGAGGGGGAAACTATCTATACTAAAATAGAGTGTAGATCTTCTAATGGATGTCTCCTAGCAAAGGTTATGGATCAAGAGGAAGAGAATGAGGACAAAAATTGGAAGAGAATCAAGGAGAAAAAAGAATAGAGCATTGCTTTTCCTTTGATTTATTAGACAAAGTTTGTTTTATTTAATTTTTCAGCTTTTATTTTATCAATAATGTAATTTCTTTATTAATTAATAAAATTTCAGCTTTTATTTTATTTAACTTTTCAAATAAAGCAATGAAAACAATTAGCGCTGCTATTTGATTTACTGTCGAATAACTTTCCAGAATGTACAAAACTTTCCCAGACATTCGCAGAAACTTAGCGCTACTATTTGATTTACTGTCGCCATCGAATTGGCTCTGTCGCTTGGTGACAGAGGCTATCTTCTGGCGCCAGTCTTGAAATTTTGCAGACATGTATTTTTTATCTCGGGGATAGAGAATTTTGAAAAATTAAAGTGGCCACACCCTGTTTGGGTTGCCTACGTATCCTTTGTTTAAGGAATCAGGCCAAACATAGCTCTCTTGAGTATTTTACTCAAGTACTTATGGGTAGTATTTCTTAAGTTGGTCAAGGTTTGTCATGTTTTAAAATTCATTACCATCCATGTCAGTTAACTTAGCCGCGCCTCCTGACAGGATTGTTTTGACAATATATGGTCCGGACCAATTAGGCCTAAATTTGCCTCTTGGGTCCAAAACATTTTTCCTTAGTGCTTTCAATACCAAGTCCCCAACCTTGATATTTCTAGTCTTGACCTTCTTATTGAAATGTCTAGCCATCCGGGTTTGATAACATTGGGTGTGATGTAGAGCCTCTAGTCGTTTTTCATCGAGTAGAATTAACTCTTCATACCGTGCTCTAGTCCATTCGACTTCATCAAGCTTACTTTCTAACTCAATGCGTAGAGAAGGTATTTCTAACTCTACAGGTTGTACGGCATCCATTCCATATACTAGGTTGAATGGCGTATTTCCTGTTGATGATCGGATTGACGTGCGATAACCCCACAGTGCGAAGTGAAGTTTGTCAGGCCAATCCTTATAATTTTCAGTCATTTTTTCAATGATTGTCTTTAAATTTTTATTAGCGGCCTCAACTGCTCCATTTGCTTGAGGTCTATAAGGAGAAGAATGGTGATGTTGAATACCATACTTTTGTAGCAATTCTTCACATTCGGCTTGAAAGTGAGTTCCATTGTCACTTATCATTTCATGTGGGACTCCGTATCGACAAATTATGTTCCTTTCGATAAAGAGTGCTACATGTTTGGCGGTGAGTTTAGCATATGATTGTGCTTCCACCCACTTTGTGAAGTAATCTATTGCGACTAAGATGTATTCATGACCTCCTGTTCCGGGAGGTGTGATCTTTCTAATTATGTCTATTCCCCATGTAGAGAAAGGCCATGGTGAAGTGTAGGTGTAGAGTAGAGATGGTGGGATGTGTTGCAAATTTGCATGAATTTGGCATTTGGGAGATCTCTTTACATATTGATGACAATCCTTATTCATGGTAGTCCAATAATACCCTTCTCGCATTATCTTTTGGACTAGCATTTTGCCATTAACATGTGTTCCACATATTCCTTCGTGGACTACTCTCATAGCTTTTTGAGCATCCTTTTTGCCTACACATAATAAAGCTCGACCTTTAGGTACCCTTTTGTGTAGTTCATTTCCTATGAGTACAAACTGGGAAGCTAAAAGTCTTAGTGCTCTTTTCGCTCTTTTGTCAGCATGAGGAGGATATTCTCCTTTGGTGACATAATTTAGTATATCTATGAACCATGGTTCTTCTTCATGTTCTTCTTCTTGGATCACTTCATCGTCTTCTATAGTTTGAATGTACGCTGGTTTATGCCTTTTTTCTATGGTTAAAGGCATTTGCTCAATTTCCTTAGGAATCCTAACCATGATATAGGAACATGCTCTTCTTTAGGTGATACTAGTAAGACTCCTACGCCGCATCCCTTTTGGTTTGAGGCTTCATCGAAATACAAAGTCCATGTATCATCCTCTGTCATCATTAAACTTTCATCTGGGAATTCATTCTCTTCCAAGGGTGTCAAATCTTCTATTGGGAAATCTGCTAGAAAATCCGAGACCACTGATCCTTTAATTGCCTTTTGAGGCATGAACCTTATGTCGAATTGGGCCAAATTCACTATCCACCTTGAGATACGCCCGTTAAGTGTAGATCTTTCGAATAGGTATTTAAGGGGATCCATTCGTGAGACTACATAAACGGTATGTACAAGCATGTAATGTCTTAATTTAGTTGTGGCCCACACCAATGTGAGGCACAACTTTTCCAATGGTGTATAGCGTGTCTCATACTCAAGCATTTTCTTACTTAGGTAGTAAATAGCATTTTCTTTACTTTCTACCTCTTGTGCAAGCATGGCTCCCATGGTTTCCTTGGTGACGGTTAAGTATAACCTTAGGGGTATTCCAGAGAGTGCTGGAGCTAATACGGGAGGATTCGAGAGATAGGCTTTGATCTTTTCAAAGGCTTTTTGGCACTCATCGTCCCATATAATTGGTACATTCTTCTTAAGCTTCTTGAATATTGGTTCGCATATTGTGGTTAGCTTGGATATGAACCTACTTATGTATGGCAACCGGCCAATGAATCCTCGAATTTGCTTTTCGGTTATGGGCGGTGGCATGGACATGATTGCTTTGATTTTGGTGGGGTCTATCTCTATTCCTCTAGAGCTTATGACATATCCCAAGAGTTTTCCTGAGGTGACTCCGAAAGCACATTTGGAGGGGTTTAACCTCATGTTATATTTCCTTAGCCTTTCAAAGAACTTTTTTTAAGGCTATTGGGTGTCCTGGGCGGTGTTTTGACTTTACGATCATGTCATCCACATAAACCTCCACTTCTTTATGCATCATGTCATGGAGTAGGGCAGTCGCTGCTCATTGGTAAGTAGCACCCGCGTTTTTCAACCCGAATGGCATTACCGTGTAGCAGTAAGTACCCCAAGGTGTTATGAACGTCGTCTTTTCCATGTCTTCTTCAGCCATGAGGATTTGATTGTATCCTGCGTACCCATCCATGAACGAGAGAAGCGCATGATTTGCTGTATTATCTACCAAAATATCGATGTGTGGTAAAGGGAAGTCGTCCTTTGGACTTGCCTTATTTAGATCTCGATAGTCGACACACATTCGAACTCTACCATCTTTTTTCGGAACCGGGACGACATTGGCGACCCATTCGGGGTATTTAGATACCCTGATAAAACCTGCAGTTATTTGTTTTTGCACTTCTTCTTTTATTTTAAGAGCTACGTCGGGTTTCATTCGACGTAACTTTTATTTTACAGGTTTCATTCTTGGAATTAATGGTATTGTGTGTTGAGCTATCTCTCTATTAATGCCTGGCATATCTTCGTATGACCAAGCGAATACATCAATAAATTCTTTAAGTAGATTAATTAAATCGGTTCTTTCATCTTTGCTTAGTGTTAGTCCGATTTTAACTTCTCTTTTAATGGTTGGATCTTTTGAGATGTCAACCGTTTTTGTATCCTCAATTATTGGTGTCTTGTTTTCAAGTGTTTCCATTGCTTTAATTATTTCTTTGTCATTTTCATCATTAGTTAAGCAATGCTCATCATCTTTAGATAAGGAAAAACAAGAAGAATACGGGGAAGAAGACATATTATTGAATTCAGAAATCATTACATCAAATAAAGAAATGTCCGTCGGGACTTGATTGCTAACTATCCTAGGAGTAGAAATAGAAGGCGAGGGTGCTACAACTAAAGGTTTGGAAGACTCGATAGGGGAAGACTCTAACTCAGACTCTGACTCAGACGATTCTTCGAACATTGGTCCTTGTCTTGTAGTTACTGAAATCTTCCTTCCATTTGTAGTAGTTATTTTCACCGTCTTGCGCCATCCACGCTCTTGATCTTCTATTGGAGTGATAAATTCCGAGGGATCAAAGCCTTCACTTTGGAGAACCGTTTGAATGAGCGAAGAATAATCTTCCGCGTATCTTGGCTCATTCTTTTCTCTTCCAAAGAGGAGTCCCATGACATTAAAGTCAAAGCAAGGGGGCGCCTTCTCCTTATAAATTGGAGCTGGGATCTCGTCTAGGAAGCAACAATCCAAAAAGATCTCGAACCCGGGTTCTCTTATGCCATTTAAAACGAAGGGTTCAGGAAATTCATGACAAGGATAATCTTCTCCTTCTCTTATAAATTGTCCATTTAAGGTGAGAGGATATTGATCCATGGGTATCTCCCTCTTTTGTGCACGAGCATTCCTTCGTGCTCTTGATTTTTCCTGGGCCCACTTAAGGTCTTCGCGAGTTGGTTCAAAACCAAGTCCGAAAGTATCCAATTTAGGGAGGCCAGGTAGTCCCATATGTTTAGCTATTCCTTTCTTCTTTCCTAGAGTCATTCCGGGAAAATGTCCTTGTTTTCTTAGAATAGCATTAGTTGTCATGTTTGAGTGGAGGTCGTAATGAAGAAGGGTCCTTTCATCTTCCTCTATTAAGGAGACCTCTTCGCTAAAGCCCCACAAATCTTCATCATTTTCATCATGCTCCACATTAATTAGTGGATTTTCCACTGTTTTGATTCTCATGGATGAAGCATCAATGGTGATTGGAATTCCTCCAACTATGGCTTTTACTTGTTGATGAAGGGATGAAGGGACGGCCTTTAGATCATGAAGCCAAGGGCGTCCCAATAGCAAGTTAAAGGATGCCTTGATATCCACTACTTAAAATGTGGTGGCATGTTCAATTGCACCCGCCGTTATGTTCATGGTGATTGTTCCTAGTGCTTGACGGCGTGAGTTATCATAAGCTCTTATCCCTTGAGTTGATGGGGATAAATCCTCATCTCTTATTCCTAACATTCTTGTGATCCTCAGTGGGCAAACATTAATTGCTGAACCATTATCCACAAGAGTCATAGGAACGTTCATCCTTTTACATATCACTGTGAGATTTAGAGCTTTATTGTGTTTGTCACCTTCCGGTGGTAGATCCTTATCCGAAAAAGTGACCAAGTTAATTGGACTTGGGAGATCACTCGTGAGGAAGTTAGCAAGTCCCTCAGGAGTAGTGTCCGAATCTATGCCCACTTTAGCCAAAGCGTCCATGACTGCAACTCTATGCTCTCGGGATGTGGCTAAGAGCTTCCATACGTTCATTTCCACCTTAGTCTTTTTTAGCTGTTTGACAACATCGTTGTCTTCTATAATAGGCACGGGAATTTGCTGGATAGTAGGTATAGGTTGTGTTGAAATGGGAGGTTGTATTCTCCCGGACCTGGTGAGGACATCTATGGGAGAATCTTCCTCGTCCTAAATGTCACTTACTGGGTATATTGTTGATAGAGGAGTCTCTTCAATGTCTTTAAGGTAAACATCCTCATCATCACTGTCCCACACTCCATTGATTGTAGCATCTTGTGGAAGTTGGACCAATTTCTTTTCATCAATCAAACGTTGAACCAAGTCCTTGAACTTGAAGCAGTGTTCTATTGTATGTCCCCCTGATTGATGGTATGAACAATAGTATTTGTCCATCCTTTTTAGTGACTCAAATGGTCTCGGTTCGAGAGGTTGAATTTTACCATTCTCGGAGAGCATTTTGAACATGTTAGCGTACGACGTCCCAATTGGAGTATAACCTTTATTATTTTTCCTGGGAGTGTCAATCACTTGGAGAGAAAAAGGTTTCTTTTTCTTGGGTGGAGGTCTATTTTTGAGTAACTCGTTTTTCTCTCTTATGGCCTCAAAGGTTTGTGATAGCAATTTGTACATTTCCGACAATATTGATGTCAACGCCAAAACTTCTTTCTTAGTTGCAGGTTCTTGGCCATGGGGTTCGAGAGCATCTTCGAAGATTTCTTCTTCAATGGTCTCGATAGGCTCTATGAGGCTAGATGGATCCACTTGATTTTCTTCGTCGGAAATAGCCAAGGAATCCGACAGCGGTGCGGTGTTGATGCTTGGCTTCTTGCTTGCAGGGGGCAATGGGAGCTTATTACTGTCGATCAAGTCTTGAATGGCTTCCTTTAGCCTCCAACAATTTTCCGTAGGATGACCCCTACCATGGTGATATTTGCAATGTGCATTTGGGTTCCAGCTAGCCGTTCTCCTTTCGACAGGTGGGTCCCCAAATGGTCCAATAGGAGTTATAAGACCTTTTGCATGTAAGCGGTCAAATGCGGTGTCATAACTCATACCAATAGGAGTATAGTTCTTCCTAAATGGTTTCTTTTGTGCTTGATTGTTATTCATCGCCAGAACTTCATTTAGATTAAAGGTGCTAACATTGTTTGAGTGGGTGGTTTTGGATGAAGAAGGATTGTCGTTCTTCTTACTTTTCCAGCCACTATTTGAGTTATTATTAGCAGCTTTTTGTTTAGCGAGGTCATCTTCAATATTAATACCAATATCATAGACGGCCTTAAAGGTACTTAAATTGCTTTGGTACCTTAGATGTTTAGAATATTTTTCTTGGAGGTTCTTAATGAACATCCTGACAGATTCTTTCTCACTAGGTACTTCAACCATTTTTGCAGTAGTTTCCCTCCATTTATTAAAGAAAGAGGTGAAACCTTCATTTTCTTTTTGCTTTAGCATTTCTAGCTCTCTATGATCGGTTTCAATTTGTATATTGCATTTATACCTTTCAATGAAAGCACTTACAATAGATTCCCAACTAGAGGTCTTTTCTTTATCAAGTGAAAAGTACCACTGTTGACATACAGCTTCTAAAGATAATGAAAATACAGAGTGAAATGCTTTTCTATCTATCCCCTTAATGTTCATTATAGTTTTAAAAGCTCTTAAATGAAAATAAGGGTTACCCATAGCCTTAAATTTAGGGATGTCATTGGGATTGAACTTCTGTGGGAGAAGGTCCTTATCCACCGAGACCCCTTGGGAGCTAATCTCTTGGAATCTAAAGTCGTTGGACAGCTTGCCCAAGCTTTCCTGGATTAGGTCCATTTGTTTCTATTTTTCAGGATTACTTATTTGCAGCGATAAGTTTTGTAACATCTCAGCCAAGTTGGCTACCTGTCCCTTGACCTCATTAAGTTCTTCTTGACTAGCCATTGCCTTCTTAGCTTTCCTTTTCCTACCGATTGGTTTGTCAAAAAGTAAGACTTGAACAAAAGTGTTGTCCTTGATTAAACGCCCTTCCTTTCTTGTCCACGCGTTGTAAGTTAAACCATGTTTATTTTAATACTTGACTCTAATTGACTTGACTTTATGGTTTAAAAATTAAAAAAGAATAGGCAAAAAATGGGGTATATATTTTAAGGGAAAATTTAATGAAGTTTTAAAATTGGAGGATTAATATCCGACTTACCCCCCTAAAAAAATGACGGAAAACACGCATTCAAGACTCTCTAGACATGGTCATAATGTGACAAACATGTTATGTGTTTGCTTTATGTGTGTGTGAGTGACATGCTTTGACTCTTAGTGTATGACCATTAGACTTTAAGTGCCTAAACTCAATTAAAGACTTAAACGTGGTTTGAACCATTAATAAATCGATAAACTGATTAGTAGACTGTGAATTAGACTCGTCGTGATGACTCGAGCAAGAAAACTGGACTGTCGCTAAAACAACAGGACTTTCGCCACTGTTTAAAGCCTGTCGCCAGACGAAAAAATTGTCTCCAGGCGACAGACACTAAAGTGCAGCGCCACAGTCCAAATTTATGTGCCATTACTGGAACATTAATCTGGATTGTTTCCAGTAATTTTGCTCTAAATGGACATGCCGAAAGTCGTACTAAGTCGAATTGATTAATTTATTAGCCTTTAATTAATTCAAAATTAATTAATTAGACAAAGTCCTTTTAGTCATTAGTCAATTTATTTAGTCTTAAAACACAAGTCAAACAAACGGTTAACACATATATAATATATACAAGCAAGGGTGCACAAGTAGTTCACATAGTCACAATATGATGAGTTTGCAACCTAACCATGGCTCTAGTTCTCTAAAGTTCGAGGATATGGGTTAAGTCAAAAGGGTCCATGGTTATGAATCCATATGCATTGCACACAAGCCTACCGTGAGGGTTGGAGCGAATGGACAGGATTCCGCGAGTTCGTGATGAAATCGAACTCGACTCCATGGTTTGGTGGATTCACAAACTTTGCACGTACCCAAATTTGAACTTTGCACATGATAGTGGGATATTCCATTGGGCAGGTGAAGCAGGAACCCTCAGAGGGTTATTTCCATATGTAGAACACATATGGGTTCAGAAAAGTGAGAAAAGGACTCAATCAATAAGCAAAATCAAGCCAACAATGCTAGAAATGGTCAAAGCAAGAAGGCAGACCCCTGGCTCGGTATTAGAAGAACTTGGCGCCAGACTACAGGGACTGTCGCCGCAAAAAAGCCTCTGTCGCCAAGCGACAGAACTGTCGCCAGGCGACAGAAACTTTTTACGGGCGACAAGCCCTGTTTTCTAGACGCTAGTTCCTACATGCCTTGGCAAGTTTCTGTGTTCTTCGAATTTTCCAGATTTCGCACCATCTTTTCGATTCATGAAAGATATTTCTCAAATTTCCTACGTGTAAAATTCCTATGGATTGACTCATGGGGCTCTCCCATGAGGACCTTTTAATGCATATGACAATAATGTTAATCAAATCACGCACATGAAATACTTAGAATTTTTCGAGTCTCATCCGCTCATTCTAAATAATTGCCAAAATAAATTTCAGGAATATAAATAGAAATCCTCCCCAGCAGAGTCGCCAAAAACTGTAGGAAATATTTCAAGCATTATGACCCCAAACTTGAACCCCACTGTGATCATACATTAAAGTACGGTGACGTTCCAAAGGGAAAGAAAAGAGAGCAAAAGAGTCGCCAACAAGTTTTAGGAACTTGTAAACCCAAAAGACAATCCAAAAGGACCATCAACTCCATAAGGTCTTGAACCAAACAGGGTCCGGGGATAAGGGTACGAATCCAATCTACAAAAGAAAGGACCCGCCCTATAAAATAGGCCTCTACTTTGTTCTTCTCGTATTCATGTGCGCTTTTCGAATAACATACAAACATTATATTGAACCTACCCTGTTTATCTATGTTGGTTGAATATTAATGCACAAATAGTACTATTATTGGCGATCACTAGAGTTAAAATCACATTAGCCTAAACCAAATTAATAATTATCTTATTAAGCGTGATTTCAAGTACAAATTCCCTTTAACAATCATAAAAGGTGTGATCAAGCAATAACAATAATATATAAAGCAACATAAATAATAAAGCAATATTAAATAATAATAATCATAATCATGATAAGGCATAATAAAGCTTAATAATAGTAGCAAGATCCTAGGCATGATACTAACAAGATTAATAACAAATCCTAGCATGTCACTAAACAATAAAGATCAAAGCTTTAAACCTAACATGGTACTAACATGATATCACAATATTAGAAAGAGTAAAAGCATCCTAAACATGACACTAGAAAGCATAAAATAACATCCTAACATGATACTAGTAATCAATAAACAACATCCTAACATGATACTAGGAATTAATCAATAATAAACATGCTTTCTACATTGTGAAAGAAATAGAGAGTAAGCTAATCTACTTACTTTGAAGCCTCGTACCTCTTTCTAATAACAAAATACTCAAGTTATTAAACTTCAATGAAAATAAATAAATCAAAGAACTAAATTAAATAATTAAAAGAAAGAGTTACAAAGTTTAGACTAGATTTGGGACCAAACCCTAAGAAAATATTAAACCTTGCACGTCTAGGACGAAGGCAACTTCGAACTTGGCTAGGTGTTTCAAGATCTTGTGAATGCGGAATATTGTATGTAAAAAGCTAGTTTACAAAGAGAGGGAGAAAGAAAGCATATATTGCTCAAGAGAGAATAGAGAGAATTAAGGATGAGAGTTGATGAGAATTGATGATTCTGAAAACAGGGATTTGGACCCTATTTATAATGAAAATAGTCCGGAAAAACATAGAATTTGATAAGGAATAAAACTACACGCTGTCGCCGGGAATCGACTCTGTCGCGACGCGATAGGGTCTGTCGCGTGGCGACAAACTTGTCATTTGGCGACAACCTGTATTAGCGCGTTTTCTTCACGCGGAATCCGATCTTTAATCAACTTGATCTACGGAATCCGTACAGAAGATAAAATACATATTTTTAAGATAATAAAATAATATTTTACTCCAAATAAAAGTCTATTTAAAATAAATAATTATTAAATCTAATAATATTAGAATTAAAAAGAATCTTCTAGAAACTTCTAGGAAATTATAATTAATCCTAATAATTTTAGGAATAATAATTAACATTGGGCCTTCCTCTAGATCATTGGGCCGTATTTAAATAATTAACCGGGCCCAGCTTAGTATTTTGGCCATAACTTCCTCAATATTCATCGGAATTGAGCTTATAATATATCGTTGGAAAGGTCATTTCGAGCCCCATCCAACTACACTATTATTGGACCTTAATTATGGACCAAACTAAACTGGTTTGACTATTTTCAAACAAATAGAATTATTTTCAAAAACAGAGAGAAGAGAATTTTAAACAAAACTAAACCGCAACACTCGACTTTCAACCACTTTCACCTCATTCGATAATGGTTCGACGTGAAAGGAATTCATCACCGGGTTTGGTTTTAGGGAGACACAAATGGGTGTCTACAGGAGGTAGCTCAAAATAATCATGAGAAGTACAATCTCCCTCTAAAAAGGCCTCATCCATCTCACTGGTGGATAATGTAGAAGAGAAAGGGTCATCAAAGGTGAAAGAGGAGGGCAATGGTTGAAAATTTGAGATAGGAGTTGGAGATTCAACCTCACCACACACTTCACTCTCATCTTCATAATCATCTAAAGTAGGTTCTACCTCCTCAACCTTATCACATTGAACCTCTTCTTCGTCAAAATCATCTAAGCTCAAGGCCTCACCCTCAAAGAAACCATGATCATCGTACAAAGGAGATGGGGTGGAAGAAGGTTGGTCTTCAAAATTGAGGAATGGGGAAATGAAATTGAAATCAAGGGAGGTGGGTGGGGAAATGGACTCTTCAATTGGTTTTTCAACACTAAAAACCTCTTGGTTCTCATTACCCTCAAACATCCAATCTCCCATGGAAACTACTTCATCTTTCTCATCCTCACTCTCTCTCCCCACAACTTCTCCACACTTCAAAAATTGCAATGTCCCGTCCTTCTTAACTTGAATTAATGTTTCCTCAAAATTAAGAGAAGTCAACCATTTTAGTTTCTCTTCAACACCATGTAAAGGGTCAATGGAACAAAATTCAAATTGGGAAGGAGGTTCAAAATGCAAACTCTCTTTTGGAACATCCATCTCTACACCCTTTTCCTCACTCATAGGCTCTCTAATGTCCTCCTCACACACCTTAGGCCTCGCAAAACAATCATCATCATCATCTTCCACATCTACCAAAGTAGTAGAAACTTCATTTACATTCAATATTGATGACGATTGACTCTCCATCTCCTCATTCTTTCTAAAAACAACCTCATTGCTCTCTTCCAACTTTTTCAACAATTCCATTTGGCTTCTTACAATCTCCAAATATCTCATCTCATTTGGTTCCAAATTAGAATTCATCTCCAATTTTCTCAAAGAACCACCAATTTGATTATAAGAAGACTCAATGTTAGGCTCCAAGGTTTTCAAAGGTGAAGGGAGTTGAGGAGCATAATGAGGAAAAGAATTATGAGCAAGCATGTGATGAGGATCAACACTAGAGATATGAGTGGCATCATTAATATGGGGAATGGGGGCACAAGTAGGCACGCAATATTCATTATTCATGGAACATGGACCATAACAATCATCAATAGAAGCATTTGAGCAACCATGACCACGATTATAACTATCTCTAGCAAACCATACATAAAAATCCCAAGCATCATCAATTGACAATGCCCGAAATCTACCATTAAACATGCTTTCAACAATGTCTCTAGTTTGCTTAGTCAAATTATGATAACAAATCTCACAAGCCTCCCAAAGATCATAACCATGGTGACTAATGAAGTCCTCTAGTCTATTAAAGTACACCCAAAATGAGTCATTCTCAAATTGAGGAAACGAGGTATTTTCCATTTTTATACAAAACAAGCAAAAATCAAATAAAAGAAAAGTATACACAAAGACCTAGACTCAAGCAATCAAAAACACTCAAACATAGACACCGTTACCCGGCAACGGCGCCATTTTGACGTGGGGAAAACTAGGTCGTCGGGCTAATCATCCCTAAGCCAAACAAAATTTATAAACACTCAAAAAACCTAAATACAAGTATAGAGGTAAGTCAAGGGTCGAACCCAAAGGAACGGTAATGTCTAAGTGCTTCCAATTATGTGCCTAAGCTAGGTCGAAGAAAAGGGATAAAAGATTACTCTAACAACTACTTAAACGAGGAAACCAAACAAATATAAGGAGCTAGGGATTAGGATTCGCAAATAATAGCAATGAACATAGAAAATTGGAATGGAAAGTCGACTAAGTCAAGCAATGTGAGGGTAGATCAAACATGCAACCAAAAGAGCATATCAAGATATTCTCCTAGAGGTCTAACTAGCGTCAACTACGATAAACTCTAGCTAGGAAACATCACAAGACACCTCAATCGTGTAAATTGCAAGCCACAAATCAATGGTCCGTATCAATGTGAACTTACAATGCAATCTAGTGCAATAATCAAAGTTAGCTACTCTTTAATTAATCACACACATGCTCATGATCAATCAACCAAGTTTAATCACATCATCAACTCCATCAATTATCCCCAATTTACATCAA
This sequence comes from Chenopodium album, assembly GCF_948465745.1. Lineage (NCBI taxonomy): Eukaryota > Viridiplantae > Streptophyta > Magnoliopsida > Caryophyllales > Amaranthaceae > Chenopodium > Chenopodium album. The sequence continues at coordinate 19,393,807 of NC_137850.1, read as the reverse complement.
TTCATTACATCATAAGCTTCACCAAATCCCTAACCAAACAACTACTCAAACATGATCATCAATTCTACCAATACAAACATGAATATCCAAAATCAATCATCAAATCATAAAATTTCAATCAAAATCAACAATCCAAACAATGAATATTAAACAAAGCAATAAATGAGATAGAGTTTAGAAATGCTCTTTGATAATAGAGTAGATCTCCAATACAATTGTCACCATTGGATCTTCAATCTCTCAATCACCATTGAAATTCCTCACTTTCTCTCTCTAAAATCTACTCCTAAAATTAACCCTAAAAACTAGAGAGAGAAGCTCTCAAGTAATCTAGGAAAATGATCTAATTGTAATTCTAATTCTCTAATTGTCTCTCTCTCTACCCAAAAATGGGTATTTATAAATACAAGAGTAAAAGAAAATAAAAGAGAAAAGAAAATAAAAGGAAAAGGAAAAGAAAAGAAAATAAAATAAATTAATGAAAGAAAAGGAAAAATAAAAGAAAACTAAATTAGAAAGAAAAATAAAAGAAATGAAAAGGAAAACGGAGAGTATTGCTGCTCCTCCAAATGGGGAATAATCCCATGATTTTCACGGCTATCATCATCAGCACGCAACTATCATCATTCATCATCATCGAATCACACACCATCACAGCCGTTCATCATCTCCGATCAACGGTCCAAGTAATACCCAGCTGGGTGCGGCCGCACTCGCTTATTGTGCGCCCGCACCGGCTGAGGTATGAACGAAGGAGGAGCAGCGGCGGTTTGCGGAGGAGAGGGAGGCGCAATTGGTGGTGTGTTGGTGGTTGATTTGGTGTTAATTGAAGGGCAGCAGGGGCTGCTTTGTGTGGTTGCAATTGGTGGTGGGATTAAAGTGATAATTGGGGTTGTTGTTGGTGTTTGCATGGAGGATGGTGGAGCTGCTGCTGGGTGGTGCGGTGGCAGATTTGGTGGCTGATTTGGAGGGGCAGCAGGTGGTGATTGCAGTTGGGTGCTGATGCGTTGTTGAGGGGTGAGTGCAGGTGGTTGCGTGAGGTAGTGGTGGCTGGAGTTGCTGCAATTGCGTGAAGTGAGGAGTAGGGGAAAGCAAGGGAGTCGTTGCTGAAGAGCGGGAATAGGGGAAATGGAGGAGAAGTTCCTGCCTCCTTTCATCACCATCACTATCATCACCATGATGGTGACGAAGACCAAAGTGTGCAGTAGCTACACCAATTTGGACTTTGGAACAAACACCTACAAAACACACATAAAACCGAGAGATAAAATAAAGTAAAATAAAACTAAAACCGACAAATAAAAGTAAAAGAAATAAAATGAAAATGAAAATAATAAAGGAAGGAACAATATAATAAAATGAAAATAAAATAAAGTAAAGAAAATAAAATGAAAGTAAAATCAAATAAATTAAAATAAAATAAAACTAAACCTATAAAATCTAAAGTAAAGAGAAAACAACTAAAATAACGAAAATAAAAGAAATAAAAGAGAAAATACTAGAAAACCAAAGGAAGGTAGAAAAGAGAGAGAAAGCATAAAACCGAACATATATTGAGCTAGAAAGCTATGAAAAGAGGATAAAAAGGACCTAAATGCTCATCAAATGTGTGCCATTTATGACACACATCAGTTTACCATGGTTCCTAATACCCTCCGGGAGTCCAATTGAGTGGGTGGAACCATCCAACATGCCTTAAAACGATCAATTTACCCGTTCCAAATTTGCAACGATTTCGTAAACTGAAGCCTACCACGGCTATTTTGTACAGCATATAAGGGTCATATATGGTTCCAAACGTCATTATATGACCCTAAGATGTATCCCATAAGGTCTCAACACTTTTCGCCACCGGGCCCCGTGACCTCAAAATTCCTCAAAAAGCGTGGATTATAGCCTTCAATTTTGAAATTTTATAACCTTTTTTCGCCCGGAAATTAAAATTCCGAGATGTTTACCATGGTTCCTAATACCCTCCGGGAGTCCAATTGAGTGGGTGGAACCATCCAACATGCCTTAAAACGATCAATTTACCCGTTCCAAATTTGCAACGATTTCGTAAACTTAAGCCTACCACGGCTATTTTGTACAGAATATAAGAGTCATATATGGTTCCAAACGTCATTATATGACCCTAGGATGTATCCCATAAGGTCTCAACACTTTTCGCCACCGGGCCCCGTGACCTCAAAATTCCTCAAAAAGCGTGGATTATAGCCTTCAATTTTGAAATTTTTTTACCTTTTTTCGCCCGGAAATTAAAATTCCAAAATGTTTACCATGGTTCCTAATACCCTCCGGGAGTCCAATTGAGTGGGTGGAACCATCCAACATGCCTTAAAACGATCAATTTACCCGTTCCAAATTTGCAACGATTTCGTAAACTGAAGCCTACCACGGCTATTTTGTACAGCATATAAGGGTCATATATGGTTCCAAACGTCATTATATGACCCTAAGATGTATCCCATAAGGTCTCAACACTTTTCGCCAGCGGGCCCCGTGACCTCAAAATTCCTCAAAAAGCGTGGATTATAGCCTTCAATTTTGAAATTTTTTAACCTTTTTTCGCCCGGAAATTAAAATTCCGAGATGTTTTACATGGTTCCTAATACCCTCCGGAAGTCCAATTGAGTGGGTGGAACCATCCAATATGTCTTAAAACGGTCAATTTAACCGTTCCAAATTTGCACTGATTTCGTAAACTGATGCCTAGCACGGCTATTTTATACAACATATATGGGTCATATATGGTTCCAAATGTCATTATATGACCCTAAGATGTATCCCCTAAGGTCTCAAGACTTTTCGCCACCGGGCCCCGTAACCTCAAACTTCCGCAAAAAGCGTGGATTATAGCCTTCAATTTTTGAATTTTTTGACCTTTTTTCGCCCGAAAATAAAAAATACCGAGATGCTTACCATGGACCCTAATACACCCTGCGAGTCTATTTGGGTGGGTCCAACCATCCAATATGCCTTTAAACATTCAATTTACTCGTTCCAAACTTGCACCGAGAACGTGACCTCAAGATTACCACGGACATTTACGGTAACATATAATGGTCATATATGGTTCCAAACGTCATAATATGACCCTTAGATGTATCCCCTAGGGCCTCAAGACTTTTCGCCACCGGGCCCCGTAACCTCAAAATTCCTCAAAAAGGGTGGATTATAGCTTTCAATTTCGGAATTTTTCGACCTTTTTTCACCCTAAAATAAAAATTGCCGAGTTGTTTACCATGGTTCCTAATACCCTTCGGGAGTCCAATTGAGTGGGTGGAACCATCCAATAAGCCTTAAAATAGTCAATTTACCCGTTCCAAATTTGCACCGATTTCGTAAACTACTGCTTACCACGGCTATTTTGTACAACGTATAAGGGTCATATATGGTTCCAAACGTCATTATATGACCCTAAGATGTATCCCCTAAGGTCTCAAGACTTTTCTCCACCGGGCCCCGTGACCTCAAAATTCCTCAAAAAGTGTGGATTATAGCCTTAAATTTTGGGATTTTTTGACCTATTTTTGCCCGGAAATAAAAATGCCGAGATGTTTACCATGGTTCCTAATACCCTCCGGTTTCCAATTGAGTGGGTGGAACCATCCATCATGCCTTAAAATAGTCAATTTACCCGTTCCAAATTTGCAACGATTTCGTAAACTGAAGCCTACCACGGCTATTTTGTAAAACATATAAGGGTCATATATGGTTCCAAACGTCATTATATGACCCTAAGATGTATCCCCTAAAGTCTCAATACTTTTCGCCACCGGGCCCCGGGACCTCAAAATTCCTCAAAAAGCGTGGATCAGCCTTCAATTTTGGAATTTTTTGACCTTTTTTCGCCCGGAAATAAAAAACGCCGAGATTCTTACCATGGACCCTAATACACCCTGGGAGTCTATTTGGGTTGGTCCAACCATCCAATATGCCTTTAAATAGTTAATTTACCTATTCCAAACTTGCACCGATATCGTGACCTCAAGCCTACCACAGACATTTAAGGCAACATATAATGGTCATATATGGTTCCAAACGTCATTATATGACCCTAAGATGTATCCCTTTGGGTCTCAAGACTTCTCACTACCGGGCCCCGTAACCTCAAAATTCCTCATAAATCGTGGATTATAGCCGTCAATTTTGGAATTTTTTGACCTTTTTTCGCTTATATCAATTTTGGAATTTTTTGACCTTTTTCGCTATAGCCGTCAATTCCTCAAAAAGGTCAAAAAATTCCAAAATTGAAGGCTATAATCCATGCTTTTTGAGGGATTTTGAGGTCACGGGGATCGGTGGCGAAAAGTCTTGAGACCTTAGGGGATACATCTTAGGGTCATATAATGACTTTTGGAACCATGTATGACCCTTATATGTTGTACAAAATAGCCGTGGTAGGCTTTAGTTTACGAAATCGGTGCAAATTTGGAACGGGTAAATTGACCGTTTTAAGGCATATTGGACGGTTCCACCACTCAATTGGACTCCCGGAGGGTATTAGGAACCATGTTAAACATCTCGGCAATTTTTATCTCCGGGCGAAAAAAGGTCAAAAAATTCCAAAATTGAAGGCTATATAATCCAAGCTTTTTGAGGAATTTTGAGGTTACGGGGCCCGGTTGCGAAAAGTCTTGAGACCTTAGGGGATACACCTTAGTGTCATATAATGACGTTTGGAACCATATATGACCCTTATATGTTGTACAAAATAGTCGTGGTAGGCCTTAGTTTACGAAGTCGTTGCAAATTTGGAACGGGTAAATTGACCGTTTTAAGGCATATTGGATGGTTCCACCCACTCAATTGGACTCCCGGAGGATATTAGGAATCATGGTAAACATCTCGGTAATTTTTATTTCCTGGCGAAAAAAGGTCAAAAAATTCCGAAATTGAAGGCTATAATCCACGCTATTTGAAGAATTTTGAGGTTACGGGGCCCGGTGGCGAAAAGTCTTGAGACTTTAGGGGATACATCTTAGGGTCATATAATGACTTTTGGAACCATATATGACCCTTATATGTTGTACAAAATAGCCGTGGTAGGCTTCAGTTTACGAAATCGGTGCACATTTGGAACAGGTAAATTGACCGTTTTAAGGCATATTGGATGGTTCCACCCACTCAAATGGACTCCCGGAGGGTATCAGGAACCATCGTAAACATCTCGGCAATTTTTTTTTCCGGGCGAAAAAAGGTCAAAAAATTCCAAAATTGAAGGCTATTGATCGGGGGATTAAGTAGTGTCGTTTGTCTACTAACCCTAATCGAATTAGAAATTTATAAAACCTAAACTACCCTAATACGAGTATAGGGGTAAGTAAAGGGTCGAACCAAAAAGGACTAAGTGTATCAATCTATGCTAATTAGACTACTAGGAAAGCTTGTGAGATAGAAAGAGAGGTTCAACTAAACACTACTAAGAGCAAATAATTAAAACTAGGGAAAGTGGAATCCAATTACATCAATGCATTCAACAATATCATACAATTAGATGAAAATGACCTCGATTAGGAACAATCAACACATTTAACTCACTCTCGCACAATTAAGCATGTTAATTATCCTACTAAACTAATTCACTCTCGTGCAACTAGCCTAGGAAAGGTATGGAGGAATTTAGGGCTCTCAACCAACTCACTCTCGCGCAATTGATTGAAAATACAATTAAGAACATAGAATCAATTAGCTAGCAAGATTCTAATCCATAAAAGCATCATCCATACACAATAATCAAGAAACAATTTCATACTAATCACAATCAATCATTAAATTAATTAACATAACCTTCATCCATTTCCCTAGAACAAAACCTAAGCTAACACGATGAACAAAAACATGGAAAACGAGGTAAAATAATAATAAAAACAAGAATCAAACAACTAAACTAATTAATCTACTCAAATAAACAAATAAATAAGCAAAAACGATAATAAATGAAAGCAATAAAGGTGAGAGAAAGTTAGAAAGACTCATTGAATTAATAAGAAGGAAAATCCACAAATTGTATCTTCAACCTCTCAAAACTCCATGAAAAATCCAAGCTTTCTCTCTCTAAACTACTCCTAAACTAGAGAGAGAAACTCCTAATCTAACCCTAAGAGAGGGAAAATAAAAGAGGCTAAACTACTCTAATCTAATCTAGGGTAGAATAAAAATGTTGATTGAAAGTTAATTGAAAGTTAGAAGAGAATAACCCCAAAGGGGGGTATTTATAATACAAGCTAAGAAAAATAAAAGAAAAGAGAAATATAAAAAAATAGTAAACAAACTAAACAAAATAAATAAAAATAACAAAACTAACTAAAAAAATTAAAAGAAAAGAAAACCAAAAATAATCCCCAATTCCCCCCAAAGACCACGCATCAGACCCTTTCACTCCACACCCACGCATTCCACCTTCTGCTTCAATTCGAATCTAATGGCTGCTCTGACTTCTGATCTTCACCATTCACGCATCATCAACGCACATCATCATCACAAATAGAAGATCAACGGCAATCACCAAGCTTCAATTGTTTGATCTCATTAATTATCACGTGTGAAGCTCGTGAAGTGGTTCGATCGAATCGAAGGTGGGTTCGACTGAACTATGGGTTGGTTCGGTCAAACCATGGGTGTGTTCGACCACTCCTCTAAAAATCAGAAAACATCGAATGATTCTTCTTGTTTTCGCCCTTTTAATTCGACCGAACTTCTTAATGGTTTGCTCGAACCCGATTGATTTGAATTGCTCTGAATTTTAGGCGATGTTGTTGTGCGATTTGGTAATGTGAAATTGCTGCTCCAAAGTTGTTGTTGATGGTGGTTCAGTGGCGGTGATTGGAGGTGGTGTGAGTTGGTGTGGTTGCGTGGGCTGGTGTGGCAATTAGTGTTTTGCGTGGTGGTGTAGCGCTGGTGGGAGCAGGAGATTTGGCTGGTGGATTTGTGGTGTTGGGCTGCAGATTTGCTGTTGGTTTTAGGGGCTGGAATGCGTGGTGGAGTTGAATGGTGGCTGCGTGTGGAGTGATTGGTGGTGGCTGGTTGAAACAGGGGCTGCGCGCAGAGGTAGTGCTGTTGGAGTTGTTATTGGTGAGTGTGAGGGAGTTGCGTGGGTGGTGTTGGGTGAGCTGTTGTGCTGGCAGCAGCGTGAGGCTGCTATGGCTGTGGTGTTGGTTGCGTTAAGAGCTAGGAGCAGGGGAGAAGATGTGTGGTTGTGGTGGAGGTTAAGAAGGTGGGGTGATGGATAGGAGGCAGCAGGGGCTTGATGTTGAAAGCTTGTGAATTGTGAATCGACCCTCTAAGCTCCAAAAATGACTTTTATTTAAAACCTGTGCCTCGACCCGAACACGTACCTACACATCAACCAAACCGAGGAGAGAAGTAGGGACAAAAACTAAAAATAAAATAAAGATAAAATAAAGTAAAATAAAATACTTAAACTAAACGAAATAATAAAATCAAAAGAAAATAAATAAAATAAAATAAAGAAAACAAACTAGAAAATAAAAGAAAAATAAGAGGAAAATGAGAAGAAAAATAATAATAAGAACCTAGACTAAGAACAAAAGAGAATAAGAAACATAAATAAATTACGAAATTAAACTAAAAACTATTAAAAACTACTCCCTCTGTCCCAGTTTACTTGCAACATTTTGACTGGACACGCTTGCCGATGCACATGTTTGACCGTTAATATCTTTTATTATATATTTATATAAGTTATAAAAAGTTTATATTAAGAAACCATACATTAAAATAGACCCAACAACATCTTACATGATTACATTGACTTTCATATAATAGTTAAAAAAGATGGTCAAAGTGAGATGTGTGAATAGTGCAAAAAGTCAAATCGTTGCAAGTAATTTGGGACGGAGGGAGTACAAAATACTCAAATAAAACGATAAAAGACGAGAATAAGCAAATAAAAGGAATAAAGGACAAAATGGGCTAAATTATTGGAAAATAAGCCGGAACACGACTCAATAAACACCTTAAAAGTGACATAAAAGTCACTTATCAAACTCCCCTAAGCTAACCTTTTGCTCGTCCTCGAGCAAATTAACATGAAACATGGGAGAAGGATAATAATTTATTCAAGCAAAACTAAGACACTAAAGTAGACAAGAATGTACACTAACTCACTTTCGTAGGAATCATGGTCAATTTTAGCGACAAATGACAAGCCCTTTAAACCCCTAGATCGCCCTAGAGGACGAGTGTGCTCTCGTGAGGGTGTTCTAAGAGTTTAACCCACAACTCTAAATAAAAACCAAGGCAAGGCAATAAAAAGGAAAGAAAAAGAAACATAAAAAGAGAAAGAAAACACAAATTTATACTTGGACAAGAGATAGGAACATACACCAATGAATGCAAATCTTTCTAAGTAGACAAATGTATGCACGTTCTAAGATGTCAATGGTTGATTGAAACATAACATATGCTAAGCATAGAGAACTAATGAGGACTCAATCCACCCTAGCCCCAACCAATCGGGCCGCGTTCTCTCCACTAGCTTCAAATCAACCCTTAAGCTAGCTTCTCATGATTCCACGAAGGAACCAGAAAAAGATAAAGAAATGAAAAACTTTGAGAAGGTAATCCCGACATCTCAACTATGCATACTTTCTCCATAGGTTTGAAATCTATCTCGCTCCACCGTTCTTTGACCTAACCCCACTAAAGTCTAAGGGTCTTTTATTGGGTTGAAACGTAAGGCTAAGGGTTAAGGCGGGGTAAAAATTTGAAAATTTTGGTGATATTTCCTAAGTGAAGCAAAAGAGTGGCCTACTCTCAAAAACAAACTCAAGAAGTCACAAAATATCAACAAAAATACCAATAATGCCATCTCCCCCAAGCTTACTCAACACTAACACACAATATATACAAAAATTGAAGGAACGCTCCCCCCCAAGCTTGAACGAAGCATTGTCCCCAATTCTTAAACTATGGTAGAAAACGAAACCAAACTAAAACATAGTTGTGTTTTTTTTTTTTTTTTTTTTTTTTTTTTTTTTTTTTTTTATGTCCTTGCCTTTTTTTACTATGGACGGCTTTTTCTTGAAACTTCATTTGATTTTCTTGAATTGCATATTTCTTCTCAAACTTTTTTGCATATTCTTTTCAAGCTCAACTTTCAATACCGTACTTAAGCCAATTCACAAAGTTTTCTTGCTCATGATCAACACACCAAAAAACTCAAACCTTACATGCCAATGCTTCACTAACTAAAAAGGTTGGTAAACATAGGCCATTGGGTTTGTAATGTGGTTAAGACAAGAAAGGGAAACATTAGGCTCAAATTGGTTAATAAGTAGGTTGATGCAAAATAGAAAACTAAATTTGTAACAAAATTAAAAGAAGATAAAGAAAAATGAGAAAATGTGCCCTTTTCCTCCCCTAGAGTGGCTTGGTCACGATCTCGGGAGCTAGAGGTCAAAACAAGGATTAAGACATGCATAGTCAGGGATCCTAAATTGCCGCTCAATAAGGTGATGAAGGCTAGAACAAATGAAGCTCACAAGGGATTATAACCAAACAAATACCAACCAAGGGTTTCAAATCCACTATAGAGAGCAACTCCATCTTACCACATTCCCGTGAACTAAGGCTTCATGAACCCCTAAAAGTTCTTAACCCGACTACCTTAGCATATAGTATCCTAGAGTCAACCAATGACACTCTCAAACCGTGCATACATTTACCACTTAGGAAGAAAAACATTCAAGAATACAAGTCCCAAAACAATATATCCAAAATAAGAACAAACAAAACACATTTTGCCAAAATTACCTTGAAAGTAAATAAAAATATTTTTGGACTTTTCAAAATATAAGAAAAGACATGGAAATGCATATACTCTAGTGCATGGCATTAATGAATCAACATCCCACCAAACATGATAGAATACCCTCCCCCAAGCTTGAATGAGATAATATACTCAAACATAAACCAAATAAACCATGGGAGGGGAAAAGAAAGAAATCAACCCAACAAACCAACACGTGTCCAACGAGTCACCAACCATTAGAGAAAGAGCTAGGAAAGATATTACCGGATATTGGTGGGTGTAAATACCCGCAAATGAACCAATTTAACCTTTCAAAGCCGATTTCCTTTTGAATTGAATCTCGTTTTCCATGTGCTAGCAAAAATAGGCATCAAACTTCCTTGATTCTTGATCCAAACCAATGCATAAGTGTATATCAAGTCATGTACCTAGCAAAAGGCACACAAACATTTCCATGAGAGAAAATCTAATCTAAAAAGAAAATGAAAGAAATAAAAACCTCGGGTTACTTCATGAGAAAGGCTTGTTTAACATCCAAGCGAGACCGCTCTAGTAAATAATATTGCAACGAACGCAAGAGCTTATCAAATGCACTACTACACATTTCATAAGATGACAAGTAGGAAAATGACGGAAGGAGGACGTGCAACAAGACTATTACACGTAAGTGAGGAGGAAGATGCCAAAAGAAAGAAGAAAAATCAAGAAAATAAGAAGAGAAAGAAGAAGAAAAACAAGACAAACTCTCCTCAAAATCTTTTTAGGTGGCATAATCACCCATTTCCTCAAAAATGGGAGGATGAGAAAGAAGAGTCTCATCAAAGAAGAGAGGGTCCTCAATAGGCTTTAAGACAAAAGAGGGGAGGAACATAGGATAGTAAGGGATGTGGTCAAATTTCCTTGAGAAAGGGACATGAGGAAGGGGAGGAGAAACAATGGTCTCACAAAGCCTCACATCACCAATGAGGGCATGAAAATCAATCATAGAATCCTCAAAAGAACACTCTTGACTCACATCTCCCTCAAACAAAAACTCTCCAAGAAAAACAACCTCATCTTCCTCTCTATCACAACGATGAACAACAACTCCCTCAAGATCCTCAAAGCCTAGAGTCTCTAACCCATGCATGAAAAGATAAAGGTTTCTCTCAAACTCATCCCTTTCCCATGAGGCATTGCCAATGAAATCTCTCAAAAGGCTATAGTGCTTTGTTACACCTTCAATGAATATACTAGCCATAACCTCAAAAGAATCCAAAGACTCATGGATAGAAGGGTCACAAACATGCAAGCTAGACTCATCAAGATGGGGAAGAGGGTTGGAATCCTCAAAATTGACATTTTCTTCATTCACAACTCTTCCACCATCACTCAAGGGACTCTCAATCTCTCTTGGTAGCTCAAACTCATCATCATCATCCTCATGAACTCCTTCATTCAAACATGAAGATGGCTCACTCACATCCTTACCAAGGGAAGCTCTCAAAGGGGGCGAATATGGGGAAGGATGGCACTCAAGCTCAAATGGGGAATGAAAAGGAGCAAAATCCTCAAAAATCCTCTCATCACAAGAACATCTCTCCTCACCTGCACACCCTTGGCCCACATCATCCTCAAAAACACTCTCACACTCCAAATGAGGTGCCTCACATCCATTTAAATCAACCATAGCACTCATCACTTGGGCAAGCCTCACTTCTCTCAATTTTTGTTCCTCTTGAAGCTCTTGGAGTTGTTGGGTGAGATATTGCATTTGAGAAAGAATTTGGGGAGTAATCTTATCGGGTTGAGGTTCATGATCAAAATCAAATTGCAAATTATCAAAATTAGCACAAACCTCATCACAATGAGCATAAGAGGGGAGGGGGTCAACATGCATATTTGGATCATCACAAGGCACATTAGAAGTATCAAGAGAATTCATGCAAAAATTAAAAGAATCTTGACATTGAGAATCAAAACAAGAAACATTACATTCTCTATCATAAGAATCTCTAGTAAGCCAAGTGAACAAATTCCAAGCATCATGCATAGACAAATGACGGAATATACCATTGTGCATATTCTCAACCATACCCCTAGTATACTCATTCATGCCCCAATAAGCTATTCCACAAGCATCACTAAGAGAACACCCATGGTAACTAAGGAAACCATCTAATCTATCAAAGTAAGAATAAAACGGTTCATTATCAAATTGAGGAAAAGATAAGCATGCCATTTTATACAAGGAATAAAAAGAAAAGCAAATAAAAACCAAATAATATACAAGAACCTAGCTAATCTAATCAACACAAACTAATGAACGCCTTAGTCCCCGGCAACGTCGCCAAAGTTTGATTGGGCTAGGATAGGTCGTTAAACTATTAACCCTAATCAAATTAACAATTTATAAAACCTAGACTTTACACTAAACTAGTTAGTGGCAAGCAAGGGTCGACCCACTGAGGAAGCTTTCTCATTTAATATCAAAATCACCATGCAAGAGTAAGAAAGGGGTATATTTTGTTGGAAATTGGAATGTAGACACTAGAACTATAAATAAACAAGTAAAAAGAGTGATTTAATCAAGATAAAACAACGCTAGGGATTAGGGGGGTTTCAAATATGATTGAAATGAGGGAGAACAAAATTAAGCATCATGATTAACATGCCAAAGAATATAAAATCCTACCTAAACAATTTATTTTCATGCAATAGTTTAGGCAAACCAATAAAAGTGGTTTAAGCTAATTAGGATCATTTTCATGCATCCCATTAGGCACAAGCTAACCCAAGAATAAAGAGGCACAATACATGGAACTCCATTTCAATAACTCATTCTCATGCAATCATTAAAATAGAGGTGATCTAAATCTAGTTCAAATCATTCTCATGCATTTAAACTAGAAGGCAATCAAATAAAGTGCTACAATAATCTCAAGTCAATAAAAATCATATCTTTCATTGATTTAAGGCATGTAATCAATCCACTAATCATCATTCATCCATCATTCAATACATATTTTACACCCCCCTTCCCCTAGCAAAGAAACTAGCCTAGAAAAGGGGGATTAGACATGATAACAAAACTAAATGAAAACAAAACAAACATGAAGGCAAACATGATAAAAAACAATGAAAATACCAAAAGATATAATCCACAAAATAGAGAGAAATAAACAACTAGAGTGCAAATAAACAAAGCTAAGAGAAAGGATTAGAGATTACTAGATAGGCAATAGTAGAAATATTAAAACTTGCAAAGTTGCTTGATGGATTGAAATGAAAGTTGAACCAAAGTTGCATACATGAAGATAACTTGAGTAATACTACACTTTCTCTCTCTAAGATTAGGGTTTAATTGTTTCTAAGATAAGGCTAGATGATCCACTAATCCACCCTACGACCTATATATATAGGTCCCCTAAAAGATACAAAAATACGAAATAAAAAAAAACTGAAACTCAGCGGTGCGCGCCCGCGCAGATGTTGTGCGTGCGCCCTCTCAGATCTTGTGCGCCCACAGATCTGCGGGTACGGGGAATTAGACCCATGGATGCGCGCCTTCTCCCAGCATCCTGCGCGCTCGCGCGTGAAGAGTGTGCGCCCGCACACATGTCGCACAAGAGGCGCGCACAACTCCCAGCTTTGGCTCTGCTTCTGCTGCTATCTCGTGCGGGTTCACCCAGGGCCGCGCGCCCGCACAGTTCAAAGGTGCGCACCCGCACACAAAGCGCGCACAAGGCGCACAAAACCTTCTGTTTCTGTTCTGTTCTTGAAGCAATCATGCGCGGGTTCTCACAGTGCTACGCGCCCGCACACAGGGGATTTTGAGGGTGAATTGCTCTTCTTCCAATGCCTTGATTCCTACAAAACGAAAACAAAGAAAACAAGGAGAAAGGAAAACAAAGAAAAGAAGAACAAAACGGAGAGAAAAAGGGGGCAAACAAGCTACAAATGGGAGGGAAAACCCGTAAAAAGAGCACTAAATCGTGGCATAAATGCCACTCATCAAATTCCCCCACACTTGCTTCTTGCTTGTCCTCAAGCAAAGGAAACCAAGGCAAAAGACAACATACATAACAAACACAACATGACAAGGTTCAAGAAAATCAATTAAGTACCATGGTGAGAAATGCTCAATTCGGACTCAAATATAACGACATTGATCAAAGAATACTTACGTTTCTTAATTCAAGAGGGAAAACACGTTTTAAGATGTTCAAGGTTGAAAGAGACAAACCTAAGCTAAGCATAGAAAACTAATGATTTCATCCTCCGCCCTAGCCCCATCCAAGACAGTCCACGTTCTCTCCGCTAGCTTCAAATCAACCCTTAAGCTAGCTTCTCATGATTCCACGAAGGAACCGGAAAAAGATAAAGAAATGAAAAACTTTGAGAAGGTAATCCCGACATCTCAACTATGCATACTTTCTCCATAGGTTTGAAATCTATCTCCCTCCACCGTTCTTTGACCTAACCCGACTAAAGTCTAAGGGTCTTTTATTGGGTTGAAACGTAAGGCTAAGGGTTAAGGCGGGGTAAAAATTTGAAAATTTTGGTGATATTTCCTAAGTGAAGCAAAAGAGTGGCCTACTCTCAAAAACAAACTCAAGAAGTCAAAAAATATCAAACAAAAATACCAATAATGCCATCTCCCCTAAGCTTACTCAACACTAACACACAATATATACAAAAAATGAAGGAACACTCCAAACAATCCACGCTTTTTGAGGAATTTTTAGGTTACGGGGCCCGATTGCGAAAAACTTGAGACCTTAGGGAATACATCTTAGGGTCATATAATGACGTTTGGAACCATATATGACCCTTATATGTTGTACAAAAAAGTCGTGGAAGGCTTCAGTTTACGAAATCGGTGCAAATTTGGAACGGGTAAATTGACCGTTTTAAGGCATATTGGATGGTTCCACCCACTCAATTGGACTCCCGGAGGGTATTAGGAACCACGGTAAACATCTCGGCAATTTTTATTTCCGAGCGAAAAATTACCTTTTTCGTTCGGAAATAAAAATTGCCGAGATGACCCTTTTTCGTTCGGAAATAAAAATTGCCGAGATGTTTACCCTGGTTCCTAATACCCTCCGGGAGTCCAATTGAGTGGGTGGAACCATCCAATATGCCTTAAAACGGTCAATTTACCAGTTCCAAATTTGCACCGATTTCGTAAACTGAAGCCTACCACGGCTATTTTGTACAACATATAAGGGTCATATATGGTTCCAAACGTCATTAATTGAACCTAAGATGTATCCCTTAGGGTCTAAAGACTTTTTCGCCACCGGGCCCTGAAAACTCAAAATTCCTCAAAAAGCGTGGATTTATAGCCTTCAATTTTAAAATTTTTAGACATTTTTTCGCCCGGAAATAAAAATTGTTGAGATGTTTACCATGGTTCCTCATATCCTCCTGGAGTCCAATTGAGTGGGTGGAACCATCCAATATGCCTTAAAACGGTCAATTTACCCGTTCCAAATTTGCACCGATTTCGTAAACTGAACCCTACCACGGCTATTTTGTACAACATATAAGGGTCATATATGGTTCCAAACGTCATTATATGACCCTAATATGTATCTCCTAAGGTCTCAAGACTTTTCGCCACCGGGCCCCGTAATCTCAAAATTCCTTAAAAACCGTGGATTATAGCTTTCAATTTTGGAATTTTTTGACCTTTTTTCGCCTGGAAATAAAAATTGCTGAGATGTTTACAATGGTTCCTCATATCCTCCTGGAGTCCAATTGAGTGGGTGGAACCATCCAATATGCCTTAAAACGGTCAATTTACCCGTTCCAAATTTGAACCGATTTCGTAAACTGCAGCCTACCACGGCTATTTTGTACAACATATAAGGGTCATATATGGTTCCAAACGTCATTGTATGACCCTATGATGTATCCCCTAAGGTCTCAAGACTTTTCGCCACCGGGCCCCGTAATCTCAAAATTCCTTAAAAAGCGTGGATTATAGCTTTCAATTTAGAATTTTTTTACCTTTTTTCGCCCGGAAAAAAAAATTTCTGAGATGTTTACCATGGTTTCTAATACCCTCCGGGAGTCCAATTGAGCGGGTGGAACCATCCAATATGCCTAAAACGGTCAATTTAACCGTTCCAAATTTGCACCGATTTCGTAAACTAAAGCCTACCACGGCTATTTTGTACAACATATAAGGGTCATATATGGTTCCAAACATCATTATATGACACTAAGATGTATCTCCTAAGGTCTCAAGATTTTTCGCCACCGGGCCCCGTAATCTCAAAATTCCTTAAAAAGCGTGGATTATAGCTTTCAATTTTGGAATTTTTTGACCTTTTTTCGCCCGGATATAAAAATTGCTGATATGTTTACCATGGTTCCTAATACCCTCCGGGAGTCCAATTGAGCGGGTGGAACCATCCAATATGCCTTAAAACGGTCAATTTACCCGTTCCAAATTTGAACCGATTTCGTAAACTGAAGCCTACCACAGCTATTTTGTACAACATACAAGGGTCATATATGGTTCCAAACGTCATTATATGACCCTAAGATGTATCCCCTAAGGTCTCAAGACTTTTCGCCACCGGGCCCCGTAACCTCAAAATTCCTCAAAAAGCCTGGATTATAGCTTTCAATTTTGGAATTTTTTGACCTTTTTTATCCCGAAAATAAACAATGCCGAGATGCTTACCATGGACTCTAGTACACCCTGGGACTCTATTTGGGTGGGTCCAACCATCCAATATGCCATTAAACAGTCAATTTACCTGTTCCAAACTTGCACCGATATCGTGACCTCAAGCCCACCACGGACTTTTATGGCAACATATAATGGTCATATATGGTTCCAAACGACATTATATAAATTTAAGATGTATCCCCTAGGGTCTCAAGACCTTTCGCCAACGAGCCCCGTTGTTTAGGGTAATTTTACCCAGCCATGTGGACCAACCAGAGGGTGACACATGTCATCCCCAGGGTGGTCCAAATTGGACCAATCCCTGCTTTACACGTGTCATCCCTGATATTTGGAGGATGACGGCCTTTAGGCCCAAATCCCGAGAAAGCCTCAATGCGGCGGAGCCCGCCACTTATTAGGGTTCTGTGACCTAATCAGGGGCGCAATTTCCGAGGACCCTATAAATAGGGAGATTCCCCTCTTTTAGAGGGCACGTTTTACCATTTACTAAAACTGTCCCTTTGATAGAGACATCTGAGCATGGAATCCGAGCAGATCACCACCTAAATTTCCGCACCTTTTTCTCTCCTTTCAAGTTACTAACTTTATCGTCGGAGGCGGAGCACCTACCAACTGGTGTCTCCGTTTGTTTTGCAGGTATAGGCCGCACCAG
This sequence comes from Chenopodium album, assembly GCF_948465745.1. NCBI lineage: Eukaryota > Viridiplantae > Streptophyta > Magnoliopsida > Caryophyllales > Amaranthaceae > Chenopodium > Chenopodium album. Next base: position 19,376,689 of record NC_137850.1, on the reverse strand, counting down.
ACCAGTCTTCGAGCTGTTACTCTCCCGAGGGACAAATACACCCAAAACATTTGGCGCTGTCTGTGGGGAAAGTACCTCAAAGATGGTTGGAGAGTCTGTACCCCATCCTGATCCTACAAACTTACAACCGGTTATACAACCGGAAAACCAAGAAAACCCTCAACCGGCATCTCAGCCGGGAGGTTCTGGAATCCCTCAGTCGTTCCCTCGGCCTCCGCTTGAGGTCGTCACTGAGGATGAAGCTGATGATGAAGATGATGATGACGGGGAGACCTATACCACAAAGGATGGGTCCTTAATGTCCAAGTACAAGCGTTCCAAAGATCAATTGGAGCGCAATCTTGACCAGGCGGGCCCAAGCAGGCGGCCCTCTGGAAGGCCAGAAGGGGAAACCTAGAAGGTCAGAGGTCAAGCCCCTGTCACCCGGGATGAGCTCATGAAATTCATGAACTCTTTCAAGGGTGAAATCAAGGCCATGATCAACAAAAACAAGGCAGGCTCTATCAAGAGTCCGCCGGCTAAGAAGTCTCCCACTCCTGGGAAAAAAAGGCCCGTCAAGGACAGGCGGCCAACTCCCCATCCCAAAGATAGAGAAAGGGAAAAGGAGAGGATGGCCTCCTGACTTGACTGGTCGAAAATTCTACTGCCTACTGGTCCTCAGAGGCAGCCTCGGCATGAACAGCCGGGGACCAGCAAGAAAACAGCCTCCGACGCTCGAAAGATCATTGAGCGGAGGAGAAACCAGCAGCTGTCTGAGTCAGCCTCTACTTCGAGCTTTCCAGACAGCTTCAAAGAAACTTCTGTAAGGAACTCACAGTCCTTACTTGAGAGTCGGACATGCGGCAAAACTGTCAATACCGATCCTCAACTGATGATTGGGTCTGTCCCATATGCACCTCAGGCGCAGTATGGGCAATATGGCCTACAGTTCATGCAGCCTCCTCCTTTTTGAGGACAGGCGGCATACACCCCCATCTAGCCTTTTGACTGGAAGCTCCGGCTGCTCAAGCTTGGTGAACAACCCTCTACGTTTGAAAAGAATATAACCGATGCGGCTTAGCCGTCTAAGGTTAAGAATGTGTTGGCGGGCACCTATGATGGTACCACCAACCCAGAAGACCACCTGATAGCATACACCAACCTCATGTTCTTACAGGGTTGGGACGATGCCACCTGGTGTCGATGTTTCCCGGCTACACTGAAGGGCATTGCCCAACAGTGGTTTTGCAACTTGCCAGCCGGCTCAATTGATTGCTTCAAGAAGCTAGCCTTCTTGTTTGCCACCAACTTCTCAATGAACATCCCTGCTAAGAAAACGAGCCTTGATTTGGGCACCGTTAAGCAGGATGAGAAGGAAGGGCTACGCTCATATGTCAGGCGGTTCAACTTGGTTAGAATCCATATCCAGGGACTGTCTGACGAGGTACCTTTTACAGACTTTTTCAAGGGTTTAAGAGACAGGTCGGCTTTTAAGTTCGACCTTGTCAAAAAGGGGGCATTTACGCTACAGGCGGCCCTGAGGGAGGCGGGGAGCTACATTCAAGCTACCGACCTCTCTACGCCTAGTAGTCAGTCAGAGTCCAAGAAGACTGACAAACAAAAAGAAAGCCGGTCTGCTTAGCCGGGTAACAAGAAAGAAGAGAGAAAAAAGAGAAAAGAAGTCTAGGCGGTTAGTGATTCTGACCAGCCGTCCCAGAAGAAAAAGAGAGAGTTTAAACCGTACGTCCCCAAGTACGAGTTTAACAAAGACTGCAACTCCATCCTCATGGAGGTAAAGGACCGGCTGTCCATTGAGAAGCCGAATCCAATGAAGAGTTTCGTCTAGTCACGGAACAAAAATAAATTTTGCCAGTTCCATGAGGAGGTTGGCCATGACACCAACGACTACTTCAGTCTACAGCGGACGTTGGACCGTCTGGCTGACAAAGGGCTTCTAAAGTCCTACATTTCTAAGTCCCCAGCTGGGGCAAAGAAGAAAAACAAGGGTCAGTCCCCCAAGACTACCCATCAGCCTACTAGTAGCTCGGATACCGACAAGGATCTGGTCTACACTATAGTAGGCGGATTTTCATGTGGTGGCCTTACCATCCGGGGCACCAAGAACCATGTTCGAAAGATGGACAAGGATGATGATGATGAGCAGGCGTCTACTAGTTCCACCTTCCCAGACGTCCTCATAACTGAGAAGGACAGGGGCAGCGTCCGCCGTCCACATGATGACCGGTCGTCATTGAATGTAAGGTCGCCAACTAGCGGGTTGGACGGATTCTTATTGACACCGGCAGCTCGTCGGACATTATCAGCCTCCGGTGCCTGCAAAAGCTGAAATACAATGTCAGCAGCATGCATCCGGTCACCCACCCCTTGGTTGGTTTTGGGGGTGGGATGGTCTACCCAACCGGAAGAATTGACTTGCCCATCCGGCTGGGAGAAAAAGGCCAGGGACGACATATTGTCGTCAGATTCTTGGTCGTTGAGGAGTTGACCGCTTACAACATTATCCTTGGTAGGCCAACCCTCAACGAAGCCAAGGCTGTAATCATCCCGTCTCTCATGCTCATCAAGTATGAGCGAGATGATGGCTCTGTTGGTTCCCTGAACGGGGATCAGAAGACGGCTCAGGAGTGCTACCTCTCAGCCGTTAAAGACACTATGGCCTCAGACGGCCAAGAGAAGGAACCAATAGACCTTGACGATGTCAAGGATGCCAATCCTGCGCCACTATCCGTTGGTAAGAAAAGAAAAGCGCCTCTGCTGGTGGAGGTGAAGAAAGAGAAAAAATAGCAATCACTGACCGGGGAACGGTCAGACGAGCTCCGTCCCCAACCTGCTGGTGAAAACATTGATCTCGCTCTGGACGACAGTCGTCAAGAGCGTACTATGAAAGTCGGGACAGTTGCTTATGCTCCTCTGGGTGCAAGCTTGCACCTTCTGTTGAAAGAATTCAAAGACATCTTTGCCTTTGAAGTGGAAGAGATGCCAGGCGTCAGCCCGGATCTCGCTGTCCACAAACTCGCCGTAGATCCTAAAAAGAAGCCCATCTGGCAAAAGAAAAGAAACCATGACGAGGAAAGAAGTCCGGCGGCAGCTGCTGAAGTCAAAAAGCTGCTAGACGCCATGTTCATTCGGCCTTGTGATTTCCCCGACTGGGTGGCCAATGTGGTCCTTGTTAAGAAACCGAATGGGACCTAGCGCATGTGTGTTGATTACACAAACCTCAACAAGGCGTGTCCAAAGGACAGTTACCTGCTTCCATAGATCGACAATCTGGTCGATTCTACAGCCGGTCATGCCTTGATGAGCTTTATGGATGCCTACTCCGGCTTCCATCAGATACCCCTCTGGAAGAAAGATCAAGAGAAGACGGCCTTCGTCACTGATTTGGGGTTATTCTGTTATACTGTGATGCCGTTTGGCTTGAAGAATGCGCCTGCCACCTTCCAACGAATGATTAATACGGTCTTCATTAATCCAATTGGGAGGAATGTGGAGGCGTACATCTATGACATGATAGTCAAATCCACGCAACAGACGGATCATCACTCTGATCTCCGAGAAACGTTCGCCACCCTCAGGCGGCATAAGGTCATGTTAAACCCCAAGAAATGCGTCTTTGGTGTTGAGTCTGGGAAGTTTCTCGGATTCCTGATTGATCAAAGGGGGATAGAGGCTAACCCCGAAAAGATACAGGCGGTAATTGACATGAAGTCACCCCGTTCTGTCAAGGAAGCTCAGAGACTAATTGGTTGCCTAGCCGCCTTGGGAAGGTTCCTCAGCCGGTCAGGCGACAAATGCCTTTACTTCTTCCAAGCAATCAGGAAGAAGACCAGGTTTGAATAGGGAGACGATGCTGAGACGACATTCTAGAAGCTAAAAGAGCACTTGCATTCTCTGCCTAGGCTGGTCAGTCCTTTGCGTAGGGAGACGCTGTACATGTATTTGGCCGTCTCAGATCATGCTCTCAGTGCCGTTCTCCTTGCTGAGCGAGACGGCGTTCAGCTCTCGGTTTATTTCATTAGCCATGTTCAAAAAAATGCTGAACTCCGGTACCCCATGGTTGAAAATTTTGGCCTTGCTTTGTACATGGCATTCAAAAAATTGAAGCCTTACTTTCTGGCTCATCCGGTGGTGATTTACACCGACCAGCCACTCAAGCGGCCAATGTCTACCTTGAAGTCAGCCGGCAGAATGTTGAAATGGGCTATTGAAATGCAAAGTCTTGAAATCACTTATGAACCAAGGAAGGCAGTGAAAGGTTAGGCGTTTGCCGACTTCATTGTTGAAATGACCCGTCCGGTGGCTCCGGATAATCTTGATCAGGTTTGGAAAGTGTATGTAGACAGGAGCTCTACAAAGAACGGCTGTAGTGCAGGCGTAATCTACGAGTCTCCTAAGGGGACAGATATGAGTATGCACTATGGTTCAAGTTTCAAGCCTCAAACAATGAGGCGGAATATGAAGCCCTGCAAGCCGGAATCCGCATGTGTAAGGCGGCAGGGGCAACAAAAATTGAAGCCTACTCTGATTTACAGTTGGTCGTTAGCCAGTATGAGGGAAAATTTGAGGCAACTCACCCGGCTATGATCAAATATCTTCAGGCGGTCAAAGAGGAGGTTAGGTAACTTGAGGAGTTTCATTTGAATCAAGTACCCAGGTCTGATAACAACCAGGCAAATGCACTGTCAAAACTTGCATCTTCCGCCTGCCATGATACGCCTCGGTCAGTCTTTTGGGAAGTTCTTGAAAAAAGAAGCATCTATGAAGATCCCATTGGAGTCTTGGACCGAAGCTCTACCTGGATGGATGGCATCCGGGCATACCTCTCAGACGGTACACTTCCTGATTCGCCACAGGAGGCAGCCGTTCTGAAAAACCAAGCCGCAAGCTTCGAGTTGAGAAATGGAGAATTCTTCAAGGCGGGGTTTCTCAAGCCTCTTTTGAAGTGTGTAATCCCAGAAAAGGGGAAAGAAGTTCCTGAAGAATTGCACTCAAGATTCTGCGCCTCCCACATAGGCGGCAGATCCCTAGCCGTCAGAGCCAAACGACATTACTTTTGGCCCACTCTAGAGGTAGACGCCAAGGAGTTGGTGAAGAAATGTGACAAGTGCCAAAAATTTGGCAAACTTATTCACCGTCCGGCTACTGATTTGACGGCCATCCACAGCCTTATCCCGTTTGCAAAATGGGGCATGGACATCTTAGGTCCTTACACGCCTGCACCAGGCGGAAAGCGTTACATCTTGGTGGCTTTGGATTACTTTACCAAGTGAGTAGAGGCTGATGCGGTAAAGAATATCAAGACATCAGATGTCATCTCTTTCATCTGGAAGAATGTCATCACCCGGTATGGGGTTCCTATGTCCATGGTGTTTGATAATGGTCCTCAGTTTGAGACGCCTCAGCTAAAAACTTGGTTGGGAGATCAAGGGATCTTAAGTTGTTTTGCATCAGTCGGCCGTCCCCAAGCAAACGGCCAAGTTGAAGCCTTCAACAAACTGATCTCAGACGGCATTAAGAAGAAAATTGAAAGAGCCGGTCGCTTATGGGCTGAGAAATTAAGCCATGTCCTATGGGCCATCCGGACAACAGCAAAGGGGGCAACCGGTGAAACCCCGTTTCTCATGGTTTACGGTGCTGAAGCCGTTTTACCCATTGAACACTATGAGCCGACTCTCAGAGTCATGCTTTGTGATGAAGAGGCAAACTGGGAGGCAATGCGCCTGGCATTGGACTCCCTCCCAGAACGCAGGGGCAATGCCGCCTTGCGTCATGAGATTTACCGTCTGAGAATGACAAGAGCCTACAACAAGAAAGTACATAGGCGTCCTTTGAAAGTGGACGACCTAGTGTTACGGAAAATGGAGGCAACCGGTAGGGCCAATGAGCTTCGAAAGCTAACTCTAAATTGGGAAGGCCCCTACCGGATTTATGAAGAAGTAAGAGACGACAACTACCGCCTGGAAACTCCAGACGGCAGGCGCCTGCCTAGAACTTGGAATGTAGACAATTAGAAAAAATACTACTTCTGAGATTTGTAATGTTCGTAAACAAGAAGTAAATTAATGAGAAATTGCTTTTTGTTTTCAATTTTGTTTATCTTTTTTTTTTTGTACTCCGTCTGAAGCATTGCTCAAACGGGTCACTTGTTTAATTCCCTGAGTTTGTCACTTGGAGGTTGAATTAACGTCTGTCTGACGAGAGGCCAATGGCCAGATAATTAAGCTAAGCACAAAACCGTTTAGTGGCTATACAGCCGGTCTCAAACAAGACCAGAGGCCAATGGCCGGATGGCTGCTTTTCCCATAAATTCGCCTGTCCCAACATGGACAAAGGCATCCGGCGACACCCCTCCGGCGACACCTCAACGTACCAATGCAGGCGGCCACAATTGGACGGCTGAATCAGCCATCCATAGCCGTCTGATCTGAACAGTCTAAGGAACGACCAAGTTTCGGAACCTGGATGTCCAATGACATCATTCGGTGACCGACTGAAGTTCTCACTTAGCATTTTTTCGTTCTAAATTGCATACATCCTCGTTTGGGGCAAAAGAGTTGTGCAATGGCTATACAATCTCTACCTAGACGGTTAACACCGTCTAGATATTGACTGAAACGCCTGTTAATGTACGGCTGTGTACTTGGTTTGGGGCAATCACTACTGTGATTGATTGACTTAATTACAAACGTATTATGCTCTTTGCAGCATCAAACGTTCCCAACTCAATCAACCAACTCCACTTGAAACCAACCACACAGCCGTCTAGGGGCAAGGACAGCCGCATACTTTTGATAAGTTAGGCAAAAATCACCGTATGCTTTTGATAAGTTGGGCAAAAATCAAAAAACTGAAAATGCTAAAATTGAAATGCAGAGACAAGCGCAGAGTAATCAAAACCGACTCATTCGGTTCATTCATTAAATCTCCACCTAGCCAAACGGCTATGGTGGATTAATTGTTATCCGGACCCCGTCCGGGAAAGAGAAATTGTTTGATAAACACGGCCCCTCAGCCGGTAAAGATACACATATACTCGGCACGCAGGCTGGAAAAGCAAGTTGTTTGGCATACTGCCGCAGATGAAAAATAATAAAAAAAAAAGAAATTGGCACACAGCCGCTGAATTCATTGCCCCGCGGACGATCCTTCTTGGCCCTTCTCCCCTCCTTCCTTAGTCTCGGGGGCTTCAGGCTCGAGGTGCTCAGTGTTGGCCCAGGCGAGGAAAGACTCAGGCTCTGGCTCACCCTTCTCTCTCAAGTATATTACTTCTTCAGCATACTTGTAAGCCAGAGCCCAGACGCCGTAGTCCTTGTTTGGATACATGGCAGCCCAGGCGATCTTCATCATCGCTTCGCTGTCGGCGGCCATCTCAGCAACCAGGCAGTTTTGATCCACCTGCAGAGTCGCTCGGAAGTTATCTTGAGCTTTGGCCGCCTCCTTTTCCAGCCTGGCAACCTTGCCCTTCAGATCAGTGTTCTCTTTCGAGACACCCTGAAGTTTCTCCAGGTCCGCCTGAGCCTTCTGGAGATCCTCCCTGAGTTTGGGAAGGTCCTCCTCCGCCTGTTTCTAGGCCATCTCAACATCCTCCGCCCTCTGCTTGGCCGTCCGCAAGTCCGCCTCCAGCTCTTAAATCTTGGCCGCCTGTGTCATTTGGGTTGCTTTAGTGTCAAGATTGAACGACTCAATCCCTGGGATAGCATCTTTATCCCGCTTGCTCACAGCCTCCAGTATGGCCTTGGCATGCTTCTGGACGTCTGGCCAGCGAGGTGATTGATCTGCACCACAATCAGCGTAAGAGTGGGAAACTAAAACAACACCAATCTTGTTCCGACCGTCTGAGGATGACGTATGCTGGGAGTGTGATTTCACTCGCAACGGCCACCCCAGCTCAGGCAGGGATTCAAAAGGGTTCATACCTGCAGAGCCGGCCAGGCGAGAGCCGCTGGCAGGCGCGGTGAACCCCCCGGTTGCACATAGGGGGTTGTCAAGGTCGAGGCCTAGAGCGACACTCACCTTCTCTGTTCTTCCCCTTATCCGCATCTAAGTCTTCCCGCCTGGGGCGTTGGGAGTTGCTGTGCAGGCTGCCTTTCTAGAGGTCTTGCTAGGGTTAGAGGCAGTGGTCTTCTCCCTCTCCCGTTTGAGTTTTTTCTCAAACGTCTTGTCCACCTCTCCTCCCTGAGAAAACAAGCAAGTAAATGTTAGTAGTTGGAGAAAGATAACTTTGAAGAAAATTCTAGAAAAGAGTCAGACGTTTACCTTGGCCCTAAGTTCGGCCGCCTGTGCCTCCGCCAGATCTAGGCAGATTTGAGCTGAAGACCGTCTGGGGGTCTTCTCGTCTGGCAACATGTTCAACACTTCTTCTGCAAAAAAAACAACAAAAAGGAATTGATTAGTACATCGTCAAAAACAATTCCGATACAAAAGTACTACAGATGGATATTGATTCAGGCGCATACGTCTGGTGAACATGTGCCCTAGCCCACAGGCGGCTAGGAAGCATTCGTCCCTGAGCCAGGCGCTCTTAGGGATCCAGTTCCTGGGGACTTTAATTGTCTTCCCGGTTGACAGTGTGGCGTCTGTGAGGCTGAAGAAGTCAGCCTCAATTATTTTATCGAAGTCCTCATCCGGGATCCGGGGAAGATAGCATTTCCGACCCTGTAGGTCAGGCTTTTTATTGTATTGGCGGAGCTCGCAGTTCTCCCGCCTGGTTGGGGCCGTCAGTAGGTAGAACTTGTGCTTCCAGCCATCAAATTTTGAGACCTTATCCAAGGTCATCATGTATTGAGGAAACGTGGTCAAAGTATACCACGCTCTGTATCCGCCTGGGCTGCGGCTAGGATAGTGCATCTTAGCAAAAGCTTCCCAACTGGGGTGAATTCCTTGGAATTCACAGGCGGCAACATACCCCAGAATGTTTGACCAAGAATTGGGGGTAAGCTGCCAGACTCCGAGGCCGTAGCCTCTCAAGATTGCCTTCACCGCCTGGTGAAGGGGGAAGCGCACACCAGCCTTAAACGCCGCCTCGTAACAGCCGAAGTAGCCGTTGGCGTTTCGTTCAGTGTCTTCCCAAGAAATAGTGTCGTCTACAGGAGGCACCCTTATTTTGTACCCGTCTCCTAACGGTGCACTTTCAAAAAATTATCAAGGCCCCTCTCCATGAGGTCCCTGTCTTTGTGGGAGACGTGGATCTTGTAAGGATCGTCATTCTCATTCCACTTCTTCCTCTCTTCTTCCTCGCTATCCTCAAGCGGGGGAAGATCATCACTGCTCTTAGAAAAGGAGGCGGTAAATCCCCTCCCCATCTCCTCCCCAAATTGGGAGACAGAAGCTGAGGCGGCCTCCTCACCGCCTTGGTCGCACTTGTCCAAAAACGAGTCTAGAGGAGTTGGGGGGCCACGCGAAGGGGATCTCTCCGAAGCCGTCTGGTGTTCTGAGCCAGACGTCTCTCCCTCGGGCGTTTGGCCGCCTGAGCCTTTGCTCCTATAGTTTGGATCCTGTGCCGTCTTCATAGTCCGAGCCATTGTGTACTGCACAGACGCGCAAATGTTCGGAATCCAAGCATAAGGGTGGTCCCAACACCCTAAGACGGCACTACCAGTCCTAGACTCAGCCGTCCCTGGTGACCGGCTGGACTCTAACCTAAGTTGTGCCGTGTGTGTTGGTGATGAATCCATTTATTACAAGAAATATGTACAAGCGGTAAAATGAAAAAGAGCTGAGATAGTCAGAGACGGTACCTTTAGACTTGAGATCTGAAGGTAGACGGGTCCGCCTGTGTTGAGGAGGATGATTCTCTCAAAGTTCTCTCTGAAAATTTTTTGTGAAACGTACAAAAATAATGAGGGTAAACGGCTATATAAGGAGGGTAAATTAAGGGTAATCCTGTAATTTACTCAGATGGTGAACAGTAAACTTTTGGCGGTAAAATTACCACCAACCAAAGCGTGACGCGTGTCACAGATGCCACGTGGCGTGCCACGTCACATCTGTGAGGAGCAAATGTTTAGGGTAATTTTACCCAGCCATGTGGACCAACCAGAGGGTGACACGTGTCAGCCCTAGGGTGGTCCAAAGTGGACCAATCCCTGCTTGACACGTGTCATTCCAGATATTTGCAGGATGACGACCTTAAAGGCCCAAATCCCGAGAAAGCCGCAATGCGACGCAGCCCACCACTGATTAGGGTTCTGTGACCTAATCAGGGGCACAATTCTCGAGGACCCTATAAATAGGGAGATTCCCCTCTTTTGGAGGGCACGTTTTACCATTTATTACAAACTGTCCCTTTAATAGAGACATCTGAGCTTGGAATCCGAGCAGATCCCCACCTAAATTTCCGCACCTTTTTCTCTCCTTTCAAGTTACTAACTTGATCGTCGGAGGCGGAGCACCTACCAACTGGTGTCTCCGTTTGTTTTGCAGGTACAGGCCGCACCGGACCAGTCTTCGAGTTGTAACTCTCCCAAGGGACAAAAACACCCAAAACACCCGTAACCTCAAAATTCCTCAAAAAGCGTGGAGTCCAATTGAGTGGGTCCAATTCCTCAAATTTTTTGACCTTTTTTCGCCCGGAAATAAAAATTGTCGAGATGTTTACCATGGTTCCTAATACTCTATGGGAGTCCAATTGAGTGGGTGGAACCATCAAATATGCTTTAAAATAGTCAATTTACCCGTTCCAAATTTGCACCGATTTCGTAAACTGAAGCCTACCAGGACTATTTTGTACAACATATAAGGGTCATATATGGTTCCAAACGTCATTATATGACCCTAAGATGTATCCCCTAAGGTCTCAAGACTTTTCGCCACCGGGCCCCGTAATCTCAAAATTCCTCAAAAAGCGTGGATTATAGCCTTCAACTTTGGAATTTTTTGACCTTTTTTCGCCTGGAAATAAAAAATGACGAGATGCTTACCATGGACCTTAATACACCCTCGGAGTTTATTTGGGTGGGTCCAACCATCAAATATGCCTTTAAACAGTCAATTTACCTGTTCCAAACTTGCACCGATATCGTGACCTCAAGCCTGCCACGGACATTTATGGCAACATATAATGGTTATATATGGTTCCAAACGTCATTATATGACCCCGAGATGTATCCCCTAGGGTCTCAAGAGTTTTCGCCACCGGGCCCCGTAACCTCAAAATTCCTCAAAAAGCGTGGATTATAGCTTTCAATTTTGGAATTTTTTGACCTTTTTTCGCCTGGAAATAAAAATTGTCGAGGTGTTTACCATGGTTCCTAATACCCTCCGGGAGTCCAATTGAGTGGGTGGAACCGTCCAATATGCCTTAAAACGGTCAATTTACCCGTGCCAAATTTGCACCGATTTCGTAAACTGAAGCCTACCACGGCTATTTTATACAACATATAAGGGTCATATATGGTTTCAAATGTCATTATATGACCCTAAGATGTATCCCCTAAGGTCTCAAGACTTTTCGCCACCGGGCCCCGTAATCTCAAAATTCCTCAAAAAGCGTTGATTATAGCCTTCAACTTTGGAATTTTTTTTACCTTTTTTCCCCCTGAAATAAAAAATGCCGAGGTTCTTACCATGGACCCTAATACACCCTGGGAGTCCATTTAGGTGGGTCCAACCATTCAATATGCCTTTAAATATTTAATTTACCAGTTCCAAACTTGCACCGATATCGTGACCTCAAGCCTACCACGGACATTTATGGCAACATATAATGGTTATATATGGTTCCAAACGTCATTATATGACCCTGAGATGTATCCCCTAGGGTCTCAAAACTTTTCGCCACCGGACCCCGTAACCTCAAAATTCCTTAAAAAGCGTGTATTATAGTTTTCAATTTTTGAATTTTTTGACCTTTTTTAACCAGAAATAAAATTGCCGAGATGTTTAACGTGGTTACTAATACCCTCCGGGAGTCCAATTGAGTGGGTGGAACCATCCAATATGCCTTAAAACGTTCAATTTACCTGTTCCAAATTTGCACCCATTTCGTAAACTGAAACCTACCACGGCTATTTTGTACAACATCTAAGGGTTATATATGGTTCCAAACGTAATTATATGACCCTAAGATGTATCCCCTAAGGTCTCAAGACTTTTCACCACCGGGCCCCGTAACCTCAAAATTCCTCAAAAAGCGTGGATTATAGCCTTTTATTTTGGAATTTTTTTACCTTTATTCGCCCGGAAATAAAAAATGCCGAGATGCTTACCATGGACCCTAATACACCCTGGGAGTCTATTTTGATGGGTCCAACCATCCAATATGCCTTCAAACAATTAATTTACCCGTTCCAAACTTGCACCGATATCGTGACCTCAAGCCAACCACGGACATTTATGGAAACATATAATCGTCATATATGGTTCCAAACGTCATTATATGACCCTAAGATGTATCCCCTAGGGTCTCAAGACTTTTCGCCACCGGGCCCCGTAACCTTAAAATTCCTCAAAAAGCGTGGATCAAAGCCTTCAATTTAGGAATTTTTTGACCTTTTTTCGCCCGAAAATAAAAATTGCCGAGATGTTTACCATGGTTCCTAATACCCTCCGGGAGTCCAATTGAGTGGGTGGAACCATCCAATATTCCTTGAAACTGTCAACTTACCCGTTCTAAATTTGCATCGATTTCGTAAACTGAAGCCTACCACGGCTACTTTGTACAACATATAAGGGTCGTATATGGTTCCAAACGTCATTATATGACCTTAAGATGTATCCCATAAGGTCTCAAGACTTTTCCCCACGGGGCCCAGTAACCTCAAAATTCCTCTAAAAGCGTGGATTATAGACTTCAATTTTGGAATTTTTTGACCTTTTTTCGCCCGGAAATAAAAAATGCCGAGATGCTTACCATGGACCTCAATACACCCTGGGAGTCTATTTCGGTGGGTCCAACCATCTAATATGCCTTTAAACATTTAATTTACTCGTTCCAAACTTGCACCGATACCGTGACCTCAAGCCTACCACGGACATTTATGGTAACATATAATGGTCATATATGGTTCCAAACATCATTATATCACCCTAAGATGTATCCCCTAGGGTCTCAAGACTTTTCGCCACCGGGCCCCGTAACCTCGAAATCCCTCAAAAAGAGTGGATTACATCCTTCAATTTTGGAATTTTTTGACCTTTTTTCGCCTGGAAATAAAAATTTCCGAGATGTTTACCATGGTTTCTAATACCCTTTGGGAGTCCAATTGAGTGGGTGGTACCACCCAATATGCCTTTAAACGGTCAATTTACCCGTTCCAAATTTGCACCGATTTCGTAAACTGAAGCCTACCATGGCTATTTTGTACAACATATAAGGGTCATATATGGTTCCAAACGTCATTATATGTCCCTAAGATGTATCTCCTATGGTCTCAAGACTTTTCGCAACCGGGCCCCGTAACCTTAAAATTCCTCAAAAAGCGTGGATTAAAGTCTTCAATTTAGGAATTTTTTGTCCTTTTTTCGCCCGAAAATAAAAATTTCCGAAATGTTTACCATGGTTCCTAATACCCTACGGGAGTCCAATTGAGTAGGTTGAACCATCCAATATGCCTTAAAACGGTCAATTTACCCGTTCTAAATTTGCATCGATTTCGTAAACTGAAGCCTACCACGGCTATTTTGTACAACATATAAGGGTCGTATATGGTTCCAAACGTCATTATATGACCCTAAGATGTATCCCCTAAGGTCTCAAGACTTTTCGCCACCGAGTCCTGTAACCTGAAAGTTCCTTAAAAAGCGTGGATAGCCTTCAAATTTGGAATTTTTTGACCTTTTTTTGCCCGAAAATAAAAATTGCCGATATGTTTACCATGGTAATTAATACCCTCCGGGAGTCCAATTGAGTGGGTGGAACCATCCAATATGCCTTTAAACAGTCAATTTACCCGTTCCAAACTTTCACCGATTTCTGACGTGGGGAAAACTAGGTCGTTAGGCTAATTCTCCCTAAGCCAAACAAAATTTTTAATCACTCAACAAACCTAAATACAAGTATAGAGGTAAGTCAAGGGTCGAACCCAAAGGAACGGTAATGTCTAAGTGCTTCCAATTATGTGCCTAAACTAGATCGAAGACAAAGGGTAAAAGATGACTCTAACTACTACTAAAACGAAGAAAACAAACAAACATAAGAGCTAGGGATTAGGATCCGCAAATAATAGCAATGAACATAGCAAATTGGAATAGGAAAGTCGACTAAGTCAAGCAATGTGAGGGAAGATCAAACATGCAACCAAAAGAGCATATCAAGCTATTCTCCTAGAGGTCTAACTAGCGCCAACTACGTCAAATACTAACTAGGAAACATCACAAGACACCTCATCCGTGTAAATGCAAGCCACAAATCAATGGTCCGTATCAATGTGAACTTACAATGCAATCTAGTGCAATAATCAAAGTTAGCTACTCTCTAATTAATCACACACATGCACATGGTCAATCAACCAAGTTTAATCGCATCATCAACTCCATCAATTATCCCCAATTTACATCAATTCATTACATCATAAGCTTCACCAAATCCCTAACCAAACAACTACTCTAACTTCATCATCAAATCAACTAACAACTAAAGAAGTTAACAATCAACAATCTAAGAAGAACAAATCCACTAATCAAATATCAAATATCAATATAAAACCAAACAAACATGAATATCAAAGATCAATCATCAATCATCAAATTCCAATCAAAATCAAACAATCCAAACAGTGAATATTAAACAAAGCAATAAATGAGATAGAGTTTAGAAATGCTCTTTGATAATAGAGAAGATCTCCAATACAATTGTCACCATTGAATCTTCAATCTCTCAATCACCATTGAAATTCCTCACTTTCTCTCTCTAAGATCTACTCCTAAAATTAACCCTAAAAACTAGAGAGAGAAGCTCTCAACTAAGCTAGAAAAATTGATCTAATTGTAATTCTATTTCTAATTGTCTCTCTCTCTACCCAAAGATGGGTATTTATAAATACAAGGATAAAAGAAAATAAAATAGAAAATAAAATAGAAAAAGAAAATAAAGAGAAAAGGAAAAGGAAAGAAATGATAATAAAATAAAAATAACAAAAGGAAAAGAAAGTAAAAAGGAAAATAGAAAATTAATAAGAATAAAATAAAAGCAAAATCCCCAAATAAGAAATCAGGGGCTACGAATTGATGCTCCAATACTCATGGGGAATCATCCCCTACTTCGCATCTTCAAAGACCCATAATCATGCGGCCGTAGAGGAGGCGAGTGCGGCCGCACCTGTTGAGGTATGGGTGCTAGTTGCTGCGTGAGGTGAGTGCGATTGCTGCCAGGAGTGGCGCGTTGCGAGGGTGGCTGCAGTAGCGGTTCAATTGGGACAGCTTGGCTGGTGGTTGTGGCTGGAGATATGGTGCGAAGATGGCTGGTTGTGGGCGGAATTGGTTGCGGCTGTTGGTGTTGTGGAATGGCGATGATGGCTGCTGCTGTTGTTAGTGAATTGGGGAAATAAGGGTGTTGCGTGATGGAGCAGAGCATCAATTGATTAATTGCTGAAATTGGCGGTCAGGCGGTGGCAAATTTGGTGGCTATTCGGTGGTTGAATTGGTGGTTGTAAATTGGAGGTGGTGGTCTGATTTGGTGGTGTGTTTGGAGGTTCGATTGGTGGCGTTGCGGTGAGGTAATGCTGCTGTTGGGTGGTGCGGTGGTGTTGCGTGAGGTAGAGGCTGTGTGGAGGAGGGGCAGCAATTGATGAGTGTTGCGGGAGCAGGGGAGCTGCGAGGCGAGTAATTGTTGTTGATGCGAGGAGTTGTTGCTGGATTAAGGAGCAGGGGAAATAAGGGAGAAGTTCCTGCCTTCTGTCATCACCATCACCATCATAACCATGATGGTGATGAAGACACAACTATGCAGTAGCTAATTCTTGCGAGCACCTCAACTTGGACTTGGAACAAACACCTACAAAACACACATAAAATCGAGAAATAAAATAAAGTGAAATAAAACTAAAAACAATAAATAAAAGTAAAAGAAATAAAATGAAAATGACAATAATAAAAGAAAGAAAATATAATAAAATGAAAATAAAATAAAGTAAAGAAAATGAAATGAAAATAAAATCAAATAAACTAAAATAAAATAAAACTAAATCTATAAAACCTAAAATGAAGAGAAAACAACTAAAATAACGAAAATAAAAGAAATAAAGGAGAAAATACTAGAAAACCATAGAAATGCTCAAAAGCCGTAAAATAAGAGAAGAAAGGTAGAATAGAGAGAGAAAGCATAAAACAGAACATTTATTGAGCAAGAAAGCTATGAAAAGAGGATAAAAAGGATCTAAATGCTCATCAAATGTGTGCCATTTATGACACACATCAATTTCGTAAACTGAAGCCTACCACGGCTATTTTATACAACATATAAGGGTCATATATGGTTCCGAACGTCATTATATGAACCTATGATGTATCCCCTAAGGTCTCAAGACTTTTCGCCACCGGGCCCCGTAACTTCAAAATTCCTTAATAAGCGTGGATTATAGACTTCAATTTTGGAATTTTTTGACCTTTTTTCGCCCGGAAATAAAAATTGCCGAGATGTTTACCAAGGTTCCTAATACCCTCGGGGAGTCCAATTGAGTGGGTGGAACCATCCAAGTTACTAATCAATGTTCCTCCTTTACTTTAATTTGCCTACTTGTTATAAAATGACAACCTGGGAAATAAAAAATGCCGAGATGCTTACCATGGACCCTAATACAACCTGGGAGTCTATTTGAGTGGGTCCAACCATCTAATATGCCTTTAAACAGTCAATTTACCCGTTCCAAACTTGCACCGATATCGTGACCTCAAGCCTACCACGGACATTTATGGCAACATATAATAGTCATATATGGTTCTAAATATCATTTTATGACCCTAAGATGTATCCCCTAGGGTCTGAAAACTTTTCGCCACCGGGCCCCTGTAGTCGTCGTTTAAAACGCGCCTACGTAAAAGCATGTTGTGAATATGCTTGGCACTCATAGGAAGTGGGAATTGACATACGATTAGGGACAAGCAAAGTAGGGAGCCGCCAACAAGTTTTTAAGGAACTTGTAAATGACGTGGGGAAAACTAGGTCGTTAAACTAATCATCCCTACGGTCAAACAAATTTATAATCACACAACTACCTAAATACAAGTATAGAGGTAAGTCAAGGGTCGAACCACTAGGAACGGTTATGTTCAAGTATTTCTAATTTACGCCTAAGCTAGGTCGAAGTCTAAGGTGAAAGGTAGTGCTATTCTACTTCCTAAACCAAGCAAACAAATGAAACACTAGGGAGTGGGGATCAACATGCATTCATGATAATCAAGCTAATTAGGGAGTCAAGCAATTCAAGCAATGCAAAGACAAATAGTAGGAGCAATTAGGAGCATTCAACTAATCATCTTCATACTTTCTAACATAGATTTCTCTAGTGTTTAAAAATAGGAAGAAACATAATCAAATACTCAACCAATTATGATCAAATCAATATCAAGTGGCCATGTCAATCAATTCAATCATGCAATCAATGCTAGCAATCATGGTTAGCTATTCCAATCAACTAAGCAACATGCAAACCTCTATGAATCAATTTAATCACAACACAAGAACTACTCAAATTCCCAAATCAACCTCAATTCATCAATCACACATGTTTACCCAAACCCTAGAAAGTAAACTACTCAAGAAACATCATCATCAAATCTACTATCAACTATAGAGAACAAGAATCAACAAAATATCAAGAACAATTACTCTAATCAAACATAAAATATCAAAATCAAACCAAACAAACATCAAATTAAACAAAGCAATTGAATGAGATAGAGTTTAGAAATGCTCATTGATAATTAGGAAGATCTCCAACACAATTGTCACACTTGCATCTTCAATCTCTCAATCACCATTGAAATTCTTCACTTTCTCTCTCTAAAACTACTCCTAAACTAGCCTAATCTAGAGAGAGAAGCTCTCAACCTAAGAGAGAGAAAACTATTCTAAAACTAAAGAATTACATGAATGAAGAATAAAGGAAACCAAAAAGTATATAAACAAAAGGAGAAAAGAAGCTTAAAATCGTAAAAGACCCAGTTTCCCGCGCCCGCGGAGAACTCGGCCGCGCCCGTGGAGGAAGACGGAAACCCCGATAGCCGCGCCCGCGGCCCAAGCCCGCGCCCGCGGGGCCAAGCTCCGCGCCCTCGGGGAGCCCTCGGGACAACCGCGGGTGCTTACTGCCCAAAAACGGCAGTTTTGGAGCTGCAGCAACCCCGCGCCCGCGGGTATTGTAGCCCGCGCCCGCGGCAGAATTTCAGGGCTAACTTCGGAAGGCTGTAACTCTCAATCTATGAATCGTATGAAGGCGTGCGACCTATCATTGGAAAGCTCTTTAAGTCTAGTTTCCAACCCAACTTGAATCACATCAATCCGATCTGTAGAACTTGAGATATGGCTGAAACAATGCACAAAGGTCCTATTTGATACTTTGCAATCCTTCGTTTTCCTTTGTTTCAAACTCAAATTCAATTCCGAAAAGTGCATATTGATGCTAGTGGGTGCTATTTTCAATTTCCATGCATATAGCCCGCGACGTACCTACAAAACAACACAAAGAAACATAGAAGCAAGAGAAATAGCCGAGAAATGAATAAAATGATAAGAAAACCATTAAAAGCATGCATTTCTCTAAACTAACACAAAAACACGCGAATCGAGCATTATTCTCTAAAAACACGACATAAACGACTACAAAGGAGCATAGAAATATAAAGAAAACATAGCCTAAAGGTGCCATAAATGGCACGGATCAAATTCCCCCAAGCTAAACTTTTGCTCGTCCTCGAGCAAAACAAAATCCAACCCAAGGGAAAAATGATGACATTATTCAAGCAAAGAAAGAAACGAGAAAACTAGAGAATGAAGATGGGAATATACACTAACTCACTTTCGTAGGAATCACGGTCAATTTTAGCAACTAAAGACAAGCCATTTAAACCCCTAGATCGCCCTAGAGGACGAGTGATGCTCTCGTAAGGGTATCCTAAGAGTTTACCCATAACTCTCATAATAATACAAACATGGCAAAGCATGAAAAAGAAAAAAAAAAAAATACAAGAAAAGCAAACAAATGTTCATGAAAGGACTTTTGCAAATGTACAAGCACAAGTGGATGCAAATCTTTCTAAACAAGTAAGGGAGTGCACGCTATAAGATACCTAAGGTTGATTGAAACATAAATATGCTAAGCATAGGAACTAGTTATCACACTCCACTTTCATCCCAAACGGTCTTACCGCGTTCCCCCTACTAATCTCATATCTCCCCTTAGTGAGCATCTCATAGATTCCGCGAAGGAACCGGAAAAAGATCAAATTTTTGGGCTACTCGACATCTTGACTTCGCATCCCCTTTCCTTAGGCAATGACCCATGATTCCCTCCCCCGAATAATGACTCAACTTTCTAGGTCAAAAGGTCTTTCCCCAAGGTTGTAACGTAAGGCATAAAGGGTGAAGGTAGGCTAAATTTTTTTAAAATTTGGCGGTTTTCCTAAAAAGTGAAGCAAAAGGGTGATCAATCCTTAACAACACGATCAAGAAATCACCAAACAAAAGCAACACCCCCAAGCTTATTTGAAGCTATACCCACAAGAAATATATACAAAAAGCATAAACGCTTCTCCCCCAAGCTTAAATGAAGCATTGTCCTCAATGCTTAGGAGGAGAAAAGAATACATCAAAATATTTTTGAATTTTCACTTTTTCAATCAATTTTTTTTTCTTTTTTTATTTACTTAAACTTGCAATGTCCTCGCCTTTTGCTAAATTCGGACGGCTTTTTCTATAATGCAATTTATTAGTCCATGCCTTTTATGATTAAGGATGGCTTTTACTCATATACACTTGCCATTATTCACAAAGAAAACTTAACACAATCTTGCACTCATAAAAACCAAACATCCAACTTCACCACAACAAACTCCATCAAATATGGTCAATTTGCTTCACAAAAACAAGAAAAGAAAGAAAATGAAACAAAAGGCCAAAGATCTAAAGATGTGGCTTGAAAAGAAGGAAATAGGCTCAAATGGTTGCAAGAAGGCAAATGGAAACCCAAAAACAAATATGAAACAAACTAACCTAAAAATGAAAAATACCACCCCAAAAAAGGTGCCTTTGTCCTCCCTAGATAGCTCGGTCTCGGGTTTAAGAATCATACATCAAGCTTTATAGATTAGGCTTGCAAAGTCAAGGATCCATGCCGCTCATGCAAGAATATGATGAAAGCTTGAACAAATATAAATCTCACATGGTTGTAGCAAAAACTCACTAAGGTTGTCAAATCGAATAAAGGGAGCAACTACCAAACATGCCACAAACAAGTAGAATCCGGCTTCATGATCCCCTTAGTTCTAGACAACTACCTTAGCATGCTTTATCCTAGAATCAACCAAACGTAATCTCAAACCGTGCACACCACTACCATTTAGGAAGAAAAGCATTCAATTATACAAGTCCAAATGTTATTATGTCCAAAGCAAGAACAAAACAAAACACATTGCAAAATTGCCTTGATAGAAACAAAAATCTTTTTGGAGTTTTTCAAAATATAAGAACATGGAAAAGCATATACAAAGGTGCATAGCATATATGAATCAACATCCCACCAAACATGATAGAATACCCTCCCCCAAGCTTGAATGAGACATTACACTCAAACATAAATTATATAATCCATGGGAGGGGAACACAAGGAGATCAATCCAACAAACCATCATATGTCCAACAAGTCATCATCCACTAGAGAAAGAGCAAGGAAGGATATTACAGGATATTAGGTGGGTGTAAATACCCGCAATTGACCCAATTTTACCCTTTCAAGGCTAACAACCTCTAGTGTTGAATTTGCCTTCCTTATGCTAGCAAAAATAGGAGTCAACCTTCCTTGATTCTTGATCCATATTGAAGCACCAAATTATATCAAGTCATGTACCTAGCAAAAGGCACACAAACATTTCCATGAGATAAAATCTAATCTAAAAAGAAAATAAAATGAAAGCAATAAAACACGGGTTACTTCCCGAGAAAGGCTTGCTTAAGGTCCAAGCTTGATCGCTCTAGAAAATAATAATTCAACGCATGCAAGAGCTTGTCAAATGCACTACTACACATTTCATATGATAGAAGGTAGGCAAATGACGGGATAAGGACGTGCAACAAGATCGTTGCACGCAAGTGAGAAGGGAGATGCCAAAAGAAAGAAGAAGAAGGATCAAAAGGAAAAACAAGAAAATAAGAAAAAGAAGAAGAAGAAGGGGGAAGGAAAGAATGGAAAGAAAAAGAAAAAGGCAAATCCTCCTCACGAAAATATTTTTGGGTAGCACCATCACCCTTTTCCTCAACAATAGACGAATGAGGGACATTAAGATCATCATAGACAAGGGAGTCCCCAATAGGCTTATCAACAAAGGAAGGGAGAAAAATAGGGCAATAGGGGATGTGGTCAAACCTTTGAGAAAAAGGGGTATGAGAAATAGGCAAAGGGTTCGCGACTCCCTCAACACAAGGTCTCATATTGCCAATGAGGGCATGAAAATCAATCATAGAGTCCTCAAATGAAGTCCTCTCACAATCGACATCTCCCTCAAGCTCAAAAACTCCAAAGGAATCAACCTTATCCTTCCTTGCACCATAATAAACAACTTTTCCTTCCACAAACTCAAAACCTAAGTCCTCAAAACCGTGCATGAATGGATGCAAATATAACTCAAAATCATCTCTCTCCCATGAAGCATCATCAATGAACTCACTTAGAAGGCTATGGGTTTTCATTTGACTCTCAATAAACACATTGGACATAACCTCAAACAAGTCCAAACACTCATGGATAGGAGAGTCACATTCATACACTTGAGGCTCATCATAATCAACCAAGGAAGAGGAGTTTAGATTCACAAAATCTTCATAATCATCATCACTCTTAACTCCCTTTCCTTCACTCCTATGCTCAACAATAGGATCCTCACACACTCTTGGTTGTTCAAAATGATCTTCATCATCCTCAACACACACACTAAATTGGGATTTTTCACAAATAAGCATCAAGGATGACAATTGGCCTTCTAACTCTTCTTTTCTTCTCTTTCCCTCCTCAAGACGCTCCTCATTCTTTTTCATTATCTCTAATTGACCTCTCATAGAATTAAGAATCATCTCCTTACTAGGCCCAAACTCATTATCAAGCTCAATGTGCCTAATTTGAGATTCAAATACATCAACAAGAGATTCAAAATATGTAGAAGGTTGAGCAAGAGGAGAAGAAATACAACCAAGATTGGAAGAATCAACATTAAGATCATGAGCATATACATCACATTGGGGAGCGGGGGCAAAATCAAGAACATGAGATTCATCATCAAGGGAACGAAGCACATCACAAGAAGGCATGGTAAATAATGAAGAATATTGAAACACACCATTAGCATCAACTTGAGCATGTACTTCATCATCATGAACAAAAGGGGAAATAGAGTTGAAATCATGTGTTCTAGGTTCACTAATGGGATCATGTGACAGATCATGGGAAATCATGCTAATATTAGAAGAATCAACACATTGCATATCAATATTAGGATCATGATTACCCCTATTATAAACATCCCTAGCAAACCAAACATAGAAATCCCAAGCATCATTAATTGACAATGCTCTAAATTCACCATTATACATGCATTCAACTTCTTCCCTAGTTTGTTCATTCAAACCAAAATAACAAATCTCACAAGCTTCCCAAAGGCTATAACAATTACAATCAAGAAATCCCTCTAGTCTATTAAAATATTCACAAAAGGGCTCATTGTCAAATTGAGGAAATGAGAGACATGCCATTTTTATAAAGCAAACAAAAAGAAATAAAATAAAAGTATACACAAAGACCTAGACTCAAGCAATTAAAAACACTCAAACATAGACACCATTCCCCGGCAACGGCGCCATTTTGACGTGGGGAAAACTAGGTCGTTAAACTAATCATCCCTACAGTCAAACAAATTTATAATCACTCAACTACCTAAATACAAGTATAGAGGTAAGTCAAGGGTCGAACCAGTAGGAACGGTTATGTTCAAGTATTTCTAATTTACGCCTAAGCTAGGTCGAAGTCTAAGGTGAAAGGTAGTGCTATTCTACTTCCTAAACCAAGCAAACAAATGAAACACTAGGGAGTGGGGATCAACATGCATTCATGATAATCAAGCTAATTAGGGAGTCAAGAAATTCAAGCAATGCAAAGACAAATAGTAGGAGCAATTAGGAGCATTCAACTAATCATCTTCATACTTTCTAACATAGATTTCTCTAGTGTTTAAAAATAGGAAGAAACATAATCAAATACTCAACCAATTATGATCAAATCAATATCAAGTGGCCATGTCAATCAATTCAATCATGCAATCAATGCTAGCAATCATGGTTAGCTATTCCAATCAACTAAGCAACATGCAAACCTCTATGAATCAATTTAATCACAACACAAGAACTACTCAAATTCCCAAATCAACCTCAATTCATCAATCACACATGTTTACCCAAACCCTAGCAAGTAAACTACTCAAGAAACATCATCATCAAATCTACTATCAACTATAGAGAACAAGAATCAACAAAATATCAAGAACAATTACTCTAATCAAACATCAAATATCAAAATCAAACCAAACAAACATCAAATTAAACAAAGCAATTGAATGAGATAGAGTTTAGAAATGCTCATTGATAATTAGGAAGATCTCCAACACAATTGTCACACTTGCATCTTCAATCTCTCAATCACCATTGAAATTCTTCACTTTCTCTCTCTAAAACTACTCCTAAACTAGCCTAATCTAGAGAGAGAAGCTCTCAACCTAAGAGAGAGAAAACTATTCTAAAACTAAAGAATTACATGAATGAAGAATAAAGGAAACCAAAAACTATATAAACAAAAGGAGAAAAGAAGCTTAAAATCGTAAAAGACCCAGTTTCCCGCGCCCGCGGAGAACTCGGCCGCGCCCGCGGAGGAAGACGGAAACCCCGATAGCCGCGCCCGCGGCCCAAGCCCGCGCCCGCGGGGCCAAGCCCCGCGCCCTCGGGGAGCCCTCGGGACAACCGCGGGTGCTTACTGCCCAAAAACGGCAGTTTTGGAGCTGCAGCAACCCCGCGCCCGCGGGTACTGTAGCCCGCGCCCGCGGCAGAATTTCAGGGCTAACTTCGGAAGGCTGTAACTCTCAATATATGAATCGTATGAAGGCGTGCGACCTATCATTGGAAAGCTCTTTAAGTCTAGTTTCCAACCCAACTTGAATCACATCAATCCGATCTGTAGAACTTGAGATATGGCTGAAATAATGCACAAAGGTCCTATTTGATACTTTGCAATCCTTCGTTTTCCTTTGTTTCAAACTCAAATTCAATTCCGAAAAGTGCATATTGATGCTAGTGGGTGCTATTTTCAATTTCCATGCATATAGCCCGCGACGTACCTACAAAACAACACAAAGAAACATAGAAGCAAGAGAAATAGCCGAGAAATGAATAAAATGATAAGAAAACCATTAAAAGCATGCATTTCTCTAAACTAACACAAAAACACGCGAATCGAGCATTATTCTCTAAAAACACGACATAAACGACTACAAAGGAGCATAGAAATATAAAGAAAACATAGCCTAAAGGTGCCATAAATGGCACGGATCAGTAAACCGTTCACGGATCATAAAGGGCAACCACGATTAAGGGACAACGATTGACCTGTGAAGGTTACACCCCATTCATAATCCATGAGATTACTAACTCCATATGGTTCGGAACCACGAAAGGAGGATTGGGGATGATGGTACAAAGTGAGTCATGGAGTTACATTCGCCCGTATTGGCCTCTACTCGATTCTTATAGTGAAAAGTATTCCTGCGAACTCAAAGGCATACAAACAAATATTCAATTTGCTCCAAACTATTATTATGCTAAATTGGTTGAATATTAATGCACACATATAATTCTAAAATATTAGTGATCACTTGATTAAATAACAAGATTAAAGGAACCTAAACCGGTTGTCCAAATTATCTTATTATGCGTGATTTTCAATTACATATTCCCTTTAAACATGCAATATGGTGATCATAATAAATAGAAGAATAAATATTAATATTGGAAGCAATTCAACAATAATAATGTTAGTCCAAATCAAATAAAAATAACCCTAATCATGATATTAGCAATATAAAATAATATAAGTAATTAAACTATTTACTCACATTCCACACGTTCCTTTAAATTGCTACATCGTGAACAAATTGTTAGTAACTTCAATAAAAATAAATCAAATGGAAATAAAATTAAATGAAAAGTAGAGTTGATTTGGTCCAAACCCTCAGTTAATTATACCTTTCACGCCTTAGTTTAAGGACGGAACCTCGGGTTAAATATGGACTCCTTGGAGTGCTTAGGGGAAGAATGATGTAGTTAGGAATATAGGTTTAAGGCTTACAATATAAGAGAAAGAGAAGAGAATGATTTTTGGTAGAAAAGAGAGGAAGAGATAAGTATTTGATGATCAAGCTTGTTGATGATTGGAAAAGGGTGATATGACCTGTATTTATAGGGAAAAAAGAGGGGTCGAATCAAGAAAAGATAAGAATTCGAATCGGATAAAACTCTTGCGATAGACATCAGTTTTTGCGTTTTTTGTTTTTATCATATCTTTTGATCCAAAAATTGGAATAAGATGAATAAGATATCGTTGGAAAGCACTTGAAGTCTACTTTCTAACCCAATTAGAATCAGATTAAAATATTTTGTAGAATAGTGGGACAATGTCAGTTTTGGATAGAGTTTCGTATTTCTTTTATATCTTTTTCGTTATAACTCGGAATTAATATTATAATATACCATTGGAAAGATAATTTCAAGAGCTATCCAACCATATAAGAATTAGATAAAAATTATGAAGCACGAAAATAATATCTGACCATCTTTGAACGTCTTTCAATTCGAATGGAATATGGACTTTCCGGGCCTGAAAAGGTCCAAAAATTCCAAAATTGATGGCTATAATCCACGCTTTTTTAGGAATTTTGAGGTTACAGCGTCCGGTAGCAAAAAGTCTTGAGACCCTAGGGGATAATCTTAGTATCATATAATGACGTTTGGAACCATATATGACCATTATATGTTGCCATAAATGTCCGTGGTAGGCTTGAGGTCACGATGTCGGTGTAAGTTTGGAACGGGTAAATTGACTGTTTAAAGGAATATTGGATGGTTGGACCCACCAAAATAGACTCCCAGGGTGTATTAGGGTCCATGGTAAGAATCTCGGCATTTTTTATTTCCGGGCGAAAAAAGGTCAAAAAATTCCAAAATTGAAGGCTATAATCCATGCTTTTTGCGGAATTCTGAGGTTACGGGACCCGATGGGGAAAAGTCTTGAGACCCTAGTGGATACATCTTAGGGTCATATAATGACGTTTGGAACCATGTATGACCCTTATATGTTGTACAAAATAGCCTTGGTAGGCTTCAGTTTACGAAATCGGTGTAAATTTGGAACGGGTAAATCGACCGTTTTAAGGCATATTGGATGGTTCCACCCACTCAATTGGACTCCCGGAGGGTAATAGGAACCATGGTAAACATCTCGGCAATTTTTACTTCCGGGCGAAAAAAGGTCAAAAAATTCAAAAATTGAAAGCTATAATCCACGCTTTTAAAGGAATTTTGAGGTTACGGGGCCCGGTGGCGAAAAGTCTTCAGACCTTAGGGGATACATCTTAGGGTCATATAATGACGTTTGGAACCATATATGACCCTTATATGTTGTACAAAATAGCCATGGTAGGCTTCAGTTTACGAAATCAGTGCAAATTTGGAACGGGTAAATTGACTGTTTTATGGCATATTGGATGGATTCACCCACTCCATTGGACTCCCAGAGGGTATTAGGAACCATAGTAAACATCTCGACAATTTTTATTTCCGGGTGAAAAAAGGTCAAAAAATTCAAAAATTGAAGGCTATAATCCACGCTTTTTGAGGAATTTTGAGGTTAAGGGGCCCGGTGGCGAAAAGTCTTGAGACCTTAGGGGATACATCTTAGGGTCATATAATGATTTTTGGAACCATATATGACCCTTATATGTTGTACAAAATAGCCGTGGTAGACTTCAGTTTACGAAATCGGTGCAAATTTGGAACGGGTAATTTGACCGTTTTAAGGCATATTGGATGGTTCCACCCACTCAATTGGACACCTGGAGGGTATTAGGAACCATGGAAAACATCTCGGCAATTTTTATTTCTGGACGAAAAAAGGTTAAAAAATTCTAATTTTTTTTTTTATTTTTTATTTTTATGACAGCTGGTAAACAATACAAAAGCACAGAAGTGTCCTCTACACCCCTTTCCTGGCTTTAATCGCCAGGTCATGGGCTTTGGAGGTCACATTTCGTTGCACATAACAGAAACAAACATATGAAAGTCTAGAACTAATGGAAAGGATATCCTAAGCCTGGCCCTTCAACTCCTTGGGAGCAGTGTACGTGTCTTTTATGGCCATGAATGCTAGCTTGCTGTCAGTTCTGTTCTCCAACTGAGTATGATCTGCACATGCGTCCAGCATTCCCTCCCTAATGGCTAACAATTCACCGTGCATAGCCGAGAACCCTAAAACTCGCTTACATCCTTCCTTAAGTTTCACCCCATCCTTCTCCACAACCCAACCTACTGCCGCTTCATCTAACCTACTCGTTCTCTTTTTCCAAGCTCCATCCACCGTGACTGTAACTACCTGGTTTGAATCATGCGTTTCTCTTTGCCAATAGTTTAGATCTTCCGTTCCCGAGAAAGCGTTTTGCCCCTTTGCCTTCAATTCTCCTTTCCTTTTCACGTCCCTGTAGACTTTCGCAATATTCTCACTGCAAAGCTCCATTAATCTTGATGGTGAGTGCAACCCTCCTCTAAAAATTATGTCATTCCTGTGTGTCCACACACTCCAAAGAATTGCCAAAATTGAACCTGCCGGAGTTGGATTTGTAGACTCTGATTCTATCGCATAACGCACAAGGTTCCTTATCCAATCCGCAATACTGAAGGTTTTTTCAACATAAGCCCTGATGCCCAAGTGGCTGCATAACCAAACTCTTCTGACCACCTGACAATCCCGGAAGAGATGTGCTGTAGTTTCCTGCTCTTCATTACACAAGACACAGATAGGGTTAATATTCAGCCCTCGCTTCAACAGTCCTGTCTTAACGCTACATGCACCCTGTATAACTTTCCAGCCGAGTAATAACCAGGCAGACTTTATTGATAGTTTCCAGTACTCCTTCCAAAACCTATTCTCCCTCTCCTTACCTGATCCACCCATCAACCACCTATACCCAGATTTGACAGTGTACTCTCCATTGTGAGTCTCTCCCAAAAGGACTTCATCATCCTCCCCAACATTCGGAGTAGTACATAAGATCTTTTTTACATTCTCCAATGTAAACAGTGTCCAAATGTCCCTTACTTTCCATTCCCCTCTGTCATTCAAAAGATCTGCCACCGTTCTGTATCTGTTTCTATCCTCCTCCCCAATGCCTGTTTTCAAAGTGACTCTTCCTGCCACCGTCCACTTGTCTCCTTCAATCTTCACATTTTTCCCATGTCCCACTCTGAACTAGAAGCTCCTTTTATTTGCCCAATTGATTTTATCATTCCTCGGTAAGCTCATGAACTTCTCTGCACTTCCTTCCCTATGAGTACCTTATCCACTGGTGAACCTCCATACTTTCCAATCATAATCCTGCTTACCAGCAAATCCCTCTGTTTATGAATCCTCCAAGCTTGCTTTGCCAACAGTGCATGATTAAAATTCAGAACATTTCCCATCCCTAATCCCCCTTCTACTTTGTGCTTCTCGAGAAATTCTTTCTTTACCCAGTAGATCGGCTTCTTATCTCCCGTCCCTGCCTAGAAGAATCTCAAGCAAAGTGATCTTATTTTCGCTAACATCTTTTTTGGCATTAGGTATAGTGCTAGGATATGGGAGAGCATAGCAACCAGGATGGAATTTATCAAGATAAGTCTCCCAGCTTGAGAAAGAGAATTAAATTTCCATGTGAGCATTTTTCCTGTCAACTTTTCCACTAGTCCATTAAACTGCGAGAGGTTCCTTCCATCTACTTCCATGGGACAACCTAGATAGGTCCCGAACCTATTTTTGCTCGCCATTCCCAAAGTTTTCCTCAGCAATCTCACAAACGTTGAAGGGGTATTCGGACTTAACATAACGAAGGATTTCTTTGCACTCACCAGTTCCCCTGAGATCCTGCAGAACTCATCTAACGCAGAGCGCAACTCCTTACAAACTTCTGGGCTTGGCCTGAAGAAGATCAAAGCATCATCAGTAAAAAATAAGTGCGAGATATCTAGGCTCTTTCTAGTAGCTTTCAGCCCAATGATTCTTTTTTGTTGCTGCAGCCACAACAGCCTCCTGGATAGAACTTCCATACAGAGTATAAATAGATATGGGGACAGAGGGTCCCCCTGCCGAAGTCCAGCACCCAGGTAGAACCATTCAGTCTGATCTCCATTTACCAGCACAGCATACCGGACTGTCGTTATGCACTGTTCTAACCACTGGATCCATCTTTCCGGGAACATCGTCTGCCTTAGGATATTAATTATGAAATCCCACCTGACCCTGTCATAAGCTTTATTTAAGTCCACCTTCATGACCCCTGCAAATATTCCATCTTTCCTTTTCCTTCCCTTTATGCATTGAATCAGCTCATGCCCCATCATTGCACTATCTGTCATGAGTCTTCCTGGTACAAAAGCGTTCTGAAATTCACTAATCAGATCTCCAAGAATCAGTTTCAACCTATTTACCAGGCATTTTGAAATGACCTTATAGATCGTGTTGCACCATCCGATGGGCCTAAACAGCTCAACCGTACTCGCGTTCTCCTCTTTCGGTATAAGGCAGATAAACATTTTGTTCCACTCCTTTAGGATGTATCCACCAACAAAGAAGCTCTGAACAGCTGCAAAAATATCCGCACCCATTGTACTCCAATCCTTTTGAAACAACACCGGAGGGCAGCCATCAGGACCTGGAGCCTTCAACAGTTTCATATCAAAGACATCTTTCCGTACTTCCTCCAAAGTGAATTCTTTATTCAGATGACTCAGATGGGAGTCGGTCAGCTTTGGGAGATGTTGGAGCCATTCCCTGTCCTGTTCCAAGTCCCTTTCATTCATATCGGTTTCCTGCAAGGTATCTCCATAGTATATGGTCTTAAAATACTTCACAAATTCCTGTTTGATAGTCCCTGGATCCCAACTCCAATTATCATCATCCAGTTGTAATGCCCTTATTTCATTTCTTAATTTCCTCCCTTTAACTGATCTAAAGAAGAACGAAGTTGTTCTATCTCCCAACTGATCCCACCTACTCTTTGCACGCTGCTTCCAGAATAAGTTCTTGATCGTTACTTCCTATTCAAGCTATTCTCGCAGCTCCTTCTCTTGCCGAATGGTGTTATCAGATAGCCCCAATTGTTAAGCTTCATTCAGCGATTCTCTTATTCTCTCCCAATTGATCATATGTGTATCTCTATAATCCAAGCACCATTTCTTTACTGTTGTTCGAGTACTCTTAATTTTCTGCTGCAGAGAGTACATCCTCGAGCCTCCAACCTCCACTTTCCAATTTTCTTCAATTACCCTTCTCACCTCATCAAAGTCTAGGGACCATGCTTCCACTCTATACGGTCTATTCAACCTTTCTATCTGCTGAGGTTTCGAATCAAGCATAATTGGGCCATGATCAGAAATAAAAATGGGAAGGTTCCACAGCAGAGCCTTCGGGAAGCAATCCCTGTAAGCTGAGTTGCAATAAGCCCTGTCTAGTTTTTTCATAATATTCTCCTCCCCTAATCTATTATTTGTCCAAGTATATTCTACCCCTCTGTGTGGGAGCTCTATAAGGCCATGATCAAGTCTCCACTTCGTGAAGTCAAGAGCACCCCTGATGACGTTACTTCCTCCCCGCTTTTGGCTGCTCCATTCAACCTGGTTAAAGTCACCCATTAGGAGATGAATCCCTTCATGAGGATTAAGGAACTCATCTAGTATATCCCATACATCCTTCCTTTGATCCAGATAAGGTGACCCATAAACAAAAGTGACATATATTTCATTATTTAACACATCCCGCACTTTACAACAAATAGTGCTGGGAGAATAAGACACTACTACTAGATTAAAAGTCCAAGCAAGAAAAAGCCCCCCCGAACCCTCGTCTGAAGCATCTACACCAAAATGATCTTTGAACCCCATTCTAACAAAGACTGGAACTAGATTACTAGCACTACATTTTGTTTCTGAAAGAAAACAAACATCTAAATTAAGCTTATTACACATACTACTAATGAAAGGAATTGCAGAGGCTTCCTTGTTACCTAGACCTCTACAATTCCAACTCCAAAGTCTCATTTGTCTCCCTGTGGCTCTTTCGGGCCAGCCACCAAGCCCCTTACGCACTCGCAGAAGCAGCGACATCCTCTCGGCATTTGGAACCTCCACCCTTTCCCTTCACTCGCAGCCTTTCCTCTGTAGACTTTCTTAGACTTAAACTCCCTGTCCATTTGATCATTCGACGTGTCAGCACTATCTCCATCAGATAATCCAAGTTTCACTCCCTTCCCCTTTCTTGCATCACCACTCTTCTTTCTCTTCTTACCAGCTGAGACGATCATTGAAGTAATTTCCTCTTCTTCTGCATTAGGTACCTCGTTCAAATCAAAATTTCCCACTTAATCTTCCGAATCTGAACTTATTTCAACAATTTCTGGGCTGAATCTCACATGGAAGGCCAGCCTGATCCGCTTTGGGCTTTCCGGACTCTTCATAATTCCCTTCCCCTTATCCAATGACTGAAAGCCCGTGCTGCTGCTCTTAGGGTCTTTGTTCAATTCTGCTTGGGCCAGATCCACATTTAAATTATGGAGCTTCTTCATTTGGGCTACTACAAGGTCCGATAGTGGATGAATGGGTGGGGAATTAACGGCAGTGGGTGAAACTGGAGAATTCGGCGGGTTCGGGCATTGTTCTTCGAAGGGAATTTTATATGCTAGAAAATTTGTTGGGCTATTTTCTTTTGTGGGTTTTTCTTTGGGCTGAGAGACAGAGCATGGGCCATTTTCTACAACAGGACTCAAGAAAGATCCAACAATTTTTCCTAATTCATCACAAGAGTCAAATTGAGTGTTACTTACACATCCTTCCTTCCCCAAGGCTGGGCTTGCTGGGTCCGGGGCACTTCCCTGGGCTTCCCCACCACTGTCACTGCTTGATAGGCCTAGGTCCAGAAGTGCCTGGGCTAAGCTAAGTATCAGAGAGTCTGGCTCAGGTTCCCACGCTAAATTGTTCGGACTAGGTGGAGAGAAAATCACAGTGTTGTCCACATCCACTAACTTCAGCTTGTCTTCATCCAGCTTGTCATTTTCCTCAAAAATCGAAGGAGATGAGGCAACAGAGAGAAATTCTGTGGACGAGTCATCATGGAGTAGGATATCCGCAAGTGATTCATAATTGTCCATATTCATGCAATAAAAAAGTAAAACAAGTGTGGTTGTTGGGTTTGGGTAGTACAAACAAAGGGATTTGAAAAGGACAAGTAGGAAAATGTAGGGGACCAAAGCAATAAAAAAAGAAAGGATAACCAAATGAGGAAAGTCAACATAAATTATATAAGGGTGGGTGATTTCATTTTTAAGAATATTCAGACTCAATGAATGCGGATAGAAGTGAAAATATGAGGAAAATAATAGCTGGAGGGAAGTAGGGGTGCATTTAGAATGAGAATGAGAATAAAACGGATTCACCAATTGAGCAACTGAGTAAGACAACCTGAATAAATGCCCAAATCCTTCTGAACTAAGCTTCTTAAAATTCGGATACCTACATCCCCAAAGTAGATATCCCATACTAGCTGCTCTCCAAATAAATATACTCCCAGTAGCAATTAACACTCTTCTTTTTTTGCAGAATTCAACCAAAAAACTGCTCCCCTCTGAAGCATCATTAAGTCGCATGTCCCCCCTTTTTTGCTTTCGGAGCTCCTTATTCACCTTATAGACCATATTATTCAAAATGCAACCCATCCGAACTGCAGCAAAGTCGGGTCCTGCTAAAATTTCAGAAACCATTAACTCACTGTCACTTTTCTTGTTCATCCGTGTCCCTCACGCGCCACCCCGACCTCGTTTCTTCGGGCAAATTATGCAAGAAATTTTTACACCTCTCCTCTCATAAAGTGTTCTCTGGCCATCATCACCTTCATCTCTCTTTCTCTTACTTCCGCCATGCTCACTACCACCACCAGCATTATGTCCTCCATTCCCACCATCTTCATTTCTATCATTATCCCTACCTTTCCCATCTCCTTCCTTCTTACTACCCCCACCATTACTATTCCCTCCTCCAGAGCTGTCATCCCCATTATCATCATCCTCACTCTCATCACCTTCCTTATCCTTCATATTTGATGAGCTTGAACTACCATCCTCATCATCTTCACCCTCCCCTGTCTGTTCCTCATCTTCTTGATTATCCACATCCTCTTCTCTTGGACTTTCAGGTGACCAGTCCATCTCTGATTCACTGTCTCCTTTGCTTTCTCTCGAGTTGTTGATTTCAATTAGATTGAGCATGGAAGTTCTATTCCGTTCCACACGTTTCAGACCCATTATTTTGTTCGTGTAGAGGGGCAAGTATGTTGGGTCAACTCTGATCTCTCCCGAGCTATCACACGCCGCATACATTGCCGCCTGTAGCTCTCTGCTTCTCTTCTGAGGGCTCAATCTGCAGTATTTATCCTTGTGACCTATTCTCCCACAAGTCCTACACAGTACAAACACTCCTTCATACCTGATGTCAACCCATTCAAAACTCCCCTGCTCGAATTCAAAATAGAACCCTGGAATCAAAGGTCTATTCAGGCTTAACCAAACCTTTGCTCTGAATGCTTCTCTTACTGGAGGTCAAAGCGACTCACTATCAAAACATAGCACACGCCCTATCCTAGAGAGAACCCTACTTGCAATGGAAGCATTGCTGTAATGTACAGGCAGACCCTCAACTCGTACCCACAGATAGGCACCATCAAAGTTCATTGATCGTAGTGCATGACCAATGTAACATTTCTTAAAAATGATTAATGCACCCTTATAGTTACCATGTCCATATCTAAGTAGTGCATTACAATCATCCTCCCTAGTGAACTTTAAAAGAAAAAGACTATCAACTTTCTCCACAATTATCAAGCCTCTGAATCTCCAGGAGGAGTAAATCCAACTCTGTATCTCCTCTTCTGAGAAGGCATTACCTCTCCAGTCCTTAAATTTCCCTACTACCAAAATATTTTTATCGTTCAAGGCTTTCAACTCTTCCTCCTTGGTTGGTCTAAAGACAGGTCCCATTTTTCTTGGATTAATAAAGACAGATATGTCGTGGTTCATGATACATGCAATGTTGAAAAGCTCAACTCAAAAACATAGGAACAGAAAATAATAGAAAAGTAGAGAAAGATAGGATTTGGAAGTACAGTTTAGAGAAAGAGTTTAGAGAGAGATGCTCTAGAAAACTAGAGAGAATTTCATTAAATTCCAAAATTGAAGGCTATAATCCACGCTTTTTGAGGAATTTTGAGGTTTCGGGGCCTAGTGGCGAAAAGTCTTGAGACCCTAGGGGATACATCTTAGGGTCATATAATGACGTTTGGAACCATATATGACCATTATATGTTGCCATAAATGTCCGTGGTAGGCTTGAGGTCACGATATCGGTGCAAGTTTGGAACGGGTAAATTGACTGTTTAAAGGCATATTGGATGGTTGGACCCACCAAAATAGACACTTAGGGTGTATTAGGGTCCATGGTAAGCATCTCGGCATTTTTTATTTCCGGGCAAACTAGGTCAAAAAATTCCAAAATTGAAGGCTATACTCCACGCTTTTTGAGGAATTTTGAGGTTACGGGGTCCGGTGGCGAAAAGTCTTGAGACCTTAGGGGATACATCTTAGGTTCATATAATGACGTTTAAAATCATATATGACCCTTATATGTTGTACAAAATAGCCGTGGTAGGCTTCAGTTTACGAAATCGGTGCAAATTTGGAACGGGTAAATTGACCATTTTAAGGCATATTGGATGGTTCCACCCACTCAATTGGACTCCCGAAGGATATTAGGAACCATGGTAAACATCTCGGAAAATTTTTTAATTTCGGGCGAAAAAAGGTCAAAAAATTCCAAAATTGAAGGCTATAATCCACGCTTTTTGAGGAATTTTGAGATTACAGGGCCCGGTGGCGAAAAGTCTTGAGACCTTAGGGGATAAATCTTAGGCTCATATAATGACATTTGGAACCATATATGACCCTTATATGTTGTACAAAATAGCTGTGGTAGGCTTCAGTTTACGAAATCGGTGCAAATTTGGAACGGGTAAATTGACCGTTTTAAGGCATATTGGATGGTTCCAACCACTCAATTGGACTCCCGGAGGATATTAGGAACCATGGTAAACATCTCGTCAATTTTTTAGATCCGGGCGAAAAAAGGTCAAAAATTTCAAAAATTTAAGGCTATAATCCACGCTTTTTGAGGAATTTTGAGGTTACAAGGCCCGGTGGCGAAAAGTCTTGAGACCCTAGGGGATACATCTTAGGGTCATATAATGACGTTTGGAACCATATATGACCATTATATGTTGCCATAAATATCCGTTGTACGCTTGAGGTCACGATATCGGTGCAAGTTTGGAACGGGTAAATTGACTGTTCAAAGGCATATTGGATGGTTGGACCCACCCAAATAGACTCCCAGGGTGTATTAGGGTCCATGATAAGCATTTCGGAATTTTTTATTTCCGAGCGAAAAAAGGTCAAAAAATTCCAAAATTGAAGGCTATAATCCACGCTTTTTGAGGAATTTTGAGGTTACGGGGCCCGGTGGGAAAAGTCTTGAGACCTTAGGGGATACATCTTAGGGTCATATAATGACGTTTAAAATCATATATGACCCTTATATGTTGTACAAAATAGCCGTGGTAGGCTTCAGTTTACGAAATCGGTGCAAATTTGGAACGGGTAAGTTGATCGTTTTAAGGCGTATTGGATGGTTCCACCCACTCAATTGGACTCTCGGAGGATATTAGGAACCATGGTAAACATCTCGGCAATTTTTTAATTCCGGGCGAAAAAAGGTCAAAAAATTCCAAAATTGAAGGCTATAATCCACGCTTTTTGAGGAATTTTAAGATTACAGGGCCCGGTGGCGAAAAGTCTTGAGACCTTAGGGGATAAATCTTAGGGTCATATAATGACGTTTGGAACCATAATGTATGACCCTTTGGTTCCAAACGTCATTATATGACCCTAAGATGTAGCCGCTAAGGTCTCAAGACTTTTCGCCACCGGGACCCGTAACATCAAAATTCCTCAAAAAGCGTGGATTATAGCCTTCAATTTAGGAATTTTTAACCTTTTTTCGCCCGGAAATAAAAATTGCCGTGATGTTTACCATGGTTCCTAATACCCTCCGGGAGTCCAATTGAGTGGGTGGAACCATCCAATATGCTTTAAAACGGTCAATTTACCCGTTCCAAATTTGCACCGATTTCGTAAACTAAAGCCTACCACGACTATTTTGTACAACATATAAGGGTCATATATGGTTCCAAACGTCATTATATGACCCTAAGATGTATCCCCTAAGCTCTCAAGACTTTTCGCCACCGGGCCCCGTAACATCTAAATTCCTCAAAAACCAAGGATTATAGCCTTCAATTTTGGAATTTTTAGACCTTTTTCGCCCAGAAATAAAAAAAATTCGAGATGTTTACCATGGTTCCTAATACCCTCTTGAAGTCCAATTGAGTGGGTGGAACCATCTAATATGCCTTAAAACGGTCAATTTACCCATTCTAAATTTGCACCGATTTCGTAAACTAAATCCTACCACGGCTATTTTGTACAAAATATAAGGGTCATATATGGTTCTAAAGGTCATTCTTTGACCCTAAGATGTATCCCCTAAGGTCTCAAGACTTTTCGCCACCGGGCATCGGAACCTTGAAATTCCTCAAAAAGCGTGGATTAAGCCTTCAATTTTTGAATTTGTTGACCCTTTTTCGCCCGGAAATAAAAAATGCCGAGATGCTTACCATGGTTTCTAATACCTTCCAGGAGTCCAATTGAGTAGGTGGAACCATCCAATATGCCTTTAAACATTCAATTTACCCGTTGCAAATTTGCACCGATTTCGTAAACTGAAGCCTACCACGGCCATTTATGGCAACATATAATGGTCATTTATGATTCCAAATGTCATTATATAACCCTAAGATAAATCCCCTAGGGTCTTAAGACTTTTCGCCACCGGGACCCGTAACTTGAAAATTCCTTAAAAAGCGTGGATTATAGCTTTCAATTTTGGAATTTTTTGATCTTTTTTCGCCCGGAAATAAAAATTGCCGAGATGTTTACCATGGTTCCCAATACCATCCGGGAGTCCAATTGAGTGGGTGGAACCTTCCAATATGCCTTAAAACGGTCAATTTACCCGTTCCAAATTTGCACCGATTTCGTAAACTGAAGCCTACCACGGCTATTTTGTACAAAATATAAGGGTCATATATGGTTCCAAAAGTCATTATATGACCCTAAGATGTATCCCCTAAGATCTCAAGACTTTTCGCCACCGGGCCCCGGAACCTCAAAATTCCTCAAAAAGCGTGGATTAAGCCTTCAATTTTGGAATTTGTTGACCTTTTTTAGCCCGGAAATAAAAATGTCCGAGATGTTTACCATGGTTCCAAATACCCTCCGGGAGTCCATTTGAGTGGGCGGAACCATCCAATATGCCTTAAAACGGTGAATTTACCCGTTCCAAATTTGTACCGATTTCGTAAACTTAATCCTACCACAGCTATTTTGTACAACATATAAGTGTCATATATGGTTCCAGACGTCATTATATGACCCTATGACGTATCCCCTAATGTCTCAAGACTTTTCGCCACCGGGTTCCGTAACCTCAAAATTCCTCAAAAAGCGTGGATTAGCCTTCAATTTTGGAATTTTTTGACCTTTTTTCGCCCGGAAATAAAAAATGCCGAGATCCTTACAATGGTTTCTTATACCTTCCGGGAGTCCAATTAAGTAGGTGGAACCATCAAATATGCCTTTAAACATTCAATTTACCCGTTCCAAATTTACACCGATTTCGTAAACTGAAGCCTACCACGGCCATTTATGGCAACATATAATGGTCATATATGATTCCAAACGTCATTATATGACCCTAAGATATATCCCTTAGGGTCTCAAGAATTTTCGCCACCGGGCCCCGTAACCTGAAAATTCCTTAAAAAGTGTGGATTATAGCCTTCAATTTTGGAATTTTTTGACCTCTTTTCGCCCGGAAATAAAAATTGCCGAGATATTTACCATGGTTCTTAATACCCTTCGGGAGTCCAATTGAGTGGGTGGAACCATCCAATATGCCATAAAACGGTGAATTTACCCTTTCCAAATTTGCACCGATTTTGTAAACTAAAGCCTACCACAGTTATTTTGTACAACATATAAGGGTCATATATGGTTCCAAACGTCATTATATGACCCTATGACGTATCCCCTAATGTCTCAAGACTTTTGGCCACCGGGCCCCGTAACCTCAAAATTCCTCAAAAAGCGTGGATTAAGCCTTCAATTTTGGAATTTGTTGACCTTTTTTAGCCCGGAAATAAAATGTCCGAGATGTTTACCATGGTTCCAAATACCCTCCGGGAGTCCATTTGAGTGGGTGGAACCATCTAATATGCCTTAAAACGGTGAATTTACCCGTTCCAAATTTGCACCGATTTCGTAAACTAAAGCCTACCACGGCTATTTTGTACAACATATAAGGATCATATATGGTTCCAAACGTCATTATATGACCCTAAGATGTATCCCCTAAGGTCTCAACACTTTTCGCCACAGGGCCCCGTAACCTCAAAATTCCTCAAAAATTGTTAATTTATAGCCTTCAATTTTGGAGTTTTTTTACCTTTTTTCGTCTGGAAATAAAATGCCGTGATGCTTACCATGGAATCTAATACACCCTGGGAATCTATTTGGGTGGGTCCAACAATTAATATGCCTTCAAACAGTCAATTTACCCGTTTCAAACTTGCACCGATATCGTGACCTCAAGCCTACCACGGACATTTATGGCAACATATAATGGTCATATATGGTTCCAAACGTCATTATATGACCCTAAGATGTATCCCCTAGGGTCTCAAGACTTTTCGCCACCGGGCCCTAGTAGACACCCATTTGTGTCTCCCTAAAACCAAACCCAGTGATGAATGCCTTTCGCGTCGAACCATAATCGAATGAGGTGAAAGTGTGAAAAGTCAAGTGTTGCGGTTAGTTTTTATTAAAATCACTAGTAGAAAAATTGAAAAATGCACCGCTAATTGGCCACCGGTTTTTGAAAACCGGTGGCTTAATTAATGGGCGGGATGAGCCAAACCGGTTTTGCCACCGGTTCAAACCAAACCCGTGGCAATAATTAAAAGGCCACCGGTTTTGAACCGGTGGCAATATCCAATTAAATAAAAAAAATGCGTCCCACATAAAAACCCAAACCCAAACCCTACTCACTCATCAGCCTCCCTCATTCTCTCTCTCCTCTCCTCTCCTCTCCTCTTCTTCTCTTTCCTGCTCTATCATCTCAACCACCACCGCCGTCGTCCCTCTTCTTCTCTTTCCTGCTCTCTCCCTCAATCGATCTCCTTCTCTTTCTTTCATTTCGATCATCGATCTCCTTCGATCTCCTTCTCGTCTCCTTCTCGATCTCCTTCTCGTCTCCTTCTTGTCTCCTTCTCGTCTCCTTCTTGTCATTTCAACCACCACCGCAACAACAACAACGAAGACATGCACGAGATTAGGTTTAATTTTGTGTGTAATTAATCGATTTTTGGATTTTGTTGGGTTTAATTAATTGTTAATTAGTCGATTTTGGATTTTTTGAGTGTTTTCATCGATTTTAATTGATTTTAATCGATTTTCAGTCGATCTCCTTCAAAGTTCTATTCGATTTATTCTTTTTTTTTTTCGATTTTGAGCTCGGGTTTTTACTAATTTCTGGGAATTTTGTTAATTTTTTTTTCTGGGTTTGTTTTTTCTTTTTTTTTTTCGGGTTATTTTTTCTGAGTTTTTGTTTATTACACGTGGGTTCAGTTGGTGGGTGGGTCTGGTGGGTGAAGGTGGGTGTTCGGGTGAAGGTTAAGGTGGTGCGGATGGTGGGTTAAGGTGGTGCTGTTGGTGGGTTAAGGTGGTGGGATTTAATTTTAGGGATTTAATTTTATTTTTGTTTAATTTTTTTCCTGGGTTTTTGTTTAATTTATAGGTTTTTGTTTTTGTTTATGTGGGCTTTAAACTGATTTTAATCAATTAATGGTTACATGCAGTGTTTTGGTTATTTTTTTTTTCACAGCTTATTTTAATCGATTTATATTTTTGTTTTAATTGATGCAGGTATATTGATCAAGATCATAAATCGAAGAACCAAGATGCAAGAATAGTGAATTAGATGTTCTATGGGGTTTTTTAGATTTTAATGTTGTAATTATATTTTAATTTAATATTGGAATTTTAGTTTGTAAATCTGATTATCTTAGTTATTTGGAACTGTTTTATGAGAAATTTATTTGTAGTTATTATATACTGGTTATTGATGAATATATGTGTGTTTCATGTATATTATTCTTATATATATGTTTCTGCAACATTTTAAGTGAAAAAAATGCAAAAAAAAAAAAAATTTTTTTTTGTTTTTTTAGGGTATTATTGCCACCGGTTAACCAGTGGCAATAGTTGTTAATACAAAAAAAAAAAATTGCGGGAACGACTATTGCCACCGGTTAACCGGTGGCAATACTTGATTTTGCCACCGATTTTGAACCGGTGGCCTTTTCAACCGAGTATTGCCACCCCTCAAATGACCACCGGTTTAAAACCGGTGGCATAGGGGGGTTTTGAACCAGTGGCCAATTGATATTTTCGCCTAGTGAATCCTTCTTTCTGTTTTCGAAAACCCACTATATTTTATGAAAACGTCCAATCCAGTTTAGCTTGGTCCATGATAAGTGTCCAATAATGGTGTAGTTGGATGGGGCTTGAAATGACCTTTCCAACGATATATTATAAGCCCAATTCCGATGCATAATGAGGAAGTTATGGCCAAAATACTAAATTGGGCCCAAACCGGATTTTACCTACGACCCAATGATCATGAGGAGGGTCCAAGGGTTTAATCCTATTCCTAAACTAATTAGAATTGATTAGAATCTTCTATAAGTTTCTAAAATATCTTAATTATCCTTTTTTGAAAAGATAAGATTAAGGAATTTGATTTAAATATAAACTTTACTTTTTTATAAAAACTTTCCGTTTTTAAAGTCCTAATTCTATTCGGATTTAAACATGTTCAAAGACAGTCAAATATTATTTTCGTGCCTCATATTTTTTATCCTAATTTTATATGGTTGGATAGATCTTGAAACTATCTTTCCAATGATATATTATAATAATAATTCCGAGCTATAACGAAAAAGATATGAAAAGAATACGAAACTCTATCCAAAACTGACACCCTTTCATTATTTCGGCCATATCTTTTATCTACAAAAGCTTTTAATCTGATACCTATTGCATTAGAAATTAAACTTCAAGAGCTTTCCAACGACATATTATATGACTTATTTGGACTTCTAGATCAAAAGATATGATAAAAACAAAATCCGCAAAAACTGTCTATGTCGCCAAACGACAGGTTTGTTGCCTCGCGACTGACCCTGTCGCCTGGCGACAAGATGAATTTCTGGCGAAAAGGTTGGTTTGTTAGCGACAGCGTGGAGTTTTATTCCTTATCAAATTCTATGTTTTTCCGAACTGTTTTCCTATAAATAATGTCCTCGACCTCTGTTTTTATTCATCAACTCTCATTAAGAATTACTTAATTAATTCTTTCTTTCTCTCTCTTTCTAATCTAGCTTTTTTATTAAACACAATTCCGCATACACAAGACTTAGAAACACCTAGCCAAGTTTGAAGTTGCCTTCGCCCTAGACGTGAAAGGTTTATACTTTTCTGAGGGTTTGGTCCCAAATCCAGTCTAAACTTTTTAACTCTTTATTTCAATTATTTAATTTAATTCTTTAGTTTTTATTATTTTCATTGAAGTTTACTAACGCGTGTATTTTGTTATTAGAAAGAGGTACGAGGCTTCAAAGTAAGTAGATTTGCTTACTCCCTATTTTATTTTCACAATGTAGAAAGCATGTTTATTATTGTTTAATTCCTAGTATCATGTTAGGATTTTTTAATGCTTTCTAGCATCATGTTAGGATGTTTTTATTGTTTTCTAGAATCATGTTTAGGGTGCCTTTTACTACTTCTAATATCATGATAGCATGTTAGTACGATGCTAGGTTTAAAGCTTTGATCTTTATTGTTTAGTGACATGCTAGGATTTGTTATTAATCTTGTTAGTATCATGCCAAGGATCTTGCTATTATTATTAACCTTTATTATACCTTATCATGAGTATGATTATATTATGATTATGATTATTATTATGTTGATTGATATTATTTTATATTTTATTGTTATTTC
Source organism: Chenopodium album (assembly GCF_948465745.1). Lineage (NCBI taxonomy): Eukaryota > Viridiplantae > Streptophyta > Magnoliopsida > Caryophyllales > Amaranthaceae > Chenopodium > Chenopodium album. The sequence goes on along the minus strand of NC_137850.1, from coordinate 19,333,927 downwards.
TTGATCACACCTTTTATGCTTGTTTAAAGGGAATTGGTACTTGAAATTACGCTTAATAAGATAATTAATAATTTTGTTTAGGCTAATATGATTTTAACTCAAGTGATCGCCAATAATAGTTTTATTTGTGCATTAATATTCAACCAACATAAATAAACAGGTTTAGGATTAATCTAATGTTTGCATGTTAGTCAAGAAGCGCATATGAATACGAGTAGAACAAAGTAGAGGCCTATTTCGTACCCTCATCCCCGAACCTTATTTGGTTCAAGACCTTATGGAGTTGACGATATCCTGGCTCGTTTTGGGTTTACAACTTCCTAAAACTTGTTGGCGACTCTTTTGCTCTCTTTTCCTTCCCATTGGAACGCCACCATACTTTAGTGTATGATCACAGAGGAGTTCAAGTTTGGGATCATAATGCTTGAAATATTCCCTACAGCCCCGTAATCTCAAAATTCCTCAAAAAGTGTGGATTATAGCCTTTTGGAAGTTTTTGACCTTTTTTCCCCCGGAAATAAAAAATACCGAGATGTTTACAATGGTTCCTAATACCCTCCGGAAGTCTAATTTAGTGGGTGGAACCAACCAATATGCCTTAAAACGGTCAATTTATCCGTTCCAAATTTGCACCGATTTCGTAAACTGAAACCTACCAAAGCTATTTTGTACAACATATAAGGGTCATATATGGTTCCAAACGTCATTATATGACCCTAAGATGTATCCCCTAAGGTCTCAAGACTTTTCGCCACCGAGCCCCGTAACCTTAAAATTCCTAAAAAAGCGTGGATTATAACCTTCACTTTTGGAAATTTTGACCTTTTTTTGCCCGGAAATAAGAAATGCCGAGATTCTTACCATGAACCCTAATACACCCTAGGAGTATTTTTGGGTGGGTACAACCATCCAATATGCCTTTAAACAGTCAATTTATCCGTTCCAAACTTGCACCGATATCGTGACCTCAAGCCCACCACGGACATTTATGGCAACATATAATGGTCATATATGGTTCCAAACGTCATTATATGACCCTAAGATATATCCCCTAGGGTCTCAAAAGTTTTCCCAACCGGGCCCCGTAACCTCAAAATGCCTCAAAAAGTGTGGATTATAGCCTTCAATTTTGGAATTTTTGACCTTTTTTCGCCCGGAAATAAAAATTGCTGAGATGTTTACCACGGTTCCTAATACCCTCCCGGAGTCCAATTGAGTGGGTGGAATCATCCAATATGCCTTAAAACAGTCAATTTACCCGTTCCAAATTTGCACCGATATCGTGACCTCAAGCCTACTACGGACTTTTATGGCAACATATAATGGTCATATATGGTTCCAAACGTCATTATATCACCCTATGATTTATCCCCTAGGGTCTCAAGACTTTTCGCCACCGGGTTCCGTAACCTCAAAATTCCTCAAAAAGCGTGGATTATAGCCTTCAATTTTGGAATTTTTTGACCTTTTTTCGCCCGGAAATAAAAATTTCCGAGATGTTTACCATGGTTTCTAATACCCTCCGACAGTCCAATTGAGTGGGTGGAACCATCCAATATGCCTTAAAACGGTAAATTTACCCGTTCCAAATTTGCACCGATTTCGTAAACTGAAGCCTACCACGGCTATTTTGTACAACATATAAGGGTCATATATGGTTCCAAACGTCATTATATGACCCTAAGATGTATCCCTTAAGGTCTCAAGAATTTTTGCCACCAGGCCCCGTAATCTCATAATTTCTCAAAAAGCGTGGATTATAGCCTTCAATTTTCGAATTTTTTGACCTTTTTTCGTCCGGAAATAAAATATGCCGAGATGCTTACCATGGACCCTAATACACCCTGGGAGTCTATTTTGTTGGGTCTAACCTTCCAATATGCCTTTAAATAGTCAATTTACCCATTCCAAACTTGCGTCGATATCGTGACCTCAAGCCGACCACGGACATTTATGGCAACATATAATGGTCATACATGGTTCCAAACGTCATTATATGACCCTAAGATGTATCCCCTTGGGTCTCAAGACTTTTCGCCACCGGGTTCCGTAACCTCAAAATTCCTCAAAAAGCGTGGATTATAGCCTTCAATTTTGGAATTTTTTGACCTTTTTTCGCCCGGAAATAAAAATTTCCGAGATGTTTACAATGGTTTCTAATACCCTCCGACAGTCCAATTGAGTGGGTGGAACCATCCAATATGCCTTAAAACGGTAAATTTACCCGTTCCAAATTTGCACCGATTTCGTAAACTGAAGCCTACCACGGCTATTTTTTACAACATATAAGGGTCATATATGGTTCCAAACGTCATTATAATAACCTAAGATGTATCCCCTAAGGTCTCAAGACTTTTCGCCACCGGGCCCGTAACCTCAAAATATCTCAGAAAGCGTGGATTATAGCCTTCAATTTTGGAAGTTTTTGACCTTTTTTTCGTCCGGAAATAAAAAATGCCGAGATGCTTACCATGGACCCTAATACACCCTGGGAGTCTATTTTGTTGGGTCCAACCTTCCAATATGCCTTTAAATAGTCAATTTACCCGTTCCAAACTTGCACCGATATCGTGACCTCAAGCTTACCATAGACATTTATGGCAACATATAATGGTCATACATGGTTCCAAACGTCATTATATGACCCTAAGATGTATCCCCTAGGGTCTCAAGACTTTTCGCCACCGGGTTCCGTAACCTCAAAATTCCTCAAAAAGCGTGGATTAAGCCTTCAATTTTGGAATTTTTTGACCTTTTTTCGCCCGGAAAAAAAAATTGCCGAGATGTTTACCATGGTTTCTAATACCCTCCAGGAGTCCAATTGAGTGGGTGGAACCATCCAATATGCCTTAAAACGGTCAATTTACCCGTTCCAAATTTGCACCGATTTCGTAAACTGAAGCCTACCATGGCTATTTTGTACAACATATAAGGGTCATATATGGTTTCAAATGTCATTATATGACCCTAAGATGTATTTCCTAAGGTCTCAAGACTTTTCGCCACCTGGCCCCTGTAGACACCCATTTGTGTCTCCCTAAAACCAAACCTAGTGATGAATACCTTTCCCGTCAAATCATAATCGAATGAGGTGAAAGTGTGAAAAGTCTTGTGTTGCGGTTAGTTTTTATTAAAATTCTTTTCTTTTTGTTTTCGAAAACCCACTCTATTTTATGAAAACGTCCAATCTAGTTTAGTTTGGTCCATGATAAGGGTCCAAAAATGGTGTAGTTGGATGGGGCTTGAAAAGACCTTTCCAACGATATATTATAAGCCCAATTCCGATGAATAATGAGGAAGTTATGGCTATAATACTAAACTGGGCCCAAACCGGATTTTACCTACGACCCGATGATCATGAGGAGGGTCCAAAGGTTTAATCCTATTCCTAAACTAATTAGGATTGATTAGAATCTTCTATAAGTTTCTAAAATATCTTAATTATCCTTTTTTGAAAAGATAAGATCATGGAATTTGATTTGAATATAAACTGTCCTTTTTTAAAACTTTCCTAATTCTATTCGGATTTTAAAGATGTTCAAAGATAGTTAGATATTATTTTTGTGCCTCATATTTTTTATCCAAATTTAATATGGTTGGATATATCTTTAAATTATCTTTCCAATGATATATTATAATATTAATTCCGTGCTATAACGAAAAACATATGAAAGATATACGAAACTCTATCCAAAACTGACACCCTTTCACTATTTTGGCCATATCTTTTTATCTACAAATGATTTTAATCTGATTCTAATTTCATTGGAAAGTAGATTTCAAGAGCTTTCCAACTACATATTATATGACTTATTTGGACTTATAGATCAAAAGATATGATAAAAACAAAATCCGCAAAAACTGTTTTTGTCGCCAAACGACAGGTTTGTCACCTCGCGATAGACCTTGTCGCCTGGCGACAAGATAAATTTCTGGCGACAAGGTCGGTTTGTTAGCGACAGAGTGGAGTTTTATTCCTTATCAAATTCTATGATTTTCCGGACTTTTTTCTTGTAAATAGGGTCCCGAACCTCTGTTTTTATTCAATCAACTCTCATTAAGAATTACTCAATTCTTTCTTTTCTCTCTCTTTCTAAGCCAACCTTTTTTATAAAAACAATATTCCGCATTCACAAGACTTAGAATCACTTAGCCAAGTTCGAAGTTGCCTTCGCCCTAGACGTGCAAGGTTTAATATTTTCTGAGGGTTTGGTCCAAATCTAGTCAAAACTTTATTTAATTTGATTCCAATTTAATTATTTAATTACTCTTTATTAATTTCCTTGAAGTTTACTAACGCGTGTATTTTGTTATTAGAAAGAGGTACGAGGCTTCAAAGTATGTAATCTTATTACTCTCTTTCAATGTAGAAAGCATGTTTATTATTTATTAATTCCTAGTGTCATGTTAGGATGTTATTTATTGCTTTCTACTATCATGCTTGGTTGCCTTTTACTCTTTTCTAATATCATGTTAGTACCATGTTAGGTTTGAAGCTTTGATCTTTATTGTTTAGTGACATGCTAGGATTTGTTATTAATCTTTTTAGTATCATGCCTAGGATCTTGCTATTGTTATTAAGCTTTATTATGCCTTAACATGATTTTGATTATTATTATTATGATTATGATTATTGTTATTTATTGTTTATTATTATGTTGCTTGATATGTATTTTATTGTTATTGCTTGATCACGCCTTTTATGCTTGTTAAAGGGAATTTGTACTTGAAATCACGCTTAATAAGATAATTATTAATTTGGTTTAAGCTAATGTGATTTTAACTCCAGTGATCGCCAATAATAGTTTTATTTGTGCATTAATATTCAACCAATATAGATAAACAGGTTAGGATTAATATAATGTTTGTATGTTATTCGAATAGCGCGCATGAATACGAGCAGAACAAAGTAGAGGCCTATTTTATAGGGCGGGTCCTTTCTTTTGTAGATTGGATTCGTACCCTCATCCCCGAACCCTGTTTGGTTCAAGAACTTATGCAGTTAATGGTCATTTTGGATTGTCTTTTGGGTTTACAAGTTCCTAAAACTTGTTGGCGACTCTTTTGCTCTCTTTTCTTTCCCTTTGGAACGCCACCATACTTAAGTGTATGATTACAGTGGGGTTCAAATTTGGGATTATAATGCTTGAAATATTCCCTACAGCCCCGTAACCTCAAAATTCCTCAAAAAGCGTGGTTCATAGCCTTCAATTTTGGAATTTTTTTACCTTTTTTCGCTCGGAATTAAAAATTGCCGAGATGTTTACCATTATTCCTAATACCCTCTGGGAGTCCAATTGAGTGGGTGGAACCATCCAATATGCCTTAAAACGGTCAATTTACCCATTCCAAATTTGCACCGATTTCGTAAACTGAAGCCTACCACGGCTATTTTGTACAACATATAAGGGTCATATATGGTTCCAAACGTCATTATATGACCCTAAGATGTATCCCCTGCGGTGTCAAATCTTTTCGCCACCGGGCCCCGTAACCTCAAAATTCCTCAAAAAGCGTGGATTATAGCCTTCAATTTTGGAATTTTTTGACCTTTTTTCGCCCGGAAATAAAAATTGCTTAGATGCTTACTTTAGACCCTATTACACCCTGGGAGTCTATTTGGGTGGGTCCAACCATCCAATATGCTTTAAACAGTGAATTGACTCGTTCGAAACTTGCACCGATATCGTGACCTCAAGCCTACCACGGACATTTATGGCAACATATAATGGTCATATATGGTTCCAAACATCATTAGATGACCCTAAGATGTATCCCCTAGGTCTCAAGACTTTTCGCCACCGGGCCCCGTAACCTCAAAATTCCTCAAAAAGCGTGGATTATAGCCTTCAATTTTGGAATTTTTTGACCTTTTTTTTGCCCGGAAATAAAAATTGCCGAGATGTTTACCATGGTTCCTAATATGCTCCGGGAGTCCAATTGAGTGGGTGGAACCATCCAATATGCCTTAAAACGGTCAATTTACCCGTTCCAAATTTGCACCGATTTCGTAAACTAAAGCATACCACGGCTATTTTGTACAACATATAAGGATCATATATGGTTCCAAACGTCATTATATGACCCTAAGATGTATCCCCTAAGGTCTCAAGACTTTTCGCCACCGGGCCCCGTAACCTCAAAATTCCTCAAAAAGCGTGGATTATAGCCTTCAATTTTGGAATTTTTTGACCTTTTTTCGCCTAGAAATAAAAATTGCCGAGATTTTTACCATGGTTCCTAATACCCTCCGGGAGTCCAATTGAGTGGGTGGAACCATCCAATATGCCTTAAAACGGTCAATTTACCCGTTCCAAATAAGCACCAATTTCGTAAACTGAAGCCTACCCCGGCTATTTTGTACAACATATAAGGGTCATATATGGTTCCTGATAGGCCGTCGTTGAACCTACCAAAGAATAAGTCCTATCTCGGTCTCACTAGCTAATAGCAAGGGTAAGAAAGGGTCGAACCCAAGAGAGGCGTTGAATCAACCACCGAAATACTACCGCATAAATAAGCTAAGTGAAATCAAAGTTGGTTTGGTTTGGTGTAACAAGTACTAGTTCCGGTTAACTAAAGTTAGGGGAAATTAACAGTAATTAGGGGATTCTAGGGCTCGGGTTATACCACTCAACTTCATCACAAATCACGATTAGCATGCATAAACAAGGTAAAATAAGGGGTATAATAAGGGAAATCATCCAAAGCACCCAACTGCTCTCTCAAGCTAGAGGGATTACTTGAATCATGAATACAACCTACTCTCGTGGTTACAAAGCATAAAACAAGTGTTAAAGCATAATCACGATGACATGAACATTCCCTTGACTAGAAATTCCTATTCTCATGGCATTTCAAGTCAATCAAGTATAAGGGAGCTAACTCAAGTTCATCTCTCGATCCTTCGTTGAGAAAGCTTGGATAATAGTTCTAGCAATGGCCATATACAAGAACTAAGCAATTAAACCACCACTTAAGCTCAACTAATTAACACCCAACAAGCACCAAATTATCACATGCAACAAGTAATTAGTGACTACATTGAGGGTTTTACCCAAATCCTAGAAAATTAGACTACTCACAATCCATGGAGATTAAAGCAATTAAGGATTTCAAACAACTCATGAATATAATTAAACTAAGAATTAAGCTAATTAACAATCTAAACATACAAGAATCAAGCAAATAATTAACAACAAAGCAAGAAAAAATAGGGGAAAAGAGTAAGAGAAATATTACTAGAAGCTTGAACTTGAATAACAATGGTGGAGCTTGTCTTCTACAATGATTGAGATTGAAAATTCCAAGCTAATAATTAAAATCTAACTAATGATTTGAGAGTATTTGTGTTTCTACAATTACAAACTAAGAGGAAGCACTAAAAACTTAGATGTCGTACAATAGAGCCTAAGGGGGTATTTATATGACCCTCAAATAAAAAGGACGGAGAAAACAAGAGTCGGGATTTTCTGCAGGTGCGCACGGACGTGCCAGGGGTGGCACGGATGTGCAGCCAAGGTGGCACGGACGTGCCACCCTAAGCACGGCCGTGCAGATTTGGGAAGTAGCTCAAATTTGGACAGGCTAACTGCACGGCCGTGCAGTTTATGGCACGGACGTGCTAGCCGAGATGCACGGACGTGCTGAAGCCTTGCACGTCCGTGCCAAAACGGGCAGTAGCTTTGTTTGGCTGAGACTGTCCTGCACGGCCGTGTAGGACATGGCACGTCCGTGCAGGGTCTTCTAGGCCCTTCTCTTCACATTTTCCTTGATTTTGCTCCATTGTCACGGCTTCTATCCTTGGTTTATCATCCATATGCCTCAAATGATCGTTTTTAGACCTACAATCTCAACAAAAACACTAACAACCCGTGAAGCAAGGAATACAAAAAAATTGAACGAAAATAGGATAGAAGTGAACCAAAATGCCCCCAAGCTAAGTTTTTGCTAGTCCTCGAGCAAAACAAACATGTTTAATCAAGAAGGAAGATTACTTGCTAATGATCAAACCAAGGAGAGAAAACACAAACACAAATCCGCATGGCAAGAGCCATAAACACTTTTAGCACAAGTGAAAGAAATTTAAACCCCTAAGTCGCCTAAGAGGACGAGTTTTTATTTCGTGAGGGTTTCCCTTGAGCTTAACCCACAACTCACACAAACCACACCAACTAACATAGCACATTGTTGCTCTCAAAGTGGTAAAAACACACAAAACCAATATTTTTATTGCCCAAGTCAACTCATCGGGATACAAAACACAAGCAAGACAAGTGAGCAACTTTCAAGAATTACCATTCATACAAATGTGCACATGAGTTGGGGGTAGAGAGGCGAACTAAGCAAGGTTGCACTAGGATACTTCGTTATACCTCTTACTAGTTCATTAGAGCACGTCTAGATATTCCAAAGTTGCAAAGCCCTCTTTCGGTTATAAAATGGCAAAATGCAAGTCCACCTCCCAAAATGCACTCCCAAGCCCTTTCAACTACGCTCTAATTTGGAAATTTACACAAGAAACATCAAAATAGATAGTGTGTGGGAGGCATCCACAAATTGACCTCTAGAATAGAAAAAGTGAAAACTTTGAGAATTTTGGGGGAGTTTTTGACTTCTCCAACCTTTTTCTATTTTTTTTTTCATTCATTGCCCTCGCCTCTTTTAACTTTGAGCGGCTCTTTCTTTTATTCGAAACATGTGGCTTATTATGCCACTTATTACACAAGATATACATAGAACTAATTCCCTAGTAGAGTTTCGTTTCGGGGAGGAAGGGAGACACACCAAGGGCACAAGGGACCGCAATTTGATTCAAACATATCCTACTTTGGGCAAATTAGATAATATCCTATGCTAAACGTGCAATTGAGCATTCATCGATTTTCATTTCATATACACTAGTGCAATCAAGATTAATAAGCCTCTAAATGACCCCAACTCTTGCACACACCCTTCTAAAAGAACTTTTACTCATCACTCTAGAGTCAAGCAAGAAAATCATATAAGCATCGTCATTTGAGTTTCATCTAAGGGCTATTTTTTTTATATACTAGAAAGCACGAAAAGATAGCGAGTTAGGAGAACTAAGCTAAGCATAATAAAAAAAAATAAAACACAACTATACAACTAAATGAAGAGAGGAGAGAAGAAAAGCATTCACACATTAAGAGATTTGGATTTAGGGCGTTGGATTTCAAAGGGAGCAAACTTGGATGTTAAGGGGTTTGGATGTTAGGGGAAGGAACAAACAACATGCAAGGTAATCACCAATCAAGCACAAACAAGAACCAATCAACAAAACCAAAGAGAAAGACTCCCCCCCCAAGCTATCATAAACATTGTCCCCAATGTTAAAACAATAAAAGCACAAGAAAGGGGAGAAAGAGACTAACTCATTGGTTTAGGCCTCCTTGGGAGCTTGAGCCCCCGGGGTACCAATGTCGGTAGACGTTTCGGAACTCACCCAATTCCGACCGAAGACCTTCGAAGCTTGTCCTCATGTTGTCGTAGGAGGACCTCATATCTTCGTGAGACTTTCTCATAGTCTCGAACTCGGTGGTCATCCGGTTGAACCCTTGGTTCATCAATTGCATTTGCTGCTCGAAGGTGAGGGGTGGGTTGCCCTCACCCATGCCTTGACCTTGGTACCCTTGTTGGTACCCTTGTTGGTGATCGTATTATTGTTGTTGTTGGAATTGTTGTTGTGGAGGTTGTTGTGGAGATTGCTGCTGCTCTCCTTGCACTTGCTCCTCTTCATCGTCTTCATCGCCGGGAGCCCAATCGTGGTCTCTCTCGAAGATCCAGTTGGTCTCGTCGTAGATGAAGGTCCGCTCCGTGTCGGGGAGGTAGGCGTAGGACCGGCCACTCACGTGCCACAGGTAGGGGTGTGGCCCCTCGACGTCCTCCACCCACCTCATTGTCCTTAGCGACTGCATATCGATCCGCGTCGCTCCAGGGCAAACCTGTTGATCTGCAAAATCAAGATTAAGAGCAACAACAATAATAGTGATCATACCACCTATGGTGATGTTACCGGACCCGGTGGCAACATCCTCTAGGTGGTCTACAAACCAGGACCCTACATCTAAGGCTGAACTACCCTCACTCAAGTGCCATAGGAAGTTAAGCTCCCTAGTGGACACTACCCCCGAACTGTCACCTCTAGCGAACGTCGTGTTCGCTATGGTGCGCTGTGACAACCTAAATCGGGGTGGATAATGGCCGTGGCCTTATCGGTCCTGGGGTTGTAGTTAAAGAGGCCGGTGATCTTCCTCCAAAACTCACCTGCGTTATAGCTACGGGGTGGCCTATCCTTTGCCCCAATGGTTCCGTTCGTGGGCCACCCAAACCCTTGGTTCACCCTATTGATGGTCATTGTATGTGGGGTGTTCATGAGTTGGAAAGTGATACGGCGGGGGTTCCTGGTTGTGTCCCGTTGGACTTGGAGGGTGGAGAGGAATTCAAGAGTTAATCTCTTGTAGGTCAAGGCATGTAAGTCTAGCCAACTACCTAGGCCACATCCCTCGAATAGCATTCTTATGTCTTCCCCCACTCCTAGGGACTCGGCTACCTCCTCACTGTAGAAATTGGTCGGCCTAATTCTCCTCCTGCTATTTCTTAGAAAATTGTTTGCAAAGGTTTCGTCATTGAAAATTATGCCCATTGTATCCACTTGTGGTGGACCAACGGGAGGAGGAGGAGAAGGGTTGCGGTACCTAGCGTCCGTGTTTCTAGGTCAATTTCTTCTAGACATGGTCGGATTTATGCAATGCAATCAAACAAACCACAACCAAATAATCAACACAATAAACACACAATAGGCACTAAGTCCACTTATACACAACCAAAGTTTAAACAAGGCCAACAAATATTACACAATCAAGCCAAGCTCTAAGTCTCCCACCTAAAACAAGCAAATCACCAAGCCACTAAGACTGATCCAACAACACAACCACAACAATTCTAATATCAAAATTATGCACTAGAATCAACCAATCCAACACAACAATTTACTCAAACTAGCATGCTTTGTCATGTATGAAAATCAATTCCTCAACCTCACTTACAAAAATTCAATTCTCAAATCACACCAAAATTCATTCAAACTCAATAATACTTGGCAATTATCATTTATCAATCACTCATAACCAATTTCAACAAACTTTCCCAAGCAAATTCATGCAAAAATTCAAGAATTCAAGCATAAAAATAGAAATAGGGAGGAACGATTATACCGAGCTTATCGTGGGTGTAAAACCCGCAAATGAACCTCTCTTGCCTTCCTTTTTGCTTGCTTGACAACCACCTTCAACCAATTGCTCCAAAATTTACTCCCAAAGAAAACCCCCAAATCAATATTTTTCAAGTAAGGGTTTAAGTTTTTGGGTGATTTTTGGGGTTAAATGTAAAAAAGGGGGTAGTAGGTTGTGAATTTGGTGAAATGGAGTGAAGATTTTTGTGAAATTTGTAAAATTTGAGTGAGAAATTGAGTGTTTGTGGGAATTTGAGTGAGTTAGGATGAAAAGAAGAGGGGTTTTTTAGAGAGAGAGAGGAGTGAGAATCGTGGGATGAAAGGAGAAGTCAATTTTTTTTTTTTTTTTTGTAATAAAATCGAGGGTGCACGGACGTGCCAAATTTGGCACGGACGTGCAGTTTCGATCAGTTTTGAATCAAACTTACTGCCTGATTTGGCACGGACGTGCCAAATTTCTAAGAACTATTGGCACTTACAGCCTGATTCTGCACGGACGTGCGATGTTCTGCACGTCCGTGCAGACCTGATGCTGCATTTTTTTTCTTTATTCCTCCTTTTTTTTTTATATAATAGTAAGGCATAATAATAATAACAAAATTACTATTATCACCATTATTATTATTATTATTATTATTATTATTATTATTATTATAATTCATTACTTGACTTTCACAAAACCTTTTCTTACTTCTCTTGTCATCAACACCTACAAAAGACATTGAGAGAAAGGTTAGTAATAGTAAGAGTGATGGAAATTAAGTAATAGTTATGAGAGAGAGAGAGTTGAGAAACTCGGGTTGCCTCCCGGAAGCGCTCTTTTTACGTCACTAGCTTGACGACATTGCTGGATCAATGAAAGTTGGGAACATCAAACTCATCAAGGTGAACAACCTTGGCTTCCTCATGCACAAAACCGTCAAAGTATGCCTTAAGCCTTTGGCCATTTACTTTGAACGGTTCACCATTGTCATTTGAGATTTCTATCGCTCCATATGGAAATACCTTCTTAACGGTGAAAGGTCCACTCCATCTTGACTTGAACTTACCCGGAAACAACTTCAACCGGGAATTGAATAGTAGGACCTTATCACCTTCCTTAAACTCCCTTTTGCTAATATGCTTGTCATGCCAAGCCTTGGTCTTTTCTTTGTAGATCCTTGCATTCTCATATGCATCCAACCTTAATTCTTCCAAGGCGTGGAGGTCAAGCAACCTCTTCTCACCCGCGCTTTGAAGGTCAAAATTCAAAGTTTTGATAGCCCAATGAGCCCGATGCTCAAGTTCTACCGGCAAGTGGCATGACTTCCCATAAACAAGCTTGTATGGTGTGGTGCCAATAGGAGTTTTGAACGCTGTACGGTAGGCCCATAGAGCATCATCGAGCTTTGTAGACCAATCTTTCCTAGACCTATCCACCGTTTTCTCAAGAATCATTTTTATCTCCCGGTTTGAAATTTCAGCTTGACCACTTGTTTGGGGGTGGTAAGCTAATGACACCTTGTGCCTCACACCATATTTCTCGAGGAGAGCTTGAAAGGATCGCTTTGCAAAGTGTGAACCTCCATCACTAATCACAGCCCGGGGCACTCCAAACCTTGGGAAAATTACTCTTTTAAAGAGCTTGACCACAACCTTAGCATCATTAGTAGGAGATGCAACCGCTTCCACCCACTTTGACACGTAATCCACGGCCACTAGAATGAACTTGTTCCCAAAAGAGCTCGGGAAAGGCCCCATGAAATCGATGCCCCATACATCAAAAATTTCAAGTTCAAGGATGTTGTTCAAAGGCATTTCACTCCTTTTTGAAATATTACCGGTTCTTTGACACCGGTCACAAGCTTTCACCACGCCCCACACATCTTTGAACATTGTTGGCCAAAAGAAACCACATTGCAATATTTTTGCCAAGGTCTTGAAAGCACTCATATGTCCTCCACAAGGTGAGGAGTGACACATTGTGATATCGTCTTCAATTTCATTATCCGGGACACACCTTCTAAAAAGTCCATCAACACCTTGTTTGAAAAGCAAGGGGTCGTCCCAAAAGTATTGACGGACATCATGAAGAAACTTCCTTTTTTGTTGATAAGAGAGGTTGGGAGGAAGAATAGAGCAAGACAAGTAGTTTGCAATGTCCGCAAACCATGGTGCCGGTGCTTGGAGAATAGCGAATAGTTGATCATCCGGGAAAGAATCGTCGATTGGCAAGTTATCAAGATCACCTACAAAGATAGGCAATCGTGAAAGATGATCGGCCACAACATTTTCGGCACCCTTCTTGTCTCTAATCTCAATACCATAGTCTTGTAAGAGCAAAACCCACCGTATCAACCTTGGCTTCGGTTCTTTCTTTGACAAGAGGTACTTCAAGGCCGAATGGTCGGTGAAGACTATGACTTTAGACCCCAACAAGTAAGATCTAAACTTCTCGATTGCATGAACAATAGCTAGAAACTCTTTTTCTGTGGTAGTGTAATTCCTTTGTGCATCATCTAGTGTTTTGCTAGTGTAGTAGATATCATGGAGCTTCTTATCCTTCCTTTGTCCTAGAACGGACCCAATGGCATAATCCGAAGCATCACACATGAGCTCGAAAGGAAGCTCCCAATTAGGGGGTTGAATAATAGGAGCCGAAATCAATGCCTCCTTCAACCTATCAAATGCTAGCAAACATTCATTAGTAAACACAAAAGGGGAATCCTTTACCAACAATTGAGTGAGCGGCTTTGCGATTTTTGAAAAATCCTTTATGAACCGGCGGTAAAAACCCGCGTGTCCAAGAAAGCTCCTTATTCCCTTCACATTTGTGGGGGGGGGGGGTGGGAGGCGCTCAATAACCTCAATTTTGGCACGATCAACTTCAATGCCCCTACTAGAAATCACATGACCAAGAACAATGCCCTCCTCTACCATGAAATGGCATTTCTCCCAATTCAAAATTAAGTTCACCTCTTGACATCTTTTCAACACTTTAATCAAATTCGAAAGGCATATGTCAAAAGATGAACCAAAAACAGAAAAGTCATCCATAAATACTTCAATTGATGATTCAAGCATGTCGGAAAAAATAGACATCATACACCTTTGAAATGTGGAAGGTGCATTAGAAAGCCCAAATGGCATCCTTCGATAAGCAAAGGTGCCAACAGGGCATGTGAATGTAGTCTTCTCTTGATCCTCGGGTTAGATTGGGATTTGGAAGAATCCCGAGTATCCATCCAAGAAACAATAGTGACTATGTGATGCTAGTCTTTCCAAAATTTGATCAATGAAGGGGAGTGGGAAGTGGTCTTTCCGGGTGGACTTATTCAATTTCCGGTAATCAATACACATCCTCCACCCGGTGACCGACCTCGTAGAAATGGTCTCACCCTTATCATTCTTGATGATGGTCATGCCTCCCTTTTTAGGCACAACTTGAACCGGGCTAACCCACTTACTATCGGAGATAGGGTAGATTATGCCCACCTCAAGAAGTTTTAAAACTTCTTTTTTCACAACTTCCTTCATATTTGGATTGAGCCTTCTTTGGTGCTCAATCGAGGAAGCATGATCATCATCAAGTAAAATCTTATGCATGCATATAGTAGGACTTATCCCCTTAATGTCATCAATTTTATAACCAATGACACCTCTATACTCCCTTAAAACATCTAAGAGTTTCCCAAGAGAGGTGTCATCAAGCTTAGCATTGACAATAACGGGATAACTCTCACTATCATCAAGAAAAGCATATTTAAGTAAAGGAGGAAGGGGTTTAAGTTCAACCTTATGAGGAGGCGTAGTCCTCTCCTCTTTTACCTCCACATTAAGCACTTCCACTTTCATTACGTTGTGGACTAAAGGTTGGTTGAGCAAAAGATCATACCCCCTTGTTTCTTCATCTTCCTCAACTAAGCCTCCCGTTAGGATAGCTTGTAAAGGATCTCCTTCAAACAAATTCTCTTGGAACTTCTCCAAGTCTCTTTCCAAAGTATAACCTCTATGAACTTCATCATACAATGGCTTTTTCAATGCTTGTGGGAATGAAAATGATATTTTCTCATCTCCCACATTCAAGGTCAACCTTTCTTTCTTCATGTCAATCACCACTCCCGCGGTGTTCAAAAACGGTATTCCCAAGATTAGGGGCACCGTAGTATCTTCTTCCATTTCCATTACCACAAAATCATATGGCACGAACACTCTCCCAACTTGAACCGGCACATCTTCAAGAATTCCCAAAGGTAGCCTAACCGTGCGGTCGGCCAATTGTAAGGACATTCTTGTTGGCTTCAAGTCTCCAACCTTCAAACTCTTGGCAATTGAGTAGGGAATCAAGCTTAAACTTGCCCCAAGATCACATAAAGCATCCATAGCTTCCATATCTCCAATCTTCACCGGTATCGCATAGCTTCCCGGGTCACCAAGCTTTTGAGGAAGCTTGTTTTGAATGATTGCACTCACCTCCTTAGGAAGGGAGATGGTTGCACTCTCTTCAAGCCTACTCTTGTTGGATAGAAGGTCCTTCAAAAACTTTGCATAAGTAGGCATTTGTGACATGGCATGAAGAAAGGGGATGTTCACTTGAAGTCCTCTCATGACTTCAAGAAAATTTGAAAACTTCTCATTCAATTTATTTTCTACAATCCTATGAGGGAATGGAATTGGAGGCTTGTATACTCTCATTGGGGGCTTTTCTAGTCTTTCCTCATCTCCCTCACTTTCTTTTATGACTTCCTCGTCACTCTTTTGTTGCTTCTTTTCTCAACATCAACTAATTCATTTTCAAAATCATCCTCATTCCTCACTACCACTCCCTCATCACTCTTTTGAGGCTCCTCTTCACTCATGACCGGCCCCTCATAACCTCTTCCCGACCTCAAAGTAATGGCCTTAGCTTGCTCCTTTGGGTTCACCACCGTTGAACTTGGGAAGTGACCGCTAGGATTTGAGGATGAACTCCCAACTTGTTGTGCTATTTGCGCCAATTGATTCTCAATTATCTTGTTGTGTGCTTGAAGTTGTTGGATGTTTGCTTGCATATCCGCATTGCTTCTTCCTTGTTGTGCAATGAAGGTCTCAAGTGCGGCTTCAAGACTAGACTTTTGAGGAGGTGGGGGAGCGGGGTTGTTATATTGTTGCCTTTGTTGGTCTTGGTTGGGATGGCGATATGGAGCTTGTCGGTTTTGAGAGTGAGGTTGGTTGTAGTGGTTTTGGGGTTGGTTTTGGCTTTGATTGTAGCTATTTTGTGGGGGCCCTTGGTTTTGTTGCTTCCATCCCGTACCTTGTTGGGGTTTCCAACCTTGATTGTAGGATTGGGGGTATGGCTCATTTCTTTGCCCTATTGTCGTCGCTTTCTCTTGGTTAGTTGAGTTGCAATAAGAGGACATATGATCGTTTCCTCCACAAGTCTCACAAGACATGACTTGTTGTGAGGAAGAGCTTAGAGATGTAAGAGTGGCTTGATCTAGCTTATGAGCTAGCATGTCAAACTTTGATGCAATAAGGTCTATTGCACTAAGATCGTGGATTCCGGCCTTCTTTACTTGAGGTTGCCTTCTATCACCCCCATATGCGTAGTGCTTAGCCACTTCTTCAATCATTTTATAGGCTTCATCCACCGATAGCTTTTTAAGGCTACCACCGGCCCCGTTATCAAGATTGGCTCTTGAAGTAGGAGTAAGACCATCATAAAAGCTTTGAACAATAATCCATGATGTAAAACCATGGTGTGGGCATTTTCTAGTGTAGTCCTTGAAACGCTCCCAAGCTTCACTCAAAGTCTCATCAATCTCTTGGTTGAAATTGGTGATTTTCCTCCTTAGCTCGGCGGTCTTTTCGGGTGGACAATACTTTCCAAGGAAAGCTCTAGTGACTTCATCCCATGTTGTCAATGATCCCTCTTCTACCGTTCTCAACCAATGCTTTGCCTTGTCACGGAGGGAGAATTGAAACATGTGCATACGGATGAACTCTTCCGTAATGTTGTTTTGCTTGATGGTGGTGCACAATTCGAGAAAGTTGTCCAAATGAGCAAAAGGATACTCATGAGAACTCCCACCAAATTGATCACCTTGTATCATACGGATGAGTTGAGGCGATAGCTCAAAATTGTTTGCATTAGTGGTGGGGAGACGTATGCCACTCCGAAATGTGAAGGCATTGGGGTGGTCATAATCTCGTAGCAATGGTGGAGGAGGATTGCCGTCTCCCAAGTTTTCTTCTTCGTTGGTTGAAAAGATTTCTTCCGGATCCGAATCCGAATACACAATGGAGAACTCAGGTGTGCCTTGCAAAAGTCTCCTGACGTTTCTCAAAGTCCTATTTAGCTCCAGATCAACGGGAATAAGCGGTGATTTCTTACTCTTCCGTGTCATGCAAAGTCAAACAAAGCTAAGAAAAACGTTAGCAATGACTATCACAAGGTGAAAACACAAATATACAAAAATAAATAAGAAAAATTATGATACAAAAATTCACACACTTAGACTCATTCAACAATAATACATTCAATGTGACTTTGCCTCCCCGGCAACGGCGCCAAAAATTTGTTAGGCCGTCGTTGAACCTACCAAAGAATAAGTCCTATCTCAGTCTCACTAGCTAATAGCAAGGGTAAGAAAGGGTCGAACCCAAGAGAGGCGTTGAATCAACCACCGAAATACTACCGCATAAATAAGCTAAGTGAAATCAAAGTTGGTTTGGTTTTGTGTAACAAGTACTAGTTCCGGTTAACTAAAGTTAGGGGAAATTAACAGTAATTAGGGGATTCTAGGGCTCGGGTTATACCACTCAACTTCATCACAAATCACGATTAGCATGCATAAACAAGGTAAAATAAGGGGTATAATAGGGGAAATCATCCAAAGCACCCAACTGCTCTCTCATGCTAGAGGGATTACTTGAATCATGAATACAACCTACTCTCGTGGTTACAAAGCATAAAACAAGTGTTAAAGCATAATCACGATGACATAAACATTCCCTTGACTAGAAATTCCCATTCTCATGGCATTTCAAGTCAATCAAGCATAAGGGAGCTAACTCAAGTTCATCTCTCGATCCTTCATTGAGAAAGCTTGGATAATAGTTCTAGCAATGGCCATATACAAGAACTAAGCAATTAAACCACTTAAGCTCAACTAATTAACACCCAACAAGCACCAAATTAGCACATGCAACAAGTAATTAGTGACTACATTGAGGGTTTTACCCAAATCCTAGAAAATTAGACTACTCACAATCCATGGAGATTAAAGCAATTAAGGATTTCAAACAACTCATGAATATAATTAAACTAAGAATTAAGCTAATTAACAATCTAAACATACAAGAATCAAGCAAATAATTAACAACAAAGCAAGAAAAAATAGGGGAAAAGAGTAAGAGAAATATTACTAGAAGCTTGAACTTGAATAACAATGGTGGAGCTTGTCTTCTACAATGATTGAGATTGAAAATTCCAAGCTAATAATTAAAATCTAACTAATGATTTGAGAGTATTTGTGTTTCTACAATTACAAACTAAGAGGAAGCACTAAAAACTTGGATGCCGTACAATAGAGCCTAAGGGGGTATTTATATGACCCTCAAATAAAAAGGACGGAGAAAACAAGAGTTGGGATTTTCTACAGGTGCGCACGGACGTGCCAGGGGTGGCACGGACGTGCAGCCAAGGTGGCACGTATGTGCCACCCTAAGCACGGCCGTGCAGATTTGGGAAGTAGCTCAAATTTGGACAGGCTAACTGCACGGCCGTGCAGTTTATGGCACGGACGTGCTGGCTGAGATGCACGGACGTGATGAAGCCTTGCACGTCAGTGCCAAATCGGGCAGTAGCTTGGTTTGGCTGGGACTGTCCTGCACGGCCGTGCAGGACATGGCACGTCCGTGCAGGGTCTTCTAGGCCCTTCTCTTCACATTTTCCTTGATTTTGCTCCATTGTCACGGCTTCTATCCTTGGTTTATCATCCATATGCCTCAAATGATCATTTTTAGGACTAAAATCTCAACAAAAACACTAACAACCCGTGAAGTAAGGGATACACAAAAATTGAACGAAAATAGGATAGAAGTGAACCAAAATGCCAATATATCGAGTAAACAAGGCTCAAAATAACCCTAAAATCATATCAAATAACAAGTTATCAGTTCCAAACGTCATTATATGACCCTAAGATGTATCCCCTAAGGTCTCAAGACTTTTCGCCACTGGGCCCCGTCACCTCAAAATTCCTCAAAAAGCGTGGATTATAGCCTTCAATTTTTGAATTTTTTGACCTTTTTTCGCCCGGAAATAAAAAATGCCGAGATGCTTACCATGGACCCTAATACACCCTGGGAGTCTAATTGGGTGGGTCCAACCATCCAATATGCCTTTAAACAGTCAATTTACCCGTTCAAAACTTGCACCGATATCGTGAACTCTAGCCTACCACGGACAATAATGGCAACATGTAATGGTCATATATGCTTCCAAACGTCATTATATGACCCTAAGATTTATCCCATAGGGTCTCAAGACTTTTCGCCATCGGGCCCCGTAACCTCAAAATTCTTTAAAAAGCGTGGATTATAGCCTTCAATTTTGGAATTTTTTGACCTTTTTTCGCCCGGAAATAAAAATTGCCGAGTTGTTTACCATGGTTCCTATTACCCTCCGAAAGTCCAATTGACTGGGTGAAACCATTCAATATGCCTTAAAACGGTCAATTTACCCCTTCCAAATTTGCACCGATTTCGTAAACTGATGTCTACCACGACTATTTTGTACAATATATAAGGGTCATATATGGTTCCAAACGTCATTATATGAACCTAAGCTGTATCCCCTAAGGTCTCAAGACTTTTCGAACCCGGGCCCCGTAACCTCAAAATTCCTCAAAAAGCGTGGATTATAGCCATTAATTTTGGAATTTTTTGACCTTTTTTTGCTTGAAAATAAAAAAATTCCAAGATTTTAACCATGGACCCTAATACACCCTGGGAGTCTATTTGGGTGGGTCCAACCATCCAATATGCCTTTTAACAATCAATTTACCCGTTCCAAACTTGCACCGATAACGTGACCTCAAGCCTACCACGGACATTTATGGCAACATATAATGGTCATATATGATTCCAAACGTCATTATATGACCCTAAGATGTATCCCCTAGGGTCTCAACACTTTTGCCACCGGGCCCCGTAACCTCAAAATTCCTCAAATAGAGTGGATTATATAGGCTTCAATTTTGGAATTTTTTGACCTTTTTTCGCCCGGAAGTCAAAATTGCCGAGATGATTAACATGGTTCCTAATACTCTCCAGGAGTCCAATTAAGTGGGTTGAACCATCCAATATGCCTTAAAACGGTCAATTTATTCGTTCCAAATTTGCACCGATTTCGTAAACTGAAGCCTACCACGGCTATTTTGTACAACATATAAAGGTCATATATGGTTCCAAACGTCATTATATGTTGTATAAAATAGCCATTATTTGGTTCCAAACGTCATTATATGGTTCCAAACGTCATTATATGGTTCCACCCAATCAATTGGACTCCCGGAGGATATTAGGAAACATGGTAAACATCTCGGCAAATTTTTTTCCGGGCGAAAAAAGGTCAAAAAATTCTAAAATTAAAGGCTATAATCTACGTTTTTTGAAGAATTTTGAGGTTACAGGACCGGTGGCGAAAAGTCTTGAGACCTTAAAAGATACATCTTAGGGTCATAAAATAACGTTTGGAACCATATATGACTATTATATGTAGCCATAAAAGTCCGTGGTAGGCTTGAGGTCACGATTTCGGTGCAAGTTTGGAACGGGTAAATTGACTGTTTAAAGGCATATTCGATGGTTGGACACACCCAATTAAACACCCAGGGTGTATTAGGGTCCATGGTAAGCAATAAACACCCAGGGTGTATTAGGGTCCATGGTAAGCATCTCGGCATTTTTATTTCCTGGCGTAAAAAGGCAAAAATTTCCAAAATTGAAGGCTATAATCCACGCTTTTTGAGGAATTTTGAGGTTACGGGGCCCGGTGGCGAAAAGTCTTGAGACCCTAGGGGATACATCTTAGGGTCATATAATAACGTTTGGAACCATATATGACCATTATATGTTGCCATAAATGTCCGTGGTAGGCTTGAAGTCACGATATCGGTGCAAGTTTGGAACTGTTTAAAGGTATATTGGATTGTTGGACCCACCCAAATAGACTCCCAGGGTGTATTAGGGTCCATGGTAAGCATCTCGGCATTTTTATTTCCGGGCGAAAAAAGGTCAAAAAATTTCAAAATTGAAGGCTATAATCCGCGCTTTTTGAGCAATTTTAAGGTTACGGGGCCTGGTGGCGTAAAGTCTTGAGACCTTAGGGGATACATCTTAGGGTCATATAATGACGTTTCGAACCATATATGACCCTTATATGTTGTACAAAATAGCCGTGGTAGGCTTTAGTTTAGGAAATCGGTGCACATTTAGAACGGGTAAATTGACCGTTTTAAGGCATATTGGATGGTTCCACCCATTCAATTGGACTCCCGGAGGGTAATAGGAACCATGGTAAACATCTCGGAAATTTTTATTTCCAGGGAAAAAAGGTCAAAAAAATCCAAAATTGAAGACTATAATCCACGCTTTTTGAGGAATTTTAAGGTTACGGGGCCCGGTGGCGAAAAGTCTTGAGACCTTAGGGGATACATCTTAGGGTCATATAATGACGTTTGGAACCATATATGACCCTTATATGTTGTACAAAATAGCCGTGGTAGGCTTTAGTTTACGAAATCGGTGCAAATTTGGAACGGGTAAATTGACCGTTTTAAGGCATATTGGATGGTTCCACCCACTTAATTGGAGTCCAATTAAGTGGGTGGAACCATCCAATATGCCTTAAAACGGTCAATTTACCCGTTCCAAATTTGCACCGATTTCGTAAACTGAAGCCTACCACGGCTATTTTGTACAACATATAAGGGTCATATATGGTTCCAAACGTCATTATATGACCCTAAGATGTATCCCCTAAGGTCTCAAGACTTTTCGCCACCGGGCCCTGTAACCTCAAAATTCCACAAAAAACGTTGATTATATCATTCAATTTTGGAATTTTTTGACCTTTTTTCACCCGGAAATAAAAATTGCCGAGATGTTTACCATGGTTCCTAATACCCTCCAGGAGTTCAATGGAGAGGGTGGAACCATCCAATATGCCTTAAAACGGCCAATTTACCCGTTCCAAATTTGCACCGATTTCGTAAACTGAAGCCTACCACGGCTATTTTGTACAGCATGTAAGGGTCATATATGGTTCCAAACGTCATTATATGACCCTAAGATGTATCCCCTAAGGTCTCAAGACTTTTCGCCACCGGGCCCCGTCACCTCAAAATTTCTCAAAAAGCGTGGATTATAGCCTTCAATTTTGGAATTTTTTTACGTTTTTTCGCCCGGAAATAAAAAATGACGAGATGCTTACCATGGACCCTAATACACCGTGGGAGTCTATTTAGGTGGGTCAAACCATCCAATATGCCTTTAAACAGTCAATTTGCCCTTCCCAAACTTGCACCGATATCGTGACCTCAAGCCTACCACGGACATTTATGGAAACATATAATGGTCATATATTGTTCCAAAAGTCATTATATCACCCTAGATGTATCCCCTAGGGTCTCAACACTTTTCAACACCGGGCCCCGCAACCTCAAAATTCCTCAAAAAGCGTGGATTATAGCGTTTAATTATTAAATTTTTTGACCTTTTTTCGCCCGAAAATAAAAATTGCCGAGATGTTTACCATGGTTCCTAATACCCTCCGCGAGTCCAAGTGAGTGGGTGGAACCATCCAATATGCCTTAAAACGGTCAATTTACCCGTTTCAAATTTGCACCGATTTCGTAAACTAAAGCCAACCACGGCTATTTTGTACAACATATATGGGTCATATATGGTTCCAAACGTCAATATATGACCCTAAGATGTATCCCCTATGGTCTCAAGACTTTTCGCCACCGTGCCCCGTAACCTCAAAATGCCTTCAATTTTGGAATTTTTTGACCTTTTTTCGCCCGGAAATAAAAAATGTCGAGATGCTTGCCACGGACCCTAATAGTCCCTGGGAGTCTATTTGGGTGGGTCCAACCATCCAATATTCCTTTAAACAGTCAATTTACCCGTTCCAAACTTGCATCGATATCGTGACCTCAAGCCTACCAACGACATTTATGGCAACATATAATGGTCATATATGGTTCCAAACGTCATTATATGACCCTAAGATGTATCCTATAAGGTTTCAAGACTTTTCGCCACCGGGCCCCGTAACCTCAAAATTCCACAAAAAGCGTGGATTATAGCCTTCAATTTTGAAATTTTTTGACCTTTTTTCGCCCGGAAATAAAAAATGCCGAGATGCTTACCATGCACCATAATACACCCTGGGAGTCTATTTGGGTGGGGTCCAACCATCCAATATGCCTTTAAACAGTCAATTAACCCGTTTCAAACTTGCACCGATATCCTGACCTCAAGCCTACCACGGACATTTATGGCAACATATAATGGTCATATATGTTTCCAAACATCATTATATGACTCTAAGATTTATCCCCTAGCTAGGGTCTCGAGACTTTTCGCCACCGGGCCCGGTAACCTCAAAATTCCTCAAAAAGGGTGGATTATAGCCTTCTATTTTGGAATTTTTTGACCTTTTTTCGCCCGGAAATAAAAATTGCCGAGATGTTAACCATGGTTCCTAATACCCTCCAGGAGTCCAATTGAGTGGGAGGAACCATCCAATATGCCTTAAAACCGTCAATTTACCCGTTCCAAATTTGCACCGATTTCGTAAACTAAAGCCTACCACGGCTATTTTGTACAACATATAAGGGTCTTATATGGTTCCAAACTTCATTATATGACCCTAAGATGAATCCCTTAAGGTCTCAAGACTTTTCGCTACCGGGCCCCGTAACCTCAAAATTCCTCAAAAACCGTGGATTATAGCCTTCAATTTTGGAATTTTTTGACCTTTTTCACCCGAAAATAAAAAATGTCGAGATGCTTACCATGGACCCTAATATGCCCTGGGAGTCTATTTGGGTCGGTCAAACCATCCAATATGCCTTTAAACTGTCAATTTACCCTTTCTAAACTTGCACCGATATCGTGACCTCAAGCCTACCACGGACATTTATGTCAACATATAATGGTCATATATGGTTCCAAAAGTTATTATATGACCCTAAGATGTATACCCTAGGGTCTCAAGACTTTTTCACCTCCGGGCCCCGCAACCTTAAAATTCCTCAAAAAGCGTGGATTATAGCCTTCAATTTTTGAATTTTTTGACATTTATTTGCCCGGAAATAAAAATTGCCGAGATGTTTACCATGGTTCCTAATACCCTCCAGGAGTCCAATTGAGTGGGTGGAACCATCCAATATGCCTTAAAACGGTCAATTTACCCGTTCCAAATTTTCACCGATTTCGTAAACTGAAGCCTACCACGGCTATTTTGTACAACATATAAGGGTCATATATGGCTCCAAACGTCATTTCATGTCCCTAAGATGTATCCTCTAAGGTCTCAAGACTTTTCGCCACTGGGCCCCGTAACCTCAAAATTCCTCAAAAAGTGTGGATTATAGCCTTCAATTTTGGAATTTTTTGACCTTTTTTCGCCCGGAAATAAAAAATGTCGAGATGCTTACCATGGATCCTAATACACCCTGGGAGTCTATTTGGGTGGGTCCAACCATCCAATATGCCTTTAAACAGTCCATTAACCCGTTCCTAACTTGTACCGATATCGTGACCTCAAGCCTACAACGGACATTTATGGCAACATATAATGGTCATATATGGTTCCAAACGTCATTATATGACCCTAAGATTTATCCCCTAGGGTCTCAAGACTTTTCGCCACCGGGCCCTGTAACCGCAAAATTCCTCAAAGAGCGTGGATTATAGCTTTCTATTTTGGAATTTTTTGACCTTTTTTCGCCCGGAAATAAAAATTTCCGAGATGTTTACCATGGTTCCTAATACCCTCCGGGAGTCCAATTGAGTAGGAGGAACCATCCAATATGCCTTAAAACGGTCAATTTACCCGTTCCAAATTTACACCGATTTCGTAAACTAAAGCTTACCACGGCTATTTTGTACAACATATAAGGGTCATATATGGTTCCAAACGTCATTATATGACCCTAAGATGTATCCCCTAAGGTCTCAAGACTTTTCGCCACCGGGCACCGTAACCTCAAAATTTCTCAAAAAGCGTGGATTATAGCTTTCAATTTCTGAATTTTTTGACCTTTTTTCGCCCGGAAATAAAAAATGCTGAGATGCTTACTATAGAACCTAATACACCCTGGGAGTCTATTTGGGTGGGTCAAACCATCCAATATGCCTTTAAACAGTCAATTTACCCGTTCCAAACTTGCACCGATATCGTGACCTCAAGCCTATCACGGACATTTATGGCAACATATAATGGTCATATATGGTTCCAAACGTCATTATATGACCGTAAGATGTATCCCCTTGGGTCTCAAGACTTTTCGTCACTAGGCCCTGTAACCTAAAAATTCCTCAAAAATCGTGGATTTATAGCCTTCAATTTTGGAATTTTTTGACATTTTTTCGCCCGGAAATAAATAATGCCGAGATGCTTACCATGGACCCTAATACATCCTGGGAGTCTATTTGGGTCAGTCCAACCATCCAATATGCCTTTAAACAGTCAATTTACCCGTTCCAAATTTGCACTGATTTCGTAATCTAAAGCTTACCACGGCTATTTTGTACAACATATAAGGGTCATATATGGTTCCAAACGTCATTATATGACCCTAAGATGTATCCCCTAAGGTCTCAAGACTTTTCGCCACCGGGCACCGTAACCTCAAAATTTCTCAAAAAGCGTGGATTATAGCCTTCAATTTTGGAATTTTTTGACCTTTTTTCGCCCGGAAATAAAAAATACTGAGATGCTTACTATAGAACCTAATACACCCTGGGAGTCTATTTGGGTGGGTCCAACCATCCAATATGCTTTTAAACAGTCAATTGACTCGTTCCAAACTTGAACCGATATCGTGACCTCAAGCCTACCACGGACATTTATGGCAACATATAATGGTCATATATGGTTCCAAACGTCATTATATGACCGTAAGACGTATCCCCTTGGGTCTCAAGACTTTTCGTCACTGGGCCCTGTAACCTAAAAATTCCTCAAAAATCGTGGATTTATAGCCTTCAATTTTGGAAATTTTTGACATTTTTTCGCCCGAAAATAAATAATGCCGAGATGCTCACCATGGACCCTAATACACCCTGGGAGTCTATTTGGGTGAGTCCAACCATCCAATATGCCTTTAAACAGTCAATTTACCCGTTCCAAACTTGCACCGATTTCGTGACCTCAAGCCTACCACGGACATTTATGGCAACATATAATGGTCATATATTGTTCCTAAAGTCATTATATGACCCTAAGATGTATCCCCTAGGGTTTCAAGACTTTTCGCCACCGGGCCCCGTAACCTCATAATTCCTCAAAAAGCGTGGATTATAGCCTTCAATTTTGGAATTTTTTGACCTTTTTTCGCCCGTAAATAAAAATTTCCGAGATGTTTACCATGGTTGCTAATACCCTCCGGGAGTCCAATTGAGTGGGTGGAACCATCCAATATGCCTTAAAACGGTCAATTTACCCGTTCCAAATTTGCACCGATTTCGTAAACTGAAGCCTACCACGGCTATTTTGTACAACATATAAGGGTCATATATGGTTCCAAACGTCATTATATGACCCTAAGATGTATCCCCTATGGTCTCAAGACTTTTCGCCACCAGGCCCTGTATCCTCAAAATTCCTCAAAAAACATGGATTGTAGCTTTCAATTTTTGAATTTTTTGACTTTTTTTTCGCCCGAAAATAAAAAATGCCGAGATGCTTACCATGGAACCTAATACACCCTGGGAGTCTATTTGGGTGGGTCAAACTATCTAATATGCCTTCAAACAGTCAATTTACCCGTTCCAAACTTGCACTGATATCGTGACCTCAAGCCTACCACGGCCATTTATGGCAACATATAATGGTCATATATGGTTCCAAACGTCATTATATGACCCTAAGATGTATCCCCTAGGGTCTCA
Organism: Chenopodium album; assembly: GCF_948465745.1. Classification (NCBI taxonomy): domain Eukaryota; kingdom Viridiplantae; phylum Streptophyta; class Magnoliopsida; order Caryophyllales; family Amaranthaceae; genus Chenopodium; species Chenopodium album. Next base: position 19,306,521 of record NC_137850.1, on the reverse strand, counting down.
AGACTTTTTGCCACCGGGCCTCTGTAGAAACCCATTTGTGTCTCCCTAAAACCAAACCCAGTGATGAATGCCTTTCGCGTTGAACCATAATCGAATGAGGTGAAAGTGTGAAAAGTCAAGTGTTGCGGTTAGTTTTTATTAAAATCCTTCTTTCTGTTTTGGAAAACCTACTATATTTTAAGAAAACATCCAATCCAGTTTATCTTGGTCCATGATAAGGATCAAATAATGGTGTAGTTGGATGGGGTTTGAAAAGATCTTTCCAACGATATATTATAAGCCCAATTCCGATGAATAATGAGGAAGTTATGGCCAAAATACTAAACTGGGCCCATACCGGATTTTACCTACGACCCAATGATCATGAGGAGGGTCCAAGGGTTTAATCCTATTCCTAAACTAATTAGGATCGATTAGAATCTTCTATAAGTTTCTAAAATATCTTAATTATCCTTTTTTGAAAAGATAAGATTAAGGAATTTGATTTAAATATAAACTTTCCTTTTTTATAAAAACTTTCCTTTTTTAAAATCCTAATTCTATTCGGATTTAAATATGTTCAAAGACAGTCAGATATTATTTTCATGCCTCATATTTTTTATCCAAATTTTATATGGTTGGATACATCTTGAAATTATCTTTCCAATGATATATCATAATAATAATTCCGAGCTATAACGAAAAAGATAGGAAAGGAATACGAAACTCTATCCAAAACTGACTCCCTTTCACTATTTCGGCCGTATCTTTTTATATACAAAAGATTTTGATCTTATTCTAATTCCATTAGAAAGTAAACTTTAAGAGCTTTCCAACGACATATTATATGACTTATTTGGAAATTTAGATCAAAAGATATGATAAAAACAAAATCCGCAAAAACTGTCTCTGTCGCCATACGACAGGTTTGTCTGTCGCCTGGCGACAAGATGAATTTCTGGCGACAAGGTCGGTTTGTTAGCGACAGCGTGGAGTTTTATTCCTTATCAAATTCTATGATTTTCTGGACCGTTTTCCTATAAATAGGGTCCTCGACCTCTTTTTTTATTCATCAACTCTCATTAAGAATTACTTAATTAATTCTTTCTCTCTCTCTTTCTAAGTAGCTTTTTTATTAAACACAATTCCGCATACACAAGACTTAGAAACACCTAGCCAAGTTTAAAGTTGCCTTCGCCCTAGACGTGAAAGGTTTATACTTTTCTGAGGGTTTGGTCCCAAATCCAGTCTAAACCTTTTTTACTCTTTATTTCAATTATTAAATTTAATTTGTTATTTTTATTATTTTCATTGAAGTTTACTAACGCGTGTATTTTGTTATTAGAAAGAGGTACGAGGCTTCAAAGTAAGTAGATTTGCTTACTCCCTATTTTATTTTCACAATGTAGAAAGCATGTTTATTATTGTTTAATTCCTAGTATCATGTTAGGATTTTTTTATGCTTTCTAGCATCATGTTAGGATGTTTTTATTGTTTTCTAGAATCATGTTTAGGGTGCCTTTTACTACTTCTAATATCATGATAGCATGTTAGTACCATGTTAGGTTTAAAGCTTTAATCTTTATTGTTTAGTGACATGCTAGGATTTGTTATTAATCTTGTTAGTATCATGCCTAGGATCTTGCTATTATTATTAACCTTTATTATACCTTATCATGATTATGATTATATTATGATTATTATTATGATTATGATTATTATTATGTTGCTTGATATTATTTTATATTTTATTGTTATTTCTTGATCACACCTTTTATGCTTGTTTAAAGGGAATTGGTACTTGAAATTATGCTTAATAAGATAATTAATAATTTTTTTAGGCTATTATGATTTTAACTCAAGTGATCGCCAATAATAGTTTTATTTGTGCATTAATATTCAACCAACATAGATAAACAGGTTTAGGATTAATCTAATGTTTGCATGTTAGTCAAGAAGCGCATATGAATACGAGTAGAACAAAGTAGAGGTCTATTTTATAGGGCGGGCCCTTTCTTTTGTAGATTGGATTCGTACCCTCATCCCCGAACCTTATTTGGTTCAAGACCTTATGAAGTTGACGATATCCTGGATCGTTTTGGGTTTACAAGTTCCTAAAACTTGTTGGCGACTCTTTTGCTCTCTTTTCCTTCCCTTTGAAACGCCACCATACTTTAGTGTATGATCACAGTGAGGTTCAAGTTTGGGATCATAATGCTTGAAACATTCCCTACAGCCCCATAATCTAAAAATTCCTCAAAAAGCGTGGATTATAGACTTCAATAATTTTGGAATTTTTTTACCTATTTTCGCCCGGAAATAAAAATCGCCGAGATGTTTACAATGGTTCCTAATACCCTCCGGGAGTCTAATCGAGTGGGTGAAACCATCCAATATGCCCTTAAACGGTCAATTTATCCGTTCCAAATTTGCACGATTTCGTAAACTAAAGCATACCACAACTATTTTGTACAACCTATTAGGGTCATATATGGTTCCAAACGTCATTATATGACCCTAAGATGTAACCCCTAAGGCCTAAAGACTTTTCGCCACCGGGCCCCGTAACCTCAAAATTCCTCAAAAAGCGTGGATTATAGCCTTCAATTTTGGAATTTTTTGACCTTTTTTCGCCCAAAAATAAAAAATGCCGAGATTCTTAACATGAACCCTAATACACCCTAGGAGTCTTTTTGGGTGGGTACAACCATCCAATATGCCTTTAAACAGTCAATTTACCCGTTCCCAACTTGCACAGATATCGTGACCCCAAGCCTACCACGGACATTTATGGCAACATATAATGGTCATATATGGTTCCAAACGTCATTATATGACCCTAAGATGTATCCCCTAGGGTCTCAAGAGTTTTCCCAACCGGGCCCCGTAACCTCAAAATTCCTCAAAAAGCGTGGATATATGGCCTTCAATTTTGGAATTTTTTGACCTTTTTTCGCCAGGAAATAAAATTGCCGATATGTTTACCATGGTTCCTAATACCTTCCGGGAGTCCAATTGAGTGGGTGGAATCATCCAATATACCTTAAAACAGTCAATATACCCGTTCTAAATTTGCACCGATTTCGTAAACTGAAGCCTGCCACGGCTATTTTTTACAACATATAAGGGTCATATATGGTTCAAAATGTCATTATATGACCCTAAGATGTATCCCCTAAGGTCTCAAGACTTTTCGCCACAAGGCTCTGTAACCTCAAAATTCCTCAAAAAGCGTGGATTATAGCCTTCAATTTTGGAACTTTTTGACCTTTTTTGTCAGGAAATAAAAATTTCCGAGATGTTTACCATGGTTCCTAATACCCTCCGCGAGTCCAATTGAGTTTGTGGAACCATCCAATTTGGCTTAAAACGGTCAATTTACCCGTTCCAAATTTGCACTGATTTCGTAAACTAAAGCCTACCACGGCTATCTTGTACAACATATAAGGGTCATATATGGTTCCAAACGTCATTATATGATCCTAAGATGTATCCCCTAAGGTATCAAGACTTTTCGCCACCGAGCCCCGTAACCACAAAATTCCTCAAAAAGCGTGGATTATAGCCTTCAATTTTGGAACTTTTTGATCTTTTTTCGCCCAGAAATAAAAATTTCCGAGATGTTTACCATGGTTCCTAATACTCCCCGGGAGTCCAATTAAGTGGGTGGAACCATCCAATATGCCTTAAAACAGTCAATTTACCCGTTCCAAATTTGCATTGATTTCGTTAACTGAAGCCTACCACGGCTATTTTGTACAACATATAAGGGTCATATATGGTTCCAAACGTCACTATATGGCCCTAAGATGTATCCCCCAAGGTATAAAGACTTTTCGCCACCGGGCCCCGTAACATCAAAATTCCTCAAAAAGCATTGATTATAGCCTTCAATTTTAGAATTTTTTGACATTTTTTCGCCCGAAAAAAAATATAGCCGAGATGTTTACCAGGGTTCCTAATACACTTCGGAGTCCAATTGAATGGTGGAACCATCCAATATGCCTTAAAACGGTCAATTTACCCGTTCCAAATTTGCACCGATTTCGTAAACTGAAGCCTACCACGGCTATTTTGTACAACATATAAGGGTCATAAATGGTTCCAAACGTCATTATATGACCCTAAGATATATCCCCTATGGTGTCAAGACTTTTCGCCACCAGGCCCCGTAACCTCAATATTCCTCAAAAAGCGTGGATTATAGCCTTCAATTTTGGAACTTTTTGATCTTTTTTCGCCCAGAAATAAAAATTTCCGAGATGTTTACCATGGTTCCTAATTCTCCCCGGGAGTCCAATTAAGTGGGTGGAACCATCCAATATGCCTTAAAACAGTCAATTTACATGTTCCAAATTTGCATTGATTTCGTTAACTGAAGCCTACCACGGCTATTTTGTACAACATATAAGGGTCATATATGGTTCCAAACGTCATTATATGACCCTAAGATGTATCTCTTAGGGTCTCAAGACTTTTCGCCACCGGGCCCCGTAACCTCAAAATTCCTCAAAAAGCGTGGATTATAGCCTTCAATTTCGGAATATTTTGACCTTTTTTCGCCCGGAAATAAAAATTGCCGTGATGTTTAGCATGATTCCTAATACCCTCCGGGAGTCCAATTGAGTTTGTGGAAACATCCAATATGCCTTAAAACGGTCAATTTACCCGTTCCAAATTTGCACTGATTTCGTAAATAGAAGCCTACCACGGCTATTTTGTACAACATATAAGGGTCAAATATGGTTCCAAACTTCATCATATGACCCTAAGATGAATCCCCTAAGGTCTCAAGACTTTTCACCACCGGGCCCCGTAAACTCAAAATTACTCAAAATGCGTGGATTATAGCCTTCAATTTTGGAATTTTTTACCTTTTTTCGCCCAGAAATAAAAAATGCCGAGATGCTTACCATGGATCCTAATACACCCTGGGAGTCTATATGGATGGGTCCAGCCAATGCAATATGCCTTAAAACAGTAAATTTACCCGTTCCAAACTTGCACCGATATTGTGACCTCAAGTCTACCACGGACATTTATGGCATCATATAATGGTCATAAATGGTTCCAAACGTCATTATATGACCCTAAGATATATCCCCTAAGCTCTCAAGAATTTTCGCCACTTGGCCCCGTAACCTCAAAATTCCTCAAAAAGCGTGGATTATAGCCTTCAATTTCGGAATTTTTAGACCTTTTTTCGCCGGGAAAAAAAATAGCCGAGATGTTTACCATGGTTCCTAATAACCTCCCGAAGTCCAATTTCGTTTGTGGAACCATCCAATATGCCTTAAAACGGTCAATTTACCCGTCCCAAATTTGCACCGATTTCGTAAACTGAAGCCTACCACGGCTATTTTGTACAACATATAAGGGTCATATATGGTTCAAAACATCATTATATGACCCTAAGATGTATCCCCTAAGGTCTCAAGACTTTTCGCCACAGAGCTCTGTAACCTCAAAATTACTCATAAAGCGTGGATTATAGCCTTCAATTTTGGAACTTTTTGACCTTTTTTCGCCTGGAAATAAAAATTTCCGAGATGTTTACTATGGTTACTATTACCCTTCGGAAGTTCAATTGAGTGGGTGAACCATCCAATATGCCTTTAAACGGTCAATTTACCCGTTTCTAATTTGCACTGATTTCGTAAAGTAAAGCCTACCACGGCTATTTTGTACAACATATAAGGGTCAAATATGGTTCCAAACTTCATCATATGACCCTAAGATGAATCCGCTAAGGTCTCAAGACTTTTCGCCACCGGGCCCCGTAAACTCAAAATTCCTCAAAATGCGTGGATTATAGCCTTCAATTTTGGAATTTTTTACCTTTTTTCGCCCAGAAATAAAAAATGCTGAGATGCTTACCATGGACCCTAATACACCCTGGGAGTCTATTTGGGTGGGTCTAGCCATCCAATATGCCTTAAAACAGTAAATTTACCCGTTCCAAAATTGCACCGATATCGTGACCTCAAGTCTGCCACGGACATTTATGGCAACATATAATGGTCATATATGGTTCAAAACGTCATTATATTACCCTAAGATGTATCCCCTAGGGTCTCAAGTGTTTTCGCCACCGGGTCCCGTAACCTCAAAATTCGTCAAAAAGCGTGGATTATAGCATTCAATTTTGGAATTTTTTGACCTTTTTTCGCCTAGAAAAAAAAATAGCTGAGATGTTTACCATGGTTCCTAATACACTCCGGGAGTCCAATTGAGTGGGTGGAACCATCCAATATGCCTTAAAACAGTCAATTTACCCGTTCCAAATTTGCACCGATTACGTAAACTGAAGCCTACCACGGCTATTTTGTACAACATATACGGGTCATATATGGTTCCAAACGTCATTATATGACCCTAAGATGTATCCCCTAAGGTCTGAAGACTTTTTGCCACCAGGCCCCGTAACCTCAATATTCCTCAAAAAGCGTGGATTATAGCCTTTAATTTTGGAATTTGACCTTTTTTCGCCCGGAAAAAAAATGCCGAGATGCTTACCATGGACCCTAATACACCCTGGGAGTCTATTTGGGTGGGTCCAACCATCCAATTTGCCTTTTTACAATCAATTTACATGTTCCAAACTTGCACCGATATCGTGACCTCAAGCTTACCACAAACATTTATGGCAACGTATAATGGTCATATATGGTTCCAAACGTCATTATATGACCCTAAGATGTATCCCCTTGGGTCTCAAGACTTTTCGCTATCAGGCCCCGTAACCTCAAAATTCCTCATAAAGCGTGGATTATAGCCTTCAATTTTGGAATTTTTTGACATTTTTTCGCCGGGAAAAAAAAATAACCGAGATGTTTACCATGGTTCCTAATACACTTCAGGAGTCCAATTGAATGGGTGGAACCATCCAATATGCCTTAAAACAGTCAATTTACCCGTTCCAAATTTGCACCGATTTCGTAAACTGAAGCCCACCACGGCTATTTTGTACAACATATAAGGGTCATAAATGGTTCCAAACGTCATTATATGACCCTAAGATGTATCCCCTATGGTCTCTAGACTTTTCGCCACCGGGCCCCGTAACCTCAAAATTCCTCAAAAAGCGTGGATTATAGCCTTTAATTTTTGAATTTTTTGACCTTTTTTCGCCCAGAAGTAAAAAATGCTGAGTTGCTTACCATGGACCCTAACACACCATGGGAGTCTATTTGGGTGGGTCCAACCATCCAATATGCCTTTAAACAGTCAATTTACCCGGTCCAAACTTGTACCGTATCGTGACCTCAAGCCTACCACGGACATTTGTGGCAACATATAATGGTCATGTATGTTTCCAAACGTCATTATATGACCCTGAGATGTATCCCCTAGGGGCTCAAGACTTTTCGGCCCCGGGCTCCGTAACCTCAAAATTCCTCAAAAAGCGTGGATTATAGCCTTCAATTTTAAAAAAATTTCACCTTTTTTCGCCCGGAAATAAAAATTGCCGAGATGTTTACCATGGTTCTTAATACCCTCCGGGAGTCCAATTGAGTGGGTGGAACCATCCAATATGCCTTAAAACGGTTAATTTACCCGTTCCAAATTTGCACCGATTTCGCAAATTGAAGCCTACCCCGGCTATTTTGTACAACATATAAGGGTCATATATGGTTCCAAACGTCATTATATGGCCCTAAGATGTATCCCCTAAGGTCTCAAGACTTTTCGCCACTAGGCCCTTTCACCTCAAAATTGCTCAAAAACGTGGATTATAGCCTTCAATTTTGGAATTTTTTGACCTTTTTTCTCCCGGAAATAAAAAATGCCGAGATACTTACCATGGACCCTAATACACCCTGGTAGTCTATTTGGGTGGGTCCAACCATCAAATATGCCTTTAAACAGTCAATTTACCCGTTCAAAACTTGCACCGATATCGTGACCTCTAGCCTACCACGGACATTAATGGAAACATATAATGGTCATATATGGTTCCAAAAGTCATTATATGACCCTAAGATGTATCCCCTAGTGTTTAGGGTAAAAATACCCTAGGTACGTGGCCCAATCTCATAGTGACACGTGGCCCAATAAGAAGGTGACACGTGGCCCTATAAGAGAGTGACACGTGTCCACCTGACAGGGTGACACATGTCAGCTACCTTTAATACCCAAATACAACATCAGAAAGAGAAAAAGGCCCTGATTACATCAGGGCCATGTCCTGAGAAACCCTTGAAAGCCGTAAAACGGCGCCCCCCATGACATGTGGCGACCTCTGATTGCGCAGCCAATCACGTCACGGAATTCTAGGGTATAAACCCTAGAGGGGCACATGTTCCCACCCCTATAAATACCCCAATCATTTATGATGGGAGGGGTGGATGATGACCTAACATAAATATAGAGCACAAAAAGCTCCAACTTCTCTCTACTTTCTCTTTCTAACCTTTTCCGGTTTCCGATCACTAACTTGATCGTCGGAGGCGAATATTCCGATCACCGGAATATTCGTTGTTTTGCAGGTGTCCGAGTCTCATTGTCAGCAAGGCGTGACCAATATCCGAGGAAATCACAAAAAACCCCGAAACATTTGGCGCCGTCTGTGGGGATACTCGTCCGTTATGGAAATAGATGGTCAGACACCTAATACTGGTCCTCGTCCAGGTGAGGACGGATATGTAGAAGACATACGTACTACCATACATTCAAGCAATCCTTTGACTGCCTCATTTGAAGAGGCCGAACAACCTCCTGTTACCCCAGCTACCCTAATGGCCGAGCTGACTAAGCTCCGCAAAGAGTTGGCCGCTACCCAGCAAAAGGGGGGAGGAGGTACTTCCAAGAAAGCCAACAACAAGACCAATGCAACTGATGCTGGTAACACCCCATTCTGCCGTCCGCACGGAAGGTCTCCCCGAGTCCCACGGACCAACTTCTCTAGCCTGCTGGCGAAAACACAGTCGGCTGGGGGGAGGGGCAGACAGCCGAAAAGAGTTGAGACTGAGCCGTCACAGCGTTTCAAGGACGCAAGGGATTACATTCGGCATAAGCAAAGGGAGAGGTCCGCATACTCTGACACGGCCTCTACCCCAACCATGCCGGATGAAGTCTCCAACCAATCTTTCTCTCAATACACCAACACGGCCGTTTCCAGCAGAAGCCAAGCTGCTCATACTATTACTCCCGTTCCAGTTCAGCCATCACAATATCAGCCCCCTCAAGTACTCAATGTGTTGATACAGCCAACTCCCCAAGTCTTTGGGCAATATGGGCCGTATGGCCAGATGTTCGGCCAGGCTCCCTACCTGGCTGGAACGTCCGCTCAGCCTCAGCCCATTGATTGGCAAATGCGTTTGTTGAACTTGGGAGACAAGCCGCCTCTGTTTTCGCAAGACATACTAGCGTCCCCTCAACCAGCAAAGGTGAAGAGTGTACTAGTGGGTGCCTATGATGGTACGGGCAACCCAGAGGAGCATATTACCTCGTACAGGAATTTGATGTACTTGCAAAGTGTAGATGATGCTACATGGTGTAGATGCTTCCCGACCACTCTCAAAGGGGTGGCCCAGGATTGGTTTAACAGCCTTCCAGCCGGATGCATAAATTGTTTTACTACCCTCAGTTTGTTGTTTGTGGGAAACTTCTCATACAACATCCCACCAAGAAAGACAAGTCTCAACCTGGCAACAATTGTCCAAGGAAAGAATGAAGGACTACGCTCGTACGTCCAAAGATTTAACCAAGAAAAAGCCCAAATTCATAATCTTCCGGATGAAATGGCATACTCAGAATTTCTCCGGGGATTAAGGCATAATGGTTTTAAGTTCGGTTTGGTAAGAAAAAAGATTCGGTCATACGCAGGTGTATTGCGGGAAGCCGAAGCCTATATTGAGGCCGCGGACTTTTGTTCTCTCACCAAATCAGCAGCCGGCCAAGGGGGCTGAGAAGAAGCAATCTTCTCAGCAAGACTCGGCCGGCCGAAAGAGAGAAGGAAACAAAAGAAAAGAAATCTGGGTGGCTGATGACAAGCAACCCAAGTCAAAGAAAAGCAAGATGTACGAGCCTCAGTATGAGTTCAACAAGGATGGCTACTCCATTTTGATGGAGATAAAAGACAAGTTTGAGTTTGAGAAGCCTCAGCCCTTGAGAGGCTCGGCCCAGTACAGAAAAAAGAAAAAGTATTGTCATTACCACAAGGATGTAGGTCATGACACGAACGAGTGTATCAATCTGAAGAGGCTGTTGGATAAGTTGGCCGACAAGGGTCTGCTGAAACCCTATGTGACCAAGTCCAAATTCACCTTCAAACGGACAGACAACACGTCCGAGAAAAAGCAACAAAGTGATAAGAAGAATGACAAGGAAGATGATGGGAATAGCACTGATTCAGGTTTTGTGGCCGTGATATCAGGAGGCTTTGCTTCAGGCGGCCCTACCATGAAAGGAATCAAGCAGGACGCTCGAAATCTGTCAAATGTGATGCAAACGGACGCCGTTAAGGCAGAGCCATTTCCTGAAGTGATCATAAGTGAGGCTGACCGTGGAGAGGTCAGGGCTTTGCACAATGATCCCATGGTCTTTGTCATTAAGATAGCAAATTTGAAGGTGGGACGGATATTGATTGATACGGGGAGTTCGGCCGATATCATCAGCATGTCTGCCTTAAGAAATTTAAGCTTCCCAGAAGATGCTCTCCAGGATATAACTCACCCCTTGGTAGGATTTGGGGGGAATATCATTCATCCTGTCGGACGGATTGACCTTCCTATCCGTTTTGGGCAGAAGGGAGAGGGAAGAGACAAGGTCGTCCGCTTCCTTGTGGTCAAAGAGTTGACCGGGTACAATGTCATCCTTGGCCGCCCCACTCTCAATGCAGCCAAGGCGGTCATAGTGCCCCACTTAATGTTGCTGAAGTTTGAAAGGTCGGACGGAAAAATTGGAACAATTCAAGGAAGTCAGAAAATGGCTAAGGAATGTAATCAGCTGGCCGTGAAGCCAACAGCGCGCGGCCCAAAATTGTCCGAGCCTAAGGAAGAAGGAACCTCACTCCCAGCATACCAGGTCGGCCAGAAGCGTAAGGCGGCCAGGGCAGAAGAAGCCTAGCAATTAATGACTGTCGGCCGGCCAGATGAGTTGAGGCCCCAGCCGGCCGGCAGCCACCAGGATATAGTGCTTGACTCCAACCACCTAGAACGGACAGTTAGTGTTGGTACTATAACCTTGGGATTGCTTGGGGATGAGTTAGTTCAGCTGTTAAGAGAATTCAAAGATGTGTTTGCATTTGAAGTTGGTGAAATGCCAGGAATAAGTCATGCCTGGCCGTGCACAAGTTGGCCGTGAACCCTCTGATAAAGCCTGTCCGCCAGAAGAAGAGGAATCACGGAGAAGAGAGGAATCAGGCGGCCGCAACAGAGGTGAAAAAGCTGTTGGACGCCGGTTTCATTCGGCAATGCTTCTACCTAGATTGGGTGGCCAATATAGTTCTTGTGAAAAAGCCGAATGGGACTTGGAGGATGTGCGTGGATTACAGGGACTTGGAGGATGTGCGTGGATTACACGGACTTGAAAAAGGCGTGTCCTATGGATAGCTTCCCCTTGCCTAAGATTGACCGTTTGGTTGACTCTACGGCCGGACACGCCCTAATGAGTTTCATGGACGCATACTCCGGATTCCATCAAATTCCTTTGTGGGAAGAAGATCAAGAGAAAACAGCGTTTGTGACCGAGCAGGGGTTGTACTGTTACAAAGTTATGCCATTCGGCCTCAAGAACGCCCCTGCTACATTTCAGAGGCTTGTTAATACAGTCTTTAGAGACCAGCTCGGCCGGAACATGGAGGCATACATTGATGACATGATTGTCAAGTCAAAAGAGTCGGCCGACCATCTCAAGGATCTACGAGAAATGTTCACCGAACTCATGCGGCATAAGATGATGTTAAATCCAAAGAAGTGTGTATTTGGTGTTGAGTCCGGCAAGTTTCTCGAATTTTTGATTGATCAACGTGGAATTGAGGCCAACCCTGAAAAAATTCAAGCCGTCCTTGACATGAAGTCTCCTAGAACAATTAAAGAGGTCCAAAGACTGACCGGCTGTTTAGCAGCCCTTGGAAGATTTTTGTCAAGGTCAGGGGATAAGTGCCGTTACTTTTTTCAAACTATCAAGAAGAAAGCCATGTTCGAGTGGACAGAGGAGGCCGAGGAAGCATTCGTACAGTTGAAAAGTCACTTGCATACATTGCCACGCCTCGTCAGTCCGCTCAGGAATGAGAAGCTATATATCTATCTTGCCATCTCAAAACATTCTCTAAGTGCCGTCCTTCTTGCTGAGAGGGACGGCCATCAGGTCCCGGTGTATTTTATCAGCCATGTACTTCATAATACTGAGCTTAAGTACCCCCCAATTGAAAAATTTGGCCTGGCCTTGTACATGGCATCAAAGAAGCTGCGGCCGTATTTTTTGGCACATTCAATTGTGGTCTACATAGACCAACCCTTGAAGAAGCCGTTCTCAACATTGGAGGTAAGTGGCCGCATGCTCAAGTGGGCCTTGGAGCTCAGAGGTTTTGACCTTGTGTTTGAACCAAGGAAGGCAATCAAGGGGCAAGCTTTTGCGGATTTTTTGGCTGAAATGACACGGCCTGATCTTCAGCCGGCCGGGGACCAAGTCTGGAAAGTGTTTGTGGATGGTAGTGCAACAGCGACCGGGTGTGGCGCTGGTATTATATGTGAATCTCCTGAGGGAGACAAGTATGAGTACGCATTGAGATTTCAGTTCCAAGCGTCAAACAATGAAGCTGAGTACGAAGCATTGTTGGCCGGCCTAAGGATGTGTAAAGCGGCCGGGGCAACCAAAGTTGAAGTATGCTCGGACTCCCGGCTAATAGTTCACCAAGTCAATGGTGGCTTCGAAGCCAGGGAGCCGGTCATGATGAAGTACATGCAGCTAGTAAAGGATGAGGCCGAGGGCCTAAAACATTTCTCTCTCAAACAAGTTCCTCGTTCAGAAAATCATCAAGCGGACGCCCTCTCCAAATTGGCTTCCTCGGCATCATGTGATACTCCAAGATCAGCGTTTTGGGAAGTAAAGGAGAAAAGGAGTATTGATGCCGATTCCGTTTAGGTAATAGATAGAAGTTCAACCTGGATGGACGGAATCATTTCTTACCTAAGGGATGGAATACTTCCGGACGATCCAAAAGAGAGTTGGCAAATGAAGAGGAGGGCGGCCTGGTTCGAGATGAAGGATGGGGAGCTATTCAAAAAAGCCTTTGTGAAGCCTTACCTTAAGTGTATAACTCCTGAAAGAGGGCATGATGTGTTGGACGACCTTCATCAGGGACATTGTGGCTCACATATTGGAGGACGAGCCTTAGCTGAAAAAGCGACATATTTGGGTTATTACTGGCCGAGCTTGAATTCTGACGCCATGAAAATGGTGAAAAAATGTGACAAGTTTCAGAGGTTTTCAACCCTTATTCATCGTCCAGCAAATAGTCTATCAGCCATCAGTAGTCCGCTTCCTTTTGCTTAATGGGGCATGGACATTTTGGGGCCGTATACTCCTGCATTCGGCCAGAGAAGATATGTACTAGTGGCAGTAGACTACTTCACTAAATGGGTTGAAGCTGAGGCCGTCCGGGGCATCAAATGGACGGATGTGTCAGCCTTCATTTGGAAGAGCATAATCACTCGGTATAGGGTACCTCAGTCAATGGTGTTCGACAATGGACCTCAGTTTGAGACGCGTTAACTCAAGGAATGGTTGGGGGACCAAGGCATAACTCATTGTTTTGCCTCAGTCGGCCGACCACAAGCCAATGGCCAAGTTGAAGCCTACAACAAGTTGATTTCAAATGGGATCAAGCGCAAGCTTGAAAAGGTAGGCGGCCTATGGGCAGACGAGTTGGTTAATGTGTTATGGTCCATACGGACAACAGCAAAGAGTTCTATAGGGGAAACTCCATTCCTTTTGGTCTATGGAGCTGAGGCTGTACTCCCAATTGAAATGTACGAGCCCACTTTACGGGTAATGCTCTATGATGAATCGGCCAATTGGGAGGCCATGAAGACCGATCTAGACTTTCTTCCAGAAGCTAGGGGCAATGCGGCGCTTAGACATGAAATTTATCGCTTAAGGATGACAAGGGCATATAACCGCCGAGTGTCTAAGAGGCCGCTCAAAATGGGGGATCTAGTGTTGAGAAAAATGGAAGTTGTTGGCCGTGCCAATGAGGACGGCAAGTTAACCCCAAACTGGGAGGGGCCGTACCGAATCAGGGAAGAAGTCCGAGACGGCACATATCGCCTTGAGGCAATTGATGGCCGTCAGATCCCACGGACATGGAACACTGACAATCTGAAGAAATATCATGTTTAAGTTTTTATTTCTTTAAGTACTTAGCCAAAAAGCTGTGTATACAGCTAGGTCTACTGACCGAGCCTTGTAATTAAAGCCATACGGTCACAACAATGTACTTTTGACAAAATTAATGAAAAGTCAGGCATTGTTGAACTATTTGCTATTTTACTTGTATTTATTTGCATATTATAATTTGTGAGTAAAGGCCGAATGAAATGATTTACTAAGTTGCTTCCAATATAGCAACACGGCTTATCAGCCTTACTCAGTGGCCGAAGTAAAAAGGAAGCAAGGTTGCTCCCAATATAGCAATTTGGCCATACACACAAAAAAAAAAAAAAAAAAAAAACTGATTTGATTCAGAGAAAAATGCGTCCGCCCCATTCAAGGCGGACGGTTGAGGCAAGGTATTGCGAACTTGTGTAGAAAGCAAGTGTCCTTTTCAAATAGGGCAAGGGCATACCTAGGCGTTTAGCCCGGCCGAGCCAGGAATCTCTAAGTTGAGATAATACTTGGGATTTCTAGGGTGCATCCGAGCGATAGATTCAACGGACTACTCGTACAATGATAGCCGAACGACCGATTAAATTGATTCGGTGCTTCACCTAGTCCAAGGGCAATCATTACTATGATTTGATTAACTTGCTAGTCGTCATACCCTTTAAGGCATAAAAACTACCAAGTTAATCAAACCACTTAGAGAATGGACTAGGCGAACAGCGAATAAAGGGGCATACCCCTAGGAACGTACGAAAAGGCATAATATTGAGACGTACGAAAGTCATTCAAAAAACACAAAATTGCAAAAAAATTGCTAAGTATGAAACAGAGTTGAAAAACCGCTCGAAAGGCGGACAAAATTCTCATTGATTAGACCGCGCAAAGGCGGCCGAAATGTGTACAAAACCGCTCAAACAGGCGGCCTCAAAATAAGAACAAAAAAAAAAGAAAAGTTACAACAAAAACCAAGTAAAGCTGAAAAAAGAAGGAAAGCTGGAAAGCTGAGCAGACGGCTGCTAGAGGACCTGAGCTGTATTTAGCCGTATTATCTTTGGCAGGCTCCTCAGCACTTTTGGCGTCCGCGACCGGGGCAGCCTTGTTGTCTGCCTCCTCCTCCTCATCTTCTTCTTCCTCGTCCTCTCTGGACTCAGGAGAAGTAACTACCAGCTCGGGAGGAGGCTGGCCGGCCTTCTTTGCCTCTTCTCTGAGGCAGACATAGCTCAGCTGCTTCTTGAAGCGTTCTTCATAATAGGCGGCCTCACCTTCATCCACCATCAGCTCAAAGGCATCGAAGAAGTATGCCTTAAGTCTGTCTTCAGCATTTTGCTCTATGCGGACGATATCCTCCGCGCTGGGTGGCCGAGGAGCATTCAGCTGCTCAGCATAGTCCGCAACGGACTTCTTCAAGGTCTCAACCTCGACCTTCAGCGCGTCCGCTTCGTCCAAAGCAGACTTAAGGTTGGCTTGGGCCAACTTCAGCTCACTCTTCAAGGCCTCAGACGCCTCGAAGCCCAACCTCCACTTCTCCTTCTCTAGGACGGCCTCGTCCCTCTCTACCCTCATGGCTTCCCTGGCCACGGTCTCTTGTTCGAGAGCCTTGCCCAGTTTGACCAGGTCCTCTGTTTGCCGCGCCGCCTTGTTGGACAGCGTGGTTATTTGGGTCTCAAAGTGTACCCTTTGGACGGCGGCCGTCCCAGTTACAGCGACCTCGGCCTTTCTGATTTCCAGCCAAGCTTGCTTCAACCGCTCATTTTCTTTGTCCTTCCAGTCTAGGAAGGCGTTCAGGCGGAGGAAGAGCTGCGGACAAAAGAGGGAAACTTAGTCATATATAAGAGAATTTTGCTAAGTGTTGGAGAGAAAAAGTACAATGCAAATGAAACGTACCTCAGCACTACAATTGAGCATGGGGCCGAGGAAGCCCTCATTGATCCCCCGCAACTTGTCACGCTGCGCTTGGGGGACCGCGCGAACCATGGCCTCGCGCATGGCCTTCCTGTCCGCACCAGTCAGTGACTGGCCGGGCATCCTCAGTTGCATCTCCTATGAGATATCTACGGACGACCGTGCAAAAAGAGTTAGCTAAAATTTACAAGTACAAATCTAAATGTACAAGGATAAAGAAAAAGACTAACCAGTGGAGAAGCTTGGAGGAGAGAGAGCGAGCGGGAGGAGGCGGCAAAAAGGTCTCCCCCTCGTTTGCTGTGCGACCAGCATCAGCATCGCTGGCCGACTGACCGGCATTTAGCCAGTCAGTTTTTTTGACTATCTCGATTCCCGGAATCGAGAGGGAGCCGGTCATTTTTTCTGGGGTTGACTTATCCCCATCGTCCAAAGGGACGGACGCATCGTGGACCTGATCAGCAACAGGTTCCACGGGCTTGGAGACCCCGCTTTGTGTCCGCCGGGGCTTTTCTCCTTGAGACTGCGTTTGAGCAGCCTGCGACTTTGCCTTGGCCGCAGAATTGGAACGGGTAGATTGACCGTTTTAAGGCATATTGGATGGTTCCACCCACTCAATTGGACCCCCGGAGGGTATTAGGAACCATCGTAAACATCTCAGCAATTTTTATTTCCGGGCAAAAAAAGGTCAAAAAATTCCAAAATTGAAGGCTATTGATCGGGGGATTAAGTAGTGTCGTTGGTCTACTAACCCTAATCAAATTAGAAATTTATAAAACCTAAACTACCCTAATACGATTATAGGGGTAAGTAAAGGGTCGAACCCAAAAGGACTAAGTGTATCAATCTATGCTAATTAGACTATTAGGAAAGCTTGTCAGATAGAAAGAGAGGTTCAACTAAACACTACTAAGAGCAAATAACTAAAACTAGGGAAAGTGGAATCCAATTACATCAATGCATTCAACAATATCATACAATTAGATGAAAATGACCTCGATTAGGAACAGTCAACACATTTAACTCACTCTCGCACAATTAAGCATGTTAATTATCCTACTAAACTAATTCACTCTCGTGCAACTAGCCTAGCAAAGGTATGGAGGAATTTAGGGCTCTCAACCAACTCACTCTCGCGCAATTGATTGAAAATACAATTAAGAACATAGAATCAATCAGCTAGAAAGATTCTAATCCATAAAAGCATCATCCATACACAATAATCAAGAAACAATTTCATACTAATCACAATCAATCATTAAATTAATTAACATAACCTTCATCCATTTCCCTAGAACAAAACCTAAGCTAACACGATGAACAAAAACATGGAAAACGAGGTAAAATAAGAATAAAAACAAGAATCAAACAACTAAACTAATTAATCTACTCAAATAAACAAATAAATAAGCAAAAACAATAATAAATGAAAGCAATAAAGGTGAGAAAAAGTTAGAAAGACTCATTGAATTAATGAGAAAAAAAATCCACAAATTGTATCTTCAACCTCTCAAAACTCCATGAAAAATCCAAGCTTTCTCTCTCTAAACTACTCCTAAACTAGAGAGAGAAACTCCTAATCTAACCCTAAGAGAGAGAAAATAAAAGAGGCTAAACTACTCTAATCTAATCTAGGGTAGAATAAAAATGTTGTTTGAAAGTTAATTGAAAGTTAGAAGAGAATAACCCCAAAGGGGGGTATTTATAATACAAGCTAAGAAAAATAAAAGAAAAGAGAAATATAAAAAAATAGAAAACAAACTAAACCAAATAAATAAAAATAACAAAACTAACTAAAAAAATTAAAAGAAAAGAAAACCAAAAATAATCCCCAATTCCCCCCAAAGACCACGCATCAGACCCTTTCACTCCACACCCACGCATTCCACCTTCTGCTTCAATTCGAATCTAATGGCTGCTCTGACTTTTGATCTTCACCATTCACGCATCATCAACGCACATCATCATCACAAATAGAAGATCAACGGCAATCACCAAGCTTCAATTGTTTGATCTCATTAATTATCACGTGTGAAGGTCGTGAAGTGGTTCGATCGAATCGAAGGTGGGTTCGACCGAACTATGGGTTGGTTCGGTCGAACCATGGGTGTGTTCGACCACTCCTCTAAAAATCAGAAAACATCGAATGATTCTGCTTGTTTTCGCCCTTTTAATTCGACCGAACTTCTCAATGGGTTTGCTCGAACCCAATTGATTTGAATTGCTCTGAATTTTGGGCGCTGTTGTTGTGCGATTTGGTGATGTGAAATTACTGCTCCAAAGTGGTTGTTGATGGTTGTTCAGTGGCGGTGATTAGAGGTGGTGTGAGTTGGTGTGGTTGCGTGGGCTGGTGTGGCAATTGGTGTTTTGCGTGGTGGTGTAGCGCTGGTGGGAGCTGGAGATTTGGCTGGTGGATTTGTGGTGTTGGGCTGCAGATTTGCTGTTGGTTTTAGGGGCTGGAATGCGTGGTGGAGTTGAATGGTGGCTGCGTGTGGAGTGATTGGTGGTGGCTGGTTGAAACAGGGGCTGCGTAGAGGTAGTGCTTTTGGAGTTGTTATTGGTGAGTGTGAGGGAGTTGCGTGGGTGGTGTTGTGTGAGCTGTTGTGCTGGCAGCAGCGTGAGGCTGCTATGGCTGTGGTGTTGGTTGCGTGAAGAGCTGGGAGCAGGGGAGAAGCTGTGTAGTTATGGTGGAGGTTAAGAAGGTGGGGTGATGGATAGGAGGCAGCAGGGGCTTGATGTTGGAAGCTTGTGAATTGTGAATCGACCCTTTAAGCTCCAAAAATGACTCTTATTTAAAACCCGTGCCTCGACCCGAACACGTACCTACACATCAACCAAACCGAGGAGAGAAGTAGGGACAAAAACTAAAAATAAAATAAAGATAAAATAAAGTAAAGTAAAATACTAAAACTAAACGAAATAATAAAATCAAAAGAAAATAAATAAAATAAAATAAAGAAAACAAACTAGAAAATAAAAGAAAAATAAGAGGAAAACGAGAAGAAAAATAATAACAAGAACCTAGACTAAGAACAAAAGAGAATAAGAAACATAAATAAATTACGAAATTAAACTAAAAACTATTAAAAACTACAAAATACTCAAATAAAAAGATAAAAGACGAGAATAAGCAAATAAAAGGAATAAAGGACAAAATGGGCTAAATTATTGGAAAATAAGCCGGAACACCACTCAATAAATACCTTAAAAGTGACATAAAAGTCACTTATCAAACTCCCCTAAGCTAACCTTTTGCTCGTCCTCGAGCAAATTAACATGAAACACGGGAGAAGGAGAATAATTTATTCAAGAAAAACTAAGACACTAAACTAGACAAGAATGTACACTAACTCACTTTCGTAGGAATCACGGTCAATTTTAGCGACAAATGACAAGCCCTTTAAACCCCTAGATCGCCCTAGAGGACGAGTGTGCTCTCGTGAGGGTGTCCTAAGAGTTTAACCCACAACTCTAAATAAAGGCAAGGCAATAAAAAGGAAAGAAAAAGAAACATAAAAGAACATAAAAAGAGAAAGAAAACACAAATTCATATTTGGACAAGAGATAGGAACAAACACCAATGAATGCAAATCTTTCTAAGTAGACAAATGTATGCACGTTCTAAGATGTCAATGGTTGATTGAAACATAACATATGCTAAGCATAGAGAACTAATGAGGACTCAATCCACCCTAGCCCCAACCAATCGGGCCGCGTTCTCTCCACTAGCTTCAAATCAACCCTTAAGCTAGCTTCTCATGATTCCACGAAGGAACCGGAAAAAGATAAAGAAATGAAAAACTTTGAGAAGGTAATCCCGACATCTCAACTATGCATACTTTCTCCATAGGTTTGAAATCTATCTCCCTCCACCATCCTTTGACCTAACCCCACTAAAGTCTAAGGGTCTTTTATTGGGTTGAAACGTAAGGCTAAGGGTTAAGGCGGGGTAAAAATTTGAAAATTTTGGTGATATTTCCTAAGTGAAGCAAAAGAGTGGTCTACTCTCAAAATAAACTCAAGAAGTCACAAAATATCAAACAAAAATACCAATAATGCCATCTCCTCTAAGCTTACACAACACTAACACACAATATATACAAAAAATGACGGAACGCTCCAAACAATCCACGCTTTTTGAGGAAATTTTAGGTTATGGGGCCCGTTGCGAAAAATTTGAGACCTTAGGTGATACATCTTAGGGTCATATAATGACGTTTGGAACCATATATGACTATGTTGTACAAAAAAGCCGTGGTTGGCTTCAGTTTACGAAGTCGGTGCAAATTTGGAACGGGTAAATTGACCGTTTTAAGGCATATTGGATGGTTCCACAAACTCAATTGGACTCCCGGAGGGTATTAGGAACCAAGATAAACATCTCGGCAATTTTTATTTCCGGGCGAAAAAAGGTCAAAAAATTCCGAAATTGAAGGCTATAATCCAAGCTTTTTGAGGAATTTTGAGGTTACGGGGCCCGGTGGCGAAAAGTCTTGAGACCCTAAGGGATACAACTTAGGGTCATATAATGACGTTTGGAACCATATATGACCCTTATATGTTGTACAAAATAGCCGTGGTAGGCTTCAGTTAACGAAATCAGTGCAAATTTGGAACGGGTAAATTGACCGTTTTAAGGCATATTGGATGGTTCCACCCACTTAATTGGATTCCCGGAGAGTATTAGGAACCATGGTAAACAACTCGGCAATTTTTATTTCTGGGCGAAAAAATGTCAAAAAATTCCAAAATTGAAGGCTATAATCCACGCTTTTTGAGGAATTTTGAGGTTACGGGGCCAGTGGCGAAAAGTCTTGAGACCATTGGGGATATATCTTAGGGTCATATAATGACGTTTGAAACCATATATGACCATTATATGTTGCAATAAATGTCCGTGGTAGACTTGAGGTCACGATATCGGTGCAAGTTTGGAACGGGTAAATTTACTGTTTTAAGGCATATAGGATGGCTGGACCCACCCAAATAGACTCCCAGGGTGTATTAGGGTCCATGGTAAGAATCTCGGAATTTTTTATTTCGGGGCGAAAAAAAGGTAAAAAATTCCAAAATTGAAGGCTATAATCCACGCTTTTCGAGGACTTTTGAGTTTACGGGGCCCGGTGGCGAAAAGTCTTGAGACCTTAGGGGATTCATCTTAGGGTCATATAATGAAGTTTGGAACCATATATGACCCTTATATGTTGTACAAAATAGCCGTGGTAGGCTTCAGTTTACGAAATCGGTGCAAATTAGAAACGGGTAAATTGACCGTTTAAAGGCATATTGGATGGTTCACCCACTCAATTGAACTTCCGGAGGGTATTAGTAACCATAGTAAACATCTCGACAATTTTTATTTTCGGGCGAAAAAAGGACAAAAAATTCCAAAATTGAAGGCTATAATCCATGCTTATTGAGGAATTTTGAGGTTACAGGGCCCGGTGGCGAAAAGTCTTGATACCTTAGGGGATACATCTTAGGGTCATATAGTGACGTTTGGAACCATATATGACCCTTATATGTTATACAAAATAGTCGTGGTAGGCTTCAGTTTACGAAATCGGTGTAAATTTGGAACGGGTAAATTGACCGTTTTAAGGCATATTGGATGGTTCCACCCACTCAATTGGACTCCCGGAGGGTATTAGGAACCATGGTAAACATCTCGGAAACTTTTATTTCCAGGCGAAAAAAGGTCAAAAACTTCCAAAATTCAAGGCTATGATCCACGCTTTTTGAGGAATTTTGATGGTACAGGGCCCGGTGGAGAAAAGTCTGGAGACCTTAGGGGATATATCTTAGGGTCATATAATGACGTTTGGAACCATATATGACCCTTATCTGTTGTATTAAATAGCCGTGGTAGGCTTCAGTTTACGTAATCGGTGCAAATTTAGAACGGGTAAATTAACCGTTTTAAGGCATATTGGATGGTTCCACCCTATCAATTGGACTTCCAGAGGGTATTAGGAGCCATGGTAAACATCTCGACAATTTTTATTTCCTGGCGAAAAAAGGTCAAAAAATTCCAAAATTGAAAGCTATAATCCACGCTTTTTGAGGAATTTTGAGGTTACGGGGCCTGGTGGCGAAAAGTCTTGAGACCTTAGGGGATACATCTTAGGGTCATATAATGACGTTTGGAACCATATATGACCCTTATATGTTGTACAAAATAGCCGTGGTAGGCTTCAGTTTACGAAATCGTTGCAAATTTGGAACGGGTAAATTGACGGTTTTTCGGTATATTGGACGGTTCCACCCACTTAATTGGACTCCCGAAGGGTACTAGGAACCATGGTAAAAATCTCGGCAGTTTTTATTTCCGGGCGAAAAAAGGTCAAAAATTCCAAAATTGAAGGCTATAATCTACGGGTTTTTAGAAATTTTAAGGTTACGGGGCCCAGTGGCGAAAAGTCTTGAACTTTAGGCGATACATCTTAGGGTCATATATTGACGTTTGGAACCATATATGACCCTTATATGTTGTACAAAATAGCCGTGGTAGGCTTCAATTTACGAAATCGGTGCAAATTTGGAACGGGTAAATTGACCGTTTCAAGGCATATTGGATGGTTTTACCCACTCAGTTGGACTCCTGGAGGGTATTAGAAACCATGGTAAACATCTCGGCAATGTTTATTTTCGAGCGAAAAAACGTCAAAAAATTCCAAAATTGAAGCCTTTAATCCACGCTTTTTGAGGAATTTTGAGGTTACGGGGCCCGGAGGCGAATAGTCTTGAGACCATAGGGGATATATCTTAAGGTCATATAATGACGTTTGGAACCATATATGACCTATTATGTTGTACAAAATAGCCGTGGTAGGCTTTAATTTACGAAATCGTTTGAAACGGGTAAATTGACCGTTTTAAGGCAAATTGGATGGTTCCACCCACTCAATTGGACTCCCGGAGGGTATTAGGAACCATGGTGAACATCTCGGCAATTTTTATTTCCGGGCGAAAAAAGGTAAAAAAATTCCAAAATTGAAGGCTATAATCCACGCTTTTTTTGGAATTTTGAGGTTATGGGGCCAGGTGGCGAAAAGTCTTGAGACCTTAGGGGATATATCTTAGGATCATATAATGACGTTTGGAACCATATATTACCCTTATACGTTGTACAAAATAGCCGTGGTAGGCTTCAGTTTACGAAATCGGTGCAAATTTGGAACGGGTAAATTGACCGTTTTAAGGCATATTTGATGGTTCCACCTACTCAATTGGACTCTTGGAGGGTATTAGGAACCATGATAAACATCTCAGCAATTTTTATTTCCGGATTAAAAAAGGTCAAAAATTCAAAAATTAAAGTCTACAATCCACGCTTTTTGAGGAATTTTGAGGTTACGGGACCCGGTGGCGAAAACTGTTGAGACCCTAGGAGATACATCTTAGGGACATATAATGACGTTTCGAACCATATATGACCATTATATGGGGCTTTAAATGTTCGTGGTAGGCTTGAGGTTACGATATCGGTGCAAGTTTAGAACAGGTAAATTTAGCGTTTAAAGGCATATTTGATGGTTGGACCCACCCAAAAAGACTCCCAGGGTGTATTATGGTCCATGGTAAGCATCTCGGCATTTTTTATTTCCGGGCGAAAAAAGGTCAAAATCTTCCAAAATTGAAGGCTATCCACTTTTTTTGAGGAATTTTGAGGTTACGGGGCCCGGTGGCGAAAAGTCTTGAGACCTTAGGGGATACATGTTAGGGTCATATAATGACGTTTGGAACCATATATGACCCTTATATGTTGTACAAAATAGCCGTGGTAGGCTTCAGTTTACGATATCGGTGCAAATTTGGAACGGGTAAATTAACCGTTTTAAGGTATATTGGATGGTTCCACCCACTCAATTGGACTTCCGGAGGGTATTAGCAGCCATGGTAAAAATCTCGGAAATTTTTATTTCTAGGCGAAAAAAGGTAAAAAAAATTCCAAATTTGAAGGCTATAATCCACGCTTTTTGAGGAATTTTGAGGTTACGGGGCCCGTTAGCGAAAAGACTTGAAACCATAGGGGATACATCTTAGGGTCATATAATGACGTTTGGAACCATATATGACCCATGTATGTTGTACAAAATAGCCGTGGTAAGCTTTAGTTTACGAAATCGGTGTAAATTTGGAACGGCTAAATTGATCGTTTTAAGGCATATTAAATGGTTCCTCCCACTCAGTTGGGCTCCCGGAAGGTATTAGAAACCATGGTAAACATCTTGGCAATTTTTATTTCCGAGCGAAATAACGTCAAAAAATTCCAAAATTGAAGCCTTTTATCCACGCTTTTTGAGGAATTTTGAGGTTACAGGGCCCGGTGGCGAAAAGTCTTGAAACCTTAGGGGATATACCTTAAGGTCATATAATGACGTTTGGAACCATATATGACCCTTATATGTTTGTACAAAATAGCCATGGTAGGCTTCAGTTTCCGAAATCGGTGCAAATTTGAAACGGGTAAATTGACCGTTTTAAGGCATATTGGATTGTTCCACCCACTCAATTGGACTCCCGGAGGGTATTAGGAACCATGGTTAACATCTCGGAAATTTTTATTTCCGAGCGAAAAAAGGTCAAAAAATTCCAAAATTGAAAGCTATAATCCACGCTTTTTGAGGAATTTTAATGTTACGGGGCCCGGTAGCGAAAAGTCTTGATACCTTAGGGGATACATCTTAGGGTCATATAATGACGTTTGGAACCATATATGACTCTTATATGTTTTACAAAATAGCTCTGGTAGGCTTTAGATTACGAAATCGGTGCAAATTTAGAACGGGTAAATTGACCGTTTTAAGGTATATTGGATGGTTCCACCCACTCAATTGGACTTCCGGAGGATATTAGGAGTCATGGTAAACATCTCGGCAATTTTTATTTCCGGGCGAAAAAAGGTAAAAAAAAATTCCAAATTGGAAGGCTATAATCTACGCTTTTTGAGGAATCTTGAGGTTACGGGGCCCGTTATCGAAAAGTCTTGAGACCTTAGGGGATACTTCTTAGGGTCATATAATGACGTTTGGAACCATATTTGACCCTTATATGTTATAAAAAATAGCCGTGGTAGGCTTTAGTTTACGAAATCGGTGCAAATTTGGAACGGCTAAATTGACTGTTTTAAGGCATATTGAATGTTTCCTCCCACCAGTTGGACTCCCGGAAGGTATTAGAAACCATGGTAAACATCTCGGCAATTTTAATTTCCGATCGAAAAAACGTCAAAAAATTCCAAAATTGAAAAATCCACGCTTTTTGAGGAATTTTAAGGTTACGGGGCCCTGTAGCGAAAAGTCTTGAGACCCTAGGAGATACATCTTAGGGTCATATAATGACGTTTGGAACCATATATTACCATTATATGGTGCTATAAATGTCCGTGGTAGGCTTGAGGTTACGATATCGGTGCAAGTTTAGAACAGGTAAATTTGCCGTTTATAGGCATATTTGATGGTTAGACCTACCCAAATAGACTCCCAGGGTGTATTATGGCCCATGGTAAGCATCTCGGCATTTTTTATTTCCGGGCGAAAAAGGGCCAAAAAATTCCAAAATTTAAGGCTATCCACTTTTTTCGAGGAATTTTGAGGTTACGGGGCCCGGTGGCGAAAAGTCTTGAGACCTTAGGGGATACATCTTAGGGTCATATAATGACGTTTGGAACCATATATGACCCTTATATGTTGTACTAAATAGTCGTGGTAGGCTTCAGTTTACGAAATCGGTGCAAATTTGGAACGGGTAAATTAACCGTTTTAAGGTATATTGGATGGTTCCACCCACTCAATTGGACTTCCGGAGGGTATTAGGAGCCATGGTAAACATCTCGGCAATTTTTATTTCTGGGCGAAAAAAAGGTAAAAAAATTCCAAATTTGAAGGCTATAATCCACGCTTTTTGAGGAATTTTGAGGTTACGGGGCCCGTTAGCGAAAAGTCTTGAAACCTTAGGGGATACATCTTAGGGTCATATAATGACGTTTGGAACTATATATGACCCTTCTATGTTGTACAAAATAGCCGTGGTAGGCTTTAGTTTACGAAATCGGTGCAAATTTGGAACGGCTAAATTGACCGTTTTAAGGCATATTGGATGGTTCCTCCTACTCAGTTGGACTCCCGGAAGGTATTAGAAACCATGGTAAACATCTCGGCAATTTTTATTTTCAAGCGAAAAAACGTCAAAAAATTCCAAAATTGAAGCCTTTTTAATCCATGATTTTTGAGGAATTTTAAGGTTACGGGGCCCGGTTGCGAAAAGTCTTGAGACCTTAGGAGATACATCTTAGGGTCATATAATGACGTTTGGAACCATATATGACCCTTATTTGTTGTACAAAATAGCCGTGGTAGTTTACGAAATCGGTGCAAATATGGTACAGGTAAATTGAAAGTTTAAAGGCATATTGGATGGTTCCACCCACTTAACTGGACTCCCGGAGGGTATTAGGAACCATGGTAAACATCTCGGCAATTTTTATTGACCGTTTTAAGGTATATTGGATGGTTCCACCCACTCAATTGGACTTCCGGAGGATATTAGGAGTCATGGTAAACATCTCGGCAATTTTTATTTCCGGGCGAAAAAAGGGTCAAAAAATTCCAAAATTTAAGTCTACAATCCACGCTTTTTGAGGAATTTTAAGGTTACGGGCCCGGTGGAGAAAACTCTTGAGACCCTAGGGGATACATCTTAGGGTCATATAACGACGTTTGGAACCATATATGACCATTATATGTTGCCATAAATGTCCGTGGTAAGCTTGAGGTCACGATATTGTTGCAAGTTTGGAACAGGTAAATTGACTGTTTAAAGGCATATTGGATGGTTGGACCCACCCAAATCGACTCGCAGGGTGTATTAGGGTCAATGGTAAGCATCTCGTCATTTTTTATTTCCAGGCGAAAAAAGGTCAAAGAATTCCAAAATTGAAGGCTATAATCCAAAGTTTTTGAGGAATTTTGAGGTTACGGGACCCGTTGGCGAAAAGTCTTAAGACCTTAGGGGATACATCTTAGGGTCATATTATGACGTTAGGAACCATATATGACCCTTATATGTTGTACAAAATAGCCGTGGTAGGCTTCAGTTTACGAAATCAGTGCAAATTTGGAACAGGTAAGTTGACCGTTTTAAGGCATATTCGATGGTTCCACCCACTCAATTGGACTCCCGGAGGGTATTAGGAACTATGGTAAACATCTCGGAAATTTTTATTTCCGAGCGAAATAACGTCAAAAAATTCCAAAATTGAAGCCTTTTTAATCCACGCTTTTTGAAGAATTTTAAGGTTACAGGGCCCGGTGGCGAAAAGTCTTGAGACCTTAGGGGATATACCTTAAGGTCATATAATGACGTTTGGAACCATATATGACCCTTATATGTTGTACAAAATAGCCGTGGTAGGCTTCAGTTTCCGAAATCGGTGCAAATTTGAAACGGGTAAATTGACCGTTTTAAGGCATATTGGATTGTTCCACCCACTCAATTGGACTCCCGGAGGGTATTAGGAACCATAGTTAACATCTCGGAAATTTGTATTTCCGGGCGAAAAAAGGTCAAATAAATTCCAAAATTAAAGGCTATAATCCACGCTTTTTGAGGAATTTTAAGGTTACGGGGCCAGGTGGCGAAAAGT
This sequence comes from Chenopodium album, assembly GCF_948465745.1. Taxonomy (NCBI): domain Eukaryota; kingdom Viridiplantae; phylum Streptophyta; class Magnoliopsida; order Caryophyllales; family Amaranthaceae; genus Chenopodium; species Chenopodium album. Next base: position 19,278,668 of record NC_137850.1, on the reverse strand, counting down.
CTTGAGATCTTAGGGGATACATCTTAGGATCATATAATGACGTTTGGAACCATATATGACCCTTATATGTTGTACAAAATAGCCGTGGTAGGCTTCAGTTTACGAAAATTGTGCAAACTTGGAACGGGTAAATTGACCGTTTTGAGGCATATTGGATGGTTCCACCCACTCAATTTGACTCTCGGAGGGTATTAGGAACCATGGTAAAAATCTCGGCAGTTTTTGTTTTCGGGCAAAAAAAGGTCAAAAATTCCAAAATTGAAGGCTATAATCCACGCTTTTTAAGGAATTTAGGGGTTACGGGGCCCGGTGGCGAAAAGTCTTGAGACCTTAGGGGATACATCTTAGGGTCATATAATGACGTTTGGAACCATATATGACCCTTATATGTTGTACAAAATAGCCGTGGTAGGCTTCAGTTTACGAAATCGGTGCAAATTTGGAATAGGTAAATTGACCTTTTTATGGCATATTGGATGGTTCCACCGACTCAATTGGACTCCCGGAGGGTATTTGGAACCATGGTAAACATCTTGGGAATTTTTTATTTCCGGGCGAAAAAAGGTCAAAAAATTCCAAAATTAAAGGCTTAATCCACGCTTTTTGAGGAATTTTGAGGTTACGGGGCCTGGTGGCGAAAAGTCTTGAGACCTTAGGGGATACATCTTAGGATCATATAATGACGTTTGGAACCATATATGACCCTTATATGTTGTACAAAATAGCCGTGGTAGGCTTCAGTTTACGAAATCGGTGCAAATTTTGAACGGGTAAATTGACCGTTTTAAGGCATATTGGATGGTTCCACCCACTAAATTGGACTCCCGGAGGGTATTAGAAACCATGGTAAACATCTCGGCAATTTTTATTTCCAGGCGAAAAAAGGTCCAAAAATTCCAAAATTGAAGGCTATAATCCACGCTTTTTGAGGAATTTTGAGGTTACGGGGCCCGGTGGCGAAAAGTCTTGAGACCCTAGGGGATACATCTTAGGGTCATATAATGCTGTTTGGAACCATATATGACCATTATATGTTGCCATAAATGTCCGTGGTAGGCTTGAGGTCACGATATCGGTGCAAGTTTGGAACGGGTATATTGACTGTTTAAAGGCATATTGGATGGTTGGACCCACCCAAATAGACTCCCAGGGTGTAATGAGGTGCATGGTAAGCATCTCGGCATTTTTTATTTCCGGGTGAAAAAAGGTCAAAAAATTCCAAAATTGAAGGGTATAATCCACGCTTTTTGAGGAATTTTGAGGTTACAGGGCCCTGTGGCGAAAAGTCTTGAGACCTTAGGGGATACATCTTAGGGTCATATAATGACGTTTGGAAGCATATATGACCCTTATATGTTTTACAAAATAGCCGCGGTAGGCTTCAGTTTACGGAATCGGTGTAAATTTGGAACGGGTAAATTGACCGTTTTAAGGCATATTAGATTGTTCGACCCACTCAATTGGACTCCCGGAGGGTATTAGGAACCACGGTAAACATCTCGGCAATTTTTATTTTCGGTCGAAAAAAGGTCTAAAAATTCTAAAATTGAAAATTATAATACACGCTTTATAAGGAATTTTGAGGTTACGGGGCCCGGTGGCGAAAAGTTTTGAGACCCTAGGGGATACATCTTAGGGTCATATAATGAGGTTTGGAACTATAAATAACCATTATATGTCGCCATAAATGTCCGTGGTAAGCTTTAGGTCACGTTATCGGAGCAAGTTTGGAACGGGTAAATTGACTGTTTAAAGGCATATTGGATGGTTGGACCCACCAAAATAGACTCCCAGGGTGTAATAGGGTCCATGGTAAGCATCTCGGCATTTTTTATTTTCAGGCGAAAAACGGTAAAAAAATTCCAAATTTGAAGGCTATAATCCACGTTTTTTTAGGAATTTAGAGGTTACGAGCCCAGTGGCGAAAAGTCGTCTTGAGACCTTAGGGGATACATCTTAGGGTCATATAATGACGTTTGGAACCATATATGACCCTTATATGTTGTACAAAATAACCTTGGTAGGCTTGAGTTTACGAAATCGGTGCAAATTTGGCATGGGTAAATTGACCGTTTTAAGGCATATTGGATGGATCCACCCACGCAATTGGACTCCTAGAGGGTATTAGGAACCATGGTAAACATCTCGGCAATTTTTATTTCCAGGCTAAAAAAAGGTCTAAAAATTCCAAAATTGAAGGATATAATCCTCGCTTTTTGAGGAATTTTGAGGTTACGGGGCCAGGTGGCGAAAACTCTTGAGACCCTAGGGGATATATCTTAAGGTAATATAATGACGTTTGAAATCATATATGACCATTATATGTTGCTATAAATGTCCGTGGTAGGCTTGAGGTCACGATATCGGTGCAAGTTTGGAACAGGAAAATTGACTGTTTAAAGGCATATTGGATGGTTGGACCCACCCTAATAGACTCCCAGGGTGTATTAGGGTCCATGGTAAGCATCTCGTCATTTTTTTATTTCCAGGCGAAAAAAGGTCAAAAAATTCCAAAATTGAAGGCTATAATCCACGCTTTTTGAGGAATTTTGAGGTTACGGGGCCCTGTGGCGAAAAGTCTTGAGACCTTAGGGGATACGTCTTAGGGTCATATAATGACGTTTGGAACCATACATGACCCATATATGTTGTAAAAAATAGCCGAGGTAGGCTTCGGTTTACGAAATCAGTGCAAATTTGGATCGGGTAAATTGACCGCTTTAAGGCATATTGGATGGTTCCACCCACTCAATTGGACTCCCGGAGGGTATTAGGAACTAGGTAAACATCTCGGCAATTTTTTTTTCAGTGCGAAAAAATGTCAAAAAATTCAACAATTGTTGGCTATAATCCACGCTTTTTGAGGAATTTTAAGGTTACGGGGCCTGGTGGCAAAAAGTCTTGAGACCTTAGGGTATACATCTTAGGGTCATATAATTCCGTTTGGAACCATATATGACCCTTATGTGTTGTACAAAATAGCCGTGGTAGGCTTCAGTTTACGAAATCGGTGCAAATTTAGAACGGGTAAATCGGTGGCGAAAAGTTTTGAGACCCTAGGGGATACATCTTAGGGTCATATAATGACGTTTGGAACCATATATGACCATTATATGTTGCCATAAATGTCCGTGGTAGGCTTTAGGTCACGATATCGGTGCAAGTTTGGAACGAGTAAATTGACTGTTTAAAGGCATATTGGAAGGTTTGACCCACCCAAATAGACTCCCTGGGTGTATTAGGGTCCATGGTAAGCATCTTGGCATTTTTTATTTCCGGGCAAAAAAAAGTCAAAAAATTCCAAAATTGAAGGCTTTAATCCACGCTTTTTGAGGAATTTTGAGGTTACGGGGCTCGGTGGCGAAAAGTCTTTAGACCTTAGGGGATACATCTTAGGGTCATATAATGACGTTAGGAACCATATATGACCCTTATATGTTGTACAAAATAGCCGTGGTAGGCTTCAATTTACGAAATCGGTGCAAATTTGGAGCGGGTAAATTGACCGTTTTAAGGCATATTGGATGGTTTCGCTTAATCAATTGGACTCCCGGAGGGTATTAGGAACCATGGTAAACATCTCGGCAATTTTTATTTCCGGGTGAAAAAAGGTCAAATAATTCCAAAATTGAAGGCTATAATCCACGCTTTGTGAGGAATTTTGCGGTTACGGGGTCCGGTGGCGAAAAGTCTTTAGACCTTAGGGGATACATCTTAGGGTCATATAATGACATTTGGATCCATATATGACCCTTATATGTTGTACAAAATAGCCGTGGTAGGCTTCAGTTTACAAAAGCGGTGCAAATTTGGAACGGGTAAATTGACCGTTTTAAGGCATATTGGATGGTTCCACTCAATCAATTGGACTCCCGGAGGGTAATAGGAACCATGGTAAACATCTCGGCAATTTTTATTTCCGGGCGAAAAAAGGTCAAAAAATTCCAAAATTGAAAGCTATAATCCACGCTTTTTGAGGAATTTGAGGTTACGGGGCCCGGTGGCGAAAAGTCTTGAGACCCTAGGGAACAAATCTTAGGGTCATATAATGACGATTGGAATCATATATGACCATTATATGTTGCCATAAATGTCCGTGGTAGGCTTTAGGTCACGATATCGGTGCAAGTTTGGAACGGGTAAATTTTCTGTTTAAAGACATATTGGATCGTTGGACCCACCCAAATAGACTCCCAGGGTGTATTAGGGTCCATGGTAAGCATCTCGGCATTTTTTATTTCCGGGCGAAAAATGGTCAAAAAATTCTAAATTGAAGGCTATAATCAACACTTTTTGAGGAATTTTGAGGTTACGGGGCCCGGTGGCGAAAAATCTTCAGACCTTAGGGGATACATCTTAAGGTCATGTAAAAATGTTTAGAACTATATATGACCCTTATATGTTGTAAAAAATAACCGTGGTAGGCTTTAGTTTACGAAATCGGTGCAAATATGGAACGGGTAAATTGATCGTTTAAAGGCATATTGGATGGTTCTACCCACTCAATTGGACTCCCGGAGGATATTAGGAACCATGGTAAAAATCTCGGAAATTTTTATTTCGGAGCGAAATAAATTCAAAAAATTCCTAAACTGAAGGTTATAATCCACGCTTTTTGATGAATTTTGAATTTACGGGGATCGGTGGCGAAAAGTCTTGAGACCCTAGGGGACACATCTTAGGGTCATATAATGACGTTTGGAACCATATATGACCCTTATATGTTGTACAAAATAGCCGTGGTAGGCTTCAGTTTACGAAATCGTTGTAAATTTGGAACGGGTAAATTGACTGTTTTAAGGCATATTGGATGTTTCCACCCACTCAATTGGACTCTCGGAGGGTATTAGGAACCATGGTAAACATCTCAGCAATTTTTATTTTCGGGCGAAAAAAGGTTAAAAAATTCCAAAATTGAAGGCTATAATCCACGCTTTTTGAGGAATTTTGAGGTTACAGGGCCCGGTGGAAAAAAGTCTTGAGACCCTAGGGGATACATCTTAGGGTCATATAATGACGTTTGGAACTATATATGACCATTTTATGTTGCCATAAATGTCCGTGGTAGGCTTGAGGTCACGATATCGGTGCAAGTTTGAAACGGGTAAATTGACTATTTAAAGCCATATTGGATGGTTGGAGCCACCTAAATAGACTCCCAGGGTGTATTAAGGTCCATGGTAAGCATCTCGGCTTTTTTTATTTCCGGACCTCAAAATTCCTCACGGCTATTGTGGAATTTTTGACCTTTTTTCGCCCGGATTTAAAAATTGTCGAGATGTTTACCATGGTTCCTAATACCCTCCGGGAGTCCAATTGAGTGGGTGGAACCATCCAATATGCCTTAAAACGGTCAATTTACCCGTTCCAAATTTGCATTGATTTCATAAACTGAAACCTACCACGGCTATTTTGTACAACATATAAGGGTCATATATGGTTCCAAACATCATTATATTATCCTAAGATGTATCCCCTAGGGTCTCAAGACTTTTAGCCACCAGGCCCCGTAATCTCAAAATTCCTTAAAAAGCGTGGATTATAGCCTTCAATTTTGTAATTTTTTGACCATTTTTTCGCCCGGAAATAAAAAATGCCGAGATGCTTACCATGGACCCTAATACACCCTGGGAGTCTCTTTAGGTGGGTCCAACCATCCAATATGCCTTTAAACAGTCAATTTACCCGTTCCAAACTTGCACCGATATCAAGACCTCAAGCCTACCACGGACATTTATGGCAACATATAATGGTCATATATAGTTCCAAACGTCATTATATGACCCTAAGATGTATCCCCTAGAGTCTCAAGACTTTTCGCCACTAGGCCCTGTAACCTCAAAATTCCTCAAAAAGCGTGGATTATAGCCTTCAATTTTGTAATTTTTTGACCTTTTTTTTGCCCGAAAATAAAAAATGCCGAGATGCTTACCATGGACCCTAATACACCCTGGGATTCTCTTTAGGTGAGTCCAACCATCCAATATGCCTTTAAACAGTCAATTTACCCGTTCCAAACTTGCACCGATATCGTGACCTCAAACCTACCACGGACATTTATGGCAACATATAATGGTCATATATAGTTCCAAACGTCATTATATGACTCTAAGATGTATCCCCTAAGGTCTCAAGATTTTTCGCCACTGGTCCCTGGAACCTCAATATTCCTCAAAAAGCGTGGATTATAGACTTCAATTTTGGAATTTTTTGACCTTTTTTCGCCCGAAAATAAAAATTTCTGAGTTGTTTACCATGGTTCCTAATACCCTCCGAGAGTCCAATTGAGTGGATGGAAACATCCAATATGCCTTAAAACGGTCAATTTACCCGTTCCAAATTTGCAACGATTTCGTAAACTGAAATCTACCACGGCTATTTTGTACAACATATAAGGGTCATATATGGTTCCAAACGTCATTATATGACCCTAGGATGTATCCCCTAAGGTCTCAAGATTTTTCGCCACTGGTGCCTGTAACCTCAATATTCCTCAAAAAGCGTGGATTATAGACTTCAATTTTGGAATGTTTTGACCTTTTTTCGCCCTGAAATAAAAATTACCGAGATGTTTACCATGGTTCCTAATACCCTCCGGGAGTACAATTGAGTGGGTGGAACCATCCAATACGCCTTAAAACGGTCAATTTACCCGTTCCAAAATTACACCGATTTCGTAAACTGAAGCCTACCACGGCTATTTTGTACAACATATAAGGGTCATATAAGGTTCCAAACGTCATTATATGACCATAAGATGTATCCCCTAAGGTCTCAAGACTTTTCGCCACCGGGCCTCGCAACCTCAAAATTCCTCAAAAAGCATAGATTATAGCTTTCAATTTTGGAATTTTTTGACCTTTTTTCGCCTGGAAATAAAAATTGTCGAGATGTTTACCATGGTTCCTAATACCTTCCGGGAGTCCAATTGAGTGGGTGGAACCATCCAATATGCCTTAAAACGGTCAATTTACCCGTTCCAAATTTGCACTAATGTCGTAAATTGAAGCCTACCATGGCTATTTTGTACAACATATAAGGGTCATATATGGTTCCAAACGTCATTATATTACCTTAAGATGTATCCCCGAGGGTCTCAAGACTTTTCGCCATCAGGCCCTGTAACCTAAAAATTCCTCAAAAAGCGTGGATTATAGCCTTCAATTTTGTAATTTTTTGACCATTTTTCGTCCGGAAATAAAAAATGCCGAGATGCTTACCATGGTCCCTAATAATGATGGGATGAAGAACGGTAGGTCGTTGGGCTACCACCCCACCCAATTAAACAAAATTTGTAACTCAACTAACCCCTATAAAGTGTAGTGGTAAGTGAAGTTCGAACCCAAAGGAATGGAGGTCGAATGTATATTGCGTAAGTCAAGCTATTCCGAAGTCTAGTAGGGGTTTATGGTGGAAACTAAACCTAAGCTAGGCAATGCAAAAAGCTTGTACTACTTAAATGCTAAGGCACTAGGGGAATGGATCCACATGCACCAACAATGAAGTTCAATCAACTTGGGGAATCAACCAATCAAGTCAAGCAATGTGAGGGAAAACCGAAATTGCAACCAAGAGAGTACATCAAGCTATTCTCCTAGAGGTCTAATTAGCGTCAACTACATTAAACACTAGCTAGGAAACATCACAAGATATCTCAATCGAGTAAATATAAGCCACAAATCAATGGTCCGTATCAATGTGAACTCACAATGCAATCTAGTGTGAATAACAAGGGTGATCAAGCCTAATCAAGCACACACATGCACAAAATCAATCAACCAATTTAATCACATTATCAACTCAATCAATTTTCCCCAAATTAATCTCAATTCATCATCAATACATGCTTCACCACTACCCTAGCAATAAAACTACTCACAATCCACGAAAAACATCAAAATCAAAGTAATCATCATACCCAAATTCATCAATTGGAATCAACAAATTCAATCAAAATCAGTCAAACTATCAATTAACCAAATCAAACAACAATACTAATGAAATCAAACATTAAATTGCATTAAAGAGTAAAGAATCCTTACAAACTTGATAGAAATCAAATCAAATGTAGCAATCTTCAATCATCAATCATCAAACCCACATTTTCTCTCTCTAAAAATGCTAAGAACTAGTGTTTTTCTCTCTCTAAAATCTAATCTAATCTAATTCTAACTAATGAAAAATCTAATTCTCTCTCCATAAAAGGAAAGAAATAACTATCAATACAAAGAGGAAGTTAGGATTGACGTCCAAAAATAGACCCACGCCGGTGCGGGCGCTCGGAGGAGAGAGAGAAGCGCGCACGGGAACACACCCAGAACGGTGCGCCCGCACACACCTGGTGTGCGGCCGCACTCGACAGATGTGCGGCCGCATACTCCTTGAGTGCGCCCGCACAAAGCTGCAGCTTCCTTCTCTTCTTCTTCGTCCTAGCTCATGCGGTGCACACATCCTAGATGATGGTGATGGAGGACAAGGTAGGCAGGAACTTTCTTGAATTTCTTGAAGGATATAAGCCATGAGAAAGGCAAATACAAGGCCTTGAAGCATGCTCCTTGGACCCCCCTTTGACTTGAAACTTCTTGCACAAGTTTTAGGCATGAAAATCAATGAAAGACCATGGAGAGGAAGCTCGGGAATCCTTGGACAATCAATCACAACCTACAATCAAAGGATAAAAAGCAAGTAAAAGGGAAAAATAGCAAGTAAACTAGAAAATGCATAAAATAGAGGAACTAACTATAAAAAGCATAAAATGAAGAAAACTAGAATAAAACTAAGGAAAACTAAAGAAAAGAGTAATAAAATGAAATAATATTCTCCAAAAAGGGGCCAAATGAGTGCCATAAATGTCACTCATCAAATTCCCCCAAGCTAAACTTTTGCTCTTCCTCGAGCAAAACAAAGCAAGAAAGATAAAGGATGAAAATTTTATTGAAAATGAAAAAGAAAGACTCAAGATAAGAATATACACTAAGACTCACTGTCGTAGGAATCACGGTTGCTTTTAGCTACAACAAGCCCTTTAAACCCCAAAGTCGCCTATGAGGATGAGTGAGGTCTCTTAAGGGTGTCCTAAGAGTTTGACCCATAACTCTCCACCAAACATCAATGAGGCAAACCATGAAAACAAAAAAAAAAGAAAATGAAAATAAACCTTTGCGAAATGAACTCACATAGAGACTATAATGCAAATGAATGACAATCTTTCTCAAGTAGTTAAGGTATGCACTTTTCAAGATATCTAAGGTTGATTGAAACATAGGGTATGCTAGGCATAGGAACTAGTCATCACAATCCACGTTCATCCCAAACAATCTTACCGCGTTCTCCCCACTAGTCTCAAATCTCCCCTTAGTGAGTGTCCCAATGATTCCTCGAAGGAACCGGAAAAAGAATTATTTTTAGGCTACTCGACAATCTTGACTATGCATCCCCTTTCCTTAGGCAATTACCCATGATGCCCTCCCCCGAATAGTGACTCAACTATCTAGGTCGAAAGGTCTTTCCCCAAGGTTGTAACGCAAGGCAATAAGGGTGAAGGTAGGCTAAAATTTAAAATTTGGTGGTTTTCCTAATAGTGAAGCAAAGATTGCGCATTTCTGTACACCAAAACTAAGTTATCACCAAACAAAAACAACACCCCCAAGCTTACTTGAAGCTATACTCACAAAGAAATATATACAAAAAGCGTACACGCTTCTCCCCCAAGCTAAAATGAAGCATTGTCCGCAATGCTTAGAAGGAGAAAAGAATACATCAAAATATTTTTGAATTTTTCACCATTTAATTTTTTTGTTTTTTTTTTTACGAAATTTGCAATGTCCTTGCCTTTTACTTAATTCGGACGGCTATTTCTATATGCAACTTTATTAGTCCATGCCTTTTATGAAGTAGGACGGCTTTTTCTCAAATATTTGCCCTTATTCACAAAGAAAATGATATCACAAACTTGCATTCATAAAAACCAAAATTCCAACTTCATTCACCACAAACTCCACCACAAATGATCGATTTGCTTCACAAAAACCAAGATTAGAAGAAAATGAAACAAAAGGTCAAATAACTAAAGATGTGGCTTGAAAAGAAGGGATAAGGCTCAAATGGTTGCAAGAAGGCAAATGTAAACCCAAAAATAAAGAAAATAACAAAATATAACAAAAATGAAAAACACCACCCCGAAAAATGTGCCTTCGTCCTTCCTAGATAGTTCGGTCTCGGGTTTGAGAATCATACATCAAGCTTTATTAGATTAGGTTTGCATAGTCAAGGATCCACGCCGCTCATACAAGAAATGTTGAAGGCTTGAAAAACAAGTAACCTCACAAGGATGTGGCAAAAACTCACTAATGGTGTCAAATTGACTATAGGGAGCAACTACCAACATGCCACAAACAAGTAGAATCCGGCTTCAGATCCTCCTAGTTCAAACCAACTACCCTAGCATACACCTATCCTAGAGTCAACCGAACATAGTCTCAAACCGTGCATACCTTTACAACCTAGGAAGAAAATCATGCAAAAGACAAGACCAATGTACAAAGTTCATTTAATAAGAAAGATGAAAAATAAAGCCTCAAAATCACATCAAAAATAAAAAGAAAAATAAAGGAAAGTAAAAGAAAAGGAAAATAAAAGAAAATAAAAGAAAAGAAATGGAGACATAGAAAAGGAAATATAGGAGAAATAGTATGAAAAGGACTAGAAAGCAAGTTAAACACATAAGAATCCCAATCGTCAAACAAGTGATCGATCGACATCAACGTCATCGATCCCAAACACATTACGTGTTAACAAGCATCCATCCTCGAACCATTCAACTTCCCTTAAACTAATCTTATTCTATGCAACCAAGAAAAATAAAGAGAAAAATAAGAAAGATCTCACCGGGCTTCCAAGCTTAGCAAAAATAAACGAAGCAAGTAGAAACCACCTCGTTGCATTCCATAAACAAAAGCTTCTTCAAGAAACCAAGTGAGAAAAAGAAAATAAAAGAATCTATATACAAAGAAAATTGTCAGTAACTTCCAAATGAAATCAGCCGAAAATTCGGCAGCATAACGACAGTAAATGAAAAATATATATCAGAGACAGGGAAACATCAGGAAACATCATCATCAACAAGAATCGTCAGAATAACAGCAGAGCAGATAGATAGGGAATCAGAGTAAGTCATCATCAGAGAAATCAGCAGAGAAAACATCACAGAGACATCAGATCAGAAAGAGGACATGGAGGCTAAGAAGGAATAATGCTAAATGAACCACTAGCAAGGAGGAGGACAAGCAAACCACAACTAACCTAAACCAACTCCCCCAAGCTAGAAATGAGCTACCCCTCCCCCAAGCTAAACCCAACCATAGGGCAAACAAGAAACACAATCATAAAACAAGCATATGGAGAGGGGTAGTCAACATGGCTCACTCGGCACTAAAGTAGGGGGTAGAACTAGAGCTCCCCCCACCCATGGAAACAACCTCCTTCCCTTTAGCCCTACCTAGCCTCCTAAGGGCATTAACAGCAAAATACTCAGACCAATCATCCAAAACAGGGGGGCCCGAACGACCCCACCTCCCCTCAGTCTCAGGGGAAGGGAAAGGAGCAGGGTTAGCTGGATCGTAAGTCCAGTCACACCCTCTCGCCCTCTTGTAATCATAATCCCCTCTAGAGGTCCCACGAATGGCACTATGTGCCACATGTGGGCCCTCCCAATAGGGATAGTAGAGACGGGGCCCCACCGCCTTGTCATAAGGCTCCCACTGTGGGATAGGGCCCTCTTGGACCGGGAGGTACGGGTAGTTCACATAAGGCTCAATGTCCCCCCTAGAAACATGATAATCATATACCCTCCTAGCATGATAATCATAGCTACCCTCCAAAAAACCATTCCCCATAGAAGAGGAAGAAGACAAGGCAAAAGTAAGGGCATCAATCTTTTCATGCAAGCTAGACAAGTCATGCAAGGAAGGAGATGAAGGAGAAAGAGGAGTAGGAGAAGAAGTACTAGGGTTACCTCCCTTAGATGATGAGGCCTTAGACTTTTGATGAGCATTTCCCGAAGGAGGCATGGAAACCCGACGAAAAGAACTTGGAATATCTCTCTTGTGCGGCTTCCAAGGGTAGGGAGAATTTTTGTCCCTCACCATAGATCCTTCGTAGGGGATAAGGCACCAATCGGTAGTCCTCGACACTTTCCAAATGAACAAATCATCCATGATGGTGCGCTCAATAAACTTTTGGTTGATCAAGGCAAACGTGCCCAACAAGCAAGATGAAGACTTCTCTCTTGGGTCCCTAATCTCCTTAATATTCCCAATCTTGGATGCATACTTTTTGTTAAGTGACAACACAATGATGGTAATCATACCACCTATTTGTATGCTCCCCGAGAGAAAGAAGTCGTCCCTAATGTCGATGAAACGGTCGAGCAAGTGCCTTGAAAAGTCGATCACCTCCACTTCTTCATCCTTGGGTTGACTTGCCAACCATAACCAACTTAGTTGTTCTTGAGACATGGCTCCAAGAGATTCCTTGGAGAAAAATGCATAAGTAAGGATGCAGCTAAAATAGCGCATCGCACCATGGACTATTGAGGCCGACTTTGAAGTTTGAGCACAATAAGCTTCTTCATTAGAAATGCTATCCCACCAATCATCTTCATCGTATTTATGGTCGTGATGAAGTGTGTCATAAGCCAGATAAATCAAAGGCACACCCTCGATGGGCTCCGGGAAATGGAACATCTTGTTGAGGAATGAGAGGGGAATAGAATAATCCTCATTGAACACTTGGAAAGAGAGTGTTGGACATTCATTGTCGTTGCCGCTCTTGTGCACATCGAGAGATGATAGAAATTCATATGTGAGCCTCGCAAATGTGGGAGCACTAAGATCGATGAATTGCTCAAGGCCCAAATTCCGTGCTAACATTCGAACATCATCGCTGATCCCTAGAAGAGTGGTGGTATCATGATCATAAAATCTCGTAGAATATAATTTCCTCGATGATAGACTCTCAAATCGGTCCCAATGCTTTTGGACTTTAAACTTGATGCCGTATGTTTCCTTGATGGTAAAAGGTGGATCAATGGTTCCTCTTGAATTTGTAACCTTGGTACGTTTTGCTTGCCTTGAACCACCCATCTACAAAATAATGGACAAAGAGAATGGCTTCAAAAAAATAGGAATAGTATGCCAAAAACCAATCATGAATATGGGGAAAAATAAAGTGTATAATATTCAAAGAATTAAGCAAAAATTCAATAAAGTTGAATAATGCATAATCAAAGCATCACAATTGACACAAATATTACCCCAAATCACAATTAATAGAAGCAACAATACATTATATTATTAACAAACCATTGTCTCCATTATCACCATCAACATCAACAAAATACCCTAAAACTAATCATATGAAAATCCAACAAAATTCATGCCAAAATGCATAATATGCTCAAATAATACCATCATCATAATTAAATTTCACAAAACCAACATCATCATTTCCATAGTCATCAACATTAGAACAAGTAGTGGTAATAATGGTGATGTGAGTGAGGGTAGTACTAATCATGCTCAAAGCCTCATGAGGTATAAAAATTGAAACTTTATCACATAAAACATGCAATTATACTCTCAATTGATAGGAAATCACAAGATTAAAGCAAGAAAAACACTACTACACATAAACATCTCCAACAATCATACCAACAAGTTCCAATTGAAAAATACCCAAAATTTTCAAACTAGGAGAGAGAAAATTACCTTTAATGATGTAGAATGAAGACTTGGGTAACAAAGTAGTGAGAATTATGGAGATATGATGTAGAAAGATGAAAAATAATATGATGAAGATGAAGTATAACTATGAGCAACCCCAATAGATCTATGAAGGAAGTAGAATGAAGTAGGAGAGAGAGAGAGGAGGGGAAAATCGGCCTTAAAAGAGGAGGGAAAGCAAGGCTCGTACACCCAGCTAGGTGCGGCCGCACACGGGAGACGTGCGCCCGCACAGAGCTCGTGTGCGGCCGCACATAGCTGTTGTGCGCCCGCACAAAAACTGGAGCTTTTCCTCCGAATTCCATCCTCCCTCACCTAGTGCGCACACCCCCTATGATGGTCATGGTGAACCATATAGGCAGTAGCTACACTTCATATTGGAGAGTGAAAAACATGAAAATCATGAAAATAAACACAAGTACTCACCATCCTCCATACTTACTCATTTTTCCAACTTAAGAATTGGGACAAATTTACCTCAAAATTGGCATCAAAGTTGTTGGAAATCATCTCAAACCAACCTACAACATCAAACACAACAAGATTAAATCACAAAAACACCATCAAAACACAAAGAAAAATCAAAAGAAAAAGGAAGAAAAAGTTAGAAAACACGGGTTGCTTCCCGTGAAGCGCTTATTTTAGAGTCTTAAGCTAGACATCCTCCACCTCTTTCAAGGTGGATCATAGAGAGTCATATCATGGATGACCCCCACAAATACTCCATCATAATAGCGCTTGATCCTATGTCCGTTGACCTTAAAAGTCCTCGAAAAATCCAAAGGAGAAATTTCAATAGAACCATTTGAAAACACCTCTTGAACAACAAAAGGACCGGTCCAACGAGACATCAATTTTCCGGGGAAAAGCCTCATTTTGGAATTGAAAAGAAGCACCTTATCCCCCGGAACAAACTCTTTCTTCTCAATGAGCTTATCATGCACCTCCTTAGTTCTAGCTTTATACAAGCTAGCATAATCATACGCATCCAACCGAAGCTCTTCTAACTCATGTAAGTCCAACCAACGTTGCTCACCCGCACTAGCCAAATCAAAATTGATCTTCTTAATTGCCTAATGAGTGCGGTGCTCAAGCTCAACCGGAAGGTGACAAGACTTCCCATAAACCAAGCGATAAGGAGTGGTACCAATAGGAGTTTTGAAAGCCGTTTTATATGCCCACAAGGCATCGTCTAGCTTGTTTGCCCAATCTTTCCTACTCCTTGTAACCGTCTTCTCAAGAATCAACTTAATTTGACTATTTGATACCTCAACTTGCCCATTGGTTTGAGGGTGATAAGGAAGACCAAATCTTTGGTTCACTTCATGCTTCTTCAACATCTTCCGGAAAGCATAGTGCACAAAATGGGAGCCATTATCACTTATAACCGCTTTGGGGATGCCAAACCTTGGGAATATTATCTTTTTGAACAACTTCATCACCACTTTATGGTCATTAGTTGGAGAAGCAATGGCTTCCACCCACTTTGACACATAATCAACGGCAACAAGAATATATTGATTCCCATAAGAAGATGGAAAAGGACCCATAAAATATATACCCCAAACATCAAATATTTCCAACTCAAGTATTGGTTGTTGGGGAATCTCATTCCTTCTTGAAATATTCCCGGTCCTTTGGCATTGGTCACAACTTTTGACATACTCCCAAGCATTCTTGAAGAGGTTAGGCCACCATAATCCACATTGAAGCACCTTAGAGGCCGTTCTTGAAACACCCATATGACCACCACTAGGATCCGAGTGGCACATCTTCAAAACATTTGGTATTTCCTCATTTGGCACACACCGGCGCAACAATCCATCCACACCTCTTTTGTACAAGATTGGCTCATCCCAAACATAGTGCCTAGCTTCTCTCTTGAGCTTCCTCCTTTGATTGTTGGAAAAGGAAGGAGGGAACTCCCCACAAGCAAGAAAATTCACCAAATCGGCAAACCAAGGGAGCTCCTTCACATTGATAACATATAATGAATCATCCAACATCCGGTCCTCTATAGGGGACCCATCATCTTGAACTTGAAAATCCTCAAGTCTAGACAAATGATCCGCAACAACATTTTCCGCACCTTTTTTATCTCGGATCTCAAGATCAAAAGTTTGAAGCTCAAGGACCCAACGAATCAACCTCGGTTTGGATTCCTTTTTTCCAAAGAGATACTTCAAAGCCGCATGATCGGTGAAGACTATAGTCTTGGACCCCAACAAATAGCAACGGAATTTCTCAAAAGAATGAACAATAGCCAAGAATTCTTTTTCCGTTGTTGTATAATTTCTTTGAGCACCATTGAGGGTCTTTGACATATAATAGATGACATGAAGCTTTTTGTCAATTCTTTGACCCAACACACCTCCTATGGCCGTATCACTTGCATCACACATAAGCTCAAATGGCAAATCCCATCTAGGGGCTTGGACAATAGGAGTAGAAGTCAAAGCTTTCTTCAATCTATTAAAAGCTTCCAAACAAGCATCATCAAAGACAAAATCAACATCTTTTTGGAGAAGATCATTTAAAGGCTTAGCAATGAGAGAAAAGTCTTTGATAAACCTTCTATAAAACCCGGCATGACCTAAAAACGATCTTACTCCTTTCACATTAACCGGAGGGGGCAACTTCTCTATCACCTCAATCTTAGCTTTGTCAACTTCAATGCCTTTATGAGAAATCTTATGGCCTAGCACAATCCCTTCTTCCACCATGAAGTGGCATTTTTCCCAATTAAGCACCAAATTGACCTTTTCACATCTCTCAAGACATTTTTCAAGATTTTTGAGGCAATCCTCAAATGAAACACCTCCCACGGAAAAATCATCCATGAAAACTTCCATTTCTTCTTCAAGCATGTCCCCAAAAATGCTCACCATACACCTTTAAAAGGTCGCCGGAGCATTACACAATCCAAAGGGCATTCTTCTATATGCAAAAGTACCATAGGGGCATGTGAAGGTTGTCTTTTCTTGATCCTCGGGATGAATAGGAATTTGAAAGAATCCCGAATATCCATCAAGGAAGCAATAGAATTTGTGCCTAGTCAACCTTTCAAGCATTTGGTTAATAAAAGGGAGAGGGAAGTGATCCTTTTTGATGATGTGTTGGAATGAGCATCCTCCAACCGGTGACCGTTCTAGTTGGAATGAGCTCACCTTTCTCATTCTCAACTACGGTCATACCCCCCTTTTTAGGAACGACATGCACGAGGGAGACCCACCTTGAGCTTGAGATGGGGAATATGATTCCCGCATCCAAAAGCTTGGTGATCTCTTTCTTAACTACTTCTCCCATTTGGGGATGTAGCTTCCTTTGTCGTTCAATAGAAGGTAGGGTGCCCTCCTCAAGTGTTATGTGGTGTGTACACAAGGCGGGGCTTATGCCTTTAAGATCATCAATTGTGTACCCCAAATCACCTTGGTGCTTTCTCAAAACACCACATAACGCTTGAGCTTGGCTTTCACTCAAGGATGAACTAACAATAACGGGATATGTAGAATTATGGCCTAAGAATTCATACCTAAGGTGTGATGGTAGAGGTTTGAGCTCTACCATGGGAACACCTTTACCTTCTTTGGTTGAGGCCACTTGCAAAGCATATTGACTTGATATCCCCATATAAATTTCTTCATCACTCCCTATATTGCCTCCATCAAGCAAATCTTCATACAATTGCACTTCCTTGCTTGGGAAACCTATCTTTTCCTTATTCAACAAAACACACTCAAGAGGATCATTAGATGTGAGCAAATGCTCATGCATGGAATTCACAATATTATCAAGCACTTCAACTCTCATGCAATTCTCAAAAGAAGAAGAGGGATATTTCATTCCTTCATTCAAATCAAATTCAACTACCTCCTCTCCAATCTTAAGAGAAATCTTAGCACTTTTAACATCTATCATAGCCCCCGATGTAGCAAGGAAAGGTCTACCTAAGATGATAGGTATTGTAGCATCTTCATCCATATCCAACACTACAAAATCAACCGGAATAACAAATTTTCCAACCCTTAAAGGCACATCTTCTACCTTTCCCTTAGGAATCTTGATCGACCTATCGGCTAATTGCAAAGTAATCTTGGAAGGTATAAGTTCTCCTAGACCTAATCTTTGATAAACTGAATATGGCATAAGGCTAACACTAGCTCCTAAGTCACATAAGGCATTATCAATTTGGGTCTTGTTAATGGCACAAGGGATGGAAAAATTTCCGGGATCCTTCAACTTAGGAGGCATCTTGTTCATGATAATTGCACTACAATGTTCGGTAAGGCTAATTGTCTCCATCATATCACAAGTCCTTTTTCCACTCAAAATCTCCTTAAGGAACTTAGCATAGTTTAGCATTTGTTCAACAACATCGGTGAAAGGATGAGTTAGATGAAGTTGCTTAAGCATCACTACAAATTTCCCAAATTGCTCATCCAACTTATATCTATTATATCTTTGGGGATAGGGAAGCCTTGGTTTGCAAACCTCTTTCTCTTTCTCTTTCTCTATCACCTTCTCTACTCGTCCCTCATCAACATTTTCACTCAAAGGACATTCATCACCTTCAACTTCAATGGGATTCTTACTAGTGCTCTCTCTAGCAACACTCTTCTTAGGCACACCTCCCTCAAGGACCCTACCACTTCTAGTAACAATGGCATCCATAGGGTTCCTAGAATCTAGGCTAGGTGGAGTCAAAGAAGAAGAGTTTGCATATCCCTTGAACACACTAGTCAATTGAGAAAGTTTTTCACTTAAATCCTTGTTATATGCCAACATGTAATTAAACTTCTCTTCATTCAAAGCCATATAAATTTCTAAAGTTTTGGCTTGTTTCTCAATGACACTTTCCAAAAATTCCCTAGAAGAAAATGATTGATTATAGGAATTATCACTTGAACTTTTAGCATTTGGAACTAAATCAATTGGGGAACCTCTTTGAAAATTTGCTTGAAAATATCCCCTAGTTTGATTATTCCAATTACCCCTAGTTTGATTTTGGCTCCTTTGTTGATCATGGTTATCATAACCTTGATTATGATCCCCATGTCTATGGCCATGACCATGACCATTACAACCATCATGGTTATAGTTACCATGAATCCCTTGGTATCCATGATTTCTACAACCTCCATTTTGGTTATAATCATCATGATTCATATGATAATTCCTATTTCCAACATTCCTTTGAGCATCAATTCTAGGTTCACAAGCATGATTATTAATATAATTCACATGTTCCATTTCACTTCCATCACATTCATTACAAGGAACATTTGGGCACATAGAAGCATTATGATCATTCATTCCACATAATTCACAAGGCCAACATTCCACAATCATGCAACAAGAAGAAAGATTAGAGTTAGAGTGAGAAGATGTACCTCTCCCCTTAATTTGGGAGGGAAGAATTGGAGCTTGGGAAGGGGGCTTCTCAAGCTTTTCTTTGAGAGACATGACTTCTTTCCCTAAATCCGCAATCAAAGTAGTCAAATCATTGATGGCACTAAGTTGTTCGATTGAGTAACCCTTGCTTGTTGGTTCTCTCTCCACTTCTTGCCAATTCATGTAATGACGAACCACTTCATCAATTGCATCAACCACTTCTTCTTCCGTTTTGTTCAGGATTGGGCCTCCGGCTCCAGCATCCAAACTAGCTCTCCCATGAGAACTCAACCCACCATAGAAGATATGTATGATTTGATAGGTAGGAATCCCATGGTGTGGACACTCCCTTTGATAATCCTTAAATCTTTCCCATGCTTCATAGAGACTTTCATTTGGCTTTTGCTTGAACCCTTGAATCAAAGCTCTTGCCTCTGCCGTCTTCTTTTGAGGATAGAATCGGAACAAGAAAGCTTTGGTGACATCATCCCAAGTTCTCAAAGAATTGGGCTTCACTTCTTTATCTAGCCATTCCAAAGATCTTCCTATGAGAGAGAAAGAGAATAACTTAAGGCGGATAAACTCTTGAGATACTCCATTGACCTTTATTGTGTTACAATATTTTTCAAACTCCTTAAGATGGTTCAATGGGCTCTCATTCTTAGCCCCACTATATTGTCTCCTCTCAATTAGGGTGATTATTGCTGGCCGAATTTCAAAGTCAATTTTCGGTGTTGTAGGTGGAGCTATGCCTCTCTCATACCTATATGCACCGGGCACTCCTAGTTCCTTCAAGGCAACTCTTGAATTTCCTCCCATGGCTTGGGATCTATGCACACAAAACTCAAAGAAAATATTAGTAGCACGGCTACAAGTGTAGCCTAAAGTGTAAAATCTTTTGCAAATAGAGTGGAATATACTCAACAACAACATGCACTCAAAGCACCATTCCCCGGCAACGGCGCCATTTTGATGGGATGAAGAACGGTAGGTCGTTGGGCTACCACCCCACCCAATCAAACAAAATTTGTAACTCAACTAACCCCTATAAAGTGTAGTGGTAAGTCAAGGTCGAACCCAAAGGAATGGAGGTCGAATGTATATTGCCTAAGTCAAGCTATTCAGAAGTCTAGTAGGGGTTTATGGTGGAAACTAAACCTAAGCTAGGCAATGCAAAAAGCTTGTACTAATTAAATGTTAAGGCACTAGGGGAATGGATCCACATGCACCAACAATGAAGTTCAATCAACTTGGGGAATCAACCAATCAAGTCAAGCAATGTGAGGGAAAACCGAAATTGCAACCAAGAGAGTACATCAAGCTATTCTCCTAGAGGTCTAATTAGCGTCAACTACATCAAACACTAGCTAGGAAACATCACAAGATATCTCAATCGAGTAAATATAAGCCACAAATCAATGGTCCGTATCAATGTGAACTCACAATGCAATCTAGTGTGAATAACAAGGGTGATCAAGCCTAATCAAGCAAACACATGCACAAAATCAATCAACCAATTTAATCACATTATCAACTCAATCAATTTTTCCCAAATTAATCTCAATTCATCATCAATACATGCTTCACAACTACCCTAGCAATAAAACTACTCACAATCCATGAAAAACATCAAAATCAAAGCTAAACTAATCATCATACCCAAATTCATCAATTGGAATCAACAAATTCAATCAAAATCAATCAAACTATCAATTAACCAAATCAAACAACAATACTAATGAAATCAAACATTAAATTGCATTAAAGAGTAAAGAATCCTTATAAACTTGATAGTTATCAAATCAAATGTAGCAATCTTCAATCATCAATCATCAAACCCACATTTTCTCTCTCTAAAAATGCTAAGAACTTGTGTTTTTCTCTCTCTAAAATCTAATCTAATCTAATTCTAACTAATAAAAAATCTAATTCTCTCTCCATAAAAGGAAAGAAATAACTATCAATACAAAGAGGAAGTTAGGATTGACGTCCAAAAATAGACCCACGCCGGTGCGGGCGCTCGGAGGAGAAAGAGAAGCGTGCACGGGAACACACCCAGAAAGGTGCGCCCGAACGCACCTGGTGTGCGGCCGCACTCGACAGATGTGCGGCTGCACACTCCTCGAGAGCGCCCGCACAAAGCTGCAGCTTCCTTCTCTTCTTCTTCGTCCTAGCTCATGCGGTGCACACATCCTAGATGATGGTGATGGAGGACAAGGTAGGCAGGAACTTTCTTGAATTTCTTGAAGGATATAAGCCATGAGAAAGGCAAATACAAGGCCTTGAAGCATGCTCCTTGGACCCCCCTTTGACTTAAAACTTCTTGCACAAGCTTTAGGCATGAAAATCAATGAAAGACCATGGAGAGGAAGCTCGGGAATCCTTGGACAATCAATCACAACCTACAATCAAAGGTTAAAAAGCAAGTAAAAGGGAAAAATAGCAAGTAAACTAGAAAATGCATAAAATAGAGAAACTAACTACAAAAAGCATAAAATGAAGAAAACTAGAATAAAACTAAGGAAAACTAAAGAAAAGAGTAATAAAATGAAATAAAATTCATCCAAAAAGGGGCCAAATGAGTGCCATAAATGTCACTCATCAAATACACCCTGGGAGTTTCTTTAGGTGGGTCCAACCATCCAATATGCCTTTCAACAGTCAATTTACCCGTTCTAAACTTGCACCGATATCGTGACCTCAAGCCTACCACGGACATTTATGGCAACATATAATGGTCATATATAGTTCCAAACGTCATTATATTACCCTAAGATTTGTTCCCTAGGTTCTTAAGACTTTTCGCCACCGGGCCCCGTAACCTCAAATTCCTCAAAAAGCGGGGATTATAGCCCTTCAATTTATGAATTTTTTGACCTTTATTCGCCCGGAAATAAAAATTAGCGAGATGTTCACCATAGTTCCTAATACCCTTCGGGAGTCCAATTGAGTGGGTGGAGCCATCCAATATGCCTTAAAACGGTCAATTTACCCGTTCCAAATTTGCACCAATTTCGAAAACTAAATCCTACCATGGCTATTTTGTACAACATATAAGGGTCATATATGGTTCCAAACGTCATTATATGACCCTAAGATGTATCCCCTAAGGTCTCCAAACTTTTCTCCACCGGGCCCTGTAACCTCAAAATTCCTCAAAAAGCGTGGATTATAGCCTTTAATTTTGGAATTTTTTGACCATTTTTCGCCCGGAAATAAAAATTGGCGAGATGTTCACCATAGTTCCTAATACCCCCCGGGAGTCCAATTGAGTGGGTGGAGCCATCCAATATGCCTTAAAACGATCAATTTACCCGTTCCAAATTTGCACCGATTTCGTAAACTAAAGCCTACCACGGCTATTTTGTACAACATATAGGGTCTTATATGGTTCCAAACGTCATTATATTACCCTAAAATGTATCCCCTAGGGTCTCAAGACTTTTCGCCACCGGGCCCCGTAACCTCAAATTCCTCAAAAAGCGTGGATTATAGCCTTCAATTTTAGAATTTTTTGACGTTTTTTCGCCCGGAAATAAAAATTGTCGAGATGTTTACCATGGTTTCTAATACCCTTCAGAAGTTCAATAGAGTGGGTGGAACCATCCAATATGCCCTAAAACGGTCAATTTACCCGTTCCAAATTTGCACCGATTTCTAAAACTAAATCCTACCACGGCTATTTTGTACAACATATAAGGGTCATATATGGTTTCAAACGTCATTATATGTTTCTAAGATGTATCGCCTGAGGTCTCCAGACTTTTCGCCACCGGGCCCTGTAACCTCAAAATTCCTCAAAAAGCGTGGATTATAGCCTTAAATTTTGGAATTTTTTGACCTTTTTTCGCCCGGAAATAAAAATTGCCTAGATGTTCAACATAGTTCCTAATACCCTCCGGGAGTTCAATCGAGTGGGTGGAGCCATCCAATATGCCTTAAAACGGTCAATTTACCTGTTCCAAATTTGCACCGATTTCATAAACTAAAGCCTACCACGGCTATTTTGTACAACATATAAGGGTCTTATATGGTTCCTAACGTCATTATATTACCCTAAGATGTATCCCCTAGGGTCTCAAGACTTTTCGCCACCGGGACCCGTAACGTCAAAATTCCTCAAAAAGCGTGGATTATAGCCTTCAATTTTGGAATTTTTTGACCTTTTTTCGCCCGAAAATAAAAATTGCCGAGATATTTACCATGGTTCCTAATACCCTCCGAGAGTCCAATTGAGTGGGTGGAACCATCCAATATGCCTTAAAACGGTCAATTTACCCGTTCTAAATTTGCACCGATTTCGTAATCTAAAGCCTACCACGGCTATTTTATACGACATATAAGGGTCATATATGGTTCCAAACGTCATTATATGACCCTAAGATGTATCCCCTAAGGTCTCAAGACTTTTCGCCCCCGGGCCAAGTAACCTCAAAATTCCTCAAAAATCGTGGATTATAGCCTTCAATTTTGGAATTTCTGACCTTTTTTCACCCGGAAATAAAAATTGCCGAGATGTTTACCATGGTTCCTAATACCCTCCGGGAGTCCAATTGAGTGGGTGGAACCATCCAATATGCCTTAAAACGGTCAATTAACCCGTTCCAAATTTGCACCGATTTCGTAAAATGAAGCCTACCACGGCTATTTTGTACAACATATAAGGGTCATATATGGTTCCAAACATCATTATAAGACCCTAAGATGTATCCCCTAAGGTCTCAAGACTTTTCGCCACCGGGCCCCGAAACTTCAAAATTCCTCAAAAACCGTGGATTATAGCCTTTAATTTTGGAACTTTTTTACCTTTTTTCGTCCGGAAATAAAAAATGTCGAGATGCTTACCAAAGACCCTAATACACCGTGGGAGTCTATTTGGTTGGGTCCAACCATCCAACATGCCTTTAAACAGTCAATTTACCCGTTTTAAACTTGCACCGATATCGTGACCTCAAGCCTACCACGAACATTTATGGCAACATATAATGGTCATATATGGTTCCAAACGTCATTATATTACCCTAAGACGTATCCCCTAGGGTCTTAAGACTTTTCGCCTCCGGGCCCCGTAACCTCAAAATTACTCAAAAAGCGTGGATTATAGGCTTCAATTTTGGAACTTTTTCACCTTATTTCGCCCAGAAATAAAAATTGCCGAAATATTAACCATTGTTCCTAATACCCTCCGGGAGTCCAACTGAGTGGGTATCACCATCCATCATGCCTTAAAACGGTCAATTTACCCGTTCCAAATTTGCACCGATTTCGTAAACTAAAGCCTACCACGGTTATTTTTTACAACATACAAGGGTCATATATGGTTCCAAACGTCATTATATTACCCTAAGATGTATCCCCTAAGGTCTCAAGACTTTTCGCCATCGGGCCCCGAAACCTCAAAATTCTTTAAAAACCGTAGATTATAGCCTTCAATTTTGGAATTTTTTTACCTTTTTTCGTCCGGAAATAAAAAATGCCGAGATGCTTACCAAGGACCCTATTACATCGTGGGAGTCTATTTGGGTGGGTCCAACCATCCAATATGCCTTTAAACAATCAATTTACCCGTTTTAAACTTGCACCGATATCGTGACCTCAAGCCTACCACGAACATTTATGGCAACATATAATGGTCATATATGGTTCCAAACGTGATTATATGACCCTAAGACGTATCCCCTAGGGTCTCAAGACTTTTCGCCTCCGGGCCCCGTAACTTCTAAATTACTCAAAAAGCGTGGATTAGGCTTCAATTTTGAAACTTTTTCACCTTATTTCGCCCGGAAATAAAAATTGACGAAATATTTACCATGGTTCCTAATACCCTCCGGGAGTCCAATTGAGTGGGTATTACCATCCATCATGCCTTAAAACGGTCAATTTACCCGTTCTAAATTTGCATCGATTTCGTAAACTGAAGCATACCACGGTTATTTTTTACAACATATAAGGGTCATATATGGTTCCAAACGTCATTATATGACCATAAGATGTATCCCCTATGGTCTAAAGACTATTCGCCATCGGGCCCCGTAACCTTAAAATTCCTCAAAAAGCGTAGATTATAGCCTTCAGTTTTGGAATTTTTTGACCTTTTTTCGCCCGGAAATAAAAACAGCCGAGATGTTTACCATGGTTCCTAATACCCTCCGGGAGTCCAGTTGAGTGCGTGGAACCATCCAATATGCCTCAAAACGGTCAATTTACCCGTTCTAAATTTGCACCGCTTTCGTAAACTGAAGCCTACCACGGCTATTTTGTACAACATATAAGGGTCATATATCGTTCCAAACATCATTATTTGACCCTAAGATGTATCCACTAAAGTCTCAACACTTTTCACCACCAGGCCCCGAAACCTCAAAATTCCTCAAAAGAGTGGATTATAGCCTTCAATTTTGAAATTTTTTGACCTTTTTTCGCCCGGAAACAAAAATTGCCGAGATGTTTACCATGATTCCTAATACCCTCCGGGAGTCCAATTGAGTGGATGGAACCATCCAATATGCCTTAAAACGTTCAATTTACCCGTTCTATATTTGCACCGATTTCGTAAACTGAAGCCTACCACGGCTATTTTGTACAACATATAAGGGTCATATATGGTTCCAAACGTCATTATATGACCTTAAGATGTATCCCCTAAGGTCTCAAGACTTTTCGCTACCGGGCCCCATAACCTTAAAATTCCTCAAAAAGCATGGATTATAGCTTTCAATTTTGGAATTTTTTTACCTTTTTTCGCCCGGAAATAAAATTGCCGAGATGTTTACCATGGTTCCTAATACCCTCCGGGAGTCCAATTGAGTGGGTGGAACCATCCAATATGCCTTAAAACGGTCAATTTACCCGTTTTTAATTTGCACCGATTTCGTAAACTGAAGCCTACCACGACTATTTTGTACAACATATAAGTGTCATATATGGTACCAAACGTCACTATATGACCTTAAGATATATCCCCTAAGGTCTCAAGACTTTTCGCAACCGGGCCCCGTAACCTCAAAATTCCTCGAAAAGCGTGGATTAAGGGCTTCAATTTTGGAATTTTTTGACGTTTTTTCGCTGGGAAATAAAAATTGCCGAGATGTTTACCATGATTTCTAATACCCTCCGGGAGTCAAACTGAGTGGGTGGAACCATCCAATATGCCTTAAAACGGTCAATTTACCCGTTCTAAATTTCCACCGATTACGTAAACTGAAGCCTACCACAGCTATTTTGTACAACATATAAGGGTCATATATGGTTCCAAACGTCATTATATGACCCTAAGATGTATTCCCCAAGGTCTCAAGACTTTTCGCCACCGGGCCCCCTTACCTCAAAATTCCTCAAAAAGAGTGGATTATAGCCTTTAATTTTGGAATTTTATGACCTTTTCTCGCCCGGAAATAAAAAATGCCGAGATGCTTACCATGGACCCTAATACACCCTGGGAGTCCCCATCAAATATGCCTTTAATCAGTCAATTTACCCGTTCTAAACTTGCACCGATATTGTGACCTCAAGTCTACCACGGACATTTATGGCAACATTTAATCGTCATATATGGTTCCAAACGTCATTATATGACCCAAACATGTATCCCCTAGGGTCTCAAGACTTTTCGCCACCGGGCCCCGTAACCTCAAAATTCCTCAAAAAGCGTGGATTGTATCCTTCAATTTTGGAATTTTTTGACCTATTTTCGCCCGGAAATAAAAATTGCCGAGATGTTTACCATGGTTCCTAATACCCATCGGGAGTCCAATATGCCTTAAAACGGTCAATTTACCCGTTCCAAATTTGCACCGATTTCTTAAATTGAAGCCTACCACGGCTATTTTGTACAACATATAAGGGTCATATATGGTTTCAAACGTCATTATATGACCTTAAGATGTATCCCCTAAGGTCTCAAGACTTTTCGCCACCGGGCCCCGTAACGTCAAAATTCCTCAAAAAGCGTGGATTATAGCCTTCAATTTTGGAATTTTTTGACCTTTTTTCGGCTGGAAATAAAAAATGACGAGATGCTTACTATGGACCCTAATACACCCTGGGAGTCTATTTGGGTGGGTCCAACCATCAAATATGCCTTTAAACAGTCAATTTACCTGTTCCAAACTTGCACCGATATCGTAAACTCAAGCCTACCACGGACATTTATAGCAACATATAATGGTCGTATATGGTTCAAAACGTCATTATATGACTCTAAGATGTGTCTCCTAGGGTCTCAAGAGTTTTCGCCACCGGGCCCCGTAACCCCAAAATTCCTCAAAAAGCATGGATTGTAGACTTCAATTTTGGAATTTTTAACATTTTTTCGCCCGAAAATAAAAATTGCCGAGATGTTTACCATGGTTCCTAATACCCTCCGAGAGTCCAATTGAGTGGGTGGAACCATCCAATATGCCTTAAAACGGTCAATTTACCCGTTTTAAATTTGCACCGATTTCGTAATCTAAAGCCTACCACGGCTATTTTGAACAACATATAAGGCTCATATATGGTTCCAAAGGTGATTATATAACCCAATGATGTATCCCCTAAGGTCTCAAGACTTTTCGCCACCGGGCCAAGTAACCTCAAAATTCCTCAAAAAGCGTGGATTATAACCTTCAATTTTGGAATTTTTGACCTTTTTTCGCCCGGAAATTAAAATTGCCGAGATGTTTATTATGGTTCCTAGTACCCTCCGGGAGTCCAATTGAGTGGGCGGAACCATCCAATATGCCTTAATACGGTCAATTTACCCGTTTTAAATTTGTACCGATTTCGTAAACTGAAGCCTACCACGGCTATTTTGTACAACATATAAGGGTCATATATGGTTCCAAACGTCATTATATGACCCTAAGATGTATCCCCTAAGGTCTCAAGACTTTTCGCGACTGGGCCCCGTAATCTCAAAATTCCTCAAAAAGCGTGGATTATATCCTTCTATTTTGGAATATTTTGACCTTTTTTCGCCCGGAAATAAAAATTGCCGAGATATTTACCATGGTTCCTGATACCCTCCGGGAGTCCAATTGAGTGGGTGGAACCGTCCAATATGCCTTTAAACAGTCAATTTACCCGTTCCAAACTTGCACCGATATCGTGACCTCAATCCTACCATGGACATTTATGGCAACATATAATGGTCATATATGGTTCCAAACGTCATTATATCACCCTAAGATGTATCCCCTAGGGTATCAAGACTTTTCGCCACCGGGCCCCGAAACCTCAAAATTCTTCAAAAACCGTGGATTATATCCTTCAATTTTGGAATTTTTTGACCTTTTTTCGCCCGAAATTAAAATTTTTTGAGATGTTTACCATGGTTCCTAATACCCTCCGGGAGTCCAATTGAGTGGGTGGAACCATCTAATATGCCTTAAAACGGTCAATTTACCCGTTCTAAATTTGCACCGATATTGTAAACTAAAGCCTACCACGGTTCCAAGGGTCATATATGGTTCCAAACGTCATTATATGACCCTAAGATGTATCCCCTATGGTCTCAAGACTTTTCTCCACCGGGCCCCGTAACCTTAAAATAGCCTTCAATTTTGGAATTTTGTTACTGTTTTTCGCCCGAAAATAAAAATTCCCGAGATGTTTACCATGGTACCTAATGCCCTCTGGGAGTCTAATTGAGTGGGTGGAACCATCCAATATGCCTTAAAACGGTCAATTAACGCGTTCCAAATTTGCACCGATTTCGTAAAATGAAGCCTACCATGGCTATTTTGTACAACATATAAGGGTCATATATGGTTCCAAATGTCATTATATGACCCTAAGATGTATCCCCTAAGGTCTCAAGACTTTTCGCCACCGGGCCCCGTAACCTTAAAATTCCTTAAAAAGCGTGGATTATAGCCTTCAATTTTGGAATTTTTTGACCTTTTTTCGCCCGGAAATAAAAATTGCCGAGATGTTTAACATGGTTCCTAATACCCTCCAGGAGTCCAATTGAGTGGGTGGAACCATCCAATATGCCTTAAAACGGTCAATTAACCCGTTCCAAATTTGCACCGATTTCGTGAAATGAAGCCTACCATGGCTATTTTGTACAACACTAGGGTCTAGAGCGCGCTACGCGCGCTTTTAGTTTGTAAATCGATTTGTTTGACGTATTTAGGAATGTGGCAATTTTGGGGGTTTTTAAAATTTAGTATTTAAGTATGTCATGAGTTTGAATAGAAATGCAAAATGTGCAATTTAGTTTACGTTGTGTATTGTAATGTTATTAATGAGTTCTTGTTAGAAAAATAAATGTAAGAAATCATTGTATGTGTTAAATATTGTTTGGAGGTTAGTTAAAAATAAATGTATAAAATAAATAAAGCTAATACTATTATCAATAATATAATTTAGGTGTTAGGCCCATTTTTTTTCATAAATATTGGTTTTATAACGTAGAGGTAGTGTTGTGAGATCAAAGTAAAAAATTGGGTTTTTATTTTTTGTTTAGTAATAATAAAGGATGTTATGTAGATAAGCTTAATACTTAATAAGGCTAGAGAAAGGTCACGCGTAAAAGGCCTAATGTAAAATATTATTAGAAGTAAATACACCGAGGCTATACTTGATATATGTGTAGAAGTTTATGTAATGTGAATAAGTGAAGTCGAATTTTTAATTTACCTAATTTTAAGTTATGGTATCTAATATCCTAGATGAAAATTCACTAATCATTAATTCAATGGTCGTTAGTTTTAGTGACAATCATACTTAAAGTTTTGATGCTAAAAGTGCGCGTATTTGACACTTAAAAAGCACACTTAAATTTAGTGAAAAATTGCCAAAGCCACTCACAATGCCATTGGCTTCAAAATCGCACGTATTTGATACTTAAAAATCACATCTAATCTGTATTATATTTGATGAACTCAATAAAAGTGATACAAGACGATTCAATTTTGATGTTAGAATTTATAAAATTAAGCTTGTCATTTGAGGTGAGGTAACTTTCAAATTTGAGAAAATAAACATCACTTTTTTTTGTTACTTAAAAGGATTTCACTTTTACGTTTTAAATTAAATTGGTCACTTATGTGTTCTCACCTAAACTAATTGCCTTGAGTTCTAAGCTATCTTTTTTTTCCTTTAGTGATCTTTCTTCTTGAGTCACTTTTCTTCTTAATTGATATTTCTTAAGTAGTTCTCTTTCTTTTTAGCATTTAGTAACTCTTTTTCCAAAGCTAATTTTTCTTATTTTCATAAGTAATCTTTCAAGTGGTTTCCCTCTTTTTGTAAAGTGAGATTTCTAAAGTAGTCTCTTTCAAATGATTTTTCTTAAATGGTCTCTTAGGTGATCGTCCTATCTTTCTTAGGTGATTGACTTTTCTTAAGTTGTCTCTCTAACTCATTGTTTCTTCTCTCCCTCTCCTAGGCTAATTGCCCTAAGTTTTTCCCCTAAACTAATTGTTTATAATTGCCCTAGTTTCTTAAGTTATCTTTCTTTCTTTAGTGACCTTTTTGCTTGAGTGATCTTTCTTATTCTTGAGTGTTTTTTCTTTCTTAAGTGGTTTCTCTCACTAATGGTTTCTTTCTTTACTCTCCTAAAATAATTGCCTTAATATTCTCACCTAAACTAATTGCCCCGAGTTCTAAGCTATCTTTTTTTCCTTTAGTGGTCTTTTTTCTTGAGTCATTTTTCATCTTAATTGATATTTCTTAAGTGGCTCTCTTTCTTTTTAGCATTTTAGTAACACTTTTTCCTAAGTTATTTTTTTTTATTTTCATTAGTAATCTTTCAAGTGGTTTCCCTCTTTTTGTTTGTTAAGTGAGATTTTTACAGTAGTCTCTTTCAAATGATTTTTCTTAACTGGTTTTCTCTCTCTCTCTCTCTCTCTCTCTCTCTATCTGGTAGGTCACTTCCTAAGCTAGTTGCCCTGGTTTTAATTTCTTAATTGGTTTTCCTTATTGGTCTCTCTTTCTCTCTTTTTCTCTCTCCATCTCTCTCTCTAATTTTAGCAACCCTTTTCTAAGTTAATTGTTTATTCTTAAGCTAATTGCCTCAATTTTCTTAAGATAAGTGCCCCAATTTCTGTCTCTCTCTTTTTCTCTCTTAACTGCCCCATTCTCTCTCTCTCTCTCTCTCTCTCTCTCTCTCTCTCCTAAGTTAATTGTCTGGATTTTTGTATCTAATCTTTCTTAATTAGTGTCTCACCTCTCCAAAGCCAATTGACCTTATTTTCATAAATGATTTTTCTTTAGTGGATGTTTTCTTTTTTTCTCTCTTAAGATAGTTGCCTTGATTTTCCTAAGTTATCTTTTATGTAGTCTCTTCTTTCTCTAGCATTTGAGTAAATCTTTTTCCTAATCTAATTATATTTTTATAAGCTAATTGCCCTTTTCTTAGGTGATAGACCTTTCTTAAGTTGTCTCTTTAACTCATTGTTTCTTCTCTCCCTTTCCTAGGCTTATTGCTTTAGTTTTTCTCCTACACTAATTTTTTATAATTGCCCTAGTTTCTTAAGTTATCTTTCTTTCTTTAGTGACCTTTTTTCTTGAGTGATCTTTCTTTTTCTTGAGTGATTTTTCTTTCTAAAGTGAACTCTCTCACTAATTTATTCTCCTAAGCTAATTGCCATAAGATTCTCTTCTAAACTAATTGCCCTGAGTTCTAAGCTATCTATTTTTCCTTTAGTGATCTTTCTTCTTGAGCCATTTTTCTTCTTAATTGATATTTCTTAAGTCGCTCTTTTTCTTTTTAGCATTTTAGTAACTCTTTTTCCTAAGCTAATTTTTCTTATTTTCATAAGTAATCTTTCAAATGTTTTCCTACTTTTTTTTAAGTGAGAATTCTAAAGTGGTCACTCTCAAATCATTTTTCTTAAATGGTCTTTCTACCTCTCTCTCTAGTAGGTCACTTCCTAAGCTAGTTGTTCAGACTTTAATCTCTTAAGTGGTTTTTCCTTAGTATTCTCTCTTTCTCTCTCTCTGTCACTAATCTCTCTGTCACTAATTTCAGTAACCTTTTTTCTAAGCTAATTGTTTTTTCTTAAGCTAATTGCCTCAATTTTCTCAAGTGATCTTTCTTATAAGTGCCCCATCTCTTAACTCTCTCTCTAATTGCCTTGCATATGATCTTCTTAATTGGTGTCTCCCGTTTCCAAAGCAAATTGACCTTATTTTCATAACTGATTTTTCTTTAGTGGATGTTTTCTCTTTTTTATCTCTTAAGATAGTTGCCTTGATTTTCTTAAGTGATCTTTTATGTAGTTTCTTTTTTCTCTAGCATTTTAGTAGATTTTTTTCCTAAGCTAATTATATTTTCATAAGCTAATTGTCCTATCTTTCTTAAGTGATTGACTTTTCCTAAGTTGTCTCTCTAACTCATTGTTTTTTCTCTCCCTCTCCGAGGCTAATTTCCCTATGTTTTTCTCCTAAACTAATTGTTTATAATTTGCCTAGTTTCTTAAGTTATCATTCTTTCTTTAGTGACCTTTTTCCTTGAGTGATCTTTCTTTTTCTTGAGTGAATTTTCTTTCTTAAGTGGTTTCTCTCACTAATGGTCTCTTTCTTTTACTCTCCTAAACTAATTGCCTTAATATTCTCACCTAAACTAATTGCCCCGAGTTCTAATAAGCTATCTTTTTTTCCTTTAGTGATCTTTCTTCTTGAGTCATTTTTTTTCTTTATTGATATTTCTTATGTGGCTCTCTTACTTTTTAACATTTTAGTAAAAAAATTTCCTAAGCTAATTTTTCTTAGTAACCTTACAAATGGTTTCCCTCTTTTTGTTAAGTGAGACTTCTACAGTGGTCTCTCTCATATGATTTTTCTTAAATGGTCTCTCTTTCTATCTGGTAGGTCAGATTTTAATTTCTTAAGTGGGTTTTCTTTATTGGTGTCTCTCTTTCTCTCTTTTTTTTTCTCTATATCTCTCTCTCTCATTTTAGTAACCCTTTTACTAAGCTTTTTTTTTTCTTAAGCTAATTGCCTCAATTTTCTCAAGTGATCTTTATTATAAGTGCTCATTCTCTCTCTCTCTCTCTCTCTCTCGCTTTCTCTCTCTCTCTCCTAAGTTAATTGCCTCGATTTTGTATGTGATCTTTTCATTATTGGTGTCTCACCTCTCCAAAGCCAATTGACCTTATTTTTAATAATTGATTTTTCTTAAGTGGATGTTTTTTCTTTTTCTCTCTTGAGATAGTTGCCTTAATTTTCTTAAGTGATCTTTTATGTAGTCTCTTTTTTTTCTAGCATTTGAGTAAACTTTCTTAGGTGATGGACCTTTCTTAAGTTTTCTCTCTCACTCATGGTTTCTTTTTCTCCCTCTCCTAAGCTAACTACCCTATATTTCTCTCCTAAACTAATTGTCCTTAATTGCCCTAAGTTCCTCTTAAACTAATTGTCTTGATTTTTCAAAGTTATCGTTCTTTTTTTAGTGACCTTTCTTCTCGAGTGATTTTTTTTTTTACTGGAGTGATTTTTCTTCTTAAGTGATACTACCTCCGTTTTTTATTAGTTGACACGTTTTGACTTTAGCACTATTCACACACTCCCCTTAGACCATGTTTTGTGATTTACATATAATGAAAAATATAGTCATGTGGGATCTTGTTAGATTTGTCACGGTCTATATTTTTAAAATATCAACTTTTTATAATTTTTACTTATCGGTAACTAAAGATATTAACGTTTTGATTTGTGCATTCGCAAAAGTGACTAAAGAAACGTGTCAACTAAAAAGAAACGGTGGAAGTATTTCTTAAGTGGTCTCTCTTTGTTATTAGCATTTTAGTAACCTTCTTTCTAAGCTAATTTTACGTATTTTCATAAGTCATTTTTTAAAGTGGTGTCCTCTTTGTTAAGGGATTTTTCTTTTGGTTTCCCTCAAATAATCTTTCTTAAATGTTCTCTCTCTTTCTTTCTAATAGTATTTCTCTTTCTCACTCTCTCTCATGTGCTATTTGTAATTAATCTCTCTTTCTCTCTCTCAAATGATCTTTCTTCATAATTTAACTTAAAAAAAATATAATTAGCTAGCTTAAGTGGTCCAATGAGCCTTTTCCCAAGCTAAGTCCTTCTATTTTCTTAAGTGATCTTTCTTTCTTTGATAATAGTAATGATCACAGATTTCCATGCTACATATGAATATTTAACTCAAAGTTTTACAACAACAATTTCCAAATAAAACAATTAATAAAGCACAAAAAATTACTACAAGATTACAAATATATAAGCTTGTAAAAGAACACTTCCTTTTTTCAATGTAATTTTATATGATAACTTTAGTACTACCACTTCTTAAAACCTGTACTTCAAAAGGTACTTTGTATCACTATACATGGACAATGGAGTGAAGCTTGTCAAAGAGCATGACAAAATGCAAGGAGCTGATTGGCGAGCTTTGTCAAAAAATATGCTAACATTATTTGGTGCACTTTCTCCAAACCACATGGTCAGGAAACTTCTAAGCATGATCTCTTCCTTTTTGAGCTTAACCTGAAATGCAACCCCTAAAGCCAAAAAAGAGCTACAATGTCAATAGTATCGAGGTAATTTTTATATCTTGTAGTAAAAATTTCTCATCTATTTTTTCCTTTCTATTACAGATTAATTTATCTCAAGAAAGTAAAAACAAATATTCACTCTTATAAAAAAAAAAGAAGACAAAAAAAAAAACAAATATTCACACATATTACATTTCAATCCTTGAATTTTAACTCCCAAGTCAGTACTCACCTCAAATTCATTGCACTATTGTATTTGTTTCTCCAGTTGCTCCTATGATTCCTTGATTTCTTTCAAGAGCTTTATCCTGAAGTGACAGCTCATGTCCTCTAGCAGCAGCAACCTCCTGTTCAGCATACTGATTTTGATCTCGATATATATCTTCCCTTCATCTTCTAAAATGATATGAATAGACAAAAAACAAAAAATGATATTCTCTCTCTACTAATCACAAGAATGCCGTAAAAAGGAAGAAAGGTTGAAGAAATCAATTATTAAATTTACCCCAAGCCGCATGATTATAAAATTATAAAGATATGCCTTTTAAATTTTCTAATAAACTTGTAGTCCCAGCCCATTTGCTAAACGATATATGCACATTCTTTTGCAAACCCAAATGCTAGCCCAAAATGGTGTTTTTTAGTCTTATATTAATATTATGTATATATAAAGCTCAAGCTCAAACTACCATCCTACTTTTGCTGATCACTTAATCTACGGTAATCCTAAAGCCAACAACTTATTCACAGCAGAAACCACAACTAAAACTACACAATGTGAACACCGCTATTAGTGCCCCTTGATGACTATAACCTATGGCAAAGTTTAAACAACAATGTTATTCGATGTTCACTATTCAAATAAATAAAAAAGTAGTAGTGAGCCAATGATGAAATCTATACGTATATATGCTATTGAGAACACAAATGACATGCTTAAACAAATCGTATAGAGAAGTGGCATAAATCAGCGTTATTGCTTCAGCTCTTATAGATTTGGTTTCTTCTCTAGGATTATAGTAGATTAGAGCTTGTGAACCTAACAATATTTGAGGAAATTTAAGATAATTTAGAGTAAAATTTGACACTATACAGCTCAATTGCATCAAATCGTAAAAAACTCTACGGCCCAAAAATATTCTACTGAATATAGTAACATTACAGCTCAGTTCAATACAAAGGATTAATATAATTTCAATTCATTCACACGAAAATTACTCAATTTTAAGTTCAAGCACCCAATTAGTAAGCTCAACAAAGAGAAATCAAACAAAACCCAAGAAAATCTCTACAAATTGTGTACTAAAATAAATGAAACTCAAAAAATTAGAGGGAAATGGAGCTTACATTTTGATGAATTAGAACAATTTAGTAAGTAAATAATAGACGTTGACACCATCTTTTTCAGCCTTTGTTAGTGATTGTTTTGCAAAGATAATCTAAAGACAGAGAATACTCTCTCATTCTCCTCTCTCCTCCATTGAAGAAACATAATTCAAGCTTTCCATTGATGCGCACTGTGAGCTTTTTTTACTCCATTTTTTACTCCATTCAATCTGAGGATTTTCTGCACAAATAGGATTCGTGGATTTCTACGAAAATTAAAGCTATATCCTAGATCGTCCAAAGATACATTTTTATGTACCAAAAACCTTCAAAAACAAAAAAAATCCCAATATTAGTAGATGGCACAAGTTGATTCACCAACCTTAAAAGTTACAACTAAATATGCAGCTGTGGCACTATGCTCCCAAAAGTTCACCTTTCTCACATTAAACTTCAAAACTAACAACCACTTTCTGAAAAGTAAACCCAGCCACCTATGACTTCAGTACTTCATTGGTTGATAACCAATAGTGGCATTTTATCTACCGTTTGGACATCAAAGGTATCCCTATGTAGTGCAGAGTACATATATAGCCACTTCACCTGTGTTATTCTTTTTTGATGTCTGAGTTTAAAGGACAATTCTTCATTGTGCATTATTCTGCATTATTGAAATATAAACAGCAATTGATATGATTACCATAACTTTGAATAACAATTTAGTATCCAGGTAACAAAAGAAAGTGTACCTACTCCCCCGGTGCTCACATAACCAGGGCCAAAGACTCGCTCATAACGCAAAATGGCGTTAGGTTTGTACCGAACATTATCCAGAAATTGCTGAAACCCTTTGTCATTCTCTGAATCAACTTTCTGCAATGTCCAGCAAATCTAAAATAGACAAAGATAGTCAGTAAAAGGTGAATAGTACTTCTCCCCTCTTCCCAGTTCAAACAAAAAACTTAAGTACTAACCATGTCCGGATTTAATGGTCAAAGTAGTAATTGATAGGCTCTTATAACCCTCGTTTTCTTTACTAAATTCACAATTTATCACCAACAAAAAGTCCCTTTCACACATGCATCTAGAAGCACAAAATCAAACTCCAATTACAGTATAAAATTCTTTCAAAGTCAAAGAAAAAAACAAATGTTTCAAAATCAACAATTACCAAACCCCTAATTTAAATTACCAAATTCACAATTTTACTCCAAATGCACAATTCAACCAAAACAAACCACCAGATATGCCACTGCTCCTATTTGTTACAAGAAAATCTCCCCACAACTGCCAATAGAATGACATCAGATATGCAATATTGAACTGCTTGTATAAACAACTAAGTTGGGAAGGGAAAGGTGAACCCCCAGTCAAAACACGCAACAAAAGGAAAATAGCCTAGAAATCAAACACATTACATCCATGCACCTAAATGTTCTCCATCAAATATTGTCAGTTTTATGTACATACATCCATGACTTTAATGATAATTGTGACTACTATGCTTCACAATGACATCCTACATTTGTACATTTGTTATATTTCAAATGTATTGCTCTAAATTCTCATATAACTACAAGTATGTGCATGTACTGCTCATCTTTTGAAATTTCTAACTATTCCAACACTTTATAAGCTAGTTTTCTGATTAGGACATCTATAAGTGAAATGAAGTAAAATAACCATGTCCTAAAAGTAGGATTCATTCATTTTCTCACGAGATATAACCACTGAGAAAGATCACGAATTCACGACTGTTAATTTATAGCAGAAACTGACAATATTTATGTACTCTGATGAAATGATATCACCATCTAGACCACCGAAACATAAAAAAGAAAAGAGCCAAATTGAAGATGAAGAAATAAGGATACCAGTTATAAAGCAGCTGAACGTCTTCTCTAAAGTAGAAGAGAGATCCACATAGTTTCTATAAGTTTGGAGGTCCACCTTCCTCAAATACGGAGCACCATCCATGCTAACCCTGACATAGAGGCATGCAGCTCCTGATTTCTCCTCCGTCTGTCCATTGTTCTTCGCAGAAGTAGATGCCAGGGTATTCTTTCGGAAAGATCGAATTGGCGGCCATCCCACAACCTATGTCCTGTTCCAAACAATGAGTCAATACTCCACATACAGAAATCGAATCTCACAGAAATAAGAGGATCACAACTGAACTATATTAAACAGAATAGCTACATCATACAAGAAACATCCAAATTTCACAATTCCGAAACAAACCAACAAAATTAAGTTCTATCTTCCTTTTCGGATACTTCTAACACTCTTCTCATACATACTTCTCCCCTTCATTATATGGACTTCATTTCACCTCAAGTACCGGTTTTCTCCTAGACTGAAATTGTTGGTGAGTGTGGGTGTTTATCTTAAATCGAAGTGTCTAAGTATTCAAACCAATATCAAAATGACAATGTAACAAAGACTTAATTAAAGACATAGATTTAGAACAGCTTCAAAAGCAGCATAGATCCTTCTACCTGCGCAAGCATACTAAAAGATATATACATATTGATCTAAAGGAAAAACAATTAATTTAACAAGGACAATCAAATAATTTCCTGTCAGCAACTCATCAAAACAGAAAAGATAGATGCAATGTAAATTCCAGACAAGCATGCAAACATAAGTTATACTTGTATTAAATTAAACAAAGTACACAAATAAAACCATATGATATAATTTTAGCAGTAAATTGTATCAAAATAAAATAAAAACTTACTTGGAAGCGGGAGCAGAATTATGTTCATTAACAGCAGAAATTAAAATTAAAACCTTAACCGTACTTCCCAACACTTGAGCAAACCAAACAGTAGATTAATTTTTTAAAAAACCTTAATCCCACTTCCCAAAACTTGAGCAGAAGCTGTAAAAGAAAAACACTCTTCATATTCCACAAAGTAAGTTTCAAAGTTAGATTAGAGTTCCTATATTACCCTTATGAACCAGCGTTTGCGATCCCTGGACGCGAGGTGGCTGGGTGGCTGCGGTTTGTTAGAATCGTGTGCCAAAATCATGGATAATTGCATTGACTGAAAACTTCTTGGGCTTCTTTGAACTGACCCACAATCCATTGCCCTTTTACTGAATTTTCCCTTTCAATTTGCTTAATTCTTCAATTCTATTTGTGATTTTCAAAAGCTTTATAAATCAATAATTTACTATTTTTTCAATTGGTTTTACAACTGTAGAAATAATTTAATTGTTCACCTGTTAGTAGAACGTAGCTCAACTGTTTAAGATAGATATAACACCAAAGTCTTTGTCGTCATATCTTATCAGTTAAAGTTGGTAGTAGTACTTATGCACTCCTAATATCCTCAACTAACTCAGCATTCAACAAAACCAGACCTTTTCTATATAGATTATTAGCCAAAACACTGCGAATATGCTGATTCTTTTAGAATAATGGACTAATATTCAAAATCCATATAAAACCTAAATGAAATTAATGGGTTTTCATGATTATGCAAAATACTAACCACTGGGGTTAAAAGTTAAAACCACCCTCCCAGCCTTCAATTCATGGTTTAGCGAAAAATGCCAATCCTTTCTCGATAAAATCTAAGTTAGGCCAGGTGAAGTTTTTCAATCGTGTGTAGCTAATGAAAACTAAAAAGGACATTTTCGCTAATCTACCCCTAATCAAAATCGAAGAAGGGGTTTTGTATACTACATGCATACCAAATCAATTGAACTAAAAACAAAATTAAAACAAAAAAAAAATTGAAGAAAGAGGAGTTACAAATTCATCAACAAAATTTAAAATTAAAACAAATAAAAATTAATCAAAAAACAAAATTAAAAAAGAAAAAGAATCGCACTACTGAAGCAGCTTCTTATAGATCACTACTTTTTTTTTATCAACAATTACCAAACCCCTAATTTAAATTACCAAATTCACAATTTTACTCCAAATGCACAATTCAACCAAAACAAACCACCAGATCAATAACCCACAATTCCAAATCTTAAACAAAACACATCAAATTCAAAAAACCCTAAAATTCAATAACCCAAAAACCGAGAATCAAAACCGAGAGAAAACTCACATTATAACAAACATCAGGCTTCTCAGACTGACTCAAAAGCGAGATACTCGAATCAGCTTCAGGAGGAAGAACATCAACAAGCGCATTTGAAT
This sequence comes from Chenopodium album, assembly GCF_948465745.1. Classification (NCBI taxonomy): domain Eukaryota; kingdom Viridiplantae; phylum Streptophyta; class Magnoliopsida; order Caryophyllales; family Amaranthaceae; genus Chenopodium; species Chenopodium album. Next base: position 19,238,565 of record NC_137850.1, on the reverse strand, counting down.
GTCGGTGAAGCGCAACCAAAAAAAATCCCAAAATTAATAGATGGCTCAAGGACCGAAAAGAAACCCAAATTGATGAACTTGAAACCCTAAATAAGCGAAAACCCCAAATTGACTATACATAATTCAACAGTATAACCCAAATAACCGAGTATAAACCAATCAATCAAAAGAAAATGCGAAAAGCAAAAGCCACATTTCACCAAAAAAATCTCAAATCATCAAAACATAAAACCCAATAATTTCAAAATCAAATTCCCGATCCAATCAACATAACCAGCTCCAAATCCAATAAAAATAAAATAAACAACCAAAAAAGCAGAAAAATCTGAAAGAGAAAGCGCTGAACCTGAGTCGGAGGAAGAGGCAGAGGACGGTGGTTGGCTCCATTGCGATGAAAATCAATGGACTTTCCTTCAGATTTGTGTCAAGATGAGGAGAGGTAAGAGGAGAGAGAAGAGGAGAGAAACTGAGAAGTGCGGAGGAGAGAGAAAGAGTGTGCAGAAAGGAAAACCAAAAACCCATGTGCCATGTAAAATTGTTGGAGGGTAAATCAGGAACACCACTGTAGATAAAGAATTCCAAGAACAAAATACAGGGGCAAATTCGCCCGTGCACTGTTCATAAGCAATCCCTCATTTTAGTTGAATCTCTTATTTGTGATCCCTGGCTTTTATAGGGCAGGGATATAACGGTCATATATGATTCCAAACGTCATTATATCACCCTAAGATGTATCCCCTAGGGTCTCAAGACTTTTCGCCACCGGGCCCCGTAACCTCAAAATTCCTCAAAAACCGTGGAACCATCCAATATACCTAAAAACGGTCAATTTACTCGTTCCAAATTTGCACCGATTTCTTAAACTGAAGCCTACCACGACTATTTTGTACAACAAATAAGGGTCTTATATGGTTCCAAACGTCATTATCTGACCCTAAGATGTATCCCCTAAGGTCTCAAGACTTTTTGCCACCGAGCCCCGTAACCTCAAAATTCATCAAAAAGCGTGGATTATAGTCTTCAATTTTGGAATTTTTTGACCTTTTTTCGCCCGGAAATAAAAATTGCCGAGATCTTTACCATGGTTCCTGTTTCAGGGTTTTTTGTGATTCCCTCGGATACTGGTCACGCTCTGCTGACAAAGACTCGGACACCTGCAAAATAACGAATATTCCGGTGTTCGGAATATTCGCCTCCGACGCTCAAGTTAGTGAACGGAAACGGAAAAGGCTAGAGAGAGAAAGTAGAGAGAATTTAGAGCTCTTTAATGCTCTATATTTATGTTATGTCACAATCCACCCCTCCCATCATAAATGATTGGGGTATTTATAGGGGTGGGAACATGTACCCCTCTAGGGTTTATGCCCTAGAATTTCGTGACATGATTGGCTGCGCAATCAGAGGTCGCCACGTGTCGTGGGGGGCGCCGTTTTACGGCTTTCAAGGTTTTCTCGGGATTTGGGCCTGAGGTCATCAGGGCCCTTTTCTCATTCTGATTGCAGCATTGGGGCATTTAGAGATGGCTGACAGGGGTCACCATGACAAGTGGACACGTGTCTCATTCTCATAGGGCCACGTGTCGCCTGTTTATTGGGCCACGTGTCACCATGAGATCGGGCCACGTACCTGGGGTATTTTTACCCTAAACATTTGCCCCTCAGAGGGGGTGGCTCGTACACTTACTGGCCGCCTCCTTTGATCTTGCGCTCTGGACGTCTTGGTACTCTGGGTTGGGTTTGCTTCCCATATGCCCTGGACGTCCATATACTTTTGGCTCAAGGCTCTTTTTGCTACGTGGACGTCCATATATTTTGCCCTGGACGTTCTCGTAGTCTGGAGTGAGCTTGGCTTTTTGCTTATCTGGACGTCCATACTTTGTACTGGACGCTCTCGTACTCTGAGAGGCTTAACCTCTGAATTCATGTGGTCGTCCACTTGTTTCAAGCTGGACGTCCTCATACCCTGGGAGGAGTTGATCTCCTAACTGCCCAGAACGACCACATCAATGAGACTGGACGTTCTGATACTCTGGGAGGAGTTGATCTCCTAACTGTCCAGAACGGCCACATCAATGAGACTGGACGTTCTGATACTCTGGGAGGAGTTGATCTCCTAACTGTCCAGAACGGCCACATCAATGAGACTGGACGTTCTGATACTCTGGGAGGAGTTGATCTCCTAACTGTCCAGAACGGCCACATCAATGAGACTGGACGTTCTGATACTCTGGGAGGAGCTTATCTCCTAACCACCCAGAACGGCCACAGCAATGAGACTGGACGTTCTGATACTCTGGGAGGAGCTTATCTCCTAACCACCCAGAACGGCCACAGCAATGAGACTGGACGTTCTGATACTCTGGGAGGAGCTTATCTCCTAACCACCCAGAACGGCCACAGCAATGAGACTGGACGTTCTGATACTCTGGGAGGAGCTTATCTCCTAACCACCCAGAACAGCCACCTATCTTCTTTGGGGTAATCTGGGCTTCCATGATTTCAGATGTACTTCCTGGCTTTCTAATCATGCTTCGTACGTCTGAATTCCTGTTTTAGACTAAACGTCTGAGAACTGGGCGGACGTTTTTTCCTCTTAGATTTTCTCAAGTTTTGGAGACTAAGTGTTGAAGGTGTAAAATTCTTGAATTTTCCACTTATTTCAATTCACTTTAACGTGCCGTTAATTGTCCGTCCGATTTTTTCACAAGTTAACAGAACCCTAACGTCGTTCTGTCCCTTTCTTCGAGTAATTTCTTCAAGAAATTACCGTTTGAATGTTTAGGCGGGAAAGACGGTTTTACCATTTTGCCCTCATGAATTCACTCTATAAATATGGGAGGTGAATTCTCATTTTCACACTTTACCCAATTGTGAATTCTAGAGAGAAGTCAGAGCGTTCTAGTGAGAGAAAGTTATTTTTTCCTTAATCTTCAAGAGCGCCGCCGTGAGTTTGAGTTTTCCGGGCATTTTTGAGTTTTCCGGTCAATCTTCAAGAACTTCACCACCACCTTCAGAGCTTTCAGAACGTACAGAGGTAGGCCGTCTACATTTTCTCTTTTACTTTTACTTGTTTTCTTTTTCTTTTACTTCAATTCTGGATCCATACTCGGCTTCGTCCGACTCTTCTCATGAGGCCGGCCGTTCGCCTGGGACTGAGGAATCTAGAGTGGACGGAGAAGAGTTGTCTCCTCCTTGGAGTGAGTCTATGTCTGATGCGTACATACTCACCCCCACTTATTCTTCTCTGTCCCAACAGGCAATGGCAAGAACCATGCATTCGCGTGAGCTTCACGCGGCCAGGAACCCAGACGGAAGTCTGGTTCATCCTAGGGTCCCTTATGACCCTAGTGACCCAAGTACAATGGTGGAGACTGACTCCACCACCCAAACAACGACCGCCTCCACTGGCTCTCATCACTTGGCCGTGGAGGTCACTTCTTCCTTCGAGGAACGCCTGCGAGCTGAAGGCGCCTCGTCCGCACCTGCTCCGGAACTTAGGTCCCCTCAATTTGCCAGTTCAGTCATGGATGGGGCCGAACTGGTAGCCTGCAAAGACAACCCTTCCAATCCTGGGGCGGACGCTTCTGGTTCGTCCGTCCCCTCTTCTTCTCAACCTCGGCCTCAACTGGGTGGGGCGGACAGACCCTTAACAGGAATCTCAATCCGCGAACCGTCCGCCCTGCCTATTCTCTACGCCCCTCCTTCGGGAAATGAGGTGGACGCTGCCAAGGATAAAGGCACGCGTCCAATGTTCGAGGAGGACGTTCCTTCTTCAATGGGCGTTCCAAGCTCAAGGGGCCGAAGCTCGGCCGAGGCAGCAGATTTGGACAGAGTGCTGTCTTCGGAGTTTGGGAGTGCCCCTTCTCACCAAGTGGAAGAAGAAGAAGTTGAGAAAGAGGCCGTGGGTGAGACGGCCGAAGGCGAGGCGGCGGCCGAAGAAACTTTCGCCAACATTGATAACTTCAGGGACCCGTACGCCTGTACAGTTGGGGAGATAACCCTGAAGTTTTTAAAGAAGGATTTTGAGAAGTATAAGGAGTCCCTCCATTTGGGGGAGGGATTCGAAATTCAAGTCCCCAGGAAGGCCATTGCTGTGGCTACCTAGGATGAGGAGAAGCCGCGCAAACGAGCGTTTTGCGTCTACAGGGCCGCCTTGGATGTGGGGCTCCGCTTCCCTCTTCACCCATTCGTCCGGACTGTCCTGGACGAGTACGACATCGGCCTCTTCCAACTGACGCCAAACAGTTGGTTGAACATCTTTGGGTACTTAGTGACGTGCATCGCTAAGAAATTTACGCCAGACTTTGCGGTCTTTTGTGAGATGCACTCACTCACCCGGCTGGAAAAGGAGGTGGATGGTTGGCTCATCTTGAGTGCAACCAGGGATTACATGGTCGTGGTCGACCGTGTCAGTAAGTGGAGAGACTGGAAGCACCGCTTCTACCGTGTCAAAACTCAGGACGCGGAGTTCAACCTTCGCATGAACAGGTGCCGTCCAGAGCCTATTCAGCTCGGATGCGGAGACCACAAGCCTGACAAGCCGCCCATCCACCCAAGCCACGAACACCAGCTCGAGTACTTCAAAGGTAATCGAGTCAGGCGGGGCAACAAAACTGAACGGGTCCCTAGCCATTGGGTTCCTCTTGCCAATTGGCTTAGGGACCCTATCTTCATGTCTGCGTACGGCCTGTACCAGAACATGCCCCAAGGTGGACACTTAGATATATAAACTTTTTTGTACGCACGTAGAGTTCTTTAGAAAAATATTCTAACACTTTTGCTTTTTGTTTTTGCAGCGGAGGCGTACGCTATGCTTGACTCGGCCCAAAAAGCAGAGGTTGAGATGTTCGAGGTGGACTTGGCCAAATACAAGGCTCGTTTCAAGATGTACGAGCAACTCAAAGAGGTAAACACTTAGTTTATTTTTTGAATTTCTCATTCCTTAATGTGTCCGTTCTGCTATATTAGGAGGAACCTACTTCCTGAGTTTGCACGGACGCTTTTTGTCCGTTCACGCATGCTGGAAGGGAGCTCCTTTCCCAAATCGCACGGACGCCATCAAATTTTTCTAACTTGGTATTTTTGCAGACCTCCTCCTCTACCCCGAAGACCAGGCGGAAGCAGCCGACCACGTCCACTCCTGATGCGAACGCATCCAAGAGGAGAAAGACGGTTGCTTCCAAGCCGTCTTCTCAAGTAGCGGCAACGGCAAAGTCGCAGACTGCTACAACGCAGTCTAAAGGAGAACAACCCCGGCTGACACAAAGCGGGGCCTCCAAGCCCATGGAACCTGTTGCTGATCAGGTCCATGAAGAGTCCGTCCCTTCGGACGGTGGGGATAAGTTAACCCCAGAAAAAATGACCGGTCGCTGGATCGGGACTATAATGGTCAACCCGCCGTCCAGCGATGCTGATGAGGGTTGTCCTGATGAGGGGGAGGCTCCTTTGCCGCCTCCTCCCACCAATCTTTCTCCTCGAAGCTTCTCCACTAGTTAGCCTTCTTCTTTCTTACTTTTTTACATCTTTATTTGCTTGTGAATTTTAGCTAACTCTTCTTACACGGTCGTCCGCAGATATCTCAGAGGAGTTGCAAATGAGGCTGCCCGGCCAGTCACTGACTGGCGCGGACAGGAAGGCCATGCGCGAGGCCATGGTTCGCGCGGTTCCCCAAGCGCAGCGTGATAAGCTGCGGGGAATCAATGAGGGCTTCCTCGGCCCTATGCTTAACTGTACTGCTGAGGTACGTCTCCTTTTCTCTATACCTTTTCTCTCCAACACTTAGCAAATTCTTCTATATTTGACTAAGTTTCCTTCTTCTGTCCGCAGCTGTTCCTCCGCCTGAACGCCTTCCTTGAATGGAAGGATAAAGAGAACGAGCGGTTGAAGCAGGCTTGGATTGAAATCAGGAAGGCCGAGGATGCTGTAACTGGGACGGCCGCCGTCCAAAGGGTACACTTTGAGACCCAAATAACCGCGCTGTCCGACAAAGCGGCGCGGCAAACAGAGGACCTGGTCAAACTGGGCAAGGCACTCGAACAGGAGTCCTTGGCCTGGGAGGCCATGAGGGTTGAAAGGGACGAGGCCGTCCTGGAAAAGGAGAAGTGGAAGCTGGGCTTCGAGGCGTCCGAAGCCTTGAAAAGTGAGCTGAAGTTGGCCCAAGCCAACCTTAAGTCTGCTCTAGATGAAACGGACGCGCTGAAGGTCGAGGTGGAGACCTTAAAGAAGTCCATTGCGGACTATGAGGAGAAACTTAAAACTCCTCGGCCGATCAGCGTTGAAGAAGTCATCCGCATCGAGCAAAATGCTGAAGACAGGCTTAAGGCATACTTCTTTGATGCCTTCAACTTGATGGTGGACGAAGGTGAAGCCGCCTATTACGAGGAACGCTTCAAGAAGCGCCTTCAGTACGTCTGCCTTAAAGAAGAGGCAAGGAAGGCCGGCATGCCTCCTCCAGAACTAGTAGTTACTTCCCCCGAGTCCGGAGAGGACGGGGATGAGGAGGAGGAGGAGGCGGACAAAAAGGATGCCCCGGCCAAGGACGCCAAGACAGCGGAGGAGCCTGCCACAGATAATACGGCTAAGTAGAGCTCAGGTCCTCCAGCAGCCGTCTGCTCATCTTTCCTTTTCTTTTCAGCTTACTGTGTACTTAGCTTATTTTGTACTTCTCTTTTTTTGTTCTTCTTCTGAGGCCGCCTGTTCAAGCGGTTTTGTAAACATTTCGGCCGCCTTTGTGCGGTCTTATTAATGAAAATTTTGTCCACCTTTTTGGCGGCTTTTACTTCTGTTTCATACTCAGTAGTTTTTTGCAAATTTTCTGCTTTTTGCAAGTTTTCCGTACGTCTCAATATTATGCCTTTTCGTACGTTCCTAGGGGTATGCCCCTTTATTCGGTGTTCGCCTAGTCCATTTTCTAAGTGGTTTGATTAACTTGGTAGTTTTTATGCCTTAAAAGGGTATGAAGACTAGCAAGTTAATCAAATCATAGTAATGATTGCCCTTGGACTAGGTGAAGCACCGAATCAATTTAATTAGCCGTTCGGCTATCATTGTACGAGTAGTCCGTTGAATCTATCGCTCGGACGTACCCCAAAAATCCTAAGTATTATCTAAACTCAGAGATTCCTTGATTGGCCGGGCTAAATGCCTAGGTATGCCCTTGCCCTATTTGTAAAGGACACTTGTTTTCTACACAAGTTCGGAATACCTTGCCTCAATCGTCCGCCTAGAATTGGGCGGACGCATTGATCTCTGAATTAAATCAGTTTTTTTTTTTTTTTTTTTTTTTTTTTTTTTTTTTTTTTGTGTGGCCGAGTTGCTATATTGGGAGCAACCTTGCTTCCTTTTTAACTCGGCCATTCAAAAAGAATGATAAGCCGTGTTACTATATTGGAAGCAACCTTGCTTCCTTTTTAACTCGGCCATTCAAAAAGAATGATAAGCCGTGTTACTATATTGGAAGCAACTCAGTAAATCATTTCATTCGGCCTTTAATCATAAAAACAACAAATAATTCAACAATACCTGACTTTTCATTAATTTTTGTCAAAAGTACATTGTTGTGGCTGTACGACTTTAATTACAAGGCTCTGTCAGTAGACCTAGCTGTATAAACAGCTTTTTGGCTAAGTACTTAAAGAAACAAAACTCAAACATGATACTTCTTCAAGTTATCAGTGTTCCATGTCCGTGGGATCTGACGGCCATCAACTGCCTCAAGGCGATATGTGCCGTCTCAGACTTCTTCCCTGATTCTGTACGGTCCCTCCCAGTTTGGAGTCAACTTGCCGTCCTCATTAGCACGGCCAACAGCTTCCATTTTTCTCAACACTAGATCCCCCATTTTTAGCGGCCGCTTAGACACTCGGCGGTTATATGCCCTTGTTATCCTTAAGCGATAAATTTCATGCCTAAGCGCCGCATTACCCCTAGCTTCTGGAAGGAAATCTAGGGCGGTCTTCATGGCCTCCCAATTGGCCGATTCATCATAAAGCATTACCCGCAAAGTGGGCTCGTACATTTCAATTGGGAGTACAGCCTCAGCTCCATAGACCAAAAAGAATGGAGTCTCCCCTGTAGAACTCTTTGCTGTTGTCCGTATGGACCATAGCACATTGACCAACTCGTCTGCCCATAGGCCGCCTGCCTTTTCAAGCTTGCGCTTGATCCCATTTGAAATCAAGTTGTTATAGGCCTCAACTTGACCATTTGCTTGTGGTCGGCCAACTGAGGCAAAGCAATGGGTAATGCCTTGGTCTCCCAACCATTCTTTGAGTTGACACGTCTCAAACTGGGGTCCATTGTCGAACACCATTGACTGAGGTACCCCATACCGAGTGATTATGCTTTTCCAAATGAAGGCTGACACATCCGTCCATTTAATGCCCCGGACGGCCTCAGCTTCAACCCATTTAGTGAAGTAGTCTACTGCCACTAATACATACCGTCTCTGGCCGGATGCAGGAGTATACGGCCCCAAAATGTCCATGCCCCATTTGGCAAAGGGAAGCGGACTACTGATGGCTGATAGACTATTTGCTGGACGATGAATAAGGGTTGAAAATCTCTGGCACTTGTCACATTTTTTCACCATTTTCATGGCGTCCGACTTCAGGCTCGGCCAGTAATATCCCAACTGTGTCGCCTTTTCAGCTAAGGCTCGGCCTCCAATATGCGAACCACAATGCCCCTGATGAAGGTCATCCAACACATCATGCCCTCTTTCAGGAGTTATACATTTAAGGTAAGGCTTCACAAAGGCTCTTTTGAATAGCTCCCCATCTTTCATCTCAAACCAGGCCGCCTTCCTCTTCAATAGCCAACTCTCTTTCGGATCGTCCGGAAGTATTCCATCCCTTAAGTAGGAAGTAATTCCGTCCATCCACGTTGAACTTCTATCTATTATCTGAACGGGCTCGGCATCAATGCTCCTTTTTTCCTTTACTTCCCAAAACACTGATCTTGGAGTATCACATGACGCCGAGGAAGCCAATTTGGAGAGGGCGTCCGCATGATGATTCTCTGAACGGGGAACTTGCTTGAGAGAAAAAAGCTCTAGGCCTTCGGCCTCATTTTTAACTAGCTGCATGTACTTCATCATGGCCGGCTCCCTGGCCTCAAAGCCACCATTGCCTCCAAGCATACTTCAATTTTGGTTGCCCCGGCCGCTTTACACATCCTTAGGCCGGCCAACAATGCTTCGTACTCAGCTTCATTGTTTGACGCTTGGAACTGAAACCTCAACGCGTACTCATACTTGTCTCCCTCAGGAGATTCACATATAATACCAGAGCCACACCCGGTCGCTGTTGCACTACCATCCACAAACACTTTCCAGACTTGGTCCCCGGCTGGCTGAAGATCAGGCCGTGTCATTTCAGCCAAAAAATCCGCAAAGGCTTGCCCCTTGATTGCCTTCCTTGGTTCAAACACAAGATCAAAACCTCTGAGCTCTAAGGCCCACTTGAGCATGCGGCCACTTGCCTCTAAAGTTGAGAACGACTTCTTCAAGGGTTGGTCTGTATAGACCACAATTGAATGTGCTAAAAAGTATGGCCGCAGCTTCTTTGATGCCATGTACAAGGACAGGCCAAATTTTTCAATTGGGGGGTACTTCAGCTCAGCATTGTGAAGTACATGACTGATAAAATACACCGGGACCTGATGGCCGTCTCTTTCAGCAAGAAGGATGGCACTTAGAGAGTGTTCGGAGATGGCAAGATAGATATATAGCTTCTCATTCTTGAGCGGACTGACGAGGCGAGGCAATGTATGCAAGTGATTTTTCAACTGTACGAACGCTTCCTCGGCCTCCTCTGTCCACTCGAACATGGCTTTCTTCTTAATGGTTTAAAAAAAGTAACGGCACTTATCCCCTGATCTTGACAAAAATCTTCCAAGGGCTGCTAAACAGCCGGTCAGTCTTTGCACTTCCTTGATTGTTCTTGGAGACTTCATGTCAAGGACGGCTTGAATTTTTTTCAGGGTTGGCCTCGATTCCACGTTGATCAATCAAAAATCCGAGAAACTTGCCGGACTCAACACCAAATACACACTTCTTTGGATTTAACATCATCTTATGCTGCCTGAGTTCGACGAACGTTTCTCGTAGATCCTTGAGATGGTCGGCCGGCTCTTTTGACTTGACAATCATGTCATCAATATATGCCTCCATGTTCCGGCCGAGCTGGTCTCTAAAGACTGTATTAACAAGCCTCTGAAATGTAGCAGGAGCATTCTTGAGGCCGAATGGCATAACCTTGTAACAGTACAACCCCTGCTCGGTCACAAACGCTGTTTTCTCTTGATCTTCTTCCCACAAAGGAATTTGATGGAATCCGGAGTATGCGTCCATGAAGCTCATAAGGGCGTGTCCGGCCGTAGAGTCAACCAAACGGTCGATCTTAGGCAAGGGGAAGCTATCCTTAGGACACGCCTTGTTCAAGTCCGTGTAATCCACGCACATCCTCCAAGTCCCATTCGGCTTTTTCACAAGAACTACATTGGCCACCCAATTTGGGTAAAAGCATTGCCGAATGAAACCGGCGTCCAGCAGCTTTTTTACCTCTGCTGCGGCCGCCTGATTCCTCTCTTCTCTGTGATTTCTCTTCTTCTGGCGGACAGGCTTTATCAAAGGATTCACGGCCAACTTGTGCACGGCTAGGTCAGGACATATTCCTGGCATTTCACCAACTTCAAATGAAAACACATCTTTGAATTCTCTTAACAGCTGTACTAACTCATCCCCAAGCAATTCCAAGGCTATAATGCCGACACTAACTGTCCGTTCTTGGTGGTTGGAGTCAAGCACTATATCCTGGTGGCTGCCGGCTGGCTGGGGCCTCAACTCATCTGGCCGGCCGACAGTCATTAGTTGCTAAGCTTCCTCTGCCCTGGTCGCCTTACGCTTCTGGCCGACCTGGTATGCTGGGAGTGAGGTTCCTTCTTCCTTTATCTCGGACAACTTTGGGCCGCGTGCTGTTGGCTTCACGGCCAGCTGATTACATTCCTTGGCCATTTTCTACCTTCCTTGAATTGTTCCAATTTTTCCGTCCGACCTTTCAAACTTCAGCAACATCAAATGGGGCACTATGACCGCCTTGGCTGCATTGAGAGTAGGGCGGCCAGGGATTACATTGTACCCAGTCAACTCTTTTACCACAAGGAAACGGACGACCATGTCTCTTCCTTCCCCCTTCTGCCCGAAACAGATGGGAAGGTCAATCCGTCCGACTGGATGAATGATATTCCCCCCAAATCCTACTAAGGGATGAGTTATATCTTGGAGAGCATCTTCTGGGAAGCTTAAATTCCTCAAGGCAGAGAGACTTATGATATCGGCCGAACTGCCCGTATCAATCAATATCCGTCCCACCTTCAAATTTACTATTTTCATTACAAAGACCATGGGATCATTGTGCAAAGCTCTGACCTCTCCACGGTCAGCCTCACTTATGATCACTTCAGGAAATGGCTCGGCTTTAACAACGTCTGTTTGCATCACATTTGACAGGTTTCGAGCGTCCTGCTTGATTCCTTTCATGGTAGGGCCGCCTGAAGCAAAGCCTCCTGATATGACGGCCACAAAACCTGAATCAATGCTATTCCCATCATCTTCCTTGTCATTCTTCTTTTCACTTTGTTGCTTTTTCTCGGACGTGTTGTCTGTCCGCTTGAAGGTGAATTTGGACTTGGTCACATAGGGTTTCAGCAGACCCTTGTCGGCCAACTTATCCAACAGTCTCTTCAAGTTGATACACTCGTTCGTGTCATGACCCACATCCTTGTGGTAATGACAATACTTGTTTTTGTTTCTGTACTGGGCCGAGCCTCTCAAAGGCTGAGGCTTCTCAAACTCAAACTTGTCTTTTATCTCCATCAAAATAGAGTAACCATCCTTGTTGAACTCATACTAAGGCTCGTATGTCTTGCTTTTCTTTGACTTGGGTTGCTTGTCATCAGCTACCCAGATTTCTTTTCTTTTGTTCCCTTCTTTCTTTCGACCGGCCGAGTCTTGCTGAGAAGATTGTTTCTTCTCAGCCCCCTTGGCCGGCTGTTCTGATTTGGTGAGCGAACAAAAATCCGCGGCCACAATATAGGCTTCGGCTTCCCGCAATACACCTGCGTATGACCGAATCTTTTTTCTTACCAAATCAAACTTAAAACCATTATGCCTTAATCCCCGGAGAAATTCTGAGTAAGCCATTTCGTCCGGAAGATTATGAATTTGGGCTTTTTCTTGGTTAAACCTTTGGACGTACGAGCGTAGTCCTTCATTCTTTCCTTGGACAATTGTAGCCAAGTTGAGACTTGTCTTTCTTGGTGGGATGTTGTATGAGAAGTTTCCCACAAACAACAAACTGAGGGTGGTAAAGCAATTGATGCATCCGGCTGGGAGGCTGTTAAACCAGTCCTGGGCCACCCCTTTGAGAGTGGCCGGGAAGCATCTACACCATGTAGCATCATCTACACTTTGCAAGTACATCAAGTTCCTGTACGAGGTAACATGCTCTTCTGGGTTGCCCGTACCATCATAGGCACCCACTAGTACACTCTTCACTTTTGTTGGTTGAGGGGATGCTAGTATATCTTGCGAAAACGGAGGCGGCTTATCTCCCAAATTCAACAAACGCATTTGCCAATCGATAGGCTGAGGCTGAGCGGACGTTCCAGCCAGGTAAGGAGTCTGGCCGAACATCTGACCATACGGCCCATATTGCCCAAAAACTTGGGGAGTTGGTTGTATCAACCCATTGAGTGCTTGAGGGGGCTGATATTGCAATGGCTGAATTGGACGGGGAGTAATAGTATGACTCTTGCTGGAAGCAGCCGTGTTGGTGTATTGGGAGAAAGATTGGTTGGAGACTTCCTCCGGCATGGTTGGGGTAGAGGCCGTGTCAGAGTATGCGGCCCTCTCCCTTTGCCTGTGCCGAATGTAATCCCTTGCGTCTTTGAAACACTGTGACGGCTCAGTCTCAACTCTTTTTGGCTGTCTGCCCCTCCCCCCAGCCGACTGTGTTTTCGCCAGCAGGCTAGAGAAGTTGGTCCATGGGACTCGGGGAGACCTTCCGTGCGGACGACGGAATGGGGTGTTACCAGCATCAGTTGCATTGGTCTTGTTGTTGGCTTTGTTGGAAGTGCCTCCTCTCCCCTTTTGCTGGGTAGCCGCCAACTCCTTGCGGAGCTTAGTCAGCTCGGCCATTAGGGTAGCTAGGGTGACAGGAAGTTGTTCGGCCTCTTCAAATGAGGCAGTCAAAGGATTGCTTGAGTGTATGGTAGTACGTATGTCCTCTACATATCCATCCTCGCCTGGACGAGGTCCAGAATTAGGTGTCTGACCATCTATTGCCATAACGGACGAGTATCCCCACAGACGGCGCCAAATGTTTCAGGGTTTTTTGTGATTCCCTCGGATACTGGTCACGCTCTGCTGACAAAGACTCGGACACCTGCAAAATAACGAATATTCCGGTGTTCGGAATATTCGCCTCCGACGCTCAAGTTAGTGAACGGAAACGGAAAAGGCTAGAGAGAGAAAGTAGAGAGAAGTTGGAGCTCTTTAATGCTCTATATTTATGTTATGTCACAATCCACCCCTCCCATCATAAATGATTGGGGTATTTATAGGGGTGGGAACATGTACCCCTCTAGGGTTTATGCCCTAGAATTTCGTGACATGATTGGCTGCGCAATCAGAGGTCGCCACGTGTCGTGGGGGGCGCCGTTTTACGGCTTTTAAGGTTTTCTCGGGATTTGGGCCTGTGGTCATCAGGGCCCTTTTCTCATTCTGATTGCAGCATTGGGGCATTTAGAGATGGCTGACAGGGGTCACCATGACAAGTGGACACGTGTCTCATTGTAATCCCCCGTATTTTTAAATATATTATTAATGAAATTATATTTTATTCATAATATTTATTTGTATTTTTTTCGGATTTAATTTCAAAAGTTTCAAATTATTTTTGGGTTTGATGAACGATTTTATTACAAAGAACTTTTTATGAACCTTTCTTCACTAATTTATATCCAGCAAACAAACCAAACCCACTTTCTTTTCTTAATTGGCCCATTAATTTTATGAGGCCCAATCTTAAAACTAACCCTACACCACTCTCTCTCCTATAAATACCCCATACATCCCCAAAATTTCCCACACAAAAAGGTTAGTCTTATTTTCATCCTCCTTTGTTTCATTATTTTGCTTAATGTTATTTTAATTGTTTTGGGTTTTGATTTTAGTATAAAGATTATATTTTTAGTATTAAATTATATTTTAATGGTATAAAGATTATAAATTTCAGATTATATTTATGTTATAAATTTCATATTTTATGAATTATAAACCTAGGGTTTCAATTTATTGAAAATCATGATTTTAGGGTTTTTATGAACAATTGATTTAGGGCTTTTATAGTAATGATGTTTTGAAATTTTGGTGATTATATTACTAATTAGTTTCCAGATTATTTTGAACACGTAAATTCGTGTTTTAATGTTTAGATTTCGGTTCGTTAATATTAATCCCGTTTTAATCCCGGTTAGGTTCTGAACTCATCCGATTTTGACAAAAAAGTAGTGTTTTCCATGTAGAAATGATGTTTTAAGAAAGACTCACTACCTATGGTAGTGAGCACCACCCTATCGTGGCCAAATTCTGCCTCTAAATATGATTTTCGGGCAGTTTTTCATTTTTAACGAAGTTTTTTTTTATGCTTAAAATTTTATCCTTGAGTTTGATTAATAAAATTAATTATGTTTAAAGTTAATTAAGCATATAAATATGTGTTTTTTTATTTTAATAAGTTTTTCATCATATTATATTGTTGGAAATTACTTGGGATAGTAATATTAATTGTTGGTTGTTTTCTAGGAAGTGATTATTCCCTAGGAGAATTTTAAGTGATTAAAAGTGGCTCAAAAGGATTGTTTGTATGAGGTACGTACATGTCTACTTCGTTATAAGTAGTATCATGTTTAGGTACCAAAAGGAAAGAACTTAGTTTCATGATTAGGGAACACTTGGATGGAAATTGTTTGGTTACACATTGATTTAATTCATGTGCTTATGTTTATGAAACATGTTTTGGTGAATTGATTATGTTTGTATGGAATTATGGATGCAAACATGTTGAATTATATTGGATAAAATGTTTGTATGGAATGTTGATACAAGCATAATTTTATTGGATTGGTTTGTTAACCACATTTGGTTTATTAAAGGATTGGAATTGAATGGTTTAAGTGGAATGAATTTATTAATTATTCCACAAGGTTATTATTATTTATTTATTACTCAATCATAACTTGTTAGTATGTTGAGTAAAGGTGGATTAAGCCGAAATGGCTAGGTGAGTTGACTATGTTCAACAATTTTGGATAATTTGGAAGTTTAATGGAATTAAAGGTTAATTTGTGATGTGATCACCATTGTCTTAAATAAGATTAAAAACGAATTGATGTATGATTGTTATGTATGGTCTTCTTGATTGAGTTGGCTATTAATTAAAATTGTAATCACGTAAAGTGAAACATGGATGAGCAATAAAACTCTGGAAAGCGTGCACTTCTAGAGTATTGACAATTATGGGTTGGGGTACACGGTGGTAGCCCGTGGCTTTTCGAGGCTTGTTTGATCAACATGTCCTCTTCTCTTTTGGTATTTACATTTTATTTTATAATGAAAGTTAGATGGGATCCTAGACTAACTTTGTGAGAATGGAGTCGCGCCCATTCTTGCATCGCGCTAAACTTTTATTTCAAATGGTCATTTGGGACCTGGATTGGACAACCTGGTCTATTGCTTACTCCAAACTAAATTAAATTAATTAAATTGAATATGATGAGTCAAGTGTTTGGAATTTAGTAAGTATGTTGAGTCAATTAAATTGTCTAGGTGTGGAGTCTTGATTAATGAATTCGTGTTGTATGTTTATTTACTTTAATTAATTGAGCATGCTAGGTTTGGTATGTTGTAGCTTGTATGTACTCAGCTTTGCTGATTGCGTGCTTTTGTGTGTGTTTTCTTTTGGTCATGGCCTTCGCCTTTCAATGACCCTGTGATGATCCAATTATTACACTTGTATTATTGGGGAGCAGTATTGCACAGGTTAGCTTGATGATGTGCAGTTCGGGATTTGACAATCGCATTGTCAAGGGATGGTGTGATTGAGTGTATTCGTTCTTTGAAATTATTTATGCTTTGCAATTTCATTTATGTTTTGGATTTTTAATATTGGTTTGGTTTTAAATAAGGGCCTTATATGGTTCCAATTTGTAAGCTTTGACTTATTCGTTTTCTAAATTGTGTTATTTTAAATACTTAAGTTTGTTTTTCCGCTGCGATACTTTGATAAAGCCTTAACGTTTTAATACGTGGCGGTAACATGTCAATGGTTCTCCACTATTTTATTTAAAGTAAGTGGTTTGAAAAAGGGAGAATTATTGGGCCACGTGTCACCATGAGATCGGGCCACGTACCTGGGGTATTTTTACCCTAAACAGTTCCTAATACCCTCGGAGAGTTTAATTGAGTGGGTGGAACCATCCAATATGCCTTAAAACGGTCAATTTATCCGTTCCAAATTTGCACCGATTTCGTAAACTGAAGCCTACCACGGCTATTTTGTACAACATATAAGGGTCATATATGGTTCAAAACGTCATTATATGACCCTAAGATGTATCCCCTAAGGACTCAAGACTTTTCGCCACCGGGCCCCGTAACCTCAAAATTCCTCAAAAAGCGTGGATTATAGCCTTCAATTTTAGAATTTTTTGACCTTTTTCGCCCGAAAATAAAAATTGCCGAGATGTTTACCATGGCTTCTAATACTCTCCGGGAGTCCAATTGAGTGGGTGGAACCATCCAATATGCCTTAAAACGGTCAATTTACCCGTTCCAAATTTACACTGATTTTGTAAACTAAAGCCTACCACGGCTATTTTGTAGCCCATATAAGGGTCGTATATGGTTCCAAACGTCATTATATGACCCTAAGATGTATCCCTAAGGTCTCAAGACGTTTCGCCACCGGGCCCCGTAACCTCTAAATTCCTCAAAAAGCGTGGATTATAGCCTTCAATTTTGGAAATTTTTGACCTTTTTTTCGCCTGGAAATAAAAATTGCCGAGATGTTTACCATGGTTCCTAATACCTTCTGAGAGTCCAATTGAGTGGGTGGATCCATCCAATATGCCTTAAAACGGTCAATTTACCCATTCTAAATTTGCACCGATTTCGTAAACTGAAGCCAACCACGGCTTTTTTGTACAACATATAAGGGTCATATATGGTTCCAAACGTCATTATATGACCCTAAGATGTATCCCCTAAGGTCTCAAATTTTTCGCAACCGGGCACCGTAACCTAAAAATTCCTCAAAAAGCGTGGATTGTTTGGAGCGTTCCGTCGTTTTTTATATATATTGTGTGTTAGTGTTGAGTAAGCTTGGGGGAGATGGCATTATTGGTATTTTGTTTGATATTTTTGTGACTTCTTGAGTTTGTTTTTGAGAGTAGGCCACTCTTTTGCTTCACTTAGGAAATATCACCAAAATTTTCAAATTTTTACCCCACCTTAACCCTTAGCCTTACGTTTCAACCCAATAAAAGACCCTTAGACTTTAGTGGGGTTAGGTCAAAGAATGGTGGAGGGAGATTGATTTCAAACCTATGGAGAAAGTATGCATAGTTGAGATGTCGGGATTACCTTCTCAAAGTTTTTCATTTCTTTATCTTTTTCCGGTTCCTTCGTGGAATCATGAGAAGCTAGCTTAAGGGTTGATTTGAAGCTAGCGGAGAGAACGTGGACCGTCTTGGATGGGGCTAGGGCGGAGGATGAAATCATTAGTTCTCTATGCTTAGCTTAGGTTTGTCCCTTTCAACCTTGAACATCTTAAAACGTGTTTTCCCTCTTGAATTGAGAAAGGTAAGTATTCTTTGATCAATGTCGCTATATTTGAGTCCGAATTGAGCATTTCTCACCATGGTACTTGATTGATTTTCTTGAACCTTGTCATGTTGTGTTTGTTATGTATGTTGTCTTTTGCCTTGGTTTCCTTTGCTTGAGGACAAGCAAGAAGCAAGTGTGGGGGAATTTGATGAGTGGCATTTATGCCACTATTTAGTGCTCTTTTTACGGGTTTTCCCTCCCATTTGTAGCTTGTTTGCCCCCTTTTTCTCTCCTTTTTGTTCTGCTTTTCTTTGTTTGCCTTTCTCCTTGTTTTCTTTGTTTTCGTTATGTAGGAATCAAGGCATTGGAAGAAGAGCAATTCACCCTCAAAATCCCCTGTGTGCGGGCGCGTAGCACTGTGAGAACCCGCGCAGGATTGCTTCAAGAACATAACAGAAACAGAAGGTTTTGTGCGCCTTGTGCGCGCTTTGTGTGCGGGCGCGCGCCTTTGAACTGTGCGGGCGCGCGGCCCTGGGTGAACCCGCACGAGATAGCAGCAGAAGCAGAGCCAAAACAGGGAGTTGTGCGCGCCTCTTGTGCGACATGTGTGCGGGCGCACACTCTTCACGCGCGAGCGTGCAGGATGCTGGGATAAGGCGCGCATCCATGGGTCTAATTCCCCGTACCCACAGATCTGCGGGCGCACAAGATCTGAGACGCACAACATCTGCGCGGGCGCGCAGTGTATATGCGCGGGCGCGCTACCGCTGAGTTTCAGTTTTTTTATTTCGTATTTTTGTATCTTTTAGGGGACCTATATATATAGGTCATAGGGTAGATTAGTGGATCATCTAGCCTTATCTTAGAAACAATTAAACCCTAATCTTAGAGAGAGAAAGTGTAGTATTACTCAAGTTATCTTCATGTATGCAACTTTGGTTCAACTTTCATTTCAATCCATCAAGCAACTTTGCAAGTTTTAATCTTTCTACTATTGCCTATCTAGTAATCTCTAATCCCTTCTCTTAGCTTTGTTTATTTGCACTCTAGTTGTTTAGTTCTCTCTATTTTGTGGATTATATCTTTTGGAATTTTCATTGTTTTTGATCATGTTTGCCTTCATGTTTGTTTTGTTTTCATTTAGTTTTGTTATCATGTCTAATCCCCTTTTCTAGGCTAGTTTCTTTGCTAGGGGAAGGGGGGTGTAAAATATGTATTGAATGATGGATGAATGATGATTAGTGGATTGATTACATGCCTTAAATCAATGAAAGATATGATTTTTATTGACTTGAGATTATTGTAGCACTTTATTTGATTGCCTTCTAGTTTTAATGCATGAGAATGATTTGAACTAGATTTAGATCACCTCTATTTTAATGATTGCATGAGAATGAGTTATTGAAATAGAGTTCCATGTATTGTGCCTCTTTATTCTTGGGTTAGCTTGTGCCTAATGGGATGCATGAAAATGATCCTAATTAGCTTAGACCACTTTTATTGGTTTGCCTAAACTATTGCATGAAAATGAATTGTTTAGGTAGGATTTTATATTCTTTGGCATGTTAATCATGATGCTTAATTTTATTCTCCCTCATTTCAATCATATTTGAAACCCCCCTAATCCCTAGCATTGTTTTATCTTGATTAAATCGCACTTTTTACTTGTTTATTTATAGTTCTAGTGTCTACATTCCAATTTCCAACAAATTATACCCTTTTCTTACTCTTGCATGGTGATTTTAATATTAAATGAGAAAGCTTCCTCAGTGGGTCGACCCTTGCTTGCCACTAACTAGTTTAGTGTAAAGTCTAGGTTTTATAAATTGTTAATTTGATTAGGGTTAATAGTTTAACGACCTATCCTAGCCCGATCAAATTTTGGCGCCGTTGCCGGGGACTAAGGCGTTCATTAGTTTGTGTTGATTACATTAGCTAGGTTCTTGTATATTATTTGGTTTTTATTTGCTTTTCTTTTTATTCCTTGTATAAAATGGCATGCTTATCTTTTCCTCAATTTGATAATGAACCCTTTTATTCTTACTTTGATAGATTAGATGGTTTCCATAGTTACCATGGGTGTTCTCTTAGTGATGCTTGTGGAATAGCTTATTGGGGCATGAATGAGTATACTAGGGGTATGGTTGAGAATATGCACAATGGTATATTCCGTCATTTGTTTATGCATGATGCTTGGAATTTGTTCACTTGGCTTGCTAGAGATTCTTATGATAGAGAATGTAATGTTTCTTGTTTTGATTCTCAATGTCAAGATTCTTTTAATTTTTGCATGAATTCTCTTGATACTTCTAATGTGCCTTGTGATGATCCAAATATGCATGTTGACCCCCTCCCCTCTTATGCTCATTGTGATGAGGTTTGTGCTAATTTTGATAATTTGCAATTTGATTTTCATCATGAACCTCAACCCGATAACATTACTCCCCAAATTCTTTCTCAAATGCAATATCTCACCCAACAACTCCAAGAGCTTCAAGAGGAACAAAAATTGAGAGAAGTGAGGCTTGCCCAAGTGATGAGTGCTATGGTTGATGTAAATGGATGTGAGGCACCTCATTTGGAGTGTGAGAGTGTTTTTGAGGATGATGTGGGTCAAGGGTGTGCAGGTGAGGAGAGATTTTCTTGTGATGAGAGGATTTTTGAGGATTTTGCTCCTTTTCATTCCCCATTTGAGCTTGAGTGCCATCCTTCCCCATATTCGCCCCCTTTGAGAGCTTCCCTTGGTGAGGATGTGAGTGAGCCATCTTCATATTTGAATGAAGGAGTTCATGAGGATGATGATGATGAGTTTGAGCTACCAAGAGAGATTTAGAGTGCCTTGAGTGATAGTGGAAGAGTTGTGAATGAAGAAAATGTCAATTTTGAGGATTCCAACCCTCTTCCCCATCTTGATGAGTCTAGCTTGCATGTTTGTGACCCTTCTATCCATGAGTCTTTGGATTCTTTTGAGGTTATGGTTAGTATATTCATTGAAGGTGTAACAAAGCACTATAGCCTTTTGAGAGAGTTCATTGGCAATGCCTCATGGGAAAGGGATGAGTTTGAGAGAAACCTTTATCCTTTCATGCATGGGTTAGAGACTCTAGGCTTTGAGGATCTTGAGGGAGTTGTTGTTCATCGTTGTGATAGAGAGGAAGATGAGGTTGTTTTTCTTGGAGAGTTTTTGTTTGAGGGAGATGTGAGTCAAGAGTGTTCTTTGGAGGATTCTATGATTGATTTTCATGCCCTCATTGATGTTGTGAGGCTTTGTGAGACCATTGTTTCTCCTCCCCTTCCTCATGTCCCTTTCTCAAGGAAATTTGACCACATCCCTTACTATCCTATGTTCCTCCCCTCTTTTGTCTTAAAGCCTATTGAGGACCCTCTCTTCTTTGATGAGACTCTTCTTTCTCATCCTCCCATTTTTGAGGAAATGGGTGATTATGCCACCCAAAATGATTTTGAGGAGAGTTTGCCTTGTTTTTCTTCTTCTTTCTCTTCTTATTTTCTTGATTTTTCTTTTGATTTTTCTTCTTTCTTTTAGAGTCTTCCTCCTCACTTACGTGCAATAGTCTTGTTGCACGTCCTCCTTCCGTCATTTGCCTACTTTCTATCTTATGAAATGTGTAGTAGTGCATTTGATAAGCTCTTGCGTTCGTTGCAATATTATTTACTAGAGCGGTCTCGCTTGGACGTTAAACAAGCCTTTCTCGGGAAGTAACCCGAGGTTTTTATTGCTTTCATTTTCTTTTCTTTTTAGATTAGATTTTCTCTCATGGAAATGTTTGTGTGCCTTTTTCTAGGTACATGACTTGATATACACTTATGCATTGGTTTGGATCAAGAATCAAGGAAGTTTGATGCCTATTTTTGCTAGCACATGGAAAACGAGATTCAATTCAAAAGGAAATCGGCTTTGAAAGGTTAAATTGGTTCATTTGCGGGTATTTACACCCACCAATATCCGGTAATATCTTTCCTAGCTCTTTCTCTAATGGTTGGTGACTCGTTGGACACGTGTTGGTTTGTTGTGTTGATTTCTTTCTTTTCCCCTCCCATGGTTTGTTTGGTTTATGTTTGAGTATATTGTCTCATTCAAGCTTGGGGGAGGGTATTCTATCATGTTTGGTGGGATGTTGATTCATTTATGCCATGCACTTGAGTATATGCATTTCCATGTCTTTTCTTATATTTTGAAAAGTCCAAAAATATTTTTGTTTACTTTCAAGGTAATTTTGGCAAAATGTGTTTTGTTTGTTCTTATTTTCGATATATTGTTTTGGGACTTGTATTCTTGAATGTTTTTCTTCCTAAGTGGTAAATGAATGCACGGTTTGAGAGTGTCATTGGTAGACTCTAGGATACTATATGCTAAGGTAGTCGGGTTAAGAACTTTTAGGGGTTCATGAAGCCTTAGTTCACGGGAATGTGGTAAGATGGAGTTGCTCTCTATAGTGGATTTGAAACCCTTAGTTGGTATTTGTTTGGTTAAAATCCCTTGTGAGCTTCATTTGTTCTAGCCTTCATCACCTTGTTGAGCGGCAATTTAGGATCCTTGACTATGCATGTCTTAATCCTTGTTTTGACCTCTAGTTCCCAAGATCGTGACCGAGCCACTCTAGGGGAGGAAAAGGGCACCTTTTCTCATTTTTCTTTCCTCCGGGAGTCCAATTGAGTGGGTGGAACCATCCAATATGCTTTAAAACGGTCCATTTACCCGTTCTAAATTTGCACCGATTTCATAAACTGAAGCCTACCACGGCTATTTTGTACAACATATAAGGGTCATATATGGTTCCAAACGTCATTATATGACCTTAAGATGTACCCCCTAAGGTCTCAAGACTTTTCTCCACCGGGCCCCGTAAACTCAAAAATCCTCAAAAAGCGTGGATTATAGCCTTTAATTTTGGAACTTTTTGACCTTTTTTCTCCCGGAAATAAAAAATGTCGAGATGCTTACCATGGACCCTAATACACCCTGGGTGTCTATTTGGGTAGGTCCAACCATCCAATATGCCTTTAAACAGTCAATTTGCCCTTTCCAAACTTGCACCAATATCGTGACCTCAGGCCTACCACGGACATTTATGGCAACATATTATGGTCATATATGGTTCCAAACGTCATTATATGACCCTAAGATGTATCCCTTAAGGTCTCAAGACTTTTCGCCACCGGGCCGGAACCACAAAATTCCTCAAAAAGCATGGATTATAGCCTTCAACTTTGGAATTTTTAAACCTTTTTTCGCCCAGAAATAAAAATTGTCGATATGTTTACCACGGTTCCCATTACCCTCCGGGAGTCCAATTGAGTGGGTGGAACCATCCAATATGCCTTAAAACGGTCGATTTACCCGTTCCAAATTTACACCGATTTCGTAACCTGAAGCCTACCACGGGTATTTTGTACAACATATAAGGGTCTTATATGGTTCCAAACGTCTTTATATGACCCTAAGATGTATCCCCTAAGATCTTAAGACTTTTCGCCTCCGGGCCCCGTAACCTCAAAATTTCTCAAAAAGCGTGGATTATAGCTTTCAATTTTGGAAACTTTTGACCTTTTTTCGCCCGGAAATAAAAAAAGCCGAGATGCTTACCATGGACCCTAATACACCTTGGGAGTCTATTTTGGGCGGGTCCAACCATCCAATATGCCTTTAAACAGTCAATTTACCCGTTCCAAACTTGCATCAATATCGTGACCTCAAGCCTACCACGGACATTTATGGCAACATATAATGGTAATATATGGTTCCAAACGTCATTATATGACACTAAGATGTATCCCCTAGGGTCTCAAGACTTTTCGCCACCGGGCCCCGTAATCTCAAAATTTCTCAAATAGTGTGGATTATAGCCTTCAATTTTGGAATTTTTTTTACCTTTTTTCGCTTGGAAATAAAAATTGCCAAGATGTTTACCATGGTTCCTAATACCCTCCGGGAGTCCAATTGAGTGGGTGGAACCATCCTATATGCCTTAAAACTGTCAATTTACCCGTTCAAAATTTGCACTGATTTCGTAAATTGAAGCCTACCACGGCTATTTTGTACAGCATATAAGGGTCATATATGGTTCCAAACGTCATTATATGACCCTAAGATGTATCCCCTAAGGTCTATAGACTTTTCGCCACCGGGCCCGTAACCTCAAAATTCCTCAAAAAGCGTGGATTATAGCCTTCAATTTTGGAATTTTTTGACCTTTTTTCGCTCGGAAATAAAAAATGTTGAGATGCTTACCATGGACTCTAATACACCCTCGGAGTCTATTTGGGTGGGTCCAACCATCCAATATGCATTTAAACAGTCAATTTACCCGTTCCAAACTTGCACCTATATCGTGACCTCAAGCCTACCACGGACATTTATGGCAACATATAATAGTCATATATGGTTCCAAACCCTCCGGGAGTCTAATTGAGTGGGTTAAGCCATCCAATATGCCTTAAAACGGTCAATTTCCCCGTTCCAAATTTGCACCGATTTCTTAAACTAAAGCCTATCACGGCTATTTTGTACAACATATAAGGGTCATATATGGTTCCAAACGTCATTATATGACCCTAAGATGTATGCCCTAAGGTCTCAAGACTTTTTGCCATCGGGCCCCGTAACCTCAAAATTCCTCAAAAAGCGTGGATAGCCTTCAATTTTGGAATTTTTTGACCTTTTTTCCCCCGGAAATAAAAAATGCCAAGATTCTTAACATGGACCCTAATACACCCTGGGCGACTTATTTCGGTGGTTCCAACCATCCAATATTCCTTTTAACAGTCAATTTACCCGTTCCAAACTTGCACCGATTTCGTAAACTGAAATCTTCCACGGCTATTTTGTACATCATATAAGGGTCATATATGGTTCCAAACGTCATTATATGACCCTAAGATGTATCCCCTAAGGTCTCAATACTTTTTGCCACCGGGCCCCGTAACCTCAAAATTCTTCAAAAAGCATGGATTATAGCCTTCAATTTGGGAATTTTTTGACCTCTTTTCGCCCGGAAATAAAAAATGCCGAGATGCTTACCATGGACCCTAATACACCCTCGGAGTCTATTTGGGTGGGTCCAACCATCCAATATGCCTTTGAACAGTCAACTTACCCGTTCCAAACTTGCACCGATATCGTGACCTCAAGCCTACCACGGACATTTATTGGAACATATATTGGTCATATATGGTTCTGTAGACACCTAAAAATGTCTCCCCATAACCAAACCCGATGATGAACAACCTTTCACCGCCATTATTGGTCGGGTTCAGTATTTAATCCCGAGAGTGCTTAAAAATCATATTTAATTAAATTCGTATTTCTGAATGGTCCATGGATCAGTCTTGGTGTTTAGTATAAAGCATAGTTTTAATTCCAGCCCAAAACCTTTTTTATTTTATTGTTTTATTATTTGTTTTTGGCCCAAACCTTTTATTTATTTATTTTTAATTATTTTCTTATTTTAGCCCAATTTTAATAAATCAGAAAATGGCCCGAAATTATCAATCGGCATTTAAAAGCTGAATGAAATTAGGGTTAAAATGAATTTAGACGGTAAAGCAGAACAAAACTGTCCTGCGTCACGGTAGGAAACCCTGCGACACGGGATTCTTTCCCGTCTGACGGTACAGAATCTCGTGACACGGGAGACCTGAAGTGACACGGGTACAGTCTGTGTGTTTTCCGCGTAAACCCGAACGCGTTTTCTTCCCCCGTTTGTTAAAAAATTTCCCGCGTCACTCAACATTGCACCGTGTCACGGGAGTATTTCTCGTCTTAGGGGGAAATTTACCGTGTCACGGTACATTTTGCCGTGTCACGGGATACTGTTCTAGGGTTTCTGTCATTTTAGGGTTCCGTGTGTTCCCTCAGCACATTTTTCCTATAAATAACCCCTCATTTCTGATGTACAGGGCATCAATTAATTATCTCATTTCTCTTCTATGCTCTAGCCTAAACACTAGCCTACCCTTCTCTCTTTCAAAATACCTTCCTTAAGCACTCCAAGGAGTCCGTACTTTACCCGGGGTTCTATCCTTAAACCACGGCGTGAAAGGTAGAACTGTTTGAGGGTTTGGCCCCAAATCAACTCATTTAATTTAATTTAATTTTAATTATTGATTAATTATTTTTCCTTGAAGTTACTAACGCGTTTATTGTTTTTATAGTAGCAAACAAACAAAATCAAAGTAAGGAATCATGTTCCTTTTATTTCTATTATTTTTCTAACGATTTTATATTGTTGGATTTATTGTTGAATTGCTTCCAATATTAATGTTTATTAATGTCTATATTTTATGATCACCATATTGCATGTTTAAAGGGAATATGTAATTGAAAATCACGACTAATAAGATAATTTGGACAACTGGTTTAGGTTCCTTTTTAATCTTGTTGTTAAATCGAAGTGATCACAATATTATAGAATTATATGTTGCATTTATATTAAACCAATTTAGCATAATAATAGTTTGGAGTGAATTTGAATTTTGTTTGTATGCCTTTGAGATCACAGGAATGCTTTTCACAATAAGAATCGAGTAGAGGCCAATACGGGCGAATGCGACTCCATGACTCACTTCGTACCATCATCCCCGATCCTCCTTTCGTGGTTCCGAACCATATGGAGTTAGTAATCTCATGGATTATGAATGGGGTGTAACCTTCACGGGTCAATCGTTGTTGCCTATCGTTGTCCCTTAATCGTGGTTGCATTTTATGATCCGTGAACGGTTTACAAGTTCCTTAAAAATTTGTTGGCGGCTCCCTACTTTCCTTGTCCCTAATCGTGTCCCTAATCGTATATGTTAATTCCCACTTCCTATGAGTGCCAAGCATATTCACAACATGCTTTTAACGTAGGCACACTTCGAGCGGCGCCTACAATTTGGCGACTCCGCTGGGGAGGATTCTTAATTATTTATCGATTTGAGTGATCGGTATTTAATTAAGATGAGTGAATGAGACTTGAAAGATTCTTGAAAAAATATTCCTGTGATTAATTTGGCATTTTTGCATCTGTATAGACGTTTTAACATCGCATTCAGGTCTGTCCCGTAGGAAAAATTGGATAACTTGGTTGCGCGCAAAAGCAAACAGGGCACCAGTCAGATTTTGTGACTGCCGTGTCACGGCAGAGTCTGCCGTGTCACGGCAGTCCCAAAATAAGTCCGATGGCTTATTTTCTTTCCTCACAAAAGACTTCCTTCGATTTTTCTGAAAAAACGTATGTGTTCTACATGCGTCTTAGCCCCGGGGGATTTAAGCTCTATCGACCCAAAAACGCTCATGGCAATAAGGGTTCATCCGAGTTATTAAATCCATCCAAACCATGGAGTCGAGTTCGGTTTCATCACGAACTCGCGGAGCCGCCCTTTGGCATACACCCTTAAGGGAGGCTGCCTTGCTAACGCGTCCAAACTCTTAACCATGGTACCCTTTTGACACCCAAAGCTTGACCAATAGTTGAACATAGATCTCGACTCTAGGTTGCGAACTTTTTACATCATCGTGCCTAAATGCTATGTGGATGTTTGGCGCTAACCCTCATGCGTTTTCTCTTTTTGTGTAACCCATGACCGAGGGTTTTTTATTCTCACATAGTAATTAGTACGGACTTAAAATCGATTAAAATCTGAAAAACTCACAAAAACTGACCTGGAACTGCGCACCGTGTCACAACATGCTCTGCCGTGTCACGGTGAACAGTGTCGTGACACGGGAAAGTCTCCCGTCTAACGGCAGACTGTACCGTGTCACGACAGTCTACACCGTGACACGGTGCCCAGGAAAGTGTCTTGTCAGTCTTTTTTTCGATTTTTGTGCGAATGCTGTGTCCAGTTTGGTGTCATGTCTAGCTATACGGTCAAAACACGCGTCTATCACTCACATGTCGTGTTCACACACTTTTAAGTCGTGCACCACTTTTTTGACCGTATTTTAGAGAAGTCTTTTTTCGGAGAAAGTCGGATGGTATCCTCCTTTTTTTTTATAAAAAAAATTTGACCGTGTCACGGTACAGTGCACCGTCTGACGGGGCACCGTACCATGGCACGGGAATGTCGACCGTGACACGGTCGATTTTTCCAAAAAAAAAAAATTGACCGTGTCACGGTACAGTGCACCGTCAGACGGGGTATCGTACCGTGGCACGGGAATGTCGACCGTGACACGGTCGATTTTTCCAAAAAAATAAAATTTGACCGTGTCACGGTACAGTGCACCGTCTGACGGGGTACCGTACCGTGGCACGGGAATGTCGACCGTGACACGGTCGATTTTTCAAAAAAAAAAAAACAAAAAAAAATTTGACCGTGTCACGGTACAGTGCACTGTCAGACGGGGTACCGTGCCGTGGCACGGGAATGTCGACCTTGACACGATCGATTTTTCCAAAAAAAAAAAAAAGAAAAATGTGCCGTGTCACGGTACAGTGCACCGTCTGACGGGGTGCCGTACCGTGGCACGGGAATGTTGACCATGACACGGTGGATTTTCCAAAAAATAAAAAATAAAAAAATAAATAAAAAAAAGCGTCAGTCAAGTTTTTCGTGTTAATTTGGTCCTCGCATCAGTCATTTTGGTTATTGTTCACATGTCTAACCGTACGATCATACCACAAGTCTTATAACATTACTTAGTCACTCACGTGTCAAGTATAGTCCACACACTTTCTTTATGTTCCGACTTGAGTCGTGCACCATGTCGTTTATGGTCGTATACTAGGTTCATGCACCCTTTTTCTGTCATAATAAAAAAATGAGTGGAGTTTTCTCACCTGTTTTCAAATGTCTTTTTCCTTCCTTTCCTATCTTGAGCAATGAGTCAAACAATTAAGTGATTTTATTTCATTTCACAGCACTTGGTCAAGAAGTAGGGGTAGACTGTTACGGTTTGAGTCGCTACCTCACCAACCTCTTATACTTAAGAGGCGTACAAGAAAACCACCACAAGCATCCATACAGAATCCATCTCCCATTTACTTTCAACCAATGGCCACTAAGGAAGATATGGAGAACATGAACCAGGCCATCGAAAGGTTGTCTACTATGATGGAAGCACTCACTACTAGGGTTCTCACGGTAGAGCAAAACAATCAAAGCAATGCCACTATAGCTGCAATAGACAAGATCAGAGAACAGATGAGTAAGATCTCTGAAGAGTTTACCTATGTAGAGCAACCTGCCACTTCTCTGAACATAAGGGATAGGCTTCCAGAGAAGTTTTCCACCGCTGACATTCCCAACTTCAAGCCTACTGATAACCCTATGTTTCATTTGAAGGCTTTTTCTGCAACCATGGCTCTTAAGGGATTGGATGTAACACTCTTCCCTACGGTGTTCCCTCTCTCCTTAGAACATGCTTGCCAACAATGGTTTTATTCCCTAGATGCCAAGCGTACTGCGACTTGGCAAGATGTCACCGACAGTTTTATGAACCGTTACAAATGTAACATTCAAAGTAAGACTTCTGAACGTGAACTCTCAATTCTCAAACAGAAAGAGAATGAAGGCTTCACTGCTTATCTGAATAGGTGGAGGGAAACAGCTGCGCTCTTGGTAGATCCTCCCAAAGAAAAAGAGATGATTCGCCTCTTCATCCAAAATTTGACTCACAAGTACAAGCAACATCTCAAATTTCTTCCGTTGAACACTTTTGAAGCTGTATATGACATCGGCATCAATATCGAGGACGAGCTAATAAAGACTGCTGGTAGTAACAATAACAACACTTGGAAAAACAAGAAGAACGAGCTTCCTTCTTCTTCGTCTTCTAAGCAGGAAAATATTACCAACAATATAAGCCAAGTTGATCTCAATGAAGTATTAGCTCTTGATGCTCCATTGCCCAAGAAAAAGGAGAACCTACACTCCTTTAGGAATGACTTATGATGCGGCCTTTGATCGCCTTTACGGACAAGGCTTGATCACACCTATTGGGCCATTTCCTGAGCCTAAACCTGAAGAAAGGAGCGCCAAATGGAACCCTAACGCCCATTGCAAGTTCCATCAAGGAAGGGGTAACTCTACCGAACAATGCTGGAATTTGAAGGATGCTATTCAGGATCTTGTTGATGCCAACAAACTTCCAGTCCCTCTAGGTGGTAAAAAGTGACAAGCAGAAATGAAGACAAGGCGCGCGGCGAGCTCCTCGTGCAAGATTTCATGATTTTTTCCCTTTTCCCCTTTTAATTCTAGCATAGATTTGCCTTCCTAAGTTTAGTGTTTAGATTTCCTTTTTTCTATAATTTGATAATTTTGTTATCTTACATCAATAAAATGAGCATTATTTCTTTATATCTCGATCATAGCAATTTTCATTTTAAAAAAAAATTGCCGAACTAAACACAAGGTACACCCATGATTTGAGGCACCTTTGCGACCCATTCATTCCTTTAAAACATTTTCAAACACTCATTCCATTTCTTCGTCAACCACTTTGAGCCTCGTCTAATGATTGACCTTATTTATTCAACCCACATTCACTTAACCCAGGGATGGAAAGATGTGCAATTTGTGTAACAGTGAGAAAGCAAGTTCAAATAATAAAAAATAAAATAAATAAAAAAAGTAAATAATAATAAAAAACAATGTCTAAAGGCAAGTGTTCCAATGTCTTCGATATGAACACGTCTCAAATTGCGTCTCTCATCGAGTGCTTGGTACCGTGCCTGAGAAACATGAATGCTAAGTGAGTGATGAACCGCATGATCTGAGATTGCCTACATTGATTCAAAAGAATGAAAAAAAAAGAGAGAGAAAAGAATTTCAAAGCAAAAAATATGTGAAAAATAAAACTTGAAAATTCAAAGTTTTCAAATACACAATTACACATCTCGGGGGGGTTTCTCTCGGGTCTTGAGCCTTTTATCCCTTTCTTCCTTAAACCATCAACTTAACCACATTACAACCCTTGAAAGACTTCTTTGAGGTGTACATACACTTGTGCAAAGTTCGGTTAGAGCTACGTTCGGCCTGATTCCTAACGGATACGTAGGCAACCTCGCATTGAGGTGCGGCCACATTCATATTCATATCTATGCATGATTGAGTCAAAGAATATCCAATGCTTATCCCTACCCATTTAGAGCTAGACTTGGTGGCTTGAACCCACATCACTTAGCTTACCCAGCCTAAAGAGAGTCTTCATCTTTGACTCTTCTCACATCTATTTCCATCACCACAACCTTTGCAGCCAACCTTAGTATCACTTTCACACACTTCACTCACACATACATAGACATATCATCCTTCCCATTAAGAACCCTTTATCATGAAATCTTGTTTCAACACTATGCATGTCATCATATTTCAAGACAACATTCATTAGAAAAAACATTGTATACTTGCTTAGCTTCCTGACCTGAGCAATATTCATTGTTTCATGCATCGCATAATGTGCTGAGCAACATTTATATATCAGTGATTTTTAATCATACAAAGCATATCGTGCTTAGCTCCTTGACTTAAGCAACGTTCATTATACAATAATCACTTCGTCTATATACGTGCTTAGCTTCTAGACCCTCATATGTTGTACAAAATAGCCATGGTTCCTAATACCCTCCGGGAGTCCAATTCAGTGGGTGGAACCATCCAATATGCCTTAAAACGGGCAATTTACCCGTTCCAAATTTGCTCCGATTTCGTAAACTGAAGCCTACCATGGCTATTTTGTACAACATATGAGGGTCATATATGGTTCCAAACGTCATTATATGACCCTAAGATGTATCCCCTAAGGTCTCAAGACTTTTCGCCACCGGGCCCCGTAACCTCCAAATTCGTCAAAAAGCGTGGATTATAGCCTTGAATTTTGGAATTTTTTGATCTTTTTTCGCCCAGAAATAAAAATTTCCAAGATGCTTACCATGGACCCAAATACACCCTAAGAGTCTATTTGGGTGGGTCCAACCATCCAATATGCCTTTAAACAATCAATTTACCTGTTCCAAACTTGCACCGATTGACCTCAAGCCTACCACGGACATTTATGGCAACATATAATGGTCATATATGGTTCCAAACATCATTAATTTACCCTAAGATATATTCACTAGGGTCTCAAGACTTTTCACCACCGGGCCCGTAACCTCAATATCCCTCAAAAAGCTTGGATTATAGCCTTCAATGTTGGAATTTTTTGACCTTTTTTCGCCCGGAAATAAAAATTGCCGAGATGTTTACCATGTTTCCTAATCCCCTACGGGAGTGCAATTGAGTGGGTGGATCCATCCAATATGCCTTAAAACGGTCAATTTACCCGTTTCAAATTTGCACCGATTTCGTAAACTGAAGCCTACCACGGCTATTTTGTACTACATATAAGGGTCATATATGGTTTCAAACGTCATTATATGACCCTAAGATGTATCCCCTAAGGTCTCAAGACGTTTCGCCACCGGGCCCCGTAAACTCAAAATTCCTCAAAAAGCGTGGATTATAGCCTTCAATTTTGGAATTTTTTGACCTTTTTTCGCCCGGAAATAAAAAATGCCGAGATGCTTACCATGGACCCTAATACACCCTGAGAGTCTATTTGGGTGGGTCCAACCATCCAAAATGCCTTTAAACAGTCAATTTACCCGTTCCAAACTTGCACCGATATCGTGACCTCAAGCCTACCGCGGACATTTATGGCAACATATAATGGTCATATGTGGTTCCAAACGTCATTATATGACCCTAAGATGTATCCCCTAGAGTCTCAAGACTTTTTGCCACCGGACCCCGTAATCTCAAAATTCCTCAAAAAACGTGGATTATAGCCATCAATTTTTGAATTTTTTGACCTTTTTCGCCTGGAAATAAAAACTGCCCAGATGTTTACAATGGTTCCTAATACCCTCTGAGATTCCAATTGAGTGGGTGGAACCATCCAATATGAATTAAAACGGTCAATTTACACGTTCCAAATTTGCACCGATTTCGTAAACTGAAGCCTACCACGGCTATTTTGTACAACATATTGATAACTTGTTATTTGATATGGTTTTAGGGTGATTTTGAGCCTTGTTTACTCGATATATTGGCATTTTGGTTCACTTCTATCCTATTTTCGTTTAATTTTTGTGTATCCCTTGCTTCACGGGTTGTTAGTGTTTTTGTTGAGATTTTAGGTCCAAAAACGATCATTTGAGGCATATGGATGATAAACCAAGATTAGAAGCCGTGACAATGGAGCAAAACCGAAGAAAATGTGAAGAGAAGGGCCTAGAAGACCCTGCACGGCCGTGCCATGTCCGACACGGCCATGCAGGAGTGTCCAAGCCAAACCAAGCTACTGCCCGATTTGGCACGGATGTGCAACGCTTCAGCACGTCCGTGCAGCTCAGCCAGCACGTCGGTGCCATAAGCTGCACGCCCGTGCAGTTCACCTGGCCCAAGTTTGAGCTACTGCCCAAATCTGCACAGCCGTGCTTAGGGTGGCACGGCCGTGCCACCTAGGCTGCACGTCCGTGCCACCTCTGGCACGTCCGTGCGCATCTGCAGAAATTCCCGACTCTCGTTTTCTCCGTCCTTTTTATTTGAGGGTCATATAAATACCCCCTTGGGCTCAAATGTACGGCATCCAAGTTTTTAGTGCTTCCTCTTAGTTTGTAATTGTAGAAACACAAATACTCTCAAATCATTAGTTAGATTTTAATTATTAGCTTGGAATTTTCAATCTCAATCATTGTAGAAGACAAGCTCCACCATTGTTATTCAAGTTCAAGCTTCTAGTAATATTTTTCTTACTTTTTTCCCTATTTCTTATTTCTTTGTTGTTAATTATTTGCTTGATTCTTGTATGTTTAGATTGTTAATTAGCTTAATTCTTAGTTTAATTATGCTCATGAGTTGTTTGAAATCCTTAATTGCTTTAATCTCCATGGATTCTAAGTAGTCTAATTTTCTAGGGTTTGGTTAGAACCCTCAATGTAGTCACTAATTACTTGTTGCATGTGCTAATTTGGTACTTGTTGGGTGTTAATTAGTTGAGCTTAAGTGGTTTAATTGCTTAGTTCTTGTATATGGCCATTGCTAGAACTGTTGTCCAAGCTTTCTCAACGAAGGATCGAGAGATGAACTTGAGTTAGCTCCCTTATGCTTGATTGACTTGAAATGCCATGAGAATAGGAATTTCTAGTTAAGGGAATGTTTAAGTCATCGTGATTATGCTTTAACACTTGTTTTATGCTTTGTAACCACGAGAGTAGGTTGTATTCATGATTCAAGTAATCCCTCTAGCTTGAGAGAGTAGTTGGGTGCTTTAGATGATTTCCCCTATTATACCCCTTATTTTACCTTGTTTATGCATGCTAATCGTGATTTGTGATGAAGTTGAGTGGTATAACCCGAGCCCTAGAATCCTCTAAATATTGTTAATTTCCCCTAGCTTTAGTTAACTGGAACTAGTACTTGTTATACAAAACCAAACCAACTTCGACTTCACTTAGCTTATTTATGCGGTAGTATTTCGGTGGTTGATTCAACGCCTCTCTTGGGTTCGACCCTTTCTTACCCTTGCTATTAGCTAGTGAGACCAAGATAGGACTTATTCTTTGGTAGGCTCAACGACGGCCTATCAAATTTATGGCGCCGTTGCCGGGGAGGCAAAGTCACATTGAATGTATTATTGTTGAATGAGTCGAAGTGTGTGAATTTTTGTATCATAATTTTTCTTATTTATTTGTGTATATTTGTGTTTTCATCTTGTGATAGTCATTGCTAACGTTTTTCTTAGCTTTGTTAGACTTTGCATGAAATAGAAGAGTAAGCAATCACCGCTTATTCCCGTTGATCCGGAGCTAAATAGGACTTTGAGAAATGTCAGGAGACTTTTGCAAGGCACACCCGAGTTCTCCATTATGTATTCGGATTCGGATCCGGAAGAAATCTTTTCAACCAACGAAGAAGAGAACATGGGTGACATCAATCCTCCTCCACCATTGCTACGAGATTATGACCACCCCAATGCCTTCACACTTCGGAGTGACATACGTCTGCCCACCACTAATGCAAACAATTTTGAGCTATCGCCTCAACTCATCTGTATGATACAAGGTGATCAATTTGGTGGGAGTTCTCATGAGTGTCCTTTTGCTCATTTGGACAACTTTCTTGAATTGTGCACCACCATCAAGCAAAACAACATTACGGAAGAGTTCATCCGTATGCACATGTTTCAATTCTCCCTCCGTGACAAGGCAAAGCATTGGTTGAGAATGGTGGAAGAGGGATCATTGACAACATGGGATTAAGTCACTAGAGCTTTCCTTGGAAAATATAGTCCACCCGAAAAGACCGTCGAGCTAAGGAGGAAAATCACCAATTTCAACCTAGAGATTGATGAGACTTTGAGTGAAGCTTGGGAGCGTTTCAAGGACTACACTAGAAAATGCCCACACCATGGTTTCACATCATGGATCATTGTTCAAAGCTTTTATGATGGTCTTACTCCTACTTCAAGAGCCAATCTTGATAACGGGGCCGGTGGTAGCCTTAAAAAGCTATCGGTGGATGAAGCATATAAAATGATTGAAGAAGTGGCTAAGAACTACGCATATGGCGGTGATAGAAGGCAACCTCAAGTAAACAAGGCCGGAATCCACGATCTTAGTGCAATAGACCTTAATGCATCAAAGTTTGACATGCTAGCTCATAAGCTAGATCAAGCCACTCTTACATCTCAAAACTCTTCCTCACAACAAGTCATGTCTTGTGAGACTTGTGGAGGAAACGATCATATGTCCTCTTATTGCAACTCAACTAACCAAGAGCAAGCGGCGGCAATTGGGCAAAGAAATGAGGCATACCCCCAATCCTACAATCAAGGTTGGAAAGCCCAACAAGGTACGGGATGGAAGCAACAAAACCAAGGGCCCCCCAAAAATAGCTACAATCAAGGCCAAAACCAACCCCAAAACCACTACAACCAACCTCACTCTCAAAACCGACAAGCTCCATATCGCCATCCCAACCAAGACCAACAAAGGCAATAATATAACCAACCCGCTCCCCCACCTCCTCAAAAGTCTAGTCTTGAAGCCGCACTTGAGACCATCATTGCACAACAAGGAAGAAGCAATGCGGATATGCAAGCGAACATCCAACAACTTCAAGCACACAACAAGATAATTGAGAATCAATTGGCACAAATAGCACAAAAAGTTGGGAGTTCACAGCCCGGGGTGGTAACCTAATGACACCTTGTGCAATTTTTATTTCCGGGCGAAAAAAGGTCAACATCTCGATAATTTTTATTTCCTGGCGAAAAAAGGTCAAAAAATTACAAAGTTGAAGGCTATAATCCACGCTTTTTGAGGAATTTTGAGGTTACGGGGCCCGGTGGCGAAAAGTCATGAGACCCTATGGGATACATCCTGGGGTCATATAATGACGTTTGGAACCATATATGATCAATATATGTTGCCATAAATGTCCGTGGTAAACTTGAGGTACCGATATCGGTGCAAGTTTGGACGGGTAAATTGACTGTTTAAAGGCTTATTGGATGGTTGGAACCACCCAAATAGACTCCCAGGGTGTATTAGGGTCCATGGTAAGCATCTCGGCATTTTTTATTTCCGGGCGAAAAAAGGTCAAAAAATTCCAAAATTGAAGGCTATAATCCACGCTTTTTGAGGAATTTTGAGGTTACGGGGCCCGGTGGCGAAAAGTCTTGAGACCTTAGGGGATACATCTTAGGGTCATATAATGACGTTTAGAACCATATATGACCCTTATATGTTGTACAAAATAGCCGTGGTAGGCTTCAGTTTACGAAATCGGTGCAAATTTGGAACGGGAAAATTGACCGTTTTGAGGCATATTGGATGGTTCCACCCACTCAATTAGACTCTCGGAAGGTATAAGGAACCATGTTAAACATCTCGGCAATCTTTATTTCCGGGCGAAAAAAGGTCAAAAACTTCTAAAATTGAAGGCTATAATCCACGCTTTTTTAGGAATTTTGAGGTTACGGGGCTTGGTGGCAAAAAGTCTTGAGACCCTAGGGGATACATCTTAGGGTCATATAATGACGTTTGGAACCATATATGACCATTACATGTTGCCATAAATGTCCATGGTAGGCTTGATGTCACGATATCGGTGCAAGTTTAGAACGGGTAAATTGACTGTTTAAAGGCATATTGGATGGTTGGACCCACCCAAATAGACTCCCAGGGTGTATTAGGGTCCATGGTAAGCATCCTAGTATTTTTTATTTCCGGGCGAAAAAAGGTCAAAAAATTCCAAAATTGAAGGCTATAATCCACGCTTTTTGAGGAATTTTGAGGTTACGGGGCCCTGTGGTGAAAAGTCTTGAAACCTTAGGGGATACATCTTAGGGTCATATTATGACGTTTGGAACCATATATGACCCTTATATGTCTTACAAAATAGCCGTGGTAGGCTTTAATTTACGAAATCGGTGCAAATTTGGAACGGGGAAATTGACTGTTTTAAGGCATATTGGATGGTTCCACCCACTCAATTGGACTCTTGGAGGGTATTAGGCACCATGGTAAACATCTCGGCAATTTTTATTTTCGGGCGAAAAAAGGTCAAAAAATTCCAAAATTGAAGGTTATACTCCACGCTTTTTGAGGAATTTTGGGGTTACGGGGCCCGGTGGCGAAAAGTCTTGAGACCCTAGGAGATACGTATTAGGGTCATATAATAATGTTTAGAACCATATATGACTATTATATGTTGCCATAAATGTCCGTGGTAGGCTTGAGGTCACGATATCGATGCAAGTTTGGAACGGGTAAATTTACTGTTTAAAGGCATATTGGATGGTTGGATCCACCCAAATAGACTCCCAGGGTGTATTAGAGTGTATGGTAACCATCTCGGCATTTTTTATTTCCGCGCGAAAAAGGGTCAAAAAATTCCAAAATTGAAGGCTATAATCCACGCTTTTTGAGGAATTTTGAGGTTACGGGGCCCGGTGGCGAAAAGTCTATAGACCTTAGGGGATACATCTTAGGGTCATATAATGACGTTTGGAACCATATATAACGCTTATATGTTGTAAAAAATAGCCGTGGTAGGCTTCAGTTTACGAAATCGGTGCAAATTTGGAACGGGTAAATTGACCCTTTTAAGGCAAATTGGATAGTTCCACCCACTCAATTGGACTCCCGGAGGGCATTAGGAACCATGGTAATCATCTTAGCAATTTTTAATTCCGGGCGAAATAAGGTCAAAAAATTCCAAAATTGAAGGCTATAATCCACGCTTTTTGAGGAATTTTGAGGTTGCGGGGCCTGGTGGCGAAAAGTCTTGAGACCCTAGGGGATACATCTTAGGGTCATATAATGACGTTTGGAACCATATATGACTCTTATATACTGTACAAAATAGCCGTGGTAGGCTTCAGTTTACGAAATCGGTGCAAATTTAAAACGGGTAAATTGACAGTTTTAAGGCATATTGGATGGTTCCACCCACTCAATTGAACTCTCGGAGGGTATTAGGAACCATGGTAAACATCTCGGCAATTTTTATTTCCAGGCGAAAAAAGGTCAAACATTCCAAAATTGAATAATCCACGCTTTTTGAGGAATTTTGAGGTTACGGGGCTCGGTGGCGAAAAGTCTTGAGACCCTAGCGGATACATCTTAGGGTCATATAATGACGTTTGGAACCATATATGACCATTATATGTTGCCATAAATGTCCGTGGTAGGCTTGAGGTCAATCGGTGCAAGTTTGGAACGGGTAAGTTGACTGTTCAAAGGTGTAGACACCCATTTGTGTCTCCCCAAAACCAAACCCAGTGATGAATACCTGTCACGTCGAACCATAATCGAATGAGGTGAAAGTGTGAAAAGTCAAGTGTTGCGGTTAGTTTTTATTAAAATCTTTCTTTCTGTTTTTCGAAAACCCACTCTATTTTATAAAAACGTCCACTCCTGTTTATTTTGGTCCATGATAAGGGTCCAATAATGGTGTAGTTGGATGGGGCTTGAAAAGACCTTTCCAACGATATATTATAAGCCCAATTCTGATGAATAATGAGGAAGTTATGGCTAAAATATATACTAAATTGGGCCCAAACCGAATTTTACCTACGACCCAATGATCATGAGGAGGGTCCAAAGGTTTAATCCTATTCATAAACTAATTAGGATTGATTAGAATCTTCTATAAGTTTCTAAAATATTTTAATTATCCTTTTTTGAAAAGATAAGTTCATGGAATTTGATTTGAATATAAA
Organism: Chenopodium album; assembly: GCF_948465745.1. Taxonomy (NCBI): domain Eukaryota; kingdom Viridiplantae; phylum Streptophyta; class Magnoliopsida; order Caryophyllales; family Amaranthaceae; genus Chenopodium; species Chenopodium album. The sequence continues at coordinate 19,199,465 of NC_137850.1, read as the reverse complement.
CTTTCCTTTTTTTAAAACTTTCCTAATTCTATTTGAATTTAAAGATGTTCAAAGACAGTCATATATTATTTTCGTGCCTTATATTTTTTATCCAAATTTTATATGGTTGGATAGATCTTAAAATTATATTTCCAATGATATATTATAACATTAATTCTGAGCTATAACGAAAAAGCTATGAAAGGAATACGAAACTCTATCCAAAACTGACAACGTCCTACTATTTCGTCCATATCTTTTTATCTACAAATGATTTGAATCTGATTCGAATTGCATTGGAAAGTAGACTTCATTAGCTTTCCAACGACATATTATATGACTTATTTGGATTTCTGGATCAAAAGATATGATAAAAACAAAATGTGCAAAAACTGCTGTCTACGAGTTTTATTTCGATTTGAATTCGGATTTCTTTTCTTATTCTTCGACCTTCTCTTTTTTCTTATAAATAGAGGTCATATCTCCCCTTTTTCAATCATCAACTATCAACAATCAACCAATTCTCTCTATTCTCTCTCAAGAATTACTTAATTCTTAATTCTCTCTCTCTCTCTCTCTCTCTCTTTCTAAACCAACCTCCATTAAACAATATTCCGCATTCACAAGACTTAGAATCTCTTAGCCAAGTTCGAAGTTGCCTTCGCCCTAGACGTGCAAGGTTTGATATTTTCTGAGGGTTTGGTCCAAAACTAGTCAAAACTTTATTTAATTTGATTTCAATTTAATTCTTTAGTTGTTCTTTATTATTTTCATTGAAATTTACTAACTTGTGTATTTTGTTATTAGAAAGAGGTACGAGGCTTCAAAGTATGTAATCTTATTACTCTCTTTCAATGTAGAAAGCATGTTTATTATTGTTTAATTCCTAGTATCATGTTAGGATGTATTTAATTCCTAGTATCATGTTAGGATGTTATTTTATGCTTTCTAGTGTCATGTTTAGGGTGCCTTTACTTATTTCTAATATTGTGTAAGCATGTTAGTATCATGTTAGGTTTAAAGCTTTGATCTTTATTGTTTAGTGACATACTAGGAGTTGTTATTAATCTTGTTAGTATCATGCCTAGGATCTTGCTATTATATTTAAGTTTTATTATGCCTTATCATGCTATTATCATCGTTATTATTATTATTGATTTATTATTATGTTGCTTGATATTATTTTATATTTATTTGTTATTGCTTGATCACAACTTTTATGATTGTCTAAAGGGAATTTGTACTTGAAATCACGCTTAATAAGATAATTAATAATTCGGTTTAGGCTAATGTGATTTTAATTCAAGTGATCGCCAATAATAGTGTTATTTGTGCCTTAATATTCAACCAACATAGATTAAACAGGGTAGGTTTAATATAATGTTTGTATGTTATTCGAAAAGCGCGCAAGAATACGAGCAGAACAAAGTAGAGGCCTATTTTATAGGGCGGGTCCTTTCTTTTGTAGATTGGATTCGTACCCTCATCCCCGGACCTCGTTTTGTTCAAGACCTTATGGAGTTGATGGTCCTTTTGGATTGTCTTTTGGGTTTACAAGTTCCTAAAACTTGTTGGCGACTCTTTTGCTCTCTTTTCCTTCCCTTTGGAACGCCACCATACTTTAGTGTATGATCACAGTGGGGTTCAAATTTGAGATCATAATGCTTGAAATATTCCCTACAGTTTTTAGCGACTCCACTGGGGAGGATTTCTATTTATATTCCTGAAATTTATTTTGGCAATTATTTAGAACGAGCGGATGAGACTCGAAAAATTCTAAGTATTTCATGTGCGTGATTTGATTAACATTATTGTCATATGCATTAAAAGGTTCTCATGGGAGAGCCCCATGAGTCAATACCTAGGAATTTTACACGTAGGAAATTTGAGAAATATCTTTCATGACTAGAATCGAAAAAACGATGCGAAATCTGGGAAATCCTAAGAACACAGAAACTTGCCAAGGCATGTAGGAACTAGCGTCTAGAAAACAGGGCTTGTCGCCCGTAAAAAGTTTCTGTCGCCTGGCGACAGTTCTGTCGCTTGGCAACAGAGGCTTTTTTGCGGCGACAGTCCCTATAGTCTGGCGCCATGTTCTTCCAGTACCGAGCCAGGGGTCTGCCTTCTTGCTTTGACCAATTCTAGCATTGTTGGCTTGATTTTACTTATTGATTGAGTCCTTTTCTCACTTTTCTGAACCCATATGTGTTCTACATATGGATATAACCCTCTGGGGGTTCCTGCTTCACCTGCCCAATTGAATAATCCACTATCATGTGCAAATAACGGGTACGTGCAAAGTTTGTGAATCCACCAAACCATGGAGTCGAGTTCGATTTCATCACGAACTCGCGGGGTCTCGTCCATTCGCACCAACCCTCACGGTAGGCTTGTGTGCAATGCATACGGATTCATAACCATGGATCTTTTTGACTTAACCCATATCCTTGAACTTTAGAGAACTAGAGCTATGGTTAGGTTGCAAACTCATTACATCATATTGTGACTATGTGAACTACTTGTGCATCCTTGTTTGTGCATACTATATATGTGTTAACCGTTTGTTTGACTTGTGGTCAAATCTAAATAAACTAACCAATGACTAAAGGACTTTGTTTAATTAATTAATTAATTAATTTGAACTAATGAATAAGCCTAAAATCGAGTCATAGTTCCTTTTAGTCAACCCGGATTTTTATTCCCGTATACTGCACATGCGTCAACTTGTTTTGGTCATAGCCGAAGTTCTAGGAAGAACCACGAGTCGTATAACCTATGGATCTGTAGCCCCGAGTTTTATATTTAATTAGGAGTTGGTTTCGTCCCAAGCAGAGTCACAGATTAAAAGTTATCACTAAAATACCACAGCCTGTCCAGTTTAGTGCATATACGTGAAGTCCTAATTTAGTCTTTGCTTAAGTCTAGTCACATAGTCTAGCCACATGGTCATGACAAAAGTATTAACATGTCACCTACACTCATTAGTCTTAGCACAAACTTTGTATATGTCACCATGACCATGTCTTAGGTTCATGCATGAGTCGTTTTTCCGTCTTTTGAGTTGGGGGTCCATTCTATTCCTAATTTTTCCATATTTCTCCATCTCCATCATCTTCCCACTCTCCACATACTTTCTTCCATATTTCTTCATCTACATCTTCTTCCCACTCTCCAAATACTTTCTTTACATATATAACTCCCTTCATTCTTTCATGATCTCTTCCCATCTATGCATTTTGAATCGAGTTTGAGACATATGATTGACAATAATAAAAAAAAGTAGTGATGAGACAAAATACAAGGCATGCTTCTCACTAAGATTTCATGCTTTCTTCTTATTTTTTTCAAACCTTTACCCCATAAGTCTAGCATAGGCACCTTGCATTTTCCTTAGATTTACTTTGTAGGTTTTTTATTTTTTCCTTTTAATAAAATGAGCATTTTATTTCTTGCATATGATCATTGCATTGCATTATTCAAAAAATAAATAAATAAATAAATATCGCCGAATTAAGCACAAGGTATACCAATGATTTGAGGCACCCTTGTAGCCATATCATGTCCTCTCACCCTTTAAATATATAATCCTTTTTTGATAAACCGCTTTGAGCCTCGTCTAACGATAGACCTTTCTTTCTTCAACCCACATTTCCTTAACCTTGGGATGGGATGGTGTGTAACTTATGCAATTCCAAATATGAAAGCTTGAGTGATCTCAAAAGAATAAAATAAAAGTAAATGAATAAAGTGTACAAAAGGGCAAGTGTTCCAATGTCTTTGATATAAAAATATCTTTGATAAGAACATGTCTCAGATTGTGTTTCTTATCGAGTGCTCGGTACCGTGCCTGAGAAACATGAATGCCAAGTGAGTGATAGACCGCATGATCGAGATTGCCCACACATATAAAAAAAAGGCGAATATGAAAAATGCAAAAGCAAAATAAATAGAAGAGCAAAAATAAAAATAAAAGAGAGCTCAAAAGAGAGAAAACCTCAAGCATAAAAATACAAAGATTCAAAAGCAAGGTTGCACACCTTGGGGGCTTATTTAGGGTCTTGAGCCTTTATCCCCTTCTTCTCTAACCTTTAGCCTAACCACGTTACAACCCTTAAAAAGACCTTTTTGAGGTATACACACACTTGTGCGAGGTCCGGCTAAAGCTACGTTTGGCCTGATTCCTTATGGATACGTAGGCAACCTCATATTGAGGTGCGGCCATAATAAAAATACATTCATTTTCACATTCACACACTCACACCATGATCATGTCAAGGGATCTCCAATGCTCATCCCTATTCATTTAGAGCTAGACTTAGGGGCTTGATCCTTACATCATTAGCCTACCTAGCCTAAGAGTCATCATTATTTGACTCTTATCAAATAATATTTTTCCATACACTTAGCCTTTGCAGCCTAACTTTAGTGTCACTTTCACACACTGCACAGATACATGACCAAATAGACTTCCAATTAGGAACTCTTTGTCATGAATTTTTAACATAACGTTGAAGCATGCTTTGTCATATCACACATCACTCATCACTTATAATCATCATTGTATCAAAGTATGAAGTACTTAGCCTCCGTGCCTAAGTTACCTAAATACTTTCATAATCGAGTCAACTAAGATAGTTTAGGATGGGTTACTCCTTGGACCTTGATAGATAGTATCGAATGCATATACTTGACTAAGCTCATTCAACATGCACCATTAAACACTTCAATTCTTTTTCGGGAGAAAGTCGGTACCCTCCACAAAAATGACGGAAAATTTTTGCTTTTTTGCATTTTCAAGTTGCACATCACACACGAGTCATGTACATTGAGTCATGTTGTGTCATATCACATCGAGTTGAGTCTAACACATGTGTCAAACGATTTGAGTTAAGTCATGTCAAATCAATGAGTCAAGCAACTCTAAGCCTTAGGTCAACCCTAAGATAATAAAAGATGAAGCAAAGTCCTATAGTCTAAAATATAGATGCAGGTACATTCCAGCGAGCAAGAATTTTCCCGGATTATTTCGAAAAACCGCGAATATAGATGTATGAAACTTTTCCAAGATGAGAGAAGTTTGAGCAAAATTATATGGAGATGAAGAGCCTTAAGTTGCAAAAGATTTGAGCAGATTTGGTTGTAAGGAAACGAAAAAATTGAAAGTTCGGAGCGATATCGCGGCGACATGCACTTTTGGCTTGCGCTGGTGCAGCGACAGGTCACGTGGCTTCATGATGTGGACATATAGACCTGGCTCAGCAATTTTGGGTTCCTTGGTACGCCAGTTAGCCCCTATAAGAAATTTGATAGGATTAAGTAATCGGCTCGATTACAACAACAATAAGCGATTGACCTGACAAAAGATCGTCTCACTTAGCTTAAAGCGCCTAAGTATTGGCACATCGCAAGCACCAAAGTAATGGTTCACAACGATTTCCTAGGATGGAAGAAGATTTGAAGATTCGAGATGACGAAGCCTTCAACAGGGGGCTTTAAGATTAAAAAGAATCTATTACTTGGATTTAAGAAGGACGGTTTGAGATGACGGGACCTTCAATAGCTTTCACTATGATTGGGGAGGTTATTATTTGAGAAGAACGATTCAAGATGAAGCGGTCTTTGATAGCTTTCGCTAAGATTGTGAAGGTTATCACTTGATTTGAGAATATAGCACGAGATGGGCGATCTTCGACAATGTCCGCTAAGATTGTGGAAATTGTTTAGTGACATGCTAGGAGTTGTTATTAATCTTGTTAGTATCATGCCTAGGATCTTGCTATTATATTTAAGTTTTATTATGCCTTACCATGCTATTATCATCGTTATTATTATTATTGATTTATTATTATGTTGCTTGATATTATTTTATATTTATTTGTTATTACTTGATCACACCTTTTATGATTGTCTACAGGGAATTTGTACTTGAAATCACGCTTAATAAGATAATTAATAATTCGGTTTAGGCTAATGTGATTTTAATTCAAGTGATCGCCAATAATAGTGTTATTTGTGCCTTAATATTCAAACGACATAGATTAAACAGGGTAGGTTTGATATAATGTTTAATGTTTGTATGTTATTCGAAAAGCGCGCATGAAAACGAGCAGAACAAAGTAGAGGCCTATTTTATAGGGCGGGTCCTTTCTTTTGTAGATTGGATTCGTACCCTCATCCCCGAACCCTGTTTGGTTCAAGACCTTATGGAGTTGATGGTCCTTTTGGATTGTCTTTTGGGTTTACAAGTTCCTAAAACTTGTTGGCGACTCTTTTACTCTCTTTTCCTTCCCTTTGGAACACCACCATACTTTAGTGTATGATCATAGTGGGGTTCAAATTTGGGATCATAATGCTTGAATTATTCCCTACAAAAGGCATATTGGATGGTTGGACCCACCCAAATAGACTCCGAGGGTGTATTACGGTCCATGGTAAGAATCTCGGCATTTTTTATTTCCGGGCGAAAAAAGGTCCAAAAATTTCAAAATTGAACGCTATAATCCACGCTTTTTGAGGAATTTTGAGGTTACGGGGCCCGGTGGCGAAAAGTCTTGAGACCTTAGGGGATACATCTTAGGGTAATATAATGACGTTTGGAACCTTAGATGACCTTTATATGCTGTACAAAATAGCCGTGGTAGGCTTCAGTTTACGAAATCGGTGCAAATTTTGAACGGGTAAATTGACAGTTTTAAGGCATATTGGATGGTTCCACCCACTCAATTGGACTCCCGGAGGGTATTAGGAACCATGGTAAACATCTCGGAAATTTTTATTTCCGGGCAAAAAAGGTCAAAAAATTCCAAAATTGAAGGTTATAATCCACGCTTTTTGAGGAATTTTGAGGTTACGGGGCCCGGTGCGAAAAGTCTTGAGACCCTAGGGGATACATCTTAGGGTCATATAATGACGTTTGGAACCATATATGACTAATATATGTTGCCATAAATGTCCGTGGTAGGCTTGAGGTCACGATATCGGTGCAAGTTTTGAACGGGTAAGTTGACTGTTCAAAGGCATATTGATTGATTTGACCCACCCAAATAGACTCCGAGGGTGTATTAGGGTTCATGGTAAGCATCTTGGCATTTTTTATTTCCGGACGTAAAAAGGTAAAAAAAATTTCAAAATTGAAGGCTATATAATCCACTCTTTTTGAGGAATTTTGAGGTTACGGGGCCCGGTGGCGAAAAGTCTAGAGACCTTAGGGGATACATCTTAGGGTCATATAATGACGTTTGGAACCATATATGACCCTTATATGCTGTACAAAATAGACGTGGTAGGCTTCAGTTTACGAAATCGGTGCAAATTTTGAACGGGTAAATTGACAGTTTTAAGGCATATTGGATGGTTCCACCCACTCAATTGGACTCCCGGAGGGTATTAGGAACCATGGATAACATCTCGGCAATTTTTATTTCCGGACGAAAAAAGGTCAAAAAATTCAACAATTATAGGCTATAATCCACGTTTTTTGAGGAATTTTGTGGTTACGGGGCCCGGTGGCGAAAAGTCTTGTGACCCTAAGGGATACATCTTAGGGTCATATAATGACGTTTGGAACCATATATGACCATTATATGGTTCCATAAATGTCCGCGGTAGGTTTGAGTTCACAATATCGGTGCAAGTTTGGAACGGGTAAATTGACTATTTAAAGGCATATTGGATGGTTGGACCCACCCAAATAGACTCCCAGGGTGTATTAGGGTCCATGGTAAGCATCTCGGAATTTTTTATTTCCGGGCGAAAAAAGGTCAAAAAATTCCAAAATTGAAGGCTATAATCCACGCTTTTTGAGAAATTTTGTGGTTGTGGGGCTTGGTGGCGAAAAGTCTTGAGACCCTAGGGGATACATCTTAGGGTCATATAATGACTTTTGGAACCATATATGACCTTTATATGTTGCCATAAATGTCCCTGGTAGGCTTGAGGTCACGACATCGGTGCAAGTTTGAAACGGGTAAATTGACTGTTTGAAGGAATATTGGATGGTTAGACCCACCCAAATAGACTCCAGCATGTATAAGGGTCCAAGGTAAGCATCTCGGCATTTTTTATTTTCGAGCGGAAAAAGGTCAAAAAATTCCAAAATTGAATGCTATATCCACGCTTTTTGAGGAATTTTGAGGTTACGGGGCCCGATGGCGAAAAGTCTTGAGACCTTAGGGGATACATCATAGGGTCATATAATGATGTTTGGAACCATATATGACCCTTATATGTTGTACAAAATAGCCGTGGTAGGCTTCAGTTTACGATATCGGTGCAAATTTGGAACGGGTAAATTGACCGTTTTAAGGCATATAGGATGGTTCCACCCACTCAATTGGACTCCCGTAGGGTATTAGGAACCATGGAAAACATCTCGGCAATTTTTATTTCCGGACGAAAAAAGGTCAAAAAATTCCAAATTATAGGCTATAATCAACGCTTTTTGAGGAATTTTAAGGTTTCGAGGCCCGGTGGCGAAAAGTCTTGAGACCCTGGGAGATACATCTTAGGGTCATATAATGACGTTTGGAACTATATATGACCATTATATGTTGCCATAAATGTCCGTGGTAGGTTTGAGGTCACGATATCGGTGCAAGTTTGGATAGTTGGACCCACCCAAATAGACACTTAGGGTGTATTAGGGTCCATGGTAAGCATATCGGCATTTTTTATTTCCGGGCGAAATTAAAAAATTTCAAAATTGAAGGATATAATCCACACTTTTTGTGGAATTTTGAGGTTACGGGGCCCGGTGGCGAAAAGTCTTGAGACCTTAGGGGATACATCTTAGGATCATATAATGACGTTTGGAACCATATATGACCCTTATATGATGTACAAAATAGCCGTGGTAGGCTTCAGTTTACGAAATCGGTGCAAATTTTAAACGGGTAAATTGACCATTTAAAGGTAAAATGGATGGTTCCACCCACTCAATTGGACTCCCGGAGGGTATTAGGAACCATGGTAAACATCTCGGTAATTTTTATTTTCGGGCGAAAAAAGGTCAAAAAATTCCAAAATTGAAGGCTATAATCCACGCTTTTTGGGGAATTTTGAGGTTACGGGGCCCGGCGGCGAAAAGTCTTGAGACCTTAGGGGATACATCTTAGGGTCATATAATGACTTTTGGAACCATATATGGCCATTATATGTTGTACAAAATAGCCGTGGAAGGCTTCAGTTTACGAAATCGGTGCAAATTTGGAACGGGTAAATTGACCGTTTTAAGACATCTTAGATGGTTCCACCCTCTCAATTGGACTCCAGAGGGTATTAGGAACCATTGTAAACATCTCAGCAATTTTTTATCTCCAGGCGAAAAAAAGGTCAAAAAATTCCAAAATTGAAGGCTATAATCCACGATTTTTGAGGAATTTTGAGGTTACGGTGCCCGGTGGCTAAAAGTCTTGAGACCTTAGGTGATACATCTTAGGGTCATATAATTACGTTTGGAACCATATATGAGCTTCATATGTTGTACAAAATAGCCGTGGTAAGCTTTAGTTTACGAAATCGGTGCAAATTTGGAACGGGTAAATTGACCGTTTTAAGGCATATTTGATGGTTCCACCCACTCTATTGGATTCCCCGAGGGTATTAGGAACCATGGTAAACAACTCGGCAATTTTTATTTTCTGGTTAAAAAAGGTCAAAAAATTCCAAAATTGAAGGCTATAACCCACGCTTTTTGAGGAATTTTGAGGTTACGGGGCCCGATGGCAAAAATCTTGAGACCCTAGGGGATACATCTTAGGGTTATATAATGACGTTTGGAACCATATATGACTATTATATGTTGCCATAAATGTCCGTGGTATGCTTGAGGTCACGATATTGGTGCAAGTTTGGAACGGGTAAATTCACTGTTTAAAGGCATATTAGATGGTTGGACCCACCCAAATAGACTTCCAGGGTGTATTAGGGTCCATGATAAGCATCTCGGCATTTTTTATTTCCGGGCGAAAAAAGGTCAAAAAATTCCAAAATTGAAGGCTATAATCCATGCTTTTTCACGAATTTTGAAGTTACGGGGCCCGGTGGCGAAAAGTCTTGAGACCTTAGGGGTTACATCTTAGGGTCATATAATGACGTTTAGTATCATACATGGCCCTTATATGTTGTACAAAATAGCCGTGGTAGGCTTCAGTTTACGAAATCGATGCAAATTTGGAACGGGTAAATTGACCGTTTTAAGGCATACTGGATGCTTCCACCCATTCAATTGGACTCTCGGAGGATATTAGGAACCATGATAAAAATTTAGGAAATTTTTTAATTTCGGGCGAAAAAAGGTCAAAAAATTCCAAAATTGAACACTATAATCCACGCTTTTTGAGGAATTTTGAGGTTACAAGGCCCGATGGCGAAAAGTCTTGGGACCTTAGGGGATATATCTTAGGGTCATATAATGACGTTTGGAACCATATATGACCCTTATATGTTGTACAAAATAGCCGTGGTAGGCTTCGGTTTACGAAATTGGTGCAAATTTAGAACGGGTAAATTGACCGTTCTAATGCATATTGGATGGTTCCACCCACTCAATTGGACTCCCTGAGGGTATTAGGTACCATGGTAAACATCTCGGCAATATTTATTTCTGGGCGAAAAAAGGTCAAAAAATTCCAAAATTGACGGCTATAATCCACGCTTTTTGTGGAATTTTGAGGTTACGGGGCCTGGTGGCGAAAAGTCTTTAGACCTAAGGGGATACATTTTATGGTCTTATAATGACGATTGGAACCATATATGACCCTTATATGTTGTAAAAAATAGCAGTGGTAGGCTTCAATTTACGAAATCGGTGCAAATTTGGAACGGGTAAATTGACCGTTTTAAGGCATCTTGGATGGTTTCACCCACTCAATTGGACTCCAGAGGGTATTAGGAACTATGGTAAACATCTCGGCAATTTTTTATCTCCAGGCGAAAAAAAAGGTCAAAAAATTCCAAAATTGAAGGCTATAATCCACGTTTTTTGGGGAATTTTGAGGTTACGGGGCCCGGTGGCGAAAAGTCTTGAGACCTTAGGGGATACATCTTAGGGTCATATAATGACTTTTGGAACCATATATGGCCATTATATGTTGTACAAAATATACGTGGTAGGCTTCAGTTTACGAAATCGGTGCAAATTTGGAACGGGTAAATTGACCGTTTTAAGGCATCTTGGATGGTTCCACCCACTTAATTGGACTCCAGATGGTATTAGGAACCATTGTAAACATCTCGGCAATTTTTTATCTCCAGGCGAAAAAAGGTCAAAAAATTCCAAAATTGAAGCCTATAATCCACGCTTTTTGAGGAATTTTGAGGTTACGGTGCCCGGTGGCGAAAAGTCTTGAGACCTTAAGGGATACATCTTAGGGTCATATAATGACGTTTAGAATCATACATGACCCTTATATGTTGTACAAAATAGCCGTGGTAGGCTTTAGTTTACGAAATCGTTGGAAATTTGGAACGGGTAAATTGACCGTTTTAAGGCATATTGGATGCTTCCACCCACTCAATTGGACTCCCGGAGGATATTAGGAACCATGGTAAACATCTAGGCAATTTTTTAATTCCGGGCGAAAAAAGGTCAAAAAATTCCAAAATTGAAGGCTATAATCCACGTTTTTTGAGGAATTTTGAGGTTACGGGCCCCGATGGCAAAAAGTCTTGAGACCCTAGGGGATACATCTTAGGGTTATATAATGACGTTTGGAATCATATATGACCATTATATGTTGCCATAAATGTCTGTGGTAGGCTTGAGGTCGCGATATCGGTGCAAGTTTGGAACGGGTAAATTGACTGTTTAAAGACAATTTTTATTTCCGGGCGAAAAAAGGTCAAAAAATTCCAAAATAGAAGGCTATAATCCACGCTTTTTGAGGAATTTTGAGGATACGGGGCCCGGTGGCGAAAAGTCTTGATACCTTAGGGGATACATCTTAGGGTCATATAATGACGTTTGGAACCATATATGACCATTATATGTTGCCATAAATGTCCGTGGTAGGCTTGAGGTCACGATATCGGTGCTAGTTTGGAACGGGTAAATTGACTGTTTAAAGACATATTGGATGGTTTCACCCACCCAAATAGACTCCCAGGGTGTATTAAGGTCCATGGTAAGCATCTCAGCATTTTTTATTTCCAGGCGAAAAGAGGTCAAAAAATTCCAAAATTAAAGGCTATAATCCACGCTTTTTGAGGAATTTTGAGGTCACGGGGCCCGGTGGCGAAAAGTCTTGAGACCTTAGGGTATACATCTTAGGGTCATATAATGATGTTTGGAACCATATATGACCCTTATATGTTGTACAAAATAGCCGTGGTAGGCTTCAGTTTAGGAAATCAGTGCAAATTGGATGGTTCCACCCACTCAATTGGACTCCCGGAGGATATTAGGAACCATGATAAACATCTCGGCAATTTTTATTTCCGGGCGAAAAAAGGTTAAAAAATTCCAAAATTGAAGGCTACGCTTTTGGAGGAATTTTGAGGTAACGGGGCCCGGTGGCGAAAACGTCATTAAAAGCGAGGATTATAGTCTTCAATTTTGGAATTTTTTAACCTTTTTTCGCCCGGAAATAAAATTTGCCGAGATGTTTACCATGGTTCCTACTATCCTCTGGGAGATCAATTGAGTGGGTGAGACCATCCAATATGCCTTAGAATGGTCAATTTACCCGTTCCAAATTTGCACCGATTTCGTAAACTGAAGCCTACCAAGTCTATTTTGTACAACATATAAGGGTCATATATGGGTCCAAACGCCATTATATGACCCTAAGATGTATCCCCTAAGGTCTCAAGACATTTCGCCACCGGGCCCCGTAACCCTAAAATTCCTCAAAAAGCTTAGATTATAGCCTTCAATTTGGGAATTTATTGACCTTTTTTCGCCCGGAAATAAAAACTGCCGAGATGTTTACCATGGTTCCTAATACCCTTCAGGAGTCCAATTGATTGGGTGGAACCATCTAATATTCCTTAAATCGGTGAATTTACCCGTTCCAAACTTGCACCGATTTCGTAAACTAAAGCCTACCACGGCTATTTTGTACAACATATATGGGTCACATATTCTTCCAAACGTCATTATATGACCCTAAGATTTATCCCCTAATGTCTAAAGACTTTTCGTCACCGGGCCCTGTAAACTCAAAATTCCTCAAAAATTGTGGATTAGTCTTCAATTTTGGAATTTTTTGACCTTTTTTCGCCCGGAAAAAAAAATTGCCGAGATGTTTACCATGGTTCCTTATACCCTCTGGTAGTCCAATTGAATGGGTGGAACCATCCAATATGCCTTAAACTGGTCAATTTAACCGTTCCAAATTTGCACCGATTTCGTAAACCGAAGCCTACCACGGCTATTTTGTACAATATATAAGGGTCATATATGGTTCCAAACGTCATTATATGACCCTAAGATGTATCTCCTAAGGTTTCAAAACTTTTCGCCTCCAGGCCCCGTAACCTCAAATTTCCACAAAAAGCATGGATTATAGCTTTCAATTTTGGAATTTTTTGACCTTTTTTCGCCCGGAAATAAAAATTTCCGAGATGTTTTTTCCATGGTTCCTAATACCCTCCGGGAGTCCAATTGATTATGTGGAACCGTCCAATATGCCTTAAAACGGTCAATTTACCTGTTCTTAATTTGCACCGATTTCGTAAACTGAAGCCTACCACGGCTATTTTGTACAACATATAAGGGTCATATATGTTTCTAAACGTCATTATATGACCCTAAGATGTATCCCCTAAGGTCTCAAGACTTTTTGCCACCGGGCCCCGTAACCTCTTCCTCAAAAAGCGTGGATTATAGCCTTTAATTTTGGAATTTTTTGACCTTTTTTCGACCGGAAATAAAAATTACCGAGATGTTTACCATGGTTCCTAATACCCTCTGGGAGTCCAATTGAGTGGGTGGAACCATCTAATATGCCTTAAAACGGTCAATTTACCCGTTCTAAATTTGCATCGATTTCGTAAATTGAAGCCTACCACGGCTATTTTGTACCACATATAAGGGTCATATATGGTTCCAAACATCATTATATGACCCTAAGATGTATCCCCTAAGGTCTCAAGACGTTTCACCACCGGGCCCCGTAACCTCAAAATTCCTCAAAAAGCGTGGATTAAAGCCTTCAATTTTGGAATTTTTTGACCTTTTTTCGCCTGGAAATAAAAAATGCCGAGATGCTTACCATGGACCCTAATACACCTTGGGAGTCTATTTGGGTGGGTCCAACCATCCAATATGCTTTTAAACAGTCAATTTACCCGTTCCAAACTTGCACCGATATCGTGACCTCAAGCCTACCTCGGACACTTATGGCAACATATAATGGTCATATTTGGTTCCAAACGTCATTATATGACCGTATGATGTATCCCCTAGGGTCTCAAGACTTTTCGCCACAAGGCCCCGTAACCTCAAAATTCCTCAAAAAGCGTAGATTATAGCCTTTAATTTTGGAATTTTTTGACCTTTTTTAGCCCGGAAACAATAATTGCCGAGATGTTTACTATGGTTCTAATACCCTCCGGGAGTCGAGTTGAGTGGGTGGAACCATCGAATATTCTTTAAAATGGTGAATTTACCCGTTCCAAATTTGCACCGATTTCGTAAACTGAAGCCTACCACGGCTATTTTGTACAACATATAAGGGTCATATATGGTTCCAAACGTCATTATATGACCCTAAGATGTATTCACTAGGGTCTCAAGATTTTTAACACCGGTCCCCGTAACCTCAAAATTCCTCAAAAAGCGTGGATTATAGCCTTCAATTTTTGAATTTTTTGTCCCTTTTTTGCCCGTAAATAAAAATTGCCGAGATATTTACCATGGTTCCTAATACCCTCCGGGAGTCCAATTCAGAGGGTGGAACCATCCAATATGCCTTAAAACGGTCAATTTACCCGTTCCTAATTTGCACCGATTACGTAAACTGAAGCCTACGACGGCTATTTTGAACAACATAGAAGGGTCATATATGGTTCCTAACGTCATTATATGAACCTAAGATGTATCCCCTAAGGTCTCAAGACTTTTCGCCATCGGGCCCCGTAACCTTAAAATTCCTCTAGAAGCGTGGATTATACCCTTCAATTTTGGAATTTTTTAACCTTTTTTCGCCCGGAAATAAAAATTGCCGAGATGTTTACCATGGTTCCTAATTCCCCTTGGGGTTCCAGATGAGTGGGTGGAACCATCCAATATGCCTTAAAACGGTCAATTTACCCATTCTAAATTTGCATCGATTTCGTAACTGAAATCTACCACGGCTATTTTGTACAACATAGAAGGGTCATATATGGTTCTAAACGTCATTATATGACCCTTAGATTTATCCCCTAAGGTCTCAAGACTTTTTGCCAACGGGCCCCGTAACCTCTTCCTCAAAAAGCGTGGATTATAGCCTTCAATTTTGGAATTTTTTGACCTTTATTCGCCCGGAAATAAAAATTGCCGAGATGTTTACCATGGTTCCTAATACCCTCCGGGAGTCCAATTGAGTGGGTGGGACCATCCAATAAGCCTTAAAACGGTCAATTTTCCCGTTTCAAATTTGCACCGATTTCGTAAATTGAAGCCTACCATAGCTATTTTGTACAACATATATGGGTCATATATGGTTCCAAACGTTATTATATGACCCTAAGATGTATACACTAAGGTCTCAAGACTTTTCACCATAGGGCCCCGTAACCTCAAAATTCCTCAAAAAGCGTGGATAGCCTTCAATTTTGGAATTTTTTAACCTTTTTTCGTCCGGAAATAAAAATTGCCGAGATGTTTACAATGCTTCCTAATACCCTCCAGGAGTCCAATTGAGTGGGTGGAACCATCCAATATGCCTTAAAACGGTCAATTTACCCGTTCCAAATTTGCAACAATTTCGTAAACTGAAGCCTTTCACGGCTATTTTGTACAACATATAAGGGTCGTATATGGTTCCAACCGTCATTATATGACCCTAAGATGTATCCCCTAAGATCTCTAGACTTTTCGCCACCAGGCCCTATAACCTCAAAATTCCTAAAAAACGTGGATTATAGCCTTCAATTTTGGAATTTTTTGACCTTTTTTCGCCCGGAAATAAAATATGCCGAGATGCTTACATTGGACCCTAATACACCCTGGGAGTCTATTTGGGTGGATCCAACCATCCAATATGCCTTTATACATTCAATTTACCCGTTCCAAACTTGCACCGATATCTTGACTTTAAGCCTATCACGGACATTTATGGCAACATATAATGGTCATATATGGTTCCAAACGTCATTATATGACCCTAAAATGTATCCCCTAGGGTCTCAAGACTTTTCGCCACCGGGCCCCGTAACCTCAAAATTTCTCAAAAAGCGTGTGTTATAGCCTTCAATTTTGGAATTTTTTGACCTATTTTTTGCCCGGAAATATAAATTGTCGAGATGTTTACCATGGTTCCTAATACCCTCCTGGAGTCTAATTGATTGGGTGGGACCATCCAATATGCCTTAAAATGGTCAATTTACCCGTTCCAAATTAGCACCGATTTCGTAAATTGAAGCCTACCATAGCTATTTTGTACAACATATAAGGGTCATATATGGTTCCAAACATCATTATATGACCCTAAGATGTATCCCCAAGGGTCTGAAGACTTTTCGCCACCGGGCCCCAGCAGACACCCATTTGTGTCTCCCTAAAACCAAACCCAGTGATGAATGCCTTTCTCGTTTTTATTAAAATCCTTCTTTCTGTTTTCAAAAACCGACTATATTTTATGGAAACGTCCAATCCACTTTATCTTTGTCCATGATAAGGGGCCAATAATGGTTTAGTTGGATGGGGCTTGAAAAGACCTTTCCAACGATATATTATAAGCCCATTTCCGATGAATAATGAGGAAGTTATGGCCAAAATACTAAATTGGGCCCAAACTGGATTTTACCTACGACCCAATGATCATGAGGAGGGTCCAAGGATTTAATCCTATTCCTAAACTAATTAGGATTGATTAGAATCTTCTATAAGTCTCTAAAATATCTTAATTATCCTTTTTTGAAAAGATAAGATTAAGGAATTTGATTTAAATATAAACTTTTCTTTTTTATAAAAACTTTCCTTTTTTTAAAGTCCTAATTCTATTCGGATTTAATCATGTTCAAAGACAGTCAGATATTAATTTTCGTGCCTCATATTTTTTATCCTAAATTTATATGTTTGGATAGATCTTGAAACTATCTTTCCAACGATATATTATAATGATAATTCCGAGCTATAACGAAAAAGATATGAAAGGAATACGAAACTCTATCCAAAACTGACACCCTTTCACTACTTCGGCCATATCTTTTTATCTACAAACGATTTTAATCTGATTCTAATTGCATTAGAAATTAAACTTCAAGAGCTTTCCAACGACATATTATATGACTTATTTGGACTTCTAGATCAAAAGATATGATAAAAACAAAATCCACAAAAACCTGCCCCTGTCGCCAAACGACAGGTTTTTCGCCTCGCGACAGACCCTGTTGCCTGGCGACAAGATGAATTTCTGGCGACAAGGTCGGTTTGTTAGCGACAGCGTGGAGTTTTACTCCTTATCAAATTCTATGATTTTTCAGAATGTTTTCCTATAAATAGGGTCCTCGACCTCTGTTTTATTCATCAACTCTCATTAAGAATTACTTAATTAATTCTTTCTTTCTCTGTCTTTCTAAGCTAGTTTTTTTATTAAACACAATTCCGCATACACAAGACTTAGAAACACCTAGCCAAGTTTGAAGTTGCCTTCGCCCTAGACGTGAAAGGTTTATACTTTTCTAAGGGTTTGGTCACAAATCCAGTCTAAACTTTTTAACTCTTTATTTCAATTATTTAATTTAATTCTTTATTTTTATTATTTTCATTGAAGTTTACTAACGCGTGTATTTTGTTATTAGAAAGAGGTACGAGGCTTCAAAGTAAGTAGATTTGCTTACTCCCTATTTTATTTTCACAATGTAGAAAGCATGTTTATTATTGTTTAATTCCTAGTATCATGTTAGGATGTTTTTAATGCTTTCTAGCATCATGTTAGGATGTTTTTATTGTTTTCTAGAATCATATTTAGGGTGCCTTTTACTACTTCTAATATCATGATAGCATGTTAATACAATGTTAGGTTTAAAGCTTTGATCTTTATTGTTTAGTGACATGCTAGGATTTGTTATTCATCTTGTTAGTATCATGCCTAGATCTTGCTATTATTATTAACCTTTATTATACCTTATCATGATTATGATTATATTATGATTATCATTATGATTATGATTATTATTATGTTGATTGATATTATTTTATATTTTATTGTTATTTCTTGATCACACCTTTTATGCTTGTTTAAAGGGAATTGGTACTTGAAATTACGCTAAATAAGATAATTAATAATTTTGTTTAGGCTAATATGATTTTAACTCAAGTGATCGCCAATAATAGTCTTATTTGTGCATTAATATTCAACCAACATAGATAAACAGGTTTAGGATTAATCTAATGTTTGCATGTTAGTCAAGAAGCGCATATGAATACGAGTAGAACAAAGTAGAGGCCTATTTTATAGGGCGGGCCCTTTCTATTGTAGATTGGATTTGTACCCTCATCCCCGAACCTTATTTGGTTTAAGACCTTATGGAGTTGACGATATCCTGGATCGTTTTGGGTTTACAAGTTCCTAAAACTTGTTGGCGACTCTTTTTCTCTCTTTTCCTTCCCTTTGGAACGCCACCATACTTTAGTGTATGATCAAAGTGGGGTTCAAGTTTGGGATCATAATGCTTGAAATATTCCCTACAGCCCCGTAATCTCAAAATTCCTCAAAAAAAGTGAATTATAGTCTTCAATTTTGGACGTTTTTGACTTTTTTTCCCTCGGAAATAAAAATTGCCGAGATGTTTACAATGGTTCCTAATACCCTCCGGGAGTCTAATTTAGTGGGTGGAACCATCCAATATGCCTTAAAACGGTCAATTTATCCGTTCCAAATTTGCACCGATTTCGTAAACTGAAGCCTACCACAGCTATTTTGTACAACATATAAGGGTCATTATATGACCCTAATATGTATCCCCTAAGGTCTCAAGACTTTTCGCCACCGGACCCCGTAACCTTAAAATTCCTCAAAAAGCGGGGATTATAGCTATCAATTTTGGAATTTTTTGACCTTTTTTCGCGCGGAAATAAGAAATGCCGAGATGCTTACCATGAACCCTAATACACCCTAGGAGTCTTTTGGGTGGGTACAACCATCCAATATGCCTTTAAACAGTCAATTTACCCTTTCCAAACTTGCACCGATATCGTGACCTCAAGCCTACCACAGACATTTATGGCAACATATAATGGTCATATATGGTTCCAAACGTCATTATATGACCCTAAGATGTATCCCCTAGGGTCTCAAAAGTTTTCCCAACCGGGCCCCGAAACCACAAAATGCCTCGAAAAGCATGGATTATAGAGTGGGTGGAAGCATCCAATATGCCTTAAAACGGTCAATTTACCTGTTCCAAATTTGCCCCGATTTCGTAAACTGAAGCCTACCACGGCTATTTTGTACAACATATAAGGGTCATATATGGTTCCGAACGTCATTATATGACCCTAAGATGTATCTCCTAAGGTCTCAAGACTTTTCGCCACCGGGCCCCGTAACCTTAAAATTCCTCAAAAAGCGTGGATTTATAGCCTTGAATTTTGGAATTTTTTGACCTTTTTTCTCCCGAAAATAAAAAATGCCGAGATGCTTACCATGGACCCTAATACACCCTGAGAGTCTATTAGGGTGGGTCCAACCGTCCAATATGCTTTTAAACAGTCAATTTACCCGTTCCAAACTTGCACTGATATCGTGACCTCAAACCTACCACGGACATTTATGGCAACATATAATGGTCATATATGGTTCCAAACGTCATTATATGACCCTAAGATGTGTCCCCTAGGGTCTCAAGACTTTTCGCCACAAGGTCCTGTAACCTCAAAATTCCTCAAAAACCGTGGATTACAGCCTTCAGTTTTGGAATTTTTTGACCTTTTTTCGCCCGGATATAAAAATTGCCGAGATGATTACCATGGTTCCTTATACCCTCCGGCAGTCCGATTGAGTGGGTGGAACCATCCAATATGCCATTAAACGGTTAATTTACCCGTTCCAAATTTGCACCGATTTCGTAAACTGAAGCCTACGAAGGCTATTTTGTACAACATATAAGGGTCATATATGGTTCCAAACGTCATTATATGACCCTAAGATATGTCCCCTAAGTTCTCAAGTCTTTTCGCCATCGAGCCCCGTAACCTCAAAATTCCTCAAAAAATGTTGATTATAGCCTTTAATTTTGGAATTTTTAGACCTTTTTTGGCCCGAAATAAAAAATGCCGAGACGCTTCCCATGGACCCTAATACACCCTGAGAGTCTATGTGGGTGGGTCCAACCGTCCAATATGCTTTTAAACAGTCAATTTACCCGTTCCAAACTTGCACCGATATCGTGACCTCAAGCCTACTACGGACTTTTATGGCAACATATAATGATCATATATGGTTCCAAACGTCATTATATCACCCTATGATTTATCCCCTAGGGTCTCAAGACTTTTTGCCACCGGGCCCCGTAACCTCATTATTCGTCAAAAAGCGTGGATTATAGCCTTCAATTTTGGAGATTTTTTGACCTTTTTTCGCCCGGAATTAATAAATGCCGAGATGCTTACCATGGACGCTAATACACCCTGGGAGTCTATTTGGGTGGGTCCAACCATCCAATATGCTTTTAAACAGTCAATTTACCCGTTCCAAACTTGCATCGATATCGTGACCTCAATCCTATCACGGACATTTATGGCAACATATAATGGTCTTATAAGGTTCCAAATGTCATTATATGACTCTAGGATGTATCCCCTAGGGTCTCAAGACTTGTCGACACCGGGCCCCGTAACCTCAAAATTCCTCAAAAGCCTGGATTATATAGCCTTCAATTGTGGAATTTTTTGAACTTTTTTCGCCCGGAAATAAAAATTGCTGAGATGTTTACCATGGTTCCTAATTCCCTCCGGGAGTCCAATTAAATGGGTGGATCCATCCAATATGCCTTAAAACGATCAATTTACCCGTTCCAAATTTGCACTGATTTCGTAAACTGAAGCCTACCACGGCTATTTTGTACAACATATAAGGGTCATATATGGTTCCAAACGTCATTATATTACCCTAAGATGTGTTCCCTAAGGTCTCAAGACTTTTCGCCACCGGGACCCGTAACGTCAAAATTCCTAAAAAAGCTTGGATTATATAGCCTTCAATTTTGGAATTTTTTGACCTTTTTCGCCCGGAAATAAAAAAGGCCGAGATGCTTACCATGGACCCTAATACACCCTGGGAGTCTCTTTGGGTGGGTCCAATAATTCAATATGCCTTTAAATAGTCAATTTACCCGTTCCAAACTTGCACCGATATCGTGACCTCAAGCCTACCACGGACATTTATGGCAACATATAATGGTCATATATGGTTCCAAACGTCATTATATGACCCTAAGATGCATCCCCTAAGGTCTCAAGACTTTTCGCCACCGGGCCCCGTAACCTCAAAATTCCTCAAAAAGCGAGGATTTATAGCCTTCAATTTTGGAATATTTTGACCTTTTTTCGCCAGGAAATAAAAATTGTCGAGATGTTTACCATGGTTCCTAATACCCTCCGGGAGTCCAATTGAGTGGGTGGAACCATCCGATATGCCTTAAAACGGTCAATTTACCCGTTCCAAATTTGCACCGATTTTGTAAACTAAAGCCTACCACGGCTATTTTGTACAATATATAAGGGTCATACATGGTTCAAACATCATTATATGACCCTAAGATGTATCCCCTAAGGTGTGAAGACTTTTCGCCACCAGGCCCCGTAACCTCAAAATTCCTCAAAAAGCGTGGATTATAGCCTAATTTTGGAATTTTCTGACCTTTTTTCATCGGAATTAAAAAATCCCGAGATGCTTTCCATGGACCCTAATACACCCCGGGAGTCTATTTGGGTGGGTCTAACCATCCAATATGCCTTTAAACGGTCAATTTACCCGTTCCAAACTTGCATTGATATCGTGACTTCAAGCCTTCCACGGACATTTATGGCAACATATAATAGTCATATATGGTTCGGAACGTCATTATATGACCCTAAGATGTATCCCCTAGGGTCTCAAGACTTTTCGCCACCGGGCCCCGTATCCTCAAAATACCTCAACAAGCATGGATTAAAGCCTTCAATTTTGGAATTTTTTGAATTTTTTTCGCCCGGAAATAAAAATTGCCGAGATGTTTACCATGTGATTAGGGGATTTTTACCCTAGCTGCGTGGACCAAGGAGGGGCTGCCACGTGTCAAGGGCTGGCAGGTCACCTCTGACCTATCCCAAGTTGACGCGTGGCCTTCCCAGATACATTCTCAGAATGGCGGCTTTCAGATGCCCAATTTCCCAAACGCATTGATTGCGGCGCAGCCCATCTGTCCTAGGTCAGATGACCTAGGGGAGGGCACCTTTTCCAAGGACCCTATAAATAGGGAGATATTCCCCCAAAATGGGGGACAATTGAAAAATTCACAAAACATTTATTACATCCTATTTTCTCTCTCATCAGAGAACTCCTGAGCTTGGAATCCAAGCAGATCCCCACCTTAAATTCCGCACTTTTTACTCTCTTTCAAGTTACTAACTTGAGCGTTGGATGCGGAGCACCACCCAAACGGTATCTTCGTTGATTTTGCAGGTACAGAAGCCCTCCGGACCAGTGTTCGAGTTGTAACTCTCCCAAGGTACAAAAACACCCAAAACATTTGGCGCCGTCTTTGGGGAGAGTACCTCAAATGGTTCAAAATTCTGTACCGATTCACAATTCTACCTCTCTACGTCCGGGTACTCAGTCGGGTAACCCAGAAGACTTGCAACCGGTTATTCAGCCGGTAGGATTTGAAATCCCCCAGCCTCCACCTCAGCCTCAGCCAGAGGTATTCACTGAGGAGGAGGATGAAGAAGAAGACAATGATGTTGAGACTTACATCTCTAGGGATGGTTCTCTCATCTCTAAATCCATCCGTTACAGAGAACAGTTGGAACGAAACCTGGATCAAGCAGGCCCTAGCAGCCGACCTACTGGGAGGTCAGATGGGGAAACCCGGAAGACCAGAGGAGAAGCTCCAGTCACCCGGAACGAGCTCATGAAATTCATGAACTCCTTCAAGGGTGAAATCAAGAAGATGATCAACAACAAGGCAGGCTCTTCCAAGAGTCAGCCGGCTAAAAAGACTCCCAATGATGGGAAGAAGAAGAAGCCGGTCAAGGACAGGCAGCCAACTCCCCATCCAAAGGAGAAGGCAGCCGCAACACTTGATTGGTCTAAGATTCTGATGCCCCGGCGACCCCAGCCGGAGGCTAGAAAAACGTCCACCTTTGATGTTAGAGAAGTCATCAATCGGAGGAGGCAGCAGCAGTCTGAGTCAGCTTCTACCTCAAGCTTTCCAAACAGCTTCAAGCAAGCTTCCGCAAGGAACTCTATGTCCTTGCATGAGAGTCGGACAGGCGGTAAATCCGTCAACACCGAACCTCAGCTGATGATAGGGTCTATGCCATACGCACCCCAGGCGCAGTATGGGCAATATCGCCTCCAGTTCATGAAGCCACCCCCATTCGGAGGTCAGGCGGCATATACTAATGCCCATCCACTGGACTGGCAGCTCCGGCTGATGAGGCTAGGCGAACAACCGTCTGCCTTTGCAGCCAATATAACCGAGGCGGCTCAGCCGGCCAAGGTTAAAAACATTTTGGTTGGTGCTTATGATGGCACCACCAACCCTGAAGATCACCTGATGGCATACACCAACCTAATGTGTTTACAAGGTTGGGATGACGCCACCTGGTGCCGCTGCTTTCCGGCTACATTGAAGGGCATTGCCCAGAAATGGTTTGGCAACTTGCCTGCCGGATCTATTGATTGCTTCAAGAAGCTAGCCTTCTTGTTTGCCACCAACTTCTCAATGAACATCCCTGCTAAGAAGACAAGTTTAGACTTGAGCACCATTAAGCAGGGAGAGAGAGAAGGGCTACGCTCATATGTCAGGCGGTTCAACCTGGTCAGAATTCAGATCCAGGGGCTGTCTGACGAGGTAGCATTTACAGAATTCTTCAAGGGTCTGAGAGACGGGTCGACTTTTAAGTTTGACCTTGTCAGAAAAGGGGCTTTCACGCTACAGGCGGCCCTGAGGGAGGCAGAAAGCTATATACAAGCAACCGACCTCTGTACGCCTGGTAACCAGTCAGACTCTAAGAAGTCTGACAACACAAAAAGAGAGCCGGTCTGCTCAGCCGGCGAAGAAAAAAGAAGAGAGCAAGAAACGGAAAGAAGTCTGGGCGGTCAGCGATTCTGAGCAGCCGTCCCAGAAAAATAAAAAAGAGTTTAAACCGTACGTTCCCCGGTACGAGTTTAACAAGGATTGTAACTCCATCCTCATGGAGGTAAAGGACCGGCTGTCCATTGAGAAGCCGAATCCAATGTAGAGTTCCGTTCAATCCCGGAACAAGAACAAATATTGTCAATTCCATGAGGAGGTTGGCCATGACACCAACGACTGCTTCAGTTTACAGCGGACATTGGACCGTCTGGCTGACAAAGGATATTTGAAGTCCTATATTTCTAAGTCCCCAGGCGGGGTTAAAATGAAGAACAAGAGCCAGTCCTTTAAGGCTGCCTCCCAGCCTGCAAGTAGTTCGGAAACCGACAGGGATCCGGTCTACACCATAGCAGGCGGATTTTCCTGTGGTGGCCCTACCATCCGGGGCACCAAAAGCCATCTTCAAAAGATGGATAAGGATGATGAGGAGCAGCCGTCTGCCAGCTCCACTTTTCCGGATGTCCTCATTACTGAGAAGGACAGGGGCAGTGTCCGCCGCCCGCATGACGATCCGGTTGTCATTGAATGCAAGGTCGCCAACCAGTTAGTTGGGCGTATCCTTATTGACACCGGCAGCTCGTCAGACATCATCAGTCTCCGGTGCTTGCAGAAGCTGAAATACAACTCCAGCAGCATGCATCCGGTTACCCACCCCTTGGTTGGTTTTGGGGGGGGATGGTCTTTCCAGCCGGAAGAATTGACCTACCCATCCGGCTGGGTGAGAAGGGCCAAGGACGACATTTAGTCGTCAGATTCTTGGTCGTTGAGGAGTTGACCGCCTACAACATCATTCTTGGCAGGCCAACCCTCAACGAAGCCAAGGTTGTAATCATCCCTTCTCCCATGCTCATCAAGTATGAGAGGGATGATGGTTCTGTTGGTTCCCTGAACGGGGATCAGAAGACGGCCAGGGAGTGTTACCTCTCAGCCGTCAAGGATACTGTGGCTGCAGACGGCCAAGGGAAGGAACCAATAGACCTTGACAATGTCAAGGATGCTCCCTCACCTCCACCAGCAGCCGGAAAAAAGAGAAAAGTTGCAGAGCTGGTGGTGGTGAAGAAAGAAAAGAAATAGCAATCACTGACCGGTGAACGGTCAGAGGAACTCCGTCCCCAACCGGCTGGTGAAAGTATTGATCTTGCTCTGGACGACAGCCGTCCAG
Organism: Chenopodium album; assembly: GCF_948465745.1. Classification (NCBI taxonomy): domain Eukaryota; kingdom Viridiplantae; phylum Streptophyta; class Magnoliopsida; order Caryophyllales; family Amaranthaceae; genus Chenopodium; species Chenopodium album. Next base: position 19,173,832 of record NC_137850.1, on the reverse strand, counting down.
AGCGAACTGTTAAGGTTGGGACGGTTGCTAATGCTGTTCTGGGTGCAGACTTGCACCTCCTGCTGAAAGAGTTCAAAGATGTGTTTGCCTTTGAAGTGGAAGAGATGCCAGGCATCAGCCCGGATCTTGCTGTCCACAAACTCGCCGTGGATCCAAAAATGAAGCCCATCCGGCAAAAGAAGAGAAACCACGGCAAGGAAAGAAGTCAGGCGGCAGCTGCCGAAGTAAAAAAGCTGTTGGATGCCAGGTTCATTCGGCCTTGTAATTTCCCCGACTGGGTGGCAAACGTTGTGCTTGTAAAGAAGCCGAATGGTACCTGGCGGATGTGTGTAGATTACACAGATCTCAACAAGGCATGCCCAAAGGATAGTTATCCGCTTCCAAAAATTGACAGCTTGGTCGATTCAACAGCCGGTCATGCCTTGATGAGTTTTATGGATGCCTACTCCGGCTTCCATCAGATACCTCTGTGGAAAAAAGATCAAGAAAAGACGGCCTTCGTCACTGATCAGGGGTTATTCTGCTATACTGTGATGCCGTTTGGCTTGAAGAATGCGCCGGCTACGTTCCAACGGATGATTAATACAGTCTTCATTAATCAAATTGGGAGGAATGTAGAGGCGTATATTGATGACATGATAGTAAAATCCAAGCAGCAGGCGGATCACCTTGCTGATCTCCGAGAAACCTTCACCACACTCAGGCGGCATAAGGTTATGTTAAATCCTAAGAAATGCGTCTTTGGTGTTGAGTCTGGGAAGTTTCTCGGATTCCTGATTGATCAAAGGAGGATAGAGGCTAACCCTGAGAAGATACAGGCGGTAATTGACATGAAGTCACCCCGCACTGTCAAGGAAGTTCAGAGACTCACCGGTTGCCTGGCCGCCTTGGGGAGGTTCCTCAGCCGGTCAGGTGACAAATGCCTTTACTTATTCCAAGCAATCAGGAAGAAGACTAGATTTGAATGGGGGGATGATGCTGAGGCGGCATTCCAGAAGTTGAAAGAACACTTGCACTCTTTGCCAAGGCTTGTTAGTCCTTTGCCAAGAGAAAAGTTGTACATGTACCTAGCCGTCTTAGACCATGCTCTCAGTGCCGTTCTCCTTGCTGAACGAGACGGTACACAGCTCCCGGTATATTTCATTAGCCATGTGTTAAAAAATGCTGAACTCAGGTACCCCATGGTGGAAAAATTTGGTCTTGCTCTATATATGGCCTTCAAAAAGTTGAAACCATACTTCTTGGCACATCCGGTTGTAATCTACACCGACCAGCCCCTCAAGCGGCCAATGTCCACTCTGGAGTCATCCGGCAGAATGCTGAAATGGGCTATTGAAATGCAAAGTCTTGAAACCTCCTACGAACCAAGGAAAGCATTGAAAGGTCAGGTGTTTGCCGACTTCATTGTTGAAATGACTCGTCCGGTTCTCCTGGATAATGTTGATCAGGTTTGGAAGGTGTATGTAGACGGGAGCTCTACGAAGAACGGCTGTGGTGCAGGCATAGTTTGTGAATCTCCGGAAGGAGATAGATATGAGTATGCACTACGGTTCAAGTTTCAGGCCTCGAATAATGAGGCGGAGTATGAAGCCTTGCTAGCCGGAATCCGCATGTGTAAGGCAGCAGGGGCAACAAAGATTGACGCCCATTCTGATTCTCAGTTGGTTGTTAGCCAGTATGAGGGCACTTATGAAGCGACCCATCCGGCAAGGATCAAATATCTTTAGGCTGTCAAGGATGAGGCTGGGACACTTGAGGAGTTCAGGTTGAATCAAGTGCCCCGGTCAGATAACCACCCGATGGATGCACTATCAAAATTGGCATCATCCGCCTGCCATGATACGCCTCGGTCAGTCTTTTGGGAAGTTCTTGAAAAACGAAGTATTTATGAAGAGCCCATTGGAATTCTGGATCGAAGTTCTACTTGGATGGATGGCATCAGGGCGTATCTTGCAGACGGCACGCTCCCTGATTCACCTCAGGAAGCAGCCGTCATGAAAAAGAGAGCAGCAAACTTTGAGTTGAGAAACGGAGAACTCTTCAAGGCTGGTTTTCTCAAGCCCTTGTTGAAATGTGTTACCCCAGAAAAGGGGAAGGAGGTACTCGAAGAGCTGCATGCGGGATTTTGCGCCTCCCATATAGGCGGCAAGTCCCTAGCCGTCAGAGCCAGGCGGCATTATTTTTGGCCTACCCTCGAGGCAGACGCCAAGGAATTTGTGAAGAAATGTGATAAATGCCAGAGGTTTAGCAAGCTAATACATCGCCCGGCTACTGATCTGACGGCAATCCACAGCCCAGTCCCGTTTGCTAAATTGGTCATGGACATATTGGGTCCATATACGCCTACTCCAGGCGGAAAGCGCTATATTTTGGTGGCTGTGGATTATTTCACCAAATGGGTGGAGGCGGAGGCAGTTAAGAATATCAAGACAAAGGATGTCATCTCTTTCATATGGAAGAATATTATCACCCGGTTTGGGGTACCTATGTCTATGGTGTTTGATAATGGTCCTCAGTTTGAAACGCCTCAGCTCAAGACTTAGTTAGGAGATCAGGGCATCTCAAGTTATTTTGCCTCAGTCGGCCGTCCTCAAGCAAATGGTCAGGTTGAGGCATTCAACAAACTCATCTCAAACGGAATCAAAAAGAAAATTGAAAGAGCCGGTGGCCTATGGGCTGAAGAGTTAATTCATGTGTTATGGGCCATCCGGACAACTGCTAAGGGGTCAATCGGAGAAACCCCGTTTCTCATGGTATACGGGGCTGAAGCCGTTTTACCCATTGAACACTATGAGCCTACGCTCTGAGTGATGCTCTATGATGAAGAGGCAAATTGGGAGGCCATGCGGCTGGCATTGGACTCCCTCCCGGAACGCAGGGGCAATGCTGCCCTGCGACATGAGATATACCGTCTGAGAATGACGCGAGCCTACAACAAAAGAGTGCACAAACGCCCTTTGAAAGTGGACGATTTTGTGTTATGGAAAATGGAGGCAACCGGTAGGGCCAATGAGCTTGGAAAGCTAACTCCTAATTGGGAAGGCCCCTACCGGATCTATGAAGAAGTTAGGGATGGCACATACCGCCTGGAAACCCTAGACGGTAGACGCCTGCCTAGAACTTGGAATGTAGACAACTTAAAAAAGTACTACTTCTGAGTATTGCAAGTTTTTTGTAACAAGAAGTATTAATGAGAAATGCTCTTGTTTCATGTATTGTCTTTTTATTTCCGTCTAGGTTTACCCATACTAATGTTGAAAAAGTACAGTAGTAAATTTAACGTGTGAATAACTTGAGGCCAATGGCCAGATAAAAACTAAGTTTGATACTTAGTATATGAAATCAAAAGTCCATAGTGACAAGAGGCTAACAGCCGGATCCTAAAACTAAGCACAAAACCGTTTAGTAGCTATCAGCCGGTCTAACAGCTAGACCTGAGGCCAAGGGCCAGATGGTTGTCCATTTTCTCAAAATTCGTCTATTCCAACATGGCTATAGGCGTCCGGCGACACCCCACCGGGTGCAATCGTCGCAGAGAACATCCACCATGCTTGTTCTATAAGCCCATGCGGGTGGCAACAATTGAGTGGCTAAAACAGTCAACTCATAGCCATCTGTTCATATTGCTTCTCTTAAGTAATTTCTAGTTAAGAATTTTCCGGCTGTCTACAAGTATCAGCCGGAATAACATCAAAAGTCTTTTACTTAGAGAAATTTTCCTCAAGTTACGTACTTTTGGGACAAACCCCTTTTTTACGTAATGGCTATAAAGCATACTTAGACGGTTTGATACCGACTGGGGCAGAGGTTGCATGCCCGTTATTTGGCCGGCTGTGTACTTGGTTTGGGGCAATCACCATTGTGATTGATTGCCTTACAAACATCCCATACTCTTTTAAGTATGAGAAGTTTCCAAGGCAATCAATCCTCTCTTTGTTTGGATTAAACCAACCACACATCCGTCCAGGGGCAAGGACAGCCGGATATGTGCCTGCCGCATGCTTTTTATAAGATAGGCAAATTCACAATCACAAGTATATATTGAGTATATATGCAAAAGTGAAAAATTGAGAAAACCGAAAAATTGCAAGTATAAGAAAAACCGACTGAGTCGGTATACTTCATAAATAGAATTGGCTCAAAATGCCAAAATAATTGTTACCCGGAAATACATCCGGAAGAGAAACCATTGTTACCCGACCCCGTGGTCGGTAAAGGATACATCAGTTACTCGGCACGCAGGCCGGAAATTCAAAAGAAAATTAAAGTTTGATTGGTTGGCATACTGCCGCTGAATCCAAGAGTTTGATTACTTATGGGGAGTTTGCTGTTCTGGTTGCTGCGCTGGCTGCTGGGGTTCCGGCTGGTCCTGCGCCGGGGGAAGGTCTGCTTCAGCATTCACAGCCTCTTCAGGCTGGTTCTCTTCGATTTGACCGTCTGCCTGCTCCCCCGCCTGCTCCTCTTCCTCGTCGGAGACATCATATCCTTGCTCATCAGCCCAAACCTTGAAGCGAGGCGGTGCTTCCTCTCCCAGAATTTTAGCATCATACACAGCCGTGGCATAATCGTACCTCAGCTTGTAATATTCGAAGTCCACTTCTGGGTTGAGGAGTTTCCAGGCTAGCCGCAGGCGGGCTTCTGTGTCTTTCTCATTCTCCTGGACCAGACGGGCCTGCTCCTTGGCAAGCTCATCCTGGTGCTCAGTCTTCTGGTTGGCCAGCGCCACCACCAACCGGGAGTTATCAGCCCGGAGTCGAGTATTTTCAGTATCAGCACCTTCCAACGCCTTGAGGCTAGATTCAGCAGTCTTCAATTTCTGCTCAAGGTCGTTGGCCCGGTTGTTCGCAGCCTCGTTATCAGCCGTCAGGGTCTGAATCAGCTCCTCCTGTTTCAACTCCACTACTTTAATTGAAAGTTCAGACATATAATATGCATGTTCAGCAGAGTTGAGATTTTCGATTGCCCTTCTTTTGGCGTCATTTACCTCTTCTTGCTTCCGCCTGAAGGGCACTCGGAGCCCGTCTACTCTCAGCATTACCTGAGTAAGCCAGCCGGGAAAGTTAGCGCTTAACACAATAAAACGAAAATATAAGCCTAAGAGTTAAGACAGTTTACCTCCGCCAGCTGGCCCATTATCCGGTCAAAGTCCACTACCTGTAACTCAGGTACTGAGGCTTTCTCTGTCCGGGTGAGGGTCCTCACCATCCGTTTGGCAAAGCCTGGAAAGTCAGGTGCCCTGGAGGTAGCATCTGCACCAAAAGAAGTACTTGGTGAGAGGGAAGCGGCATAGGCAGCATTCATCCGTCCCCAGCTGCTCACTGAGCCACCGGATGGGTCTACCTTAGTCTTGACCCTCATAAAGTCAAGTGGGTAAGGGATTTCAATGGTAGCCTTACCTTGAGTTCTTGGCTGTGGAGTGGAACCCTCCCCAGCCGCTGCAGTGCCGGCTGCAGCATTGAGTGGCACGCCACTCTTCGATGCCTCCTCTGAGGCATCCGGCATTTTCCCCTCCGTCTTCTTTGAGCTTTCGCTCAACGCTTGTACTTTGGAGGGAGACTTGCCACCAGTCGTAGGACGATCTGGTTTGGCAGTGGAGGTTGTCTGGGAAGGGGTCCGCCTGACCTTGGCAGCCGGAGTCTTGAGCTCCTCACCAGTCCTTTTTACGTGCTTGGTGAAGGAGCGTGGAATAACGTTGTTGGTGCCCTGCAGCAAGGAAAACAAAATGTCATTAGCCGGCAAAATACTTAAGCGAATTCGTTAAAATGAGCATTGGGGCAGGCGGTCTTACCCCGCCTTTCTTTGCATCCTTGGCCTCCAAGGACGCTTTCTTGGCCATCAGCTGCTCCTTGCGCAGCTGGGCAGCAGGCTTAGCCGGAGTTTTTGTCGGGTCCACCATCCTTTTGGCTTCGGCTGCAAAGTCAGACGGAATATCAGTCATAGAAAAACATAAGAGAAAAATTATTATTGAAAGCAAGGCAAAGTTTTTCAAGTATAGGGATCTACCTTGGGGAAACATTGTGCTAAGCCCGCAGGCGGATAGGAACCTCTCATCCTTGAAAAAATCCGGATGGGGGATCCAATTCTTAGGGACAATTATCTACGTCCCGTCGTCCATGTGCGCCGTGGTGGTTTCAAAGAAACCAGGATCAATGATCTGCCGGCGGGCTCGTGCAGAAAGCTCCGGGAGAGCGCATTTCCTGCCCAGGAGTGCCGGCTCCTGATTGTACCGGCGCAGTGTCCGGTTGTGTTCAAGGGATGGAGAGGAAATCAAATAAAACCTTTCCCTCCATCCAGCCCATTTGGACACCTTGTCCAAAGTTATTTGATATTGGGGCAAGGTTGTGACAATATACCAAGCCCCATGACCGCCTGGGGCCCTGCTCAAATAGTGCATATGAGCAAAGGCCGAAAAACTATGCTCTATATCTTGAAATTCGCAGGCGGCAATATACCCGAGTATATTCCCCCACGAATTCGGAGTTAACTGCCAGACCCCTAGATCATACCCCTTGAGGATCTTCCTAATCCCAGTATGGAGGGGGAATCGGAGGCCGGCTTCAATAACCGCCTCGTAGCAGACGAAGTAGTTGTCTGCATTTGGGATATCATCCTTCCAGGCCATAATGGCGTCCACAGGCGGAACCGTCACATACCACCCGTTCCCAAATGGATGCTTTTCTTTAAAGACCTTGAAGCTGCTCTTTAGTAGGGCCCTGTCAGCCGGCAGCATTCTTATTTTTCTGGGGTCAGGCTTATCTGCAGTCTTCGCCGGCACTTGATAGTCAGCCGCGAAGTTCTCTTGTGCAGAGCCGGAAGCTTCCGACCCTGATCTCTCGGCAGCCTCTTCGCCGCCTGACCCATTTCTTTCCTCTGGTTCAGAGGATGAGGCGGCCTCTTCGCCGCCTGACTCACTCACTTCTTGTGAGGAGGCGCCACTTTCAGAAATCTCCAGCTCATCCGGACTCTCATAGCCCTCCTCCCTAGAAACCTCGTCAGCGCGCACTCTTCTAGCGCGCCGGTGTCTCGGCTTGATAGCCGTTTGTTTAACTCTGGCCATTGTGTCCTGCACAGACACAGAGAGGGAGGGATTTGGGGATGAGCAAAGGAGATCTGATTGTCTGGAAAGGGCACCCCCGGTTCTAGACTCAGCCGTACCAGGAGACCGGCTGAGAGTCCTTGGCCGTGCCGTGTGTGTGGATGAAGAGTCCATCTATTTTGTTTTGAAAAAAGAATGTATACAAGTAAAAGAAAACTGAAGGAAGGAAACGGATAGTAACCTTACTTTGAAAAAAGCTCTGAAAAATCTGAAAGCAGCTACAGCCGGTGACCGGGTGTTCTTGAGTGAGCACGCGGGAATCTTGAAATGGCAAGTACACAGTCGGAGTTAGAGCACCTCTCTCTAAAAACTTCTCCTTCTCTCTCTAGAAAATGAAAATGATGAATGAAGTGAGAGAAGAGAAAAAGGGGGGGGGGGGGGGTAAACTCCTATTTATAGGCTGGGTAAACGGAAAAATGACCGTTAACCCTAGCCGTTTTTACTGCTCACCTCTCACAGGGTGACACGTGTCACAGGCATCACGTGGCCTGCCACGTGGCACCTGTGAGGGGAAAATGATTAGGGGATTTTTACCCTAGCTGCGTGGACCAAGGAGGGGCTGCCACGTGTCAAGGGCTGGCAGGTCACCTCTGACCTATCCCCAGTTGACGCGTGGCTTTCCTAGATACATTCTCAGAATGGCGGCTTTCAGAGGCCCAATTTCCCAAACGCATTGATTGCGGCGCAGCCCATCTGTCCTAGGGCACCTTTTCCAAGGACCCTATAAATAGGGAGATATTCCCCCGAAATGGGGGACAATTGAGAAATTCACAAAACATTTATTACATCCTATTTTCTCTCTCATCAGAGAACTCCTGAGCTTGGAATCCAAGCAGATCCCCACCTTAAATTCCGCACTTTTTACTCTCCTTCAAGTTACTAACTTGAGCGTTGGAGGCGGAGCACCACCCAAACGGTGTCTTCGTTGATTTTGCAGGTACAGAAGCCCTCCGGACCAGTCTTCGAGTTGTAACTCTCCCAAGGGACAAAAACACCCAAAACACCATGGTTCCTAATACCCTCCAGGAGTCCAATTGAATGGGTGGATCCATCCAATATGCCTTAAAACGGTCAATTTACCCGTTCCAAATTTGCACCGATTTCGTAAACTGAAGCCTACCACGACTATTTTGTAAAACATATAAGGGTCATATATGGTTTCAAACATCATTATATGACCCTAAGATGTATCCTCTAAGGTCTCAAGACTTTTCGCCACCGAGCCCCGTAACCTCAAAATTCCTCAAAAAGCATGGATTATAGCCTTCAATTTGGGAATTTTTTGACCTTTTTTCGCCCGGAAATAAAAAATCCCGAGATGCTTGCCATAGACCCTAATACATTCTAGGAGTCTATTTGGGTGGGTCCGACCATCCAATATGCCATTAAACAGTCAATTTACCCTTTCCAAATTTGCACCGATATCGTGACCTCAAGCCTACCACGGACATATATGGCAACATATAATGGTCATATATGGTACCAAACGTCCTTATATGACCCTAAGATGTATCCCCTAGGGTGTCAAGACTTTTCGCCACCGGGCCCCGTATCCTCAAAATTCCTCAAAAAGCATGGATTAAAGCCTTCAATTTTGGAATTTTTTGACTTTTTTTCGCCCGGAAATAAAAAATCCCGATATGCTTACCATCGACCCTAATACATTCAAGGAGTCTATTTGGGTGGGTCCAACCGTCCAATATGCCATTAAACAGTCAATTTACCCTTTCCAAACTTGCACCGATATCGTGACCTGAAGCCTACCACGGACATTTATGGCAACATATAATGGTCATATATGGTACCAAACGTCCTTATATGACCCTAAGATGTATCCCCTAGGGTCTCAAGACTTTTCGCCACCGGGCCCCGTAACCTCAAAATTCCTCAAAAAGCGTGAATTTGTAGCCTTCAATTTTGGAATTTTTTGACCTTTTTTTCCCGGAAAAAAAAATTGCCGAGATACTTACCATGGACCCTAATACACCCCGGGGCGAAAAAAGGTCAAAAAATTCCAAAATTGAAGGCTACAATCACGCTTTTTGAGGAATTTTGAGGTTACGGGTCCCAGTGGCGAAAAGTTTAGAGACCTTAGGGGATACATCTTAGGGTCATATAATGACGTTTGGAACCATATATGACCCTTATATGTTGTACAAAATAGCCGTGGTAGGCTTCAGTTTACGAAATCGGTGCAAACTTAGAACGGGTAAATTGACCGTTTTAAGGCATATTGGATGGTTCTACCCGCTCAATTGGACTCCCGGAGGGTATTAGGAACCATGGTAAACATCTCGGCAATTTTTATTTCCGGGCGAAAAAGGTCAAAAAATTCCAAAATTGAAGGCTATAATCCACGCTTTTTGAGGAATTTTGAGGTTACTGGGCCCGGTGGCGAAAATCTTGAGGCCTTAGGGGATACATCTTAGGGTCATATAATGACGTTTGGAACCATATATGACCCTTATACGTTGTACAAAATAGCCGTGGTGGGCTTCAGTTTACGAAATCGGTGCAAATTTTGAACGGGTAAATTGACCATTTAAAGGTATAATGGATGGTTCCACCCACTCAATTGGACTCCCGGAGGGTATTAGGAACCATGGTAAACATCTCGGCAATTTTTATTTCCGGGCGAAAAAACGTCAAAAAATTCCAAAATTGAAGGCTATAATCCACGCTTTTTGGGGAATTTTGAGGTTACGGGGCCCGGCGGCGAAAAGTCTTGAGACCTTAGGGGATACATCTTAGGGTCATATAATGACTTTTGGAACCATATATGGCCATTATATGTTGTACAAAATAGCCGTGGTAGGCTTCAGTTTACGAAATCGGTGCAAATTTGGAACGGGTAAATTGACCGTTTTAAGACATCTTGGATGGTTCCACCCTCTCAATTGGACTCCAGAGGGTATTAGGAACCATTGTAAACATCTCTGCAATTTTTTATCTCCAGGCGAAAAAAGGTCAAAAAATTCCAAAATTGAAGGCTGTAATCCACGCTTTTTGAGGAATTTTTAGGTTACGGGGCCTGGTGGCGAAAAGTCTTGAGACCTTAAGGGATACATCTTAGGGTCATATAATGACTTTTGGAACCATACATGACCCTTATATGTTGTTCAAAATAGCCGTGGTAGGCTTCAGTTTACGAAATCGGTGCAAATTTGGAACTGGTAAATTGACCGTTTTAAGACATATTGAATGGTTCCACCCACTTAATTGGACTCCCGGAGGGTAATAAGAACCATGGTAAACATCTCAGCAATTTTTATTTCCGGGCGAAAAAAGGTCAAAAAATTCCAAAATTGAAGGTTATATAATCCACGCTTTTTCAGGAATTTTGAGGTTACGGAGCCCGGTGGCGAAAAGTCTTAAGACCTTAGGGGATAAATCTTAGGGTCATATAATGACGTTTGGAACCATATATGACCCTTATAAGTTGTACAAAATAGGCGTGATAGGCTTTAGTTTAAGAAATCGGTGCAAATTTGGAAAAGGGAAATTGACCTTTTTAAGGCATATTGTATGGTTCCACCCACTCAATTGGACTCCCGGAGGGTATTAGGAACCATGGTAAACATCTCGGAAATTTTTATTTCCGGGCGAAAAAAGGCCAAAAAATTCCAAAATTGAAGGCTATAATCCACGCTTTGAGAGGAATTATGAGGTTACGGGGCCCGGTGGCGATAAGTCTCGAGACCCTAGGGGATACATCTTAGGAACATATAATGATGTTTGGAACCATATATGACCATTATATGTTGTCATAAATGTCCGTGGTAGCCTTGAGGTCACGATATCGGTGCAAGTTTGGAACTGGTAAATTGAATATTTAAAGGCATATTGGATGGTTGGACCCACCCAAATAGACTCCCAGGGTGTATTAGGGTCCATGTTAAACATCTCGGCATTTTTTATTTCCGGGCGAAAAAAGGTCAAAAAATTCCAAAATTGAAGGCTATAATCCACGCATATTGAATAATTTTGAGGTTACGGGGCCTGGTGGCGAAAAGTCTTGAGACCTTAGGGGATACATTTTAGGGTCATATAATGACGTTTGGAACCATATATGACCCTTATATGTTGTACAAAATAGCCGTAGAAAGGCTTCACTTTACGAAATCGGTGCGAATTTGGAACGGGTAAATTGACCGTTTTAAGGCATATTGGATGGTTCCACCCACTCAATTGGACTCCCAGAGGGTATTAGGAACTATGGTAAACATCTCGACAATTTTTATTTCCGGGCGAAAAAAGGTCAAAAAATTCCAAAATTGATGGCTATAATCCACGCTTTTTGAGGAATTTTGAGGTTACGGGGTCCGGTGACGAAAAGTCTTGAGACCTTAGGGGATACATCTTAGGGTCATATAATGACGTTTGGAACCACATATGACCCTTATATGTTGTACAAAATAGCCGTGGTAGGCTTGAGTTTACGAAATCGGTGCAAATATGGAACGGGTAAATTGACCGTTTTAAGGTATATTGGATGATTTCACCCACTCAATTGGACTCCCGGAAGGTATTAGGAACCATGGTAAACATCTCGGAAATTTTTATTTCCGGGCGAAAAAAGGTCAAAAAATTTCATAATTGATGGCTTAATCCACGCTTTTTGAGGATTTTTAAGGTTTTGGGGCCCGGTGGCGAAAAGTCTTGAGACCCTAGGGGATACATGTTAGGGTCATATGATGACGTTTGGAACCATATATGACCATTATATATTGCCATAAATGTCCGTGGTAACCTTGAAGTCACGATATCGATGCAAGTTTGGAACGGGTAAATTGACTGTTTAAAGGCATTTTGGATGGTTGGACCCACCCAAATAGACTCCCAGGGTGTATTAGGGTCCATGGTAAGCATCTCAACATTTTTTATTTTGGGCGAAAAAAGGTCAAAAAATTCCAAAATTACTACAAAAAAAATAAGAATAGGCAACACACAAAATTGCAACAATATGACAAATGTTATCTTTTGTAGTAAAAGGCAACACTTCTAGTTTGTTACCTTGATCTTAAAAAATCAAACTATATTACAGTGCATCGATTTGAAAAGTGTTGTTCTAATGTATGTAAGACAACAATATATAAAATGTAGCTTATTTTATTATATAAGGCAACAATTATTTCAATGTTGCCCCAAAATATAACAACTACAAAATTGTTGTCTATGCAACAAACTGAAGGATCCATTTTTTTTTTTCAAATTATCTAAATTTAATAATCTGATTTTATGTTACAATTTAATTTATTAGACCTTATTAGTCGTAATTTGACTTCATTAAACTTTTTGGTTTTTTTATTTATTACAATCCATTTCTAATTAATTGCATTATTTCTTTACGTACTCATAACTCACTAATATATTTGTAATTCTTTTCCTCTCTTATACCTTACATGTACAATGGATCTTGCTAACAAGCTCACAGTGTCAAATACTCAAATCGTGAATCAATATTTCTTTTTTTTATTTTTTTTAGAAAAAAATCAATATTTCTTTTTTATAAATTACTAATAATTTATATTAATATTTCTTTTTTATAAATTAATAATAATTTATATTATTGTATATATTTTGAAATAGTTAAAATGGAGTAAATATGTAAGCTTACCATTCATACAAAGCATAATATAGTAACTCCCACCGTTATTCATGGATAATTGTCACATTAAACTTGACATACATGTTAATACACTAGTTAATCCTTATAGTTTTTTGATATGATATTTTGAGAATGAGGGTAAGGAATCCCGAAAATTAGTGGGAATTGCAGGCCCCATGGTCCGGCAGGGATTAATTGTAGGGTGTTATTGGTTTTGTCAAAGGTATATAGGTGTTACTTGTATTCTGGGGTTACTTGTATAGGTTACTTGGATATTACTTGTATTATGGGTTACTTGTAGGTGTTACTTGTATTATGAGTAAACTTTAGTCCCCTACAAGTAACTCCAGACCAAACCCCCCATGTCAAATTAGTAACATTCTATAAGTAACCCTGACCAAAATAAGTATTACCTACAAGTAACCTTTGACCAAACCAGTAACACCCGACAAGTAACTTATGCCGCACCATGTGGCCAGCCGCATACAAAATTTGTAAATCATCAAATATAATTTAGGATATAAATCTAAAGTTTGAACCTAGACAATTATTTCCGAAAAAAAAAAAAAAAATTCTTTTAAATAATGAAAGAAACAAACAATTTAAAAAAAAAAAAAAAAAAAAAAAAAAAAAATCAAAGACCACCCCGCCGGATTCATCTCCTAACCCATAAAAATGGTGATTTATTTTTGCCTCCCAACACTTTCCCACTACTACGAATCAGTTATTCACTACCGCTTCTTGAATATGCTTTTTCTCTATTCGGTTACACTACATCAATTTTTCTCAGGTTAGAGTTATTTAAGCATATATTTAATTTGCAATTAATTAGTTGATTTTACTCTAATCAAATTGTTTACTTTGCTCTCTAGATCAGCTAGTTGGGTTTGGTTCCTGCAAAATCGTTTTTTTCGAATTCCATTGTAAGTCACCATTGCCCTTATCTCTCATGTGAATTTAATCTTAACAATTGGTTTATTTTGATGACTGATAAATACGGTTTGTTTTGGATTTGATTATAAGTTATCATCTTTAAATTTCATAGATTGTACCTGAAAAAATGTGACAATTTTGATCTAATGAATCTATTATATGCATGTATTATGGGTTTTCATCAGAAGATGTACAAAGGCAAAAGCAACTTGTTGTGATGTTTGAGTTAAAACAAATGATTTTGGATATAAAACTTCAACAAAATTTATACGACAACTTGGCTGAAGAATTAAGAAATTAATGACCTTTAAACTGACAAATTAATAAAGACTCATTTCTATACTCCTTGTGCAGAATTGTTGGGGGATTTGTTAACTGGAAGTTATGGTGTGCTGAATTGTAAGGGGGGGTTATTATTTGTTAATTGGGATGATATCAAATTTCAAGATTCATCTTATTTTCAGATTATTGTAATATTTGATGATAAATTTGGTGTTCGACAAAATTGAAAAATTTCAGAATCAAAGTAAAAAAAATAGGATAAATAGGATGAAGTATACCAAAATTGACAAACAACTAGCTACTTAAGTTAATTTTCCGAACTAGCTAGTTATATCAATCATGAATCTCCACTCAGAAGTCAGAAATGCAGGATTATAATTCAATATGACACTTAATATTTGGTTGATTTCTAAAAGTACTGTACATAAGTGTATGATCCATTTATGACTCTATGTTACTTTGTGTTTCACTTTTGTTCTTGTAGAGTAAGTACAACTCAACTACGAAGTATATCATATTTGTGGTTTGTCTTAGAACTATGAATTGTGAATTTATATAATAGATTTAGATTGCATCTATAGGCTTAAATAAATATGAGTTGTCATGCTAACTAGTACTCCATATTATTTAGATTACATCTATAGGCTTAAAGTGACTTTGTTTTCTCTTAAATTAAACTGACTTCAATTCTCTTGCTCTTGTGATCAATACAAAAGGAAGTCAGACGACTAATTTGCTAATAAAAAAGTTTCTAATTTAAAAACCCTCAAATCTAAGTCAATTAGTCACTCAATTTTATTGATTATCAACTCACATGCTTTTTGCTTGAGTTAGATTGGTTCTAATGAAAACGTTGCTTGTTTCTTTTTCAAGCTATTTACTTTAATTGATCTAGGCTAATTATTAGAGTAGTAGTAGTAGTAGCAGGGAGTATATAAAATGTTTTCCATCAAACCTTTTTGCATGGCTTATATAAGGGTCATACCCAATTATATATATTTCTAGCTAGGACTAAATTGTGGCATCATTTACAAGCTAAGGTTGATTAGGTTGAAAGTTTGGAGCATTTTACCAGCTAAGGTAGATTAGCTTGAAAATATGTTTTTTACGGCCTGTTCTCTTACGTTGAAATTTAGTTCAGTTCAGTTGAGTTCAGTTCAATTCAGTTTAGTTCAGTTCAGCTCCTAATTTCCTTCTCTTATAAAATATTCATTTCAGTTCAGCTCAGCTAAGTTCAGTTCAGCTGAGTTCAGTCAATGAGAACAGGCCCTTAGTGCTCTTAATGAATTAAGTTTGTAAGGCCCAAGAAATATGTCGTGCCAACAATGTAAACTAGACATACTATTATTTTATAATTTCTCTCTCCCACTAATCCGACTTAAACAAATATCTTATTTTTCTCTCCTATCAACTCCACTACTTTTATTGATATAACTTTTTCTCCCACTTTATTGAGGACTATGTAACTAAGTTCCAATATTTCAAAAAAAAAAAAAAATATAACTAAGTTCCAAAAGCATCTACTTAAAGCAAGTATTCATAATTGATCCTATTTACTTACTAGTCATACTCCGTTTTGCATCCTCTTTCTAGTTTTGCATACTCTTAACATATTTTTGTAATTCAACCAATACACTTTGAAAGAAAGTAGTTAGTAAATTTTGTTATTTTGATAGTGGGTGTTGTTTCTTTATTTTATCCCCTTGATCTTGGATGCAATGGATTAAAAATTGCTCTATAAAACATGTATTTGTATGTATATTATGCTTTTACTATACTAGTCAAAGGTTTTAATTCTTTGACTTTGTTTATAATTTAATTATTTATTGAATTTTCGAAAAACTATTATTCTATATAACTTTGTTATTTGATTGGCATTGCAGGGTGTAAAGTACGTAGAATAATATATATATTGAAGACAAAGACAAAGATGTATAGTGGTCTATTGGCGCTTTAGATTGTCTATAGACAATTTTTAAGGCTAAATACATTGTGTAGTGATATTTCAATGGATATTGTTTTTTTTGATTCTGATAAGTTGACATGAATTTTGTTATAAAATCAATTTCCATTTATATTGATAATCAGCTTCTAGTAGATTTATTGTTGTCTATTTTTGAGTTCACATGTTAATTCATCTTAGTCTTTTAATTAATATATAACAATTTTAAGCCATTGCATGTATGATATTTGGCAACACTTTTGTATTATTACTAGCAAATACCACTAGTGTAAATTGTTGCAACACTTTTGTATTATTATACTTTCTAATTATTGCCTAAGGTTGCAACAATTTACACTTGTTGCCTTTGTAAAGTTGTTGCCTTAGGTATCATTATACCTTATCTTTAAAAATTGTTGCCTTTGAATAAAAATGTGTTGCCTTATGAATAGACAACGGGGGCATAAACTACGCCCTATATGTGTTGCCTTAGATACAAGGCAACACTTTTTTAATATTAGGCAATGGTTTTTCAACGTTACATTAGCTTTATTTTGTTGTATATAGAAGGCTATAATCCACGCTTTTTGAGGAATTTTGAGGATACGGGGCCCGGTGGCGGAAAGTCTTGAGACCTTAGGGGATACATCTTAGGGTCATATAATGACGTTTGGAACCATATATGACCCTTATATGTTGTACAAAATAGCCGTGGTAGGCTTTAGTTTACGAAATCAGTGCAAAATTGGAACGGGTAAATTGACCGTTTTAAGGCATATTGGATGGTTCCACCCACTCAATTGGACTCCCGGAGGGTATTAGGAACCACGATAAATATCTCGGCAATTTTTATTTTCGGGCGAAAATAGGTCAAAAAATTCCAAAATTGAAGGCTATAATTTACGCTTTTTAAGGAATTTTGAAGTTACGGGGCCCGGTGGCGAAAAGTCTTTAGACCCCAGGAGATATATCTTAAGGTCATATAATGACGTTTGGAACCATATATGACCATTATATGTTGAATGTCCGTGGTAGGCTTGAGGTCACGATATCGGTGCAAGTTTGGAACGGGTAAGTTGACTGTTCAAAGGCATATTCGGTGGTTGGACCCACCCAAATAGACTCCGAGGGTGTATTAGTGTCCATGGTAAGCATCTCGACATTTTTTATTTCCGGGCGAAAAAAGGTCAAAAAATTTCAAAATTTAAGGCTATAATCCACGCTTTTTGAGGAATTTTGAGGACACGGGGCCTGGTGGCGAAAAGTCTTGAGACCTTAGGGAATAAATCTTACGGTCATATAATGATGTTTGGAACTATATATGACCCTTATATGCTGTACAAAATAGCCGTGGTAGGCTTCAGTTTATGAAATCGGTGCAAATTTTGAACGGGTAAATTGACAGTTATAAGGCATATTGGATGGTTCCACCCACTCAATTGGACTCCCGGAGGGTATTAGGAACCATGGTAAACATCTCGGAAATTTTTATTTCCGGGCGAAAAAAGGTCAAAAAATTCAAAAATTGAAGGCTATAATCCAGGCTTTTTGAGGAATTTTGAGGTTACGAAGCCCAGTGGCGAAAATTCTTAAGACCTTAGGGGAAACATCTTAGGGTCATATAATGACGTTTGGAACCATATATGACCCTTATATGTTGTAAAAAATAGCCGTGGTAGGCTTCAGTTTACGAAATCGGTGCAAATTTGGAACGGGTAAATTGACCGTATTAAGGCATATTGGATGGTTCCATCCACTCAATTGGACTCCCGGTGGGTATTTGGAACCATGGTAAACATCTCGGCAATTTTTATTTCCGGGCGAAAAGAGGTCAAAAAATTCCAAAATTAAAGGGTATAATCCACGCTTTTTGAGAAATTTTGAGGTTACGGGGCCCGGTGGCGAAAAGTCTTGAGACCTTATGGGATACATCTTAGGGTCATATAATGACGTCTAGAACCATATATGACCCTTATATGTTGTACAAAATAGCCGTGGTAGGCTTCAGTTTACGGAATCGGTGCAAATTTGGAACATGTAAATTGACCGTTTTAAGGCATATTGGGTGGTTCCACCCACTCAATTGGACTCCTGGGGGGTATTAGGAACCATGGTAAACATCTCGGCAATTTTTATTTCCAGGCGAAAAAGGTCAAAAAATTCCAAAATTGAAGGCTGTAATCCACGCTTTTTGAGAAATTTTGAGGTTACAGGGCCCGGTGGCGAAAAGTCTTGAGACCTTAGGGGATACATCTTAGGGTCATATAATGACGATTGGAACCATATGTGACCCTTATATGCTTTACAAAATAGCAGTGGTAGGCTTCAGTTTACGAAATCGGTGCAAATTTTGAACGGGTAAATTGAAAGTTTTAAGGCATATTGGATGGTTCCACCCACTCAATTGGACTCCGAGAAGGTATTAGGAACCATGGTAAATATCTCGGCAATTTTTATTTCCGGGCAAAAAAGGTCCAAAAATTCCAAAATTGAAGGATATAATCCACGCCTTTTAAGGAATTTTTAGGTTACGGGGCCTGGTGGCGAAAAATCTTGAGACCTTAGGGGATACATCTTAGGGTCATATAATGACGATTGGAACCATATATGACCCTTATATGTTGTACAAAATAGCCGTGGTAGGCTTTAGTTTACGAAATCAGTGCAAGTTTAGAACGGGTAAATTGACTGTTTAATGGCATATTGGATGGTTGGACCCACTTAAATAGACTCCCAGGGTGTATTAGAGTCCATGGTAAGCATCTCGGCATTTTTTATTTCTGGGCAAAAAAAGGTCAAAAAATTCCAAAAGTCTTGAGACCTAAGGGGATACATGTAAGGGTCATATAATGATGTTTGAAACCATATATGACACTTATATTTTGTACAAAATAGCCGTGGTCGGCTTCAGTTTACGAAATCGGTGCAAATATTGAACGGGTAAATTGACTGTTTTAAGGCATATTGGATGGTTCCACCAACTCAATTGGACTCCCGAAGGGTATTAGGAACCATGGTAAATATCTCGGCAATTTTTATTTCCAGGCGAAAAAAGGTCAAAAAATTACAAAATTGAAGGCTATAATGCACGCTTTTGAGGAATTTTGAGGTTACGGGGCCCGATGGCCAATAGTCTTGGGACCTTAGGGGATACATCTTTGGGTCATATAATGACGTTTGGAATCAGATATGACCCTTATATATTGTACAAAATAGCCGTGGTAGGCTTTAGTTTACGAAATCGGTGCAAATTTGGAACGGGGAAATTGACCGTTTTAAGGCATATTGGATGGTTCCACCCACTCAATTGGACTCCCGGAGGGTATTAGGCACCATGGTAAACATCTCGGCAATTTTTATTTCCGAGCGAAAAAAGGTCAAAAAATTCCAAAATTGAAGGTTATAATCCACGCTTTTTGAGGAATTTTGAAGTTACGGGGCCCGGTGGCAAAATGTCTTGAGACCCTAGTGGATACATCTTAG
This sequence comes from Chenopodium album, assembly GCF_948465745.1. NCBI lineage: Eukaryota > Viridiplantae > Streptophyta > Magnoliopsida > Caryophyllales > Amaranthaceae > Chenopodium > Chenopodium album. Next base: position 19,154,488 of record NC_137850.1, on the reverse strand, counting down.
GGTCATATAATGAAGTTTGGAACCATATATGACTATCATATGATGCCATAAATGTCCTTGGTATGCTTGAGGTCACGATATCGATGCATGTTTGGAACGGGTAAATTGACTGTTTAAAGGCATATTGGATGGTTTCACCCACCCAAATAGACTCCCAGGGTGTATTAGAGTCTATGGTAAGCATCTAGGCATTTTTTATTTCCGCGCGAAAAAGGTCAAAAAATTCCAAAATTGAAGGCTATAATCCACGCTTTTTGAAGAATTTTGAATTTACGAGGCCAGGTGGCGAAAAGTCTTGAGACCTTAGGGGATATATCTTAGGGTCATATAATGACGTTTGGAACCATATATGACCCTTATACGTTGTACAAAATAGCCGTGGTAGGCTTCAGTTTACGAAATTGGTGCAAATTTGGAACGGGTAAATTACCCGTTTTAATGACTATTGGATGGTTCCACCAACTCAATTGGACTCCCGGAGAATATTAACAACCTTGGTAAACATCTCGAAAATTTTTATTTCCGGGCGAAAAAAGGTCAAAAAATTCCAAAATAGAAGGCTATAATCCACGCTTTTTGAGGAATTTTGAGGTTACGGGGCCCGGTGGCGAAAAGTCTTGATACCTTAGGGGATACATCTTAGGGTCATATAATGACGTTTGGAACCATATATGACCATTATATGTTGCCATAAATGTCCGTGGTAGGCTTGAGGTCACGATATCGGTGCTAGTTTGGAACGGGTAAATTGACTGTTTAAAGACATATTGGATGGTTTCACCCACCCAAATAGACTCCCAGGGTGTATTAAGGTCCATGGTAAGCATCTCAGCATTTTTTATTTCCAGGCGAAAAGAGGTCAAAAAATTCCAAAATTAAAGGCTATAATCCACGCTTTTTGAGGAATTTTGAGGTCACGGGGCCCGGTGGCGAAAAGTCTTGAGACCTTAGGGTATACATATTAGGGTCATATAATGATGTTTGGAACCATATATGACCCTTATATGTTGTACAAAATAGCCGTGGTAGGCTTCAGTTTAGGAAATCAGTGCAAATTGGATGGTTCCACCCACTCAATTGGACTCCCGGAGGATATTAGGAACCATGATAAACATCTCGGCAATTTTTATTTCCGGGCGAAAAAAGGTTAAAAAATTCCAAAATTGAAGGCTACGCTTTTGGAGGAATTTTGAGGTAACGGGGCCCGGTGGCGAAAACGTCATTAAAAGCGAGGATTATAGTCTTCAATTTTGGAATTTTTTAACCTTTTTTCGCCCGGAAATAAAAATTGCCGAGATGTTTACCATGGTTCCTAATATCCTCCGGGAGACCAATTGAGTGGGTGAGACCATCCAATATGCCTTAGAATGGTCAATTTACCCGTTCCAAATTTGCACTGATTTCGTAAACTGAAGCCTACCAAGTCTATTTTGTACAACATATAAGGGTCATATATGGTTCCAAACGCCATTATATGACCCTAAGATGTATCCCCTAAGGTCTCAAGACATTTCGCCACCGGGCCCCGTAACCCTAAAATTCCTCAAAAAGCTTAGATTATAGCCTTCAATTTGGGAATTTATAGACCTTTTTTCGCCCGGAAATAAAAACTGCCGAGATGTTTACCATGGTTCCTAATACCCTTCAGGAGTCCAATTGATTGGGTGGAACCATCTAATATTCCTTAAATCGGTGAATTTACCCGTTCTAAACTTGCACCGATTTCGTAAACTAAAGCCTACCACGGCTATTTTGTACAACATATATGGGTCACATATGCTTCCAAACGTCATTGTATGACCCTAAGATGTATCCCCTAATGACTAAAGACTTTTCGTCACCGGGCCCCGTAAACTCAAAATTCCTCAAAAATTGTGGATTATAGTCTTCAATTTTGGAATTTTTTGACCTTTTTTCGCCCGGAATAAAAAATTGCCGAGATGTTTACCATGGTTCCTTATACCCTCTGGTAGTCCAATTGAATGGGTGGTACCATCCAATATGCCTTAAACTGGTCAATTTAACCGTTCCAAATTTGCACCGATTTCGTAAACCGAAGCCTACCACGGCTATTTTGTACAATATATAAGGGTCATATATGGTTCCAAACGTCATTATATGACCCTAAGATGTATCTCCTAAGGTTTCAATACTTTTCGCCACCAGGCCCCGTAACCTCAAATTTCCACAAAAGCATGGATTATAGCTTTCAATTTTGGAATTTTTTGACCTTTTTTCGCCCGGAAATAAAAATTTCCGAGATGTTTTTTCCATGGTTCCTAATACCCTCTGGGAGTCCAATTGATTATGTGGAACCGTCCAATATGCCTTAAAACGGTCAATTTACCCGTTCTTAATTTGCACCGATTTCGTAAACCGAAGCCTACCACGGCTATTTTGTACAACATATAAGGGTCATATATGTTTCTAAACGTCATTATATGACCCTAAGATGTATCCCCTAAGGTCTCAAGACTTTTTGCCACCGGGCCCCGTAACCTCTTCCTCAAAAAGCGTGGATTATAGACTTCAATTTTGGAATTTTTTCACCTTTTTTCGACCGGAAATAAAAATTGCCGAGATGTTTACCATGGTTCCTAATACCCTCTGGGAGTCTAATTGAGTGGGTGGAACCATCTAATATGCCTTAAAACGGTCAATTTACCCGTTCTAAATTTGCATCGATTTCGTAAATTGAAGCCTACCACGGCTATTTTGTACCACATATAAGGGTCATATATGGTTCCAAACGTCATTATATGATCCTAAGATGCATCCCCTAAGGTCTCAAGACTTTTCACCACCGGGCCCCGTAACCTCAAAATTCCTCAAAAAGCGTGGATTAAAGCCTTTAATTTTGAAATTTTTTGACCTTTTTTCGCCTAGAAATAAAAAATGCCGAGATGCTTACCATGGACCCTAATACACCTTGGGAGTCTATTTGGGTGGGTCCAACCATCCAATATGCCTTTAAACAGTCAATTTACCCGTTCCAAACTTGCACCGATATCGTGACCTCAAGCCTACCTCGGACACTTATGGCAACATATAATGGTCATATATGGTTCCAAACGTCATTATATGACCGTAAGATGTATCCCCTAGGGTCTGAAGACTTTTCGCCACAAGGCCCCGTAACCTCAAAATTCCTCAAAAAGCGTAGATTATAGCCTTTAATTTTGGAATTTTTTGACCTTTTTTAGCCCGGAAACAATAATTGCCGAGATGTTTACTATGGTTCTAATACCCTCCGGGAGTCCAGTTGAGTGGGTGGAACCATCGAATATGCCTTAAAACGGTCAATTTACCCGTTCCAAATTTGCACCGATTTCGTAAACTAAAGCCTACCACGGCTATTTTGTACAACATATAAGGGTCATATATGGTTCCAAACGTCATTATATGACCCTAAGATGTATCCACTAGGGTCTCAAGATTTTTAACACCGGTCCCCGTAACCTCAAAATTTCTCAAAAAGCGTGGATTATAGCCTTCAATTTTTGAATTTTTTGTCCTTTTTTTGCCCGTAAATAAAAATTGCCGAGATGTTTACCATGGTTCCTAATACCCTCCGGGAGTCCAATTCAGAGGGTGGAACCATCCAATATGCCTTAAAACGGTCAATTTACCCGTTCCAAATTTGCACCGTTTACGTAAACTGAAGCCTACGACGGCTATTTTGAACAACATAGAAGGGTCATATATGGTTCCTAACGTCATTATATGAACCTAAGATGTATCCCCTAAGGTCACAAGACTTTTCGCCATCGGGCCCCGTAACCTTAAAATTCCTCTAGAAGCGTGGATTATACCCTTCAATTTTGGAATTTTTTAACCTTTTTTCGCCCGGAAATAAAAATTGCCGAGATGTTTACCATGGTTCCTAATTCCCCTTGGGGTTCCAATTGAGTGGGTGGAACCATCCAATATGCCTTAAAACGGTCAATTTACCCATTCTAAATTTGCATCGATTTCGTAACTGAAATCTACCACGGCTATTTTGTACAACATATAAGGGTCATATATGGTTCTAAACGTCATTATATGACCCTTAGATTTATCCCCTAAGGTCTCAAGACTTTTTGCCACCGGGCCCCGTAACCTCTTCCTCAAAAAGCGTGGATTATAGCCTTCAATTTTGGAATTTTTTGACCTTTTTTCGCCCGGAAATAAAAATTGCCGAGATGTTTACCATGGTTCCTAATACCCTCCGGGAGTCCAATTGAGTGGGTGGGACCATCCAATAAGCCTTAAAACGGTCAATTTACCCGTTTCAAATTTGCACCGATTTCGTAAATTGAAGCCTACCATAGCTATTTTGTACAACATATATGGGTCATATATGGTTCCAAACGTTATTATATGACCCTAAGATGTATACACTAAGGTCTCAAGACTTTTCACCATAGGGCCCCGTAACCTCAAAATTCCTCAAAAAGCGTGGATAGCCTTCAATTTTGGAATTTTTTAACCTTTTTTCGTCCGGAAATAAAAATTGCCGAGATGTTTACAATGGTTCCTAATACCCTCCAGGAGTCCAATTTAGTGGGTGGAACCATCCAATATGCCTTAAAACGGTCAATTTACCCATTCCAAATTTGCAACAATTTCGTAAACTGAAGCCTTTCACGGCTATTTTGTACAACATATAAGGGTCGTATATGGTTCCAACCGTCATTATATGACCCTAAGATGTATCCCCTAAGATCTCAAGACTTTTCGCCACCAGGCCCTGTTACCTCAAAATTCCTAAAAAGCGTGGATTATAGCCTTCAATTTTGGAATTTTTTGACCTTTTTTCGCCCGGAAATAAAATATGCCGAGATGCTTACATTGGACCCTAATACACCCTGGGAGTCTATTTGGGTGGATCCAACCATCCAATATGCCTTTATACATTCAATTTACCCGTTCCAAACTTGCACCGATATCGTGACCTCAAGCCTATCACGGACATTTATGGCAACATATAATGGTCATATATGGTTCCAAACGTCATTATATGACCCTAAAATGTATCCCCTAGGGTCTCAAGACTTTTCGCCACCGGGCCCCGTAACCTCAAAATTCCTCAAAAAGCGTGTATTATAGCCTTCAATTTTGGAATTTTTTGACCTATCTTTTGCCCGGAAATAAAAATTGTCGAGGTGTTTACCATGGTTCCTAATACCCGTCTGGAGTCTAATTGATTGGGTGGGACCATCCAATATGCCTTAAAATGGTCAATTTACCCGTTCCAAATTAGCACCGATTTCGTAAATTGAAGCCTACCATAGCTATTTTGTACAACATATAAGGGTCATGTATGGTTCCAAACATCATTATATGACCCTAAGATGTATACCCTAAGGTCTCAAGACTTTTTGCCACCAGGCCCCGTAACCTCAAAATTCCTCAAAAAGCGTGGATTATAGGGCCTTCAATTTTGGAATTTTTTGACCTTTTTTCGCCCGAAAGAAAAAATTTCCGAGATGTTTACCATGGTTCCTAATACCTTCCGGGAGTCCAATAGAGTGGGTGGAACCATCTAATATGCCTTAAAACGGTCAATTTACCCGTTCCAAATTTGCACCGATTTCGTAAATTGAAGCCTACCAAGGCTATTTTGTACAACATTTAAGGGTCATATATGGTTCCAAACGTTATTATATGACCCTAAGATGTATACCCTAAGGTCTTAAGACTTTTCGCCACCAGGCCCCGTAACCTCAAAATTCCTCAAAAAACGTGGATTATAGCCTTCAATTTTGGAATTTTTTGATCTTTTTATCTCCCGGAAATAAAAAATGCCGAGATGCTTACCATGGAACCTAATACACCCTGGGAGTCTATTTGGGTGGGTCCAACCATCCAATATGCCTTCAAACAGTCAATCTACCCGTTCCAAACTTGCACCGATATCGTGACCTCAAGCCTACCACGGACATTTATAGCAACATATAATTGTCATATATGGTTCCAAACGTCATTATATGACCTTAAGATGTATCCCCAAGGGTCTGAAGACTTTTCGCCACCGGGCCCCAGCAGACACCCATTTGTGTCTCCCTAAAACCAAACCCAGTGATGAATGTCTTTCTCGTTTTTATTAAAATCCTTCTTTTTGTTTTCAAAAACCCACTATATTTTATGGAAACGTCCAATCCACTTTAGCTTTGTCCATGATAAGGGGCCAATAATGGTGTAGTTGGATGGGGCTTGAAAAGACCTTTCCAACGATATATTATAAGCCCATTTCCGATGAATAATGAGGAAGTTATGGCCAAAATACTAAACTGGGCCCAAACTGGATTTTACCTACGACCCAATGATCATGAGGAGGGTCCAAGGGTTTAATCCTATTCCTAAACTAATTAGGATTGATTAGAATCTTTTATAAGTCTCTAAAATATCTTAATTATCCTTTTTTGAAAAGATAAGATTATGGAATTTGATTTAAATATAAACTTTTCTTTTTTATAAAAACTTTCCTTTTTTTAAAGTCCTAATTCTATTCGGATTTAATCATGTTCAAAGACAATCAGATATTATTTTTATGCCTCATATTTTTTATCCTAAATTTATATGGTTGGATAGATCTTGAAACTATCTTTCCAACGATATATTATAATGATAATTCCGAGCTATAACGAAAAAGATATGAAAGGAATACGAAACTCTATCCAAAACTGACACCCTTTCACTATTTCGGCCATATCTTTTTATCTACAAACGATTTTAATCTGATTCTAATTGCATTAGAAATTAAACTTCAAGAGCTTTCCAACGACATATTATATGACTTATTTGGACTTCTAGATCAAAAGATATGATAAAAACAAAATCCACAAAAACCTGCCTCTGTCGCCAAACGACAGGTTTTTCGCCTCGCGACAGACCCTGTTGCCTGGCGACAAGATGAATTTCTGGCGACAAGGTCGGTTTGTTAGCGACAGCGTGGAGTTTTACTCCTTATCAAATTCTATGATTTTCCAGAATGTTTTCCTATAAATAGGGTCCTCGACCTCTGTTTTATTCATCAACTCTCATTAAGAATTACTTAATTAATTCTTTCTTTCTCTCTCTTTCTAAGCTAGTTTTTTTATTAAACACAATTCCGCATACACAAGACTTAGAAACACCTATCCAAGTTTGAAGTTGCCTTCGCCCTAGACGTGAAAGGTTTATACTTTTCTGAGGGTTTGGTCACAAATCCAGTCTAAACTTTTTAACTCTTTATTTCAATTATTTAATTTAATTCTTTATTTTTATTATTTTCATTGAAGTTTACTAACGCGTGTATTTTGTTATTAGAAAGAGGTACGAGGCTTCAAAGTAAGTAGATTTGCTTACTCCCTATTTTATTTTCACAATGTAGAAAGCATGTTTATTATTGTTTAATTCCTAGTATCATGTTAGGATGTTTTTAATGCTTTCTAGCATCATGTTAGGATGTTTTTATTGTTTTCTAGAATCATATTTAGGGTGCCTTTTACTACTTCTAATATCATGATAGCATGTTAATACAATGTTAGGTTTAAAGCTTTGATCTTTATTGTTTAGTGACATGCTAGGATTTGTTATTCATCTTGTTAGTATCATGCCTAGGATCTTGCTATTATTATTAACCTTTATTATACCTTATCATGATTATGATTATATTATGATTATCATTATGATTATGATTATTATTATGTTGATTGATATTATTTTATATTTTATTGTTATTTCTTGATCACACCTTTTATGCTTGTTTAAAGGGAATTGGTACTTGAAATTACGCTAAATAAGATAATTAATAATTTTGTTTAGGCTAATATGATTTTAACTCAAGTGATCGCCAATAATAGTCTTATTTGTGCATTAATATTCAACCAACATAGATAAACAGGTTTAGGATTAATCTAATGTTTGCATGTTAGTCAAGAAGCGCATATGAATACGAGTAGAACAAAGTAGAGGCCTATTTTATAGGGCGGGCCCTTTCTTATGTAGATTGGATTTGTACCCTCATCCCCGAACCTTATTTGGTTTAAGACCTTATGGAGTTGACGATATCCTGGATCGTTTTGGGTTTACAAGTTCCTAAAACTTGTTTGCGACTCTTTTTCTCTCTTTTCCTTCCCTTTGGAATGCCACCATACTTTAGTGTATGATCAAAGTGGGGTTCAAGTTTGGGATCATAATGCTTGAAATATTCCCTACAGCCCCGTAATCTCAAAATTCCTCAAAAAAAGTGAATTATAGTCTTCAATTTTGGACGTTTTTGACTTTTTTTCCCTCGGAAATAAAAATTGCCGAGATGTTTACAATGGTTCCTAATACCCTCCGGGAGTCTAATTTAGTGGGTGGAACCATCCAATATGCCTTAAAACGGTCAATTTATCCGTTCCAAATTTGCACCGATTTCGTAAACTGAAGCCTACCACAGCTATTTTGTACAACATATAAGGGTCATTATATGACCCTAAGATGTATCCCCTAAGGTCTCAAGACTTTTCGCCACCGGGCCCCGTAACCTTAAAATTCCTCAAAAAGTGGGGATTATAGCTTTCAATTTTGGAATTTTTTGACCTTTTTTCGCGCGGAAATAAGAAATACCGAGATGCTTACCATGAACCCTAATACACCCTAGGAGTCTTTTTGGGTGGGTACAACCATCCAATATGCCTTTAAACAGTCAATTTACCCTTTCCAAACTTGCACCGATATCGTGACCTCAAGCCTACCACAGACATTTATGGCAACATATAATGGTCATATATGGTTCCAAACGTCATTATATGACCCTAAGATGTATCCCCTAGGGTCTCAAAAGTTTTCCCAACCGGGCCCCGAAACCACAAAATGCCTCGAAAAGCATGGATTATAGCCTTCAATTTTGGAATTTTTTGACCTTTTTTCGCCCGGAAATAAAAATTGCTGAGATGTTTACCACGGTTCCTAATACCGTACGGGAGTCCAATAGAGTGGGTGGAAGCATCCAATATGCCTTAAAACGGTCAATTTACCTGTTCCAAATTTGCCCCGATTTCGTAAACTGAAGCCTACCACGGCTATTTTGTACAACATATAAGGGTCATATATGGTTCCAAACGTCATTATATGACCCTAAGATGTATCTCCTAAGGTCTCAAGACTTTTCTCCACCGGGCCCCGTAACCTTAAAATTCCTCAAAAAGCGTGGATTTATAGCCTTGAATTTTGGAATATTTTGACCTTTTTTCGCCCGGAAATAAAAAATGCCGAGATGCTTACCATGGACCCTAATACACCCTGAGAGTCTATAAGGGTGGGTCCAACCGTCCAATATGCTTTTAAACAGTCAATTTACCCGTTCCAAACTTGCACTGATACCGTGACCTCAAGCCTACCACGGACATTTATGGCAACATATAATGGTCATATATGGTTCCAAACTTCATTATCTGACCCTAAGATGTGTCCCCTAGGGTCTCAAGACTTTTCGCCACAGGGCCCTGTAACCTCAAAATTCCTCAAAAACCGTGGATTACAGCCTTCAGTTTTGGAATTTTTTGACCTTTTTTCGCCCGGATATAAAAATTGCCGAGATGTTTACCATGGTTCCTAATACCCTCCGGCAGTCCGATTGAGTGGGTGGAACCATCCAATATGCCATTAAACGGTTAATTTACCCGTTCCAAATTTGCACCGATTTCGTAAACTGAAGCCTACCAAGGCTATTTTGTACAACATATAAGGGTCATATATGGTTCCAAACGTCATTATATGACCCTAAGATATGTCCCCTAAGTTCTCAAGTCTTTTCGCCATCGAGCCCCGTAACCTCAAAATTCCTCAAAAAATGTTGATTATAACCTTTAATTTTGGAATTTTTAGACCTTTTTTCGCCCGGAAATAAAAAATGCCGAGACGCTTCCCATGGACCCTAATACACCCTGAGAGTCTATGTGGGTGGGTCCAACCATCCAATATGCTTTTAAACAGTCAATTTACCCGTTCCAAACTTGCACCGATATCGTGACCTCAAGCCTACTACGGACTTTTATGGCAATATATAATGGTCATATATGGTTCCAAACGTCATTATATCACCCTATGATTTATCCCCTAGGGTCTCAAGACTTTTCGCCACCGGGCCCCTTAACCTCATTACTCGTCAAAAAGCGTGGTTATAGCCTTCAATTTTGGAATTTTTTGACCTTTTTTCGCCCGGAATTAATAAATGCCGAGATGCTTACCATGGACGCTAATACACCCTGGGAGTCTATTTGGGTGGGTCCAACCATCCAATATGCTTTTAAACAATCAATTTACCCGTTCCAAACTTGCACCGATATCGTGACCTCAATCCTACCACGGACATTTATGGCAACATATAATGGTCTTATATGGTTCCAAATGTCATTATATGACTCTAAGATGTATCCCCTAGGGTCTCAAGACTTGTCGACACCGGGCCCCGTAACCTCAAAATTCCTCAAAAGCCTGGATTATATAGCTTTCAATTGTGGAATTTTTTGAACTTTTTTCGCCCGGAAATAAAAATTGCCGAGATGTTTACCATGGTTCCTAATTCCCTCCGGGAGTCCAATTGAATGGGTGGATCCATCCAATATGCCTTAAAACGATCAATTTACCCGTTCCAAATTTGCACTGATTTCGTAAACTGAAGCCTACCACGGCTATTTTGTACAACATATAAGGGTCATATATGGTTCCAAACGTCATTATATTACCCTAAGATGTGTTCCCTAAGGTCTCAAGACTTTTCGCCACCGGAACCAGTAACGTCAAAATTCCTAAAAAAGCTTGGATTATATAGCCTTCAATTTCGGAATTTTTTGACCTTTTTCGCCCGGAAATAAAAAAGGCGGAGATGCTTACCATGGACCCTAATACACCCTTGGAGTCTCTTTGGGTGGGTCCAATAATCCAATATGCCTTTAATTAGTCAATTTACCCGTTCCAAACTTGCACTGATATGGTGACCTCAAGCCTACCACGGACATTTATGGCAACATATAATGGTCATATATGGTTCCAAACATCATTATATGACCCTAAGATGCATCCCCTAAGGTCTCAAGACTTTTCGCCACCGGGCCCCGTAACCTCAAAATTCCTCAAAAAGCGAGGATTTATAGCCTTCAATTTTGGAATATTTTGACCTTTTTTCGCCAGGAAATAAAAATTGCCGAGATGTTTACCATGGTTCCTAATACCCTCCGGGAGTCCAATTGAGTGGGTGGAACCATCCGATATGCCTTAAAACGGTCAATTTACCCGTTCCAAATTTGCACCGATTTCGTAAACTAAACCTACCACGGCTATTTTGTACAATATATAAGGGTCATACATGGTTGCAAACATCATTATATGACCCTAAGATGTATCCCCTAAGGTGTGAAGACTTTTCGCCACCAGGCCCCGTAACCTCAAAATTCTTCAAAAAGCGTGGATTATAGCCTAATTTTGGAATTTTCTGACCTTTTTTCATCGGAATTAAAAAATCCCGAGATGCTTTCCATGGACCCTAATACACCCCAGGAGTCTATTTGGGTGGGTCTAACCATCCAATATGCCTTTAAACGGTCAATTTACCCGTTCCAAACTTGCATTGATATCGTGACTTCAAGCCTTCCACGGACATTTATGGCAACATATAATAGTCATATATGGTTCGGAACGTCATTATATGACCCTAAGATGTATCCCCTAGGGTCTCAAGACTTTTCGCCACCGGGCCCCGTATCCTCAAAATTCCTCAACAAGCATGGATTAAAGCCTTCAATTTTGGAATTTTTTGAATTTTTTTCGCCCGGAAATAAAAATTGCCGAGATGTTTACCATGTGATTAGGGGACTTTTACCCTAGCTGCGTGGACCAAGGAGGGGTTGCCACGTGTCAAGGGCTGCCACGTGTCAAGGGCTGGCAGGTCACCTCTGACCTATCCCCAGTTGACGCGTGGCCTTCCCAGATACATTCTCAGAATGGCGGCTTTCAGAGGCCCAATTTCCCAAACGCATTGATTGCGACGTAGCCCATCTGTCCTAGGTCAGATGACCTAGGGGAGGGCACCTTTTCCAAGGACCCTATAAATAGAGAGATATTCCCCCAAAATGGGGGACAATTGAGAAATTCACAAAACATTTATTACATCCTATTTTCTCTCTCGTCAGAGAACTCCTGAGCTTGGAATCCAAGCAGATCCCCACCTTAAATTCCGCACTTTTTACTCTCCTTCAACTTACTAACTTGAGCGTTGGATGCGGAGCACCACCCAAACGGTGTCTTCGTTGATTTTGCAGGTACAGAAGCCCTCCGGACCAGTGTTCAAGTTGTAACTCTCCCAAGGTACAAAAACACCCAAAACATTTGGCGCCGTCTTTGGGGAGAGTACCTCAAGATGGTTCAAAATTCTGTACCGATTCACAATTCTACCTCTCTACGTCCGGGTACTCAGTCGGGTAACCCGGAAGACTTGCAACCGGTTATTCAGCCGGTAGGATTTGAAATCCCCCAGCCTCCACCTCAGCCTCAGCCAGAGGTATTCACTGAGGAGGAGGATGAAGAAGAAGACAATGATGTTGAGACTTACATCTCTAGGGATGGTTCTCTCATCTCTAAATCCATCCGTTCCAGAGAACAGCTGGAACGAAACCTGGATCAAGCAGGCCCTAGCAGCCGACCTACTGGGAGGTCAGATGGGGAAACCCGGAATTCCAGAGGAGAAGCTCCAGTCACCCGGAACGAGCTCATGAAATTCATGAACTCCTTCAAGGGTGAAATCAAGAAGATGATCAACAACAAGGCAGGCTCTTCCAAGAGTCAGCCGGCTAAAAAGACTCCCAATGATGGGAAGAAGAAGAAGCCGGTCAAGGACAGGCAGCCAACTCCCCATCCAAAGGAGAAGGCAGCCGCAACACTTGATTGGTCTAAGATTCTGATGCCCCGGCGACCTCAGCCGAAGGCTAGAAAAACGTCCACCTTTGATGCTAGAGAAGTCATCAATCGGAGGAGGCAGCAGCAGTCTGAGTCAGCTTCTACCTCAAGCTTTCCAAACAGCTTCAAGCAAGCTTCCGCAAGGAACTCTATGTCCTTGCATGAGAGTCGGACAGGCGGTAAATCCGTCAACACCGAACCTCAGCTGATGATAGGGTCTATGCCATACGCACCCCAGGCGCAGTATGGGCAATATCGCCTCCAGTTCATGAAGCCACCCCCATTCGGAGGTCAGGCGGCATATACTAATGCCCAGCCACTGGACTGGCAGCTCCGGCTGATGAGGCTAGGCGAACAACCGTCTGCCTTTGCAGCCAATATAACCGAGGCGGCTCAGCCGACCAAGGTTAAAAACATTTTGGTTGGTGCTTATGATGGCACCACCAACCCTGAAGATCACCTGATGGCATACACCAACCTAATGTGTTTACAAGGTTGGGATGACGCCACCTGGTGCCGCTGCTTTCCGGCTACATTGAAGGGCATTGCCCAGAAATGGTTTGGCAACTTGCCTGCCGGATCTATTGATTGCTTCAAGAAGCTAGCCTTCTTGTTTGCTACCAACTTCTCAATGAAAATCCCTGCTAAGAAGACAAGTTTAGACTTGAGCACCATTAAGCAGGGAGAGAGAGAAGGGCTACGCTCATATGTCAGGCGGTTCAACCTGGTCAGAATTCAGATCCAGGGGCTGTCTGACGAGGTAGCATTTACAGACTTCTTCAAGGGTCTGAGAGACGGGTCGACTTTTAAGTTTGACCTTGTCAGAAAAGGGGCTTTCACGCTACAGGCGGCCCTGAGGGAGGCAGAAAGCTATATACAAGCAACCGACCTCTGTACGCCTGGTAACCAGTCAGACTCCAAGAAGTCTGACAACACAAAAAGAGAGCCGGTCTGCTTAGCCGGCGAAGAAAAAAGAAGAGAGCAAGAAACGGAAAGAAGTCTGGGCGGTCAGCGATTCTGAGCAGCCGTCCCAAAAAAAGAAAAAAGAGTTTAAACCGTACGTTCCCCGGTACGAGTTTAACAAGGATTGTAACTCCATCCTCATGGAGGTAAAGGACCGGCTGTCCATTGAGAAGCCGAATCCAATGTAGAGTTCCGTTCAATCCCGAAACAAGAACAAATATTGTCAATTCCATGAGGAGGTTGGCCATGACACCAACGACTGCTTTAGTTTACAGCGGACATTGGATCGTCTGGCTGACAAAGGACATTTGAAGTCCTATATTTCTAAGTCCCCAGGCGGGGTTAAAAAGAAGAACAAGAGCTAGTCCTCTAAGGCTGCCTCCCAGCCTGCAAGTAGTTCGGAAACCGACAGGGATCCGGTCTACACCATAGCAGGCGGATTTTCCTGTGGTGGCCCTACCATCCGGGGCACCAAAAGCCATCTTCAAAAGATGGATAAGGATGATGAGGAGCAGCCGTCTGCCAGCTCCACTTTTCCGGATGTCCTCATTACTGAGAAGGACAGGGGCAGTGTCCGCCGCCCGCATGACAATGTGGTTGTCATTGAATGCAAGGTCGCCAACCAGTTAGTTGGGCGTATCCTTATTGACACCGGCAGCTCGTCGGACATCATCAGTCTCCGGTGCTTGCAGAAGCTGAAATACAACTCCAGCAGCATGCATCCGGTTACCCACCCCTTGGTTGGTTTTGGGGGGGGATGGTCTATCCAGCCGGAAGAATTGACCTACCCATCCGGCTAGGTGAGAAGGGCCAAGGACGACATTTAGTCGTCAGATTCTTGGTCGTTGAGGAGTTGACCGCCTACAACATCATTCTTGGCAGGCCAACCCTCAACGAAGCCAAGGTTGTAATCATCCCTTCTCCCATGCTCATCAAGTATGAGAGGGATGATGGTTCTGTTGGTTCCCTGAACGGGGATCAGAAGACGGCCAGGGAGTGTTACCTCTCAGCCGTCAAGGATACTGTGGCTGCAGACGGCCAAGGGAAGGAACCAATAGACCTTGACAATGTCAAGGATGCTCCCTCACCTCCACCAGCAGCCGGAAAAAAGAGAAAAGCTGCAGATCTGGTGGTGGTGAAGAAAGAAAAGAAATAGCAATCACTGACCGGTGAACGGTCAGAGGAACTCCGTCCCCAACCAGCTGGTGAAAGTATTGATCTTGTTCTGGACGACAGCCGTCCAGAGCGAACTGTTAAGGTTGGGACGGTTGCTAATGCTGTTCTGGGTGCAGACTTGCACCTCCTGCTGAAAGAGTTCAAAGATGTGTTTGCCTTTGAAGTGGAAGAGATGCCAGGCATCAGCCCGGATCTTGCTGTCCACAAACTCGCCGTGGATCCAAAATTGAAGCCCATCCGGCAAAAGAAGAGAAACTACGGCAAGGAAAGAAGTCAGGCGGCAGCTGCCGAAGTAAAAAAGCTGTTGGATGCCAGGTTCATTCGGCCTTGTAATTTCCCCGACTGGGTGGCAAACGTTGTGCTTGTAAAGAAGTCGAATGGTACCTGGCGGATGTGTGTAGATTACACAGATCTCAACAAGGCATGCCCAAAGGATAGTTATCCGCTTCCAAAAATTGACAGCTTGGTCGATTCAACAGCCGGTCATGCCTTGATGAGTTTTATGGATGCCTACTCCGGCTTCCATCAGATACCTCTGTGGAAAAAAGATCAAGAAAAGACGGCCTTCGTCACTGATCAGGGGTTATTCTGCTATACTGTGATGCCGTTTGGCTTGAAGAATGCGCCGGCTACGTTCCAACGGATGATTAATACAGTCTTCATTAATCAAATTGGGAGGAATGTAGAGGCGTATATTGATGACATGATAGTCAAATCCAAGCAGCAGGCGGATCACCTTGCTGATCTCCGAGAAACCTTCACCACACTCAGGCGGCATAAGGTTATGTTAAATCCTAAGAAATGCATCTTTGGTGTTGAGTCTGGGAAGTTTCTCGGATTCCTGATTGATCAAAGGAGGATAGAGGCTAACCCTGAGAAGATACAGGCGGTAATTGACATGAAGTCACCCCGCACTGTCAAGGAAGTTCAGAGACTCACCGGTTGCCTGGCCGCCTTGGGGAGGTTCCTCAGCCGGTCAGGTGACAAATGCCTTTACTTCTTCCAAGCAATCAGGAAGAAGACTAGATTTGAATGGGGGGATGATGCTGAGGCGGCATTCCAGAAGTTGAAAGAACACTTGCACTCTTTGCCAAGGCTTGTTAGTCCTTTGCCAAGAGAAAAGTTGTACATGTACCTAGCCGTCTCAGACCATTCTCTCAGTGCCGTTCTCCTTGCTGAACGAGACGGTACACAGCTCCCGGTATATTTCATTAGCCATGTGTTAAAAAATGCTGAACTCAGGTACCCCATGGTGGAAAAATTTGGTCTTGCTCTATATATGGCCTTCAAAAAGTTGAAACCATACTTCTTGGCACATCCGGTTGTAATCTACACCGACCAGCCCCTCAAGCGGCCAATGTCCACTCTGGAGTCATCCGGCAGAATGCTGAAATGGGCTATTGAAATGCAAAGTCTTGAAACCTCCTACAAACCAAGGAAAGCAGTGAAAGGTCAGGCGTTTGCCGACTTCATTGTTGAAATGACTCGTCCGGTTCTCCTGGATAATGTTGATCAGGTTTGGAAGGTGTATGTAGACGGGAGCTCTACGAAGAACGGCTGTGGTGCAGGCATAATTTGTGAATCTCCAGAAGGAGATAGATATGAGTATGCACTACGGTTCAAGTTTCAGGCCTCGAATAATGAGGCAGAGTATGAAGCCTTGCTAGCCGGAATCCGCATGTGTAAGGCAGCAGGGGCAACAAAGATTGACGCCCATTCTGATTCTCAGTTGGTTGTTAGCCAGTATGAGGGCACTTATGAAGCGACCCATCCGGCAAGGATCAAATATCTTCAGGCTGTCAAGGATGAGGCTGGGACACTTGAGGAGTTCAGGTTGAATCAAGTGCCCCGGTCAGATAACCACCCGACGGATGCACTATCAAAATTGGCATCATCCGCCTGCCATGATACGCCTCGGTCAGTCTTTTGGGAAGTTCTTAAAAAACGAAGTATTTATGAAGAGCCCATTGGAATTCTGGATCGAAGTTCTACTTAGATGGATGGAATTCGGGCGTATCTTGCAGACGGCACGCTCCCTGATTCACCTCAGGAAGCAGCCGTCATGAAAAAGAGAGCAGCAAACTTTGAGTTGAGAAACGGAGAACTCTTCAAGGCTGGTTTTCTCAAGCCCTTGTTGAAATGTGTTACCCCAGAAAAGGGGAAGGAGGTACTCGAAGAGCTGCATGCGGGATTTTGCGCCTCCCATATAGGCGGCAAGTCCCTAGCCGTCAGAGCCAGGCGGCATTATTTTTGGCCTACCCTCGAGGCAGACGCCAAGGAATTTGTGAAGAAATGTGATAAATGCCAGAGGTTTGGCAAGCTAATACATCGCTTGGCTACTGATCTGACGGCAATCCACAGCCCAGTCCCGTTTGCTAAATTGGGCATGGACATATTGGGTCCATATACGCCTGCTCCAGGCGGAAAGCGCTATATTTTGGTGGCTGTGGTTTATATCACCAAATGGGTGGAGGCGGAGGCAGTTAAGAATATCAAGACAAAGGATGTCATCTCTTTCATATGGAAGAATATTATCACCCGGTTTGGGGTACCTATGTCTATGGTGTTTGATAATGGTCCTCAGTTTGAAACGCCTCAGCTCAAGACTTAGTTAGGAGATCAGGGCATCTCAAGTTATTTTGCCTCAGTTGGCCGTCCTCAAGCAAATGGTCAGGTTGAGGCATTCAACAAACTCATCTCAAACGGAATCAAAAAGAAAATTGAAAGAGCCGGTGGCCTATGGGCTGAAGAGTTAATTCATGTGTTATGGGCCATCCGGACAACTGCTAAGGGGTCAACCGGAGAAACCCCGTTTCTCATGGTATACGGGGCTGAAGCCGTTTTACCCATTGAACACTATGAGCCTACGCTCAGAGTGATGCTCTATGATGAAGAGGCAAATTGGGAGGCCATGCGGCTGGCATTGGACTCCCTCCCGGAACGCAGGGGCAATGCAGCCCTGCGACATGAGATATACCGTCTGAGAATGACGCGAGCCTACAACAAAAGAGTGCACAAACGCCCTTTGAAAGTGGACGATTTTGTGTTATGGAAAATGGAGGCAACCGGTAGGGCCAATGAGCTTGGAAAGCTAACTCCTAATTGGGAAGGCCCCTACCGGATCTATGAAGAAGTTAGGGATGGCACATACCGCCTGGAAACCCCAGACGGTAGACGCCTGCCTAGAACTTGGAATGTAGACAACTTAAAAAAGTACTACTTCTGAGTATTGCAAGTTTTTTGTAACAAGAAGTATTAATGAGAAATGCTCTTGTTTCATGTATTGTCTTTTTATTTCCGTCTGGGTTTACCCATACTAATGTTGAAAAAGTACAGTAGTAAATTTAACGTGTGAATAACTTGAGGCCAATGGCCAGATAAAAACTAAGTTTGATACTTAGTATATGAAATCAAAAGTCCATAGTGACAAGAGGCTAACAGCCGGATCCTAAAACTAAGCACAAAACCGTTTAGTAGCTATCAGCCGGTCTAACAGCTAGACCTGAGGCCAAGGGCCAGATGGTTGTCCATTTTCTCAAAATTCGTCTATTCCAACATGGCTATAGGCGTCCGGCGACACCCCTCCGGGTGCAATCGTCGCAGAGAACAGCCACAATGCTTGTTCTATAAGCCCATGCGGGTGGCAACAATTGAGTGGCTAAAACAGTCAACTCATAGCCATCTGTTCATATTGCTTCTCTTAAGTAATTTCTAGTTAAGAATTTTCCGGCTGTCTACAAGTATCAGCCGGAATAACATCGAAAGTCTTTTACTTAGAGAAATTTTCCTCAAGTTACGTACTTTTGGGACAAACCCCTTTTTTACGTAATGGCTATAAAGCATACTCAGACAGTTTGATACTGACTGGGGCAGAGGTTGCATGCCCGTTATTTGGCCGGCTGTGTACTTGGTTTGGGGCAATCACCATTGTGATTGATTGCCTTACAAACATCCCATACTCTTTTAAGTATGAGAAGTTTCCAAGGCAATCAATCCTCTCTTTGTTTGGATTAAACCAACCACACAGCCGTCCAGGGGCAAGGACAGCCGGATATGTGCCTACCGCATGCTTTTTATAAGATAGGCAAATTCACAATCACAAGTATATATTGAGTATATATGCAAAAGTGAAAAATTGAGAAAACCGAAAAATTGCAAGTATAAGAAAAACCGACTGAGTCGGTATACTTCATAAATAGAATTGGCTCAAAATGCCAAAATAATTGTTACCCGGAAATACATCCGGAAGAGAAACCATTGTTACCCGACCCCGTGGTCGGTAAAGGATACATCAGTTACTCGGCACGGAGGCCGGAAATTCAAAAGAAAATTAAAGTTTGATTGGTTGGCATACTGCCGCTGAATCCAAGAGTTTGATTGGTTGGCATACTGCCGGGGGAAGGTCTGCTTCAGCATTCACAGCCTCTTCAGGCTGGTTCTCTTCGATTTGACCGTCTGCCTGCTCCCCCGCCTGCTCCTCTTCCTCGTCGGAGACATCATATCCTTGCTCATCAGCCCAAACCTTGAAGCGAGGCGGTGCTTCCTCTCCCAGAATTTGAGCATCATACACAGCCGTGGCATAATCGTACCTCAGCTTGTAATATTCGAAGTCCACTTCTGGGTTGAGGAGTTTCCAGGCTAGCCGCAGGCGGGCTTCTGTGTCTTTCTCATTCTCCTGGACCAGACGGGCCTGCTCCTTGGCAAGCTCATCCTGGTACTCAGTCTTCTGGTTGGCCAGCACCACCACCAACCGAGAGTTATCAGCCCGGAGTCGAGTATTTTCAGTATCAGCACCTTCCAACGCCTTGAGGCTAGATTCAGCAGTCTTCAATTTCTGCTCAAGGTCGTTGGCCCGGTTGTTCGCAGCCTCGTTATCAGCCGTCAGGGTCTGAATCAGCTCCTCCTGTTTCAACTCCACTGCTTTAATTGAAAGTTCAGACATATAATATGCATGTTCAGCAGAGTTGAGATTTTCGATTGCCCTTCTTTTGGCGTCATTTCCCTCTTCTTGCTTCCGCCTGAAGGGCACTCGGAGCCCGTCTACTCTCAGCATTACCTGAGTAAGCCAGCCGGGAAAGTTAGCGCTTAACACAATAAAACGAAAATATAAGCCTAAGAGTTAAGACAGTTTACCTCCGCCAGCTGGCCCATTATCCGGTCAAAGTCCACTACTTGTAACTCAGGTACTGAGGCTTTCTCTGTCCGGGTGAGGGTCCTCACCATCCGTTTGGCAAAGCCCGGAAAGTCAGGTGCCCTGGAGGTAGCATCTGCACCAAAAGAAGTACTTGGTGAGAGGGAAGCGGCATAGGCAGCATTCATCCGTCCCCAGCTGCTCACTGAGCCACCGGATGGGTCTACCTTAGTCTTGACCCTCATAAAGTCAAGTGGGTAAGGGATTTCAATGGTAGCCTTACCTTGAGTTCTTGGCTGTGGAGTGGAACCCTCCCCAGCCGCTGCAGTGCCGGCTGCAGCATTGATTGGCACGCCACTCTTCGATGCCTCCTCTGAGGCATCCGGCATTTTCCCCTTCGTCTTCTTTGAGCTTTCGCTAAACACTTGTACTTTGGAGGGAGACTTGCCACCAGTCGTAGGACGATCTGGTTTGGTAGTGGAGGTTGTCTGGGAAGGGGTCCGCCTGACCTTGGCAGCCGGAGTCTTGAGCTCCTCACCAGTCCTTTTTACGTGCTTGGTGAAGGAGCGTGGAATAACTTTGTTGGTGCCCTGCAGCAAGGAAAACAAAATGTCAGTAGCCGGCAAAATACTTAAGCGAATTCGTTAAAATGAGCATTGGGGCAGGCGGTCTTACCCCGCCTTTCTTTGCATCCTTGGCCTCCAAGGACGCTTTCTTGGCCATCAGCTGCTCCTTGCGCAGCTGGGCAGCAGGCTTAGCCGGAGTTTTTGCCGGGTCCACCATCCTTTTGGCTTCGGCTGCAAAGTCAGACGGAATATCAGTCATAGAAAAACATAAGAGAAAAATTATTATTGAAAGCAAGGCAAAGTTTTTCAAGTATAGGGATCTACCCTGGGGAAACATTGTGCTAAGCCCGCAGGCGGATAGGAACCTCTCATCCTTGAAAAAATCCGGATGGGGGATCCAATTCTTAGGGACAATTATCTACGTCCCGTCGTCCATGTGCGCCGTGGTGGTTTCAAAGAAACCAGGATCAATGATCTGCCGGCGGGCTCGTGCAGAAAGCTCCGGGAGAGCGCATTTCCTGCCCAGGAGTGCCGGCTCCTGATTGTACCGGCGCAGTGTCCGGTTGTGTTCAAGGGATGGAGAGGAAATCAAATAAAACCTTTCCCTCCATCCAGCCCATTTGGACACCTTGTCCAAAGTTATTTGATATTGGGGCAAGGTTGTGACAGTATACCAAGCCCCATGACCGCCTGGGGCCCTGCTCAAATAGTGCATATGAGCAAAGGCCGAAAAACTAGGCTCTATATCTTGAAATTCGCAGGCGGCAATATACCCGAGTATATTCCCCCACGAATTCGGAGTTAACTGCCAGACCCCTAGATCATACCCCTTGAGGATCTTCCTGATCCCAGTATGGAGGGGGAATCGGAGGCCGGCTTCAATAACCGCCTCGTAGCAGACGAAGTAGTTGTCTGCATTTGGGATATCATCCTTCCAGGCCATAATGGCGTCCGCAGGCGGAACCGTCACATACCACCCGTTCCCAAATGGATGCTTTTCTTTAAAGACCTTGAAGCTGCTCTTTAGTAGGGCCCTGTCAGCCGGCAGCATTCTTATTTGCTGGGGTCAGGCTTATCTGCAGTCTTCGCCGGCACTTGATAGTCAGCCGCGAAGTTCTCTTGTGCAGAGCCGGAAGCTTCCGACCCTGATCTCTCGGCAGCCTCTTCGCCGCCTGACCCATTTCTTTCCTCTGGTTCAGAGGATGAGGCGGCCTCTTTGCCGCCTGACTCACTCACTTCTTGTGAGGAGGCGCCACTTTCAGAAATATCCGGCTCATCCAGACTCTCATAGCCCTCCTCCCTAGAAACCTCGTCAGCGCGCACTCTTCTAGCGCGCCGGTGTCTCGGCTTGATAGCCGTTTGTTTAACTCTGGCCATTGTGTCCTGCACAGACACAGAGAGGGAGGGATTTGGGGATGAGCAAAGGAGATCTGATTGTCTGGAAAGGGCACCCCCGGTTCTAGACTCAGCCGTACCAGGAGACCAGCTGAGAGTCCTTGGCCGTGCCGTGTGTGTGGATGAAGAGTCCATCTATTTTGTTTTGAAAAAAGAATGTATACAAGTAAAAGAAAACTGAAGGAAGGAAACGGATAGTTACCTTACTTTGAAAAAAGCTCTGAAAAATCTGAAAGCAGCTACAGCCGGTGACCGGGTGTTCTTGAGTGAGCACGCGGGAATCTTGAAATGGCAAGTACACAGTCGGAGTTAGAGCACCTCTCTCTAAAAACTTCTCCTTCTCTCTCTAGAAAATGAAAATGATAAATGAAGTGAGAGAAGAGAAAAAGGGGGGGGGGGGGGTAAACTCCTATTTATAGGCTGGGTAAACGGAAAAATGACCGTTAACCCTAGCCATTTTTACTGCTCACCTCTCACAGGGTGACACGTGTCACAGGCACCACGTGGCCTGCCACGTGGCACCTGTGAGGGGCAAATGATTAGGGGATTTTTACCCTAGCTGCGTGGACCAAGGAGGGGCTGCCACGTGTCAAGGGCTGGCAGGTCACCTCTGACCTATCCCCAGTTGACGCGTGGCCTTCCCAGATACATTCTCAGAATGGCGGCTTTCAGAGGCCCAATTTCCCAAACGTATTGATTGCGGCGCAACCCATCTGTCCTAGGGCACCTTTTCCAAGGACCCTATAAATAGGGAGATATTCCCCCAAAATGGGGGACAATTGAGAAATTCACAAAACATTTATTACATCCTATTTTCTCTCTCATCAGAGAACTCCTGAGCTTGGAATCCAAGCAGATCCCCACCTTAAATTCCGCACTTTTTACTCTCCTTCAAGTTACTAACTTGAGCGTTGGAGGCGGAGCACCACCCAAACGGTGTCTTCGTTGATTTTGCAGGTACAGAAGCCCTCCGGACAAGTCTTCGAGTTGTAACTCTCCCAAGGGACAAAAACACCCAAAACACCATGGTTCCTAATACCCTCCAGGAGTCCAATTGAATGGGTGGATCCATCCAATATGCCTTAAAACGGTCAATTTACCCGTTCCAAATTTGCACCGATTTCGTAAACTGAAGCCTACCACGACTAGTTTGTAAAACATATAAGGGTCATATATGGTTTCAAACGTCATTATATGACCCTAAGATGTATCCCCTAAGGTCTCAAGACTTTTCGCCACCGAGCCCAGTAACCTCAAAATTCCTCAAAAAGCATGGATTATAGCCTTCAATTTGGGAATTTTTGGACCTTTTTTCGCCCGGAAATAAAAAATCCCGAGATGCTTGCCATAGACCCTAATACATTCTAGGAGTCTATTTGGGTGGGTCCGACCATCCAATATGCCATTAAACAGTCAATTTACCCTTTCCAAATTTGCACCGATATCGTGACCTCAAGCCTACCACGGACATATATGGCAACATATAATGGTCATATATGGTACCAAACGTCCTTATATGACCCTAAGATGTATCCCTTAGGGTGTCAAGACTTTTCGCCACCGGGCCCCGTATCCTCAAAATTCCTCAAAAAGCATGGATTAAAGCCTTCAATTTTGGAATTTTTTGACTTTTTTTCGCCCGGAAATAAAAAATCCCGATATGCTTACCAACGACCCTAATACATTCTAGGAGTCTATTTGGGTGGGTCCAACCGTCCAATATGCCATTAAACAGTCAATTTACCCTTTCCAAACTTGCACCGATATCGTGACCTGAAGCCTACCACGGACATTTATGGCAACATATAATGGTCATATATGGTACCAAACGTCCTTATATGATCCTAAGATGTATACCCTAAGGTCTCAAGACTTTTCGCCACCAGGCCCCGTAACCTCAAAATTCCTCAAAAAGCGTGAATTTGTAGCCTTCAATTTTGGAATTTTTTGACCTTTTTTTCCCGGAAATAAAAATTGCCGAGATACTTACCATGGACCCTAATACACCCCGGGGCGAAAAAAGGTC
The DNA here is from genome assembly GCF_948465745.1 of Chenopodium album. Taxonomy (NCBI): domain Eukaryota; kingdom Viridiplantae; phylum Streptophyta; class Magnoliopsida; order Caryophyllales; family Amaranthaceae; genus Chenopodium; species Chenopodium album. Next base: position 19,130,325 of record NC_137850.1, on the reverse strand, counting down.
AAAAAATTCAAAAATTGAAGGCTACAATCCACGCTTTTTGAGGAATTTTGAGGTTACGGGTCCCAGTGGCGAAAAGTTTAGAGACCTTAGAAGATACATCTTAGGGTCATATAATGACGTTAGGAACCATATATGACCCTTATATGTTGTACAAAATAGCCGTGGTAGGCTTCAGTTTACGAAATCGGTGCAAACTTGGAACGGGTAAATTGACCGTTTTAAGGCATATTGGATGGTTCCACCCGCTCAATTGGACTCCCGGAGGGTATTAGGAACCATGGTAAACATCTCGGGAATTTTTATTTCCAGGCGAAAAAGGTCAAAAAATTCCAAAATTGAAGGCTATAATCCACGCTTTTTGAGGAATTTTGAGGTTACTGGGCCCGGTGGCGAAAATCTTGAGGCCTTAAGGGATACATCTTAGGGTCATATAATGACGTTTGGAACCATATATGACCCTTATACGTTGTACAAAATAGCCGTGGTGGGTTTCAGTTTACGAAATCGGTGCAAATTTTGAACGGGTAAATTGACCATTTAAAGGTATAATGGATGGTTCCACCCACTCAATTGGACTCCCGGAGGGTATTAGGAACCATGGTAAACATCTCGGCAATTTTTATTTCCGGGCGAAAAAAGGTCAAAAAATTCCAAAATTGAAGGCTATAATCCACGCTTTTTGGGGAATTTTGAGATTACGGGGCCCGGCGGCGAAAAGTCTTGAGACCTTAGGGGATACATCTTAGGGTCATATAATGACTTTTGGAACCATATATGGCCATTATATGTTGTACAAAATAGCCGTGGTAGGCTTCATTTTACGAAATCGGTGCAAATTTGGAACGGGTAAATTGACCGTTTTAAGACATCTTGGATGGTTCCACTCTCTCAATTGGACTTCAGAGGGTATTAGGAACCATTGTAAACATCTCGGCAATTTTTTATCTCCAGGAGAAAAAAAGGTTAAAAAATTCCAAAATTGAAGGCTGTAATCCACGCTTTTTGAGGAATTTTGAGGTTACAGGGCCTGGTGGCGAAAAGTCTTGAGACCTTAAGGGATACATCTTAGGGTCATATAATGACTTTTGGAACCATACATGACCCTTATATGTTGTTCAAAATAGCCGTGGTAGGCTTCAGTTTACGAAATCGGTGCAAATTTGGAACTGGTAAATTGACCGTTTTAAGACATATTCAATGGTTCCACCCACTTAATTGGACTCCCGGAGGGTAATAAGAACTATGGTAAACATCTCAGCAATTTTTATTTCTGGGCGAAAAAAGGTCAAAAAATTCCAAAATTGAAGGTTATAATCCACGCTTTTTCAGGAATTTTGAGGTTACGGAGCCCGGTGGCGAAAAGTCTTAAGACCTTAGGGGATAAATCTTAGGGTCATATAATGAAGTTTGGAACCATATATGACCCTTATATGTTGTACAAAATAGGCGTGATAGGCTTTAGTTTAAGAAATCGGTGCAAATTTGGAAAAGGGAAATTGACCTTTTTAAGGCATATTGGATGGTTCCACCCACTCAATTGGACTCCCGGAGGGTATTAGGAACCATGGTAAACATCTCGGAAATTTTTATTTCCGGGCGAAAAAAGGCCAAAAAATTCCAAAATTGAAGGCTATAATCCACGCTTTGAGAGGAATTATGAGGTTACGGGGCCCGGTGGCGATAAGTCTCGAGACCCTAGGGGATACATCTTAGGAACATATAATGATGTTTGGAACCATATATGACCATTATATGTTGTCATAAATGTCCGTGGTAGCCTTGAGGTCACGATATCGGTGCAAGTTTGGAACTGGTAAATTGAATATTTAAAGGCATATTGGATGGTTGGACCCACCCAAATAGACTCCCAGGGTGTATTAGGGTCCATGTTAAACATCTCGGCATTTTTTATTTCCGGGCGAAAAAAGGTCAAAAAATTCCAAAATTGAAGGCTATAATCCACGCATTTTGAGTAATTTTGAGGTTACGGGGCCTGGTGGCGAAAAGTCTTGAGACCTTAGGGGATACATCTTAGGGTCATATAATGACGTTTTGAACCATATATGACCCTTATATGTTGTACAAAATAGCCGTAGAAAGGCTTCACTTTACGAAATCGGTGCGAATTTGGAACGGGTAAATTGACCGTTTTAAGGCATATTGGATGGTTCCACCCACTCAATTGGACTCCCAGAGGGTATTAGGAACTATGATAAACAATTCGGCAATTTTTATTTCCGGGCGAAAAAAGGTCAAAAAATTCCAAAATTGATGGCTATAATCCACGCTTTTTGAGGAATTTTGAGGTTACGGGGTCCGGTGGCGAAAAGTCTTGAGACGTTAGGGGATACATCTTAGGGTCATATAATGACGTTTGGAACCACATATGACCCTTATATGTTGTACAAAATAGCCGTGGTAGGCTTGAGTTTAAGAAATCGGTGCAAATATGGAACGGGTAAATTGACCGTTTTAAGGTATATTGGATGATTCCACCCACTCAATTGGACTCCCGGAAGGTATTAGGAACCATGGTAAACATCTCGGAAATTTTTATTTCCGGGCGAAAAAAGGTCAAAAAATTCATAATTGATGGCTTAATCCACGCTTTTTGAGGATTTTTAAGGTTTTGGGGCCCGGTGGCGAAAAGTCTTGAGACCCTAGGGGATACATGTTAGGGTCATATGATGACGTTTGGAACCATATATGACCATTATATATTGCCATAAATGTCCGTGGTAAGCTTGAAGTCACGATATCGATGCAAGTTTGGAACGGGTAAATTGACTGTTTAAAGGCATTTTGGATGGTTGGACCCACCCAAATAGACTCCCAGGGTGTATTAGGGTCCATGGTAAGCATCTCAACATTTTTTATTTTGGGCGAAAAAAGGTCAAAAAATTCCAAAATTACTACAAAAAAAATAAGAATAGGCAACACACAAAATTGCAACAATATGACAAATGTTATCTTTTGTAGTAAAAGGCAACACTTCTAGTTTGTTACCTTGATCTTAAAAAATCAAACTATATTACAGTGCATCGATTTGAAAAGTGTTGTTCTAATGTATGTAAGACAACAATATATAAAATGTAGCTTATTTTATTATATAAGGCAACAATTATTTCAATGTTGCCCCAAAATATAACAACTATAAAATTGTTGTCTATGCAACAAACTGAAGGATCCATTTTTTTTTTTCAAATTATCTAAATTTAATAATCTGATTTTATGTTACAATTTAATTTATTAGACCTTATTAGTCGTAATTTGACTTCATTAAACTTTTTGGTTTTTTTATTTATTACAATCCATTTCTAATTAATTGCATTATTTCTTTACGTACTCATAACTCACTAATATATTTGTAATTCTTTTCCTCTCTTATACCCTACATGTACAATGGATCTTGCTAACAAGCTCACAGTGTCAAATACTCAAATCGTGAATCAATATTTCTTTTTTTTATTTTTTTTTAGAAAAAAATCAATATTTCTTTTTTATAAATTACTAATAATTTATATTAATATTTCTTTTTTATAAATTAATAATAATTTATATTATTGTATATATTTTGAAATATTCAAAATGGAGTAAATATGTAAGCTTACCATTCATACAAAGCATAATATAGTAACTCCCACCGTTATTCATGGATAATTGTCACATTAAACTTGACATACATGTTAATACACTAGTTAATCCTTATAGTTTTTTGATATGATATTTTGAGAATGAGAGTAAGGAATCCCGAAAATTAGTGGGAATTGCAGGCCCCATGGTGCGGCAGGGATTAATTGTAGGGTGTTATTGGTTTTGTCAAAGGTATATAGGTGTTACTTGTATTCTGGGGTTACTTGTATAGGTTACTTGGGTATTACTTGTATTATGGGTTACTTGTAGGTGTTACTTGTATTATGAGTAAACTTTAGTCCCCTACAAGTAACTCCAGACCAAACCCCCCATGTCAAATTAGTAACATTCTATAAGTAACCCTGACCAAAATAAGTATTACCTACAAGTAACCTTTGACCAAACCAGTAACACCCGACAAGTAACTTATGCCGCACCATGTGGCCAGCCGCATACAAAATTTGTAAATCATCAAATATAATTTAGGATATAAATCTAAAGTTTGAACCTAGACAATTATTTCCGAAAAAAAAAAAAAAAAAATTCTTTTAAATAATGAAAGAAACAAACAATTTAAAAAAAAAAAAAAAAAAAAAAAAAAAATCAAAGACCACCCCGCCGGATTCATCTCCTAACCCATAAAAATGGTGATTTATTTTTGCCTCCCAACACTTTCCCACTACTACGAATCAGTTATTCACTACCGCTTCTTGAATATGCTTTTTCTCTATTCGGTTACACTACATCAATTTTTCTCAGGTTAGAGTTATTTAAGCATATATTTAATTTGCAATTAATTAGTTGATTTTACTCTAATCAAATTGTTTACTTTGCTCTCTAGATCAGCTAGTTGGGTTTGGTTCCTGCAAAATCGTTTTTTTCGAATTCCATTGTAAGTCACCATTGCCCTTATCTCTCATGTGAATTTAATCTTAACAATTGGTTTATTTTGATGACTGATAAATACGGTTTGTTTTGGATTTGATTATAAGTTATCATCTTTAAATTTCATAGATTGTACCTGAAAAAATGTGACAATTTTGATCTAATGAATCTATTATATGCATGTATTATGGGTTTTCATCAGAAGATGTACAAAGGCAAAAGCAACTTGTTGTGATGTTTGAGTTAAAACAAATGATTTTGGATATAAAACTTCAACAAAATTTATACGACAACTTGGCTGAAGAATTAAGAAATTAATGACCTTTAAACTGACAAATTAATAAAGACTCATTTCTATACTCCTTGTGCAGAATTGTTGGGGGATTTGTTAACTGGAAGTTATGGTGTGCTGAATTGTAAGGGGGGGTTATTATTTGTTAGTTGGGATGATATCAAATTTCAAGATTCATCTTATTTTCAGATTATTGTAATATTTGATGATAAATTTGGTGTTCGACAAAATTGAAAAATTTCAGAATCAAAGTAAAAAAAAAATGGGATAAATAGGATGAAGTATACCAAAATTGACAAACAACTAGCTACTTAAGTTAATTTTCCGAACTAGCTAGTTATATCAATCATGAATCTCCACTCAGAAGTCAGAAATGCAGGATTATAATTCAATATGACACTTAATATTTGGTTGATTTCTAAAAGTACTGTACATAAGTGTATGATCCATTTATGACTCTATGTTACTTTGTGTTTCACTTTTGTTCTTGTAGAGTAAGTACAACTCAACTACGAAGTATATCATATTTGTGGTTTGTCTTAGAACTATGAATTGTGAATTTATATAATAGATTTAGATTGCATCTATAGGCTTAAATAAATATGAGTTGTCATGCTAACTAGTACTCCATATTATTTAGATTACATCTATAGGCTTAAAGTGACTTTGTTTTCTCTTAAATTAAACTGACTTCAATTCTCTTGCTCTTGTGATCAATACAAAAGGAAGTCAGACGACTAATTTGCTAATAAAAAAGTTTCTAATTTAAAAACCCTCAAATCTAAGTCAATTAGTCGCTCAATTTATTGATTATCAACTCACATGTTTTTTGCTTGAGTTAGATTGGTTCTAATGAAAACGTTGCTTGTTTCTTTTTCAAGCTATTTACTTTAATTGATCTAGGCTAATTATTAGAGTAGTAGTAGTAGTAGCAGGGAGTATATAAAATGTTTTCCATCAAACCTTTTTGCATGGCTTATATAAGGGTCATACCCAATTATATATATTTCTAGCTAGGACTAAATTGTGGCATCATTTACAAGCTATTTTGTAAACTGAAGCCTACCACGGCTATTTTGTACAACATATAAGGGTCATATATGGTTCCTAACGTCATTATATGACCCTAAGATGTATCTTCTAAGGTCTCTAAACTTTTCGCCACTGGGACCCGTAACCTCAAAATTCCTCAAAAAGCGTGGATTGTAGCCTTCAATTTTTGAATTTTTTGACCTTTTTTCGCCCCGGGGTGTATTAGGGTCCATGGTAAGTATCTCGGCAATTTTTATTTCCGGGAAAAAAAGGTCAAAAAATTCCAAAATTGAAGGCTACAAATTCACGCTTTTTGAGGAATTTTGAGGTTACGGGGCCTGGTGGCGAAAAGTCTTGAGACCTTAGGGGATACATCTTAGGGTCATATAATGACGTTTTGAACCATATATGACCCTTATATGTTGTACAAAATAGCCGTAGAAAGGCTTCACTTTACGAAATCGGTGCGAATTTGGAACGGGTAAATTGACCGTTTTAAGGCATATTGGATGGTTCCACCCACTCAATTGGACTCCCAGAGGGTATTAGGAACTATGGTAAACAATTCGGCAATTTTTATTTCCGGGCGAAAAAAGGTCAAAAAATTCCAAAATTGATGGCTATAATCCACGCTTTTTGAGGAATTTTGAGGTTACGGGGTCCGGTGGCGAAAAGTCTTGAGACGTTAGGGGATACATCTTAGGGTCATATAATGACGTTTGGAACCACATATGACCCTTATATGTTGTACAAAATAGCCGTGGTAGGCTTGAGTTTAAGAAATCGGTGCAAATATGGAACGGGTAAATTGACCGTTTTAAGGTATATTGGATGATTCCACCCACTCAATTGGACTCCCGGAAGGTATTAGGAACCATGGTAAACATCTCGGAAATTTTTATTTCCGGGCGAAAAAAGGTCAAAAAATTCATAATTGATGGCTTAATCCACGCTTTTTGAGGATTTTTAAGGTTTTGGGGCCCGGTGGCGAAAAGTCTTGAGACCCTAGGGGATACATGTTAGGGTCATATGATGACGTTTGGAACCATATATGACCATTATATATTGCCATAAATGTCCGTGGTAAGCTTGAAGTCACGATATCGATGCAAGTTTGGAACGGGTAAATTGACTGTTTAAAGGCATTTTGGATGGTTGGACCCACCCAAATAGACTCCCAGGGTGTATTAGGGTCCATGGTAAGCATCTCAACATTTTTTATTTTGGGCGAAAAAAGGTCAAAAAATTCCAAAATTACTACAAAAAAAATAAGAATAGGCAACACACAAAATTGCAACAATATGACAAATGTTATCTTTTGTAGTAAAAGGCAACACTTCTAGTTTGTTACCTTGATCTTAAAAAATCAAACTATATTACAGTGCATCGATTTGAAAAGTGTTGTTCTAATGTATGTAAGACAACAATATATAAAATGTAGCTTATTTTATTATATAAGGCAACAATTATTTCAATGTTGCCCCAAAATATAACAACTATAAAATTGTTGTCTATGCAACAAACTGAAGGATCCATTTTTTTTTTTTCAAATTATCTAAATTTAATAATCTGATTTTATGTTACAATTTAATTTATTAGACCTTATTAGTCGTAATTTGACTTCATTAAACTTTTTGGTTTTTTTATTTATTACAATCCATTTCTAATTAATTGCATTATTTCTTTACGTACTCATAACTCACTAATATATTTGTAATTCTTTTCCTCTCTTATACCCTACATGTACAATGGATCTTGCTAACAAGCTCACAGTGTCAAATACTCAAATCGTGAATCAATATTTCTTTTTTTTATTTTTTTTTAGAAAAAAATCAATATTTCTTTTTTATAAATTACTAATAATTTATATTAATATTTCTTTTTTATAAATTAATAATAATTTATATTATTGTATATATTTTGAAATATTCAAAATGGAGTAAATATGTAAGCTTACCATTCATACAAAGCATAATATAGTAACTCCCACCGTTATTCATGGATAATTGTCACATTAAACTTGACATAGATGTTAATACACTAGTTAATCCTTATAGTTTTTTGATATGATATTTTGAGAATGAGAGTAAGGAATCCCGAAAATTAGTGGGAATTGCAGGCCCCATGGTGCGGCAGGGATTAATTGTAGGGTGTTATTGGTTTTGTCAAAGGTATATAGGTGTTACTTGTATTCTGGGGTTACTTGTATAGGTTACTTGGGTATTACTTGTATTATGGGTTACTTGTAGGTGTTACTTGTATTATGAGTAAACTTTAGTCCCCTACAAGTAACTCCAGACCAAACCCCCCATGTCAAATTAGTAACATTCTATAAGTAACCCTGACCAAAATAAGTATTACCTACAAGTAACCTTTGACCAAACCAGTAACACCCGACAAGTAACTTATGCCGCACCATGTGGCCAGCCGCATACAAAATTTGTAAATCATCAAATATAATTTAGGATATAAATCTAAAGTTTGAACCTAGACAATTATTTCCGAAAAAAAAAAAAAAAAAAATTCTTTTAAATAATGAAAGAAACAAACAATTTAAAAAAAAAAAAAAAAAAAAAAAAAAAATCAAAGACCACCCCGCCGGATTCATCTCCTAACCCATAAAAATGGTGATTTATTTTTGCCTCCCAACACTTTCCCACTACTACGAATCAGTTATTCACTACCGCTTCTTGAATATGCTTTTTCTCTATTCGGTTACACTACATCAATTTTTCTCAGGTTAGAGTTATTTAAGCATATATTTAATTTGCAATTAATTAGTTGATTTTACTCTAATCAAATTGTTTACTTTGCTCTCTAGATCAGCTAGTTGGGTTTGGTTCCTGCAAAATCGTTTTTTTCGAATTCCATTGTAAGTCACCATTGCCCTTATCTCTCATGTGAATTTAATCTTAACAATTGGTTTATTTTGATGACTGATAAATACGGTTTGTTTTGGATTTGATTATAAGTTATCATCTTTAAATTTCATAGATTGTACCTGAAAAAATGTGACAATTTTGATCTAATGAATCTATTATATGCATGTATTATGGGTTTTCATCAGAAGATGTACAAAGGCAAAAGCAACTTGTTGTGATGTTTGAGTTAAAACAAATGATTTTGGATATAAAACTTCAACAAAATTTATACGACAACTTGGCTGAAGAATTAAGAAATTAATGACCTTTAAACTGACAAATTAATAAAGACTCATTTCTATACTCCTTGTGCAGAATTGTTGGGGGATTTGTTAACTGGAAGTTATGGTGTGCTGAATTGTAAGGGGGGGTTATTATTTGTTAGTTGGGATGATATCAAATTTCAAGATTCATCTTATTTTCAGATTATTGTAATATTTGATGATAAATTTGGTGTTCGACAAAATTGAAAAATTTCAGAATCAAAGTAAAAAAAAAATGGGATAAATAGGATGAAGTATACCAAAATTGACAAACAACTAGCTACTTAAGTTAATTTTCCGAACTAGCTAGTTATATCAATCATGAATCTCCACTCAGAAGTCAAAAATGCAGGATTATAATTCAATATGACACTTAATATTTGGTTGATTTCTAAAAGTACTGTACATAAGTGTATGATCCATTTATGACTCTATGTTACTTTGTGTTTCACTTTTGTTCTTGTAGAGTAAGTACAACTCAACTACGAAGTATATCATATTTGTGGTTTGTCTTAGAACTATGAATTGTGAATTTATATAATAGATTTAGATTGCATCTATAGGCTTAAATAAATATGAGTTGTCATGCTAACTAGTACTCCATATTATTTAGATTACATCTATAGGCTTAAAGTGACTTTGTTTTCTCTTAAATTAAACTGACTTCAATTCTCTTGCTCTTGTGATCAATACAAAAGGAAGTCAGACGACTAATTTGCTAATAAAAAAGTTTCTAATTTAAAAACCCTCAAATCTAAGTCAATTAGTCGCTCAATTTATTGATTATCAACTCACATGTTTTTTGCTTGAGTTAGATTGGTTCTAATGAAAACGTTGCTTGTTTCTTTTTCAAGCTATTTACTTTAATTGATCTAGGCTAATTATTAGAGTAGTAGTAGTAGTAGCAGGGAGTATATAAAATGTTTTCCATCAAACCTTTTTGCATGGCTTATATAAGGGTCATACCCAATTATATATATTTCTAGCTAGGACTAAATTGTGGCATCATTTACAAGCTAAGGTTGATTAGGTTGAAAGTTTGGAGCATTTTACCAGCTAAGGTAGATTAGCTTGAAAATATGTTTTTTACGGCCTGTTCTCTTACGTTGAAATTTAGTTCAGTTCAGCTGAGTTCAGTTCAATTCAGTTTAGTTCAGTTCAGCTCCTAATTTCCTTCTCTTATAAAATATTCATTTCAGTTCAGCTCAGCTAAGTTCAGTTCAGCTGAGTTCAGTCAATGAGAACAGGCCCTTAGTGCTCTTAATGAATTAAGTTTGTAAGGCCCAAGAAATATGTCGTGCCAACAATGTAAACTAGACATATTATTATTTTATAATTTCTCTCTCCCACTAATCCGACTTAAACAAATATCTTATTTTTCTCTCCTATCAACTCCACTACTTTTATTGATATAACTTTTTCTCCCACTTTATTGAGGACTATGTAACTAAGTTCCAATATTTCAAAAAAAAAAAAAAAAAAATATAACTAAGTTCCAAAAGCATCTACTTAAAGCAAGTATTCATAATTGATCCTATTTACTTACTAGTCATACTCCGTTTTGCATCCTCTTTCTAGTTTTGCATACTCTTAACATATTTTTGTAATTCAACCAATACACTTTGAAAGAAAGTAGTTAGTAAATTTTGTTATTTTGATAGTGGGTGTTGTTTCTTTATTTTATCCCCTTGATCTTGGATGCAATGGATTAAAAATTGCTCTATAAAACATGTATTTGTATGTATATTATGCTTTTACTATACTAGTCAAAGGTTTTAATTCTTTGACTTTGTTTATAATTTAATTATTTATTGAATTTTCGAAAAACTATTATTCTATATAACTTTGTTATTTGATTGGCATTGCAGGGTGTAAAGTACGTAGAATAATATATATATTGAAGACAAAGACAAAGATGTATAGTGGTCTATTGGCGCTTTAGATTGTCTATAGACAATTTTTAAGGCTAAATACACTGTGTAGTGATATTTCAATGGATATTGTTTTTTTGATTCTGATAAGTTGACATGAATTTTGTTATAAAATCAATTTCCATTTATATTGATAATCAGCTTCTAGTAGATTTATTGTTGTCTATTTTTGAGTTCACATGTTAATTCATCTTAGTCTTTTAATTAATATATAACAATTTTAAGCCATTGCATGTAAGATATTTGGCAACACTTTTGTATTATTACTAGCAAATACCACAAGTGTAAATTGTTGCAACACTTTTGTATTATTATACTTTCTAATTATTGCCTAAGGTTGCAACAATTTACACTTGTTGCCTTTGTAAAGTTGTTGCCTTAGGTATCATTATAACTTATCTTTAAAAATTGTTGCCTTTGAATAAAAATGTGTTGCCTTATGAATAGACAACGAGGGCATAAACTACGCCCTATATGTGTTGCCTTAGATACAAGGCAACACTTTTTTAATATTAGGCAATGGTTTTTCAACGTTACATTAGCTTTATTTTGTTGTATATAGAAGGCTATAATCCACGCTTTTTGAGGAATTTTGAGGATACGGGGCCCGGTGGCGAAAAGTCTTGAGACCTTAGGGGATACATCTTAGGGTCATATAATGACGTTTGGAACCATATATGACCCTTATATGTTGTACAAAATAGCCGTGGTAGGCTTTAGTTTACGAAATCAGTGCAAAATTGGAACGGGTAAATTGACCGTTTTAAGGCATATTGGATGGTTCCACCCACTCAATTAGACTCCCGTAGGGTATTAGGAACCACGATAAATATCTCGGCAATTTTTATTTTCGGGCGAAAATAGGTCAAAAAATTCCAAAATTGAAGGCTATAATTTACGCTTTTTAAGGAATTTTGAAGTTACGGGGCCCGGTGGCGAAAAGTCTTTAGACCCCAGGAGATATATCTTAAGGTCATATAATGACGTTTGGAACCATATATGACCATTATATGTTGAATGTCCGTGATAGGCTTGAGGTCACGATATCGGTGCAAGTTTGGAACGGGTAAGTTGACTGTTCAAAGGCATATTGGGTGGTTGGACCCACCCAAATAGACTCCGAGGGTGTATTAGTGTCCATGGTAAGCATCTCGACATTTTTTATTTCCGGGCGAAAAAAGGTCAAAAAATTTCAAAATTTAAGGCTATAATCCACGCTTTTTGAGGAATTTTGAGGACACGGGGCCTGGTGGCGAAAAGTCTTGAGACCTTAGGGAATACATCTTACGGTCATATAATGATGTTTGGAACTATATATGACCCTTATATGCTGTACAAAATAGCCGTGGTAGGCTTCAGTTTATGAAATCGGTGCAAATTTTGAACGGGTAAATTGACTCCCGGAGGGTATTAGGAACCACGATAAATATCTCGGCAATTTTTATTTTCGGGCGAAAACAGGTCAAAAAATTCCAAAATTGAAGGCTATAATTTACGCTTTTTAAGGAATTTTGAAGTTACGGGGCCCGGTGGCGAAAAGTCTTTAGACCCCAGGAGATATATCTTAAGGTCATATAATGACGTTTGGAACCATATATGACCATTATATGTTGAATGTCCGTGATAGGCTTGAGGTCACGATATCGGTGCAAGTTTGGAACGGGTAAGTTGACTGTTCAAAGGCATATTGGGTGGTTAGACCCACCCAAATAGACTCCGAGGGTGTATTAGTGTCCATGGTAAGCATCTCGACATTTTTTATTTCTGGGCGAAAAAAGGTCAAAAAATTTCAAAATTTAAGGCTATAATCCACGCTTTTTGAGGAATTTTGAGGACACGGGGCCTGGTGGCGAAAAGTCTTGAGACCTTAGGGAATACATCTTACGGTCATATAATGATTTTTGGAACTATATATGACCCTTATATGCTGTACAAAATAGCCGTGGTAGGCTTCAGTTTATGAAATCGGTGCAAATTTTGAACGGGTAAATTGACAGTTATAAGGCATATTGGATGGTTCCACCCACTCAATTGGACTCCCGGAGGGTATTAGGAACCATGGTAAATATCTCGGCAATTTTTATTTCCGGGCGAAAAAAGGTCAAAAAATTCCAAAATTGAAGGCTATAATCCACGCTTTTTGGGGAATTTTGAGGTTACGGGGCCCGGCGGCGAAAAGTCTTGAGACCTTAGGGGATACATCTTAGGGTCATATAATGATGATTGGAACCATATGTGACCCTTATATGCTGTACAAAATAGCAGTGGTAGGCTTCAGTTTACGAAATCGGTGCAAATTTTGAACGGGTAAATTGACAGTTTTAAGGCATATTGGATGGTTCCACCATTCAATTGGACTCCCGGAGGGTATTAGGAACCATGGATAACATCTCGGCAATTTTTATTTCCGGGCAAAAAAGGTCCAAAAATTCCAAAATTGAAGGATATAATCCACGCTTTTTGAGGAATTTTTAGGTTACGGGGCTTGGTGGCGAAAAATCTTGAGACCTTAGGGGATACATCTTAGGGTCATATAATGACGATTGGAACCATATATGACCCTTATATGTTGTACAAAATAGCCGTGGTAGGCTTTAGTTTACGAAATCGGTGCAAGTTTAGAACGGGTAAATTGACTGTTTAATGGCATATTGGATGGTTGGACCCACTTAAATAGACTCCCAGGGTGTATTAGAGTCCATGGTAAGCATCTCGGCGTTTTTTATTTCCGGGCAAATAAAGGTCAAAAAATTCCAAAAGTCTTGAGACCTAAGGGGATACATGTAAGGGTCATATAATGATGTTTGAAACCATATATGACACTTATATTTTGTACAAAATAGCCATGGTAGGCTTCAGTTTACGAAATCGGTGCAAATATTGAACGGGTAAATTGACTGTTTTAAGGCATATTGGATGGTTCCACCAACTCAATTGGACTCCCGAAGGGTATTAGGAACCATGGTAAATATCTCGGCAATTTTTATTTCCAGGCGAAAAAAGGTCAAAAAATTACAAAATTGAAGGCTATAATGCACGCTTTTTAGAAATTTTGAGGTTACGGGGCCCGATGGCCAATAGTCTTGGGACCTTAGGGGATACATCTTTGGGTCATATAATGACGTTTGGAATCAGATATGACCCTTATATATTGTACAAAATAGCCGTGGTAGGCTTTAGTTTACGAAATCGGTGCAAATTTGAAACGGGGAAATTGACCGTTTTAAGGCATATTGGATGGTTCCACCCACTCATTTGGACTCCCGGAGGGTATTAGGCACCATGGTAAACATCTCGGAAATTTTTATTTCCGAGCGAAAAAAGGTCAAAAAAATTTCAAAATTGAAGGTTATAATCCACGCTTTTTGAGGAATTTTGAAGTTACGGGGCCCGGTGGCAAAATGTCTTGAGACCCTAGGGGATACATCTTAGGGTCATATAATGAAGTTTGGAACCATATATGACTATCATATGATGCCATAAATGTCCTTAGTATGCTTGAGGTCACAATATCGATGCAAGTTTGGAACGGGTAAATTGACTGTTTAAAGACATATTGGATGGTTAGATCCACCCAAATAGACTCCCAGGGTGTATTAGAGTCTATGGTAAGCATCTAGGCATTTTTTATTTCCGCGCGAAAAAGGTCAAAAAATTCCAAAATTGAAGGCTATAATCCACGCTTTTTGAAGAATTTTTAATTTACGAGGGCCGGTGGCGAAAATTCTATAGACCTTAGGGGATACATCTTAGGGTCATATAACGACGTTTGAAACCATATATGACCCTTATATGTTGTACAAAATAGCCGTGGTAGGCTTCAGTTTACGAAATCGGTGCAAATTTGGAACGGGTAAATTGACCGTTTTAAGGCATATTGGATGGTTCCACTCACTCAATTGGAAACCTGGAGGGTATTAGGAACCATGGTAATCTTTTCGGCAATTTTTATTTCCGGGCGAAAAAAGGTCAACAAATTCCAAAATTGAAGGCTATAATGCACGCTTTTTGAGGAATTTTGAGGTTACGGGGCCTGGTGGCGAAAAGTCTTGAGACCTTAGGGATACATCTTAGGGTCATATAATGACGTTTGGAACCATATATGACCCTTATATGCTGTACAAAATAGCCGTGGTAGGCTTTAGTTTACGAAATCGGTGCAAATTTTGAACTGGTAATTTGACAGTTTTAAGGTATATTGTATGGTTCCACCCACTCAATTGGACTCCCAGAGGGTATTAGGAACCATGGTAAACATCTCGGCAATTTTTATTTCCGGGCGAAAAAAGGTAAAAAAATTCCAAAATTGAAGGCTATAATCCACGCTTTTTGAGGAATTTTGAGGTTACGGGGCCCGGTGGCGAAAAGTCTTGACACCTTAGGGGATACATCTTAGGGTTATATAATGACGTTTGGAACCATATATGACCCTTATATGTTGTACAAAATAGCCGTGGTAGGCTTTAGTTTACGAAATCGGTGCAAATTTGGAACGGGTAAATTGACTGTTTTAAGGTATATTGGATGGTTCAACCGAGTCAATTGGACTCCCGGAGGGTATTAGGCACCATGGTAAACATCTAGGCAATTATTATTTCCGAGCGAAAAAAGGTAAAAATATTCCAAAATTGAAGGCTATAATCCACGCTTTTTTTTTGAGGTTACGAGGCCCGTTGGCGAAAAGTATTGAGACCTTAGTGGATACATCTTAGGGTCGTATAATGACGTTTGGAACCATATATGACCCTTATATGATGTACAAAATAGCTGTTGTAGGCTTCAGTTTACGAAATCGGTGCAAATTTTGAACGGGTAATTTGACAGTTTTTAGGTATATTGGATGGTTCCACCTACTCCATTGGAGTCCCGGAGGGTATTAGGAACCATGGTAAACCTCTCGTCAATTTTTTATTTCCGGACAAAAAAAGGTCAAAAAATTCAAAAATTGAAGGCATAATCCACGCTTTTTGTGGAATTTTGGGCCAACCATATAATATGCCTTTAAACAGTCAATTTACTCGTTCCAAACTTGCACCGATATCGTGACCTCAAGCCTACCACAGACATTTATGGCAACATATAATGGTCATATATGGTTCCAAACGTCATTATATGACCCTAAGACTTATTCCCTAGGGTCTCAAGACTTTTCGCCACCGGGCCCCGTAACCTCAAAATTCCTCAAAAAGCGTGGATTATAGCCTTCAATTTTGGAATTTTTTTTACCCTTTTTCGCCCGGAAATAAAAATTGCCGAGATGTTTACCATGGTTCCTAATACCCTTCGGGAGTCGAATTTAGTGGGTGGAACCATCCAATATACCTTAAAACTGTCAAATTACCCGTTCAAAATTTGCACCGATTTCGTAAACTGAAGCCTACCACGGCTATTTTGTACAGCATATAAGGGTCATATATGGTTCCAAACGTCATTATATAACCCTAAGAGGTATCCCCTAAGGTCTCAAGACTTTTCGCCACCGGGCCCCGTAACCTCAAAATTCCTTTAAAAGCGTGGATTATAGCCTTCAATTTTGGAATTTTTTAACCTTTTTTCGCCCGTAAATAAAAATTGCCGAGATGTTTACTATGGTTCCTAATACCCTCTGAGAGTCCAATAGAGTGGGTGGAACCATCCAATATGCCTTAAAACGGTCAACATACCCGTTCCAAATTTGCACCGATTTCGTAAACTGAAGCCTACCACGGCTTTTTTGTACAACATATAAGGGTCATATATGGTTCCAAATAGGGGTGCTTATGATGCGAGACAGCTCACGAGCTACTCGGACTCAACTCGGTCAAACCTCGACTCGAGTGAGATCGACTCGAACTCGGGCTCGACTCGAAATGTTAATGAGTCGAGTCGAGCAACTTATTACTCGAATCCAAAAGCTCGTGAGAAACTCGATTTTGTAATAGACTATGAAATATGTATTTGATAAACTAAAAAAGTAATAATAATTTAAACCTTAATTTTCTTATTCCAATAATTGATAATATTGGGCCAAACTCATGAGCATAGAGTGTAACATATTCAAATTTACACCAAGGAATAATGGGCCAAAGTGCAAAACTATATCTAAAATTTTAGATACTTCGCATTTTTTTTAGGGATACCCTAAATGCCTAAATACTTTGCTTCAGGTTTTTCTTCATGATTTTTGAATAATCTAGCCGTCACTTTTCTCATCTATGTTCTCTTTCATCTTCTATGCTCTTTTTCCTTTGCTATGTTCTTTACTGATTGCTAAAATTCAATTACACAGTATAATATTAACCCAGGGCCAACCGCCGCAACTCCAACCACTACGTCTTCTCCTTAACGCGGACAAATTTCTCTTTATTTCATTTATTTTTTACACAGTTTTTTTAACCAAAAGTTTCTTAAAATTCTGTTCTTGTTCTGTAGATTGGATGTATATAGGGTTTTTGTGAGAGAATCAGTAAGTTGGTAACTTAACTAAGGGGTTTTTAGTGTGGTTATTAGTTTGTTTGATTAAGAAAAATTGGTGATATGCTTAGCATTTTGAGTAGTATATGTCGTGTAATTTGGCTGGTGGCTAATGTTATTGTAGCTTGATTGTACAATATTTTTCATTTCCTATGTGAATTTGTTATTAAGTGCTGTTTAAATTCAATTATCATAATCTTTGTGACCTTGTGTATTGAATGAAAAACGAGTTCGATGCAAGCTCGATCTCGAGTCGAGTATAAGTAATAGGTTTTCGAGTTCGATTCGAGCTCCATTTTTTTGAGCTCGCGAGTTTCGAGTTCGAGTCGAGCTGTAGTTTTATGTTTTCGAGTTCAAGTCGAGCTCAGCTAAACTCGAGCTCGACTCGCATCATAAGCACCCCTAGTTCCAAACGTCGTTATATGATCCTATGACGTATCCCCTAAGGTCTCAAGACTTTTCGCCACCGGGCCCCGTAACCTCAAAATTCCTTTAAAAGCGTGGATTATAGCCTTCAATTTTCGAATTTTTTGACCTCCTTTCGCCCGGAAATAAAAAATGCCGAGCTGCTTACCATGGTTCCTAATACCCTCCGGGAGTCCAATTGAGTGGGTGGAACCTTCAAATATGCTTTCATACAGTCAATTTACCCGTTCCAAATTTGCACCGATTTCGTAAACTGAAGCCTACCACGGCTATTTATGACAACATATAATGGTCAAATATGGTTCCAAACTTCATTATATGACCCTAACATGTATCCTCTAAGGTCTCATGACTTTTCGCCACCGGGCCCCGAACCTCAAAATTCCTCAAAAAGCGTGGATTATAGCCTTCAATTTTGGAATTTTTGACCTTTTTTCGCCCGTAAATAAAAATTGCCGAGATGTTTACCATGGTTCCTAATACTCTCCGGGAGTCCAATTGAGTAGGTAGAACCATCCAATATGCCTTAAAACGGTCAATTTACCCGTTCCAAATTTGCACCGATTTCGTAAACTGAAGTCTACCATGGCTATTTTGTACAACATATAAGGGTCATATATGGTTCCAATTGTCATTATATGACCCTAAGATTGATCCCCTAAGGTCTCAAGACTTTTCGCCACCAGGCCCCGTAACCTCGAAATTCCTCAAAAAGAGTGGATTATAGCCTTCAATTTTGGAATTTTTTGACCTTTTTTCGCCCGGAAATAAAAAATGCCAAGATGCTTACCATGGACCCTAATACACCCTGGGAGTCTATTTGGGTGGGTCCAACCATCCAATATGCCTTTAAATAGTCAATTTACCCGTTCCAAACTTGCACCGATATCGTGACATCAAGTCTACCAAGGACATTTATGGCAACATATAATGGTCATATATATGTTTCCAAATATCATTATATGACCCTAAGATGTATCCCCTAGGGTCTCAAGACTTTTCGCGCACCGGGCCCCGTAATCTCAAAATTCCTCAAAAATCATGGATTATAGCTTACAATTTTGGAATTTTTTGACCTTTATTCGCCCGAAAATAAAAATTGCCGAGATGTTTACAATGGTTCCTAATACCATCCGGGAGTCCAATTGAGTGGGTGGAACCATCCAATATGCCTTAAAACGGTCAATTTACCCGTTCCAAATTTGAACCGATTTCGTAAACTTAATCCTACCACGGCTATTTTGTACAAAATATAAGGGTCATATATGGTTCCAAACCTCATTATATGACCCTAAGATGTATCCCCTAAGGTCTCAAGACTTTTCGCCACCAGGCCCCGGAACCTCAAAATTCCTCAAAAAGCGTGGATTAAGCCTTCAAATTTGGAATTATTTGACCTTTTTTCGCCCGAAAATAAAAATGCCGAGATGCTTACCATGGTTACGTTTCTAATACCTTCCGCGAGTCTAATTGAGTAGGTGGAACCATCCAATATGCCTTTAAACATTCAATTTACCCGTTCGAAATTTGCACCGATTTCGTAAACTGAAGCCTACCACGGCCATTTATGGGAACATATAATGGTCATATATAATTCCAAACGTCATTATATGACCCTAAGATGTTTCCCCTAGGGTCTCAAGACTTTTCGCCACCGGCCCCGTAACCTGAAAATTCCTTAAAAAGCGTGGATTATAGCCTTCAATTTTGGAATTTGTTGACCTTTTTTAGCCCGGAAATAAAAATGTCAGAGATGTTTACCATGGTTCCAAATACCCTCCGGAAGTCCATTTGAGTGGGTGGAACCATCCAATATGCCTTAAAACGGTGAATTTACCCGTTCCAAATTTGCACCGATTTCGTAAACTGAAGCCTACCAAGGCTATTTTTTACAACATATAAGGGTCATATGTGGTTCCAAACATCATTATATGACCCTAAGATGTATCCCCTAAGGTCTCAAGACTTTTCGCCACCAGGCCCCGTAACCTCAAAATTCCTCAAAAAACGTGGATTATAGCCTTCAATTTTGGAATTTTTTGACCTTTTTTTCGTCCGGAAATAAAAAATGGCGAGATGCTTACCATGGAACCTAATACACCCTGGGAGTCTATTTGGCTGGGTCTAACCATCCAATATGCCTTCAAACAGTCAATTTACCGTTCCAAACTTGCACCGATATCGTGACCTCAAGCCTACCACGGACATTTATGGCAACATATAATGGTCATATATGGTTCCAAACGTCATTATATGACCCTAAGATGTATCCCCAAGGGTCTCAAGACTTTTCGCCACCGGGCCCCAGTAGACACCCATTTGTGTCTCCCTAAAACCAAACCCAGTGATGAATGCCTTTCGCGTCGAACCATAATCGAATGAGGTGAAAGTGTGAAAAGTCAAGTGTTGCGGTTAGTTTTTATTAAAAGTCAGTGTCCAATAATGGTTTAGTTGGATGGGGCTTGAAATGACCTTTCCAACGATATATTATAAGCCCAATTCCGATGCATAATGAGGAAGTTATGGCCAAAATACTAAATTGGGCCCAAACCGGATTTTACCTACGACCCAATGATCATGAGGAGGGTCCAAGGGTTTAATCCTATTCCTAAACTAATTAGGATTGATTAGAATCTTCTATAAGTTTCTAAAATATCTTAATTATCCTTTTTTGAAAAGATAAGATTAAGGAATTTGATTTAAATATAAACTTTACTTTTTTATAAAAACTTTCCTTTTTTAAAGTCCTAATTCTATTCGGATTTAAACATGTTCAAAGACAGTCAGATATTATTTTTGTGCCTCATATTTTTTATCCTAATTTTATATGGTTGGATATATCTTGAAACTATCTTTCCAATGATATATTATAATAATAATTCCGAGCTATAACGAAAAAGATATGAAAGGAATACGAAACTCTATCCAAAACTGACACCCTTTCACTATTTCGGCCATATCTTTTTCTATACAAAAGATTTTAATCTGATTCCAATTGCATTAGAAATTAAACTTCAAGATCTTTCCAACGACATATTATATGACTTATTTGGACTTCTAGATCAAAAGATATGATTAAAAACAAAATCCGCAAAAACTGTCTCTGTCGCCAAATGACAGGTTTGTCGCCTCGCGACAGACCCGGTCGCCTGGCGACAAGATGAATTTCTCGCGACAAGGTCGGTTTGTTAGTGACAGCGTGGAGTTTTATTCTTTATAAAATTTTATGATTTTCCGGACTGTTTTCCTATAAATAGGGTCCTCAACCTCTGTTTTTATTCATCAACTCTCATTAAGAATTACTTAATTAATTCTTTCTTTCTCTCTCTTTCTAAGCCTGCTTTTTTATTAAACACAATTCCGCATACACAAGACTTAGAAACACCTAGCCAAGTTTGAATTTGCCTTTGCCCTAGACGTGAAAGGTTTATACTTTTCTGAGGGTTTGGTCCCAAATCCAGTCAAAACTTTTTAACTCTTTATTTCAATTATTTAATTTAATTCTTTATTTTTATTATTTTCATTGAAGTTTACTAACGCGTGTATTTTGTTATTAGAAAGAGGTACGAGGCTTCAAAGTAAGTAGATTTGCTTACTCCCTATTTTATTTTCACAATGTAGAAAGCATGTTTATTATTGTTTAATTCCTAGTATCATGTTAGGATGTTTTTAATGCTTTCTAGCATCATGTTAGGATGTTTTTATTGTTTTCTAGAATCATGTTTAGGGTGCCTTTTACTAGTTCTAATATCATGATAGCATGTTAGTACCATGTTAGGTTTAAAGCTTTGATCTTTATTGTTTAGTGACATGCTAGGATTTGTTATTAATCTTGTTAGTATCATGCCTAAGATCTTGCAATTATTATTAACATTTATTATACCTTATCATGATTATGATTATATTATGATTATGATTATTACTATGTTGATTGATATTATTTTATATTTTATTGTTATTTCTTGATCACACCTTTTATGCTTGTTTAAAGGGAATTGGTACTTGAAATTACGCTTAATAAGATAATTAATAATTTTGTTTAGGCTAATATGATTTTAACTCAAGTGATCGCCAATAATAGTTTTATTTGTGCATTAATATTCAACCAACATAGATAAAGAGGTTTAGGATTAATCTAATGTTTGCATGTTAGTGAAGAAGCGCATATGAATACGAGTAGAACAAAGTAGAGGCCTATTTTATAGGGCGGGCCCTTTCTTTTGTAGATTGGATTCGTACCCTCATCCCCGAACCTTATTTGGTTCAAGACCTTATGGAGTTGACGATATCCTTGATCGTTTTGGGTTTACAAGTTGCTAAAACTTGTTGGCGACTCTTTTGCTCTCTTTTCCTTCCCTTTGGAACGCCACCATACTTTAGTGTATGATCACAGTGGGGTTCAAGTTTGGGATCATAATGCTTGAAATATTCCCTACAGCCCCGTAATATCAAAATTCCTCAAAAAGCGTGGATAAAAGCCTTCAATTTTGGAAGTTTTTGACCTTTTTGCCCCCGGAAATAAAAATTGCCGAGATGTTTACAATGGTTTCTAATACCCTCTGTGAGTCTAATTCAGTGGGTGGAACCATCCAATATGCCTTAAAACGGTCAATTTATCCGTTCCAAATTTGCACCGATTTCGAAAAGCTGAAGCCTACCACAGCAATTTTGTACAACATATAAGGGTCATATATGGTTCCAAATGTCATTATATGAACCTAAGAAGTATCCCCTAAGGTCTCAAGACTTTTCGCCACCGGAACCCGTAACCTTAAAATTCCTCAAAAAGCGTGGATTATAGCCTTCAATTTTAGAATTTTTTTATCTTTTTTCGCCCGAAAATAAGAAATGTCGAGATGCTTACCATGAACCCTAATACACCCTAGGAGTCTTTTTGGGTGGGTACAACCATCCAATATGCATTTAAACAGTCAATTTACCCGTTCCAAACTTGCACCGATATCGTGACCTCAAGCCTACCACGGACATTTATGGAAACATATAATGGTCATGAATGGTTCCAAACGTCATTATATGACCCTAAGATGTATCCCCTAGGGTCTCAAAAGTTTTCCCAACCAGGCCCCTGTAACCTCAAAAGTATAGCCTTCAATTTTGGAATTTTTTAACCTTTTTTCGCCCGGAAACAAAAACTACCGAGATGTTTACCACGGTTCCTAATACCCTCCCGGTGTCCAATTGAGTGGGTGGAATCATCCAATATGCCTTAAAACGGTCAATTTAGCCGTTCCAAATTTGCACCGATTTCGTAAACTGAAGCCTACCACGGCTATTTTGTACAAAATATAAGGGTCATATATGGTTCCAAACGTCATTATATGACCCTAAGATGTATCCCCTAAGGTCTCAAGACTTTTCGCCACCGGGCCCCGTAACCTTAAAATTCCTCAAAAAGCGTGGATTATAGCCTTCAATTTTGGAATTTTTTGACGTTATTTCGCCTGGAAATAAAAAATGTCGAGATGCTTACCATGGACCCTAATACACCCTAAGAGTCTATTTGGGTGGGTCCAACCATCCAATATGCCATTAAACACTCAATTTACCCTTTCCAAACCTGCACTGATATCGTGACCTCAAGCCTACCACGGACATTTATGGCAACATATAATGGTCATATATGGCTCCAAACGTGGATTATAGCCTTCTTTTTTGGAATTTTTTGACGTATTTTCGCCCGAAATAAAAATTGCCGAGATGTTTACCATGGTTCCTAATACCCTCCGGAAGTCCAATTGAGTGGGTAGAACCATCCAATATGCCTTAAAACGGTCAATTTACCCGTTCTAAGTTTGCACCGATTTCGTAAACTGAAGCCTACCACGACTATTTTGTACAATATATAAGGGTCATATGTGGTTGCAAACATCATTATATGACCCTAAGATGTATCCCCTATGGTCTCAAGACTTTTCGCCACCAGGCCCCGTAACCTCAAAATTCCTCAAAAAGCGTGGATTATAGCCTTCAATTTTGTAATTTTTTGACCTTTTTTCGCCCGAAAAAAAAAATCCCGAGATGCTTACCATGGACCCAAATACATTCTAGGAGTCTATTTGTGTGGGTCCAACCATCCAATATGCCATTAAACAGTCAATTTACCCTTTCCAAACCTGCACTGATATCGTGACCTCAAGCCTACCACGGACATTTATGGCAACATATAATGGTCATATATGGCTCCAAACGTCCTTATATGACCCTAAGATGTATCCCCTACGGTCTTAAGACTTTTCGCCACCGGGCCCCGTAACCTCAAAATTCCTCATAAAGCGTGAATTTATAGCCTTCAATTTTGGAATTTTTTGACCTTTTTTTCCCGGAAATAAAAATTGCCGAGATGCATACCATGGACCCTTATACACCCTGGGAGTCTATTTGGGTGGGTCCAACCATCCAATATGCTTTTAAAAAGTCAGTTTACCCATTCCAAACTTGCACCAATATCGTGACCTCAAGCCTACCACGGACATTTATGGCAACATATAATGGTCATATATGGTTCTACACGTCATTATATGACCCTAAGATGTATCCCCTAAGGTCTGAAGACTTTTCGCCACCAGGCCCCGAATCCTCAAAATTCCTCAAAAAGCGTGGATTATAGCCTTCTTTTTTGGAATTTTTTGACGTATTTTCGCCCGAAATAAAAATTGCCGAGATGTTTACCATGGTTCCTAATACCCTCCGGAAGTCCAATTCAGTGGGTGGAACCATCCAATATGCCTTAAATCGGTCAATTTACCCGTTCCAAATTTGCACCGATTTCGTAAACTGAAGCCTACCACGGCTATTTTGTACAACATATAAGGGTCATATATGGTTCCAAACGTCATTATATGACCCTAAGATGTATCCCCTAAGGTCTCAAGACTTTTCGCCACCGGGCCCTGTAACCTCAAAATTCCTCAAAAAGCGTGGATTATAGCCTTCAATTTTGGAATTTTTTGACCTTTTTTCTCCCGGAAATAAAAAATCCCGAGATCCTTACCATGGACCCTAATACATTCTAGGAGTCTATTTGGGTGGGTCCAACCATCCAATATGCCATTAAACACTCAATTTACCCTTTCCAAACCTGCACCGATATCAAGACCTCAAGCCTACCACGGACATTTATGGCAACATATAATGGTCATATATGGTTCCAAACATCCTTATATGACCCTAAGATGTATCCCCTAGGGTCTCAAGACTTTTCGCCACCGGGCCCCGTAACATCAAAATTCCTTAAAAAGCGTGGATTTATAGCCTTCGATTTTGGAATTTTTTGACCTTTTTTTCCCGGAAATAAAAATGTCGAGATGCTTACCATGGACCCTAATACACCCCGAGAGTCTATTTGGGTGGGTCCAACCATCCAATATGCCTTTGAACAGTCAATTTACCTGTTCCAAACTTGCACCAATATCGTGACCTCAAGCCTACCACGGACATTTATGGCAACATATTATAGTCATATATGGTTCCCAACGTCATTATATGACCCTAAGATTTATCCCCTAGGGTCTCTAGACTTTTCGCCACCGGGCCCTGTAACCTCAAAATTCCTCAAAAAGCGTGGATTAAAGCCTTCTATTTTGGAATTTTTTGACCTTTTTTCGCCCGAAAATAAAAAATGCCGAGATGCTTACCATGGTCTTTAATACACCCTTGGAGTCTATTTGGGTGGGTCTTACCATCCAATATGCCTTTAAACAGTCAATTTACCCGTTCCAAACTTGCACCGACATCGTGACCTCAAGCCTACCACGGACATTTATGGCAACATATAATGGTCATATATGGTTCCAAACGTCATTATATTACCCTAAGTTGTATCTCCTAGGGTCTCAAGACTTTTCGCCACCGGGCCCCGTAACCTGAAAATTCCTCAAAAAGCGTGGATTATAGCCTTCTATTTTTGGATTTTTTGGCAAATTTGTTAGAAAAAACCTTTTAAATGGCTCATTTTACAAGAAAAAACCTGTTAAAGCATTTTTTGTTAAAAAAACCACCACGATCACTTTTTTTGTTGAATGAAACCTGAGCCCTCTTTTCTGGCATTGACCGAGACTTTCAAGCGTTGACTCCCTTATTTTCCTACTTGCAGCCTACAGTTGGTTGATTATCCCTCATTTTTTTAGCTCCCTTATTTCCCACCTATATAGTCTAGGAAAGCCCTCTCTAAATCACTAAATTCCAAATTAGACCATCTTTTCCCCCAAAATTTGATCAATTAATTGGTATATTAGGGTTCATCATCAATTTGTTTCACAGTTGTAGTCATCAAATCTCCAAACCTGACAAACACATCAACAAAAACAAAATTCCTGAAATTCAACAATCTAGGGCAACAATTCACAACTCCAATCAAAAATTTTGAGCAATCAAAACAAGCTTGCATGTATCACTTAAGCCAACACAATTCAAAATCATCAAACAATCAACAACAATTAGGTTAATTATGTTTGATTTATGTCAATTTTTTGGCGATAAATCCTAACAATTTAAACGCAAATTGAGCAAATGAAGAACATACATGGGTTTGTAATTGGGCAACGTTGATTTGCGTCCAAGTGTCGTCTTCCTTCGTCCTTTACCCATTGAAAACAGTAAAAATATTGAGCACGTTTGCTTGTCTTGAACACAGTAAAACCCCAATTTTTTAGGGCGATTTTCGTGTTTAAAAGTGATTACTTTACACTTACCTCAATTTATTGATCAAGTATTTATGGCGAGCTGAGAGAGAGAGAGAGAAACCCAATTTGATGTGATATTGTTGCAGAGCATTCATGGAGAAGAGGAGAGGAGAGAGAGAATACAGAGGAAAAAGTTTGGAGTGCAAATTAGGAGAAGAAATAAAAGGGGGAGTGCAACTAACAAAACAAAGGGCAGCAAGTAGGAAAATAAGGGAGTCAACGCTTGAAAGTCTTGGTCAATGTCATAAAAGAGCGTCCAGGTTTCATTCAACAAAATAAGTGATCGTAGTGGTTTTTTTTAACAAAGAATGCTTTAAAAGGTTTTTTCTTGCAAAATGAGCCATTTAAAAAGTTTTTTCTGACAAATTTTCCGGAATTTTTTGACCTTTTTTCGCCAGAAATAAAAATTCCCGAGATGTTTACCATGGTTCCTAATACACTCCGGTAGTCCAATTGAGTGGGTGGAACCATCCAATATGCCTTAAAACGGTCAATTTACCCGTTCCAAATTTGCACCGATTTCGTAAACTGAAGCCTCCCAAGGCTATTTTGTACAGCATATAAGGGTCATATATGGTTCCAAACGTCATTATATGACTCTTAGATGTATATCCTAAGTTCTCAAGACTTTTCACCACCGGGCCCTATATCCTCAAAATTCATCAAAAAGCGTGGATTAGCCTTCAATTTTGGAATTTTTTGACCTTTTTTCGCCCGGAAATAAAAAATGCCGAGATGCTTACCATGGACCCTAATACACCTTTGGAGTCTATTTGGGTGGGTCCAACCATCCAATATGCCTTTAAACAATCAATTTACCCGTTCCAAACTTGCACCGATATCGTGACCTCAAGCCTACCACGGACATTTATGGAAACATATAATGGTAATATATGGTTCCAAACGTCATTTTATGACCCTAAGATGTGTCCCCTAGAGTCTCAAGACTTTTCGCCACCGGGCCCCGTAACCTCAAAATTCCTCAAAAAGCGTGGATTATAGCCTTCAATTTTAGAATTTTTTGACCCTTTTTCGCACGGAAATAAAAATTGCCGAGATGTTTACCACGGTTCCTAATACCCTCCGGGAGTATAGTTGAGTGGGTGGAACCATCCAATATGCCTTAAAACGGTCAATTTACTCGTTCCAATTTTGCACCGATTTCGTAAACTGAAGCCTACCACGGCTATTTTGTAGAACATATAAGGGTCATATATGGTTCCAAACGTCATTATATGACCCTAAGATGTATCCCCTAGGGTCTCGAGACTTTTCGCCACCAGGCCTCGTAACCTCAAAATCCCTCAAAAAGCCTGGATTATAGCCTTCAATTTTTGAAATTTTTGACCTTTTTTCGCCCGGAAATAAAATTGTCGAGATGTTTACCATGGTTCTAAATACCTTCCGGGAGTCAATTTAGTGGGTGGAACCATCTAATAT
This sequence comes from Chenopodium album, assembly GCF_948465745.1. NCBI lineage: Eukaryota > Viridiplantae > Streptophyta > Magnoliopsida > Caryophyllales > Amaranthaceae > Chenopodium > Chenopodium album. The sequence goes on along the minus strand of NC_137850.1, from coordinate 19,102,347 downwards.
GCCTTAAAACGGTCAATTTACCTGTTCCAAATTTGTACCGATTTCCTAAACTGAAGCCTACCACGGCTATTTTGTACAACATATAAGGGTCATATATGGTTCCAAACGTCATTATACGACCGTAAGATGTATCCCCTAAGGTCTCAAGACTTTTCGCCACCGGGCCCCGTAACATCAAAATTCCTCAAAAAGCGTGGATTATAGCCTTCAATTTTGGAATTTTTTGACCTTTTTTCGCCCGGAAATAAAAAAATGCCGAGATGCTTACCATGGACCCTAATACACCCAGGGAGTCTATTTGGGTGGGTCCAACCATCCAATATGCCTTTAAACAATCAATTTACCCGTTCCAAACTTGCACCGATATCGTGACCTCAAGCCTACCACGGACATTTATGGCAACATATAATGGTTATATATGGTTCCAAACGTTATTATATGACCCTAAGATGTATCCCCTAGGGTCTCAAGACTTTTCGCCACCGGGCCCCGTAAACTCAAAATTCCTCAAAAAGCGTGGATTATAGCCTTCAATTTTGGAATTTTTTAACCTTTTTTCGCCTGGAAATTAAAAATGCTGAGATGCTTACCATGGACCCTAATACACCCTGAGAGTCTATTTGGGTGGGTCAAACCATCCAATATGCCTTTAAACAGTCAATTTACCCGTTCCAAACTTGCATCGATATCGTGACCTCAAGCCTACCACGGACATTTATGGCAACATATAATGGTCATATATGGTTCCAAACGTCATTATATGACCCTAATATGTATCCCCTAGAGTCTCAAGACTTTTTGCCACCGGGCCCCGTAACCTCAAAATTTCTCAAAAAGCGTGGACTATAGCCTTCAATTTTAGAATTTTTTGACCTTTTTTCGCCCGGAAATAAAAATTGCCGAGATGTTTACCATGGTTCCTAATACCCTCCGGGATTCCAATTGATTGGGTGGAACCATCCAATATGCCTTAAAACGGTTAATTTACCCGTTCCAAATTTGCACCGATTTCGTAAACTGAAGCCTACCACGGCTATTTTGTACATCATATTGATAACTTGTTATTTGATATGGTTTTAGGGTGATTTTGAGCCTTGTTTACTTCTATCCTATTTTCGTTCAATTTTTGTGTATCCCTTGCTTCACGGGTTGTTAGTGTTTTTGTTGAGATTTTAGGTCCAAAAACGATCATTTGAGGCATATGGATGATAAACTAAGATTAGAAGCCGTGACAATGGAGCAAAACCGAAGAAAATGTGAAGAGAAGGGCCTAGAAGACCCTGCACGGTCGTGCCATGTCCTGCACGGCCGTGCAGGAGTGTCCCAGCCAAACCAAGCTACTACCCGATTTGGCACGGACGTGCATGGCTTCAGCACGTCCGTGCAGCTCAGCCAGCACGTCCGTGCCATAAGCTGCACGCCCGTGCAGTTCACCTGGCCCAAGTTTGAGCTACTGCCCAAATCTGTACGGCCGTGCTTAGGGTGGCACGTCCGTGCCACTTAGGCTGCACGTCCGTGCCACCTCTGGCACGTCCGTGCGCACCTGCAGAAATTCCCGACTCTCGTTTTCTCCGTCCTTTTTATTTGAGGGTCATATAAATACCCCCTTGGGCTCAATTGTACGGCATCCAAGTTTTTAGTGCTTCCTCTTAGTTTGTAATTGTAGAAACACAAATACTCTCAAATCATTAGTTAGATTTTAATTATTAGCTTGAAATTTTCAATCTCAATCATTGTAGAAGACAAGCTCCACCATTGTTATTCAAGTTCAAGCTTCTAGTAATATTTTTCTTACTTTTTTCCCTATTTCTTCTTGCTTTGTTGTTAATTATTTGCTTGATTCTTGTATGTTTTTATTGTTAATTAGCTTAATTCTTAGTTTAATTATGCTCATGAGTTGTTTGAAATCCTTAATTGCTTTAATCTCCATGGATTCTGAGTAGTCTAATTTTCTAGGGTTTGGGTAGAACCCTCAATGTAGTCACTAATTACTTGTTGCATGTGCTAATTTGGTACTTGTTGGGTGTTAATTAGTTGAGCTTAAGTGGTTTAATTGCTTAGTTCTTGTATATGGCCACTGCTAGAACTATTGTCCAAGCTTTCTCAACGAAGGATCGAGAGATGAACTTGAGTTAGCTCCCTTATGCTTGATTGACTTGAAATGCCATGAGAATAGGAATTTCTAGTTAAGGGAATGTTTAAGTCATCGTGATTATGCTTTAACACTTGTTTTATGCTTTGTAACCACGAGAGTAGGTTGTATTCATGATTCAAGTAATCCCTCTAGCTTGAGAGAGTAGTTGGGTGCTTTAGATGATTTCCCCTATTATACCCCTTATTTTACGTTGTTTATGCATGCTAATCGTGATTTGTGATGAAGTTGAGTGGTATAACCCGAGCCCTAGAATCCTCTAAATATTGTTAATTTCCCCTAGCTTTAGTTAACTGGAACTAGTACTTGTTATACAAAACCAAACCAACTTCGACTTCGCTTAGCTTATTTATGCGGTAGTATTTCGGTGGTTGATTCAACGCCTCTCTTGGGTTCGACCCTTTCTTACCCTTGCTATTAGCTAGTGAGACCAAGATAGGACTTATTCTTTGGTAGGCTCAACGACGGCCTATCAAATTTTTGGCGCCGTTGCCGGGGAGGCAAAGTCACATTGAATGTATTATTGTTGAATGAGTCGAAGTGTGTGAATTTTTGTATCATAATTTTTCTTATTTATTTGTGTATATTTGTGTTTTCATCTTGTGATAGTCATTGCTAACGTTTTTCTTCGCTTTGTTAGACTTTGCATGACACGGAAGAGTAAGCAATCACCGCTTATTCCCGTTGATCCGGAGCTAAATAGGACTTTGAGAAATGTCAGGAGACTTTTGCAAGGCACACCCGAGTTCTCCATTGTGTATTCGGATTCGGATCCGGAAGAAATCTTTTCAACCAAAGAAGAAGAGAACATGGGTGACATCAATCCTCCTCCACCATTGCTACGAGATTATGACCACCCCAATGCCTTCACACTTCGGAGTGGCATACGTCTCCCCACCACTAATGCAAACAATTTTGAGCTAAATCAAGCCACTCTTACATCTCAAAACTCTTCCTCACAACAAGTCATGTCTTGTGAGACTTGTGGAGGAAACGATCATATGTCCTCTTATTGCAACTCAACTAACCAAGAGCAAGCGGCGGCAATTGGGCAAAGAAATGAGTCATACCCCCAATCCTACAATCAAGGTTGGAAACCCCAACAAGGTACGGGATGCAAGCAACAAAACCAAGGCCCCCCCCCCCAAAATAGCAACAATCAAGGCCAAAACCAACCCCAAGACCACTACAACCAACCTCACTCTCAAAACCGACAAGCTCCATATCGCCATCCCAACCAAGACCAACAAAGGCAATAATATAACCAACCCGCTCCCCCACCTCCTCAAAAGTCTAGTCTTGAAGCCGCACTTGAGACCTTCATTGCACAACCAGGAAGAAGCAATGCGGATATGCAAGCGAACATCCAACAACTTCAAGCACACAACAAGATAATTGAGAATCAATTGGCACAAATAGCACAAAAAGTTGGGAGTTCACAGCCCGGGGTGGTAACCTAATGACACCTTGTGCAATTTTTATTTCCGGGCGAAAAAAGGTCAACATCTCGACAATTTTTATTTCCTGGCGAAAAAAGGTCAAAAAATTACAAAGTTGAAGGCTATAATCCACGCTTTTTGAGGAATTTTAAGGTTACGGGGCCCGGTGGCGAAAAGTCATGAGACCCTATGGGATACATCTTAAGGTCATATAATGACGTTTGGAACCATATATGATCAATATATGTTGCCATAAATGTCCCCAAAACCAAACCCAGTGATGAATACCTGTCACGTCGAACCATAATCGAATGAGGTGAAAGTGTGAAAAGTCAAGTGTTGCGGTTAGTTTTTATTAAAATCCTTCTTTCTGTTTTCGAAAACCCACTATTTTTTATGAAAACGTCCAATCCAGTTTAGCTTGGTCCATGATAAGGGTCCAATAATGATGTAGTTGGATGGGGCTTGAAAAGACCTTTCCAACGATATATTATTAGCCCAATTCCGATGAATAATGAGGAAGTTATGGCCAAAATACTAAACTGGGCCCAAACCGGATTTTACCTACGACCCATTGATCATGAGGAGGGTCCAAGGGTTTAATCCTATTCCTAAACTAATTAGGATTGATTAGAATCTTCTATAAGTTTCTAAAATATCTTAATTATCGTTTTTTGAAAAGATAAGATCATGGAATTTGATTTGAATATAAACTTTCCTTTTTTAAAACTTTCCTTTTTTAAAGTCCTAATTCTATTCGGATTTAAACATGTTCAAAGACAGTCAGATATTATTTTCGTGCCTCATATTTTTTATCCTAATTTTATATGGTTGGATAGATCTTGAAACTATCTTTCCAATGATATATTATAATGATAATTCCGAGCTATAACGAAAAAGATATGAATGGAATACGAAACTCTATCAAAAACTAACACCCTTTCACTATTTCGGCCATATCTTTTTATCTACAAACGATTTTAATCTGACTCTAATTGCATTAGAAATTAAACTTCAAGAGCTTTCCAACGACATATTATATGACTTATTTGGACTTCTAGATCAAAAGATATGATAAAAACAAAATCCGCAAAAAACTGTCTCTGTCGCCAAACGACAGCGACAAGATGAATTTCTGGCGACAAGGTCGGTTTGTTAGCGACAGCGTGGAGTTTTATTCCTTATCAAATTCTATGATTTTCCAGACTGTTTTCCTATAAATAGGGTCCTCGACCTCTGTTTTTATTCATCAACTCTCATTAAGAATTACTTAATTAATTCTTTCTTTCTCTCTCTTTCTAAGCTATCTTTTTTTATTAAACACAATTCTGCATACACAAGACTTAGAAACACCTAGCCAAGTTTGAAGTTGCCTTCGCCCTAGACGTGAAAGGTTTATACTTTTCTAAGGGTTTGGTCCCAAATCCAGTCTAAACTTTTTAACTCTTTATTTCAATTATTTAATTTAATTCTTTATTTTTATTATTTTCATTGAAGTTTACTAACGCGTGTATTTTGTTATTAGAAAGAGGTACCCCCGTCGCGTCGCTCGTTTTAGATGGCATATACATTCCATGCCCTCGGAGAGTGCTTTGTCGTGCTAGGTCGAGGCTTCAAAGTAAGTAGATTTGTTACTCCCTATTTTATTTTCACAATGTAGAAAGCATGTTTATTATTGTTTAATTCCTAGTATCATGTTAGGATGTTTTTAATGCTTTCTAGCATCATGTTAGGATGTTTTTATTGTTTTCTAGAATCATATTTAGGGTGCCTTTTACTACTTTGTACAGCATATAAGGGTCATATATGGTTCCAAACGTCATTATATGGTTCCAAACGTCATTATATGACCCTAAGATGTATCCCCTAAGGTCTCAAGACTTTTCGCCACCGGGCCCTGTAACCTTAAAATTCCTCAAAAAGCGTGGATTATGGCCTTGAATTTTGGAATTTTTTGACCTTTTTTCGCCCGGAAATAAAAAATGCCGAGATGCTTACCATGGACCCTAATACACCCTGAGAGTCTATTAGGGTGGGTCCAACCGTCCAATATGCTTTTAAACAATCAATTTACCCGTTCCAAACTTGCACTGATATCGTGACCTCAAGCCTACCACGGACATTTATGGAAACATATAATGGTCATATAGGGTTCAAAACGTCATTATATGACCCTAAGATGTCTCCCCTAGGGTCTCAAGAATTTTCGCCACCGGGCCCTGTAACCTCAAAATTCCTCAAAAAGCGTGGATAGCCTTCAGTTTTGGAATTTTTTGACCTTTTTACGCCCGGATATAAAAATTGCCGAGATGTTTACCAAGGTTCCAAATACCCTCCGGCAGTCCGATTGAGTGGGTGGAACCATCTAATAAGCCATTAAACGGTTAATTTACCCGTTCCAAATTTGCACCGATTTCGTAAACTTAAGCCTACCAAGGCTATTTTGTACAACATATAATGGTCATATATGGTTCCAAACGTCATTATATGACCCTAAGATATATCCCCTAAGGTCTGAAGTCTTTTCGCCATCGAGCCCCGTAACCTCAAAATTCCTCAAAAAATGTTGATTATAGCCTTCAATTTTGGAATTTTTTGACCTTTTTTCGCCCGGAAATAAAAAATGCCGAGATGCTTACCATGGACCCTAATACACCCTGAGAGTCTATTAGGGTGGGTCCAACCATCCAATATGCTTTTAAACAGTCAATTTACCCGTTCCAAACTTGCACCGATATCGTGACCTCAAGCCTACCATGGACATTTATGGAACATATAATGGTCATATATGGTTCCAAACGTCATTATATGACCCTAAGATGTGTCCACTAGGGTCTCAAGACTTTTCGCCACTGGGCCGTGTAACCTCAAAATTCCTCAAAAAGCGTGGATTAGCCTTTCAATTTTGGAATTTTTTGACCTTTTTTCGCCCGGAAATAAAAAATGCCAAGATGCTTACCATGGACCCTAATACACCCTGGGAGTCTATTTGGGTGGGTCCAACCATCCAATATGCCTTTAAACAGTCAATTTACTCGTTCCAAACTTGCACCGATATCGTGACCTCAAGCCTACCACGGACATTTATGGCAGAATATAATGGTTATATATGGTTCCAAACGTCATTATATAACCCTAAGTTGTATCCCTTAGAGTCTCAAAACTTTTCGCCACCGGGCCCAGTAACCTCAAAATTCCTCAAAAAGCGTGGATTATAGCCTTCAATTTTGGAATTTTTTAACCTTTTTTCGCTTGGAAATAAAAATTGCCGAGATGTTTAATATGGCTCCTAATACCCTTCGGGAGTCCAATTGAGTGGGTGGAACCATCCAATATGCCATAAAACGGTCAATTTACCCGTTCCATATTTACACCGATTTCGTAAACTGAAGCCTACCACGGCTATTTTGTACAACATATGACTTTATATGACCCTAAGATGTATCCCTTAAGGTCTTGTGACTTTTCGCCACCGGGCCCCGTAACCTTAAAATTCCTCAAAAAGCGTGGATTATTGCCTTTAATTTTGGAATCTTTTGCCCGTTTTTCGCCCGGTAAAAAAATTGCCGAGATGTTTACCATGGTAAGAATCTCGGCATTTTTTATTTCCAGGCGACAAAAGGTCAAAAAATTCCAAAATTGAAGGCTATATATCCACGCTTTTTGAGGAATTTTGAGGTTACGGGGCCCGGTGGTGAAAAGTCTTGAGACCCTAAGAGATACATCTTAGGGTCATATAATGACATTTTGAACCATAAATGACCATTATACGTTGCCATAAATGTCCGTGGTAGGCTTGAGGTCACGATATCGGTGCAAGTTTGGAACGGGTAAATTGACTGTTTAAAGGCATATTGGATGGTTGGACCTACCCAAATAGACTCCTAGGGTGTATTAGGGTCCATAGTAAGCATCTCGGCATTTTTTATTTCCTGGCGAAAAAAGGTCAAAAAATTCCAAAATTGAAGGCTATAATCCACGATTTTTGAGGAATTTTGAGGTTACGGGGCCCGCAGGCGAAAAGTTATGAGATCTTAGGGGATACATCTTAGGGTCATATAATGACATTTGGAACCATATATGACCCTTATATGTTGTACAAAATAGCCGTGGTAGGCTTCAGTTTATGAAATCGGTGCAAATTTGGAACGGGTAAATTGACCGTTTTATGGCATATTGGATGGTTTCACCCACTCAATTGGACTCCCGGAGGGTATTAGGAACCATGGTAAACATCTCGGCAATTTTTATTTCCGGGCGAAAAAGGTCAAAAATTTCAAAAATTGAAGGCTATAATCCACGCTTTTTGAGGAATTTTGAGGTTACGGAGCCTGGTGGCGAAAAGTCTTGAGACCCTAGGGGATACATCTTAGGGTCATATAATGACGTTTGGAACCATATATGACCATTATATGTTTCCATAAATGTCCGTGGTAGGCTTGAGGTCACGATATCGGTGCAAGTTTGGAACGGGGAAATTGACTGTTTAAAGGCATATTGGATGGTTGGACCCACCCAAATAGACTCCCTGGGTGTATTAGGGTCCATGGTAAGCATCTCGGGTTTTTTTATTTTGGGGCGAAAAAAGGTCAAAAAATTCAAAAATTGAAGGCTATAATCCACGCTTTTTGAGAAATTTTGAGGTTACGGGGCCCGGTGGCGAAAAGTCTTGAGACCTTAGGGGATACATCTTAGGGTCATATAATGACGTTTGGAACCATATATGACCCTTATATGTTGTACAAAATAGCTGTGGTATGCTTCAATTTACGAAATCGGTGCAAATATGCAACGGGTAAATTCACCGTTTTAAGGCATATTGGATGGTTCCACCCACTCAATTGGACTCCCGGAGGGTATTAGGAACCATGGTAAACATCTCGGCAATTTTTATTTCCGGGCGAAAAAAGGCCAAAAAATTCCAAAATTGAAGGCTATCCACACTTTTAGAGGAATTATGAGGTTACGGGCCCGGTGGCGAAAAGTCTCGAGAACCTAGGGGATATATCTTAGGAACATATAATGACGTTTGGAACCATTTATGACCATTATATGTTGCCATAAATGTTCGTGGTAGCCTTGAGGTCACGATATCGGTGTAAGTTTGGAACTGGGAAATTGAATATTTAAAGGCATATTGGATGGTTGGACCCACCCAAATAGACTCCCAGGGTGTATTAGGGTCCATAGGAAGCATCTCGGCATTTTTTATTTCCGGGCGAAAAAAGGTCAAAAAAATTCCAAAATTGAAGGCTATAATCCACGCATTTTGAGTAATTTTGAGGTTACGGAGCCTGGTGGCGAAAAGTCTTGAGACCTTAGGGGATGCATCTTAGGGTCATATAATGACGTTTGGAACCCTATATGGCCCTTATATGTTGTACAAAATAGCCGTAGAAATGCTTCAGTTTACGAAATCGGTGCAAATTTGGAACGGATAAATTGACCGTTTTAAGGCATATTGGATAGTCCCACCCACTCAATTGGACTCCCGGAGGGTATTAGGAACTATGGTAAACATCTCGGCAATTTTTATTTCCGGGAAAAAAAAGGGCAAAAAATTCCAAAATTGATGGCTATAATCCACGCTTTTTGAGGAATTTTGAGGTTACGGGATCCGGTGGCGAAAAGTCTTGAGACCCTACAGGATACATCTTAGGGTCATATAATGACGTTTGGAACCATATATGACCATTATATGTTGCCATAAATGTCCGTGGTAGGCTTGAGGTCACGATATCGGTGCAAGTTTGGAACGGGTAAATTGGCTGTTTAAAGGCATATTGGATGGTTGGACCCACCCAAATAGACTCTCAGGGTGTATTAGGGTCCATGGTAAGCATCTCGGCATTTTTTATTTCCAGGCGAAAAAAGGTCAAAAAATTCCAAAATTGAAGGCTATAATCCACGCTTTTTGAGGAATTTTGAGGTTACGGGGCCTGGTAGCGAAAAATCTTGAGACCTTAGGGGATACATCTTAGGGTCATATAATGTCGCTTAGAACCATATATGACCCTTAGATGTTTTACAAAATAGCCGTGGTAGGCTTCAGTTTACGAAATCGGTGCAAATTTGGAACGGGTAAATTGACCGTTTTATGGCATATTGGATGGTTTCACCCACTCAATTGGACTCCAGGAGGGTATTAGGAACCATGGTAAACATCTCGGCAATTTTTATTTCTGGGCGAAAAAGGTCAAAAAATTCAAAAATTGAAGGCTATAATCCACGCTTTTTGAGGAATTTTGAGGTTACGGAGCCCGGTGGCGAAAAGTCTTGAGACCCTAGGGGATACATCTTAGGGTCATATAATGACGTTTGGAACCATATATGACCATTATATGTTGCCATAAATGTCCGTCGTAGGCTTAAGGTCACGATATCGGTGCAAGTTTGGAACGGGTAAATTGACTGTTTAAAGGCATATTATATGGTTGGCCCCATCCAAATAGACTCCCAGGGTGTATTAGGGTCCATGGTAAGACTCTCGGCATTTTTTATTTCCAGGCGAAAAAAGGTCAAAAAATTCCAAAATTGAAGGCTATAATCCACGCTTTTTGAGGAATTTTGAGGATACGGGGCCCGGTGGCGAAAAGTCTTGAGACCTTAGGGGATACATCTTAAGGTCAAATAAATGACGTTTGGAACCATATATGACCCTTATGTGTTGTACAAAATAGCCGTGGTAGGCTTTAGTTTACGAAATCGGTGCAAATTTGGAACGGGTAAATTGACCGTTTTAAGGTATATTGGATGAATCCACCCACTCAATTGGACTCCCGGAGGGTATTAGGAACCATGGTAAACATCTCGGAAATTTTTATTTCCGGGCGAAAAAAGGTCAAAAAATTTCATAATTGATGGCTATAATCCACGCTTTTTGAGGATTTTTAAGGTTACGGGGCCCGGTGGCGAAAAGTCTTGCGACCCTAGGGGATACATGTTAGGGTCATATGATGACGTTTGGAACCATATATGACCATTATATATTGCCCTAAATGTCCGTGGTAAGCTTGAAGTCACGATGTCGATGCAAGTTTGGAACGGGTAAATTGACTGTTTAAAGGCATTTTGGATGGTTGGACCTACCCAAATAGACTCCCAGGTTGTATTAGGGTCCATGGTAAGCATCTCAACATTTTTTATTTCTGGGCGAAAAAAGGTCAAAAAATTCCAAAATTACTACAAAAAAAATAAGAATAGGCAACACACAAAATTGCAACAATATGACAAATGTTATCTTTTGTAGTAAAGGGCAACACTTCTAGTTTGTTACCTTGATCTTAAAAAATCAAACTATATTACAATGCAACGATTTGAAAAGTGTTGCTCTAATGTATGTAAGACAACAATATATAAAATGTAGCTTATTTTATTATATAAGGCAACAATTATTTCAATGTTGCCCCGAAATATAACAACTATTGTTATAAAATATTTTATTATGGATGGTCATTAAGCTTATAATTATCTCTTTTATTACCTTAAGTATGGTTTTAATAGCATCCTTGTAACCCTCCTTTGTCATTAGTCCTCATTAACCCTCTCATGAATGGACTCTTCATTGTCCATATAAGTTACAATGTTCACATCTTGTATATATATATATGGTCATGAAATGGGTGAATATAGACATAACACTATTACCTCTCTACATCTCTCTCTTATTATCCCTTTTCCCCTTATTTTATAATAACTATAAAATTGTTGTCTATGCAACAAACTGAAGGATCCATTTTTTTTTTTTCAAATTATCTAAATTTAATAATCTGATTTTATGTTACAATTTAATTTATTAGACCTTATTAGTCGTAATTTGACTTCATTAAACTTTTTGGTTTTTTTATTTATTACAATCCATTTCTAATTAATTGCATTATTTCTTTACGTACTCATAACTCACTAATATATTTGTAATTCTTTCCCTCTCTTATACCCTACATGTACAATGGATCTTGCTAACAAGCTCACAGTGTCAAATACTCAAATCATGAATCAATATTTCTTTTTTTTATTTTTTTTTTGAAAAAAATCAATATTTTTTTTTATAAATTACTAATAATTTATATTAATATTTCTTTTTTATAAATTAATAATAATTTATATTATTGTATATATTTTGAAATAGTCAAAATGGAGTAAATCTGTAAGCTTACAATCCATACAAAGCATAATATAGTAACTCCCACCGTTATTCATGAATAATTGTCACATTAAACTTGACATACATGTTAATACACTAGTTAATCCTTATAGTTTTTTGATATGATATTTTGAGAATGAGGGTAAGGAATCCCGAAAATTAGTGGGAATTGCAGGCCCCATGGTGCGGCAGGGATTAATTGTAGGGTGATATTGGTTTTGTCAAAGGTTATATATAGGTGTGACTTGTATTCTGGGGTTACTTGTATAGGTTACTTGGGTATTACTTGTATTATGGGTTGCTTGTAGGTGTTACTTGTATTATGAGTAAACTTTAGTCCCCTACAAGTAACTCCAGACCAAACCCCCCATGTCAAATTAGTAACATTCTATAAGTAACCCTGACCAAAATAAGTATTACCTACAAGTAACCTTTGACCAAACCAGTAACACCCGACAAGTAACTTCCGCCGCACCATGTGGCCAGCCGCATACAAAAATTTGTAAATCATCAAATATAATTTAGGATATAAATCTAAAGTTTGAACCTAGACAATTATTTCCGAAAAAAAATAAAAAAAATTCTTTTAAATAATGAAAGAAAAAAATAATTTTTTAAAAAAAAATACAAAAAAAAAATCAAAGAACACCCCGCCGGATTCATCTCCTAACCCATAAAAATGGTGATTTATTTTTGCCTCCCAACACTTTCCCACTACTACGAATCAGTTATTCACTACCGCTTCTTGAATATGCTTTTTCTCTATTCGGTTACACTACATCAATTTTTCTCAGGTTAGAGTTATTTAAGCATATATTTAATTTGCAATTAATTAGTTGATTTTACTCTAATCAAATTGTTTACTTTGCTCTCTAGATCGGCTAGTTGGGTTTGGTTCCTGCAAAATCGTTTTTTTCGAATTCCATTGTAAGTCACCATTGCCCTTATCTCTCATGTGAATTTAATCTTAACAATTGGTTTATTTTGATGACTGATAAATACGGTTTGTTTTGGATTTGATTATAAGTTATCATCTTTAAATTTCATAGATTGTACCTGAAAAAATGTGACAATTTTGATCTAATGAATCTATTATATGCATGTATTATGGGTTTTCATCAGAAGATGTACAAAGGCAAAAGCAACTTGTTGTGATGTTTGAGTTAAAACAAATGATTTTGGATATAAAACTTCAACAAAATTTATACGACAACTTGGCTAAAGAATTAAGAAATTAATGACCTTTAAACTGACAAATTAATAAAGACTCATTTCTATACTCCTTGTGCAGAATTGTTGGGGGATTTGTTAACTGGAAGTTATGGTGTGCTGAATTGTAAGGGGGGGTTATTATTTGTTAATTGGGATGATATCAAATTTCAAGATTCATTTTATTTTAAGATTATTGTAATATTTGATGATAAATTTGGTGTTCGACAAAATTGAAAAATTTCAGAATCAAAGTAAAAAAAATGGGATAAATAGGATGAAGATTACCAAAATTGACAAACAACTAGCTACTTAAGTTAATTTTCCGAACTAGCTAGTTATATCAATCATGAATCTCCACTCAGAAGTCAGAAATGCATGATTATAATTCAATATGACACTTAATATTTGGTTGATTTCTAAAAGTACTGTACATAAGTGTATAATCCATTTATCACTCTATGTTACTTTGTGTTTCACTTTTGTTCTTGTAGAGTAAGTACAACTCAACTACGAAGTATATCATATTTGTGGTTTGTTTTAGAACTATGAATTGTGAATTTATATAATAGATTTAGATTGCATCTATAGGCTTAAAAAAATATGAGTTGTCATGCTAGCTTGTACTCCATATTATTTAGATTACATCTATAGGCTTAAAGTGACTTTGTTTTCACTTAAATTAAACTGACTTCAATTCTCTTGCTCTTGTGATCAATACAAAAGGAAGTCAGACGACTAATTTGCTAATAAAAAAGTTTCTAATTTTAAACCCTCAAATCTAAGTCAATTAGTCACTCAATTTTATTGATTATCAACTCACATGCTTTTTGCTTGAGTTAGATTGGTTCTAATGAAAACGTTGCTTGTTTCTTTTTCAAGCTATTTACTTTAATTGATCTAGGCTAATTATTAGAGTAGTAGTAGTAGTAGCAGGGAGTATATAAAATGTTTTCCATAAAACCTTTTTGCATGGCTTATATAAGGGTCATACCCAATTATATATATTTCTAGCTAAGACTAAATTGTGGCATCATTTACAAGCTAAGGTTGATTAGGTTGAAAGTTTGGAGCATTTTACCAGCTAAGGTAGATTAGCTTGAAAATATATTTTTTACGGCCTGTTCTCTTACGTTGAAATTTAGTTCAGTTCAGCTGAGTTCAGTTCAATTCAGTTTAGTTCAGTTCAGCTCCTAATTTCCTTCTCTTATAAAATATTCATTTCAGTTCAGCTCAGCTAAGTTCAGTTCAGCTGAGTTCAGTCAATGAGAACAGGCCCTTAGTGCTCTTAATGAATTAAGTTTGTAAGGCCCAAGAAATATGTCGTGCCAACAATGTAAACTAGACATACTATTATTTTATAATTTCTCTCTCCCACTAATCCGACTTAAACAAATATCTTATTTTTCTCTCCTATCAACTCCACTACTTTTATTGATATAACTTTTTCTCCCACTTTATTGAGGACTATGTAACTAAGTTCCAATATTTCAAAAAAATAAAAATAAAAAATAAAATATAACTAAGTTCCAAAAGCATCTACTTAAAGCAAGTATTCATAATTGATCCTATTTACTTACTAGTCATACTCCGTTTTGCATCCTCTTTCTAGTTTTGCATACTCTTAACATATTTTTGTAATTCAACCAATACACTTTGAAAGAAAGTAGTTAGTAAATTTTGTTATTTTGATAGTGGGTGTTGTTTGTTTATTTTATCCCCTTGATCTTGGATGCAATGGATTAAAAATTGCTCTATAAAACATGTATTTGTATGTATATTATGCTTTTACTATACTAGTCAAAGGTTTTAATTCTTTGACTTTGTTTATAATTTAATTATTTATTGAATTTTCGAAAAACTATTATTCTATATAACTTTGTTATTTGATTGGCATTGCAGGGTGTAAAGTACGTAGAATAATATATATATTGAAGACAAAGACAAAGATGTACAATGGTCTATTGGCGCTTTAGATTGTCTATAGACAATTTTTAAGGCTAAATACATTGTGTAGTGATATTTCAATGGATATTGTTTTTTCGATTCTGATAAGTTGACATGAATTTTGTTATAAAATTAATTTCCATTTATATTGATATTCAGCTTCTAGTAGATTTATTGTTGTCTATTTTTGAGTTCACATGTTAATTCATCTTAGTCTTTTAATTAATATTTAACAATTTTAAGCCATTGCATGTAAGATATTTGGCAACACTTTTGTATTATTACTAGCAAATACCACAAGTGTAAATTGTTGCAACACTTTTGTATTATTATAGTTTCTAATTATTGCCTAAGGTTGCAACAATTTACACTTGTTGCCTTTGTAAAGATGTTGCCTTAGGTATCATTATACCTTATCTTTAAAAATTGTTGCCTTTGAATAAAAATGTGTTGCCTTATAAATAGACAACAGGGGCATAAACTACGCCCTATATGTGTTGCCTTAGATACAAGGCAACACTTTTTTAATATTAGGCAATGGTTTTTCAACGTTACCTTAGCTTTATTTTGTTGTATATTAAAGGCTATAATCCACGCTTTTTGAGGAATTTTGAGGATACGGGGCCCGGTGGCGAAAAGTCTTGAGACCTTAGGGGATACATCTTAGGGTCATATAATGACGTTTGGAACCATATATGACCCTTATATGTTGTACAAAATAGACGTGGTAGGCTTTAGTTTACGAAATCGGTGCAAAATTAGAACGTGTAAATTGACCGTTTTAAGGCATATTGGATGGTTCCACCCACTCCATTGGACTCCCGGAGGGTATTAGGAACAATGGTAAACATCTCGGCAATTTTTATTTCCGGGCGAAAATAGGTCAAAAAATTCCAAAATTGAAGGCTATAATTTACGCTTTTTGAGGAATTTTGACGTTACGGAGCCCGGTGGCGAAAAGTCTTGAGACCTTAGGGGATACATCTTAGGGTCATATAATGACGTTTGGAACCATATATGACCATTATATGTTGCCATAAATGTCCGTGGTAGGCTTGAGGTCACGATATCGGTGCAAGTTTGGAACGGGTAAATTGACTGTTTAAAGGCATATTGGATGATTGGACCCACCCAAATAGACTCCCAGGGTGTATTAAGGTCCATGGTAAGCATCTCGGCATTTTTTATTTCCAGGCGAAAAAAGGTCAAAAAATTCCAAAATTGAAGGCTATAATCCATGCTTTTTGAGGAATTTTGAGGTTACGGGGCCCGGTGACGAAAAGTCTTGAGACCTTAGGAGATACATCTTAGTGTCATATAATGACGTTTTGAACCATATATGACCCTTATATGTTGTAAAAAATAGTCGTGGTAGGCTTCAGTTTACGAAATCGAAGCAAATTTGGAATGGGTAAGTTGACACTTTTAAGGCATATTGGATGGTTCCACAGACTCAATTGGACTCCCGGAGGATATAAGGAACCATGGTAAACATCTCGGCAATTTTTATTTCCAGGCAAAAAAAGGTCAAAAAATTCCAAAATTGAAGGCTATAATTCACGCTTTTTGAGGAATTTTGAGGTTACGGGGCCCGGTGGCGAAAACTCTTGAGACCTTAGGGGATACATATTAGGGTCATATAATGACGTTTGGAACCATATATGACCCTTATTTGTTATACAAAATAGCCGTGGTAGGCTTTTGTTTACGAAATCGGAGCCAATTTGGAACGGGTAAAGTTTTAAGGCATATTGGATGGTTCCACCCACTCAATTGGACTCCCGGAGGTTATTAGGAACCATGGTAAACATCTCGGCAATTTTTATTTCCAGAAGAAAAAAGATCAAAAAATTCCAAAATTGAAGGCTATAATCCACGCATTTTGAGGAATTTCGAGGTTACAGGGCCTGGTGGCGAAAAGTCTTGAGAGCTTAGGGGATACATCTTAGGGTCATAAATAATGACGTTTGGAACCATATATGACCCTTATATGTTGTACAAAATAGCCGTGGTAGGCTTCAGTTTACGAAATCGGTACAAATTTAGAACTGGTAAATTGACCGTTTTAAGGCATATTGGATGTTTCCACCCACTCAATTGGACTCCCGGAGGGTATTAGGAACCATGGTAAACATCTCGGCGATTTTTATTTCCGAGCGATAAAAGGTCAAAAAATTCCAAAATTGAAGGCTATAATCCACGCTTTTTGAGGAATTTTGAGATTACGGGGCCCGGTGGCGATAAGTCTTGAGACCCTAGGGGATACATCTTAGGGTCATATAATGAACTTTGGAACCATATATGACCATTATATGTTTCCATAAATGTCCGTGGTAGACTTGATGTCACGATATAGGTGCAAGTTTGGAACGGGTAAATTGACTGTTTAAAGGCATATTGGATGGTTGGACCCACCCAAATAGACTCCTAGGGTGTATTAGGGTCCATGGTAAGCATCTCGGCATTTTTTATTTCCGAGCGAAAATAGGTCAAAAAATTTCAAAATTGAAGGCTATAATCCACGCTTTTTGAGGAATTTTGAGGTTACGGGGCCTAGTGGCGAAAAGTCTTGAGACCTTAGGGGATACATCTTAGGGTCATATAATGACGTTTGCAACCATATATGAACCTTATATGTTGTACAAAATAGCTGTGGTAGGCTTCAGTTTACGAAATCGGTGCAAATTTGGAACGGGTAAATTGACCGTTTTAAGGCATATTGGATGGTTCCACCCACTCAATTGGACTCCCGGAGGGTATTATGAACCATGGTAAACATCTCGGCAATTTTTTTTTTCGGGCGAAAAAAGGTCAAAAAATTCAAAAATTGAAGGCTATAATAATCCACGGTTTTTGAGGAATTTTGAGGTTACGGGGCCCTGTGGCGAAAAGTCTTGATACCTTAGGGGATACATCTTAGGGTCATGTAATAACATTTGGAACCATATATGACCCTTATATGTTGTACAAAATAGCCGTGGTAGGCTTCAGTTTACGAAATCGGTGCAAATTTGGAACGGGTAAATTGACCGTTTTAAGGTATATTGGATGGTTCCACCCACTCAATTGGACTCCCGGAGGTTATTAGGAACCATGGTAACCATCTCGGCAATTTTTATTTTCGAGCGAAAAAGGTCAAAAAATTCCGAAATTGAAGGCTATAATCCACGCTTTTTTGAGGAATTTTGAGGTTACGGGGCCCGGTGACGAAAAGTCTTGAGAGCTTAGGGGATACATCTTAGGGTCATATAATGACGTTTGGAACCATATATGACCCTTATATGTTGTACAACATATAAGGGTCATATATGGTTCCAAACGTCATTATATGACCCTAAGATGTATCCCCTAAGGTCTCAAGACTTTTTGCCACCAGGCCCCATAACCTCAAAATTCCTCAAAAAGCGTGGATTATAGCCTTCAATTTTGGAAATTTTTGACCTTTTTTCTCCCGGAAATAAAAAATGCCGAGAAGCTTACCATGGACCCTAATACACCCTGGGAGTCTATTTGGGTGGGTCACACCATCCAATATGCCTTTAAATAGTCAATTTACCCGTTCCAAACTTGCACTGATATCTTGACCTGAAGCCTACCACGGACATTTAATTTATAGCAACATATAATGGTCATATATGGTTCCAAACGTCATTATATGACCCTAAGATGTATCCCCTAGGGTCTCAAGACTTTTCGCCACCGGGCCCCGTAACCTCAAAATTCCTCAAAAAGCGTGGATTATTGCCTTCAATTTTAGAATTTGTTGACCTTTTTTCGCCCGGAAATAAAAATTGCCAAGATGTTTACCATGGTTCCTAATACCCTCCGGGAGTCCAATTGAGTGGGTGGAACCATCCAATATGCCTTAAAAAGGTCAATTTACCCGTTCCAAATTTGCATCGATTTCGTAAACTGAAGCCTACCACGGCTATTTTGTACAACATATAAGGGTCATATATGCTTCCAAACGTCATTATATGACCCTAAGATGTATCCCTTAAGGCATCAAGACTTTTCGCCACCGGGCCCTGTAACCTCGAAATACCTCAAAAAGCGTGGATTATAGCCTTCGATTTTGGAATTTTTTGACCTTTTTTCACCTGGAAATAAAAAATGCCGAGATGCTTACCATGGACCCTAATACACCTTGGGAGTCTATTTGGGTGAGTCCAACCAACCAATATACCTTTAAACAGTCAATTTACCCGTTCTAAACTTGCACCGATATCGTGACATCAAGTCTACCACGGACATTTATGGTAACATATAATGGTCATATACGGTTCCAAACGTCATTATATGACCTTAAGATGTATCCCCTAGAGTCTCTAGACTTTTCGCTACTAGGCCCCTTAATCTCAAAATTCCTCAAAAAGTGTGGTTTATAGCCTTCAATTTTGGAATTTTTTTACCTTTTTTCGCCCGGAAAAAAAAATTGCCGAGATGTTTACCATGGTTTCCAATACCCTCCGGGAATCCAATTGAGTGGGTGGAACCTTCCAATATGCCTTAAAACGGTCAATTTACCCGTTCCAAGTTTGCACCGATTTCGTAAACTGAAGCCTACCACGGCTATTTTGTACAACATATAAGGGTCATATAAGATTCCAAATGTCATTATATGACCCTAAGATGTATCCCCTAAGGTCTCAAGACTTTTCGCCACCGGGTCCCGTAACCTCAAAATTTCTTCAAAAAGCGTGGATTATAGCCTTCAATTTTAGAAATTTTTGACCTTTTTTCGCCCGGAAATAAAAATTGCCGAGATGTTTACCATGGTTCCTAATACCCTCCCAGAGTCCAATTGAGTAGGTGGAACCATCCAATATGCCTTAAAACGGTCAATTTACCCGTTCCAAATTTGCACCGATTTCGTAAACTGAAGCCTACCACGGTTATTTTGTACAACATATAAGGGTCATATATGGTACCAAACGTCATTATATGACCCTAAGATGTATCCTTAAAGGTCTCAAGACTTTTCGCCACCGGGCCCCGTAACCTCAAAATTCCTCAAAAAGCGTGGATTATAGCCTTCAATTTTGGTATTTTTTGACCTTTTTTCGCCCGGAAATAAAAATTGCCGAGATGTTTACCAAGGTTCTTAATACCCTCAGGGAGTCTAATTGATTGGGTGGAACCATCCAATATGCCTTAAAACGGTCAATTTACCCGTTCCAAATTTGCACCGATTTCGTAAACTGAAGCCTACCACGGCTATTTTGTCGTGACCTCAACATATAATGGTCATATATGGTTCCAAACGTCATTATATGACCCTAAGATGTATCCCCTAGGTTGTCAAGACTTTTCGCCACCGGGCCCCGTAACCTCAAAATTCCTCAAAAAGCATGGATTATAACCTTTAATTTTGGAATTTTTTGAACATTTTTTGCCCGGAAATAAAAATTGTAGAGATGTTTACCATGGTTCCTAATAACCTCCGGGAGTCCAATTGAGTGGGTGGAACCATCCAATATGCCATAAAACGGTCAATTTACCCGTTCCAAACTTGCACCGATATCGTGACCTCAAGCCTACCATGGACATTTATGGAACATATAATGGTCATATATGGTTCCAAACGTCATTATATGACCCTAAGATGTGTCCACTAGGGTCTCAAGACTTTTCGCCACTGGGCCGTGTAACCTCAAAATTCCTCAAAAAGCGTGGATTAGCCTTTCAATTTTGGAATTTTTTGACCTTTTTTCGCCCAGAAATAAAAAATGCCGGGATGCTTACCATGGACCCTAATACACCCTGGGAGTCTATTTGGGTGGGTCCAACCATCCAATATGCCTTTAAACAGTCAATTTACTCGTTCCAAACTTGCACCGATATCGTGACCTCAAGCCTACCACGGACATTTATGGCAGAATATAATGGTTATATATGGTTCCAAACGTCATTATATAACCCTAAGTTGTATCCCTTAGAGTCTCAAAACTTTTCGCCACCGGGCCCCGTAACCTCAAAATTCCTCAAAAAGCGTGGATTATAGCCTTCAATTTTGGAATTTTTTAACCTTTTTTCGCTTGGAAATAAAAATTGCCGAGATGTTTAATATGGCTCCTAATACCCTTCGGGAGTCCAATTGAGTGGGTGGAACCATCCAATATGCCATAAAACGGTCAATTTACCCGTTCCATATTTACACCGATTTCGTAAACTGAAGCCTACCACGGCTATTTTGTACAACATATGACTTTATATGACCCTAAGATGTATCCCTTAAGGTCTTGTGACTTTTCGCCACCGGGCCCCGTAACCTCAAAATTCCTCAAAAAGCGTGGATTATTGCCTTTAATTTTGGAATCTTTTGCCCGTTTTTCGCCCGGTAAAAAAATTGCCGAGATGTTTACCATGGTAAGAATCTCGGCATTTTTTATTTCCAGGCGACAAAAGGTCAAAAAATTCCAAAATTGAAGGCTATATATCCACGCTTTTTGAGGAATTTTGAGGTTACGGGGCCCGGTGGTGAAAAGTCTTGAGACCCTAAGAGATACATCTTAGGGTCATATAATGACATTTTGAACCATAAATGACCATTATACGTTGCCATAAATGTCCGTGGTAGGCTTGAGGTCACGATATCGGTGCAAGTTTGGAACGGGTAAATTGACTGTTTAAAGGCATATTGGATGGTTGGACCTACCCAAATAGACTCCTAGGGTGTATTAGGGTCCATAGTAAGCATCTCGGCATTTTTTATTTCCTGGCGAAAAAAGGTTAAAAAATTCCAAAATTGAAGGCTATAATCCACGATTTTTGAGGAATTTTGAGGTTACGGGGCCCGCAGGCGAAAAGTTATGAGATCTTAGGGGATACATCTTAGGGTCATATAATGACATTTGGAACCATATATGACCCTTATATGTTGTACAAAATAGCCGTGGTAGGCTTCAGTTTATGAAATCGGTGCAAATTTGGAACGGGTAAATTGACCGTTTTATGGCATATTGGATGGTTTCACCCACTCAATTGGACTCCCGGAGGGTATTAGGAACCATGGTAAATATCTCGGCAATTTTTATTTCTGGGCGAAAAAGGTCAAAAAATTCAAAAATTGAAGGCTATAATCCACGCTTTTTGAGGAATTTTGAGGTTACGGAGCCCGGTGGCGAAAAGTCTTGAGACCCTAGGGGATACATCTTAGGGTCATATAATGACGTTTGGAACCATATATGACCATTATATGTTGCCATAAATGTCCGTCGTAGGCTTAAGGTCACGATATCGGTGCAAGTTTGGAACGGGTAAATTGACTGTTTAAAGGCATATTATATGGTTGGCCCCATCCAAATAGACTCCCAGGGTGTATTAGGGTCCATGGTAAGACTCTCGGCATTTTTTATTTCCAGGCGAAAAAAGGTCAAAAAATTCCAAAATTGAAGGCTATAATCCACGCTTTTTGAGGAATTTTGAGGATACGGGGCCCGGTGGCGAAAAGTGTTGAGACCTTAGGGGATACATCTTAAGGTCAAATAAATGATGTTTGGAACCATATATGACCCTTATGTGTTGTACAAAATAGCCGTGGTAGGCTTTAGTTTACGAAATCGGTGCAAATTTGGAACGGGTAAATTGACCGTTTTAAGGTATATTGGATGAATCCACCCACTCAATTGGACTCCCGGAGGGTATTAGGAACCATGGTAAACATCTCGGAAATTTTTATTTCCGGGCGAAAAAAGGTCAAAAAATTTCATAATTGATGGCTATAATCCACGCTTTTTGAGGATTTTTAAGGTTACGGGGCCCGGTGGCGAAAAGTCTTGCGACCCTAGGGGATACATGTTAGGGTCATATGATGACGTTTGGAACCATATATGACCATTATATATTGCCCTAAATGTCCGTGGTAAGCTTGAAGTCACGATGTCGATGCAAGTTTGGAACGGGTAAATTGACTGTTTAAAGGCATTTTGGATGGTTGGACCTACCCAAATAGACTCCCAGGTTGTATTAGGGTCCATGGTAAGCATCTCAACATTTTTTATTTCTGGGCGAAAAAAGGTCAAAAAATTCCAAAATTACTACAAAAAAAATAAGAATAGGCAACACACAAAATTGCAACAATATGACAAATGTTATCTTTTGTAGTAAAGGGCAACACTTCTAGTTTGTTACCTTGATCTTAAAAAATCAAACTATATTACAATGCAACGATTTGAAAAGTGTTGCTCTAATGTATGTAAGACAACAATATATAAAATGTAGCTTATTTTATTATATAAGGCAACAATTATTTCAATGTTGCCCCGAAATATAACAACTATTGTTATAAAATATTTTATTATGGATGGTCATTAAGCTTATAATTATCTCTTTTATTACCTTAAGTATGGTTTTAATAGCATCCTTGTAACCCTCCTTTGTCATTAGTCCTCATTAACCCTCTCATGAATGGACTCTTCATTGTCCATATAAGTTACAATGTTCACATCTTGTATATATATATATGGTCATGAAATGGGTGAATATAGACATAACACTATTACCTCTCTACATCTCTCTCTTATTATCCCTTTTCCCCTTATTTTATAATAACTATAAAATTGTTGTCTATGCAACAAACTGAAGGATCCATTTTTTTTTTTTCAAATTATCTAAATTTAATAATCTGATTTTATGTTACAATTTAATTTATTAGACCTTATTAGTCGTAATTTGACTTCATTAAACTTTTTGGTTTTTTTATTTATTACAATCCATTTCTAATTAATTGCATTATTTCTTTACGTACTCATAACTCACTAATATATTTGTAATTCTTTCCCTCTCTTATACCCTACATGTACAATGGATCTTGCTAACAAGCTCACAGTGTCAAATACTCAAATCATGAATCAATATTTCTTTTTTTTATTTTTTTTTTGAAAAAAATCAATATTTTTTTTTATAAATTACTAATTATTTATATTAATATTTCTTTTTTATAAATTAATAATAATTTATATTATTGTATATATTTTGAAATAGTCAAAATGGAGTAAATCTGTAAGCTTACAATCCATACAAAGCATAATATAGTAACTCCCACCGTTATTCATGAATAATTGTCACATTAAACTTGACATACATGTTAATACACTAGTTAATCCTTATAGTTTTTTGATATGATATTTTGAGAATGAGGGTAAGGAATCCCGAAAATTAGTGGGAATTGCAGGCCCCATGGTGCGGCAGGGATTAATTGTAGGGTGATATTGGTTTTGTCAAAGGTTATATATAGGTGTGACTTGTATTCTGGGGTTACTTGTATAGGTTACTTGGGTATTACTTGTATTATGGGTTGCTTGTAGGTGTTACTTGTATTATGAGTAAACTTTAGTCCCCTACAAGTAACTCCAGACCAAACCCCCCATGTCAAATTAGTAACATTCTATAAGTAACCCTGACCAAAATAAGTATTACCTACAAGTAACCTTTGACCAAACCAGTAACACCCGACAAGTAACTTCCGCCGCACCATGTGGCCAGCCGCATACAAAAATTTGTAAATCATCAAATATAATTTAGGATATAAATCTAAAGTTTGAACCTAGACAATTATTTCCGAAAAAAAATAAAAAAAATTCTTTTAAATAATGAAAGAAAAAAATAATTTTTTAAAAAAAAATACAAAAAAAAAATCAAAGAACACCCCGCCGGATTCATCTCCTAACCCATAAAAATGGTGATTTATTTTTGCCTCCCAACACTTTCCCACTACTACGAATCAGTTATTCACTACCGCTTCTTGAATATGCTTTTTCTCTATTCGGTTACACTACATCAATTTTTCTCAGGTTAGAGTTATTTAAGCATATATTTAATTTGCAATTAATTAGTTGATTTTACTCTAATCAAATTGTTTACTTTGCTCTCTAGATCGGCTAGTTGGGTTTGGTTCCTGCAAAATCGTTTTTTTCGAATTCCATTGTAAGTCACCATTGCCCTTATCTCTCATGTGAATTTAATCTTAACAATTGGTTTATTTTGATGACTGATAAATACGGTTTGTTTTGGATTTGATTATAAGTTATCATCTTTAAATTTCATAGATTGTACCTGAAAAAATGTGACAATTTTGATCTAATGAATCTATTATATGCATGTATTATGGGTTTTCATCAGAAGATGTACAAAGGCAAAAGCAACTTGTTGTGATGTTTGAGTTAAAACAAATGATTTTGGATATAAAACTTCAACAAAATTTATACGACAACTTGGCTAAAGAATTAAGAAATTAATGACCTTTAAACTGACAAATTAATAAAGACTCATTTCTATATTCCTTGTGCAGAATTGTTGGGGGATTTGTTAACTGGAAGTTATGGTGTGCTGAATTGTAAGGGGGGGTTATTATTTGTTAATTGGGATGATATCAAATTTCAAGATTCATTTTATTTTAAGATTATTGTAATATTTGATGATAAATTTGGTGTTCGACAAAATTGAAAAATTTCAGAATCAAAGTAAAAAAAATGGGATAAATAGGATGAAGATTACCAAAATTGACAAACAACTAGCTACTTAAGTTAATTTTCCGAACTAGCTAGTTATATCAATCATGAATCTCCACTCAGAAGTCAGAAATGCATGATTATAATTCAATATGACACTTAATATTTGGTTGATTTCTAAAAGTACTGTACATAAGTGTATAATCCATTTATCACTCTATGTTACTTTGTGTTTCACTTTTGTTCTTGTAGAGTAAGTACAACTCAACTACGAAGTATATCATATTTGTGGTTTGTTTTAGAACTATGAATTGTGAATTTATATAATAGATTTAGATTGCATCTATAGGCTTAAAAAAATATGAGTTGTCATGCTAGCTTGTACTCCATATTATTTAGATTACATCTATAGGCTTAAAGTGACTTTGTTTTCACTTAAATTAAACTGACTTCAATTCTCTTGCTCTTATGATCAATACAAAAGGAAGTCAGACGACTAATTTGCTAATAAAAAAGTTTCTAATTTTAAACCCTCAAATCTAAGTCAATTAGTCACTCAATTTTATTGATTATCAACTCACATGCTTTTTGCTTGAGTTAGATTGGTTCTAATGAAAACGTTGCTTGTTTCTTTTTCAAGCTATTTACTTTAATTGATCTAGGCTAATTATTAGAGTAGTAGTAGTAGTAGCAGGGAGTATATAAAATGTTTTCCATCAAACCTTTTTGCATGGCTTATATAAGGGTCATACCCAATTATATATATTTCTAACTAGGACTAAATTGTGGCATCATTTACAAGCTAAGGTTGATTAGGTTGAAAGTTTGGAGCATTTTACCAGCTAAGGTAGATTAGCTTGAAAATATATTTTTTACGGCCTGTTCTCTTACGTTGAAATTTAGTTCAGTTCAGCTGAGTTCAGTTCAATTCAGTTTAGTTCAGTTCAGCTCCTAATTTCCTTCTCTTATAAAATATTCATTTCAGTTCAGCTCAGCTAAGTTCAGTTCAGCTGAGTTCAGTCAATGAGAACAGGCCCTTAGTGCTCTTAATGAATTAAGTTTGTAAGGCCCAAGAAATATGTCGTGCCAACAATGTAAACTAGACATACTATTATTTTATAATTTCTCTCTCCCACTAATCCGACTTAAACAAATATCTTATTTTTCTCTCCTATCAACTCCACTACTTTTATTGATATAACTTTTTCTCCCACTTTATTGAGGACTATGTAACTAAGTTCCAATATTTCAAAAAAATAAAAATAAAAAATAAAATATAACTAAGTTCCAAAAGCATCTACTTAAAGCAAGTATTCATAATTGATCCTATTTACTTACTAGTCATACTCCGTTTTGCATCCTCTTTCTAGTTTTGCATACTCTTAAAATATTTTTGTAATTCAACCAATACACTTTGAAAGAAAGTAGTTAGTAAATTTTGTTATTTTGATAGTGGGTGTTGTTTGTTTATTTTATCCCCTTGATCTTGGATGCAATGGATTAAAAATTGCTCTATAAAACATGTATTTGTATGTATATTATGCTTTTACTATACTAGTCAAAGGTTTTAATTCTTTGACTTTGTTTATAATTTAATTATTTATTGAATTTTCGAAAAACTATTATTCTATATAACTTTGTTATTTGATTGGCATTGCAGGGTGTAAAGTACGTAGAATAATATATATATTGAAGACAAAGACAAAGATGTACAATGGTCTATTGGCGCTTTAGATTGTCTATAGACAATTTTTAAGGCTAAATACATTGTGTAGTGATATTTCAATGGATATTGTTTTTTCGATTCTGATAAGTTGACATGAATTTTGTTATAAAATTAATTTCCATTTATATTGATATTCAGCTTCTAGTAGATTTATTGTTGTCTATTTTTGAGTTCACATGTTAATTCATCTTAGTCTTTTAATTAATATTTAACAATTTTAAGCCATTGCATGTAAGATATTTGGCAACACTTTTGTATTATTACTAGCAAATACCACAAGTGTAAATTGTTGCAACACTTTTGTATTATTATAGTTTCTAATTATTGCCTAAGGTTGCAACAATTTACACTTGTTGCCTTTGTAAAGATGTTGCCTTAGGTATCATTATACCTTATCTTTAAAAATTGTTGCCTTTGAATAAAAATGTGTTGCCTTATAAATAGACAACAGGGGCATAAACTACGCCCTATATGTGTTGCCTTAGATACAAGGCAACACTTTTTTAATATTAGGCAATGGTTTTTCAACGTTACCTTAGCTTTATTTTGTTGTATATTAAAGGCTATAATCCACGCTTTTTGAGGAATTTTGAGGATACGGGGCCCGGTGGCGAAAAGTCTTGAGACCTTAGGGGATACATCTTAGGGTCATATAATGACGTTTGGAACCATATATGACCCTTATATGTTGTACAAAATAGACGTGGTAGGCTTTAGTTTACGAAATCGGTGCAAAATTAGAACGTGTAAATTGACCGTTTTAAGGCATATTGGATGGTTCCACCCACTCCATTGGACTCCCGGAGGGTATTAGGAACAATGGTAAACATCTCGGCAATTTTTATTTCCGGGCGAAAATAGGTCAAAAAATTCCAAAATTGAAGGCTATAATTTACGCTTTTTGAGGAATTTTGACGTTACGGAGCCCGGTGGCGAAAAGTCTTGAGACCTTAGGGGATACATCTTAGGGTCATATAATGACGTTTGGAACCATATATGACCATTATATGTTGCCATAAATGTCCGTGGTAGGCTTGAGGTCACGATATCGGTGCAAGTTTGGAACGGGTAAATTGACTGTTTAAAGGCATATTGGATGATTGGACCCACCCAAATAGACTCCCAGGGTGTATTAAGGTCCATGGTAAGCATCTCGGCATTTTTTATTTCCAGGCGAAAAAAGGTCAAAAAATTCCAAAATTGAAGGCTATAATCCACGCTTTTTGAGGAATTTTGAGGTTACGGGGCCCGGTGACGAAAAGTCTTGAGACCTTAGGAGATACATCTTAGTGTCATATAATGACGTTTGGAACCATATATGACCCTTATATGTTGTAAAAAATAGTCGTGGTAGGCTTCAGTTTACGAAATCGAAGCAAATTTGGAATGGGTAAGTTGACACTTTTAAGGCATATTGGATGGTTCCACAGACTCAATTGGACTCCCGGAGGATATAAGGAACCATGGTAAACATCTCGGCAATTTTTATTTCCAGGCAAAAAAAGGTCAAAAAATTCCAAAATTGAAGGCTATAATTCACGCTTTTTGAGGAATTTTGAGGTTACGGGGCCCGGTGGCGAAAACTCTTGAGACCTTAGGGGATACATATTAGGGTCATATAATGACGTTTGGAACCATATATGACCCTTATTTGTTATACAAAATAGCCGTGGTAGGCTTTTGTTTACGAAATCGGAGCCAATTTGGAACGGGTAAAGTTTTAAGGCATATTGGATGGTTCCACCCACTTAATTGGACTCCCGGAGGTTATTAGGAACCATGGTAAACATCTCGGCAATTTTTATTTCCAGAAGAAAAAAGATCAAAAAATTCCAAAACTGAAGGCTATAATCCACGCATTTTGAGGAATTTCGAGGTTACAGGGCCTGGTGGCGAAAAGTCTTGAGAGCTTAGGGGATACATCTTAGGGTCATAAATAATGACGTTTGGAACCATATATGACCCTTATATGTTGTACAAAATAGCCGTGGTAGGCTTCAGTTTACGAAATCGGTACAAATTTAGAACTGGTAAATTGACCGTTTTAAGGCATATTGGATGTTTCCACCCACTCAATTGGACTCCCGGAGGGTATTAGGAACCATGGTAAACATCTCGGCGATTTTTATTTCCGAGCGATAAAAGGTCAAAAAATTCCAAAATTGAAGGCTATAATCCACGCTTTTTGAGGAATTTTGAGATTACGGGGCCCGGTGGCGATAAGTCTTGAGACCCTAGGGGATACATCTTAGGGTCATATAATGAACTTTGGAACCATATATGACCATTATATGTTTCCATAAATGTCCGTGGTAGACTTGATGTCACGATATAGGTGCAAGTTTGGAACGGGTAAATTGACTGTTTAAAGGCATATTGGATGGTTGGACCCACCCAAATAGACTCCTAGGGTGTATTAGGGTCCATGGTAAGCATCTCGGCATTTTTTATTTCCGAGCGAAAATAGGTCAAAAAATTTCAAAATTGAAGGCTATAATCCACGCTTTTTGAGGAATTTTGAGGTTACGGGGCCTAGTGGCGAAAAGTCTTGAGACCTTAGGGGATACATCTTAGGGTCATATAATGACGTTTGCAACCATATATGAACCTTATATGTTGTACAAAATAGCTGTGGTAGGCTTCAGTTTACGAAATCGGTGCAAATTTGGAACGGGTAAATTGACCGTTTTAAGGCATATTGGATGGTTCCACCCACTCAATTGGACTCCCGGAGGGTATTATGAACCATGGTAAACATCTCGGCAATTTTTTTTTTCGGGCGAAAAAAGGTCAAAAAATTCAAAAATTGAAGGCTATAATCCACGGTTTTTGAGGAATTTTGAGGTTACGGGGCCCTGTGGCGAATAGTCTTGAGACCTTAGGGGATACATCTTAGGGTCATGTAATAACATTTGGAACCATATATGACCCTTATATGTTGTACAAAATAGCCGTGGTAGGCTTCAGTTTACGAAATCGGTGCAAATTTGGAACGGGTAAATTGACCGTTTTAAGGTATATTGGATGGTTCCACCCACTCAATTGGACTCCCGGAGGTTATTAGGAACCATGGTAAACATCTCGGCAATTTTTATTTTCGAGCGAAAAAGGTCAAAAAATTCCGAAATTGAAGGCTATAATCCACGCTTTTTTGAGGAATTTTGAGGTTACGGGGCCCGGTGACGAAAAGTCTTGAGAGCTTAGGGGATACATCTTAGGGTCATATAATGACGTTTGGAACCATATATGACCCTTATATGTTGTACAACATATAAGGGTCATATATGGTTCCAAACGTCATTATATGACCCTAAGATGTATCCCCTAAGGTCTCAAGACTTTTTGCCACCGGGCCCCATAACCTCAAAATTCCTCAAAAAGCGTGGATTATAGCCTTCAATTTTGGAAATTTTTGACCTTTTTTCTCCCGGAAATAAAAAATGCCGAGAAGCTTACCATGGACCCTAATACACCCTGGGAGTCTATTTGGGTGGGTCACACCATCCAATATGCCTTTAAATAGTCAATTTACCCGTTCCAAACTTGCACTGATATCTTGACCTGAAGCCTACCACGGACATTTCACTACACCAAAAACTAGATTAGAGATTGCAAA
Source organism: Chenopodium album (assembly GCF_948465745.1). Lineage (NCBI taxonomy): Eukaryota > Viridiplantae > Streptophyta > Magnoliopsida > Caryophyllales > Amaranthaceae > Chenopodium > Chenopodium album. The sequence goes on along the minus strand of NC_137850.1, from coordinate 19,071,664 downwards.
ATATAGAACGGTTATCAAAGATAGGCGTTCTCCAGAAGAATATAGAACGTATTTATATAAGAGGCGTCCTGTATGTAATTACATATGGAACGGTTAGCATAGTTAATTGTTCTTTTTTTTTTTACTCTAAAATATCTATAAAAAATAATTAATTATTATAGATGATATAGAACGGTCATCTTAACAACCGTTTTGTATTGTATTAATTAATTTTTTTTTATTAGGAGGAAAAAATATACACAGTAATAAGTTGCCCAAATTAATTTAAGCGGCTAAAAGGAATTGAAAAGCGCGCTACTCTTTTCACTTTCAGTTTCACATTCTTTTATCGATCACTTTAACTTTAACTATAGCTTGAAAAAAAATACTGCTTTGCTTTCGTGAAACCTCCACCATAACTTAATATAAGCCGCTGACTCACCGCCTCACCGCCGCATCGCCACACTGCCGCACCACCGCTCCACCGCCGCACCACCGATCGCCGCCCAACTTCTGAGCACCGCACCACTCCTCTGAGGTAGGTTCGAATCTTCTTGTTATAGAGTAATTGAATTTTGATTATTTGTCAATTGAACTGCATGCATCATTTGAAATATGATGGAAACATAATTAAATTCATAGTTTTCATCTATTAAATTAATTTGCAATTTGAATTTTAGGTGATTGAAAAAAAATTCAAAGTTCTAATTTTAGGGTTAAATTCAATCGATTGTTTGTATGCAAATATTTCAGTTGAATTGCAGTAAGTTCAATCAAATTCCCCTTAATTTTTTCGAATTACATTTATTTCAATAGTAATCAAAATAATTTTAGCCAAATTAATCTTACCTAAGTTCAATTTAGAACCCTAATCACATAAAGAAAGAGGGGTAGGGGAAATTGATTACCACTGGATTATTGAATTGTGCTCTATTGATTTCAAATACTCTGCAATAAATTTTAGAAATATTGATTTGCTTTGCTTTTATTTCATAAAAGGGTTGGTTATGAGATCTTGTGATTGAAATTATGTGATGATAAAATCTGATTCTAGTAATGTATAAGAGTAGTCGTGGTTTTCACTATGCTTACAATGATGAGTAAGGAGTGTGTTTTTGTGGAATTTGTGTAGCAGATTGTGAATAGAGAAGAGAGAGGGAATCATAATACGTGGACTGTGGTAGTGAATTCACCAATTATTTGGCTTTGTACTCAGCTTCAAGGGGGGAAGTATGGGTTTTTGGGGTGAAATTGACTGGGGATGGGAGGAGTTTGAGGTTAGTGAAGTGTGCTGTGATTGATTGTAGGTTTCCAATTTCGTCGATTTGCCTTTCGTTTGGATTTTTGATCTTGGGGGAGATGAGAGGGGTTCGGGTTTTTCAATTGCGTGTATTGGTGAAAGGGAGGGTTGGGAGTAAAAGGAGGTTGACAGTATCGAGAGGGAAGGGTGAGAATTCGAATGCTGAAGAGCGGCAGCAGGTTTAATGTATCAGTGGCAATAGATGTATTACATTGCTGCCTGATAGAATGTTCAGACTTTAGCAGGCTGCAGTTTGCTCCAAGTACTGACCCTTTAGCAGGTTCAGACTTTCTAATTAAAGGGTCTGGTTTTGTGTTCTATTTAATTTCTGTTTCATCGTTCACTTTCAATCCCTTTTTGCCTACCTCTGCTGCATTACATTTCTAAAAGGGTCTGGTTGTGTTGCATCATTAAGCACTAATCCTCTATTTTTTTTTTTTTGGTTTTTTCAAAGGGATTTTCTCATCAGTGGAGTGGGACACCCATTTTTTGGCTTCATTTTCGTAGCTTTAATGTATTAGTGGCAGTAGATGTGCACTTTAAGTCAATAAAGATATTGATTTTATCAGTGGCAGTAGATGTCCTGAAGTTTTCCAGACATATGCCATGGAAATTCCGGAATTGCAGGCTATTTAGTTATGATGTGCTGCTCACCTTTAGCCCTGCTATCTTTTGAACTTTATCTTATTTTCAGCTCTAGTTTATGTTCTTATCTGTTGTACTGGGAAAACTCGGATGATTTGGAGTGGTTTATATTGCCCTCTTAGTATCCTCATTTTGTTCCTGATGATGATCATCAGATTTACCATCATATAATATAATGGTTTTCCCTTTTGTGTTAAAAAAAAAGTAGATATATTTAGCTAATTGCTTATTATTTTTACTAGTAGAGTTTGGTTATATTAAATAAAAGAACTTGTTTCTTAATGCTAAGCTAGTTAACACGAATAGTAGTGCTCAAGGGAATTCAATTGTAACTGTAATGATATTGATGGAACATAAAGAGATCAAATTGTTATTATTATTTGAAATTTGTTACTTCTTTGTATTCCGAATCTTTCCTGTTGCTATCATGACTTCATGAGATATTGTGTAAATGCTTGCAGGATCTGTTACTCTTGCTTGTTTGGTTGTGCCTTGTTGGCAACTTCGGATTACTGAGGCTTATTTGTTATCCATGCCCCACAATGACACTCTATTTTGAACTAATATATTATTAACTAATATGTATGTATTTTACATTGTTTTGTAGTATTTTAAGCAAGTTCCTCATACATATTCTCAACAAATGATTGACGAGCTTAGGGAAATGTGGATTTCATATGTTACCGGATACCATCAACCAAATGACGACGACGATGATTTATGTGAATTGTAGATCAATATGGTATCGGTATATTTTGGGGCATCAATTTTTTTTTAAAATCAACATTAACTAGAAAGGTTTTTGATATTTAACTCACGTATTTGTTTGTATAGAACAAATTTTGTATGAATGATTCAATTTAATTGTGGTTGGATGTTTTAAAATATATATATGAAGTATATTTTGATGGCTTTTGTCGTATCTGGAAAAATATTTTTGTTAATTTTATTATACAGAAAGTTATATTTCATGTACAGGATCTTGGATTTTTTTTACATAGGAAATGTGAAGATTTTCTTACAGGATATATAAATTTACAATATATTAAATAGGAATACAGGTCTAAAATGAAATAAAAAAATAATTCAGATTATTAAAATACAGGAATTATACGGTATAAAATACGTAGAGGGGTAATTCGAATAATTAAATATATATGGCCGGATTTTTTTTTTTTAAAAAAAAAATACATTAGAGAACTGTTATCTAACTTAACCGTTCTCTATTGTAATGCAATATAGAACGGTTAAGTGACCTAAACCGTTCTGTATTCCTTCCTTAGTGTACAAATTTTAGAAGGGAAAAGAGAACGGTTGTGACTAACAACCGTTCTCTATTTGTTATTATACAAAACGCCTATACGGCCCGTTCTCTATACTTTATACATCGCTTAGCAGAAGAACGCCCCTAAGGCGATCTATAAAGCTTATTATAACAGTTCTCTAAGGCTTTTTTTGTAGTAGTGTTTATAGCAACATATAATGGTCATATATGGTTCCAAACGTCATTATATGACCCTAAGATGTATCCCCTAGGGTCTCAAGACTTTTCGCCACCGGGCCCCGTAACCTCAAAATTCCTCAAAAAGCGTGGATTATTGCCTTCAATTTTAGAATTTGTTGACCTTTTTTCGCCCGGAAATAAAAATTGCCAAGATGTTTACCATGGTTCCTAATACCCTCCGGGAGTCCAATTGAGTGGGTGGAACCATCCAATATGCCTTAAAAAGGTCAATTTACCCGTTCCAAATTTGCACCGATTTCGTAAACTGAAGCCTACCACGGCTATTTTGTACAACATATAAGGGTCATATATGCTTCCAAACGTCATTATATGACCCTAAGATGTATCCCCTAAGGCATCAAGACTTTTTGCCACCGGGCCCTGTAACCTCGAAATACCTCAAAAAGCGTGGATTATAGCCTTCGATTTTGGAATTTTTTGACCTTTTTTCACCTGGAAATAAAAAATGCCGAGATGCTTACCATGGACCCTAATACACCTTGGGAGTCTATTTGGGTGAGTCCAACCAACCAATATGCCTTTAAACAGTCAATTTACCCGTTCTAAACTTGCACCGATATCGTGACATCAAGTCTACCACGGACATTTATGGTAACATATAATGGTCATATACGGTTCCAAACGTCATTATATGACCTTAAGATGTATCCCCTAGAGTCTCTAGACTTTTCGCTACTGGGCCCCTTAATCTCAAAATTCCTCAAAAAGTGTGGTTTATAGCCTTCAATTCTGGAATTTTTTTACCTTTTTCGCCAGGAAAAAAAATTGCCGAGATGTTTACCATGGTTTCCAATACCCTCCGGGAATCCAATTGAGTGGGTGGAACCATCCAATATGCCTTAAAACGGTCAATTTACCCGTTCCAAGTTTGCACCGATTTCGTAAACTGAAGCCTACCACGGCTATTTTGTACAACATATAAGGGTCATATAAGATTCCAAATGTCATTATATGACCCTAAGATGTATCCCCTAAGGTCTCAAGACTTTTCGCCACCGGGTCCCGTAACCTCAAAATTTCTTCAAAAAGCCTGGATTATAGCCTTCAATTTTAGAATTTTTTGACCTTTTTTCGCCCGGAAATAAAAATTGCCGAGATGTTTACCATGGTTCCTAATACCCTCCCAGAGTCCAATTGAGTAGGTGGAACCATCCAATATGCCTTAAAACGGTCAATTTACCCGTTCCAAATTTGCACCGATTTCGTAAACTGAAGCCTACCACGGTTATTTTGTACAACATATAAGGGTCATATATGGTACCAAACGTCATTATATGACCCTAAGATGTATCCTTAAAGGTCTCAAGACTTTTCGCCACCGGGCCCCGTAACCTCAAAATTCCTCAAAAAGCGTGGATTATAGCCTTCAATTTTGGTATTTTTTGACCTTTTTTCGCCCGGAAATAAAAATTGCCGAGATGTTTACCAAGGTTCTTAATACCCTCAGGGAGTCTAATTGATTGGGTGGAACCATCCAATATGCCTTAAAACGGTCAATTTACCCGTTCCAAATTTGCACCGATTTCGTAAACTGAAGCCTACCACGGCTATTTTGTACAACATATAATGGTCATATACGGTTCCAAACATCATTATAAAACCCTAAGATGTATCCCCTAAGATCTCAAGACTTTTCGCCACCGGGCCCCGTAACCTCATAATTTCTCAAAAAGCGTGGATTATAGCCTTTAATTTTGGAATTTTTTGACCTTTTTTCGCCCAGAAATAAAAAATGCCAAGATGCTTACCATGGACCCTAATACATCCTGGGAGTCTATTTTGGTGGGTCCAACTTTCCAATATACCTTTAAACAGTTAATTTACTCGTTCCAAACTTGCACCGATATCGTGACCTCAAGCCTACCACGGACATTTATGGCAACATATAATGGTCATACATGGTTCCTAACGTCATTATATGACCCTAAGATGTATCCCCTAGGGTCTCAAGACTTTTCGCCACCAGGTTCCGTAACCTCAAAATTCCTCAAAAAGCGTGGATTATAGCCTTCACTTTTGGAATTTTTTGACCTTCTTTTCGCCCGGAAATAAAAATTGCCGAGATGTTTACCATGGTTCCTAATACCCTCCGGGAATCCAATTGAGTTGGTGGAACCATCCAATATGCCTTAAAACGGTCAATTTACCCGTTCCAAATTTGCACCGATTTCTTAAACTGAAGCCTACCACGGCTATTTTGTACAACATATAAGGGTCAAATACGCTTTCAAACGTCATTATATGACCCTAAGATGTATCCCCTAAGGTCTCAAAACTTTTCGCCACCAGGCACCATAACCTCAAAATACCTCAAAAAGCGTGGATTATAGCATTCAATTTTAGAATATTTTGACCTTTTTTCGCCCGGAAATAAAAATGCCGAGATGCTTACCATAGACCCTAATACACCCTGAGAGTCTATTTGGGTGGTTCCAACCATGCAATATGCCTTTAAATAGTTAATTTACCCGTTCCAAACTTGCACTGATATCGTGACCTCAAGACTACCACGGACATTTATGGCAACATATAATGGTCATATATGGTTCCAAACGTCATTATATGACCCTAAGATGTATCCCCTAGGGTGTCAAGACTTTTCGCCACCGGGCCCCGTAACCTCAAAATTCCTCAAAAAGCATGGATTATAACCTTTAATTTTGGAATTTTTTGACCATTTTTCGCCCGGAAATAAAAATTGTAGAGATATTTACCATGGTTCCTAATAACCTCCGGGAGTCCAATTGAGTGGGTGGAACCATCCAATATGCCATAAAACAGTCAATTTACCCGTTCCAAATTTGCACCGATTTCGTAAACTGAAGCCTACCACGGCTATTTTGTACAACATATAAGGGCCATATATGGTTCTAAATGTCATTATATGACCCTAAGATGTATCCCCTAAGGTCTCAAGACTTTTCGCCTCCGGACCCCGTAACCTCAAAATTCCTCATAAAACGTGGATTGTAGCCTTCAATTTTGGAATTTTTTGACCTTTTTTTGCCCGGAAATAAAAAATGCCGAGATGTTTATCATGGTTCCTAATACCCTCCGGGAGTCCAGTTGAGTGTGTGGAACCATCCAATATGCCTTAAAACGGTCAATTTACCCGTTCCAAATTTGCGCCGATTTCGTAAACTGAAGCCTACCTCGGCTATTTTGTACAACATATAAGGGTCATATATGGTTCCAAACTTCATTTTATGACCCTATGATGTATTCCCTAAGGTCTTAAGACTTTTCGCCACCGGGCCCTGTAACCTCAAAATTCCTCAAAAAGCGTGGATTATAGCCTTCAATTTTGGAATTTTTTTTGACCTTTTTCGCCGGAAATAAAAATTGCCGAGATGTTTACCATGGTTCCTAATACCCTCCGGGAGTCAATTGAGTGGGAGGAACCATCCAATATGCCTTAAAACGTTCAATTTACCCGTTCCAAATTTGCACCTATTTTGTAAACTGAAGCCTACCACGGCTATTTTGTAAAACATATAAGGGTCATATATGATTCCAAACGTCATTATATGACCCTAAGATGTATCCCCTAAGGTCTCAAGACTTTTCGCCACCGGGCCCCGTAACCTCAAAATTCCTCAAAAAGCGTGGATTATAGCCTTCTATTTTTGGAATTTTTTGACCTTTTTTCGACTGGAAATAAATATTGCCGAGATGTTGACCATGCTTCCTAATACCTTACAGGAGTAAAATTGAGTGGGTGGGACCATCTAATATGCCTTAAAACGGTCAATTTAACCGTTTTCGTACACGCCTCTTGTATTAGCTATAAGCTTTCACGTCGCATGTATGTAGCCAGAGAATGGTCATATATGGGTCGAAACGATATTATCTGACCCCCGGATGCATCCCTTAATGTTCCTTGACATTCCGACACCGGGTCTCGAAACCTCCTAAACCGCTCCGATTTCGTGTATATTATAGCCTTCATATTTTCCATCCGTATATCATTTTTTCACCCGTCGAGGTTATGCATCCAAGTACTTCCATGGGTTCCCAAAGGGCCTTGGGAGTCCTAAATAGTTCCCGAAAACATATCATTCATCCTTAATCATCTTGTCTTTAGGGCCTTGGGAGTCCGAAATAGTTCCCGAAAACATATCATTCATCCTTAATCATCTTGTCTTTAGGGCCTTGGGAGTCGTAAATATTGTCCGGTATGCCTTGTCCTTGGGTGCACATGTCTTGTGTACATGCCACACGGCCCCTTGTACCATACAACATCCCCACACTTAGGCTTTGTGACATGTCTTAATCTCGTACTTAGCATATTTTATTATACGAGATACATCGCTAACCTCGTTTTCCAAAATATAGGTGTTTTTAGGGAATAAGGTGGGGGGGGGGGGGGGGAGGGACGAATCGAAGCGACATATTGAATGCATTTGACATTCATTTGATCGTGGCAGAAAGGCCACTCTTCCACTTACAATACCCCGTCGCGTATTTAAGTCGTCTACAAAGGATTCAATTAGCTTTATTGAATGCATTTGACACTCATTTGATTCAAAAAGCGTTGTTTGAATGTGTTTGACTTTCATTTGATTCAAAAAGCTTTGTTTGAATGTGTTTGACTTTCATTTGACTCAATTCGCTTTGTTGAATGCATTTGACTTTTATTTGAATCAAAAAGCATTGTTTGAATGTGTTTGACTTTCATTTGACTCAATTAATTTTGTTGAATGCAATATACATTCATTTGATTCAAAAAGCTTTGTTTGAATGTGTTTGACATTCATTTGACTCAATTAGCTTTGTTGAATGCATTTGACTGTCATTTGATTCAAAAAGCTTTGTTTGAATGTGTTTGACTTTCATTTGACTCAATTAGCTTTGTAGAATGCATTTGACTTTCATTTGACTCAATTAGCTTTCTAAGAATGTGTTTGACTTTCATTTGACTCAATTACCTTTGTTAATTGCATTTCACTTTCATTAATTAAAGAAGCTTTGTTTGAATGTGTTTGACTTTCATTTGACTCAATTAGCTTTGTTGAATGCATTTGACTGTCATTTGATTCAAAAAGCTTTGTTTGAATGTGTTTGACTTTCATTTGACTCAATTATCTTTGTTCAATGCATTTGACTTTCTTTTGCTTCATAAAGCTTTGTATGAATGTGTTTGACTTTCATTTGACTCAATTAGCTTTATTAAATGCATTTGACATTCATTTGATTTAAAAAGCTTTGTTTGAATGTGTTAGACTTTCATTTGAGTCAAAAAGCTTTGTTGAATGCATTTGACTTTCATTTGATTCAAAAAGCTTTGTTTGAATGTGTTTGACTTTCATTTGACTCAATTATCTTTGTTGAATGCATTTGACTTTCATTTGACTCAAAAAGCTTTGTTTGAATGTGTTTGACTTTCATTTGACTCAATTATATTTGTTGTATGAATTAGACTTTCATTTGGTTCAAAAAGCTATGTTTGAATGTGTTTGACATTCATTTGATTCAAAAAGCTTTATATGAATGTGTTAGAGTTTCATTTCACTCAATTATCTTTGTTGAATGAATTTGACTTCCATTTGATTCAAAAAGCTTTGTTTGAATGTGTTTGATTTTCATTTGACTCAATTATCTTTGTTGAATGAATTTGACTTTCATTTGGTTCAAAAAGCTTTGTTTGAATGTGTTTGACATTTATTTGATTCAAAAAGATTTGTATGAATGTATTTGACTTTCATTTGACTCAATTATCTTTGTTGAATGCATTTGACTTTCATTTGATTCAAAAAGCATTGATTGAATGTGTTTGACTTTCATTGACTCAATTAGCTTAGCAGAATGCATTTGACTTTCATTTGACTCAATTAGCTTTGTATCAATGTGTTTTACTATTATTTGACTCAATTAGCTTGTTAATTGCATTTAACTTTCATTTAATTCAAAGCTTTGTTTGAATGTGTGTTACTTTCATTTGACTCAATTAGCTTTGTTGAATGCATTTGACTTTCATTTGATTCAAAAAACTTTGTTTGAATGTGTTTGACTTTCATTTGAATAAATTATCTTTGTTGAATGCATTTGACTTTCATTTGATTCAAAAAGCTTTGTTTGAATGTGTTTGACTTTCATTTGACTCAATTACCTTTATTGAATGCACTTGACTTTCATTAGATTCAAAAAGCTTTGTTTGAATGTGTTTGACTTTCATTTGACTCAATTACCTTTATTGAATGCACTTGACTTTCATTTAATTCAAAAACCTTTAATTGAATGTGTTTGACTTTCATTTGACCCAATTAGCTTTGTTGAATGATTTTGACTATCATTTGATTCAAAAAGCTTTATATGAATGTGTTTCAGTTTCATTTGACCCAATTAGCTTTGTTAAATGGTTGTGACTATCATTTGTTTCAAAAAGCTTTGTTTGAATGTGTTTGACTTTCATTTGACTCAATTATCTTTGTTGAATGAATTTATTTTCATTTGGTTCAAAAAGCTTTTCTTAAATGTGTTTAACATTCATTTGATTCAAAAAGCTTTATATGAATGTATTTGACTTTCATTTTACTCAATTATCTTTGTTGAATGCATTTGACTTTCATTTGATTCAAAAAGCATTGTTTGAATGTGTTTGACTTTCATTAGACTCAATTAGCTTTGTTGAATGCATTTTACTTTCATTTGATTCAAAAAGCTTTGTTTGAATTTATTTGACTTTAATTTGACTTAATTAGCTTTGTTGAATGCATTTGAATTTTATTTGATTCAAAAAGCTTTGTTTGAATGTGTTTGACTTTCATTTGACTCAATTAACTTTGCAGAATGCATTTAACTTTTATTTGTCACAATTAACTTTGTATGAATGTGTTTTACTTTAAGTTGACTCAATTAGCTTTGTTAATTGCATTTCACTTTCATTTGATTCAAAAACCTTTGTTTGAATGTGTTTAACTTTCATTTGACTCAATCAGCTTTGTTGAATGCATTTTACTTCCGTTTGATTCAAAAAGCTTTGGTTGAATATTTTTGACTTTCATTTGACTCAATTAGCTTTGTTAATTGCATTTCACTTTCATTTAATTCAAAGCTTTGTTTGAATGTGTTTGAAGTTCATTTGACTCAATTCGCTTTGTTGAATGCATTTGACTTTCATTTGTTTCAAAAAGCTTTGTTTGTATGTGTTTGACTTTTATTTCACTCAATTATTTTTGTTGAATGCATTTGACTTTCAATTGATTCAAATAGTTTTTGATGAATGTGTTTGACTTTCATTTGACTCAATCATCTTTGTTAAATGCATTTGACTTTCAATTGATTCAAAAAGCTTTGTTTGAATGTGTTTAACTTTTATTTGACTCAATTTGCTTTGTTGAATGCATTTCATTTTCATTTGATTCAAAAAGCTTTGTATGAATGTGTTTGACTTTCATTTGACTCAATTATCTTTATTTAATGCATTTGACTTTATTTGATTCAAAAAGCTTTATTTGAATGTGTTAGACGTTCATCAATTATCTTTGTTGAATAAATTTGACTTTAATTTGATTCAAAAAGCTTTGTTTGAATGTGTTTGGCTTTCATTTGACCCAATTAGCTTTGTTGAATGCTTTTGACTTTCATTTGATTCAAAAAGCTTTGTATGAATGTGTTTGAGTTTCATTTGACTCAATTATCTTTATTGAATGCATTTGACTTTCATTTTATTCAAAAAGCTTTGTTTTATGTGTTTGGCTTTCATTTGAGTAAAAAAACTTTGTTGAATGCATTTGACTTTCATTTGACTCAAAAAGCTTTGTTTGAATGTGTTTGACTTTCATTTGACTCAATCAGCTTTGTTGAATGCATTTTACTTTCATTTGATTCAAAAAGCTTTGGTTAAATGTGTTTGACTTTCATTTGACTCAATTAGCTTTGTTAATTGCATTTCACTTTCATTTAATTCAAAGCTTTGTTTAAATGTGTTTGACTTTCATTTGACTCAATTAGCCTTGTTGAATACATTTGACTTTCATTTGTTTCAAAAAGCTTTGTTTGAATGTGTCAGACTTTTATTTGACTCTATTATCTTTGTTGAATGCATTTGACTTTCATTTGATTCAAAAACCTTTGTATGAATGTGTTTGACTTTCGTTTGACTCAATTATCTTTGTTGAAGGCATTTGACTTTCATTTGATTCCAAAAGCTTTGTTTGAATGTGTTTAACTTTTTTGACTCAATTAGCTTTGTTGAATGCATTTGACTTTCATTTGATTCAAAAAGCTTTATTTGAATGTGTTTGTCTTTCATTTAACCTAATTAACTTTGTTAAATGGTTTTGACTTTCATTTGATTCAAAAAGCTTTGTATGAATGTGTTTGAGTTTCAATTGACTCAATTATATTTATTGAATGCATTTGACATTCATTTGATTCAAAAAGCTTCGTTTGATGTGTTTGGCTTTCATTTGAGTCAAAAACTTTCTTGAATGCATTTGACTTTCATTTAACTCAAAAAGCTTTGTTTGAATGTGTTTGACTTTAATTTGACTCAAATATCTTTATTGAATTAATTTGACTTTCATTTGGTTCAAAAAGCTTTTCTTGAATGTGTTTAACATTCATTTGATTCAAAAAGCTTTATATGAATGTATTTGACTTTCATTTGACTCAATTATCTATGTTGAATGCATTTGACTTTCTTTTGATTCAAAAAGCATTGTTTGAATGTGTTTGACTTTCATTAGACTCAATTAGCTTTGTTGAATGCATTTTACTTTCATTTGATTCAAAAAGCTTTGTTTGAATTTATTCGACTTTAATTTGACTTAATTAGCTTTGTTGAATGCATTTGAATTTTATTTGATTCAAAAAGCTTTGTTTGAATGTGTTTGACTTTCATTTGACTCAATTAACTTTGCAGAATGCATTTAACTTTTATTTGTCACAATTAACTTTGTATGAATGTGTTTTACTTTAAGTTGACTCAATTAGCTTTGTTAATTGCATTTCACTTTCATTTGATTCAAAAACCTTTGTTTGAATGTGTTTAACTTTCATTTGACTCAATCAGCTTTGTTGAATGCATTTTACTTCCGTTTTATTCAAAAAGCTTTGGTTGAATATTTTTGACTTTCATTTGACTCAATTAGCTTTGTTAATTGCATTTCACTTTCATTTAATTCAAAGCTTTGTTTGAATGTGTTTGAAGTTCATTTGACTCAATTCGCTTTGTTGAATGCATTTGACTTTCATTTGTTTCAAAAAGCTTTGTTTGTATGTGTTTGACTTTTATTTCACTCAATTATTTTTGTTGAATGCATTTGACTTTCAATTGATTCAAATAGTTTTTGATGAATGTGTTTGACTTTCATTTGACTCAATCATCTTTGTTAAATGCATTTGACTTTCAATTGATTCAAAAAGCTTTGTTTGAATGTGTTTAACTTTTATTTGACTCAATTTGCTTTGTTGAATGCATTTCATTTTCATTTGATTCAAAAAGCTTTGTATGAATGTGTTTGACTTTCATTTGACTCAATTATCTTTATTTAATGCATTTGACTTTATTTGATTCAAAAAGCTTTATTTGAATGTGTTAGACGTTCATCAATTATCTTTGTTGAATGCATTTGACTTTAATTTGATTCAAAAAGCTTTGTTTGAATGTGTTTGGCTTTCATTTGACCCAATTAGCTTTGTTGAATGCTTTTGACTTTCATTTGATTCAAAAAGCTTTGTATGAATGTGTTTGAGTTTCATTTGACTCAATTATCTTTATTGAATGCATTTGACTTTCATTTTATTCAAAAAGCTTTGTTTTATGTGTTTGGCTTTCATTTGAGTAAAAAAACTTTGTTGAATGCATTTGACTTTCATTTGACTCAAAAAGCTTTGTTTGAATGTGTTTGACTTTTATTTGACTCAATTATCTTTGGTGAATGCATTTGACTTTCATTTGATTTAAAAAGCATTGTTTGAATGTGTTTGACTTTCATTAGACTCAATTAGCTTTGTAGAATGCATTTTACTTTCATTTGATTCAAACAGTTTTTTTGAATTTGTTTGACTTTCACTTGACTCAATTAGCTCTGTTGAATGCATTTGACTTTCATTTAATTCAAAAATCTTTGTTTGAATGTGTTTGACTTTCATTTAACTTTATTAGCTTTGCAGAATGCATTTAATTTTTATTTGTCTCAATTAACTTTGTATGATTATGTTTTACTTTAAGTTGACTCAATTAGCTTTGTTAAATGCATTTCACTTTCATTTGATTGAAAAACCTTTGTTTGAATGTGTTTGACTTTCATTTGACTCAATCAGCTTTGTTGAATGCATTTTACTTTCATTTGATTCAAAAAGCTTTGGTTAAATGTGTTTGACTCAATTAGCTTTGTTAATTGCATTTCACTTTCATTTAATTCAAAGCTTTGTTTAAATGTGTTTGACTTTCATTTGACTCATTAGCCTTGTTGAATACATTTGACTTTCATTTGTTTCAAAAAGCTTTGTTTGAATGTGTCAGACTTTTATTTGACTCTATTATCTTTGTTGAATGCATTTGACTTTCATTTGATTCAAAAACCTTTGTATGAATGTGTTTGACTTTCGTTTGACTCAATTATCTTTGTTGAAGGCATTTGACTTTCATTTGATTCCAAAAGCTTTGTTTGAATGTGTTTAACTTTTTTGACTCAATTAGCTTTGTTGAATGCATTTGACTTTCATTTGATTCAAAAAGCTTTATTTGAATGTGTTTGTCTTTCATTTAACCCAATTAACTTTGTTAAATGGTTTTGACTTTCATTTGATTCAAAAAGCTTTGTATGAATGTGTTTGAGTTTCAATTGACTCAATTATATTTATTGAATGCATTTGACATTCATTTGATTCAAAAAGCTTCGTTTGATGTGTTTGGCTTTCATTTGAGTCAAAAACTTTCTTGAATGCATTTGACTTTCATTTAACTCAAAAAGCTTTGTTTGAATGTGTTTGACTTTAATTTGACTCAAATATCTTTATTGAATTAATTTGACTTTCATTTGGTTCAAAAAGCTTTTCTTGAATGTGTTTAACATTCATTTGATTCAAAAAGCTTTATATGAATGTATTTGACTTTCATTTGACTCAATTATCTATGTTGAATGCATTTGACTTTCTTTTGATTCAAAAAGCATTGTTCGAATGTGTTTGACTTTCATTACACTCAATTAGCTTTGTTGAATGCATTTTACTTTCATTTGATTCAAAAAGCTTTGTTTGAATTTGTTCGACTTTTATTTGACTCAATTAGCTTTGTTGAATGCATTTGACTTTCATTTGATTCAAAAAGCTTTGTTTGAATGTGTTTGACTTTCATTTGACTCAATCAGCTTTGCAAAATGCATTTAACTTTTATTTGTCTCAATTAACTTTGTATGAATGCGTTTTACTTTAAGTTTACTAAATTAGCTTTTTTAATTGCATTTCACTTTCATTTGATTCAAAAACCTTTGTTTGAATGTGTTTGACTTTCATTTGACTCAATCAGCTTTGTTGAATGCATTTTACTTTCATTTGATTCAAAAAGCTTTGGTTGAATGTGTTGGACTTTCATTTGACTCAATCAGCTTTGTTGAATGCATTTTAATTTCATTTGATTCAAAAAGCTTTGGTTGAATGTGTTTGACTTTCATTTGACTCAATTATCTTTGTTGAATGCATTTGACTTTCAATTGATTCAAAAAGCTTTGTATGAATGTGTTTGACTTTCATTTGACTCAATTATCTTCATTGAATGCACTTGTCTTTCATTAGATTCAAAAAGCTTTGTTTGAATGTGTTTGACTTTCATTTAAGTTAAAAAGCTTAGTTAAATTCATTTGACTTTCATTTGATTAAAAAAGCTTTGTTTGAATGTGTTTCACTTTCATTTGGCTCAATTATCTTTGTTGAATGCATTGGACTTTCTTTTGATTCAAAAACCATTGTATGAATGTGTTTGACTTTCCTTTGACTCAATTATCTTTGTTAAATGCATTTGACTTTCATTTAATTTAAAAAGCTTTGTTTGAATGTGTTTGACTTTCATTTGACTCAATTAGCTTTGTTGAATGCATTTGACTTTATTTGATTCAAAAAGCTTTGTTTGAATGTGTTTGATGTTCATTTGAATCAATTTGCTTTTTTGATTGCATTTGACTTTCATTTGAGTCAAAAAGCTTTGTTTGAATGTGTTTGACTTTCAATTGACCCAATTAACTTTGTTGAATGCTTTGGACTTTCATTTGACTCAATTAGCATTGTGGAATGCAATTGACTTTCATTTGATTCAAAAAGCTTTGTTTGAATGTATTTGACTTTCATTAGATTCTAAAAGCTTTGTTGAAAGTGTTCGACTTTCATTTAACTCGATTAGCTTTGTTGAATTCATTTGACTTTCATTTGATTCAAAAAGCTTTCTTTGAATGTGTTTGACTTTTATTTGACTCAATTAGCTTTGTTGCTTTTGTTTGACTTTCATTTGACTCAATTAGCATTGTGGAATGCAATCGACTTTCATTTGATTTAAAAAGCTTTGTTTGAATGTATTTGACTTTCATTTAATTCTAAAAGCTTTGTTGAAAGTGTTTGACTTTCATTTGACTCAATTAGCTTTGTTGAATGCATTTGACTTTCATTTGATTCAAAAAGCGTTGTTTGAATGTGTTTGACTTTCATTTAACTCAATTAGCTTTGTTGAATGTGTTTGACTTTCATTTGACTCAATTAGCATTGTGGAATGCAATTGACTTTCATTTGATTCATAAATCTTTGTTTGAATGTATTTGACTTTCATTTGATTCTAAAAGCTTTGTTGAAAGTGTTTGACTTTCATTTGACTCAATTAGCGTTGTTGAATGCATTTGACTTTCATTTGATTCAAAAAACTTTGTTTGAATGTGTTTGACTTTTATTTGACTCAATTAGCTTTGTTGAATGTGTTCGACTTTCATTTGACTCAATCAGCATTGTGGAATGCAATTAACTTTCATTTAATCCAAAAAGCTTTGTTTGAATGTATTTGACTTTAATTTGATTCTAAATGCTTTGTTGAAAGTGTTTGACTTTCGTTTGACTCAATTAGCTTTGTTGAATGCATTTGACTTTCATTTGATTCAAAAAGCTTTGTTTGACTGTGTTTGACTTTCATTTGGCTCAATTAGCTTTGTTGAATGTGTTTGACTTTCATTTGACGCAATCAGCATTATGGAATGCAATTGACTTTCATTTTATTCAAAAAGCGTTGTTTGAATGTATTTGACTTTAATTTGATTCTAAATGCTTTGTTGAAAATGTTTGACTTTCATTTGACTCAATTAGCTTTGTTTAATGCCTTTAACTTTCATTTGATTCAAAAAGCTTTGTTTGACTGTGTTTGACTTTCATTTGACTTAATTAGCTTTGTTGAATTTGTTTGACTTTCATTTGACTCAATTAGCATTATGGAATGCAATTGACTTTCATTTGATTCAAAAATCTTTGTTTGACTGTATTTGACTTTCATTTGACTCAATTAGCTTTGTTGAATGTGTTTGACTTTCATTTGACTTAATTAGCTTTGTTGAATGCATTTTACTTTCATTTGATTCAAAAAGTTTTGTTTGAATGTGTTTGACTTTCATTTGACTCTATTAGCTTTGTTAAATGTGTTAGACTTTCCTTTGACTCAATTAGCATTGTGGAATGCAACTGACTTTCATTTGATTCAAAAAGCTTTGTTTGAATGTGTTTGACTTTCATTTGACTCAATTAGCTTTGTTGAATCCATTTGACTTTCATTTGATTCAAAAAACTTTGTTGAATGTGTTTGACTTTAATTTGAATTAAGTAGCTTTGTTGAATGTCTTTGACTTTCATTTGACTCAATTAGCATTATGGAATGCAATTGACTTTCTTTTGATTCAAAAAGCTTTGTTTGAATGTATTTGACTTTCATTTGATTCTAAAAGCTTTGTTGAAAGTGTTTGACTTTCTTTTGACTCAATTAGCTTTGTTGAATGCATTTGACTTCCATTTGATTCAAAAAGCTTTGTTGAATGTGTTTGACTTTCATTTGACTTAATTAGCTTTGTTGAATGTGTTTGACTTTCATTTGACTCATTTAGCATTATGGAATGCAATTGACTTTCATTTGATTCAAAAAGCTTTGTTTGAATGTATTTGGCTTTCATTTGATTCTTAAAGCTTTGTTAAAAGTGTTTGACTTTCATTTGACTCAATTAGCTTTGTTTAATGCATTTAACTTTCATTTGATTCAAAAAACTTTGTTTGAATGTGTTTGACTTTCTTTTGAATAAATTGTCTTTTTTGAATGCATTTGATTTTCATTTGATTCAAAAAGCTTTGTTTGAATGTGTTTGGCTTCCATTTGACTCAATTACCTTTATTGAATGCACTTGACTTTCATTTGTTTCAAAAAGCTTTGTTTGAATGTGCTTGACGTTCATTTGACTCAATTATCTTTGGTGAACGCATTTGACTTTCATTTGATTCAAAAAGCTTTAATTGCATGTGTTTGACTTTCATTTGACCCAATTAGCCTTGTTGAATGATTTTGACTACCATTTGATTCAAAAAGCTTTGTATGAATGTGTTTGAGTTTCATTTGACCCAATTAGCTTTGTTGAATGGTTTTGACTATCATTTGTTTCAAAAAGCTTTGTTGAATGTGTTTGACTTTCATTTGACTCAATTATCTTTGTTGAATGAATTTACTTTCATTTGGTTCAAAAAGCTTTTCTTGAATGTGTTTAACATTCATTTGATTCAAAAAGCTTTATATGAATGTACTAGACTTTCACTTTACTCAATTATCTTTGTTGAATGCATTTGACTTTCATTTGATTCAAAAAGCATTGTTTGAATGTGTTTGACTTTCATTAGACTCCATTAGCTTTGTTGAATGCATTTTACTTTCATTTGATTCAAAAAGCTTTGTTTGAATTTATTCGACTTTCATTTGACTCAATTAGCTTTGTTAAATGCATTTGAATTTTATTTGATTCTAAAAGCTTTGTTTGAATGTGTTTGACTTTCATTTGACTCAATTAACTTTGCAGAATGCATTTAACTTTTATTTGTCACAATTAACTTTGTATGAATGTGTTTTACTTTAAGTTGACTCAATTAGCTTTGTTAATTGCATTTCACTTTCATTTGATTCAAAATCCATTGTTTGAATGTGTTTGACTTTCATTTGATTCAATCAGCTTTGTTGAATGCATTTTACTTCCGTTTGATTCAAAAAGCTTTGGTTGAATGTTTTTTACTTTCATTTGACTCAATTAGCTTTGTTAATTGCATTTCCCTTTCATTTAATTCAAAGCTTTGTTGAATGCATTTTACTTTCATTTGTTCCAAAAAGCTTTGTTTGTATGTTTTTGACTTTTATTTGACTCAATTATTTTTGTTGAATGCATTTGACTTTCAATTGATTCAAAAACTTTTGTATGAATATGTTTGACTTTCATTTGACTCAATCATCTTTGTTGAATGCATTTGACTTTCAATTGATTTTAAAAGCTTTGTTTGAATGTGTTTAACTTTTATTTGACTCAATTAGTTTTGTTGAATGCATTTAATTTTCATTTGATTCAAAAAGCTTTGTATGAATGTGTTTGACTTTCATTTGACCCAATTAGCTTTGTTAAATGGTTTTGACTTTCATTTGATTCACAAAGCTTTGTATGAATGTGTTTGAGTTTCAATTGACTCAATTATATTTATTGAATGCATTTGACATTCATTTGATTCAAAAAGCTTCGTTTGATGTCTTTGGCTTTCATTTGAGTCAAAAACTTTCTTGAATACATTTGACTTTCATTTGACTCAAAAAGCTTTGTTTGAATGTGTTTGACTTTCATTTGACTCAATTATCTTTGTTGAATGAATTTGACTTTCATTTGGTTCAAAAAGCTTTTCTTGAATGTGTTTAACATTCATTTGATTCAAAAAGCTTTATATAAATGTATTTGACTTTCATTTGACTTAATTATCTATGTTGAATGCATTTGACTTTCATTTGACTCAAACAGCATTGTTTGAATGTGTTTGAGTTTCATTACACTCAATTAGCTTTGTTGAATGCATTTTACTTTCATTTGATTCAAAAAGCTTTGTTTGAATTTGTTCGACTTTTATTTTACTCAAATAGTTTTGTTGAATGCATTTGACTTTCATTTGATTAAAAAAGCTTTGTTTGAATGTGTTTGACTTTCATTTGGCTCAATTATCTTTGTTGAATGCATTGGACTTTCTTTTGATTCAAAAAGCATTGTATGAATGTGTTTGACTTTCCTTTGACTCAATTATCTTTGTTGAATGCATTTGACTTTCATTTGATTTAAAAAGCTTTGTTTGAATGTGTTTGACTTTCATTTGACTCAATTAGCTTTGTTGAATGCATTTGACTTTATTTGATTCAAAAAGCTTTGTTTGAATGTGTTTGATGTTCATTTGAATCAATTTGCTTTTTTGAATGCATTTGACTTTCATTTGATTCAAAAAGCTTTGTTTGAATGTGTTTGACTTTCATTTGCCTCAATTAGCTTTATTGAATGTGTTTGACTTTCATTAGACTCAATTAGCATTGTGGAATGCAATTGACTTTCATTTGATTCAAAAAGCTTTGTTTGAATTTATTTGACTTTCATTTGATTCTAAAAGATTTGTTGAAAGTGTTTGACTTTCATTTGACTCAATTAGCGTTGTTGAATGCATTTGACTTTCATTTGATTCAAGAAACTTTGTTTGAATGTGTTTGACTTTCATTTGACTCAATTAGCTTTGTGGAATGCAATTGACTTTCATTTGATTCAAAAAGCTTTGTTTGAATGTATTTGACTTTCATTTGATTAAAAAAGCTTTGTTTGAATGTGTTTGACTTTCATTTGGCTCAATTATCTTTGTTGAATGCATTGGACTTTCTTTTGATTCAAAAATCATGGTTTGAATGTGTTTGACTTTCCTTTGACTCAATTATCTTTGTTGAATGCATTTGGCTTTCATTTGATTTAAAAAGCTTTGTTTGAATGTGTTTGACTTTCATTTGACTCAATTAGCTTTGTTGAATGCATTTGACTTTATTTGATTCAAAAAGCTTTGTTTTAATGTGTTTGATGTTCATTTGAATCAATTTGCTTTTTTGAATGCATTTGACTTTCATTTGATTAAAAAAGCTTTGTTTGAATGTGTTTGACTTTCATTTGACTCAATTAGCTTTGTTGAATGTGTTTGACTTTCATTTGACTCAATTAGCATTGTGGAATGCAATTGACTTTCATTTGATTCAAAAAGCTTTGTTTGAATTTATTTGACTTTCATTTGATTCTAAAAGCTTTGTTGAAAGTGTTTGATTTTCATTTGACTCAATTAGCGTTGTTGAATGCATTTGACTTTCATTTGATTTAAGAAACTTTGTTTGAATGTGTTTGACTTTCATTTGACTCAATTAGCTTTGTTGAATGTGTTTGACTTTCATTTGACTCAATCAGCATTGTGGAATGCAATTGACTTTCATTTGATTCAAAAAGCTTTGTTTGAATGTTTTTGACTTTAATTTGTTTCTAAATGCTTTGTTGAAAGTGTTTGACTTTTATTTGACTCAATTAGCTTTGTTAAATGCCTTTAACTTTCATTTGATTCAAAAGGTTTTGTTTGACTGTGTTTGACTTTCATTTGACTCAATTAGCTTTGTTGAATTTGTTTGACTTTCATTTGACTCAATTAGCATTATGGAATACAATTGACTTTCATTTGATTCAAAAAGCTTTGTTTGACTGTATTTGACTTTCATTTGATTCAAAAAGCTTTGTTTGACTGTATTTGACTTTCATTTGACTCAATTAGCTTTGTTGAGTTTGTTTGACTTTCATTTGACTCAATTAGCTTTGTTAAATGCATTTTACTTTCATTTGATTCAAAAAGTTTTGTTTGAATGTGTTTGACTTTCATTTGACTCTATTAGCTTTGTTAAATGTGTTAGACTTTCCTTTGACTCAATTAGCATTGTGGAATGCAACTGACTTTCATTTGATTCAAAAAGCTTTGTTTGAATGTATTTGACTTTCATTTGATTCTAAAAGCTTTGTTGAAAGTGTTTGACTTTCATTTGACTCAATTAGCTTTGTTGAATGCATTTGACTTTCATTTGATTCAAAAAACTTTGTTGAATGTGTTTGACTTTCATTTGACTTAATTAGCTTTGTTGAATGTGTTTGACTTTCATTAAACTCAATTAGCATTGTGGAATGCAATTGACTTTCATTTGATTCAAAAAGCTTTGTTTGAATGTATTTGACTTTCGTTTGATTCTAAAAGCTTTGTTGAAAGTGTTTGACTTTCATTTGACTCAATTAGCTTTGTTGAATGCATTTGACTTTCATTTGATTCAAAAACTTTGTTGAATGTGTTTGACTTTCATTTGACTTAATTAGCTTTGTTGAATGTGTTTGAGTTTCATTTGAGTCAATTAGCTTTGTTTAATGCATTTGACTTTCATTTGACTCAAAAAGCTTTGTTTGAATGTGTTTGACTTTCATTTGACTCAATTAGCTTTGTTTAATGTGTTTGACTTTCATTTGACTGAATTAGCATTGTGGAATGCATTTGATTTTCATTTGATTCAAAAAGCTTTGTTTAAATTTATTTTACTTTTATTTGATTCTAAAAGCTTTGTTGAAAGTGTTTGACTTTCATTTGACTCAATTAGCTTTGTTGAATGCATTTGACTTTCCTTTGATTCTATAAGCTTTGTATGATTGTGTTTGACTTTCATTTGACTCATTTAGCTATGTTGAATGTGTTTGACTTTCATTTGACTCAAATAGCATTGTGGAATGCAATTGACTTTCATTTGATTCAAAAATCTTTGTTTGAATATATTTGACTTTCATTTGACTCAATTAGCTTTGTTGAATTCATTTGACTTTCATTTGATTCAAAAAACTTTGTTGGAATGTGTTTGACTTTCATTTGACACAATTAGCTTTGTTGATTGTGTTTGACTTTCATTGGACTCAATTAGCATTGTGGAATGCAATTGACTTTCATTTGATTCAAAAAGCTTTGTGTGAATGTGTTTGACTTTCATTTGACTCAATTAGCTTTGTTGATTGTGTTTGACTTTCATTGGACTCAATTAGCATTTTTGAATGTATTTGACTTTCATTTGATTCTAAAAGCTTCGTTGAAAGTGTTTGACTTTCATTTGACTTAATTATCTTTGTTGCATGTATTTGATTTTCAGTTGATTCAATAAGCTTTGTTTGAATGATATTGACTTTCATTTGATTCTTAAAGCTTTGTTGAAAGTGTTTGACTTTCATTTGATTCAATTAGCTTTGTTGAATGCATTTGACTTTCATTAGATTCAAAAAGCTTTATTTGAATGTATTTGACTTTCATTTGATTCTAAAAGCTTAGTTAAAAGTGTTTGACTCTTATTTGATTCAATTCGCTTTATTGAATGCATTTGACTTACATTTGATTCAAAAAGCTTTGTTTGAATGTTTTTGATTTTCATTTGACTCAATTAGCTTTGTTGAATGTGTTTGACTTTCATTTGACTCAATTAGTATTGTGGAATGCAATTGACTTTCATTTGATTCAAAAAGCTTTGTTTGAATGTATTTGACTTTCATTTGATTTTAAAAGCTTTGTTAAAAGTGTTTGTCTCTTATTTGACTCAATTAGCTTTGTTGAATGCATTTGACTTTCATTTGATTCAAAAAGGTTGTTTGAATGTGTTTGACTTTCATTAGACTAAATTAGCTTTGTTGAATGTATTTGACTTTCATTTCACTCAATTAGCATGGTGGAATGCAATTGACTTTCATTTGATTCAAAAAGCTTTGTTTGAATGTATTTGACTTTTATTTGATTCTAAAAGCTTTGTTGAAAGTGTTTGACTGTCATTTGACTCAATTAGCTTTGTTGAATGCACTTGACTTTCATTTGATTCAAAAAGCTTTGTTTGAATGTGTTTGACTTTCATTTGAATCAATTAGCTTTGTTGAATGTGTTTGAGTTTCATTTGACTCAATTAGCATTATGGAATGCAATTGACTTTCATTTGATTCAAAAAGATTTGTTTGAATGTATTTGACTTTCATTTGATTCTAAAAGCTTTGTTGAAAGTGTTTGACTTTCATTTGACTCAATTTCCTTTGTTGCTTGCATTTGACTTTCATTTGAATCAAAAAGCTTTGTTTGAATGTATTTGACATTCATTTGATTCTAAAAGCTTTGTTGAATGCATTTGACTTTCATTTGGTTCAAAAAGCTTTGTTTGAATGTATTTGATTTAAAAAGCTTTGTTAAAAGTGTTTGACTCTTATTTGACTCAATTAGCTTTGTTGAATGCATTTGACTTTCATTTGATTAAAAAAGCTTTGTTTGAATGGGTTTGACTTTCATTTGACTCAATTAGCATTGTGGAATGCAATTACCATTCATTTGATTCAAAAAGCTTTGTTTGAATGTATTTGACTTTCATTTGATTCTAAAAGATTTTTTGAAAGTGTATGACTTTCATTTGACTCAATTAGCTTTGTTGAATGCATTTGACTTTCATTTGATTAAAAAAGCTTTGTTGGAATAAGTTTGACTTTCATTTGACTCAATTAGCTTTGTTGATTGTGTTTGACTTTCATTGGACTCAATTAGCATTGTGGAATGCAATTGACTTTCATTTGATTCAAAAAGCTTTGTATGAATGTGTTTGACTTTCATTTGACTCAATTAGCTTTGTTGATTGTGTTTGACTTTCATTGGACTCAATTAGCATTTTTGAATGTATTTGACTTTCATTTGATTCTAAAAGCTTCGTTGAAAGTGTTTGACTTTCATTTGACTCAATTATGTTTGTTGCATGTATTTGATTTTCATTTGATTCAATAAGCTTTGTTGAAATGATATTGACTTTCATTTGATTCTTAAAGCTTTGTTGATAGTGTTTGACTTTCATTTGATTCAATTAGCTTTGTTGAATGCATTTGACTTTCATTAGATTCAAAAAGCTTTATTTGAATGTATTTGACTTTCATTTGATTCTAAAAGCTTAGTTAAAAGTGTTTGACTCTTATTTGATTCAATTCGCTTTATCGAATGCATTTGACTTACATTTGATTCAAAAAGCTTTGTTTGAATGTGTTTGACTTTCATTTGACTCAATTAGCTTTGTTGAATGTGTTTGACTTTCATTTGACTCAATTAGCATTGTGGACTGCAATCGACTGTCATTTGATTCAAAAAGCTTTGTTTGGATGTATTTGACTTTCATTTGATTCTAAAAGCTTTGTTGAAAGTGATTTACTTTTATTTGACTCAATTAGCTTTGTTGAATGCACTTGACTTTTTTTTTATTCAAAAAGCTTTTTTTGAATGTGTTTAACTTTTATTTGACTCAATTAGTTTTGTCAAACGTGTTTGACTTTCATTTGACTCAATTGGCACTGTGGAATGCAATTGACTTTCATTTGATTTAAAAAGCTTTGTTTGAATGTATTTGACTTTCATTTGATTCTAAAACCTTTGTTGAAAGTGCTTGATTTTTGTTTGACTCAATTAGCTTTGTTGAATGCATTAGACTTTCATTTGATTCAAAAATCTTTGTTTGAATGTGTTTGACATTTATTTGATTCTAAAAGCTTTGTTGAATGTGTTTGACTTTAATATGACTCAATTAGCATTATGGAATGCAATTGACTTTCATTTGATTCAAAAAGCTTTATTTTAATTTAATTTACTTTTATTTGATTCTAAAAGCTTTGTTGAAATTGTTTGACATTCATTTGACTCAATTAGCTTTGTTGAATGCATTTGACTTTCATTTGATTCAAAAAGCTTTGTTTGAATGGGTTTGACTTTCGTTTGACTCAATTAGCTTTGTTGAAGGTGTTTGACTTTCATTTGACTCAATTAGCATTGTGGAATGCACTTGACTTTCATTTGATTCAAAAAGCTTTGTTTGAATGTGTTTGACTTTCATTTGAATCAATTAGCTTTGTTGAATGTGTTTGAGTTTCATTTGACTCAATTAGCATTGTGGAATGCACTTGACTTTCATTTGATTCAAAAAGATTTGTTTGAATGTATTTGACTTTCATTTGATTCTAAAAGCTTTGTTGAAAGTGTTTGACTTTCATTTGACTCAATTTCCTTTGTTGCTTGCGTTTGACTTTCATTTGAATCAAAAAGCTTTGTTTGAATGTATTTGACATTCATTTGTTTCTAAAAGCTTTGTTGAATGCATTTGACTTTCATTTGGTTCAAAAAGCTTTGTTTGAATGTATTTGATTTTAAAAGCATTGTTAAAAGTGTTTGACTCTTATTTGACTCAATTAGCTTTGTTGAATGCATTTGACTTTCATTTGATTCAAAAAGCTTTGTTTGAATGTGTTTGACTTTCATTTGAATCAACTAGCTTTGTTAAATGTGTTTGAGTTTCATTTGACTCAATTAGCATTGTGGAATGCAATTGACTTTCATTTGATTCAAAAAGATTTGTTTGAATGTATTTGACTTTCATTTGATTCTAAAAGCTTTGTTGAAAGTGTTTGACTTTCATTTGACTCAATTTCCTTTGTTGCTTGCGTTTGACTTTCATTTGAATCAAAAAGCTTTGTTTGAATGTATTTGACATTCATTTGTTTCTAAAAGCTTTGTTGAATGCATTTGACTTTCATTTGGTTCAAAAAGCTTTGTTTGAATGTATTTGATTTTAAAAGCATTGTTAAAAGTGTTTGACTCTTATTTGACTCAATTAGCTTTGTTGAATGCATTTGACTTTCATTTGATTCAAAAAGCTTTGTTTGAATGTGTTTGACTTTCATTTGACTCAATTAGCATTGTGGAATGCAATTAACATTCATTTGATTCAAAAAGCTTTGTTTGAATGTATTTAACTTTCATTTGATTCTAAAAGATTTTTTGAAAGTGTATGACTTTCATTTCACTCAATTAGCTTTGTTGAATGCATTTGACTTTCATTTGATTCAAAAAACTTTGTTGGAATGTGTTTGACTTTCATTTGACTCAATTAGCTTTGTTGATTGTGTTTGACTTTGATTGGACTCAATTAGCATTGTGGAATGCAATTGACTTTCATTTGATTCAAAAAGCTTTGTGTGAATGTGTTTGACTTTCATTTGACTCAATTAGCTTTGTTGATTGTGTTTGACTTTCATTGGACTCAATTAGCATTTTTGAATGTATTTGACTTTCATTTGATTCTAAAAGCTTCGTTGAAAGTGTTTGACTTTCATTTGACTTAATTATCTTTGTTGCATGTATTTGATTTTCATTTGATTCAATAAGCTTTGTTTGAATGATATTGACTTTCATTTGATTCTTAAAGCTTTGTTGAAAGTGTTTGACTTTCATTTGATTCAATTAGCTTTGTTGAATGCATTTGACTTTCATTATATTCAAAAAGCTTTATTTGAATGTATTTGACTTTCATTTGATTCTAAAAGCTTAGTTAAAAGTGTTTGACTCTTATTTGATTCAATTCGCTTTATTGAATGCATTTGACTTACATTTGATTCAAAAAGCTTTGTTTGAATGTTTTTGATTTTCATTTGACTCAATTAGCTTTGTTGAATGTGTTTGACTTTCATTTGACTCAATTAGTATTGTGGAATGCAATTGACTTTCATTTGATTCAAAAAGCTTTGTTTGAATGTATTTGACTTTCATTTGATTTTAAAAGCTTTGTTAAAAGTGTTTGTCTCTTATTTGACTCAATTAGCTTTGTTGAATGCATTTGACTTTCATTTGATTCAAAAAGGTTGTTTGAATGTGTTTGACTTCCATTGGACTGAATTTGCTTTGTTGAATGTATTTGACTTTCATTTCACTCAATTAGCATGGTGGAATGCAATTGACTTTCATTTGATTCAAAAAGTTTTGTTTGAATGTATTTGACTTTTATTTGATTCTAAAAGCTTTGTTGAAAGTGTTTGACTGTCATTTGACTCAATTAGCTTTGTTGAATGCACTTGACTTTCATTTGATTCAAAAAGATTTGTTTGAATGTGTTTGACTTTCATTTGAATCAATTAGCTTTGTTGAATGTGTTTGAGTTTCATTTGACTCAATTAGCATTATGGAATGCAATTGACTTTCATTTGATTCAAAAAGATTTGTTTGAATGTATTTGACTTTCATTTGATTCTAAAAGCTTTGTTGAAAGTGTTTGACTTTCATTTGACTCAATTTCCTTTGTTGCTTGCATTTGACTTTCATTTGAATCAAAAAGCTTTGTTTGAATGTATTTGACATTCATTTGATTCTAAAAGCTTTGTTGAATGCATTTGACTTTCATTTGGTTCAAAAAGCTTTGTTTGAATGTATTTGATTTAAAAAGCTTTGTTAAAATTGTTTGACTCTTATTTGACTCAATTAGCTTTATTGAATGCATTTGACTTTCATTTGATTCAAAAAGCTTTGTTTGAATGTGTTTGACTTTCATTTGACTCAATTAGCATTGTGGAATGCAATTACCATTCATTTGATTCAAAAAGCTTTGTTTAAATGTATTTGACTTTCATTTGATTCTAAAAGATTTTTTGAAAGTGTATGACTTTCATTTGACTCAATTAGCTTTGTTGAATGCATTTGACTTTCATTTGATTCAAAAAGCTTTGTTGGAATGTGTTTGACTTTCATTTGACTCAATTAGCTTTGTTGATTGTGTTTGACTTTCATTGGACTCAATTAGCATTGTGGAATGCAATTGACTTTCATTTGATTCAAAAAGCTTTGTATGAATGTGTTTGACTTTCATTTGACTCAATTAGCTTTGTTGATTGTGTTTGACTTTCATTGGACTCAATTAGCATTTTTGAATGTATTTGACTTTCATTTGATTCTAAAAGCTTCGTTGAAAGTGTTTGACTTTCATTTGACTCAATTATCTTTGTTGCATGTATTTGATTTTCATTTGATTCAATAAGCTTTGTTTGAATGATATTGACTTTCATTTGATTCTTAAAGCTTTGTTGAAAGTGTTTGACTTTCATTTGATTCAATTAGCTTTGTTGAATGCATTTGACTTTCATTAGATTCAAAAAGCTTTATTTGAATGTATTTGACTTTCATTTGATTCTAAAAGCTTAGTTAAAAGTGTTTGACTCTTATTTGATTCAATTCGCTTTATCGAATGCATTTGACTTACATTTGATTCAAAAAGCTTTGTTTGAATGTGTTTGACTTTCATTTGACTCAATTAGCTTTGTTGAATGTGTTTGACTTTCATTTGACTCAATTAGCATTGTGGACTGCAATCGACTGTCATTTGATTCAAAAAGCTTTGTTTGGATGTATTGGACTTTCATTTGATTCTAAAAGCTTTGTTGAAAGTGATTTACTTTTATTTGACTCAATTAGCTTTGTTGAATGCACTTGACTTTTTTTTTATTCAAAAAGCTTTTTTTGAATGTGTTTAACTTTTATTTGACTCAATTAGTTTTGTCAAACGTGTTTGACTTTCATTTGACTCAATTGGCATTGTGGAATGCAATTGACTTTCATTTGATTTAAAAAGCTTTGTTTGAATGTATTTGACTTTCATTTGATTCTAAAACCTTTGTTGAAAGTGCTTGATTTTTGTTTGACTCAATTAGCTTTGTTGAATGCATTAGACTTTCATTTGATTCAAAAAGCTTTGTTTGAATGTGTTTGACATTTATTTGATTCTAAAAGCTTTGTTGAATGTGTTTGACTTTAATATGACTCAATTAGCATTATGGAATGCAATTGACTTTCATTCGATTCAAAAAGATTTATTTTAATTTAATTTACTTTTATTTGATTCTAAAAGCTTTGTTGAAATTGTTTGACATTCATTTGACTCAATTAGCTTTGTTGAATGCATTTGACTTTCATTTGATTCAAAAAGCTTTGTTTGAATGGGTTTGACTTTCGTTTGACTCAATTAGCTTTGTAGAAGGTGTTTGACTTTCATTTGACTCAATTAGCATTGTGGAATGCACTTGACTTTCATTTGATTCAAAAAGCTTTGTTTGAATGTGTTTGACTTTCATTTGAATCAATTAGCTTTGTTGAATGTGTTTGAGTTTCATTTGACTCAATTAGCATTGTGGAATGCAATTGACTTTCATTTGATTCAAAAAGATTTGTTTGAATGTATTTGACTTTTATTTGATTCTAAAAGCTTTGTTGAAAGTGTTTGACTGTCATTTGACTCAATTAGCTTTGTTGAATGCACTTGACTTTCATTTGATTCAAAAAGCTTTGTTTGAATGTGTTTGACTTTCATTTGAATCAATTAGCTTTGTTGAATGTGTTTGAGTTTCATTTGACTCAATTAGCATTGTGGAATGCAATTGACTTTCATTTGATTCAAAAAGATTTGTTTGAATGTATTTGACTTTCATTTGATTCTAAAAGCTTTGTTGAAAGTGTTTGACTTTCATTTGACTCAATTTCCTTTGTTGCTTGCGTTTGACTTTCATTTGAATCAAAAAGCTTTGTTTGAATGTATTTGACATTCATTTGATTCTAAAAGCTTTGTTGAATGCATTTGACTTTCATTTGGTTCAAAAAGCTTTGTTTGAATGTATTTGATTTTAAAAGCATTGTTAAAAGTGTTTGACTCTTATTTGACTCAATTAGCTTTGTTGAATGCATTTGACTTTCATTTGATTCAAAAAGCTTTGTTTGAATGTGTTTGACTTTCATTTGACTCAATTAGCATTGTGGAATGCAATTAACATTCATTTGATTCAAAAAGCTTTGTTTGAATGTATTTAACTTTCATTTGATTCTAAAAGATTTTTTGAAAGTGTATGACTTTTGTTTAGGGTATTTTTACCCCGCCATGTGGCCTAATCGGAGGGCGACACGTGTCAGCCCAAGGATAGTCCAAAGTGGACCATTCCCCGCTTGACACGTGTCATCCCAGATATTTGGGAAAATGTCGGCCTTCAGGCCCAAATCCCGAGAAAGCCGTAGAACGGCGCAGCCCACCAATGATTAGGGTTTGATACCCTAATCAGGGGCACAATTCCCAATGACCCTATAAATAGGGAGATTCCCCTCTTTTGGAGGGCAGGTTCACATTTTAAGGTATTCATTGAAAACCGTCCCTTTGATAGAGACAACTGAGTTTGGAATCCAAGCAGATCCACACCTTAATTTCCGCAACTTTTACTCTACTTCAAGTTACTAACTTGAGCGTTGGAGGCGGAGCACCATCCAACCGGTGTCTCCGTTAATTTTGCAGGTACAGAGCCGGCAGGATCAGTCTTCGAGTTGTAACTCTCCCGAGGGACAAAAAACCCCAAAACATCTGGCGCCGTCTGTGGGGAGAGTACCTCAAGATGGTTCAAAACTCTGTACCGATTCTCAACTCTACCTCTCTACGTCCGGGTACCCAGACGGGTAACTTGGATGACTTGCAACCGGTTATTCAACCGATCGGGTTCGAAACTCCTCAGCCTCCACCTCAGCCTCAGCCAGAGGTATTCACTGAGGAGGAGGATGAGGAGGAAGACAATGATGTTGAGACTTACATCTCTAGGGATGGATCTCTCATCTCTAAATCTATTCGTTCCAGGGATCAACTGGAGCGAAATGAAGACCAGGCGGGCTCCAGCAGGCGCCCACCTGGAAGGCCAGACGGGGAAACCCAGAAGGCCAAAGGTCAAGCCCCAGTCACCCGAGATGAGCTCATGAGATTCATGACCTCTTTCAAAGGTGAAATCAAGGCTATGATCAACAAAAACAAGGCAGGCTCTAGCAAGAGTCAGCCGGCTAAAAAGACTCCCACTTCTGGAAAGAAGAAGAAGCCGGTCAAGGACAGGCAGCCAACTCCTCATCCAAAGGAGAAGGCAGCCGCAACACTTGACTGGTCTAAGATTCTGATGCCCCGGCGACCCCAGCCGGAGGCACAAAATGCGTCTACCTTCGATGCACGACAAGTCATCGATCGAAGGAGGCGGCAGCAGTCTGAGTCAGCTACCACTTCGAGCTTTCCAGACAGCTTCAAGCAAGCTTCTGCAAGGAACTCTGTGTCCTTGCATGACAGTCGGACAGGCGGTAAAACCGTCAACACCGAACCTCAGCTGATGATAGGGTCTATACCATACGCACCCCAGGCGCAGTATGGGCAATATGGCCTCCAGTTCATGCAGCCACCTCCTTTTGGAGGACAGGCGGCATATACTCCTGCCCAGCCTCTGGACTGGCAGCTTCGGCTAATGAGGCTAGGCGAACAGCCGTCTGCCTTTGCAGCCAATATAACCGAGGCGACTCAGCCGACCAAGGTTAAGAATGTTTTGGTGGGCACCTATGATGGTACCACCAACCCGGAAGACCACCTGATGGCATATACCAACCTCATGTGCTTACAGGGGTGGGACGATGCCACCTGGTGTCGTTGTTTCCCGGCTACACTGAAGGGCATTGCCCAGCAGTGGTTTGGCAACTTACCAGCCGGTTCTGTTGATAGCTTCAAGAGGCTAGCCTTCTTGTTTGCTACCAACTTCTCAATGAACATTCCTGCCAAGAAAACGAGCCTTGATTTGAGCACCGTTAGGCAGGGTGAGAGAGAAGGGCTACGCGCCTATGTCAGGCGGTTCAACCTGGTTAGAATACAGATCCAGGGGCTGTCTGACGAGGTAGCATTCACAGACTTTTTCAAGGGTCTGAGAGACGGGTCGGCTTTTAAGTTCGACCTTGTCAGAAAAGGGGCATTTACGCTACAGGCGGCCCTGAGGGAGGCGGAAATCTATATACAGGCTACCGACCTCTGCACGCCTGGTAGCCAGTCAGACTCCAAGAAGTCTGACAAACAGAGAGACAGCCGGCCAGCTCAGCCAGGTAATAAAAAAGAAAAGAGCGGAAAGAGAAAAGAAGTCTGGGCGGTCAGCGATTCTGAGCAGCCGTCCCAGAAGAAGAAGAAAGAGTTTAAACCGTACGTCCCCAAGTACGAGTTTAACAAAGACCGCAACTCCATCCTCATGGAGGTAAAGGACCGGCTGTCCATTGAGAAGCCGAATCCATTGAAAAGCTCCGTCCAGTCACGGAACAAAGATAAATATTGCCAGTTCCATGAGGAAGTTGGCCATGACACCAACGACTGCTTTAGTCTGCAGCGGACGTTGGACCGTCTGGCTGACAAAGGGCTTTTAAAGTCCTACATTTCTAAGTCCCTAGCCGGGGCAAAAAAGAAGAGCAAGGGTCAGTCCTCCAAGGCTACCCAGCCGGCTAGTAGTTCGGATACAGATAAGGATCCGGTCTACACTATAGCAGGCGGATTTTCATGTGGTGGCCCTACCATCCGGGGCACCAAGAGCCATCTTCGAAAGATGGACAAGGATGATGATGAGCAGGCGTCTGCCTCCTCCACCTTCCCAGACGTCCTCATAACTGAGAAGGACAGGGGTAGCGTCCGCCGTCCGCATGACGACCCGGTCGTCATTGAATGTAAGGTTGCCAACCAGCTGGTTGGACGGATCCTTATTGACACCGGCAGCTCGTCGGACATCATCAGCCTCCGGTGCCTGCAGAAGCTGAAGTACAACTTCAGCAGCATGCATCCGGTTACCCACCCCTTGGTCGGTTTTGGGGGTGGGATGGTCTACCCAGCCGGCATAATTGATTTGCCCATCCGGCTGGGAGAAAAAGGCCAGGGACGGCATGTTGTCGTCAGATTCTTGGTCGTGGAGGAGTTGACCGCCTACAATATTATCCTTGGTAGACCAACCCTCAACGAAACCAAGGCGGTGATCATCCCGTCTCTTATGCTTGTCAAGTATGAGCGGGATGATGGCTCTGTTGGTTCCCTGAACGGGGATCAGAAGACGGCTCGGGAGTGTTATCTCTCAGCCGTTAAAGATACTGTGGCCTCAGACGGCCAAGGGAAGGAACCAATAGACCTTGACGCTGTCAAGGATGCCAACCCTGCCCCACCAGCCGTTGGTAAGAAGAGAAAAGCGCCTCTGCTGGTGGAGGTGAAAAAAGAGAAAAAATAGCAATCACTGACCGGTGAACGGTCAGAAGAGCTCCGTCCCCAACCGGCTGGAGAACACTTTGATCTCGTTCTAGACGACAGCCGTCCAGAGCGGACGGTGAAGGTTGGGACGGCTGCTAATGCTGCTCTGGGTGCAGACTTGCACCTTCTGCTGAAAGAATTCAAAGACATCTTTGCCTTTGAAGTGGAAGAGATGCCAGGCGTCAGCCCGGATCTCGCTGTCCACAAACTCGCCGTGGATCCCAAAAAGAAGCCCATCCGGCAAAAGAAAAGAAACCATGGCGAGGAAAGAAGTCAGGCGGCAGCTGCCGAAATCAAAAGGCTGCTAGACGCCAGGTTCATTCGGCCCTGCAATTTCCCCGACTGGGTGGCCAATGTGGTCCTTGTTAAGAAACCGAATGGGACCTGGCGCATGTGTGTTGATTACACAGACCTCAACAAGGCGTGTCCAAAGGACAGTTACCCGCTTCCAAAGATCGACAGTCTGGTCGACTCTACAGCCGGTCACGCCTTGATGAGCTTCATGGATGCCTACTCCGGCTTCCATCAGATACCCCTCTGGAAAAAAGATCAAGAGAAGACGGCCTTCGTCACTGATTTGGGGTTATTCTGTTATACTGTGATGCCGTTTGGCTTGAAGAATGCGCCTGCCACCTTCCAACGAATGATTAATACGGTCTTCATCAATCAACTTGGGAGGAATGTGGAGGCGTACATTGATGACATAATAGTCAAATCCAAGCAACAGGTGGATCACCTTGCTGATCTCCGAGAAACATTCACCACCCTCAGGCGGCATAAGGCCATGTTAAACCCCAAGAAATGCGTCTTTGGTGTTGAGTCTGGGAAGTTTCTCGGATTCCTGATTGATCAAAGGGGGATAGAGGCTAACCCCGAAAAGATACAGGCGGTAATTGACATGAAGTCACCCCGTTCTGTCAAGGAAGTCCAGAGGCTGACTGGTTGCCTGGCCGCCTTGGGGAGGTTCCTCAGCCGGTCAGGTGACAAATGCCTTTACTTCTTCCAAGCAATCAGGAAGAAGACCAGGTTCGAATGGGGAGACGATGCTGAGACGGCATTCCAGAGGCTAAAAGAGCGTTTGCACTCTCTGCCTAGGTTGGTCAGTCCTCTACCTAGGGAGACGTTGTATATGTATTTGGCCGTCTCAGACCATGCTCTCAGTGCCGTTCTCCTTACTGAGCGAGACGGCGTTCAGCTCCCGGTTTACTTCATTAGCCATGTTCTTAAAAATGCTGAACTCCGGTACCCCCTGGTTGAAAAATTTGGCCTTGCTTTGTACATGGCATTCAAAAAATTGAAGCCTTACTTCCTGGCTCATCCGGTGGTAATTTACACCGACCAGCCACTCAAGCGGCCGATGACTACCTTGGAGTCATCCGGAAGAATGCTAAAATGGGCAATTGAAATGCAAAGTCTTGAAATCACTTTCGAACCAAGAAAGGCAGTGAAAGGTCAGGCGTTTGCCGACTTCATTGTGGAGATGACCCGTCCGGTGGCTCCGGATAATCTTGATCAGGTTTGGAAAGTGTATGTAGACGGGAGTTCTACGAAAAACGGCTGTGGTGCAGGCGTAATTTATGAGTCTCCTGAAGGGGACAGATATGAGTATGCACTACGGTTCAATTTTCAGGCCTCAAACAATGAGGCGGAATACGAAGCCCTGCTAGCCGGAATCCGTATGTGTAAGGCGGCAGGGGCAACAAAAATTGACGCCTACTCAGATTCGCAGTTGGTCGTTAGCCAATATCAGGGAACATATGAGGCAACTCACCCGGCTATGATCAAATATCTTCAGGCGGTCAAAGAAGAGGCTGGGTCACTTGAGGAGTTCCGGCTGAATCAAGTGCCCAGGTCTGACAATAACCAGGCGGATGCGCTATCGAAGCTTGCATCTTCCGCCTGCCATGATACGCCTCGGTCAGTCTTCTGGGAAGTGCTTGAAAAAAGAAGCATCTTTGAAGATCCCATTGGAGTTCTAGACCGAAGCTCCACCTGGATGGATGGCATCCGGGCGTACCTCTCAGACGGCACGCTCCCTGATTCGCCACAGGAGGCAGCCGTTCTGAAAAAACGAGCCGCAAGCTTTGAGTTGAGAAATGGAGAACTCTTCAAGGCGGGGTTTCTTAAGCCTCTATTGAAGTGTGTAACCCCAGAGAAGGGGAAGGAAGTTCTCGAAGACTTACACTCGGGGTTCTGCGCCTCCCACATAGGCGGCAGATCTCTAGCCGTCAGAGACAGACGGCAATACTTTTGGCCTACTCTAGAGGCAGACGCCAAGGAATTGGTGAGAAAATGTGACAAGTGCTAGAAATTTGGCAAACTTATTCACCGCCCGGCTACTGATCTGACGGTCATCCACAGCCCAATTCCGTTTGCAAAATGGGGCATGGACATTTTAGGCCCTTACACGCCTGCACCAGGCGGAAAACGTTATATCTTGGTGGCTGTGGATTACTTCACCAAGTGGGTGGAGGCTGAGGCGGTAAAGAATATCAAGACATCAGACGTCATTTCCTTCATCTGGAAGAATGTCATCACCCGGTATGGGGTACCTATGTCCATGGTGTTTGATAATGGCCCTCAGTTTGAGATGCCTCAGCTAAAAACTTGGTTGGGAGATCAAGGGATCTCAACCTGTTTCGCATCAGTCGGCCGTCCCCAAGCAAACGGCCAAGTTGAAGCCTTCAACAAGCTGATCTCAGACGGCATAAAGATGAAAATTGAAAGAGCCGGTGGCTTATGGGCTGAGGAATTAATCCATGTCCTATGGGCCATCCGGACAACAGCAAAGGGGTCAACCGGAGAAACCCCATTTCTCATGGTTTACGGTGCTGAAGCCGTCTTGCCCATTGAACACTATGAGCAGACTCTCAGAGTCATGTTATATGATGAAGAGGCAAACTGGGAGGCAATGCGCCTGGCATTGGATTCACTTCCAGAACGTAGGGGCAATGCCGCCTTGCGTCATGAGATTTACCGTCTGAGAATGACAAGAGCCTACAACAAGAGAGTACACAGGCGTCCCTTGAAAGTGGACGACCTAGTGTTACAGAAAATGGAGGCAACCGGTAGGGCCAATGAGCTTGGAAAGCTAACTCCTAATTGGGAAGGCCCCTACCGGATTTATGAAGAAGTAAGAGACGGCACCTACCGCCTGGAAACCCCAGACGGCAGGCGCCTGCCTAGAACTTGGAATGTAGACAATTTGAAAAAATACTACTTCTGAGATTTTGTAAATTTTGTAAGCAAGAAGTACATTAATGAGAATTTGCTTTCTGTTATCATATTTTTTTTCCCGTCTGAGCCCAGACGGGTCACCTGTTTGTTTTTCTGAGTTTGACACTTGGAAATTGAATTAACGTCTGATTGACGAAGAGGCCAATGGCCAGATAAGTAAGCTAAGCATAGAAACGCTTAGTGGCTATACAGCCGGTCTATAACAAGACCAGAGGCCAATGGCCGGATGGCTACTTCGACCTAAATTCGCCTGTCCCAATCATGGACAAAGGCGTCCGGCGACACCCCTCCGGGTGCAATCGTCGCAGAGAGAAGCCAACCTGCTTACTCTACGTACCTATGCAGGCGGCCACAATTGGATGGCTGAATCAGCCATCCATAGCCGTCCGACCTGAGCAATCTAAGGAACGACCAAGTTTCGATCACCGGATGTCCAAAGGACATCAGCCGGTGACCGACTGAAGTTCCTACTTAGATTACTTTTTGAAATTATACAAGTCCCCCCAATGGGGTAGAAGGACATTGAAAGTATAATTGAATTACAATCCCCCCAGGCGCCAATTGCCTTCCTGCACCATGACGGGTCAGGCGGCAATTGCCTTCCTGCTCCATGAAGGGTCAGGCGGCAATTTGCCTCCTGCCCCCAGGCGCCATTTGCTTTCCTGCACCATGACGGGTCAGGCGGCAATTGCCTTCCTACACCATGACGGGTCAGGCGGCAATTGCCTTCCTGCTCCATGAAGGGTCAAGCGGCAATTTGCCTCCTGCCCCCAGGCGCCATTTGCTTTCCTGCTCCATGAAGGACAGGCGGCATTTGCCTTCCTGCTCCATGAAGGGTCAGGCGGCCATTTGCCTTCCTGCTCCATGAAGGGTCAGGCGGCCTTTTTTGCCCCCTGGCCCCAGGCGGCATTTGCCTTCCTGCTCCATGAAGGGCAGGCGGCATTTGTCTTCCTGCTCCATGAAGGGTCAGGCGGCCTTTTTTGCCTCCTGGCCCCAGGCGGCTTTTGCCTTCCTGCTCTATCAATGCAGATGGCCACAATTGGACGGCTGAATCAGCCATCCATAGCCGTCTGACCTGAACTGTCTAAGGAAAGAGCAAGTTCCGGAACCCGGATGTCTAAGGACATCAGGCGGGGACCAGCTGCATTTCTTACTTAGCGTTTTTATTTTTAAATTGTACACATTCCCATTTGGGGCAAAAGAGTTGTGCAATGGCAATTTAAATTCTGCTCAGACGGGCAACACCGTCTAGCTAGAAGCTGAAACGCCTGTTAATGTACGGCTGTGTACTTGGTTTGGGGCAATCACTACTGTGATTGATTGACTTACAAACGTATCATGCTCTTTGCAGCATCAGACGTTCCCAAGTCAATCAAACAGCTTCACTTGAAACCAACCACACAGCCGTCCAGGGGCAAGACCAGCCGCATACTTTTGATAAGTTAGGCGGAGAAAATTGCAGCCGCATACTTTTGATAAGTTAGGCGGAAAAATTTGAAAGCACAAGCGCAAAGTAATAAAACCGACTCAGTCGGTGCATTCATAAAAGATTTTCGTCCAACCAAACGGCTGGATGGATCAATTGTTATCAAATATTGTTTGCAAGATCCGGCTCCTCAGCCGGTAAAAATACAAATATACTCGGCACGCAGGCCGGAAAAACAAAGTGTTTGGCATACTGCCGCAGAAAAACTAAGGCTTGGCGCACAGCCGCTGAAGCTACTGCCCTGCAGGCGGCCCTTCCTGGTTCCTCTCGCCCTCCTCAAGGATTTCAACGTCTGGGGCTTCTGGAGTTTCAGGCTCCGGTTGTTCCGTCTCAGCCCAGGCGAGGAAGGACTCAGGCTCTGGCTCACCTCTCTCTCGCAAGTAGACGACTTCGTCAGCATACTTGTGAGCCAGGGCCCAGACGCCGTAATCCTTTCCAGGATTCAAGGCATCCCAGGCGATCTTCATCATGGCCTCATTATCGGCGGCCATCTCAGCAACCAGACGGTCTTGCTCCGCCTGGAGGGTTGCTCGGAAGTTCTCCTGAGCTTTAGCCGCCGCCTCCTCCATCTGGGATATCTTCTTCTTCAGATCAGCATTCTCTGAAGAAGCTCCTTGAAGAGCATGGAGGTTCTCTTGGGCCTTTTGGAGGTCCTCCTTCAGCTTAGGGAGATCCGCCTCCGCCTGCTTCTAGGCCGCCTCTGCAGCCTCGGCCCTCTGGTTGGCCGTCTGCAGTGCCGCCTCCAGCTCTTGAATTTTGGCCGCCTGCATCATTTCGGTTGCTTTAGTTTCAAGGTCGTTAATTATGGTTGAATGCAAAGCAACATCATTGGCAATGGAGGCGGACTCCTTGGCCCGTCTTACCTCATCCCGTTTGCGGGTGTAAGGGCGCTTGAGACCGTCTACCCGCAGCAAGGCCTACAAAAAATAAAGGTTAAGGATGCAGACGGGAAAGAGTGTAGAAATAGCCATTGAAAAAATTGGTTAAGTGTACTACCTCCGCCAGAAGGGTGACGATACGTTCAAGATTGAACGTCTCAATCCCTGGGATAGCATCCTTATCCCGTTTGCTTACAGCGCCCAGCATGGCCCTGGCATGCTTCTGGACGTCTGGCCAGCGAGGCGATTGATCTGCATCACAATCAGCATCAGATTGGGTTACTAAAGCAGCGCCTATCTGGTTCCGACCGTCTGAGGATGACGTTTGCTGGGAGTGTGATTTCACTTGCAGCGGCCATCCCAGCTCAGACGGGGATTCAAAGGGATTCTTACCTGCAGAGCCGGCCAGGCGGGAGCCGCTGGCAGCCGTTGAAAGCCCCCCGGTTGCAGGAAGAGGACGGGCCAAGTCTAGGCCAAGAGAGCCTGACACCTGCTCATTCCTCCCTCCTATTCTCATTTGCCTCCCAGGCGGGGCAGTAGGAGTAGCAGAGGAGGCGGCCTTTTTAGAGGACTTGCTTGGGTTTGAGACGGGGGTCTCCTCCCTAGCCCGTTTGAGATTCCTCTCAAACGTCTTGTCCACCTTGCCTCCCTGAAAATACAACAACTTAATGTCAGCAGACGACGTGAGGAAACGTTGAAAGTTAACTCAAAAAGCAGGTCAGGCGTTTACTTTGGCCCTGAGCTCACGCGCCTGGGCTTCCGCCAAATCTCGGCGGATCTGGGCAGAGGACTGTCTGGGTGTCTTCTCTTCGGGCAACATGTTTAATGCTTCTCCTGCAAGGTCAGACGGAAAACAGTTAGAACATTAACAAGAAATTCATTTCCGACACAAAAGTACCCCAGACGGAAATGATTCAGGCGCATACTTCTATCAAACATGTGCCCTAGCCCGCAGGCGGCTAGGAAGCACTCGTCCCTGAACCAGGCGCTCTTTGGGATCCAATTCTTTGGAACCTTTATTACTTCCCCGGTTGACAGGGTTGCGTCTGTAAGGCCGAAGAGATCAGCCTCAATTATTTTGTCGAAGTCCTCATCCGGAATTCGAGGAAGACAGCACTTCCGACCCATAAGGTCAGGCTTCTTATTGTACAGACGGAGCTCGTAGTTCTCCCGTCTGGTGGGAGCCGTGCACAGGTAGAACCTGTGTTTCCAGCCGTCGAATTTGGAAACCTTATCCAAGGTCATCATGTATTGGGGGAGTGTGGACAGAGTATACCACGCTCTGAACCCGCCTGGGTTGCGGCTGAGATAGTGCATCTTGGCAAACGCCTCCCAGCCGGGGTGAACCCCTTGGAATTCACAGGCGGCAACGTACCCCAGAATGTTTGCCCAAGAATTGGGGGAAAGTTGCCAGACTCCGAGGCCGTAGCCTCTCAAAATTGCCTTCACCGCCTGGTGAAGGGGGAAGCGAAGACCCGCCCTGAACGCCGCCTCGTAACAGCCGAAGTAGCCGTCTGCGTTGCGTTCAGTGTCCTCCCAAGAAATGGTGCCGTCTGGGGGAGGCACCCTTATCCTCCACCCGTCTCCCATTGGGTGGGCTTTCAGGAAATTTGGAAGATTTTTCTCCATCAGGTCAATGTCTTTTGAGGAGACGTGGATTTTGAAGGGATCATCTTTCTCCTTCCACGTCTTCCTCTCTTCTTCCTCACTATCCTCAAGCGGGGGAAGATCGTCACTGCTTTCAGAGGAAGAGACGTCAACAACCCTTCTCGTCTCCTCCCCTGATAAAGAAAGAGAAACTGAGGCGGCCTCTTCCCCGCCTTGGTCATTGTCCTCTTCCCCGCTTTGGTCGCATTCCTCCAAAAAGGAATCAGGAGGAGTTGGGGGGCCGCGCGGAGGGGACCTTTCTGGAGCCGTCTGGTGTCCAGAGCCAGACGCCTCCCCCTCAGACGCTTGTGCGCCTGAGTCGTCGCTCCTATAATTTGGATCTCGTGTCGTCTGCATAGTCCGAGCCATTGTGTCCTGCACAGACGCGCAGATGGTCGGAATCCAAGCATGAGGGTGGTCCCAACACCCTGAGACGGCACTACCAGTCCTAGACTCAGCCGTCCCTGGTGAACGGCTGGATCCTATCCTAGGCTGTGCCGTGTGTGTTGGTGATGAATCCATTTATTGTAAGGAATATATACAAACGGAAAAATGAAAAAAGAGCTGAAAGAGTCAGAGACGGTACCTTTAGATTTGATATCTGAAGGTAGACGGTTCCGCCTGTGTTGGTGCGTCTGGGTTTCTTCAAATATGCGCCTGACTCAGACGGATGACTTCTGTTCTCTCTTTCAAGATTCTAAGTTTACTCTGAAATTTTTGTGAAGTGTGGCAAGATTCTGAGGGTAAACGGCTATATATAGAGGGTGAAAGGAGGGGCAACTCCGTAATTTACCCAGAAGTTAAACAGTAATTTTTTGGCGGTAAATTTACCATCGTTCAGCGAGTGACATGTGTCACAGATGCCACGCGGATTGCCACGTCACATCTGTGAGGGGCAAATGTTTAGGGTATTTTTACCCCGCCATGTGGCCTAATCGGAGGGCGACACGTGTCAGCCCAAGGATAGTCCAAAGTGGACCATTCCCCGCTTGACACGTGTCATCCCAGATATTTGGGAAAATGTCGGCCTTCAGGCCCAAATCCCGAGAAAGCCGTAGAACGGCGCAGCCCACCAATGATTAGGGTTTGATACCCTAATCAGGGGCACAATTCCCAATGACCCTATAAATAGGGAGATTCCCCTCTTTTGGAGGGCAGGTTCACATTTTAAGGTATTCATTGAAAACCGTCCATTTGATAGAGACAACTGAGCTTGGAATCCAAGCAGATCCACACCTTAATTTCCGCAACTTTTACTCTACTTCAAGTTACTAACTTGAGCGTTGGAGGCGGAGCACCATCCAACCGGTGTCTCCGTTAATTTTGCAGGTACAGAGCCGGCAGGATCAGTCTTCGAGTTGTAACTCTCCCGAGGGACAAAAAACCCCAAAACAACTCTTATTTGACTCATTTAGCTTTGTTGAATGCATTTGACTTTCATTTGATTCAAAAAGCTTTGTTTGAATGTGTTTGACTTTCATTTGACTCAATTAGCATTATGGAATGCAATTACCATTCATTTGATTCAAAAAGCTTTGTTTGAATGTATTTGACTTTCATTTGATTCTAAAAGATTTTTTGAAAGTGTATGACTTTCATTTGACTCAATTAGCTTTGTTGAATGCATTTGACTTTCATTTGATTCAAAAAGCTTTGTTGGAATGTGTTTGACTTTCATTTGACTCAATTAGCTTTGTTGATTGTGTTTGACTTTCATTGGACTCAATTAGCATTGTGGAATGCAATTGACTTTCATTTGATTCAAAAAGCTTTGTATGAATGTGTTTGACTTTCATTTGACTCAATTAGCTTTGTTGATTGTGTTTGACTTTCATTGGACTCAATTAGCATTTTTGAATGTATTTGACTTTCATTTGATTCTAAAAGCTTCGTTGAAAGTGTTTGACTTTCATTTGACTCAATTATCTTTGTTGCATGTATTTGATTTTCATTTGATTCAATAAGCTTTGTTTGAATGATATTGACTTTCATTTGATTCTTAAAGCTTTGTTGAAAGTGTTTGACTTTCATTTGATTCAATTAGCTTTGTTGAATGCATTTGACTTTCATTAGATTCAAAAAGCTTTATTTGAATGTATTTGACTTTCATTTGATTCTAAAAGCTTAGTTAAAAGTGTTTGACTCTTATTTGATTCAATTCGCTTTATCGAATGCATTTGACTTACATTTGATTCAAAAAGCTTTGTTTGAATGTGTTTGACTTTCATTTGACTCAATTAGCTTTGTTGAATGTGTTTGACTTTCATTTGACTCAATTAGCATTGTGGACTGCAATCGACTGTCATTTGATTCAAAAAGCTTTGTTTGGATGTATTGGACTTTCATTTGATTCTAAAAGCTTTGTTGAAAGTGATTTACTTTTATTTGACTCAATTAGCTTTGTTGAATGCACTTGACTTTTTTTTTATTCAAAAAGCTTTTTTTGAATGTGTTTAACTTTTATTTGACTCAATTAGTTTTGTCAAACGTGTTTGACTTTCATTTGACTCAATTGGCATTGTGGAATGCAATTGACTTTCATTTGATTTAAAAAGCTTTGTTTGAATGTATTTGACTTTCATTTGATTCTAAAAGCTTTGTTGAAAGTGCTTGATTTTTGTTTGACTCAATTAGCTTTGTTGAATGCATTAGACTTTCATTTGATTCAAAAAGCTTTGTTTGAATGTGTTTGACATTTATTTGATTCTAAAAGCTTTGTTGAATGTGTTTGACTTTAATATGACTCAATTAGCATTATGGAATGCAATTGACTTTCATTTGATTCAAAAAGCTTTATTTTAATTTAATTTACTTTTATTTGATTCTAAAAGCTTTGTTGAAATTGTTTGACATTCATTTGACTCAATTAGCTTTGTTGAATGCATTTGACTTTCATTTGATTCAAAAAGCTTTGTTTGAATGTGTTTGACTTTCGTTTGACTCAATTAGCTTTGTTGAAGGTGTTTGACTTTCATTTGACTCAATTAGCATTGTGGAATGCAATTGACTTTCATTTGATTCAAAAAGCTTTGTTTGAATGTATTTGACTTTCATTTGATTCTAAAAGCTTTGTTGAAAGTGTTTGACTTTCATTTGACTCAATTAGCTTTGTTGAATGCATTTGACTTTCATTTGATTCAAAAAGCTTTGTTT
The DNA here is from genome assembly GCF_948465745.1 of Chenopodium album. Classification (NCBI taxonomy): domain Eukaryota; kingdom Viridiplantae; phylum Streptophyta; class Magnoliopsida; order Caryophyllales; family Amaranthaceae; genus Chenopodium; species Chenopodium album. Next base: position 19,027,828 of record NC_137850.1, on the reverse strand, counting down.
GAATGAGTTTGACTTTCATTTGACTCAATTAGCTTCGTTGAATGTGTTTGACTTTCATTTGACTCAAAAAGCTTTGTTTGAATGTGTTTGACTTTCATTTGACTCATTTAGCTTTGTTAAATGTGTTTAACTTTCATTTGACTCAATTAGTATTGTGGAATGCAGTTGACTTTCATTTGATTCAAAAAGCTTTGTTTGAAAGTGTTTGACTTTCATTTGATTCTAAAAGCTTTATTGAAAGTGTTTGACTTTCATTTGACTCAATTAGCTTTGTTGCATGGATTTGACAATCATTTGATTTTAAAAGCTTTGTTTGAATGTATTTGACATTAATTTGATTCTAAAAGCTTTGTTGAAAGTGTTAGACTTTCATTTGACTCAATTAGCTTTGTTCAATGCATTTGACTTCATTAGATTCAAAAAGCTTTGTTTGAATGTATTTGACTTTCATTTGATTCTAAAAGCTTTGTTAAAAGTGTTTGACTCTTATTTGACTGAATTAGCTTTGTTGAGTGCATTTGACTTTCATTTTATCCAAAAAGCTTTGTTTGAATGTGTTTGACTTTCATTTGACTCAATTAGCTTTGTTGAATGCATTTGACTTTCATTTGATTCAAAAAGCTTTGTTTGAATGTGTTTGACTTTCATTTGTCTCAATTAGCTTTGTTGAATGTGTTTGACTTTCTTTTTATTCAATTAGCATTGTAAAATGCAATTGACTTTCATTAGCTTCAAAAAGCTTTGTTTGAATGTATTTGACTTTCATTTGATTCTAAAAGCTTTGTTGAAAGTGTTTGACTTTCCTTTGACTCAATTAGCTTTGTTGAATGCACTTGACTTTCTTTAGATTCAAAAATCTTTGTTTGAATGTTTTAGAGTTTCATTTGACTCAATTAGCTTTTTTGAATGTGTTTGACTTTCATTTGACTCAATTAGCATTGTGGAATGCAATTGACTTTCATTTGATTCAAAAAGCTTTGTTTGAATGTATTTGACACTTGTTTTGATTCTAAAAGCTTTGTTGAAAGTGTTTGACTTTCATTTGACTCGATTAGCTTTGTTGAATGTGTTTAACTTTCATTTGACTCAATTAGTATTGTGGAATGCAGTTGACTTTCATTTGATTCAAAAAGCTTTGTTTGAATGTGTTTGACTTTCATTTGATTCTAAAAGCTTTGTTGAAAGTGTTTGACTTTCATTTGACTCAATTAGCTTTGTTGCATGCATTTGACAATCATTTGATTCAAAAAGCTTTGTTTGAATGTATTTGACATCAATTTGATTCTAAAAGCTTTGTTGAAAGAGTTAGACTTTCATTTGACTCAATTAGCTTTGTTGAATGCATTTGACTTCATTAGATTCAAAAAGCTTTGTTTGAATGTATTTGACTTTCATTTGATTCTAAAAGCTTTGTTAAAAGTGTTTGACTCTTATTTGACTGAATTAGCTTTGTTGAATGCATTTGACATTCATTTTATCCAAAAAGCTTTTTTTGAATGTGTTTGACTTTCATTTGACTCAATTAGCTTTGTTGAATGCATTTGACTTTCATTTGATTCAAAAAGCTTTGTTTGAATGTGTTTGACTTTCATTTGTCTCAATTAGCTTTGTTGAATGTGTTTGACTTTCTTTTTACTCAATTAGCATTGTAAAATGCAATTGACTTTGATTTGATTCAAAAAGCTTTGTTGAAAGTGTTAGACTCTCATTTGACTCAATTAGCTTTGTTGAATGCATTTGACTTCATTAGATTCAAAAAGCTTTGTTTGAATGTATTTGACATTCATTTGATTCTAAAAGCTTTGTTAAAAGTGTTTAACTTTCATTTGACTCAATTAGCTTTGTTGAATGCATTTGACTTTCATTTGATTCAAAAAGCTTTGTTTGAATGTGTTTGACTTTCATTTGACTCAATTAGCTTTGTTGAATGTGTTTGACTTTCATTTGACTCAATTAGCATTGTGGAATGCAATTGACTTTCATTTGATTCAAAAAGCTTTGTTTGAATGTATTTGACTTTCATTTGATTATAAAAGCTTTGTTGAAAGTGTTTAACTTTCATTTGAATCAATTAGCTTTGTTGAATGCATTTGACTTTCATTTGATTCAAAAAGCTTTGTTTGAATGTGTTTGAATTTCATTTGACTCAATTAGGTTTTTTGAATGCATTTGACTTTCATTTGATTCACAAAGCTTTGTTTGAATGTGTTTGACTTTAATTTGACTCAATTAGCTTTGTTGAATGTGTTTGACTTTCATTTGACTCAATTAGCATTGTGGAATGCAATTGACTTTCATTTGATTCAAAAAGCTTTGTTTGAATGTATTTGACTTTCATTTGATTCTAAAAGCTTTGTTGAAAGTGTTTGACTTTCATTTGACTCAAATAGCTTTGTTGAATGCATTTGACTTTCATTAAATTTAAAAAGCTTTGTTTGAATATATTTGACTCTTATTTGACTCAATTCGCTTTGTTGAATGCATCTGACTTTCATTTTATTCAAAATCTTTGTTTGAATGTGTTTGACTTTCATTTGATTTAATTTGTTTTGTTGAATGTGTTTGACTTTCATTTGACTCAATTAGCTTTTTGGAAAGCAATTGACTTTCATTTGATTCAAAAAGCTTTGTTTGAATGTATTTGACTTTCATTTGATTCAAAAAGCTTTGTTGGAAGTGTTTGATTTTCATTTGACTTGATTAGCTTTGTTTAATGCACTTGACTTTCTGTTGATTCAAAAAGCTTTGTTTGAATGTGTTTGACTTTCATTTCACTCAATTAGCTTTCTTGAATGTGTTTGACTTTCATTTGACTCAATTAGCATTGTGGAATGCAACTGACTTTCATTTGATTCAGAAAGCTTTGTTGGAATGTATTTGACATTTCTTTTGATTCTAAAAGCTTTGTTGAAATTGTTTGACTTTCATTTGACTCAATTAGCTTTGTTGAATGCATTTCACTTTCATTTGATTCAAAAAGCTTTGTTTGAATGGGTTTGACTTTCATTAGACTCAATTAGCTTCGTTGAATGTGTTTGACTTTCATTTGACTCAATTAGCATTGTGGAATGCAATTGACTTTCATTTGATTCAAAAAGCTTTGTTTGAATGTATTTGACTTTCATCTGATTCTAAAAGCTTTGTTGAAAGTGTTTGACTTTCATTTGACTCAATTAGCTTTGTTGAATGCATTTGACTTTCATTTGATTCAAAAAGCTTTGTTTGAATGTGTTTGACTTTCATTTGACTCAATTAGCTTTATTGAATGTGTTTGACTTTCATTTGACTCAATTAGCTTTGTTGAATGTGTTTGACTTTCATTTGATTCTAAAAGCTTTGTTGAAAGTGTTTGACTTTCATTTGACTCAATTAGCTTTGTTGCATGTATTTGACTTTCATTAGCTTCAAAAAGCTATGTTTGAATGTATTTGACTTTCATTTGCTTCTAAAAGCTTTGTTGAAAGTGTTAGACTTTCATTTGACTCAATTAGCTTTGTTGAATGCATTTGACTTTCATTAAATTCCAAAAGCTTTGTTTGAATGTATTTGACTTTCATTTGTTTCTAAAAGCTTTGTTTAAAGTGTTTGACTCTTATTTGACACAATTAGCATTGTGGAATGCAATTGACTTTCATTTGATTCAAAAAGCTTTGTTTGAATGTATTTGACTTTCATTTGATTCTAAAAGCATTGTTGAAAGTGTTTGACTTTCATTAGACTCAATTAGCTTTGTTGAATGCATTTGTCCTTCATTTGAATCAAAAAGCTTTGTTTGAATGTGTTTGACTTTCATTTGACTCAATTAGCTTTGTTGAATGTGTTTGACTTTCATTTGATTCAATTAGCATTGTGGAATGCAATTGACTTTCATTTGATTCAAAAAGCTTTGTTTGAATGTATTTGACTTTCATTTGATTCTAAAAGCTTTGTTGAAAGTGTTTGACTTTCATTTGACTTAATTAGCTTTGTTGAATGTGTTTGACTTTCATTTGACTCAATTAGCTTTGATGAATGTGTTTGACTTTCATTTGACTCAATTAGCATTGTGGAATGCAATTGACTTTAATTTGATTCAAAAAGCTTTGTTTAAATGTATTTGACTTTCATTTGATTCTAAAAGCTTTGTTGAAAGTGTTTGACTTTCATTTGACTCAATTAGCTTTGTTGCATGTATTTGACTTTCATTAGCTTCAAAAAGCTTTGTTTGAATGTATTTGACTTTCATATGATTCTAAAAGCTTTGTTGAAAGTGTTTTACTTTCCTTTGACTCAATTAGCTTTGTTGAATGCATTTGACTTTCATTTGATTCAAAAAGCTTTGTTTGAATGTGTTTGACTTTCATTTGTCTCAATTAGCTTTGTTGAATGTGTTTGACTTTCTTTTTATTCAATTAGCATTGTAAAATGCAATTGACTTTCATTAGCTTCAAAAAGCTTTGTTTGAATGTATTTGACTTTCATTTGATTCAAAAAGCTTTGTTGGAAGTGTTTGATATTCATTTGACTCGATTAGCTTTGTTGAATGCACTTCTCTTTCTGTTGATTCAAAATGCTTTGTTTGAATGTGTACGACTTTCATTTCACTCAATTAGCTTTCTTGAATGTGTTTGACTTTCATTTGACTCAATTAGCATTGTGGAATGCAACTGAATTTTCATTTGATTCAAAAAGCTTTGTTTGAATGTATTTGACATTTCTTTTGATTCTAAAAGCTTTTTTGAAATTGTTTGACTTTCATTTGTCTCAACTAGCTTTGTTGAATGCATTTCACTTTCATTTTTTTCAAAAAGCTTTGTTTGAATGGGTTTGACTTTCATTTGACTCAATTAGCTTCGTTAAATGTGTTTGACTTTCATTTGACTCAATTAGCATTGTGGAATGCAATTGACTTTCATTTGATTCAAAAAGCTTTGTTTGAATGTGTCTGACTTTCATTTGACTCAATTAGCTTTATTGAATGTGTTTGACCTTCATTTGACTCAATTAGCTTTGTTGAATGTGTTTGACTTTCATTTGATTCTAAAAGCTTTGTTGAAAGTGTTTGACTTTCATTTGACTTAATTAGCTTTGTTGAATGCATTTGACTTTCATTTGATTCAAAAAGCTTTGTTTGAATGTGTTTGACTTTTATTTGACTTAATTAGCTTTGTTGAATGTGTTTGACTTTCATTTGACTCAATTAGCTTTGTTGAATGTGTTTGACTTTCATTTGATTCAATTAGCATTATGGAATGCAATTGACTTTCATTTGATTCAAAAAGCTTTGTTTGAATGTATTTGACTTTCATTTGATTCTAAAAGCTTTGTTAAAAGTCTTTGACTTTCATTCGACTCAATTAGATTTGTTGAATACACTTGACTTTCTTTTGATTCAAAAAGCTTTGTTTGAATGTGTTTGACTTTCATTTGACTGAATTAGCTTTGTTGAATGTGTTTGACTTTCATTTGACTCAATTAGCATCGTGGAATGCAATTGACTTTCAGTTGATTCAAAAAGCTTTGTTTGAATGTATTTGACATTTCTTTTGATTCTAAAAGCTTTGTTGAAATTGTTTGACTTTCATTTGACTCAATTAGCATTGTTGAATGCATTTCACTTTCATTTGATTCAAAAAGCTTTGTTTGAATGGGTTTGACTTTCATTTGACTTAATTAGCTTCGTTGAATGTGTTTGACTTTCATTTGACTCAATTAGCATTGTGGAATGCAATTAACTTTCATTTGATTCAAAAAGCTTTGTTTGAATGTATTTGACTTTCATCTGATTCTAAAAGCTTTGTTGAAAGTGTTTGACTTTCATTTGACACAATTAGCATGTGGAATGAAATTAACTTTCATTTAATTAAAAAAGTTTTGTTTGAATGTATTTGACTTTCATTTGATTCTAAAAGCTTTGTTGAAACTGTTTGACTTTCATTTGAATCAATTAGCTTTGTTGAATGCATTTGACTTTCATTTTTTTCAAAAAGCTTTGTTTGAATGTGTTTGAATTTCATTTGATTCTAAAAGCTTTGTTAAAAGTGTTTGACTTTCATTTGACTCAATTAGCTTTGTTTAATGCATTTGACTTTCATTTGATTCAAAAAGCTTTGTTTGAATGTGTTTGACTTTCTTTTGACTCAATTAGCTTTTTTGAATGTGTTTGACTTTCATTTGACTCATTTAGCATTATGGAATGCAACTGACTTTCATTTGATTCAAAAAGCTTTGTTTGAAAGTGTTTGACTTTCATTTGAATCAATTAGCTTTGTTGAACGTGTTTGACTTTCATTTGACTCAATTAGCTTTGTTGAATGCATTTCACTTTCATTTTTTTCAAAAAGCTTTGTTTGAATGTGTTTAACTTTTATTTGATTCTAAAAGCTTTGTTTGAAAGTGTTTGACTTTCATTTGACTCAACTAGCTTTGTTGAAAGTGTTTGACTTTCATTTGACTCAATTAGCATTGTGGAATGCAATTGACTTTCATTTGATTCAAAAAGCTTTGTTTGAATGTGTTTGAATTTCATTTGATTCTAAAAGCTTTGTTAAAAGTGTTTGACTTTCATTTGACTCAATTAGCTTTGTTTAATGCATTTGACTTTCATTTGATTCAAAAAGCTTTGTTTTAATGTGTTTGACTTTCTTTTGACTCAATTAGCTTTTTTGAATGTGTTTGACTTTTCTTTGACTCAATTAGCATTATGGAATGTATTTGACTTTCATTTGATTCAAAAAGCTTTGTTTGAATGTTTTTGACTTTTATTTGATTCTAAAAGCTTTGTTGAATGCAAATGACTTTCATTTGACTCAATTAGCTTTGTTGAATGCATTTGACTTTCATTTAATTCAAAAAGCTTTGTTTGAATGTGTTTGACTTTCATTTGACTGAATTAGCTTTGTTGAATGTGTTTCACTTTAATTTGACTCAATTGGCATTGTGGAATGCAGTTGACTTTCATTTGATTCACAAAGCTTTGTTTGAATGTGTTTAACTTTCATTTGATTCTAAAACCTTTGTTGAATGTGTTTGACTTTCATTTGACTCAATTTGCATTGTGGAATGCAATTAACTTTTATTTGATTCAAAAAGCTTTGTTTGAATGTGTTTGACTTTCATTTGATTTTAAAACCTTTGTTGAATGTGTTTGACTTTCATTTGACTCAATTTGCATTGTGGAATGCAATTGACTATCATTTGATTCAAAAAGCTTTATTTGAATGTATTTGAAATTCATTTGATTCTAAAAGCTTTGTTAAAAGTGTTTGACTTTCATTTGACTCACTTAGCTTTGTTGAATGCATTTGACTTTCATTTTATTCAAAAAGCTTTGTTTGAATGTGTTTGAGTTTCATTTGAATTAATTAGCTTTATTGAATGTGTTTGACTTTCAATTTACTCAATTAGCATTGTTGAATGCAAATGACTTTCATTTGATTCAAAAAGTTTTGTTTGAATGTGTTTGACTTTCATTTGACTGAATCAGCTTTGTTGAATGTGTTTCACTTTAATTTGACTCAATTGGCATTGTGGAATGCAGTTGACTTTCATTTGATTCAAAGAGCTTTGTTTGAATGTGTTTGACTTTCATTTGATTCTAAAATATTTGTTGAATGTGTTTGACTTTCATTTGACTCAATTTGCATTGTGGAATGCAATTGACTTTTATTTGATTCAAAAAGCTTTGTTTGAATGTGTTTGACTTTCATTTGATTTTAAAACCTTCGTTGAATGTGTTTGACTTTCATTTGACTCAATTTGCATTGTGGAATGCAATTGACTTTCATTTGATTCAAAAAGATTTGTTTGAATGTGTTTGACTTTCATTTGATTCTAAAAGCTTTGTTGAAAGTGTTTGACTTTCATTTGACTCAATTAGCTTTGTTTAATGTATTTGACTATCATTTGATTTAAAAAGCTTTGTTTGAATGTGTTTGACATTCATTTGACTCAATTAGCTTTGTTGAATGTGTTTGACTTTCATTTGATTCAATTACCATTGTGGAATGCAATTGACTTTCATTTGATTCAAAAAGCTTTATTTGAATGTATTTGAAATTCATTTGATTCTGAAAGCTTTGTTGAAAGTGTTTGACTTTCATTTGACTCAATTAGCTTTGTTGAATGCATTTAACTTTCATTTGATTCAAAATGCTTTGTTTGAATGTGTATAACTTTCATTTGACGCAATTAGATTTGTTGAATGTGTTTGACTTTCATTTGACTCAATTAGCATTGTGGAATGCAATTGAATTTCATTTGATTCATAAAGCTTTGTTTGAATGTATTTGAATTTCGTTTGATTCTAAAAGCTTTATTGAAAGTGTTTGACTTTCATTTGACTCAATTAGCTTTGTTGAATGCATTTGACTTTCATTTGATTCAAAAAGCTTTGTTTGAATGTATTTGACTTTCATTTGATTCTAAAAGCTTTGTTAAAACTGTTTGACTTTCATTTGACTCACTTAGCTTTGTTGAATGGATTTGACTTTCATTTTGTTCAAAAAGCTTTGTTTGAATGTGTTTAACTTTCATTTGACTTAATTAGCTTTATTGAATGTGTTTGACTTTCATTTGACTCAATTAGCATTGTTGAATGCAAATGACTTTCATTTGATTCAAAATGTTTTGTTTGAATGTGTTTGACTTTTATTTGACTGAATTAGCTTTGTTGAATGTGTTTCACTTTAATTTGACTCAATTGGCATTGTGGAATGCAGTTGACTTTCATTTGATTCAAAAAGCTTTGTTTGAATGTGTTTGACTTTCATTTGATTATAAAACCTTTGTTGAATGTGTTTGTCTTTCATTTGACTCAATTTGCATTGTGGAATGCAATTGACTTTTATTTGATTCAAAAAGCTTTGTTTGAATGTGTTTGACTTTCATTTGATTTTAAAACCTTTGTTGAATGTGTTTGACTTTCATTTGACTCAATTTGCATTGTGGAATGCAATTGACTTTCATTTGATTCAAAAAGCTTTATTGAGTATTTGAAATTCGTTTGATTCTAAAAGCTTTGTTGAAAGTGTTTGACTTTCATTTGACTCAATTAGCTTTGTTGAAAGTGTTTGACTTTCATTTGACTCAATTAGCTTTGTTGAATGCATTTGACTATCATTTGATTCAAAAAGCTTTGTTTGAATGTGTTTGACTTTCATTTGAAATGTGTTTGACTTTCATTGGATGCAATTAGCTTTGTTGAATGTGTTTGACTTTCATTTGACTCAATTAGCAATGTGGAATGAAATCGACTTTCATTTGATTCAAAAAGTTTTGTTTGAATGTATTTGACTTTTATTTGATTCTAAAAGCTTTGTTGAAAGTGTTTGACTTTCATTTGACTCAATTGGCTTTGTTGATTGCATTTCACTTTCATTTGATTCAAAACGGTTTGTTTGAATGTGTTTGACTTTCATTTGACGCAATTAGCTTTGTTGAATGTGTTTGACTTTCATTTGACTCAATTACCATTGTGGAATGCAATTGACTTTCATTTGACTCAATTACCATTGTGGAATGCAATTGACTTTCATTTGATTCAAAAAGCTTTGTTTGAATATGTTTGACTTTCATTTGACTCAATTAGCTGTGTTTAATGCATTTGATTTTCATTTTATTCAAAAATCTTTGTTTGAAAATGTTTGACTTTCATTTGACTCAATTAGCTTTGTGGAATGTGTTTGACAGTCATTTGACTCAATTTGCATTGTGGAATGCAATTGACTTTCATTTGATTCAAAAAGATTTGTTTGAATGTGTTTGACTTTCATTTGATTCTAAAAGCTTTGTTGAAAGTGTTTGACTTGCATTTGACTCAATTAGCTTTGTTTAATGTATTTGACTATCATTTGATTTAAAAAGCTTTATTTGAATGTATTTGAAATTCATATGATTCTAAAAGCTTTGTTGAAAGTGTTTGACTTTCATTTGACTCAATTAGCTTTGTTGAATGCATTTGACTTTCATTTGATTCAAAAATCTTTGTTTGAATGTGTTTGACTTTCATTTGATTCTAAAAGCTTTGTTAAAAGTGTTTGACTTTCATTTGACTCATTTAGCTTTGTTGAATGCATTTGACTTTTATTTTATTCAAAAAGCTTTGTTTGAATGTGTTTGACTTTCATTTGACTTAATTAGCTTTATTGAATGTGTTTGGCTTTCATTTGACTCAATTAGCATTGTTGAGTGCAAATGACTTTCATTTGATTCAAAAAGCTTTGTTTGAAAGTGTTTGACTTTCATTTGACTCAATTAGCATTGTTGAATGCAAATGACTTTCATTTGATTCAAAAATCTTTGTTCGAATGTGTTTGACTTTCATTTGATTCTAAAAGCTTTGTTAAAAGTGTTTAACTTTCATTTGACTCACTTAGCTTTGTTGAATGCATTTGACTTTCATTTTATTCAAAAAGCTTTGTTAAAATGTGTTTGACTTTCATTTGACTCAATTAGCTTTATTAAATGTGTTTGACTTTCATTTGACTCAATTAGCATTTTTGAATGCAAATGACTTTCATTTGATTCAAAAAGCTTTGTTTGAATGTGTTTGACTTTCATTTGACTGAATTAGCTTTGTTGAATGTGTTTAACTTTAATTTGACTCAATTGGCATTGTGGAATGCAGTTGACTTTCATTTGATTCAAAAAGGTTTGTTTGAATGTGTTTGACTTTCATTTGATTCTAAAACCTTTGTTGAATGTGTTTGACTTTCATTTGACTCAATTTGCATTGTGGAATGCAATTGACTTTTATTTGATTCAAAAAGCTTTATTTGAATGTGTTTGACTTTCATTTGATTTTAAAACCTTTGTTGAATGTGTTTGACTTTCATTTGACTCAATTTGCGTTGTGGAATGCAATTGACTTTCATTTGATTCAAAAAGCTTTGTTTGAATGTGTTTGACTTTCATTTGATTCTAAAAGCTTTGTTGAAAGTGTTTGACTTTCATTTAACTCAATTAGCTTTGTTTAATGTATTTGGTTATCATTTGATTCAAAAAGCTTTGTTTGAATGTGTTTGACATTCATTTGACTCAATTAGATTTGTTGAATGTGTTTGACTTTCATTTGACTCACTTAGCTTTGTTGAATGCATTTTACTTTCATTTTATTCAAAAACTTTGTTTGAATGTATTTGACTTTCATTTGACTTAATTAGCTTTGTTGAATGTGTTTTACTTTAATTTGACTCAATTGGCATTGTAGAATGCAGTTGACTTTCATTTGATTCAAAAAGCTTTGTTTGAATGTGTTTGACTTTCATTTGATTCTAAAACCTTTGTTAAATGTGTTTGACTTTCATTTGACTCAATTTGCATTGTGGAATGCAATTGACTTTCCTTTGATTCAAAAAGCTTTGTTTGAATGTGTTTGACTTTCATTTGATTTTAAAACCTTTGTCTAATGTGTTAGACTTTCATTTGACTCAATTTGCATTGTGGAATGCAATTGACTTTCATTTGATTCAAAAAGCATTGTTTGAATGTGTTTGACTTTCATTTGATTCTAAAAGCTTTGTTGAAAGTGTTTGACTTTCATTTGACTCAATTAGCTTTGCTTAATGCATTTGACTATCATTTGATTCAAAAAGCTTTATTTGAATGTGTTTGACATTCATTTGACTCATTTAGCTTTGTTGAATGTGTTTGACTTTTATTTGACTCAATTACCATTGTGGAATGCAATTGACTTTCATTTGATTCAAAAAGCTTTATTTGAATGTATTTGAAATTCATTTGATTCTAAAAGCTTTGTTGAAAGTGTTTGACTTTCATTTGACTCAATTAGCTTTGTTGAATGCATTTGACTTTCATTTGATTCAAAAATCTTTGTTTGAATGTGTTTGACTTTCATTTGATTCTAAAAGCTTTGTTAAAAGTGTTTGACTTTCATTTGACTCACTTAGCTTTGTTGAATGCATTTGACTTTCATTTGATTCAAAAAGCTTTGTTTGAATGTGTTTGACATTCATTTGACTCAATTAGCTTTGTTGAATGTGTTTGACTTTCATTTGACTCAATTACCATTTTGGAATGCAATTGACTTTCATTTGATTCAAAAAGCTTTGTTTGAATGTGTTTGACTTTCTTTTGATTCTAAAAGCTTTGTTGAATGCAATTGACTTTCGTTCGACTCAATTAGCTTTGTTGAATGCATTTGACTTTCATTAATTCAAAAACCTTTGTTTGAATGCGTTTGACTTTCATTTGACTCAATTTGCTTTGTTGAATGTGTTTGACTTTCATTTCACTCAATTACCATTGTGGAATGTAATTGACTTTCATTTGATTCAAAAAGCTTTGTTTGAATGTTTTTTACTTTCATTTGATTCTAAAAGCTTTGTTGAATGCAAATGACTTTCATTTGACTCAATTAGCTTTGTTGAATGCATTTGACTTTCATTTGATTCAAAAAGCTTTTTTTGAATGTGTTTGACTTTCATTTGAATCAATTAGCTTTGTTGAATGTGTTTGACTTTGAATTGACTCAATTAGCATAGTGGATTGCAATTGACTTTCATTTGATGCAAAAAGCTTTGTTTGAATTCATTTGACTTTCATATGATTCTAAAAGCTTTGTTGAAAGTGTTTGACTTTTTTTTGACTCAATTAGCTTTGTAGAATGCATTTGACTTTCATTTGATTAAAAAAGCTTTGTTTGAATGTGTTTGACTTTCATTTGATTGTAAAACCTTTGTTGAAAGTGTTTGACTTTCATTTGACTCAATTAGCTTTGTTGATTGCATTTGACTTTCAATTGATTCAAAAAGCTTTGTTTGAATGTGTTTGACATTTATTTGATTCTAAAAGCTTTGTTTGAATGTGTTTGACTTTAATTTGACTCAATTAGCATTGTTGAATGCAAATGACTTTCATTTGATTCAAAAATCTTTGTTCGAATGTGTTTGACTTTCATTTGATTCTAAAAGCTTTGTTAAAAGTGTTTGACTTTCATTTGACTCAATTAGCTTTGTTGAATGCATTTGACTTTCATTTTATTCAAAAAGCTTTGTTTAAATGTGTTTGACTTTCATTTGACTTAATTAGCTTTATTAAATGTGTTTGACTTTCATTTGACTCAATTAGCATTGTTGAATGCAAATGACTTTCATTTGATTTAAAAAGCTTTGTTTGAATGTGTTTGACTTTCATTTGACTGAATTAGCTTTGTTGAATGTGTTTAACTTTAATTTGACTCAATTGGCATTGTGGAATGTAGTTGACTTTCATTTGATTCAAAAAGCTTTGTTTGAATGTGTTTTACTTTCATTTGATTCTAAAACCTTTGTTGAATGTGTTTGACTTTCATTTGACTCAATTTGCATTGTGGAATGCAATTGACTTTTATTTGATTCAAAAAGCTTTGTTTGAATGTGTTTGACTTTCATTTGACTCAATTAGCTTTGTTGAATGCATTTGACTTTCATTTGATTCAAAAAGCTTTGTTTGAATGTGTTTGACTTTCATTTGACTCAATTAGCTTTGTTGAATGTGTTTGACTTTCATTTGACTCAATTAGCTTTGCTGAATGTGTTTGACTTTCATTTGACTCAATTACCATTGTGGAATGCAATTGACTTTCATTTGATTCAAAAAGCTTTGTTTGAATTTATTTGACTTTCATTTGATTCTAAAACCTTTGTTGGAAGTGTTTGACTTTCATTTGACTCAATTAGCTTTGTTTAATGCATTATACTTTCATTTTATTCAAAAAGCTTTGTTTGAATGTGTTTGACACTCATTTGACTCAATTAGCTTTGTTGAATGTGTTTGACTTTCATTTGACTCAATTACCATTTTGGAATGCAATTGACTTTCATTTGATTCAAAAAGCTTTGTTTGAATGTGTTTGACTTTCATTTGATTCTAAAAGCTTTGTTGAATGCAATTGACTTTCGTTCGACTCAATTAGCTTTGTTGAATGCATTTGACTTTCATTAATTCAAAAACCTTTGTTTGAATGCGTTTGACTTTCATTTGACTCAATTTGCTTTGTTGAATGTGTTTGACTTTCATTTCACTCAATTACCATTGTGGAATGTAATTGACTTTCATTTGATTCAAAAAGCTTTGTTTGAATGTATTTGACTTTCATTTGATTCTAAAAGCTTTGTTGAAAGTGTTTGACTTTCATTTGACTCAATTAGCTTTGTTCAATGCATTTGACTTTCATTTGATTCAAAAAGCTTTGTTTGAATGTGTATGACTTTCATTTGAATCAATTAGCTTTGTTGAACGTGTTTGACTTTGAATTGACTCAATTAGCATAGTGGAATGCAATTGACTTTCATTTGATGCAAAAAGCTTTGTTTGAATTCATTTGACTTTCATATGATTCAAAAAGCTTTGTTGAAAGTGTTTGACTTTCATTTGACTCAATTACCATTGTGGAATGCAATTGACTTTCATTTGATTCAAAAAGCTTTGTTTGAATGTATTTGACTTTCATTAGATTCTAAAAGCTTTGTTGAAAGTGTTTGACTTTCATTTGACTCAATTAGCTTTGTTGAATGCATTTGACTTTCATTTGATTCAAAAATCTTTGTTTGAATGTGTTTGACTTTCATTTGATTCTAAAAGCTTTGTTGAATGTGTTTGACTTTCATTTGACTCACTTAGCTTTGTTGAATGCATTTGACTTTCATTTTATTCAAAAAGCTTTGTTTGAATGGGTTTGACATTTATTTGACTCAATTAGCTTTGTTGAATGTGTTTGACTTTCATTTGAATCAATTACCATTGTGGAATGCAATTGACTTTCATTTGCTTCAAAAAGCTTTATTTGAATGTATTTGAAATTCATATGATTCTAAAAGCTTTGTTGAAAGTGTTTGACTTTCATTTAACTCAATTAGCTTTGTTGAATGCATTTGACTTTCATTTGAGTCAAAAATCTTTGTTTGAATGTGTTTGACTTTCATTTGATTCTAAAAGCTTTGTTAAAAGTATTTGACTTTCATTTGACTCACTTAGTTTTGTTGAATGCATTTGACTTTCATTTTATTCAAAAAGCTTTATTTGAATGTGTTTGACTTTCATTTGACTTATTTAGCTTTATTGAATGTGTTTGACTTTCATTTGACTCAATTAGCATTGTTGAATGCAAATGACTTTTATTTGATTCAAAAAGCTTTGTTTGAATGTGTTTGACTTTCATTTGACTAATTAGCTTTGTTGAATGTGTTTTACTTTAATTTGACTCAATTGGCATTGTGGAATGCAGTTGACTTTCATTTGATTCAAAAAGCTTTGTTTGAATGTGTTTGACTTTCATTTGATTCTAAAACCTTTGTTAAAAGTATTTGACTTTCATTTGACTCAATTAGCTTTGTTGAATGCATTTGACTTTCATTTGATTCAAAAATCTTTGTTTGAATGTGTTTGACTTTCATTTGACTCAATTAGCTTTGTTGAAAGTGTTTGACTTTCATTTGACTCAATTACCATTGTGGAATGCAATTGACTTTCATTTGATTCAAAAAGCTTTGTTTGAATGTATTTGACTTTCATTTGATTCTAAAAGCTTTGTTGAAAGTGTTTGACTTTCATTTGACTCAATTAGCTTTGTTGAATGCCTTTGACTTTCATTTGATTCAAAAAGCTTTGTTTGAATGTATTTGACTTTCATTTGATTCTAAAAGCTTTGTTAAAAGTGTTTGACTTTCATTTGACTCACTTAGCTTTGTTGAATTTATTTGACTTTCATTTTATTTAAAAAGCTTTGTTTGAATGTGTTTGACTTTCATTTGACTTAATTAGCTTTATTGAATGTGTTTGACTTTCATTTGACTCAATTAGCATTGTTGAATGCAAATGACTTTCATTTGATTCAAAAAGCTTTGTTTGAATGTGTTTGACTTTCATTTGACTGAATTAGCTTTGTCGAATGTGTTTCACTTTAATTTGACTCAATTGGCATTGTGGAATGTAGTTGACTTTCATTTGATTCAAAAAGCTTTGTTTGAATGTGTTTGACTTTCATTTGATTCTAAAACCTTTGTTGATTGTGTTTGACTATCATTTTCCTCAATTTGCATTGTGGAATGCAATTGACTTTTATTTGATTCAAAAAGCTTTGTTTGAATGTGTTTGACTTTCATTTGATTTTAAAACCTTTGTTGAATGTGTTTGACTTTCATTAGACTCAATTTGCATTGTGGAATGCAATTGACTTTCATTTGATTCTAAAACCTTTGTTGATTGTGTTTGACTATCATTTTCCTCAATTTGCATTGTGGAATGCAATTGACTTTTATTTGATTCAAAAAGCTTTGTTTGAATGTGTTTGACTTTCATTTGATTTTAAAACCTTTGTTTGAATGTGTTTGACTTTCATTTGATTCTAAAAGCTTTGTTGAAAGTGTTTGACTTACATTTGACTCAATTAGCTTTGTTTAATGTATTTGACTATCATTTGATTCAAAGCTTTGTTTGAATGTGTTTGACATTCATTTGACTCAATTAACTTTGTTGAATGTGTTTGACTTTCATTTGACTTTATTACCATTGTGGAATGCAATTGACTTTCATTTGATTCAAAAAGCTTTATTTGAATGTATTTGAAATTCATTTGATTCTAAAAGCTTTGTTGAAAGTGTTTGACTTTCATTTGACTCAATTAGCTTTGTTGAATGCATTTGACTTTCATTTGATTCAAAAAGCTTTGTTTGAATGTGTTTGTCTTTCATTTGATTCTAAAAGCTTTGTTAAAAGTGTTTGACTTTCATTTAACTCAATTAGCTTTGTAAGCTTTGTTTGAATGTGTTTGACATTCATTTGACTCAATTAGCTTTGTTGAATGTGTTTAACTTTCATTGGACTCAATTACCATTGTGGAATGCAATTGACTTTCATTTGATTCAAAAAGCTTTGCTTGAATGTATTTGACTTTCATTTGATTCTAAAAGCTTTGTTGAAAGTGTTTGACTTTCATTTGACTCAATTAGCTTTGTTGAATGCATTTGACTTTCATTTGATTCAAAAAGCTTTATTTGAATGTATTTGAAATTCATTTGATTCTAAAAGCTTTGATGAAAGTGTTTGACTTTCATTTGACTCAATTAGCTTTGTTGAATGCATTTGACTTTCATTTGACACAAAAAGCTTTGTTTGAATGTGTTTGACTTTCATTTGACACAATTAGCTTTGTTGAATGTGTTTGACTTTCATTTGACTCAATTACCATTGTGGAATGCAATTGACTTTCATTTGATTCAAAAAGCTTTGTTTGAATGTATTTGACTTTCATTTGATTCTAAAAGCTTTGTTGAAAGTGTTTGACTTTCATTTGACTCAATTAGCTTTGTTGAATGCATTTGACTTTCATTTGATTCAAAAAGCTTTGTTCAAATGTATTTGACTTTCATTTGATTCTAAAAGCTTTGTTAAAAGTGTTTGACTTTTATTTGACTCACTTAGCTTTGTTGAATTTATTTGACTTTCATTTTATTCAAAAAGCTTTGTTTGAATGTGTTTGACTTTCATTTGACTTAATTAGCTTTATTGAATGTGTTTGACTTTCATTTGAGTCAATTAGCATTGTTGAATGCAAATGACTTTCATTTGATTCAAAAAGCTTTGTTTGAATGTGTTTGACTTTCATTTGACTAAATTAGCTTTGTTGAATGTGTTTCACTTTAATTTGACTCTATTGGCATTGTGGAATGCAGTTGACTTTCATTTGATTCAAAAAGCTTTGTTTGAATGTGTTTGACTTTCATTTGATTCTAAAACCTTTGTTGAATGTGTTTGACTTTCATTTGACTCAATTTGCATTGTGGAATGCAATTGACTTTTATTTGATTCAAAAAGCTTTGTTTGAATGTGTTTGACTTTCATTTGATTTTAAAACCTTTGTTGAATGTGTTTGACTTTCATTTGACTTAATGTGCATTGTGTGATGCTATTGACTTTCATTTGATTCAAAAAGCTTTGTTTGAATGTCTTTGACTTTCATTTGATTCTAAAAGTTTTGTTGAAAGTGTCTGACTTTCATTTGACTCAATTAGCTTTGTTTAATGCATTTGACTATCATTTGATTCAAAAAGCGTTGTTTGAATGTGTTTGACATTCATTTGACTCAATTAGCTTTGTTGAATGTGTTTGACTTTCATTTGACTCAATTAACATTGTAAAATGCAATTGACTTTAATTTGATTCAAAAAGCTTTGTTTGAATGTGTTTGACTTTCATTTGATTCTAAAAGCTTTGTTGAAAGTGTTTGACTTTCATTTGACTCAATTAGCTTAGTTGAATGCATTTGACTTTATTTGATTCAAAAAGCTTTGTTTGAATGTATTTGACTTTCATTTGATTCTAAAAGCTTTGTTGAAAGTGTTTGACTTTCATTTGACTCAATTAGCTTTGTTGAATGCATTTGACTTTCATTTGATTCAAAATGCTTTGTTTGAATGTGTTTGACTTTCATTTGACTCAATTAGCTTTGTTAAATGTGTTAGACTTTCATTTAACTCAATTAACATTGTGGAATGCAATTGACTTTCATTTGATTCAAAAAGCTTTGTTTGAATGTATTTGACTTTCATTTGACTCAATTAGCATTGTTGAATGTGTTTGACTTTCATTTGACTCAATTAGCATCGTTGAATGCAAATGACTTTCATTTGATTCAAAAAGCTTTGTTTGAATGTGTTTGACATTCATTTGACTCAATTAGCTTTGCTGAATGTGTTTGACTTTCATTTGACTCAATTACCATTGTGGAATGCAATTGACTTTCATTTGATTTTAAAAGCTTTGTTTGAATGTATTTGACTTTCATTTGATTCTAAAACCTTTGTTGAAAGTGTTTAACTTTCATTTGACTCAATTAGCTTTGTTTAATGCATTTGACTTTCATTTGATACTAAAAGCTTTGTTGAAAGTGTTTGACTTTCATTAAACTCAATTAGCTTGGTTGAATGCATTTGACTTTCATTTGATTCAAAAAGCTTTGTTTGAATGTGTTTGACATTCATTTGACTCAATTAGCTTTGTTGAATGTGTTTGACTTTCATTTGACTCAATTACCATTTTGGAATGCAATTGACTTTCATTTGATTCAAAAAGCTTTGTTTGAATGTGTTTGACTTTCATTTGATTCTAAAAGCTTTGTTGAATGCAATTAACTTTCGTTTGACTCAATTAGCTTTGTTGAATGCATTTGACTTTCATTAATTCAAAAAGCTTTGTTTGAATGCGTTTGACTTTCATTTGACTCAATTTGCTTTGTTGAATGTGTTTGACTTTCATTTCACTCAATTACCATGGTGGAATGCAATTGACTTTCATTTGATTCAAAAATCTTTGTTGAATGCATTTGACTTTCATTTGATACAAAAAGCTTTGTTTGAATGTGTTTGATTTTCATTTGACTCAATTAGCTTTGTTGAATGTGTTTGACTTTCATTTGACTCAATTTGCATTGTGGAATGCAATTGACTTTCATTTGATTCAAAAATCTTTGTTTGAATGTGTTTGACTTTCATTTGATTCTAAAACCTTTGTTGAAGGTGTTTGACTTTCATTTGACTCAATTAGCTTTGTTTAATGCATTTGACTTTCATTTGATTCAAAAAGCTTTGTTGAATATGTTTGACTTTCATTTGATTCAAAAAGCTTTGTTTGATTGTGTTTAACTTTCATTTGACTCAATTAGCTTTGTTGAATGTGTTTGACTTTCATTTGACTCAATTAGCATTGTGGAATGCAATTGACTTTCATTTGATTCAAAAAGCTTTGTTTGAATGTGTTTGATTTTCATTTGACTCAATTAGCTTTGTTGAATGTGTTTGACTTTCATTTGACTCAATTTGCATTGTGGAATGCAATTGACTTTCATTTGATTCAAAAATCTTTGTTTGAATGTGTTTGACTTTCATTTGATTCTAAAACCTTTGTTGAAGGTGTTTCACTTTCATTTGACTCAATTAGCTTTGTTTAATGCATTTGACTTTTATTTGATTCAAAAAGCTTTGTTTGAATGTGTTTGACTTTCATTTGACTCAATTAGCTTTGTTGAATATGTTTGACTTTCATTTGATTCAAAAAGCTTTGTTTGATTGTGTTTAACTTTCATTTGACTCAATTAGCTTTGTTGAATGTGTTTGACTTTCATTTGACTCAATTAGCATTGTGGAATGCAATTGACTTTTATTTGATTCAAAAAGCTTTGTTTGAATGTGTTTGACTTTCATTTGATTCTTAAAGATTTGTTGAAAGCGTTTGACTTTCATTTGACTCAATTTGCTTTGTTTAATGCATTTGACTTTCATTTGATTCAAAAAGCTTTGTTTGAATGTGTTTGACAGTCATTTGACTCAATTAGCTTTGTTGAATGTGTTTGACTTTCATTTGACTTAATTACCATTGTGGAATGCAATTGACTTTCGTTTGATTCAAAAAGCTTTGTTTGAATGTATTTGACTTTCATTTGATTCTAAAAGCTTTGTTGAATGTGTTTGACTTTCATTTGACTCAGTTAGCTTTGTTGAATGCATTTGACTTTCATTTGATTCAAAATGCTTTGTTTGAATGTGTTTGACTTTCATTTGACTCAATTAGCTTTGTTTAATGTGTTTGACTATCATTTGACTCAATTAGCATTGTGGAATGCAGTTAACTTTCATTTGATTTAAAAAGCTTTGTTTGAATGTATTTGACTTTCATTTGATTCTAAAAGCTTTGTTTAAAGTGTTTGACTTTCATTTGACTCAATTAGCTTTGTTGAATGCATTTGACTTTCATTTGATTCAAAATGCTTTGTTTGAATGTGTTTGACTTTCATTTGATTCTAAAAGCTTTGTTGAAAGCGTTTGACTTTCATTTGACTCAATTAGCGTTGTTGAATGCAAATGACTTTTATTTGATTCAAAAAGCTTTGTTTGAATGTGTTTGACTTTCATTTGACTCAATTAGCTTTGTTGAATGTGTTTGACTTTCATTTGACTTAATTAGCATTGTCGAATGCAAATGACTTTCATTTAATTCAAAAAACTTTGTTTGAATGTGTTTGACTTTCATTTGACTCAATTAGCTTTGTTGAATGTGTTTGACTTTCATTTGACTTAATTACCATTGTGGAATGCAATTAACTTTCATTTGATTCAAAAAGCTTTGTTTGAATGTATTTGACTTTCATTTGATTCTAAAAGCTTTGTTGAAAGTGTTTGACTTTCATTTGACTCAATTAGCTTTGTTGAATGCATTTGACTTTCATTTGATTCAAAATGCTTTGTTTGAATGTGTTTGACTTTCATTTGACTCAATTAGCTTTGTTGAATGTGTTTGACTTTCATTTAACTCAATTAGCTTTGTGAATGCATTTGACTTTCATTAATTCAAAAAGCTTTGTTTTAATGTGTTTGACTTTCATTTGATTCTAAAAGCTTTGTTGAAAGTGTTTGACTTTCATTTGACTCAATTAGCTTTGTTGAATGCATTTGACTTTTATTTGATTCAAAAAGCTTTGTTTGAATGTGTTTGACTTTCATTTGACTCAATTAGCTTTTGTGAATGTGTTTGAATTTCATTTGACTCAATTAGCTTTGTTGAATGCATTTGACTTTCATTTGATTCAAAAATCTTTGTTTGAATGTGTTTGACTTTCATTTGATTCCAAAACATTTGTTGGAAGTGTTTGACTTTCATTTGACTCAATTAGCTCTGTTGAATGCATTTGACTTTCATTTGATTCAAAAAGCTTTGTTAGAATGTGTTTGACTTTCATTTGACTCAATTAGCTTTGTTGAATGTGTTTGATTTTCATTTGACTTAATTAGCATTGTTGAATGCAAATGACTTTAAATTGATTCAAAAAGCTTTGTTTGAATGTGTTTGACTTTCATTTGACTCAATTAGCTTTGTTGAGTGTGTTTGACTTTCATTTGACTCAATTAGCATTGTGGAATGCAATTAACTTTCATTTGATTTAAAAAGCTTTGTTTGAATGTATTTGACTTTCATTTGATTCTAAAAGCTTTGTTGAAAGTGTTTGACTTTCATTTGACTCATTTACCATTGTGGAATGCAATTGACTTTCATTTGATTCAAAAAGCTTTGTTTGAATGTATTTTACTTTCATTTGATTCTAAAAGCTTTGTTGAAAGTGTTTGACTTTCATTTGACTCAATTAGCATTGTTGAATGCATTTGACTTTCATTTGATTCAAAAAGCTTTGTTTGAATGTGTTTTACTTTCATTTGACTCAATTAGCTTTGTTGAATGTGTTTGACTTTCATTTGACTCAATTAGCATTGTGGAATGAAATTGACTTTCATTTGATTCAAAAAGCTTTGTTTGAATGTATTTTACTTTCATTTGATTCTAAAAGCTTTGTTGAAAGTGTTTGACTTTCATTTGACTCAATTAGCTTTGTTGAATGCATTTGACTTTCATTTGATTTTAAATGCTTCGTTTAAATATGTTTGACTTTCATTTGATTCTATTAGCTTTGTTGAATGTGTTTGACTTTCATTTGATTCAAAAAGCTTTATTTAATTGTGTTTAACTTTCATTTGACTCAATTAGGTTTGTTGAATGTGTTTGACCTTCATTTGACTCAATTAGCATTGTAGAATGCAATTGACTTTCATTTCATTCAAAAAGTTTTGTTTGAATGTGTTTGACTTTTTGTTGATTCTAAAACTTTTGTTGAAAGTGTTTGACTTTTATTTGACTCAATTAGCGTTGTTGAATGCATTTGACTTTCATTTGATTCTAAAAGCTTTGTTGAAAGTGTTTGACTTTCATTTGACTCAATTACCTTTGTTGAATGCATTTGACTTTCATTTGATTCAAAAACCTATGTTTGAATGTGTTTGACTTTCATTTGACTCAATTAGCTTTGTTGAATGTGTTTGACTTTCATTTGACTCAATTAGCATTGTGGAATGCAATTGACTTTCATTTGATTCAAAAAGCTTTGTTTGAATGTATTTGACTTTCATTTGATTCTTAAAGCTTTGGTTGAAAGTGTTTGACTTTCATTTGACTCAATTAGCTTTGTTGAATGCATTTGACTTTCATTTGATTCAAAATGCTTTGTTTAAATGTGTTTGACTTTCATTTGACTCAATTAGCTTTGTTGAATGTGTTTGACTTTCATTTGACTCAATTAGCATTGTGGAATGCAATTGACTTTCATTTGATTCAAAAAGATTTGTTTGAATGTGTTTGACTTTCATTTGACTCAATTAGCATTGTGGAATGCAATTGACTTTCATTTGATTCAAAAAGCTTTGTTTGAATGTATAAGACTTTCATTTGATTCTTAAAGATTTGTTGAAAGTGTTTGACTTTCATTTGACTCAATTTGCTTTGTTTAATGCATTTGACTTTCATTTGATTCAAAAAGCTTTGTTTGAATGTGTTTGACAGTCATTTGACTCAATTAGCTTTGTTGAATGTGTTTGACTTTCATTTGACTTAATTACCATTGTGGAATGCAATTGACTTTCATTTGATTCAAAAAGCTTTGTTTGAATGTATTTGACTTTCATTTGATTCTAAAAGCTTTGTTGAAAGTGTTTGACTTTCATTTGACTCAATTAGCTTTGTTGTATACATTTGACTTTCATTTGATTCAAAATGCTTTGTTTGAATGTGTTTGACTTTCATTTGACTCAATTAGCTTTGTTTAATGTGTTTGACTTTCATTTGACTCAAATAGCATTGTGGAATGCAATTGACTTTCATTTGATTTAAAAAGCTTTGTTTGAATGTATTTGACTTTCATTTGATTCTAAAAGCTTTGTTGAAAGTGTTTGACTTTCATTTGACTCAATTAGCTTTGTTGAATGCATTTGACTTTCATTTGATTCAAAATGCTTTGTTTGAATGTGTTTGACTTTCATTTGATTCTAAAAGCTTTGTTGAAAGCGTTTGATTTTCATTTGACTCAATTAGCATTGTTGAATGCAAATGACTTTTATTTGATTCAAAAAGCTTTGTTTGAATGTGTTTGACTTTCATTTGGCTCAATTAGCTTGGTTGAATGTGTTTGACTTTTATTTGACTCAATTAGCTTTGTGGAATGCAATTGACTTTCATTTGATTTAAAAAGCTTTATTTGAATGTATTTGACTTTCATTTGATTCTTAAATCTTTGTTGAAAGTGTTTGACTTTCATTTGACTCACTTAGCTTTGTTGAATGCATTTGACTTTCATTTGATTCAGAAAGCTTTGTTTGAATGTGTTTGACTTTCATTTGACTTAATTAACTTTGTTGAATGTGTTTGACTTTCATTTGACTTAATTAGCATTGTCGAATGCAAATGACTTTCATTTAATTCAAAAAACTTTGTTTGAATGTGTTTGACTTTCATTTGACTCAATTAGCTTTGTTGAATGTGTTTGACTTTCATTTGACTTAATTACTATTGTGGAATGCAATTGACTTTCATTTGATTCAAAAAGCTTTGATTGAATGTATTTGACTTTCATTTGATTCTAAAAGGTTTGTTGAAAGTGTTTGACTTTCATTTGACTCAATTAGCTTTGTTGAATGCATTTGACTTTCATTTGATTCAAAAAGCTTTGTTTGAATGTGTTTGACTTTTATTTGACTCAATTAGCTTTTGTGAATGTGTTTGACTTTCATTTGACTCAATTCGCTTTGTTGAATGCATTTGACTTTCATTTGATTCAAAAATCTTTGTTTGAATGTGTTTGACTTTCATTTGATTCCAAAACATTTGTTGGAAGTGTTTGACTTTCATTTTACTCAATTAGCTCTGTTGAATGCATTTGACTTTTATTTGATTCAAAAAGCTTTTAAAGAATGTGTTTGACTTTCATTTGACTCAATTAGATTTGTTGAATGTGTTTGATTTTCATTTGACTTAATTAGCATTGTTGAATGCAAATGACTTTAAATTGATTCAAAAAGCTTTGTTTGAATGTGTTAGACTTTTATTTGACTCAATTAGCTTTGTTGAATGTGTTTGACTTTCATTTGACTCAATTAGCTTTGTGAATGCATTTGACTTTCATTAATTCAAAAAGCTTTGTTTTAATGTGTTTGACTTTCATTTGACTCAATTAGCTTTGTTGAATGCATTTGACTTTTATTTGATTTAAAAGGCTTTGTTTGAATGTGTTTGACTTTCATTTGACTCAATTAGCTTTGTTGAATGTGTTTCACTTTCATTTGACTTAATTAGCATTGTGGAATGCAATTGACTTTCATTTGATTAAAAAAGCTTTGTTTGAATGTGTTTGACTTTCATTTGACTCAATGAGCTTTGTTTAATGTGTTTGACTTTCATTTGACTCAATTAGCATTGTGGAATGCAATTGACTTTCATTTGATTCAAAAAGCTTTGTTTGAATGTATTTGACTTTCATTTGATTCTAAAAGCTTTGTTGAATGTGTTTGACTATCATTTGACTCAATTATTATTATGGAATGCAATTTACTTTCATTTGATTCAAAAAGCTTTGTTGAATGTGTTTGACTTTCATTTGACTCAGTTAGCTTTGTTGAATGCATTTGACTTTCATTTGATTCAAAATGCTTTGTTTGAATGTGTTTGACTTTCATTTGACTCAATTAGCTTTGTTTAATGTGTTTGACTTTCATTTGACTCAATTAGCATTGTGGAATGCAATTGACTTTCATTTGATTTAAAAAGCTTTGTTTGAATGTATTTGACTTTCATTTGATTCTAAAACCTTTGTTGAAAGTGTTTGACTTTCATTTGACTCAATTAGCTTTGTTGAATGCATTTGACTTTCATTTGATTCAAAATGCTTTGTTGAAAGTGTTTGACTTTCATTTGATTCTAAAAGCTTTGTTGAAAGCGTTTGACTTTCAGTTGACTCAATTAGCATAGTTGAATGCAAATGACTTTTATTTGATTCAAATAGCTTTGTTTGACTGTGTTTGACTTTCATTTGACTCAATTAGCTTTGTTGAATGTGTTTGACTTTCATTTGACTCAATTAGCATTGTGGAATGCAATTGACTTTCATTTGCTTTGTTTAATGCATTTGACTTTCATTTGATTCAAAAAGCTTTGTTTGAATGTGTTTGACAGTCATTTGACTCAATTAGCTTTGTTGAATGTGTTTGACTTTCATTTGACTTAATTACCATTGTGGAATGCAATTGACTTTCATTTGATTCAAAAAGCTTTGTTTGAATGTATTTGACTTTCATTTGATTCTAAAAGCTTTGTTGAAAGTGTTTGACTTTCATTTGACTCAATTAGCTTTGTTGTATACATTTGACTTTCATTTGATTCAAAATGCTTTGTTTGAATGTGTTTGACTTTCATTTGACTCAATTAGCTTTGTTTAATGTGTTTGACTTTCATTTGACTCAATTAGCATTGTGGAATGCAATTGACTTTCATTTGATTTAAAAAGCTTTGTTTGAATGTATTTGACTTTCATTTGATTCTAAAACCTTTGTTGAAAGTGTTTGACTTTCATTTGACTCAATTAGCTTTGTTGAATGCATTTGACTTTCATTTGATTCAAAATAATTTGTTTGAATGTGTTTGACTTTCATTTGATTCTAAAAGCTTTGTTGAAAGCGTTTGATTTTCATTTGACTCAATTAGCATTGTTGAATGCAAATGACTTTTATTTGATTCAAATAGCTTTGTTTGACTGTGTTTGACTATCATTTGACTCAATTAGCTTTGTTGAATGTGTTTGTCTTTTATTTGACTCAATTAGCATTGTGGAATGCAATTTGACTTTCATTTGATTCAGAAAGCTTTGTTTGAATGTGTTCGACTTTCATTTGACTTAATTAACTTTGTTGAATGTGTTTGACTTTCATTTGACTTAATTAGCATTGTCGAATGCAAATGAATTTCATTTAATTCAAAAAACTTTGTTTGAATGTGTTTGACTTTCATTTGACTCAATTAGCTTTGTTGAATGTGTTTGACTTTAATTTGACTTAATTACCATTGTGGAATGAAATTGACTTTCATTTGATTCAAAAAGATTTGTTTGAATGTATTTGACTTTCATTTGATTCTAAAAGCTTTGTAGAAAGTGTTTGACTTTCATTTGACTCAATTAGCTTTGTTGAATGCATTTGACTTTCATTTGATTCAAAATGCTTTGGTTGAATGTGTTTGACTTTCATTTGACTCAATTAGCTTTGTTGAATGTTTTTTACTTTCATTTGACTCAATTAGCATTGTGGAATGCAATTGACTTTTATTTGATTCAAAAGGCTTTGTTTGAATGTAATTGACTTTCATTTGATTCTAAAAGCTTTTTTGAAAGTGTTTGACTTTCATTTGACTCAATTAGCTTTGTATAATGCATTTGACTTTCATTTGATTCAAAAAGCTTTGTTTAAATGTGTTTGACTTTCATTTGACTCAATTAGCTTTTGTGAATGTGTTTGAATTTCGTTTGACTCAATTAGCTTTGTTGAATGCATTTGACTTTCATTTGATTCAAAAATATTTGTTTGAATGTGTTTGACTTTCATTTGATTTCAAAACATTTGTTGGAAGTGTTTGACTTTCATTTGACTCAATTAGCTCTGTTGAATGCATTTGACTTTCATTTGATTCAAAAAGCTTTGTTAGAATGTGTTTGACTTTCATTTGACTCAATTAGCTTTGTTGAATGTGTTTGATTTTCATTTGACTTAATTAGCATTGTTGAATGCAAATGACTTTAAATTGATTCAAAAAGCTTTGTTTGAATGTGTTTGACTTTTTTTTGACTCAATTAGCTTTGTTGAATGTGTTTGACTTTCATTTAACTCAATTAGCTTTGTGAATGCATTTGACTTTCATTAATTCAAAAAGCTTTGTTTTAATGTGTTTGACTTTCATTTGACTTAATTAGCTTTGTTGAATGTGTCTTACTTTCATTTGACTCAATTACCATTGTGGAATGCAATTGACTTTCATTTGATTCAAAAAGCTTTGTTTGAATGTATTTTACTTTCATTTGATTCTAAAAGCTTTGTTGAAAGTGTTTGACTTTCATTTGACTCAATTAGCATTGTTGAATGCATTTGACTTTCATTTGATTCAAAAAGCTTTGTTTGAATGTGTTTTACTTTCATTTGACTCAATTAGCTTTGTTGAATGTGTTTGACTTTCATTTGACTCAATTAGCATTGTGGAATGAAATTGACTTTCATTTGATTCAAAAAGCTTTGTTTGAATGTATTTTACTTTCATTTGATTCTAAAAGCTTTGTTGAAAGTGTTTGACTTTCATTTGACTCAATTAGCTTTGTTGAATGCATTTGACTTTCATTTGATTCAAAAAGCTTTGTTTTAATGTGTTTGACTTTCATTTGACTTAATTAGCTTTGTTGAATGTGTCTTACTTTCATTTGACTCAATTACCATTGTGGAATGCAATTGACTTTCATTTGATTCAAAAAGCTTTGTTTGAATGTATTTTACTTTCATTTGATTCTAAAAGCTTTGTTGAAAGTGTTTGACTTTCATTTGACTCAATTAGCTTTGTTGAATGTGTTTGATTTTCATTTGACTTAATTAGCATTGTTGAATGCAAATGACTTTAAATTGATTCAAAAAGCTTTGTTTGAATGTGTTTGACTTTTTTTTGACTCAATTAGCTTTGTTGAATGTGTTTGACTTTCATTTGACTCAATTACCATTGTGGAATGCAATTGACTTTCATTTGATTCAAAAAGCTTTGTTTGAATGTATTTGACTTTCATTTGATTCTAAAAGCTTTGTTGAAAGTGTTTGACTTTCATTTGACTCAATTAGCTTTGTTGAATGCATTTGACTTTCATTTGATTCAAAAAGCTTTGTTTGAAAGTGTTTGACTTTTATTTGAATCTAAAAGCTTTTGTTGAAAGTGTTAGACTTTTATTTGACTCAATTAGCTTTGTCGAATGCCTTTGACTTTCATTTGATTCATAAAGCTTTGTTTGAATGTGTTTGACCTTCATTTGACTCATGTAGCTTTGTTTAATGTGTTTGACTTTCATTTGACTCAATTAGCATTGTGGAACGCAATTGACTTTCATTTGATTCAAAAAGCTTTGTTTGAATGTATTTGACTTTCATTTGATTCTAAAAGCTTTGTTGAAAGTTTTTGACTTTCATTTGACTCACTTAGCTTTGTTGAATGCATTTGACTTTCATTTGATTCAAAAAGCTTTGTTTCAATGTGTTTCACTTTCATTTGACTCAATTAGCTTTGTTGAATGTGTTTGACTTTCATTTGACTCAATTAGCATTGTTGAATGCAAATGACTTTCATTTGATTCAAAAAGCTTTGTTTGAATGTGTTTGACTTTCATTTGACTCAATTAGCTTTGTTGAATGCATTTGACTTTCATTTGATTCAAAATGCTTTGTTAGAAGGTGATTGACTTTCAATTGATTAAAAAGCTTTGTTGAAAGTGTTTGACTTTCATTTGACTCAATTAGCTTTGTTGAATGCATTTGACTTTCATTTGATTCAAAATGCTTTGTTTGAATATGTTTGACTTTCATTTGAATCTATTAGCTTTGTTGAATGTGTTTGACTTTCATTTGATTCAAAAAGCTTTGTTTGATTGTGTTTAACTTTCATTTGACTCAATTAGCTTTGTTGAATGTGTTTGACTTTCATTTGACTCAATTAGCATTGTGGAATGCAATTGACTTTCATTTGATTCAAAAAGCTTTGTTTGAATGTGTTTGACTTTCATTTGACTCAATTAGCTTTGTTGAATGTGTTTGACTTTCATTTGACTCAATTTGCATTGTAGAATACAATTGACTTTCATTTGATTCAAAAAGTTATGTTTGAATGTGTTTGACTTTCAGTTGATTCTAAAACTTTTGTTGTAAGTGTTTGACTTTTATTTGACTCAATTAGCGTTGTTGAATGCATTTGACTTTCATTTGATTCAAAAAGCTTTGTTTGAATGTCTTTGACTTTCATTTGATTCTAAAAGCTTTTGTTGAAAGTGTTAGACTTTCATTTGACTCAATTAGCATTATTGAATGCAATTGACTTTAATTTGATTCAAAAACCTTTGTTAGAATGTGTTTGACTTTCATTTGACTCAATTAGCTTTGTTGAATGTGTTTGACTTTCATTGGACTCAATTAGCATTGTGGAATGCAATTGACTTTCATTTGATTCAAAAAGCTTTATTTGAATGTATTTGACTTTCATTTGATTCTAAAAGCTTTGTTGAAAGTGTTTGATTTTCATTTGACTTAATTAGCTTTGTTAGATGCATTTGACTTTCATTTGACTCCAAAAGCTTTGTTGATTCAAAAAGCTTTGTTTGAATGTATTTGACTTTCATTTGATTCTTAAAGATTTGTTGAAAGTCTTTGACTTTCATTTGTCTCAATTAGCTTTGTTGAATGCATTTGACTTTCATTTGATTCAAAAAGCTTTGTTTGAATGTGTTTGACTTTCATTTGACTCAATTAGCTTTGTTGAATGTGTTTGACTTTCATTTAACTCAATTAGCATTGTTGAATGCAAATGACTTTCATTGGATTCAAAGAGATTTGTTTGAATGTGTTTGACTTTCATTTGACTCAATTAGCATTGTGGAATGCAATTGACTTTCATTTGATTCAAAAAGCTTTATTTGAATGTATTTGACTTTCATTTGATTCTAAAAGCTTTGTTGAAAGTGGTAGACTTTTATTTGACTCGGTTAGCTTTGTCGAATGCATTTGACTTTCATTTGATTCAGAAAGCTTTGTTTGAATGTGTTTGACGTTCATTTGACTCAATTAGCTTTGTTGAATGTGTTTGACTTTCATTTGACTCAATTAGCATTGTGGAACGCAATCGACTTTCATTTGATTGAAAAAGCTTTGTTTGAATGTATTTGACTTTCATTTGATTATAAAAGCTACGTTGCAAGTGTTTGACTTTCATTTGACTCACTTAGCTTTGTTGAATGCATTTGACTTTCATTTGATTCAAAAAGCTTTGTTTGAATGTGTTTGAATTTCATTTGACTCAATTAGCTTTGTTGAATGTATTTGACTTTCATTTGACTCAATTAGCATTGTTGAATGCAAATGACTTTCATTTGATTCTAAAAGCTTTGTTTGAATGTATTTGACTTTCATTTGACTCAATTAGCTTTGTTGAATGTGTTTGACTTTCATTTGACTCAATTTGCATTGTAGAATATAATTGACTTTCATTTGATTCAAAAAGTTTTGTTTGAATGTGTTTGACTTTCAGTTGATTCTAAAACTTTTGTTGTAAGTGTTTGACTTTTATTTGACTCAATTAGCGTTGTTGAATGCATTTGACTTTCATTTGATTCAAAAAGCTTTGTTTGAATGTCTTTGACTTTCATTTGATTCTAAAAGCTTTTGTTGAAAGTGTTAGACTTTCATTTGACTCAATTACATTGTTGAATGCAATTGACTTTAATTTGATTCAAAAACCTTTGTTTGAATGTGTTTGACTTTCATTTGACTCAATTAGCTTTGTTGAATGTGTTTGACTTTCATTTGACTCAATTAGCATTGTGGAATGCAATTGACTTTTATTTGATTCAAAAAGCTTTATTTGAATGTATTTGACTTTCATTTGATTCTAAAAGCTTTGTTGAAAGTGTTTGATTTTCATTTGACTTAATTAGCTTTGTTAGATGCATTTGACTTTCATTTGACTCTAAAAGCTTTGTTTAAAGTGTTTGACTTTCATTTGACTCAATTAGCTTTGTTGAATGCATTTGACTTTCATTTGATTCAAATAGATTTGTTTGAATGTGTTTGACTTTCATTTGATTCTAAAAGCTTTTGTTGAAAGTGTCAGACTTTTATTTGACTCGGTTAGCTTTGTCGAATGCATTTGACTTTCATTTGATTCAGAAAGCTTTGTTTGAATGTGTTTGACGTTCATTTGACTCAATTAGCTTTGTTGAATGTGTTTGACTTTCATTTGACTCAATTAGCATTGTGGAACGCAATCGACTTTCATTTGATTGAAAAAGCTTTGTTTGAATGTATTTGACTTTCATTTGATTCTAAAAGCTACGTTGCAAGTGTTTGACTTTCATTTGACTCACTTAGCTTTATTGAATGCATTTGACTTTCATTTGATTCAAAAAGCTTTGTTTGAATGTGTTTGAATTTCATTTGACTCAATTAGCTTTGTTGAATGTATTTGACTTTCATTTGACTCAATTAGCATTGTTGAATGCAAATGACTTTCATTTGATTCAAAAAGCTTTGTTTGAATGTATTTGACTTTCATTTGACTCAATTAGCTTTGTTGAATGTGTTTGACTTTCATTAGACTCAATTAGCATTATGGAATGCAATTGACTTTCATTTGATTCAAAAAGCTTTATTTGAATGTATTTGACTTTCATTTGATTCTAAAAGCTTTGTTGAAAGTGTTTGATTTTCATTTGACTTAATTAGCTTTGTTAGATGCATTTGACTTTCATTTGACTCCAAAAGCTTTGTTGATTCAAAAAGCTTTGTTTGAATGTATTTGACTTTCATTTGATTCTTAAAGATTTGTTGAAAGTGTTTGACTTTCATTTGTCTCAATTAGCTTTGTTGAATGCATTTGACTTTCATTTGATTCAAAAAGCTTTGTTTGAATGTGTTTGACTTTCATTTGACTCAATTAGCTTTGTTGAATGTGTTTGACTTTCATTTGACTCAATTAGCATTGTTGAATGCAAATGACTTTCATTGGATTCAAAGAGATTTGTTTGAATGTGTTTGACTTTCATTTGACTCAATTAGCATTGTGGAATGCAATTGACTTTCATTTGATTCAAAAAGCTTTGTTTGAATGTATTTGACTTTCATTTGATTCTTAAAGAGTTGTTGAAAGTGTTTGACTTTCATTTGACTTAATTTGCTTTGTTTAATGCATTTGACTTTCATTTGATTCAAAAAGCCTTGTTTGAATGTGTTTGACAGTCATTTGACTCAATTAGCATTGTTGAATGTGTTTGACTTTCATTTGACTCAATTAGCATTGTGGAACGCAATTGACTTTCATTTGATTGAAAAAGCTTTGTTTGAATGTATTGGACTTTCATTTGATTCTAAAAGCTACGTTGCAAGTGTTTGACTTTCATTTGACTCACTTAGCTTTGTTGAATGCATTTGACTTTCATTTGATTCAAAAAGCTTTGTTTGAATGTGTTTGACTTTCATTTGACTCAATTAGCTTTGTTTAATGTATTTGACTTTCAGTTGACTCAATTAGCATTGTTGAATGCAAATGACTTTCATTTGATTCAAAAAGCTTTGTTTGAATGTATTTGACTTTCATTTGACTCAATTAGCTTTGTTGAATGTGTTTGACTTTCATTTGACTCAATTAGCATTGTGGAATGCAATTGACTTTCATTTGATTCAAAAAGCTTTATTTGAATGTGTTTGACTTTCATTTGACTCAATTAGCATTGTGGAATGCAATTGACTTTCATTTGATTCAAAAAGCTTTATTTGAATGTATTTGACTTTCATTTGATTCTAAAAGCTTTGTTGAAAGTGTTTGATTTTCATTTGACTTAATTAGCTTTGTTAGATGCATTTGACTTTCATTTGACTCTAAAAGCTTTGTTGATTCAAAAAGCTTTGTTTGAATGTATTTGACTTTCATTTGATTCTTAAAGATTTGTTGAAAGTGTTTGACTTTCATTTGACTCAATTAGCTTTGTTGAATGCATTTGACTTTCATTTGATTTAAAAAGCTTTGTTTGAATGTGTTTGACTTTCATTTGACTCAATTAGCTTTGTTGAATGTGTTTGACTTTCATTTGACTCAATTAGCATTGTTGAATGCAAATGACTTTCATTTGATTCAAAAAGATTTGTTTGAATGTGTTTGACTTTCATTTGACTCAATTAGAATTGTGGAATGCAATTGACTTTCATTTGATTCAAAAAGCTTTGTTTGAATGTATTTGACTTTCATTTGATTCTTAAAGATTTGTTGAAAGTGTTTGACTTTCATTTGACTCAATTTGCTTTGTTTAATGCATTTGACTTTCATTTGATTCAAAAAGCTTTGTTTGAATGTGTTTGACAGTCATTTGACTCAATTAGCTTTGTTGAATGTGTTTGACTTTCATTTGACTCAATTAGCATTGTGGAACGCAATTGACTTTCATTTGATTAAAAAGCTTTGTTTGAATGTATTTGACTTTCATTTGATTCTAAAAGCTACGTTGCAAGTGTTTGACTTTCATTTGACTCACTTAGCTTTGTTGAATGCATTTGACTTTCATTTGATTCAGAAAGCTTTGTTTGAATGTGTTTGACTTTCATTTGACTCAATTAGCTTTGTTGAATGTATTTGACTTTCATTTGACTCAATTAGCATTGTTGAATGCAAATGACTTTCATTTGATTCAAAAAGCTTTGTTTGAATGTATTTGACTTTCATTTGACTCAATTAGCTTTGTGGAATGTGTTTGACTTTCATTTGACTCAATTAGCATTGTGGAATACAATTGACTTTCATTTGATTCAAAAAGCTTTATTTGAATGTATTTGACTTTCATTTGATTCTAAAAGCTTTGTTGAAAGTGTTTGCTTTTCATTTGACTTAATTAGCTTTGTTAGATGCATTTAACTTTCATTTGACTCTAAAAGCTTTGTTGATTCAAAAAGCTTCGCTTGAATGTATTTGACTTTCATTTGATTCTTAAAGATTTGTTGAAAGTGTTTGACTTTCATTTGACTCAATTAGCTTTGTTGAATGCATTTGACTTTCATTAGATTCAAAAAGCTTTGTTTGAATGTGTTTGACT
The DNA here is from genome assembly GCF_948465745.1 of Chenopodium album. NCBI lineage: Eukaryota > Viridiplantae > Streptophyta > Magnoliopsida > Caryophyllales > Amaranthaceae > Chenopodium > Chenopodium album. The sequence goes on along the minus strand of NC_137850.1, from coordinate 18,993,123 downwards.
TTCATTTGACTCAATTAGCATTGTTGAATGCAAATGACTTTCATTTGATTCAAAAAGATTTGTTTGAATGTGTTTGACTTTCATTTGACTCAATTAGCATTGTGGAATGCAATTGACTTTCATTTGATTCAAAAAGCTTTGTTTGAATGTGTTTGACAGTCATTTGACTCAATTAGCTTTGTTGAATGTGTTTGACTTTCATTTGACTCAATTAGCATTGTGGAACGCAATTGACTTTCATTTGATTGAAAAAGCTTTGTTTGAATGTATTTGACTTTCATTTGATTCTAAAAGCTACGTTGCAAGTGTTTGACTTTCATTTGATTCAAAAAGCTTTGTTTGAATGTGTTTGACTTTCATTTGACTTAATTAGCTTTGTTGAATGTATTTGACTTTCATTTGACTCAATTAGCATTGTTGAATGCAAATGACTTTCATTTAATTCAAAATGCTTTGTTTGAATGTATTTGACTTTCATTTGACTCAATTAGCTTTGTTGAATGTGTTTGACTTTTATTTGACTAAATTAGCATTGTGGAATGCAATTGACTTTCATTTGATTCAAAAAGCTTTGTTTGAATGTGTTTGACTTTCATTTGATTCAAAAAGATTTGTTTGAATGTGTTTCACTTTCATTTGATTTTAAAAGCTTTGTTGAAAGTGTTTGACTTTCATTTGACTTAATTAGCTTTGTTGAATGCATTTGACTTTCATTTGATTTAAAATGCTTTGTTTGAATGTGTTTAACTTTCATTTGACTCAATTAGCTTTCTTGAATGTGTTTGACTTTCATTTGACTCAATTAGCATTGTGGAATGCAATTGACTTTCATTTGATTCAAAAAGCTTTGTTTGAATGTATTTGACTTTCATTTGATTCTAAAAGCTTTGTTGAAAGTGTTTGACTTTCATTTGACTCAATTAGCTTTGTTGAATGCATTTGGCTTTCATTTGATTCAAAATGCTTTGTTTGAATGTGTTCGACTTTCATTTGATTCTAAAAGCTTTGTTGAAAGCGTTTGACTTTCATTTGACTCAATTAGCTTTGTTGAATGCATTTGACTTTCATTTGATTCAAAATGCTTTGTTTGAATATGTTTGACTTTCATTTGATTCAAAAAGATTTGTTTGAATGTGTTTGACTTTCATTTGATTCTAAAAGCTTTGTTGAAAGTGTTTGACATTCATTTGACTCAATTAGCTTTGTTTAATATATTTGACTTTTATTTGATTCAAAAAGCTTTGTTTGAATGTGTTTGACTTTCATTTGATTCTTAAAGCTTTGTTGAAAGTGTTTGACTTTCATTTGACTCAATTAGCTTTGTTGAATGCATTTGGCTTTCATTTGATTCAAAATGCTTTGTTTGAATGTGTTCGACTTTCATTTGATTCTAAAAGCTTTGTTGAAAGCGTTTGACTTTCATTTGACTCAATTAGCTTTGTTGAATGCATTTGACTTTCATTTGATTCAAAATGCTTTGTTTGAATATGTTTGACTTTCATTTGATTCAAAAAGATTTGTTTGAATGTGTTTGACTTTCATTTGATTCTAAAAGTTTTGTTGAAAGTGTTTGACATTCATTTGACTCAATTAGCTTTGTTTAATGTATTTGACTTTCATTTGATTCAAAAAGCTTTGTTGAATGTATTTGACGTTCATTTGATTCTTAAATCTTTTTTAAAAGAGTTTGACTTTCATTTGACTCACTTAGCTTTGTTGAATGCATTTGACTTTCATTTGATTCAAAAAGCTTTGTTTGAATGTGTTTGACTTTCATTTGACTCAATTAGCTTTGTTGAATGTGTTTGACTTTCATTTGACTCAATTAGCATTGTGGAATGCAATTGACTTTCATTTGATTCAAAAAGCTTTGTTTGAATGTATTTGACTTTCATTTGATTCTTAAAGCTTTGTTGAAAGTGTTTGACTTTCATTTGACTCAATTAGCTTTGTTGAATGCATTTGACTTTCATTTGATTCAAAACGCTTTGTTTGAATGTGTTTGACTTTCATTTGATTCTAAAAGCTTTGTTTGAATGTATTTGACTTTCATTCGATTCTTAAAGCTTTGTTGAAAGTGTTTGACTTTCATTTGACTAAATTAGGTTTGTTGAATGCATTTGACCTTCATTTGATTCAAAAAGCTTTGTTTGAATGAGTTTGACATTTATTTGACTCAATTAGCTTTGTTGAATGTGTTTAACTTTCATTTGACTCAATTACCATTGTGGAATGCAATTAACTTTCATTTGATCCAAAAAGCTTTATTTAAATGTATTTGATTTTCATTTGATTCTAAAAGCTTTGTTGAAAGTGTTTGACTTTCATTTGACTCAATTAGCTTTGTTGAATGCATTTGACTTTCATTTGATTCAAAAAGCTTTGTTTCAATGTGTTTAACTTTTATTTGACTCAATTAGCTTTGTTGAATGTGTTTGTCTTTCATTTGACTTAATTAGCATTTGTGGAATGCAATTGACTGTCATTTGATTCAAAAAGCTTTGTTTGAATGTATTTGACTTTCATTTGATTCTAAAAGCTTTGTTGAAAGTGTTTGACTTTCATTTGACTCAATTAGCTTTGTTGAATGCATTTGACTTTCATTTGATTCAAAATGCTTTGTTTGAATGTGTTTGACTTTCATTTGATTCTAAAAGCTTTGTTGAAAGTGTTTGACTTTCATTTGACTCAATTAGCTTTGTTGAATGCATTTGACTTTCATTTGATTCAAAAAGCTTTGTTTGAATGTGTTTAACTTTTATTTGACTCAATTAGCTTTGTTGAATGTGTTTGTCTTTCATTTGACTTAATTAGCATTTGTGGAATGCAATTGACTGTCATTTGATTCAAAAAGCTTTGTTTGAATGTATTTGACTTTCATTTGATTCTAAAAGCTTTGTTGAAAGTGTTTGACTTTCATTTGACTCAATTAGCTTTGTTGAATGCATTTGACTTTCATTTGATTCAAAATGCTTTGTTTGAATGTGTTTGACTTTCATTTGATTCTAAAAGCTTTGTTGAAAGTGTTTGACTTTCATTTGACTCAATTAGCTTTGTTTAATGCATTTGAATTTCATTTGATTCAAAAAGCTTTGTTTGAATGTGTTTGACTTTAATTTGACTAAATTAGCTTTGTTGAATGTGTTTGACTTTCATTTGACTCAGTTAGCATTGTTAAATGCAAACGACTTTCATTTGATTCAAAAAGCTTTGTTTGAATGTGTTTGACTTTCATTTGACTCAATTAGCTTTGTTGAATGTGTTTGACTTTGATTTGACTCAATTAGCATTGTGGAATGCAATTGACGTTCATTTGATTCAAAAAGCCTTGTTTGAATGTATTTGACTTTCATTTGGTTCTTAAAGCTTTGTTGAAAGTGTTTGACTTTCATTTCACTCAATTAGCTTTGTTGAATGTGTTTGACTTTCATTTGACTCAATTAGCATTGTGGAATGCAATTGACTTTCATTTTATTCAAAAATCTTTGTTTGAATGTATTTGACTTTCATTTGATTCTTAAAGATTTGTTGAAAGCGTTTGACTTTCATTTGACTCAATTTGCTTTGTTTAATGCATTTGACTTTCATTTGATTCAAAAAGCTTTGTTTGAATGTGTTTGACAGTCATTTAACTCAATTAGCTTTGTTGAATGTGTTTGACTTTCATTTGACTTAATTACCATTGTGGAATGCAATTGACTTTCATTTGATTCAAAAAGCTTTGTTTGAACGTATTTGGCTTTCATTTGATTCTAAAAGCTTTGTTGAAAGTGTTTGACTTTCATTTGACTCAATTAGCTTTGTTGAATGCATTTGACTTTCATTTGATTCAAAATGCTTTGTTTGAATGTGTTTGACTTTCATTTGACTCAATTAGCTTTGTTGAATGTGTTTGACTTTCATTTGACTCAATTAGCATTGTGGAATGCAATTGACTTTCATTTGATTCAAAAAGCTTTGTTGAATGTATTTGACTTTCATTTGATTCTAAAAGGTTTGTTGAAAGTGTTTGACTTTCATTTGACTCAATTAGCTTTGTTGAATGCATTTGACTTTCATTTGATTCAAAATGCTTTGTTTGAATGTGTTTGACTTTCATTTGATTCTAAAAGCTTTGTTGAAAGCGTTTGACTTTCATTTGACTCAATTAGCTTTGTTGAATGCATTTGACTTTCATTTGATTCAAAAAGCTTTGTTTCAATGTGTTTAACTTTTATTTGACTCAATTAGCTTTGTTGAATGTGTTTGTCTTTCATTTGACTTAATTAGCATTTGTGGAATGCAATTGACTGTCATTTGATTCAAAAAGCTTTGTTTGAATGTATTTGACTTTCATTTGATTCTAAAAGCTTTGTTGAAAGTGTTTGACTTTCATTTGACTCAATTAGCTTTGTTGAATGCATTTGACTTTCATTTGATTCAAAATGCTTTGTTTGAATGTGTTTGACTTTCATTTGATTCTAAAAGCTTTGTTGAAAGTGTTTGACTTTCATTTGACTCAATTAGCTTTGTTGAATGCATTTGACTTTCATTTGATTCAAAAAGCTTTGTTTGAATGTGTTTAACTTTTATTTGACTCAATTAGCTTTGTTGAATGTGTTTGTCTTTCATTTGACTTAATTAGCATTTGTGGAATGCAATTGACTGTCATTTGATTCAAAAAGCTTTGTTTGAATGTATTTGACTTTCATTTGATTCTAAAAGCTTTGTTGAAAGTGTTTGACTTTCATTTGACTCAATTAGCTTTGTTGAATGCATTTGACTTTCATTTGATTCAAAATGCTTTGTTTGAATGTGTTTGACTTTCATTTGATTCTAAAAGCTTTGTTGAAAGTGTTTGACTTTCATTTGACTCAATTAGCTTTGTTGAATGCATTTGACTTTCATTTGATTCAAAAAGCTTTGTTTGAATGTGTTTGACTTTAATTTGACTCAATTAGCTTTGTTGAATGTGTTTGACTTTCATTTGACTCAATTAGCATTGTTAAATGCAAATGACTTTCATTTGATTCATAAAGCTTTGTTTGAATGTGTTTGACTTTCATTTGATTCTTAAAGCTTTGTTGAAAGTGTTTGACTTTCATTTGACTCAATTAGCTTTGTTGAATGCATTTGACTATCATTTGATTCAAAATGCTTTGTTTGAATGTTTTTGACTTTAATTTGATTCTAAAAGCTTTGTTGAAAGTGTTTAACTTTCGTTTGACTCAATTAGTTTTGTTGAATGCATTTGACTTTCATTTGATTCAAAAAGCTTTGTTTGAATGTGTTTGACTTTAATTTGACTCAATTAGCTTTGTTGAATGTGTTTGACTTTCATTTGACTCAATTAGCATTGTTAAATGCAAACGACTTTCATTTGATTCAAAAAGCTTTGTTTGAATGTGTTTGACTTTCATTTGACTCAATTAGCTTTGTTGAATGTGTTTGACTTTGATTTGACTCAATTAGCATTGTGGAATGCAATTGACGTTCATTTGATTCAAAAAGCCTTGTTTGAATGTATTTGACTTTCATTTGGTTCTTAAAGCTTTGTTGAAAGTGTTTGACTTTCATTTCACTCAATTAGCTTTGTTGAATGTGTTTGACTTTTATTTGACTCAATTAGCATTGTGGAATGCAATTGACTTTCATTTTATTCAAAAAGCTTTGTTTGAATGTATTTGACTTTCATTTGATTCTTAAAGATTTGTTGAAAGTGTTTGACTTTCATTTGACTCAATTTGCTTTGTTTAATGCATTTGACTTTCATTTGATTCAAAAAGCTTTGTTTGAATGTGTTTGACAGTCATTTAACTCAATTAGCTTTGTTGAATGTGTTTGACTTTCATTTGACTTAATTACCATTGTGGAATGCAATTGACTTTCATTTGATTAAAAAAGCTTTGTTTGAACGTATTTGACTTTCATTTGATTCTAAAAGCTTTGTTGAAAGTGTTTGACTTTCATTTGACTCAATTAGCTTTGTTGAATGCGTTTGACTTTCATTTGATTCAAAATGCTTTGTTTAAATGTGTTTGACTTTCATTTGACTCAATTAGCTTTGTTGAATGTGTTTGACTTTCATTTGACTCAATTAGCATTGTGGAATGCAATTGACTTTCATTTGATTCAAAAAGCTTTGTTGAATGTATTTGACTTTCATTTGATTCTAAAAGGTTTGTTGAAAGTGTTTGACTTTTATTTGACTCAATTAGCTTTGTTGAATGCATTTGACTTTCATTTGATTCAAAATGCTTTGTTTGAATGTGTTTGACTTTCATTTGATTCTAAAAGCTTTGTTGAAAGCGTTTGACTTTCATTTGACTCAATTAGCTTTGTTGAATGCATTTGACTTTCATTTGATTCAAAAAGCTTTGTTTGAAAGTGTTTGACTTTCATTTGACTCAATTAGCTTTGTTGAATGCATTTGACTTTCATTTGATTCAAAATGCTTTGTTTGAATGTGTTTGACTTTCATTTGATTCTAAAAGCTTTGTTGAAAGTGTTTGACTTTCATTTGACTCAATTAGCTTTGTTGAATGCATTTGACTTTCATTTGATTCAAAAAGCTTTGTTTGAATGTGTTTGACTTTAATTTGATTCAATTAGCTTTGTTAAATGTGTTTGACTTTCATTTGACTCAATTAGCATTGTTAAATGCAAATGACTTTCATTTGATTCTTAAAGCTTTGTTTGAATGTGTTTGACTTTCATTTGACTCAATTAGCTAAGTTGAATGTGTTTGACTTTCATTTGACTCAATTACCATTGTGGAATGCAATTGACTTTCATTTGATTCAAAAAGCTTTATTTAAATGTATTTGATTTTCATTTGATTCTAAAAGCTTTGTTGAAAGTGTTTGACTTTCATTTGACTCAATTAGCTCTGTTGAATGCATTTGACTTTCATTTTATTGAAAAAGCGTTGTTTGAATGTGTTTAACTTTCATTTGACTCAATTAGCTTTGTTGAATGTGTTTGTCTTTCATTTGACTTAATTAGCATTGTGGAATGCAATTGACTTTCATTTGATTCAAAAAGCTTTGTTTGAATGTATTTGACTTTTATTTGATTCTTAAAGCTTTGTTGAAAGTGTTTGACTTACATTTGAGTCAATTAGCTTTGTTGAATGCATTTGACTTTCATTTGATTCAAAATGCTTTGTTTGAATGTGTTTGACTTTCATTTGATTCTAAAAGCTTTGTTGAAAGTGTTTGACTTTCATTTGACTCAATTAGCTTTGTTGAATGCATTTGACTTTCATTTGATTCAAAAAGCTTTGTTTGAATGTGTTTGACTTTAATTTGACTCAATTAGCTTTGTTGAATGTGTTTGACTTTCATTTGACTCAATTAGCATTGTGGAATCCAATTGACTTTCATTTCATTCAAAAAGCTTTGTTTGAATGTATTTGACTTTCATTTGATTCTAAAAGCTTTGTTAAAAGTGTTTGACTTTCATTTGACTAAATTAGCTTTGTTGAATGCATTTGACTTTCATTTGAATCAATTAGCATTGTTGAATGCAAATGACTTTCATTTGATTCAAAAAGCTTTGTTTGAATGTGTTTGACTTTCATTTGACTCAATTAGCTTTGTTGAATGTGTTTGACTTTCATTTGACTCAATTAGCATTGTGGAATGCAATTGACTTTCATATTATTCAAAAAGCTTTGTTTGAATGTATTTGACTTTCATTTGGTTCTTAAAGCTTTGTTGAAAGTGTTTGACTTTCATTTGACTCAATTAGCTTTGTTGAATGTGTTTGACTTTCATTTGACTTAATTTTTATTGTGGAATGCAATTGACTTTCATTTGATTCAAAAAGCTTTGTTTGAATGTATTTGACTTTCATTTGATTCTTAAAGCTTTGTTGAAAGTGTTTAACTTTCATTTAACTGAATTAGCTTTGTTGAATGCATTGGACTTTCATTTGATTCAAAAAGCTTTGTTTGAATGTGTTTGACTTTCATTTGACTCAATTAGCTAAGTTGAATGTGTTTGACTTTCATTTGACTCAATTACCATTGTGGAATGCAATTGACTTTCATTTGATTCTAAAAGCTTTGTTTGAATGTATTTGACTTTCATTTGATTCTTAAAGCTTTGTTGAAAGTGTTTGACTTTCATTTGACTCAATTAGCTTTGTTTAATGCATTTGACTTTCATTTGATTCAAAAAGCTTTGTTTGAATGTGTTTGACATTCATTTGACTCAATTAGCTTTGTTGAATGTGTTTGACTTTCATTTGACTCAATTACCATTGTGGAATGCAATTGACATTCATTTGATTCAAAAAGCTTTGTTTGAATGTCTTTTACTTTCATTTGATTCTAAAAGCTTTGTTGAAAGTGTTTGACTTTCATTTCACTCAATTACCTTTGTTGAATGCACCTGACTTTCATTTGATTAAAAAAGCTTTGTTTGAATGTGTTTGACTTTCATTTGACTCAATTAGCTTTGTTGATTGTGTATGACTTTCATTTGACTCAATTAGCATTTTGAATGCAATTGACTTTCATTTGATTCAAAAAGCTTTGTTTGAATGTATGTGACTTTCATTTGATTCTAAAAGCTTTGTTGAAAGTGTTTGACTTTCATTTGACTCAATTAGCTTTGTTGAATGCATTTGACTTTCATTTGATTCAAAATGCTTTCTTTGAATGTGTTTCACTTTCATTTGATTATAAAAGCTTTGTTGAAAGTGTTTGGCTTTCATCTGACTCAATTAGCTTTGTTGAATACATTTGACTTTCATTTGATTCAAAAGGCTTTGTTTGAATGTGTTTGACTTTCATTTGAATCAATTAGCTTTGTTGAATGTGTTTGACTTTCATTTGACTCAATTAGAATTGTTGAATGCAAATGACTTTTATTTGATTCAAAAAACTTTGTTTGAATGTGTTTGACTTTCATTTTACTCAATTAGCTATGTTGAATGTGTTTGACTTTCATTTGACTCAATTACCATTGTGGAATGCAATTGACTTTCATTTGATTCAAAAAGCTTTGTTTGAATGTATTTGACTTTCGCTTGATTCTTAAAGCTTTGTTGAAAGTGTTTGACTGTTATTTGACTCAATTAGCTTTGTTGAATGCATTTGACTTTCATTTGATTCAAAAAGCTTTGTTTAAATGTGTTTGACTTTAATTTGACTCAATTAGCTTTGTTGAATGTGTTTGACTTTCATTTGACTCAATTAGCATTGTTAAATGCAAATGACTTTCATTTGATTCAAAAAGCTTTGTTTGAATGTGTTTGACTTTCATTTGACTCAATTAGCTTTGTTGAATGTGTTTGACTTTCATTTGACTCAATTAGCATTGTGGAATGCAATTGACTTTCATTTGATTCAAAAAGCTTTGTTTGAATGTGTTTGACTTTCATTTGACTCAATTAGCTTTGTTGAAAGTGTTTGACTTTCATTTAACTGAATTAGCTTTGTTGAATGCATTTGAATTTCATTTGATTCAAAAAGCTTTGTTTGAATGTGTTTGACTTTCATTTGACTCAATTAGCTTTGTTGAATGTGTTTGACTTTCATTTGACTCAATTAGCATTGTGGAATGCAATTGACTTTCATTTGATTCAAAAAGCTTAGTTTGAATGTATTTGACTTTCATTTGAATCTAAAAGCTTTGTTGAAAGTGTTTGACTTTCATTTGATTCAATTAGCTTTGTTGAATGCATTTAGCTTTCATTTGATTCAAAAAGCTTTGTTTGAATGTGTTTGACTTTCATTTTACTTAGTTAGCTTTGTTTGAATGTGTTTGACTTTAATTTGACTCAATTAGATTTGTTGAACGTGTTTGACTTTCATTTGACTCAATTAGCATTGTTAAATGCAAATGACTTTCATTTGATTTAAAAAGCTTTGTTTGAATGTGTTTGACTTTCATTTGACTCAATTAGCTTTGTTGAATGTATTTGACTTTCATTTGACTGAATTAGCATTGTGGAATGCAATTGACTTTCATTTGTTTCAAAAACCTTTGTTTGAATGTATTTGACTTTCATTTGATTCTTAAATCTTTGTTGAAAGTGTTTGACTTTAATTTGACTCAGTTGGCTTTGTTGAATGCATTTGACTTTCATTTGATTCAAAAAGCTTTGTTTGAATGTGTTTGACATTCATTTGACTCAATTAGCTTTGTTGAATGTGTTTGACTTTCATTTGACTCAATTACCATTGTGGAATGCAATTGACTTTCATTTGATTCAAAATGCTTTGTTTGAATGTGTTTGACTTTCATTTGATTCTAAAAGCTTAAATGAAAGTGTTTGACTTTCATTTGACTCAATTAGCTTTTTTGAATGCATTTGACTTTCATTTGATTCAAAAAGCTTTGTTTGAATGTGTTTGACTTTCATTTGACTCAATTAGCTTTGTTGAATGTGTTTGACTTTCATTTGACTCAATTAGCGTTGTGGAATGCAATTAACTTTCATTTGATTCAAAAAGCTTTGTTTGAATGTATTTGACTTTCATTTGATTCTAAAAGCTTTGTTGAAAGTGTTTGACTTTCATCTAACTAAATCAGCTTTGTTGAATGCATTTGAATTTCATTTGATTCAAAAAGCTTTGTTTGAATGTGTTTGACTTTCATTTGACTCAATTAGCTTTGTTGAATGTGTTTGACTTTCATTTGACTCAATTAGCATTGTGGAATGCAATTGACTTTCATTTGATTCAAAAAGCTTAGTTTGAATGTATTTGACTTTTATTTGATTTTTAAAGCTTTGTTGAAAGTGTTTGACTTTCATTTGACTCAATTAGCTTTGTTGAATGCATTTGACTTTCATTTGATTAAAAAGCTTTGTTTGAATGTGTTTGACTTTCATTTGACTCAATTAGCTTTGTTGAATGTGTTTGACTTTCATTTGACTCAATTAGCATTGTGGAATGCAAGTGACTTTCATTTGATTCAAAAAGCTTTGTTTGAATGTATTTGACTTTCATTTGAATCTAAAAGCTTTGTTGAAAGTGTTTGACTTTCATTTGACTCAATTAGCTTTGTTGAATGCATTTAGCTTTCATTTGATTCAAAAAGCTTTGTTTTAATGTGTTTGACTTTCATTTTACTCAGTTAGCTTTGTTGAATGTGTTTGACTTTCATTTGACTCAATTAGCATTGTTAAATGCAAATGACTTTCATTTGATTCAAAAAGCTTTGTTTGAATGTGTTTGACTTTCATTTGACTCAATTAGCTTTGTTGAATGTGTTTGACTTTCATTTGACTCGATTAGCATTGTGGAATGCAATTGACATTCATTTGATTCAAAAAGCTTTGTTTGAATGTATTTGACTTTCATTTGATCCTTAAAGCTTTGTAGAAAGTGTTTGACTTTCGTTTAACAGAATTAGCTTTGTTGAATGCATTTGACTTTCATTTGATTCAAAAAGATTTGTTTGAATGTGTTTGACTTTCATATGACTCAATTAGCTTTGTTGAATGTGTTTGACTTTTATATGACTCAATTAGCATTGTGGAATGCAATTGACTTTCATTTGATTCAAAAAGCTTTGTTTGAATGTATTTGACTTTCATTTGACTCAATTAGCTTTGTTGAATGTGTTTGACTTCCATTTGACTCAATTAGCATTGTGGAATGCAATTGACTTTCGTTTGATTCTAAAAGCTTTGTTGAAAGTGTTTGACTTTCATTTGACTCAATTAGCTTTGTTGAATGCATTTGACTTTCATTTGATTCAAAAAGCTTTGTTTGAATGTGTTTGACTTTTATTTGACTCAATTAGCATTGTAAAATGTGTTTGACTTTCATTTGACTCAATTAACATTGTGGTATACAATTGACTTTCATTTGATTCAAAAAGCTTTGTTTGAATGTATTTGACTTTCATTTGATTCTAAAAGCTTTGTTGAAAGTGTTTGACTTTCATCTGACTCAATTAGCTTTGTTGAATGCATTTGACTTTCATTTGATTCAAAAAGCTTTGTTTGAATGTGATTGACTTTTATTTGATTATAAAAGCTTTGTTGAAAGTGTTTGACTTTCATTTGACTCAATTAGCTTTGTTGAATGCATTTGACTTTCATTTGATTAGAAAAGCTTTGTTTGAATGTGTTTGACTTTCATTTGACTCAATTAGCTTTGTTGAATGTGTTGACTTTCATTTGACTCAATTAACATTGTTGAATGCAAATGACTTTCATTTGATTCAAAAAGCTTTGTTTGAATGTGTTTGACTTTCATTTGACTCAATTAGCTTTGTTGAATGTGTTTGACTTCCATTTGACTCAATTAGCTTTGTTGAATGCATTTGACTTTCATTTGATTCAAAAAGCTTTGTTTGAATGTGTTTGACTTTCATTTGACTCAATTAGCTTTGTTGAATGCGTTTGACTTTCATTTGAATCAAAAAGCTTTGTTTGAATGCGTTTGACTTTCATTTGTCTCAATTAGCTTTGTTGAATGTGTTTCACTTTCATTTGACTTATAGCATTGTGGAACGCAATTGACTTTCATTTGATTCAAAAAGCTTTGTTTAAATGTATTTGACTTTCATTTGATTCTAAAAGCTTTGTTGAAAGTGTTTGACTTTCATTTGACTATATTAGCTTTGTTGAATGGATTTGACTCTCATTTGATTCAAAAAGCTTTGTTTGAATGTGTTTGACATTCATTTGATTCTAAAAGCTTTGTTGAAAGTGTTTGACTTTCATTTGACTCAATTAGCTTTGTTCAATGCATTTGACTTTCTTTTGATTCAGAAATCTTTGTTTGAATGTGTTTGACGTTCATTTGACTCAATTAGCTTTGTTGAATGTGTTTGACTTTCATTTGACTCAATTAGCTTTGTTGAATGTGTTTGACATTTATTTGACTCAATTAGCATTGTGGAATGCAATACACTTTCATCTGATTCTAAAAGCTTTGTTTGAATGTATTTGACTTTCATTTGATTCTAAAAGCTTTGTTGAAAGTGTTTGACTTTCATTTGACTCACTTAGCTTTGTTGAATGCATTTGTTTTTCATTTGATTCAAAAAGCTTTGTTTGAATGTGATTGACTTTCATTTGATTATAAAAGCTTTGTTGAAAGTGTTTGACTTTCATTTGACTCAATTAGCTTTGTTGAATGCATTTGACTTTCATTTGATTCAAAAAGCTTTGTTTGAATGTGTTTGACTTTCATTTGACTCAATTAGCTTTGTTGAATGTGTTGACTTTCATTTGACTCAATTAACATTGTTGAATGCAAATGACTTTCATTTGATTCAAAAAGCTTTGTTTGAATGTGTTTGACTTTCATTTGACTCAATTAGCTTTGTTGAATGTGTTTGACTTCCATTTGACTCAATTAGCTTTGTTGAATGCATTTGACTTTCATTTGATTCAAAAAGCTTTGTTTGAATGTGTTTGACTTTCATTTTATTCTAAAAGCTTTTTTGAAAGTGTTTGACTTTCATTTGACTCAATTAGCTTTGTTGAATGTATTTGACTTTCATTTGATTCAAAAAGCTTTGTTTGAATGTGTTTGACTTTCATTTGTCTCAATTAGCTTTGTTGAATGTGTTTGACTTTCATTTGACTCAATTAGCTTTTTTGAATGCATTTAACTTTCATTTGATTCAAAAAGCTTTGTTTGAATTTTTTTGACTTTCATTTGATTCTAAAAGCTTTGTTGCAAGTGTTTGACTTTCATTTGACTCAATTAGCTTTGTTGAATGCATTTGACTTTCATTTGATTCAAAAAGCTTTGTTTGAATGAGTTTTACTTTCATTTGACTCAATTAGCTTTGTTGAATGTGTTAGACTTTCATTTGACTCAATTAGCATTGTGGAATGCAATTGACTTTCATTTGATTCAAAAAGCTTTGTTTGAATGTATTTGACTTTTATTTGATTCTAAAAGCTTTGTTGAAAGTGTTTGACTTTCATTTGACTCAATTAGCTTTGTTGAATACATTTGACTTTCATTTGTTTCAAAAAGCTTTGTTTGAATGTGTTTGACTTTCATTTGATTCTAAAGCTTTGTTGAAAGTGTTTGACTTTCATTTGACTCAATTAGGTTTGTTGAATGCATTTGACTTTCATTTGATTCAAAAAGTTTTGTTTGAATGTGTTTGACTTTCATTTGACTCAATTAGCTTTGTTGAATGTGTTTGACTTTCATTTAACTCAATTAGCATTGTGGAATGCAATTGACTTTCATTTGACTCAATTAGTTTTGTTGAATGTGTTTGACTTTCATTTGACTCAATTAGTTTTGTTGAATGTATTTGACTTTCATTTGATTCTAAAAGCTTTGTTGAAAGTGTTTGACTTTCATTTGACTCCATTAGCTTTGTTGAATGCATTTGACTTTCATTTGATTCAAAAATCTTTGTTTGAATGTGTTTGACTTTCATTTTATTCTAAAAGCTCTTTTAAAAGTGTTTGACTTTCATTTGACTCAATTAGCTTTGTAGAATGCATTTGACTTTCATTTAATTCAAAAAGCTTTGTTTGAATGTGTTTGACTTTCATTTGACTCTATTAGCTATGTTGAATGCATTTGACTTTCATTAATTGAAAAAGCTTTATTTGAATGTGTTTGACTTTCGTTTGACTCAATCAGCTTTGTAGAATGTGATTGACTTTCATTTGACTCAATTAGCATTGTGGAATGCAATTGACTTTCATCTGATTCTATTAGCTTTGTTTGAATGTAATTGACTTTCATTTGATTCTAAAAGATTTGTTGAAAGTGTTTGACTTTCATATGACTCAAATAGCTTTGTTGAATGCATTTGACTTTCATTTGATTCAAAAAGTTTTGTTTGAATGTGTTTGACTTTTAGTTGACTCAATTAGCTTTGTTGAATGTGTTTGACTTTCAATTGACTCAATTACCATTGTGGAATGCAATTGACTTTCATTTGATTCAAAAAGCTTTGTTTCAACGTAATTGACTTTCAACTTATTCTAAAAGCTTTGTTTGAATGTGTTTGACTTTCATTTGATTCTAAAAGCTTTTTTGAAAGTGTTTGCCTTTCATTTGACTCAATTAGCTTTGTTGAATGCATTTGACTTTCTTTTGATTCAGAAAGCTTTGTTTGAATGTGTTTGATGTTCATTTGACTCAATTAGCTTTGTTGAATGTGTTTGACTTTCAATTGACTCAATTAGCATTGTGGAATGCAATTGACTTTCATCTGATCCTAAAAGCTTTGTTTGAATGTATTTGACTTTCATTTGATTCTAAAAGCTTTGTTGAAAGTGTTTGACTCTCATTTGACACACTTAGCTTTGTTGAATGCATTCGTTTTTCATTTGATTCAAAAAGCTTTGTTTGAATGTGTTTGACTTTCATTAGATTATAAAAGCTTTGTTGAAAGTGTTTGATTTTCATTTGACTCAATTAGCTTTGTTGAATGCATTTGACTTTCATTTGATTCAGAAAGCTTTGTTTGAATGTGTTTGACGTTCATTTGACTCAATTAGCTTTGTTGAATGTGTTTGACATTCATTTGACGCAATTAAAATTGTGGAATGCAATTAACTTTCATTTGATTCAAAGAGCTTTGTTGAAAGTGTTAGACTTTCATTTGACGCAATTAGCTTTGTTGAATGCATTTGACTTTTATTTGATTCAAAAAGCTTTGTTTGAATGTGTTTGACTTTCATTTGACTCAACTAGCTTTGTTGAATGTGTTTGACTTTCATTTGACTCAATTAAAATTGTGGAATGCAATTAACTTTCATTTGATTCAAAGAGCTTTGTTTGAATGTATTTGACTTTCATTTGATTCTAAAAGCTTTGTTGAAAGTGTTTGACTTTCATCTGACTCAATTAGCTTTGTTGAATGCATTTGACTTTCATTTGATTCAAAAAGCTTTGTCTGAATGTGATTGACTTTAATTTGATTATAAAAGCTTTGTTGAAAGTGTTTGACTTTCGTTTGACTCAATTAGCTTTGTTGAATGCATTTGACTTTCATTTGATTCAAAAAACTTTGTTTGAATGTGTTTGACTTTCATTTGACTCAATTAGCTTTGTTGACTGTGTTGACTTTCATTTGACTCAATTAACATTGTTGAATGCAAATGACTTTCATTTGATTCAAAAAGCTTTCTTTGAATGTGTTTGACTTTAATTTGACTCAATTAGCTTTGTTTGAATGTGTTTGACTTCCATTTGACTCAATTAGCTTTGTTGAATGCATTTGACTTTCATTTGATTCAAAAAGCTTTGTTTGAATGTGTTTGACTTTCATTTGATTCTAAAAGCTTTTTTGAATGTATTTGACTTTCATTTGACTCAATTAGCTTTGTTGAATGTATTTGACTTTCATTTGAATCAAAAAGCTTTGTTTGAATGTGTTTGACTTCCATTTGTCTCAATTAGCTTTGTTGAATGTGTTTGACTTTCATTTGACTCAATTAGCTTTTTTGAATGCATTTGACTTTCATTTTATTCAAAAAGCTTTGTTTGAATGTGTTTGACTTTCATTTGATTCTAAAAGCTTTGTTGAAAGTGTTTGACTTTCATTTGACTCAATTAGCTTTGTTGAATGCATTTGACTTTCATTTGATTCAAAAAGCTTTGTTTGAATGTGTTTGACTTTCATTTGACTCAATTAGCTTTATTGAATGTGTTTGACTTTCATTTGACTCAATTCAAATTGTGGAATGCAATTAACTTTCATTTGATTCAAAAAACTTTGTTTGAATGTATTTGACTTTCATTTGATTCTAAAAGCTTTGTTGAAAGTTTTTGACTTTAATCTGACTCAATTAGCTTTGTTGAATGCATTTGACTTTCATTTGATTCAAAAAGCTTTGTTTGAATGTGATTGACTTTCATTCGATTATAAAAGCTTTGTTGAATGTGTTTGACATTCATTTGACTCAATTAGCATTGTGGAATGCAATTGACTTTCATCTGATTCTAAAAGCTTTGTTTGAATGTATTTGACTTTCATTTGATTCTAAAAGCTTTGTTGAAAGTGTTTGACTTTCATTTGACTCACTTTGCTTTGTTGAATGCATTTGTTTTTCATTTGATTCAAAAAGCTTTGTTTGAATGTGATTGACTTTCATTTGATTATAAAAGCTTTGTTGAAAGTGTTTGCCTTTCATTTGACTCAATTAGCTATGTTGAATGCATTTGACTTTCATTTGATTTAAAAAGCTTTGTTTGAATGTGTTTGACTTTCATTTGATTTTAAAAGCTTTGTTGAAAATGTTTGACTTTCATTTGACTCAATTAGCTTTGTTGAATGCATTTGACTTTCATTTGATTCAAAAAGCTTTGTTGAATGTGTTTGACTTTTTTTTCACTCAATTAAAATTGTGGAATGCAATTAACTTTCATTTGATTCAAAGAGCTTTGTTTGAATGTATTTGACTATCATTTGATTCTAAAAGCTTTGTTGAAAGTGTTTGACTTTCATCTGACTCAATTAGCTTTGTTGAATGCATTTGACTTTCATTTGATTCAAAAAGCTTTGTTTGAATGTGATTGACTTTTATTTGATTATAAAAGCTTTGTTGAAAGTGTTTGACTTTCATTTGACTCAATTAGCTTTGTTGAATGCATTTGACTTTCATTTGATTCAAAAAGCTTTGTTTGAATGTGATTGACTTTTATTTGATTATAAAAGCTTTGTTGAAAGTGTTTGACTTTCATTTGACTCAATTAGCTTTGTTGAATGCATTTGACTTTCATTTGATTCAAAAAACTTTGTTTGAATGTGTTTGACTTTCATTTGACTCAATTTGCTTTGTTAACTGTGTTGACTTTCATTTGACTCAATTGACATTGTTGAATGCAAATGACTTTCATTTGATTCAAAAAGCTTTGTTTGAATGTGTTTGACTTTCATTTGACTCAATTAGCTTTGTTGAATGTGTTTGAGTTCCATTTGACTCAATTAGCTTTGTTGAATGCATTTGACTTTCATTTGATTCAAAATGCATTGTTTCAATGTGTTTGACTTTCATTTGATTCTAAAAGCTTTGTTGAAAGTGTTTGACTTTCATTTGACTCAATTAGCTTTGTTGAATGCATTTGACTTTCATTTGATTCAAAAAGCTTTGTTTGAATGTGTTTGACTTTCATTTCACTCAATTAGCTTTGTTGAATGTGTTTGACTTTCATTTGACTCAATTAGCGTTGTGGAATGCAATTGACTTTCATTTGATTCATAAAGCTTTGTTTGAATGTATTTGACTTTCATTTGATTCTTAAAGCTTTGTTGAAAGTGTTTGTCTTTCATTTAACTTAATTAGCTTTGTTGAATGCATTTGAATTTCAATTGATTCAAAAAGCTTTGTTTGAATGTGTTTGACTTTCATTTGACTCAAGTAGCATTGTGGAATGCAATTGACTTTCATTTGATTCAAAAAGCTTTGTTTGAATGTATTTGACTTTTATTTGATTCTTAAAGCTTTGTTGAAAGTGTTTGACTTTCATTTGACTCAATTAGCTTTGTTGAATGCATTTGACTTTCATTTGATTCAAAAAGCTTTGTTTAAATATGTTTGACTTTCATTTGACTCAATTAGCTTTGTTGAATGTGTTTGACTTTCATTTGACTCAATTAGCATTGTGGAATGCAAGTGACTTTCATTTGATTCAAAAAGCTTTGTTTGAATGTATTTGACTTTCATTTGAATCTAAAAGCTTTGTAGAAAGTGTTTGACTTTCATTTGACTCAATTAGCTTTGTTGAATGCATTTGGCTTTCATTTGATTCAAAAAGCTTTGTTTGAATGTGTTTGACTTTCATTTGACTCAATTAGCTTTGTTGAATGTGTTTGACTTTCATTTGACTCAATTAGCATTGTTAAATGCAAATGACTTTCATTTGATTCAAAAAGCTTTGTTTGAATGTGATTGACTTTCATTTGACTCAATTAGCTTTGTTGAATGTGTTGGACTTTCATTTGACTCAATTAGCATGGTGGAATGCAATTGACATTCATTTGATTCAAAAAGCTTTGTTTGAATGTATTTGACTTTCATTTGATCCTTAAAGCTTTGTAGAAAGTGTTTGACTTTCGTTTAACAGAATTAGCTTTGTTGAATGCATTTGACTTTCATTTGATTCAAAAAGATTTGTTTGAATGTGTTTGACTTTCATTTGACTCAATTAGCTTTGTTGAATGCGTTTGACTTTCATATGACTCAATTAGCATTGTGGAATGCAATTGACTTTCATTTGATTCAAAAAGCTTTGTTTGAATGTATTTGACTTTCATTTGATTCTAAAAGCTTTGTTGAAAGTGTTTGACTTTCATTTGACTCAATTAGCTTTGCTGAATGTGTTTGACTTCCATTTGACTCAATTAGCATTGTGGAATGCAATTGCCTTTCATTTGATTCAAAAAGCTTTGTTTGAATGTATTTGACTTTCATTTGATTCTAAAAGCTTTGTTGAAAGTGTTTGACTTTCATTTGACTCAATTAGCTTTGTTGAATGCATTTGACTTTCATTTGATTCAAAAAGCTTTGTTTGAATGTGTTTGACTTTTATTTGACTCAATTAGCATTGTTAAATGTGTTTGACTTTCATTTGACTCAATTAACATTGTGGTATACAATTGACTTTCATTTGATTCTAAAAGCTTTGTTTGAATGTATTTGACTTTCATTTGATTCTAAAAGCTTTGTTGAAAGTGTTTGACTTTAATATGACTCAATTAGATTTGTTGAATGCATTTGACTTTCAATTGATTCAAAAACCTTTGTTTGAATGTGATTGACTTTCATTTGATTCTAAAAGCTTTGTTGAAAGTGTTTGACTTTCATTTGACTCAATTAGCTTTGTTGAAAGCATTTGACTTTAATTTGATTCAAATGCTTTGTTTGAATGTGTTTGACTAATATTTGACTCAATTAGCATTGTTAAATGGTTTTGACTTTCATTTCACTCAATTAGCATTGTGGAATGCAATTGACTTTCATTTGATTCAAAAAGCTTTGTTTGAATGTATTTGACTTTCATTTGCTTCTAAAAGCTTTGTTGAAAGTGTTTGACTTTCATTTGACTCACTTAGCTTTGTTGAATGCAAATGACTTTCATTTGATTCAAAAAGCTTTGTTTGAATGTGTTTGACTTTCATTTGATTCTAAAAGCATTGTTGAAAGTGTTTGACTTTCATTTGACTCAATTTGCTTTGTTGATTGCATTTGGCTTTCATTTGATTCAAAAAGCTTTGTTTGAATGTGTTTGACTTTTATTTGAGTCAATTAGCATTGTTGAATGTGTTTGACTTTCATTTGACTCAATTAGCATTGTTGAATGCAATAGACTTTCATTTGATTCAAAATGCTTTGTTTGAATGTATTTGACTTTCATTTGATTCTAAAAGCTTTGTTGAAAGTGTTTGACTTTCATTTGACTCAATTAGGTTTGTTGAATGCATTTGACTTTCATTTGATTCAAAAAGCTTTGTTTGAATGTGTTTGACTTTCATTTGATCCTTAAAGCTTTGTAGAAAGTGTTTGACTTTCGTTTAATAGAATTAGCTTTGTTGAATGCATTTGACTTTCATTTGATTCAAAAAGATTTGTTTGAATGTGTTTGACTTTCATTTGACTCAATTAGCTTTGTTGAATGTGTTTGACTTTCATATGACTCAATTAGCATTGTGGAATGCAATTGACTTTCATTTGATTCAAAAAGCTTTGTTTGAATGTATTTGACTTTCATTTGATTCTAAAAGCTTTGTTGAAAGTGTTTGACTTTCATTTGACTCAATTAGCTTTGTTGAATGTGTTTGACTTCCATTTGACTCAATTAGCATTATGGAATGCAATTGACTTTTATTTGATTCAAAAAGCTTTGTTTGAATGTATTTGACTTTCATTTGATTCTAAAAGCTTTGTTGAAAGTGTTTGACTTTCATTTGACTCAATTAGCTTTGTTGAATGCATTTGACTTTCATTTGATTCAAAAAGCTTTGTTTGAATGTGTTTGACTTTTATTTGACTCAATTAGCATTGTTAAATGTGTTTGACTTTCATTTGACTCAATTCACATTGTGGTATACAATTGACTTTCATTTGATTCTAAAAGCTTTGTTTGAATGTATTTGACTTTCATTTGATTCTAAAAGCTTTGTTTAAAGTGTTTGACTTTAATATGACTCAATTAGATTTGTTGAATGCATTTGACTTTCATTTGATTCAAAAAGCTTTGTTTGAATGTGATTCACTTTCATTTGATTCTAAAAGCTTTGTTGAAAGTGTTTGACTTTCATTTGACTCAATTAGCTTTGTTGAAAGCATTTGACTTTAATTTGATTCAAAAAGCTTTGTTTGAATGTGTTTGACTAATATTTGACTCAATTAGCATTGTTAAATGTGTTTGACTTTCATTTGACTCAATTAGCATTGTGGAATGCAATTGACTTTCATTTGATTCAAAAAGCTTTGTTTGAATGTATTTAACTTTCATTTGCTTCTAAAAGCTTTGTTGAAAGTGTTTGACTTTCATTTGACTCACTTAGCTTTGTTGAATGCAAATGACTTTCATTTGATTCAAAAAGCTTTGTTTGAATGTGTTTGACTTTCATTTGATTCTAAAAGCATTGTTGAAAGTGTTTGACTTTCATTTGACTCAATTAGCTTTGTTGATTGCATTTGGCTTTCATTTGATTCAAAAAGCTTTGTTTGAATGTGTTTGACTTTTATTTGACTCAATTAGCTTTGTTGAATGTGTTTGACTTTCATTTAACTCAATTAGCATTGTTGAATGCAATAGACTTTCATTTGATTCAAAATGCTTTGTTTGAATGTATTTGACTTTCATTTGATTCTAAAAGCTTTGTTGAAACTGTTTGACTTTTATTTGTTTCAATTCGCTTTGTTGAATGCAATTGACTTTCATTTAATTCAAAAAGCTTTGTTTAAATGTGTTTGACTTTCATATGATTCTAAAAGCTTTGTTGAAAGTGTTTGACTTTCATTTGACTCAATTAGATTTGTTGAATGCATTTGACTTTCATTTGATTTAAAAAGCTTTGTTTGAATGTGTTTGACTTACATTAGACTCAATTAGCTTTGTTGAATGTGTTTGACTTTCATTTGATTCAATTAGCATTGTGGAATGCAATTGACTTTCATTTGATTCAAAAAGCTTTGTTTGAATGAATTTGACTTTCATTTGATTCTAAAAGCTTTGTTGAAGGTGTTTGACTTTCATTTGACTCAATTAGCTTTGTTGAATGCATTTGACTTTCATTTGATTCAAAAAGCTTTATTTGAATGTGTTTGACTTTCATTTGACTTAATTAGCTTTGTTGAAAGTGTTTGACTTTCATTTGACTCAATTAACTTTGTTGAATGCATTTGACTTTCATTTGATTCAAAAAGCTTTGTTTGAATGTGTTTGACTTTCATTTGACTCAATTAGCTTTGTTGAATGTGTTTGACTTCCATTTGACTCAATTAGCATTGTGGAATGCAATTGACTTTCATTTGATTCTAAAAGCTTTGTTTAAAGTGTTTGACTTTCATTTGACACAATTAGGTTTGTTGAATGCATTTGACTTTCATTTGATTCAAAAAGCTTTGTTTGAATGTGTTTGACTTTCATTTGACTCAATGAGCTTTGTTGAATGTCTTAGACTTTCATTTAACTCAATTAGCATTGTGGAATGCAATTAATTTTCATTTGACTGAATTAGCTTTGTTGAATGTGTTTGACTTTCATTTGACTCAATTAGCATTGTGGAATGCAATTGACTTTCATTTGATTCAAAAAGCTTTGTTTGAATGTATTTGACTTTCATTTGATTCTAAAAGCTTTGTTGAAAGTGTTTGACTTTCATTTGACTCACTGACTTAGCTTTGTTGAATGCATTTGTTTTTCATTTGATTCAAAAAGCTTTGTTTGAATGTGATTGACTTTCATTTGATTATAAAAGCTTTGTTGAAAGCGTTTGACTTTCATTTGACTCAATTAGCTTTGTTGAATGCATTTGACTTTCATTTGAATCAAAAAACTTTGTTTGAATGTGTTTCACTTTCATTTGACTCAATTAGCTTTGTTGAATGCATTTGTTTTTCATTTGATTCAAAAAGCTTTGTTTGAATGTGTTTGACTTTTATTTGACTCAATTAGCTTTGTTAAATGTGTTTGACTTTTATTTGACTCAATTAGCATTGTGGAATGCAATTGACTTTCATTTGATTCAAAAAGCTTTGTTTGAATGTATTTGACTTTCATTTGATTCTAAAAGCTTTGTTCAAAGTGTTTGACTTTCATCTGACTCAATTAGCTTTGTTGAATGCATTTGACTTTCATTTGATTCAAAAAGCTTTGTTTGAATGTGATTGACTTTTATTTGATTATAAAAGCTTTGTTGAAAGTGTTTGACTTTCATTTGACTCAATTAGCTTTGTTGAATGCATTTGACTTTCATTTGATTCAAAAAGCTTTGTTTGAATGTGTTTGACTTTCATTTGACTCAATTAGCTTTGTTGAATGCATTTGATTTTCATTTGATTCAAAAAGCTTTGTTTGAATGTGTTTGACTTTCATTTGATTCTAAAAGCTTTTTTGAAAGTGTTTGACTTTCATTTGACTCAATTAGCTTTGTTGAATGCATTTGACTTTCATTTGAATCAAAAAGCTTTGTTTGAATGTGTTTGACTTTCATTTGTCTCAATTAGCTTTGTTGAATGTGTTTGACTTTCATTTGACTCAATTAGCTTTTTTGAATGCATTTGACTTTCATTTGATTCAAAAAGCTTTGTTTGAATGTGTATGACTTTCATTTGATTCTAAAAGCTTTGTTGAAAGTGTTTCACTTTCATCTAACTCAATTAGCTTTGTTGAATGCATTTGACTTTCATTTTATTCAAAAAGCTTTGTTTGAATGTGATTGACTTT